>NC_090265.1:962027326-964502326 GCF_040414725.1 Anabrus simplex | reverse complement strand
CATATCAATATGGAACCTGATGTTTAAATGTAGAAATTGTTTAAATTACCTCTTGTTGAAACTGGGTCTAAAAAAGAAAAGACAAAGAGAAAGATGAGAAAATGAACTAAAATTGAATTGGGCAAGCGAAATAAAAACAAAATCACTCGCGTTCTGTCAACCAGCCCCCGTTGTTGACCTTGTTTAGTTAAGTGATCATCTAAATAACTCCAGGCTTTTGTTTGCTTTTATGATTTATGTGTTCCTTGTAACATATATTAACATTCCTACTGGTTTGTCCGATGTAGATGGTCTCGCATTGTGCACATTTTAGCTTATAGACACCAGATTGAATGCATGTACTATTACTATTGAAAATGTAGGTGTTATAAAATATTTTAGAAAAGTATCGTTGGTTTTGAAATCAATTTTCAAATTCCGTTTCTCTGAAATGCTCATGATTGATAAAGATTATTGTTATTGTAAGTAAAGGTAGTGATAATTTTTTTCTTTTCGGTTCTTTTTGAAGGTAGTGGGTGATTTATGTTTTTATTTTGTTTATAATCTTGTTGACATTATCCTTGTTATAGCCATTGCTTACTGCAGTGTTATAAATGTAATTAATTTCTTTTTTGTAGTTTTTGTCTAGGAGTGGGATGGCGCCCAGTGCCAGTGCATAGTGAGTGCTCTCTCTTTATCCCGCAGAAACCGCAGAATTAATCTCATATTTAGCCCGCGAGTATGACCAGGATATTGTCTAGATACAGTAGTGCCTTAATTCATCTGAATAATGTTGCCAAAATTTTTTTTTTTTGCTAGTGGCTTTACGTCGCGCTGACACAGATAGGTCTTATGGCGACGATGGGATAGGAAAGGCCTAGGAGTTGGAAGGAACCAGCCGTGGCCTTAATTAAGGTACAGCCCCAGCATTTGCCAGGTGTGAAAATGGGAAACCATGAAAAACCATTTACAGGGCTGCCGACAGTGGGATTCGAACCCACTGACTCCCAGATGTAAGCTCACAGCCGCCCAGTGCTGCCAAAAAAAAAAAAAAAAAGAGAGAGATATCAGGTTGGAATTCTGAATCAAACGGCAAGATGATCTGCTGGATGAAGCTGAGCAATACAGCTGGAGAAACTGTTGTCTTATTCATGGGGTGAGTGAAGATCCCAAGGAAGATGTGTATTCCAGAGTGACTGACGTATTTAAATCTCATTTAAACATTGATTTTACAATGGGCAATATCAGTCGCTGCCACAGAATTGGAAGACCTCATTGGTCAGTGGCTGATGTGGTTGCAAGTGATAAATGGCAAATTGTGTTGTTGTTTGGGTCATGAGTCCATAGACTAGCACACTATCCTGTGCTAACCTTTTAATTTCTACATAACTACTGCATCCTACATCTACTCTAATCTGTTTGTCATATTCACACCTTGGTCTACCCCTGCCATTTTTACCACCTACACTTTCCACAAAAAACTAACTGAACAAGTCCTGGGTGTCTTAAGATGTGCCCTATCACTCTGTCTCTTCTTCTGGTTAAATTTCACCACACCATTCTCCTCTCACTAATTTGATTCAGTATCTCTTCGTTTGCGATTCAATCTACCCATCTCATCATCAGCATTCTTCTGTAACACCACATTTCAAAATCTTCTGTTCTCTTTCTTTCTGAGCTCGTTATCGACCATGTTTCACTTCCATACAATGCCACACTTGGGATGAAAGTCTTAAAATTCTCTTTCTAATTTCTATTTCAATGTTTGAAGTGAGCAAATTTCTTTTTCTTATAAAGGCCTTCCTTGCTTGTGCTAGTCTGCACTTAATGTCCTCCTTACTTCTGCTGTCATTAGTTATTTTACTACCCAAGTAATACTAATATTTATCTACCTCCTTTAAGACTTCATTTCCTAATCTAATATTTCCTGCATCACCAGACTTAAATTGACTCCATACCATAACCTTTGTGTAGGATTTATTTATTTTCATCACTAAGACAGTGTCCATACCATTCATCAATTTCTTCAGATCTTTTGCAGACTCAGACAGAATAACAATATCATCGGCAAAATCTCAGACTTTTGATTTCCTCTCCTTGGATTGTGATTCCTTTTCCAAATTCCTCTTTGATTTTCTTTATTGCCTGTTCTGTATAAATGAAAAAGTGAGGGGACAAACTGTAGCCTTTCTTCACTCCTTTCTGGACTGCTGCTGCTTTTTCATAGCCTTTGATTCTCATCACTGCAGAGCGCGCGGTTGTGAGCTTGCATCCGGGAGATAGTAGGTTCGAATCCCACTATCGGCAGCCCTGAAAATGGTTTTCCGTGGTTTCCCATTTTCACACCAGGCAAATGCTGGGGCTGTACCTTAATTAAGGCCACGGCCGCTTCCTTCCCACTCCTAGTCCTTCCCTGTCCCATCGTCGCCATAAGACCTATCTGTGTCGGTGCGACGTAAAGCCCCTAGCAAAAAAAAAAATCATCACTGCAGACTGACTTTTGTACAGGTTGTAGACAGTTCTTCTTTCTAGGTATCTAATTCTGATCACCTTCAGAATCTCTCCCAAATAGCTTGGTCCAAACAACATTGTCGAATGCCTTTTCTAGATCTACAAATGCCATGTGCATACGCTTGTTGATCCTCTAAGTTCAGACGTAAAGTCAGGATTGCTTCACATGTTCTTACATTTCTTCTGAAGCTAAACCAATCTACTCCCAACTCAGCGGCAACTTGTCTTTCGATTCTTCTTTAAATAATACTGTACTTTACTGCCTCCCTGTGTCTTCACCCGGCTGCTCAGCGTCAAAGTCCACCTTCGGTTCTACAGTGGGTCTAACACAATATCATAACAAGTATTCTAACAAATTGATGCAGGGCAGGACTCAAAGTACACATTCGTGAACGAGAAAGTAACAAGATGTGTTTGACTAATTTTATTCTCAAGGAAAAACATAGAAATTTAATGGAAATTATCCATTAAAATCACTTAAAAACAAAGAAGAGTACCCTATACATATTACCAAAATGGTAGGTCTCCTGCCCACACAACTTTATCTGTGTCTATAGATTTGGAGACGCGAGATTTCTTGTTACGTGATATATAGTGAGTTATCTAGTCTTAACAGATAAGAATTATTCAATCAAATCAATCAATCAGTCAATACTGATCTGCATTTAGGGCAGTCGCCCAGGTGTCAGATTCCCTATCTGTTGTTTTCCTAGCCTTTCCTTAAATGATCGCAAAGAAATTGGAAAATTATTGAACATTTCCCTTGGTAATTTATTCCAATCCCTAACGCCTCTTCCTATAAACGAATATTTGCCCCAATTTGTCCTCTTAAATTCCTACTTTATCTTCATATTGTGATCTTTCCTACTTTTAAAGACACCACTCAAACTTATTCGTCTACTGATGTCCTCCCACGCCATCTCTCCATTGACAGCTCGGAACATACCACTTACAAGTAACTATTCTCATTTTGGTTCCGTATTGAAGTTGACGTATGTCTCAAGTATTATTACAATATTATAAGTCCACCTGTTCAATACAATACAATATGATCCACTATTTCATATGGTCAAATATTTTTTATACATAATACATAAAAGTCAAAGGTACATGTTTCACCCTCCTTACGGGCATCATCAGCCTATATCAATCTTAAAAATAATACATATATAGTCCGCACACTTTATGTTGGTGCATTTGTGTACGGTGGTGAGGAGTAAGGAGGGAGGTGTCCCGGTATCAATACTGCTGCCAACCGAAGGAAAATGAAATCTGAATTGAATCGAGAATATGATCGATCGATACGAAGTTTCTAAACCGTTATCATCTTAAGCCAACAACTATGTCACATACACATTATATAACATTATAAAACATTTCTCGATGCGAATCTTGTTCCTAGCATGAATTCTATACTTTGGATTTGTTGTGTAAACAACAACAGTACTAGTACGTAAAGTGTACGCCAGATGTCGCACAACGATGCTTAAGCGATTCATAGTTTGTGTTTCAAAGGTTGCCAGTACGAATCTCGAAGATCGCCGAGGTCGACCGATTCAGCACTAGGGTGTAAATGCACCAACATAAAGTGTGCGGATAATACTTATAAATTATAGGTTAAAATGTTGAAAAATGATTTCGTAAAACATTATACAGTAACATCTAAAACAACGATAATGCACCAAAGTATGTTAAAAGAGAGTGAATTAACAGTTTTGAAGATTAAAACGTGATTAAATATGAAATTTTGAGAGTTTAAAACTAAAATGGATCCATATTTTTATAATATCATTAAGACTGTGATGGCCTTGAGTGTAAACACAATCATCAAAGGGGGATGTTTCTTCAATTCCCAAGTTGAATCCAAGGTGGTAAAATCACTGTCAGTTATTTAAAACGGAAATGTGAATGTAATAAACAAGTTAAAATGTATATGTTTGGGATATCTGAAAGTCGAGAAGAAAATGGAACTTCTGGAGAGGCGTTGCTTGTGATAAAACGTATGTCAAAGCTAGCGGAGTTCGGAAATTATGTGGTAGTCGAATGGATCTAGAAGATAGTCAAGTTGATGTTATAATTCCGTTGAAACATTTGTTGGAAGAAATGTTAAGGATTTTCTGAAACAAAATGTAGAAGAAAGTTGGTGAATAATACCGTACTGTACAAGAGACTTCCCGTACGTCAAAGATGGCTAATGCGTATTAAGTACGTCAGGTTGTTGTTGTGTGGATTTAGTTATGTTGGACAGACTGGGCGCAGCTTCCTTACGAGATATATGGAGCATTATAATGCCTTAAAGCACAACAAATATTCAGCGATGAGCTCACACATGAGTGAAACAGGACATCAGTTTACATCAATTGATAAAGATCTCACTATTCTAAAATGCATAGGCAAAGGAAAACTTATGAATGAATTAGAAAATCTTTACATCTTTTTAGACCAAGCCTATAACAAAGACCATAATCTTAACGATATCACGGAAGCAAAAAAATCCTTTATATGAGCTAACTCCAAAGTTATTAGGCATGGTGAATTCAAACCATAATACAATCCCGCCAACCTTTAGAACTTCTTGTTCTAAAGCTTCCACCACCTCGTCAAACGATAGCCCCGCCCATTTTGCTCCTAACAGCCCGCCAATAACAACACATGCGCGCAAGGATCCACCCACCATTACCCCCCCTCCATGTCCTTCACTGCCTCAACCACACTGTTATAATACTAGAAGTCGAAAACCCAGTCAAGCTAGCGCTGCTGTAACAACCGGACGTACTTAATACGCTCCGTACGAGTAAGTACCGCATTAGCCATCTTTGACGTACGGGAAGTCTCTTGTACAGTACGGTATTATTCACCAACTTTCTTCTACATTTTGTTTCAGAAAATCCTTAACATTTCTTCCAACAAATGTTTCAACGGAATTATAACATCAACTTGACTATCTTCTAGATCCATTCGACTACCACATAATTTCCGAACTCCGCTAGCTTTGACATACGTTTTATCATAAGCAACGCCTCTCCAGAAGTTCCATTTTCTTCTCGACTTTCAGATATCCCAAACATATACATTTTAACTTGTTTATTACATTCACATTTCCGTTTTAAATAACTGACAGTGATTTTACCACCTTGGATTCAACTTGGGAATTGAAGAAACATCCCCCTTTGATGATAGTGTTTACACTCAAGGCCATCACAGTCTTAATGATATTATAAAAATATGGATCCATTTTAGTTTTAAACTCTCAAAATTTCATGTTTAATCACGTTTTAATCTTCAAAACTGTTAATTCACTCTCTTTTAACATACTTTGGTGCATTATCGTTGTTTTAGATGTTATTGTATAATGTTTTACGAAATCATTTTTCAACATTTTAACCTATAATTTATAAGTATATGTATTATTTTTAAGATTGATATAGGCTGATGATGCCCGTAAGGAGGGTGAAACATGTACCTTTGACTTTTATGTATTATGTATAAAAAATATTTGACCATATGAAATAGTGGATCATATTGTATTGTATTGAACAGGTGGACTTATAATATTGTAATAATACTTGAGACATACATACCACTTAATCGAGCAGTTCGTCTCCTTTTTCCCAAGTCTTTCCAGCCCAAACTTTGCAACATTTTTGTAACGCTACTCTCTTGTCGGACATCACCCAGAACAAATCGAGCTGCTTTTCTTAGGATTTTTTCCATTTCTTGAATCAAGTAATCCTGGTTAGGGTCCCATACATTGGAACCATAACCTAGTTGGGGGTCTTACCAGAGACTTACATGCCCTCTCCTTTACAGCCTTACTACAACCCCTAAACACCCTCATAACCATGTGCAGAGATTTTTACCCTTTATTTACAATTCCATTTATGTGATTTTTCCAATTAAGATCTTTCCTTATATTAACACTTAGGTACTTACAGTGATCCCCATAAAGAACCTTCACCCCATTAACACAGTAATTAAAACTGAGAGGACTTTTCCTATTTGTGAAACTCACAACCTGACTTTTAACCCCGTTTATCAACATACCATTGCCTGCTGACCATCTCACAACATTTTCGTGGTCACGTTGCAGTTGCTCACAATCTTGTAACATTTATTACTCTATACAGAATAACATCATCTGAAAAAAGCCTTACCTCTGATTCCACTTCTTTACTCATGTCATTTATATATATGTAAGAAAACATTTATGTATAGACGGTGTTTCAAAAATAGGGGGCATAATTTCAGGTATGTATTTGTTACATGTAGATAATCAAAATAGTGCATTACAACATATGTCCGGAAATGCTTCAATTCCGAGTTATGGCGTTCACAACACCGAACTCCACTGGAACGTTTTTCTTCTCCAGGTCATTGTCATTACAGAAGAAGTTCAAAATTTCACCTCCTGCTTGAATACAGACCTCACATCGATGTCTTATTGACCTGCGAACACGATCCCAAACTCCAGGAGTATTGCGTATGTCCTCACACGATGCCACAATTCGATTCCGAAGGGTTTCCACATCAGGCACCGGAGACAAATACACTGATGATTTTAAATGACCCCACAAGTAGAAAAGGAGAGGGTTCAGATCAGGTGAGCGTGGAGACCAAGCAATCGGGCCACCTCTACCTATCCATCGATCAGGAAACATTCGATACAAGTCAATGAGACATCGATGTGAGGTCTGTATTCAAGCAGGAGGTGGACATTTTGAACATCTTTTGTAATGACAATGACCTGCGGAAAAAAAACGTTGCGGTGAAGTTCAATGTTGTGAAGGCCATAACTCGGAAATGAAGCTTTTCCGGACACATGTTGTAATGAACTATTTTGATTGTCTACATGTAAGAAATACATACCTGAAATTATGCCTCCTATTTTTGAAACATCCTGTATAAGAAAACGTAGCTAAGCATCTATTAAATATGGTAACAGATTAGCAGGGTTCGCACATTACTTCCCATGGAATTAGGAATATAAAATACACACACGCATGTTCAGGACTGTACAAATTGTTCCCCCTCAAAAATATACTGCTTCTACTATGGATGTGATTTCCATAATGCAAATGAATGAGTATGAAACTTTAAGCATATGGGCTTATGAGAACAAGGCACAACAAAGTATATCAACAAATCACACACAATTCTCACTGCACCTGAAAATACATATAAAAAGGAAATATACTTGTCTTGAGAAAGTAAACATCTGGGTCATTCAGCCATCCCTCTGGAATGTAATCATTGGCCTCCAGCATAAACACGGAGAAGCAAGGTCATCACCAAGCTCGTGCAGTTCTCCTCTGGCTCTGTTAATCTAATGTAAACAACTTCCTTACCTAACACGGCAAGACTTGACACAGCGACCTTGATCCATGGCCATCCCTTTCTGGGAGAAACTAAAGCACTCATTTCAACAAATTCTGCTCCTTTCTCTGAACATAGAGCTTCAATATCTTTAGGCATTCCTATCATATCTCATAACACTCAAAATTTAATTACATTATCTGGTACAGTTTTCCCATATCAATGACTAACAACAAGTACTCCTCGTGGTCTTATCTCCCCACGGGTACTCTGCACATATTCATTATTCACATCTCTCAATATTTTGCATCAAACAACAGACTTCAATGAGGCAGAAGACATTCTATCCCAAGACCTTGACAAGATGGGTGATTATTTCAAAAAATGGCACCTGAAACCTAGTCCACTAAAGACAGAGGTAACTGCGTTCCACCTAAATAACAGGCTGGCAAACTATCAACCTACGATCAGGTTTGGAAACCACACACTGCAGTGTAATACCAACCCAAAATATCTTGGTCTAACTTTAGACAGGTCCTTAACCTATTGACGCCATCTTGAGAAACTGGCTGCTAAGCTTAAAAGCTGTAACAACTTGCTGGGTAGACTAGCTGGTACTTCATGGAACGCAGATGCATGCACACTATGAACAACTGCTCTAGCAATAATATATTCACCAGCTGAATATTGCTCCTCTGTATGGCTCATTAGCTCCCACACTAGTCTGGTCGATGTCCTACTGCACCACACAATGAGAATTATATCTGGTACATTGCGTTCTACTCCTATTCAATGGTTACCATTACTGAGCAACATTCAGCCTCCTCACATAAGACGGCAAAGTGCCCTTGTTAGACTGTGTGCCAGAATAGCGAAGAATAGTTACCTGCCATTACATCAGGATACAGATGAAAATGCCGTAATGAGACTCAAGTCACAGAAACCTGCCTGGAAGACGGCAAAGGAATTAGTTAATTCACATTTCAAGCCTGATGAAATATGGAAACATGAATGGTCTCAATCACGCCCTCATGGCATTGTCACCATCGGGGATCCAGCTACAAAGTTGCCTGGGTTCAACCTTCCTCGCTCCACCTGGACCACACTCAATAGGATACGCTGCGGAGTAGGAAGAAGTGCTTCTGCGCTGCATCATTGGGGCTGGAAAGACTCTCCAGCTTGTGACTGTAGTGCTGAAGTGCAAATCATCCTGCACATTCTGAAGGACTGCCCTCTGCGAGCTTTTGCTGGTTCCATCGAGGACAGTCACCGAGTGACCCCTGGAGCACTCTCTTGGCTGGAAGAGCTGGACATTCGTCTCTAAGAGACTGAAAGACCCCACATTAACTTTTTTAAATGTATATATAGTATGTATATAAATTCAATTTTTTTTTTGTGTGTGTGCGTTAACCCATTCCCGTACAAAGACGGATGTCTCCGTCCCGGCTCTCGACCGCACTCTGGTATAAAGACGGATCTCTCCGTCTGCGCATAGTGTTTATTTCCGGACCCGCTCCTAGCCGGTTTCCTTTGTGAAAGGATTTTATATTAGTAAGGTAACCTCTTGACAGATTGAAGCACTGTTTTATTTCATTGATGTATTTGATAAGCACTCCTGTGCAGTTATTCTGTGGAATGAATGACCTGTATCTTAGCAACCTCATCATAAGCGAAATCATGGCTGCCTCCAAGTTGAGTGACAAAGCGATCATAAGGGAATTTTTAGAAGAGAATGACATTGATATAGAAATAAGCAACGAAGAATTTTGTGGCAATGAAGATAGTGAAAATAGTTCGTGTGGCAGTGACGTGAGCACTGATAGGGGTGAACAAAGTGCTGTTTTGCCGTCGAGTATGTCACTGAATTTTAGGCCTACAACTGATGCCACGCCAACGGCTTTTAATCATATTTTACCTGATAGGGAATGGAACTGGTAGCACGTAAGTGATACTCCAGAGTATCATCCATACATCGCAACTGGTGAAATAAATAGTGTTGCTGTAAAGCATGCTTTTTCAGTGTTGGTGATAATATGTCAAGTCATGAAAATAAATGGTACACCAGGGCACAAATAAGTTCAATTAAATGGTACGTGAATGGGTTAAGAACTTGTAAATAGTCAATTGTCAACTATAGCATCATACGCTAAATAAATAATAAATCAAACGGGCCCTGTTTCGTTTGTCTCATGGTGCTGTGTCTTTCGCCCACTGGTGTTTCAAACTTATCCACGTAGGTTCACCTTGTTCTCTGTCTCTCCGAAACACTGAAAATTAGTGCAACATGGTGAATCTTCATGCAGTTTCCCTCTTTAGGATGTTTAGCCATCACTCTGACCTTTCTCTCTTCAATACCTACAATGGCCCTATCCACCCTGTTGTCTTTGATGACCCTATTACTCTTACTGTCACATCCCATGACAAGGCAGGAATACAAATGACGTAACATAACTTGCAGCAAAATCAACTAATCTACTTATGTTCCTCCTATCCAATAATCTGTTCTCACACAAAGCTACAAACATTGAAAATTAAGCATGCATTGGACCTGATCGTAACTAATCTAACACATAGTTTGCTCTAAGCTAATTAATTATTAATTTACAATTAAAATAAGTGAACCTCACTATTCTGCCCCATGCTCAGATCTGTTCATACTTATGTTATCACATGATGTCATTCAGCTCCATCGTCTGGACCCCTGGTTGTTTTAATGCCTCGTTGCACTCCGGTGGTCTTGGGCTCCGTCCTCTTGGATCTGCATCTTACAGCGGTTCATGGCGATGCCGTCTGCTTGGTTATAGTAAGATTGGAAAGTCTCATCTAGTATGCAGGAACTGCACTCCCTCGTTCAACTACTTCAACTGGATTTCCGTACCGGTAGTTACTGCAATCAGCCTAGTTAATTTTCTAGTTATAATAATTTTGTGTGGCTGTTTCTAGCCGAGTGCAGCCCTTGTAAGGCAGACCCTCCGATAAGGGTGGGCGGCGCCTGCCATGTGTAGGTAACTGCGTGTTATTGTGGTGGAGGATAGTGTTGTGTGTGGTGATTTTCTAGTTATTTGGGTGTTTATTTGCTGTCATAATCAATCACAGACCAGGAAAGTGTTAACTGCTGTAGCCTCTAACTAGCCTTTCTCTTCACGCTTTAATTACATACAGTCTGATATCTCCACACCTCACTACAATCACATGTCCTATTCTTGCTCAGGTAACGTAATCGCAATTTTTCCTTCGATTCTATAGAATATTCTTCTCTTGTGGTCAGTTAAGAGAGAGTACTAGATATCTTCTATCACTTCTAGCCTGCTATTACACAATCCTATACTTACTTTGTCTTATTGCCGTGCACTATTTTACACACACAATGTTCTCTGTCGACCTCCAGATCAGAATAGGCAGGTGTTCCCTATCTCATCTTCCTTTTATCTCTTCTTTTGAGTGACGCCTTGCTCAGCGAACTACTATCAAACTAACCCTAACTCTGTGTGGAGGTGGCATCGGTTCATTTACTGGCGTGTAAAAGAACTCTTGTGGGACTATATTCCGGCACCTCAGCGTCTCCAGAAACCGTAAAAGTAGTTAGAGCGACATAAAGCAAATAACATTATTTTTATTACATCCTTGCACTTCCCTTTCATCTAATCTTCCTTAGCTCATTTTTTAGTTTCTTGTATCTTCACTGTTCATCAATCAGGTCTAATATCTCCCGAGTTATCCACTGATTCTTACTTGATTTTACCTTTATTCCTAACTTTTCTTCAGCAGCCCTACTGATCTAATTCTTCATGACTGTCCACTCTTCATCTGTTGTTTCCTTCAGCCTTTTCATTTAGTCCTTGTGCAACATATTCCTTGAAACAATCCCTCACACTCTTTTCTTTCAATTTATCTAAGTCCAATCTTCTTCCATTCTTTCCTTTCTTCAATTTCTTCAACTTCAGATGACATTTCATGACCACCATGTTGTGGTCAGAGTCCTTATCTGCTCCTGGGTACAGTACATCTTTCAATCCAAGATCTGTCTAATATCGGGTGGCAATTCTCCTGTGTCATACATCTTACACACTAAATGGAATAATCTCCCCATGCTGGTTTCTCCTACGGCAGTCAGTAATTCTGAGGCGTGTCATCAATTCCAGCTGCCTTGTTCCTATTTAGGAATCTGAATCTCTGCCTAATCATAAAGAAATCTGTTTGATACTTCCCTGTGTCTCCAGGTCCACGTGTACTCCCATCGTTTGTGATATTTGAACCAAGTATTAACAAGGACCAAATTATGATCGGTGCAGAATTCAACCAGCCAACTTCTTCTTTCATTCCTTTGTCCCAGTCCAAATTCCCCTACACACACATCACGTACGGGCGTCAAATCAAAAGACCTGCACCTGGCAAGCCGAACATGTCCTTGGACACTCCCGGCACTAAAAGCCATACGCCATTTCTTTTTTCCAACTCGCAGAAAGTCAGTATTCATCTTCCCCCTCCTGTGTAGTCACACCTAGAGATCCAAATGGTGTGTTAATGAAGCTATGTAATATAGAGAGAGACTTTCATAGGTGTTTAAATGAAGAAGTTATATCATTTCAAGATCATGCTTTCACATCTCTACACAGTATTTAAAATACAACTCTTCTCAGAAGAACTCTTAAGGTTTCACCTTACTCTTTCCTGCCTGCTGGCTCTTTAGAAATGTGTGCGCGTGCGTTTTTGTATTCAGGTATCATTCAAGGCAAATATTATCGCACTGCAAGTTGTGTGGTTAAGCTCATTTTTAATATGCATAACGATGCATTTGTTTCTACATTCGGCCCTGTTTTCATCTCCTCGTAAGATGTGTATTGTTTAATGCAACACCTTGTGTAAAAATTGGGTTAAATGAAGGAGTTATATCATGTTCATAATCATGCTTTCACGTCTCTGCACAATATTTGAAATGAAATTTACCGTTGGTCTTTATAGCTATTGTTGAAAGTGAAGGAGAATTTCCTGTTGTATATGTTTATCAGGAACTCAAGGGAGACTTCATTAGCTAGTCGGAACATAGAAAAAATATGATGAACTCTTCTCAGAAGAACTCTTAAGGTTTCACTTTACTTTTTCCTGCCTGCTGGCTCTTCGGAATTGTATGCGCGTGTGTTTTGTATTCAGGAATCATTCAAGACGAATATTTTCACACTGCAGGATGTGTGGTTAAGAATATTTTAATATGTATAACTTTCCCTGTTTTTATCTCCTCGTAAGATGTGTATTGTTTAATTTCCTGTTGTGTATGTTTATCAGGAACTCAAACGAGTCTTCATTAGTTAGTCGGAACATTGAAAGTATGATGAACTCTTCTCAGAAGAACTCTTAAGGTTTCACCTTACTTTTTCCTGCCTGCTGGCTCTTTAGAAGTGTGTGCGCGTGCGTCTTTTATTCAAGAATCTTTCAAATTCAAATATTTTCGCACTGCAAGTTGTGTGGTTAAGCTTATTTTTAATATGTACAACTTTTGCTCTCTCAACGATGCATGTGTTTCTACATTCGTCCCTGTTTTTATCTCCTCGTGAGATATATTATTTAATGTAACACCTTGTGTAAAAAATGTGTTAAATGAAAGGAGTTACATCACGTTCAAGATCATGCTTTCACGTCTTTGAAAAATGAAATTTACCGTTGGTCTTTATAGCTATTGTTGAGAGTGAAGGAGAATTTCCTGTTGTGTATGTTTATCAGGAACTCAAAGGAGACTTCATTATTTAATCGGAACATAGAAAAATGATGAACTCCTCTCAGAAGAACTCTTAAGGTTTCACTTTACTTTGTCCTGCCTGCTGGCTCTTCAGAAATGTGTGCGCGTGTGTTTTATACTCAGGAATCATTCAAGAAGAATATTTTCGCACTGCAAGATGTGTGGTTAAGGTTATTTTTTAACATGTATAACTTTTGCTTTCTCAACGATTCATTTGTTTCTATATTCATCCATGTTTTTATCTCCTTGCAAGATTTGTATTGTTTAATGTAACACCTTGTGTAATATGAATGCCTACACACTGGCCTATTTTCCCATTTTTTGGCTGATGATGACGCCAACACAGCGTCGAAACTAGTCCCAAGTGCAAATACATGTTATAAATAAACTATAACATTTTTGTATTGAAAAGGTGGACCCTTTCTAGTTTTTCTTATGAATGTTATTTAAAAAGTTGGTCATAAAGCTTGGTATATTCCGTTTAATAGCTTTACAAATTTGAGAATCTTCCTTTTCACCATTCATTTTTCTTTCTTCTATGTACAGTTCTTATATTTACAGTTTTATGTTGCATGGTCATATTATCCCCAAAAGGCAATACCACAAACGTGGTTTACAAGAAGTTTCTGGGGTAAATGAAACTAAATTTTTTGGTGAGTTTTTATACTTTAGGGATTTTCAAATAATGTCTTAGTTCAGTACCGAGGGATGGTTACTTTTATCAAACTACGAAATCCATGCGAGCAAAGCCGCGGTTAACTGCTAGTGTATATATATTAACTGGACACATGGTTAATAATTTATAAGAGTGACAAGGGATTTTGATATATAAGCATTCCTGTAAAAAGAATTCAACCCCTTTATCAGTCCTTCCACCAGCCCCACTCCCATCTCAGTGGATTTTCTGAAAACAGAAAAATGCATTTCTTTATTTTTAAAGGAGACTCCAGATACCATTTTTCATGTCTGTAATATCTTCAATTTTCTCATTTAAAAAAATCAACACTTTTTTCACTTCTTTTCACCCTCATTAAGTGCTTTTTCCAAAAACAAAAAAAAACCATGTTCCTGTATTTTTAAAGGACTTTCCAAATACCAAGTTTCTTGTCTGCAACATGTAAAGTTTTTGACATATACTATAAATATACCAGTACTCATTTTAAAAATTCACCCGCTTTTCCAATTCTTTTCAGCCCCTTAAGTAGATTTTCTGAAAACAAAAGAATACGTGTTCCTTTATGTTTAAGGGAGATTCCAAATACCAGTTTTCACGTCTGTAACATCTTCAGTTTTTGAGACATAAGTATCCTCACAAAAAGATTTCAAGTTCTTCTTCATTTCTTTCCATCTCCTTAATGGACTTTCCAAAAACAGAAAAACACGTGTTTCTTTATTTTTAAAGGAGGTGAAAAATACCAACTTTCATGACTGTAACATCTTCAGTTTTTGAGATATAAGTATCCTCATAAATAGAATTCAACTCCTTCTTTACTTATTTTCACCCCTCCTTAAGTCGATTTTCCTAAAACAAATAAATAAATACCCCAATTTTCACATCTGTAACATCTTTAGTTTTTTTTTTTTTTTTGATATAATTATCCTCAACAAACAGTTCAACTAATTTTTGAATTCCTTCACGCCCCTTAAGTGGATTTCTTGAAAGCAAAAGATGTGTCTTTATTTTTAAAGGAGATTCCAAAAATGCCTATTTTCAGTTTTTGAGATATAATATTGGAAGAATATTCCAAATACAAATTTTGTTGTCTGTAAACATCGTCAGTTTTTTGAGATATACATATCCTCATATCCCCCCAAAATGCGTGTTTCTTTTTAATGGAGATTCCAAATACCAATTTTCACACTTTAGTTTTTGAGATATAAGTATCCTCATAAAAATAATTTACTTTTTTCACTTCCATTCACCCTTCCCCGCCCCCACTTAATTTTCTGAAAACAAAAAATATATGTTTATTTATAAGAGTTTCCATATACCAATTATCACTACCGTAGTGCAACATCTTCATTTTTTAAGATACGTGTATCCTCATAATAATTCTACTCCTTCACCCCACCCCAAGTTGATTTTCCCCCAATATGCGTGTTTGTTTATGTTTAAAGGAGATTCCAAATACCAATTTTTACGTCTGCAACATCTTTTGTTTTTGAGATATAAGTATCCTCATACAAAGAATTCAACTTCTTCTTCACCTCTTTCCAGTCCCTCTCCCTTTAAGTGGACTTTCAGAAAACCAAAAATATGCGTTTCCTTATTTTTAAAGGAGATTCAAAATACCAACTTTCACATCTGTAACATCTTCAGTTTGTGAGATATAAGTATCCTCATAAACAGAATTCAACTCATAGTTCACTAATTTTCAACCACCTTAAAGTCGTTTTTCTGAAGAAAGGAAAAAAAGAAAAAATTCCTTTATTTTTAAAGGAGATTCCAAATACCAATTTTCACATCTGTAAAATCTTGAGCTTTTTGGATAAATGTATCCTCATACAAATAATTCAATTGACGAGATGGAAGAACTGTGGAAAGACCTAATGAACAAATGTATACAGACTGGGAAAATACCAGAGGGATGGAACACACTCTAAAGATACTGTTCAAAGGAAAAGGGAGCAGAACATCACTAGACTCATTTAGAGGAGTAGCACTAGAAAATGCATCCTTTAAAGTTTTCACGAAGATACTAAATGAAAGATTACTAGAAGCCTTCAGTGGGTACATTCCAGAAAATCAATTCGGTTTTATGAAAGGCCGGAGCACGGTCCAGGCAGTGAAATACCTAATAAATCAGGTAGAAGAAGCCTTAAGACACAAAGGAGGGAAATATCACGCGGTATTTGTTGATTTCAAGAAGGTATTCGACTCAATCGACAGGCGAAAGCTAATCGAGAAAATGAAATTGACAATCGGCGAGAGAGACCCACTAGTGAGAATAGTTGAAGCATGTCTACAGAGAAACATAATCCGAATAAACAACAACGTAGACATTTCTGAAGACATAATACAGACGAACGGAGTTATGCAAGGGGATCCCATGAGTCCCATACTTTTCAACATTTATACAGCAGATGTGAACCGCATAGTAGAGGAAGGATCAAAAGCAGAGCTGATCCTATACGCAGATGATATGCTGATCGGAGCAAAAGAAAAGGAGGAGGTGCAAAGGGTAGTCCACAGACTAGAGACCTGGGCGGAGGAAAACAGCCTACAGATAAATGAAGAAAAGACAGTACAAATGACCTTCAGAAATGGTGGGATTTCAACGCCCAAAGACAACACAACATTACACCAAGAGCCACTACAAAAGGTACGAAATTACAAATATTTGGGAATAACACTACAGACAACGGCGGCGTCCTTTGGTATACATATTCAAGAAAGAACGGCAGCAGCAATCAGAGCCTCATACAGCATCCAAAACATATCAAACATATCAATCAGCACGGCGATGAGACTTCGAAACGACAGTAGCGCCAGCGATAACATATGGAATTAAGATCGTGTGGGAAAAGCTGAAGATCGGAGACCTGATGAGAATAGAAAGAATAAAAGCATGTTCATGAAGAGGATTACCCGAGTTGGAAAGACAGCGCCATCCCGGATGGTATACGAAATGATGCGGGAGACGTATTTCATAGAAGACATACGATCACAATTCTACCTACAATCAACGGAAGCAAGCAGGGCACTAGTAAACTTCAGGGAAAGGAAGAAAAGTGAAATTGACCTAGACTTCTACACCTCACCAGCGATGACGGACGATAGATGGACTCGAGAGTGCAACACACAGCGCCACGTGATAACACGACTCTCCATACATGGGTTTCACCACAAGATATGCGTAAACCAGAAGTTCCATGAGCCAGACGAAGATTGTAAGTGCACTTTGTGTGGGCAGAAGTGTAGTAGATACCACATCATAACTTACACGAAAAGAACCAGGACAATAACAGACTATAGCAAAGACTGAAATGTGAAATTTATTTAATGCTCAAACTTGAGTTTGGAATTTTTTCAAAAACAGAAGAAGACGCATCTCTTTGTTTTTAAAGGAGATTCTAAATACTAATTTTCACGTCTGTAACATCTTTTGTTTTTGAGATATGAGTATCCTCATACAAAGAATTCAACTATAATTTTTTAATTCATTCACACCTCCTTAAGTGGACATTCCGAAAACAAAAAAATAATGTACCGGGAAATTATTGTGAGGTTTGAGCATGGGAAGGATCTCAGGTAGTGTCCGGTATTTTTTGGAGCAGGTACAGAGACGGATAGTATCGCAGGGCGAATAATAGATGGCAATTCTTTTTTCTATAAAATGTATTAATAATAGCCACAGATACATCACCCTGCACTTGCAACTCTACTTGGTAGTTAATATTTGCCAAAATGAAAAAGAAAAGATTTATGT
This sequence comes from Anabrus simplex, assembly GCF_040414725.1. Taxonomy (NCBI): domain Eukaryota; kingdom Metazoa; phylum Arthropoda; class Insecta; order Orthoptera; family Tettigoniidae; genus Anabrus; species Anabrus simplex. The sequence continues at coordinate 964,484,359 of NC_090265.1, read as the reverse complement.
TATGATTTTCTTGACGTCTGTTCGCTTGAGAATTTCAAAAATAATTATTGTTCTTCTATAGATCATGAATAGCCTACAGTCTTTCTAATTTTAAATGCAAACACACACAAATATTGTTTAGCACCTTGGAAATTGTCAGTTCATCATTTAAGGTGCTGACCTACAGTCTTTCTAAATTTTGAAACACAAAACAAACACACACTTGTCATGGAAAGTTTGATAAATTAAATATTTGAACTCTTTCAGTTTGTTTAAATTGAAAAAATGAAATGAATAAAGCACTTCAATTAATTAATGACTTAGAAAGGCATTTACAGCAAAATATGAATTTTTAACTGACGATGAAATTATGAATTAACATCCACACGCAGCACTTGTAAGAACACTGTACTGAACAAAGTGCTTAGTAAAAAGTCAGTCAGTTGTGATTACTCACTCAGATTACTAGAAGATCTGCTTACTACTGTTGGAGTTGAGCTGTACGATGTCTGGAACATTCCGCGGAGTGCGGACGAAGACTCGAACTCAGCACCGGCGATGTTCAGTGAAGATACCACGTCAATCTCCCTCGTCGACGTCCCTCGATGGGTACCATAACTGAAGAAACCATGTAAATCCCTCGTTGGAAGCGACGTTCAATGTAGCAGGATCTCGTAGCACTTTTGCCAAGATTTCCGTTGTTCTTGGAAGTAATGTCGGAACACGGAAAGTTCAATTAGCACTATTGAAAATATTACGGATGTTAATACTACACACCGTCGTAATGCACAGTTCTATTTTTACACTGATTTTACGGCGTTAAATTAACATTCACAGTCCACGCTGCAGAAAACACAGTTTTTATATACGCAGTTCATAAGCACTTGAAAACGTGATCTATCACCGTCTCTGAACAAATATTATTAACATATTAAGGCGGTTTTATGGTTGTATTTACACCACACTAGTCCGTACTATTTAAGATTATTGTAAAATGTCCTTAATGTTAACTGGGTTTCTCACAGTGGTGATCGAAAGATTGAGAACATGTTCAAGGAAAATGGTTAAAGTTTGCCCTGTTATGGGACGAATGTCGAGGAAATAAAGTTATACACAGTTCACTGATATATTATCGTGAAAAATGTCTTAGACTGATTGAAGTGGTCTTAAATTATGATTTCAGTTTACCACACGCACTGATTTATGATATTAGCACAGTTTAGAATTATGTGGAACTAGTACAGTTCATGGTGTCGTATTTTAGTCAGTGAAATATTAGCACTTCAATTATTACTTCCTATTATAGCTTCACCTTTATAATAAATTTGCAAGTATTATATCACGCTAATTTACCTTTAAAAACGCCTAGAATCTTACAGTCGTCGCGGCGCGGCGGAAACTTCACGTACGGTACGACGTCCTTTTACTATTACAACAGTTTTTGAGTACGGCCACAATTATGTCCTCGCGAATCGCGACGGAGCATACTTTCTACACACACACACTGTGCACACATGACTCTGTACACGGGACTGCACTGACGGGACTACACTGGCTATGGCCTTGGCCCAGTGGCCTATATATACACGTCAGGCGGGCAGCGCTTGGAATCAGGTTATAAGGGGCGAGTATTTCTCCCAAATTTTAAATTGTCATATCTCGGAAACCACTGGATGGATTGATTTAAATTGCAGGGTTTTGTTTCCAGAACATTAGCTATAATTCAGCGTGGGTCTAGTGTTAATCGGCCCAGGCATTAAAAAGTTCATGAAAATAGCCGAGAAACTTCTGTAGGGGAAGTAAGCTGCATGCTGCGGTGACGTTGCTTGACTTGCGTTCTCGCTCGTGTCGTGCAGTAGGTACGAGAACATTCTCTCACACAGCTGTTCACGTATCGGAACTGAATTGTATACTAGAAAATAAAATTTGTAATTTATATGTGCCAGGGCCTATGCCTTCCTGGTACATCACGTATTTGTTTAATTCGAGATAATATTTCAAATCAAATTTTAATGTCTGTAACATCTTCAGTTTTCGAGATATAAGTATCCTCATAAAGAGAATTCAACTCCTTTTCAACCCCTCCCCCACCGTAAAGTTGATTCCCCCACCAAAAATGCGTGTTTCTTTATTTTTAAGGGAGATTCCAAATATCAATTGTCACACTTCAGTATTTGAGATATAAGTATCCCCATAAAAAATTCAATTGTTTTCAATTCCTTTCACCCTACCCCTAAGTGAATTTTCCAAAAACAAAAAAATATATATTATTTGATTTTTAAAGGAGATTCCAATTTTCATGTCTGTAACATATTCAGTTTTTGGGAGTATCCTAATAAAAATATTTCAACCCCCTTTTCAGTCCTTTTTACCCCCATGATGTGTTTTAAATAAAAAATACATGTTCCTTCATTTTAAAAGGGATTAAAGATACCAATTTTCAGACCTGTAACACGTTAAGTTTTTGAGATATACTATAGATATGCTTATTTTCAAAATTCATCCCCTTTTTTGGTTTCCGTTAAGAGGATTTTGCAAAAAAATCTATGTTTCTTTATTTTTACAGGAGGCTTCAACTACCAATTTTTACATGATACTGTATAGGCTTTGGGGCTTATGTCGTGTCAAGAAAATAAGGTGAAATTCTTTATGTTTCATAGAGAACTGTGCTCTGCGTCTTCAAAAGAAATCTCGATTGTCCACGAGAAAGGCTTCTTAAACAATGACTCTTTAAAATTTAGACATTATAATAGAAGTTGAAATGGTACTTCTTTCGCCACCAGATGGCTCCCAGGACATGGCACAACGCTAGAGTTCGAAGCGGAAACTGACCGAACCATAGAATCAGTCTAAGCGTTCCACATAAACGTGTGTACATAACATATGACATTGACAGGTGTATGATATAGACACAAGCCTGGATGTTTCATGTACAATATTCTCGGTTAGTGACCGTTGATTTGTTGACGCGCCATTTGTGTGTTAGCGATGGCTATGTACACGTAAATAGGCCTATTATTAGCATTTGTAAATGGTAGAGGAAAGAAATTATTGTTTAAGGAAATATTTCGTCGGTTAACAATGAGTTGTATTTTATTATAAGATTAAAGATTGTGTAGTATTTCACATTTTGTAGTTGGGTTAAACGGAGTAGTTTACATAATTATACGAAAGTTAGAACTTGTAGGTTAGGAAATTAAACTTTGGTTAAGACTTGTAAGTGTATATTTCGAGGTTAGGTGTATTACTGAGTGCCTTTTAAATAAACGGTTCAAGTAATAACAAACAAACCTATAATTAATATAGAAGAGATATCTTCGGGAAGTACATGATGCACCTCTCAGATGGCTTGGAGCTAAAGTTTGGATCAAAACATTAAACCATGAGATGGAACTGTCCTATTTAACAGATACGTGGATGGGTTCAATTTAAATCAAAGCTGGAAGGAAGAGTGATCTATGGAAACATTGGATCTTACAAAGAATCCAAAGGGTTTTGACCTTTCAAGAAAGCATTGGTACCGAGAGAGTGGCTGCGCAATTTGGGCCACAATGCTGTCAGCTTGCATTCGGGAGACAGTGGGTTCGAACCCACGTGTCGGCAACCCTGAAGATTGTTTTCCGTGGCTTCCCATTTCCAAACCAGGCAAATGCTGAGATTGTGACTTAAGGCCACATTTGCTTCCTTCCCACTCCTATCCCTTTGTCGCCCTAAGACCTAACTGTGTGTGTGTGTGCAACATAAAGTAAATTGTAATTTTAAAAACAACTTTTTGGTGCTCCCTCAACAGACATAGGACTGGACACGGCTGCTGCAACTACTTCCGGCACAAGTAGGGCTAGATCAGCTCAGTTGTGTGAGACTGTGGTATAGAAGAGCAGAATATCGAACATCTTATCCAGTACTGCCTTTCCATTCTTACCTTACCTCACTGCCAGACCTTGAACAATAAAACAACGTAGCAGCAACTCTGCACCTGCAGTCAATTGTTCATGTTTCACTCTGACAAGTACATCTGAAATCCAAGCAAAAATATAACTTACCTGAAGCCCTCATCCCTTGTCATTGCTCTAAGTAGCTCGAGCTAACACCACTCCTGTACTTCTTGGAAACAGTGCGTTTCCGATGGGTAGCCAATACGACACAATTCACTTAAGGAGTGTACAAACTGACAAATTTGTTTACTCAACACATAGCCCTGGTAGAGGAAGATACAACTAATAATAAGGCAATAAATCAGAACAAATCGCACCTCATCTGATCCTTAAGAAAGGGATAGTCCCTCATGGACTTTTCAGCCAATTGGTATAACTTTTGTAATATTTACCATTCTTGTTATAATAAACAGAATTCAAACAAAAAAATTTAAACTGTACATTTTCTGGGGGAGAGGTTAATTTACTTACAAGGGAATTATATACCCCCTCCCCCACCAGGCACTGCCTGAAATATACACTATTAGTTAGGCCATATGATCCTTCCCACCATTTATTTCTGATTTTGCACCCTGGTACAGAATGTTGACCTAGAGTAGTTTTGTATTTTTATCCATTCATTGTGATATCTATACAATTAAATGAACGATAACTCAATAAACTGATCGTTATAACCTTTTACTCAGTTTCTTAAGTTTCTTAAACAGTAGGGTATTCATGAGAAGACAAGCCAAGTTAGGATAAATACACAGGACGAAAATGTCCTTAGAGCTAGTTTTAGTAGAGGATTTGCAAAGGAATAAGTAATTACTCAAGAGAATAAATTTTTCAACTACCATCAGTTTATATATTTCTTCTGCAGTTGGTCAGTTATAATTAACTGTTATTGTCCTACTATAATAACATATTATAAACAATTTTATAATAATGCGTTTTTGTTTTATGTCCCTCGGACTACTTTTGAGGCTTTTGGAGGTGCTGGAATTTTGTCCGATAGGTGTTCTTTTACGTGCCAATAAATTGCTAATGCGACGCTGGCATATTCAAGAACCTTCAAATACCACTGGACTGAGTCAGGATCGAACCTACCAACTTGAGCTCGAAAGGCAAGCACTCTACCACCTGAGCTACTCAGACTGACATAAATATTTTTAAAATTTAATAATACTTATCACCACATTTTTACATGCTTCGTCATTTGGTAACCATTGATGAAGGGAAGTTATGTAAGATTTCTCTCTGCCTGATTTCAAACTTGGAAGATGAAACCACAATCCTAAATATAAACAGAGGTGTCTAGTTCATTTGCATGTTTTTACCAACTGACTACTGAAAGGCACAAGAGTCTAAAATGCTACGGTTTTTACATTGCATCGACACAGATGGCAACGATGATGGTATAGGACAGAACTAGGTCTGGGAATGGTGCAACCATGGTCTTTATTAAGATACAGCTCCAGCTTTTGCCTGTTGTGGAATATGGGAAAACATGGAAAACAATATTCAGGGCTGCCGACAGTAGGATTTGAACCTGTTATCTCCTGAATACAAGTTCACAGAGAGTATGAAAGGAAGTAGTGTGGAAACTTAGGTAGTCTAAGAACCATATTACACACCAGAATCCTTAAAAATTTTGATTGGAAACTAGGAATTGCTACATCTTACTCGATGAGAGTACAAAAATAATAGTGAAATAATCACTTTAGATATTTATTAATTTTTTCAACAACAGTGAGAAATCGCTCCATAACTACACACTGATTTTCGATTACTGCAATAAGCCTCTCTGTTATTTTATGCTGTAAACATCCATTTTAGCCTGCTGTACAGATCCTTGGCCATAAGCATTGCTGCTTTGCAGTTTCATCAATCATCTGCAAAGAAAGAGAACAATTTAAGATTAATATTTTATTCTTAATAAATTTCTTGCTACTGGTTTTATATCGCACATACTCAAACAGGTCCCATCCCATTGTTACCACAAGACCTGCATGTCTCAGTACAACGTAAAACAAATAACAAAAGATACCCACGTGCCATTGCTTACTTGTCAGTAAACTCAAAATGTAAAATATATGAAGCATTTGCCAAGGAAATCCAATTGGAAAAGTATGTGTACTCTATATATACATATTAGTGGGAAAGAAAAGGATGAAGGGTGTCATATATTTCATGCATACTGCAGATTTGCAGACAGCTGGAGTAATAGGCATTGATCACAATATTTAAAGGCCCGATGACCTTAGATGTTAGGGCCCTTTAAACAAGAAGGAAGCAACAAGTACAATATTTAAATATGAGAAATCTGCTGTAGACATTAATGGTTATTTATAAATTCATCTCGTTTTGTAGATATAGCCAGTTACTTCCTCAACAAGTTAGTATTTTGTAGAGTGGCTTATATTAGACAGTATATAGCCAATCACGTCCGATGTGTGGACAATAAGTATTTCAATATCTGTGCTTTGCTGGTATGTTTGTAACCAAAGCAAACAAAAAATACTTGTACACTGAATTCTCCAGTCAAACTCTTCTTTCATTAACGTGAAATATAAACCTGATTCTTTCTTGAGCAATTCCCATTTAGTATTAAATGTGATGTCATTCACTTTCAGCTTTAATTCCTCAAAGTCTTCAAATGTTATTGCATCAGCATGTTCACTATATGTACGTAAACTGTCAGTAATAGCATTTTCTAAACACTGTTTTTCCACTCTACGCCGCCTGTTTTCTTGATCTTCACGGCAGGCAGTAGTGGTTCCAGAGAGATATTAAGGGCAGTTTGGAAACTGTGATGGAACTGCATCTAAAATTCTTAAAATTAATTGTTACACAGTTGTACTGAAACTGGCATTTTATTAAAAAACAAAGAATAGGCCTAAAACATCACTGTGCTCTATTTAGGGAAGATGAACTAACCTTTCACCAATCTGGGGGTTTGACAAAGGAGCAGTGAGGAACCTCCCGTTCTTTTCATCGAACATGCTGGTATTGGAATAACTTACCAAGGGAGATATTCAATAAGTTTCCAATTTCTTTGAAATCATTCAAGAAAAGGCTAGGAAAACAACAGATAGGGAATATTCCACCTGAAAAAGGTTAATTGAAAACTACACTTTTTCACACATCCAACAAAAATAAACACGTGGCCACCTGTTTACAGTTTGAATAGGGGCATTATTGCTTTGGAAATGGGAAAATACGATAAGATATATGAATTTGCTTTAGAAAGAGAATACACAACACTTCAGCTGCCACCTACCAATGCGAATTAAATCCCACTGAACTCGTATGGGCTCAGGTGAAACGATATGTGAGCTTACATAATATGGACTTCAAAGTGAAAGAAATGCAAAGATTCATTGAGGAAGTTTTAGCGTGCGCCACACCTGATAACTGGATGAATTATATGAATCACGTTAAGAAAACTGAAAATGATATGTGGAAGGCTTATGAAATTCAGGACAACATCGAACCCGTTATCATTCACCTCGGTGCTAGGGCGCCCATATCCGGGGGCAAGGTGGGGCCGCGGCCCCCCTGTAGCTCACAGTGAAAGGTAAAACTCTAGTGTAGTCACGTGTTTTACTTTCAAGAAAATCGGTGCAAGGGCGCCCATACCCGGGGGCAAGGTAGGGGCGCGGCCCCCCTCTAGCTCTCAGGGAAATGCAAAACTCTAGTGTAGTCACGTGTTTTCCTTTCAAGAAAATGACTTAAAAGTCAGTATTACGTAAAAGCGGTAGTACCGTCCCCCACCAACAGGCAGGGCATACCGTGGGTTATTCTACCGCAGAGTAGAAATCGCCATTTATCTTCCAAAATATTAAAATTACTACGTACCCCCAGGTCTGGACCCTCCTCTAGAAACTGTCATTTGGGCGCCCATGCCTCGGTGACTCTTCAGACGAAGATTCCTCAAACAGAGTGTAAATGGAAGAGATGAATGTTCCACCTCTGTCTTGAAATCTCTACATTGCTGATAATGTAAGTAGAGTAGATGGATTTATTTTAAAATTATATTTACATTTTACCATATTTGTCTATCTGTGTTTGTGTGTTTTCGCGTTCTCATACGAATAGGTCATTCAGCATTCTGTGTTGTATGATGTTAGTTACGAGTAAATTTATATGAAGTGAGCTGTAGGATACATCACCGGGATAGAGATATCTCGTTGTCATCCATCCTTAAGGCGCCGTTCACACTAAGGCGATATAAGATAAGTGATATATAGTAAGGAATATATTGAGACGATATATTGCTAGGAAGGTTCATGACAGTGGGCGATAAATTGGCGTGATCTGGGCGGTAAAAATTTGGCTGAAACACAATTCTCACTACATCAGTTACAAATATGAGTTCAAGTGAGGAAGACGTTCTAGTGGCTTATTGGTTCAGGCGTAGGATGAGAAGTACTGGGTACATCCCTACAATCTTACCAACCTGCACCATAGCTCGGCTGTTGTTTCTCGAAAGCTGTCTCAACATGAATCAAAATTCAGGGAGTTTTATCGAATGCATCCTGAAAACTTTCATTTTCTGAAAAGCCTAGTGTCACGAACAATTGAAAAAAAAGATACACCCTTCAGGAAGGCCATTCCTTCAGATAAAAAACTTCTGATTGCTATAAGGTAAGTAGATATGAATATAAAAAGCAGTATTAATAAAATTTAGCATTTTTAATTTGATAATTTTTACATACTTTTTTTTTACAAATTATACCAATCAGTACCACTTAATTAGTTAAAGGTATTACAGAATTATCTCCTCTTCTTCCTGTCATGTTCACAGCTCAAATATCGTATGATACTAATCGCTGAAGAGACTAGCAAACTGCACTTCGAGAGATATGTCACTTGCGATATGTTGTGCAATCGCGCAGCTGTGAACCTTTTTTTACCACATCCCTTTAGATTTCAAGTATCTGTCTGTGCGTGTCGCGTATCGTATATCGCTTACGATATATCACTTATCTTATATCGCCTTAGTGTGAACGCGCCGTAACAGAGCTTTTTGTGTTGTAGCCACACAGTATTTGCCTTAATAGTGAAATGTTTCTGGGGGCTAAAAAACTAGCACTGTGCTCTCTTAAAACAACAACGATCATGAAACTTTTTCAGATATAATAAGCAAGACATAAACATTTCGGCTTTATAATCTTAATAAATGAATACTGTAGATTAACGCGTTGTCCGGTAGTGTTATAATGTAGTATAGTTGCAAATATTTATTAAGTTCATGTACCGGACAAACTAATAATAGGCCTAATGACAGTTATGTGATGCATCTGTTGTAATAATCATATTTTAAATCAAGAAATTAAAGTAGTCAGATTGGCGATCGAAGTCTGATTGTTATAAGCTCAATCCAATAATAATAATAATAATAATAATAATAATAATAATAATAATAATAATAATAATAATAATAATAATAATAATAATAATAATAATAATAATAATAATTGTTACGGAGTTATCCGTGGTAGTTAGAGGTGAAAGAAGGTGCGGGCGGGAATAGGTCTCAACTACAGAATTAAAGTTAATTTAAAACTTTAACAAAGGTTATATTTTCTTTTCAAAATCAACAAATGACAACAAATAACAAAAGTGTAACAGGTACCAAGTAGCAGATCAACTATTTAAGAAGTTACAGATTACAGTCGTTACAAGATTTGGGCTTCGAGCCCCAAGTTTAATTCCTGAGCTCTCAGCTCACAACCACCATAGCTGAAGGGCAGAAAACCCCTAAGTACGAGGAGCACTTGCTCCTAATTACAATGTTAAGAGAAACAGAGCAGACCCGCTCTCAATTTTACAAGCCTATCAAAGGCTACAACAAACTTCATTACTATCTGCCCTTAAGGCACACAAGGAAACAGGGGTAACTAGTACCCAAACTACGGGGCCTTCGCAGGAAGGAAAACAAAATAAATGGGTTAAGTAAATGGCCCAAAAAACCAAATTGACTGGAGGCGTAGCTTGCACTCCTACATGAAACTTCTTAAAACCTAGGTGGCACTCGGCCAGTTATACAGGGGCTAATCCCATACTAGGGAGGTGACTCGTAGAAGAATAATTTATTACACTAAGAAGAGAAGAAAATCGGGTATGAAAACGTAGTCACCTCAAAACAACATGAGTGGGAGCTCGAGAGGGTTAAGCACTCTCTATCCCAAATTGCGGTTAATTTACATGAATATAGTAAGGTTTACATTGAAAAGGATTCGAACCTTCCCCCGCGGGTTAAAACTGCTGAGCTAGCAAGAAATAAAGATGTTAACAGGTCATTACCTTGTTGATGAACCGCTGCCCGAAGAAAGAGGCGCTTCCCGCCCCCTGCTACATAATCACACACTAAGCAAGTTGTCGATGAAGTGGTCCGGAGACAAGAAAATCAGCAGTTTTTATACCCTCGTGGAAAATTCGAGACCTTTCAAGAATGAATAGACACACCCCATCAACTTTATTGGTAGACTAGGAATTACACATGGAAACCTGAGGAAGAAAGCTATGATTGGAGGAAAATTAATTACAGAAATTACTGATTGGTTAAATTCAAAACTGGCGGAAAGAGAAGGGTTATACTGCCAACCCCAAAAATGAATGAAAGAAATTTAACAAAAAACAAACTTATGAATACCAAATTTCTTCAAAAAACAGTTCCTTCACTTCGCACTAGGGTGCATAATTATAGTTCTTAGGCAGTGACATCTAGAAGAGGACGTCCACACTTCTTGCTAGATAGTAAACAAAAACACGTCGGAATAGACACAGTTCAGAAAATTTCAAAATTACACCATTTACCGTAGTGACATCTTTTAAGAAATAGTAGAATTAGTTCAGTTTTCAAGGTTCAAAACTTCTCCTGTAGAGGAGTTTAAATTGGCGCAATATTTGAACTAGCGGCGTGGAGGTGTACCGCCCGGTACAGACCTCCCCCCCCCCCCCCAAAGTCCTTCCCAAGGGTTACACCGAAGAAAACAAAAATATTTGTTTTAAAACAAAGTCCAAGTCTTTTGCAGATTGGATGAAGAAGAATTTAGCAGAGAAAATACCAATTTTTTAGTAGTCAGAGATCTCTTAATAGGTTTGATATTGGTGGGTGCGACTAGATTAAGTCCAGTTTTTAAACTTTTGTAGTAGATTTTGATGAAAGGTCTCTATGTTTGTAGGAGTTGAATTCAAAAGACACTTTAATTCTTGAAAGAAAAAACTTTTCTAAGTCCACCAAAGGTTGATTTGAAGCAAAAAATTATTAATTGTAGTAATAAGGTGTCCATGTAGCTGAAGAAGAACTTTAGCTGTTGATTAAGTTTGACGGCCAGACCAGCCGCCGCTGCTTGTGTTCAGAGGATGCCGCTCGGACCCCTCAAGTACTCTGAGATACACCTCTCCCGCTACTATGGGAGGGGTAGTGGTGGTGAAGCACGCCGCACACGCGACGATTGTTTACAGTCCGCGGGCAGTTTGCAGGTGGTGCGCCGCACATCAGCCTTAGCCGGAAGGAGGACTCAGACTCGCCGTACACTGGTTGACCTCACTGGAGTGGAGTGGGCCCGTACCCCACCTCAGTGGCGGTACGGCGCCGCACGGCTGCGGGGGCACTGAAACATTAAGATCTCGGCGGCAGAATTTTGTTGGACCATAATGGTTTTAGGGTACAGTCTTTGTGGTGAGGCTGAGGGGCCAGCGGCGTGGAAGTTTTTATTTCATTTTTATTAGCCACTGGTGTGGTTTAGCAGGAGACGCGAGCTTGGTAATGGCCTTACGGAGAGGACAGCAGAGTAACCTCAGGGAAGGTTTCACGCAATTTATACAAGGCAGATTCAACCAAATGTAAAACAATAAGGGGCAGAAGGTCTTGAAATGAACTTAAAAATATTACCTTCAGGATTCTTACAAAATTATAAGGACCAAGTTAGCACGGAAATTAGACAGGTTTCACCTGCGACAGGTGAACCCTAAATATCCTCTCGGTGGCTGGATTGCTTAGTAACAACGTCACCGGGGTAGGGAAATCTAAAATGACGCACGGCCCATGAAATCTGGGGGCAAGCTTGCCCGCGGGAACAAAATTCTTGACCATAACCTGGTCGCCTACCGTCAAATGGGTGGGTCTCCGTCCACGATCATATCTTTCCCTAACCTTTTCATGAGACACTTCAAGATTGGCCTTAGCCTTCTTCCAAAGATCTTTAATGTTATCAGGATCTATTGTCTCGGGTAGAATATCACTAAGAGACCAAAGGTTAGAGAGCGGCGTGTTGGGAACAAACTTGAACATCAAAGAAGCTGGAGTAAATTTATGAGATTCATGAACCGCCGAATTCAAACCGAAAGCTAACCAATGCAGGGACGTGTCCCACCTAGAATGATCGTCGTGATGATAGGCAATAAGAGCCGACCTCAGATTACGATTGACTCGTTCAGCTAGAGATGGTTGAGGATAATAAGCAGAAGTAGTCACATGAGAGATGGACAAACCAAAACAGAATTTACGAAAGAGATTGGATGTGAAAGCTTTAGCATTATCCGACACAATATATTGACATAGACCAAAAGAAGCAAAAATGGACTTTAAACAGGAAATATTGGACTGAGCGGTAGCCAGCTTAGTCGGAAATAACCAAGAAAATCTAGTGAAGCCATCTACACACACAAGGATGAACTTGTTGGCATTCCCCTCTGACTGGGGGAAGGGTCCTACGTAGTCGATGTAAAGACGTTCCATGGGGCGCGACGCTTGATGAGAAGACAAAAGCCCTTGCTTAGTGGACATGGAGGGTTTATTAATCCAACAAGTTTTACAAGTTTTAACTAGTTCACGAATTTCACCGTCTATACCTTTCCAAATGAACATCTCCCGGATCTCTTCTCTAGTTTTAAAGATACATAAATGCCCCCCTAATGGGGTCTCATGATAGTACTTGAAGATCATGGACACAAGAACGGCTGGAACCACCACCTTCATCTTATTGTCATGCCTCGACGGGCAACATAAAACACCATTCCTCAGCACATAAGGGACAACATGGTCCCCAGAAGAAAGAGTTTCCATGCTAGGGGCCAGCGTCGGATCTTCACGTTGATATTTCTCAAGATCCCTAAACAACATGGGAGCATCAGTTAAAATGGCATTAACCTCAGGTCGTATGGACTGGGGAGGTGAAGAACTATCGACCAGTTCATGGGTCTCTACATCATTGGAAAACATGCGGCTTAGTCCGTCTGCCACAACATTTTCAGTACCTCTGATATGCCTAACGTCAAATTGGAAGGCAGAAATTCGGATGGCCCACCGGGCTATACGACCAGTACGACGCGGCCTACCTAAGACCCAACTTAAGGCTTGGTTATCAGTCTCCAAGTCGAACTTGACATGTTCCAGATAAAGGCGGAACTTTTCTAGCGTAAACAAGACAGGCAAACCCTCAAGTTCATAGATGGAATATTTGGCTTCTTGAGCCGAAAGAGTCCTAGATGCATAGGCGATGGGTCGCCTCCATTGATCGGTCTCTTGAAGAAGGACCGCAGCCAATGCCGACGACGACGCGTCGGTTTGGACGATGAATTTCTTCGAGAAATCGGGCATGGCAAGAACAGGGGCATTACACAGAGCTAATTTAGGATCTTCAAAAGCGGCTTGTTGAGAAGGCCCACACTCAAATTTGACGCCTTTCCTACGAAGAAGGTTCAAGGGCGCCGCTCTGTTAACGAAGTTAGGAATAAATTTCCTGAAGAAATGCACCATACCAATGAACCTAGCAATACCTTTGATGTCCTTGGGAGGCTTGAAATCACGGATGGCCTGTGTTCTAGAGTGATCGACTGCAACACCATCGGGCGACACAAATGCCTAGGAATGACATGGAAGACTTAGCGAAGGCGACCTTGGACAACTTCACAGTTAACCCAGCCTTACGAAGGCGATTGAGAACTTCTCTCAGATGATCTAGGTGTTCTTCGAAGGTCTCCGAAAATACGACATCATCAAGATAGTGGTACAAGTACTCAAACTTGATGTCGGAGGAGACCCTATCTAGCAGTCTAGTGATTACAGCTGCTCCCGTGGGGAGCCCAAAAGGCACGCGGTTTTATTCGTACAAGTTCCAATCTGTGGCAAAAGCTGTCAGGTGTTTGGATTCCTCTGCTAGCGGTATCTGATTATAAGCCTGATTGAGGTCTAAGATGGTGAAGAACTTAGCTTTACGAAACCATGAAAAACAAGAATGAAGGTCGGGAAGGGGCACAGATTGTAACACCACCTTCCGATTGAGAGCCCTATAATCAATCACGGGCCTGAAGTCACCTTGCGGTTTCGGAACAAGGAAAATAGGCGATGAATATGCCGACTAAGAGGGCGAATAATGCCATCCTTCAACATCTGATCAATGATCTCCTTCAGAGCCTTCATTTTAGGCGGAGATAGCCTATAAAGTGGAAATCTAACGGGGATGGAATCCGTAACCTCAATCTTGTATTCAATAAGGTCAGTAACACCAAGAGTATCCGAGAAAACCTCTGGAAACGACTGACACAGCTTACGAATACTATGAGCCTGCTCCTCAGGTAGATGTCTAAGATCTAACAACATCTCATCCTGGGTAGGCGAAATAGATGAACTTGACACAGAACTACATTTTAGCAAAGGGATTTTGGAATTACTGTCAAATTTGAAAGTGCACGACTTGCTCTGAAGATCGAGCACTAGACCAGTATAGGACGTGAAGTCTGTTCCCAATATAATGGGGCAAGACAAGTGCTTTGCCACCAATAGTTAACCTTCCAAGTAAATTTAGAAATACGAATTTTGGCATTTAAGGAACCTAAAATTTCTAATGGAGAAGAATTAGCCGAAACATATTGAACCGAGGACGAGCAATAGTCAGGAAGTTTACAAACAGATTTCAATTTCGAATACCATTCATCCGAAATAATGGAACACACACTACCAGAATCTAACAGAGCTGTTACAGGTTCATTATTTAATTCAATTTTGAGGAAGGGAACCGATGCGGGTGAATCCGCCGCAATCCTAAGACATTCTCTGGGACATCCAAATGGTAATGTAAAATTGTTCTGACTTTTTCCTGCATTTTCGTCAGATTTAATTTGTGCTGAGCCTTGAAAGGATGAATCTACCGACTCAGCCGGAGCCACTAGTCATTTTTGATTGTTGGTGGAAGTTGCACCCGAAGTTGAGCAGGAGGGAGTGCTGCTAGCATTAGGGCAGTTCTTGGCAATATGTGAAAACGCGCCGCATTTAAAGCAGCCTTGGGATGAACCTGCTCCATTATTTGTCCTACTAGGTTTGATCAATGGACATTTATTGCGAAGATGGTCAGGCGACCCGCAAGCATAACATTTACGGGTTGTGACGGTTCGGCGAGGAGTGGACCGAAAGGTACTTGATGACGGAGGTGGCTCCCTCGCGACACGTAATGTGTCAGCATATCTAACCCCTTCGGCTGATACGGCCAATGCTTCAAGCTCAGAAAAGTTTTGCGGGCGCGTCGCAAAACACAAATATGACCTATAGGATGGTGATATTCCCTCCACAATAGCATGAACAATTTGATCTTCTGGAAAATGAAAAGCAAACACCCTGGTATAGAATTTGATATCCTGGATGAATTCGGCCAGGCTTTCGTCCAGACGCTGTACACGATTTTAGTGCTTTTGAATAAGAGATGACCTAGCTCGAGCCGGAATGAAGTTTGCGAGAAGGCGGGCGTGAAAGTCTTCAATAGATGACTGTTCAGCAATTGCCCTAAGTATTTTGTCTGAGAGGACACCTATGGCATAGGATAAATAATTTGAAGAATTTGGGAAGCAGAGAGGGAAAAATACTAGGGCATGATCTTGGAACTCGACCAAAAATCTCAAAAATGAAATTACCTCACTGGTAGAGTTAACCGAAAACTTGGAAATACCCCTAAGTAACATTGATAACGGATGAGGCAAACTACTGAAGCCAGGTGACATAGTAGGGAACTGCCTAGGGGGTGACGGAGGCTCGGAGGGAGCATTATTCAAAAAGAAGGGCGGAATTGAGGGCCGACGATCAGGTTCGGTTTCTAGAGGGGCAGGTGTCTTTTGAGTAACTGCAGATGTTCCATTTTCTTCCCCTTTGGAAGAAGTTTCCTCAATGAAAGTGTTTACCGCCATGGGCGGGTCAGTCTTGGGAGCCGTTACCCCCGATAACAACTGACCAACAGTACTGGACAATTTAGAAATGTTTTCAATGAGGGCACTAGCCTCCTTTCCCTGAATGTCACTCAATTTGAGAGTAAATTGATCATGAAGCCTATTATAAAATGGAATAATCGAGCTTGCACACGTTTAAGATGGTTAGGTGTTGGATTCCCTTCTTCAAAAAGCATACTACGGATGCTAGTTCAGTAACATTGTCATTGATCGTGGAGAGAGCGTCGTCAATCTCTTTCTCTCCCAAAGTTGGGTAGTTAATTGCCAAAGTGAGGGAATCTTTACGTTTGTTGGCATCCACCGCAACCGTGCCTCCAGATTGAACGTTTCTAATAGATAATTCATAAATTAATTCCTCCTTACGCAAATAGGAGGGATGGAGGACATCGCGAGGGCCGGACATGATGACGAATGATTTACAAATTTAGAAAAAACCAAAGAAAAAACAGCGACTGAGAAAATTGTTAGTGTTAAAAACAAAGTAAGTCTTAGCCGTCAAAAGGGGCTAAATTGAGACCCATTCAACCACGCTCTGCTACCACTTGTTACGGAGTTATCCGTGGTAGTTAGAGGTGAAAGAAGGTGCGGGCGGGAATAGGTCTCAACTACAGAATTAAAGTTAATTTAAAACTTTAACAAAGGTTATATTTTCTTTTCAAAATCAACAAATGACAACAAATAACAAAAGTGTAACAGGTACCAAGTAGCAGATCAACTATTTAGGAAGTTACAGATTACAGTCGTTACAAGATTTGGGCTTCGAGCCCCAAGTTTAATTCCTGAGCTCTCAGCTCACAACCACCATAGCTGAAGGGCAGAAAACCCCTAAGTACGAGGAGCACTTGCTCCTAATTACAATGTTAAGAGAAAAAGAGCAGACCCGCTCTCAATTTTACAAGCCTATCAAAGGCTACAACAAACTTCATTACTATCTGCCCTTAAGGCACACAAGGAAACAGGGGTAACTAGTACCCAATCTACGGGGCCGTCGCAGGAAGGAAAACAAAATAAATGGGTTAAGTAAATGGCCCAAAAAACCAAATTGACTGGAGGCGTAGCTTCCACTCCTACATGAAACTTCTTAAAACCTAGGTGGCACTCGGCCAGTTATACAGGGGCTAATCCCATACTAGGGAGGTGACTCGTAGAAGAATAATTTATTACACTAAGAAGAGAAGAAAATCGGGTATGAAAACGTAGTCACCTCAACACAACATGAGTGGGAGCTCGAGAGGGTTAAGCACTCTCTATCCCAAATTGCGGTTAATTTACATGAATATAGTAAGGTTTACATTGAAAAGGATTCGAACCTTCCCCCGCGGGTTAAAACTGCTGAGCTAGCAAGAAATAAAGATGTTAACAGGCCATTACCTTGTTGATGAACTGCTGCCCGAAGAAAGAGGCGCTTCCCGCCCCCTGCTACATAATCACACACTAAGCAAGTTGTCGATGAATTGGCCCGGAGACAAGAAAATCAGCAGTTTTTATACCCTCGTGGAAAATTCGAGACCTTTCAAGAATGAATAGACACACCCCTTCAACTTTATTGGTAGACTAGGAATTACACATGGAAACCTGAGGAAGAAAGCTATGATTGGAGGAAAATTAATTACAGAAATTACTGATTGGTTAAATTCAAAACTGGCGGAAAGAGAAGGGTTATACTGCCAACCCCAAAAATGAATGAAAGAAATTTAACAAAAAACAAACTTATGAATACCAAATTTCTTCAAAAAACAGTTCCTTCACTTCGCACTAGGGTGCATAATTATAGTTCTTAGGCAGTGACATCTAGAAGAGGACGTCCACACTTCTTGCTAGATAGTAAACAAAAACACGTCGGAATAGACACAGTTCAGAAAATTTCAAAATTACACCATTTACCGTAGTGACATCTTTTAAGAAATAGTAGAATTAGTTCAGTTTTCAAGGTTCAAAACTTCTCCTGTAGAGGAGTTTAAATTGGCGCAATATTTGAACTAGCGGCCTGGAGGTGTACCGCCCGGTACAATAATTAATACGGATTTTCCAGGTGAAAATTCGTTATATGTGGATAAATTCCAAGATCTAACATAGATGTCTGAATCGTAATGTTTGATTTTGTTTACCGCCGAATTACCATAATAATAATTTATTATTAGACTATTATTATTATTATTATTATTATTATTATTATTATTATTATTATTATTATTATTATTATTATCAGAATGTAAACTTTAAATAATTGTTTGTCACATGATCTTAATTTGAATGATAAATATGTGTTCACAAAATAATAATAATAATAATAATAATAATAATAATAATAATAATAATAATAATAATAATAATAATAATAATAAAGGATTATCTGAGTCTACAGAAATCTTATGTCATAATAATAATAATAATAATAATAATAATAATAATAATAATAATAATAATAATAATAAAAGTTAGTAACGAATATTGTATTGTCAAATTTATTCTGATCTTGTGAACAGATGTGATTTACAATTATAATCGTGATTATAATTTCGCGGTCACATCAAACCGAAGAAGGAGAAGAAGAAAAAGAATGTCAATTCTACATTTCAAACGTGGATATGTGGAGATAAGATTGCGTGTTTATTGTCAAATCACGCAGTGTAATGCAGTTGTTAAACTTAAACTATGATAATAATAATAATGATAGTTCGGAATTTAAATTGCGTAAATGAAAGCGTTACACGTAATATTTAATTGACGAAGGGAATGTATCATAGTAAAGGAAATCACATATGCAGATAGATGGCCGTGATAGGGGCTGTGTTGATGAATCGTTGTTAACTCGCAAGATACAGATACAAATGAAATACAGGTCCAATTGAAAGCTAGATAGGCTGATTATTAGTGTTGAATATAAGATATCCCTGAATATTTGAGATGAGGATTTTGTCTTTAATGTAAAAAGCAAGCGAAGATAATATAATTGAATATTAATAGCTCTATGGATAGGAGCAAATCTACGATGATGTATGAGCTAAGTGAATATTAAAGACGCAAACGATGAACAGGGATAATAAGGGATAATTGAATAGAATGGACCCATGTGAGATCTACTTATAAGCGAGTTTGGCAATTATTATCATACAGCGATACTTGTGAGACGTCAAAATCTCTAATGATTAATTGAGGAGATGGATAATGTTTTGTAATTGTGAAGTGATTGTCGACAATGATAAATAAAATTGATAATAATTTCAACATTAAATATTATAACTGTAGATAAGCACTGTATGCTTAAAACGTATGTTTGCATGTGGTTAATTGTAGTAACTGATGAATTAAAATAATTGATTAATTAAGTAATCTGGTAAACACTAACCTTCTTTACACAAATTTTGCATGTGTAATAATCATAAATAAATTAAGGGAAGCTAATTATCATAATATTTGGCAGACATTTGTGTCACTGATGACAATCTAAATCATGGGTTTGATTATAATTTAAATAGGCGTGGAAGGTCGTGAACATTAAATTGTGTAAATACTAGGTAGTGGATAAATTGTGTGATTTGAGTCATTTGTCCTATTTTCTGGATCACTACATTGTTAATGTTGTCTTATTATTTTGTAAATATTCATTTTTCTCGTAGTTTTAAATTTAAATAGCTAATAGAGTTAGCTAGAATGGATAACCCGTCAGTCTCAGTCAAAATAAATGCAGCATTGTCTGTACTCCCTAGAAAGTCAACGCAAAACCTACGAATTTAAATGTCACAAAAATCAATTAAAGGTAATAGTAAACTTTCCGTCAGGTCAACAACCTGTTTGGTCAGGTAAAGCAAAGTAAATGCCGTAAATTTAAGTATGAATAAGAAACATATTTCCTAGTGTCAGTGAGGTGATGTGAAGTGTAAACAAATGAGTGTGTTTACGCAACCAACGGCAAAATGTATTGGAGAGGAGGCTAAGTTGACCACTAACCCTCTACATGTAATTATTTTGTTAATTCTGTTAATATTGGTCCGATAAGTTCACAGTGGAATTATATTTAATATTATCAGGGCTTATAATTGTGTTTTTATTATTTTATTTATGGTAATGTTAAGACAGCCATGTCTGGCGGTATGCAGCCATTGAACAATCAATAGAGGTGCAACTTCATTGAACTGAAGTGATGTTTTATGTTCATGGTTATATTTCAAAGTTTAGGTCACACGTTTGATATTGAATGAGACTAATAGTTAACTGTTTGGAATCATTACTTCATGATGCTGTGACAAATAAATTAACAATTTCAGTCTTAACTACATTTTGTAATTTGAGTTTTGTGTCGTTAATTTAGTTGAGTTTTGAAATATCTTTTGGATTTTAGTCTGACGACATTGTAATTGTCCACAGTTAATCTTGATTTTTCCGATGTGAGTTTTATTTTTTATTTCAGCTCTATTAAACGTCAGTTTTTTATGTGGAAATTTCTTGATATTTAATACCGCTTTTATTTAACTTCATTTAATTATGTTTTGATTACCAAATGTTATCTAACAAGGAACAACTTTGACCTCGAACGCTCGGAACCGCACGAAACCATGCTTAGAATAACAAGCAATCATAAACAAAACAGTGGTGTGCGTCATTTCTAAGCAAAACGTTGCATTCTACCTGAAGTAATATTTTAATAGAGAGAAACAAAGTAACAAGATATCAATACCATAGGAAGGAAATGATATAATTTAATGGCGTCGGTATATCATTACATTTTCAATCGGCGGCACCAAAAACTCTCTGCTTAAAGTACTTATAATAGTACAAAACACACATATACAGCAGTACCACACACCTGAAAGTGCTTATATTAGTCTTCAAAGTCCAGATGCAGGATTTCGATCAAGTGCTTAAAACAAATTGGGAGATAACAATGTGCACACCTCACTAAAGCCACGTTATCACATTCCAAATCACTTTCGCATTCACGCAGTCAAATATCAAAAGCCACACTAATTACATTTTCAAATAATGCTGTTGATATGTCAATGTCATAACCTGCCTTTCGTCAAGCATATTGCAACATAGGCTTATACGTAGGTGCAGCAAGTTGATTATAATTCACAGAGTGAAGTTTCACGATGAAATAACGACCATGTACCTTCACTTGTGGTTTGGCACCTTGTAGTCTTACAAAATCAGTAATCTTTCTGATATAGAGTTTATATTGCCGAAAGAATAAACATCACGGGGTTGGCAATATTTTGATGTTTTCGGTGGCAATATCTTCAGCGTAACATCTTTGTTTGGAAAACTTACATCTAGAAGGGTACGATCTGTATGACCTGCCGAGGAATCACACACCAATAGGCTCTTTTGAATTGTTGCATATTCAGCAAGGACTGAAGTTAGTAAACGTATCATGTGTTCTTTAGTCATTTTTCCAATTTTGCTCCACATAAATGTTTCGTGGACAGGTTGTTTCAAGTTTCTTTAAAATATTTGGACCGAAAGTGCCTTGTGTGTCTTGAAAACAGATGTACAACTTGTTTGCTAGTCTACCTGCCATTGATAAAGCCACATCAATTGTGTAGCTGTGGATAGAGCTATGTACAGACTACAACACATTACTTGTAGTTTTCTCTCCTCTGTGGGACAGTGTAGATGCTGAAGACATTTCATACTGGAATTGACTCTGGTCACTGTTCCAAAGATTGCCTTTATCCACGCCCTCCTCTGTTAATAACACGTTCACTTCTTCCACAAACTTTTGTGCCTCCTGACGTATAATATTATCGTCTTCTATGTCCTTACGTGTGACAAATTTAGTAATATGCCTGCATGAAATGCCATTTTCAGGCTTGAGATGGTCGATAAAGGAAATGGAAGCTTTGAAATTGACCAAGCCAACTATTTTAGCTTCTTCTAGTGCCCACATTTGCAGATGCCAATAGTGAACCGTAGATCCATACCTCCATACACCATAAAATTGTGATATTACATACCTTTTTATAGTTTGTAATTGCGACGGTCTGTTTCCTTAGAAACGAGCACCTGCTCTCCGTTTCCTAGACACATAATTTAGAATTAATGTGCAATATGATTTACTTTTGATGCACTTATAGTGTTTCATTAGTTTGCGATAGGAATTGAGCCACGATTTTAATAGTCCTCATAAATGTTCACTAGTACGCTGTCATCAATATCTTTTAATACACTGGACTTCCTCTTTTTGGGTGGAGAGACTTCGTACTCACTTTGACTTGACTGTTCCTGTCGCTCTGGAGATGAATGTCGCTTACTGCTTGAAGAGCCAGGTTCAGGTTCCTCCTGTCCTTCAAAATCCGCATATCTATCCAGTGTTACGTCGTGTATTTCTGTGTTATCGCCATTATATTTCTGAATTATTATGTAATATAATATATCCGCGAAATCCATGTACTCGGCCCCGATGTCATTTCTATATTCAACACGTCGCAACTTGGTCCTAATATTTGGACCACATGCGTAGGGTTAATTCTCTTCATGATATCACTGCACTGTACACAGTAACTCGCCTTCGAACACTCCAAGAGACAAATACGTACTGCAGCTATACCACTCATGAAACTGGACCACTGGTTAGTGCAGCTACACCACGCCACGGTCTAGTGGCGCTAGCAGGCAATTGCGGAGTTTTGCACGGAAATGAAGCACACCACTGTTTTGTTTATGATTGCTTGTTATTCTAAGCATTGAATCGCGCAGTTCCGAGCGTTCGAGGTCAAAGATGTCCCTTGTAAGTTAACTTCATTTTATTTGTTTTTGATTAATAAATAATTTTACTTAATTGGGTTTACCTTATTGCGAAGTTAGCTTGACCCGTAGTTAATTCATGACACTCCTATACCAGCCCTGTACGAGGAAACATCCGGACGGTCCAGCGCCCTGAGAAGAGAATCTACGTGGTGGTATGTTTCTTTTTCAGATAGCCGTAGCAGAAGTTGGAAGAGGCTCATCACCACATTTGCTCTGGTCAAAATGGCACATAGGGGGTGTCGATCAAAATAATCTTGGCGCCTGAACTTGCGCGAGTTTCCTCTGTATGTAAAACACCAAGCGTGGTGTACTTTAGGCAAGCCAATAGTGGGAGATTCTTTCCGTAACCCAGACTAAAAACAATGAACACACATCCATTATTGAAATTATTGTTTGACTTGTGATTGTGACATTTATTATGTAATTACTTTTCTCAATTATCCTGATTTTAAGGATAATTTTTTTTTCAGAATATGTTTTTGCGATGCATTATATTTGTGTTAGTTTCATGTACACTGTGATCTCAAGGATCTCGTTTTTATTTTGAAATCATTATTATGTCAATTAATCAGGAACACTGGGATCAATTGAGCCAGACAATTGCTAATCTAAACATGACCACTGCTGAACTATCAAGTTATAAACTACCGCGACTGAACTTAGAAAAAGTCAAGGCTGAATTGTCAAATAAAGTAGAAACTACCAAGATAATCAGAACCAGTTGATGGAGGCTTGTAACAATAATGGGAAAGAAACTAAAAAGGAAACCCAAAATCTAGCCAAAGTTCAGGCAGAAATGCAAGAACAATTAAAAGAAAATACCCGTATTTTCAATGAAAATGTTAAGGAGACGCTATTCTTGATTCACAAAGCCAAGGCAAAGAATTAAGCAAAGGAATTGACAATGTAGAAAATAAAATAGGAAACGCTGAGAAGCAAACCAGGAGCGAATTGAACAAACTGCCCGCGAAGCGAGAGGAAATTACAAGGAAATAACAGACACACGCGAAGCTGACACGGCGGAACTAAAGACTAAAATATCTAATTTGAAAGCCGACACCATATCATTCACCCATGACGTCTCTTCTAAAATCGAAGAATTATCAGAAAAGATAACCGCCAACGAAAGAGAACTCGTGCTTAGGGAGGAATCTATACGGCACAAGATGAGTGACATCATCGATCAGAATTTACAGGCAGTGCAGACTCAAGGGGAAAACTTGTCTACACTAGTAAAAATGTTAGTAGGAAAACAAAATTCAGTTCAACAGGTGCTTAATCAAACACCGCCTATGCCGGAGGCCAAGCCAGACTCACCCCAAGTACTCGTTAACTTAACAGAGCAAACAATCCCAGAGACTTCACATTATGTTAGCTCACCACAGATAGTGAACATTCTTTGAACAAATGAAGATAAACCTAAGAAGTTCAACGGTGCATCACAGCTCACTCCGAAAGTATACCTTAGAGAGTTAAGGGAATATTTTAAAGAGATGAGAACACCCGAGAAGAAAAAGCTGCGTGTCGTAGAGAAATACCTTGAAGAGCAAGCGAAAACATGGTATTATGGATTTTGCGACACTTTTAGGAATTTCGAGGATTTCTAGAGAGCTTTTCTCGACATATTCTGGACGCTAGGTACAGAGCAATCCTTAAGAATGGATTTTTATTCGTACAAATGGACGCCGACACTACCCACGCGATTCAGTGAGGTCTTCCTAAGTCGATTAGTGAAATTACGCCAGCTAGGTTCGCCGCCATCTGATGCGGAGAGTGAGCGAACTATTATAAAGCAATTCCCCGCAGATATGCAACGCATGCTTATCACTGCAAAGGTAGAAAATCCAGCTCAGTCTATTTTAAGCCAGTTAGACAGCACGGCTAACAGCAACCAGCCTGGAATAACTAGACAGGCACAGGAGCACCGAGCTTACGTGATAAACACAGCAGACGAGAAAACCCAGGGTAATGAGAAGCCTAATAGCACTAGCAATTCTGGAGCTATTCCTCGTAGGAACCAAAATCCACGGAAAGAAGAATATCGAATGATGAATCCGCGGTACTATCAAAATATTTACCAAGACAGACGTCCGTACCAGGGGAGATATACATTCAGAGAGCAGAATAGAAGAAATGAGAGGGGTAGAGACCGGCCATATTACATGGACCAAAAAGATGGAATTATAAAAGAAATGACAGAGAAAATCAGTATGACCGAAACCCAGATACGAGGTATCAGTAACGGCGAAAGTACATCACTGAACTTAATGATAAACACGAGTAAGATAAATGGAAACTAGCTATTCACAGACAAGGAATGGATCCAGATATAACTGGATCAGAAAGCTTACAATTTCCGTCCTCCAGAGAGCAAGGTGTGCAAACCAGCCGACCATTAAACCCATGAGAACCCTCATACGAGGATGGTGCTAAGAAACAACCACCAAATTTCAATTAACGTCGCCATACAACAACGAGTATCACGGACAGGCTGGAGACGACAACCAAGGATGGGAGATAGCACAATTAGACTCGTGGATTTCACAGCCCGAAGATCTTTCAAATGACGCCATAAAACCGAAAAGCGCTCAGATTCCACCGTTACTCATAAAAATCAAAATCAATGGTACTAATGTACTAGCACTCTTGGATACTGGCGCCAGCGTAAGTATTATTTCGAGAAATGTATACTATGATTTATAGGACAGAGCGAATCTTCCGGAAATACCAGTCGCCACAGTAAATATCAAAGGAATTGTACCAGATAAAATCACTACTTGTAAATCACAACTTTTCTGGATTTAGAAATCGGAAATTCAACCTTCAGTCATACCTTCATTATTATGGCTACAGTCAACTACAACGTAATAATCGGAGCGGACTTTCTACTTGCTATTGTTGACTTAGCAGGTAGCGTTGTGAAGTTTCGCAAGAATGGAGATACTGAAAGGATTACCATAAACCCAGAGGCTGAGGACGAAGAAGATGACGACATCACACTGGAGGAGAATAACGACATCTTGAAACATGAACACGTCGATTTCGAAGTAATTATATTGGATCACAAAGACATTTTTGAGGATATTTTTAATACTGAAGTAAAGGAAGAAATGGAAAATTTAATCAACGACGAAGTCGCAGAATTCAACGGAACAAAAGTACAGAAGTGTCAATTGCGCGCATTTTAATTAAATACAAAGCTATGTTCGAGTCAAAAGTAGGAATGATACCAAACTTTACGTATGCATTAAAAGTTTTATACTGGCAAGTCTATAAAAGAAAACCATATCCCGTACCAGAGAAGTACTACCAGGAGGTTCGCAAGATAATTACGTAAATGGAGGAAAATGGATCGATTTCTAAACGCCCAACACCATCCGTAAATAGTCTGGTAATTGTAAAGAAACCGGATCGATATTTGAGAATATACCTAGATGCTCGGCAACTCAAAGAAAAAACCCCGAAAATCATAGGATCCTCCCACAAAGAACGTGATACGGCGATTTAAAATATGACAGGCTCCTACCACAAAGAACGTGATACGCCTATTTAAAATATGATAGTCTTCACAGGGATAGATCCAACGTCATCTTTCCACTATATGCTACTGGAGGACAAGTCAAAATTGTTAACAGGTTTCATGTTTGACCAGCGAACCTATATTTTTGAAAGGCTACCATTCGGACTCCGTATTTCAATCTCTGCATTAATCCGCGCGCTCGATCGCGATCTAACAGAACTTAAAGCCGTAACGACTTTGTAAATCCACGACATGATTGTAGCAAGCAAGTCATTCGTAGAAAATCTCCAGAATTTAGGCCTATTATTCCAAAATCTTATTGATACTGGACTCAAAGTGAATATAAAAAATCCCATTATTTCAGCCCGAAATGCTATTTTTAGGTCACTTGATAGATGGTCACGGTGTCAGGCCTAACCCTGTGAAACATAAGGCTATTAACAAATGTCTTGGGCCAACTAAAATTAAGCATATTCGCCAATTTCTAAGCATTGCTAATTCTTGGCGGATCATTGTCCCAACTTCACTGGAGTAGTTGCGCCACGTCAAGATTTACTGCGTAAGAACTGATGACAATGGTCTCAGGAGTGCGAGACCGCATTCAGGAACACCAAGGAGTTGTTGGAGAGAAGTACCAAACTCGGATACCCTAATTTCGATAAACCCTTCATATTACAAACGGACGCATCAAAAGTTGGCATTGGTGCAGTCCTATTTCAAGAAGGAGACAATAGAACTAAAACAAAAATTTACCTAGGATTCTTCAGTAGGAAGCTAATTATACAACAGAACTAGAAATGTTGGCGATATATCAAGCTCTACTGCACCGGCGCATGACAATCTATGGTTTTCCACTGGTCATACGAACGGACCATAAAGTATTAACGTTTATGTTAAAACAGCTATCTCTTTAGACCGAATGAAAAGATGGTCCCTTTTCGTTCAACAATTCAATTTTAAAATCGAGCATTATGCAGCGAAAGCTAACATTATAGCAGACGTCCTAAGGTGCAACCCTAACACTAGAGAAGAACACGTAAATTTCGTAGATCTTACGTCGGAAGGCAAAGATGTCCTATTGACACTAAGTCAAATGCCTAGGCTACAACAAGCAGACTTATCTCTACGACCTCTATTGGAATACTTTAAGGGAAGGATACAACAGGGTGATCTACGTTACGAAGAACTTCATAAGCTTTCAGAAGAATATAGATATTTCAATATCCAGCTATTAAATTATACGGATAAAGAGCAAACCAAATTGAAGATTGTTGTCCCTACAGAGTTACAAATTGAACTAATATGGCACGTTCACCGTATAACAGGTCACGGAGGGATTGACAAGACCGTGGCTACTATTCAAGCGACATTCACATGGAAAAACCTCCGAGAATAAGTAAGGAACGCCATCATTAGTTGTGACACATGCCAGCGTGTAAAATCAAATGCATACTTAATCAAGCAGATCCCGATTACCATATTACCTTCAAAGCCGCGTGAAATCTGCACAATGGATATTTTTGGACGAATTCCAAAGTCACGCAGGGGCTATCAATACATTCTAGTTACCATAGACTTATTTTCTAAATTTACAACACTCTGTCCCATGCAAAAGCAAATACAAAGCAAGATTTAAGATGCCTGACCAGAGATATTATTCGAGCAATGGGAAAACCGCAGCAACTGTTGACAGAACACGGATCGCAGTTTACTTCCGCACAATTTGAGACAGCACTACATCAGCTCGAAATTCGGCAAGTATTAAGTTCTACCAAACACCCAGAATCGAACCCAGTAGAGAGAGTGATGAGAGTTATTTCCCAATAGGATAAATATTCCTCAGCAACATTGGCGACGGGTGGATACTCTACCAGTCATTGTTGATTGTATTAATAATACCGTACACGATTCAACTTGGAAAAATTCATCAGTAGTGCATAACAACAAATATCCTGTCATACCCTGGTATCCCGTCATTAGCTGCCCATCAGAGATCTAACCTTCACCGGAGGTATGCACACAGCAGGTGGTTAAGGCAACAAGCTGACCGCAGGTTGAGACGGATGAGGGGAGATAGGTTTCACAGACCCCTACGAGAAGGCGAACATATATTAATCAAAATGTTGTAGATTTAGGAAACAATGCCTACAAAATCAGAAACAAAAGCGGAGATAATGGAAATATTTGCATGCCGCCAACCTCGCAACCACCTGGAGCAAATATAATCAATTTCGCATTAAATTATTGGAGCTAAACGTGCACAGAAGATGAAGAGGAGTAAGAAGAAGAAGAAGAAAGAGACGTGGAAGAGATACCAGTCACACCTGTAGTAGGAGCAGACATCCCGATAAGGAAGTAAACCCAAGTACAACTAAGGAATGTTGTATGTGTGAACAGGAGGCTAATTAAATCAAGAATATCCTAGAACAAATTGCTCAAGATTTAATTGCAGAAAACCAACAAATAGAGAAAGAGATCCGAGTAAAACTGCTACAACGTCAGAGATATTAATGAGACATGTGATAATATTCGTGAGATAGCAATAACATACGCTTGCAATTTTTATGCAGCTTATGTCGTAGAAATCTTCCATTGCTCTCTGAGATTTCTAAATCAATCAGTCACTAATGATCTGCATTTAGGGCAGTCACCCAGAAGTCAGATTGCCTATCTGTTGTTTTCCTAGACTTTTCTTAAATGATCGCAAAGAAGTTGGAAAATTATAGAACATTTCCCTTGGTAAGATATTCCTATCCCTAACTCCCTTCCTATAAACGAATATTTTCCCCAATTTGTCCTCTTGAATTCCAAATTTATCTTCATATTGTGCTCTTTCCTACTTTTAAAGACACCACTCAAACTTATTCGTCTACTGATGTCCTCCCACGCCATCTCTCCATTGACAGCTCGGAACATACCACTTAATCGAGCAGCTCGTCTCCTTTCTCCCAAGTCTTATCAGCCCAAACTTTGCAGCATTTTTGTAACGCTACTCTCTTGTCGGAAATCGCCCAGAACAAATCGAGCTGCTTTTCTTTGGAATGTTTCCAGTTCTTTAATGAAGTAATCCTGGTGAGGGTCCCATACACTGGAACCACACTCTAGTTGGGGTCTTACCAGAGACTTATATGCCCTCTCCTTTACATCCTTACTACAACTCCAAAGTACCCTCATAACCATGTGCAGAGATCTGTACCCTTTATTTACAATCCCATTTATGTGATTACCCCAATGAAGATCTTTCCTTATATTAACACCTATATACTTACAGTGATACCCATAAGGAACTTTAACCCCATCAACGCAGTAATTAAAACTGAGAGGACTTTTCCTATTTGTGAAACTCACAACCTGACTTTCAACCCCGTTTATCATCATACCATTGCCTGCTATCCATCTCACAATATTATCGATGTCACGTTGCAGTTGCTCACAATCTTGTAACTTATTCATTACTCTATAAGAATAACATCATCTGCAAAAAGCCTTACCTCTGAATCCACTTGGTTACTCATATTTATATTGCACCCATAATCGAATGGGCATATTAGATGCATAAATTAAATGATTGAAATTCGCATATGTGAATAGTACGGAAGGCAAGAAAAGCTTGCAATTTTACAAAGCGCCACCCAAGGAGACGTACTGGCTGGAAATATATCCGCAGAGTACGCTTTAAGTCACGTACAGGATGTAGCTGGCTAAGTGATCTTTCCAATAAAGTTTTATTTCGCCGAATAATGCGGACTTTCTATCTGGATTTCTCATAGGAACCGGCACGTTGGAATGTGCCCTACCCTAGCGTGGAAGGGAGAAAGCGATAATACCTATCACCCCTCGATAGCCAAGTGGTTGTGCCCAAGGTCTGTCTAGGGAGGTCTGGTCACGCTACCACAATCCTTTGCGGTGGCGGCCATATTGGGTCTCAAATATCGTTGTTACGTGGGCGTGCCCGATGTAATGATGTGAGTTATTACTTGTATTTTGAAGGAAAACGGGATACTGCTCCGCAATAAATTGTCAAAATAAGACAACTGACGGAATTAGAATGTTTCGCTTCCCGAGAGATAAGCAAAGGAGAGCTCAGTGGGTACAAAACTGTAGGCGTGACAAATGGCAACCTACAGATAATTGCTTCTTGTCCGAGGTTAGTGGAGTTATACATTCGTATTATTCCTGAATAACAGTATGTTTATATGAACGATGTTTTATATTTATAGGTCTTATCATGTTTTCATTTTTTATGCTAGTGGCTTTACGTCGCACCGACACAGATAGGTCTTATGGCGACGATGGGAGAGGAAAGGCCTAGGAGTTGGAAGAAAGCGGCCGTGGCCTTAATTAAAGTACAGCTCCAGCATTTGCCTGGTATGAAAATGGGAAACTACGGAAAGCCATCTTCAGGGCTGCCGACAGTGGGGTTCGAACGCACTATCTCCCGGATGCAAGCTCACAGCCGCGCGCCTCTAACCGCACGGCCAACTTGCCCGGTGTATTTTCTTCTAGCATCATTTTGAAGAATCGCAATTTGAACTAAAGAGGGCAGATGGACGGAAACTACTGAAGTGGAATTCCATCCCAACAATTTTCGAAGTCCCTAATCCACCTAAGTCTTTGACATATAATAGGAAACCTCCCAAAGAAAGAGAATTGTCTTTCAAAACAAGCAAGAAAAGTAACAGGCAATGTGTAATACTAGTATTGATGTTTATGAAAATTTCCTTTTCATGTGTCCGGCTCCATGGCTATGTAAATGGTTAGTGTGCTGGCCTTTGGTCACAGGGGTCCCAGGTTCGATTCTCGGCAGGTTCAGGAATTTTAACCATAATTGGTCAATTTCGCTGGCCTACGGGAGTCAGATCAAAAGACCTGCACCTGGCGAGCCGAACTTGTCCTCAGACGCTCCTGGCACTAAAAGCCAAACGCCATTTCATTCCATTCCCTTTCATGTAAACTACAGACAGTATCATTCTAACCCTACATGCAATGTAGAAATGTTTCACAGATATTTGAAATGCTTGTTCCTGTTCAGTTCATTATCATCATCATTTGTTTACCCTCCAGGGTCGGCTCTTCCTTCGGACACAGCGAGGGATCTCACCTGTACCGCCTCAAGGGCAGTGTCCCGGAGCTTCAGACTCTTGGTCGGGGATACAACTGGGGAGAATGACCAGTACCTCGCCCAGGTGGCCTCACCTGCTATGCTGAACAGGGGCCTTGTGGAGGGATGGGAAGATTGGAAGGGATAGGCAAGGAAGAGGGAAGGAAGCGGCCGTGGCCTTATGTTAGGTACCATCCCGGCATTCGCCTGGAGGAGAAGTGGGAAACCACGGAAAACCACTTCCAGGATGGCTGCGGTGGGAATCGAACCCACCTCTACTCAGTTGACCTCCCGAGGCTGAGTGGACCCCGTTCCAGCCCTCATACCACTTTCCAAATTTCGTGGCAGAGCCGGGAATCGAAACCGGGCCTCCAGGGACGGCAGCTAATCACGCTAACCACTACACCAGAGGTGGACTCCTGTTCAGTTACCAATTATAATCACAACAAACAATAGGCCTATCACTTCAAACCAACAATTTATGTCCAGCTGGCCATCATTACAACAATTGTATTGTTGTAGTCTTATACATACTGTACTACAGTTATTATTTACAGCTAAATTTCATTCATCTTAAATGCTCTATAGAGTACATTATATGGCTGGACAAATACTTAAAGATCACAACACTCGCTTCACTCGCACTAACCAACTACTGTAATTTAATGTACCATAGCCTAACATAATATCCTGATGTAATCCCTAAAATAGCCTAACCTAGGTTAACTCAACTTAATAGTGACTGAATTTCTATTTCTTATGAAATCGTGTCTACCAATGGCTTTAATTTTCTTAACCATTAATATTATTATTATATGCACGCATATTAGGACTCAGCTAAGAGCCCCGTGGTCGCCAACTCACGCTCCCTGGTTAGGAGAGCCTGACGCCCCATTCAGTCGCCTCTTATAAGAGGCAGGGGATACCGTGGTTGTTGTTCTATTGCCCCCACCCATGGGGAAATCTATTTTGGGTTGTGACTACGAGGCCCTTAGCTGAGTCTTGACATTGGTTTCACTATTCTAGCCCATCCGACCTCCCCTGGTCAACACTTGTTCTTTTCCGACCTCGACGGCATTAGCACATTCGAGGCCTAGGAAGATTTTTCGTTTCCACGCACTTTGTGACCTTCATCTTTCTTTTGCCGATACCTTCATTTTTCGAAGTTTTGGTCCCCTTCCATTTGTTTTCTTCTGATTAGTGTTTATAGAGGATGGTTGTCCAGTTGTACTTCCTCATAAAACAATAATTACCACCACCACTTTGTACTATATAGCTGCATGGGTTATCAATAAACTAGTTAAGAGTAGCTAAGAACATCACTCTTGTTGTATATGTGCAGAATATTTTGGCCTTGGAACCGAAAGAAATACCACACGAATGGATAACAATAGTTACAATACATAATTTAATGCACTCAACTCAAGAGGCATTCATAGTTTGTCAACAAACTGGGGTAACCTTTTAGAATCGCATTATCAGAAATTACTTTCTTAATAAAGCAAACACTGAAGGTAATTTATTACAACCGCCGTTTAGTACTTGAAATACAGTACTTCAAGTTCAGTATTTCATGTACGGGTAATCATAATATGACACAGGTACTGTACAGATTTCTATGTTTCTGTCAATAGGATTACGTATTTGACAGCTGATATTAAGAAGAAACACAGTAAAACCAAGTTGTAAGGAAGTAAAAGAGAAGAACATGAGATTTTCTGTTGATTCTTGTTTCTCAAAAAAGAAAAAAAAAGAAATTCAGGCTCTGTTAATTATCTTCCTATTCAAATAGCTGTGAATGTATTCATATCATTTAAGTGTTACACAGTTACATGGCCAAGAGATGCCCAATTAAATTCTTTATCAAAATTGGTTGGTATTTTGTTTTTATTTCAATGTACGGTACCGAAATCCTCTAAATTCGAATACACTTGCCTTTGGTTACGATCGCTTAAAGACCCAATATGGCGGCTCCATAAGTAGCATTCGTGACTTGACCTCCCTAGACAGACCTTGCTTGTGCCCAAGCCGCGAGGCGCGGGAAGATCTCAACCAATCAGAAAATTAGAAAATTTGCCGCCCCATCCTAGCGGGAATCGGTAGTCAGTATTTCGCGATTTGGTGACGGAGATAGCAGTGAAACACGGTGTCCTGATCTGAGAACAATATTTGAGGAGTTATTCAAGCAAATGCGAGGTTAATTATCTCTTAAATATTAAAGTTTCAACTTTGTGTAGAAGAGTGGTTTCGTCCAGGAAGCAAACTGTCTTGGCGGGAAAGCGCCATACGCCAACAGTAAATAGGTCGGATGAAGCATTTCATTTTATTTAATAACCTACGATCATTTATCACAACACAGTTCAACACGTCAATCGGACCAAAAGTTGGAATATTTAGAATACATCTCCTGAATGTTTGACATACGGACAAGTGGTAAATGATCCAAGGTGCCGTAGTAATCCGCCACATCCCTTCCAGTGGAACTAATTTTGAGGTGGGGGTGTGAGTGTTTACAAAACCACTAGCAGCAGAGTGTTGAGTGTTTAGTTTCACTTGAAATTTCAGTGTACAGAGGTGACTCTTCAGAAGGCCTAAGAGACGGCTTTGGCAGTCGAGTGAGTAAAGTCTTTATTTAAGTGAGTAAAATCTTTAGCCGGAAGATGAACATTTAGGCAGAACTTTTATTCATCATCGGAGTATAGATAATCAGACAATCATTTCAATTAAAATGACGATGATAGTTATTTTTATTGACACTTTTACAAGATAACTCATAACGTTATGTGACCGGCGGAAATGGAGACGAACATTGGAAATTTTAATAACACGTAGCCGTAGAACATTCTCTTTTGTCACAGGTTACTTGTACGCTAATTCTTTAATGGAGATGTTATAGTTTTGGAGGACAGTATCTTTTATAAGATTTATCCATATGTCACTGGGAACATTGCATTTAATTTCCACAGTCTCACAGAACTGAAATTTAAGTTGAGACCTTGGGAGCAGAATATTAGTCCAGCTAATTACGCGAGGGTGACCTTGTTTATTAGTGGAAGGCAACGGTACAAGGACTGGGGTCCAGTGTTATTGTCAGAGTAGGGTGAACGACCAGTAATCCCTTATACAAACAAACTGTGAGGGCTGAGCAGACAGCAGAGACCGCAGAGGTGACCAGGCAGGTAACTTGTTCCAGACTTTCAACGTCCACACGGCAAGT
The DNA here is from genome assembly GCF_040414725.1 of Anabrus simplex. Taxonomy (NCBI): domain Eukaryota; kingdom Metazoa; phylum Arthropoda; class Insecta; order Orthoptera; family Tettigoniidae; genus Anabrus; species Anabrus simplex. The sequence continues at coordinate 964,449,650 of NC_090265.1, read as the reverse complement.
GCTACACGCTGTAATTTGTATTTTCTTCACATGAGTGTTTGAAATGCGTGTGTTTGTATAAAATTTGTCGTGTGTAACGCCAATATAAAAATGAATCCAGTGCGCGTGTATAAAGTATTGGATATCCTCGTCGAGATGAAGAAGGAGCACTAAACACACGATGGAGGCCGACAGATGACCCAGCCTGCCTCCCAGCACAAAGGTAAAGCAATGAGCATTATTTGAAAATGTAAAATAATTGAGGACTATGAACAATCAGTGATCAAATGTAGGTTAGCAATTTAGGTAGGCTTGTAAATAATAAAGTCCCGTACCGGATGATATGATCAGATTTTTGATATCATTTATATTTAGAGTTAGGTGTGAGGCCAAGACAGTTATATCTAACGATTCGGGATATAAATGCCATGGCGTCATAGTAACATAATAATAATAATAATAATAATAATAATAATAATAATAATAATAATAATAATAATAATAATAATAATAATAATATGATAAATATGATAGTCAGATAAATCTTCGTACTCTTCTCAGGATTTATGTCATATATTTTGAATCATTTTCTAGCGTGTGCTATTGTTTTGACATATGAAGTGTGCAGGGAAAAAAAGAGCTGTCACATTTTTAAAATTTTGAGTAAATGGCATTTAAACAGTTTAACTCTGCTTACCAACTGTATTTTCTAAAGTGAATATCAGTTAGAGTTATTCTCTACTAGCTATATAATTTATAAACAGTTTTAATTTATATCTGGTGTGAAAACAACATTCTATGTTCGGAAAAATAAATTTTGCTTTCCTAACTACACTACAGAAGGGGAGAGAACGGGGCTATTCTACGGAGGATGTGTGGTAAAAATTGTGCCCAATCCATTATTTGACAATTTTTCAGTTTTATTTAAAGTAATTTACACTGACTGACAGAGCAAATGCAACACCAAGAAGGAGTGGTCAGAACTTTATGCCAATTGCAGGGTAGACTGACGTCACTGAGGTATGCTCATGATGTGAAATGCGTCGCTGTGCTGCGCACGTAGCGAACGGTAAATGGGACACGGCGTTGGCGAATGGCCCACTTCGTACCGTGATTTCTCAGCCGACAGTCATTGTAGAACGTGTTGTCGTGTGCCACAGGACACGTGTATAGCTAAGAATGCCAGGCCGCCGTCAACGGAGGCATTTCCAGCAGACAGACGACTTTACGAGGGGTATGGTGATCGGGCTGAGAAGGGCAGGTTGGTCGCTTCGTCAAATCGCAGCCGATACCCATAGGGATGTGTCCACGGTGCAGCGCCTGTGGCGAAGATGGTTGGCGCAGGGACATGTGGCACGTGCGAGGGGTCCAGGCGCAGCCCGAGTGACGTCAGCACGCGAGGATCGGCGCATCCGCCGCCAAGCGGTGACAGCCCCGCACGCCACGTCAACCGCCATTCTTCAGCATGTGCAAGAAACCCTGGCTGTTCCAATATCGACCAGAACAATTTCCCGTCGATTGGTTGAAGGAGGCCTGCACTCTCGGCGTCCGCTCAGAAGACTACCATTGACTCCACAGCATAGACGTGCACGCCTGGCATGGTGCCGGGCTAGAGCGACTTGGATGAGGGAATGGCGGAACGTCGTGTTCTCCGATGAGTCACGCTTCTGTTCTGTCAGTGATAGTCACCGCAGACGAGTGTGGCGTCGGCGTGGAGAAAGGTCAAATGCGGCAGTAACTGTGGAGCGCCCTACCGCTAGACAACGCGGCATCATGGTTTGGGGCGCTATTGCGTATGATTCCACGTCACCTCTAGTGCGTATTCAAGGCACGTTAAATGCCCACCGCTACGTGCAGCATGTGCTGCGGCCGGTGGCACTCCCGTACCTTCAGGGGCTGCCCAATGCTCTGTTTCAGCAGGATAATGCCCGCCCACACACTGCTCGCATCTCCCAACAGGCTCTACGAGGTGTACAGATGCTTCCGTGGCCAGCGTACTCTCCGGATCTCTCACCAATCGAACACGTGTGGGATCTCATTGGACGCCGTTTGCAAACTCTGTCCCAGCCTCGTACGGACGACCAACTGTGGCAAATGGTTGACAGAGAATGGAGAACCATCCCTCAGGACACCATTCGCACTCTTATTGACTCTGCACCTCGACGTGTTTCTGCGTGCATCGCCGCTCGCGGTGGTCCTACATCCTACTGAGTCGATGCCGTGCGCATTGTCTAACCTGCATATCGGTTTGAAATAATCATCAATTATTCGTCCGTGCCGTCTCTGTTTTTTCCCCAACTTTCATCCCTTTCGAACCACTCCTTCTTGGTGTTGCATTTGCTCTGTCAGTCAGTGTATATACGCGCTTTTTGGTTAACTAGGCCCATGTTTCTGTCACACTCCATGTAACTGTGACCTCGAATAGGGAATGTTACTTTGAATCAAATCTCTTCTCAAAATGAACAAGATAGTGAAGAAATCGAAAGACAGTGTGATTCTTATTTTGTCCTGCGCAAGAGTCACAGAATATTTGAATGTCCCTAATTTTCATGGGCAGATGATTATAAAAATAATCATGCAATAACGAACACACGTCATCACTGCCTTTCTTTCCTTCAACTTCTGTATAGAGATAAAACTGACTTTCACCACAGGATAGTCTATGAACGTTGAATACATAAAGAGACAGCTGTCTCTTGTAATAAGCATCATTAGTTGGTATGTTAGGGATAGGCAGATTTCTATCATAATCAATACAAATTGCTTCTTTTACGCTTGAACGTTTACAACTTATCCTCGCTTTCCGTTTTCTGGCATAGAACGTGTCAGCCCTTCTAAGATGGACCCTATTTCCAACTGAAAGTCTTCTTATTTCATCAGAAATTTGGGCAGCTCTAGCAAAGTTCCCACAGTTTGCTTTTTCTTTCTCTAAAGCGGCGACCTTTGCTTTGTATTCATCGCAGGTAGAACAAGTGTCCGTTCGTGGGTATCCAAAACTGATATTGAATTCATTGTTGAATACTGAACGGTAAATTTCATACGAAAGCTGGATCGTAGGATACTTAGTTTAAATCATACCATACATTCTCTTAATATTGAGATCTTCAGCTAAGTATGCTTTTTTGGTGTCTTGTATACCATAGTGACTGTTTCTTGAGGGAAATGGTTTTATATGTTCACGAACAGCATCTAAACTTTCTTCCGGAATATTCCACGGCCGATTGGAATGCTTTCCTCTCATGTTCTTTTGACTTACACCGGTGATTTTAAGACCTCTTACCAGCCGCTCGACCCTCTTTTTACCAATGCCATGAATTGCAAGGAAAACTTTACGGCATACATCGTAATCATTCGTTACACCGGCACATTCCCTCTCTCTGTACTTGTACGTGGCTTGTTTGGCAGTATTTGCTTGACCCTCCAAGTTTCTAAGCCGTCGATGAGCGACTGGTAAAACAGAAATGAGTCCGTATAGGTATGAATCTTGGATGTCCCTGCTTAGCATGAGATTATAATTCCTTAAAATGGTTTTACTGTTTTCCTCACCAACCACATCAAAACATTTCATCTTACAATTGCAGTTCTGCCCCATTACATGACTACGTAGGTTAAGTTTGGTCCTGACCTCTGACATTCTTCCATGACGTCTCCTTTTCTTAGTTACCTGGTGCTGATCATCCTGATTAATTGAAGAATCTGATAGTTCACTTAAGTCACACATATTGAAGCATTAATTAACACTTTCTTGCTGAATCATTCACAGAGCACTCCTAGAACAAAATTTTACACATTAACTAACCTCCAAATGGTACAATGGAAGGAAATAATAATTAATATGATAGGGCTGGTAACTTAAAGGTTCAAAACTACTGTTTAAGAGCCCGTTTATTCCCTGACTTACTGGACATGACCCCTTCTTTCCCAGTGCACTGTTTCTTGTTTTTGCTGTATTTGTGGACCTAGCTCCTTCTTTCCAAATCCACGTGATGTATTGTTTACTACCTGGAATAAACATCTCATTCACATCAAAAATAAAAACAATTAAAAATGGACTTAGCCCTTTCTTTCCCTGCACCCTTCATATGGGAATCCTAATATTTATTATATAATTCAGGTCTAGTGTAATTGCAGGTTTTAATAATAATAATAATAATTGGGAATGTTACTTGATGGCATTTGATTTTATGGATGCTGCCACGTTATTTTGATGTTTAATTAGCTGTAATTGTTGCGCATCCAGTTTGGTATTTCATGTTTGCGTGATCACGTGTTGGAGGACCGTTTGCGGCATGTCTCATACCTTTTATTTCTGTGATGTAACGTTTAACACGAAACTCGCTTTTCTTTACGAGCACTTTGGATTCATATTATTGATAGCTGTGTATTTGGCAGGCAATCTTGTTATTACAATCGATAGATAAAGACAGGGAAACCATTGACAGTCAGCTCTGATAATTTATGACATGTGAGAGTGAAATGAGATCAAGAAAATGGATAAAGATATAGTAAGGTCACTAGTGATGATAATTGTGAAATGATAAATGTGAGATTTGAAGAACATGTCGTATAATAGTGTCGTAATAACTAGTATGTGAACGACACAATGTGTTATTGAAGTTATTTCGCCCGCGTGATATGAGCGAGGCTATGTTAAGAAGCGCTATGATAAGAGTAATGTGATGACTAAATAGAATTGAGAGATAAACAATTTAACTGACAAAGTTAAGATTTCGACGACATTTGTGATAGTTGTAGGCGGAAAGCCTGTGCATTTCAAATATTTTCCAGGGACAACATGGTGCTCGGAAGCAGACAAATTAGAGTCCGAGCCGAGTCATGAACAGAGCGACCGAACAGTGGGTAGTTTTGATAGTCATTGGTAATCATTGATGACATAATATTCAAGTGTTATTATCCGTAAAAGATGGAGCAATGTCATGCTCAGTTACGTCTGATATTAAGAGGTTGCCGTCAAATTCACTTAGTTGTTATTTGAATCATTTTGGGAGTTATCTCCACATCACGATTTGCGTGTGGTATTTCAAATTTGATAGGCAGTGATCACGTGTATTTTGAGATTCTTTTTGCTAGGTTTTTCTTTTCCTTTGTGGATATTTCGTCACCGTATTTTTTTTTATAACGTCTGATGGTACGTGAATATTGTGATGGTTGAATGATGTAAATAGATAGAGTAGTCAGGTTATTTTGAGTTTAGTTGTTTCTTCTGGAGCAGTTTCTTCTCCATTTGTTATGTTATTTTGTACATAAATATTTCATGTGTTAGGTTAATAGATCACTGATGGTTCATAGTCAAAATCAATGTAGTAGGTATGCTCAAGCAGCAAGGCAATTGCAACTAACAAGCTTTTGAAATCCACTACAAAATTCAGTTAGGTAAATGAATCGACCTTTAATGATGAGACTGTCATGAGTGCCGCAAATTAATTAATTAAACAAGATGGAATCCGCCTCCATCAAAGTTGAGATCATAATTTATTCATTCCTAATGGAAATACAGGTAGCGGCAGACTAGATAAAAGACTAATTTGTAAAAGGGTCGAAATCATTTATTCAGTTAAAAATTTTGGCACTTAGCCTAATGTATTCTATTTATTTAAGTATCCAGACTATCACAGCTAATAGAGTATAAATCAACTAAATAAGTTATTGTTAGTATTCAGTGTTTGGTGTGATAATATTCTTGGTTCAGCCACGAAGTATTAAATGTGTGGCAAAGTTATATAAAACGGTAAGGGATACGGTGTTCATGGTACTGCCTTTATTTACACATGGTTACTGTACACCAGTATTACTTGACAGTGAGGTGGTTACCAATTTGACATGAATTTGGAGTTAACAAACTTAGGAAGTCCTTAAATTAAAAAGGTCAGTGTGATTAATTAATTAATCAATTAATAAGTTATACAATTCAGTTGACTGAAAGGACGATTCAGATGTATTTTTAGAGGTGTTATTCAAATGAGGCTGTATATTTGTCAGACCTGCAGTCTGTTGTGGTTGTGTCATGTACACGAGAGTCTTTAGTTCGATGGTGATCATCATTATTAAATTTTAATCGACCTTCAGTCGAAATCATTAAGGCGGATGATTGTTATAAAGAACATTTTAAAATTATTTTAATTTCAGTAATTCTATTTTATTTTACTTAATTTCACTCCGTTTAAAGTTCATTTTTCACATTTTGCCAATTTTTGTTAATAAATAATTTTATAATTTACACTTAATTCAGTCTATGGGTACCGTCATTTACTAGTTAGCTGACCCCTATCTTTCAATTCCTCACCCCCGATGTTGTGTGGCCTGTCAACCCCGAGGAGAGCTTAAGGACGTTACCACGCCTGAGGAGAGAAGAGTCTACACGTGCGGTAGGTATTATTTTTATGACATTCTTTACAGGAGCAGACGGCGCATCAAACAAGTGTGAAGAATACCGCATCGGGAGCCTTAAAAGGGCACAATATATATAAGGAAACAAGGTCCAGTAATACTGCCTTGAGGAAATCACCTCTCAATTATTACAGGGTCAGATGAAGCTTCGCCTACTCTAATTCTCTGAGGTCTATTTTCTAGAAATATAGCCACCCATTCAGTCACTCTTTTTTCTAATCCAATAGCACTCATTTTGCCAGTATTCTTCTATGATCTACCCTATCAAATGCCTTAGATAGGTCAATCGCAATACAGTCCATTTGGCCCCCTGAATCCAGGATATCTTGCTGAAATCCTACAAGCTGAGTTTCAGTGGAATAACCTTTCCTAAACCCAAACTGCCTTTTGTAAAACCAGTTATTAATTTCGCAAACATATCTAATATGATCAGAAAGAATGCTTTCCCAAAGCTTACATACAATTCATGTCAAACTGACTGGCCTGTAATTTTCAGCTTTATGTGTATCACACACAGGGGCTTCTATAGCAACTCTCCATTCATTTGGTATAGCTCCTTCAACCGAATAATAATCAAATAAGTATTTCAGATATGGTACTATATCCCAACCTATTGCCTTTAGTATATCATCAGAAATCTTATCAATTCCAGCTGCTTTTCTAGTTTTCAACTTTTGTATCTTACTGTAAATGTCATTGTTATCATAGGTAAATTTTAATTCTTCTTTAGTATTACTCACCTACCCTATCTGGAAATTATCCTTGTAACCAGCAGTCCTTACATACTGCTTACAATACTTCTGCCTTTTGAAGATCCTTGCATACACACTCCCCTTGTTCATGAATTATTCTTGGAATGTCCTTCTTTGAACCTGTTTCTGCCTTAAAGTACATATACAAACCCTTCCAGTTTTCACTTAAATTTGTATTACCACCAATTATGCTTGCCATCATGTTACCCTTAGCTGACATCTCTGCTAGATTCAAATTCCTAGTAATTTCCTCAATTTCTCCTTACTTCCATAACCATTTCTAACTCTATTTCGTTCCAACCTGCACCTCCTTCTTAGTATCTTTACTTCTCTGTTATAACATAGTGGATCCTTACCATTCCTTACAACCTTTAAATGTAAAAACATATTTTCACATTCCTCAACAATTGCTTTAAACCAAACCCAGAGTCTGTTTACATTTTTGTTTACCATTTTCCAGCGATCATAGTTACTTTTTAAAAACTCCCTCATGTCTGTTTTATCAGCCACATGGTACTGCCTAATAGTCCTAATTTTAATGCTTTCCTTCCTTTCACATTTATTTTTAACTACGACAAAAGCAGCTTCGTGATCACTAATACCATCTATTACTTCGGTTTCTCTATAGAGCTCATCTGGTTTTATCAGCACCCCCAGACCAAGGGGAGCAGGATCTCCCCTACGCAGCACGTCGAGAGCTTACTCCCCGGAGCCTTAATCATCAGGGACCCCAGGCAGGAGCGCCTGGACAATATCGCGAGGGATATCTCTCAGATATACCAGGTCATCCGGCTACCAGGGAGAGACGACGCACCAGGGATTTTCGACGCCTTCCGATGGAGGACCTTAACCAGCGCGGCCGCGAAGGACCGATGGACGAGGGATAAGGACGTTAATACAGACTTAGTTCTCCCGTTCACGCCGGATACCAGCGACGCCACCACAAATGTGGAGCGTGCCACCCTCTGTCGCCGCGACTGTGCGACCCAGGCCGAGCAGCTCGGCACTGCGAAGTGGATGCAGGCCACTCCTCCAAGGACCATCTCTGCAAGGTGGACGCAGACCAAGGCCTACTAGGAAGGGACTAACACCAGGGCGCAATCCAGGAAAGCGTTCCACACGGCGGACGGCAGCGCAGCAGTAGAGGAGGACGCTTCCTGGCCTTCGGAGGCCCTGCCAGCGAGTCTGCCATGTTGCGGACATCGATGTGCGCCCCGCAGGACAGTGAACGCAATCAGGTGTCGGCAACGACCGACGCCGCCACTACCAGCCTGGAGGAGGGAGAAGCCGACGCCGCAGTGGGGCCAACCGCTACCCCAGGGTCACCAGGCGGGGAGGAGGGCCACCAGGGCGAGGCATCTTCCCTTGCAAAGAAGAGACCGCTCCAGCCGGGAAGCAGGCACCGCCCCTGCATCAGGAAGAAGAAGACGCCGTCGGCCAACCAACCGCAGCCCAGGACAGCAGTGGACCGAGGAGCCAACCAGGAGAGTACCTCAGCGGGAAGCGGCAGTCAGGTGACATTCAAACGTCCCCCTCAGCAGCTCTTGCAGTGTTTCCGCTGTTTGAGGCGGGTCCATCGCCAGGATAGGTGTGGGCCTTAGTGAGGTACAACCGTTGTGGGGGCGATCACCACTACACGGTCTGCGCAGCACTTAAAGATGCGCCGGTATGCGCCAACTGCGCGGGGGGCCACCGGGCCTCTCATTGAAGATGCCCTGTTTGCCAGGCCATGGCGCGGGCAGAGAGGAAGGAGGCCCGGCGTCATGACCCACCCCCATACAGGAGGCCCCCGCCCTGGCGGGCTTGGTCTCATTCTCCGGGATCGGAGGCTGGGTACGAGGGACCCCAAGGAAGTGACGCTGTGCTGCGGGCCCTAGTGGGACTTGACGCATCGCTCCGCAACCGGCAAGGCCCGCGCTAGTTACGGCAATGCCCAGACGGACTGATCCCCCGATAACGGGAATGGCGAGATTATGGCTCATGGCTGGTGCATGATACCATTTCTGAACTAACAAAAACACCTTGACCTATTCAGGAACTAAGGTTTCACATGTAGACTCTTACATTTTCTGCCTATGTGTGTTTCTCTGACCCTTAATACCATGCCTTAACCCCACTTAGCTAACACAAACTCTGGCCTTGGTGGCGAGTCTAACTCGGAAACGGGCAGATACTCCTTGTATCACTTCCCACCCTTCCCTGCTATCTCTTTTCTTCTTAGAAATAATAGCATGTCGGTGGCAATGTAGATTCAGTCGATTGCCACGCGGGGAGCGCGAGCTGCGCCTCTCCTGGAAAAAGCAACAGGATTCGAGGGGAGCAAGCTGTCACCCATAGCCAAAGGATGTACGTGCTTTCCGCTCAGTCACTCTCCTCGCCAGGCTTATCAGTACTTCTAAGTACAAGGCCTGTACTTGTTAGTATATACCCAAGAGAATTTTGTCTATAATTGTGTACTTCTAAGTACATGCTAAGAGCAACGTCTTGTAGGAATTCTCAGTGCTCATTCTCTTCCAGGATTTCAGGAGAATCACAACGACGACAGTGACACCGGAGGAAAACTAGGACGAGACACGCTGGCCCAGCCCTATCAGCCCTCTTGGTGTACTTTCGAGAGGGCCTTGGAAGGGAGAGGCGTGTCTTATCTTCAGCCTCATCACCAGGGGCCATCAGGCGAAAGGCGCTCCCGAAACGGAGAACGTCCTGGAAGCAATTCTTTCCCGGGCACTCACCCAACGCCCGCCGGACCAGTCATGGATCGGCTGGTGTAAGAAGCTACCGAGGGTCTTCCAGGTCATCAAACTGCCTGGACTGGGAACCAGGCCAAAGGTCGACAAACAAGACACACACACCCAGACACTACAGGAGACGTCTACTACAACCTCTCAACTACTAGGAGGCAGCAACGCAAGCAGGAGGGCATGGATCCACGTTTCTTGGCTCTACAGGAGCCGAGGAGGATGGTGACTCTCCCGAGCGTCACGTTGGCGCGACCCAGATTGAACTGCGCCAATTCTCTAAGTGGACTCAGAGGTCCATGGCCGTCAAACTGGAATGTACACCAGCTGTGCGGGCAATTCCGGAGAGTGTCCAACACTCGGGCGCAGACCAGGAAGACTCCCCGGACGGACGAATGTAGCGTGGAGACGGACTCCCCCGGGGCGTACAGAAGCTCCTACCCAGGCCTCACAGCTTGAGAGCGCCTCCCTTCACGATGCAGGTATCGATGTGTTATCCACAGGACAGGGAATGCTCTAAGATGCCAGTTAAGATCGACGCCGCCACCAGCCATGAGGAGGGAGTAGCCAGCACTGCAGCAGGTCCACTCGTTACTCGACGTTCGCCAGGCCAGTGGGAGGAGCACCAGGACAAGGCCTGTTCCCCAGCCGAGAAGAGACTGTCGCGGGACCGGTAGCAGACTTCACTCCCAATCCAGCCCTTAGGAAGGCGCCGGTATCCGATAATTGTGCGGGGTCCACCCGCCCTCCCATCGCAGTTGCTCGGTGTACATGGCTATGGCCCAAGCGGAGAGGAAGGAGGCCCAGTTTCAAGTCTCTCAACCATTCAGGGAATCGAGGAGGTAGTGGTATGAACATGCTGTTTTACAGCGCGCTCCGATGCGCTTATGTTTAAGTGCAGCGCATGGCGCATGAAGTAAAACGGACTCGTAGTTCTAACTTTTTCCTCCTTCGAAAAGGAATTGCCTCGGCCGGAGTGGCCTCATTCTACGGAATTGGAAACTGGGTACCAGGAACTCGAACGGGGTTGGGTGGTGTGGCAGGCGTTAGGGTTTCAGGTCGCATGGCTCGGCAACCGGCAAGGCCCGCGCTAGACATAGCAGTGCCCAGGAGTAATGATCACCTGAATAACTGGACTGGCGAGGAATGGGTCATTAAGGTATGAGGTCTTTACGAGGTCATTTTCTGTGTTCATTGTGTGGTCGATGCTGCATTGTATTCATTTGCTCGTTAAATTCTCTAGGAGAAAGTCGCAGAACTTTGTGGTTTATATGGGTAATCTTGAGTTAATGTGTTATTTCGCACATAATTGATTATTGCTATATGAAACAGTACGCAATTGTTCATTGCTTGGTAATTCCTTCATTGAATGGACATGACATTCGTCGTTAATTTATTCTGCATTGTGAATAGTGAGGTGACTGGAAACATTTTTTGTACCTCGCGCTGTTAATATACGTGGTAACTTTATTTATGGTAATATTTTGTTCATACAAAGGAGGTTAAGAAAGAGACAGCAATCTCATCCATACGAAATCATCACTTGGAAAACTGGCCTTCAAAACTATGTACATACATCGGTGAATGAAGGAGGCGATTCATGTATATTAATGTCTGGAGCGAAGTGAGAGGCCAGACCCTTTCGAAATAGTCGGAAGCTGGGAGGACTCAAGGCGCCAGTGAATGTGCAATTAAGGTTAGAGATGAACTTCGCAAATAAGGGGCATTGAAGTGTAAGGAAGGTTGTCGTATCTGTCCTTACTAGATCAAGTGGAATTCTAGTAGCACCAGGCAGTGCCTATCGGACTATTACCTTGGGGTATGTAGCACTGACACAGATATGTCTTATGGCGACGGTGGGGCAGGAAAAGTTTAGGAGTGGGAAGGAACCGACCGTGGCCTTAATTAAGGTACAGCTTAGTGTAAAAATGGGAAACCACGGAAAAACATCTTCAGGGCTGCCGATAGTGTGGTTCGAATCCGCTATTTCCCCGGTGCAATCTCACAGCGATTGTCGGGTCATTTTTGTTAGTACTGTTGGCAAATTTATAGGATCTGGAAGGCTGTGGTGTCATCCGGCACCCGCCAGTTAGAGAAGAGTTTGTAGAATTGCGTAATCACGTTTATTTAATTTGAAAAATATTGTTGTGACACAAGAGGCCGGTTTCATCAACACTTGTTAAATATATACTTACAAGTAGTTAGTTAATACTGAGTTAACATTTTTTTTTTGCTAGGGGCTTTACGTCGCACCGACACAGATAGGTCTTATGGCGACGATGGGACAGGAAAGGCCTAGGAGTTGGAAGGAAGCGGCCTTGGCCTTAATTAAGGTACAGTCCCAGCATTTGCCTGGTGTGAAAATGGGAAACCACGGAAAACCATTTTCAGGGCTGCCGATAGTGGGATTCGAACCTACTATCTCCCGGATGCAAGCTCACAGCCGCGCGCCTCTACGCGCACGGCCAACTCGCCCGGTAGTTAAAAATTTAATAGCGTGTTAGGTTTCTTGCGTTTCTTCAAACTTTTCCTGTAAAATGTTAACTAATTGACTGTAAACTCTCCCAACATTGCGAACTGGTGCGATTCAAGGAGGTAATGTATGAACATACTGTTTTACAGTGCGCTTCGATGCGCTTTTGTTTAAGTACAGCTGTTAAATATGGCTCATGAAATAAAACAGACTCGTAGTTCTAATTTTTTCCTCCTTTGAAAAGGAATTGCTAATTGAATTGGTTAGTAAATATAAAGGAATAAGAGAGTCCAACATAGCTCTCTGACATTTGATCCATAATTCCAGGCTAAGAACAGGAAATCTTATTTTCCAGACCCCTATCATCCTTTCCATGCAGCTCCGTATCCTGATATGCGCTAGATTGTAGCGGTTTTGTGGTCTTCCTTCAGGATGTTTCCAGACCCCTGTCATCATTTCCATGCATTTCCGTGCCCTGATATGCGCTAGATTGTAGCGGTTTTGACGCCTTCCTTCAGGATGTACGTATGGGGTTAAACAAAACTTTCTTAGCGGGTATCCATTATGAAAAATGAAAATCCACAGCCTGTTTCCAGTCATTCGACCGGGTCAGGAATGGAATGAATGAAGCCCCATCTAGCGGCGAGGATAGGAATTGTGCCGGCTACCGAAGCCTGTCGCACTCCTCTGGGGCAGATGGAGGGTGTTGCTGGAATGAAATATGACAGGGAAAACCGGAATACCCGGAGAAAAACCTGTCCCGCCTCCGCTTTGTCCAGCACAAGTCTCACTTTGAGTGACCGAGATTTGAACCACGGAACCCAGCGGCGAGAGGCCGGCACTCTACCGCCTGAGCCACGGAGGCCCTTGCGGGTATCCACTACCATCTACCAAAATCCCTTCGTTAATTGTTCCCACTTCAAACTGTGTTCTGATATGGGAGTTTTTAAATATTGTACTGTCATGTACAGATCCAGGCCACCTAGCAACTATATACCTGATTTGGAGGTTAGGATCGCTAATCACTTGAACATAACAGGGGCGTAACCCTTCCAATTACGATATACAGTATTTCGGCGCTAGTGCCTGCAGGTGATTGGATTCTTATATGTGTGCAATCTATTGCACCTAGAACACCAGGAAAACGGCTTATTTCATAGAAGTCTCGGATCATTTCCTGACGTTCTTCTACTGAAAGGAATATTACATACCTCTTTCTCATGGATGGTATTGTTACAGAAACTCGACAAATAACTCTACTAACAATGGCTTTAGAAATTTCAGCACTGTCTCCGACCGTTACGTGAAAAGAACCAGTAGCAAAAAATCTTATGCACGGTTTCTTCAACTCAATGTTAAATTTTACTTAACAAATGTTAACTAATAATTGTTATTAATTTAACACTTCTTCTAAAAGTGCCCTGTTTCTCGAACACATTTCCAACATTTGTTACGAAACAATTGTTAAAGACAAATTAAAACACATTTCCGAGAGATTTCTGAACGCGTTTGGCAGTGAGCGTCTTTTATTTCTTTACAAAAATCGCTCCTAGTGGTGTGTTGACACAACACCTCCTAGATATATAAGGCCTCACAACTGTTCTGGGAATATACTGTGACGTCAAAATCGGGAGGCAAGCTTGAACCTTTTCAGTAATAACACAGCAATGAGTTTGGCCATGTAACGCTGAAATTAGAAGAGTTTTAATTCGTTTAATGGTGCCAATTGTTAATACCGTTGTACGTAATGGTACTGATGTGTTGCGTACTCAACTTTAAGGAGAATTCCGGCAGTGATAACGAAGTGCATGCATTAAGTTTACGAAAGACGAGGTTATGCGGCAGATATGTTTACGTGCAATTCCAAGACAAGACTACAGATTTACTAATAACTCAATGGTGAGTAACTATTATTATTACATTCTCACACAATCATAATGAGTATAGGCCTATGACGTATTTAACTACACGCAACAGCTGGTGATATGTAGGCATATTTACTCTTCAATGATATAAGGTTATGTTAGATCACAATCATGGGATACATTATTTCAACGGTATTATTATTATCATTATTATTATTATTATTATTATTATTATTATTATTATTATTATTATTATTATTATTATTATACGCATTAAAACATACCACCTACAGGAGCTGCTGGTGTAGGCCGATTCACTCTGTAAATGCACGAATTTCGCTCACGGTGATACATTATTTTACAGGTATGCCACAGACATTTCAAAGTCGGTGATATTTTATGGGAAGTAACTGGTACTGATCCTGCCAGAATGTAACTATAAATATGATGGGCAGTTGGAAAAGATATAAGCCACTGCTGTCTCTGACAATCATGGTCTTGGAAGAGGAGTAGTTAAAAGAACCAGGCAAAAATGTAGAATAGAAAGGAGCAATAAAGAGAGCCATTGAAGATAGTACATATCTCATACACAGAATTTCAACACAGCTGAAAAGTACAATAAACACGTTGTTACCTGATGGTTGTTGTACTGTGATGAAGGGAAAGTAAGTAATTTTTCTGTACGTCGATACATCAAGGCAACCATACTGCATGGCATATGTAATCATCTTATAAGACATGGCCTTTATTCTAAACGGGTTTTATTAAAGTAAAAAATATTTCTAATGAATATGTGGACAAAATTACTAATACAAATGCGGTATATTCTTTAGTTACAAAACATCATAGCTGCATCACAAGGAATGAGTGTAACAATGTGTAGAAAGATTCAATAAATAAGTTAATTCTAGTCCTAGTTGGTGAATTGAACACCGGGGATGATGTCCCAACAGTTAATTTAATAGCCATAGTTTAAATATTTCTTAGTTCATAAAGGAGTATGTGTATGATTTTCTTGTTATTTGTTCAACCTTCTGTCTGATATCTCCTCATGTTTACAAATTTATGGCCGACCCCGTGGTGAGGGGATATAATGCCTGCCTCTTACCCGGAGGCCCCGCTTCGATTCCAGGCCAAGTCAGGGATTTTTACCTAGATATGAGGGCTGGTTTGAGGTCCACTCAGCCTGCGTGTTTACATTTGCGAGCTATCTGACGGTGAGATAGCGGCCCAGGTCTAGAAAGCAAAGAATAACGGCTAAAAGGATTCGTCCTGCGGAACCCAAGACACCTCGCAATCTGCAGGTCTTCGGGCTGAGCAGGATCAAGGCCAAGCCCTTCAGGGCTGTTGCGCCGTGCGATTTTTACAAATTTATGAGACAGTAGCAATTTAATGTTGCCACAATATGTCAATACTTTGAAAAGAGTAGGCTCCAGTCCGAATGGTAGTCCAATATTAGGTTAGAAACTTACATACTTTCTGGAATACATGAAGGTTTCGAACAGAATTACAAATTAGTAACATCGATGGTAGGTGAAATTCTCATTAAACCATACATGAACTCCAAGGGAGGAAACATTGTAGGCTCATGTGCATATACTGCCAGTGATGCTACATCAGCTTAGATGTTAGGCCTATGCTAATATTATACGTGCTAGTTTTCTTTTAAGATCACGTAATGCCTATTTAAATTGAAATATGTTTGTAACATTCTGTTGTGATGTTAGCAATTCGGCCTAAGTGAGTTAACATTGCAAAATGCTGTCGTGTTTTACAACTGTCTGCTGTTTATCTTTAATGGCAGAGTCACTAAAATACGGTAATAACGACAGTATAATTCAATATCCTTCAAATTTGAAACGCTATTTGTTAGTAAATAAATTATTCCATTGGCAAAAAATATTAAAATCATGTCTGTGTTTAACTATGTTCCGCGTTTCTCTGCATTGCCATCGCCTCCGTTGCGTGACGTCACTACGCTGTTGTTAGGCCTTATTATCTAGGAGGTGTTGGTTGACAAGGTAAGTAGACTATTATAAGGTAGGCACTCCCGCCCGTTCAGTGGAGAATTTACCCACACTGTTTTGCGCGCTGTGACGTCATGTGGCGGATAACTGAGGCCCCGGCAGACTTAGGAGTGAGTGAAAAACGAGGTAACTAGTGAGTGCGTGCGTGAGGAACCAGTAAAAAGGAAGCGTTGTGAGAGAAGCTGTCATCTATGTGTAAAAATAACAGTAATTTTGCAGTTGCAAATTGCAACAATTATGACCGTAAGACGAGTGGTATAATGTATCATCGTTTCCCTAAAGATGCAGTGACACAAAAAGAATGGTTATTGCGGTGCAAGCGTGCCGATGAAATGAACATGAACAATGCACGTATGTGCTCAGCTCATTTCCTTCCGGAGGATTACGAGCGTGATTTAAAGGATGAGCTGCTCGGTTTACCGCTAAATAAGAAACTAAAAGCAAATGCAGTTCCATCACAGCATTTGCCAAATTGGCACGGAGAAGTACGCACAGCTGAATGTGGCACGAATAGCGATGCAGTCGAAGAGGTAAGGATGCTAAAGATCTTTCCACATAAGTACTGTTGAACTGATTAAGTTTGATTTACAGTATTAATCTGTTAACTTTTATCTTCTCGAATGACTTTTGTTTTATTCATAGGTAGTTATGAATCCTCATTTGTTAGAAATAAAACAGCCGACCTCGTTGGTGTAGTAGTAGCGTTATTGAATATTATCCCCGAGGTTCCGGGTTCGATCCCCGATCCCGCCAAGTAATTTAATCCGGCATGGGGGATTGGTACAGGGTCCCACCAGCCTCGTGAGGTCAGTCGGTGGATTAGGACACCTACAACGTCATCGACGTCCAAGTATAAGACCCACGGGGTTACACGTGTTACGTTACTCAGAAATAGAACAGGAAACGTGGAACTGTGGCAATTGCCTACCTTTTACCTTACAAGTTGCTCTTTTTTCCTTTTAGGCTGCACGTGATCGTGTTCAACAGCATCAAAGAAGAGAAGTGCGAAAGAGTATAGTTCCGCTTTAGCCTTAGCACGAGCAACACGTATCTCGAGCAAGTGTGTACAAGTGTGGAGCCGTACAGTGAAGTGGGGAAAGCCCGTTTGGTTTCAGTGTTTTGCGTATTATACACTTAGGGAACTAACGACATTACGGAACGATGATAGTTGAAAGGAAAAATACAATCGTCATCACTTTCACAGAACGAGATATACCAAGACCAGCCCCCTACGAAATCCACGAGTGGATTTTTGAAAATTTGAAACTTGATGAAGCCGACATCGAAACATTACAGCTCAACGGAATTTCCCGACAAGTCTTCATTAAGTTCAGGAGGCAAGAGACAGTTGATCATCTTCTCAAGCACTATGCAGGTGAGCAATATTTTGTTCATAGCAATGGCTATCGTAGTAAAATAACTGTTGATTCGGCCGGCTTAGGGATTAAACTTGTGAGATTTTTTAACCTCCCCACCGAAACATCTCATGGACACATTTCAGACGTTTTGCGTCAGTACGGGACTGTACTTTCAGTAAGTGATGAAACGTGGAGTTCCAATTTTCGATATAAGGTGCACAATGGCATACGTGCAGTACGCATCATGCTTAAAAAACATATCCCTTCCTACGTAGACATAGCAGGAAATAAGGCTTTAGTAAGTTATGATAACCAACCACCAACCTGTGCCAGCTGCAGTAAGATAGGCCATTACCGTAGTGAGTGCCCAACGCGCCGTTTACCAGTTCAAACACCTGCTACACCCGACAAGCCAACCTGGGCGACCTTGACTTCAGCCTTGGGGAAGCTACCGACGCAACGTATACCTCTCACAACAACACAACTCACCCCAGATTTTCCAGAGGTGGACACACGATCAGCTGATACACCAGACTCACATGTAAACACACCGTCCGCACAACAGGCAGAAATAACCACAGAAGAGGAAGAGACACAAGTAGTGCAGCCAGCACACAACCACCTTGAGGAGACAACAGAACCTGTTTGCGATAGAAATTCCCCAGTGGAACAGTCGCTCAGCTTATCAACCTACCAAAATAATACCCAGTTAAGTGATGTACCGGTACTATCAGAACCACCCTCACAGCACCAGACACAACTTTGTGAACCTGTCAGCGAACCGTCCCCGACACCTACCAGTGACATGAATGGCTTAAAAAATGACACCACCACACAGTCTGTGCAGACGCATTCCGCACAGTGCACAAACAAAGTAGGCGGTGACGAAGGTAGTTTAATGGAAACGGAAACCACCAATTCAAAATCCAACCAAGCAGTTAGTCACAGGGATCCAAGATTAAAAAGATCGGTTGAGGGGAATGATAGGAAGAAAGTAATAAAATTAAGTAAATGTCTTTCACAAACCTAATCTGAAGAATATTTACGTGCTGTTGGGTAACGCCAAACGAGTATGGAAGCTGCTAATGTTTTTTCTTGGTAATCTTAGCTGTGACGTCAGTAGTTAGCTGCTACGGTACTCTGAATGTGAACTGCCTCCGAAGTCAGAGCAAGCAGGTCTTGCTAAAAGAATTTATTAAAGATTATGATTTAGACGTAGTTTTCTTGCAAGAGGTTAACGTCACGAACTTAGCTTTCCTTGGATCTCAATACAGTTATATAATCAATGCCGGAGAAAATTTAAGAGGAACTGCCATCGTCTATAGCGCTGGGATAAATATCAAATTCAGTGAATGTCACCCGAGTGGAAGAATTTCATGCATACTTACCGAAGATAATACACTGATGATTAATATATATCTACACTCAGGAACACACAGACGCCAAGATCGGGAAGATTTCATTCAGAAGGAACTGCCTTATTTTCTGCGTCACAATTATGATAACATTATTCTCGGAGGTGATTTCAACTGTGTATTAAATGCAAAAGATCAGACAGGTGAATTCCATCCCTCCCTGGCATTAGGGAGAGTATATCGCGAACTTCGGCTTTCTGATGTGTGGGAAGTTCTTCATGGTAACAAAGTCGAATATACTTTCTTCCGAGGTACGGCTGCTTCACGTATCGACCGCTTTTATGTAAATAAAGAATCAGAGAATAATATCCGAGCAGTAACTGTTAATGTTGCACCATTCAGCGATCATCATGCAGTAGTGATGAAGACTGCGGGGCATAGACCGGCGGCACAGATGGGAAGGGGTTACTGAAAAATAAACAGCTCCTTACTGTCTGACGACGATATACAAAATGAATTTTCACTCCTGTGGAATGAACTGGAAACTCGAGTGCGAAGAGGTGGACAACTTTCGATCAAATCTTGGCTATACAAGTTTAAGCCAGCTATTCAGAGCTTTTTCAAACGAAAGGGAGTAGAAAAGGCCATCAACAGACGCCGTACGCTGCATTCTTATTACGTGATTCTTCACGATCTTGTCACCCTTCAGCAATGACGTATCCAATCATTTGACCGCTGTTAAACGCCGAATCAACTCAATACAGGAAACTATTCTCCGAGGAGCAATCATTCGCTCCCGTGCAACATCAGTCATACACGAAGAGAAAGCACAGTTGTACCACCTTGCCTCCGAAAAGAATAAAGCGAAAAATAAATACATTCACTCGTTAATTACAGATGACAATAGGAGTCTTACCACTACAAGAGACTGCATTACTGAAGCCGAAAAATTCTTCCAGAGAACATGTAGTGAAAGTGAGATATCGATACTCGACCAAAACAAAATACTCTCCTACTTAGATCAACGTTTGCCTGAGGAAGGAAAACAGCAGCTGACCCGTGAGATCACCGAGGAGGAAGTTCTTGCGCACTGCAAGTGACAGATCAGCTCCTGGCCCAGACGGTCTCAGCTTCACCTTCTACAAAAAGTACTGGCCAGTCATTAAACATACGCTTGTAGAATTGATGAACATTCTATTAAACAACTCCGAAGAATCAACTGGATTCAGCGAAGGCATAATCATTCTTATTCCAAAAGTGTCAATGCCCCGAACTTTATCAGACTATCGTCCCATAACCTTACTAAATGCAGACTACAAATTATTTATGAAAATTCTGGCCAACAGGTTACGGCCGTTTCTGGCAACCATCATTCAGCTAGGGCAGACGTGTGGCATTCCGAACAAGAAAATCACTTTTAATCTCCAAGCAATTAGAGATGCTATATTATTATGTGAACACTACCCTCACAATGACGCAGCAATACTTAATCTTGACTTTGAAAAGGCCTTTGATCGAGTTCACCATGGTTATTTGTTTACGATTCTCGATAAGTTTGGTATTCCACAGTCAACATGTAGCATCATTAGATCTCTATACACTCATGCTCATTCCCGAATACTCCTCAATGGTCATTTCTCCAAACCTATTCCAATACGAAATTCAGTGCGACAAGGATGTCCTCTATCTATGATCCTCTTCGCCTTAAGTATAGAACCCTTCATTCGAGCTGTCCATCACCTCCTAAAGGATGTACCAAATCCGCACAAGATGTTTACCGTCCGAGCGTATGCTGACGACGTAACACTTTTATTACGGAACCGAGCCCAAGCGGATCAGCTGATTGGAATAATATCTGTGTACGAAAGAGCCGCCAACGCGAAAGTGAATTATCAGAAATCTGTCTTGTTACCTCTCGGTACCTGGCCAAATCACATCACAATTGCTGGAATCCCTGTCAAAGAAGAAATAACAATTCTCGGTTTGAAATTTACAGGCAAATTTCAGGAGACAGTCGAAAAGAATTGGACTGCAGTCATCAACACTGTCCGGAACACAATGACGAAGGATCTCAGCAGAAATCTTAATCTACTACAGAAAGTATGGCACATTAACTCATTTGCTCTGTCCAAGATATGGTACGCGGCTCAGGTCTTCCCCATTTCAGAGAAACATGCACAAAGAGTAGAACTTGGAATTAGTTACCATCTATGGAGAGGATACATATATCGCATTTCAAGAAATCAGCTCAGAAGGCCAGTTGATCAAGGGGGCCTAGGTCTCATCGCCGTCTCCGCTAAATGCCAGGCTCTGCTTCTGAGGTCAATTCTACTGGCAAAGAACGGACTCGGGGATATTAATGATATGCATTTTTGGACATCACCTCGAACTGGAAGCTTTAAACGAGTACTGCATACTATTCAATCTTTCTATCCTCATGTGAATCAACAGTGCATTCCACCCACACAAATCATCTACCGTCATCTTTTGAACCGTCAACTTGTTACCCCACAGATCATGGAAAAATTCCCCAACAGAAATTGGAAAAATATCTGGAAGCAGTTCACAACACAAGAGATCCCAACAGACTGGACAAGTTCAGCATACATAGCCATCCAAGATGCCATACCAACCGAGGAGAAAAAATTTCGCCACAACTTGGTCCAGTCACCCTTGTGCCACAAATGTGAGATTCCAGCTATTGATACACAACTCCACAGACTAACTTCGATGTGATGGTATGATGGACGTTTGGCGATGGACACTGACTCTGGTGCAACAGTTAACATCTTCCAATAACCCTAACGATATATATCGTATCTTGTTAGCTTTGGACATACCCAACAGGAACAAGTTTGCCCTAGTATGGCTAGCAATGGGCTTTCTTCATTATGCGCAGACCAACGAG
Organism: Anabrus simplex; assembly: GCF_040414725.1. Lineage (NCBI taxonomy): Eukaryota > Metazoa > Arthropoda > Insecta > Orthoptera > Tettigoniidae > Anabrus > Anabrus simplex. The sequence continues at coordinate 964,427,787 of NC_090265.1, read as the reverse complement.
AAATGCTCTGTACAAGGTTTTAGGCAGTTTCTCAAGACAGCGAGACAAAAACTGAAAGTGTATAGTGCTTCTGGAGGTCAGGAGAAATTCAATGAACTTTCTGTTCTTAACTTGTGATGATACAGATTGTGTAAATAATACTTTGTTTCTGTTTGCATTTATTTGTTTCTCTATTTAATAATCTAAATTAACGATGTAATTGTATAGTGTATCGGTCACCGACGAAAGTGGATCGCCTTCCCGTTCCTCATTAAAGTGATGGATCACGTGTGTTAATTATATATATATATATTTAAACAAGATATCTTAATGGTCGTGATATCTCTCAAGATTTGTTTGGTGGTTTTTTTTGTTGATTTTGTATTTGATGTTTATCTGTAACAGTATGTCTAATTTACGCAGCACTGTAATTAATTATGTATCCTTTACTTTGCTCTAGAAAATAAAATAATTATTTGAAAAAAAAGAGAGCAATTGCAACCTTGGAGTCTACATCCCCGAAGAAAAGGAAACTGGACCAAGTCACAAATACAGAGCCCATCCGTGAACTCTCTGATATGAGACTAAAGGAAGAAGAAATTAAAAGACCGAAAACCGAAATAGAAGTCCTAAAGAAGAAAAATGCAGTCCAAGAAATTGCCTTAAAAAGAGTAATGCAGCCCTGAAAAAGGTCAAAGCTGTAAGGCACATGTTGCCAAACAAGAGAAAATTATCCAGAACTCTGAAAGAAAGTGTCGTGAGGAAAAAAGTGGAAAGTGTGCTGTCTAAGTGTTTCACTCCCGGACAAATTCGCTGCTTGTTACGAGGCAACAAACGAGTAAGATGAAACTCCGAGGATATTGCCAACGCACTGATTTTAAAGGCTCTTTCTCGAAAGAAAGCGCAACATTCCCTTGCCATGTCGTGTTACGCTTCAAAATTGGACTAGGAATTTTAAGTTCAATTCGGGTGTTTCGGAAGAAGTTCTGTCAATCTTGAAAGTTAGGCCCGCACATTTAGCGATTTAGAGGAGAAAACTGTGCTGTGCTTTGACGAAATGAACATTGACGGCCGTATCTGTTATGATGCCTCGGAAGACAGAATTGTAGGACCTCACAGCAATGTTCAAGTTGTGATGATTCGCGGTTTGTGTAAATCTTGGAAGCAACCACTTTATTACGATTTTGATGTGACAATGAACACCAAGATATAATAATGAGATTTGGAGATTTAGGGCTACATGTCGTGGCGGTAACGTGTGATATGGGGGGAAAGAATTCAAAAGTATGGAACGAACTCTGCGTCAACACATCCAAAACTTTTTTCATAAATCCAGCCGACAAGAAAAGAACTGGGTTTTTTTATGACGTGCCTCACTTACTGAAGCTCCTTCGAAACCACTTTTTAGATGAGGGGGTAGTTTTGCTAATGGAACTGAGATAACGAGGAAGATAATTGAGGACGTATTAGATAGCCTGAAAGGCTATTTATCTATTACGCATCACATATCAGAAGCTCACATCAGAGTCACAGGTCGAGCGCGTCAGAATGTTTGTTTGTTGTTTGTTGCGCTTGTTTTCACACCGTATAGCTAAAACATTGAAGTATGTTCTAGGTAAGGAACGCGAGAGCATTTTCTTTGAATTAATGAATGATGTTTTCGATGTTCTGTATTTTCGAGTTCCCTTTGATCGTGGTACACCTCTCCGAAGCGGATTCGGTCTCAATTTTCCGAGCCAGGAGAATACATTAAGAAGGTTCATGGACGTTTGCCGTGGCATGCGCTTTGGAAGTAGAAAAGTTTTGTTGCCGTTTCAAAAGGGATTTCTCATCTACATCACATCACTTCTGGGACTGTTTCAAGAAATCAGAGAAGAGTATGGAAGATACATCCTACCATCTAGACTAAATCAAGACTGGCTAGAAAATTATTTTTTCGAGAATTCGAGGTCTTGGTGCCTTTCATAACAAGACTTTCCACACAGCCAACATCGACCATTTCTTCTGGAAATGGACCATAGTATCCCAATAATAAGGTCCTTTCCACACCCTAGAAAGCTAACTGGACTCTGTTCTCGGAAAGCCTCCCACAAGATCCAATTACAAGCGATTTGTTGGTGCTATCATAAGTACAGCAAAGAAATGTGTCCCAAGAGGCTACCGTAGGGAATATGTCTCTGGCTGGACTGAGAAATGTGATAAACTTTATGAGGAATTCTGTGTAAGTAACGACCGAGAAATAGCTGATGAACTGCTATGCCAACTTGACGCTGCAAGATGTGCTAAATGGACAGAGACTGTTGAATCCATGGACTTCCAAAAATCAAGTAGAAAGGCCTGGTCTCTCCTTAGGAAGCTTGGTGGAGGCAAATCATCACATCGTACTAACGGAGCTGTTACACCAAATCAAATTGCGTCCAACACAGTCAACAATTCAAGAGCTCCTCAAAATAAACAACACACGATCAAAGTTAAGATCATTAATCCAGCCCGTGGACCGCTATTCACACAGGCGCGTAACGACTGTCGTTTGTTTCCTCGCTCGCGGCCTTCTTGGAAAGGATACTTTGTAGCAGTGCTCAGTGCTGCCAACCTCTGTACTTAGGAACTATGCTTCGAATTGTTCCCCATTCTTGCCATTCGCGAAGCGGACTTCGCGGACTTAGGCCCCTAGTTTCGTATACAGATCTAGGCAAGACCATTGGTCTGGACGGTTAGGATTCTTGCCGTGGACAAGACCATTGGTCTGGACGGTTAATATTCTTGCCGTGGACAAAACCATTGGTCTGGGCGGTTAGAAGCCGCGAAGCGGCGTTAGGCCCCTAGTTTCATATACGGTTAGGATAGGATCTAGGCAAGACCATTGGTCTGGACGGTTAGGATTCTTGCCGTGGACAAGACCATTGGTCTGGACGGTTAGGATTCTTGCCGTGGACAAAACCATTGGTCTGGGCGGTTAGAAGCCGCGAAGCGGCGTTAGGCCCCTAGTTTCGTATACGATTAGGATAGGATCTAGGCAAGACCATTGGTCTGGACGGTTAGGATTCTTGCCGTGGACAAGACCATTGATCTGAATGGTTAGGATTCTTGCCGTGGACAAGACCATTGGTCTGGACGGTTAGGATTCTTGCCGTGGACAAGACCATTGGTCTGGACGGTTAGAAGCCGCGAAGCGGCGATAGGCCCCTAGTTTCGTAAACGGTTAGGATAGGATCTAGGCAAGACCATTGGTCTGGACGGTTAGGATTCTTGCCGTGGACAAGACCACTGGTCTGGATGGTTAGAAGCGGCGTTAGGCCCCTAGTTTCGTATACGACTTGCGCTTTTATTGTGCTGCGGTTGGTACCGGATTATCATCAACATACTTGACGGGAAGGTGATCACGTGCCACTTTACATTGGCCGATAAGAATACAAATACCTACTTCAGAAATGAACATGGCGTGTAATAATCTTTATTAGGTTATAAAAGTAAATGTACTTCTTGGGGCGGGATGGAGGGTTCCTGGACATCGCAAAGAACACATCTCTCCTCTGAGACGCTCCCCAGGTAAGATTTCACTAATTCCACTCACTTGTAACATTACAAATTACGCCGGTCTACGGACTGTACCAATGCCAAGTTAAGAAGGAATTAAGTGAGCTCAAGAAAATATGCAGCTCGAATTCTGAATATTCCACTCCATTCACTCCAGAAGAAGTTACAATAGCACTGAAAGATATGAAACCAGGAAAGGCTCCAGGTTTCGATGGTATTCATCCAGAGTTCCTTCTCAACTGTGGTAAAAATGTAAGAATATGGTTAGCTAAATTTTTCACAGACATTCTTCTATTAGGCAATATACCCCATGAATTAAAGAGGGCAAAAATCATTGCTATTCTTAAACCTGGCAAACCTAACAACGAACCTCAAAGCTATAGACCCATTGCTCTGCTTAGCATGATCTATAAATTCTGAAAAGAATTATTTATAACCGTATTTGCCATATCATTTTCAAAAACTTACCTGTTGAACAAGCTGGCTTCCGCCCGCACCGAAGCTGTACAGATCAGGTCCTTTCTATGACAACATTCATAGAGGCTAATTTTCAGAAACACCAGAAAACTTCAATTGCCTTCGTTGATCTAACAGCAGCATATGATACTGTGTGGAGACAAGGATTGATTCTCAAACTTCTACGAATCATTCCATGCCTGCACATTGGAAATCTTATTAACAACATGCTCAGTAACAAACACTTCCGGGTTCAAATTGGCAATAGTATGAGCTCACTGAGGAATCTTAATAATGGTCTCCCACTAGGTTCTGTGCTGGCTCCCCTTTTGTTCTGTTTATATATAGCAGATATGCCAGAGACTACATCTAGGAAGTTTGGGTAAGCAGATGACTGGGCCCTTGCTGTTAGCCATATAGACATCGACGATACCGAGGATATTCTAACCAGAGACCTCTCTACTATGGGACGATACTTTCGTGACTGGAGGTTACAGCCAAGCAAAGCATAGACAGTAGTTGCTTCGTTCCATCTCAACAATAAACAAGCGAATAGAGAACTGATTCTTCACTTTGATGGCAGATTACTCTCACATACCAAGTATCCAAAATTTCTAGGAGACATTCTAGATAGGACTCTTAGTTTCAAAGAACATCTTAGCAGAACTGCCGCCAAACTCAGAACCAGAAATAATATCCTGCAGAAACTGTGCGGCACTACGTGGGGGTCAACAGCTTCTACACTTCGAACTTCTGCCCTTGGACTAGTTCACCCCGTGGCTGAATATTGTGCTCCAATCTGGATAAATTGCGCTCATGTTAAGCTTGATACTCAGCTCAACCAAACCATGCGTTTAATATCAGGACAATCAGATGTACTCCAACATACTGGCTGCCATCATTAAGTCACATACCACCTACAACCGTGAGAAGAGAACAAGCACTTATCAAGGTGTACAATAATATGTGCAAAAATTCTTCTCTTCCTGTAACTTACATCTTGACATTCCTGTTATTAACAGGAAGATACTTCGCTCTCGCCACTTTCCATTGAATACTGCAAGGAAGCTTGCTGAAAGTAATTTCAACATGATTGACAGCTGGAATCAATTATGGAAGACCTCTGCAATACCAGAACAACAAGCTATGCTATGCATCACATTTAAGCCACCAGGTTTTGAGCTCGCCAGAAAAATTTGGTGTACTCTAAACCGAATCAGAACTAATTGTGGTAGATGTGCAGACCCCCTTTATAAATGGAAGAAAATTCCATCTCCCGAGTGTAGTTGTGGTGCTGAAAGACAAACTGTTCAGCATATTATCCAAGAATGCCCTCTATCAGCCTTCTCAGGAGATTCAGCCGAGTTCCTGATGGCTACTCAAAACGGTGTTAATTATATTAGAGATACCAGTCTGATATTTAATGTGTTCAGGCGTGAAAATAATTTTAAAATACGTTTATTGTGATGTGATTGTAAACCATACGATAAATAAATAAATAAATAAATAAATAATTAAATAAATAAATAAATAAATAAATAAATAAATAAATAAATAAATAAATAAATAAATAAATAAATAAATAAATAAATAAATAAATAAATAAATAAATAAATAAATAAATAAATAAATAAATAAATAAATAAATAAATAAATAAATAAATAAATAAATAACAACCCTACAGCACTTGAGGTGAAACACAGGATTCGGCTTCTTATCTTAACAGGAAACTCAAATGACCTACTTTTATCAGGAAGTACATCAGTTGCTGAAGAAAGAAACAGTACAGCTATGGCAGACGTCAAAACACGGGACAAGGAAACAGATGAGGAATTCTTCAAATTCATAAGTTGTAAAATGAGCATTGAAGTGACAGAAGAAAGCCCAGCGAATATTATACGTAGTTCTGGCAGTGAAGACATTGAAGAAGACGAAGAAGAGTTACTGATTAAACTCCACGAGTTAGGGCAGAGCTATTCTAATAATGAGGACGTTTCTCGGGATACTGTCCAGTACATGGCGGGCTACCTCGCATTTAAATGCCGAGTGATTGATAAATCCTTGGGATCACGAACTGAAATGTGACCGATTCCTGGGGCAAGTTCTAATTTCTGGATATTTACTGTTTCTCGAGGAGGGCTTTTTACTCCGACAAAAGATTGGGTGAACGCATTCAAACAGTTTGAAATTATATTTGCTGGTTTTCTTGAACATGACAGTTCGAAGTGTGACAAGGTGATTAAAACTTTGTCTTCAGTTATTAAATCGAAGTTTCCTCAGGTGCATGAAAATATAATTCATTTGTATACAAGGACGAGGACATTTATTTGCATCAGACATTTGAATAAGGAAAGGCAGTTGCAAGCAGCAAAGACGTATGCCGCAAAGAAGTATCTGATGTGGACTGCATCTCAGCCAGTAACATAATGAGGATACCTTTCAGTCTCCTGCATACAGGTATGTTCGGTTCACGACAAATTAAATTAAATTAATGCATGGTGGCGGTGGAACTCGTTCAATTGTATATAGTACCGTATTAATTTTCATGCTATGTATTTGTGTTTAGTTTGCACATTTTTAAAACGTGTAAATTACGAAAGAAGTACGTTCTCGCAACCTACACAGCATGCCCTGTCTCAAGGCTATCCGCCTGTTGACATCACGCGAGAGCGGCCAATAGCAGCTTCCATTGTGAATTGAAATAGTATTTTGTCACACAGACACATGGTTGGGGTTTAAATTATTATAGGTTTTGGCTAGCGGAGACCGATAAGACGTAAACATGTCAAGTAAGAGGCAACGAACGCGTTATTATGATTAATGGACAAATGTTGTTATAGTTTTAATTTAAAATTGTGCGAGTGTGCTTAAAGAAATGAAAGAACGGACTGTTAAATCACAACATTCCATATAGCCTATTCTTATAGGCTATTCTTATATTCTTATCGCCGGGAAAATGTGATAATTGATATGTTTTGAATGATTTTATGGCATTCTTTTATTGCGGGGAGAATAATGTAATGCCTTGTTAATGCTGCAATGGCAGCATGAATTCTTTGCAGGATTCTACATACTATTTTCTTGCACTCGTGAAAATAGTCGCCTACGATTACATGAAAAGTGTCTCAAGCATAATTAACAAGTAGAGGCCAGACCCTGCGGTCAAACGATTTCACCGAGCTTCAATGTACCTGTGGGGAGACACTCAATAGGAACTCGTGTATGAGGGTTTCGTTTTCGAAAAAAATGAGGTCAGATGTCTTTACACAGAAGCCGCTTCGGAAATAGTGGAGGTGATAGAACACTAAAAGGCGAACACATTTTACTTAAACATGTCAGGTCCGCCACCTAATAACTTCTGAAAAATTGATGAATCCCTGATTCCAATGCAACGGGAGTTACATCACTTGGGAGTTACATCACAGTGAGAGAGAGTGGTGGGCCTAGTGGTCACCTTACTTGCCTGTGAACCTCGTAGACGTAATTTCGAGCCTCGCCACAGTTATAATTATTGCACAAAATACATTAATATTTGAGGGAACGTTAAGATAAAAACTGGAACAAAAATATTACGCAAATTGCAGAATACTTAATTTTCTACCTGAAATTAATATAGGACTAAACGTTTTCACAGTTACTGCTGAATCTCTGTCTCTGTATACATATTAATTTCTTTCTCCTTTCTTAATCTGCTTACCCTTTAGGGTTGGCGCTTCCCTCAGACTCGGCGAGGGATCCCACCTCTACCGCCTCAAGGGCAGTGTCCTGGAGCTTCAGACTCTGGTTCGGGGATGAAACTGGGGAGGATGACCAGTACCTTGTCCAGTAGGATGTTGGTTAAGAAAGGAACACGATGGAATTGGTATATGTAACACGATACAGTATTTTATAACATTAAGGACATTGTTAAAACCAATAAGTCTCTGGGGCATTATAACCCCAATATTCCGATCTGTTTAGTGGTCGATGGTTCTTACTTCATATTGGGAGCGGTTATTTCTCAGAAAATATATGGAATTGAAAAATCACTAGCTATTGCTACTCGTACTATGACTAAAGCGGTGGAGGGGTACATCCAGCTCCATAAAGAGGCGGTTGCATTAATCTTTGCTCTTAACAATTTAATTTTTATTTATATGGGCACAAATGGATATAAGTTAATGATAACCATCCATTCCTTGCCAATTTCAGACATAAAAATGATATCCTGGTGTGTGCCGCTAATATGTTACAGCGTTGGGCATTGTACTTGTCAAATTACAATTATGATGGTGACTGGATTAGTACAAATAAAAATGTTGCAGACTAGTTGTCTCGCGCTCCGCTTCCCTATCGTAGTCGAGTCGATGATGACACTGACCCTGCCGTCCAATATGTTTATGAGGGAAATGAAGAATTATACCTTTAACATACGTATAAAGGTTTTAAATCATACAAGGAAAGATAAGGTGAGTAAAAAAATATTGACTTACCTTATGATTGGGTGGTCTTTAAAACCTGGCGATGTCTTATTACCGTATTTTAGAAGAAAAGAGGAGGTATATGCTGAAAAAGAAATATTATTTTGGGGGTACAGTGTTATAATACCTTCCACTTTAATAGATAAAGTTTTAAAAGATATTCATGGTTCCCACATGGAAATTTGTTGCCGGGCTGAGTGGCTCAGACGGTTAAGGCGCTGGCCTTCTAACCCCAACTTGGCAGGCTCGATCCTGGTTCAGTCCGGTGGTATTTGAAGGTGCTCAAATACGACAGCCTCGTGTCGGTAGATTTACTGGCACGTAAAAGAACTCCTGCGGGACTAAATTCCGGCACCTCGGCGTCTCCGAAGACCGTAAAAGTAGTTAGTGGGACGTAAAGCAAATAACATTATTATTATATTGGGAATTTGTAAGTCCAATGCTATAGCTCGCTCGTATGTATTGTACCATTTCATTGCCCTGGTCATTTCGAATCGTGGTGTTAAAATCGTCATTTTGCCGTGGATAGCGATAAAGTGTTGGAAATCATGTGGCAGAAAATACGAATTCTAACATACAGACATGTAGAATCAAATAGGCCGTGAATATCTTGTAAGAAAGTACAGACCAACGGAATCTAAATGGCCGTGATTTAGGTGAATGCAGTGACTTTTAATTGGAAGAACCAACAATAAAAAAAAACATCGCATGAAGTTACCAGAAAAAGATTTACGAGTGGATTGATATGCAAGAAAAACAGAAGATTTAAAAGGGATACTTCCTAAATTATTGTGAAAACAGATTGTAGTATTATAAAGTTATAACGATACATTTTTTGTAGTCGTAACAGAAATCCCAAGCGGAGAAAAAAAATAGACGAAGTAAATAGTGGAACGCAGATTCGGAGTAAACTAGAGTATCAAAAATGTATTACTGGAGACGTCGGGAATTGATCAATTAATGTATCTAATCAAAATAGGGCAACATTTAAGATACCTCTTAAATCATTCAAATTAAAAGATTGACGTTTGTCACGTCATAACTTTTTTGCTCAACATAAGCATAATTCAAGGAAGATCTACAAGTAGCATGATTGTCAAACTAATGAAATTTTCAAATATGTGTTTTATGAATGTCTTCGAGAGCTACGTGATGACCGACTAGACTGAAGATGGGACGGGTGTCTGGCGGTAACCCACCCACCATTCCTACAGACCCGAGGATCGAGACCGCAGCCCGGTCATGATGCAGCGATAACCCGGAGATGAACGTCCTAGGAGAACCAGGAAGGAGCCATCCCAGTCCAGAAACGCAAACGGATTAAGTTTCACAAAGTTCTTTCCTTAAATTTTAGTTAATTGTATTTTATTTGATATCAAGTTGTCAATGGTGTTTGTATAAGAGCTAGGTCGATATATCTTCGAGAGGTGACCTCAATATCGAGTTTCAGCGCGAATGAACCAATAGTGACGTTTAACTGAAGGATTTATATAGGTAATCTTCCAAAACTTATAAACACTCCCATGCGTAGGAAAGATAACACTCGCAAATGATGTGCTTTGTTAGCAATGTTCAGCTTTCTTTCAAAGAATATTGCCGTGCATAATGTGAACTGAGATATTTGAAATAAGAATATGTAGCATGTTGAATTGAAGGTTATCGAGATCGGATACGATGTCAACTTATTGCCAAATGTAAATAGATACAGGCTTAATATGTTCGTACTTTGATAAGTGTGCGTCGATATAAATGATAGTTGTTGATCCATATAGTATAAATTGTGATAAGATACTGAATCTATTGAATTGAGCGGTACTCTGAACAGAGTTAATGATGTTTATATTTGCGGTGAGGTCATGTACGTCGGAAATATTGAGGTAAGATTGGTGAATGTTATAAATAATATATGCATTGATATAGTAGGCGTGGAATTATGACTGATACGACGACGAATAAGGAAGGAATTCAGAGTAAGGCTAATTGATGTCAGTTTATTTTAAGTAGTTATGGATCAGGATATATTTGACGCTTATAGCGACATGTAATATGGCTTGTCTTATTATATGAGTTATTGACATTTGGTTAATGAACTTGCAGATTGATAATAAAGTACGATCTTCAAAAATAACCCTACATAACCTATAGTAGAGTATAATGACGGCATTTTCTAAGAAAATTTTACATGTTAATCAATATTTAAAATGACTTAAGTGGGAACAGAAAATCATTGACATGTACATACAAATGATTATTTGTCAACTTATCCTACGTACAAATATAATTTTGAATAAAATTAGTATTTAAGAATTTAACTAATTGATATTATTTATAGGTTATAAGATTAATTTAAGGTAATTTCATATGGAAATAATGGAATTTAAGATCGGTCGTATTTTGATTTAATCACCTGTTAGTCATGCAGATATGATGAATATATTAGAGGCGCGTATCTCAGTCGGATTCACGTAAAAACATATCATATTTTAATTTGATATAGGATAATCCCTGAGTTTTATAACATAGGTAGCTAAAGATTTTCTTGAACGCCGGCGTGTAGTTAAATGGAAGAAAGAATGACTCCCATACGTGGGACAAGAAAAGAAGAAAGACGCCGCGGGACTCAAAACGTGGCGCAAGAAAATTTTTCCTTCGACGCGGCGCAAGAAAAATTTGCCGCCCACCGTGGTTGCAAAAATGAATGTTGGGCTCAAGAAGAATTGTCGTCAACAGTGGGGCTTGAAAAGGAGATTGACACCCCAGTCAAGAGCAAGTCGGTTCAAGAAAATTTGTCGGCCTAACGTGGCGCAGTATGATTACCAAATTTAGACTTCGCAATTGAGAGATTTGTAAAGCATTGTGAGTCATGTAATGCCAATTGTGATAACCCTCCTAAGTCTTACCTTGTGCTATGGGAATAGCCACAGCGACCATGGCAAAGAATTCGAAGGACTTTTCCTTGGATGGTCATCGACAGTCATTCAAAGTGGTTAGAGGTATTCCAGATCCAATCTGTGACAGCTTTGACTAACATTAAGTCTCTGCATCATGAATTTGCCAGATTTGGTCTACCAGGAGTTATAGAAGCTAACAATTACTCTGTGTTTGAAGGTGCTGAATTTGAATTTAAAAAAATTATGAATGGGGTAGTTTTCAAGTGTTGCACACTATTTTCCACAAAAACTAAAGGTTCAGTTGAAATTTCTGTTAACACGTCAATTCCTAATTCCCATTTCATGCGCTTTCCATTTACTGTATCTATTCTCTCAACTTTGGAGATTGGATTTACTCCATGGCAGTTGTATGCAGTTGTTACAACAATGCCACTTGATGACAGCTACAGAATCTGTAACTTGAACTGAGAGTGACCCTCTGGTTTTCTTCCTCAGTTCCTTGCTGGTTACAAGAGAACAGCCTTGAGTACGATTCTCCCTACGAGTTCCTGAACCACCACTTCCATTTTGAGAGAGTTTGGTCAGTAGGGGAAGTGTGGTGAAAAATATAAAAAATATAGGTTGTAGAGTCCTCCAGTTTTTGGAAGTCTGCTTTCCATTTCAAGGACACCACCACCACCTGCACTAAGCATCCGTGGTGGAAGATGGTTTATGTCACCCAAACCTTCATCTCCACTTTCTTCGTCTGTTACTCGACCGTCTTCTGGAGGTATAATGGCAAACTGAGCTGAATCCAACGCCTTTTCATTATCTTCATTTTCTAGTTGAATAATTTCCTCCAATTTTTCATGGACTTGGAGGCTGAAAAATACAAATATTTCAATTAGAAGCAGCAGTCAATAAATATATGAAATGAGCTGTAGTGCCCAACGTCACCTGTAGGTGACAATGTCTAATTATTTTCAAGAATTTGTACTAAAAATTAAAATTACTGGCTCAAACTATTGATACGGTACTATTGAACTTTCCCGCCTGCAAATGCTGTTTTCGAAGTTATAATAAAGATGACTTACCTTGTAGGGGCAGAAAACGAAGGTCCTTTTCCAGAGAACAATGGCTCTTGGTTGTTGTTATGCGCCATCTTGATCTGTGGTTCACAGACTCACAGAAAGATCACATAGACAGCTGATATTATTATCTGCGCACTTTTTAACGATAGATTTACACCCTAGTGTTTAATCGGTCGACTTCGGTTATCTTCGAGATTCGTATTGGCAACCTTTGAAACACAAACTAAGAATCGCTTATCATCGCTGTGCGACATCTGGCGTACACTTTACGTACTCGTACGGTTGTTGTTTACACAGCAAAGCCAAACTATAGAATTCATGCTAGGAACACGTTTCGCATCGGGAGATGTGATATAGTATTATATATTGTGTGTGTGACACAGTTGTTGGCGTAAGATAATGAAGGTTTAGAACATTCATATCGATCGATCATATTATCGATTCAATTCAGATTTCATTTCCATTCAGTTGGCAGCATTACCAGAACCGGCAGCGCTCCCTTCTTACTCCTCAACCGAGTACAAAAATCTATCACTAAATAGTGCGCACACAATAAACAGATTTGTGAGTGAAGGTTAGTTGATGCCACTGAACAAAGAGGTCAGCACTAGTTGTCAGTATCAGAGTGATAGGAAGATACAGAAATGGTGTCACCTGTGGGTGACGTTGGGAATTGCCGAGTTAAGACTACAAAAGTATTAGTTTATAGGAAGGGGAGTTAGGGATTGGAATAACTTACCAAGGGATATGTTCAATAATAATTTCCAATTTCTTTGCAGTCATTTAAGAAACGGCTAGGAAAAAAACCAGATAGGGAATCTGTCACCTAGGTGACTGCCTTAAATGCATATCAGTAGTGACTGATTGAAATGACAGTCAATCTACCATATCGCCTTTGAATGTCCTATCAGGTGATACCCAGGCAAGAGACAAGATTTTATTGATGCGAAAAAACAGCTTTACGAGCTGCATTGCAAAATATTCCTGTGGAGAAATTGGAATTATGTCTTCAAAGGTTTTTGTTGGATTATCGCAATACTTCACCTGTGATCATAGGAGTGTCACTGGCACAAGCTCTTATGGCATGCATTTTGAGAAATAGACTAGATTTACACCACTTTCCCCAATGATGAACAAGGTTCAGGAAAAACAAAAGAAACAAGTTGTTTCATATGGTGGGACTCTCTCATTATCAAAGGAGTTTTCAGTTAATGACAATGTACGGGCAAGAAATTACCAGAAAAATGAAAGTAAATGGATGAAGGCAACTATAACTGAGCTTTGAGTCCTACACGTTCCTGAGTTTATGTTCCACAACTTCGGAAGTTTTGGATTCAACGTCATGATCAGTTGCGATCGGCACTATCGGACAAGGCTGAAGCTTCACATGGCGATAAACAGTTCCAAGATGACTTATCTTCTCATGCAACATATCCTCTGAAGGACTATGATGGCTCGCTCCATGTCGAAACGAACCAAACAGGCCTGGCACAGACTTCAGCGAATACCAAGCACAAATGATGGAATTCTTTCCTCGGCCTGCTCTTAATTATGATGCGACAGTACATAGTTCAATGGCCGAAGAGCCTTCTACTGTTATGAATTCTCTGCCCACTCTGGCCATCACCGCTGCCTATCTCTGTTTCTGTGAAGGTGCAACTACTACTACTACTACTACTACTACTACTACTACTACTACTACTACTACTACTACTACTACTACTACTACTACTACTACTACTCCTGACCATTCCTTGGAGGGCTAGGAAGAAAGTTAGGAAATATGAGTGTTATAACATCATTTTTAAATGTTTTTATTTATAGAGGAGAAAAGATCATTTCATGATCTATGAGACTGTATAAATATCACTACCCTGCAATGATTTCCCGCTTTTGGAGAAAATAGGAAAATATGGAATATGATGTGCTGATTTTTAAAACTCCAACAGTTTTGCCATAACACATACAGATTCTATGTAATTAGACATTTTATATATATATATATGAGCGGGAATCAAAAAGTAAGTTACACTAGCTCACCGCGAAAGCACCCTGTGTGTCGTGACTGTGGCCAATACGAAGGAAGCTACAGTAACTGCTGACACGTCCGATTGGAAGGTTGGTGTGGTATCCCGTCGTGTTGTGTGTGGAGAGCGGGCTAGGCTCAATGGCGCGTCTACTGAATGTTCACTCCCAACTGGAGGTGAGTGCAACAATCAGATTTCTATGGCCTAAACGGCTCAATTGCACAGATGTTCATCGTAAAATCGCTACTGTATTGTACCGGTTACGACCTGTACATGAGTATTTTTTGAGTATAAATGACATTTAATTATCACGCGTAATGTTCTGAGCACGCCTGGTTTGTTTACCGTCAGCGGGGCAAGCAAGCGAGTGAAGGACAGCTGTGAGCTGTGACGTACCCACAGGGGCTAGCTAGACCGTCCGCCCGTCACACCACGTGTTCCCAGCCTGGACTCGTATATTCTAAATTCCACGTCACATCTTCCCGAATGTTCGACGGGGAAAATTTTGTAACTCCCGTAATAATTATGCTAGCGGCTTGAGCGATATGTCATCTTGTTTGGAATCACCTGAACGTCACAATGCTCGAGTTTCAAGTAAATCCATCGAGGGATTCAGGAGATATTCAGTCAAGCCGTATTGTGACGTAGACGCCCCGGATCGAATAAAAGGAGGGCCCACTGTAGCCTGTTCAGTCAGTTACAGTTGAGTAGTCGGCGTGGACACTCTCGCTGCTACTACCGTCGTGTAGTGACAGTCCCGACGAGGAACTCTGTAATTTTCTAAGTATTCACAAAGTGAACTTGTATTTTTTCCGAGTGTGGGAGAACGAATTCTTCCAAGTATTCTCAAGTAGACTTATAATATTTCGAGTGTTAAAGAACATTTTCTAAGTCTTCATAATTGAACTTATAATATTTACGGGTGTTCGAGACTGGAAGTTTTCCAATTATTCATAACTAGCAAGATACCCGTGCTTCGCTACGGTATTATACTGAAATTTATAATTGAATGCTTATTGTTTTAGATATATAATCCGCCGAAATTCGCGATCTGACTCGTTCTCTGCGAGAATCCACCAAAATTCCCGATCTATTATTTTACGGCACGTTTCCTCCCATTTTTAAATCTTCCTTTCCAGCAATCGATTTCGTACTTCCCGAGTTAGGCTCAGGTATTCCTCCAGGTCAGTTGGGTCCGTAAATCTTTGCCATCTTTTCCTATGATATTTTTAATACGGATATAATCCTTCAGGAGATCCGGCGTGCTGTCATACTGGGTGCCTTGGCGGCACTGAACCCGCGACCGGACTGCATTCTTAGTCATTACCCGTCCAGGAGCCGTTTCCATCGCGGTCCGCAATTTGACGACGGTCCGGATTATTATTATTATTATTATTATTATTATTATTATTATTATTATTATTATTATTATTATTATTATTATTACTATTATGTGTTGCTGGAATGGCTGATGACAGGAAAAACCGGAGTATCCGGAGAAAAACCTGTCCCGCCTCCGTTTTGTCCAGCACGAATGCCACATGGAGTGACCGGGATTTGAACCACGGAACCCAGCTGTGAGAGGCCGGCGCGCTGCCGCCTGAGCAACGGAGGATCCTTATAAGTACATTAATAACAGTAAAATCAATTGGTCTCACCTCCTTCTACACCCCACCGCCGTTAAGTTTATTTACAGCCCCCCCCCCGAAGAAGAATCAAAAGGATGCTTGTTTCTTTATGTTTAAGGGAGATTCCAAACACCAATGTTCACGTCTATTAACTTCAGTTTTGAGATATAAGTATCCACATAAAAATAATTTACTTTTTTTCACTTCATTTCACAATAATCTCTCCTCCCCCTAAATGAATTTTCCCGCAAAAAAAAATACTTCTTTCTTTAATAGTAAAGGATTTTCTAAATACCAATTATCACGACTCTAACTTCTTCAGTTTTTGATTTATGTGTCCTCATGAAAGGAATTCAACTCCTTTACACTCCCGCCCTCCAAGATAGTTTCCCCACCAAAACGCCTTTTTCTTTGTTTTTAACTGAGATCCAAATACGAATTTTCACGTCTGTAACAACTTTAGTATTAGATGTATGTATTCTCATACAATTAAGTCAACTAATGTTTCAATTCTTTCACCCCCCCACCGCCCCCTTCATTGGATTTTCCGAGAATACGTGTTTCTTTACTTTTAAAGCAGATTGCAAATATCAAATTTCACATCTGTAACATCTTCATTTTTGAGATATCAGTAGCCTAATTAAAAGAATTCATCACCATTTTCAGTCACTTTTACCCCCCCCCCCGCCCTCCACCCAAGTGGTATTTCCGAAAACTAAAAATAAAGTTTTCTTTATGTTTAATAGAGATAAAATACCATTTTTCACTTCTGTAACATGTTAAGTTTTTTAGATATCCGTAAAAATTCTCATTTTAAAATTTCACCCCTTTTGGGTTCCCCTTAAGTAGAGTTTCCAAAAACAAATAACCTATATTTCTTTACATTTACAGGAGATTTACACCCACTTTTTACGTCTGTAACATTTTACGATTCCAAGATATTCTGTAGATATAGTCTTTCCAAAAATTCACCCCAATTTGTCACTCCTGTTTAACCGCCATTAATTGGCTTTTCCAAAAACTAAAAAATACGTGTTTCTTTATTTTTAAAGGAGATCACATATGCGAATTATCAGTTCTGTAATATCTTTCGTTTCTGAGATATGTGTATCCTCATTAAAGGCATTCAACCCATTTTTCACGCTTTTACACCCCTCCTATTAGGACTTACTGGAAACAAAAACATACGTGTTCCTTTGTTTTTAGAGGAGAATCTAACCACCAATTTTTACATCTGTAAATTTTAAAGTTTTAAGATGTAGACACACTCATTTTAAAAAATTCACCCCCGTTTTCACCCCCCAATATTTGGATTTTCCAAAAACGAAAAAATACCTGTTTCTTTACTTTTAAAGTAGATCCAAAATACCAATTTTCAGGTCTGTAATATCTTCAGGTTCTGAAATATAAGTATCCTCATGAAAGGCATTCAACCCATTATTCACCCTTTTACACCCTTCCTATTGGGATTTTCCTAAAACAAAAGAATACATGTTTCTTTATTTTTAAAGGAGATTCTAAATACCAATTTTTACATCTATAAACTTAAAAAGTTTTGAGATATAGATACACTCATTTTAAAAAATCACCCCCTTTTCACCCCCCCCCATTAATTGTATTTTCCACAAACAAAAAATACGTGTTTATTTATTTTTATAAAGGAGATCCCAAACACCAATTTTCAGGTCTGTAATATCTTCAGGTTCTGAAATATAAGTAGACTCATGAAATGCATTCGACCCCTTTTTCAACCTTTTCCACCCTTCCTATTAGGATTTTCCGAAAACAAAATATACGTGTTCCTTTATCTTTAATGGAGATTCTAAATACCTATTTTTACACCTATAACCTTTAAAAGTTTTGAGATATAGATACACTCATTTTAAAATAGTACCCCTTTTTACCCCCCTTAATTGGGTTTTCCAGAAACAAAAAAATACGTGTTTCTTTATTTTTAAAGGAGATCCCAAACACCAATTTTCAGGTCTATAATATCTTCAGTGTCTGAGATATAAGTAGCCTCATTAAAGGCATTCAACCCCTTTTTTACCCCTTTCCACACCTCCTATTGCGATTTTCCGAAAACAAAAAAATACGTGTTTCTTTATTTTTAATGAAGATTCTAAATACCAATTTTTACATCTGCAAACTTTAAAAGTTTGGAGATATAGATTCACTAATTTTAAAAATTCACCCCCTTTTCACCCTCCCATTAATTAGATTTTCCAAAAACAAAAAAATACGTGTTTCTTTATTTTTAAAAGTGATCAAAAGTACCAATTTTCAGGTCTGTAATATCTTCAGTTTCTGAGATATAAGTACCGGTATCCTGATTAAAGGCATTCAACACGTTTTCCCCCATTTTCACCCTTTTTCACCCCTCCTATTGGGATTTTCTGAAAACAAAAAAATAAGTGTTTCCTTATTTTCAAAGAAGATTCTAAATACCAATTTTTACATTTGTAAACTTTTAAAGTTTTGAGATATAGGTGCACTCATTTTAAAACTTCACCCCCCCTTTTCACCCCCTTAGCAACGGAATATCCAAAAATCCTCTCTTAGCGAGTACCTACATCTTCATATGAATGTATCCCCAAAATTTCATTTCATTATGTCCAGTAGTTTTGGCTCGGCGATGATGAATCAGTCAGTCAGTCAGGACAAGCTATTTTATATATATATATAGATTGGACTTGTATTATTTACGTGTGTTAAAGAACGGATTCCTCGTAAATTGAACCTGCAATACTTGCGAGTGTTGAGAGACTCATTCTTCTAATAAACAATGATTTATAAACTTTGCTAGTGATGATCTTTGAATGTGCTCAAAGTTCCCGTAAGCATAAATTTGTGATTTTGCCGGTACTGGTTCAAAGACTTATAAACTTTGCCGGTGATGAAATCTAACTTCATTCAACGTCTTTAAAGCATAAATTTAGGATTTCACCTGTGTTTATTCAAAGACTGGGATACCTTGCCAGTGATAGACTATAAATTTATTCATGTGGATGGACTTGTGTTTTTCGTCCATGTTCACTCAAAGACTTGTACATTCGCCAGTGTTGATTCAAAGACTTATAAATTTCGCCAGCGATAGACTGTAAATTTATTCATGTGGATGGACTTGTGTTTTTCGTCCATGTTCACTCAAGGACTTGTACATTCGCCAGTGTTGATTCAAAGACTTATAAATTTCTCCAGTGATAGACTGTAAATTTATTCATGTGGATGGACTTGTGTTTTTCGTAAATGTTCATTCAAAGACTTGTACATTCGCCAGTGTTGATTCAAAACTTTATAAATTTCGCCAGTGATGAACTTTAAATCTATTCAGATTTTCATGTGGATGGACTTATGTTTTTCGTCTGTGTTCATTCAAAGACTTGTACCTTCGCCAGTGATGAACTTTAAATTTGGTCATAGTTTCATGAGAAGGGACTTGTGTTTTTTGCCAGTATTTATTCAGAGACGAAGACTTTTGCTAGTGGTGAACTCTGAAATTATTTATTTTCCTCGTATACAGAGACATATCATTTTACGAGTGTTAAATTTTGAAAGTCTTGATGAATAATAACCAGTTACTTCGCTAATAGGTTAATCGTCCAAGGTTTTTATGAACTCAGATTTATCAGTACTGCGAGCGACCTTGGAGACATCAACCCTCTCAGTCACATTGGACTGAGGTAGCAAATGATTATCTGCAACATCACCAGGATCATCGGGGTTCAACCTGGGCCTCGAAAGTTCGAGGCAACTCTACCTTCTACCAACCCAGCCAGTCCAGCCGCTTCTGTACGGAGTCCCTGGAATCTTCTGGAACGTGTTCCAACCTACTCGGCTTGGTGAACTGGAGAATCCGAGTCATATTATAGGACTATGTGGAAGACAACTTATATCTACCTGGAGGTGATGAGCAATTTCATGTCTTATATGAATAAACTCATGTTCAGCCAAAGTTTTCTTGTAGATAGGACATTACCTCCTGTACCGAGCCCTACCTACTAGTCACGCAGTTTTAGCCCTGAGAACTATATTCTTGCTTACTTTAAAATATAATCTGAGAGTCGGGCTCTTTTACCGGTATAGTATGTGCTGAGTGTGCAATTTCTCGCTCACGTATTGTAAAGCGGTGTAAGGAATTTGATGCCGGAAGCACGGATCTCATGGACGAATAACGCAAAGACAAGCCCGCAACGTCCAGTACCATTGCAAACGTTGACAGTGTGCATGGGGTCATTAGAGAAAATCGGTGCATAACAATGCAGGACATTGGCAGCATGCTGAACATTTCGTTGGCAGTATGTTCTCCATTGTTCACCAGCACCTTGGATTTCGTAAACTGTGTCAAATATAGGTCCCAAGTCTGCTCACCGATGTTCACAAGGGACAACGTTACCAACCGACACTGGCATTTTTGCAACGGTATTCTGTAGAGGCCAAAGAGTTTCTGCGGCGAATCATCACAGGGGATGATATGTGGCTCCACTATTTCACCACCGAAACAAAGAGAACATCGACAGAATGGGTGCACACCACATGACCACCATGAAAGAAGGCCAAGGTCAAACCTTCATCAGGAAGGGTAATGGCGACAGTGTTATTTGACATGGCGGGTTTGGTGCACGTGGAATTTATACCGAAAGGCATTAGGATAAATTCTGCTTCATACTGTCAAATGTTGAACCAGTTGTGTTAAGGAAATTAAAAAAATGCGGCGGGGAAAATTGAGTGCCGGTGTGGTTTTGTTGCACGATAACACAACACTTCACACGGCCAGCCAAACGTTCGAACTGTTGCAGCGATTAAAGTGGGAGGTATTGCAACGTCCTCAATACAGTCCAGACTTAGCACCATGCGCTTATCATTTGTCCGGTAAGCTGGAAAAGGATCTCCGTGGATGACGATTCCGAAACGATTAGGAGGTGAAATCTGCTGTCTCCAGATAGTTACATAGCGCTGGACGTGATTTCTACGCGTCCGGAATAGAAAAGATGGTTGAACGTTCCTAGAAATGTTTTGGAGTCTCTTGGGGCCTATGTGGAAAAGTGAACTTACATTGTATGTTGTCATAGTTGTGTTGCCTATGTGTAGGTGATTTCATAAATGGCCATAACTTGGAAGTGTAACTTACTTTTTGATTCGCCCTCGTGTACATATACAGGATGAACAAAAATGCCGCACTTGGAGGTCGGCATGCGATTCATCGTCCCATTACAAGACAAAAGTTTCTATGGCCAAATCGGATCTGGTGCTGTTGGATAACAAGTCGAAAACGAGGAGCGGGCAACACTGTCACATCCTGCAGTGCATCGGAATGTAATAGAGAAACGTGCATCATCCCGCTCTACCGTACCCGCCGTCGCAGCTCACTGAGTATACTGCTGGGTTATCAAACCCACATGCACCATGATGCTACGCTCGAATATACGACAGTTTTTTTGTTTTGTGTGTGGCAGGTCCCTAGTTCCCGTCGTGTAACTGCGTTTGTAAGCATGACATCCTGTTGTCACATGACAATAGTCGAACACATGACAGTGTGATCCATTCAACTAAATGCATGAGTAGACTAACCACGCAGTGCGCAACCATAACTGGCCCTGTCAAGTGCATGTAGGGCGGCTTCCTGATGGAGTACACAAACGGCGAATACGTCGATATGCTTTTAGTGTTGGGTGCATCTGATAACCAAGCTTCTGCTGCTGCTCGTGAGTATGGAGCACGGTACCCTCAAAGGCGCCATTCCGACAAGAATGTTTTTCGTCACCTTGAGCAGCGCCTGCGGGAAACCGGTAATCTTCGTCCACAAGTAGTGGATAGTAGGGTTGGACAGACCGGAACATACAGTTGTTCCGGAACATTACGAGCTTGAGGCGGAGTGTTTTGGTACAGAGTGTCGGGACACGGGACACATGACACAGGACTGTAACTGCGTCGTAGAGAGAACTTCCGAGAGGCAATATGACATGTTCCGCGTCAGCTGGAATGTGCCTGTACCGAACGCGCTGTTGGAAGGCCGCACTATTTAGATTAGTTGGCCTTGGCTGTGTCTGACTGTCGCTACCGGCTGTGTGCCGCCCTGTGCTGGAGTGTAAACATTTCTTCATCCAGTTATATCTTTAAATCCAAAGCCATGACCTATACTTTTCTTGGGCTTAAAAGTTTCCTTAAAGTCCAAATTAATTTTTAACGTCAATCCCCGAGAAAGTGTTGAGGGAAATTTTCGAGATATTAAAGAAAGTAAATGGAAGTTGAGAGTGAAGGAGTTCGAAGTGCAGAGAGCATAACAGCACGAAAGTACAACAATGTTTTCATCCAGTTATATTTTTAATTCCAAAGCAATGATCTATATTTTTCTTGGGCTTAAAGGTTTGCTTGAAGTCCAAATTAATTTTTAACGTCAATCCCCGAGAAAGTGTTGAGGGAAATTTTCGAGATATTAAAGAAAGTAAATGGAAGTTGAGAGGGAAGGAATTCGAATTGCAGAGAGCACAACAGCACGAAAGTACAACAATGTTTTCATCCAGTTATATTTTTAATTCCAAAGCGATGACCTATATTTTTCTTCGGCTTAAAAGTTTCCTTAAAGTTCAAATTTAATTTTTAACGTCAATCCCCGAGAAAGTGTTGAAGGAAATTTTCCAGATATTAAAGAAAGTAAATGGAAGTTGAGAGGGAAGGAATTCGAAGTGCAGAGAGCATAACAGCACGAAAGTAATTAAACCGTACGAAAGACGGTAAAGTTTGCATAAAGTCGCATCGGAGTCCTGTTCAGGACTTTTTTTACTAGAAGAAAACTGTACAGAGTGAATGCAATTTATGTTCTATTTTGTCTGCAAAGGGACCTTCAACGCCACAATGACAAGACATTTCGAACTTAAACATCCCACAGTTTTTATTTTCGTGTTCCGCTTGTATATTGTGTACGTGAATAGAGCACTGACGAATGTTTCTTTAACTGTGCGAGTATACTTTTAGTTGGTGAAAACAACATTGTGACATTTGTAAACACCTGTACTGCCAGTGTAATCGTGACAGGTGTATTTCAGAATGAATGAAAACATTCTTATCCTAAAAAAAATTTAGACATGATATTTTGGTTGAGTATTTCATTCAGAGTTCCGACTGCTTTCTCACGTGCCGTGAAGTTTTATCCTGGCCCTAATTACTCACAATACAGGCCAATACATTCAACTGGTGAAAATATTCTTGAATTAGTTACTTTTAAACACCTGCGCTGCCACTGTAACCGTGTTATGTGTATTTCATATTGACCGGAAAAATCTTAACCTAAAAGCAGCCTTTAAACGTGATTATTGGGCGCAAATTTCAGTGTTCCGACTGTTCGTTCACGTTCCGTGCAGCTTTATGCTGGACATGGCCATAACTACACACAGGCACATTCCCACTGGCGCGGAGCATGTAATGTTGCCTCTCGAAGTTCTCTCTACACTGCGCAGTTACAGTCCCGTGTGCTCACTGCACAGTTCAGCTAGTAGGCGAAGGGCAGTGCATAGTGGCGCTTCTGACGGGACAGCGAGTCAGTGTCTCTGTCTCGCTTGAGAATGTTTCGGAACAATTGACACTCGGTGTTCTGGAAGAGCGGAATATAACTGTGCACCGGCACAGTGTGCCGAAACAGGGACATAGTGCCCAACCCTAGTGGACAGAGGTAGTCCAAGGACTAGACGTACTCCACAAACAGATGACGACATACTTGAAGCCGTTCACCAATCACCTCGGCGAAGTATCCGTGATATTGCAAGGCAGTTCCAGGTATCTCAAACACTGGTTGTTGACGTGTTACACGACGAAAAACTGCATCTATATTATTACACGTTAACTCAAAACCAACGGCCTGAAGACTGCATTCAACGAGTACAGTTCTGTGAATGGCTTTTGCAACAAGTTGAAGATAACGAACATTTTATAAATAATGTGATATGGAGTGACGCATGTAGCTTCACTCGAGAAGGTACTGCATTTTCAACCATCACAACAGCCATTATTCGTCTGACCACAACCCACATGTCACCCGTGAACGTGGCTTTCAGGCACGCTTTGGCATAAACCTGTGGGCAGGAATCGTGGGAGGAGTGCTTTTAGGCCATTACCCATTGCCGGGCAAGTTCAATGCGCCCCGCTATCGTACGTTTCTGGACAATACTTTGCCTGACGCTTTAGTAAACGTTCCACTTGGTGTTCGGCGACAGCTATGGGTTCAGCATGATGGCGCACCGCCACACTTTGGAATGCCTGTGCGTAACTGGTTGAACGGAGCGTTTTCAGGGAAATGGATTGGTCGTGGAGGTCCAATAGTCTGGCCTCCACGTTCCCAGGACCTTAATCCACTAGATTTTTTATTTGTGGGGACACTTAAAGGAACACGTTTATAGTACTCCACCCATGGATGTACAAGACCTAATAGCTCGCGTGCATGCTGCATCGACAATGGGGGGTGCAGGCGTGTTGCATAGTGTCCGGCAAAGTATGCTCCAGCGAGTGGCAAAGTGTTTTCAAATGCAAGGTGGTCACTTTGAACATCTGTTGTGAAGTGAACGTTGCTCGTGAGTGTACGTACCGGCTCTGTGAAGATAAGACTGGACGTCACACGTACACTATGGAATTATTGTGCGTAGCATAATGGGCAATCCAGTGTAGCCTACCTACTGTACTGTATTGTGTTTCCTTGTACCGTATTGGATAGAGACGATGTTAGTGTATCCACTATGTTCTACGTATTTGCTTTATTTGTGCCAAAGACGAAACAAAGTGGCCGTTTACGTCTGTAAGATGTTCATGCTATGTTTGAATGTTTAAATAAAGGTAACTGTAACGGTAAGACAGAACATAGTGTATTGGAAAGTGGAGTTGTACACTGCATACAATTTGATATATTAACAAAAAAATTGGCGCTAACGCGACTCGAAAATCGCGCGTCCGCACATCCGGCATTTATGGCATTACCACGTCTCACTGAGCTAATGAGACAGCTCCGGCAGACTGTCGAGTTCATGTGACCTGTGCTTCGCCACGCTGCACGTCGTTGGAGCGTTGCCAGAGCATAGTTTCTTAACTCGCATTTTTATTAAACCTATTGGTGGGACTAGTTTTTGCAAGATAAACTTTTGTCGTGAATTTCGACGTGGAACCGCATGCCGACCTCCACGTGCGGCATTTTTTGTTCATCCTATATATATATCGATGTTCGGGATTTAATGGAAATATGAATTCATTTCATCATGTGCCAAAAAATTATACCAGGCATCCAAATACGTGAACAACGCTAATATTAGTGTATCGAATTCAGTGGGAAAAAACAGAAATGCTTTATCATGTACCGTTTACAAGATATTAATAAAACATCCTAAAATTCTTATATTATGCAAATTTATGGGAACATGAAAATAATTTTATCATATATATATAAAGAAATTGCCAGTCAAAACAATTGGTGGGATACATAATAATACGACTTACTACCTGGAAAATAATACTACAGGGCTTACCCCTAGCACCCGTAGGTGACAAAATACATCCACAACGTTATATTGCACTGGATTTACTGAATTCTTTGGAAACTTTATAGTGTATTACATAATAACAAATGGATAAAAGCGAATCTATGCAGAGAATAATTTTGTGAAACCAAACACCTGTTTTACCCTAAGTTTTACATTTGGCGGACCATGTGTTTAAAATTATCGGAGGGTTGGGTGATTTGGGAATGCAAGACCAATACGGTGAAGGAAATAAATAAATAAATCTGTCAACACTGAAGAGAAGAGCGCTAAGATATGTTAGCTCATAAACATATCTGAGAAAAGAAAATATAAGTTTAGATAAACACAGCCCTTAAATAAATGCATCTTAGAATAGTACCACCATAGTCTTCATTTGGCTTTCTTTTCTCGTTGTTGTCCAGCGTGTAATATCCACTGGTGTTTAAGTGTTCCTTAGTGTTGTGTATAGTGATATATTAATATAATATGGCTTCAGTCTCTGCAGCACCAAGAAGGCAGTGTGTAAACAACCCGAACAATTTCTATTATGTATGTGGTTCATACTTATTACAGAGGCAGAAATATGATATTACACCCTTTATTAAAAAGTGTACGTTACATATTTCAAAGTTAAGCTTGGAGATCAAAACAAAAAGTGGGCGTTGCATATTACACTGCTGAAGAAAAAACATGCAACATTCTCGAGGACAAGGTCATTTTGTTCACAATTGATGTGACAAGCAGTACATTATTCTAGGAGTACGGTATATAATTACAAATTCAGATCAAATGAAACACACGTCAAAGTAAAGGGTGCCAAACAGTTGCATCAGTTCACAGTGTATCAACCTCTGGTAGCAAAGCAGGCATGTATTCGCGCATGCAAACGAGCAGACTTAGCAGATTTTCAAACTTCAAGATCTCTGCAGATTTCTCTGGCTCTGAAGAAGAATTGGCACATTAAATAGTGGTAGACTAGTTTAGGAATGATGTCCAGCGTATGTCCAATACAACAACCAGCACCTAATGGCACAACTGAAATCGCCTCAATAGTGTCAAGACACTCGTAAAAAGGTGCCGAATGGGCTCCTGCGATAGATTGTCCCAATTATCTTGCTCCTTTTGAAACAATTCGGCAATGGTTCTTGCAGGTTCTGGAGAATGCGAAAATTGCCGCTTCATCATGTCCCATACGTGTTCAACTGGCAAGAGATCCGGTGATCTTGCTGGCCAGGGCAGTTATTGTACACCATGTAGAGCACGTTGCGTCACAGCAGCTGTATGTGGACGTGCATTGTCCTGCTAAAAAAGTACATCACCTTTCTGTCCAAGACATGGCAGTAGCACGGGGCAACGACCTGTGCAATGTAGTGGGCGCTGGTTATATTACTCTGCAGAAACACCAACTGTGACTGCGAGTTGTAACTGATGGCCCCCTATACTATGAAGCCTGCGGTGGGACCTGGGTTTCGTGGGTGAGTGCACTCTGGAATAGGCCGCTCACCAGGTCTACGCATTGACAAATAGAATACATAGTGAGATCACTCACAGAGTTCAAGCACGCTCCCGCAGAGCGGCGGCAGTGGAGCCAATCACCAATGCTATACGGTCAGCTGATATAATGGAGGTTACACTGATACGCAAACAACCAAATATAACACCCAATTGCTTAGACTTTATAAGGGATCACACGAGATAAAATGGAACATTACGAGAAGCAAAAGTAATATTGTGCTTTACATATCGCACTTTAAAAAAAATTAAACAGTGCACATAAAACATTAAACATGTACCAGATTGCAAAATAACACTGACACTTTTCTCAAATAAAGTAAATGAGGTAAACTATTCATCAAAACTAGTTTGAGGCCACTTTTGATAGTTTACGAGTAGACTTAGCAGATTTTCGAACTTCAAGATCTCTGCAGAAGAATGGGCACTGTGGAGAACACAAGTTATACCTTTGGCGACTAATCCATTTCAAGCATAAGAAAGACAGTCTTTTGTTCTATGTTGTTATGTAGTCCCCTTGCATATAGTTTTGAAGATGGTGTTGAATTGCATGAATAAATTGTGTTAAAGTAAATGATTTGTTACTGTATAGAACATTTGGCGACCGTGGCAGGACTACAAGCAATTTCAACATCAATATAAATTAGAAGAACAATGACTGAACGACGAGTATTACGCGGCGTGTTTACTCGCGAAGTGAATAAGCTTGAAGAACTACTGAATCTTGCCGATTGTGACCACATAGAAATTCGTAGCAGGTATGCTTCACTTGTGGAAAGATACGCGAAGTTAAAACGTATTGATGATGAAGTCTACAATGAACTGCTGCAAAGAGAAAACCTAGAAGACATCGTGCTTGAAACAGAGATCTACAATTGCAGTGAGTACGAACTGAAATTTTTTAAGGTTAGAGAGAAGGTGCAGGCATTACAAGTTGCAGATCAAGATGTTTCAGAAGTCAATAGTAACTATTCACGTTCTTCCAATCAGAGATTATTAAGACTGCCGAAATTAGAGCTCAAAAGGTTTGATGGGAATGTGAAAGTTTGGATTGGGTTTTGGGCGCAATTTGCTAAAATACATGAAGATGGCAGCCTTAAAGATGAAGACAAATTTGTTTATTTGATTCAATGTGTGGAACCTGGTTCACCTGCACAGAAACTGGTAGAAAACTTTCCTCCTTCCAAGGAAAACTATAAAAAGGCTATAGATTTGTTGAAGTCTAGGTATGGGAAGGATGAGTTACTTATTGAATACTATGTTAGGGAACTTTTATCCTTGGTGTTAAAGAAAGACAGCTTAAGATCCATAGCACAACTGTATAACAGTCTGGAAGGACAGTTGAGGGCGCTTGATTCATTAGGAGTGACAAAGGAGAAATACGCAGCAATGTTATTTCCCCTCGTGGAGAGTGCCTTACCAGAGGTTATGTTTAAAACCTGGGACAGGTACCGTGTATCGAAAGAAACGTCTACCAAGGAACCTGACTGTTGCTTGACAGAACTGTTAGCCTTCTTAAAGACTGAGGTTGAAGGGGATGAACGACTTAAGCTAAGGCAAGGTTCTTTTGAAGCTAATGAGAGGGTAGATCCTGTTATGCAAGATGATAAAATCAAGATTAAGAAGAGGGAAGTGCCTTCAGCAACTGCTTTAGTTTCAGTACAGGATGTTTCGGTTAGTAAGGGAAACAAGAACAACAAAGAACTAGCATGCGTGTTTTGTAGCAGAACCACACATCCCTCCCAAGACTGTGCTGTAGCTATCGATTGTTCTCTAGAAGAACGCCAAGGGACGTTAAAGAAAAAGGGAGCTTGTTTTAGGTGTCTACGACAGGGACATGTCAGTGCTAAGTGTAAGATGTTTGTGAAGTATCCATTTTGCAGAGGGAAACATTACGCTTTGATGTGTGCGAAGACAGCCTCAGATGAACCTAAAGATGATTCAGTTTCAAATACAGTTAGCATGATAGCAGGTAGTAACGAAAGACAAGTGACCTATCTGCAGACTTTAGTTGTTAAGGTAGTTGTTGGTGGGTCCACTCACAGAGTGAGAGTTCTTTGCGACAGTGGATCGCAGAAAAGCTACATTAAGAAGTCTTGTGCTAAGAAATTAGAGTTGAAACAACCGGAAAGGTAACCCTAAGTCAAGAATTATTTGGAGGTAGGAACACAGCACCTGTTAGCTTCGAGTCCTATCAGATAACCCTGTTGGGTATGAACGAGGAAAGGAGATGTGAGGCTACTGTGTTAGGTTCTGATTGTATTTGTAGTAGTGCTCCCCTAGTTGACGCTGACTTGTTTAATTTACTGAAGGATAAGGGAGTTGAACTTACTGATGTTAGACAGTGTGATGATAACAATGCTAGTGAAATACAGGTATTGTTAGGAGCTGATGTCTGGGCTCAGATAATCACGCCAGACTTTGTGCACGTATACAAGAATCTGGTGGCTGTGAGAACTTGTTTGGGGTGGACACTTATGGGCCCTTCTGAGACCATCTCACCAACTGCCTCGTCTTACACTTTACTTACATTGACTCAATCAACAAGACCAGCGGATTTGTGGGAAATTGAAGCTATGGGTATAAAAGATCCTGGCGAACAGATCAAAAGGGAAGAGAGGGAACAACAGGTCAAGATGTTCTTCGATAAGACTGTGAAGAAACATCTGGACGCTACATTGTTAAACTGCCTTGGATTGACGGTTGTGCTTCTCTGGAATCAAATCGTGAAGTTACTGAGAAACGATTGTTGAACACTTCAAGAAAGTTACGAGGAATGCAGAAATTTCAGGATTATGATGAATTGTTTCAAGAATGGGAAAGTAAGGGGATCATTGAAGGCGTTGCAAACGAGGTTTCGGATGGAGCTACGCATTATCTGCCTCACCGAGCTGTGCTGAAAGACAGTGGTAATACAAAGATTAGGCCAGTGTTTGATGCTTCCAACAAGGACAGAAATGGTAATTCTTTAAATAAGTGCCTCGAACATGGACCAAACCTCATTGACCTTGTTCCATCCGTACTCACCAATTTCCGATCCTACCCTATAGGTCTAATTGCTGATATAGAGAAGGCCTTCCTGCAGATTATAATTAATCCTGGAGATAGAGATATGTTTCGTTTTCTTTGGTGGAATAAGGGAAAGGTCGCCACTTTTAGACATTGTAGGGTGGTTTTTGGGGTCTGTTCCAGTCCCTTTTTATTGGTCTCAGTACTGAACCACCTTCTGGATGGTGCCCCAACTCATTTGAAGGAAGTAGCTAATAAATTGAAACATGCATTTTATGTGGACAACTGTCTTACTGGAGTTATTTCAAAAGAAGAGATTGGGCCATTTATTTTAAAGGCACAAGAGTTGATGTCCTCTGCAGGTTTCAATTTGAGGGGATGGGTGAATTCCTCAAATTGTAATGTTGGCACAACTGAAAATGTCTTAGGACTTCGATGGTATTGTGACGTACATAAACTTGGATGCAACTTCAATCCAACTACAGGTTTGGTAACCCGAAGGGTGGTACTCTCCAGTGTGCAGAAAATATTTGATCCGGTTGGATTTTCGGCCCCAGTAACCCTTATTCCCAAACTCATTCTACAGAAGACATGGCAAAAGAAGATAGGATGGGATGAGGTTTTACCAGAAGATATTTGTGAAGAATTCTATCAATGGAACCAGCAGTTACAATACCTACATGACTGCCGGATACCTAGAAGGATTTTCCTGCATGACAACAGCTCATTGCATGTATTTGTTGACGCCAGCAAACGGGCGTTTGGTTGTTGTATATTTCTGAGGACAGAAGATGAAAATGAAATCAAACTGAGCCTTCTGATGGCTAAATCGAGAGTGGCACCTCTCAACACTACCTCGTCTCGAACTGATGGGTGCGCTCCTTGGAGTTAGGATGTCTCGGTTGAGCCTGCGATGCCTACATAGGAATAGTATACACACAGTGTTTTGGTCCGATTCAACAGTAGTCTTATCCTGGATAGAAAACAAAGGACATTGGTCTGTGTTTGTAGAGAATCGGGTAAAGGAGATTCACGAGTACAGTAAGGCTGATTCATGGAGGCACGTTCCGGGCGGTCTCAATCCAGCAGACCTGCTGTCTAGAGGATGTTCACCTGCACAACTTTGGAGATCCCGATGGTGGGAGGGCCCCTCTTGGCTTAAAAGTAAAGAGGAAGAATGGGTCTCAAACCGTCCTGAACCAGTATGGGAAGAAGTCAACAGGGAAAGAAAAACAGTTGTAACTGCCAAGATCACTGTTGTGAGAACGATCTTACTGCAACTAAGCTCACGATTCTCTGGATACACTAAAATCGTTAGAACTATTGCTTGGATTTTGAGATTCAGGCAGTGTAATCATAGGGATCATGTATCTAAAGAAATTGGTAGTGAAGAATTTCTCTATGCTGAGAAGAAGCTGTTCTTCCTTATCCAGTGTGAAACTCTTTATGAAGAAGAAAGAAAGGAGCAATTGAAGAATCTGCAGGTGTTCACAGATAACGAAGGAATTCTTCGCGTGAAATCAAGAGTTGTTGATTCTGACGACACTCCAGAATATACCTATCCAATTGTACTTCCATCAAGACATGTAATGGTTGAAAGGATGATTGAACAGTTTCATTATTTTCATAATCATGCTGGGACACATACGCTACTTGTTTTGTTGCGCCAAAGGTTTTGGATTCTTAGAGGAAGAAGAACGGTGGCAGCAGTTGTTCGGAGATGTGTAATCTGTCGTCGTACCTCTGCTAAAGCTTTGGAAGTACCTTTCCCTCCATTACCAGAGGATCGAATTAAAGCATCGAGTACTTTCCAGATCACTGGTACAGACCTAGCAGGCCCTGTATTTCTACGAGGTGCAGAAAAGGGATGGATTGTTATTTTCACTTGTGCGGTTTATCGGGCTGTGCATCTAGAGTTGATCACTTCACTTAGTACGGTAGCTTATGTCCAAGCTCTACGCAGATTTGTGGCAAGAAGAGGAAGAGTGAATACCATTTATTCTGACAATGGGACGAATTTCACAGGACTGCGTAAGGCGCTGGAACAACTGGACTGGACTGAAATAGAGAAGACATGTGGTCTTCTGAAAATTACCTGGAAGCTGAACCCTCCCACGGCAGCCTGGTGGGGAGGATTCTGGGAGAGACTTATTCGGATTTTAAAGGATTTGCTACGCCGTAATTTGGGCAAGGCTTTTCTAAATTATGAAGAAATGTGCACTCTTTTGTGCGATTGTGAGAATTTGATGAACAACCGACCTCTAACTTATGTTTCTGAAGAAGATGAACTGAAGCCACTACGCCCTTCCATGTTCTTACAGAATCTAGAGAGTAATGATGTAACCGACTTGGACCAAGTTCAATCTTGCAGTTTGAATGACAGATGGCGTTATCTACAAGCTGTTCGAGAGAGCCTTAGAAAGCGCTTCAAAAAAGAATACTTGGGATTTCTTCAATCACGGAGCCAAAAGCAACGGGGATCCCTCCAAGTTGGAGACATCGTGTTGGTGGAGAGCAACGACAAGAAGCGAGTCAACTGGTCCTTAGGAAGAGTGGTGGAGCTGTTACATGGAAGAGACAATGTGACTCGTCTGGGCAGGATTAAGACAGCAACTGGTGTCTTGCTTCGTCCAGTACAAAGACTTTATTCTCTAGAGATAAACTGTCTTGAGAAGAAAGATTTTACCAATGCTTCACAATACCGAACAGGAGAAACAGTAAACAACGAAGATGTTGCCAGTAGTGACTCCAGGAGTGAATTCAAGACTCGCTGTGGTAGAGCTGTTCGACCACTCAAGAAACTAGACTTATAGTGGTTCACATCTATGAGTGAAGTGTAAGAGTATAAATTTTCAGTTGTCGATGTGTTGCAAAACTGCTTTTGCAAGGTGGGAGAATGTGGAGAACACAAGTTATACCTTTGGCGACTAATCGATTTCAAGCATAAGAAAGACAGTCTTTTGTTCTATGTTGTTATGTAGTCTCCTTGCATATAGTTTTGAAGATGGTGTTGAATTGTATGAATAAATTGTGTTAAAGTAAATGATTTGTTACTGTATAGAACAGGCACATTAATTAGTGGCAGACCAGTTTAGGAATGATGTCCAGCGTATGTTCAATACACCAGCCAGCACCTAATGGCACAACTGAAATCGTGTCAAGACGCTCGTAAAAAATAACGCCCCAAATCGACCTAGACGAGCTCAGTTTTTCATTAATTTTTCTTTTAGTCTAGAAAAGAATCTCACACGCACTTTTAGATTGACGTGTTAGAAATTTCGTGCCGTGCCAGATCCGTAAGAACTGAAGACTTTTCACTTTTGTGGTTGAGAGAGTGGACACAGATAAATTTTGAGGATTTCCTAACAACATACCCCATCACATGATAAACTAAACACTTTTCTATCAAAGGATCGGGGACGCGGCTCAACTCCGGCACAGCACTTTCCCAAACTTCAATATTTAAATAGTCTTGAATAACGAAGTTTCACCATTCACATCGAAACAGTCCGCCTTAATAATTAAATTTTCGGAAATGTGCAGGTCATATATTCTGCTTTTGGTCGACAATTGCTTATTTCTGCGGAATAATTCTCGCCTATTTTGCAAACATTATTTTCTTTTGGCGGTGTAATAAATCGTCTACCATTACGCTTCCTTCCGTAATCTGACTTACAACCAGGAACGAAACAGTACGACCTTTTTTAAAAATAATAGAAGACTACTTGATTGCACACACAAAAAGCACTGCAGAGATACTAACACAGACTTTCGGAAAATATTCATACAAGCAAATTCCCTCGATAGGTGGTAAAATTATCACCATGACTTCACGCACACACGCTAATTACCTTCATCGATAATTTGACGCACTGGTGCGTTGCGACTGCAGCGCCACATTCCGCCGGGGTCACCAACGTGAATATTGAGAGAGCGGAATGATCGCACTAGGTATTCTTGTACACTTGTACCTACGCCCATCACTTGCATACAGACAGAATGTACTCTCGTCATTGAAGACAACAGAGCGCCATTCACCTCTCCAGTCGACTCTTTCATGACACCAGAGTAGCTGTGCTTGGTGGTGTCAGTTATAGCCTGGCCAGAGGCAAAAGTGATCGTAATTCTGCTGCAAGCAGATGGTTCCCAGTGGTTCAAGTGCAACATGTGACCGGATTTTGTTCCTGGATGATGTTTGTTCGGCCACCGCTGCTCGCAAAATGGGTTGATCTTGGAAGCGTGTCTGTACTACGTGGATGTCCAGAACCTGATTTGCGGGAGTGGGTATGTTCCACAGACCACTACTGAAAGCAGTGACACACCATTGATGCATTGCGTCCCAACACGTGCAGCAATCCGTTGATACGTCCATCCAGCTTCCCGCTGGCCCATAATGCGACCCCGTTCCAATGGCTGCAGTTGTTCAACTGGAGCACGTACTCGTCGGCGGGGCATGGTTGTACGGGATTTTATTTTTTATTTAAATTCATTTATTGAAAAACACAAGGCAATTACAATTTATTTTTTCACATAGTTTCATGCTTTGGAAATGCATTTGTCGCAGCATATGGGCAGCTTTTTGATGCCCTCATCGTAAAAGGAACAGGCTCGTGTCACCAGCCAGTTTCGCATGAAGTCTTACACACTCTCGTCATCTTCAAACCGTTGCCCTCCTAGAGATTCTTTAAGCGGTCTGAACAAATGGAAATCATAGGGTAGTAAGTTCGGGCTGCAAGGAGGATGATCAAACCTTGCTGTAAGCCTCTGACAGACCTCCAAATGTCTCAACTTCAGATTTTCGGTCAAAAGGTGAGGGACTTTATGGAACTGTAGGTCGTTTGTGATGATTGCTTGACAGTTCCCATAACTGGTTCCGACTTCAATTTCTGATATTATCAGTCGTCAATAATGTCTTTAACCGCACGAATGTTTCCGTCTGTAATGCTGGTCCGAGGACGGCGATCGTGTTGCTGATTTTCCACACGTTCTCGTCCTTCCTTGAACTTTTTATGCCAGGCAAACACGCGCGTCCTTGACAATATGTGATAAACCGAAATGTGCAGTCAATCTCTGGCAAATTTTCGCCACTGTAACTCCTTCATGAGTAAGAAATTTTATAATTATGCGTTGCGCAGTGGAGGGATGCACATGTTGCTCCGACATCGTGAGCGTTACTGACGAAACGGCGGGAAATATCTAACAGCATGCACGGTCCCGCCTAAGTATAGCAGAAGCACGGGCCCAGTCCTACCAACTGTTGATGTTCAGGAACATCCTGTTTATACTTGATCGACCAACGTACCCCAGAATGAAGGCTGCAAACACTGTTTACCTCTAACCTCAGCACAGTTACTGCCTGCAGAGTCAAAAGAGTGCATACAGACAGGCCTCCTGAGCTCCATCTGATCACCAATGTACATGTCAAATGAATCACTAACACAACCACCCCTCAGTATGAACATATTACACCCTGGTGCATTGAACACAGTCCTTGAGGAATATGAATTTTCTTTTCCCGGCAGTGTATATGTAAAACATGTTTTGAAAGACAAAGACATTGGTTTAATTGAAAACAATTCCATGCAGTTTAGAATTCCCATGATTTGGCGTAAACCAAAAAAATCATTATGATGATTGCTACGTCTGTCTGTGCAATGTATTGGGGTACAAAAAAATTAATAAACCTAAAATACAATATTCCAAAGATTTAGAATCAGTTATTAGGCCTGGGCCACAGAGTTGAGTTATTCCCGTTCCAGTGCCACTACAGGAACTACAGGACGTGGAGCAATTGAGTTCATCTGAGTCTACAGAATGTTTCTAAGTGGATGAGGATTTCTCCCCACTCACTTCAGAAGACAAACCACAGTTTTTTTTTTTACTCAGGCAGAGCTGAATGATTTTGTGCAGGACTTATGTCTTATCAAGGAAAAGTGTGAGACTGCGGGATCGAGACAGAAAGAAAAGAAAATGCTGGCAGAGGAACTGAGAGGAAGAATTCTGTAAGTTTTTCAAAATGGAAAAACGGGTGGTTTATTGCTGTAATACTAAACTTTGTGAGAAGAGTAACTTTTCCTTTTTTTTTTTTTTTCTTCTCAAGCGTCAACTTTAGAAAGACTGTAGGAATTTGAAGTGATAACATTCTAGAAAGACTTTAAGAATTTTAAGTGATAATATTCTAGAAAGACTTTAGGAGAATTACTTTTCCAACTCTATGAACTTAATGAAGAGAACGATTAGTTTTTGAATTTCATTTGTTGCAAACACTCACTAAAATTCATAATATTGCTGAATTGGGCAACATTAAATACAACAGAAGAAATTTTAATTTAATTTCTATTTTCAAATGCGAAATAATGAAGGAGTTATTTATGCCATACACAAGTTGAATAAACATAACATTTTAAAAATAACATTGACTATTTCGCACTGCAAATACCTTTCTCTGTTCCAGCTCCTAAGAACTGCACTCCCTTAGATAGGTCTCATGCCCCTTTTTCCTATGACCTTCCCTGGTACAATACAGTAGATCACTCTTTGAATCGTTTTATTTTTCCTGGGTGTGAGGTTATGTTTGACAGTGTATGGCGTTATCCAAGAGCATTATTTCTGTAAATGCACCTTGTTGGATACATTTCAGAAATACATTTTTTCCTGCAGCATATGAAAGGTTTAATTGTGAACCAAGGTGATTGCATGCATTATAGCTTCTTAGAATATTTTGTGATGCAACAAGGGTTGGCATTTCTGAATTTCGAGTTGGCGGTGGTTAATTCAAAATCACGTAATTCAAAGTCCGATTTTAGTGTCCAAACGACTTTGAATTAACAAGGTTTTACTTTAATTTGTGCTAGTCTGGCTGATCCTAAAAAAATACTACTTCCTCTTTTACATATCAAACTTGGGATCATTAAGCAATTTGTAAGAGCACTGGACAAAAGTGGTATGTGCTTTGAGTATTTAAACCGAAGATTTTCATTCTCGTCAGAAGCTAAGATAAAAGTGGGTATATAAGATGGACAACAGATTAGGCTCCGTATGAAGGACACTGCATTTTTGGGCACTATGAATGCTAGTGGCTTTATGTCGCACCGACACAGGTAGGTCTTATGGCGACGATGGGATAGCAAAGGCCTAGGAGTTGGAAGGAAGCGGCTGTGACCTTAATTAAGGTACAGCCCCAGCATTTGCCTGGTGTGAAAATGGGAAACCACGGAAAACCATCTTCAGGGCTGCCGACAGTGGGATACGAACCCACTATCTTTCGGATGCAAGCTCACAGCCGCGCGCTCCTAACCGCACGGCCAACTCGCCCGATGCACTATGAATGATGCTGAACATCAGGCAAGGTGTGCTTTCAGAAAAATAATCAATAATTTTTTGGGAAATGTAAAAAGGCATGAACTGTAAGACAACTGTGAAAAGTATGTTGAAACCATTTAAAGCTGTAGGCTGCAACATGAATTTAAAACTCCAGTTCTTGAACAATCATCTGGAATATTTCCCTGACAATTTGAGAGCCCTAAGTGGTGAGCAGGGTGAAAGATTCCACCAACAAATAAAGGAAATGGAAAGAAGATACAAGGAACGGTTGAACGTAGCGAAGTTGGCTGGCTACAATTGGTGCTTGAAGAGAAAAACTATGCAACATGGCTATACAGGTCAGTCAACACAACCCTCTTTCCAGGCAAAGAAAATGAGTTTTTCTATACTGTTTTATGTTGTACAAGGGTTTTCTTCAATTTTACAGTGCACTTTCTTAGGTAAAATCTAACTTTTATGACATTAGTTTTGTATACTGTAAGAAAAGAGGACTTTGGCACTAAATTCAGTGTGTGAAAATTATTTATTATCACCTATAACATCTCGGACCTCAGGAAAAGAAAAAAAAACAAAACAATAATATGCTGGTAAGTCATTTATGGTCATCTATTAAATAAATATTTTCCAAGATCTCTAAGGGGTGTCAAAACTGAGTGAAATGTGATCAAAATTATGATATTAAAGGAAATGATGCAACTCTTGTAAAAATATGATTAAGTGATATGAAAAAACTGAAAGCAGATTTGAAAACAGCACGAGTTTTACGTTAATGTTTGTTTATAAAAAAAAATTTTGCAGATCTTACGGTGTGCCAAAATTTAGTGAATTGTGATCAAAAGCATGGTATTAAAGGAAATAATGAGGCTACTGTAAAAATACTTACGTGATACAGAAAAACAGAAAGCAGATTTGAACTCAGCACACCTAAATTAGGTGAGATTATCTATTAAATCTTTTACTGAAGGAAAAAAAAAGAAAATGCAGGCTAGTGAAATGGAAAACGATGATGTAATCAATTCCATTTTATGGCAATACTATCGGGATGGATCGCCTGACGTTTGCCAGACATGGATATAGAGAATGAACAGTATTAGTAATATTTTATGTTATTAACATCTAAAAGAGTCCAGGATATTACACTGTGGTTTCCCCATTTTTGCACCAGGCAAGTACTGGGGCTGTACCTTAATTAAGGCCACGATCGCTTCCTTCCCACTCCTAGCCTATTGTCACCACAAGATCTATCTGTGTCGGTGCAACATAAAGCGAAAATTGTAAAAACTAAATAATAATTTGTAAAAATCTAACTTCAGCTGTACGGATTCATGAGCACTGCTTTTTATGCATAATAAATATGTGTGTTCAGGTCTAGAAAGCCAAGAATAACAGCCAAGAAGATTCATTGTGCTGATCATATGACACCTCGTAATCTGCAAGCCTTCGGGCTGAGCAGTGGTTGCTTGATAGGCCATGACCCTTTGGGGCTGTTGCACCATGGAGTTTTAAAACAAAATGTTCATTCAGTTTTGTCAGAAAATCTTTTCTCTTCTCTTCGTACATGTTATTTTTATTTTATGACCACTTTTATATGATACCGCGACCCCAAGTTAGAAATGCTGGTATAGAGAATATGTCACACACTCTGGACCTTGGACACTGACAATTTCAGAGAAATGTTATTTCGAAAGGAAGTCATTGAACAACCATTCTACTTCATCTTTTGTATTAATGCAGCATTGGCAACAGTAGCGTAGCCAGGATCGGCCAATGGGGGGGGTTACAGTTACAAAATTAAGATATAACATAATGAAAGTGCTTGTGCTAGTGTTTGTGCTTGTGCGTGTCTGATACGCGCATGCATGACTGTCATAAGGATACTGATACAAGAGTGAATTACTGTATGTGATATTCAGATTGCAATACATTACAAAATTCTTACTTTAAAATACAGAACAAGAACAATATGAT
Source organism: Anabrus simplex (assembly GCF_040414725.1). NCBI lineage: Eukaryota > Metazoa > Arthropoda > Insecta > Orthoptera > Tettigoniidae > Anabrus > Anabrus simplex. The sequence continues at coordinate 964,388,426 of NC_090265.1, read as the reverse complement.
CGAGGTCAGCAGTTTTATCTCACACGGTATGTTCAGTTTACAATCTAAAATCTAATTTTCGAGGCTTCCTAGAAAATAAATTTAACACATCTGTTGGTTTTACAACTATGTCTCTGTGAATGTTCAAGGGAGCCAATCCGTTGAGTCGACTTTCACTTGTATTTCTGAGGTAGGTTTTAAGGCGTCTTAATATTGAAAATGATCTCTCACTGGCTGCAGTGGTGACAGGTAGGGTGGCAAACACTCTCAACAAGCAGTAGATTGCAGGGAGTTTATCTTGATCACATAAAAGAAGTTTATTGTTTACTGTCAGTTTCTATTTATTTTATTTTTGTGAAAGTTCAATGGGGGGGGTTCTAACCCCCAGTAACCCCCCCCTGGCTACGCCCCTGATTGGCAAACAGTAGCATTGGCAAACAGTAAAGTATATTTATTTATTTATCGTATGATGAAAGGACGAATATCAGCTATTTACACAACATGTACAAAAATACACACATATACACACACTCTCAAGTTCATAAAAATATTCACAATACCATGTCCAGATGGTTAATCCACTCAACAGCTTCTTGTGTTAGTTTGTGGAGATCTTTCATTGAGCCTCTAAATGCTCTGAGGGGACATTTGAGCACTATATGGTCCATTGTTTGCTGTTCTTCACCGCAGTCGCAATGAGGAGACGACTTCCATTCTTACTTGTTCAGTATTGTTCCGCATCTTCCCTGGCCAGTCTTTATCCTATTCAGTACACACCACTGTTGCCGAGGTGAATGAAAGCTTGTGGGCTGCTCCCAAGGAGTTTTTTTTTTTTTTTTTTTTTTTTTTTTTTTGCTAGGGGCTTTACGTCGCACCGACACAGATAGGTCTTATGGCGACGATGGGACAGGAAAGGCCTAGGAGTTGGAAGGAAGCGGCCGTGGCCTTAATTAAGGTACAGCCCCAGCATTTGCCTGGTGTGAAAATGGGAAACCACGGAAAACCATTTTCAGGGCTGCCGATAGTGGGATTCGAACCTACTATCTCCCGGATGCAAGCTCACAGCCGCGCGCCTCTACGCGCACGGCCAACTCGCCCGGTCCAAGGAGTTTTAATTAAGTAATGATGTGTCAGAGTTTTGGCTCTGCCACTGATTGTTCCATGCATCTAGTATTTTGAAGTGATTATCTTGCAGATTGATTGCTGTTCGCCACGATGGTTGTCTGGACTTTAATCGCTGCGGTAATAATACTGGATAATCTGAATGTATTGGTAACAGTGGGTTGTTTTCAATTTTCTTCCATGTGTTCAGCAATGACTGAGATCTTCTTAGGGGTGGGGCTGGAATGTTACTTAGAACCGATAGCCAGTGTGTGTTAGTAGATCGAATACACCCTGTGATGAGGCACATTGCTTGATTGAGCTGTGTGTCAATTATTTTAGTGTGAGCACTGTTTAACCATGTAGAACAGCAGTATTCTGCAACTGAGTACGAAAGAGCCAGAGCTGTGGATCTAAGGACTGTAACTTCTGTAACATGTTGTTCTGGGTTTTAATTTTAGCTGCTACATTCTTGAGATGCATTTTGTATGTCAATGATTTGTCCAGGGTCACCCCTAGGTATTTAGGGTTACTGCATTATTGGAGAATCTCATCTCTGAAACTGACTGTAGGATTGTAATTTGCATGTTTGTTCTGCAGATGGAAAGTCTTTTGAGGATTCGGTCGAAGATAATTATGTTTGAAGTATAACTTAGTACACATTTCATTGCTTATTTATTGCATTATACTTTAAATATTTGTTGCTTTTACCAATGTTTATCTTTGACAAACCAGTACTAGACTGCTAAAGTAATGTGGCGTATTATTTGGAGTGACTGGAAAGCTAGTAATCATTTTACTGAACTATTACATTCATGAGGAGTTACATTTCTGATCAGGTGAAAATTATTGCTGTAGTTTTTTCATTTAGTGAAATGTATCGTGAGGACTGTTTTGTACCAGGTATTTTAACACTGTACATGGCTTTTGAAACTAGTACGGCTTCTGTTCTTGCATCTAACTAACTTCCTCTGTGATCTCCGAGATCCTCGGATTCAATATAATGGTCCGTTATTGGACATTATAAATTTTCCAGCTAACTCATTATATTGGTATTATAAATTTACTCATTCAGGACAAATATTTTAGGTTCGCTATGGGAATCAACATCTACATCATCCTCGGATTCATCATACATTGACAATGTCTGGGATAAGACAAATGAGTATAGAATTATATTTCTGCCAGCAAGTTTATGAAATTTGAATGATTCACAGATGGATATTCCTGAAAATGTTATTTTGAACCGATAACCAGAAACCAGGCTATATAAAACTTATTATTTACTACTAGAATGTATGACAGCAAACTGCTAATTTTTCCTTCAGTACATATTTTTGCTTGTGGTTTAATGTTCAACTAACACATGGATGGTTTCAGCGATGCAAGGATTGGAAGGTTTAAGGAAGAAGTCGCTGTTAGAACCCACCATCTACTGAATGCAAGCTCACACCTAAGCAAATAGAATAGCTATGCTAAATATAACATCAGTACAGTCTTAAAGGATCTCTTCTTATCAATAATTTTTCAATGTGATCTCGATCTGTATTTTATGAACAAAGGAGTCTGTCATCTACAGGGTAGATAACAAGGCTCTATAGTTGAGCAGAATACACAATACCAAATCAATACATTTTGGATTCAAGTTACAATGCCAGGGATAAGAATGTCATAGTCAGCAACACATATTTCTTACCCATAAGTTTATTTTTCTGTTTAAAGAATTATCATAGGTGTTCAGTTAAGAAAGCTAGCAGGGGCAAAATATTTATATGCCTAAGAAACAGATGAAGAGCAGTGACTTTCCGTGTAAGAACGTGTGGACAGAGAACACATAAAAGAAAGACATGGGTCCAAAATTGTAGGCTGTAGTCTTCATCAGTCGAGGATTATGCTTTCCTTATACGGTACATCATTGCTGCCCATTTTTTCCTTGGTGCATATACAATTATTCAACAAAGAACTGTCACAATCTAAGAACAGTCAACTTTCACACTGACTTACAAAGATAATAATCAGTATTTTACTCCTACAGTGTTATATATAATAGGACTTTGGAAAATGAAAAGGTTTTATAGCTTATGTGCCTGTTAGGCAAAAACAATTCAAATAAGAACTACTACATTCTTAAAATAAACAAAAAAATATAAATTTGTTAAAGAACCATAAAACAACCTACATTTAAATAGCTGCCAACTTCCAGTAAACTGACCTCACAATATGTAACATGAAAACTGGGATTATGGTAATGAAGTTGGAAAATATTTTCTTTTACCTTCAAAGAAACTAACTCTGACTGTATTATATAGATTCAAAATAAAATAAATCATCACGTACTATGATACAATACAGTTAGCTTAAAAATCTGCAGCTTTATTCGCCCTGAACTGATCGCTATAACTTGAATTTGAAAAAACAAAAAAAAAACAAAAAAAAAAAAAAAAAAACCCGAGATTTTGGTATGGTGATTTTTTCAGTGATGTTTTCCCTTCTTTCTACCATACCAGACTACTATATATGAAAATAGCTTTCTACTTTTAGCCTTTAATTTTATACATCTATAGTAGTAGTATGAAAAGGATACAATAAACCAAGATTAGAAAAAAGTGACTAATTTTCAACATCTACATTTATTTTTAAAAAATGTAAGTCAGAAAATAAGTCTTTCAACTCAAGAAAAGAAATAAAATTAAACCATATCAGAGCACATTTTGATTACCTATTAACTACATACGGATATTCAGAAAGACATACACATCCAGTTAAAGTTCTGCTACAAGAGAGCAGGGCCCTGCAATCATTTGGGAACAAGCCTCAAATACACCTAGAAAGCTGGCGAATGTGCTACAAAGATTTGACATAAGCAAATATCAGCTGTACTGAAAAGATGGTCAACAGAGCATGTTACAGAAGGTAATGGTGCCTGGAATAAATCTGGAGAGCATTTCAGGATGATTATTTCTCAAAGCAACTTCCTAACCTTTAAAAGTACACTATTTTCAGACAAGGATGTTACTTCTCATGAGTTCTCACTTTCAAGTCTAGTAATTTTAATTTACTTGCAATTCCTCTACAAGTTAAAAACTGAACAATGATTCACAAAGATAACATTTGTCTTTTACAGAACTGTCCAACGTTGTATCCAAGAATTACAAGAATACTTCCTGTATAATGAGGAACAGAAAACTTGCAATGACAGACTGTAGAATATGATCCAATTATCACCGTCATCCCCTCTACGTGAAAACAACTTCTATTCTGATACCTGAGGTATATTACTTTTATGGAGTTAGTAACACTGGGGTGAACATTTGTCAGTAGCAGTACAACTTAATGGTATTGTACAGTAGCTGGGCACAAAATTTCACAGGATTTTTCTGCAGATATTAGGGCATATAACACTTTGATTCTGAACAAAGTAATTACTTAAAGCCACCAAGATATATTATTAGAATGCCACATAATTTTGTTGAGAGAATCAAGTCACTACTAATCAATTGTATATTGCAGACATTTCAGAGAATGGGTATTTAGTTTAAAAATTCCCAAATATTTAAAGCCTGCTCCTCTGGGTTAGTAACTCCATGCATGCTCCTAAGTTTGCTTGAAATGAAAAGGAGGGCTCTTATCAATAGCATATGGATAAATAATATTTTTAAAACTTTTACATGATGACTACAGATGATGCCTGTAACAGATTTCTGCATTACGATGATCATGAAATTGAATCTGCATTGAAATTACCAGGCATAGAAACAGGGAAAAATATCATTCGGTACAATCATAATAAATAAACAAATACTAGTGAAAATAAACAAAACTGTCATGTACTGAGGAGAAATGCAGGACAGAATATCAAGTTCCATTTCTGCAAGAAAGAGAAAATGTCAACTGAAGTTTGTCAGGACATCGCTTGAGTCACTATTAACAGAAAAACAAATGAATTTAATAACTATGACATCAAGGGATGCCTTCATATATAAAAAGAGTCTATGTTATCTGGCAGAAACAGAAAGATTTCTCACAGTGGTAAGTAAGCCAGTGAATTTTTATGGGCATTTGGTCTCTTTCTACTGTCACAAATACTTGCACACTTCTATAGTTTTTGACAATTCATGACACCCATATGTACAAATAATGTAATACTGCAATGAATTGTGAAAACAAATGTTAGAGTGGGACAGCAGCATTGCAGAAAGTTGTGATGTGTTAGCCTGGAACATTTATTCCCTCTAGGTCCAACTAATGTTGCAAAACTTGTGTGTTAGCAGTTTCCATATTTGGAACAGAATTACTTGATATTATAAACAGTAATAAATTTTTAATTATTAAAGTCCTTAACTGAGCCATGAAAGCACAAATTAATGACTAAACATTAGAAAATTGTGAGGAATTAAAGTAATCAGAATCAACATTGAAACAGGCATTGTTAATACAGGTTTCCTCTTCTCCTAAATACATGGAGAATGGTTATCCATTATTGGTATTAAATAAACTAATGTAAGCCTGAAGGACTTTTATCATGCATAATATTCTGTGCCATATAGCTATAAAGATCTTTATGTAAAAACATTCTTCAATACAACTCTTGTAGCAACTCTTGACTATTACAATAAATCATGAATGCAACCTACAAATCTTAAGAAGCTAAGAAGACCCAGAACTGAGGAATGTATGAAGACTGTTAGAAAAAGGGCATTTCCCATTAAATATGCAGAGATCTTTAAAATTCACTGAGTAAAAATTCTCCACAGCTTACAAAGATGTGAGTTATTAAAGCTACTTCGTACATTTTTCTGTAACACTCCAAATAAATTCTCAAATATGAATGATCTTATACGATGCAGAGTTCTCCTCACACTGCTTTTATAACTGGCAGTGTAAAACCTTAACATTTTATATAATTCAGCGTGTAATCAACCATGTTGTGTTCTAAAACTTAACTACAATATATCACAAAACAGTATATATAATACTATAAACAATAGCCTACATCTGACTATTTTACACTTAACATACATATAAGGCTTCCAACAAACATTCACATGAACCACTAAGCTCAAAAATAATTTGATGTATTCCATGATCTAAAACAAAAACAATAAATATACATTTAGGAAGTTAAGTACAGAAAACACTGAATGTATCGATTCATTTGAATACCAGTCTCTAATTAAACATCTAAAGCTAATCATTATCATTAACAAACATGGAGATGTCTTCCTGAAGCATACTGTGGAACACATAGACAAAGCTGGATACATCACATATTAACATGAAGCAGAGAGCTGCCTTCTTTAGCCAAGTCCATGATCTTCGAAGAATCCTTGAGGGGTTTCTTCCTATAATGAACAAAAATATAAAATAAAGTGAATATGTTTTAATAAACAGGCTATTCCAGGTAAACAATGAGATTCAAAAAATAGTAAGCATCTGTCAACTGAGTCTGTGAATAAACACTTATTGTCTTCTAATGGAGACCACTAGCTTTTAATGAAGCAGGTAGTTACAGTAGGCTGTATCAAGAATACGTTGCACTTCTATCTAAAGAAAGTGTTCCTGGCTAGCATGAAACCATTACAACCAAAATTGAATATCCATTACTAAAATGCTATTTGTGTTATGACAAATTGATCTCGCTGTGGATTGGGGTGGTAGAAGAACACTCAAGGTATCTCCTTCCTGTTGTAAGAGGCAACTAAAAGAGGCTCCAGGGGCTCTGAATTTGGGGAGCGTGGGTTTGTGACCATGGGACCCTTAATTGAGTCCTGGCACTGCTTCCATTTACTTGTGCCAGGCTCCTCACTTTCTATCATATCTGACCTTCCTCGGTCAACTCGTTCTTTTCCGACCCTGATGGTATTAGAGTATTTGAGGCCTAGGGAGTCCTTCCTTTTCACACCCTTCGTGATTCTCGTCTTTCTTTGGCCGATACCTTCATTTTTTGAAGTGTCAGGTCCCTTCCATTTTACTCTCTGATTAGTGTTATATAGAGGATGGTTGCCTAGTTGTACTTACTCTTAAAACCACTTGTCACAAACTGATGGAAAAAAAAACCCTGAAACTTCTTGAGGTCAGTATAAAGTTCTTTAGACTTTTTCAATCACAAACTCACCAGCGTTTTGCCCCAGTGTGGCAGTGGGCTTGGCACACCTTCCAAAGACGCTGGTGGCTAGTGTGCCATTGAGACACTACTGAAAGCCACCTTTGTAGAACAATGCAGTGATGGTGCATTAGGACAGATATCTATCTCCATTCGTATAAATGTCTACCTTTGGATTTTATATAAAAAATGAAGTTAAAGTAAATTATGGTTCTGTTCTGATAAATTAAGTTTTGATATAAAAGCCAGAGGCACGCAGGAGGTGGAGGTTATTTTTATTATTTTTATAGATATAGTATAAATGCTCATAGTATGTAGCTTTTAGCTCATGTGCATTGATCACTGTTTATTGTCATACTTGTTTTTCTGTTACTTTATTATGTATAGTGTTCAGTTTATGCATTGGTTTATATTTTTCAGTGTTTGTATTTTACTTGTGTTATCATTATGATGTTTTCTATTTCTTTTTTACTTTTACGCTCTGAATTTCTTTTCTTTTGTTTAGTTTGTTGAGCGTTGCTTTCTTTCTTCATTATATGTTCTCCAGATCTGTTGTTTAGCTTAGTTATCTTTAATATTATTATAGAATAGTATGTGGGTGCATAATGAGAATGACCGGGGAAAGACTGCCAGAAAATATTTTGACCTTAATCTCGTAGGAAGAAGACCACAGGGAAGACCAAGAAAATGTTGGATAGAGACTGTAAGATCAGATGTGGAGGAGAGAGGACACAAATGGGAGGATGTACTGGAATAGAAGATGTATGAAGACAGAAGGAGATGGCAAGCGCTTGTACACCACACCTGGGAAACTGGAGTTGGGAAATGATGATGATGAGCATTCCAGGTGTATGCATAAGTTTTTGCCAGTTTTTGTGGTAAAGAAAATTCGTATTTTCAAGGGAAATTCATTTTTTGTTTCGGCTTCTACACACTTCACCCATCTTTCAGGTAAATTATGAATACCATGCCAGAAAAACTGCTTGTCTTTTGTGGCAAACTATTTGTCGAGCCATTTTCCAACTTGCTCGAAATTGCTGAAGTGCTGCTCAGCGAGCGCGTGTCCCATTGATGCGAAGAGGTGATAGTCAGATGGCGCCAGGATGGGGGCAGTATGGCGAGTGGAGAAGGATGTCCCATCCAAGCGATTTCAAGGTGTCTTTCACTGGTTTTGCTGTGTGAGACGGTGCACTGTCTTGTAACAAAATCACTTTGCCATGTCTTCTGGTTCATTCCGGTCGTATTTCGATCAAGGTGTGATTTAAATTAATCATTTGTTGGTGATAGCGTTGTGCATTAACGGTTTTGCCAGGCTTTTAGAGTTCATAATACACAATACCGCTCTGGTTCCACCAGACACAAAGCATGGTCTTCTTGCCAAGGCGATTTGGCCTTGAAAGATCGGCTTCGCCAGGTGACAGCAACAATTTTCTCTGCTTTGGATTTTCAAAATAAATCCTTTTTTTTTTGTCATCCATCACAATTCAGTACAGAAGTGATTTTCTTTTATAGCGCTGAAGCAGCATTTCACAAGTGACTTTGCGACTTTCCATTTGCTGTTCATTCAAATCGTGTGGGACTCATTTAGCGAGTTTATTGATCTTCCCCATTGTTCGTAAGCATCTCCTGATTGTTTCTTGTGACACATTTAATGCTTAGTGCCAATTGCTGTTCAGTTTGAGTCCAGAGCGTGCACTGTCTTTCACACTGACATCACCACGTTTAAATTGTCAAAACCATATCTCACATGTTCTAATCGGTGGAGCGTGTTCACCATATTTTTCTACCAGTAAATGATGACTTTCCACCACCTTTTTCCTTTGATTAAATAAAAGCAGTGCGTGCCGCAAATGTTCTTTTTCAGGCACAAACATCGACATGATCACTGAATGATACAACACAGACGCGAGTGTTTGGCGCACTCAACTTGTGTGTGTTGGTAAGTTAATGTCAGATGACCAAACTGACGTATGTATCAAATTCATACACTGTGTACTGTTCGCTGGTGCTATTTCTTTGTGAAACATCTGGTATTTCTTTTATATATGTATTATCCTGTAATTTACGTGGCAAATGTAAGAGAGGGTCATGAGCCCTAACTTCACATTGCTGAAGTAAAATAAATAAACAAATGAATATCTCCCATAGTGCACTGTCACTACACTGTCCTACAAAGGAGGCCTGCAGTGGTGCCTCAACGGCACTCTAGCCGGCAGTGACTTTGACAGGTATAGCAATCCAACTGATAAGCCCACTGCCACACTGGGGCAAAATGCTGCTAATTTTGCAAATGAAAAAGCCTACTTTAATATTCACAATCGGTGAAACTAAACTATGGTTCCTTTCTGGGAACTTCTTTTTTTCTCTAGACAGTTTGGCCACAGTAGCTTTCCCTTTTTGATAAGTTATGTATGGAAATAAATGTAAACTAAATTAAGTGGGTAAAATATTATAAGAAATATTTGTATTTTGTACATTCTCAGAACGTGAGGATATTTGTAAACTGTGGATAGCCAGTGGCCGAAGAGAGACACTTGGAATCCTACCACTTGCACAATAAGTTCATCCCATTTCAGACAAGATTTTAAAAGAAAGCCATCTTCTGCAATAACCAATTTTTGTGTCCTTGAGTGTGCATATTGAGGTATTCTGGCAAAAGGTCATAACCCACATTTTTCTGAAAATTTGCTTTTTACTTATTTCAGTTGATTTCTGTCTTCCGCATGTACTGGCAAAAAATCGTATGCCATAAGAAACGAGAAATATATTTTATTAAGGTTTAAAATAAGTCGTATCCAACGAGTGGTCAGGTTTTAAACAGGCAAAAGGTTGTAACCCATTACCTCATGGAATACGCTAACTTAAGAAGGAACCTCACACTTACTTTTAACTGGCAAAAGGTCGTAACCTATTATCTCGTGGAATAAGCCTACTTGAAACGGAACATCACGCGGACTGGTATCTGGCGAAAGGTTGTAACCCACGAAAGTAGTTTGATATGCCATTAATTCTGCTATTTTGAGAATGGGAAAGAACAGACAAAATGATGAAACAACACAGCAGAATTTTAATTAAATTTGCAGTAAGCCTAATTATAACATTTTTGAACTAATTGCTTAGAATAATATTATTAATAAAAAGTTACTGTTATTCAACATTGGCACGCTTGTCCAATAATGACAAAAGCAATAGTTCAAACAAACTGAAGTTTCCATAAAATGAGGTGAGATTTTTTCATTATTGCAGCCTTATTAAGTTATTGATTTTCCAATATATTTCTGCCGAGAGTGGTGTTTAAGAAGAACGGCTTAGTAAAGAACCTTCAGGATACATGCTTAAAGAATGTAAAGAGGCACATACTGTTAATGACGTAACATCTGATACAGTGACCATTTCAAACATGTGTTTAGAAAGTGTTTCAGGAATTTCAATAAATTCTGAGAATATCCATGTTATAAATCCATTGGACAGTGTATTGGACTCAGTGTGTGTTGAAGGAGGAAGTAGTAGAATTCATGTTGACTGCGACAGTGGAAGTGTGCACCCCTTCTGACCACAGTGGGAAATATGACAATGCTATGTGCTTTATTCCTCCCAGTGATAAATCCTCCAGAAGTAAAATATATTGCAGCAGAACATGTACATGCCACAACACAAACCAATATGAAATTCATACAGATCATGACAAAACAAACCAAGAATCCCATGATGCAGTACAAGGAAACAATCAACAAGTGGTACAATCAGAATATGTCAGAGAAGGATTTAAAGAAACACAACAACATGGTACACAAACACAGCAGAGTGAAAGTGGTCTTGACGATTGTGGGAGCAACAACAATCCAAGTAATGAAGAGGCAATTAATTTTGGAATTAGAAAACATCATGTAAGTGAAAGGGAGGAGAATCTTGGTATGGAACATAAAAATTGGAAAGCTGTTGAAAAGCCCCCAAAGAAGCCTGAGTTAGACACATGCAAAGAAACTTGTGTTCATGATTGTAACAAACACTTCTCTCAGGACAAATGAAAAATGATTTGCTCAGACTTTTGGAAATTAGGTGACTATAAACAACAATCCAGCTTTAAAATAAATTATGTTAAGAAAGAGAACAAGAATATTGCAGAATATTGGCTGAGAAGACATAAAAACTGTTTATTTCAAATTTTTCCACGGTTTCGGCACATTCAGCCCACGATTGATGTACTTTCTGCGTTGCTCTCCGTCTTAGTGTGAGACCTCGCTATTGGAGGAATTTGGTTTTGTTTTAAAAACTGGCCTCAAAACCACCCTCAATTGCTCCCCGAGTGATATTTCCTGGTTACAGGCTTCTCTTCCTGTTGGTTCTGGTGGCCTCGGCATTTGTTGTGCTGCAGATTTGGTGATTCCATCATTTTTAACATATTTCCACAATTCTCTTTGTCTCATCGAGGCTCTCCTTCCATGGAATGACACTTCGCATGTGATGATGCTGTACAAGAGAGCACATCTCGATGGTCAAGATTAGTCGGCATAGTTCCCCCTGATTATTTATTTATTTAGCGTATGGCATACAAATACGTTATTACAAATGAACAAAAATAACCAATGAACCAATCTACAAACAAATATCTAGATCTTGTATGTACTCAATACATTTTGGGGTTGCCATCAAGAAGTCTTCATATGGCCCTCCATATGCTCTGATGCTGCATTCCTCCCTGATGTGTTTAATAGTTTGTCGCGGCGCACCACAGTCGCATAGCGGCGAGGAGAGCATTCGCCATTTAAAAAGTGAATCCCCACATCTTCCGTGTCCCGTCCTGAGTCGGTTGAGCATTGACCCCTGATATTGGCAAGAGAAGTATTCAAGCTGCTTGGGATGCTCCTCTTATCAGTCATCTCCACTCGCTTCTGTAGCAGTGAACTAGTAGTCTTTAAGACAAAGCTGGGCTCCTCACTGATTCTTTTCCTGAATCTGGTGCATGGCTCCAATTATTACCTTCCCCTTCTCTTCATCTCCCATCTCTACAATGAGAGTTTCCATATTGCCTCCATGGCCTTTCCTGTGTGAAAAGTAAAAGCAGGCGCATCCGCCACTTCACTGTGCCAGGATCAAACTTGCCAAGTTGGGGTCAGAAGGCCAGTGCCTCAACTGTCTGAGCCACTCAGCCCGGGGATATGAGGAGTGACGGGTCATATACTAAAAGTTTGTTCAGTAGTAGATACAATATTTTACTTCGAACTATTTAATATTTTCTATAGGAAAACTTATAGTTCCAAAATTACAAAGTAATACTGGAATAATTCATATACTGTAGTTGAAAAGTTAACTTACATTAGTGCCAAGGTTGTAGTTCACATTAATTCAGTATGTTTCAGTCTTTTGAAATATAACATACTGTCATCTATGATTTATTTGACATTTAGTTAAGTCCTGTTAGAGGGGACATGGAACAACTTGCTACTCATGATGAAGGTATTGGGCCCTGTTGGATGTTTAGAAGCTCTTTGAGATTAGGAATAAGTAGCAAGCTTCACAGACTTCTCTTACACAGAAGAATCTGCTTTCTTTAAGACTACACCAGAAATAACAAAGGAAGGGAGTAGAAGTAAGATCTGAAATAATGCCTTTTGAAAATTCAAAAACTCTTTCAAGAGGCTCATGAAGGCAAGAAGATGAAGAACAGAAGCTAGAATTTGATTACTGGTATATACCATAAGCTTTTGGATCAAAGGGTATTGTATGCTCTAGTTATGATGCATGTTATGAAGAACACACTACTGAGGATAATTCTCATTATATTGGGTTACTGAACAATATTCTAGTATCATTGTTGTGACAGAGTTTAACCTTCAGGCACACTCGAGTGTGTACCTTTAGATGATCGTGACTTTGAGAATAACCAATGTGTATGAATTCATTAATGTTCTAAACTATTCTAATTAATCCAGCAGGATTTGGTTAATTTGAAAAATTGGGTCATTCAAAGTGCAACTGATTCCTTGTGAAATCCCAATTAAAAGAATGATTTTATTTAAATTCTAGAATGAAATATTTAAACAATTCAAAGTTTGTGCATGTTCAGTATTATGAATTTGCAATTTAAACTGAACACTGTTACTGAAATTCCCAGATGGGCTACAAATACCTTGCTTTAAAAAAAAAAAAAAAAAAAAAAAAAAAAAGTTATACGTCGTACCGACAGACAGGTTTTATGGCAACGATGGGATAGGAAAGGGCTAGGAGTGTGAAGGAAGCAGCCGCAACTTTAATTAAGGTACAGCCCCAGCATTTGCCTGGTGTGAAAATAGGAAACCATGGAAAAACAATCTTCAACGCTGCCGACAGTGGGGTTCGAATACACGGCCAACTCGCTCAGTAGTAAAGTTATTATTTTTTTTTTGCTATTTATTTTACATCGCACTGACTGGGATAGGTCTTATGGCGATGATGGGATAGGAAAGGCTGGAATGGAAAGGAAGCGGTTGTGGCCTCAATTAAGGTACAGCCCAAGCAATTGCCTGGCGTGAAAATAGGAAACCACGGAAAACTATCTTCAGGGCTGCCGACAGTTGAATTCGAATCCACTATCTCCCGGATGCAAACTCACATTGCAGGTTATAAATTTCATCTTCTTTTTCCGTATTGAAGATCTACTTGTGATACAAATTCTTATAATTTTCTTAATTACCACCTATTCAATACAATAAAAACATAGTACAAACTTACATATTTATTAAGATGTTTATATGGTACATGTTTCGCTCCTTTTCGTGAGCATCATCAGCCAACTATCGTTCACTTAAGGTTGTATAAGATCATGAAATAATTCTTTTGGATCAAGATTATTCCTATAAAACTAATTGACAAATCTTATAACATTTTAAAAGTCACACAACAATAAAATTATGTCTTTAAGTTAAAACTTTTTGTCTAAAATCTTTCTAAGTCTAATATTTTGTTGACGAAAATGGGAAACCACGGAAAACCACCTTCAGGGCTGCCGACAATGGGGTTCGAATCCACTATTTCCTGAATACTGGCCACACTTAAGCGACTGCAGCTATCGATCTTGGTGCCCTACTATGTTATTAATTAGCAGAAGGTCAGATACATGCTGTCATCAGAGAGAGTCTCAATTTGCGACGAGCAAGAAGGAATTATTTTAACCATGTTAATTAATCCTGTCCATATTGACTTTATATTCAATTTCTACAGAACACTTTCCCGCCTTGTCAATACTTTACATATTTTATTATACTTAATTACCGTACATGTTCGAGAGCTAACTACTCTCCTCTTCAGCAGTGCCAAAAGATCAAAATTAAATCTTTGGACTTGATACATTTGTACAAATATAGTTATCAACAGAACAATTATATATAAATCTTGAAATTGTTAAAATATTTCTTTGTCTTCCAACTTTTACTTACTTACTATGTCATTTATTACAAACTTTAAACTAGAAATTTCAAATCATAAAATGAATAAAACCTATTAAATTATTCACTATATGCTAAAATTTAAAATCTGCTCTGTTCTTGGAACTTTACATCTAAAAAAGAAAATTTTCTTTGTGTCCAAATTTACATTTACTTTGTCATTTAGTAAAACACTTTAAAATAGAATAATTTTCAATTCATAAAATAAATAACACCTATTAAGTTAATCACTATATGTTGAATTTAAAATATTTTCTTGCAATTTCTCCTTTCCTTAAGTCCTAAAATAAGAAAACATTATATTTAAATTTCTAATCTGTAATTCAATTACCTTATTTATTCAAATAATTGTCAATTAACTCACTGCTATATTTCTTGAGACCTTTCACATAAGTAACTAATCTCATGTTTGTTCTTTATTGAAGATAACAATAATTAAGATTCTATTAGAATAAAATTTATTGTAGCTACCTATTCAATACAATTCACCATTTGTGGTGATTAAATTGTAAGTGATTTGTATACACTACATAGGTACATGTTTCGTCTTGTTTTTGGGCATCTTCAGCCTATTGTCAATCTTAAGGTCAAGACCCAGGTCCTGTCTTTGTTAAACATTTGGAACCAAAAACCAAACCAAACCCCATGGCACTACAGTCCTTGAAGGGTCTTGGCCTACCAAGCGACCGCTGCTCAGCCCGAAGGCCTGCAGATTACGAGGTGTCGTGTGGTCAGCACAACTAATCCTCTCGGCCGTTATTCTTGGCTTTCTAGACCAGCGCTGCTATCTCACTGTCAGATAGCTCCTCAATTCTAATCACGTAGGCTGAGTGGACCTCGAACCAGCCCTCAGGTCCAGGTAAAAATATCTGACCTGGCCGGGAGTTGAACCCGCTGCGTCCGGGTAAGAGGCGGGCACGCTACCCCTACTGGGTGGGTGAAACACGTATGTATGTAGTGCGAGGCGAGGCGAGGCGAGGCGAGGCTAGGCAAGGCAAGGCAAGGCAAAGCAAAGCAAAGCAAAGCAAAGCAAAGCAAAGCAAAGCAAAGCAAAGCAAAGCAAAGCAAAGCAAGCACAAAGAAATATTTTAACAAAGATTTATATATAACTGTTCTGTTGATTTGTACAAATGTATCAAGTCCAAAGATTTAATTTTGATGTTTTGGCACTGCTGAAAAAGAGAGTAGTTAGCTCTCAAAACATGTACAGTAAAGTACAATAAAATATGTAAAGTATTGACAAGGCAGAAAAGTGTTCCATAGAAACTGAGCAAGGAGGAAGCAATCAGGATTAAAGGGTGAGAGAATTTTTTCTTATGGAAGTCACATTGCTCACGTCATCTGGATGTTGCTATAAGCCTGAAAACAGACAGAATTTTTGTAAGAGAATATCCTTGGAGAGAGCAGCCTGGTACTTACCTTTTCAGCAAGTGAAGTTCACTTTTAAATTCCTTTTTGTATGTTAAGGCTTGTGTACTAACTTTGATGGTCAAAGTCCTTTTCAGATTCCTCTCCAGAGACCAGTTATCCTGTATAATCTGTGTCTGAAAACTGTGTCCACACACAGAATGTACACTAGTTTCACCTCTGTGATAAAAGTTGAAGAACTTAAAGAAGTGGGAAAAAGAAGAATAATATTGTAAGGGAGTCCAAAATAAAACCAAGAACTATACCAACCTTTCTTAAAAAATAAAATCTAGAGCACTGAAATGTGCAAGATAGAGGAATGAGAAGACATCTATCACAATCAAGTTATTAAGAAATTAGGCACCACAACTGACCTCTTGGATGTTGCTTGTATCTTAAGTAAAGCATGGAAACAAATCACTTTGCAACTCATGATAATATGAGCGTGACATTCCTATAGATGGAGCATTAAGATTACAGCTGAATTAGGAGTTGGGAAGTGGAAGTCAAGTTTTGTTTGGTTTGATGAATCAAGGAGAGAAAAATATATCTTTTAAATGTGTTTGTGGTGAGAGTGGGAATGTGGATGGAGAAATGGCTAACTTAAGGTTGGGAGGATTGCTGAAAGTCATTTTAGATTACAAACCAACAAACATTTTAAACATGGATTTTCTTCTACTGTTGGCCAAATAAAATTTTACATTTAAAGAACATTGTAATGGAGGAAAACAGTAGAGAAAGTGACTGTTTTAGAGCGGCAAATATGAATCTGTTTGAAAAACTCTCTTTAATTACAGAAAAAGTGATTCATCATGTGGGTTACTGTAGTTCATGTCTTACTTCGTGAACCATGGGCAACGGCTGCGTAGTCTCGTAAGTGGTCCTGAGTCAGAATAACAGTTGCTATGGAATAGGAGTGAGCGTCTTAGACATACGGAGGGTTGCCCCAGTTAAGTTTGAACGATTTTGACGTACCATTTGTCCTTGACGATTCCTTTTCTCCAGACCCGGTTGTGCTCGATGTGATAGCCACAGGCATGGACTATTGACCTACATCTCGATTTACAATCTAGAAAACTTCAACAGAGTATAGGAAGATGAATATTGTCCCATACAGCCCTGCACACTTTCCAAAGACCCTCAATAGTGGCGGAATGTATAGAAGAAAGCTCTCTTTACAGGAGACAGACACACAGAAAACCATCGGTGAGGCAACCGGGGATTTGACAGGGATGTCACTAAATGGTGTGACACATTTCTCTCGTAGTAGGTGACTGATGATCTGGCAGTATGACTGGATGCCTTTCCCATGTGAATCCAGACATTTGAAGCATCCTCACCTACAGCCGAGGATATCTTTGTCGAAATAGCGGTCCATGACATTCTTCTGGAGGTAGGTAGCATTGATCACATTTTTCGACACTTTGAGGATTCGAAGTTTACCCCGGGCACAATATCCTGCCACTACCATGAATCCCGTAGCAAACTTTTCTTTGTTTTCTTTGATGAAGTTTGAGTGCCCCTTTTGGCCTTTTGGGCGAGAGTAAATTGCCCGGGGCTTGTTGGTGTCATCTAAATAAACCAAATCTTCATCCAGGGTAACAACTGACAGCCATTTATCCTCTGCTAGGTAGGTTTCGTATAATTTTCTGGGATTAGTGAACTGTTCTTGAACGTGCCTTACTTTCAAAGCATGTCCACGTGCCTTATGCTGCTTTACCAGGTTCAGGTCTTTTTTAATTATATGGTAGACTGTACCTTTAATAGTACTTGTGTAGCTGACAAGGTGTTTTTGAGTTGGTAGATTTTCCTTCAGGACAGCAGCTTTTACCTTCTTAATGATGGCCGGAGTCCTGGAGGGTCGAACTCTATTCCGCGGCAGTTTTTTCGAACTTGTTGTTTCTGGTGGAAAACCATTTTCATGTAATTTTATTGCATTGTCTACAGAGGACTTACTAGTGTTGAGACTTTCATTTTACACTGTTGTACAATCCTTGATAATGAGAAATTATCATCGTAAAGGCCATTACGTAGCCTTGCCATATATCTGTAATTTGGCAGACCATGAGGCAACAATGGTAGGATATGACTCTATGCGGCACTTCTCTAAATCACACTGACCAGACAAAAAAAAAGATATGCAACTACTTCCAGGAGCGACAGGTGAGCTGAAGGTCGCATCCTGTATTAACTGGGACAACTCTCTGTATCCTAAGTCATGTCCCTCCTCGTGCTCAGGCAGTTAGAACTATACAATACACCATGGTCCCTAACCTGTTAGAGGAGAGCTTCTCGCTGGGACCATGTGCAAATAGAGTAACATCCTGCTTTACAGAATACTTACACCTATGGGAGAAACGGAGTTCCACTTACATTTAACAGGTGAGGGACTCCTTGGAACCAACTTGAAGAACTTGATGGGGAGCTATCAATATTAATGGGCCTTATGGAAGAAAGAAAGAAAGAAAGAAAGAAAGTAGAACCGGCCGAGTCAGCAAAAAACAAGGAGGTGCCTCGATGTGCTAGGAGTAAATGATGTTCGGATAAGGGGAGATAACGAGGAAGGGACACGAGACTATAAAGAGCTCATAACAGGCGTTAAAAAGAGAAGGGTCAGAGTGCGGGGTAGGACTGTTCATCAACAATACTGTTGCACACAACATAGTTTCTGTGAGGCATGTAATTGAGTGAATGATGAGAGTTGATTTAGCACTTAGAGGAATTAGGACAAGATTTGTTTCAGTGTATTCACCATGTGAGGGTGCAGATGAGGATGAAGTCGACAAGTTCTATGAAGCACTGAGTGACATAGCAAGGGTCAACAGCAAGGATAAGAGAAGCTGATGCGTAAATGTTTTGAAGATATGGAAGCTAAGTAGAATGGGAAGTGCGTACTGGATTTCTGTGCTAGTATGGGATTAGCAGTTATGAATACACTCTTACAGCATAAGGTTATTCACCATTATACATGGGAGGGTAGGAGCACCAGATCCATAATAGACTACAGTAACATCCTGGTTAACCGAAACCCAGGTTATCCGAAATGCCTCCAAAATAGCAAATAAAACAAAACCATGTACTGTACTGCACGTGGATAATCACAGTATACAATATTTAATGAGTTGCTTTTTTTCAATGTGGGAAAAAAGAAGTCATCGTTGTACCAGCTGTATACATTAAAATCTTTTCTTTTAAGACAACACAGAAACTACAGTATGTACATGTGTTGTTGTTATTTTAGGTTGCATTAACATTTGTTGAACAATACAGTGAGGCAATACTGGCTGATGTCCTTCTAATGAAATGATGGAGAGACATTGCTGCTTGAAAATGTTGGGAAGGACGCAAGAAACAAACAAATTTTACTGAGATTATTGAATGAGTAATTCATAATAATATGGTTCATGGTGTGGATTATGATAGTCATGTCCTAGTTCGTGAACCATGGGCAACGGCTGAGTGGCCTAGTAAGTGGTCGTGAGAGTCAGGATACCAGTTGCTATGGAATAGGAATGGGCATCTCGGACATATTCTGAGTCATGGCCCTCCTTGTGCTCGGGCAGCTAGGACTATACAATCCTAACTCGTTAGAGGAGAGATCATCACTTGACTGTGTGTAAGTAGGGTAGCATCCTGCTTCATGAATTTGCAGAGCTCAAAACATTTTAAGCAAGCCTCGGACCTATGGGAGTAACAGAGTCCCACTCCCATTTGACAGGCGAGGGACTCCTTGGAAACAACTTGGCAAACGAAATGGAATTCGATGGGGAGCTATCAATATTAATGGGGCTTATGGAAGAAAGAAACTAGAACTGGCTGAGTCAGCAAAGAGGATGCATCTGGATGTGCTAGGAGTGAATGCTATTTGGGTAATAGGAGATACTGAGGAAAAGAGAGGAGACTACCCATTTAAAGTGTACTTGCTGGGTGTTAAAAAGAAAAGGGCAGAGTGCGGAGTTGGACTGTTCATCAGGAACACCACTGTACGCAACGTAGTTTATGTTAGGCACGTAAATGAACAAATGATGTGGGTAGATTTGGCAGTTGGAGGAATTAGGATGAGAATTGTCTCAGTGTATTCCCCATGTGAGGATGAAAATGAGGATGAAGTTGACAAGTTTTATGAAGCATTGGGTGACATCGTAGTCAGGGTCAACAGCAAGGATAGGATAATCCTAATGAGTGATTTCAATGCAAGAGTTGGAAATAGAACTGAAGGATATGAAAGGGTGATGGGTAAATATGGGGAAGATATGGAAGCTAATGGGAATGGCAAGCAATTGCTGGACTTCTGTGCTAGTATGTGTTTAGCTGTTACGAACACATTCTTCAAGCATAAGGCTATTCATCGCTACACTTGGGAGGCTAGGGGTACTAGATTAAATAGACTATACCTTAACTGACTTTGATTTCAGGAAGTCTGTTAGGAATGTACAGGTTTTCCGGGGATTTTTCGATGATACAGACCACTATCTGATCTATAGTGAACTAAGTATCTCTAGGCCTAGGACAGAGAAAGTGAAATCAGTCTGCAAACGATTAAGGGTAGAAAATCTCCAGGATGAGGAATTAGACAGAAGTACTTCGATATGATTCAAACAGTGGACAGTAAGCAGGTTCAGGATATAGAAAGAGAATGGGTGGCATACAGGGATGCTGTAGTAGAAACAGCAAGGGAATGCCTAGGAAACTGTGTGTAAAGATGGGAAAAAGCAAACAACTTGGTGGAATGATGAAGTGAGAGCAGCTTGTAAACGTAAAAAAGAAAGCTTATCGGAAATGGCTCCAAATAAGGGCCGAAGTAGACAGGGAATTCTACGTAGATGAAAGAAACAGAGTGAAACAAATAGTTGCTGAATCCAAAAAGATGTCGTGAGAAGATTTTGGTAATAACCTGGAAAGGCTAGGTCAAGCAACAGGGAAATTTATGGACAGTAATAAAGAAAGGAAGGGAGGGAAAAAGGAAATGAACAGTGTTTTGGGTAATTCAGGTGAACTCATAATAGATCCCAAGGAATCACTGGACAGGTGGAGACAATATTTTGATAATCTTCTCAACGTAAAAGGAAATCTTCCTGGTTGTGTCGCGTTCAATCAAGCTCATGGGGAGGAGGAAAATGATGTTGGTGAAATTACGCTTGAGGAAGTGGAAAGGATGACAAATAAACTCCATTGTCATAAAGCATAAGGAATAGGTGAAATTAGACCTGCAATGGTGAAGTATAGTGGGAAGGCAGGGATGAAATGGCTTCAAAGGGTAGTATGATTAGCATGGGGTGTTGGTAAGGTACCTTCAGATTGTCCGACTCGTTGGCTGAAGGGTCAGCATACTGGCCTTCGATTCAGAGGGTCCCGGGTTCGATTTCCGGCTGGGTCAGGGATTTTAACCTTCATTGGTTAATTCCAATGGCCCGGGGGCTGGGTGTGTATTGTTCCCAACATCCCTGCAACTCACACACCACACATAACACTATTCTCCACCACAATAATACGCAGTTACCTACATTTGGCAGATGCCGCCGGGTCTGCCTTACAAGGGCTGCACTCGGCTAGAAATAGCCACTCAAAATTGTTATATGCCTTCAAATTGGACAAAAGCAGTAATTGCACCTATCTATAAGCAAGGGAACGGAAAGGGTTGCAACAATTATTGAGGTATCTCACTGATTAGTATACCAGGCAAAGTATTCACTGGCATCTTGGAAAGGAAGGTGTGATCAGTGGTTGATAGGAAGTTGGATGAAAATCAGTGTAGTTTCAAACCACAGAAGGGCTGTCAGGATCGTATTTTCAGTATGCGCCAGGGAAATGAAAAATGTCACGAGAGGAGTGAACAGTTGTGTTTATGTTTTGTACATCTACAGAAAGCATATGTCAGGGTACCGAGGGAAAAGATGTTCGCCATACTGGGGGACTATGGAATTAAGGGTAGATTGTTAAAATAAATCAAAGGTGTTGACAATTGGGCTTCAGTGAGAATTGATCGTAGAACAAGTTCTTGGTTCAAGGTACTTACAGGGGTTAGGCAAGGCTGTAATCTTTCACCTTTGCTGTTCATAGTTTACATGGATCATCTACTGAAAGGTATAAAGTGGCAGTAAGCAGTCTGGCCTATGCTGACGACTTGGTCTTAATGGCAGATTGTGCCAGAAGCCTGCAGTCTAATATCTTGGAACTTGAAAATAGGTGCAATGAGTATGATATGAAAATAAGCCTTTCGAAGACTAAATTGATGTCAGTGGGTAAGAAATTCAACAGAATTGAATGTCAGGTTGGTGATACAAAGCATAATTTCAAGTATTTAGGTTGTGTGTTCTACCAGGATGGTTATATAGTAAGCGAGATTGAATCAAGGTGTAGTATAGCTAATGCAGTTAGTTCGCAGTTGCGATCAACAGTATGCTGTAAGAAGGAAGTCAGCTCCCGGACGAAACTATCTTTACAACAGTCTGTTTTCAGACCAACTTTGCTTTACGTGTGAGAAAGCTGGGTGGGTTAAAATAACAGACATGAAAGTAGCGAGAATGTCAGCTAGTACAAACAGGTGGAAACAATGGCAGGAGGGTACTCTTAATGAGGAGATAAAGGCAAAGTTAGGAATGAACTCAAAGGATGAAGCTGTATGCATAAACCGGATTCAGTGGTGGGGTCATGTGAGAAAAATGGAGGAGGATAATTTACCTAGGAGAATAATGAACTCTGTTATGGAGGCTATGGGAAGTAGAGTTAGACCAAGACGACGATGGTTAGACTTTCTAACGATTTAAAGATAAAATGTGTAGAACTAAATGAGGCCACAGCACTAGTTGCAAATAGAGGATTGTGGCAACATTTAGTAAATTCACAGAGGCTTGCAGACTGAACGTTGAAAGACATAACGGTCTATAATGATAATTTATGCATGTATGTATATATTCATAATAAGTATATATGGATGGACTGTAATCCTAAAAAATGTCATTTTAATGTTAATAAGGAACATAAGTGTAGCCTACAAGGAGACTTCGGAATTTGTTTGGCCTTCAAAACATTTCAGAATTGTTGTTGTTATTGTTGTTTGAGTCATCAGTCCATAGAATGGTTTGGTGAAGCTTTTTTTGCTATGGGCTTTATGTCGCGGTTTGGTGAAGCTCTCCATGCTAGCCTATCCTTTGCTAACCTTTTCATTTCTACATAACTACTGCATCCTACATCTGCTTTAATGTGGTTGTCATATTCACACCTTGGTCTATCTCTACTGTTCTTACCACCTACACTTCTCTTAAAAACCAACTGAACAAGTCATGGTGTCTTAAGATGTGTCCTATCATTCTATCTCTTCTTCTCAACAAATTTAGCCAAATCTATCTCCTTTCACCAGTTCAGTTCAGTATCTTTTCTTTTGTGATTTGATCTATCCATCTCACCTTCAGCATTCTTCTGTAACACCACATTTTAAAATCTTATATTCTCTTTCTTTGTGAACTACTTACCCTCCATGTTTCACTTCCATACAATGCCACGCTCGAGATGAAAGTCGTTAGAAACATCTTTCTAATTCCTCTATCAATGTTCGAAGTGAGCAAATTTCTTTTTTTAACATACTCGACTCATTTGACGTGGCGTTCACGCAAGCATTGACCAGGCCTTCAACTCAAATGATAAGACATTCACGCACCGCGCCGAGTCGTAAGTACTAGCTTATATATTTACAACCCCTGCAAGGATTTCCCTTTTGCGAACTTCTATGAATAGAAAATGAATGTGGTCTGTTTACAGCTCTCCTGCTAAGAACTTGTACCATAATTTATTGCCCAATTAAGGCCTCTGAAAGCACAAACATTTCATCAGGTGTCAGTCAGGCTCCTCCGGGCGTAGTAAAGGCTGGAGACAGCAATGCTATGGCTGGGTCAAATGAAAGTGTTTTAGAGAGTAATTTGGAAGACAGTGATGGCAATTATGATAATACTGAAGAAGAGATTTTAAGTGAATGTGACAGTTCATCTGATACGAGTGGCTGTGAAATCGTACCTAAAGCCTCATGTGATGTGGTGTGGCTTAGTAATAGTGATAACCAACCAGTTAATCATCATTTTACAGTCTTTCCAGTGGTGTCAGGAGAACTCTGAGACAAATATTTACATGATTCTGTATCGGCGGCGTCTGTTTTTGCAGTTTATGGACTCATTACTTTCCCATATTGTGCGGGAAACAAATATTTACACTACAGAAAAATGATCGGAATCAGATAGAAAATAAGAATAGATGGTGACAAAAGTGGTTTTGACACTAATGAGGATGAAATCAGGGCCTACTTTGGCCTCTACATTCTTATGTCTCAGGTTCATAAGTCTCACGTCCAATTGTATAGGAGCAAAGATAAAGGAATTGAGACCCTAAAAAGTGTGAAGTGCCTCTACATATACCCGAATGTTTTTGAAATTTATCACATAAAATCTTTGTTCCGGCATTATTTCAGAGTGATGCACATTAGTTCTGACCATGTAGCTTACTTGAGTTGAGGGCAATTTAAATCTGATTACTAAGTGCGTGCATGGGACATTTAAACCTGAAGTGAATAGGTTAAGAAAGCTCTTCTTTGCTTGTGCTAGTCTGCATTTTATGTCCTCCTTACTTCTGCCATCGTCTGTTATTTTACTTTATTACATTTTTTATTATATTTTATTTTTATACTTTAAATATATTTTATTATACTTTTTATTTTATTTATTTTACTACTATTGGAAACTGTAACTCCATTATTTGTTATTGCTATGAAGACGAAACTGATTACAGGATCAAAATGCGTCAGCAGATTATTAACATTACGCGACCTAATATCCCCAAATTAAGTACTATTATGTCATGTAGTGGTTGTGAAAATCTATGTATTAATATTCATCTACTTCATTTAAGACTTCATTTCCTAATCTAATATTACCTCCATCTCTTGACTTCGTTCAACAGCACAGAATTTTTCTTTGATTTTCTTTACTGCCTGTTCTATATAAACATTGAAAAGGAGGGGAGAAAACTGCAGCCTTGTTACACTCCTTTCTGGGTTGCTGTTTCTTTTTCAAAGCCCTCGAATCTTATCGCTGTAGACTGATTTTTATATAGAATGTAGATAATTCTTTGTTCTCGGTAACTGATCCCTAACACCTTCAGAATCTCAAATAGCTTGGTCCAATCAACATTATCGAATGACTTTTCGAGAACTAGGAACGCCATGTACGTGGGCTTGTTCTTCTTAATTTGATCCTCTAAAATCAGACGTAAAGTCATGATTGCTTCACGTGTTCCTACATTTCTTCTGAAGCCAAATTGATCTTCTCCCAACTTACTTTCAACTTGTCTTGCCATTTTTCTGTAAATAATACAGGTTTGTCATCAATTCCAGGTGCCTTGTTCCTATTTAGGTCTCTCACAGCTTTGTCAAATTCTGACCTCAAAATTGGGTCTCCCATTTCATCAGCATAACAACCTTTCTTGTTCCAGACCCACATCATCTATGTCTTTACCTTGATACAACTGTTGGATATGTTCCTGCCATCTTACTGCTTTGCCTTCTTCCCTAGAAGTGGTTTTCCATCTGAGCTCTCAATATTCATACGCCTATATTTCCTTTCTCCAAACGTTTCCTTGATTTTCCTGTATGCAGCATCTACCTTTCTTAAGACCATACAACCTTCAACACTTCATTCTTTAATCACCTGTATTCTTTTCTGCCCTCTTCATTTCTTGCATTCTTGTATTTCCATCTTTCATCAATCAAGTCCAGTATCTCGTCAGTTATCCATTGATTCTTAGTTGACCTTTCCTTTCTTCTGAACTTTTCTTTAGCAGCCTTACTGATCTCATTCTTCATGACTGTCCATTCATCCCCTGTTGTGTTTACTTCAGACTTTTCATTTAGTTCATGTTCCTTGAAATAATCCTTCACACTCTTTTCTTTCAACTTGTCTAGATCCCATCTCCTTGCATTCCTTCCTTTCTTCAATTTCTTCAACTTCAGATGGCATTTCATGACCAACAGGTTGTGGTCAGAGTCCACATCTGCTCCAGGGAAAGTCTTGCAATCCTACACCTGGTTTCTGAATCTCTGCCTAATCATAATAACGTCTATTTGATACCTTCCAGTGTTTCCAGGTCTTGTCCATGTATACAGCCATTGTGTGTGGTATTATAGAATTACATACTGTAATTAGATTGTAGATAGATAGATAGATAGATAGATAGATAGTAATAGGTGTTCATGGCTTAAACGAGTTACATGAAAGGAGCTTCCCCGTAGATTGCAATGATAGGTGTTCAAGACAAAAGCAGCAATCGGGCGTACTCTGGACAATGTTGAGAGAATAATTTAAATAAATTCCGGCACCTCGGTGTCTCTGAAAACGGTCGAAAAAGTAGTTAATGGGACATAAAGCCAATAACATTATTATTATTATTATTATTATTATTATTAATTTTAAATGATCTGGTGGCTGATCCTTCCACAACAGACACATTGAAGAATATGAATAAAACGGTCTTTTCAGGACCCCACCTGGCAATTATGTCCATAAATACTGAGCGAATGTTTTCCGGGAAAAGAAGATTTGGAAAGAATCTTTGTAAAATACATGGTTGTAACCTCCTTTGTGTTCAAGAAACACACCGGAACAGAAATCAACATTGTCCAAGAGTTATTGATATGCACTTGGTAGTAAAGATATCAAATCAATGTTATGGTAGTGCCATTTATGTTAAGCCTGGTATCGCTGTCCTGTCCACTGACATTTCGCAGGGGGATGATGTAGAGATTCATACAGTTGAGCTGAATCATTGTACTATTTCATCTGTGGATAAATCACCCGGCAGCGTATTGAACTTCCATACCTCTGTATGGGGATACGAACACAATGATGAAGATGGAGGGGCAGTGTTCGAGTGGGCAGGGGCTAATCAGCTACTTCTGATCCATGATGCCAAATTACCTCCTTCTTTTAATAGCAAACGATGGTACAATCCAGACCTAATTTTTGTCAGCGAAGGAATCGCTCAGCAGGGTGTGAAAATTCCCCCTGCCCCATGTTTGTACCTTTCTGAAGACGATTTAATTTCAAGAAAGCTGACTAGAACTTGTTTACTACATGTTTGGAAGATGCTGTATGTGATATACGTAACTCCACAGATGATTACAATCTGTGAAGAAGAGCTCTAGATTATCAGCTTCTTGTGGATGTTGTACAAATTATGTTCCTCGACTCAACAGACACACATCAGTTCCGTTATCTAAATATATAGAATTATTTGATCAAGACCTATTTGGACCGTTCGTAAACATCAACATCATTAGCCGTGCACAAAAGAGAGCGATGGATTTCCACCCTCGAAGAATTGGATATGTCTAAGAGTTGCCAGAAAGCTTGGAAACTCTTGAAGTGGCTTAATAATGACTTCACTAAAGCCCGGATGCATGTCAACTTGTCCCTGGACACTATTGCAAGGCGCATAAGCAGAGCTAAGTTGGAAAGTCAATTTGACATGGAGACTAGTGACCTCACAGAACATATCACCATGATGAACTAGAAGGAACCACCAAGAAAATCCAAGACAGGCAAGGCAACGGGTTTAGATGATATGAGAGTGGAGCAGATTAAAAATTTCAGTACCAGGGCGAAGGAGTGGGTTTTTTCTTTCTTCAATAACTGCCTAATGAATAAACAAATACCATCGGTTTGGAGAAAGACCCGAGTGATTGCCATTTTGAAACCAGACAAAGATGCATCAGATGTCAGGAGCTACAGGTTGATATCACTGTTGTATCATCGCTATAAGGTATTTGAGAGAATCCTGCTTGAGTGGATGATTTTGAAGGTAGAACAAGCAGGTTTCAGATCGGGTAGGAATTGTACATCACAGGTCCTAAATTTCACCCAGTACATTGAGGATGGATATGAGAAACATATGGTAACTAGCATGGCCTTCGTGGACTTCACTGTGGCATTTGATATGGTGCACCACAGAATGTTGTTATGCAGGCTTTACCACATAACAAAAGACTATGGTTTCCCAAAGATCATTGAGACTCTCTTACAGAACTGCAGGTTTTTGTTGAGTTCCAAGGAAGGAATAGTAGATGGAGAGACCAAACAAATGGTTTTCCACAGAATAGTGTTCTGTTGCCTATCCTCTTTAACACATATACCAATGACTAACCATGAACCCCTCTTGCAAGGAGCTTCATTTATGCCAATTATCTGGCTTTGGCTGTCCAAGGTGATGATTTCCAGACTATTGAAGGGATAATGGCTCCTTGAGTTGAAGAACTATCAAATTATTATAAGAAAATCGGGAGAGTTCAAAACCCTGCTAAGACCCAGGTGTGTGCATTTCATCTTAGGAATTGGGAAGCTAACAGGCAATTGATTGTGGAGTGGGAGGGGAGTCACCCTGGACCGGGCCCTAACATACAAGACACACTGCTCGAATACTGGACAAAAGGTCTCAGCCCAGAACGATATCTTTCATAAACTTTGCTCTACCAAGTGGGGCGCATATCCAATAGCACTGAGAACATCTGCTTTGGCTCTCAGTTTCTCTGCAGCAGAATATGAAAGCCCTGTGCGGTTCTAGTTCATACAAAACAGGTGGATATAGCTTTGAATGAAACCTGCAGATTAGTTACAAGATGCCTGAAAGCAACCCCTACTGAAAAACTTTACTGTCTGGCTAGGATTCCCCCCAGATATTTGGAGGGAAGTGGCAGCACGATATGAGAGGACAAAGGCGGAGAACAACAGGAATTACCCGCTATTTGGACTTGGACTGCCTCATAAAAGAGTAAAATTAGGAAAGAGCTTCCTCAATGTCTCTACCACTTTTGACAAATCACCAGCAGCAAAGCGCCGAGACCTGTGGCGAAGAAGATTACAACACCTTTTGGAGTGGATGGTACCTCATGAATCTCCACCTCCTGGACATAAGCTCAGCTGAGCTATTTTGAGGTCACTTAATCATTTGAGGAGTGGTACTGGAAGATCTAGGGACAACCCCAAGAAGTGAGGGTATTTAGGAAAACAGACAGAACTTCATGCTCGCAGGAAAAACAAACTACCCCACATTTGTATAACTATCAACTATGCCCTGTCCAATGTACACTTCAAGACCTTGTTGTTTATTGGATGGACTCAGTGTAACTGCTCGAATTGTATCTGTAAAGTTCCGTGTATTTTGTGTAATGTATTGTGTATGTTAAGTTTATGTATATTCATATTGTATCAATGCTCTGACATGAAATAATAATAATAAAAATAATAATAATGGCTTAACCAAAAAAAAAATTCAGTTTGGTTAACCGGGGTCATACTGTATAACGGAAATGACTGAATTCAAGAAATTTGTTAGGAATGTGCAGGTATTCCAGGGATTTTTTGATGATGCAGATTACTCCCTCATCTCTAGTGAACTAAGTATCTCTAGGCCTAGGACAGAGAAAGTGAAATCTGTCTGCAGAGGAATAGGGGCAGAAAATCTCCATGACAAGGACATTAGGCAGAAGTACATGGATATGATTAGTGGAAAGTTCCAAACAATAGATAATAAGCAGGAACAGTGATGCTGTAGTAGGAACAGCAAGGGAATGCCTAGGAACAACTAAGTGTAATGATGGGAAAAAGTGATCATGATGGAATGAAGAAGGAATATCAGAAATGGCTACAAACAAGGACTGATGCAGACAGGGAACTGTATGTAGATGGAAGAAACAAATAACTGTTGAATCCAAGAAGTCATGGGAATATTTTGGTAATAACCTGAAAAGGCTTCGTCAAGCAGCAAGAAACCTTTCTGGACAGTAATAAAGAATCTTAGAAAGGGAGAGGAAAGGGAAATGAATAGTGTTTTGGGTAAATCAGGTGAACTCATAGTACATCATAAAAGGAAATATTTCTGTTGACTGAGTTCATGGGGAGGAGGGCAATAATGTCAGTGAAATTACACTTGAGGAAGTGGAAAGGATGGTAAATAAACTCCACTGTCACAAAGCAGCAGGAATAGATGCATTTAGATTTGAAATGGTGAAATATAGTCAGAAGGCAGGGGTGAATAGCATCATAGAGTAATAAGATTAGCATGGAATGTTAGTATGATGCCTTCTAATTGGATGAAAGCAGTACAGTGAAACCTCGGAATGCGAGTAACTTGGTCTACGAGTGTTTTGCAAGATGAGCAAACATTTAAAATAAATTGTAACTTGATAAGCGAGTGAGGTTCTGCAATACGAGCGTCACGTGCGCCCACTTTTTCACCTCCCTTGTGTCTTTGTTGAATGGATGAACGTTTTCTTTGGTCCTGTAGTGAAGAAATACCTTTCAGAAAATAATCTACCCCTCGAAGTCTTGCTGGTTTGGACAATGCTCCTGCTCATCCTCAAGGCCTCAAGGACTTACTGGAGGAATTCAAGTTCGTTAAGGGTAAGTTCCTTCCTCTCAAAACTTCTTCAGCCTATGAATCAGCAAGTCATTTCGAACTTCAAGAAGCTATACACCAAAGCACTATTTCAGCGATGCTTCGAAGTGACCGAAGGAAGAAACCGTGAGTTTGGGAGAAATCATTTCCCCATCATGAACTGCCTGAGGATCACCGATAAAGCCAGGGATGGAGTCACCAAGAGAACTCTCACTTCCGCTTGGGGAAAGCTGTGGCCTGACTGTGTTCTTCGACGTGACTTTGAGGGGATTGTTGTGACAATGAGCCACCGATTTTTGATGAAATTGTGTCCTTAGGGAAGACTATGGGGCTGGAGGTGAAAGACAATCAAGAGCTGGTGGAAGAACATGGCCAGCAAATGACCACCAACGAACTGATGGACCTGCAATCCAAGGTTCCACTGTCCTTGCACCTATCTATAAGCAAGGGAACAGGAAAGACTGCAACAACTATTAAGGCAATGTTTTTGCTAAGTTTTTGGAAGGGACAGTGGTGATCAGTAGTGAAAGTAAACTGGATAAAAACCAGTGTGCTTTCAGACCACACAGGGGCTGTCATGATCAGATTTTCAGAATGCACCAGGTAATTGAAAAATTCTTCGAATAGGCAATAATGTTTATGATTCTCTCCTTTATTTTGTGCTAGTGGTTTAATGTCGCACTAACATGTCACAGGTTTTCAGTGGCGGAAGAATGGGAAAAGGTGAAGATTGGAAGGCAGCAGCTGCGGCCTTCGACCCCAGCATTTGCCTGATGTGAAAATGGGAAACCACAGAATAGCATCTTCAGAGCTGTCGACAATGGGATTCTAACCTACTATCTTTTGAAACCAAAGTCGCACCTACGCGACCCAAAACCGTGTGGCCAACTCACTTGGTCTATTTATGTTTTGTAGATTTAGAGAAGGCATTTGACAGAGTACTGAGGGAAAAGATGTTAGCTGTACTGGGGAATTACAGAATTAAGGGTAGATTATTAAAAGCAATCAAAGGCATCTATGTTGATGATTGGGATGCAGTCAGAATTGATGGTGGAGTGAGTTCTTGGTTCTAGGTACTTACATGGGTTAGACAAGGCTGTTCATAGTTTATATGGATCACTTATTGAAAGATACGAAGTGGCAGGGCGGGATTCAGTTAGGTGGAAATGTAGTGAGCAATTTGGACTATGCTGACGACTTGGTCTTAGAGGTAGATTGTGCTTGAAGCCTGCAATCTAATATCTTGGACCTTTAAAATAGGGGCAATTAGTCTCCATCTTCTTAATTTCCCATTTCCAGTCTGTCTTCTGGGTCGGGTTGTGAATCAAGGACCTCCACAGTTTTCTATCTCTCCACCACTCCCTTCTTTCCTCCAATATTTATTCTATTTTTACTCCTCTCTTCTCTATACTCACCTCCACTGTATCTGTCCATCTCTTTCTAGGCCTTGCCCATTGTCTTCCTCCTATTATTTTCTCCATAAATACTCAATTTGGAACTCTACACTCTTCCATTCTCACATCATGTGTCCATACCATTTCAGCTTACTGGTCTCTATCTTGTCTTGCACTTTAAGGAATCCAATTCTTTCTTTGATTTCTATGTTTCTGATTTTATTCCTTTGTGTCTTCCCAATTATTCCTCTAAGGAATTTCATCTCGGCTGCTTAGATTCTGCTTTCATCATGTTTTGTTGTTGCCCATGTGCCCGAGACGAATGTCAAAATTGGTGAGTAATAAACTGAGTACAGAATTTTCTTGCATTTCTCTGGTACATCCCGGTTCCACACTGGTAAAACCCACTAGCTTGTTGGATTCTCTTTCCAATTTCATTTATTTTCCCATCTTCTGTAAGCATACTCCGCAAATACTTGAAGCTTTTCACAACTTCTGAATATCTCCCATTTACTTCAGTATTTCCTCTTCTTCTCTATTACCTCTCATCTTCACTACTGATTTACTCTTTTCCACACTTATTTTTATTCCATATTCCTCTGTCTCCCAATTCCATATGGTAACTTGTTCTTGTACTTGCATTTCATCTTCTCCCCATATTGCTATGTCATCTGCAAAGAGAAATTCCTTTGGCTCTTTGCTTCCCATTTTTTGTTGTACACTACTGTGGATTTCATCCACGACAGAGATGAGTACAGGGAATAATACAGTTCCTTCTTGAAGTCCTGTTTCTACATTGAACCAGTTTTTGTCCTATCTTAGTCTTCACACTACTTTTCATGTAAGGCTTTGATCATTTGTACTTCTGCTCTGCCTATCTTCTTCTTTAGCAATGCACCCCAGAGCAGTTGCCATAGTACGCTGTCATATGCCTTCTATATATCTATAAACGCCATCACTAACTCCTTCCTGAACTCCATGTTCCTTAATGCAAACATTAGATCAGAAGTTGATCTATCTCTTCTAAATCCATATTGTTCTTCCTCCATTTCCTTTTCAACTTTCATCCTCAGTCTTCGCTCTAATATCCTCTCAAAGATTTTTGCTACATATCAAATGAGGATGATTCCCCTATTCCCCTAAAGTTGCTATATTCATTCTTATCACCCTTCTTGAATACTGGAATTATCAGACCCTTCCTCCAATCTTCTGGTATTTCTTTTTTTCTTCCATATCACTCCAAATAATCTATAAATCCAATGTAACCCAACTGGTCCTGCTGCCTTTATCATCTCTCTATCCACCTTATCTACACCTGGTGCTTTGAAACTTTTCTTAATATTTATACCTCTTTCTGTTTCTAACACGTTATATCTTCATTTTTGGTTTTCTTCCACAATTTCTTCTTCACATTCCTCCAGTTCTTTGAATTTGATATTAAGTAATTTAGCAAATTACTCCTCCCATCGCTGGAGAATGTCCTCTCTCTTTGTGTCAAAATTTGTTCTGTATCTGTCCTTACACATTTTGTTTTAACTTTAAACCTATCTATAATCCATATAACACTTTCTTACTTCCTTTAACATTCTCCTGCAAGGTTTCTGCGTAATTTTCCCAGCATTTCTGTTTCTCTTCTGACACGTTTTCTTTGCTTCACGATACTTTTGCTTACTCTCTGTATTTCTGCCTCCTATCTAGCTCCTCCATGCTTTTTATTTTTCTTTCCCAGCATATCTTACTTTGATATAACAGGGTGTCTCCTTTTCCTTCCTTTTCCCTGATACTTTACCACATGTATCTTCTGCGCATTTCACCCTTCCTTGTTTGAACTTGGCCCATTCCTCTTTAATTCTGTCAACCTCTCCTTCAGGAATTTGTTTTTTTAGTTCTTCTTGGAACTTCTCTTGTGCTCCCTTTTCTTTTAATTTCCATGCCTTTATTCTTTTCTCTTTTAATTTCACTATTTTAGCAAGTCTTAATTTAGCTACTAGAATTTTATGACCACCTTCAAAATCTTCTCTTGGCGTATCTGTCACATCCTCCAATTATTTGCATTTCTCACTCTCAACTAAAATTAGATCAATCATTGTTTTTGTTCTCTTTATCCCCATCCATATCTAGTTACTTTTTGGCTGTTCTTCTTTCTGAACCACGTATTGCCAACTATTAATCCATTCCTCTCACAAAAATCTAGTAGTAGCTCTCTTCCAGCATTTTAATTTCCATAACTGAAAGAACCAATTATTTCTTCTTTGCCTTGCCTGTTTGTTCCTATGTGGGGATTCATGTCTCTCATTATCACCACTTCAGTACACCTCTCCAGTTCCTCCAGGATTCTACTCAACATTACCTGCCTGAGGTGCGTATACTTGGATAAAATCTTGCACTCCACTCTCCAAGCCAAGTTGGATTTTCATGATTCTGTCATTTACCTGGTAGACCACCTCTATGTACTGTAACATGTTTTCCCTCACAATAAAACCTACTCCATTATTGCAGTTTGCACCCTCACTCCAAAACAACTGAAACCCCTTCCTCAAATCTCTCCTGTCCCTTTCCTTTCCTATTTGGTTTTACTCAATCCCAACAATACTATAATCTATCAGCTTCATTGCCCGTATTGATAATTTAAGCACACAAATATGAAGGATGAGTTTTTCACCTAATCGATACTTTATTTTACAAAATGTTTCGAATTATTTACATTAAAACAGTACCGGTTTTGACCTAATCATTTCCAAGGCCTCAACTCACTCTCAATCATTTTATAGGCTATTAGAACGATGGGCTTGCCACTCGTAAAAGCATTTTATAACTACTACTAGAATTCTTTCATGCTACCCCTAAAATACCTGCATAGGTCGAAACCGGGACTGTTTTGATATAAATAATTCGAAACATTTTGTAAAATAAAGTACTGATTAGGTGAAAAACTCATCCTTCATACTTGCATGCAATCCCAACAATGCAATGCCCTACTTTTCCATGCATTCTCTTAGTTCTTCTGTCTTGCCGTTAAGGGTCAAGAAATTTATGAATGCAGTCTTCGTTGCTGGTTGCCCACTTCTCACAGTTCGCTTGGACGAGAACACCAGGAACTGTGCGACGCTTTTGGGGGCCACCCTAACTATTTCCAAGGCCTCAACTCATTCTCAATCATTTTATAGGCTATTAGTACGATGGGCTTGCCACTCCCGAAAGCATTTTATAACTACTGCTAGAATTCTTTCATGCCACCCCTAAAATGGGGAAATGTGCCTTTTGCAGCTGCCCCTAACATAGAGTGCAGATGCTGCTAGATGTGGTATTACCTCCACCAAAGGACCATCAGCTTTCTTGAAGAGCCTCATCTGCCCGAAGCCATTTGTCCTCTTTAGACTGCACTCGTATTTATCCCCAAATCCAGCGCTGCATCTTCCGCCATCTCCACCGCACTGAAGTCTACTTCCTCTGCCGTAGATGCTATTGAGGTCTTCGCTTGTCACCCTGAGCTGGGACCCTTACCACATGTTACATACCGGGTCAGTGTGCTCTGGGACTCTCATAAACATGGGCGCCACTCTCTGCATAGGGCTGTCTTCGAAGAGGGTCCCTACCCGCTAACCGGTGCAATGAGTACAATATGAAAATTAGCCTTTCCAAAACTAAAGTGATGTCAGTAGGGAAGAAATCTAGAGAATTGAATGTCAGATAGGGAATACAAAACTGGAACTGTTAGACCATTTCAAGTATTTAGGATGTGTGTTCTCCCAGGATGGTGAATTTGAATCATGGTGCATCAATCCTAATGAAGTGAGTTCATAGTTGTGATCAACAGTATTCTGTAAGAAGTCAGCTCCCAGAAAAAACTATCTGTATACTGGTCTGTCTTCAGACCAACTTTGCTGTACAGGAGTGAAAGCTGGGTGGACTAAAGATTTCTTATTCATAAGTTAGAAGTAACAGACATTAACACAATGAGAAGGATTGTTGTTATGAACATGTGAGAACAATGGAAGGAGGGTACTCGGGATGAGGAGATAAAGGCTAAGTTACAAATGAACTCGACTGATGAAGTTGCACAGATAAACTGGCTTTAGTGATGGGTTCATGTGAGACAAATGGAAAAAATTAGGTTACCTAGGAAAATAATGGACTCAGTCATGAAGGTTGAGTAAAGTAGGGGGAGATCAATATGATGATGGTTAGACTCAGTTTCTAATGATTTAAAGATAAGAGGTAGGAAATAAATGAGGCCACAGTACTTGCTACAAACAGAGGATTGTGTAGGCATTTAGTAAATTCACAAAGGCTTGCAGACTGAATGCTGAAAGGCATAACAGTCTATAATGATGATGTATGTATGACTGCCCAGTACTACTTGAGCAACCAGACAGTGCGGCCGTGTGGTAAGGCGAGTGCAGTATAACATGATTGGTATTGAGCAATATTGTGCGGCGATTGGCGGCTGGCAGAGCAGGCAGAAGAAGACGAAGGGAAATGAGGCGGACAAGGTAGATCTGAGGAAGATTGGCGAAGCTATACTGGCAGCAATGGTGATAACTATGCTATTAATTATAGGGGGAGTGGAGATGAATCCAGGCCCTGACATGAGCTGGGAAGACTGGGACAGAATCAGAGGGCTGATAGGAGATGCCGTAAAAACATATACTGGAGATGCATTGGTGAAGGAATTGAGAAAGGAACAAGCCAATAGTTTTGAAGATATGAAGATATAGATCAAGGAACAGTAGGGAGTTACGGAAAAAAGAATAGAGGAGAACGAGAGAGCAACGGGAGTGCTAAAAGAGCAGGTGAAAAATCTGGAGAAGGAAGTGGCGTCCCTGAAGAATGAGCTTGGACTTGCTAATCAAGAAAAGACGAAGAAGTGTATATATATCTATGGATTACAGGAAGAGCAAAATGAAGATAAAGTGAAGCTTATATATAAAGTGGTGGACCTCGTCCAAAATAAGCTGAAAACTAACTTCAGTGAAGTAGATATGGACGATGTAGAAAGAGTAGGAAAAGTGAAAGGCAGGAGACCAGTGAAAGTGAAGCCGATATCAACCTTAATGGCAGATATAGTGATAAAAAACGCTAGGAATTTACAAGGTGAAAAGATCTTGATAAACAGAGACATGGGAAGAGAAGGAGTTGAGAATAGGGAAACCTTACGAAAGCATTTAGGAGGCAAGCTACACATCAAGGCCTTAAAGCACTTATTAAGGACCAAAGGCTGGTGGTAATGAACAGTACCTGGTGGCGTGTTTGGTCCGTAGCAAAGCTAAAAGGTATGGAAGAAGAAATGAAACGGGAAGAGGAACGAACGAAGCGGCCAAAAGACAGACAGGAAGACGCCCAAGAGGAGGGAGGAAACGTGGTAACGATGGCTGAAGCGACGAGTCAAAAGAACAGTGCAGTGCAAGGTAGTGTGAGTGGAAGATCAAATGTGGAGGTTCAGGAAGAGTTATCAGATAGTGTTTCGAAACAAAAAGAGGTTTCATTGATTGCTGACCTGGGGGTTGACAAGAAAGAGAGAGACCTTATGACTAAGGGGAGGAGAAGGAGCTTGAAAAATCTGTGGGGGGAAAAGGAATAAAGGTTTAGAAGATAAAGAGAGGAAGGACGACGATAAAGTGTCCAAGAATGATAGAAGGGAGGTAGAAGCTGAGAACGAGAGAGTGATGAGGAGTAATAGAGAGGGTGGTTTGGAGGGTAAGGAAAAATAGCCTTAACTAGGCTGGAAGATATGCTTTGTTAATATTGAAGGTGTATTGAGTAAAATAGGCAATATAAAAGTGAAAAATTTAATAGAAAGCTTTGATATTGTAGCGCTTTTGGAAACATGGCTAGGAATAGGCAGGGAGATAACTTGGGGAGGATTTACGCTGAGACACAAGTCAAGGAAGAGATTGAGCAAAATGGGCCGTGTGCCAAGAGGAATAGTCGTGCTAGTTAAAGAAGAATTGAACGAACGTATAAAGTATATTGAGAGTGGCATTGAAGGTGTGATATGGATAAGATTTAACATGGGGAGAGAGGCAGTGAGTGAGAAACATGTATGTTTGGCTTTTGCCTACTGTCACCCCAAGGAATCTCCAAATGCAAATGATAACTTCTTCGAGGAATTGTTATTAGAAATTAACATCATTAGAGGGAGGTATGAAGAGGACAGAATATTGTTATTTGGAGACTGGAATGCCAGAATAGGCGAGCGAAGCCCGAGGTATAGTAAGGAAGAAGAATCTATAGTAGGATCAGGAAGAACTAGTAATGATAAGGTAATTGATACCTGTGGTAGAAAACTTTAAGAATTGTGCGAAGTCGGGAATTTCTACATTTTGAACGGTTATTGGGAGGGACACAGAGAAGGAAAAATGACATATATTACAGAACGGGGGAGGGGGCGTTATAGATTTAGTAATGAGTTCAAAGGACTTGCTCGATAACATCCAAAGCATAATGGTGGAGGATTGGAACAAATCGAACCACGCCCCGGTATGGGTGAGTTTGGTAAGGAGAGAGGAAACCAAAGAGGTAGAGAGGAATAGTACGGTAGAGGGAGAGAGTGGTTACATTAAATATAGATGGACAGAGAATTCAAAAGGAGAGCTAGATGCATTTATGGATAAAGAGATACAGTTAATTAGAATTGGCTGGGAAAGGGCGCTGATGGAAAATAACATGGACAGAGCGCTTGAGCTGTTAGAATACCCTATAAGGAGAGTGACAAGGACAGTTGAGCACAGCAGACGAAAAAAAAGCAGAAGGGAATGGCTGGTATGATAGAAAATGTGAGGTTTGTAGAAGAGCAGCGCTAGGAGCATTAAAAGAGTACAGAGCAAAAGGAAGGAACAAAGATTGTGAAGCATTTTGTAGATTGAGGAAAGAGTATAAAAGGAAAATTGCGGAGAAGAAGAAGAAGTGGTTGAAGGACCAATCAGAGCTAATATATAAGGAATGCAGTATGAATCGGACTGAAAAAATTTGGGAGAGAATAAATATAATAAATAAAGGAAGAAAGGGTCCGAAGAAAATTAATATTGACTATGTATAATGGGTGACATATTTTAGTGAGCTATTAGGAGGAAGGGACGATTGGGAGTATAAGGAAAGAAAGCAGGCCATGTGGTCTAACGTGGAAGTAAGCATCCACGAACTAGATAGGGATATCACGATACAAGAAGTTAAGGAGGTGATTGGGAATCTGAAGATAAAATCAGCGGGCGGGGGGAGGAGTGGTATTAGTAATGTATGCTGGAAACAAATAAGTAAATACGGTCAGATAGCAGAAGGAATTGTAAATATATTCAACAGGATTTAACGGAGCAAAGGTACCGAAGGAATGGGAATATGGGATAATATGCCCAATATACAAAAAGAAAGGAAACAGAAATTAACCCAATAACTACCGAGGTATAATTCTGTTAGACTCATTGAGCAAAGTTTACAAAGGTGTCTTAGCCAATAGTCTAAGAGACTGGGCCGAAAACAATGGCATAATCTCAAAATACCAGTGAGGTTTCAGGACGGGGAGGCAAACGATAGATAATATCATGATTGTGAAAATGCTAGTGGAGAAATACATTGTGTGGGAAAAAGGAAGCTTATTTCTAGCAGCAGTAGATTTTGAAAAAGCGTTCGACACGGTGAGCAGAAAGGCATTAATAGAAAAACTAGGGAGGCTGGGAGTCTCTAGGAAAATGATATGTGCAGTAGAGGTGCTGTATCAAAGAGTATATAGTAGCGTCAAACTAGAGAACAATTTAATAAGCAAACCAATAGAGTGCAAGCAGGGCCTCAAACAAGGGTGTAAATTATCGCCCATATTATTTATACTATTTACAAATGATATATTGGATGAGCATGGAGAGGCTAGGTGGGCTGTACCGGCAGTGGGTAATATAGAGTTCCCAGAACTGATCTTTGCTGATGATATTCTGTTAACGACGCTGACCAGGGGTGGACTGAAGAAAAGTCTGGATAAATTAGTAGATTATGCAAATAAGTGGTCACTGAAAATTAACTATAATCAAACAAAGGTGATGATTGTAAGTAGAAGAAGGAGGGTAAAAAAAGTAAGGGAATGGTGGATACAAGGGGCAAAAATAGAGGAAGTAGATAGATTAGAATATTTAGGAATGATACTGAATAGAAAAGGAGGTTGGGATGACCACATAAAGAGATGCAAGATGAGAGGGATTGCAGCCCTTGCAGCAATAAAAATTCTAGTCGCCAAATACCCAGGAGCAAGCTATAAAATACTTAGGCTAAGCAGAACTCTATATGGGGTTGAACTGGGGGGATTAGAAAAGAAAAGGGATAGCCTGAATCAAATAATATATTTCAGCAAGGCTGTTATGAGGCTACCGCAATGTACAGCTAATGTGGGGACACTTATCTTATATGGAGAGTTTATAGAGTTGGACTGTGTCAAAAAGGTTTTAAATTATTGGACTAGACTAAGATGAAGAAGCGGCGGCATTCTACTGCAGGAAAAATATAGATATGAACCGGAAGGAATGTATGATGAGGGTTGGCTAGCAAAAATCAAAAGTTATGTTGAGGAACTGGGTATGGGATATATTTGGCGAGAGGGATGGAAGGGGAGCAATAGCAGAATGCAGCGGGCCCTAACAATGAGAATTAAGGACATACAGATCCAGAAATGTTTGGAAGAATGTAAGGAAAGGCCTTCGCTTAGCCTATTCTACAAGGTATACCAGTTCTCCAATTTAAGTATAAGATTTGGGGACGGAAGATTAAAGGGTGGGTTACTAGGGTGGCTGATGGGGATGCATAGAAATAAAGGGTGGAATAGTTGCTGGAAGAGCTCTCAGTGTATACTATGTGAGGCTGAACATGATGACTTACATTTTCTTTGTGATTGTATAGGAACAGAGAAATTAAGGGCAAAATTCTTAAATGCTAAGCAGCAAAAACTCTGTAGACAAAGAGATGAACAAAAAATTATTGTATGGATAGCAAATCAGTGTAGGAATGACAGTGGCTTGAATAAGTTTTTATGCGCAGTGAGGAAACAATGTCTCAGAGAAATACGAGGTAGTATATGATGTAATGGCATGGAATGTAAATAGTGAAGTAGCCAGCATAAATAGGTCAGAAAGAGATTGGCACTCAGTACTTTAGAGGCTAAGACAATGTCAGCATGTAGTAATAACTCCATTAGACATGCTGACAGGGTAGGAGGTAGAAGTAGGTTCACATGGTTGCGACATCTTGCTCTTTATTATTATATGCCTTAACCTTACGTTAATTATTTTATTCTATCATGCCATTTTAATTTGCCAATTGCCATTGTTAGCTCATATGCTGTTTGCCGAAATGCCATGGCCAATGGACATCCGAGAAGTTGTTCCAAGGCCCATATAGATATAGAATTTAATTTAATTTATTTTACTTATTTTATTTTAATTAATTTTAATTTATAACCTGATGTGAATAAGAACATGTATTGGGCGGAAGCCTGTTATGTTCAGCAATAAATGCTATGTATGACTGGAAAAAGAGCAAAAGCAAGGTGCTTCCAACAGTGAAAATTTTAACTACTGTATTCAGTAAAAAGCTCACGAAAAAGAACTTGAATGACTAATGAATCCATTAATGTCTTACAGATATTGTTAAAAAAAAAAAAAACACCTTTTGACACTTTGTAAACTTTACTAGCCCTTTGCAATTCCCAAAAGTCATCATCCCTCTATTATGTATGGCCGTGAAAGTCTACATCAAAACCAAACGAATGATGGCAATGTTGTCATGTGTGGAACTCTGACAGATGATGAGATCCTTGAAGAAGTAAGGAACAAGATAAAGAAGACAACAGCAAGCAGAAAAGCCAGTACCATTAAATCAATCGCTACTGATCTGCATTTAGGGCAGTTGCCCAGGTGGCAGATTCCCCATCTGTTTTCCTAGCCTTTCCTTAAATGATTACAAAGAAATTGGAAATTTATTGAACATCTCCCTTGGTAAGTTATTCCAATCCATAACTCCTCTTCCTATAAATGAATATTTGCCTATTCTTTATACAGATAAAGACCTGCCTTTATTAATTATTTTATTCATTTCTTATAATTTCTATTATTTATTTCATATTTACCTGATATTAATTTCATTCACTTTTTCTTATCTTTTAGTTGCAACAACATCGCAAATAAATACTTCAAATTGCATGTAAGGCTAAAGCTCAATACTTATGCAATACTCATTTCATTCACTTAAAATTTTCACATATAGCTGGGTCAAAGAGCAATTCTTGCTCCGAGAAATATAATTATGTAAGCACTACAATCTGACATAAAATATTTATATTATGAGGACAATTTATGAAATATGGGAATGAGTAAACAAATAATGAATAGAAACAAATATTTTTTTTTAGAAAACTTGATATATCTTTTACTACTAAGTAAATTAAATAGTTTTCAACATTCATAACTTTCAACATCATGGATCAATGTTTTCAAGTACTTTTCCGAGGATGGTAATGCGGTAATTACAGTGATTTAATGTGCAGTAAATCTAATGCAGGGAATTCGCAGTTGTCATCAAACCATATCATCTCTGGAAGGAAAATGTGTTTGACAGGAAAGTGTGCGACTCTTAGCGTTCTGTCCAAAGGGAGAGCTAATGAGAATCAACTGCCACAACGCAGTGAATTCTATGATTGCTGAAAGCCTTTGTAAATATCACCTCGGAGTCTATCAAGAAGTTCCCAGGTGGAACAGGGTCATGAGAGGGAGAAAAGGGAGGAGGAAGTAGCTTCTGAAGCTATCAGGAAAAATAGGGCTGACCAGTAGGGGAGGGGATCAAATGAGGTGGGTAGGGCTGATGCTCTGGTTATGGGGGATTCCATCATTAGACATGTGGGGAAAGTGTGTGGAGGAAAGGGAACCAGGGTAGAGTGTTATCCAGGAATTAGGTTGAGGCAGATGTGGAGGAAAGCAGAAGAGAAGGAGGAGGGGAAGGAGAAGGAGGTAGTGTTTCATGTTGGTACCAACAACGTAAGGCAAGCTGGTATAACTACCAACATAGTTGGGGATGTGTGGGATCTGGTAAATGCAGCACAGGTGAAGTTTAAGGAAGCAGAGATTGTTATCAGTGGAATACTGTGTAGGAGGGATACCGACTGGAGGGTGATTGGGGATTTAAATGAGAGTATGGAGTGGGTATATGGGAAACTGGGAGTGAAATTTTTAGATCCTAATGGGTGGGTAGGAGATGATATCTGCGTTCAGATGGCCTTCACTTAAACCACAGTGGTACGTATAAGTTAGGAAATTTGTTTGGAAGGGTAATAGGGAGGTACATTCAGGGAAACAGGGTGGTCTAGGGAACGGTGATGAAGGTACAGGGAACTGGAAGTCAAGCAAGGATGACATAAAAATGTTAGTGCTCAACTGTAGAAGTATTGTAAAGAAAGTAATAGAATTAAGTAATTTAAAAGATATATATATATATACTTACCAGGTATTGTAATAGGAGTTGAATCATGGCTGAGAAATGATATAATGGATGCAGAAATTTTCTCATGGAACTGGAGTATGTATCGTAGAGAGAGGAATGATGGGAGGGGGAGTATTCATTCTGGTGAAAGAATAATTTGTAAGCTACGAAAAGTTAAAGATGACAAACATGAAATTCTAGGTGTAAGGCTCATTTCTAAAGATAATAGGCAACTTGATATCTTTGGAGTGTACAGATCGGGAAACGGTAGCGCTGGCACGGATTCAGAATTATTTGATAAGATAATCAGCTATGTGGGTAACATCAGACATCATCTGAACCTGCTTGCTAAAAAAAACAGCAATACAACATAGGAAAACCTACAAAGTTCATTGCCATAATTACTGTTCTGTGTGAACTGATAAGGAGGCTGATCATTTTGATTCCCCTCTAGGGGTGGCTATCTGCTGGATATTCTGTCTGTATTCAGACTTGTATCTCTATAAGTGGGCAGTTCATTTGTATCGGTTTCTCTAATGATGATACAAAATGTATATGCCCACCATTTCCTTACACTGGCTAAGTTGTGAATTTGAGCTCAAATATGGCACAAAATTGGAATATTGGCATTGCTCCATAGCAGTGCAATCTTTTTTTTTTTTTTTTTTTTGCTAGTTGCTTTACGTCGCACCGACACAGATAAGTCTTATGGCGACGATGGGATAGGAAAGGGCTAGGAGTGGAAGGAAGTAGCCATGGCCTTAATTAAGGTACAGCCCCAGCATATGCCGTGTGAAAATGGGAAACCACAGAAAACCATCTTCAGGGCTGCCGACAGTGGGGTTCGAACAAACTATTTTCCGGATGCAAGCTCTCAGCTGCGCGCTCCTAACCGCACGGCCAACTCGCACGGTAGTGCAGCCTTTACCGAGTGTGTTATGGAAGAGAGTCAGAACTGCAAAGTAAGCTGAAGGAAATACAGTACTGTTCAAAAATTTAGGACCACATAAAGAAATCATGAAATGTCATCTAGAACCTAAAATTGTCCCACTAGACCCCTGTAATTTTCTTTCTGAGTTTTCACATCTAATAGGATATATATCGCCTGATTTCACTGAGTTAGTCCAAGTACTGTGTAAGTTATAATTTTGTAATTCTTGGGAGGTCACACCAAAAAAAAAAAAAAAAAAAAAAAAAAACTTCTTAATATAATGTACTGAATATAGGTAGCAGGTAGGGACCCTCTTTGGAGGCAGCTCTACCCAGGTAGTGGCACCTCTGCCTATGAAGTTCCAGAGCACACTGACCTGGTGTGTATTGTCTGGTAAGGGTCCCAGCTCAGGGTTACGAGTGAAGACCTCAACGGAATCTGCAGCGGAGAAGTTGAACTTCTGAACGGTGTTTAAAGATAAAAATTTCATTGTTCCGTATTGAAAAGTATCAGAGTTAAATTGAAATAATAAATATGGTAGTTCAACCTATTCAATACAAGTAAATAAGAGATGTAGAGATTACATTCTTATTTAATTAAAAGTGGAAATGGTACCGGTTTCGAACCCAGTCTGCGTCATCATCAGCCGATTATAACTCAAAAAACAATGCATAAGTAAGAAAGAAGTTAACGGTCAAGTCCACACAATATCAGTTGAAGA
Source organism: Anabrus simplex (assembly GCF_040414725.1). Lineage (NCBI taxonomy): Eukaryota > Metazoa > Arthropoda > Insecta > Orthoptera > Tettigoniidae > Anabrus > Anabrus simplex. The sequence goes on along the minus strand of NC_090265.1, from coordinate 964,343,485 downwards.
GGCGATATAAAAATGACGGGGGTAGGCACTGTAAAATTCAGACGAAGTGAAATGTAAGTCACTTAAAAGAAGTAATGCGTAATCTTCCGAGCATCAGCACGGCACACGCAATGTTTGGCACTGTCTCACGATATTCACGAAAAGCAGAGAACAGTTAAATGAGCCAGACTGCATAAACCGTCAGGCACAAAGTCACAACACAATCCAAATATGAAGATCTAAAGTCATGAAAAAGCCGAAGACGAGCAGCTCAACCAAAGTAACTTGCAAGCTCCAGAAGATCGGCGCGGTGTTTACAACGTCAAGTGTTGTAGTTTCATACGCTGACGGAAGTTGAAGGATAGATTAATGATCAAGTATTCGCTTAGTTCACGAAAATGTACCTATATATATATATACTTATAATATGATTCAATATAATTGAATACGTAATTATGATCTTGAAGATTTTTAGAACAGTTGACATGAAAAAACAATAGTGAATAGAAAAAATGGTAAAAAGCGCAATACCGGAAACAAATGAAAACGTGTATGCACAGTACGCTATTTCTTGAATATAAAAAATTCAGGTCGTGATTGAAGTAGTCAAAGTTGGTGGACGCAAGGCATGAGTTTAAATTTGAAAGTGAGGGCCCAAAATGAAGGTGGCAATGTAGCTTTTTTTTTTTTTTTTTTTTAGAGGTGAAAAGAAAAATAGGATAAGTTAATAAAGAAAGAAGATTAGTGGATAATAAAAGATTAAAAGGGTTTAAAGTTAAAAGGTGGTGAGAAAGGATAAGGTAGGGATGAAGGAGGGGTAGTTTAGGGTTGGTTACTAGAGGTAGAAAATGTGGGTAAGAACTCTGTAAGGCATGGAAAATTGAATTCAGGTTTTGAAATTTAGAATTTTTGAGAAGAAGAATTAGGAAGTCAAATAGGATGTTGGGTTTTTCAGAAATGTCGTTTAAGTTGAAATTGGGGTTGAAGTATTGGTCAAGGTGAATAAAACAATTTTCAGTAGTGTTTAAGAGGGGGCCTTTGTTAATAATTTTAAGTATTTTCATGTCTTTTTCAATATTGGTGAAATTGTGCTTGGAGTCATGTATGTGTTTGTCCTATGGCGGAGAATCTGTTGTATTTAATGGCGTTGATATGTTCGGAGTATCTGATGTTGAAGTTGCGGCCAGTTTGACCGATGTACGAGGAGCTGCAGTTGTTACATTTGAATCTGTATACTCCAGATTTTGAAAAAGCATAAGATTTATTTAGTGATTTAGAGTTGTGTAATATATTAAAATTTCTGTTATTGGTTCTAAAGAAAATTTTCATGTTATGTTTTTTAAGAACATTAGTTATTTTATAAGCTTCTTGAGTGAAAGTGAAAGTGGAAAATGCAGTGGGTGCTACTTATAACAGCCTGATTTTCCGTGCCTTCAATACCCCTATGTCTAAAAAAGATTTAAATAATGAATTAAACACCATCCGTAACATCACTAAATTCAATGGCTATAACAACTCCTTCATAAACCGTATCATCAACAAATTCAAACATCGTCCTAAAACTAATTATCTAAAGACAAAACCAAACCAAACTAATGTTCTTAAAAAACATAACATGAAAATTCCCTTTAGAACCAATAACAGAAATTTTAATATATTACACAACTCTAAATCACTAAATAAATCTTATGCTTTTTCAAAATCTGGAGTATACAGATTCAAATGTAACAACTGCAGCTCCTCGTACATCGGTCAAACTGGCCGCAACTTCAACATCAGATACTCCGAACATATCAACGCCATTAAATACAACAGATTCTCCGCCATAGGACAACACATACATGACTCCAAGCACAATTTCACCAATATTGAAAAAGACATGAAAATACTTAAAATCATTAACAAAGGCCCCCTCTTAAACACTACTGAAAATTGTTTTATTCACCTTGACCAATACTTCAACCCCAATTTCAACTTAAACGACATTTCTGAAAAACCCAACATCCTATTTGACTTCCTAATTCTTCTTCTCAAAAATTCTAAATTTCAAAACCTGAATTCAATTTTCCATGCCTTACAAAGTTCTTACCTACATTTTCTACCTCTAGTAACCCACCCTAAACTACCCCTCCTTCATCCCTACCTTATCCTTTCTCACCACCTTTTAACTTTAAACCCTTTTAATCTTTTATTATCCACTAATCTTCTTTCTTTATTAAGTTATCCTATTTTTCTTTTCACCTCTAAAAAAAAAAAAAAAAAAAAAAAAGCTACATTGCCACCTTCATTTTGGGCCCTCACTTTCAAATTTAAACTCATGCATTGCGTCCACCAACTTTGACTACTTCAATCACGACCTGAATTTTTTATATTCAAGAAATAGCGTACTGTGCATACACGTTTTCATTTGTTTCCGGTATTGCGCTTTTTACCATTTTTTCTATTCACTATTGTTTTTTCATGTCAACTGTTCTAAAAATCTTCAACCGGGCGAGTTGGCTGTGCGCGTAGAGGCGCGCGGCTGTGAGCTTGCATCCGGGAGATAGTTGGTTCGAATCCCACTATCGGCAGCCCTGAAAATGGTTTTCCGTGGTTTCCCATTTTCACACCAGGCAAATGCTGGGGCTGTACCTTAATTAAGGCCACGGCCGCTTCCTTCCAACTCCTAGGCCTTCCCCATCCCATCGTCGCCATAAGACCTATCTGTGTCGGTGCGACGTAAAGCCCCTAGCAAAAAAAAAAAAAAAAAAAATCTTCAAGATCATAATTACGTATTCAATTATATTGAATCATATTATAAGTATATATATAGGTACATTTTCGTGAACTAAGCAAATACTTGATCATTAATCTATCCTTCAACTTCCGTCAGCGTATGAAACTACAACACTTGACGTTGTAAACACTGCGCCGATCTTCTGGAGCTTGCAAGTTACTTTGGTTGAGCTGCTCGTCTTCGGCTTCTTCATGACTTTAGATCTTCATATTTGGACTGTGTTGTGACTTTGTGCCTGACGGTTTATGCAGTCTGGCTCATTTAACTGTTCTCTGCTTTTCGTGAATATCGTGAGACAGTGCCAAACATTGCGTGTGCCGTGCTGATGCTCGGAAGATTACGCATTACTTCTTTTAAGTGACTTACATTTCACTTCGTCTGAATTTTACAATGCCTACCCCCGTCATTTTTATATCGTCTCTTCAACTGATATTGTGTGGACTTGACCGTTAACTTCTTTCTTACTTATGCATTGTTTTTTGAATTATAATCGGCTGATGATGACGCAGACTGGGTTTGAAACCGGTACCATTTCCACTTTTAATTAAATAAGAACATAATCTCTACATCTCTTATTTACTTGTATTGAATAGGTTGAACTACCATATTTATTATTTCAATTTAATTCTGAACGGTGGACATTGCGGAAGAGGCAGCCCAGTACTCAGGGAATATTATGAGTACACCATTTATCAGCAGCCGTTTGTCTCCCATGTTAGGAGCGGCTGCAAGGTATTTGGTCAACAGTCTCGAAGGTGGAAGAGGAATCTTGACTTCCAACTGCAATGAGAGCAGAAGAACCTAGTGGAGTGAACCACGAAAAAATAATCATTTCGGACTAACAATCCAATCTTACCTTGGAAGCTAATTCTTTCCTTCACAAATCACAAGTTAATTCGCAAGATGGAAATGTCGCTGAAAGAAAGCACTACCCCAGGTGGCAGCTCGGCAGAGAAATCCACCATTGCACTATGCAATACAACAGGACCTAGGGTTCTGGGAAGTCCCAACATCTGTGAGAAAGACGAGTCGGAGCGTCTTGAAACACCTTCCAAACTCAAATTCAAGAAGAACTATTTCATTGGAACCATAAACGTCAACTCACTTACCAGAGTCAAAAAAAAAAAAAAAAAAAAAAAAAAAAAAAAAAAAAAAAAAAAGAGGAATTAGAAAAGCTTTTGGACAAAAATCAAGTCCAGATCCTAGCTGTACAAGAGACAAGACTCCTGGAAGAAAACATCATCGACATCAACTAATACAGAATATTAAAAGGAAAGCAGGAGATTAGAACAACCACCAACATGTCTCTGCTCGGAACCTGCTTCTACATAAACAAGAAGGTAGTAAACAATGTCACAGACTTCACATCAAAATCTGAAAGATTGTCTCTACAAACTATTAAATACAAGAATAAGGGGTACACTCTCATCAACTGTCACGCCCCGATCAACGAGGACGAGAAGAACCCACAGAAAGTTGATGACTTCTGGGATCTTCTGAAAACTGAAATCATCCGGATACTCAAGAGCAACGTAAAAATCCTGCTGGGAGACTTCAACGCACAGACTGGAAAGGAACAAAAGTACAGAGACGTCGTAGGGGAATATCCAGCACATAAGAAGACATACAAGAATGGGGAAAGGCTCATTGGACTCTGCAAAGCTTTTCTGTTGAAACTTATGTCAACACACTTCAAGAAACTCCCGAGAAAATCAAAGAAGTGGGTATGTCCAAATCCCGAACTAAGGGAATTCAACTGGATCATGTAGCGATAACAAGAAAAAACTCAAAGGAGGTGATGAACGTTAAAGTGATTAGGAACAGTGAATTCGATTCAGACCACTATCTCTCCAAAGTTAAAATCTTTTTCTCCCAGTAGGACAAAAGAGAGACCCACCTAAAATGATGAGATACAACACAAACAAAATGAACATCGCTGAAAACATCATTAGAAACTTCAGGGATGAAATCCGGACCAGCAGAAAGGGGAACTGGCAAGAACTGTGCACGGGAATCAATGAACTCGCAAAGAAAACACTCGGATAGGCTAGGAGGAAAAGAGAAATATGGTGGAATGAAGAGTGCGAGGAAGCTCTCAGGGAGAGGTCCGAGAAATGGAGAAAAATGGAAATGCTCCAGAGAAAAGGAACACATGGAACAATTCAAGCAACAGAGGAAAGAAACATCCAGAATATTTCAAAGGACTAAACGATCATTTGAAAGAGCTTAACTGGAAGAGATCCAAACCGAATTTGTCAAGAACAATTCCAGAGACTTTTATCAGATCTTCAAGAACAAACTCAAAGGATACCAAGCAGCAAGTTTGAGCTTCAGAAACGAAGGGGTAAAATTGGACTGAAAAAAAAACACCTGTGAGATATTAGCCAGATACTTCCATACTCTCTTGAACTGTCCTTCCGCATTCTCCAAACTAGAATTTCTAGACATACCAGAGACCTTAGAAGATAACGAACCACCAACAAAGGAAGAAGTCAAGGAAGCCCTTGAAAACCTCAAAAACAGGGCAAGTGGAGAGGACTCAATAATGGCAGAAATAATGAAATGGGCAGAACCGGAAATCTTAGATGATCTTAACCAAATCATCAAGGAAATCTGGGAGGAGACGACAATTCCAGAAGAATGGAAAACAGCACTTATCCATCCGCTGCATAAGAAAGGGAACAAACATGATGATGATGATGCATGTTGTTTAAATGGGCCTAACAATGAAGGTCATCGGCCACTAATAATACGAAATGGACGACATGAGATGGTAAATAAAAAATTAAAAGTTAAAAGATTAAAAGGCATGAAATGGTGATGAAAAAAATGATTGTGAGATTAAAACAATCAGCGAATCTAATTTGCAATGCCTTATTCCTAATAAAAGGATAGAAAATAGAGGTGATAATGGAATAAGACATTGCCTGGACAGTCAGATATATATATATATATATAATTCATGTTATGAGTTAAAATAACATATTAAAATACGCAACACGAACTAAAATAGAGTCAATGGGATAAAAGCGCAGTTGACAAAATACACTAAGACAAGAACAATATTACACACGAGAAAAAAGATCACTGTCGATCATAAAACGGGTGACAAGGTCTGCGGACTGCTCGTCACTGCGCAGGATGAGGGAGATGGTATGCGGGAGTTTTAGACTACGGCAGATCGACGAAGTCCACGCACTCCGTAAGGATGTGTACCACGGTGAGATGATTGCCGCAAGTACACACCGGAGGGGGTTCTCCTTTCAATAAATGGGAGTGCGTCAGGATAGATACCATGGCCTATCCGAAGATGACATAATACCACTGCTTCCCTCCGAGAAGCCTGAAGGTTAGTCCTCCATACCTTCGTTGTACCTTTTACCGCTCTCAGCTTATTTGGAAGAGGAGTGGCCTCTCCCAATGGGACATAACCAGATGTCTCAGCTGAGAGCGAATATCACTTGCTGGAACCTTGAAAGGCAACGGGGGCAGCGTTACTGCCTCCTTGGCAGCCTTATCTGCTAACTCGTTTCCTCTACACTCATATGGCTTGGGAGCCACAGAAACGTGATTCTGGTGCTGGCATCCGAACACCTAGCCAGCAGGTCCTGGATTCGTTGCACCAGAGGGTGCCGAGGGAAACAGGTATCAATAGACTGTAGCGAACTCAAAGAGTTGGTATATACAAGAAAGTGTCAGCGTTCATCGGACAGTGCGTACCGCAGAGCTTCACAAATAGCATAGAGCTCTGCTGTGTACACACTAGGGGGGACAAACAGGATGTCAACAACTATAGGGGTGTGTCCCTCCTCCCGATCGCCTATAAAATCCTCTCAAAACTACTTCTTAATAGAATAGGGGCGAATCTGGACCAACAACTACGGGAATACCAAGTAGGGTTTAGGAAAGGCCGCTCCTGTATCGAACAAACATTCAACCTGAAGTCAATACTCCGCCACAGAATGTTGAGTGGTAAGAAAATTGTGGTATCGCTTATAGACTTCAAAAAAGCTTTCAATTCAGTGGACAGAGAGAATTTGGATAAGATCATTAGGGAATTTGGAATCAAAACCAAACTGGCAAATATAACCAAAGAGACCCTAACAGGCACAACCTCCAAGGTAAAATTCTTCAGTTATCTGTCACAATCATTTGAAATCAGGACAGGCATGAGGCAAGGGGATGGATTATCCCCACTCCTATTTAACAGTGTCCTAGAAAAGATAATGAGAATATGGAAGTCAGAACTTGAACATCAAGGGATAATCCCAATCTGTCTAGGGAGAAAATCAGGATGGATTAAAGTCAACTGTTTGGCTTTTGCTGATGACTTTGCTATACTATCAGAAAGTCCAGAGGTCGCAACCATCCAGATTAATCTCTTGGAAAGAATCGCCAGCCAAACAGGACTGAGAATCTCAGCAGAAAAGACTAAATTCACGACGAACATCAAAGATGGACCAAAATTCCTGGAAATGGAGACAGGACAGATATAAAGGGTCAAGAAGTTCAAGTACCTTGGTGAGATGATACAGGAGAATGGAATAGAAAAAGCTGCAGTGGAAGATCAAATCTCAAAAATGGAGAGCGCTTACGGCTTGACAAAAAACATCTACAATAAGAAGTGCTTATCCCGGAATTCCAAATTAAAACATTATAACACCGTGGTCAAAAGAGAATGCCTGTATGCCAGTGAATGCCTGTCCTTGAACTACAAGCTGGAGAAGCTAGAGGTCCTGGAAAGAAGAATCCTCAGAAAAATTATGGGAGCTGTTGCAACTATCACCACCAAGATTTTTTGTAGACTTAGCAACAACAGCAGGGGGCCATTTCAGTATAAATATAAAAATTCCAAAAATATGCAACACGATTTTTTTGCATTTTTTTTTTTTTGAAGCAGCACCAAGACAGCTGATTTTTCTTTGCCCTTGTCACGTATGGCCCAAGGTCTCAGGGTGGCCTATTGGAGTTAGACTTATCTTTCATTTGTACTCTACGGATGACATCTAAGAATACATTTCTGATGCCGATAACACACACCGAGACCTAAGACAAGAACAAAGAAAAATTGACTATCTTAGCGCTGATTTGAAAAAAAAAATAAACACACATTATTGGTGGTGCCGCATTTTTTCAGAATTTTTATATTTATACTTAAATGACCCCAACCTATTGCTAAGTCTACAAAAGAACCTTGGTGGTGATACTTGCAACCAATTAGAGTATATAGTACATAGAATCTCCAAAAATTTTGACTTTCTGATGTGACCTTCCAACAGTTAAACATGTATAACTTCTACAATACCTGGCATAACTCAATGAAATCGGGTGACGTATATCATATTAGATGTGAGAGCTCAGGAAAACAAATACAGAGGTCTAGTAGCACAAATTTAGGTTCTAGATGACATTTCATGGTTTTTTATGTGGTCGTAAACTTTTGACTATTACTGCACAAGCAATAGAAGACTGCTCCAATAAATTCAGTCTGAGGCAAGGTATACAAACAAGTTGATACAAACTGAATAAATAATATGCTCAAGATCCTGTCTGGGAAAAACATATGATTTTCAATACTTTGATCAATAAATTCTGACAGAGATCCAGATAGGACAGTTTTCACTGCTGTGCAAGTGCACAGAAAGCTGTTTTCGTTGCAGTACGATACCTGCACATTGCCTCTTGAAGAGTAAACAAAATGTGAAAGTATTCCAATTAAACAAGGTTTGACAGTCTGCTTTCTTTGGTGTTTTTTCTTCTATTGGGCAATGTCCTAGAAATGAAGAGATGAGAATGCCATTTTCATTATATTATATCATGTTAGTTATCACACCAGATTCAGCGGTCATCGAATTAGAATTTCCACTGTGGACAATAGTTTACTATTTTACCCCATTCAGACCAAGTGTTCTTATAATAAACACAGCTTATGATATTTCTTTCCCAATGTTTCATGTCCGTTTACAACTTTTGAAATGGCCTGTACATATAATAATAGAAGAGTAAATTAACAACAGCTTGTACAGAAGGCTGAACGTGTAGCAATAGGTCAAGTCTTATGATTGTATGAGTAAATAAATATGATTTAATGTTCTAGAAGTTGGACATATTTTTTTATCCTTTAGTAGATCAATTTTCAGAAAAAAATAATTCTTCCTAAAGGAAAAAAAAGAAGAGAGAATTTCTAGCATCTTTTCAGTGTATATCTATCTGTACTTGTACTGTACATTGATAGGAGCACATATTAAGATAAATATTATGATAGCTCATTGTGCACCGTGTGTGTTGGCCGTGTGGTTAGGGGAGCGCAGCTGTGAACTTGCATCCGGGAGCTCTGAAGATGGTTTTCCGTGGTTTACCATTTTCACGCCAGGCAAATGCTGGGGCTGTACCTTAATTAAGGCCACAGCCACTTCCTTTCCACTCCTAGCTATTTCCTATCCCATCATTGCCATAAGACCTATCTGTGTCGGTGCGCCGTAAAACAAATTGAAAAAAAAAAAAAAAGAAGAGATCGTTGCGCGAAGGGGAAGTAGAAAGAACAGACAAGGACAAACATGAAAACAGAAAAGGACAAGGACAGTCTCCACTTCTTCATACACTGCAATCTTCCAACAGATGGACTCTCTCCTCATTAATTCATATTTTTCTACTGTCAGGAGGCTGAGCATCAACACTCATTGAGGGGCCACCTTCAGAACTCTTCAGTCTTGATGTGGTAAGTGGAGGATAAAAAGAAAACCAGACAAACACAGGGGAAAAAGAGGTGGATACATATGGTAAAGGACTACCAATGCAGGACATACTGAACCGTTGGGCTCCATTATGTTTAAATCCAACATTACATTAATTATACAAGGACTGAGCGAGTTGGCCATGCGGTTAGGGTCGCGTAGCTGTGAGCTTGCTTTTGGGAGATAATGGGTTCGAACCCCACCTTAATTAAGGCTGTGGTCGCTTCCTTTCAACAAAATTGTAAAAAATAAAATTAAAAAATGTACACAAGGCAAATTAATTATTACTCATTCTATGTTACCAACATAGAAAAAAACTCATTTTCATTAGTGGTATAAAAATGCGGTTTGTAAGGTTTTGGACTGTTGTGAATTCTGTCCACAACTGGTGCATTTTAGATGATGATGATTATTGATGTTTAAAGGGGCCTAACATCTGGGTCATTGGCCCATGCAGTACAGATGGCTGCAAGTGGCAGGATAGGAAGATGCATGTTGTTTTTATTTTATCATGTCATTTGAGTCATAAATACTGTCTACTGGAAGATGCTCCTTAAGAAAATAACCTTGTACTTTCCACTGAAACGTTCTTTGCTCCATCCAGCTCATAAGAGTTATAAGATTGTTAAAAAAATGTGTCAAAGCATTTCAAATTGTTGACATATTAATCAACAAATAGTGTGCATACATTTGGAGTGTGAAAAACTTCAAAATTCTCAATAAGCAGTTCAAGGGTGAAGACATCAGTGAAACGAAGCAAATAATTTTGAATTAGAAATAAGTCAATAACAGATTCAACTTATTTGTTAGATGACTGAACTAAAGCTTTCCAACCTATTAAAGTCATTCAAAATCTATCCCCACTTCTTGATGAAGCAGTAAAAGCAATTTTTAATGACAATAAACACGGTCACAAGGAAGAATACGACTATCACAAAGAGCCTACGATTGGCCTGTGGCATGATAGCTGAACGATATCATCAATGGTTTCTGATCAAGGCAGCTACAATTCAAATCTTGGCCAATGAGGCATGTAGGATGTTAGATGTTAAAAATAACATCCTTGTGGTTCAGATTACACCTAAAACTGTAAGTCCTGTTGCTAAGATCACACTGTCAACAGTCACAAGCTTGCAAATTTTTTTATTTCTTAATGGCCTAAATGTGAACTCACCAATTGTATATGCTGTAACTTTCTTCAGAATATCGCAGTTAGTTCCGAGGATGCTAGAGCCAATATGGCTCACTTGTATTTTCAGGTTAGATGCCTTAAACTACATGATATTTCAGGTGAAAATTCCACCCTGGGATACAAAAAAGATTTGAACCTAGATTCTCAGGGTGGAAAGCCACAAGCTAAGCATTGCACTATTCTGCCTACCAAAAATAATTCAATAGATAAATCTAAAATTCTTCCATGGGAGTGGTTCTAAATGTGTTATGTCCAAATATTTCTCCTTACTTTTTTAATGCTCAAATTTGAAGTCATTTAACCCCTGGACCGGGCGCGCCAATTTCTGTCACACTACTTTGTCAACCAGTTACGTTTTCAATAGTTTACAGGCTTTCAATCACATAAACATTTCATTTAACAGCGTTTTATCTTTTGTTTCAATGTTATTCTTCAAATAAAATTTAAAACTTGTATTAGTGATTAATATGAATGTACTTAAAATGGATAATCATGAACACGTGAACTAATTCTGACATGGACATGAATACTGCGCCTATTTAAAATGAGTTAAGCAGTAGATACATAATTAAATTAAAATAATGGTCATATTTTAATATTTGCGCAATTATACAATGAAATGATCAGATATAATGGCCAAAAATGACTGGATGAAAAATAAACTTTGTTACCATGTCCAAGAAATCTCTCACTCCTTATCCCCCGAGCAAGGCCATAATTTCACTGCGGTTCGCAAATTTAGCATCGCCCTCACGGCTGTAATTCACTTCCTCCCGCTTCCTATAAATGTACAAATTAATCCAGTATAATAGTTCATCAACCATCTCAGCGTATATCAACTGCATGAAACAGTCAACCTTCCTCGCCTCCCCTTCCAGTCCTGGCAGTATTTTTACAATATTCCTTGATTTTATTCTCGAGTTCCTCCATCTCACGAAGATAAATTCTCTTTCGTTATCGTTATCGTCTTCATAGATCTCACTGACCTAATTGGCCTCCTGCTCCGTATCACTGTTATGATCCTGATCCGTTTATAATTTCCTCCTCCCCATTCAAAAAATCCGAAGCAGAGTCCTCTATTTCATCGGACAACTGACTCAAAATGTCACATATGTCTTCATAATTGACAAAACAAGACCTAAAATAGAAATATACCACTTGTAATTACGCCTGACCTTCCCTAATTACCCAAAAAGTACAGAGGAAAGTAGATTTTAAAGAAATAATTTTACTTACATGACCAGGCGCGCGGTTGACTTTGTCAACCAGCTTCGGGTTCCACTGTTGTCGAAATTCGACTGAAATTAAGGTCAAGAGTGAGAGCAAAGGTATTAGTTGCGAGGTGGTGAAAGACTGACAGTTCTAGGAATTATGGCGTAAAATGGAGAGCTGGTTGACAAAAACAACCAGCGCGCCCGGTCTAGGGTTAATTTCTGATGGTTTCCTGGGTACTTTCTTTTTCTTTAGTCCTGTGAATCTCTTCTGTTCTGTTCTGCGATTACTTGGTTAGTTTAGGAGTTATTAGTTTTATGCCATTCTGATAAAATGTTAATTCTTAGACATAATATATCTGCAACAATGTTCCTAGGTTTACATTGGACCAGGAATGCAGATAAGGGTCTGACAACGGACTAATGTATTTTCATGGCATTTTCTTGGAGGAGAGTGTGGGTAAATCTACAGAGAAACCATACTTAGTACAATCGTAATGTGACAGTTCTCCAGGCAATAACTGAAATACATCCTATGAAAGTCCCATTTATCAAAAGGGTTTTCTATAATGTACTACATGAATGCAAAAGGCTTGAATTGTGATCTCAAATAAATTCAATAAAAGGCAACTAGAGATATCTGAGCTACAAATACTGCTGATTTTAGCAGCAAAATTATGCACACACTTTCTTTAGCAGCAAAATTATGCACACACTTTCTTGTTAACTTGAGAGTCTTCAATCATATGGTGTCCATATCATTGTGTGCAGCAAATTACTTGAAATAAGATACATTTCCACACCTTCACTCAGCCTGGCCTTGAAAAACATCAGAAATAAAACTTCACATTGTCAGTAATAATACAATATTCAGACATATTGATCACATAAGGATGACCTGTGTTAGTAGAACAAAAGAGAAAATACTTCATCATTTCTGTTTTATTCAGAATACGGTACAATTCTCAAATAGAATTATATATCAGAACAGGAACAGTATATCAAACGATAGTTAATCTAAAGGCTAGTTATTTGTTCCTGAGATGTTTCCTCACCCCTCTTCCTTCACCCAAGAGATCAAGTCAAAATTACACTCTTTTACAAACTGCAAGTGCCTTCCTCAAAGACTGGCCAACAAGATAGTGTTGCTAACAAATGAAAATATTCTTATGATGCAACTTTTGCATTTAATTGATTTGTCGTCCATTAAAATAATACGTTTTGAGTTGAGTTGCATCACACGTTTAATTTATGAACGTCATATACTGAACTCCATAATGGTATGGCATTATTTACGGTTGGGGCAAAAGACATTGCAACTTTTTTTTTTTCCCCTGCAGATGTGTGAGCGGATCACAAACTGCTATTTGTCATATGGAAGCTATGCAGGCATAGTGTGTATTCACAACAGATGGCTCTGTGATTGCTGATAGTAGCACAGAGTGCGCTGTGAAAGCAATAGTTTGGCAAGCGTCATGTGAGATGGAAGTAACCCATGTTCAGCAGCACGTGTACATCAAAATAGGCATCCTCCGAGGGAGAAATGCAAGAGAATATCACAGGGAATTGGTGAAAGCCCTTGGGAATAATTCCCCCCCATACTGTACAGTAGCATGGTGGGTAGGAAAGTTTCAGCAAGGACGTGTGGCAACTGGTGATTAGTAATGATCGGGACGACCTGTCAGTGTGTGGACTGGCGTGGCACGTGCCGTCATCGAGCAGCTCCTGCAGGAAGACAGACAATGGAAGCTTCTGGAGTTAGAGAGGGCAAGTGACATTGAGAAATGCACCATCCACAGGATATTGCAGACAAAGCTGCAACTGCGCAAAATCGCATCCCGTTGGGTACCGTGTGCATTGACGGAAGTTCAATAGTGATATGCAACATGCTCGAGCACCTAGCACGCTGGCAACAGGATGGCGACCACTTCCTGACAGATCATCCCGAGCAGTGCTGATTACCGGTTGCCACACGTCCTTGCTGAAACTTTCCTATCCACAATGCTACTGTACAGTATGGGGGGGCATTATTCCTAAGGGCTTCCACCAATTCACTGTGACATTCTCTTGCATTTCTCCCACAGAGAATGGCTATTCTGATGTATGCGCATTGCTCAACACAGGTTACTTCCATCTCGCATGATGCTCGTCACCCAACTAAATTCATAGCGCTCTATATGCTACTACCAGCAATCACAAAGCCATCTGTTGTTGTAAATACACACTATTCCTGTATAGTTTCCACACGACAAAGAACAGTTTGTGATCCACTCACATATCTGTAAGGAAAAAATTGTTGCAAGACTTTTGCCCCAACCTTTGTACTGTGATAAGATATATAACTAATATTCCATCAACTCTACTGACAACTTACTACACCATCTTTTAATCAATTTAATTCTTGCACAGATCTGATTTCATTGTTTTGTTTCCTTCATAGAGGAGTTAAAATTCATATTTATAAACCAGTTTCCAGTACTCACATGACTGGAATGACAATTTCTCATAATCTTTGATTCTCAGTATTTCACGTATCTTACGCAAAATCAATTAAATGTTATTCCTAGTCAATACATGTATCTCACCAGGACAGCCTTCAATGTTTCCTTATTTATATTTTTACAAAGTACAACAGAATTTTTCCTTTACCTTCTAGTGCATCAAACTATTACACCCAAATCAAGTTTGCATGAATTAGCCACTAAATGGAATGGGATCATTACATCTGCACAAACCTATTCTTTTAATCACATATGAAAAGCAATAGTTTCTTTACAGTAGGCATTCTCGACTAATTCATATTTGTAAAATAATTTTTTATCATCAATCCAAACTTAAGAGCTGATGTGCTGTTATTTAGAATTAACTAAGAAGGGACACCCTTGGTTTTGAAGAAACAAAACTGCACCAAAATTCAGTTATAGGTCATTTATTTGTTTGTTTATTTATTTATTTATTTCTTTCTGAATGCAATAACGATAGTTGTTTTACTGCAAAACACGGCAGATGTTCTCTATATTGCTCCAATGAATCAACCTTTACTCACCTACTGTGCCAGTAAATATTGTGTAGGTGCTTGAATCATATGTCTTGTTTGTATACCATAAACATGGACGACATCAATCGAAATGTACAAATATTTGCACAGAATTATTTTACGTAGTTTACGGCTTCAATATTTGACGTACCAATCCTTCATATTTAAGTAATTTAAGTGATTGTCGTCATCTTTGTTCTTCAACAATGCAGGTTTTAACAAACAGTAGTATGATCAGAACCACCAATCTATGACAATCATGCATTTATTTTTCACAGAAACTCATTTTAAGTTTCAAATATAGATGAATCTGATCAATTATTAAGGTTTGAAAATTAGATCTCATTGTAATTAATAACATCAGTTGGTGGGATCTCATCAGGTCATTTCTCATTGGAGAAATAGTTACCCAATGAAGCACATGTTACAGTTGATTTGATCCTTTCTTATTTTTTCACCACACTGCATGCTTAATTCCTTGTTTTGTTCTTCCCCCCATGCATTTCAAGCTTGTATTTTTTGTCAATGTTGTCATCCAGGGTCATTTAGGGCACACTGCATCATTTCGATACTTTTCGGATGTTTAACCCTTCTGACTTGATAGAATTCACTACTTTAGACAGGTGTACAGAGATATAATTACAATCTTCCATTGGGCCCAACATTCTTTTTGTATTTTCCCATGCTGATTGGATTTGTCCTACAAAAGCACAATTTTTCATTCAGATGATCATAACCATCAAACTCAACACATTTTAAATATTGCTATTACTGATTTTTGTGCATGATACTGTTGTTGTGCTTCTAAAATATTGTACTACTGAGGCTATGCCACAGATGTTTACTATAATGAACATTCTTGACATTAATTATTATTTCCTAACTAAGGGCCGGTTTCATCAACGTGGGTTAAACCTTAACGCCGAGTTATACTGTTTTAACTCTAAATTTGACTATTCTGTTTCATCAAGGATGGTTAATTTTAACTCCAGGTTAAGGCCGGAGTTAAGTTAACCCATTCTTTCACCTGATTTAAACTGTTAACTCGAGATTAAGAGCAAAATAGCCAACATAAATCATGCGTTTAATGCAGGGTTGCTTTATTTAGATATGTTAAATGGTGTTCCTAACAGAAATAGGTCAATAATAAGAAGGAACGACTTTCAAAATCTATCTGAGGAACAATTCCTGAAGAGATATAGACTGTCAAACACTGTTGTCAGTGAAGTCGTTGCGTTAAGGTTATTTACCACAGGGTCGTTTCATATAATGGTTGGAGACAACAAGGGTTATTTTTCTGTCAACTGTCAAGTAATCAGTGATTCTAACCTCAAAATTCGTTATATAGTTACAAGATGGCCTGTAACGCTGGCAATGCGATTAAATTCCCTCATTTTTTCTGATGTGTCCTGCTTTTCTTTTAATTTTTCACTATCAGTCTTCTTGCATTCTACGATGCTTTGGTACTTGGTGGCTAATTCAATTGGTAATGGTTTTCCTAAAGCTGAAAAATTCGTGCCCCTAGTTCTCTTCTGAACTTCTTCCATTTTTCGATCACTGCAATCAGTTCTATCACGATCACAAAAGAATAATATCTACCAAAGAACTGAAAAAGAAAACAAATTACCACACAAGAAAGAAACAAAAGAACCACGCAAGAAGTGTGTTCATAATCTCTGATATTTAGTCACTGCCTCCTTGATCGGTATGGCAACTGTTTGTGGCGAGGGTTTATATGGTGTTAGTTAACCCTCTGCCGAAATAGCTTCATGAAACATGTGACTTGTAAGAATAAGTGAAAATATTAACCCTAAGTTAACAAACCCACGGTCAGAGTATATTTAACCCACGTTGATGAAACCAGGCCTAAGAGGATTAATGATTGTAACTGTCTGCCTTTATCAGATCCACCTACATTTATGGTATATAGCAAGATGAGAAAAAATCAGAATTAGTAATCAAGCCAGTTAATGAATTACAACTGGTTACCCACAGCACCAGTCCCCCCACCCACAGCGCTAAGCTGAAATACAACAGAAGGTCTGCCATGAAGATGAAATTGGTCTGGAAGATACATCATTTGTATGTTTCCTTGCATCCTTGGTTATGAACAAATATGAAATCTTGTTGGACAGTGAGTGTCACAGTTTAGATTGCAGTTATGTTAAGGGAGATGAAGGTAATGGGAGCAATTCACTGAAAGCCGAGGTGATGCATTTGGTCCAAAGAGAAAAGATGGAACCAACCAAGTGATTATGACCTCTTACCTGCAAACAACTTTGAAAGTGTCTGACAATAATACATTAAAGAACATTTATTTTGATTATCAAATCCAAGGATATAATACATATGGAGAAACTAATGGGGTTATACACAATAAAAGTAATATTAAAGTCATGTTGGAGTATGTAACAAAGATAAGAGAAGAAGTAACTGTTTTCAAAGGAAATTCATACAAATAAATGCCATTAAACAACATACAACAGCCAAGAAAACTGTGGTATACCATTAGTTATTGGCATTTGATATCTTAACCAACTGAAGCAGACAGAAATACTGGGCTTTTGAGCTTCAAAACTTCAGTCAATTTTTTATTGACAATTCGAAGACAGACCTCAGAATAACATCTTGCCATGTAACAAGGCCCAAAACAAAGAAAAATAATCAGGAAGGAAAAGAAATGATACAAAGAGCAGAAGCATTCATTACTTAATTTAATGAACATATTGAAACTGAAAATATTAAAATGGGATGTTTCTGGAACTGCAATCAAATCCAAATTAACTACAAGATTTCTTGTATGACAAGAAAAACCGAACAAAAGTGTCCACAAAACATTATCATGAAATAAAGTGAGTGTGAGTGGAAAGACAACAAAGGCTATCTTCAATTTTTTGTTACTTGTTTAACATTGCACTAATGTATTGAATGTCTTTGGTGATAGAGGGATGGGAAAGGGCTAGGACTGGGAAGGTAGCAGCAATGGCTTTAATTAAGGTACAGCTCCAGCATTTGCCTCATGCGAAAATGGAAAATCATGGAAAACCATCCTCAAGGCTACCAACGGTAAAATTTAAATGCACTATCTCCTGAATGCAAGCTCACAGCTACGCAACCCTAACCACACGGCCAACTCACTAGGTGCGTCAGTTCTGAACATATATCTGCCTGTGTACAGTAGTTGTTTATATTTTCAGACAATAAAAAAATTATACACAATCTCCCATAGCCTCTTGTTATTTCTTGATGGATGCAGTACTTTTGCATGGATCTTTTGGCACAGATGAAAGCAAACTATAGCTTCCACAAAAATCTGTCTGAAACAGCATGGAAGTTACTGAGGTATGGGTGGTGCTGAGTAATGACATTCGCAGTAAGACTAGTGCGCTTGGATGTTATGAAAGGATCAACTCATAGGGCTAATGCTACTGCAATAGCACTTTCTGGCCCAGTGAGGAAAGCAATGGCAAACTACCTCAATCCTCATCATACTTTGTTATGCCTCATTATGGCATCACCATTGGTTTTTGCATTTCCCTATAATCCCATAATATTTGATGGTGCTTTTGAGGATCAAACCAGCCTCCAACTTGAAGACTTAAAATATACCATTAGTTAGTGGCTTTTAATATCTTAACCAACTGAAGCAGAGAGAAATACTGGGCTTTTGAGCTTCAAAACTTCAGCCTTAGTTACACACAGCAGAAAGCTACATACTACAGTCGTAAACCTGTACAGTAATTAAAAAATGGCAAACGACATGGCCTTGAACACTAATGTTCTTCGTGAGTGTGCATTCTGTGAGCATACCAATGTTATATTTATTTCCTTGTGCATATTGCAATAATGGTTATGGCTTTGATAATTTTATAGAATGGTCTCACATGCATTAGTCATTGGACACTTGCATGTCCTGAAGTTATGGAAGTCAACAGTTCTATGTATAGTTAAGAGCAAGAAATCCTTCAATGCCTCTGGTTTCCAATTGTGTTGTCTCTTATCTAATGTTGGCAGAACCTTTTAAACTTTTAGTGGCCACACCAGTTTTTTGATGAGCCAGTCTCTTATTGGTTTGAAGTAAATTCTGGTGCACAGACACTATGAACAACGGTCAGCTATAGGTAAGAAAAGAAATGGAAGTAGTAAAGAAAATGTGAGCCCAAGCGGTGCAAACACACTGGTTTGTTAAGTTAATGTTATTAGCTTTATGTTCCACTAACTACTTTTCCAGTTTTTGGAGGGCTTATTAAGTGTATCTACACTAGGCTTGGGCTTGAGGAACAGCACTCCGAAGATGTGAAAAGAGGTATCCCTACAGTTGGTCGGTGTGTGTGTGTGTGTGTGTGTGTGTGTAAGAGAGAGCACGAGAGATATGCATGCAGCTAAGTAAGGTTGACCGTAGTAGTGGTAGGTCCTACAGTCATATTACAAGACATTTTCTTTATTTAAGCTTAAATAATTATGATTTATTATATTATTACACCATTTGTTTGACAACAAACCGTTTCTAACAAATAGTTATAATTGCAATATACTGGTAACTAAATTTTATGAAAAATATTTACTTGTTTTCAGTCATAAAGGAACAAAATGAGGTATTGCAAATGAAATATTTGCTTTCAACTTACTGAATTCTCCATAAAATCACCAGGCATATAACTAAATGATAATATACAATTAATTCTGAATTTGGTCAAGACTTCCAGTCTATCAAATTAAATAACTTGATTGTTTAGCTCTTTTGACTTCTTTAGACTCTGTGAACTAAGGGTAAAGGTAGGCTGTCAATCAACACAAAGGAACTGCTAGAAGCAGTTAAGGGCTAGTCCTGAGCAGGACAGAGGCACTGTAACATTCCATTACCAATAAAATCCTCTGTTTCCATTTCAGCAAGATTCCATGGATGATATTCTACATAATTATTTTCATGCAGTTCTGCTCTTTTGGCTTCAAAGTGACACTTGTCAGAGACCTCTACTGATCAACTGCAGAATTTTATAGAAAATTGAGCATCACTACTGAATTCAGAGGTACATAAATTTGGTGTGATTTTGTTCACTAGAACTTGAAGGTGTCCTTTGTCACTGTAGTCACACTTCTAGCACCATTTCAGTAAAATGCCATGAGGATACACTTATAAAGAGCGTACTTTGACAATAATAATTCTTCAAATGGATTCAGAGGACCTGCCTGCAACCTTCTTGACATCAGACCCACCAAACACCTCAAGAGAGTGATAAAATTTACATAGTGGTTTGGAGAATGAAAACAGGAATGAGCATTCACGGAACTTGTCTTTCACTTGAGTCATGAGATACCTTCTCAAATTCTATGCTACTGACTGGGACTGGCATGGAAATAAAAGCATCTTAGGCCAGCATTTAACCATGAAAGTACAGTCAATTCCTTTTCAAACTTTCACCAGCCAACAGTACACAAGTAGAGACTATTACCAGTATCATTTACTACACAGGATCTTTATTTGACTAAGTCACTGACCACACAAACAACATTAAGAGGTGAAGTATGGGATACAGTGCTGGATCACTGAAGTCCAAACAGAATTTCATATTTCTGTATGGAAAACTTTGTACACTAGTCAAAACATCACTTTGGCACTTTAATTACAGAAGTTTGTTTGTGTTAATATTCAAATAGAATAACACGTACCCAATTAATAAACATGCAGAAATAACAGAGACCACACAAATCCATCAATCCAACAAGTATATAGCATAGAAATTTACAATATCTGCCAAACCTATGTATGATGTCACTGTCAGAATTTTATGAATGATAAGAGTTTCATAAACTATATACCATACATACAATTCACATTACTGCACAAGCATACTTTATGTAATATAGAAACAATGACGATGAATGGTAACATAACTTCACACTTGGTACATATAGAAGATAAGCAATTAAAAATAATTATCTGAAACTATTCCTTTCACATAATATTTTATCAGATATAGCCTACACTGCATTTGAGATACTAGTAAAAACTTGAAGAGAATTTTTAAACGAATTAAGTCTAAAATTACAAAAAGTCATGGATAGGGATGTTAAGAAATGATTATAGCATAAATGGAGGTTAAATTTAAAAAAATGCCCTTAAGGAGGCTTAATATTACAGCAACAATTTAAAAGGAAGAAATTTCCTTGATGATGAGTTACAAAGACAGACGTACCTACATTAAAAACTAAATCCTTTGGCATTATCACAACATACATTTATTTATTCTAAATTGGATCCAAATATAATTCTCTTGATTAAGCAATCTGAAAAATGTTATCACAAATTTTGGTATAGGGACATAATTATTAACTACCACCACATTTTGAATTCAATATAATATACTAATTTTAAATTTTATATTGCCTTTGTTACCACAATGAACAACATTTTTAGTCCAAGTCCATTCATTGGATTATTGCTGGAAGATACTTAAACAGTAAGAAAAATATATAAATGAATTCTCTTAACAAAAATTTACATTAAACTTCTTAACAATTAATGATATGAATGAAATGAAACATTGAAAAATAAAATCTATCGTCTTCAATTATTAAAATATGTATTGTAAGTAATTTAAATGTTGGAAATTGGTCAGCATTCCTTTACTGTAAGTTCATATTCAAAATACGAATCTGTATATCCTGGTATGTTTCTTTAACATGAATTTAGTGGTCCCAATATAGTGAATCATCATCTCCTCCAAACTAGTAAAGCTTCAATTTCTGATGTTTTACAATCATACATCGTGCAATTCTAAAGGAACTTCAAAATAAAAAATATATTTTGGTGATACCCAGCAAAAGTACTTAGATTTACAAATAAATATTACTAGAAACATTTTCTTTCAAATGTTAATAGACTTCACCTATTAGAAATACCAATTTTATAATCTGATAATAGGCAATAACAGACATCTACTGTAGCCTTAAATATACTGAATGTCTGTCTGCCTCTTAATCTCATTTCCTGATATGGGCTTGGGGATGAGATGAGATGAATTTATATGGCTTTATTTTTCTTTTCTTTTTTTATGGTTGTATGCCCTTCCTGATGCCATCCTCAGCTAAAAAGCTATTGAAGATAAAATTAATTATGGTGAATGAAATTGGGAAAGGAGGTGGACCTAACTGGAACTGCCCCAGCATCTGCCTCGAAGTGAAAATGGGAAACATCAGAAAACCATTTTCAGGACAGCCAGCAGTGGGGTTTGAACCCATATGTCTCTCAAATGCAGAGCCTGGAACTATAATTATAGTGTGTTAACACGTGTGGCCACTCCGCTTAGTCCTTAAAAGTAAATGAGTAACTATTTGATATTCAAAGGGTATGATAGCGACAAATATTAAAGGGTGCAGTCTCGATCGAGTAAGCAGTGTGAGTGGATGTGCTGAGTGAGTGCTGAAGTATGGGGATAGCGCTAGAGCTTTATCCAGTGAGGATTGGAAGTTGGCAGTACAGGAGAAAGAAGAAATCGGAATCCAGTATGAGGATAAAGTGTGAGAAAATAGGGAAGATGGCAGGGCGGCTGGTGGCGGTGGTGCTGGTAGTGCTGTTTATAATAGGTGGAGTAGAGCTAAACCCGGGGCCAGGCGCAATATTAAATGTTTTAAGGATGAGGTCACACCAATTTCAAGAATTTATTTTGTCATTCAGAGTTTTAATTTTATGGTTGTAAAAAAATAAAGTTTTAAAGGAGTTTACAAGTACAATTAAATAAAAGTGTTCATTCTGAAATTTTCCACATGAACCGAGTAGAATTCTACTCTGCATGCAACAATCTGAAACAAGCGACAATAACAATGAACATTTGAAATAAAAACTATTTTTTTATTAAACATGTAGTTTTTACTCCATAATGAACATCTACATATGTACTATATGACAACTCATATGTAGTTTTCATCCATATTTATATCTGACAAGGATGAGAATTTCAAAGTCATAATTCTGATGAACATACGGTATCTGGTCATATAGGAAAGACAAAAGGCCTAAAGGTCAATTAATTTCAAGCTCTTCATACTTGGCTGCGCGGTTCAGCTAATATAGCTGTTGGGCTTGATTTCAAGAGATAGTGGGTTCAAACCCTATTATTGGCAGCCCTGAAGATAATTTGCTGGGGTTTCCCATTTTCACAGAAGGCTGTACCTTAATTTTTTTTAAAAAAATTATTTACATCGCATCGACACAGACAGGTCTTGTGGCAATGATGGGATTACAAAGGGCTAGGAGTACGAAGGAAGTGTCCATGGCCTTAATTAAGGTACAGCCTCAGCATTTTCCTGGTGTGAAAATGGGGACACCACGGGAAACCATCTTGAGGGCTACCGACAGCGGAGTTCGAACCCACTATCTCCCGAATGCAAGGTGGCAGTTACATGACTCAAATCCATGCAGCTACTCACTTGGTATGTACCTTAATTAAGGTCATGGTTGCTTCCTTTTCAATCCTAGCCCTTTCCTATCCCATCATCACCAAAAGACCTGCCTGAGTTGGTGAGACATTAAACCGTCAACAAAAGAAAAATATTCTAGTTCCTCATTCAAAGTGTTTAACTCGCACAATATTTCATTCTATGTCCCCATGTGTTCACACAACTTTGTGTCCAGGAGAGAGAGAGAGAGAGAGGGGTTGAAGTTCACACTTCATTAATATCAAAGTCTTTCAATTCACTGACATAATGTATATATCTCGCCAAACCAAATATCAGGTTTTTTCATTCCAATTCCTGTAAATATACAAAAGAACAATTAAATATTTGTATGAAGTTGAATCAACTCAGTAGTTAGAGTGTGACTCACATGACAGAGTAAGAATCAAATCTTTTGAAACAAAGGCAATTTCTGAAATTTTAAGAGAGGTAGGTATCCAATACCAACCTGTAGTCTAGGGGCAGCAAGTCTGCCTATTAACCGGAGATCCTGGGTTTGATTCCCAGCCAGGTTAAGGTTACTTGTACCTGGATCCGAGGTCTGGTTCGGGGTCCACTCAGCCTACGAGAGACCACAATTGAAAAGCTATCTGACAATGGGATAGCACCTGTTTCCCACAACAATTTATTCCAATCCCTTACTCCTCGTCCTATAAATAAAATTTGTTCCAATTTATCCTCTTGAATTCCAACTTATTCATCTACTTATGTCATTACATTCCATCTCTCCAATGACAGCTCGAAACATACCAAATAGTTAAGCATCTCGTCTTCTTATTCCCAAGTCTTCTCAGCTAAAAGTTTGCAACATTTTCATAATGCTACTCCTTTGTCAGAAATCATCCAAAACAAATTGTGCTGCTTTCCTTTGGATATTTTCCAGTCCTCTTATCAAGTACTCCTGGTGTGGACCCCATACACTGGAACCATACTCTAATTGGGGTCCTACCAGAGACTTATAGACCTTCTCCTTTACATCCTTATTGCAACGCCAAATTACTCTTATAACCATGTGAAGAGAGAAGGTTTCTTAACTACCCCAATGAAGATCATTCATTATATTAACACCTAAGTGATCCTCTTAAGGTATTACCACCCCATCGATACAGTAATTAAAACTGAGAGGTCTTGTCTTGGTCCCCCTGCAGTCGCTCACGATCCTGCAACTCATTTATTACTCTGTACAATATAACATAAGGCAGTGATCATGGGGTCGAAGAAGGACTCGACAGCTAAAATAATACTTTCGGGGGAGGAGATCGAACAAGTGTCTAAATTCAAATATTTGGGAAGCATAATCAGAAATGATCTTTATTGCTTGGATGAAGTGAAGACTAGAATTGCAATGGCAAAGGAAGCATTTATGAAACAAGAGACACTGTTGAGTGGGCCTCTAAATAAGGACCTTAAGAAGAGGTTAGTGAAGTGCTTTGTGTGGAGTGTGGATGAGGCTGAGACTTGGACGTTAAGAAAAGAGGAAGAAAGAAGACTACAAGCATTTGAAATGTGGATCTGGCGGAAGATGGAGAAAATCAGCTGGCAGGAAAAATTAAGGAATGAGGAAGTATTAAAAAGAGTGGGTGAAGGAAGGAGAACGAAATTGGAATGTATTCAAAGACGGAAGAAAAATTGGTTGGGCCACTGTTTGCGACGAAGCTGTTTAATAACCGAAGCATTGGAAGGGAAGATACAAGGAAAACTGAAGAGAGGAAGGAAGAGGTATCACTTAGTAGATAGTGTAAAAGTAAATAGCAGCTATTGGAAGACAAAGAGAATGGCTAAAGACAAAACAGCGTGGAGAATTCATGCGAAGACCTGCTGATAGGCAGATCACCAGTGATGATATAACATCACCCGCAAATAGCCTTATCTGTGGTTCTAGTTCTTTACTGATACCATTTATACAGAGTGTCCCACTCAACTGCGCGACCCCAAATATCTCCTAAATGAAACAAAATATGAAAATTCCAACTGGCCAGGAACGTACCCATGTCAGGGGCTCACACAATGAGAAGGTGTGCACAATCCATAAAGGTGAACAAGTAGCACTTCCAACGCCAAGTTGCGTTTTTTTTTTTAAAATGGGACATGTATGCTTGTTCTAGCAAAATGAAAACTAGAGCTGCAATTGGTGCTAACACACTTGGTTTCACGTTTCTAAACCTCATACGTTCTGAAATACGTGGCTGTTAGAGGATGGCAATGGCGCCACCATTTCTGACGTAATGCAACGCATGTACTTCTGTGCTCAGAGCAGGGGATGTTTGCACTGGCCTACAGCCTGCTGTAAACAAACCGATACCAGCTCTGCATGTTGTAGCTTCAGTGTACTAGTGTCTCCTGATCTGGTCTGCTGTCATACTGTACCGTAATTCACGTACGTTTCAGATACTGCTTTCACTACTAACACATTAAACCGTGTTTTCGTGTGGCGTGTAACAATTGCCCTCAGCTAGTCGATGTGCCGGCCTTCAGTAACGAAGAACACCTGGATATTATTTTAATTTACGGCGAATGTCGCAGAAATGCAACCGCGGCTCTGGCAGTACGCCGAATGCTACCCAGATTGATGGTGTCCTTCACCTCGTACCATTGCCAACATCTGCACGAAACTCAGGGAACAGGAAGCCGGACTCCCACAAAGGGACAACATACAAAGACAGCGAGTGGCACTTGAATCGAAATTGCTGTTCTGGCTGCTGTAGCGCACAATCCTCAGGTGAGTGTCCGGCAGATTGCACCAGGTTCTGGAATAAGCCACAGTAGTGTGAGCAGAATTTTGCAAAGGCATCGGTTTCATCCGTTCCATATCTCACTGCACCTGGAACTGTATGGGACGGACTTTGAATCCTGCATTGTATTCTGTCGTTATGCACTTCAGCAGTTGCAAGTTAATCCAGCATTCCTACCTAATATGTTGTTTACGGATGAAGCTTCATTTACAAATCATGGTCATGTGAATCTGCGGAACATGCAATACTGGTCCGAGCAAAATTCCCACTGGATTCGCCAAGTTGCTCATCAACAACAGTGGAGTGTCAATGTTTGGTGTGGTACCATTGGTAATTGTATTTTAGGTCCCTATTTTTATCAGGGAACATTAAACAGACAGCGATATTCATCATTTCTGCAACACACTCTACCCCTCCTCATGGAGGATGTGGGATTGGAAACGCGTCTATCAATGTGGTTCCAGCATGATGGATGCCCCGCACATTCTTCAAGAGTTTCCAGAGATGTTGTGGATGCGACGTTTTCAAATAGGTGGATAGGACGGGGAGGTCCTGTGCGATGGCCACCTCGGACCCCAGACCTGACGCCATTAGACTTCTTTCTCTGGGGCATAGTGAAAGATAGAGTGTATCAAGAACCGCCAACGACAGTAGAGGATATGCAACATTGTATTAGTGCGGCGTGTGCGGCAATATCTGTAGAAACACTGCAATCCGTGCAACACTCTCTTGTTACCAGATTCTAAAAGTCTATTGATGCAAAAGGAGGGCACTTCGAACATCTGTTGAAGTGACACGATTTCAATGGACAAGACGCTACTGGTGATTTGTGGGTGCATTTTCCATGCCAGATGTACTGCACAACAATGAAGTTTCTGAGGGCTACAGGCCACTAGTAAATGTGTTTAGAAAAGCGGAACCAAGTGTGTTATCACTAGTTGTAGCTCTAGTTGTCATTTTGCTAGAATAAACATACATGTTCCATTTAAAAAAGCGCAACTTGGTTTGGAGGTGTTATTTGTTTGCCTTTGTGGATTGTGCGTGCCTTCTCGTTGTGTGAGACCCTGACATGGGTACGTTCCTGGCCAATTGGAATTTTCATATTTTGTTTCATTTTGGAGATATTTGGGGTTGCAGAGTTGGGTGGAACACCCTGTATATACATATAAGAAAACAATAATACTGCCCTGTGGGAACCCCTTCTCTTTCCCTCTTAATCATTACAGGATCAGATAACACTTCACCTACTCTAATTCTCTGAGACACGGAAAACGTTCGATAAATTTCCAAGTTCTTTGAAAACGTTTAGGAAACAGCTAGGTGAACAATTCATAGGAAATCTGCCACCCAGGCGGCAGCATAAATGCAGATCAATGATGATTGATTGATTGATTGAAGTTAGGTTGTTGAGTTTCAACAGGAGGAAATGTCTTCCCAGATTTAATTACCGTGTTGATGGGGTGAAAATACCTTATGGGGATCATTGTTTTTTTTTTTGCTAGGGGCTTTACGTCGCACCGACACAGATAGGTCTCATGGCAACGATGGGATAGGAAAGGCCTAGGAGTTGGAAGGAAGCAGCCGTGGCCTTAATTAATGTACAGCCCCAGCATTTGCCTGGTGTGAAAATGGGAAACCACGGAAAACCATCTTCAGGGCTGCCGATAGTGGGATTCAAACCTACTATCTCCCGGATGCAAGCTCACAGCCGCGCGCCTCTACGAGCACGGCCAACTCGCCTGGTGGGGATCATTGTAAGTCTCCGTAGTGACCTAGGCTGGTGGTGATACTGTGTATGTTGGGAACGATCCAGCCGAGTGGGATGCAATACTGTTAAAGTGAAGGTTGGAGGACGTGGCCAGTAGCGTGCAAGAGTTAAGATGCTGATATGACTTGGACATCAGTATTTTATGATCAATGTCTAGTCCATCACAGATATATTTTAATTATTAATTCTTTTTAATTATATGTTATTTAGTCATAATATTTTATGGATGTGAAACAATTTTAACGAACAAATTCATTATAAGAAGGTTCAATGTAAAAGCTCAACCTTGAGATAATCGTTTAAAAAGGCTGAAGATGCTCGATATAATGAGCGAAACATGCCACTGTTAATGTTTGTATTGTAATAAAATGTCCTTCTAGAGACAATGAATATTTTTATGTATTGAATTATGTGGAAAATATAACAAGAATTGTAACTATTAGTGAAAATAAATACGTAAACCAAGGACAAGTTGCTGTGATTTTACTTCACAATGCAATATTTTGTGTATGTTTAAAGTGTAATGTTCCTTTATAATATTTTAGTTAAGAAATAGACTAAAAATAAATATTTCTTCCTTAAACTTCCATCCTGAAATCAAGGTGCATTTTTATCGTTCGTAACGTCTTACGGGTCTAAAAATATCGTTTTTACTGTTCACAGCGGACTGATGACAGAGCTTTTAAGGAAGCTTACAGGTCATCAGTGCAAAATTGTCTCAACATATTAGCTTCCACCAGTATTCCGATTACATCCCCATTGTATTTCGTGATGGAAAGTTTTTCCCTCCACACCTTCTCAAAGACAGTCTAATTTACGGACTGTACTACTGCAATAACTTGGTGAAAAGAGGAGGAGAACTTGGGCCCTGTTTAATCACTGCACTAAAATAGATCTGTCATTCGATACTCCCTAGGAAATGATCTTCTTTAACTACAGAATTTTTTACTGAAATGACCAAAATGAAAAATAAAGTTATTTCGAACTGCCCCAATTCCCTGAATATGAAAAACAATGAAATCTGAATTTTGATTGCATATTATACATAAATCATTAGCATTTCAAACAGGAGAAGTAAATGCATAGTAATTTCAATTCCTGCTACATAAACACTGCTATGATGATCAGCAAACTATAAAGTCATCCATTAATGGACAATGTTATATACATCTTAACATAATGCTATGTGATGTGATTCGATTCATACCTGAGCTGTGTCTTGTTTTTCGGTAACTCACAGAACAGTGCCTACTATTCTCAATTTATACTCTCAGCTATTAGATAAAACTATGTTCACAAGGAAGCCATAACTATAATTTTGTTTTAATGCTATGAGATAACTCCTTGGACATCCTTAAAAATCAGAAAAGCAATACTGGTCATTTTATTAACTTCCCCACAAGAAAATAATGTATTTATCAAAAACTTTCTAATCCAGAGAATATGTTTTAACAATGCAAGCCTACAATATGGAAATCTGTCTGAAGTTATATCAACAAAATCTTAATATATTAATATCTACTAACACCAAGTTCATTGTCAACATACAGAAAATAACTGAAAACTGATTGTGGTGACTGAAAGTACTGTTAAAAAAAAAAAATCACATACAGGTTACATGTTATCCCCTTGGTTATCTTTTTGATATTCAGGATATAACGAAATTAGGCCAAAATAAACTTCCTGATACAGAAGTTGCACTGAATATGCATTGACCACTTTCCAACAAGTAAAAGTACACCATTTAAGTTATCTTTAAAAAAACTTATAACAATAGATACCAGGTAGGAAATCATTAACTAAGCATTGCATCTGAAGCATATACGAATATCAAAACTTAAATGCCATTTTATAACAGTCAAGCATAAAGTAATTACAATTAAGTCAAATTATGTGTCATGGAAATGTTCTGGTAAAAACAAAAGAAGAGAAATGCAAAACGAACACAAAGTACTCCACATGGGATGGGACAATGCAATGCTCAGTTAAGAAGATCCAAGCACATCGGCAGCAGTCTGGCAATCTTCCCCAGGCCAGTTGCTTGTAGTTTTGTGGATCAGCACTACAGAAGCCCTATCTCCCTCAGAGCCCCTTCCACTGCTTCATCCTTTAGAAGGGAGAAAAAACCAACCATTGCAAGATTGGAGTTGATAATCTACTGATTGCAAAACTACAGATAAAATCTATATAATTAAGCATTCAACAAATATTTTAAAAACATATAGCATTCCAACTGAAGTTCTTTGTGGATTATTTAAACATAAAAATCTACCTTCCAACCGTACTTAAAGTAGAAAATACAAGAGTGACGATAATAAAATGGAATCAATAAATCTACCATAATCTATTTTTAAGTAAAAATAAATTTTTAACATACTTTAAAATTCTATAAAGCATTAGGAACTATGGTTACTTCAGGATAAAGAGTAATGAAATTAATAAAATTCTCTCATGTTTTGAGAAAGATATAATTTATGGAGCTCAACTACTTTTGTACTCCTGACTGCTAATGAAGAAAACCTTCCAGCACACTGTACACTACCTTATAACGTATGCAGTTCCATCAACTAGTACGTGATTGCATTCACTCAACAAATATAAGGTCATACAAAAGAATTTGAGCAAACAAGAAGCAAAATAAAGTGCTTTGAATTATGGGGACTGGAATTATACTTCATAATCTATTAAACTAGACTAAAACTTGCTATTAAAGAGCCAAGCAGTCTTCAAGTTGCTGGTGTTTATGTTTTGTTCTAAGTGTGAACGTTCACAGAGAATGGAGAATAACATAAATAAATTTACAGAAAGAATTTTTCAAATATTCAAACAAAATCCATTTCATATAGTCCCTGACTGTTGCTAGTCCTGCAATACTCGCTGGTAAAATGCAAACTGTTTATTGTATCATTAATCACTAACACCCATCACTGATTAAAGTCTTAACAACCTAATCAACACAACTTTGATGTATAGTTCTATGCCAAAAAGTTAAGCGCATGGATGGTAGCTTCTGAGTCCAGTGGGAGGATCAATTTTTCAAGTAATTGAATTCTGTATAGCATCTGTTATAAAAAGTCTGTTCATCACCATGACATTTATTACCTGTGAGATAATACCTCTTGGGCAAGATTCATAACTTATTCCAATGGTCTTTGTTGTATGGCTGGGCTGAGATCCCAAGCTGACAGGCTCGTTCCTGGCTCAGTCCAGTGGTATTTTAAGTTGCTTAAATATGTCCGTCCTGTGTTGATAGATTGGCCGGTCCCATGGTGTAGGGGTAGCGTGCCTGCCTCTTACCCGGAGGCCTCGGGTTCAATTCCCAGCCAGGTCAGGGATTTTTACCTGGACCTGAGGGCTGGTTCGAGGACCACTCAGCCTATGTGATTAGAATTGAGGAGCTATCTGACGGTGAGATAGCGGCCCCGGTCTAGAAAACCAAGAATAATGGCCGAGAGGATTCGTCGTGCTGACCACACGACACCTCACAATCTACAGGCCTTCGGGCTGAGCAGTGGTCGCTTGGTAGGCCAAGGCCCTTCAAGGGCTGTAGTGCTATGGGGTTTGGTTTGGTTTGGTTTGTGTTGATAGATTTACTGGCACGTAAAAGAACTCCAGCGGGACAAAATTTCAGTACCTTGGCATCTCCGAAAACCATAATAGTAGTTAGTGAGAGGTAAAACCAATAACATTATTGTTACTTTGTTGTATGTTATGGTTTAAATTAACAAAAACTTTTCAGTCTGTCAAATGCACAGCAATTACAACATCAATTATAACACTATAAACATACCTGTAAAAATACATACTACAGTTGAACCTGACTGATATGTATATCAAGGGGAAGAGAAAAAACTACTTGTAACTCAGAATTAAAAATCAGACTTACACAATACATCACATACTTACTGAAAAACCAATGGACTAGACCTACATGTGTAAATCATTGCAAGTAATAAATACATTAAGACAAAAAATATTATTTTGAACTTAGTCCAGCCTTAAAGAAATCATATAGTTTGGCTTGTTTCACTTTTCTTGCATTAAGAGCATAAACCTCCTTTAGGAAACTTAGTAATAAATTCAAAGCATTTTCACTACAACTTTTCGCACTGATGTAACGCCTACACACTTCGATTGCAGTTAACACTTCACTTAGTTCATATGTCAAGATTCAAGTCGTTATCTCCATCTCCAATGTCACTATCGCCTGTAGCTGGTCCATCACCGCCGCGTTGTTGGCATACATCTATTCATCCGGTAGTTCTCCACATACAGCCAGATTATCATCGAAATGCACAAAAGTATCTAATTCTACACCCTCTGGTAGCGTTAGCTCATAGCCAGACAAAACTTCGTCCCCATAATCATCATTAGAGGCAGCCTCTTCTAATAAGACACCAGCTTTGCACAAACAGTTGCTGCTTGTGGAGGATGACTCCTGCTTCCATGCAGCCCGAATGAAGTCCATGTCTTGTAGCAAATTATTGGAGAGAGGTTCATTTCCTGCATCACTCAGTTTTATAAAATGTTGAACCAGCATTTTTCTACAATGCGGTTTGAAATTTCCAATGATGCCCAAATCAAGCGGTTGTAGAACACTGGTACAGTTAGGAGGGAAAAATTCCGCTCGGACATTCTCCAGAACAATCCATAAGAAGAAGGATCTTCTTCTGTTCTTTTTCACTTTAATGTCCAGTTTTTCAACCACTCTTCCATTGGATTCATATTCCGTAGGTTTTGTTTTCGCACCCTTAAAATACCTCGAATTCTTCGGTTTTCCTATCACAAGTGGAGGAATTTTGTCAGATCCATCTGTGTTGGTGGCGAGAAGTACTGTTACACGAATTTTACTTTTCTTCCCTCCATGGCATGAGTCACCTTTTCCAGCTAATGTTTTATTAGGAAGGAGATTGTAGAATCGGCCGGTCTCATCACAGTTGTAGATGTTTGAAGGCTGATAATTGCTTACGGTGCCTGGCAGAACCTCTTCTTTCCAGTGTTGCACCGTGACGTTGTCCGCAGATTTTGAGTCACCTTAAAGTGTTCTCCCTGTAATTCCATGACGATCTTTAAATCCTTGCAAACAACCTGATGAAGCCTTGATCAGCAGTGATACTCATCATTTTAGCTAAATCTATCGCCTTTGCCTTCAGCATGTCTCCACTAATTGGTAGAGCTGCAGCCCGCTTTTGCTGGAACCATGTGAAAAGTGCTTCCTCCAAATCTACATACCATCATTCTTGCTGACGGCTGCGCGTTGCTGATTTTGAACCCAGTTTTAAGAACTCATACAAAATAGCGTTTCTTTTACTGATGACTATACATAACGTGGTATAAGCATCCCTAAGTGTGGAGCGATTTCGGTTTTTGTTTTATGTGGATTAGCGTCCACTTCTCGTATAAATTTTCCTTTTTCTGTTCTCCATGGCTAATCAAAAGCAACTGAATGACAAAACTGCTGTTCAAAAGTAAACACCAGATACCGGCATCATGGGCATTTTAATTCTCTGTTGTTCCCACGGAAGAAATTCTCATATTCAAACAAATTTACTGTATTTTCTTTTGTTTCCGCACCGAAACCGCCCACTTTGCTTAAAATGTATCTTAATCTTTGACTGCGTGTCAAAAACAACGAAGGTAGAGGAGCAGCGAAGGGGACTCGCCTTTGTTAAGCCGCCAGTAAGTAAGCTGCAACAATGTCATTCGGCGAAACTCTTTGTGTTCTGTTTCAGCACCGAAACCCGATCGCTCTACTTCTGCCTACGCCGACAAAGAGGAAACTTCGTAAATACAGTAGTTTATTTTTAAAAAGCACGTGCTCATTACAATTACGCAAAACTCAGTTATATTTCACTGACATTTAAAAGGTATAACAGCGAATTACGTATAAACGGATTACGTATAAAAAAGGTTTAATTAACACGATTTTAAATTATATTTTGCCGGGACCTGAAGGATATTACGTACAAATACGAATTACGTAGAAAAGAGTTACGTATAAAGCAGGTTCAACTGTATTATACAAAAAATGACATGTTTCGTTCCACAAGAACACCCTCAGATTCTATCGAATCACACGTATGATATCCTTTGACATCACTAACATGTACACCAACATATGAAGGTAATCCCAAAAATAAGGTCTCCTATTCCTTTATAAATACATATACCTGTTTATTTCCACAATGATTTACATCATTTTACAGCTTGAACATTTAGCTATATTTCTACATAATCACCATTTCGGTTGATGCATTTTTGGAGATGCTGTGACAGTTTTTGTATGCCCATGTCATACCAGCTTGCTGCCATGCTGTTCAGGAAGTTGTGAACCTCATCTTTCACCTTGTCGTCGGTGTTGAATCGCTTTCCAGCCAAATGTTCTTTCAACTTGATAGTCACTGGGTGCCAAGTCAGGACTATAGGGTGGGTGGGTGATGATGTTCCACTGAAACTGTTGCAGGAGAGCAACGGTTTTCCGGGTGACGTGTGGGCGAGCGTTGTCATGGATAATGTTTACGCCCTTGCTCAACATTCCTCTTCTCTCACTCTGAATTGCCCGTCTGAGTTTTTTCAGGATCTCACAGTACCTGTCAGCATTAATTGTGGTCCCAGTGGGTATAAATTCGACCAATAATAGCCATTTTTGATCCCAAAACACAGTTGTCATGACTTTACCGGCAAACTGTGTTTGCTTGAATTTCCACGGCTCTGGCGAAGAGGGATGCTGCCACTGGCGTGATTGTTGCTTGGTCTCAGGTGTAAAGTGGAACGCCAAAGTTTCGTCACCCATGACAATTGAGTCCAAAAAGTTGTCTTGTTCAGCTGCAAAGTGTTGAAGAAATGCGCGGGAAGAATCAATTCGCTGCCGCATGTGGTCTTCAGTCAGCATGCGTGGCACCCATCTTGCGCACACCTTCCCGTATTTCAACTTTTCCGTTAAAATTCTGTGAGTGGTGCTTCGGGAAACTTCAGGAACCAAAGTGCAGAGACCATCCAGGGTTACCAGCCGATCTTCACGCATGATTTGCTCAACCTTCACGACTGTCTCAATGGAAATTGACGACTCCTGCTCCTTTGTTCGTCGTCAATTTCAGTCCGACTGGCTGCAAACTCTCTACACCACTAACGAACATTTTTGACATCCATGCAGGACTCACTATACACCTCCGTCAATTGGCAATGGATTTCAATTGGTTCAATACCTTTTGCATTAAAAAACCAAATAACTTCACACTTGGCGGTAACATCCAATGGGAGTTCCATTCTCAATGGCTACCAAGCCAAGACAACATGCACATGTTTATATGCGAGCGCGGGAAACACTCTTCACAATATTGTGACCAACAGCCACATGAACAGAGTGCTGTATTTATAAAAAAAATAGGAGACCTTATTTTTGGGATTACCCTCGTACCAATAGATGAATCCATTAAAATTATCGAAAATCTTCTTAAAGAAAACATTTCCCTACAAGAAACCAAAGAAATTATCAGCCTTCTTAGAACAACACTACAATAAATTGCTTTGCATTCAACGACAAACTCTATTGCCAAAAAGAAGGGTTAGCCATGGGTTCACCATTATCAGGTATAATAGCAAACATTTTTCTGAATAACTTTGAAAACATCTTTTTAATGGGTCAGCATTCAAAAGGAATCTTACACTAGAGCAGATACGTGGATGATGTCATGTATATATGATAATGTCATCACTAACGCACACCATTATTAAACACATTAAATTCTTTACAAAAGTCCATCAGTTTCACAATGGAGCCAAGAACTAACAAGAAAATAAACTATTTAGACATCACAATCAACAGGAACAATGACAACCTATCTTATAAAGTATACAGAAAGCCCACTCAGATGTCGCACACTATTGACGAGTCAAACCACCCATACACACACAAAATAGCACGACTGAATACAATGAATGGAAAATTCTAAATTCCCATGGAGGGAATTAGATATTTTGACATGAATACAATGATACACAGAGCTATTTCCATACCAATGAGCACAACGGATTTCAATAAAGAGATACAAATCATTAAACAAATCGCAAAAGATAACAACCACCCTACAGACACAGTAGATAAACCATTAAATAAACGTAAGAAAAATCGCTGAGAAACCACCACAAATGACAAAGAAAAATACGTGGTTCTCAACTACGTTAACAAGAACACATACAAAGTAGCTAATACTTTTAAGAAACAAGGTTTAAAAGTAGCCTTTAGAACGAACAACACACTACAGAGACACATCACCAAGTGCTACCTACACCAAAAAGACCCTTTCTCATGTCAGAAGTATACGAACTCAAGTGCCAAGAACCTAACTGCAATGCAACATGTATAGGTCAAATGAAACATAATTTCCACACAACATACAAAGGACACAAAAACACGATCAGATATAATCGGTATTCAGCACTCGGGGAGCACATATACGACTGTTCACACCATTTCACAGACATCAACATCTAAAAATTTTACACATCAAAAATAAAAGTAAATCTTTGAATATAAACGAAGCAATCAAAATTTACATTGCAATAAATGCTAATGAAACTAACCTAAATGACCATACACACTTAAAAAATTCCCCCCCTCTTCACTCTACTCACATAACATCTGGGTAACACTTGCTCATTAAATTAGATTTTATCATAATAATAACATTTTACAGTTAGTCTCTATTTCAATTCACCTATAATCATTATCTAGCATTCATTCATATTACATAAAAGTACATTTTAACATCAAGTAGGTCAATAACCTTCTTCCCCCTCTCCAGTGTTGATAGAAGTTTCCACAGCGCTCCACTCGCTCCAACCTACTTCCCCCTCCTCTCTTCATGGTACAGTATACTCTATTTTATCATCCAATAGGAGAGATCCACAATGCTTCACAAGGCCCCTACCATGCTTCCCCTCCCCTCTTCACGAGCAGTATGCTTTACCCAAAACTTTCCATGACCACAGTCCTGAAATATTTGGTGACATCAGTCTTAGCATCGGCAGTTTATATAAGTACGGAAGTTTTTCATTATATTAATACTTGTAAATTTATTTTTTGTCATTACTGGTTCATGTTATCACTAAACCCTCTATCATACACAAGTTTACGCAACATAAACGATACTGTACATATATAAGCATGTTTTAAGTGATTTGATAGAATCTGAGGATATTCTTATAGAACGAAACGTCATTCTTTGTATAACAGTGTGTATTTTTACAGGTATGTTTACAGTGTTATAATTCATATTATAACTGTTGTGTGTTTGACAGACTGAAAAGCTTTTGTTACATTTAACTAAGTCGACACTGAAAAATATGGCTTCATTCTTAAGGAAAAAAAAACCCAACATGTTATGGTTTGGCGATGCCCAAATCATGACTTCATCTGTAATAAACTGACTTTTTTAAAA
This sequence comes from Anabrus simplex, assembly GCF_040414725.1. Classification (NCBI taxonomy): domain Eukaryota; kingdom Metazoa; phylum Arthropoda; class Insecta; order Orthoptera; family Tettigoniidae; genus Anabrus; species Anabrus simplex. The sequence goes on along the minus strand of NC_090265.1, from coordinate 964,306,159 downwards.
ATCGGACTTTCAAGGAGATAACTGATGCATACCCTGAATAACAATGTGCTGGACTATATAAGGTAAAGTAGCATATATAGCATCCCTTAAGCTGTTTCTTGCAAGTAGTGCTAAATGTGATGCACCAAGAGGAAAATTTGGATGAATTGGATAATAAATAACTACTGTAGTTAAGATAGGGATTTTGTTTGTTTAAAAGAAAATATATGATAGAATTGAAGTTCATGCAATACAAAATTAACATTAAACACATTGATAACATATGATACAAAACTAACTTAAATAACAGTTTACGAGAACTGAGGATGATGTTATCAATAGAGAGCAGAGTTTTATGTAATTACATATTTTTTTTGTGCTTGTTTTAACACACTTTACAAGGTTTATTATTCCTATTGTGTATCCCCAAGCATTAAAACCTAATCATATTTCACATAAAAAAACATATATTCACTGATACTTGATGTTATATGTAAACACATAATTAAAGAAAATCCTTAAAACAATTATTATTGTGATTGTTAAGCATATGGAATAAAACATCACATCAATATAAAAAAAGAATATATACATAGAGTTATCCCTCATTTTAACGCCACTGTTTGTTCCAAGTGTAGTTGGCAGTGTTCATATTCTCATTTTACAATTACGATCTTGTTCTTTTTTTTTTGTTAGTTGCTTTACGTCGCACCGACACAGATAGGTCTTATGGCGACGATGGGACAGGGAAGGGTTAGGAGTGGGAAGGAAGCGGCCGTGGCCTTAATTAAGGTACAGCCCCAGCATTTGCCTGGTGTGAAAATAGGAAACCATGGAAAACCATTTTCAGGGCTGCCGACAGTGGGGTTCGAACCTACTATCTCCTGAATACTGGATATTGGCCGCACTTAAGCGACTGCAGCTATCGAGCTCGGTCGATCTTGCTTTCTTAACAGTGTATCTTATGCCACATTTCTGAACATTGTGGCTATTTAGGGACTTCCCTCCGGAAGTTCGAAGATTTGCCAGTCACTGACTAAGTATACCTCACTCACTCATATTAGTCAGCCACCTCTGGTTTTGTTTACAGAATGTCAGTGAAAGACAATCTCAGACAGAATTTACAGTCAAAGAATACTGTAAATTAAACTGCACTGGGGACTGGGAAGATATTCTCAGTAGGATTGTGTCACTCCTAAGTGTAAGATTAGTTGTTCAGGTCCATATATAATTTCTGAGGTCATGTGATTTTTTTTTTCTGAATTTCTGAGAGAGAAGAAATATTTCTTTCAGTGTCTGCTACTATTATATTTTATTGAAACAGTGATTCACGTAAATGTTTGTGTAACCTGCAAAATAATGCTCAAACTGAAGTAGAGTACAAGATCGCATTTTGAACAATACGTAGAGGAATTTAAAAACATTTTCACTACCGATGGAAAAGTATTGTTTTAATAATAGTTTTATTGCAGCCAAATGGCCATGTAAGTAAGTACATTAATTCTAACATTTCCACATAGGTCTCATTCTTCTGAACAGAATTTAGTCAATGATTTTCCTCTATTAGGACATGTTAAGACGTGGTATCTATCACATTCACGATCGCACAATTTACACATGCATCCGAATTCAGGTTCATGAAATGTTTTGGTTTTGCAAAGCTTAAAGTGAAAGCCATGAACAGCCAATCTAATTACAATATGTCTTAATTCGTAGTTCGCTTCCATCCATCCCCGCGTTGTCATAGCATCTGTTGCATAGAAATCTAACCAAATGTCTTCTCTTTTCTGCTTCAGTTCCGTAAGTAGTCGATCGTAATTTGTCGTGGATGGTAGTGACATCTTGAAGCGTAGCTCTTCGATCAAGAAAGATTCCCTTGTCAGAACATACACAAGTCGAGATAGTGTATACTTCGAAAGCCCCAGAGCTCTCTGCAAAAGTATTGTTTTGCCAACCATATATAAAACAGTAAGTGCAGATCAACGTTCTCAAGTAACCCAGCATTTGTCTGGAAATAAACACATAGCGGCTGCTTCATGTGTGCGTTTGCGACAATTACTAACCCAGATGAACCAGCTACTTCAAATGTAGGCCCATCCAAATACTCCCCGTATTTCTAGATTTATTCAGAGCATTTGTTTGTGCCGACATTCCTCCTGGCAAAATAAATAATCCAGGACTGAGAAATTTTCTTACAAAATACATTAATTTTGAGCCTCCAGATGAATCCACATCAAGGAAAACCTATCTTCCAAAATGTTACAAAGAAATTTTACAGAGAATTTGGGCAGTATGTGATAGCAAACAATTCTGGGTGGCCACTGACGAAACCACTGATTGAAGTGGAAGGAAAGTAGGAAATGCTGTAGTTGGTGTGTTAAAGAATGACAAAACTGCTTGTGAACATTCTTATTCGCTAGCGTGTAAAGAAATTCTTGCTGCAAACCATGTCTATGTCACTGTAGCAGGTTGTTTAATGAAGCTATCTACTTACTTTGGCCAAAAGGTGTAAAATATGACAATGTATTGCTTCTACTTACTGACAGTGCAGCTTATATGAAAAAATCAGCGGAAGGCCTTTCTGTAAGCTTTCTGAAAATGATACACGTAATTTGCGTAGTTCATGCTCTACGCAGGTTATGTGAAACTATAAGGGCTCGGTATCCTAAAGTGGATAAATTAGTGTCTAATGGCCGAAAAGTCTTTGCAAAAGCACTTTCAAGAATCGATCTGTTTAAAGACAAAAACCCAGGTCTTGCACTTCCCCTTCTGCCTATTGTCACCAGGTGAGGTCCCTGGCTTAGCGCAGTGGTATAATATGCAGACAATTTTGAAAATTTTGCATCCGTTGTAAATGCACTACAGTAGAAAATAATGATGCATCTTCAATTGAAATTCTTCAAGAGTTATCAAAATACAGCTCTTTGAAATGTGATTTGGCATTTATATCTGCCAATCTAAGCTTCTTGTGTAAAACCATAGACATACTTGAAGCAAGTGTATACTGTTGAAAATAAATTAGATTCACTCTCAGCTTTGCAGGAACAGGGACTGTTAAAGATCAAATATAAAAATTTGTTCTGTAAAAACAGAGGGTTTAAAAAAATGTGTGAAGTTGCTCGAGTATTGGAATGTGTTTATGTTGGTGAAATTGATGGCGTTAGTGCTGGTGACATTCCTCTTTTTAAGTATGCACGTCTGACGTCCTGTGATGTGGAGCTATCGTTTTCGCAGTATAAGGCATTCTTCAGAGATAATCAGCATGCAATTGTAATGGACAATTTAGAGATGACCTTTGTTGTTCACTGTAATTCTGAGACTACTTCTAGCAACTAATAATCCAGCGTGGGATTGGTGAGTACAAACTGATACAATTTTTTCAAAGATGACATGTTGTTTTGCTTTAGTTAAACAAAATATTATCGTTTTTATAAATACTGTAATATCTAGTCAGGCACATCAAAAATTAATATACTGAACTGCACTTTTCCTCATACAGACATTCATCTGCCTTAAGGAGCACGTTTGTTAACACCATATTTTAATACAAAACTTATATTTATTTACATCTTGAATGCGAATGGTTATGCAATATTTAAAGAAGAATATTTTTAAAATGTTATTAACTATTTTTAGTTTTTTTAGCACACAAAAATATTTTTCACCTTTCTAGCACATAAAAATTGCAATAACATTTGTCATGGTATTGCACAAATATAAAATACCTACATAAATGGAATGTTGAATTAATACTATTCTAGAAAATCCCTGTACAGTACAGTATATCACTACATAGTATAAGTGAATGTTTTAAAATGTTACCTTAATTTAATGCCACCTTCTTATTCAATTATCTTTATTCTTATGTTATTGCAGAAATCTTTGTATCCATCTGTACGACTGGATGTCCTTCCTTGACGTCAATCCTATATGGAGAAATGTATTCACTATTGGATACCACTGTGGTGGTTGGCATTATCAAGTGTATTCATCAGGAATATCTGATCGTTGCTCATCGTGGACGATAAGTGAGGATGGCAGTATATTGGGTGGCGATAAATTGGCGGTCGACTGTATATATGAAATTCCTAGTTTAAGGTACAAATTTTATATGTAGACCACTGGTATTGTTGATGCAAGTTCAGTCTTTAAGATTTTGGAGCCATGACATCGGTGGTCTACCAGATCCTTGCTTGCCTTCTATCTTTCCCTGTAATATATGAGGTGTAGAAGTTCATATTCTCTACCACATGGAACATAGTCTAAACAAGTGTTTTCCTGGCTTTGATGATGTTTGCCAACTCACGCTCAGCTCTAGCTCTCCTTAACACTTTGACAGTCCACGTCTCTACTCCATAAAGCAGTATTGACCAGACGTAACATCTCAACAGCTTTTGCCTGAGTTTGAGATTTAGATTATCATCACAAAAGAATGATCTTATCTTTTGGAAGGATGATCTGGAACTTTCAATACAGCATCTGATCTCTTTTTTGGGGTTCAGATTGTCTGTTATGGTTCTCCCAAGGTATGTGAACTGACTTATTTGTTCAATGTTTTGATTATTTAATGAAATGGAGACACCTTCGTGGTTGCTTCTGCTAAATACCATGAACTTGGTTTTTGTGGAATTGATGTTTAAGACCATAAACATTATTAGATATGCAGATGACACAGTAATGATATGCAACACCAATGAAGGTCTTCAAGGACTGCTCAGTAGAATTAATGTCAGTGGATTAAGATGTAATTTACGTTAAGTTTTATTTCTATCTAACATGTGTTTTTAATATTTTTTCAAAGCACAGTAATCATCCATACAATTACTGTGTTAACCAACTGAACAGCCCAGTTATTATACTAACTTCTGTTAGTATGATAATGTGGGGATAGATATTGAATCAAAAGGTGCCAAAGCTAATGCATAGGCACAAGTTGGTGCACAACAGCAAGCCTTGCTGATTCATTTCATGTTACAATTGACAACACAAGCCCAAATGGGGCAAGCCCGATGGTGCTTTACTGCTAGCTTGCTTCTTGCAGCTGTTCTATCAGTATTTCATAGTTTATATATTTCACAACAGACTCTATCAGCAAAGGCGTTAATCAGAAAGTCTGGTTCCAAAGTTGTTAATATCACAAGAATTCTCTTTATGGGCATATTAGATTCATCTGTTAAATAAAGAGTAGACTCCACCATTACTTTAAGGAGGTTAAAACTGGCTAACATCAAAGTGTTGGGTATCCTGGTGAGGGTGCAGAGAACTATTTCAAAATTCTCTGACAAATTCAGGTAGTGTTTCAGTTTACCCAGCATCCTTCTCATGAAGGAATTTATGATAACCGCTTAGAACTTGCCTGTCTTGAATCCTTAATTGCCTACATAAACATTCTACTTCGACTTCACTAAAGATGACGTGCTTCAGAACATTACCTGGCCAACATTCAGGGTACATTATTTTTGTCCATTCTGGTATTTGCGTCTCTTCATTTGTTAACAGACGGTTTACCATCCAACCATTGTGTTAAGCTGTCATAGAATATTTCAGGATCAAGAGAGCTTTTTGCATTGGCAACTGGACTTTATTTCTCTCTTCTCCAGGGTCACTTCCTTGAATTTCAAATTCTCAGCTGTACTTCGAGATTTACAACAGTAAGACCCACTATTAAATGTCTTATCTTCAAATGGAAGAATCTACCTGATATTACTTTATAAGCCTTACAATGAGTCATATCACGTGCTTGTAGTTCAAGGCTGAGTTCTGACAACTCTTGAGGAGAATCACATGTAAGAATAAAATCAACAGTTGTCTTTTTTTTTTTTCCCCCTTCAAGAGAGAAGTCCAATTCATCCAAAACATTAATCAGACATTGAAATGTCATATGGCTTTTTTTGTGCCGGGATATCCCAGGACGGGTTCGGCTTACCAGGTGCAGGTCTTTCTATTTGACGCCCGTAGGCGACCTGCACATCGTGATGAGGATGAAATGATGATGAAGATAACACATACACCCAGCTCACGTGTCACTGGAACTAACCAATTAAGGTTAAAATCCCCGACCCAGCTGGGAATCGAACCCGGGATCCTCTGAACCGAAGGCCAGGATGCTAACTGTTCAGCCAACGAGTCGGACAATCAGACATCGAAAAATACCTTGGGCAGACACATTCTGCAACTCAACAATATCAATAAATAATTTGTATGCTTGTCCATATCTTTACATATATTATTAAAGATGATAATTTGCTAATAGGAGTGCTTTTGTCAATTAGCAAAGAAATCCAGTTTCCTTGGTGTGGTATATGAACCTCCTCCATCTCATCCTGTCCTTGTAACATTCCTCCTCCACCAACTTGTCCCAATCATGACCTCCCAGCAGTACATCGTTCTTAACTAAATCTATTCATTTCCTTCGTGGCCTTCCCATGGGTCATCTTCCTTCTACTTTACTGTCAAATTCCTTCCTTGCAGTTCTGTTAACTGGCATCCTCTTCATGTGACCAAACCACTTCAGTCTTGATATCTGAATCTTATTGAGGAAAGAATCATCTATTCCTACTTCTTCTCTAATTTTCTCATTCCTAATCTTGTCTTTCCTGGTTTTCTGGATCATAGTGCATAGGAATTTCATTTCAGCTGCCTGGAGTTTGAAATTATCTCTGCTGGTCAGTGTTGTGGTTTCGAGACTGTGTGTAAGAATTGGTGTATAATAGGACTTGTACAATGTCATTTTTGTTTCCATACGTATTCGCTCATCCCATAGCAGGTGTCTTACCTGGTGGTAAAATTGTGTTCTTGCAATTATATTAAATTATTTTCTTCATTTCAGCTCCAATATGCTTAACTATGTTTATACAAGCAATGGTTGAACGAAGAATTCGATCCATGTCGCTATCATTCACTCCTTGGAGAACAATTTCAGGTTCAGCTTTTTCTTTTGCAGCAATTAATATGGTAGTGGCAGCCTTATGAATGGATGTAATTTTATGATCATGGATCATTTTTCATCGTGAAGTCATCTGATTTTTAAAAATTTTCATCAAAAGAAGTAATCTGACCATTTGCACATGACTTAGAAATATTCATACCTGTTTGTTTCTATCCGGACCTAAAGTGACCACTTCCTGACATGTTCGATAGCCACAAACATGTGTTCAGCTTTTACAGATTCGATCACACCATTGCACAGACACAACCACAGCAGACAAAGCAACAAAGTTAAGTGAACAGGAAGTGAAGTGAAGCTGATCACATGAAGGAAGTTTCCAATTTCAAGCGGCAAGCACGTACAGTCGAAAGAAAAGTGTTATATCACGGATTAGGGTTTAACTATCGACACTTCCTGATGCCATATTTCGACATCAAGCGATGATGCTAGCACCTAAGTGGAGAAACACTTTTGAATAATAAATCCAAATCTTCACCACAATTTTTACAATCTGAAGTTTGCCGATACGTGTAGCGGAGCGTACCGGCAGAAAAAAGTCCTGGATAGAAGACTTGAATAACCTGGATTTAATTTCAAGAATGCATGGAATTTGTTAGAAACTCTACAGTCATAATTGAGCCAGCGAAGCGAGAGGTAGTACTGTATTGTATTGAGAGTGCTGAGTGAGAAGAATGGGTATTGCTGCGCAACGGTATCGTGCAGCCATAGTTTGATGGCAAGAGCGAGTGAAGTGTATGTGTACGGCTAGCAGGAAGATAAACCTGCAACAAACTGGGCTGCAGACAACTGTGATGGTAGCAGCAGTAGTGGGAATTCTTCTTGTAACAGGAGGTATACAAGTGAATTCTGGACTATTATGAGCAATGAGTTGGGAAGACATGGAAATAGTCAGAGGCCTGTCAGGCTGAACTAATGAGGGAGCTAATTCGTGAGCAGAATAATGAAATGAGAGAAATAAAAGACTGTGTAAAAGAAGAAGAATAATAAGAGAAAAGGAGGTGGAGAATTCTGCTGAAGTAGAATTAGTGAAGGCTAAAACGAAGGGGCTGAGAGAAGAGTTGGGGCAAGTCAAGTGGCAACAGAAAATGATCATCCAGGAAGCTAAGATATGTTTTTTTCATGTATGGTATAGCAGAAAATGAAAAGGAAGAGTCAAATGACTTAATGAGTAACGTGTTGGACATTATAAATAGCCATATAAACTGTTGGGAAGAGGACATTGATGATGTACACAGGCTGGGGAGAGTTAAAGGAAAAAGATTGATTAAAGTTAAGTTGATTTCAGCTTTAAAGGCAAACAAAGTCATCCTCAATGCTAAGAACTTAAAAGGAGAAAGGATTTGGGTGAGAAAAGATATGGATAAACAGACCAGCATGAAAGAGAGAATCCTGCGACTCCATTTAGGAAAAGCTATGAATTCTGGTCTAAAGGCATACATAAGAGACAAACACCTTATAGCAGATGACAGAAAGTGGTGACAAACTTGGACTATTTCATAGCTAAAAGAAATGGATAAAAAGATGAGTTCATCAACTCAGGGAGTGCGTCCACAGCCGCCAGAACAAGGAATCTGCAAGTCAGCTACCAGTGCGCATGCTGCTCACATGGAATCAGATGAAAACGGCGACCTTTGTACTACACAACAGACGAACGGAAAAGGGCAGACTGATGAACTGGCAGTGGAGAGGGACGGACAACCAGCTGACTGTCGAGTAGACTTGACTCCAGGGCCTAGTAGATCATCAGAGGACAGAAGTAAGACACTGGTGGCTAGAGGTAAATTTTTTAGTTTAATGGACTTCTGGGCTAAAAAGGGCAAAGGACAGAAAGACAATATGGGAAAAAATAATATTAGTTCACCAGAAGGTTATATTTCAGAATTGGAGACAACTAGAGTAACTAGAAGTAAGACTAGTAACTTGACAAAAGGTAAATGTAAGAAATAACTAGAATGGAGCATAGGTTCGTTCTCGCCGGGCTGATTGGCTCAGATGGTTAAGGCGCTGGCCTTCTAACCCCAACTTAGCAGGTTCGATCCTGGCTCAGTCCGGTGGTATTTGAAGGTGCTCAAATACGACAGCCTGGTGTCGGTAGATTTACTGGCACGTAAAAGACCTCCTGCGGGACTAAATTCCGGCACCTCGGCATCTCCGAAGACCTTAAAAAGTAGTTAGTGGGACGTAAAGCAAATAACATCATAGGTTCGTTCAATATAGATGGAACGAGCAGGTGAAATGATTAATGGCAGAATGAACATCATTAGCTTTATTGAGAGTTGGATTGCACTGAGTCGTGAAAAAATAGCACAAATTAAGCAAAAACTATTTTTAATGTTACAGAACTAGTAAATAATTTTACATGAACTTGTAAATAATGTTCAAAGGTATTTTGACAATACAAAAATTGGATGTTAAACAATTGATGTCATTCCGCGTCATCACTAGAATCCTGACTTTCCGTACAGCACCGAACACACGTCACTGCTGAATGTTCTTTATAGATATGTCACTGGCATACACGGTATCTAGTCTTGGTTTTTCTGTTCGTTTTTCTTTTCTGTTGTAGTGGGCGTATCTTCCAGGCCCTTCTAGTTCTTGTGGAGCTGCAGAGGCTCTTCTTCAGACAATCGTAACATTTATAATACCAATATAAATGGTCCGTTATTGGACATTATAAATTTTCCAGCTAGCTCATTCTTGGTTGCCAGCGTTTCGCCCTCGTGTGCTAGGGTGGGCTCATCAGTTGGTACCTAGCACACCTACCAATACGCTGGCTAGTGCATACCGTGGAGGCCACTGCGTAGGCTAACTGGAGCCACCGGCAGTGCCAATGCACTAAGAGACTTTGTCTCATCACTAAAAATTGATGCCTGCTTGGCCATCAGATGATATAGATGTTGATTCCCATAGGGAATCTGAAATATTTGTCCTGAATGAGCAAATTTATAATACCAATATAAATGGTCCGTTATTGGACATTATAAATTTTCCAGCTAGCTCATTCTTGGTTGCCAGCGTTTCGCCCTCGTGTGCTAGGGTGGGCTCATCAGTTGGTACCTAGCACACCTACCAATACGCTGGCTAGTGCATACCGTGGAGGCCACTGCGTAGGCTAACTGGAGCCACCGGCAGTGCCAATGCACTAAGAGACTTTGTCTCATCACTAAAAATTGGTATTATAATTGGTATTATAAATTTGCTCATTCAGGACAAATATTTCAGATTCCCTATGGGAATCAACATCTATATCATCTGATGGCCAAGCAGGCATCAATTTTTAGTGATGAGACAAAGTCTCTTAGTGCACTGGCACTGCCGGTGGCTCCAGTTAGCCTACGCAGTGGCCTCCACGGTATGCACTAGCCAGCGTATTGGTAGGTGTGCTAGGTACCAACTGATGAGCCCACCCTAGCATACGAGGGCGAAATGCTGGCAACCAAGAATGAGCTAGCTGGAAAATTTATAATGTCCAATAACGGACCATTTATATTGGTATTATAAATTTGCTCATTCAGGACAAATATTTCAGATTCCCTATGGGAATCAACATCTATATCATCGTAACATTTAGCGAATGTTCCTTTCTTAGCCCCATTGGGAGAGTTTGAATACTGTTCTTGCAAATATCTCATGCATAGCTGTTGGTTTAGTTTCTTCAAAAATTACGCCTTTGAAGCCAGAGCTGGAAATAAAACTGAAGGATAAATGTGGGGAAGGTATGAAAGCCAATAGGAAATCCATAATGGACCATATCATAAATGACTTTGAATTCAGGCAGTATGTCAGGAATATGTGGTATTCTGGGGATTTTTCAATGATACTGACCACTATCTAATCTGTAGGTTTAGGAAAGAGAAAGTGAAATCTGTCAGCAGACAAATGAGGAAAGAGAATCTTCAGGATGAGAAAATTACACAGAAACAAAATGAAATGGCATATGGCTTTTAGTGCTGGGATTATCCGAGGACATGTTTGGTTTGTCAGGTGCAGGTCTTTAGATTTGACACCCGCAGGCGACCCGCGCGTCGTGATAAGGATGAAATGATGATGAAGACAATGCATAGAGCCAGCACCCGTGCCAGCGAAATTAACCAATGATGGTTAAAATTCCCGACCCTGCCGGGAATCGAACCCGGGACCCCTGTAAGAAAAGGCCAGCACGCTAACCATTTAGCCATGTAGCCAGACAATTAGACAGAAGTACATGGATACGATTAATAGAAAGCTCCAAACAACAGGCAGTACGCAGGTTCAGGATGTAGAAAGACATATTAAGGATGCTGTAGTAGAAGCAGCAAAGGAATGCCTAGAAATAACTGTGTAAGGCGGCGAGAAAGCGACCATCTTGGTGGAATAATGAAGTGAGGGCAGCTTGAAAATATGAAAAGAAGGTCTATCAGAAAAGGCTTCAAACAAGTACAGACCCAGAGAGCCAATTATAGATAGTTCAAAGAAACAGAGTGAAACAAACAATTGTTGAATCTAAGAAGTCGTGGGAAGATTTTGGTAATAACCTGGAAGGGCTTGGTCAAGTAGCAGTGAAACCTTTCTGGACAATAAAAAAAGAATCTTAGAAAGGGAAGGGACAAGGAAATGAATATGTTTTGAATAAATCAGGTGAATTCATAGTAGATCCCATAATATCACGGACAGATAGAGATTCTGTCACTCAAACACAGCTTTTTCAAGGCAAAAGATAGGACACTAACAGATCAGGTAAAATAGGCTATGCTATATTGTTTGTCCATTTTAACTTGGATTCAGTGTTTTTTATCCTGATATGTCGTCTATTGATTTCCTTTAGAATGCCTGTGTGGTGTAAAGTTGACTGGCAGACTGTTATTATAGGTAATATATTTCATATTCATATTATTCCGTACTGAGGAGCAGTATAATGTAAAACAAAAGCTAAAAGGTATTGAATAGTACTCAACAGGTGGAAACCTTTTAGCTTTTGTTTTACATTGTAGACAGACTGTTAATCGTATCCTGTCCCTCTTACCATGCAATCTGCTGCACGTGGGTGAAGTTCAAGATGCGGTGGACTTAATTTATGATTGTACCCTTGCTGTGATCTTTGACATTGTTCCTACTTGTTCAATGTCTCCCCCCATGGAAGAAGAGAGAGACTAAAAGAGCTGAACTTAAAAAATCAGAAGCCTGGAGACAATGGAAGAATGCCCTCCGAGAGAAATTATAAAATATTCTCTGACCTTCGCAAACACCACAAGTATTTATTAAGATGGGATTAGTCAGAATATATTAATAGAGCCTGTCTTGAAGTAAGGCACAATGGTAAAAAGTTCTGGTCACTTATAAATAACAGAAGAGACAACAAATACTGAAAGTAGTAACCTGGGACCATTCTGTAGCCAGTGGAGCAGACCTAAATTGTTGGACGAATACTGTACCTCTAATTTTGTTAAACCTGTTCACTGTGCTCATTTACCTAAAATCAGACATGTTACTTCCCATTGTCTCAGTAATATTTCTACCACTGAATCTGAAGTGTACTCTCTACATTCGTCTCTGTTAGAAAATAAACCCACTAGTCCAGATGGTCTCAGTCCTACCTTCCTTAGAATACAGCAGTAGCTCCTTCATACCCTATTAGTGTGATATTAAATTGCTGCTTCTCAGTCGGCTATTTTCCAATCTCCTGCGAACTTGCATATATCACACCCGTTCTTAAAGACAGAAAAAGGTTGGATATTGCAAATTATCACTCGGTCTCTATATTACCTGCTTTATCCATCGTTTTTGTAAGGACCATCCACCTGCGTTTGCTTTTGTTTACAATTCCATACATATCCCCTTGGCAGCATGGTTTCCTCCCTGGAAGCTCCTGTGTAACTAAATTGGCTATCCTCCAACATGTTACGTCTGCCATCCATGCAGTTTCTGAACTTGACCACATATTCAGGCACTAATGGTTCGTACTGTGGATTACTGTAGTCACGTCCTAGCTCGTGAACCATGGGCAATGGCTGAGTGGCCTAGGAAGTGGTCCCGAGAGTCAGCATACCAGTTGCTATGGAATGGGAGTGGGCATCTCGGACATATTTTGAGTCATGACCCTCCCTACTTGTGCTCAGTTGGCTAGGACTATACAATCCACTGGTGGTCCCTAACCCATCAGAGAAGACATCCTCATTTGGCTTATGTGTAATTAGGGTAGCATCCTGCTTCACAAATTTACCGAGCTCAGAACATTTCAAGCAAGCTTTGGACCTATGGGAGTAACAGAGTGCCACTTCCATTTGACACGCGAGCGACTCCTTGGAAACAACTTGGCGAACGGAATGGAACTGGATGGGGAGCTATCAATATTAATGGGGTTTATGGAAGAAAGAAAGTAGAACTGAGTCAGCAAAGAGGATGCATCTGGATGTGCTAGGAGTAAGTGATATTCGGATAAGGGGAGATAACGAGGAAGAGATAGGCGATTATAAAGTTTACGTGACGGGTGTTAAAAAAGGGAAGGGATGAGTGGGGGTAGGGCTAGTCATTAATTGAATGCAACATAGTTTCTGTTTTTTTTTTTTTTTTTGCTTTACGTCGCACTGACACAGATGTGTCTTATGGCGACGATGGGATAGGAAAGGTCTAGAAGTGGGAAGGAAGCGGCCATGGCCTTCATTAAAGTACAGCCCCAGCATTTGCCTGGTGTGAAAATGGGAAATCACGGAAAACCATCTTCAGGGCTGCCGACAATGGGGTTTGAACCCACTATCTCCCGGATGCAAGTTCACAGCCGCACGCCCCTAACCGCACGGCCAACTCGCCTGGTCATAGTTTCTGTTAGGCATGTAAATGAGTGAATGATGTGGGTATATTTGGCAGTTGGAAGAAATTAGGATGAGAATTGTCTCCGTGTATTCACCATGTGAGGGTGAAAATGAGGACGAAGTTGACAAGTTTTATGAAGCATTGAGTGACATTGAAGTCAGGGTCAACAGCAAGGATAGGATAGTGCTAATGGGCAATTTCAATGCGAGAGTTGGAAATCGAACTGAAGGACACGAAAGGGTAATTGGTATATGTGGGGATGGTATGGAAGCTAATAAGAACGGGAAGTGTTTGCTGGACTTCTATGCTAGTATGGGTTTAGCAGTTACAAATACATTCTTCAAGCATAAGGCTATTCACCGCTACACGTGGGATGGTAGGGGTACAATATCCATAATGGACTATATCTCAACTGACTTCAAGTTCAGGAAATCTGTTTGGAATGTATGGGTTTTCCAGGGATTTTTCGATGATACAGACCACTATCTCATCTGTAGTGAACTAAGTATCCATCATTTTTGAAAGGCCCATCCACCTGCGTTTGCTTTAATTTACAATTCCATACATATCCCCCTGGGTGGTTTCCTTCCTGAGCAAATGATGTGGGTAGATTTGGCAGTTGGAGGAATTAGGACGAGAATTGTCTCAGTGTATTCACCATGTGAGGTTGAAAATGAGGACATAGTTGACAAGTTTTATGAAGCATTGAGTGACACTGAAGTCACGCTCAGCAGCAAGGATAGGATAGTGCTAATGGGCAATTTCAATGCGAGAGTTGGAAATCGAACTGAAGGATACTGGACAGGAGATAAAGGCGAAGTTAGGAACAAACTCGATGGATGAAGCTGTACGCATAAACCGGCTTTGGTGGTGGCACCATGTGAGGCGAATGAAGGATAGGTTACCTAGGAGAATAATGGACACTGTTATGAAGGGTAAGAAAAGTAGAGGGAGACCAAGACGACGATGGCTAGACTCAGTTTCTAATGATTTAAGGATAAGAGGTGTAGAACTAAATGAGGCCACAGCACTAGTTGCAAATAGAGGATTGTGGTGGCGTTGAGTAAATTCACAGAGGCTTGTATGTATGTATGTATGTATGTATTGTATGTATGTATGTGTTCAGGCACTAAGATTTTTAATTACACCCACTTTTACTTTACTGTTCTGCAAGCAGGTGGATGCAGGCTATTGGTTCACAAAAACTGAAGTCGTGGCTGTTGCCAGTAACACTTTTTGCTTCTCATTTAAGTTTGAACAGTATCTTAATATTCCTTCAAATGACTATTTGCCGATCGATAAGAAACATTTCCATGCCATATATTTTCATTGGTAATGAAGCTTACCTTCTTCTTGAGAATTTATTTAAACCTTGAAGTGTTTTTTTTTTTTTTTTGCTAGTGGCTTTACGTCGCACTGACACACATAGAAGATGGGAAACTTAAAAGGGTCCACCTTTTCAATACAATAAATGTTATAGTTTATTTACAACATATATTTACACTTGGAACTAGTTTCGACGGGGTTTGGCGTCATCTTCAGCCAAAATGTGGGAAATAGGCTAGCATGTAAACATTTATATTACACGAGGTGTTACATCAGTGTGAATAAATGAGGGAACATGAAGACGCAAAGTACAATGTCAGTTTCAAAGTGGTCATGAAGGGTGAGTCAAAATTGTATAAACACGAGATAACATAATCACTTAAACAATAAACATATAAACATATAAACTGTAACAAAACCATGCGGAAGTACGAGATGATTGGTATTGGAGATTCTAATTATTTCAGACACTCTTCCATTGAATGTTGCCTGCCGCGAGTGTAGTACAAAACATCGGTTATATTTCAGTAAACACAATCTTCTAAAAATGCACATAACATTATAAAATATTTGGGTTGAGATGAAATTTGGCAGTTAGGGATTGAAATCACTTATTCAATAAGCGTCAGTTCAAAAAAATAGCTGTGAAGGGTTAGACAAGAATTGCACAAGCGTGAGTTTGGACTCGATAAATGCAAAAAACACATGAAACACACTCAAAAATGTAGGTTCGTGATGGATTTGGCACAAAAGGTCTGCGTTTAATCATTCACTGAATGGCACCGGTGCGAGTGTAGTTCAAATGTGAGGTAGTATTTAACAGCCTCTTAGAATTGCACGTGACATCTGAACTCATGGTGCGAGATGAACTTGGCACTGAAGATTCGAATTGTAGATATTCAGTAATGTCAATTCAAAACAGTCCATGAAGGGTGAATGCAAAAGCTATATCATACGAGTTAGGACTCATTAAATAATATTTTCAAATACAAATAACATATTCAACTTTTCGTAGTACAAGGTGAAATTTCACCTTGTAGATATTTTCACCTTGTAGATATTTTAATTCTTAATTCTTTAACTGCCAATTTCACCTTGTACTACGAAAAGTTGAATATGTTATTTGTATTTGAAAATATTATTTAATGAGTCCTAACTCGTATGATATAGCTTTTGCATTCACCCTTCATGGACTGTTTTGAATTGACATTACTGAATATCTACAATTCGAACCTTCACTGCCAAGTTCATCTCGCACCATGAGTTCAGATGTCACGTGCAATTCTAAGAGGCTGTTAAATACTACCTCACATTTGAACTACACTCGCACTGGTGCCATTCAATGAATGATTAAACGCAGACCTTTTGTGCCAAATCCATCACGAACCTACATTTTTGAGTGTGTTTCATGTGTTTTTTGCATTTATCGAGTCCAAACTCACGCTTGTGCAATTCTTGTCTAACCCTTCACAGCTATTTTTTGAACTGACGCTTATTGAATAAGTGATTTCAATCCCTAACTGCCAAATTTCATCTCAACCCAAATATTTTATAATGTTATGTGCATTTTTAGAAGATTGTGTTTACTGAAATATAACCGATGTTTTGAACTACACTCGCGGGAGGCAACATTCAATGGAAGAGTGTCTGAAATAATTAGAATCTCCAATACCAATCATCTCGTACTTCCGCATGGTTTTGTTACAGTTTATATGTTTATATGTTTATTGTTTAAGTGATTATGTTATCTCATGTTTATACAATTTTGACTCACCCTTCAAAACCACTTTGAAACTGACATTGTACTTTGCGTCTTCATGTTCCCTCATTTATTCACACTGATGTAACACCTCGTGTAATATAAATGTTTACATGCTAGCCTATTTCCCACATTTTGGCTGAAGATGACGCCAAACCCCGTCGAAACTAGTTCCAAGTGTAAATATATGTTGTAAATAAACTATAACATTTATTGTATTGAAAAGGTGGACCCTTTTAAGTTTCCTATCTTCCATTCTCAGTTCAATACGGACAAAAATGAAATTCTTAGATTTAAACTGACACACATAGGTCTTATGGCGACGATGGGATAGGAAAGTCCTAGGAGTTGGAAGCGTCCGTGGCCTTAATTAAGTTACAGCCCCAGCATTTGCCTGGTGTGAAAATGGGAAACCACGGAAAACCATCTTCAGGGCTGCCGACAGTGGGATTTGAACCCTCTATCTCCCGGATACAAGCTCGCAGCCGCGCACCTCTAACCGCAAGGCCAACTCGCCCGGTAAACCTTGAAGTGTAAAAAAAAACTTGATGTTACTAGAGAGTACTTAAACAAATGCCTCTCAACACACAAACAACTGAAACAACAGCTGACAAAGCAATCAAAATTTGTTGCATGTTGCAGTGCCTTTTGAAATGTACTAGTCTCTCCACTGAAATGGCTGTGCAAAGACCATAAGATGCATGTTATTCTGCTTTCACAGAATATTCGTACAATACATTTTAAAAATGTACAAGTAAAATGTGCTTAGACTATTGATAATGGAACAATGATGTTACATTGATATCATTTGTACAAATATTTTTCAAGTGATAATGATTTTAATGAATAGCCCGGTTAGCGTGCTGGCCTTTGGTCACAGGGGTCCCGCATTTGATTTCTGGCAGGGTCGGGAATTTTAACCATCATTGGTTAATTTTGCTGGCATAGTTGTCTCCTTAGTTGTGACGTCCCGTCGCCTCCACTGCTCGCTTCACACTGACGCTATTACCAGGGTCGCCCCGGCCTTTATAGAAGGTCCGGGTGCGTGTGCAGGGAATACAGCACTTCCCTGGATGGAGCGTCAGCGAGGTTGGCAGCGGAGGAGACGGGGCGCCACGAGAGGGAAACTCCCCTCTCCACTGCTATCTTTATTAATTTCAGATACAATATAAAAACATACAATACTGTATGAAGGATGGGGCCACGGTCCGTTCTTAGTGTCCATAGTGCCACTGTGCTATCAGTGTAAATGTTCACAGTTCTCACCTCCACGTCGGTGTCCTGTATACACCATAACACTGCCATCACGGCGGCCGTCGTCTCGGCTACGTGGATCGCTGTCGGAGTTTCGAAAGTCCGTGCCCAGCCCAGTGTATGTGTTGTTTTCATCATCATTTCATCCTCATCATGACGTGCAGGTCACCTATGGGTGTCAAATTAAAAGACCTGCACCTGGCGAGCCGAACATGTCCTCGGACACTCCCGGCACAAAAACCAAATGTCATTTCATTTTTTAATGAATAAAGATTTACTTTTCTTGTGTATCTAAAGACAACATAAAGAGAAATTAGAAATCGTTTTGATTATGAAATTGCTACGATTAACAGTTAACTCCTTCGATTTGATTTGAAAAACAAGAGTAGAATAGAAAATAAACATTTTAAGGGTGCAGTTTTTCAAAAACAGTTTTAAATTCCTTATAATTTATTAATATATTTTAATTAGAGATGGGTTATCGGTACCTTGATACTCAAGAGGTAGTGATATCGAATGATACTACTACAGATGAGCTCAATACTTTTTTTGATATTATACTATGTCAATAGAATACATACATACATACATACATACATACATACATACATACATACATACATACATACATACATACATCTTCATTATAGATTGTTATGCCTTCCAGCATTCAGTCTGCAAGCCCCTGTGAATTTACTCAACATCGCCACATTCCTCTATTTGTAACTAGCTCTGTGGCCTTGTTTATTTCTATACCTCTTATCTTTAAACAGTTAGAAACTGAGTCTATCCATCGTCGTCTTTGTCTCCCTCTACTTCTCTTACCCTCCATGACTGAGTACATTACTCTCCTAGGTAACCTGTCCTCCTCCATTCACCTCACAAGACCCCACCACTGAAACTAGTTTGTGCATGCAGCTTCATCAATCGAGTTCATTTCCAACTTAGCCTTTGTCTCCTCATTCCAAGTATCCTCCTGCCATTATTCCCATCAATTTGTACTAGCGATCATTCTCGCTACTTTCGAGCCTGTTACTTCTAACTTATGAATAAGATATCCCGAGTCCACCCAGTTTTCACCTCCGTAAAGCAAAGTTGGTCTGAAAACAGACTGGTGTAAATAAAGTTTTGTCCAGGAGCTGAATTCCTTCTTACAGAATACTGTTGGTCGCAACTGCGAACATACTGCATTAGCTTTGCTGCACCTCGAATCAATCTCACTTAGAGAATACATATCCTTAATACTTGAAATTATTTATCTGTTCCAGCTTTGTATTCCCAACCTGACAATGAATTCTCTATTGATATCACTTTAGTCTTGGAAAGGCTAATTTTCATACCATAGCCATTACAGATATTTTCAAGTTGCAAGATATCAGATTGCAGGCTTTCGGTACAATCTGCTATTAAGACCAAGTTGTCGGCATAGGCCAAACTGCTTATTACATTTCTAACAAACTGAATGTCTCCCTGCCACTTTATACCATTCAGTAGATCAGGGCCTCTCAGGGTGCATGCACCAGTGCATTGCGCAGTGCACGGTGCAAAAGACGACTTCGCTTGGTTAACCAGAGTGCAGACCCCCACTCCTCGATTTGGGGCAATAGTGCTGTCTCTCTCTTTCCCCACCTCTGTCTCCCTCTTCCTCACTTGCTCCGTAGTGCTCCAATCCGAGCCAAGTTGAGCCGAGCTTAGCTTAGTTGCCCCAATGCACTGTGCACAGGACCTCTGCACCTCAGTTTGCACGCGTGGATTTGTGGTGTTTGAGAGGCCCTGCAGTAGATGATCCATGAAAACTACGAGGGCCATCAGATAAGCACGTTTACCTATTTTACAAAAAATACAAGCGGGTTTTTACACTTGTGAAATAATATTTTCATTGCACAACTTGCACATTACTTCTCCAGATAGTCACCATTTCTGTCCAAGCACTTTTGGTATCTTGGCAGCAGTTTCTTGATACCTTCGTCATACCAGGTTAGATTCTGTCTTCGTAGCCAGCGGTTCACCTCCGTTTCCACCTCTTTATCGGTCACAAAATGCTTGCCTCCAAGGTACAACTTAAGTAGTGGAAAGAGATGGAAACCACTCGGGACAAGATCCGGAGAATAAGGTGGATGGGAAAAAAGGTCCCGTTTGAAGTTCTGGACCAAATCCTGGATCCTTTGAGCTGAATGCGGGTGTGCGTTGTCATGAAACACCAACACTTTCCGAGACAGAAGACCAAGATGTTTGCATTTGATTGCAGCTCTGAGCTTCGTAAGGACCGTGCAGTACCTCTTAGCTGTGACCATAGTGTGTCGGGGCAGGTAGTCAATCAGTAGAACCCCGTTACTGTCCCAAAAGACAGTAGCCATAAATTTGCCCTCAGAGGCTGAAATCTTGGCCTTGTTTGGTGCATGTTTGCCAGGTTTCTTCCATACTATGCTTTGTCGTTTTGTTTCTGGAGTTGAATAATGCACCCAGCTTTTATCCCCAGTGACAATGCGGAAAAACAGTTGATGTCCCTCTCTTTGAAACATTTGCAGGAAAGCTCAGGCCGCTCGATCTGTTGTTGCTTGTGAATATCAGTAAGCAAATACGGGACCCGTCTTGCAAAGACTTTTTGATACTGCAAGACACCTGACAGAATCGTCACAATAGAGGAGTGTCGAATTTCCATCACAGGAGGCAGTCGATTCATTATCTCATCAATGCTGAATCGCTGATCTTCATCCACCACATTCCAAACTGCAACAATGGCTGCATTGCCTGTAGTGGTAACAGGCCTGCTGCTGCGCTCGTCATCGTGCACATTTTACCGTCTTTGGATGCTCATACATCCTTCACCATAGACGCCGTGAAATTGTGAATAACAGAACGGAGTTCACAAGCGGACACGCTTTTAAGTGGTAACTCCAATGGCAGCTGGTGCTGTACAGGCGAACGCAGAACAAGTACGTGCTGTTGAAAATCAAGCGCAGCCACCATACCACAGTGGAAGTTCCTACAGTACCAATTTAATTTTAAAACGTGATTTGCAGAGAAAAAAGTAAGGAAACTTATTTATTGGATGGCCTTCGTGTGAACAACTATGAACAACAAGGTCTTCTCTAACCCCGGCAAGTACCTTCAACCATGAACTCATTCTACCATCGACACTCACTGCAGCCCAATTGTCAACATAAATGCCTTTGATTGTTTTTAATAATCTACCCTTGATCCCATAGTCCCCCTGTATGCCAAACATCTTTTTTCCCCTCAGTACTCTAGATCTATGAAACATAAAAATATCTGTCTACTCCTCTCGTAGCGTTTTTCAGTTACCTGGTTACTGAAAATTGATACTATTAGGTGGAAAGCATACTATCACAGGAAGATGAGTGAAGGCATAGAAATCAGGCTTTCCATTTCTTGAAATTCAAAGAAGTGAGGAGGAGTGTTAAGAAAGATATACACATTGTGTATGATGGATATAACGGGTGGGTACAGCACGAAAAATTTTTTGGCATTTGTTAACAGTAAACAGAGAAATCTGAATGTCAGTGTAATGAAATACAATGGAAAAGAAATATTAAGTGAAAAATCTGTTCCCGACAGCTTTGCAGACTATTTCTCCTCTGTATACTAACAGAAATGTGTGCAGTAAGATTTACTGAAATACGAAAACATTGAAATGGATCCTCTGATGAATGTGCCAAAATTAGTCCAATCGAAATTCTCAAGGCAATATGAAAACATTGAAATGGATCCACTGATGAATGTGCCAAAATTAGTCCAATCAAAATTCTCAAGGCAATAAGCAAGATGAGAAATAAAAAGCTCCAGGCCCAGACATAATCCCTCCATTTATAATTAAAGGCTGTGGAGATATTTTATGATATTCTCCGTCAATTATTTTTTTAATCTGCTGAAAAGTGGAACCTTTCCTGCGAAGTGGAAGATAACCTAAGTTAGTCCACTTCACAAATCCGGGGACAAGTCAGTAATTATTAACTACAGACCCATTGCAATTTTCTATGCACAAGCAAAAGTTTTATGAACAAACCCTCTACTCGGCATGTTACTCAAACACGTAGCTATTATCATCATTCATCAGTGACTTCCAACATTTACATGGCTTCAAACCTGGGAAATCGAGAACGACGTGTCCATTGGAGTTCACTCATGAAATATTGGCAACTATGGATGGAGGAGGCCAAGTTGATGTAGTTTTCACATATTTTAGAAAAGCATTTATTAAGTTGATCACAATGTATCGGTACTTTTAAATAAATTAGCTTATTATGGACTCTGTCATAGCCTAATATATGTATCATACCGGTATATCTCTAATAGGCAATAATTTGTGTCTTACATAGGATCTAACTCTGTATTTTATAGTACTTGATCTGGTGTCCCACAGGGTTCAAATCTTGAACCACTACTCTTTTTTATACTTATAAATGATCTTCCGTATTCAAACATAATTTTATTTGCAGATGCTGTAAACATTTTCAAAACCATTCAGTCACAGGAGGACTGTAGATTTCTTCAGAGAAACCTCAATAGCATATCACACTGGAGTGTTATTAATAGCCTAAGTTAGATTTTAACAAACAAAGGTGATATCGTGATATTTTCCAGGTATAAAAATAACATTAATCACTGCACATAAATGAAGTAGTTGCAGGTACTTACAGAGTGTTAGGATTTATTAGGAGATGCACATGTGACTTTCCTAATCAAGAGGCAATAAAGTTATTATACAACTACTTTGTAAGAAGGTGGCTAGAATATGATTAAAAACAAAGTTGAAATTGTAGAAAACACATTTGTTAGATTCTTTTCATACAAAACAACTAATAATTACCTAACTTGGGTTCCTATGGTGATTAAATGGAACAATTTGGCTATCAGTCCTTCGAAAAAAGACAAGTAATTGCAGTTCTTCTATTTATTTATAAATTACTTAACATCCCTAGCTTGCTCTCTCTGTTCAACTTGTCTGTTCCAAATCTATCTACATGTCAAAAATACATTAACATCTACTACTCAACCCAACAACCCACAACATTAGTAATTCACCAGTGTTAAAGTAAATGAAAATATTTAATAAATATAGCAAATACTAGCCGACGTACCCGTGCTTCGCAACAGAATTCTACATTGTATACAGAATGCTAGGTCAGGTAGTGTACATGTTGTGAGCAAGATTGTATTAAATTGCATAGCTCTTAACGTTACCCTAGAAACGCAATGGGGAAGTCACGAAACGTATTTTCTCATATGAAGACTGGGTTAGGGAATTTTCATTGTAATGGTAGACCCACTTGCCTACGATCAGTCACAATCAGGTTGGGGAGTTTTAATTATATTGGCAGACACTCGCTCTCCACCTGCCTTTTTACATCCTCAGAAAGACTGTCTTAGTGGTTTTTCCAACTGAAATGAACATAGGGATCGAATAGTGGAGTCCCAGGGCAAAAACTATGCCCTTCTACTAATCTGTTTCCTAGAGTACCCGAAGAGTCGGAAAATCTCAATTCACTACACTGGCGGCGGAAAAATCTATCCGACTTGGAGGCAAACTTTCCTCCAAGCCAGAGGAGAAACCCCCTCTTCGCTGCTAATTTGGAATAAAATGAATGTAGAATTCAATAAAAGTGAAGAGGAAGAAGCTTTTCTTAAGAAACGGCTCTTTTCAGGGTTGAATTTTGAGTTATTTATTGAATTGTGGTGCTATAATTTGGAATAGCCTAAATTGTAATTCTAGACCAGGTCATACTACTACTACTACTACTACTACTACTACTACTACTACTACTACTAAGTTGGCCTCTGCCTTAGGCCTAAGTGTGCACACTTGTTCATTCAAAACAATGCGTCAGAGTAGGGATTGAATAGCTGGAATACTATGATGAACCAGTGTGTTACGTACCAGCAGTATCAGGAAATGTATGAACCTGAAGAATGGCATATAAAAGAAAAAAGTTTTATAACTCCCCAGCTATTTCCCGCCAATATTCAGTCAGGCTGTTATACTCAGTACGCAGCAGTAATCCCATCTTTCGGAGTTGAGTGACAGAATAAGAGACAAAGAACATCACAACAAACAATGGTGAATGTAATGATATTGTTGATCAATGTTATGCGCTTTCAATATTGTAAACCCTCACAGTTAGTTTTCTTCTGACTTTGAAATGCCACTCTTATCATAGTTGGTATGGTAAAACTGAATAAAACATAAATGATCGGAAATTGTATTCTCTATAACTTTTGTTATGTAGCACTTTTCAATAGGACCAATAACATAGCTATTTAAAAATTAAATTTTAGGTGCCTTACCCTAAACTTCAATTTTGTCCAAAGTGAATACAATTGTTTATAGCTTAGACTGTAGTTACTTATTCCCCGACTCCATATACCGATTTTCATTAAATTCTGTTTACCCAGAGATGCACTGCAGATATATCATAACCATTTCCTGTCAAAGTTGGTGTTCACCAGGGCAGTGTTCTCAGCCCCTCCTTTTCATCATTGTCATGAATTTCCCAAAGTCGGAAATTACAGATGCGCTTCTTTGCTGATGATTTAGCATTGATCAGCAACAGTATGGTATTGCTTCAGGAGGAATTTGAAAAATGGCAAAAGCGTTATAAGACAATGGACTGAAAGTGAGCCGCTCAAAGAGAGAGCATCTTCATTGCATTTTCGAAGATCCCTTGGCTTCAATGCCAATATTTTGCTTGGCTCCCAACCACTCCTAAAATGCAGCAGTTTTAAATACCTAGGCTCTGCAGTGGAAAGATTGGGTGGATGTGATGATGATGTAAATCACAGGATCAGTGTAGGATGACTGAACCATTCTGCAATAAGAGGATGCCACTGAAGTTTAAAGGAAAGTTCTACATGACAGTGGTGAGACCTGCACTGACTTATGCTTCAAAATGATGGACATTCTATGAACACCACAAGCATGTTCTATATGTCACAGAGATTAAGATGATGAGAATGTCAGCAGGAGTTTCGAAGAAAGATCACATCCAAAATCACCTCATCAGAAGCACACTGCACGTGAAGGAGACAGTCGTGGAGAAGGTTCAGTGTGAGTGGGCGACAAATTTCAAGGTGAATGAACAGGATGTAAGCTATGTAGCCACAAGAGCACTTAACTTTCAGCTAATTGGGGTATGAAGAAGAGGAAACAACAACAGTAACAACACCAAGGCTGAGGCACCTCATAATGCTTGGTCAAGGGTTTACTACCAAAGATTGTTTTAGACATTAATCACTGTAAAATAAGTTTAACAAGTTTAACTCTTATTACAAAAAAATAAAAAAAGTGAGTATTGCACCCTGTGAGACATCACGTACCTAGGGATAACATTCATAGATAAAACAAAATTAAATTCAGCCAAAGTTCACTTCATTAATTTCTGTCCAGAAACAAAATATTATAAACCATACATTGGCAAGTACTTGTATAATAAGCTCTTAGACAAAAAATATGAAGGTGTTTCAAGATAACCGAGCGAGTTGGCCGTGCGGTTACAGACGCGTAGCTGATAGCTTGCATTTGGCAGACAGTGGGTTTGAACCCCACTGTCGACAGCCCTGAAGATGGTTTTCCGTTATTTCCCCATCTACCTTCTCTCTCCTCAGAGGTACACAACCAAAATACTGCTCAATCACAGACACAACACTCTACTAGTGATGGTACAAAAGCCACAACCGATCAAGGCAAACCAGATCTCCTAGCAGGTATATTACAGAAACAATTCCAACCAAACAATGCCCCGTAAAACATAGCATTTACCAACTAATCAGAAGACAACTCCAAACATTTTAATACACTCCCACCAGGACCAACGTCGAGCTTATTACTGCAAATGAAGTGTGCCAGGTCATAAAAATCACTTGGTCCACAAGGCTGGAGGGATCGGCGACTTTCTAAACCCTGTCCTCCAACACCTAAACGCAACAACCACAAAACACCTGACATACCATAGTAACCAAATCACACAATTATAACATTTCCCAACAGAATGATAATTGATGCAACAAAAAATCTCTTGTTATCGATTGGTATTGAAGTAAACACCAGCAAAAACTCAGAGATTTTAATCAATAATGGCAAGCTGTCACAATTCAATCTGCACCTAGGATGAGGAGATGATATATCATCTATATCAGATAATGAAACTATAAAATATTTAGGCTTTACAGTTAGAGAGCAACTTATTTTTAATAAAGATGTGCTCTTATCATTCCACCAAAAATTAGACAAACTAGCAAAATCACCACTTTTAAAGCAGAGCCAAAAGCTCAACATAATCAATATATATTTCCTTCCCTTGTTTACCGTCTGCAGTCAGCACTCCACTTCCTATCCTTGAGGGTCTGGATGTCATAAAGTGACACACTGTTAAAAAAATTGTTGATCTTCCAGACAGACCTGCTAACATTGTTGTAAACTCCACAAAAAGATGTGTGGTTTAATAAACTGTACTATTCTAAATATGATGACATTCATTTTCTGAACTTTTTCATTTATGACCAAGAAGTTAGTGAATATCTTATTAGACTAAAGGAACTGGGAGTACTACAACAAGAAGTAGGCAGCTATGTAAGCTACTGAGATTAATATCACTTGAAAACCATCACTGATGCCAAGGCAAGGCATAGGGGTGTTGCATTGTAAAAAAAAATTTGTGTCAACTAACAACTTTACATCAGATAATAGCCATCTTACTTCATCAGAGTGCACAGCCCTATTGAATCTGAACATAACTTACGCTAACCTTTGTGGAGTTCCTGGTAATGAGTGGAATGAATGGAGCATCCCTTTGCAGAAGATGTGCAATGTAGAAAGAAACTCTAAGTCACCTACTCAGGTCATGTTTGTTCAATTCACTGTTTATCAACAAGAGACACCATAGAGTAAAGCATGTACTTACCCAGTTGTTGAAAGATAACAGCCATGACACCTATGAAGAAGTCCATGCCTTAGATGGTATGGGAGCGAATCGATTTGTAGATATTGTAGTGATGAAGAAATATTCTAACACTGTTTATAATTTTTGATCCAACCATATGCATGAAACAGACACAATCGATCAAGCTGAAAATATTCATCTCTTCATTGACGACATCTGGATGATACTACTCTCCATCTAACAGATCCTATGACAGAGTTAGAGATTTGAGGAACAAGAAGCGAGTAGTGCCAGACCTGCAGCTTACATCCTTTCCAACAGAACAAATGTGACCTAGGCCACCATAGCTTAATTGGATACAGCAACTGATGTGAAATCAGGAAGTTGTGGGTTCGGATCCCACTGGTGTCCGGTTGGCGATTTTTGTTCTGTACTTATAATTTCTTCAATATGTACTGAACACGACCTAATATGTTGAAAGTTAATTTTGAGAAACTTCGAACTGTTCATATCTAATGCTCTTTCAAGTGCACTTTCAATCAATCAATCAATCAATCAATCAATCAATCAATCAATCAATCAATCAATCAATCAATCAATCAATCAATCAATCAATCAATCAAACCAATAAATATTTTTGTGGTCTTTAAAAGTTCCTCAATTTGGATATAAAAGTCTTCCACTTTGTCGCTAATCAGTGCAGAAACCTGGATGACATTAATGTGAAAGTGTTTTGTGAGCAGCTTGATCATGACGACTCTGAGTGGGGTATGCAGCAGATGACAGATGACTGCATTCATTTGTGGACAATGAATTCCACACCACTGCGATAATTTCTGCCATCATTTCCAGTGTAGCGAACCTTCCAATCATTCACCTCACATTCTCTGCTGCCTTTCCACCACAACGCTGATGCCCAAAACATCAACATCTAACTGCCTCATTTCTTGAATTGTATTATGGATCTTTCCCACTTCGTACATACTTCTGACATTCCAGGTGCATATTTTCAAGTCTGGCTGGGGGATTTTTAGCATTCTCTAACCATTTAGGGTATGCCTGGACTGAGGGCCATGGTAATTGGTTTTTCAGTCATGAATTGTTCCAGGGATTTAGTTATGCTATAGTCTCTCACTGCCTTCTGCATCACAGCACTATGATTATATCACTTGATGCAAGCTTTGCCCAGAGATGTCCAGTCTCCGACTCTTGGGAATATATTCTTCCCTTCGACCCAAAGTTGTACCAAGTGGGCTGCTGCCTCCAAGAAAATAGGTAACAGTGGAATTTCCTCTATCTGTGGGACCATCACCTCCTGAGAGGCTCATCCGCCTGAAGTCACTGGCCCTCCAGGGTGACGAGTTATTTACTGCCACGCAATGATTGGCATTGAGTCACTGACAGTACAGTCAAACCAATTCTGTAGCAGGATTACCTGGCCAGAATGAGTAAATAAAATATATCAAACCAATTACCATCTGCTGAATGACTACAAGCTAAACTTTAGTCTTATGTTTGTCAGATTACTTTACTTTCGAACTATACCATAATTACCTCCAAACCCTAGACTAGTTTTCAACTGTGTTTATTGTTCAATTATTGTTGTCCCTATAAATTTTCCATCTCTGTTTCCAGTTCATTAGATCCATGCCTATAAATATGGCTCTCATATGACAAACTTCATCATGATCCGTATTGACATTATTAAGAAATTAAAATGAAAGTCCACCTATTCAATACCATTTAACATGATGTCAAATCAGTTATACAATGGGACCAGTTTCGACCCCATTATGGGTCATCTTCAGCCATGGACCAAAATTGACAATATATAGTGCAAATACAATCAAATCAACACTTCAAAAATATTATGTACATATTACAAATTATTTTACAAAAGAGGCAAAAACTCTCTCTCTGTAATACTACAATTAGTGAATCTCAAGTTCACCAGTCAAATTTAGTGATGTGTGACAGTCATTGGTATTAATCTAAAATGAACAGTCCTAATAAGTAAACACTGTACGTGTGCAATTAAAATATTAAAATTGGAGCTGAGCTGTTTACACTGGTGTTAAAAATTACAATCTTGTGTGCTTAGCTGGTGAAAGTCTGCCTTGCTGAGTAACAAGTATCGGTGAATGTTGCGTCAAACACAACACAGCTGCGTTTGAACAAGTATACTGTAGCCACGCCTCCCCTCCTCTATAACTAAAACTCTTCTTCCCCCCCCGCCCTTCTTTGCCCCTTTCGATACACATCTCTCTCTGCTTATTCCTGGGTATGTGGGCATAATTTAACATCGAGAAGGGGTAAGTCTCATACAACTTTGATCAGCTACTTGTCCCCTTTTAATCACACATATTTATTCCGGTTTTCTTCTCTTTTCAGACCTACTGTATTTGCTCAGCATGAACCTCATTGACAAACAGCTTGTCAATTATGATTTTGACTCAAGTTCTTTTGGTTTTGCAAGGTCCCTTCTATCAAATGACTCAATTGTACCATCTCAAGTCTACTCATTGTGTCTATATTGTTTAAAGACAACTATGTTGCATTTGACACAACTCTCACCGATACATGTTATTCAGCAAGGCAGACTTTCACCAACTAAACACACAAGATGGTTATTGTAATTTCCAACACCAATGTAACAGCTTAGGTTCAATTTTAACATTCTAATTGTACATGTACAGGGTTTACTTATTAGCCAGTCGTTTTACGTCGCACCGACACAGATAGGTCTTACAGCGACGATGGGACAGGAAAGGGCTAGGAGTGGGAAGGAAGCGGCCGTGGCCTTAATTAAGGTACAGCCCCAGCATTTGCCTGGTGTGAAAATGGGAAACCACGGAAAACCATTTTCAGGGCTGCCGATAGTGGGGTTCGAACCTACTATCTCCCGAATACTGGATACTGGCCGCACTTAAGCGACTGCAGCTATCGAGCTCGGTGGTTTACTTATTAGGACTGTTCATTTTAGATTAATACCAATGGCAATATCACACGTGACGAAGTTCGACTAGTGTTCAGCACTAATTATAGTATTACAGACTGAGAGATTTTTTTTCCCTCTTTTGTAAAATAGTTTGTAATATGTACATAATATTTTTAAAGTGTTGATTTGATTGTTTTTACACTATATATTGTCAATTTTGGCCATGGCTGAAGACGACCCATAATGGGGTAGAAACTGGTCCCATTGTATAAGTGATTTGACATCATATTACATGGTATTGAATAGGTGAATGTTCATTTTGATTTCTTATTAATTTAAATATGGATCTCGTGACAAGGTATGGTTATTTGGAAAAGGACTGAAATTTTAATTCATATGTTTAATAAAATTGGCTTTCATTCACTTCCTTTATGCTTTCTTGTAATTGTCATTTAGTCCTGCATTTCAATTACCTTTCCCTATTTTAAGTGTAAAGTTTCCCCTATATTCAAATCATCTTCCCATTCCATATGTAAGTAATGGAAAGGGAGGGCGAAAAAACAAGTTTATAAATATAATACGTAAAATATACGAACCTAGGAAGGATGACAGGAAGTTGCAAGGGATTACCATACCAACAATCCCATTATGTTTATCCATTCTATGAAATCACCACAGTATAGAGAAACGTATTATTAAAGGACTGCATCTACCTTTGAACTAGAGAAACAAAAAACCACTTCAAGGATAGTCGATGAAGGGTTACAAATCCACCTTGCTTTTGAAATCTCCACAGTTACCACTTCAATAGGAAGAACTTCTTATGAATATTTTAGGTGGGGCTTAATTGCTACATTACATTTAATGTCCAGCAGTTGCATACTACTTCATAAACCATAGACTATGTATGAGGGGGCTATTAAGAGAAACTGATAATCACATTATGCATTATTATGGTGTAGTATCAAATGTATCCAACACATTCTGTATCACTGTGCTCCTCATTCTCCATCAATTGTCCTTTACCTGCTTCAAGTTAAAATCTCACTGGAACTGTAAGGAAGTTGTGGACTTCCGAGGGCGAAAGAGTACTACTACTGTTTGACAAGTCCAAGGACTCACAGAAATTATTTGGTAACCAAACTGGGATTTGATGGAGGTTCTAACAATAGCAATAAGGCAGGAAGAAGCAGCAGGGTTTTATAAGACTTTCAAACCGGGTCTAAAATAAGTCAGAGTGCAAAGTATTGCTGTCCATGAGTATAATAATTATAGTATACAGATTCTGTTAAGTCATCTAAATGAAAGAGTGATATGGATACTGAAAGAATTAAAAAACAATAATTGTGTCAGTGTATCCATCACGTGAAAGAGCACCTGAGGCTGATTGGAATACGTTGAAAACCACTTGCTTGAATTTCTGCTCTTGTATAGAATTAGGTATTACAGCTTCATTCATCAAGCAAAAGGTCGTTCAGTGCTGAGAGTAGGTATTAATCATAACTGACTCTGAATTCAGAAAATCTGGAAGTAATGTGCAGGAATTCCAGGAATTTTTTGCTGATAACAGCCACTACCCAGCCTGCAGTAAACTGAGCCTTAAAAGCCTCAGGATAAATTTTTTCTTTTTTTTTCTCTGCTAGTTGCTTTACGTCACACCAACACAGATAGGTCTTATGGTGACGATGGGATAGGAAAGGGCTAGGAGTGGGAAGGAAGCTGTCATGGCCTTAATTAAGGTACAGCCCCAGCATTTACCTGGTGTGAAAATGGGAAACAACGGAAAACCATCTTCAGGGTTGCCAACAGTGCGGTTTGAACCCACTATCTCCCAGATGTGAGCTCACAGCTGCGCGCCCCCAACCGCATGGCCAACTCACCCGGTCAGGATAAATAAATCAAGCAGAAATATATTGACATTGACAGTGAAAAGGAAACTTAAGGAAATGCTGGTTTTCTCAGCATTTGATGATTCCAAGACAAGAGACATGGAAGGAGAAGAGGTACTATGTTACCTACAAACTGTGAGTTATGGAGGTACTCTGTTCCCTCACAGGAGTCTGCACAATGCTAAAAGTCATAACAAACAGTCCATAATGAATGTGTAATGTAATACCATATGTGTGCGTTTTATCATTTCTAACGTTCAGTTACATAACTAACTACTTTCCATTACGACAGCTCAGTAATGTAAAACTCTAACTTTCTCTGGATTCTATCTATGGATTCAGAAGTCAGGTGAGTAAAAATACATTTTTCACCTCTACCAGGTGTCCTAGAAGTGTCTTTCCATGGTGATGTTTTTCTTTTAAAGTCAATTAACAACATAAAGTGTCTTTCCACGGTGATGTTTTTCTTTTAAAGTCAATTAACAACATGTACACACACGTAACTACAAAACAGGGTATTAGGCATATTTTACACATATGCAAAGTACATAAGGAAGATGATCCTGATGTATTAACCCATTCACCTTTGCCCATTTAAATTTCCCATTGGCGCTAGCATATTGTACAATAGACGCTGTGGTTTCACTCTGTGCATTTAATTGGAAAAAATCTTTCATATCTTCGGTCATTTTTATGATACAGTATTTTTATGAAACTAAAACTACAGTGACTGCAAACTTTTCCTCTATGTACTTATAAAGTTACAAGCTTATTACATCAATATTTGAATATTATATTTATAGTTTTATAACAGAAGTTTATATTTTCTCTTTTTAGATTAGTTGCAAGGAAATGCCAACGGAAGTTAAAACTGGTGTTTGGACTGTACAATCTATGCAGCCAGACATTTCCACTACCCTTAAGAAACAAACCTATATACAGTTTAAATGTCAGAAATATAATTTCCTCATTCTGAATTAGATATGCTGACTAGCTCTCGCTATGAATTACAAATGCAGGCAGATGACTGACAATATAGGTCTATCATATAAATTGTAAGTATGGCTTCAACAAGTCAACGCTAGTCGAGCGGTTCACGACGCATAATGAGTGTTAGCGGCATGGAAATTACGACATATTTTGGTGAAGATGTACTAAAAATGACAATGATATTTGGTGATACGCTAAGAGAGACATTTAATCTCCAAGATGCCACCCACAGACAAGAAAATATATGCTTGCCAGCGATTTGTGTTGTGTCAAAAAATAGGTGTTTGAAAGATGTAGGAAAAATGTGCACTACATGAGGAAATGTGGCCTTGTGCTTCAACGCCTTTAAGGCATCATACTACACTCAACATGTAAAGGTATGATGCAAATACATTTCAGGCCTATTGGTATTTCAAGAAAATTATTTTTTCCAAAACATTCAGTAAAATACAATGCAAACTTGATCAAAATAATTTGCGATAAACCTGCGTCCATAACACGCAGAGGGCATTTCCTGCTCGAAGACAATTTATCGTCCATAACGGGGAAAGCGGTAAGCTCAATAATGAAGCAGGAAACTTGCAAATATTAACAACAAATAATTTTGTTTGATGTTCCTTTAATTGCTATAGATTTTAATAGATGCCAGAGAGTTCGAATTTAGTCCCATAAGAGGTCTTAAATGAGCAGGAAACCAGCAACATGGAGTTGCTGCATTTAAACACCCTATAATACAATTAATCTCAGCTGGTACTAAACCTGTTATCTTGGTAACAAAAGTATGACTCATCGAGTGCACTACTGACAAACTGATAGCAAACGTAGTTCCAGTTCGTGCATTACCTGGCAGGTTCCAAATCAATAACCATCGTCAGCGTTGCCACAGTGAGACTGAAACACCTGGTCATGTCTTGGGTTGCTGTCCATTTAATAACACACTATAGAATTCACGGCATCGTCGTATATAAGATCTATGGCTGCTAACACCCTAAGAAGAAAGCAATATACAGTCTATGAGGAAGTACATAGATTGCCTCAGGCCAGACTGACATGATAGCCATAAGACTGGGCTCAAGTAACAGGTACGTAAAAGACCCCACAATTAGAACAGAGGCATCATCTACTCGATCACATGTTGTACACAAGGAGATACGTGACATATATGAACCTACAATTCCACATTACACTGAGGAATATCATCTGGATTCCATAGAGGTATTAGGATTGCTGATAGGAACAAGAGGCACCATTACTCACATATTTCACAAATTTAATTTGGAAACCCAATTTATTAAGGACAGCGAGTTAGAGTCAGAAATCATTTATACTCCTTGCAGTCCCTCTTAGCTATCCCTTTGTCCTATAAAGAGTTCCTTATAGGTTTCAAAATATTAATTGATATGATTTTTATTGAGAAATAGGTACAATATGGCATACTAATCCTTTATAGACAATATATTTTACACTAGCTTTATAGTTGTCAATTCACTTTTCATGTAAGCTTTGTCTTTTTAGTAGCCTCCAAATGGGGGAAGTAGAAATAAATGCAATGGCTATTCAAGCTATTCCAGAATTTATGTCTTTTCATGTATACATTGCAAACACTGTAATTATATGCAATTACATACTTTGTTTGCTGCCATGCACAGGTCTGAAAATGGCCAAGAATTATATTTGAAACAGTAATTAACTGAATTACAAAGTTTAATAATGTATATACTGTAGTTGCATATATTGGAGAATAACTCATATAATTGGATTTTCATGTTTACTGCACACATTTTAATGGTTATTTTAAATCAAAATAAATTATAATATCCTCTGAAGGAAAAAGTTATATGAAAACGAAGCATTAGCTGATTCCTGTCTACACTTTGGAGAATTTGCTGATTAGGGATTCCATGGGGGGCACCGCTGGCAACAATCAGCCAAGCACTTTGTGGCATAACTGTAGGAAATTCTGAAGGAAATGGAATATGAAGCTTTCTTGGAATGGTGGTAATGTATGTACAGAATGAAGTAACTTGGAGGCTAGTAATCATAACAGATTCAAAGTTTCCTTGTTGAGAATGGGATGTTCAAAGCTTCGTAAGAAATGGGAAGGGTGCTAAAGGTTAAAAGGTCTCATAAGTAGAGCCCTGCACGGATGCGGATATCCGTGGATTCGAAGTTAGTGTCTTGGCGGATACAAACTGTATGGCAATGTGGATAATTTTGCTGATAATTTCTAAATAATAAAGTTTATTGATTTTCACTCATGTATACTCTTGTTTTTGCTTCTGGTTAGGCGACCCTTGACATTGGTATGAAAGAATAGTGATATATATAAAGAGCCTTGTGACCATAAAGACGTAAATCTGATCTAAGCCTAACTGGCTCCTGCCCGCAATTAATGGAAGGAACGAACAAAGGTCAATACGTCGGTAGTTGTCGCAAGAGAAAATCCCTCATAAACCTGCGACTGTAGGGGTTCTGGTGCCAGGTGTCAGGCCTATTGCATTATGTTAACAGATCTATCCGTTTCAATATCTTGGGTGCAATATACTGTCGTTAAATATTTAAATTATCTGCGGATAACCATTTTGCAGATGCGAATGCAGATATTATTTTGTATATTCGCACAGGGCTCTACTCATAGGCTATAAGAAGTGACTTTATATGAGCTATAGAATTTCAGCATAACAAACTGGGTTCTAGATTAGGAGCCAGATTATACATAGCTGCTCTTGAGTACAATAAACAAGGCAGTCCAAACAGATACTGTGGTGACAGTGTAAACAGTGTTTATACTACATGTGTTAGAGATGAATCAGGTTACTGTACATGTTTTTGTAAGTATGATTTTTAAGTAAATCAGAAAATGATGAAAGAAAGGAGCGATGGAAGTTATCTCACAAAATCCACAACCGAAGATGACATATTAAAATTAATTTTGGTCAAGTTTATGCAAAACAGATTCCATGTGAAAAAGAAAAAGTATTAACTCACACAACACACTAATACTATATCACACACACAGCGAATGGATGTCAGAAACAAAAACTGAACATTACTGACTTAAGAACTGCCACCCTCTTCAAGATGGAAATAGTTTATATGTGATCAGTTATACCCTGGTGGGGAGTGTAAGCTGCATCATTCAATCATTTATTAAGGAATATGTTACAGATACGCTAAAGCATAAAATATTATATATTGTACAAGGAATATTGTGTAAGGAATTGAGACATCCTACAGACTTCTGTCTCCAGTAGGATTGAGGAATGGTAGGACATACAATAGAAGGGCAGAAATATTCTACCCAGTAGCCTTATCTTGATGGAACAAGAATGCAGTAGTTATTTCCGAACCAAGAAGGGAAATACATAGCCCCAGGGCCGAGCTCTGCCAAGAACAGGCAAGCGTAGCACGCAGGATTTCTAGGAAATCACCTAAGGCGTAACCGAATGCTGCAGTTGGCAAGACGACATATTAGGGCAAGATTTAAATTCCCATTTAGTCATGGGCCAATGACAAAATTTGCCTAGGAAACCTTTACAGATTCAATCATGCCAGCTTTAAATTGTGAGAGGCGCTACAAGGATAAATTTTGCAAATAACATTAGGTAAAACTGAGTTCAGGTTCAGAATGAGGAAGAATTTTGAACAATGACTTGATATTAAAAGTTGGTAATTTATGTCAATTTACAGCAATTATTTTTAGAAATCAGTGATGCTATTTTCTGATTGGCTGAAAACAGGGGAAACTAAAAATGGTGCAAGACTGCCCGCCAAGAAAACAGGAGCTAAATAATTATTGTATTGACCTGCGATGGATCTCAGTTCAAATTTCGGACTAAGGCAAGGAATTATTGATCACACCTGTAGACCATGAATTGAAGCCCCAGGCAGATCTGTGTGTAGCCAAACGGAAAAAAGGACTTTCTAACTCTAAGGTGACATTTCATGAACCTGGAAAAGGGGTGAAACTAATATAAATAGAAGGGCATGCAGCACAACTTTTAGCAACTACAGGCAGAGATGAGTACAATACCATTTTAATTATGTAGATTTGCTAACGTTAATGGGGGAAATTATACTCTTTAATTATGTTAACTTAAACGTTAAGCGAGCTGCTTCCCGGCACGCCAAGTTCAGTTACAGATAGACAAATGGACAAATTAATATGCGAATAATGGTATCAAGTACTCTTTTTTTCTTGTTTCTGATTAGTCACTTAGGTCTTTTTAGTGCTTAATTTTGTTCATTTATTGTTGTGAAGGAGCATGATTCAATTCATATAATTTGAGATTCATGTTTGTTTTTTTGCTACATGCTTTACGTCGCACTGACACAGATATGTCTTATGGCGACGATAGGACAGGAAAGGGCTAGGACTGGGAAGGAAGCGGCTGTGGCCTTAATTAAGGTACAGCCCCAGCATTTGCCTGGTGTGAAAATGGGAAAGCAGGAAAACCATCTTCAGGACTGCCGACAGTGGGGTTCGAACCTAATCTCCCGAATACTGGATACAGGCCGCACTTAAGTGACTGCAGCTATTGAGCTCGGTGAGATTCATGTTAGGATCGCCCCCAATGTGTTTGACTGGCTTATGTCACGTTCTCTTGTTTTTAGATATTAAGGCATGTTGTATGACGATCCAGAGGTACAGGGTTGCCAATGAATTTGAATGTTGTACAGGAATGATGTCCAGTTGCTATTGTAAATATCAGTGATTATGTGTATCGCGAAGTTTCGCCAGTGGACGAAAATTATAATAATCATTTACAATATTGAGGTGGTAAGTGGAGACGGGTTATGTCTAAATATGTGTGTAGTAATAATACCTTGTGAAAAAGGCACAGGCCTAGTTTCTAAGAATGATTTAAAGTAAATGAAATATGGAGATAACATGTGGCTCGTGGAAGACTAATTAGTTGCAGTAAATATGAATTGAATATTATTTGATGTTTTAATGCTTTGGGACTCGATAATAATAATAATAAATAATGTGTTTAGAAGTGATATCTATAACAGTACGGAAGAAGAGACTGCTATTTTTTTGGACATATTTACAGAATGGGCGACAATAGACTAACCAAAAAGATCTTCATGTATTTTTGGAAGAAAAAGTCAACAACCACCTGGATTCAAGGGATCAAAAAAGATGTGGAAATAAACAACATCAGAGAAGAAGTAATGGAAAGAGAAATTTTCAGGAAGAAAGTTTTAAAGATGGAAGGATTCCAAGGGAGGGAGGCAAAGAAAACTGGCACAAAGTGGTCTGAAGAAAGAAAAAAGAAACATAGTGAAACAATGAAGGAATATTGGAAGAAAAGGAAGGAACAACAATGAAGGATGAAGAATTGAAATTGGAACGTGGTCCCTAGTAGGCCCTAATGCAAGAAGAAGAAAAAGTATAATAATAATGGTAAAAATGAAATTAAAATAATAAATCAATGATGACTACGGGTTAAGATAATAATGATCACCAGTGATGATGATGATAATAATAATAATAATACTAATAATAATAGGCCTAATAATGATGTTAATAATAAAAAATTAAATATGGATTAATTAGGATGATGCTGTTGACGGTGACTAGGGAAGTCAGCTGGCGAAATTACGTAATGAATGTCAAGATGCTGTAAATACAAATCTAGGATTTGTGATATTATTGATGGCAAATCCCTACATCTTGATGTTTAGGTTATTGTCCCTTTGTTGCATTCCTTCCATAAACTGTAGCATGTCTAGGGTTATGAACCCGGGGCAGTGTTGAACAATCCCGGGTGGGTCACATCTTAGGAAAGGTGGAGGCAATGACATAAGTTATGTGCTCGCGCCTACCTTTCCAACAGGTAAACGGTCTCAATTATACTGGTCATGATATCATCGTAAGGGACGCTGTTTCAACCCTCAGCGATCATGAGTTCAACCAAACAAGTGGATGGGTGGTCAACAAATTGTAATCTCTGTTTTTCTTTCCTTTCAAAAATGTATTTGTCAAACTGATTGGCAAAGAAGGGTCAACAATGTTTTGTTCCAAAGGTAATTTTGAATAAAATGCTCCTTCAGCATTTGCAAAGGAAACAGTTCCAGGTTCTTGTTCTTGTAGATACTAGTCAACCCTTGGTGACTGATTAATATATCTGTCTCCTTTTCCTTGTTCTCCCTTTTGATCTGTTTTAGTTTATTTATTTTGTTTTTATCACTGTGCCTTAACGTTAATAATTTGCATGCCCCATTCATCCCTATAGTACTGATTTCATCGCACCAATATTTTAATTGTAGATTCCAAATCTTTGTATTTATGTCTGTTTGTTTGCACCATATATCGAACCATAAAACCCCTGAGATTACAGACTGGTTGGGACTCTGGTGCGAGCGGGTGCACTATGTCACTCTCACTGAGGTATACATTCTGTGAAAACACCACTCATTTTTGTTCCTTCTTAAAAAACTACTGCAGTCAAGCCATTCCTTAAGAGTCTACTCTTCAGGAAAAAGAAAAAAAAAAAAACATATTTTGGCAATTTTTAGAGTATATACTGTAAATCCAATGTCTTTTCATCAATTATTTAAATATTACACACAAGCAAAGGAAGTTTGTAGTTTTAACTGATTGTTAATATTGTTATAATAATGTTATTGGCTTTACGTCCCTCTAACTACTTTTACAGTTTTCAGTGATGCCGATGTGCCAGAATTTAGTCCTGCAGGAATTCTTTTACATGCCAGTAAATCTACTGACACGAGGCTGATGTATTTGAGCACCTTCAAATACCACCGGACTGAGCCAGCATCAAACCTGCCAAGTTGGGGCCAGGAGGCCAGCGCCTCAACCATCTTCAGCAGTTTCTCTGTAGTTCACATTTGTATACAACTGATAAGTTACAAAAGTCAAGACAATTTATACACGTACATCTATAGGCTTTTGGGGTAGAAGACAACATATGAAAATGTTCTGTCTAAATACATGCATGTCACTAAAACCACAGTGCAGTGGTTCCATGGTTCTCACAAATGCTCAATAGGCAACTACACTAGTGAAATTAAAATTCCAACACCATAAAGGGGTGTGCCTAAAATGCCCCAAGTGTGCATGGTGGACAGGCGAGTGTCTCTCTGCACACATGTGGAGAAGGCCAGTAGAGGATGTGTCAATAAGTTTCTGGATGACATCCTGTGGGACTGCGGCCCATGCATGCTGAACCATGAGAGTCACTTTGTCCACAGTTTGAGGTGGCTGAGAGGAATTGTGCACGGAAATACTATCATGTACCGCATACTTTCAATAGGGCTCAGGTCCACAGACCTGGTGGGCCACTGTAAAAGCACTATGTCTTGGAGAGCCTACAGTGTGAGGTTGGGCACTATCCTAAAGAAATATCCCATTTGCAACGGTTCCTATCAGAGGAACAACTACTGGATTGACAACCCTGTCCCATACCTGCCAACTGTACGAAACCAAAAACCAGGAGATTTTGATATGAAAATCAGGAAAACTCAGGAGATACAATTGGTTAAAAATGCTTATTCTACATGTCTTGTGCAATTCAGTAATATGATATATTAATAACACTTATTTTCTCAAAGCCCAACTGTTGCTATACGAGGCTACAAGGCTAAAAATTACACATCTCTATTCCCTCACAAGAAGTATGGTGAGATGATCAGTCACTGATAAGCCTACCGAAACTAGTATCAACTCATGCCCACATGTGTGAATCAGTCATGCACTTAGATGCCATTACTTAGCAAATGCACAGATTAATATACTGCATCAAGCGCCTGCGCGATTATGCAAAGCGCAATGCTATTTGGATCAAATAACTAGCTGATGTACCCGTGCTTCGCTACGGAATTCTCAGAAAGACTGTACTTATAGTTTTCCCAACTGAAGTCAACATAGGTCATTACAATGATGTAACTACGAATGTAGCGATTAAAAGCAATGCTGCCATATGAAATATTCGATGACATGAAAAATAGCATATTTTCTCACTTTCAACAAACAATGGTCAATGTAATGCTATTGTTGATCAATTTTATGAGCTTTCTATATTGGAGGCCTTCGTATTTAGTTTTTTTCTGACTCTGTGATATTAGAGCATCTAATATAAAGTGAGTCGTCCTCTCTTTCATGACTCCCTCTTGTGTTATTACTCAAGCGATCGTTCCTTAATGACTTTTTTCTCATTCTTATAATCATCTTCACAATTTAGTCACCATCACCACCAATATTATTATAATCAGTACGGTAAAACTGAATGACACATAAATAATCGGAAATTGTATTCTCTATAACTTTTGTTACGTAGTACTTTTTAATCTGACAAATAAGAAAAGTCATTAAAAATTTAAATTTTTGGCACCTTTCCCTAAACTACCATTTCTAACAGGGTGAATAAAATTATTTATAGTGTAGATTGTAGTTTCCTATTCCCCGACTTAACATAAAATTTTGGACTTGGCAATAAAAATCCAAATTCATGAATATCTCTGTTATCATAGCCGGTACAGTAAAAATGTATAATACATAAATGATAGGAAATTTAATAATATATAACTTTATTTATCGATAGGGCCAATAATAATGTAAATATTTGAGAATTAAATTTTAGGCCTTCCCCTAAACTACCACTTCACTCAGCGTGAATAAAATTATTCATGGCCTAGATTGTAGTGACTTATTCCACGACGTTATGTACTGATTTTCATTAAATTCTCTTCAGTCGTTTTCTCGTGATGAGTGTACATATATAATTACATACATACATACATACATACATACATACATACATACATACATACATACAGAAATTACAGAAAATTAAAACGTACATTTCGCCTTGTTACTGTGGACACGCCCGGTATGGAACTATCATTCTTTTTTAATTCTTGCAATGTACAGACAAAACTCTTATTTTATTTACATTGAGATAAATTAAAATTAGTCAGAACTGTCTCCAAACGTCTCCTAAAATCTATACTCATTGAAATTCTGTCACTCAATTACTAAGAAAGACTCCATATTTAGCGACTAGTCTCTAGACTCTCTAGAATCGACTAGACTGATGTGAATGAACAAGAACATAGCACGCGGGAACGAAAGATTGACAATCGATATATGCATTGCGATATAGTTTCAATAAACATCGCACATTTGTGCACATTTGTGCACATTTGTGCACATTTCTTGCATTAATAAATATCAATGTTTCGTTTGAAAGCGGCCAATGAGCGAAGGATTTGCGGCCACTGGCGTAAAAAAGCTGAAATGGCAGGATTTGAAAACAAATGTTTGAAGTTCACCACAAAATAAGCTAAAATCAGGAGAAATAATAGAATAATCGGGAAGCGGGAAGAACTGTCAAAAATCGGGAGTCTCCTACCTAAATGGGAAAGTTGGCAGGGATGCGTGTCCATATATAGTATTGTCGAGCAGTTGCTGTGCCCTCAATGATCACTAATGTGATTTCACATGAAGGCCAACAGCTCCCCAGAGTGTAATGTTCCTGTGCGCTTATCAATAATAAGATCAGCAAGGTGGCCAAGACGATAGCTTGATTCATCAATGAAGACAACAATATACCGTTTGTCAGCCCAGCGTGACTGTGCCAAACACTAGGACAACCTCACGTTGATGCTGTGGAGTCACTAGGACACTTGCTGCAGGGACATGGGATTGTAAGGCAGCTGCACACAAACAATTACAGATTGTTTGTCACGTAACACGTGGTGCCACAGTAGTATGAATTTCCACTGTTGTTGCCTGGGCCTCCGTCCGCAACATCTGAATGATGCACCAATCCACCAGCACTGTTGTCTTCCATATTAGTCCTATCCCAAGTCTCTGAGCATCTTTCCCATCATTCTGACCACTGCGACCATTCACCTTGTACCATAGACGCATTTTGATGAACACGTGAAGCTACAGACTATATCAATAACCCAATCTCATACAATTATCCAGGCCATCTTCAACCAGTGAAAATAGTTGATATACTGCTCATATCCATAGGCAACGTATGTTTCACAAGCAAATACTTCATGGCACTGCGCCTCGTAGACCACACATCAACTAAGATCTACTGGACTCGTAAACAGGTGGTGTTTCACCCTTGACCAATCGGGTGAGGAGGGTTAAATGAAAAATC
Source organism: Anabrus simplex (assembly GCF_040414725.1). NCBI lineage: Eukaryota > Metazoa > Arthropoda > Insecta > Orthoptera > Tettigoniidae > Anabrus > Anabrus simplex. The sequence continues at coordinate 964,263,244 of NC_090265.1, read as the reverse complement.
AGACTGGCCTGAAACCAGATTCATTTACATACCTTGCTGGCACTATTACACATCTCCAATACCAATATGAAGGACCTATTCTTTTGTGGTGTTGCAATTTTAATTTTATATATCAAACTAATGGTGTACCAAGTTGTAGTCATAACAACATTACTATATGGATGTGAAACCTGGACACTTTATCGTCACTGGAACGCTTCCATCAGCAGAAACTTAGATCCATCATGAACATCAAATGGGATGACTATATAAGCAATGTGGCAGTTCTTGACAAGGCGCATATGAACAGCATAGAAGCCTTTATCATCACTCATCGGCTTAGATGGATTGGTCACATCCAGCGTATGAATGATAGCAGACTGCCTAAACAACTTCTCTACGGTGAGATTGGTCATGGTAAAAGGCCTCAAGGTACTTCTTTGAAATGTTATAAAGACCAGTTTAAGAAGACTATGGATAGCACCAACATAAATGCTAACAGCTGGGCAGCAACTGCACAAAACCACGTTCTCTCGTGCAAAACTACTGCAGAAGGCGTCCCACTTTTTGAGCAGGCATGTTGCAGACAAGAAATTGTAACACATGAAAAGCGGAAACTACGTCAGATCCAACCACGTCCTCCACCCACCTTTAGACGTGACTTGTGTGGCCGCATGTTTAATGCAAAGATTGGCTTGATCAGTCATCAGCAACATCTGCACAGAGCCAACAGACTTTAAGAGGAACTGCAGGAGAAAAATGTATTCCCGAAAATAAGCAGCGGCCAACGACAAATTTTAAATTTACTACAGTAGTTAGATTTTTTTTTTTTCAAGTTGCTTTACGTCGTGCCGACACAGATAGATCTTATGGCAACGATGGGACAGAAAAGGCCTAGGAGTTGGAAGGAAGCAACTGTAGCCTTAATTAAGGTACAGCCCCAGCATTTGCCTGGTGTGAAAATGGGAAACCATGGAAAACCATCTTCAGGGCCGCCGACAGTGGAGTTTGAACCTACTATCTCTCGAATATTGGCTGGCCGCACTTAAGCAACTGCAGCTATTGAGCTCGGTAGTAATTTGATTAGCTTAAGAAAGGTTTCAAAATATGTACTGTATTCTTAGAAAATTCATGCTCTAGCAAGAAAAGGCTCTTTATTCATATGCCAGCCATCTCCCCACCGACAGCTAGAACACCAAACATACCACTTAGTCGAGCAGCTACTCACCTTTTTGTCAAGTCTTCCCAGCCCAAACTTTGCAACATTTTTGTAACGCTACTGTTTTGTCGGAAATCACCCAGAACAAATCGAGCTGCTTTTCTTTGGATTTTTTTTCCAGTTCTTGAATCAAGTAATCCTGGTTAAGGGCCCCATACACTGGAACCATACTCTAGTTGGGGTCTTAACAGAGACTTATATGCCCTCTCCTTTTTTTTTTTTTTTTTTTTTTTTTTTTGCTAGGGGCTTTACGTCGCACCGACACAGATAGGTCTTATGGCGACGACCCTCTCCTTTTAGATTCTTACTACAACCCTAAATATCCTCATAACTAGAGATGGGGAATGTGATTCATTTAGAAGAAGGGATTAATTAAAAACAATTCACCAAAACGATTCGTTCATCCGATTAACACGTGACAGAGCCAAAAGTGAAACCATGGACTCAGATGAACTATTCCGTTATGTTCTTTATAACTGGCACTGCCTTACAAGTTACAAGAAGAAAATAAATGTTGAAGGTAATCGCTAGCATTTTAACAAGAGTAATATTCTTTTTAAGAGGTTACAGACCGACTAATCCTTTTCAAACTTAAGAAGGTTGGGAACTGTCAATGCTTAACTTTGATTTTAAGGAAGTAACATACATTCTTCAAAACTACCATTCAAAACTATACGACAATCAAATTTGAAATTTATAGTAGATATGAACATTTTTGTGGCAATTCGAAAGTTAATACTGACAGCAGCTCACCATCAGTTCTTTACTTTTGATGATGCTTGTTGTTTAAAGGGGCCTAACATCTAAGGTCATTGGCCAGCTCTTTACTTTTAATTCTTTTTTTAGGAAATATGTTTAAAATATCTGAAACCAAATGTAAACGTGTTCACCTGACTGAGAAATAATCAACCGTGACAGAGCAACTGCTATGTAACTTTTTTTCTTAACTTCGTCTGTTCTTAACAACATTCCTTATGATCTTCATTAAGTTCACAAGCTACTCACTAGATAGCAACTTTAGGCAGATCACTCATTCTCTGTAGTAGGCAGTGAAATAATAGGAAACAAATCTGTGCCTCAAATGGATCATGATCAATTTGGCAAGAATAGCAGTTCATAAACAGTAAATACCGGAAGACTATAAAAAGCCAAATAGTGCATTGCTGTGCTGAGTGGCTCAGATGGTAGAGGCGCTGGCCTTGTGACTCCAACTTGGCAGGTTCGATCCTGGCTCAGTCCAGTGGAATTTGAAGGTGCTCAAATACATCAGCGTCATGTCGGTAGATTTACTGGCACATAAAATAACTCCTATGGGACAAAATTCCAGCACCTCGGCATCTACAAAAACCGAAAAAGTAGTTTGTGGGACGTAAAGCCAATGTTATTAAATAGTGCACAGCCACCAACAAGACATTGCGTACTTAAAGTAAAGCATCAGACTGTCTTTACAGAAAATACAATTTTCTTTACGCTGCACCGACACAGATAGGTCTTATGATGACAATGGGATAGGAAAGGGCTAGGAGTGGGAAGAAAGCAGGGCTGCTGACAGTGGAGTTTAAACCCATTATCTCCTGAGAGCTGACAGCTACGTGAATCAAACTGCGTAGCCACTCACTCGGTGACTTGTCTTTTCTTTAGTATGGTTGTCCCATTATATACTGCCGCTCCTCAGAGTAACCACAGAAACCGGAAAGGCGAACGCCAAAGGGAGAAGTATGGAACAATTTACAAAGATGCTTAAGAAATAATTGAGGTTATGTGTCGGATAGTAACTGGTGTACATATCACATTCACAAGAATCTATCACTAGGAGGATTTATACCTTGTTTTATTTGCTCCCTTCGTCATCATGATGAAAATACTATAAGTAATATACATTAATAGTCTTGTATTGCCTATGTACTATAAAGAAATCATGATTAGCTATTTCACTTCTACTTGCATATAAACTTCACGACATGACAAGATAAAAAAAATCACTTATATCGATTTCTACTAAGGGCTGAGAACAAGAACGGGGAGGCTTCCATGTTACTCACGTTAGTTCTCAGTAGTTCACGAGAACGAGAATGGGAACCTTGAACTAAACTTAACCTAACATTTCGCAACGAGCTGGAAGTTGAGCATATATTACAGTTCCGTGGAGTGTGCGACTTTAAACGACGTGATAATTTCTTATTTAAAAAATATATTTTTTCGTGTAAGGTTAGGAGTATTTCACTTGTTCAGGCTAAATAAAAAATAACAGAGTCGTTCTTCACAAATTGTCATTGATTCACTTCTTGGCGATATTAATCAGAACGAACGAGGAACGAGTTGCGGCTGCCATCTCTCGATTCAGCTTTTGATTCACAAATGAGTCAATTCATTTCGCACACTGAATCATAATTTAATCGTTCGGTGCAATGATTCGTACTATAGACAATCACTTGTTTAGAATCTCCCCATCTCTACTCATAACCATGTGCAGAGATCTTTACCCTTTATTTACAGTCATATTTATGTGATTACCCCAATGAAGATCTTTCCTTACTTTCATTACTTACAATGATCTCTAAAAGGAACGTTCACCCCATCATCGCAGTAATTACAACTGAGAGGACTTTGCCTATTTGTGAAACTCACAACTTGACTTTTAACCCTGTTTATCATCATACCATTCCCTACCGTCCACCTCACAACATTATCGAGGTCATTTTCCAGTTGCTCACAATCTTGTAACGTATTTATTACTCTGTACAGAATAACATCATCTGCAAAAAGCTTTATCTCTGATTCCACTTCTTTACTGATATCATTGATATATATACAAAAAAACATAAAGGTCCAATAATACTGCCCTGAGGAATTCCCCTCTTAATTATTACAGGGTCAGATAAAGATTCGCCTACTCTAATTCTCTGAGTTCTATTTTCTAGAAATATAGCCGCCCATAGTCCAACTGCACTCATTTCTTGCCAGTAGTCTCTCATGATTTACTATATCAAATGCCTTAGATAGGTCAATCACAATACAGTCCATTTGACCTCCTGAATCCAAAATATCTGCTATACCTTGCTGGAATCCTACAAGTTGAGCTTCAGTGGAATAACATTTCCTAATCCTGAAATGCCTTCTATCGAACCAGTATCGAACCTGTATTTAAAGTCTTGCAGGAAGAAGCCAAAAATTCACAAGCAAAACACCAAACAATTAGTATGAACAACTATTACCCATGAAGTAAGAAGAGTCAAGTGTTATGAAGAATGAGTAAGGAATATAGAAGAAAAAACCTGGCTTCAAAAGGTATACCTTGAGTAATGTATAGCCAAGCATACAGCAGTAAATTTCCTTCTCTAATTCTACTATAGACAATGAACACTTGCAATATTTCAATGTTGTTATAAGTTTGAATGATTAAGTCAATGCTTATATATCATCATCATCATCATCATCATCATCATCAATGTCCCACTCCAGTTGCCCGGGTGTGGTTAACAAGCCTCCTCCACTCCTTTCTGTCCATCCACTTTTCCTACTCCATTACTTCCGCCACATCCAATCCAGCTTCTCTAATGTCCTTCCAAATCTGATCCATCCACATTCTTCTCGGTCTTCCAACTGGTCCCTTTCCCTTAACTTCTCTTTCCAATTCCCTTCTTGCTACCCGTTCCTTTCCCATTCTTTTTACATGTCCGAATCATCTCAGTCTTGCTTTCTGTATCTTCTGTACTAATGGTTCTATATTTACAGTAGCTTTTCTCTGATTGTAATATTTTGAATTCTATCTCTTATCTTTTTAACCGATGTTCTTAAAAATTTCATTTCTACTGCTTGGATCTTAACTATTTTGCCTCTTATTAGTTACCAGCGTTTCTAGCCTGTATGTTACAATTGGTACGAAATACTGTTTATATAATGTTAATTTTGTTCTCTTGGGTACTTTGTCATCCCATAAAAGCTCTCTGACTTGATGATAAAATGTTGGACCTTTACTTAAGTCTGTTATTAATTTCAGGATTGATTTCATTACTTCCATTAATAATGCTACTCAGATATGTAAAATGTTCTATGTTCTCTAACTGTTCTCCAACTATGTTCACTTGGCTTCTCTTTCTCTCTTTTCCGCAATGTATGACTACAGTTTTCTTTCTTTTTTTTTTTCCTTTTTTTTTTTTTCTTTTACTAATTACCATTCCAAACTCCTTCAGATTTTCATTTAAATGTCCAGCCTCCTTTGTACTTCCTTTTCTCCCTTTCCCCAAATCACCACATCACCTGCAAATACCAAAGCATTCACTTCATCACTACTGATACTCTGTTTTACAGGTTTTATGATTTCATCCATCAATATAATGAACAATAATGGCGACAGTGCACTTCCTTGCTTGAGACTTTTTTTTTGTATAAAATGTTTCAGAGTCACCTCTTGTACACTGCTTTTACTCTCATGATACAACATTTTTATCTTGTTAATGAATGATTTTGGAACATTCCTTTTCAGCAGGCATTCCCATACCTGTTTTCTCTTAACTGTATCATAAGCTTTTACAAATCGAAAAATACAAAGACGAGTTCCTTGTTCCCCTCCAAATGTTTTTCCATTATCGTTCGCACTGTAAATATCAAGTCTGTTGTTGATCTATTCGGTCTAAGGCCATATTGTTCTTCCTCTAACTGTGTTTCTATTATATCCCTCAGTCTTTTGTCTATGACTTTCTCCATTATTTTTAGCCCATGTGATAATAGGGTTATACCTCTATAATTTTCACATTTCTTCCTATTTCCTTTTTTGAACAATGGTACAATGCTTCCTTCTTGCCAATCTTCAGGTATCCTTTCATCCTTCCATATGGCATTGAGGGCTCTGTATAGCCACTGTAGTCCAATGCTTCCTGCTGCCTTAACCATATCAGCATTGAATTCGTCTTTTCCACTAGCTTTACCTTTGGTCATTGCTTTCACTGCCCTTTCAAGTTCCAACCATGTTATCGGGTTCCTTTCTTTTTCTCCATCTATTACTTCCATTTTCTTATTTCCTTCTTCCTCCGAGCAGTCATCCTCATTATAAAGTTTTTCAAAATATTTTGCCATCACCTTCTGAAGACCCTTTTTGTCATGTACTATGGATCCATCTTCCCTCTCTAATGATTTTTTCTTGATTTATTCTTTTCGATTTTTTTACTCTGTATAATAGTTTCTGATTTCCTTGCTCAATTTTGTTGGTAAACTCACCCCAACATTTCTCCTTTTCTTCCTTGATACTCCTCTTTACTTGTAGATTCAATCTTTTGTACTCGACATGTAATCTTTCTATCTTATTCTCATCTCTCTGATACGTATTTTGTTTTTCCTTATCCATTTCTTTCTTCACCTTGTTCCTTTCTTTTATTTCTGTTTTTATTTTGTCTGTCCACCACCCTGTCTCCTTTCCCTTAACCTTTACTTTTGTTTTCCTGCATACCTCAATTGCTGCTTTCACAAATGTCAGTCTTAAATTGTCCCACTCTTTTTCTCCACTTCATATTTCCGTGTTAGGCAACTTCCTTTTTATACAATCTTGGAATGCTATTCTTTTATCCTCCTCCTCCAATTCCCAGATCCTGATCTTAGGTTTCTTTTTCAATATATATAAAAAGAAAAAGTAACTAAAAGTAGAAAAACAGAATATAAAAAGAGTAAAATACCAATCTTGATATTTATTCCAAGTTCTTCCTAAATAACTACAGAACAAAATGGATGTACAAACTAGTATCATATACATGAGCCTATACTTTGTACACAGGCTTCTAAAATATGGAAGAGGTTCAGGATAGCACTGATATATTTTATGATCACACTGCATATTGAATTTTTCATATCACCCATTAACATAAATTTTGACATTAAAAATCCAACTTTGCCATAATTGAGGAGCATTTTTTCAAAACTCTATAAACGCAAACATTTTTGAAATTGAGTTATGCATGCTAATGTTATCAGTTTGACCTTACTCACCATCCTGTGCAATCATCCTTTGCATAAGTCGATATTTGCCGTGTATAGAAGTGGTTGAAATCACTAGGTTTTTGCAAAAGTTGATATATGCTCTCGGAAAGTTAAAGCGAAACTCGATAAATGCAGTTAACTATTAATCACGTGGCATTCTCATGGATAATCGGAAGTGTTATTCTGTGGAACAATGGAACGCCGGACTCCTTTATTGAAAGGATGTATTCTTGGAACTGCATGCCACGTGTTCCCACGATTAGCCCTCACTCTCATCAACAAAATGAAACTCACTTCTTGAGAAGTTTTAAGCAAGTTACTGTGTGAGGAACTATTTCACTCTACAACAGTATGAATAATCTGAATATTCCAAAACTGGCGTGCCGGTTCAGGAATGTGTCGGTGGAAGAAAGTCTAGATACAAGAAGGGAGTACCTGGAAAGCTGGCTAGAAATAAAAACAAACCTAATATTAAATGCATTCATGGACTCAAAGACTTGCTCACAAGTACAGAAACTAAAACGATGAAACAATGCAAAGCTGCTGAACTCTGCTATGAAGATATCACAGAATTCCATCATCATGTGACTTCTTTAAACAAGGTCGATCAGGACAAGTTTCTATTGAAGAATGTGCACATTTCCACACCTCAGCGCAGGGTAGTGAACATTGAAAGTGCTAGGAAGAAGAAAACTGTTTCTGTGAAGTACAGCATTAGGAAGAAAACTGGTGAAATACTTCCGGTCTGTGCTGCAACTTTTCAAGGAATTTCTGGTATGTCAAAGGACAGATTATCTTATCTGGCTAGTAGGTATCATCATACTGGAAGTTACCTAAGGAAAATCGAGGTGGTGACAGAACAGGCAAGGAACACAAGGACATAACAGTTGCCATTAAGAATCACATCAAAAGGTATAAATGCAGAGAGAGCCATCATGGCAGAGGAAAGTCTAAAAGAGGATATTTACTGTCATATCTCTCAGTCAATAAGATGTGGAAGACATTCTGCGAAGAAAGGAAAAGTTCTGGATTGAGACTGTGCTCGCTGTCAAAATACAAGTATATATTCTATAAGTGTTTCAATCTGTCATTCAAAACTTCTGACACTGATACCCGCTCCACTTGTAAAATTAGTCTGATGAAAATAAAGACAGAACCATGCATAGAGAAGAAGAATGAACTGAGGACAAGTTATAGATTGCATAAACTTCGTGTAAAGCGGTTTTATCAAATAAAGAAAGAAGAAAATCCAGGTGTCATCAAGATATGTTTTGACATGCAACAGAATCAACCAATTCCAAAGTTATCAGTGAGTGACGTTTTCTATGCTAGACGAGTGTGGTTATACAATCTCTGCATCATGATTCACTCAAAGGAGCAGATAAAGGAAGACATATTTTTCTATACTTGGCTAGAAACAGAATCTTCAAGAGGTTGCAACCAAGTTGCTTCGGCTTTATTGGACTTTCTTTTTAACCTGGAAAAGAAACTGCACAAAGATGGCCCTACCACGATACATTTATTCTCAGACTCTTGTAGCAGCCAAAACAAAAACAGTGTCATCCTAGCCACACTTACTGCTTTCTTGGAAATAAGCCCATTATTCAGTAATATTCTACATTTCTTCCCTATTCGGGGACACAGCTACATGGCTCCAGACAGAGTGTTTGGTAGAATTGAGAAATCTTACAGAAGACGGGAAAACATACTGTCTCCCAAACAATACTATGATATCTTAGACAAGCATGGCACCCTTAAAATTCTGAGCAGGGACTGGGAAATCAAAGATCTAAAAGAGAGTTCACAGAAGGTAGTACGAGCTAGGTTGCCATTTAAAATGAATAGTCAACGTGTTATCACATATAATAAGAGACATAAAAGAGTCTCCGTATCAGTATAGGATACCTACTTCGCATAACCAGTGGAAGTTGAACTTCTGAAAATGAAATCCAGCCATGAAGTATTGCTAAAATCCTCTGTTTTACGAAAGAAAAATATGGTGAGCAAAGAAAAGAAGAAGGATGTTCAAGCTCTGTTGAAGTTTTTTGAAATGCCGGATGATGCTGTGGATTTCTACAGGGTCGTGTTAGAAGACAAGTAACAGCCTTCTGATGGCTATGTGTTTTCATGAGTTCTTAAATATTAATTGAATAGACTTTATTTTGGAAGACTTAACTTTAATTTAACCTGTGTGATATTAATGTGTTAATTCATTACAATAGGATTGATATTATAGGTTAATACCTTATTTTGTTTTATGTTACACTGCTTGATGCTAAGTATATTACAATCTAATAATATTATGTAATCTTACAATACCAAATAGCCTATATTAAAAAAATGTATGACAATGGAGCTCAAAAATAAATAAATAAATAAATAAATAAATAAATAAATAAATAAATAAATAAATAAATAAATAAATAAATAAATAAATAAATAAATAAATAAATAAATTTTCAAAAAATATTATTCACAAAATAACAAAAATAAAAATAAGTAAATAATTCCATAAACAAAAGTATATCATTCAGTTAGGGTATTAATGTGAAGTTCCATTTTACCAGAATATTTGCATATATAGACTTTTGAAAAAAACTTGAAAAAATTATCTTCTAATCTTACCTCATCCGCCTTAAGTTTCAACAAGTTCTATTCAGGTATCGTGCTTGTCCCTATTGGAACTAACATCGACGAAAATTTGAAATGTTTCATGCATATGCTTCTAGGTGGAAATAAAAAAACACATTTCCTGAAAAATGATTTTGAGTTTTGAAAAAACACTCCTCAATTGAGCTATGCAATATGATGCATTCATCAACAAATGGTATTACAGAATATGCTGCCATGACTATTATAAAATTATACCCTGTGAAACCATAACTGAATTTTATTAAAATATAGAACATTGGAAAGGGAGGTTATCATGCTTCTCTCTCTCTCTCTCTCTCTCTCTCTCTCTCTCTCTCTCTCTCGGTGTAGAACCATAAAATAAAGTTCTCGCCTTCTCTGACACAGATGAAAATCACTATTGTATGTGAAATGAATACCATGCCAAATACAGCCGTAAGTATTTGTAATATTTGTAATTCATGATAATAAACTGTCTGAATATGAAGTGACTCTGCACAAAATGATATACAGACAGTTTCATATTACTATCCAGATGATTTAAGTAACTCTGCTAAACATTTGTTTTGGAAGCTTTGTAGCTGAAGTATATTTACATAAAAAGGTATGTACAAATTTACATCATAAGCTTCAATGGGAAGTACAAGATGCTTAGCAAACTAAGAAAACTTTGATGAGTTATGGCAATAATATATATTACTCAGACTTCATATTGTTGAAAATCATTAATAGATCTGTCCTCATGCATTTAGATGAGGTTAAGAGAACTAGCACATACCAGAGAGGCTGTTAACATATTATGACTAAGTTTATATGGATTATCAACTGAAAAGCATAAAATGTTGAACTGAGATTTGGTTGGGGGAAATATTAATTCAAAAGCAGTTTAGTGTGTGCTGGTAACTTAGTTGAAATGGTGCATAGTGTTGAAAACTTGCAATCTAGTGTTATGGAACTTTAAAAAGAAATGCAACAAGAATTATATATGGAAAAACCTGCATTTCCTCGTCTAAGGTGATGTCGGCTGAATGAGACCCAAGAAAGTAAGTAAAAAAAGAAGTTGAGGTGTCATGTTTAAAATTAGTGTATGTTCCTATCATGTTTTTAGCTTTCTGTTTTTTTTTTTTGTTTTTTTTTTTGTTTTTTTGTTTTTTGTATCCATATACTTAACTGTCCTCTTTCAAAAGTCTGTGGGCAGATGTTAGGCCCCTTTAAACAACAAACATCATCATCATCATCATCATCATCATCAAAAGTCTGCTTTCAGAAAGCTTTCACAATAACCTTGCTTTTTTTTTTCCTTCGAGAAATGTGTTTAATGATTATATTAGAATGTTTGCAAAATTACCCTGGTTCGACAGAAGGCAGTTCAGGTTAAGGAAAGGTTATTCTGGTACGGCTCAACTTATAGGATGCCAATAAGGTATAGCAGATATTTTAGAACCAGAAAGTCAAATGGCCTGCACAGCTATTAACCTATCCAAGGTTTTTAATAGGGTGGATCACAGGAGTGTACCAAAAAAGGAGCTACTGAACTAGACAACAGAAGGATTGAATGGGTGGCTGAATTTCTGGAAAACAGAAAGAAAATTACAGGAATGTGAAGCATTATCTGACCATGTAATGATTAAGAAGAATATCTGCATGATAGTAATACTGGACCTTTATGTTTTCTTATGTAAATGATAGGAGTAAAGAACTGGAATTACAGATAATGCTTTTTGCAGACAATGTTGTACTTTTTCTTCTGTGAATCTGTCTTGAGACAGGTATCAACTGGACAGCCTCCATGATTCTCTGCCCTGAGCATCTTGCTTCAGTTGTTCACAGCTTCTCCCTTGTTTGACATCTGTTAACATTCCAAATCTTCTTCTTCTTCCATCTATTCTTCCTTTCATCACCCTCTGTTGAAGCCAATTTCTATGTAGAATGTGACCCAACCAGGATATTACATATTAGGACTAAGTTTATATAGATTATTAACTGAAAAGCATAAATTGTTGTACTGAGATTTGGTTGGGTGAAATATTAATTCATAAGCAGTTTAGTTTGTGCTGGAAATGTGTTATGGATACTGTACAGATCACTTAATGTTGTCATTTTCACTTTGATACTAATACTGGATGTTACTCAACATATCGGAATGTTAATCACAATTTCTGTATTGTACATCATCAAAGCCAGGAAAACAGCTTATTTAGCCCAAAATAACTTTGTGATACTTGGATACTATCTAAAATAGCATTCTGGTTAAATCCGCCTTGTCAATACACTTTCCGTTAATGAAAACTAATTTATTCATTGTACATGTTTTGATGAGAACAACAAACATTTTCCTCATCAGTGATCATTAAAGTCTAACTTAATTACATCATGGTGTTCAAGTTTTATTGCTGGTATAACAAAATCCTCATATTCCCTAAAATTTTAAGTGAATGGAATGAATATCGGGTACATATGAAATAACTAACTACATAAATAAAATGATTAAAAGTAATGTAATTAATTAATAAAAGAGGTCTTTACCGGTATAAAGATTCATCTAAAAATCAGCCTATGTTAAAAATTTCATATCACTGCATCCCGTTGATTTGGTTGCGTATTGCGCACACACACACACACACACACACACACACACACACGCGCGCGCACAAACACTTCTGGATATCATGGACTAGGGTGACCAACCATCCAGCATTTGCCGGACATGTCCTCCTTTTTTCATGCTTGCCCTCTGTCCGGCAGGCATTTATTATTTGCTATTAAATGTCCAGCTTTTTTTCATATTGTATTCTTAGTCATTCAGTTTCCTATTGCTTTCTCTGTTGCAAAGCTATTTTTGTTGCACTTCCTGTATCTCAGTCCATATTCTAGATACCCCTATCAGACTACATCATTTATTCACTTAATAATAAATCATATCTTAAATTAGAGCTGTCTGAAGGGCCTATCACCAAAGTGGTGACACCGCCCGACGTGATCTGAACGTGCTCGGTCGGGGCTGGGGAATTTTCGGCGTGGATTCACCAGTCAAGTAATGTTGGCTGCGGTATTACGTAGTTTTGTTTTTGTGCTAGTTGGATTCGGACCTTCTGAGTGAGTGGAGTGTTTGTGATTTTATTATGAAATTTGAATAATATCAATGTCATCACTAGACCTGGGATTTTAGGCTCTAAAAAAAATTAGTTTTAGGCACCTAAAATAGGCTTTTAAAAGAAAAAATAGGCACTTAAATATGTTTTAAAACTAGGCAGAAAATAGACTTTTAAAATATTACAATATACACTTAAACTGTAACGTGATACTTTTTTACTTTAACAAACGTGGTATCCCTATTCTTAACCAAAATAACTGCAAAATTAAGACAGAATAAAATAGACATTTATCAAAAACAATATAAAAAAGTAGTGTCAAAAAAAGTTATGGATTATATGATATATCATTGTACTGATCTAAAACCTTAATACTAAAATCACTGTACACAATATATTACAGCACTGTAGGCATCCAATAATGGTGTAAACGTGAATGGAGTATGTGTTTATTATTTTGGAGGAACATTCCTATAATACTTTCATTCGTAGTTTGCTTTACAGTACATAACGATAATCATTTCCAAATTTTCCACAGTAAGACTGTGTCTTTTGTCTGTTAAAATCATTTTGAAAGCAGAAAAAGAGCGCTCCACACTCACAGATGTTAGAGGGGCATAGGAAAATTTACCTACATTTTTCAATTCAATTTCACTTGGTAAGTCTACCTTTTCCCCATCCATTTACCTGATGTACCCTTTTCAGCACCGAATAACCTGGGTTCTTCTGCAGTACACTAGACCACTTGTCTCGTATTTTATCCCCTACCTTGCCCCTAGCACTTTGTATGTTATTTTCGGCTTCCTCAATTACAGAAAATTGCTGTTTGAGACTGTTTCCTTTTTCCTCCAATTTTGTAACGGTGACTGGAAGAAATGAAAAATTTGCCTGAATATATGCAATGTCTCTCTGAACACTGGAACAATCATTTAACAGTTCTTTGACAGACGACACACATGAAAAGTTGTCCGTTAAAGGAAAATTGTCTATCACAGTCATGATCTCCTCACGATGTTCTGCATAATACAGGGCAGCTTCCATCCAGGAACCCCAACGGGTGATGATTGGCTGTGGTGGATGAGGAGAAGAGGGGAGTTTCTCTCGAAAAATGGTTATTCTTGATGGAGCCTTAGAGAACACTTTCTTCATTGTTGAAATGAGAGTACTTACTGCAGGAAACTCGGCCCTAACTGTTTCTGCGAGTCTATGCAAGGCATGGGCCATGCAAGTAACATGAATTGAAGAAGGATAGAAAGTTTTGAGGAAAGGTGCAGTGGCAATCATGTAGGAAGCAGCATCGGAGACAAGGAGAAGGACTTTAGAATCATCAACACTCCTAGGATACAACAATTGCAACCCCTTGTTGATGAAGTATGCAATGCTTTGACTATTGACTTTCTCAAGCTGTTTAGAGCAAGGAAGGTGAGCGGTAGATGTCTGGTTGGGTTACAGTTTTCCTACTATAAGATTAGCAATGTACCTGCCCACAGAGTCGGTGGTTTCGTCCACACACAACCATATGCAAGACTCCCCAATATTCTCCCTGATTGACAAAATGACCTCATTGTAACAAATATCTAAGTAGTTTTTCTTTAATGTAGATGCTGATGGGATGTGCTGCTTGGTATACTTCTGTAAAAAAATCTCTGAAAACCAGATTATGCACAGCATTCCATGGGATATTTGCTGCAAAGAGGGCTCTACACATATCAGCATTGAAACCATTATGGGTTATAGGAGATATAGTTTGTGTGAGCAGAGTCTGTCTAATGTTACTTTTCATGGCTGCTTTCGCTGTGTGACTGGCAGTATCTCCATGCTGCTGAAGGTGGCATTTTTTCTCCTGTGAAATCTAAAACACAATAAAGTGATGTCAATTAGAGACTAAGATGAGGAATAGAAAAGGTGAACTTATGAATAAAATTTGTAATTTTGAACTATTTAAATTAAGTCATTATTACTCTAAAGTAAATTAAGAACAAGAACACTACAGTCCAAAAAGGGCCTTGGCTTTCAATAACGGTTGCTGCCCAGCTCATGGCCTGCAGATATTGGGTGGCATGTGGTCAGCACGATACATCCCTCAGCCACATTGCCTTGCCTTCATGACCCCTGCCCACTGTAGTTTCTCTTCTAGACCTCATAGATTTCTAAATTACTGCCAGTACTGGAAATCAAACCCAGGTAGCCTGGACTAGGTCTCTACAATTAATTAGAGGAGCCAATACCAAAACCTTAGTTTTAGATTAATATGAAATTTAAGATATATGCACATACCTGTTTATTGCAGTACTGGCAGAAAATAATCTTGCCATCAAAAGTCATCCCTGGATACTGTACAAGCCATTGTTGTATAAGCGCACTCTTAGATGATTTTGTTTTAGGCATGATGAACTATATTCACTTAAACAGATGTTCTTTCACTGACGACTTGACACAGTATGTCCCTTCTTACTACCTGCTTCTTGTTCTTCCTAGATAATCCTCCCCCTCACACCGTCACTCGACACGGTACGTCCTTTACTACCGGCTCGTTGTTCCTCTGAGCTAATCCTACACCTCCACCCTTCACTCGGCATTACTTTGGTGACAGTTGTCTGGGAAGAGCACATTTCTGTGAAAAACCCATGCTCTGCTGTTCTGCTCATTCCAGGGATGTCCATTGTGATTGTAAAAATTACAGAAGTTGAATTTTATTTTAAATGTAGAAAATAGGCATTTTTAGGCACTAAAATAGTAAAATAGGCTCTAAAGGTCCAAATAGGCATTTTAGGGCACTATAAAACTCTATTAATGTAGCGGATTTATCATGAAACGTCATCAAATTAAAAAAAAAAAACATGTTATTTCATAAGGAACGAAATAGGCATTTGCCTTAAAACCCAGGTCTAGTCATCACTCAAAAGTGACGAGGCACAAAAGATGAAATGTAAATTCTCAGAGAAATTGAAACAGAAGTACCCGTGTTTTTGAAAGGGATGTAATGAAAGTGAGGCGAAATGTTATATTTGTGACTATTATGTAACTGTTGGAAACAAAGGTGCAGATGATCTCGAGAGACATATTGCTAGTGAAAGCATAGAAAAACAATTAGTAGCAGTTCTTCTAGCAGTAATATTGATTCATTTTTCCTGATTAAACATTCCCCACTAGACAGGAAAGTTCGGGCAACAGAGGCAACATTGGCATATCACACTGTTTCCCACCATCAGTCGTATAGGTCCATGGACTGCACGTCAAAGTTGGATAAAGTGCTGTTTGCAGATTATGAGATTGCTAACAAAATGTCACGTGCTAAAACCAAAACTGAAGCTATCATACATAATGTAATTGTTCCTCATTCCACTGACATTATCACTAAAACATTGAATAATAGTATTTTGTTCGGAGTGGGTACTGATGCTAGCAACCATGGGGCTTTGAAACTTTTTCCTAGTGTTATACAATATTTCAACTATAATTTTTTTTTTTATTTAAACTAGAGTCTTAGAACTACTAACATGTCCTAATGACACTTCAGAGACAATATCCCATTATGTTTCGGAGACTTTAAAGAAGCATAATATTTCTTCTAAATGCATTGCTTTTAGTGGAGACAATGCAAATGTAAATTTTGGAGGGGTTAATCGTAGAGAAGACAATAACGTATTTTCAGCACTTAAAAGTAAATTATACAAACATATAATCGGGGTTGGATGCCCAGCACATGTACTGTATAATTGCTTGCAACAAGGTGCTGATGTACTGCCAGTTGATGGAGAGAGTATAATTTTAAAAGTCTTCAATTATTTTCATATCTATACAATTCGCACTGAACAACTCAAAGAATTCTGTAAGTTTGTTGAAATAAATTATGAACAGCTTTTGTGTTACAGCAAAACAAGGTGTTTAAGTTTGTTTCCTGCAGTAGAAAGAATGCTAAAACTGTCTGCAGCTCTAAAGTCGTATTCTTAGCCTTCACATTCTGTTCCTGCCATAATTAGGTTCTTTTTTGAAAACAAGATTTCTGAGCTTTACCTGTGGTTTGTTCATTCCATTATGCACATTTTTCAACAGAATTTGAAAATTTCATACATTGAAAAAGAAACTCTCTCTATAGCAGAAGTTTGTGATATATTAGGTTCAACTCTGGCCACACTGAATGATAGAATGGAAAATAAATTCATACATCTTAAAGTCAAAAAGTCTCTGAAATCCCTCACTGAAAATGGTTTTGAAAGAGAATGCATTGCATTTGTAGAACATGTTGTTGGTTTTTATGAAATGTGCATTCAATTCCTGTTAAAGTGGTGTAACCCTACGATGGAAGAATTTAAGTGTTTCCAATGGATGAAGCTTCATAGTATAAAAGACATTAAGTTTGAAAATGTTCTTCCTTGTCTCGAGTATTTGCAATCTAAAGGTGTGGAGACAGACGATTCTAAACTTTTCAATCAATTTTGCAATGATATAGATGTTGATTCCCATAGGGAATTATAATTTTGCAATGTTCAGAATTACACTAGGAGTTCCGAAATTGATAAACATACAACATTAGATAAGCAGTGGTGTGAGTTTTTCAAATATAGTCCTGACATTGAAATATTTAGTGAGCTGCTTAAAATCTGCCAGTTTTATTTCGCTATTCCAGGTTGCAATGCAACCGTTGAAAGAGTGTTTCCGCTGATTAATACACAGTGGTCAGAAGAAAGAAACCGTTTGCTGACCGAGTCGGTTAAGGATATTATAATAGTGAAGTACAACTTTAAAAACATGTCATGTGGAGAGTTTTGCAATTATTTATTACAAGAAAATAATTCATCTTTGCTGTCGAAAGTGGGTGCAGTTGATAAGTATCAGCATAAAATAGCTACAACTTCAGCATCTTCATCAAAATAACAGTTATAAGGTATGTAATACTAAATTTTTTATGTAAATATTAAAATTCCATCTGACCTCCATTTTTAGAACATTTTTATGAAAAGCCCTCCTTTTATTA
Organism: Anabrus simplex; assembly: GCF_040414725.1. Taxonomy (NCBI): domain Eukaryota; kingdom Metazoa; phylum Arthropoda; class Insecta; order Orthoptera; family Tettigoniidae; genus Anabrus; species Anabrus simplex. Next base: position 964,245,375 of record NC_090265.1, on the reverse strand, counting down.
AGAATCTGTCCTCCATTTGAAAATTTAGAGTTGGTCACCCTATCATGGACTGAATATAGCTCCTTGTGCCTGGTGCTAAAAATGGCTTCCTACACCATGGACTTAAAATGGCTCCTTGACTTGTATTACAAAACTTATGTATGTTGCCTAGCGACAGTGAATCTATACATTTAATCCTGGTGACAGCGCACTGTATTGTCATATCCCAACACATGTTTTCAGCTGGTTTTTCGTTCATAACTCCCAAATGAACACGAAAATGAAAAATCCAGCTTCGAGGTGCATTTGGACCTCCTTCCATCCACCTATGTTAAAAACTTCAAAGTTCTGCATTCTGCAGATTGGCTTCCTTTTATTATTATGATAAGAAAACTGTCCAATTTTTGGTAGATAAGAACAATATTTGTCCACTTTATTTTTCAAGACACATGATGTTTTTATCATAATTTGATTTCATCTTTGATAACTGGAAGTTTTAGAGAAATAACAGATATTTATCTACAATCCAAGTATCACAAAAGTTCTTTTGGCCTAAAGAAGCAGTTTTCCCTGGCTTTGATGATGTTCAATATAGAAATTGTTATTAACATTCTGATATGCTGAGTGCCATCTAGTATTTAGAAATAGAAATGTATTTATTTGCAGTTAACTATAAGTAGGACTACATGTCCCGTTGGCTGTAACTAATTGCCACTTTAATTTAAATGTACAACTAATATACACAATATAATAAAAAGAATACATTAAAAAGTGTAAGATACATTTTCCTACTCAGGTTATAAGAATAAGATTAAAAACTAAACATCTCAGAGATTACAATAATACTTTTACCATTTCATAAACATAGACTATACTAACAAGGAAGAGAAGGCATAAGAGAAACCTAAGAATTTTAATGCCGAGGGTGAATTAAGAATAAAACTGAGCATCTAAAATGTATCTACATTATGATATTTTGTACTATGTAATTAAATTGGTGAAAATTCACTTACACGGCTTAATAAGTGGAAAGGTAGCGGTATTTAAGACATTTTTCTGAGTTCTGACACTACTTTGCTGTATTTCATATAGTTTAAGATCATTGTATAATTGAGAGGCAGTCACAATGAACAACTTACTGCACTTCACCGTACGATGCTGTGGAACCTGAAGGGTGTTAGCTGTAAACCTATTGTCCCGATCATGCACTTGACTTATCTGAACAAAGGACTTGGTCAAATATAAGGGACCATTAGATTTTAAGATTCTCAACAGTAAACAAGCAGCTGAGTATGATCGTCCATCCCTGAGTTTCAACCACTCTGCGGCTTTGTAGTAAGATGTTACGTCTTTATGAATATTGAAGACGAATCACACACAGGCATTCTGAATATGCTGGAGTTTGCTATTATACTTCTCTGAGATATCACTGTAAATTACAGCACTGTAATCTAAAATAAGAAATACCATAGTTTGGAACAACATCTTTCTCACCGAAAAAGGAAGATACGGCAAGTTTCTTCGAAACTAATGCAAGATGCCAGACACTATCTTGACCAAATGCTTGGCATGGAAGGTCCAGGACAGAGTGTTATCCATGAGAATACCTAAATTCTTAACACATTCCTGATACTTGACTACAGAACCGTTTACAATTACTGGAGGAATGTCCCTGTTGAAAAGATTTGATAGATTTCTCCAATATCCTAGAAAAATAGCTAAGACGTGGACTTCTGATGTCACAATTATTATACGAGAAGCGGGTGTTAAACATCGTGTGAAAAATACTGCTGAACTTAAAAAGATCTCTCCTTGTTGAAGTTAAATTAGTATGTTCTATTCGCTGTTCTCTTCTCTACTATTGCTTCACGTAATGTACCTATAACTGAATATTAATTTTTCTGGAATTTTTGTAACCATCAAATTCATGCATGTCTCCTAAACTTGCTTTCGTACGTGACCGGTAATTAATAGACACCCAAGAAACGGCAAGGCTTTGCCAATCACTAGAAGTTCGAGTTTTTTGGTTCCCGTCACATTAGTTTCCAGTTTCACTGTAACCCTTTACTTGTTAACAGTTGCTCACAAACCACAAATGCCGTATTGCACAGTTAATGTTACACAAAATTCGAGTTACAGAGTATTTTTTGCTTTAAGGGAGGAAATGTTTGCTTTGAGAAATTTGTATAACATATAACCGAATTTCGAGAATAGTGAAATAAATACACGTGAAGAATAGGACAAACGGCCGGAAAATCTAAGTTAGTTCGAGATACTGAAAATTCGAGTAACGGAGGTTCGAGATATCGAGGTTCGACTGTATTATTATTCATATGAATGTGTCATAAATGAGAGTGATTAGGTACATTTTCTAGTAACCATTTTAATGGTTTTTTAGTTTTAGTTTAAGATTTTAAATTTGATGGTCAATTCACATTGTGACTGTTGATATGTATGCCTTTTATCCTGTCCTTTTTTCACTTAGACCGTGGTGCAATATATATTTTTACCTAATGCATGGAATTTCACGAAACTTTGTGGGAATGTCATCTACATAAAAGTAGAGATATCATGAACATTTCTTTCATATACAAATAATAGTTTTTCCAAAATAATTCTTTTCTTTTCAAATTTATATTCCATTTTTTTCATGAAATTTAATTAATATGTTAATGTAAATTCGTAATTAGGTAGATAATACATCTTTGAAAAGCACTAAATAATGATTTTTCTGCGCATAATTTATATAAGGAGATATATCATACTAAAATTTGTGTAATTTTTACGTTCTAAAATTTTGGACTTAAAAATCCCTACTACTTGAAAAAGTTCTGCAATCAAAAATTCCATATACAGGTTTCTTAATATAGCTGTGATACGCATTCCATACAAATTTTGTTAGATTTGGCAGAATATTTTGGGAGAAAAATGGGATTTAAATGTAAAATTACAAATGCAAACAAAGCATTATTAGTGATAAATTGTTTGAATTCAGCAGAATAACTTCATGACAAGAAAAAAAGAAACTCAATCCTTTCAATATCAGTCATAAAAAAATTTCACCAAAGTGACCAAAATATCAATTATTATCTCTGGAATGTCGCCTTAAGGTATCATCAAGATCAACGGAAAACAATGAGGCACAGCATTAACGTGCACACTAAATGTTTCCTGGCAACAACGTGACTCGTGACATAGTGATACTGAAGCAAGGTACACGGAGAAACCAGACATGGACAGTGGATGTCCCTCCGCCGGTGCAATACAGAATGTCAATACAGGGTGTGATGACCTCGCATGGCAATACAGAAAGAGCAATGGCTTCCCATACTCTGGATTAGGCCGTCCAGCATGGCTTGCGGTAATGTAAACCACTGCTGGACATACACGCTTTGGAGGTAAACAATGGTCCGTAGTGATGGTATTCGGGCTGCAATCCTTCGGCCTAGTGCGTCCCATGCATGTTCAATCAGATTTAAGTCTGGGTAGCAAGCTGGCCACTCTAGACGTGTGATGTCCTCATGTTGCAGATACTCTTCCACCATGCCAGCTCTGTATGGGTGGGTATTATCGTCCATCATATGGAATCACATGGTATCATCATATGGAAACCAGGCCCAATTGCACCACGAGAAGGCTGCACACGTTGTTGCAGAATGTCATTCCTATAGACAACTCCCGTCACATTACCCCGAGGAAAAACATACAGTGAGCTACCGTGCTCCTAACATGATGCCACCCCAGATGAGAACATTGGAGCCACCATATTGGTCTTTTTCCACAACACTGGCAGGGTTGTAACGCATCCCAAAGGGAACGCCAAATGAAGAGACGATGACCACTCTCCAGGAAAATCTGCAACTCATCCATCTCTTATGTTCAATCCCAGCTCAATCCAGTGGTATTTGAAGTGCTTAAACATGCCAGCCTCATGTTGGTAAATTTAATGGCACATAAATGAATTCCCATAGGAAAAATTCCAACACCTCGCTATCTATGAAAACCATCAAAGTAGTAAGATGTAAAACCAACAGCACTATTTTTTTTATGTATTTGTCTATCATATGTACAATCAGTGAGCCATTAGGAACTACAGGGGCCCATATGGAATGCAAGAGTGATCATAATTATACTAGAAGTAAAAAAACATAAATCCCATTACCAGAAGTTGGAGTACAGAGTGAAGAATGTGGAAGATAATTCTTTGAAATTAATTTGCTCTTTTACACTACACAGAAGTTTCCCGTATTGCATTGATGATGTCTTTTAAAAACCTGACTAGATTTCTGATAGATCTTCAATGATTTAGTGAATTTCAGAAGACTTAACTTCCCGAGCATGTTGTATGTGGCAAAAACCTAAGCAATGAATGTACGATTCCAAGCAAACTAAAGAGACACTTGAAAATGAAGCACAGTCTCTTGGAAAATAAAGACAAAATTTATTTCAGTCATTTACTCTCTTCTCAAATTAAAGAAGGCAAGGATATGAATAAAATAATTACAACTTCGGAAAAAGCACTAGTAGGTATCTATAAAGTAGCAGAAATAACTGCCAGGAATATGCAGTCACATACAGCAGTAGAAACTTTGATTTTACCTGCTTGTAAAGAAATACAACCTGTGAAAATAAAGTTCGGTGAATAGTCCTATACTACCAACATAGGTGAACAATGAACGACAGTGGTGAACAATGAACGACAGTGAGCTTACTGTACTTTGAAATAGTCCCCTCCCATAACTATGCAACGCTGAGACCGGCGATACATGTCCTGGAAACTTTGCAGGAAGGCTTCCTTTGGGATGGTGTTCAAAAGCCTCGTCACGTTTTGTTGGATATCAGGAATATCTTCAAATCTCTTTCCTTTCAAAGTGAGTTTGAGTTGTGGGAATAGGAAGAAGTCTGGAGGATTGAGATCTGGTGAGTATGGGGGATGTTCAAGTTGCACCCCCTCTTTTTTTGCCATGAACTGTTTGACGATATTGGCTGTGTGTGGGCGAGCGTTGTCATGAACAAAGAACCATGAACCTGGTTGTGCATACTGGGGTCGTACCCTGCATAGACGTTTTATGAAACGGGTAAAAATTTCAATGTACCGTGCAGCATTCAACGTCGTTCCCTCAGCTAGAAATTCCTTGTGGATAATGCCTTGACTGTCGAAAAAGGTGATGAGCATCAATTTGATGCGTGACTTTTCAGTTCTGACCTTTTTCCGACGAGGGGATCCCGGAGAACGCAATTCCATGCTTTGCCATTTCATTTCAGGCTCGTACCTGAGACACCAGGTTTCATCATCAGTGACGATACAGTTCAAGAAATTTGGTGTCACATCCAACGTTTCGACAAAATCCTGTGAAGCCTCTAAACACGGCTGCTTCTGATCATCAGTCAAGTGATGTGGCACAAGACGAGAACAAGTTTTCCTCTTCCCTAACTTCTGCGTAACGATACGTCGCACGGATTCACGGTTAATCTGCAGTTCATCCGCTATCATGCGCACAGTTAATCGCTGATCGTTCGTGATTAATGTCCTCACCTTCTCAATGTTTTCGTCACTGACGCCGGTTGCCGGTCTTCCGCTACGGCGGTTGTCAGAAACACTTTCCCAGCCACCTTGAAAACGGGCAAACCACTCGTACACACACTTCAAGGACAGTGCTTGATCTTCATAAACACGTACCAGCATCGCATGCATTTCTTTCGGTGTCTTGCCAAGCTTAAAACAAAACTGTATATTGATCTTTTTGGTCGTTCATGTTCCTGTTCGCAGTTCAAAACCAACACACTAAACACTCACAGTGCCAAACAGGTCTTACACAGCACACACACGATGCTCAACTGAACACCGTTGGGAGCAGGTGGTCAAAACCTGCTGCTATGCAGGTGCAGCGTTGTGTCGCCAGTGTTGCCAGATTGACTGTTCTGACTTCATTCACTGAACTTTACTGTCATAGGTTGTAGTTAAATCCATGTTAGGAGAGGCTGTCAAGAGAGAGATATCCAAAGCACCTTTGTCGAACGATACAATTGCTTGTCGCATAGAAGACATGTCAGATGATATTAAAAAACAAGTATTGGAAAATTTACATGGTAACAATTTTGCACTTCAACTGGACGAATCAAGGGACATAAGTAAAAAATGTCAATTAATGAACTACATAAGATTTTTAAGCGAAGAATCACTTACTGAACAGTTCCTATCCTACAAAAGAATTACCTCTGTCGTAAACAGGATCAGCCATATATGATTCTATGATGGCAACATTGGAAGAAAATGGACTGAGTTGGAACAATTGTCTTTCAGTGTGCACTGATGAAGCCCCGCAACAACTGGTCGAATGAGAGGTTTTACTTCAAGGTTGAAGCAAGATTTTCTGCACATTGGATCCACACATTGTTTTTTTACATCAGAAAGCTTTGGTGACAAAAACCATTCCTTCTGATCTAAGGAATGCAATGAGTGCGGTTGTTGAAACGGTTAATTACATTAAAAGTAAAGCTCTAAAAACTAGACTTCTCAAAGTCATGTGTCAGGAAGCAGGAGCTGTTCATGAAACTCTAGTCCTTCACAATGAAATTTGTTTGTTGTCTAAAGGAAGTTTATGAACTTAGAAATGAGTTTTTACAAATATTTGCTACAGAAAAGCCTGAGTTTACTGACCTCATTAGTGAAGAAACTTGGTGTTCCGAAGTTGCATACCTCGCTGAAATTTTTGGATGTCTGAATAATCTCAACACCAGTAGGCAAAGAAAGAAAGAAAATATGCTTACATCAACAGACAAACTGAATGGGTTCTTCAGAAAAATTCAACTACTGAAGTCAAAAGTTGAAAAAAGTGATCTTGAAATATTTCCTTTCACAGATGATACACATATCTGTTCCAGTCTGATTTTAGAACACTTTCTGTTTTGGAGAATAAACTGCAAGAATATTTTCCTTTCCTCAATGTGAACGAAAGCAACTGGATTTGCAATCCCTTTGCCGTTACTGCTGAGGACACAAAACATCTACTATTAGAAGAGGCAGAAGAAATGGCTGAACTTCAAGTCGATCGAACTTTGAAGCTGAAATTTAGGGAAGAAATACTACTTCAGTTCTGGATTTCAGTGAAAAGAGAGTTCTCAGTGTTATCCGAGCATGCCATATCTATATTATACATTTTTTAATAACGTATCTGTGTGAACAGGAATTTCCAGCACTGACGTGCATTAAAAATAAGAAACGTGAGCGACTTCTTTCTGTAGACCAAGAATTACATGTGTGCCATATCTATATTATACATTTTTTAATAACGTATCTGTGTGAACAGGAATTTCCAGCACTGACGTGCATTAAAAATAAGAAACGTGAGCGACTTCTTTCTGTAGACCAAGAATTACATGTGTGTTTGCATGCGATTCCTCCCCACATCGAACAGTTGTGCAAAAGTAAACGAGCCCACATTTCCCATTAAATTGCAACAATAGTGTAATAATACTGACAGAGCATCTTATTTTTTTGAGTTCCTGCTGCATGTAGGCTTACGCTGTTCTGTAATGTTAATAAAGGGTATTACTAAAATACTGAATACACAAGCAATTTTTCTGCGGCAAAGTCCAACAATTTCACAGCATACCCTTTGAGAACCCCGGGTCTAATGTCACCATATTTTTCCATCTGCTCCCTGAGAGATAGCCCTGATACAGTTTCTTGCATTAGTGCGACATGACAAAGCAACAGCTTGTAAACTCAGCGCTTATGCCACTTTTTAAATTGCAGTTCTTTGTTGATTATGGTGTTAACCGTTGAAACAAACATCCCCAACTTAAGTGCGATAGTCCTTCGGGACACAGGGTTATCACCTGAGATAAGGGACTTCACTTTTCTCACCACTTCTGGTGTACAGCTGGTGGCTGGTTGTGGATTGATGACAATGATGCCGCTTGTTGTTTAAAGGGGCCTAACATCTAAGGTCATCAGCCCCTAATGGAACGAGATGGACGACATGATATATGATAATTAAAATTTTAAAATGTATCCACTGACTACAGTTTAAAAAAAGGTGATGAAAAAAAAAATGATTATGCATCCTGCTTCATGAATTTACCGAGCTCAGAACACTTTAAGCAAGCCTCGGACCTATGGGAGTATCGGAGTCCCAGTCCCATTTGACAGGCGAGGGACTCCTTGGAAACAACTTGGTGAACGAAATGGAATTCGATGGGGAGCTATCAATATTAATGGGGCTTATGGAAGAAAGAAAGTAGAACTGGCTGAGTCAGCAAAGAGGATGCATTTGGATGTGCTAGGAGTAAGTGATATTCGGGTAAGGGGAGATAACGAGGAAGAGATACGAGATTATAAAGTGTACTTGACGGGTGTTAGAAAGGGAAGGGCAGAGTCTGGGGTAGGGCTCTTTATCAGGAATACCATTGCACACAACATAGTTTCTGTTAGGCACGTAAATGAGCGAATGATGTGGGTAGATTTGTCAGTTGGAGGAATTAGGACTAGAATTGTGTCCATGTATTCACCATGTGAGGGTGCAGATGAGGATGAAGTGGACAAGTTTTATGAAGCATTGAGTGACATCGTTGTCAGGGTCAACAGCAAGGGTAGAATAGTGCTAATGGACGATTTCAATGCGAAAGTTGGGAATAGAACTGAAGGATACGAAAGGGTGATTGATAAATGTGGGGAAGATATGGAAGCTAATGGGAATGGGAAGCATTTGCTGGACTTCTGTGCTAGTATGGGCTTAGCTGTTACGAATACATTCTTCAAGCATAAGGCTATTCACCGCTACACATGGGAGGCTAGGGGTACCAGATCCATAATAGACTATATCTTAACAGACTTCGAATTCAGGAAATCTGTTAGGAATGTACGAGTTTTCCGCAGATTTTTCTATGATACAGACCACTATCTGATCTGTAGTGAACTAAGTATCTCTAGGCCTAGGGTAGAGCAAGTGAAATCTGTCTGCAAACGAATAAGGGTAGAAAATCTCCAGGACGAGGAAATTAGACAGAAGTACATGGATACGAATAGTGAGAAGTTTCAAACAGTAGACAGTAAGCAGGTTCAGGATATAGAAAGTGAATGGGTGGCATACAGGGATGCTGTAGTAGAAACAGCAAGGGAATGCCTAGGAACAACTGTGTGCAAAGATGGGAAAAGGTGAACATCTTGGTGGAATGATGAAGTGAGAGCAGCTTGTAAACGTAAAAAGAAGGCTTATCAGAAATGGCTCCAAACAAGGGCCGAGGCAGACAGGGATTTGTACATAGATGAAAGAAACAGAGCGAAACAAATACTTGTTGAATCCAAAAAGAAGTCATGGGAAGATTTTGGTAACAACCTGGAAAGGCTAGGTCAAGCAGCAGGGAAACCTTTCTGGACAGTAATAAAGAATCTTAGGAAGGGAGGGAAAAAGGAAATGACCAGTGTTTTGAGTAATTCAGGTGAACTCATAATAGATCCCAGGGAATCACTGGAGAGGTGGAGGGAATATTTTGAACATCTTCTCAATGTAAAAGGAAATCATCATTGTGGTGTTGCGAACAGCCAAGCTCATGAGGAGGAGGAAAATGATGTTGGTGAAATTATGCTAGAGGAAGTGGAAAGGATGGTCAATAAACTCCATTGTCATAAAGCAGCAGGAATAGATGAAATTAATCCTGAAATGGTGAAGTATAGTGGGAAGGCAGGGATGAAATGGCTTCATAGAGTAGTAAAATTAGCATGGAGTGTTGGTAAAGTACCTTCAGATTGGACAAAAGCAGTAATTGCACCTATCTATAAGCAAGGGAACAGGAAGGATTGCAACAACTATGGAGGTATCTCATTGATTAGTATACCAGGCAAAGTATTCACTGGCATCTTGGAAGGGAGGGTGCGATCAGTCGTTGAGAGGAAGTTGGATGAAACCCAGTGTGGTTTCAGACCACAGAGAGACTGTCAGGATCAGATTTTCAGTATGCGCCAAGTAATTGAAAAATGCTACGAGAGGAATAGGCAGTTGTGTTTATGTTTCGTAGATCTAGAGAAAGGATACAACAGGGTACCGAGGGAGAAGATGTTCGCTATACTGGGGGACTATGGAATTAAAGGTAGATTATTAAAATCAATCAAAGGTATTTATGTTGACAATTGGGCTTCAGTGAGAATTGATGGTAGAATGAGTTCTTGGTTCAGGGTACTTACAGGGGTTAGACAAGGCTGTAATCTTTCACCTTTGCTCTTCGTAGTTTTACATGGATCATCTGCTGAAGTATAAAATCGCAGGGAGGGATTCAGTTAGGTGGAAATGTAATAAGCAGTCTGGCCTATGCTGATGACTTGGTCTTAATGGCAGACTGTGCCGAAAGCCTGCAGTGTAATATCTTGGAACTTGAAAATAGGTGCAATGAGTATGGTATGAAAATTAGCCTCTCGAAGACTAAATTGATGTCAGTAGGTAAGAAATTCAACAGAATTGAATGTCAGATTGGTGATACAAAGCTAGAACAGGTCGATAATTTCAAGTATTTAGGTTGTGTATTCTCCCAGGATGGTAATATAGTAAGTGAGATTGAATCAAGGTGTCGTAAAGCTAATGCAGCGAGCTCGCAGTTGTGATCAACAGTATTCTGTAAAAAGGAAGTCAGCTCCCAGACGAAACTATTGTTACATCGGTCTGTTTTCAGACCAACTTTGCTTTATGGGAGCGAAAGCTGTGTGGACTCAGGATATCTTATTCATAAGTTAGAAGTAACAGACATGAAAGTAGCAAGAATGATTGCTGGTACAAACAGGTGGGAACAATGGCAGGATGATACTCGGAATGAGGAGATAAAGGCTAATTTAGAAATGAACTTGATGGATGAAGCTGTACGCATAAACCGGCTTCGGTGGTGGGGTCATGTGAGGCGAATGGAGGAGGATAGGTTACCTAGGAGAATAATGGACTCTGTTATGGAGGGTAAGAGAAGTAGAGGGAGACCAAGACGACGATGGTTAGACTCGGTTACTAACGATTTAAAGATAAGAGGTATAGAACTAAATGAGGCCACAACACTAGTTGAAAATCGAGGATTGTGGCGACGTTTAGTAAATTCACAGAGGCTTGTAGACTGAACGCTGAGAGGCATAACAGTCTATAATGATAATGTTTGTATGTATGTATGTATGTATGTATGTATGTATGTATGTATGAAATTAAAACAATCAGTGGGCCTAATTCGCAATGCCTTATTTTCTAACAAAATAACAGAAAATACAGGTATCAAAGGAATAAGGCACTGCCTGGAAGTACAGATATATATAATTCAAGTTAGAAGTTAAAATAACACATTAAAATACGTAACACAAACTAAAATAAAATCAATGGGATAAAAGCGCAATTAACATAAACACATTAGGACAAAGGACATCATTACACACGATAAAAAAAAGACCACTATCCCTCATAAAACGGATGACGAGGTACGCTGACTGCTCGTCATCTTGCAGGATGAGGGAGATTGTACTCGGAAGGTTAAGCCTACGGCACAGATCGACAAGGTCCACACACTCCGTAAGGATGTGTACCACAGTAGGATGATTGCTGCAAGTACACACCGGAGGGGGTTCTCATTTCAATAGATAGGAGTATGTCAGGATACCGTGGCCGATCCAAAGATGACATAATACCTCTGCTACCCTCTGAGAAGCCCGAAGGGAAGTCCTCCATACCTTCGTTTTTACTTTTATCGCTCTCAGCTCATTTGAAAGTGGAATGGCCTGCCACTGCATCTCCCAATGGGACATAACCACATGTCTCAGCTGAGTGCGAATATCACTTGCTGGAACCTTGTAAGCCAATGGGGGTAGTGCAACTGCATCCTTGGCAGCCTTATCTGCTAATTCATTTCCCTCTATGCCCATGTGGCTTGGAAGCCACATAAACGTGATTTTGGTGCCGGCATCCGAACAAAAGGTCCTGGATCTGTTGCACCAGAGGGTGCCGAGGGAAATGGGTATCATTAGACTGTAGCGAGCTCAAGGAGTCAGTACACAGAAGAAAGTGTCAGCACTCATCGGACAGTGCATACCACACAGCTTCACAGATAGCATAGAGCTCTGCTGTGTACACACCACAGGTTTCTGGGAGAGCAAAAAGAAACCTATCATTGTCAACAATGAACGCACAGCCCACTTTAGTGTCTGTTCTTGAACCATCCGTGTAAACGATGACTGAGCCTGGATAGTGGCAACAACGGACAGGAAGAGCCTCCGATAAATCAAAGGGTCCGTGTTTTCCTTCAGGCCAGTGTGCAGATCCAGGATTATTTTAGGTCGTTGTACTCCCACGGAGGTCCACTTGGTTGTCTGATAAGGCAAGGAACCGAAAGTGCGTAAAACAATATGTAACTGCTATCCAAGCGTATTCCAACCGGCTGCGTTGCTCGAGGACAATCGGCATACAGCAAATGGTTTCCATTATTGAATAAGCAAGGATAGCTTGGGTGAAGTGGCATCTGTCGCAAATTAGCAGCATACGCCAGAAAGAGCTGCTGGCGCCTCAGGTGTAAAAGTGGCACACCAGATTCAGTGAGCAGGCTAGCTATGGGGCTTGTTCGGAGAGCTCCCGTCACCTAACTAACCCCGCTGTGGTGGATGCTGTTCAGTTTTGCAAGGACACTTGGTCTTGCTGAGCCATATGCTGCACTGCCGTAGTCTAACCTGGATAAAATATGTGCCCGATAGAATTGTAGGAGCACCGTGCGATCCGCTCTCCAATTAGTGCTGTTATGAAACTTCAAGAGATTAAGCCTCTTGATGCATTGCACTTTTTTTTTTTTTTTTTTTTTTTTTTTTTGCGAGTTGCTTTACGTCGCACCGACACAAATAGGTCTTATGGCGACGATGGGACAGGAAAGGGCTAGGAGTGGGAAGGAAGAGGCCGTGGCCTTAATTAAGGTACAGCCCCAGCATTTGCCTGGTGTGAAAATGGGAAACCATGGAAAACCATTTTCAGGGCTGCCGACAGTGGGATTCGAACCTACGATCTCCCGAATACTGGATACTGGCCGCACTTAAGCAACTGCAGCTATCGAGCTCGGTCATTGCACTTTTAGCTGCCGCACGTGTGGCTCCCATGATAATTTACTAATCGAAAAGGAACCCAAGACATCGGTGTCAACAACAGGAAGAGCGACATATCCTAAATAAAGTTCAGGATAAGGGCGAAGAGTACGTTGACGACAAAGGTGGACAACAGAGGTCTTTGCAGTGGAAAACCGAAAGCCATGTTCTAAGGTCCACTGCTCCACTCTCCTAATAGCTTGCTGTAATTGTCGCTCTGTGACTGCCATATTACGCGAGCTATAGTGCAGAGCAAAATCATCCACATATAGCGATGGTATTACTGCTGAACCAGCAGCAGCGACAATACTATTTGTGGCAATCTCGAACAGAGAGACACTAAGAACTGACCCTGTGGGACTCCATTTTCTTGAACGTGGTATTGCGAATATGTCCTCCCTACTCGGACATGGAACAGACGGAGGGACAAAAAATTTCCAATAAATACCAGCAAGTTACCTCGGAATCTCCACTGATAGAGAACTGAAAGGACACCATATTGCCGTGTGGTGTCATAAGCCTTTTCTAAGCCAAAGAAAACGGCTACCAAATGCTGTTTGCGGAGAAACGCATCCTGGATAGAGCTCTCCAGACGTACTAAGTGGTCAGTGGTCAGTGGTCAAGCGAGCGGCTTGGAAACCATACTGGTACTCGGACAAGAGTCTTTGTTTCTCCAGACACCACACAAGTCTGAGATTTACTATCCTCTCAAATAGCTTACACAGGCAGTTTGTAAGACAAATAGGTCTGTAACTTCCTGCATACTTAGGTTCTTTGTCAGGCTTGAGGACAGGAATGACTATGCCCTCTCGCCACTGAGACGGAAACTCACCCTCTATCCAGATTCGGTTGAACACATGATGGAGATATAGTTGACTGTCCTCATTAAGGTGTTTCGGATATTGTCTGGTCCAGGAGACGTGTCCTTGCAAAGTGCTAAGGCGCTGTGAAGTTCCCACTCCGACAGGGGCATGTCATAGTCCTCAGAGGCTCGAGTGGCAAAACTGAGGTGATTACGTTCTGCCTCCCGCTTCAGAGCGACGAAATCACGATAATAATTCCCAGAGCCAGACACATCCGCAAAATGGCTAGCTAGATGGTTAGCAACCGAGAATGGTTCAGTGACGACACTGCCTGCAATGGAAATTCCCGGTACAGAAGATGAACTCTGGATACTCAAAATACGTCAAAGTTTAGTCTACACTTGAGATGATGGAGTATGTGACGTCATAGACAACACATATCTCTCCCATGAAGCTTTCTTACTTTGGCGAATAAGAACTCATGCCTTAGCGTGGGGTTGTTTAAATGTTACCAAGTTGGCCACAGTAGGCTGCCTACGATAACATTTATGAGTGTGACGGCGTTCTTTGATAGCTGCTGCAATTTCTTCGTTCCACCAAGGAACGAGTTTTCGGTGAGGAGTCTCTGAGAAGGAAGGAATGGACTCCTCAGCAGCAGCAAGGATAACTTTTGTTATACAAGTTATATCGCCGTCTGAAGTCCGCCTGGTCTCGTCGTTGAAGATAGCGAGTGATCTGAACTTTGGCCAATCAGCATGTTTAAGAAGCCATTGAGGAGGAGCCTTGATGGATTTTTGTTTCAACAAAGTAAGAATGATGGGAAAACGTTCAATATCACAGAGATCATTGTGTATTCCACCGAAACAGCGGAACCAACGTTCGGCTGCATAGACTAACGTCTATGCGAGAATATGTGCCGTAACGTACACTGAAGTGAGTTGGTTTCGATGTGTTCAAAATACAAAAATCCAGCTCTGTTACTAATGTTTCCAGCTTTATTCTCCAGGGGCAAGGTGTCTCAGAGCCCCACTTGGGGTGATGGGCGTTAAAATTTCCCAACAAGAGGAAGGGAGGTGGAAGCTGATCTATAAGATCAGGGACATAATTTATGTTAAGAGGCTGGCCCGGTGGAAAATAAACGTTACACACTGTTGCTATGACAGGCAGCGGTACCCGCACCGTAACTAATTCCAGTGGGTCCTTTGAGGAACCCCTTCGCTATAAGTATCAGAACAAACAAAAATACCCACGCCACCAGACGCTTGGTGAGCACAATATGATTCTGTCGAGTATAGCCTGAAATTTCTCAAGACCGAATGATGACCTGGTCTGAAATTTGTCTCCTGAATACAGACTATACTCGCCGCATACTCACTAATGAGCTGACATAGCTCAGCAAGATGCCTGTCACAACCGTTACAATTCCACTGCCATAGTGGGGACTATAAAAGGAGTGTTAGGTTATGAGCGACAAGATGCTCCTGAACCTAAACACTATCAACATCTACATCCGTAGATGTACATGACAGCGTGACATCCATCCCGGTGGGGATGACGCCCAGAACATCGACGCTTTTTGGGGGCGGGAAGTTCCCCTACGAGGGGAGCACTCAGGTTTTGGAGCAGGAGTAGCTGCTGGCACAGAGTCATACCCTCCAGGTGGAGGGCAAGATTTCTCTTTCACAGGGGAAGTGCTGGAGCGTCCGGTAAGGGCGTTCTTCTTTGCCGCCTTCTTTTCTACCTTAGACGGGCTGGGAGATGATTTCCCAACCCTGGTCGACGATGCCGCCTCTGCTGGCTGGGGCATGGCTTTCCCCGACCTCTTAGGGGGGAGATGTAGCCTTACCCCCTTGCTGTGCTGGCTTAGAACTACCAGCCGGTACAGACTTCTGGTTGGTTGAAGGTGGGTTGGTCCCCGCACCCCTTTGAGCTTTTACTCTTTGTGACATTGCTCTGAGCAGCAACAGTCGCCTTGGGCACAGCGACCATCACGGGTAACGATGTCGTAAAGGAAGAACCTGGGAGACTCTGAGCTATCATGCTGTAGTCGAGTGTATGGGCAGGTGTATTAGTGGAATTAAACTTATGGTGCGCTTCCTGATAGGAATGACCATCCAGGGTCTTGATCTCCTGGATCTTCTTCTCACTCAGATATGTCAGACAGTTCCGATCCCAAGGAGAATGAAGACCAGAGCAGTTAGTGCACTTGTATGGAGTTGTGCACTCAAGACTGAATGATGACCTGGTCTGAAGTTTGTCTCCTGAATACAGACTATACTCGCCGCGTACTCACTAATGAGCGGATTCGAACAACAAGATACCGTACGTCCGAATCTCTGGCATTGATAGCATCGCATGGGAGGAGGGATGTACGGGCTCACATCACAACGATAAGTTGTTACCCTGACTTTCTCTGGTAACAATGACAACTTAAAAGAGACAATGAAGGCACCAGTGACAACGTCTTCACTGTTGACCTTGCGTGTTTTGCGCCGGATGTGTATCATGCCACGGTTCTTCATGTCTTCCATCAACTCTTCGTCAGTGTTCAAAATAAGGTCGCTATGAAAGATGACTCCGTGAACCAGATTCAAGGATCTGTGCTCCTCCATTTTGACGGGGATTTCGCCAAAGTGGTCGCACTTAAGCAACTGATCAGCTTGCAGTGCTGTACAAGTCTTCAAAAGCAAACTACCATTGCGCATTTTGTTGAGATCCTCAAGTTCGCCGTAGCCGCCTTCAATGTGTCTACTAAAACGGATCAATTTTACCAGCTTAAAATCATGTCCATCGGTTCTGGTAGCAATCAGAATCCTAGAGAAGCTGGATCCCATTCCTTCACGCTGCTTATGTTCCCAGGGAGTTGAACCTCTCAGGGAAGCAGGGAACCACCTTGGGATGGGCGACTTCGTTTCGAAGCCATGCCTGAAATCATCCTCCCCGAAAGCCACCCACTCCGATCAGGGGTCTCTGTAACCGAACCAAGCTGCCAAGGCAATACCCACCTGGTCATAGCCGGTACCGTCCAGGGTAGGATGATGCCTAATACGGGATGACTGAGGCGATGAGCACAAGAACTCCCTTCTTCCAGTCACCCGCAATAGCATGTACCCCATAGCGTGTACAGAGCATTAAATATAGAGAAAAAATAATAAATAATTAATAATATTATGTCCTTCTGGCATTCGGCTGTGTGGGGACCTGTGTTGTCAGGCGGATACTACTGCCAGGGTACATGGCGCTCCCACCTGTGGTGGTCAAATGCGGGCTTTTGGGCGTAACCGCATATGTAAGAGGCCCATCTCCGAGCAGTACACACATAAAAAAATTTGAAATGGTCTACAACTAACCCTGAAAAAAGAGGGGACCATGGCCACATGACCCTCTTAGTCGCCTCCTACGACAGGCAGGGATTACCTGTGAATGTATTCAGCCCCTCACATCCACAAGAGGTCCAACACATTATACCAAACCGCAATCCATGTCCTCAGCTGCCTCTGTGGATCCGTGGTAGAGTGTCGGCCTCCAGATCCCAAGATAGCGGGTTCGAACCCGGCAGAGGTAGTCGGATTTTTGAAGGGCGGAAAAAAGTCCATTCGACACTCCATGTCGTACGATGTCGGCATGTAAAAGATCTCTGGTGATACATTTGGTATTTACCCGACAAAATTAATTCAATCTCAGCCATAGACGCCCAAGAGAGATCCGGTTTACTCTAGGTCCGCTAGATGGCAGACAGAGTAAACCGGAACGTCGAAATTGACGAGCAGACAGCCAGATGGCGTCAAATCGAAATGTCTGCAAAACGGCAGCTGAGGCCATACGATTATTATTATTATCCATGTCCTCGCCTATGTCGCCCCTTTAAGTTGCCTTACAACAGGCAGGGGATACCGCGGGTGTATTCTACATGTGTGTCCCCCACCTGCAGGGGGTGCTGTTCATGGATTTGTCTACTTTTCCCCTCTGGAATTAAGCCCAGTCGACCTTTGTCTTTTTTTATTCAATTAAGAACTGATCCCGTCCTTTGATATCAAGAAATCACGCTTCTTGCACATATGAATTGCAGAATAGTTATATTTAGCATTGGAATTGGCTGTTATGTAGCCCTGCCAGTAAGGGTCACTCCGCTTTGGCATTGTTACAGCTAATTTCACGAAACTCTACACGCACGTTCTGATTATTAACATGAATCATCAGTCCCCATTTCGATATGCTCCAGTTAATATCAGCGCCGCCAACAGCCTTCAAACTCATCACCAGAGATCCCGAACGACCTTCTTTAGTCCTTGGCAAGTACATTATTATTTACTCCATGTTTATTTTATTTTCAATTTGTGCATCAACAAAATAATTTATCTCTTGTAAAATAAAGATAGTACGATATACAGGGTGGACCATTTAAGTTGAGACTGTACAATATCTAAAAAACTAAGCGTTGTATAAAGAATTGCCCAGAATAAAAATTTGCTTGATATTAAGGGGGGAACCACATGCTATTTGCTGTGTTTTACTCTGAGAACGTTTGGATGATCATTTGAGGATCATGTGACGGTTCTTAATGGAAACCAACATTTTTTATTTTGTTTTTACATTTCTCATACAAAACTAAACAGCTTTTCATACACCATTTTTGAATAAGATTCTGTCCCTAGTGAATACAATGCAACACTGATGACATGTAGGTACACAGAGTAATACCACTTATTGCATACACATCGGACCTTAGCGTAATAAATATTTAAAACGATGCCCTTCTACCTCAATGCATTTTCCAACTCTGTGAATGAACGATTGATGTGTCGGTAAAAGCATGTCTCTGTCAATACTGGAACAAGCATTTTGTACGAGTGTGTTCATGTTGTCCGGAGCCGTTGGTTTTTCACAATACACTCAATCTTCAGGTAACCCCATAAGAAAAAGTCTGGGGATATAAGGTCAGGAGACCAAGCAGGACAATCGATGAGACTTGCACGTTCTATCCAACGATCATGGTAACTCTTATTTAAAACATTCCGAGCAATGCGTACATAGTGCGCAGGGCATCCGTCTTGATGATGCCACATTTGTTTCCAGATTTCTAATGGTACATCCTCCAACAATAACGGCAAAACCTCCATTAAAAAGTGTCTGTACTTTGCAGCTGTTAAGATGCCATCAATGAAGTATGGTCCAATTACCATGGCAACCAAAATCCCACACCACCAACGAGCGAGAATAACATAGAGGGGCTGTATGCCTGACGTCAGATCTCCCTGCAGAAGCATGTTGATAAAGGGCAACCATGTTAACGGTTGTCAAAACAAAGTGAGTTGGCGCGAGAACATATGTTTAGGTGACAAAGAGATTCTGCGTGACAATTTAATTTCGTAAGTTTTCATAAATTTTAAGACGTGAAAAAATAGATTCTCGCTTTCAAGAATGCAGCCGTATGCTCAGCAGAATAAAGAGTAATACAACCAAGGATATATCGTATTTAAAGTATATATTACTGAATGATAGCCGAGATCGCTTCTGTAATTTCTGTTTGTAATTAAACCCATGTTAATGCTTACACAGCGAAAGTACTGATAGTCACGATAATTATTTATTGGATTTCCTTTAAATAACAAGGAATTATTTTTTACTAGCTACTTTATGTCGCACCGACACAGATAGGTCTTATGGTGACGGGATACGAAAGGCCTAGGAGTTGGAAGGAAGTGGCCATGGCCTTAATTAAGGTATAGACCCACCATTAACCTAGTGAGAAAATGGGAAACCACGGAAAACCATCTTCAGGGCTGCCGACAGTGGGATTCGAACCCACTATCTCCCAAATGCAAGCTCACAGCCGCGAGCCCCTGACCCCACGGCCAACTCACCCGGTGAACAAAGAATTAATGCAACAATGGGTTGTGGTGGCGAAAAGAGATAAATGGTATCCCACTCAATACAGTCGCTTATGCTCTGTACATTTCGAAGATAAGTACATGTATGAAACGAATGACCAACGGCGATTACTGGCAAAGGGCAGTTTTGAACCATGCTAAGAGAGAACTGTTTGAAGAACTTTACGAGCGTATATTTGATTCACCACCCCTTGACAACCACATTAGTACGCTGAAGTGGGGAATTTTGATGGAGTATTTCAAAGTGAGATTCTGCAATAAAACATGACTTGAGACAGAAAAACTTCACAGTTTGCAGATACAAAGCTTTCACAGAAAGACTGGTCTCTTCAAGAACTAGTCGTGTAAGACCAGGCTACTTGTTTGTTTGTCCAACCCTTGTCCCGTTTCCCTACGGGGTCGGGTATGAGGTGAGATGAATTTGTCGTGGCGGTTTTTTTTTAAATGACCGGATGCCCTTCCTGACGTCAACCTCATCAGAGGAGTTAATGAGAGATGAAATGAATGGCGTGATATATGATAGTAGGGAGAGGGTGAAACCCGGTGCTGGCACATAGCCTACTCCTGTCGAATAGCACCAAGGGGTCTGCTCAAGGCTTAACGTCTCCACCCGACGGACGAATCACCATCAACAGCGTCATATGCCCTCACTCCATATGAGCACTGCGGAGAGGTTTGGAATTAAATCCAGGCTTTTGGCACGCAATCTACGCAATCTAGTGATTAGAAATTGTAACCCACCACCTCCCCTACCCTGCCGGCCAACATTCTGATGGTGAAATTTTTTTCGACCAACAGGACTCGAACCGGCTAACCACGGTGTTAGACCGTTTTAGACTTCAGCGCCTTAACGATCATGGCCACCAGGCGGGCTTAAGACCAGGCTACATTGCAATATAAATATATTTTCTATGCAGACATGTTACAGTGGGTAGGTCCAAACGAGGATTTATATGCTTGTAACTGGAATATTTACAAATATATAGGCTTAGGTTGCTTATGTCAGAGGATGATTTTATATTAGTGTTCTACTTTATACGCATAAGTCTGTTTTCATTACTCCCTCTAATCACTGTCAGTGAGTCGGGTCAATGTGTATACAAAGGAATTCTTAATCTTCTTTCTGTACTAGGGGAAGAACACTGCTGAATGCTGCTGGATGTTTTTTTGTTTCTGCAGATGTTAACTCCTGTTATTTGTACTTCATATGTGATATGTGCATTTTATGCTGTGCTTCAGACTACGACTAATTTAGTACATGGCAGTGTAGTGAAATATTACCTTTGTTGTTTTTTATGCATCCCTTTAATTATTATTATTATCATCATCATTATGTCCAGCTCCATGGCTAAATGGTTAGCCTGCTGGCCTTTGTTGACAGGGGTTCTGGGTTCAATTCCCGGCGGGATCAGGAAGTTTAATCATAACTGGTTAATTCCACTGGCACAGGGACTGAACGTATGTGCCGTTTTCATCATAATTTCATCCTCATCACAATGCACAGGTTGCCTATGGGTGTCAAATCAAAAGATCTGCACCAGCCCTCTCCGGAGGCCACACGCTATTTTATTATTATTATTATTATTATCATCATCATCATCACCAAGTTGTTGCATATGTATGGTGCTTGATAATGTTCACTTTTAACAGACATGATAATTGACGATTTCTTTGTACTTTTTTATTTTTTGCCCTTACGAGTTAATTTTTGTTGCCATACACCGTTGGTGGTGTATGAATCACTGAAGTTAGATATCCAGGATCTTACTTTCCCCCCCTCCACTATGGTCCTGAAGGCTATTTGTTACTCTCTGCGTCTTGTGCTTGGGCACTGGTTTGATGTAGGCTTATTTCGGTCAACGTGCACCCAGCGTGGTGAATGCAGTATTTTACTGCTGTTTGTGTAATTTAAGCAGCATTTTTTGTAGTGGTGGTGGTGGTAGTGATTATTGTTTTAAGAGGAAGTACAACTAGGCAACCATCCTCTACCTTTATTGTAGATGTCAGCTGCATTGGTATTTAAAACTAGGCTACACTTCATAATGGATAACTTTCAAGGTTAATGATAACTTTCAAGGTTACCTTTTAGCTAGTAATCCCAATATGATATGGGAATGTGAAAAATGTCCTCTATATTATAATAAATAATTACATTCAACAATTATAGTGGTACAGTACTCATGGGGATACAATACTTTTAAAAATATGATCAGAATAAAGTTGTAACCTATTGTAGCTCCCTATCATTTTAAGGAAATCTGTCATAAATATTTATGTCCACAGTTTTTATTGTAATTTAAGCTCAACCACACAGCCAAGCACGGTAATGCTCTTGTTCCGATTTCGAGGCCCATTCGTATGTCACTATGAGGCGATTTCGAACTACCCTACAATCAACTGACCGCGATGTTGGCCTTGTACCGCAACATGATGAAGTGGCAGTATTCGCACTCTATGATTTTTGATGCTCTAACCTTTCAGCTAACGGTCTTTAACTGTGCTGCAGCGATTCTAAAATGCATATTTTTTACACTTTTCGTCTTTCAAGAGCCAAGCTCCTTGCTTGTGTGACCACAGGAAACATGGCGGATGTTCGTTCTATTAGCTTCAGCTGGGCAGCGCTTCCGCCTCTCGATGTTATTCTAGCTCGTTGCACACCACACGTTAACCGACCAGGGTCTCTGATGTTCCACATCTCGTAAACAATGTGGATTGTCCACAGGCCAATAGTGTCAACTTACTTCACCATGATTTGTGAATGTACACTTGTCACTAGACAATACTACCTAAAAAAAGTTAATATTATCCTGCAGTCTGTCCTGTGTCCATGTACAGAACATTAGTCTATTCACAAAATCAACATCATGTAGTTCTTGACGTAATGGCATATGGAAATTCTAAGTTCCCATGAAGGGAATTAGATTCTTTTCCACCAATAGAGCATATCAAAAATCAGATCAAAAATTAGATGGATGGCTTTTCCGGCGTTTGCTCTATTAACCAGCGTTTCGTCTTAGGTCTGACACTAGACTCTTCAGAGTGGGATGTGTCAGACCCTCCCCACTGACGCTGGGGTGTATGCAGGTGAACTTATCAGAAGCTTATTTATGAAGCACAGTCTGATAACTGCATACGGGAGATAAAACTCCACAATGGAAATAATGCCCGCCTAGCAATTCCAAATGGAAATTCTAAGTTCCCATGAAGGGAATTAGATTCTTTTCCACCAATAGAGCATATCAAAAATCAGATCAAAAATTAGATGGATGGCTTTTCCGGCGTTTGCTCTATTAACCAGCGTTTCGTCTTAGGTCTGACACTAGACTCCTCAGAGTGGGATGTGTCAGACCCTACCCACTGACGCTGGGGTGTATGCAGGTGAACTTATCAGAAGCTTATTTATGAAGCACAGTCTGATAACTGCATACGGGAGATAAAACTCCACAATGGAAATAATGCCCGCCTAGCAATTCCAAATGGAAATTCTAAGTTCCCATGAAGGGAATTAGATTTTTTCCACCCCAGCGTCAGTGGGTAGGGTCTGACACATCCCACTCTGAAGAGTCAGTGTCAGACCTAAGACGAAACGCTGGTTAATAGAGCAAACGCCGGAAAAGCCATCCATCTAATTTTTGATATGCTCTATTGGTGGAAAAGAATCTAATTCCCTTCATGGGAACTTAGAATTTCCATTTGGAATTGCTAGGCGGGCATTATTTCCATTGTGGAGTTTTATCTCCCGTATGCAGTTATCAGACTGTGCTTCATAAATAAGCTTCTGATAAGTTCACCTGCATACACCCCAGCGTCAGTGGGTAGGGTCTGACACATCCCACTCTGAAGAGTCTAGTGTCAGACCTAAGACGAAACGTTGGTTAATAGAGCAAACGCCGGAAAAGCCATCCATCTAATTTTTGATCTGGTAATGGCATATGGTAGGGATGGAATTCATGCCGTTTCAATATTCTGAGGTCACTGCCTTTGGAGATTCCCAAATTGGTGGCTCATACGCGAAAACTGACATGAGGTCGTAAATCACAGTGGCTAGCACCACAACTGTCCTATCGTTGTCCGTAGCGATTTGTCCATGCCTCCTTTTCTTTAGCTGGACAACACTGCCTTCTTCGGAGAATTGTTTTATCACACGATAAAATGAAGCTCTTGATGGAATTCTTCTATCAGGAAACCTTCCCGCATATACAAGAATAGCCTGTTCCACATCTCTCCTAGATTCCCCGTAAATGAGAACTACTTCCACTTTGTCTTGTTGCAAAAGCCAGTCCATTTCAACCCACAGACAACTGCGTACGCTTCAAATGTTAAACGACTTGCATGGAACTGATGGTTGTTACTTGATGATCACTAATTGTAGTAGGTACGTATTATCAGTGAATCCACCTGGACTCGCAGGCGGTTGCAAGTACAATAACGACAGATACCAGGAAACCGTTCTACTGCGGAAAGTAAACAAAACAACGGACACAGTGTTTCATGGCCTCCTTGCCGTAGCATTATGCTGGACTGTGTCAAATAGGTCCAACCATTCATTGCGCTCTTCGAACACAGAATGTAATTCGTTCATTTTTTTGTTTTTTATGTACGGTGGTGTACAAACAACTGCAAAGTACTTTATACAAAAGTTGTTTAGTTTCATATGATGAATGAGAAAACTAAACAAAAAATGTTTGTTCCCATTTCAAAAAATGTCACGTAACCCTCAAATGACCATCCAAACATTCCCCAGTTAAAACAAATCAAATAGCATGTTCTTTCACCTTTAACATCAAGCAAAATTTATTCCAGACAATTGTAAGTATATATTATAAAAAAATCACTCACCAATCACGTTGATACAGTGGTGGGTTAAAATTGCTCAATGTCTGCAGTGAATAAAGAAAACTTTCTCCAGGTTCTCTTTGCTCAAACCATTGTCAATTTTCTCAGAACAATACCACCACAAAAAGATTGTCTAATAAATTCCTTCAAAGAAAGGTCATAGGACAAATAATTATTAAAGAAAGGTCACCCACATACACATTTTCAATTTCACAAATGTCTCCTTGCCCTTCCAAAACTTTAAGCAACTTTACACATAGTATGGAATGCATTTCTTTCTTTCTTTTTTTTCTTTTTTTGAAGCACAACATTAAATTCTTGTTTAGTAGTTTCTACTTTGAGCTTTTGCATGAATTAATTCTTTACTCAGTGCCAAGCATCTCAGTAACTCTCTCAATCAACAACTTGATTGATGTTTCTAATTTCTTTTAAAGATTGACACAAGAAAAACCTCGAGATTGCAGAAATGTAAGGTAAATTATTTTTTAATGAGCTGTCCTTTAGTAATTTCTGAAGAATTTCAGATGATGAAGTGTCATCTTTATTTAATTCATCTATCACTGATTTAAAATGTTCAAGACTGTCTCCACGATTCATTTCACTATTGCTTCTAACCATGTCTCCACGATTCATTTCACTATTGCTTCTAACCATGTCCTCCAACGAGTATAATTTAAGTTGAAGTGCAAGATCTGAATTTTTGGCTTTGATCAAATAAATTCTTACTGAGGCTTTTATAAATACCTTTTCTCAACTTGAAATTAATTTGTCCACTTCTGGATATCAGGCACATACCTGCTCACATACCCTATGTAAACCGTGTACAGTACTGTACAACTTAGGCCTACATGCTTCATGTTTGGGAAACTTACAGAAATACTTTTGCTGAATTCATCATATACGGAGGAGCATCCGCAAACAAGAGTAAATATCATATTTAATCCAATTTGACTGTCACAACTGCAGAGATTCATTGAATAACCAAGCCATTTTTACATAATTTGATGCTGATAATCCTCTACATGCTAACAGAGAACACCACTTGGAAACTATTTCATTACTTTCTAACACACCAACCCACATAGAGTCGAGTGAAAAGTCCATGCTGCTCACCTATATTTATTTTACTTTCATATTCAAGTCTGAGGTTTCCTAGTATTTCGACATAACATGTAGGGATAAACTGTTTTGTAAGAAACTTCCTAAACTCTGGACTTTTCAGTTTATACAGGACGTATCTAAACTATACTGACTAAAAAATCAGGGATGCCCGTTGTGTTATATAGAGAACAATGACACAATTGGGCCGGCGAAGAACATTTTCCTTTTTAAGAAAAGAGGTTACTATGTTACTTCTGGGGGTGCAATTAAGATTGATGAACTCACCGTATTTGCTGTACCAGAGCGCAACCACTGCCGGCTGCCGTGCTTCAGAGTAAGAAGGAAGGGGAAGTGGGATATATGATAAACGGAGACTGAGACTGCGCGAATGCACAAGTTTCTTCGTTCAACTCAAGCAGAATTGTCCTTGTCTTTTACAGGCAATATCCACAGTTTGTTCATTAAGCAGCCATAATTGCACATACAGTAATTAAGACACAGTTGCCAGTCAAGGAATGCACCCGATCATTTCTCCTGCTGAAAAGTGGCTGTGCGGTTTGGGTCATATAGCTATCAGTTTGTATTTGGGAGACAGTGGGTTTGAACCCCACTGTTGGCAGCCTTAAAGATGGTTTTCTGTGGTTTCCCATTTTCACACCAGGCAAAGGTTGGGGCTGTACCTTGACTAATGCCATGGTCGCTTCGTTCCCACTTCTAGCCTTTTCCTATCCCAACGTCGCCATAAGATCTATCTGTGTCAGTGCGATGTAAAGCAAACTATAAAGAAAAGATCATTTCTCCTCTTGTCTGTTGGTTTCAGTAACGTTCTCAACAGAAATCAATCACTGCTGATCTGCATTTAGGACACTCGCCCAGGTGGCAGATTTCCTATCTGTTGTTTTCTTAAGTGATCGCAAAGAAACTGGAAAATTATTGAACCTTTCCCTTGGTAAGTTACTCCAATCACTAACTCCCCTTCCTATAAGCGAATATTTGCCCCAATTTGTCCTCCTGAATTCCAACTTTATCTTCATATTGTGATCTTTCCTACTTTTCAAGACACCACTCAAACTCATTCGTCTACTGATGTCCTCCCACGCCATCTCTCCACTGACAGCTCGGAACATATCACTTATATAGATGTTGATTCCCATAGGGAATCTGAAATATTTGTTCCGAATGAGTAAATTTATAATACCAATATAAATGGTCCGTTATTGGACAGACATTATAAATTTTCCAGCTAACTCATTCTTGGTTGCCAGCGTTTCGCCCCCGTGTGCTAGGCTGGGCTCATCAGTTGGTACCTAGCACACCTACCAAGACGCTGGCTAGTGCATACCGTGGAGGCCACTACATAGGCTAATTGTAGCCACAGGCAGTGCCAATACACTACGAGAGACTTTGTCTCATTATCAAAAATTGATGCCTGCTTGGCCATCAGATGATATAGATGTTGATTCCCATAGGGAATCTGAAGTGTATTTGTTCCGAATGAGTAAATTTATAATACCAATATAAATGGTCCGTTATTGGACATTATAAATTTTCCAGCCTAGCACATGGGGGCGAAACGCTGGCAACCAGGAATGAGTTAGCTGGAAAATTTATAATGTCCAATAACAGACCATTTATATTGGTATTATAAATTTACTCATTCGGAACAAATATTTCAGATTCCCTATGGGAATCAACATCTATATCATCTGATGGCCAAGCAGGCATCAATTTTTGATAATGAGACAAAGTCTCTCATAGTGCATTGGCACTGCCTGTGGCTACAAAGTAGCCCACGCAGTGGCCTCCACGGTATCCACTAGCCAGCGTCTTGGTAGGTGTGCTAGGTACCAACTGATGAGCCCAGCCTAGCACATGGGGGCGAAACGCTGGCAACCAGGAATGAGTTAGCTGGAAAATTTATAATGTCCAATAACGGACCATTTATATTGGTATTATAAATTTACTCATTCCGAACAAACATTTCAGATTCCCTATGGGAATCAACATCTATATCATCTGATGGCCAAGCAGGCATCAATTTTTGATAATGAGACAAAGTCTCTCATAGTGCATTGGCACTGCCTGTGGCTATAATTAGCCTACGCAGTGGCCTCCACGGTATGCACTGGCCGCGTCTTGGTAGGTGTGCTAGGTACCAACTGATGAGCCCAGCCTAGCACACGGGGGCGAAACGCTGGCAACCAGGAATGAGTTAGCTGGAAAATTTATAATGTCTAATAACAGGCCATTTACATTGGTATTACATACCACTTAATCGAGCAGCTCATCTCCTTTCTCCCAAGTCTTCCCAGCCCAAACTTTGCAACATTTTTGTAACGCTACTCTTTTGTCGGGAATCACCCAAAACAAAATGAGCTGCTTTTCTTTGGATTTTTTTTTTTCCAGTTTTTGAATCAAGTAATCCTGCTGAGGGTCCCATACACTGGAACCATACTCTAGTTGGGGTCTTACCAGAGACTTATATGCCCTCTCCTTTACATCCTTACTACAACCCCTAAATAACCTCATAACCATGTGCTGAGATCTGTACCCTTTATTAACAATCATATTTATGTGATTACCCCAATGAAGGTCTTTTCTTATATTAACACCTAGGTACTTACAATGATCCCCAAAAGGAACTTTCAGTCCATCAACACAGTAATTAAAACTGAGAGGACTTTTCCTATTTGTGAAACTTACAACCTGACTTTTAATCCTGTTTATCATCATACCATTGCCCACCGTCCATCTCACAACACTATCGAGGTCACCCTGCAGCAGCTCTCAAACTTGTAACTTATTTATTACTCTGTACAAAATAACATCATCTGCAAACCGCCTTATCTCTGATTCCACTTCCTTACAGATATCATTGATATATATATAAGAAAACATAAAGGTCCAATAATACTGCATTGAGGAATTCCCCTCTTAATTATTACAGGGTCAGATAAAGCTTCGCCTACTCTAATTCTCTGAGTTCTATTTTCTAGAAATATAGCCACCCATTCGGTCACTCTTTTTTCTAGTCCAATAGCACTAATTTTTGCCAGTAGTCTTCCATGATCTACCCTCAATAGCTCAATCGCATTGCAGTCCATTTGGCCTCCTGAATCCAAGATATCTGCTATATCTTGCTGAAATCCTACAAGCTGAGCTTCAGTGGAATAACCTTTCCTAAACCCAAACTGCCTTCTGTCAAACCAGTTATTAATTTTGCAAACATGACTAATATAATCAGAAAGAATGCTTTCCCAAAACTTACATGCAATGCATGTCAAACTGATTGGCCTGTAGTTTTCAGCTTTATGTCTATCACCCTTTCCTTTATACACAGGGGCTACCATAGCAACTCTCCTTGTTTGCTTGTTGTTTTAAGGGGGCCTAACATCGAAGGTCATCGGCCCAGCAACTCTCCATTCATTTGGTATAGCTCTTTCAACCATACAAGAATCAAATAAGTATTTCAGATATGGTACTATATCCACACATACACACTCCCCTCGTTCATTAATGATTCCTGGAATGTCCTTCTCTGAACCTGTTTCGGCCTTAAAGTACCTTTATTATTTAACAGGTGTGGAGACACAATGCTGCCGCCACACGATCACGCATTCCTTTACTCACAACATTGTAAAAGGAATGAAATACTGAACAAAAGAATCCATACGCCCAATGGTTTGATTAGAGTAAATCTTCAATATTTCCCCCCTCTACTTCAATTTTCATGTCCCTAAACTGGCAGGTTAGATCCTGGTGATATATGAAAGGGCTCACATGTCAGCCTCATGTTGGTAGATTTACTGGCACGTAAAAGAACTCCTGTGGGACAAAAGTGACAAAATTCCAGCACATCAGCATCTCCAAAAACTTCTATAAAAAGAAACAAAATTCTAGCACCTCAGCATCTCCAAAAAGTGTCAAAAGTACTGTAGTTAGTGGTACGTAAAAACAACATCATCATCATCATCATCATCTACACGTAACAAATAAAGTCCATGGGAGTTAAAGTGGATGAGTGTGGAGGCCATTTAACTGGCCCTTCATCTTCCTGGGTAATGATCATTTAAGTGCTGTGTGGAATAGCGAGCGAAATGCAGTTGATCGTCATAATAATCCAGGCAATGATTCTATAGCAAAACAGTACAATTCCTCACCATTCAGGTGAGGAGGAAGGACACAATATATATATATATATATATATATACTACCGGTCAAAAGTTTTCAATCACCTATCACAGCTATGGATTTGTGGTTAAAACAGAGATGTAGTTTTAAATAATCTATCATAGCCCTGTTCTGATAATAAAACAAGCATGAACATGTAAAGATGAAACGACTCTGTTGTGTATTTGACCGGTTCTCCGCATGGAGGGTCGCTGATGAGTAACCACAACAACACTGACGTGTCTTTACCCAAGACGTGTCCACTCGAATAGGCCTCATTCCTTCAGCTGTCTGTGTAGCAAGCAGTTCACATTAGTTTTCAGTACACTGAGTGCAGCTAGCAGTGTGTTTGTGTATTTGATCAGGTGCATACCATATTACCTCCAAATGGGGCGGAAGCAGGAGATTGGAACTGAAAAACGTGCTGTAATTGTAGCTCTGCATCACGAGGGGTATTCTAGTAGGACAATAGCAACAAAAGTTGGTGTAGTCCAATCTACAGTGGTGTATACATTGCAGCGGTTCAAGCAAACCGGTGCCAATGCAAGTGTTTCGCGATCTGGAAGACCCCATGTAACATCATACAGGGAAGATCAGTTCATATATGTACAGAGTAAACGTCAGAGGACTCGTACGGCACTTGAAATTCGCGAGGAAGTCAATAATATGCAAGATGCTCCAATTTCCGTCTCAACAGTGCAACGCCGTCTTCGTGAACGAGATTTAAAGGGGTGCATAGCGGCCAAAATACCTTTATTATGGACACAAAATAAGGTGAAAAGAATGCAATGGGCACAGCAACATAAAAACTGGAGCGTGCAGCAATGGTCCAAGGTGTTATTCATGGATGAATCGAAGTTTGAAGTATTTGGGAGCCATCGTTGAATGTTTGTTCATCGACTTTGTGGAGAACGTATGAAGAGTCAGTGTGTGACACCTACGGTGAAGCATGGTGGAGGGTCGGTTATGGTGTGGGGAAGTTTTGCGGGTGATAAAGTCGGTGATCTAGTGCGAATTAATGGAACATTAAAGAAGGAAGGATATCACAGGATACTGATCAACAATGCAGTTCCATCTGGCAAGAGGCTTATTGGTCGTGGGTTTGTTCTGCAGCAGGACAATGACCCCAAACATTCTTCTAAATTGTGTAGAGGGTATGTCAATAGAAAAGAGAAATGTGGGGAACTGAAAAATATGATTTGGCCAAGTCAGTCACCAGACTTAAATCCCATTGAACTGTTATGGGATGAACTTGACAGGGAGGTCCGAAAACTGAGGTCCACTAATGCTGAAGAGCCATGGAATAATTTACACAGCTGTTGGACTGCAATATCAACACAAACACTACAAAATCTTATTTCCAGAATGCCAAGAGTTTGTGCAGCTGTTCGGAGGGCAAAGGGTGGATACTTTGAAGAGGCTAAAATATAAAACATATTGTATTCTACTTAATGATAGAGAAAATTTATATTTTGTTGGTCTATTTCGTTTTTACGATGTGTTTGTACATTGAAATAAAGTATCTAGTTTTGTGCTTAGGTGATCGAAAACTTTTGACCGGTAGTATATTATATGGCCCAAGTAGATAGTCATCACCAATGCTGGCCCATATATTGATAGTCCCAAAGAGTGACACTAAACCGATGCTGAAATGTGCGCACTACTGTCACATGAGGGTTTTCTTCTGCTCTCCTTCACATAGTTGCCTGCCAATCGACATGACGGTTGAATGACGAGGTTGGTGGTGATTAGGGTGCCGGATGCCATACAGTAGTGCATCTTCTCTCCTGTTGCTATTTTGCTATGCCACAGCCAAGAGCACATCAGCCACTCCTTCATTGGTGTACCAAAACAGAGCCATTCTTACCAATTTATACCACAAAAATTAGTAGCCAATATGGACAGAACAAACTGTACTTCTTAGTAGGGCTGGGCAGCGGCTGAGCCGAACAAACGAATAACTTGTGCATTCACTATGAGCATTATCTTTATCGCCATCTATCACACACTCCACTTACCCTCACTTCCCACACTCTGAAGCACAGCAGTGAGCAGCGATTTGCACTCTGGCAGAACAAATACTGCAAGTTCTTTAATTTAAATTGCGTGCCTGGAAATAACAGATTAACCCTTTCTTTTGAAAAGGAAATTTTTTTCAGCCAATCCGATTGTATCATCGTTCTTTACATAACACAAAAAGCATCATCCCTGATATTTTTTGTCTGTATAATTAAGATACACCCTGTATCAATATCAGATGTAAGAAAAGCTTTGCATAAATCTGCATAATATTAAAAAATGTTTGAAAACCGGGAATGCGAAGTGAAAGTTACTTTGCCTAAAAGAAGTGGTCAAGAAGTTGCAAGTGAAGCAGACATTCAATGTTTAGTACCTCCTAAGTACTGCAAGACTTCGGATCACAGATCTGCACTTTCCACATTTTTGACAGAACAAAGTTTTTCCATCACTTGTACAAATTCCGTTAAATTCAGCAACATACTGCTGCAAATAAGAATGAACACTTCCCTTCATTTTCAAAATTATATTACCCAATACATCACTTATGTGCCAGTACTGTATAAGTAGTCCGAGTTAATCAACCAATGACTGAAGAATATTGAAGTCAAATGTATCGTTTCATTTCAATGTTTGAAAGGAGAGTGAAGGAGCTAGATTGAATGTACAGTATTATTTTTACCATTATGGTTTGTTTTTTGGTCTGAATTGACTTATATCTCATAATAACACTGAAAAATTGCTGGTAAAGATCTATGTCCACCTTGTCAATACTATTAAAAAGCTATAAAATCTAATATTAATGAAAAGCTCATTTCAATCCATCTCCAGAAGAATTACCAGAAAATGTTATGAATTCCTTCGGAACATTACTTCTTGGAGACCTGTACATGGGATCAGAGCCCCGTCTATGTCTGTAGTAAGGCATACTTCATATGGGAATGAGCATTTAATTTGTCAAGTGACGTTACAATGATTGTACGCATGAGAAGTAGCGCTAATAAGGGACTTTAATTCAGTGAGATGAGCGCAACTGGCATGCGCACTCAGAGTAATATTATGGATAGAAGAGTCTTATCAGAACAGGGTCATGCGGGATGTTTCGCTGCGCGAAGCAAGGGGATAAGTAGAATTATTGATAATATGTATTTATAACAGAATTATTGAAATTATGCATTTATTTAAAAATCTCAAAACTTCACTAGTTTAACAAGTTTAAGACAACAACTTTTCTGAACTTGAAAACAATAAACCTAAATACGATGATCTGCTCCTGTATAAAAACATCAGGTGGTTTGGTCGTGGACAGTTTTTTAGAAAAATTCCAGTCCTTGTTGCTAAATAGAATTATATTCTTAGAATTACTTGAACACTATCACCGCAAGATGATGTTACTTGGTTAAAAAGCTTTTTCTAACCGTCCTAACTTCTCATTGAATTGCATTTAAATATTCAGATTCAGAGGAAATATAAATATATAATTAAAATAGTTTGCTGCATAAATGCAATGCAAACCAAACTCAAGTTTTTACATTCTCAACTTCATAAAGGAAATACAGTATGAAAACTCAGTAACAAACAGTGGCGGTGGTAGTAATTAGAAATATGAGAAATTTTGCACTGAAATAAATATTTGGGAAGCATTGCAAAGACAATTTCAACATATGAAGAGGTTTGAGCCAGCCTTAGTTTTTATGTCTTTCTCATTTAATGCAGCTGACAATAAGGAAATTTCTGGTATGTTCTCTGAATTGTTTCACCTAAGTGCATCGGATGTGCTAAATTAAATAGTGAACCTGCAAGCTGATATTGGTTCCCTTAAAAGCAAGAGTGTCTGAAAATAATTTCTGGTCCATTTTACATCTGCAGCTCTCTGTTCTCTCAAACGTTTTGAAGCAGCCTCCTCTCAAATTATGATAATCAA
This sequence comes from Anabrus simplex, assembly GCF_040414725.1. Classification (NCBI taxonomy): domain Eukaryota; kingdom Metazoa; phylum Arthropoda; class Insecta; order Orthoptera; family Tettigoniidae; genus Anabrus; species Anabrus simplex. The sequence goes on along the minus strand of NC_090265.1, from coordinate 964,211,568 downwards.
ATCAAAATGCAGAACCGGTTTGATCAAAACATTTAAAGTCCTGCCTTCATTTGTGCTTAAAGAAATTTCAGTCAGGTCATCAGCCCAAAGGATGGTTGGATCCCCAAAGAGCACCACCAGATTATGTGGTTACAGGGTAATCGTAAAAACCGATGGCACTGCCAAAATGAGGCATACCACACGAGATGAAGATAAAGGTATTTAGCCATTAACTTGTTCACTGGACTAGAGTGTGCTTTAACAGCAAGACTGACCCTACGAGCAGCACTTTTCATAACATTCAGATGCACTAGTTATGCACCACAGCAGTTTCCATTCTGTCAAAGCCATAAATGGGATTGAGACTTTGGTGGAAGCTACATTTTACTCTAGCCTGTGCCAAGCAACATATGATACAACACTGTATCCATTAGAAAATAGTACCACGTGGAGCTTAACCAATTACAAACCATCTTTCTCTCAACTATTACAAGACATTAGAATCATTCTGTATTGATGGTTTTCACTTTACAAAGGAAAAATTTAAAGCATCCTCCTATTCAATATATAACATAATTCCATCATTAGATGGAGGAATAAAATTCAAACATGTTTCAACTCCTTTGAGCCATCTTCAGTGAAATAAGGCGGGTTAAAGTTATTTACATAATACAAGCCAAAAATTTGCTAAAAACAATGAAGGAACAAATAAAAAACAGAGACATGATGGAAATAAAAAAACAATACAATATACAACATTTCCAGCATTAGATGGAGCAATAAATAACTTGAGACAAATTCAGTGGAAAAAAAAAAAGGTAAATATTATACACAATTGAATCTAAAAATTGTGTTAAACCTAAGAAAACAAATGATACAGATGGAAATGAACAATAAGTGCTTAATAGTGAGGTTTAGGACCTCTTGGTCTAAAAATTTTGTAGTTTGATACAATTAAAAAAAAAAAAGAAAGGACGGAATCACTGTGTTGAAAATTCAGAACTGACAGTCTTTCTTTGTAGTCACCATCCCCATGAATGGCTAGGAGGGGAGTGAAAAAGCTTGAGAATCCAAATTTGAGAGGAGACAACGTGCCAGGTGAAATGTATGTGACAACGTGATGAAAAAATGCTGAATAATTTCAAATTTTAGAATAGCAGCATTCTCAATTTCTTCTCAATTTAGCAGTCCTGTTCTCGATGATTGTTTCCAATGTTGGCTAGGTGTGTTTGCCTTATTTTAAATGGTCAGGAGAGCAGCACAAAATTGAGAAGCTGTGTTAGATAAGATAACAGGTGCATGGTAAACTGTCTGTGACCATAGTGGAAACCGTCAATGAAGTTCTAATCTGTAATGGAAAAAATAAGGTTGTGTGAGATACTTGGGCTGATAAGTAAAAAATGTAAAACGAGTGTGGAGAAACTTTACGGTACTTAATACGTGATTGTCCTCCCGAAAGGGCCTGGCCTTCTCTAAGTTAACGGTCCCGTTCTTACGATCTTGTCTGTTGTTGGCTGAACTGTGTTTGCGAGGATGGGATGAGAGGAGGGGGAAAGGTGGGGTGCAGGGTTGGTGGGGAGAGGTTGGGATGGGGGAGTGGGGATGGTGGTGAGTTGGAGAGATGGAGGTAGGGTTTGTTTTTATTATAGAAGTTCTGACAAATAAATGGAATGAATGTTTCAAATAGAATGTTCTTTTTTTCATTGATTTAATTTAAATTGTGAGAGGGGTTCATGAATCGATGTGGATGCTCTCGAGAGCGTTGAGCACGGTGCCTTTTTGCTCATGATGCAAGATCTTAAGATCTTTATCTATTGATGTGTATTCGTGGCTGGATGCTTAATGGTGTTCACTCATAGCTGATAAACAATTATATTTGAGAGCGTTGCGATGTTCGGCGTATCTTATGATAAAATTGCGGCCTGTTTGACCTACATAGCTGGAATTACAGGAGTGACATTCTAATTTGTCAACTCCGGAGTTCAAATATCTATTATTAATGTTATTATTGTTATTGTTGACAGTGTGTGGATTGAAAATGAGTTTGGAGTTGGTGTGGGAGGTTCTAAATGCTATTTTAATGTTGTGTTTTTTAAAGATATTAGAAATTTGGTAAATGCTACTATTATTGAATGTGAAAGTGGAAAACTTCTCTTTAGGAGTGGAATCTTTTTCTAGCGTAGTCTTGGGTCTGCTCTTATATCTATTGATGATTCTGCTGATGAAGGTTCTACTGAAACAGTTGTGTTCTGCAATACTGTAAAGAGTATCATTTTCATTTTCATAATTCTTGTGAGATAAAGGAACAGTTAATTCTCCGAGTACCATGCTATTGTAAGCTGCTTTCTTATGTATGTCTGAATGCACAGAAGTTTGTTGGATGGTACTGATGGTGTGGGTGGGTTTCCTGTATATATTAAAGGAAAAAGTGTTGTTGCAGTTGCGCATATTGGTTAATTCCAGGTAATTAAGGGCAGTATTGTTTTCTGACTCTAAGGTGAATTTTATATGTGGGTCAATGGAGTTGCCCTGCACGCACGCACGCACGCGCACACGCACACGCACACACACTCTCTCTCTCTCTTCCCCCTCCACTTCTCCCATCCTCGCAAACACAGCTGAGCCAACAATAGACACGATCATAAGAACAGGACCGTTAACTCAGAGAAGGCCAGGCCGTTTCTAGAGGACAACCACCTATTAAGTACCGTGACTTTAAAGTTTCTTAACACTCATTTTACACTTTTTACTTATCAGCCCAACTTTCTCACACAACCTCATTTTTTCCATTACAGATTGGAACTCCATAGATGGTTTCCACTATGGTCACAGACAGTTCACCATGCACCTGTTATCTTCTCTAACACAGCTTCTCAATTTTGTTACTGCTTTCCCGACCATTTAAAATAAGCAATACTGGAAACAATCATCGAGAATGGGATCACTAAATGGAGAATGCTGCTATTCTGAAAATGAAAGGAAAATCCACAGCCTGTTGTCAGTCATTCGACCGGGTCAGTAATTGAATGAATGAAGCCCCCATCTAGCGGCGAGGATAGGAGATGAGCTGGCTGCTGAAGCCTGTCGCACTCCTCTGGGGCAATGATAAATGACTGACAGATGAAATGAAATGTTAATGGAGAGTGTTGCTGGAATTAAAGATGAAAGGGAAAACCAGAGTACCCGGAGAAAAACCTGTCCTGCCTCCGCTTTGTCTGGCACAAATCTCACACGGAATGACCAGGATTTGAATCACGGTATAATGCTGCTATTCTAAAATTTGAAATTCTTCAGTGTTTTTCCATCAGGTTGTGACATACATTTCACATGGCATGCTGTTTCCACTCAACTTGGATTCTCAAGCTTTTTCGCTGCCCTCCTAGCCATTTGTGGTGATGGTGACTACAAAGACAGATTGTCAGTTCTGAATTTTCAACATAGTGATTTCGTCCTGTTTTTTTGAATTGTATCAAACTGCAAAATTTTTAGACTAAGAGGTCTGCAACCTCACTATTAAGCACTTATTGTTCATTTCCGTCTGTATCATCTGTTTTCATTTGTTTTCTTCTTAGGTTTAACACACTTTTTAGATTCAATTATGTATAATATTTACTTTTTTCCCCACTGAATTTATCTCAATGAATTATTTATTGCTCCATTTGATGGAAATGTTGTATATTGTATTGTTTTTTATTTCCGTCATGTCTCTCTAATTTTTCATTTGTACCTTCATTATGTTTGTAGCACATTTTTAGCTTGTATTATGTAAATAACTTTAACCTCCCTTGTTTCACTGAAAATGGCTCAAACGAGTCAAAACATGTTTGAATTTTATTCCTCCATCTAATGATGGAATTATGTTATGTATTGAATAGAAGGATACTTTTAAAAATTTTCTTTTGTAAAGTTTGGATGAAAGTTTGGGACAGTCTGGTGTAAAAAGGAATTGGACAGGGATTAATAAAAATGATCATGGCATTGTATAAGGAATGTTGTAGTTGCGTGCAAACACAAGTTGGCAGGACAAGTTGGTTCAAAATAACTAGTGGGCTGGGACAGGGAAGTGTTCTATCACCAATCCTGTTTACAATAGTAATGGATGACATCATGAGTACAGCAAAAGCAGCATATGGAGGAAGAGAAATGAACATGATGTTATTTGCAAATGATATTGTAATTTGGGGAAAAGACGACAGGAAGGTTCAAGAACAGTTGAATGTGGTGAATGGGAAGATCGAAGAATGTGGATTGAAAATAAGTGTAGAAAAGAGTTTTTTTTTTTTTTTTTTGCTAGTTGCTTTACGTCGTACCGACACAGATAGGTCTTGTGGCGACGATGGGACAGGGAAGGGCTAGAAGTGGGAAGGAAGCGGCCGTGGCCTTTATTAAGGTACAGCCCCAGCATTTGCCTGGTGTGAAAATGGGAAACCACGGAAAACCATTTTCAGGGCTGCCGATAGTGGGGTTCGAACCTACTATCTCCCAAATACTGGATACTGGCCGCACTTAAGCGACTGCAGCTATCGAGCTCAGTGTAGAAAAGAGTAAAACTCTTGTTATGACTAGAGGGGAGAAAGGTCAGATTAAACTTGCAGACAAGCCCCTGGAAGTAGTAGAAACCTTTAAATACCTGGGGAGTGAATTAATGGAGAATGCTCGACTGGATGCCGAGATTAGTAAAAGGATTCAAGCTGGAAGTTGTTTCTATCATAGTGTAAGAAACATGTTATGGGCCAAAGATGTGCCAACGGAAGCAAAGGATACTATGTACAAGATGTATTACGTACCCATAACAACTTATGGAGCAGAAACTTGGACAATGACAAAGAAGGATGAGAGTCGAATACAGGCAGCCGAAATGAAGTTCTTGAGGAGTATGATACAGAAGAGTAGAAGAGACAAAATAAGGAATGAGAAAATCTGGGAAGAAATTGGAGTGGGAAAAATGAATGATAGAATAGAGAAGAGCCGATTAAGATGGTTTGGGCGCACAAAGCAAATGAGCGACGAAAGAATGCAGAAAAAAAGGTGATGGAAATGCAAATCCAAGGAAGGAGAGGCCGTGGACGACCACGACTGAGACGGAAGGATATCATCCAACGCAGCATTATAGAAAGAAACCTGGACTGGGACACAGTGTTGGAGGAGGAGTGGTGGAAAGGCCGAAGAAAGTGGACAGGAACCATATTTGCCTCTACTTGGCTACAGCTGGATAAAGGGAAATGATGATGATGATGATGATGATGATGATGATGATGATGATGATGATGATGATGAAAGTTTCTCTCAACTTTCAGAAGCATTTCATTGCCATGCTTTAACTTCAAAGTACATAAAAGATTTGTGATAATATAATTTTTATTATTAAAAATAGTTCATTGAACTGCAATTTTGCTTATGTAATGATATAGTATAAAAAATAACCTAAAATTCTTTGAATTTAGGCAGCATTCTCACCATTTGAGACATTTTAATAGGTTATTATTTGTCATAAAAATAAGGCCTTACAAGATACTCCTTAATTCCAGACTTTCTGCTATAAAAATCATTATGAATTTACTCTCTAATACACAACAAAACAAATATAAGATGACCAAGCAGCACTTCCTTTCCTTTCTGCTGAATAGTTTATGGCCTACAGCATTTCTCTCACTTCCCTACATAACCACGACCAGAGCAAGGGAAATGGCTTCAGTCAAGATATAGTTGCTGGGGGTGATGGATGATTAGCAGAAAGCTTTCTCAAAGTTACTAAGGTTACAGTGGTGGGCTACTGCTATCATTTGTCTCACTTGTTTCATAACATCACCATTTCACAATCATTGATAAGTCAATACAACATATAAATTATTATTTATATACATAGTTTAAAGTGATTTCATAGAATCTAAAGCTGTTCTTATAGAACAAAACATTTCATTCTTTGTTTACTAATGGGTGTATGTGCATGGTGCATGTTTTTACAGATGTTATGTAATACATAATAAGCTGAAATATAGCCTGGTACAGGAGCTTCAGATCAGCTAATATTCCATGAACAGAAAGAGGTCACGGTTAAAGTTGAAATCAAACTGTAGGAAGGTTAAGGCACATCATCTGATATTTAAAAGCAACTTAAAATCCAAATCTGTTTTAAGTTTCTATTCCATCCAAGAAGAGTATTTTGCTTCTTGATCAATTTTCATGAAAATAGAAGTAAACAACACTTTGTAATTCTTGCTGGTAATGAAGTTCAACAACTATCTGTTCTAATATTAATAGACTGGAGAAAACTGAGAAATTTATTGATCAAGGTGATGGAATACAATTATGCAAAATAACTTTTACACGATATATAACAACATAAGGGAGCTTACTTTATTTTGCTTCTTATTACAAAGAGAAAGAAATCATGTGGCCAAAATATAAACACACAGACGTTAAGTATGAAAAATGATTGGAAGAACAGGGCAGATCAAAATATTTGAGCCAGTGAAGTTATGAATAATAATGCAGAAATAGTAGTAATTATTATGCATGTAACACAACATAAAAAGTACCTAATTCAAAGTGAAATAGAAACTGAAGTGTCTGGGAGAAAGTCACTAAATTAATGAATGCATCATAATGTTAGCTCATACAAGAACAATCAGTAAACTTTAAGTACATTCTACAACATACAGTAGTTGCCCTACATGACTAGATTTAAACCAGAGAAGACTATTTGCTAAAAAATCATGCTGCATTTCTTTCACAAACTGAAAAGAAAAGAACAGTCCTCCCAAGCTTTCTTAAACAACAAGCAAGTAATTAAAAAAACCATGAGCCCACATTAAACTATATCCTTACTAATAAAATATATGAGAAAACAACCAAGGTGCATTCAAAACAACACATGCACGTTTATTAAAAACATTCAAAGTTAAGAAAATCATGAGATTTACAATATACTATAAGTTTCATTTTAAGAAGTAATTTAACAAAACCACATTAAATGGTATGCATTCTTGCAATCAGCCAGTTCATGTTATCTCACATGCACCATATCAGTAAGATAAACAAATTGCCACCTCATTCAAACAGGCTGAGTACTTGGATTACATATTTGCTGAGATAATTCTTTAACACTGAAATGGAAGTAGTAAATTTTTCACAGACTAGGATCAAAGAGGTGACAAACATATTATTAGTGAAAGTTCGCTACAATATTCCCTCCTTTGTAGCTTTCACAAAAGAAGTTCATATTACACTTTAATTTATGAAAGCCTCGGGAGTACACATCATGCAAGATTACCATCTAATTTACACCACAAAAGTATATTTAAGTTTTAATAAACACAACTTTTGTTTGATTGCTCATATTATTAAATGATTTATGAAAAAATTACAATATGTTTGATGACACTTCATTAGAGAACAATATTAAAAGTTTTACAGAATTCTGAATAACACTACTTAAAACAATATCTAAAATGACAATTACAACAAAAAATCTAATAGTGAAGTTTACTGCTGTGGATGATTCATGATTAACTGATATCTGAGTAAATTTAAGCAATCTCCATCCAATGGCTAGAAAATACACTGAATAAATACATCGTGATTTATTTTTTAAATCTCCAAGCTGAGGCAAGTTGTAATTACAAATTGTTTAAGGCCTCTTACATTTATTTGAGGACTTAATTTTGTATATAATATCCAGAACATTAATACAAATGAGTAGTACCATTCAGTAGGACATTATCTTTTCTCACCTAAATAAGAGCCATTATCACACAAAGTTAGGAAATGGTATTTTAAAAATGATAACACAGGCCCATAAAGAATTTACAACATGAGTATTTCATTTAAGTCAAATAAAAATATATTTTTTAGTACCACGGACAGATTTTGAACAATTTTGTACACAAGAACCTTGTTTATCTGGATTAAGTGGGACCGGAACTGATCCAGATTATAAAAATCCAGATAATCCGGAAAAACTGAACCACATATACAGTACATATTATATAATCTATTAACATGAGTTGTACAGTAATACTTTATTTTCAATTGTATAAAAATATATAAGAAAACTTTTCGTACATTTACAACTCTGTTTTATGCACTAAAATAATGTGCGAGTATTTTTCTGTTTTACATATGTATAGCGTATGCGCGCAGCACGATCACAAAGACATTTTACTAACAACAGTTCTGCTGGTGTGATTTCAGTCCAGGATTCTAAACAATCCATCAGTTTGTTCAGCTGCATTGTCCACGAGTCATTGGTTCTTCTGATGGAGCGCCGGTTTCATTATCGAATTCACCATCAGTGAATTAATAGGGCGCTGCATTCAGAAGAGCGTGGGTTCATATTCCACCTCGGCCGTCCTGGGAATGGTTTTCCACGGTTTCCCATTCTCAATTCCAGGCGAACGCCGGGACGGTACCTTTGTTAGACCATAGCCGAATTACTTCCAATTCCTGTCCTTAACTATCCTTGGCGGAAGAGATATTCAAGAAGAGTCGACGCCGTAAAAGAAATACTGTACAAGTAAAAATAATTTTTTATTATTTTTGATCTGGATTAATGAGGGCTGGATAAACGAGGTTCTTGTGTACTTGAATAGTGATTATATACTATTTTTAATAATAAAAACATTGCATGCAGTACATGTAGCATGGTATCTTTTCTGTGTAAAAGTCCCAAAATTATATTCTGCCTTAATCTAGTGCTGCTTTCATTATACAGTATGTTTGGATGTGTTACCATGATATTAGGGTTGGTTTATCCAATGACCAACCCACTTTTCCTTTCATGTCAGCCTTCCAGTCTGTGTACTGCAAAGGCAATTAAACTAACAATCAAGAGTTTATATTTTGCACAATTTAAAATGAAATAGGTCAGAAAGAAATGTTTGCCCCACGCCATAAGAAAAATTTGTGCGGAGTATCTAAGATAACCCAAAGAGTTGGTCTACGCTTATTGTTTTACGCGACTATGATATCGTGATCATGCATAGGGTATCACTAGTTTTATGAGGAACTGGACCTACTGGATGTGTAGTATTATTACAAAAATCCCAAATGCATTGGCAGATTTGAATAGCAGTTAAGTTAAATGTAGTTTGGTCTCTCTTTAGTGGTTATGTTAGGTGTATGTTGATGTTTATATATATATACACACACACACTGTCTATGCTTAGCAGCTAAGTTAGATTAAGTTCTTTCTACCTATCATATGATTTCATTGCTCATTTTATTATATCACCTGTAATAGGGATTTATCCTGTTGGTGGATAATAAATAAATATATCTGCCTCCAAGAGGAGTCAATGACTGTCACTCAGCTATGACACCCTCAAAATCTAAGACAATATGGTATTCTAGTGAAGTGATGTAAGAAATTCATTACAATTACACTGGTGTAGACTTTCATTGCTGGTGTCAACTGACAAGTGATGAAAATCTTCCTGGATATTAGACTATGTTTGCATATGGATATACTGGAATTCTGCAAATACAGTCATAAAAAAAAATTTCAACAATTATGATTTGCTCAAACCTATCAGAACTCTTTTCTCCAGTGCAGGTATGCAATATATTTCCTGTTCATGTGGGAGGGTTTATACTGTGACCACAAAACATAGCAGTAAAACAGGCTGAAGGTTAAGCATTACTGACAACTAAACCACACCCGAAAAATGTGCAGTGGCAGAACATGCCCTCTCCTTTCCTAATAATGAGAAGTGGGGCTACCGATTAGCAGAGGCTTGCTACCTGTGCTCACCGTGTAATGACATGAGAAATTACTCCACTGGATCAAACTGCACAAGTCTTGACAATATCACTCTCAGAGAGGCAAACACAAGAAGCAGTGTCATGGTTTAGCCTTTCCTCTCTTATGGAAGTGTAAACGCTCTTCCTGCTTGTGTCATTTCACTTACACAAAGGGATACTGAAACTAGATGAAATGTTGAAACAGTCCAAATGCAGTCTGTTTTCTGATGACAAAGGAATTACCTACACTTAGTTGGAGCAATTTTAAACTGCTTTGTGATAAGCTGTCCTCAGTAACTACTTCCCAGGACAAGAAAGCTTGATGTCATGTGTCTGTTCAATTTGTAATTAGAAAGACATTTCTGTATGATGTACACAGATAGCATGGGACTTCACCTGTACCTGCACACTGGAAATGTTGGTGCTTTGAGGTATATTGTGTGAATATTTCATTCTATAGTGTTAAGGGTACGTATTTCATCAACACAACATGGAAATTGTCCACATCAACCCTAGAACAACAAGAAATACACACAAATTCTCAATGAATAGACACAATACAAATCTTACATGCTATATGATCACTGCATACATAAAGGTCTTTCTATCTACAACACTGGTAGGTGACACAAAACAATGTTTACTCCAACCCCAGGAGCTAATCACTGAGGTTGGTTGCTCCCAGAACAGTTTGAAACGCTCCAACAAGGCAATTTATTTACTATCAAAAACAGTTGAGCATATAGTACAATTTATTAGAATACTTTTAAGAATATTGATACAATATATTTTAATGTGTTACAAGTGCACTATTGAACTGCCATCCTGTTTTAGCAGTGCTGTACCAGTATTATAGTAATATTAATAAGAATTTTTAAAAAAAGTTAAATATAGCATAAGTATCTCACACGATATGAAAAAAAAAAAAACTTATTTGAATTCAATACATCAAAACTAGGTCTGGGTAACCACTAAGCATCACGAAACAAAAATTGTATTTGTTGTAATATACAGATGAACACACATTTTCTGCTTACGAAATAATTTATTAGTAATAACATAATATTATCACACCATGCAAATAAAATGTGTAAGAAGTATCAGCAAGATGGAAGAGAGAAAACTAGCTACAAAAATGAAATGCAATATAGATGCAGAGGATATGAAGTACGTTACTTTAGAGGAAATTTTCAAGGACTAATTGAAGTGCTTGGGACCAGGTAGTTCTATACCATATTTAGGTAAAAATTCAGATATTCCAAGTAGTATTAAATTATGTCAACAGACAGCAGACCAATACAGTATTTATAATTAATTAATGGTACAAGTTAAGCCACGCACAAATTAAGGAAGAAAGAACATGATGAAAACACAATAATTTACAAAACTGAATAAAAATAAAAAGTGAAGGGGGAGAAACAAATACAAAAATGGAGATGAGTACAATACAGAAAAGAGAAAGAAAAAACAAAAACAGGAATGAAGCAAAATGACCATACATTAACCGATGAAAAATGTGAACTAAACGACGACGTCTAGTTGTTGTAGCCACCGAATAGACTGTCTGGATTCATCATCCATGGAGTGAATGGGTCCGACTAAACTGGGTGCACAGTGGGTGTGGAAGAAGTGGCTCTATGATGCATTCTTGAGGCCTTTGGCCTTTTCCAAGCTGCGACTACAGGGAAGAATTCCAGATAAAATGACATATCACCTTCAGATGCCCACATAGAGACTTCTCTGCGATTATTGACAACTTTCTGATAAAGACCAATACAGCAATATTTGTTTTAGATTTCTTGGGGTAGCTTGAGATTCTTAGAAATAGACTGTCCCATGCCTCTAATTTTACAAGCTGGCAGACAGTGAGGAACTGTGCAGAAATTGTCCAGTTGTGTGTGACAGTGATGAAGAAGCTGCCAATATTTGTGCAGGGAGTACAGAAGAGTTTATACCAAAGGGGTTGGAAGAAATAGAGTCATAAGAGAACAGTCTTGTGGTAACATGACATTTTCATCAGAATGTAAACATCTTGTTGTTTATTCCCACAAATGTCCACAATAAAACAAAAACTGGGACGTAAGTGCAGTATGGATACATCTCACTCGCTCCAAATGTTTTCAGAGTATTGAGCACTGTTTTGCAGTAGCAGGTCACACACGCCTATCATCTGATCGTGACTTTGTTAAAGATGAAAAGTTCTTAAGCGGTTTACAACATGGAAGGATGGCATTAGATAATACTCAAACCTTACTAGGAATTCCTCTTGTAACATGCGATTTATCCTGCCCTTGGACTTGGGAAACACATCTTGCCCCTTGCTCTTGTGCCACCTACTGTCAACCAAAATATTATGTGCACTCGAGTTGTTTATAAATTTCAGAATTTTGTATTTCCACGAAAAGAAACTATTATCAATTTTGTAAGGTAACGTTTTCTTGGCTTGGGGTGGTTGGAGAATTGCATTCTTGGTTGCATTCTAATCTTTATCCAATGGTTATGCTGTACGACTTTGAAATACGTAAATGAATTCACTTTTTTATATCAGTTTGTATTTGTATTGGATATCTGTGGCTGGTTGGCACACAGAAAGTCGTTCTCCACCCAGAATAAATATAATATCAGTCTTCTATCAACTCAGTTCAGTCTCATTCAGTGTGCTGGCAAGTGCACATTCCTACGAGATATCTTCAAGACTTCCGTTTACTGAATAGCTTCACATGATAATGAGTGCCGTTTGCTTTTTTTGATTTTTTTACTTTAGAGGGCGAGAAGCTAGGTGAAGAGCAGTTTCTTATTAATCTTAAATATAACCATGTTTTAATGTAGGCCTTGTCCGTACCTGTGAAATAATTCATTATGCAATATTCAATACTGTTACCAGTCACAATTTTTATTAATTTGTATTCCATAGTGTGTTTCAGAGCTTATACTCATCTCCAGGTGATGAAATGGTGATATTTAATTGTTGCTCTATTCGATACACAGTTGTTTTCCAAGAATGTTATACTATTTAATTGTAGACTAAGGGTTAGACCTATATGCAATATGAATTGATTACATTTACAAGTACCTTTGCTGGCGAGACCTACTGTTTAAAGTGCACTGTCTTCTGGTATGGGCTAAAGCAATTTTGTTACTTTTATTGATCTGTCGCAGTCTTATCCTTCGCTTTGACAGTATGAAAATGACAGGTATGAGCGACGCTAGTAATGCCATTTCTTATGCAACTAATCGCAGCTATGAATGGTGTGAAAATGTTGCTTATAGGGTCAGATGATGCATACATTTCAGTGGGCTTAGCAGACTGATATGTAATAGCAACTTCTGGCTCAGTGAAGAAAGCAATGGGAAATTACCTCACTCCTCATTTCCCCAGTATGCCTCTTTAGTGATGCCTAGGCCATCTATGACAGCTAATGGTAGAGCTGTTGCAGATCCAACCAGCCTTCGGGCTGAGGACTTAACATACATACATGTTGGGTCAATAATAGCTGTGTGTCGTCTCAGAAATATTAATCAGCAACGGCACAGTCAGGAACTCTTTGGTCTGAGGTGACACAAAACTTTCGATGTGTGTTATTATACTATGATGATTGCACAAAAACATAAGAACTTAGTAATGAAAGTTCAAAACACTTTTATCAACACGAAGTATAAAAGGAGTTAGTAATACATTTCATGGATTAATTTGAAACAGGTTTTTTACTTTATATTTTAGTTTGAGTACAACATGGCATAGGAATACCTGTTCCCAAGCTCTTCAATTATAAAGCAAATTTCTGCAGCACATCAAGAAACATATAATAAAATAAATACCATTCCTGGACATGTTTGTGAAGAAGGGTGGCTATCATACAGCTCATCTAATATACAGGAAACCTACACATATCCAATTGCTACCTCGACGACGACTCCAACCATCACCCTAAAGATAAGTGGGTGTGATGAGGACATTATCTGAGCAAGCCAGGTTGTATCAGGCAGATCTTCAACAAAGTGAAATGGAGTATCTATTCTCAGCTATAAAAGCTTATGGATACAGAAGAAATGAAATTAAGAGGACTGCTGGGACTTCTTCACGATTTGAGGAGAAACAGGAAGAGGCTTGTGAGAGAAAGGCATTCTTTTCATACATCTCAGAATTAGCAAGATGGAAAAGAGTCGCAATATCAAGACCACCTTTACAATGACAAAGAAAATATCCCAGCAGTTACACTCAGCTTAGGATCCTCAGAATCATCTCTTCAGTACAGATGTGTATTGTATTCCGTCTTTGTGCAGGAAGGTTTACAGTAGGACCATTGCAGCATTAGTATTAGGTCACAAGAACGTAAGTGTCATTGTCATCTTGCCCAACTTGGAAAAATCTGCTCTGTGACAGAGAAAGCTCTCCCTTTCCTCAATCATGAATGAAATTTGAGGAAAGCACCATTCTGGCTATCACCCACCAGGTTCAAATGCTTTATCTGTGCTTAAAGATCTGAGGGCAGAGAAATAACTGTAACTCGTTGCCCGAGATGGTCCTTGGTCAGCTCTATGAAAATATCTATCTTCATTGAAGTACCAAAGTTCCAGCGTTAAACTTTCAGAATGACAACCAGAGGAAGGACTTTGTGAACCACGTTTGACCAACATAACTTATCAACAGTATCCACACAACATTTGGTTATTGTAAAATGTCATTATCACAGCCTGTTTTTTATCTCCAGATTCATAGTGCACTGTGAAGACAACTAATACCACTCCTTTTTTATTTCTTTATTTTTTTGGAATGTGTGACTGAATAAAAGCAGAACAATGATGAAAACTGTTCTCGACCACTCGAAGAAACAAGTTCAGACAATATTCCACATCTGTTTATTCTTAGAATACCTACACATATATTCCAGTGGTTTTTCAACAAATCATTTGCCAATGGCGCACTCATGAACCAATATTGTCTATGAGTACATTTGTCCCTGTGTAATTAGTTGGAGATAATAGCTGCTTCACTAGAGCTCATTCTCTATTAACCTGACAAAATGGGTCTTCCAGCTGTTAACTAACACAAACTTCTATACTTGTGTAGAATGTATGAATAACAGCTTTAAAAATATTTTGATGCTGTATTTTGCTGGCTTGTTAGACATAATATATTCCTTAAAGCATTCTGTATGTAATTGTTTTAATATTTCAATAAAATCTCTTATCAATGCAAATTTGCCAGTTGAACATCTCCGATCTCTAGGGGGGGGGAACCTGTCAAACTGAACAAATCTTAGGAGAAAAAAAATTTTCCTGAACAATTTTGCAATGAATAATCAATGCTGCCGATATCAGTGGCCCAAAGATCTCTTGTACTGAGATGTGCTTATCATTACATACCGGCATGGTATAAAAGTTAAAACAAAGGTTTAATTTCTGACTTGTTAGTTTCTGTGGGATTTCTCTTCCTAGAACATTTAGATTCATACTCTCAATGTAAATATTAGTATATGCTACAGTAAGATCAATTATCCTATGTCCGGCTCCATGGCTAAATGTTTAGCGTGCTGGCCTTTGGACACAGGGGTCCCAGGTTCGATTCACGGCAGGGTCGGGAATTTTAACCATAATTGGTTAATTTCTCTGGCACAGGGGCTGGGTGTATGTGTCATCTTCATCATCATTTCATCCTCATCATGACGCGCAGGTCGCCTACGGCTGTCAAATCAAAAGACCTACACCTGGTGAGCCAAACTTGTCCTTGGACACTCCCGGCACAAAAAGTCATACGCCATTTCCATTTCCAATTATCCTATTGTCTACCATTAACCTCCAACAGTCATCAGTCTTCGGAGTTTGAGCTTCTCCTTTGGGCCCTGGCAAAAGAATAGATATTTTAACACGTTGGGTGCCACGTGCCGCCATATGGCGTCACGGTGGTCTACAAATTTGAGATGGCGTGACGCCATATGGCGGCACACCGTTCTTGAAATCAGAGTTGGCGTGACGCCATATGGCGGCACAGTTGAGTTTCAGGCGATGCGCCGTAGATAATCAGCTGTGACATCTATGCGCGTAAAATTGGTACTACGTGAAGGGCGAACTTCAGGGTCTATTCCAGCTATGTATTTTTACTGTATGCCACCATGTGGCGCCACAGTATTCTTCCGAAGCCACTGACTGGCCAGTGGTCTTTGTCACAGGCGAAAGCGCGCCAGGCTTTGTTTATTCCTCGTTTACGTACGTATTATCACTCAGTTTATATAGTTGTGCAAAAATATAAAAAAATGGAAGATATTGGTAATAATCTTACGAGGGAACACATACATGTGTTACACTTGGATTCGGTTGAAATTTCGTAGGAATATTCGGGGGAGGCAGTAGAATGCCAAGGTGAAAACTGCTTGTACCCAGCGCAAGTTTAAACGCCAAAATTGAGCAAATAAATAGTCATAAAATTAGAAGTACCACGGGAGTATCGGGGTGTGGCGGAGAGGTAGGGAGGAGCGAAGCATCGGACGTGAACCAACCGGGCTGCGTCGAGCTGCGCCAGCAGCCAGGTAGCGTACAGTTAGCGCGTCTCCCTTAACTTCCCGATCAGATGTGCAAAACGTAAATATGAAAACAGCACATGAAACAAGTGTACAAAGGACGATGTTTGAACAACGATGCCAATAAGGTTTGAAAAATTACAACGAGTAACAAGAACTCGGGCATGCCGAGACGCATATTTTCATTGTTTAGAGTTATCAGAAAACTGTTCACAACAATATGTAATGCAATATAAGTACTTGTTTTGCATTTTACTAGGTTTACATAAATATTGCGTTAATTTGAATTAGGAAATAAATATCCCGTATTGGAAATTCGTACTGAACATTCCATGTCAAAAAATTCTGTGACACCATATGGCGTCACGCTATATTTTATCTTTCCTAAAAATTGATGTGACACCATATGGCGTCACGCATGACCATGGTATGGTGAGATAAAATTTACTTAGTACATCATATAAATACACCCCAAGATTATATAAACAGTCTACAACGCGTACAATTGCTTTGGCACCAGCGGAATGCAATTCAAAAACATGCCTGGCACCAGTGGAATAGTGTGCTACAATCGGCTCGGCACTCAACGTGTTAAACTCTGGTGTAGCTTCTTTGAGGAGTAATACTTTTATACCTTATGGTACCATCCTTCCTGTTATAAAAATCACGTCTCAGTGTAAGCAGGATACCATCCTCATCAATTTCATGAACAGATTCATTCAAAGAAATACCTTCACTGTCTGACACACAGCTGTCCTGCTTGGAGTTGCTTCTGTGATCACTTTCGCAAACAAAGTCTATCAGAATTGTCAGTTACATCAACAACTTCATCATCTCATTCATCAACTACTAAACCACTGAGATCATTGCTGGTTAATCTATCTATTGCGAACAGTCCATCAATCGAAAAGAAAATTACGACCTGTGGGTTTCTTTTACTAGTGGCTTTACGTCGCATTGACACAGATAGTTCTTATGGCGACGATGGAATAGGAAAGGCCTAGGAGTTGGAAGGAAGCGGCCGTGGCCTTAATTAAGGTACAGCCCCAGCATTTGCCTGGTGTGAAAATGGGAAATCACGGAAAACCATCTTCAGGGCTGCCAACAGTGGGATACGAACCCACCATCTCCCGGATGCAAGCTCACAGCTGCGCGTCCCTAACTGCACGGCCAACTCGCCCAGTAGGACCTGTTTTAAAGCATGCACATTAGGTAGAAATTACCTAAGACTATCACATACAAACACGTCAACAGTTCGAACAACTCATGTTATAAAACTAGCAAGCAATAAGGTATGTATGAGAGAGTCAATTGGGAAAGTAGTGAGACGCAGAAGGCAGAATACCGTACCTCTGAACCTAGAATTACTCAAAATTAATTTTGCCCCTGGATAATTAAAAAATATTTCTGTGCACATCTTGATGGTTAAGGATTAACACCTAACAAAGGTATGTAAGAGTTACAATTACTTTTTTTAAATGTTCGTAACTAAATTTTCCCACATTTGGTGTGTTCAGCGACCAATCACGTTGATTTGTGTTGGTGGATGTTCATATGTTTTCAATTCAGTACGTAAATTTATCATTTTCGTTTCCAAAACTATCCTAACAAATATACTGAGAATGAGAACCTACAACCTGTTTTCCAGTCTTGGACCAGGTCAGGGATGTAATGAATAAACTACATATAGGCTATTATTACAATGGGGTCGCCACTCCCGAAGTGATTTTATGAATGACTGATAAATGCTATGAAATGATAATGGAGAGTGTTGCTGTTATGAAAGATGACAGTGAAAACCGGAGTACCCAGAGAAAAACCTGTCTTGCCTCGGCTTTGTCTAGCACAAATCTCACATGGAGTGACCGGGATTTGAACCACGGTATTCAGCGGTGAGAGGCCGACGCGCTGTCGTCTGAGCTACGGAGGCTCTACCCTAACAGAAATACTAGATTGAAAATTCTTAGTAAGGCTCTCCAGGACAGGAGGTGATCATAGATTTAGGGTCGACTAACATTCAGAAAAGATGTGTACAGAAAGATATGAAAATTAATAGGAACACACAATAGGATAAACGCAATGACAGATCAGCATTGAAGAGAAAGTTATAACAATAAAAGTGATGTCTTTACAGTCCGGCCCAGCGGTGTAGGGGGCAACGCGTCCGCCTGTCACCCGGCGGCCCCGGGTTCGATTCCTGGCTGGTCAGGGGTTTTTAGTTGTAAATGATTAAATCTTTAGCCTGGGGACTGGGTGTTTGTGTCGTCCTTAACGTTTCTTTCCTCACGTTCAACACTCTACACTTCCTCCATTCCAATTACAAGCAGGTTCATATCACATGGTGCAAGTAGGGGCAAAAGATCTCTATAGGTCGACGCCTAGAACAAATAGCATTAAAAAAAAGATTGTTTACAACATATTAAAGACTTTGATG
Source organism: Anabrus simplex (assembly GCF_040414725.1). Classification (NCBI taxonomy): domain Eukaryota; kingdom Metazoa; phylum Arthropoda; class Insecta; order Orthoptera; family Tettigoniidae; genus Anabrus; species Anabrus simplex. The sequence continues at coordinate 964,192,896 of NC_090265.1, read as the reverse complement.
ATTTTTGAAGATGCCAAGGTGCCAGAATTTTGCGCTGCAGGAGTTCTTTTAAGTGCCTGTAAATCTACCGAGACAAGGCTGACATATTTAAGTACCTTCAAATACCACCGGACTGAGCCAAAATTGAACCTGCCAAGTTGGGGTCAGAAGGCCAGCGCCTCAACCGTCTGAGCCAATCAGCTGACAGTGTAATATAGTTTATCTTAGGTTCATATGCCATAGTATGAACAGTTATATGGAACACGATCCATAAAGATGAATTATATACATACATACTGAACCCATCGTTCACAGTCGCCAAGAACCACTGAATTTATTATTTACTGTCGCTGAGAGCTACGCCACTAAAAATAGTGCATCCATTCTTACGAGACCAGCTGACAAACACCTTGTGTCCTGATTGATAATGATCCACCTCTGTCCCAATTTGAGGTCTATGAGGCAAGAGTTTGAGGCAACATTATAATATCCTTGGCCAGAAATTGACTCCAGGTTAACAAAATCCTAGGAGAGAATTTCGGAAGGACTCGAGCATGCCTGTAATTATTTTCCAAAATTAAGATGATAAACAACCCGTCATTAGAAGACAAATTGGCAAAGCAGGATACCAAACAATTTATAGATAACTGTCAAGCCAACGAGTTTCTTCAGTCACAACTGGAAAAGTTTCAACCAGACCGTGGGAATCTTTCATCCAGAGTATTGCATCAGAAAACAGGGAGGGTATTTTTATACAAGTACGCTTCATCATTTTAGACCTTTTAGAGGTGGAATAAAATTAAGAAACCAAGAAATTAGTAGGCCCGAATTTTTCTGCACAAGCTGAACCCCAATTATATGCGTTGGCCAATATCTCACACCAAAACATGTGGATTTGTAAGGAGGAAGCAACGGTGACTAATCATTCTCTAACACATGGTGCTCAAGTTTGGACCCAAGTCACTCGTGATCCCAATATTACTGTATGTGCAGCTAATAATATTTTACAGTTGTCATTGATGAAGGTAAAGACTTATCATGGATGCAGGTTAAATCAATTTGTGGGAAAATAGTGATCCAGCATAAGTGGGGATCAAATGAAAATGTCAGAGTAGGCATATCTTAGTAAATGAACAAAATCTCATTTTATCTGCACGACAAAATTATATGAGTTTGATCATACGAGTGGTTTCAAATTATTAAACGGTTGGAAAATTTTAGTGCCGCTAATAAAGTATAATATGTGAACGTGGGTGTTGAGTTACTAAATAAATATATAAATGGTGTGTTATATTTAGTCTGATGGCAATTGGAGATATTGTGCATATAGGAAAGATCACATTTCGACATATAAGAAGGTGAGCTTGAAAAAATACAAAACTACTTGAAAATATCAAGATATGGAAAATGCACATTATTTGGTGTATTTCTCAGCGAGTACAATGTCACAAGATCTGAGGCAAAATGTTGGCTATTGCAAAATGTTTTTCCGATGCATCCTTCTGTAATACAAGATTTTAAACTATATAAAATCATAATTCTTCAATAAAAAAATTAATATCAATTTGGCAATTTACGCTTCGGTACAACATTTGTTTAAAATCATTTTATTGATTTAATTCAGGCACGACATGATAACGTAGATATATTTTTATTATGTCATTATTTTCAGACCTTGCAAACAACTGATATTTAACATCCATGTGAACGGAGATCATTAGTTTGGTCTTCTTCAATAGTGTTTATTTCATTCTACCACTTAGGGCTGATTTTATCAACTTGTAGTTATAAAGTTTTAACTCTAAATTTGACTATACAAGTTGTTTCATCTAGGAGGGTTAATTTTAATTCCAGATTAAGGCCGAAGTTAAGTTAACCCCTCCTTTCAGTAGGGTTAAACTGTTCACTCAAGATTTAAAGCAAAATGGCCACCATAAATAAAGCGTCTGATGCAGAGTTGCTTAATTAGATTTGTTAAAGGGTGTTCCTAACAGAAATAGGCCTGTAATAAGAAGGAATAACTTCCAAATCTATCTGAGGAACAATTTCTGAAGAGGTATAGACTGTCAAAAACCATCATCAGTAAAGTCGTCGATGAAATTCGTGAGAGATTAGAATACACAACTGACTGAAATAGGCCTCTCTCTCCTATAATATATAAGGTTTTATACCACAGGGTCGTTTCATAATGGTTGGAGACAATAAGGGTTATTTTTCTGTCAATTGTAATCAGTGATTCTAACCTCAAAATTCGTTATATTGTTGCAAGATGGAAGAAAACAAAATACCGCACAAGAAATAAACAAAAGAACCCCGCAAGAAGTGTGTTTATAATCTCTGATTTTTAGTCACTGCCTACATGATTGGTATGGCAGCTGTTTCCAGCGAGGGTTAATATGGTGTTAATTAACCATCTGCCGAAATAGCTTGGTGAAATGCGTGACTCGTAAGAATGAGTTAAAATATTAACCTTCAGTTAACAAACCTCAGGTTAGAGTATTTTATCCCACGTTGATGGAACCGGGCCTTAGATGGTTTTTTAATTCTACCATTTGATGGTAGAGATTACTATATCACATTCTATTTTTCATTTTTACTATTGATGGTTGTAATTAAGGGTTGGTGATTTAATTGATTAATCTAACTGATTAAACTAAAAATCCAATTAACCGATCAATGTGCTTTAACTGTTAATCAAACCAAGTAACTGTATTCTGGTGAAGGAAAAATAACTGTTTCTCATGGCATATAACCTGTGTAATTTATTGTTATTTGGCTTTTGGTGCACTAGCCCCAGCTATTGTATGACTGACTGGTCATTAAAGTAAGCTGAAGTCGGGGGCGGCTTTTCAGGTGAAGTAGGTAAAGTGCCACTTCACCACTTATTTTTGCCATAATGAATTACTTAAATTTATTTTCTTATGACATTTGTTGGTTTTATGGAAAGAAAATGTTTTATTGTATGGCATTTGGAGCACCTCATCACCTGATGAGAAACAGGGGAACTCACGAAAGCGCCGGCTGTCGGCCACAGTACGGTGCGCGAGACTGAATGAAGACGAGAGATTCCGCAGCTGACTCTACCTCCCAAGTGCTCCCTCCTAGTGCTTGGCCTTGGCGGTTGCCATGACAACCGTGACGTCACCCGCGTACTTTCCACATAGCGGAATGTGCTAGTAAAGTTGTCGGAAGAGCGGAATGTTTCGTCTTCTCTGCGCCATCCTGTGTGAAGTACGAGTACTTGGGCATCGTGGTTCATTCGTAGTGTTGTGCTGTTTTATTTAAATATGTATCCTATTTATGACATAGTGCATTTTATTATAAACACCATTTTCACGTTGGAGAAACGAAGATCAGAATGAAGTTCTACGTTTTGATCGCCCTACTGAATCACTGCAAATTTGTGCTACAAAAGAAGTGAAACATTCTGGTAAATCTTACAATTTTAGTTTCAAACGATCGTGGTTTAAGGAATTTCCATGGTTGTGCTCCTCTCCAGCTCTACAGAAGTTGTTTTGTTGGGCCTGCTTGCCTTTTATCAATAAAAATAACGTTTGGAATAAAGAAGGATTTTCAGCCCTTTTGAACATAACACGTTCTTTACATAAGCACTCAGACTCTGAAGAACATAAAATACGGCAGCTAGATTTCAAGACATTGGAATCAAACCAAAATACGATCTATGATGTCCTGAAGGAAAATACCAGACTGTATATTGTAATTGTACAGTTCAGTGAAAATGTACATTTTAATAGGCTTTTCCTTCAGTTGGTAATTGATGCAGTGCTCTATTTAAGTAAGCAAGAACTAGCTTTTCGTGGTCATGATGAAACATTAAATTCAATAAATCGTGGTCACGTGCTGGACCCTCCACCAGTCACAGGTATGAGGTACGAGTACAAAACAACCAAAAACAACACATAGTTCCTAAATCTTGTCCTCCTCTGTGGTGTAGTGGTTAGTGTGATCAGCTGCCACCCCGGAGGCCTGGGTTCGATTCCCGGCTTTGCCACGAAATTTGAAAAGTGGTACGAGGGCTGGAACGGGGTCCACTCAGCCTCGGGAGATTAACTGAGTAGAGGTGGGCTCGATTCCCACCTCAGCCATCCTTGAAGTGGTTTTCCATGGTTCCCACTTCTTCTCCAGGCAAATGCCGGGATGGTACCTAACTTAAGGCCACGGCCGCTTCCTTCCCTCTTTCTTGTCTATCCCTTCCCATCTTCCCATCCCCCACCAAGGCTCCTGTTCAGCATAGCAGCTGAGGCCGCCGGGGCGAGGAACTGGTCATACTCCCGAGTTGTATCCCCCGACCCAGAGTCTGAAGCTCCAGGACACTGTCCTTGAGGCGGTAGAGGTGGAATCCCTCGCTGAGTCCGAGGGAAAAACCAACCCTGGAGGGTAAGCAGATTAAGATTAAGAAAGAAAGAAAGAAAGAAAGAAGCTCCTAAATCTGTCGCTCGAAACCGAACGTGTAATAGCTCTTCACCATACTTTACAGCCACGAGCTGCCACTGGCTGAAGTTCATATCTTTCTTTCAGAAACGTAAAAGCAATAATACCAGCTTAATTGATTTCTTCTAAAACGAGGGTTATGACCATTGCTTTTACAAACTATTGGAAAGGAAATATCGGTCAGGCTAGTGTAGTATATTTGCGGACCTTTACAAAACACAGTCAGGATGCAGAACAGGTAGGTGTGGGAAAGGTATTTGAAGAGACTGTCATTAAGGACTAGTGAAGTGGATTGTGCAGGATAGTAGGCCAATCAACATTTTCTCTGATCGTAGTCTTGGAGAGGTTTTACGGGAAGCTTTCAAATCTCATACTTACCATCTTCCTCTGGAGACATGGTTTCAAAATAAAAATACAAAGACAAGTAGTATGATGAAGAATGATCAAAATTATTAGATGAACTGAAGCAAGTTGAATTTGTTATTCTCAAGAGGGATCTTTGGTCTTCCATATCTAACCGTAGCTATTTAGGGGTTACAGCTCTCTGGAGTGATTCAAACTGGTGATACAGAACACCATAGTGCCACTATTTATAAAATAATTCAATTCAAATTTGATTAATCGACCGATAAATCGATTAAAAGCATTATGTCAACTGTCATCAGTGTTAGCCCCAATTTGCCTGTACATCTTTACCACAACCCCTAAATACCATCATAACCACATGAAGAGACCTGTAACCCTTATCTGCAATCCTGCTTATGTGATTACTACAAAGATCTTTCCTTATATTAACCCTTTGCTGGTGGCGATGTATTATGCCTGAGGACGAAGGGTGAATTTTGGAAAAATGTCATTTGATGTAAATACTGCTAAGACTAACCTAAAGTATGCATTCATGTATAAAAACAATATATATTTCAGATTTTGCTGAATTTCAGCAATGATCTACTCCAGGAATTTTGTGAAAATTTGTTACCACAAAAATGGCGCAAGTGTCACTGAACAATTTTACCAGTACAATGTAGTTTAAGAAATTATTGTTGTGAGTTTATTACTGTAATCACAGTTCAACGACTAAATACAACAAGAGAGACAGATAATGCTAAAACAATGATGACAAGATTTTTTATAGAAGTGTAAAAAGTTCATAATAATAATAATAATAATAATAATAATAATAATAATAATAATAATAATAATAATAATAATAATAATAATAATTTTTTACAAGTTGTTTTACATTGCACCGACACAGATAGGTCTTATGGCGACAATGAGACAGGAAACGGGATGGGAAGAAAGCAGCCATGGCCTTATAATAATAATAATAATAATAATAATAATAATAATAATAATAATAATAATAATAATAATAATAATAATAATAATCACTACCACCACCACCACCACCACCACCACCACCACCATCACCAAGAAATGCTTTCATGTCTGAAACACTTGGGGAAGACCATGACGCAGCTCTTGCCTTTTTAGCTTTGAATACAAGTTTCATTTGTAATTATCTCAAAAATCTCATCACCAAAGAAAAGATAAGAATATTCTAGTGAATCAATATCATCAAAATGTGATGGTACTATAGGCCTCTGCAGAATATTATATATTGGAATTGTAGTTGATGGGCCAGGATCAAAATTACTCGCGTCTGTGCAGGCAGAGCCGGATGAATATACACTATCGCCTGTACGGTCACTTGTGCCGTCCTCACATTCACTACTGCTGCCGGAAAAAAATCTTGAGAGACTGACCTTCACTGTCACTAAAAGACAATTCTGACACTTTGCTGCCACGTTAATTAACTACTGCCTCTATCCCATAACTTGTGATTAGTTGTAACCATTTTGCTAAAAATATGAGGGGAAAAAAAAAAAAAGGGGGAAAACGTAAACCACAATATTTTGCAATTGCGCATGGTCAACGAACTCAGCTGATAACTTGCAACAAAAAGTGCCTAATATATAGTCGTAATGCCACCAACCAGCTTTAAATTATTTTAAATACAGCAAGAAGTGCGTTTATAATCTCTGATTTTTAGTCTCTGCCTACTTGATTGGTGCGGCAGCTGTTTCCAGTGAGGGCTAATATGGTGTTAATTAACCCTATGCCGAAATAGCTTGGTGAAATGCGTGACTCGTGTAACTAACATTAACATTTTGAAATATTGTGCAAGCCCCATATATGGGTTCCCATGCACAAGGGTGAACAGGTAACCCATATATGGGTTTTCGCCTGGGTAAGGTTAACACTTACACACTTACAGTCGCCCTCGGGAGGTCCTTTCACCCTATAAACACAGTAATTAAAACTGAGAGGATTCTTCTTCTTGGTGAAACTTTTACAACCTGACCATTAACCATATTTACCATCATATCATTGTTTGCTGTACATCTCACAACATTGTCAAGGTCTTTTTGCAGTCACTCACAATCCTGTAACATATTAATCACTCTATACAGTATAACATCATCCGCAAAATGCCTTATCTACGACTCCAGTTCCTTACTAATTTCATACAACTTAAAGGTCCAATAATACTGCCTTGTGGGACCCTTCTCTTAATCACTACAAGATCAAATCATGTTTCACCTACTCTAATTCTGAGTTCTATTTTCTTGAAATTTAGCCACCCTTTTATGTAGTCGAATATAGCCCTCATTTCTGTCAGTAGCCTCCAATGATCTAGTGAAATTCTACAAGTTGAGCCTTACTTGAATAACCTTTTCTGAACCCGAACTGCCATCTGTCAAACCAGTTAGTAATTTCTGAAACATGTCTAATATCATCCGAAAGAATGCTTTCCCAGAGCTTTCATACAACTAATGTTAAGCTGACGGCCTATAATATTATTTATTGTAAGTTTATCAACCCTTCCTGTGTAAACTGGGGCTATTATAACAACTTTTCATTTATTTGATATAGCTACTACATGCAAACGTGGCAGCTGTCCGGACCATTCCAGGCAGATCCTTAAACGGTACCCGATGCAGACACTGCACTGAGAATCACTTGGCCATGTTTTAGGATTCTGTGATAGAGGAACATTACTACGTAATCCATGCCATCACATGGTGAGATCTAAGACTGCTAACGCTTTGCGACAGAAAGGGTTGCAAGTGCACAAAGAAATCCCATGCGTTTCCTCAGATGGGTCTACTAGAAGAGTTGATATTATTGCATATTCTATAGGCATGGCATAATAATTGACCCTTGGTCTTCAACAAGCTGAGGAAGTGGATAAAGAAAAGAAAGCTATCTATGATCCTATTGTTAATTATTTCAAAGACAGATTTAAGCTCAAATGCGTTGATGAAATAGGTCTACTGATAGGAGCAAGAGGTGCTATACTTAATTTTCTTTAGGAATTTCAAAAAAATATCACATTCCAGCTTCTGTACAAGATGAGACAGTCACCATAATACTAAAGAAGAGCTGTCATACTGTGAATCACTATCTGAATCCACATCTCTACGCGTTTGAAAGTTTATGTCATATTATTATATTTTAATATTGTAATTATAATAGTAACATTAATTATTGTCTTGTGGGTATACTGACTCCTTTGGGGATACCTACACTGGGATGCAGTTTTGTAAATAAAACTAAGTACTTCAGATAAGGAAAAATATGACAACCCATTGCCTTTAGAATATCCCCAGAGACCTTATCAATTCCAGCTGATTTTTTTAGTTTTCAACTTTTGTACCCTTTCTAAAATACATTTATTATCATAAGTAAATTTCAGTACTCTGCTAATATTAATTACCTCTTCTACTTGGACATAATGCATATGTCTAACTACTTTTACATAGTATACCGAGATCTCGTCAATATATGACTCATCTGAAACTTTTTGTTACTTTCCAATACTTAAATTATTTCGCTGGGATACTTTTCTCTTTTTTTGCATTTGTCCTGTGCTCCTATCTTTTACTGTTTGTAGTCATCTTTATCTTACATTTATTCCCTTTCCTTGTATTTACCCGGTGTTGTTCTTATCCTTCACTAACCACATCAAGACTGAACATCTGTCATGATGGCTCCTTAATGAGTGTTTATGACCGCCCTCCCGACGAAGCTAGGATGCAGAAATGAGTTTGCTGGGTGCTAAGAAGAAGTAGATGTTGAACTGAGATTGATCAGGAGAGAGCCTGTAAGATGGCAATGTATGAAGATATGGAGTTTGCCTCTGTCCTCTTGTGTTTTCATGTTTGTCCTTGTTTCCTCTTTCTGTTTCTCCCTCACACCACACTGAGCTGCCATTGTCCTTTTCTTGTTCCTATCTCGCGAAATATGACTTGATTTGACATTTGTTTGTTCCTTTCCAATAATTATCTTTACATACTGCTTGACTCAATACTTCTACCTTCTATAAATCTATATACAGTAGAGTCTCGTTAATCCGAACTAATTGGGACCGGAGTCCATTCGGGTTACAAAATTTTCAGATTAACTGGAAAATATTTTCTAATAATAATGTTATTGTTTTTACGCCCCGCTAACTACTTTTACGGTTTCCGGAGCCGCCTAGGTGCCGGGATTTTCTCCCACAGGAGTTCTTTTACCTGCCAGTGAATCTGCTTACACGAGGCTGACATATTTGAGCACCTTCAAATACCACCGGACTGAGCCAGGATCGAACCTGCCAAGAGGGGGGTCAGAAGGCCAGCGCCTCGACCGCCTGAGGAAAATAGTTTCTACAATACAGCGCAGTACATATTGTAATTTGAAATGTCCATTATTTAGCAGTTACATTAATAAAATACTGTATAAAATTACTTTAGGATAGTTAAGAACCACTAGAGGAGAAAACGACAATGGAAATGACCTAGCAAATGGATGGAAGCTGACTGTCATCAATTACAAACAGATCAAGAATTTGTAGCTATGGCGGAGAAATAATCTGGAGTTGATGAGGAACAGAGTTACGAAGAACAAGACCACAATGAACTAGTGTCACATTCAGATGCCGCAGCCACCTTAGAACTTGCCGTACGTTACGTCAAGCAACACTCCGCTGCTACACCGAATGATGTGATGTTTATGAGACACTGGTTTAACACTGCATCTTCGAGTAGGTTCCAATCACTACGGCAAAAGAAACTAACAGACTTTCTCAAGATAAATGACCAGTGATTGATATTGATGGTTATGATGTGTAATTATCTTTACATTGTTATTCTCGTAAAATATGACTAATAAAATGCAAGCAAATCTTCATTCTATAATATGTTCCTTCATTTCAATAAGGAGATTTTTTTAAAAATTTGAATATTTCTGTTCGGATTAACCGGACTTTCAGATTAACGGGGTTCGGATTAACGGGACTCTAGTGTATATAAAATAAGAGTTTTGTCTGTACATTGCTCAGAATTTAAAAAGAATGGCATTTCTGTATCGGACGTGTCCACAGCAACAAGGAAAATGTACTTTTTAATTTTTGGTCATCTCTCTCTGTCTGTATGTATATACTATGTGCGTACGTATGTACGCGCATCATGAGAAAATGGCTGAAAAGAATTTAATGAAAATCGGTATGAAAAGTCAGGGAATGAGCCACTACAATCTAGATTATAAATTATTATATTCACGCTGAATGGAATGGTAGTTTAGGGGAAGGTCTAAAATTTAATTCTCAAATATTTATGTTATGAGTCCTATCGATAAATACTACACAACTAAAATCAAATAGAAGACTTACATGTTTCTAAAATGTTGGCTTTACTATCACTTGAAGGCGGGAGTTTTAATTTGCATTTTATGAGTGCTGCTTCTACCTGGCAAGATTATGGCATACTGTTTTATGTAATTGCACAAAAATTTTACAACCACCTCTGTATCAAAAAAAGAAGTCACATTCTTACTAACTTTTCTTGCGTTACTGTGTGCTTTAGCAATTGAGTCCCATATCATTATACATTTTTGTTAGGCATTTTAATGTTTTATTTTTAATATGATGAGCAAACATATGAAATGATTTTATGAACTTGCCCACATTTTACAAAACAATGAGTTCTTTGTTGTTTCCTCTCAGTCTGTACTTGATGATTACGAGTTGTCAAAGTAAAATCTAAAGTTACACAGTGTTATCATTGTTTCCATAATGATTAGTCTCGGCGGATTTGTACATGTTCGCCAACAGAAGAGTTATTATAACATTATAACAAACCGTTTCTAAAATCTCTGAAACCAAATCATGCTTTTTTTCAGCAACGGAAGTGTCAACTAAATCTATGCAGTGAAATGAAATGGCGAATAGCTTTTAGTGCCGGGAGTGTCTGAGGACAAGTTCAGCTCGCCAGATGCAGGCCTTTTGATTTGACGGCCGTAGGCGACCTGCGCTCCATGATTAGGATGAAATTATGATGAAGACGACACATACACCCTGACCCCATCACCGAAATTAACTAATTACGGTTAAAATTCCCAAACCCGTCAGGAATCGAACCCAGGACTCCTGTGACCAAAGGCCATTTTGCCATTGAGCTGGATATCTATGCAGTTATCAGTTATGATAGTTAAGACAGTTATGACCTTAGTCTATAGGAAGAATGGTAAGGGATTGGAATAATTTACCAAAGGAGATGTTCGATAGATTTCCAAATTCTCTGAAATTCATTAATAAGAGGCTAGGCAAACAACAGGTAGGGAATTTGCCACTTGAGCGACTGCCCTAAATGCAGATCAGAGGTGATATAACGATGGGTCTCCCACACCATTATTGTCATCTATTACTTGCTCATTATTACCGCTCTGTTCTATTTGAACAATAACATTATCAATAATATTCTCGTAGTTTCCTATGCAATCATCAAACTTTGGAATGTCTTGTAATAAACATGTGTTCTTTCAGTAAAATAATCTGGAAACACTCAATGGTCTTCAATCACATATTACCACCAACACCAATATTATTTAGCAGTTTCACAACTTTATCTTAACTCATTTTAAACTCTGAAATGTGCAACAAGTAAACATATTTTAGTTGTTCAAAATCAAACAACAGCAATGTCGGCTATCAACTGTTATTTTAGGGCTGCCAACGCTACATTATTCATAACTTTCACATCGTTCATCGTGTAAAATATTTTTCTTAATTTAATAAGTAAATTTAAAGGCAAATGCTCATCGGGAGAAAGTGAATTGCAAAACTGACAACACACACATCGGCATTTACATCTTTCAAATGCAGAGGACCTCTTGTCGTGGCAGGCATAATTTTAAACAGAAAACATTCTACTCAAGAGTTCTCTAAATGCCCCTAGAATTTGGGGAGGCTATTTTGTGAGGGGGAAAAGAGAGAGAGAGAGAGAGAGAGAGAGAGAGAGAGAGAGAGAGAGAGAGAGAGATGAGCCAATGTTATTTTTCCACAGCGACAAGAGGTCCATTTTCATAAGACCGACGTTGATGGCTTTTAATAATATAGAGTTCTTTTCAGTTCAAACCACTTTTAAATTGATACGAGCTTGTAAAGGATATATTACATTACTAAATCCACAATACTCCAAAAACCGTAAAAGTAGTTAGTGGGACGTAAAGCCAATAACAAATCCATATATTTTTTTTTTTTTTTACCATAACCAATCATTTTGCTTGTAGTGAAAATTCTACATTTCCAACAAGAGCCCCCCCCCCCCCCTTCTTTTTTTCTTTCCGCCTCACATATCTAGACAAAGTTGGAATTCAAGAGGACTAACTGGGGCAAGTATTCATTCATAGGAAGAGGAATTAGGGACTGAAATAATTTACCTTAGGGATTGGAATAATTTACCAAGGGAGATGTTCAATAAATTTCAGACCTTTGAAATTATTTGAGAAAAGACAACGTAACAACTGTGTAACCATATAAAAGTACGATCCCCAATTTTAGGTTAGGAAATGTTTGTAAATGACAATCTCCCAATTTTAGGATACGAAATTTTTGTAAAATAATTTGTAACATAAAAGTAGTGAATATCATGTGAGTTTGTTAACTTAAGGTTTTAAAAACATAGTATTATAAGAAGGAATTGTAGTTAGGGAATATTGAACATTTATATCCTTATATCTGTATAACTTTTAATTTGGGTAAGAACCTGTACACATGGCCTAACAGTGAAGATTGTGCAACATGGGAAACAGTGACTATATTGGTAAAGATGGTTGAAGTTTGCTGAAAGTGTTGCAACAAGTGTTTTGGAAACCTGGGGTTCAGCCGGGAAGTATAGGCTGAAGATGGTAATTCATCAATTTGGATGAACACTAGAGATCTCTAACTTGCGTGTGGGCCAATCGGTAACCAATCCAAAAGCTCTGATTTTGAACTAGGTTGCGTTGACTAAGAGATGCTTGAAGATGTGTCAGAAGGTTGGCTATTAGTAGACTTTTGCAGACTCTACAGCCACATGGAGGAAGCCTATATATATGCGTACACACGTGCAACAAGAGCTTTTTATCCGTTACCCATTACATAGTTAGTAATGTTGAAGAACCTTGATTGTGGAGTAATCACTGTGCCTTTTATGGAGCAGACTACGAAGACTGTGCGGAGCCATTACAAATGTATTGTGAGGTTACTGCAAGTTCATTCCCGGTGCGCATCTCAAGTTGTATGGTTTGAATAACGGAGTATAGTGAGGTGAATGGGATTGTTTTGTTTTTATACAGTTATAACCCATGGTAAATTGATTCTATGGTGATGCTATTTTGTTCATGTAAATGAGGTTAAGAATGGGCAGTCATCTTATCCGCATGAAAATCATCAATCTGAAAGCGTGGCTCTCAGAACTACGTACACTTGTGGTGTATAGAATGTAGACGCTGTTTGTGGATGTTTATTTCTCTAAGCGGCAAAACAAGCTGGTCTCATCACATGATTATTGTTGATGGTTGTTTTGTTTTATTTTGCTTCGGGAGTAAATTTACGGAGTGAAATTTATGGTAAATCGTTTATTGGTGGAGTAAGGAAAAAAACTGGCATGCAGCCCAAATTTATTTTCACAGTTAAATAGTAGCAGGTAAGGTAATGAAGCAAATTTGGAGCCTCGTCAGCCTGATGACCGCTGCCTTGGAGAAAAAGTTCATTTATGCCCAACAGTCAATTATTCCCATAAATCTTTTGCAGGTGGTACCCATCTCATTATAATTTTGTCATTTCTTATTTTAATCTAGTTACAAATTATCCATTTCGCGTTTGGTGGTGGTGATTATTGTTTTAAGAGGAAGTACAACTAGGCAACCATCCTCTATATAACACTAATCAGAGGGAAAAATGGAAGTTATCCGACACTTCGAAAAATTAAGATCTTGGTCAAAGAAAGACAAGGGCCACGAAGAGCGTGAAAATGAAAGACTCCCTAGCCCTTGCAAACCTAATAGCGTCGGGGTCGGAAAAGAACAAGAGCTGACCAAGTGAGGTCAGATAGGATAGATGAAGGTGAGGAGCCTGGCACAAGTGGAAGCAATGCCAGGACTCAGCTGAGGACCCTGTGGTCGCCAACCCACACTCCAAAGTTCAGAGCCCCTGGGGCCATTTTGTGTTTCAATTTCACCAAGTAGTTTCAACTGATAGGGAATTTGCCACCTGGGCAACAGCCCTAAATGCAGATCAGTGATAAATGATCAATGATTATAGAACTCATCTGGTTTTATCAACACTACATCTACAATATCTCTCTAATTGGTTCCATCGCTTTCTGATACAGTTGCCCTTTCCAGATTAATTTATTTACCATTTGTTGGTCATGCTTTCTGTCATTGACATTACCTTCCCAGTTAACATTTGGTCAATTGAGATCACCTGTATCTTGCCTTTTCTAGCATTTATCCGGCTTTTTGCTTATCCTACGCATTCCGCATCAAGATTAAAGATCTGTCAAGATGGCCCCTCAAAGAGTGTTGATGCCTCCCCTCCTAATGAAGCTGGGAAGCAAAAACAAGCTTGTTGGGGATTGATAAGAATTAGATGTAGAAGAACTGGGACTCATGAGGAGTGAGCCCATCTATTCAAAGATGACTGTGAAAATGTGGAGATTGTCCTTTTTCTTTTGTGTTTTTATGTTTGTCCTTGTCTCCTCTTTCTGTGCTCCTTCTTCCCACAATGACTTGTCATTGTTCCCACAATGACTTGTCATTGTGTTTGTCCTATTATGTGTTTTTCCTCAATCTACATACCTTTTTTTCTTGTTTCTCACACAGCTGATTACACCAGCCTGCGAAGATTTTCCGGCAAAAGTCACTGTATGTGATATACGTCACATTTAGTGTCCTTATGTAAAAAATAATACTAGTTGTTTCGTATCACGTACAGATTTGTCACAAGTATGCCTCATGTTTATGCTAATGGAGCTTCGTTATTGTAAATGAGGTTTGGATTGATTGTATGGAATGCAAGTATGGACATGTCTGAGAGAAAATAGTGTATGTGCTCTGTTTTGGAGGAGAGTAGGTAATCAGGAACACCGGAAGAACAATTAGAACCATTGCAGTTCATGCATGCGCAATGTCAGACATGGTCAAAATGCCAAGATCGTGTTTCTCCATAGTCAGAGAGGAGAATCTGAGAACGTGTGTCACGCTTTTGTTACAACGTGCACTTGAAGTTGATTGAGTGAATAAGTGAATTAGTGTATGTTAAAGTTGCAGTGATGTTCGGAGGCAAAAATGTGTGAACAATCCCAACTCTTTCTGTCATATATGTGGTTATGTGGCCAATATACAATTAAAGGCCAGAAGCGAAATATTATGCCATTTATAAAAAGCTTGTACCTGGCATATTTTAACATGGAGTTAGGTGATCAGGACAAGAATTTCTCACCCCATGTTGTGTGTAAAACATATGTAGAAAATCTGTGGCAATGGTACAATGGGTTGTTGCCGTCAATGCCATTTGGAATCCCAATGGCTTGGCAGGAACAAAGAAATCATTTTGATGAATATTGTTTTTGTGTATGTGAAGTGTCTGAGTTCAATACAAAAAACAAAAAGCACATTGTGTATCCCTGCCTTCCATCTGTCATAACCCCTGAATCACATGGACCCGATATTCCTGTTCCAAAACCACCAATACAGTTACCAGAGAGTGTGACTTTGTCATCTTCAAGTGCAGAGGATGGTGATGATACCTTTGTACCAAATGTTAAGGGTAAAACTCCACGTCTTTATAATCAGTGTGACTTAAATGATTTGGTGCTTGACCTAAAGCTCACTAAAGAAAAGAGTGAGCTTTTAGGATCAAGATTAAAAGAGAGAATTTTTTTACTTCCTGGGACAAATTCATATTGTTAAAGAAATCGGGGGGAAGAATTCTGGCAGTTTTTTGTTCACGAAGGCGAACTTGTGTTTTGCTGTGATATCCCTAGCTTGATTCGTCATCTTGGAACTATTTAAAAAGCGCCTATTTATTGATACCAGTCTCAAAGGTGTTCTTCTGCGCAACAGAAATAAACTTGCTTCAGTGCCGGTCACCCATTCAACATCTCTCCGTGTAAACTAACACAATTTATCTATGGTGTTGCAAACACTGAACTACAATGAACACAGATGGTTACTATGCTGCGATTTAAGTGTGCGGAATCATATTAGGGCAGCAAGGAGGATATACAAAGTTCCCGTGTTATCTGTGTGAGTGGGACCCTCGGGACAGGGATCGTCACTGGTTAGTGTCCGAGTGGCCCAAGAGGAAACATTTTGAGTCTGGAAAAAACCCACTGTAAATAATCCATTAATTGATCCTCGGTGTGTTATTGTCCCCTTTACGTATTAAATTTGGAATTATGAAGCAGTACTTGAGGAGTTTGGATAGAGGCAGTCCCTGCTTTCAGCACCTCTGTCAGAAATTTCCAGGACTGTCGGATGCCAAAATGACGGCCCCCAAATTCGGAAGCTTATGAAGGATCGGACATTCAGTACGATGATGAACAAAACACAGCTTCAGGCATGGAAATCATTCAAGGACGTTTGCAGCAAATTCCTGGGTAATGTTAAAGATGTCAACTACCAACAGATTGTGGAAACCATGCTATACAACTTCCAGAAATTGGGTTGCCGCATGAGTTTAAAATTACATATCTTGCACAGTCATCTGGATTATCTTCCTGCAAATTTAGGAGCATTCAGTGAGGAACATGGCGAACGATTCCATCGCGATCTAAAAGAAATGGAACAAAGGTATCAGGGGCGATGGGACGTCTCCATGATGTCAGATTCATTCACATCAAAGTGCAGCAAACAATAGTGTTCTTGTAGTGAGATTCATACATTCTAGCAATGAACATGTTACATTTTTGTATATTCATTGCAATTTGATCATGTCCCATTAAAATTACATATATTCTCTATTATTGTGTTTTCTATCGAAATTACAACAATATGTGAAATCTGGATTTCAAATAGCAAAACACTGTAAGTGACAGACAAAAACAGTTTACAGATTTGAAATCAGGACACCTAAATTAGAGTACATCACCTCTTCAACCTTTCGCCGGAGAGAATTTCTTTTTTTTCACAGGCCAGTGTTATCTTACCGAATAATTCTGCATCAGGGTCAGCCCTACCAAGTCTGTACACCCCGAAAACATCAAGTTGCTTATTATCTTTATAGATGAGCCTTACATCTAAAATTTTAAGTTTCTCATCCTTAACTTTTCATAGCTTACAAATTCTTCTTTCACCAATATGATTACTCCCCCTTCTGACTGAATATATTCTGTCTCAACAGTAAACACTCCAGTTCCATGAGAAAATGTCCACATCCATAATATCACTTCCTAGCCATGATTTAACTCTATTAAAATATCTGGTACAATATACAGTGTGTTTCCAAACTGGCAAGAAATTAGAGGCACACAGTACAACCTAAAACTACACAAGAAGTCCCAAAAACATCTCCCTGTATCTAATATGTTAAGATCTATTTCTTAAATTTAAATAAAAAAACTTATGTATTGAATAGGTGGAATTTATCATCTAGTATTATTCTTCGACTTTAAGTACATTTCAATACGGACCATAACATGAGATTTGTAACATATAACACTTTACATGTTCCAGGACACTTTCTTTACACAGGGCTATGACATTCTTTCTCTTAAAATTATTCTGCAGACATACAGGAATTCCTTTTGAATGTTTGTACTATTTCGTTTCCAAGGAAAACAGAAAGAAACGTATAAAGGAATGCTGAAGTAGCTGTGAAGTTAATTGTTCTGCACAGGGCTCTTTCCAAACCTTCCGTTAGGGTCATCTTGTGTTCTAATTAGTGTACATTCTGATAATTCCAGCTGCCCGGGAATGCTACCAGTAACTGCTTACTCACAAGTTACCAAGGAATTTTTCAGCACATCTTGCATCATTCCACTCATAACTCAGATTGTCGCTGATAAGGTCAAGGTCAGGTAGTTCAGTTAAACTTGACAAGGATGAGACTTCATGTACTGATTGCTGATGCAAAAATACCATAGCATTTCAGTCGCCCAGTAAACATTAGTAGGAGATACGAGCATGTTTAGATCTCGAGGCAATAAAAATTTAGTGCAAAAGGACTTTCAGTGAGAAAAGTTCCCTGAAAAATTAAACTGCAGGAAAAAACAATTGTGAAGAATAAGAATGACAATTTACGTGAGTAGGAGGAAAGTAGGAATCAAGGAATTAAAATAAAGTGGGAGTCAGTTTTTGCAGAAGTGAATGAACATTGTTGTATATGAGTGGTTCAAATTTGTTTGAGCAAAGAAAATGTGAGTGAGGGCCAATGTTACATGAAGAAGCGTGAAAAATCGCAAATAGTCTGAAAATCGAGTTTAATTCAGTAAACAATTTGTGTGTCACCCTGAGTCGTTATAGCCTTTTTGAAAATATTGTAGTAAAGAAAAATGTGCTAAATGTGTACACACAGCTGAATGATTACTTCCTGAAGCTGTAATGAATGTAAGGACTGTAAAATCACTTGTAAGATCTCCTGGGCAAATATTCAGTTAGAAATTATTTAGAATAAACAAAATAAAGATGTATGCTTATAATTAGTGTGGGTGTTCTTTGCCATTAAAGTGTTTGATTAATTTTTACAAACTTGTGTTAGCGGACACCTCTCGTAACAGACATTTTCCGATGGAACTGATGGTGTCCGCAGAAAAGAGGTTCAGCTGTATCCATGACCTCCGCGAAGGTGTGGTGAAGGAGAGTTTGGAAGGGATAATAATCGAAACTGTCAATGAGGATTCCGACTGCAGAGTCTGCTTGCAGGGGAAAATGAGCTGACCACCATTCCCAAAAACATCTGAGAAAAAGTCAGCCATGGGTGACCTAGTGCATTTGAATGTATGCGGTCTGATACGTGTTCCCTCACACGGTAAAAATATATATTTTTGCACATTTATTGATGACTACCCCAGATGGTGCAAAGTAAAGCTCATTAACCAGAAAAATCAAATACTTACAGAATTCAAAATTTTCAGATCTATTATGTTCATGCAACAAGGGAAGAAAATCAAGTGTCTTCAATCTGATAATGGATTAGACTGCATGAACCGAGATTTTGACAAACTACTCGAGAAACATGGGATATCCCGATGACTGACAGCCCTCTACAATCCCAAACAGAATGGCAAACTTCATCAAAAATAGGTGTCCCACAAAAAAGTTGGAGGGGGAGATGCCATATGATCTTAGCATGGTCAGCTGCAGAACATGCCTGACAAGCTGTTCGGATGCAAAGTGTTCTTCATGGACAGGTCACCGGCGAGAAGTAAGCTCAAACCTTGTTCCATGAAAGGAATGTCTATCTAAAAAATTTAACTCCAAATTTTTTGAAAGGTCATAATAAAAACATAAGAACACAATACAAACACAAATCACACATTTAAAAACCAATAGAATTGGGCTAAAAGAGGAAATAAAATTTTTATATAGAAAGTTATTTTCTTAACACAAAACTATCTGAAACCCATCTAGAAGCTTCTAGAGACTTCCCCAAGCCTAATCGGATGACTTCCAGCAGCAAACCTACCAAAAACTTGAACACATTATCACTCAAAACAAAAGCAATCCCAGCCCCATGATAACCAAACAAGAAATATTTGTTCAACCCTCCAAAACTGAGCCAGTTGATCACACTACTGAAAGTGAAAAGCCTGAATTTCATCCTCCAATTAAAAACTTATCCAACATCATCTTTAATGAAATAGAATTGACATATTGAGTAGGGGACCAAAACACAATTGGACAGACACGTCAGCATTCAATAATCTCATTAATACAGTCATAGAAATGGAACTAGCCATTAGCAAACTTAAAATCTAACACCGCAAAGAAATAAGATACAAGATCAAGAAAATATTACCTAACTACAGTGGAACCTTGATCTCGAATCCCCATCTTGGGAGCTAAATTTTATTGCGAGTTATTGAAATTTCAAGATACAGATAATACAATTTTGAGCATGTATAGCACGAAATTGAATCATATGTATCTATGGGCTTATACTGAATACATTCTTCTTTCTTGCGAACCGGCCAAACTTAGGACCACGCCAATACCACTTCACTTCCTTCTCATCATCCCTTCTTTCTTCCTCTTTCTCCGCAGTGCCTTCATACTTTCAGAATGTTGCACTCTTCTCTCTTCAGTCCATCTTCCCCCCTCTGCACTCTTTCGTTTCTTCCACAAGAACTTTTATGTTGGAAAGTCTTTTAATGAATTGGGTCTCTATCACGACATTCTTCATCTGCAATTCCTAACCTCTTGAGTTCTTCCTTCATCGGCTTGGCATATCCACCCTGGCTCTTCAAGTAGTGTATTTTATTAAAAATGTGTTTATTTAACCTTGCTGGATCCATTCACATCATGTGTCCATAGAATCGCAACTGTCTTTTCCTTACTGTTGTTTCCAGGTCTTCTGTTCTTCTGTTCTTTTGTATATCTCCTTATTTGATCGTAATCTGTAGTTTCCCTCTACCACCCTTGGGCCGTAAATCCTTAATATTCTCCTTTCAACCTTCAGTAGTTTTTCCAAGTTCGTAAGTATTGCTGTTTCTACCCCATACAGAATCACTGGTTTTACCACAGCATCATAATGTCTTAGTTTGGCATTAATGGAAAGATTCTTTTTGTTGTAAATGGCTTTGGTGGCAGTGTTTAACCTTTCCAACTTAAGTCTCCTATTTTCCATGGCCTCTTTATCCATCCCATTGCTACTGATAATCTCTCCCAGGTATTTAAACTGCTTGGTGACCTTCACTTTGCCATATTTTGTCTTCATTGTTCTTTTCACATAATTCCTGTCCATGCTCATCATCTCTGTTTTCGTGAAGGAGATATTTAAACCTGTTTTCTTGGCTATCTCCTGTAGTTATTATTTTTGACAGTATTTAAAAATATACAAACTATTTTACGGCATATCTTTAATTATAGGCTAACATTTATTATATTACCATTTTAGAAGACAGGATACAGTACATACAGTAGTAAAACAAGAAACATACCTCCGTTAACACCTTTGGAAAAGGTCTGTTAGTCTCTTCTGTTTGTTACTCTTAAACTCTCCTCGCTTCACATTGAAACTTCTCGTCAATACCATGCAGTCGAGATTCGTAAATGGAGCTTGTCATCCGCGAATTCGGGGGTTGCTTTCGTACATGACCGGTAATTAATTCACACCTGAGAAACAGCAAGGCTTCCCCAATTTTCCGATCACTTAAAAGTTTTAGTTTCCCGGTTCCCGTCATATTAGCTCCCAGCATCACTGTAACCCTTTCTTTACTTGTTAACTGTTCCTCACAAACCACAAATGTCATATTGCACAGTTAATGTCGCACAAAATTTGAGTTACAGAGTATTTTTTGCTTCAAGGGAGGAAATGTTTGCTTTGAGTAGGACAAACGGAGGGGACCTTTAAGTTACTTAGAGATACTGAAAATTTGAGTAATGGAGGTTCGAGATATCAAGATTCGACTGTATATTGATAATCTTAAAAACATAACGAAATAATAAACAACTAAAGGAATTCAAATGAAAGATCAGGAATAACAAATACATAATCAAAGCCGACAAACACAATACGATTGTCCTTATGAACTAAGATGAATAAATAACCAAAACTCAACAATTGTTTTCAGACAACACATTCCAAATCATTTAAAAAGACCATAGAATCCAAGAAAATCTCCAGACAATGCTTAAAAATGTTATCTTTCTTTTAGACAAACAAGAAACATTGATATTAATAACCATCAACCCCAAACTTCCCACAGCCTGAGCATACCCTAAAATCCACAAGGCTGATGTTCCCATGAGAACCATCATAAATTTTAAACCAAGTCCAGTGTTCTCCCTAGGACCTTTCAAATGGGCGCACCGCCCAGCCGTTTACACTGATCGCTCGGCTATCATAACCTAGATATGTGCTAGTTATATAATATTTAAAGTTGCTTAACGTCACGCTGACACACACAGGTCTTATGGTGACGATGGGATAGAAAAAGGCTAGAAGTTGGAAGGAAGCAGTCGTGGCCTTAATTAAGCTACAGCTCCAGCATTTACCTGGTGTGAAAATGGGAAACTGCAGAAAAAACATCTTCAGGACTGCCGAAAGTGGGTGCTATTGAATTTTTAAATCTTTGGTGATATTACAAAAATCTGTCTTTTTTTTTTGAGAGGAATGAATAATGTTTCTTTCAGAAGTTTCTGGATAAAGTGTGAGATTTTGTATGTAGGGCTTCAGTGTTCTCCCAAGAAATTTTCTTCAGCTGGGTGGCAGGAATGAGTAGCCGGTCGGGGAATATTACGTAAAAAATTAATATGATAAAATTTCAATTTATTCGCCTCAGGGCATTAGCAATAATATTTGACAGGTAAACATTAATTGCAAAACTGAACTATTTTGGTGTTATCACGAAGAAGACATAGCAGAATATTTTGAACTTCTAGTGTTCTACTGCTCGTTCATAATCATTCGGTTGCAGTGAAGTGCCTGACAGGTTTGTTACGAGCCACGGAATAGAGTGCTCGCATGCGATTTCACGCTAATCCAGACACCGCTCGAACATGACACTATGTGATAAGCTAAATACTTAAACTCTGATGTAACTTGTGCAAATATGTTCATAATAATGAAGATTTTTTTTCATTTACATAAACATTTTTACAGTATTTACATTTTAATTTGGAACACACAGTGACTCAAATATGTATTAATAGCACATAAACCGGGCGAGTTGACCATAGGAGCGTGCAGCTGTGAGCTTGCGTTCAGGAGATACTGGGTTCGAACCCCACTATCTGCAGTCCTGAAGATGTTTTCTCCGCAGTTTCCCATTTTCACACCAGGTAAATGCTGGAGCTGTAGGTTAATTAAGGACACCGCCGCTTCCTTCCAACTTCTAGCCTTTTTCTATCCCATCGTCACCATAAGACCTATGTGTGTTGGCGTGATGTTAAGCAACTTGAAATATTATATAACTAGCACATATCTAAGTTATGATAGCCAGGCGATCAGTGGAAACGGCTGGGCGGAGCGCCCATTTGAAAGGTGCTAGGGAGAACACTGGTCTTGGTTTAAAATCTATGATGGTTCTCATAGGAACATCGGCCTTGTGGAGGACAGCCGGTAGCTAGGTTTGAATCGACCTGTTACTTGAAAGTTTGAATGAGCCTGCAGGGAGTGTCCCGGCTTCGCCTAACATGCGGCGAGTTTGAAGTAAGCCAATCGCGAACTCTGAAGGTGCGGCCTACGGTCATGGTGAGTCCCAAGACAATTTCTCCAGTATTGCCAACTTCATCACAGTGCTGACTTACTAGTTTAAAATGGGAGAAGTCTGATATATAACCTGTGCTCCATGGTTTTGATATGTATAATGAGTAGCAGTTGAATTTAGAGATCCATATCTGTTCATACTTCGGCTAACTTCAACATATATATTAAGGGCCTATGTTCTAACAGTCATGTGTTTTGTCTTGAGAAAGCGGTTGAGACCTCGAGCCATAGTTGACAGGAGAACCCGCTCCTTTGAATGACACCGGTGAATCTATAAAACCAGCAGTAGCTAGGGGAAGCACGGTCAGTTGTCAGTTATTCGTTGTTCAGAAGGCAGTCTCCACATCAGTTGTGACTGCCATATTCTTTGTCTGTTATCTAAGTACTACAGTGACGCTATTTCTATATAACTGCTATGAACAGTGAAGCATTATTCAAACTATATTAACATGCACCGTCCTGGTGTGAACTGCATCTGAGAAATCCGGGAGTTATAAGTCGGTACGTGGTAGTTTCCTCTACACGTATGACGCTTCGATATTATGCCGAGTGGGGTAGGTACCGCGTATGTGAGAACTTGATAGACGAAAGGGCGGTAGGAGTGGATACTGGTGTGAACTGAATTAACTGTGCTATACGCCAATATTTATTGGGTTGGTATCGCAATTGTGGTGGAATCGTGTGTGTGCGTCTCGATAATTGCTCTTGTATACGAACTGATCCGGGATATAATCCACTGTACATTTATTCTGAACAAAGATTTATTTCTTATCTCTTTATTTGTGTTAAACAATATCTGCATAGGTAGGGTGCGCGTATACAATTGAGCAAGTGTAGAGTTATCAAATTTTTATTAATTTTAGGAGTGTTTTTCTGCAAGGACGATAATGGAATTTACATGTGTTGTTCATCTGTGTTGAAACACCATCCAATGTTGTATCATGGCTGAGTAAGTCAACTGGCGCTGCAGTTATGCAGATGGTGTGAGAGCTGAGAGCAACAAAGTTAAGTGGATATGTCATTATTATAAGTATGTCTGAGGCAAAAGGAGTCAGCTTAGTTTCATCCAGTTTTAGTTTAAATTAATGTTAAATGTCAGCTCGCTAGAGCAGAGCTATGATAATTTCAATCATGTAGTTGGAGTTCCAGGGCAAATGCATGCTAGTGCCCTTATTTACTTCTTTGTTTAATACGTTAGTTTAATTATGGATAAAGGGTTGTGAATAGGAGTAGCTAGATATGTGTGTGTATGTGCTTATATTTTCAGAGTATTCCAATATGCATGTATTAAGTGTAATGCAGGAAGGTAGTTCTTCATTAACGAGGCGAGGCCGCCTTATTATTGTGGGATAATTATTATCCAAGAACAGTGTAGGCTTCTTCTATTTGTATGTAAATGCACGTTTTCAGGTATATAATCTCTGCCAGAGGAGCGCCCAGACGTCGTCGTGAAGTCAGGATTTTTTAATGAGCAGGGGTGACAGGAGATCGAGGAGGAACACAATGCGAGTGTTAAGAAAGGAAGTTATCGCCTGATATATAATGGGGTGGTAATAGTAGAATTAAATGCCAGTAAAGATGGCAAGGAAGGGAGATAATAAGTGAGAGCTGCTTTGAAAAAGGATAGGCTTGAATACGCCTGGAGATTCCGAGATAGAGTTGGGAATCGAATTCCCAAGCAGCTAGGATGGAAGACCATGTGTGACGTCTTCTTCTTCTTCGAGAAATTTGTGCGGCCAACATGTTGAGATATGACGACGAGATGTTTCTGTTATTACAGAATATTTTATGAACGGGTGAAATAATTAGTTTTTACGCAGCGAAGCAGCAGTTAGAGAAACCTCCCCTGGCTGTGTAAGCTCGGCCGGCGTTGGGACCGACGTGAATGTATTTAAACACCCAGAACCCCGCCTGTGAATGGCCTGACCTGCTTGCATGTCAGCCCTCTGCGAGGTAGCATTCTTGACGTTACAACTGTTCGGCAGTCCAGTGAAAGGGAAAGTCACCAATTACCCCAAGAAGGCAACCATTCAGCCCGGCCTAGACTGGGTCGAGCATCTCATGACCTGATTATGAAGAAGTGCTTTGCCTGTGTGTACGTATTTTATTTATCTTGTGATTTTGCCTTTGTCTTTCCAGGATTGTTTGTTCATTTATGTGCCATGTATCAGTGTGTATCGTCGAGTTTATTGTCCTTGTGTAGTGTCAACGCTGTGTAATTATTTGCATCTTAATTTAGCCTGGAGCTAATTTTCTTGTGGGTTTTTGGATTAATGCCGATCGATGTGCGATAGATCGGGTCTGTAAGTTAAAGCTGTGTAGTATATAAGCTTAGGACCCCTGGATTTCACCTTATTGTGATTAACTAATTTGTGTATGTACGGATTGAAACTGGCATGACTTTCTTTTGTCAAAGCGTAGCTTGTGGATGATCACAATCGCAATTCCTCTCGGGGATATCGGCATATCGATTTGGCGGTGTTGTTCTAATTAACGATGTAGATCCAGCCAAGATTTAATTATGTTGTTATAATTTGTTTCTTTCATTTCATCGGCATCTGGACCGACAATTCTTGTTCATGTTAACTTGTAATTATTTCTGATGTGCACAGCACGCAGTGTTATTTGAACGATGGCTTGCGTCATGTTTATATCGTATGTTATTATTTGATTTCGGATGGTATGAATCTTTAATCATGTGCTTAAGTGAATAAATCTATTTTTACCCCTTATTTGCCGCTTATCCACAACAAATGCAACTGTTTCCCATTCATATATACCACTGGTATCTACTTCTTAGGAAGTTAGCTTTAGTTTTACGCCCATTATTGAACTAACGAAACTGCGGAGCTCACCGACTTAGCCTGGCCTATTTATATCTGTGGATGGGAACGGTTCAGTAGGGAAAGGTGAAACCTGGTGTCGGCATACAGCCTACTCCTGTTGAATAACACTAAAGGTCTGCTCGAGGCTTTACATCTCCATCCAACAGATGAATCACCAACAACACATACGACCTCACTCTACATGAACACTACGGAGAGATTATTTGGAATTGAATACAGGCTTTTGGCATGCAATCTAGTGATTAGAAATTTTATACCACCACCTCTCCTATCCTGCCAGCAAACATTCTAACAGAATTGTTTTTTTTTTTTTTTTTTTTTTTTTTTTTTTGTACCAACGGGACTTGAACTGGCTAACCACGGTGTCAGACCATACAGACTTGATGCCTTAACGATCATGGCTACAAGGTAGGCCCAACTCGCATAACGGTAGACTATGTCCAGTAAGCTCTTCATTACCACAGCTTGGCAGAGGTTCTAACATTGTGAAGATATTCTATCTTTTAGTCTTTGTAAATACACTAGCCTACATTATCCTACACAGAGAATTTTAGGATACTTTAATAACCCATACACACTATGCAAAGTGAAGCATGTGAGAAAAATGAACACTAATTAATTACCTGTTATCAGTGTGTATTCATCCATTTACGTCCAAATATATTTTTTTCTTCAAGGACTCAAGAATTGCACATGGAGATTTAATGTGGACTGCTACTCATGTGAACACAAATTAAAATAGCTTCATTCCTTCAAGTCCTATATACACACACAGATCGTTAACAATCCGCTAAGCACTTGCTTGGAAATGAGGCTGTTAGAATAGCCGGAATTCTGTACAAGGCAAAAAATTATTTTTACAAACATACATTGAATATAAGCTGTAAAAGGAGAGTTTTTATATCAATAATGCTCATTGTTCCCTTTCATACAAAGAATATTTTGTTTGTAGAACACACAACTAGATCACATAACCAGCACTGGAGTTTAGATTTGCTTGTGGCAAGTTGCAAAAGAGGAATCAGGAAGAAGAACAATACACCTAGCACACTTTTCTAATTACCACAAATTTTGCATCAAAACTTGGTTCATAACCTTCTTCTTCTTTTTCTTCATCAATTCCCTTTTCCAGATTCTATCTGGGTAGGGTAGTGTATCAAAAGCCCTCCACCTTACTCGATCTTTCCACCACTCCTTTTCTAGTACTTTATTTCTAACGACTCCTCTATTTGCTCCTCCATCTCATTCTAGGCCATGCCCTAGGCCTCTTTGTAGTCTTTGTATCCATGAATGTTCTCTTTGGTATTCTCTCCTGGCATTCTCATTGTGTGTCCAAACCATTTTAGCTTTGCTATATTAATCTCTTCATGAAGTTTACACACTCCCACGCTTCTCCTTATTTCCTCATTTCATATTCTATCATCTTGTCTTTCCCTGTACGTTCCCCAAGAACCTCATTACAGCTGCTTGTATCTTACTTTAGTTCCGCTTAGTCTATGTATTTGTAAAAAAAAATAGGAGAACTAGATCCTCTTCTTGAATAAAATAAAGTTCTAATAAAATGGTTCATTAAATTGTCTACTATTTCTCCAAAGGCTGCTGAAGCATAAGTCAGGGATTACCTTCGTATTAAAAAGAAAGAGATAAAAGTTGTGATGGAAGACCTTAATACCAAGATTGGTAGAGAAATTAAGGATTAGAGCGAGCAATAGGAAGACATGGGGTTTGGGACCAAAAATGACAATGGTGAGGTTTTATCGAAATGTGCTTAAATAACAGGCTGGTTATTGGAGGATCAGTGTTCCCACACAAACTCTGCCATAAAATTACATGGGTCTCACCAGATGGCAAGACACAAAATCAAACCAACCATTTTGCAATTAGTCAGATGTGGATGTGTTCCCTTCTTGATATCAGGAACAGAAGAGGTAAGTACAGGTGCTGCCATAAACCATCAGGATGCAAACCACAGTCAAAACTGCAAAACAAGACCATCAGAAAAGAATTTGTGCTGGAGTTGAAAAATCAGTACAGCCAGTTGGAGATAGATCAAAGAGGAGAAGAGGGTAATACACACGTAGAGAAAGGGTGGAAGAAAATCAAGAAAATGTTATTAGTGTGGCTTTATGTCGCACCAACACAGATAGGTTTTATGGCAAAATGTTCTTAAATGCCAGTGAGAAAGTATTAGGATTTCAAGACATCAGAAGGAAGCCATGGATATCTGACCATGCATGGCAGAAGATTGAAGAGAGAAGAGGGGGTTAAGGCCTTGATTAAGCAATGCAGAGACGAAGAAGAGAAACAACGCCTCAGAGAAAGGTATAACGAAGTTCACCAGCAACTGAAGAGATGTGCAAGAGCTGCCCTGGAAACATTTTAATGAACGTAAGCCAGTGAAGTCGAAAGAGGGTGAGCAGTTGACTAACAGCGAGGAACAGTTGAAGCGATGGAGGGAATATTTCAGTGAAGTATTCAACAGGACCTCGGTCCAACAACAGGAACAAGAGCAAGAGGAATTTGGCCAACAGGAAATGCCTGCAAGAGTGAAATTGTCAAGGCTCCTCAAAGCTGCAAGACTAACAAAGCACCTGGTATGGATATATATATATATTTTTTTGGCTAGTGGCTTTATGTTGCACCGACACAGACAGGTCTTATGGCGATGATGGGATAGGCCGTGGCCTTAATTAAGGTACAGCCTCAGCATGTGCCTGGTCTGAAAATGGGAAACCATGGAAAACCATCTTCAGGGCTGCCGACAGTGAGATTGGAACCCACTATCTCCCGGATGCAAGCTGACAGCCGTGTGCCCCTAACCGCACGGCCAACTCGCCCGGTTCTGGTGTGGATGATGTGGTGGCGGAAATGCTCAAGCCAGACTATGAAGTAATGGCAGAAATGTAACTACCATTGTTCCAAGAAACCTGGAACCCAGAAACCATCCCGGAAGATTGGACGAAGGGAATCCTTATCAAGTTGCCCAAGAAAGGAGACCTGGCGAAATGCAATAATTGGCATGGTATCACACTTTTGTCAGTACGTTGTAAAGTATTGTCAAGAGTTGTTCTCAACAGTCTTAGAGGGTCAATAGATAGTAAGCTCAGGCTGGTTTCAGAGAAAGCAAATCATGCATGAATCAAATCAACACCTTGAGGATTATTATTGAGCAATCCATGGAATACTGGTCTCAACTATATCTGGCTTTTGTCGACTTTGAAAGAGCCTTTGACAGAGTGCAGCAAGAAGCCATCTGGAAAACAATGCAGAGCTACGGAGTACCCTCAAAGATCATCAGTATTGTGAAGATGATATACAGAGAATATACTTGCCAAGTGAAACATGATGGCAACCTCTCAGAACCATTTAATATAGATTCTGGAGTAATGCAGGGCTGTCTGCCCTCACCACTTCTGTTTTTGCTGACATTAGATGGGGTCATGAGGAAGGTGACTCAACACCAGAGGAGAGGTATACAATAGACTATAACTGACAACCTGGAAGATTAGGATTTTGCGGAAGACATCTGCCTTCTGACCCACATTTTTAAGGATATGAGTGGGAAGCTTAAGGAAATAGAAATAAGTTTAAATAGTAGGATTAAAAATTAACACAGCCAAGACTAAAGAGCTTAAATTAGACTAAATAGCAAAAACCAGAATGTATTGGCCGTGAAAGAAGAAGAGATTGAGCAGGTGGAACGCTTTTGCTACTTGGGAAGTATTGTTTTCAAGAATGGAGGGGCAACAGAGGGTGTTGTAAATAGGATCAAAAAGGCAAAAGGAGCCATCGCGCAGCTGCGACCAGTGTGGAGATCTTGTGAAATATCATTAAAGACAAAACTTAGAATCTTTGACTCAAACGTGAAATCAGTTCTATTTTATGGGTGTGAGACATGGAAGGTGACAGTAGAGATTACAAAAAGAGTCCAAACTTCATCAATAAATGTTTGAGGACTACAGTGGGAGTACACTGGCCAGAAGTTATCTCCAATGAAGAACTTTGGCAACATACCCAACAACGGAAAGCTGAGGTAGCCATAAAAGAAAGGAAATGGAGATGATCGGACACACTCTGAGAACAGGCCCACAACATATTCCAAAGCAGGCGCTGAAATGGAACCCTCAAGGAGCAAGGCAGAGAGGTAGACCGAGGGCGACCTGGCGCAGGATTGGCTGAGTGGTCAGCATTGAGGCCTTTGGTTCACAGGGTTCCAGGTTCGATTCTGGGCTGGGTCGGGGATTTTAATCGCGTGTGATTAATTCGTGTGGCTCAGGAACAGGTTGTTTGTGTTTGTCCCAAAACTGTCCTCTTCATATTCACTCAACACACCACATTAATAACCACAACACGAACACGCAATAGTAATTACATCCCTACACACGTGGTTGGCATCAGGAAGGGCATCCAGTCGTAAAACAGGGTCAAATCCACATGTGCGGCACAGTTCGCCCCCGCGACCCGACAGGTGTGGGAAAAGCAGTAGAAGAAGAAGATACTCATTTTTAAAATTCACCTGCTTTTTTTATTATTTCACCCCCCTTAAGTGGATTTTCCAAAAAAAGTGTGTTCATTTAAAAAAAAAAAAAGAGATTTTAAGTACTAGTTTTAACATCTGTAACATCTTCAGTTTCTGAGATGTATGTATCCTCATATAAAGAATTCAACTCCTTCCTCACTTCTTTTCACACACCCCTCACCCCGTAAGTGCATTTTCTGAAAACAAAAATTTGTGTTCTTTTATTTTTTAAAGGAGATTCCAAATACCAATTTTCATGTCTGTAACATATTAGGTTTTAGTGATATATTGTAGATAATCTCCCTGCTGTAAGAATACTGGAGCTGACGTTGCCATGGTTATGGCAGTTCATTTCTTTATCTGATTCCTAGAACAGGGGTAGTGTGGTGCCAATATCTCCATAATGGTGCGTTTTAGGGCCTTATAACATGGTTTTCAGGCCCATAGGGCTTACTGAGTTTTGTTCTTTGCGTCAAGGGGCTTAAATTGAGCCTTGTCTCGTCCTTGTAGACAAATTCGATATTTCACCTATATCAGCTTAGTATTTTTATATCTCCCCCATAACCCCCCCCCTTCCCCCTTTGAATTGTTTTGAAAATAAAATAGAGCCCATGTCCCTCAGGGATAATGAATATTTACATTAGTAAAATCATTTTTTGAATCCGTCCAGTAGTTCCTGAAATTAGCCATTACATACAAACAAACTTTACCTCTTTATAGATAAATAAGTTTTAACATATTTTTGACACAAATGCACACAAGTGGGCTGAAAATAAAATTTCTCAACTAGCGAGTGGGAAGGATTACATAAGGTGTATGGTATGAAAATGGGAAACAACAGAAAAAAAAATTTCCAGGACTGCCGACAGTGGGGTTTGAACCCACTATCTCCCAAATGCAAGCTGACAGCTACGTGAACCAAATTGCCCAGCCACTTGCTCGGTTTGCTTGAGTTTAAATGATATGATAAACTCATCAGCTATCCAATCATGTTTACAGGGAATAACATTAGTTAGGTTATTTACTTAAAGACATACTGTTTACCTACTTGTTAGTACATTTACTGGGCTGATGACCTTAGATGTTAGGCCCCTTTAAACAAGCATCATCCATCATCATCGTAGTACATTTACTGTATTGTTGTACTTGGATAATAAATACCTGCATCTTCACTAGTGATGAAACTCACTCTCTATTTAGAGGCTAGCTATTATCAGTGGACATTATCATCGAAATTTGTGTGAAGTGCTCATTATGTACTTCCACTCCACATAGGGAACGATGGAACCTCCAAAAGGAAAACTAGCTTGCTATCTCCGAGAACCTTGATAAATGGCTAGGCTGGATACCACATGTTAGTGAAAATTATGAGAGGTTTCTTGGTGCAGTGATAACCATAGCCAAGAAGTTTATTCCTAAAGGATTTAGAAAGGAATTTATCCCTGGATGGAGTGAAGTTAGCGACAAGCTCCATGAGGAGTTCCTTGCAACTGCTAACCAAGAAATATCAAACAAACTGCTCCAAAGCCTTGATAACTCTTGGAGACAGAAATGGGTTGAAATCATTAAAAACCTTAACTGTAAACACTACCAGGAATGCTTGGTCTCTCCTTCATAAAATAGGAAGTAGAAACTAAACAGGACATGCTATCACCACCGTTAAGTCCAACTGCTATAGCTTCGCACACAGTATCAACGTCAAAAGTGCCTAAAGACTGAATACATACCATCCATGTTAAATGAGACCTGGAGGTAAAAATCTAAAAATCAGAGTGTCAAGATGATAGTGAATTTTCTTGTCTATTCACAACAGAGGACGTTTCACAGGCACTAGACCAGGTTTTGATGATATCCACCTAGAATTTGTTTTCCATGCGACAGGTCTGCGAAAGTATGGCTAGCACGCTTCTTCTCC
The DNA here is from genome assembly GCF_040414725.1 of Anabrus simplex. NCBI lineage: Eukaryota > Metazoa > Arthropoda > Insecta > Orthoptera > Tettigoniidae > Anabrus > Anabrus simplex. The sequence continues at coordinate 964,160,443 of NC_090265.1, read as the reverse complement.
AAATCCAGCAAACTGGGAATATACCTAAGGAGCTGAAAAGAACAATGATTATTGCTACCCTGAAACCAGGCAAACCCAGTGACAGAAGACCATAACGCTATTGCCCAATAGCACTACTGAGTATGGTGTACAAATTATTAGAAAGACTACTGTACAAAAGGATTAGCTCTACAATTCTTTAACATGTTCCCCTGGAATAAGCTTGATTCTGACCAAACCACAGTTGTGTGGATTGAGTATTATCACTGACCACACATATAGAAGGTGGCTTTGGGACCGATGACCTAGATGTTAGGCCCCTTTAAACAACAAGCATCATCATCATCATCATCATCAGAAGGTGGCTTTCAGAGGCATCTTAAAGACATCAGTTGCTTTCACTGATTTCAACGCTGCATATGATACTGTCTGGAGAGTAGTTACACAAAACTTGTCGATGTCCAGCTAAATCAGGCTATGAGGATAGTAACTGGTACAGTCAAATCAACACCTACATTTTGGCTATTAGCATTGAGTCACATCCCACCATGTGAACTCAAATGTAAATATGCCTTGGTTTGAGATTATAAGAATTATAACTGCCAACAACCAGCTGCCAATTCATCAGGACATCACTGCTGCCAAAACTGCTAGAGTGTGATCCCAAAATCCACCATTCAAAACAAGACATCTGATAGACAGTGACTTCAACTTACTGCAGACTCAGAAACAAGAACTGGTCTAAAAATCTCCATCTCAATTCCAGAGTATTGCAAATATCATAAGACGAAAAAGTGGCTTAAAAACTTGTCTTGGAGAACACAGTCAACTCTAAAGGGGGTTACGGTAAATCATGGCAGATGCTCATCTCCTCTGTAAGTGGGAACAAGGTCGTTCCCCAGAATGTAGTTGTGGAGCTCCCAAGTAGACCATCCACCATATAGTGAAAGAGTGTCCTTTAAGGTCCTACAAAGGCAAACACTGTGATTTTATGGAAGCAGTCCAGTTGTGATAGTTTTAATTATGTTTTGTTCATTAATAACCAGCTCAGTTTCATTGCTGAATACTCGGCATCTTGGCCTTCGATCCTCGGGGCCTTGAGCTCAATTTCTGACTGTTGTCGAGAAATTTAATCATAAGAGGTTGATTTCCTTGACTCAGCGAATGGGTGTCTGTGCCATCCCCAAGAGTCCTGCAACTCATATACATCACACACCACTTTCTTGTTTCTTTTTCTTTTTTTTTTCTTTACAAGTTGTTTTACATCACACTGGCACAGATAGGTCTTATGGTGGTGATGGGATAAGAAAGGCCTAGGAGTGGGAAGGAAGCAACCCTGGCCTTAAATGAGATACAACCCCAACATTTACCTGGTATGAAAATGGGAAACCACACAAAACCATCTTCAGGGCTGCCCCCCGAATGCAAGCTGATAGCTACATGACTCAAACCACACAGCCACTTGCTCGATTCACTGATGAGCAATTGAATTAGAGATACCTGGCTAGTAGCATGTAGTGCCCCTTTGGCTCTAATGCTGGCAGAGACTTAGTGTAACACGGATTCCACAAGATTCTGAAGGTGTTAAGTAGCCATACAGACATTTTATAGAACTGGGACATAATATGTTTTCATGTTTGAATTTTCAATATTGTTGTATTGATTGTCATTTTAACTGCAATCCGTTAGCACATAATTCATTTAAAATAGAAAGGGGTCTTTGATGCATGCGATTTCATCCACAAGTTGAAGAAGAGAATTTAATTTCCTCGAAACATGTACTTGTATGTGTGTATAAGTAAATAATAGTTTAGATATACAGGGTTATTCCCCGAAGATGTTAAACGGAAATAACTTCTAAACCATTAAAGATATCAGCATTCTGTTTTCATATTCGTAAATGGTATACCCGGGAGCTTGTCCGATTTTGAAAATACTTAGATATTTGAACTTGTATGCAGTTGAACTTTTAGGCCATTCCATTTAACAATATGAAGTTAGTATCAATATCTTCGTTATTAATCACCCCATGAGAATAAGTAGCACGTTAATTTAGAAGACCCTGGGTACCATTTATGAATATGAAAACAGAATGCCGATATCCTTAATGGTTTAGAAGTTATTTCCGTGTAACATCTTAGGTGAATAACCCTGTATAATACATTCTGAATTGTATTGACAAGGCGGAACTTGAACACAATTAACTGTAATAATTAAGTCAATACAGACCATTTGTAGCCATCATGGTCAAGTTAATAGATATTTCTTATATCCTATTGCGAGGAGATGGTTCTGGATGGCACAGCTGCTCATACTTTGTTGTTGTAGAGCATTGAATCCGCTAGTGATCTGCTGCATTCTAGTTACATGTATCGCCTCTTACAGTAGCGCTCCCAATGAAGTCATAGTCTCGGCTAGTCTGTGATAAGCTTCCATACAACACAATTGCTTCTTATACACCAGTAATTGATCAGTTTAGTGCTTCTGAATTTGGTTTAGTGTGTTATGTCTCCTGAATTAAGTGCTGAACAGCATATTTTCGTGTGCTGCATACTTTTTAAATGTAATATCGTCACATACTACAATGCTTGTCTGCAGGCTGAGGGAAGAAATTTTCAACCTTTACTATAAGTTTTATTTTGTTTTTCTATCTCATTATCCATTCACTAAGTTGGATTTTTTATTGGTGTACAGGAAGGATGTGAGGGTGACTGCACTCTTGTTTACCGACATGCGGTATGCAGAAAGGACCACAACCTTTATGGGACTTGTCCTGTATATATATATAGAAGGAATAGACTCTTAATCACTTTTAGACTGTATAGAAAGCAATTTAGTTTTTATGGGCAACAACCTGTGTCAATGGTATTAAAAAATAATTACCTCAATCACCCCACAGCAATTAAAATATTAGCATAATATTTTGTCCGTGATTTAAATTCTTGTTGCATCAATTGTGATATAAATAGGCATAATTAACAAATGGCCTATCCAATTAGAACCAAGCCTTGATCTACACTGCATGAAACTAGAATATTAATGCAATAATATTTCTGAAGACAATATAGAAATATGTTCTCTCTTACATAATACATCTGACCGGTAACCAACAATAACAGGTCATGATGCAAGGAACATTCACCTTTACATTTTAATTCCTAAAATAGGTACAAAATCATAAGATAAATGGCATCATACAAGCGTGTACTATCTCTCTCTCTCTCTCTCTCTCTCTCAAAAAGAAGAAATATATATATATATATATATATATATATATATATAAAAGAAACTGCACCCTATTATTTGATATTCAAATCGGCAAAACTATTCGCAATTAGCTATTGGATAGCTTAGAATATATCGCATTGGAATATAGCTTACATATCACTATGTAGATCAGATAACTGTTAATGAAAAAATCTAAATTAAAACCACATTTTACAAAGCGCCAACAATAATTCTACAACTATTCCATAACATATCAACAACCTAATAAAAAATAAAAAATAAAAAAAGCACTAAAACCTGTCCTCCCATGTACAGAGGCAGAGCCACCCTTGTACATTCCCCATTAACTGACAAACTAAAGAAACAAAGCAAAATAAGTACAGATATCACACTCCTCTCTTAGTAAATATAAGAAATTTTCAGTAACTCTGAAAAATATTTCTCAAAAGATTTCAATTGTCTAATGAAGTATTATTAGGACACTTGTAGTCTTCATGTAGTCACTGTGAGCATTTGTATAACATACGGAGAACTTGACACTTATTTCACAAGGCAGTGCATTGGACTCTTGATAATATTAAAACTCTTATTGCAAGCAAGACATTAGAAGTCTGATCTAAAAGGACTGTCAGCATGGGAATGAAGTCCAGCACAATCCCATCCTACCACTTTGCCTACAATTCTGGAGCTGAATCCTGCCAGGACTTGAGCAGGACCAACCTCAAACTCCAACCATTCCAATATACTTTACTTGCAACCCACATTTCTCACAGTACTGTAACATCAATGGTATGAACAAACATAGTTCGTATCATATCGAACCGTTACACAACGGGGTTAATTTCCTTATTCGATTCTGAAAGCTCTCAAATACAGACATGTTAGTATTATTGAATATGCTTCATAAGGCTCTTTAGTGACAGCAGAGGCAGATTTTCTTATGGCAACTACAGAGATCTTGACAGTTTCAAATGATTTCAAAAAATATATTACTTGTTAAAATTACATTTGTCTATAAAGATTGAACATATTTTCCTCAAGAACTTTTGTAACAGTATTTATGTTAATAAGACCAAGTTGTAGGCTATCCATCTCCTCCACAGGAAAAGAGGCAATGATACAAATAAATAAATAAATTAATTAATAAATAAATTAATAAATAAATAGATAAATAAATAACAAAATAAGGCTGCTGTATATTTATAGCTACTATGCTTAAATAAAATACTAAAAACATGAGATTGCAGTACGTGCAGGATACTGTGTATGCTTTAATTCACTTTTGAGTAACATTTTCCCCTCCTATGTTTGAAAACAGATAACAGATAAAAAGCTGCTAGTTAATCACTTCTCTACGTGTGACTTAACAAGTATACATCACAGAGTAGTTTTCCAACTAATAATAAATACATAACCACCTTCTATAATTTAAAAGTTCACAGCTCAAGGCTATTCTCTCCATAACTAACCTCTTGTAGCAGATCCTGTGCTGCAATTGCCTTCAGGACATTCTTCTTACTTGTTTCCTGTATCTCACCACCCAACAACAGTTCATCCAGAATAAAATAGGCCTTCTCGAAGTTAAAAATGATGTCCAGTTCACATACCTGAACATACAAATTTTCTTTTATCAGCAGTCATTCATCCTGTTTCAATACATTCTCTATCTTACACTAATGATTTGTAGGATAATAAGTATTGTTCCAAGCCAAATGAACTTAGGTCAATGAGATTTTTTTAATATAATTTGCTGTACGTCTCACCAACACACATAGGTTATGGCGACGATGGGATGGGGCTAGGAGTGAAAACAAAGCAATCATGGTCTTGATTAAGGTACAGACAGCTCCAGCCAGCATTTGCCGGGTAAGAAAATTGGAAAACATGGAAAACCATATTCACGGCTGCCGACAGTGTTTGTGTTCGTCTTAATGCACATCTTCATTATGTATGACACATTGCAATGCAAAGCACAACATAAACGTGCAATACTGAATACATCCCTCCATATATGTTTTGCATCAGGAAAGGTATCCAGCCACATTAAACTGAGTTTAATCCATATGTAGTGTTGACCTCAAGTAATGGGGGGAAAATGACTAGAATCTGAAAGAGAGGAAGTGATAATTTGTAGTCTTCATTCCATATTATCATTCTTTCTCTCTTTTTTTTTTTTTGCTCTTTTGTATTTAAGTACTCAACTTTGTTTTTTATGTTTGCTTAAATTAATTTACAGATACTTGAGTAAACTAAGTGGGAGGTTTTTATTTATAAATGATAGTGTTTCACAGTTTTTAAACAATGAATGGACAGCTTATGTAATACTAATGAGATACATAACTGAAGAAATGAATGAGTGAGAACAATAACGGTTTACATTGTATGTATTCAGAGAAAATACATTTAAACATTTCAATGCTAACGTAAAGTCATGATTCACATAAAATAAAAATTATACAATGCTTGGCGCTTGAGAGAGGGCGTTATAGAATGACAAACTTCACGAGGGTAAGGCACCTTTGTACATCTATGACTTCAAAACATTGGTGCTTAATGCCATTTTCGTAACTTTAAATGCATTCACTATCACTCATTACTTCATCACTTTCATGTATGCCAGGGTAATATTCTGCATGACCTGCTGTTACACAGATTCATTTAGTTGTTTGACATTTTGCCACCCCCAAATTCACAAACGAGCAGCGTACAACAGCATGGTGTATCGAGCCTTCAATGTCCAAAAGAGACCTCAAAACTGAGTTGAACACCATTCGTAATATAGCTAAATCTAATGGATATAACAGTTTCTTTATTGCAAAAATAATCAATAAATATAAATATCGTCCCTCTACCAGTTTGAAAATAGATAAACAAAACAACTCCTCCCTTTCTATCTTTACATTCAACATCCGACTCGTTGGCTGAACGGTCAGCGTACTGGCCTTCGGTTCAGAGGGTCCCGGGTTCGATTCCCAGCCGGGTCGGGGATTTTAACCTTAATTGGTTAATTCCAATGGCACGGGGGCTGGGTGTATGTGTTGTCTTCATCATCATTTCATCCTCATCACGACGCGCAGGTCACCTACGGGTGTCAAATAGAAAGACCTGCACTTGGCGAGCCAAACCCGTCCTGGGATATCCCGGCACTAAAAGCCATACGACATTTCATTTTTTACGTTCAACGAACAAATTTACAAAGTCACCAACATCTTTAAAAAGCACGATGTAAAAGTAGTTTTCAAATCCAACAATAGGAATGCACAAGTCTTACATAATGCCACATCCATAAACAAGTTCAATAGTTTTTCAAAATCAGGAGTATACAGGATTATTTGCAACAGTTGTAATTCTTCTCACGTCAGACAGACCGGGAAGAATTTTAATATAAGGTACTCGGAACACGTCAATGCCCTGAAGTACAATAAATTTTCAGCTGAACGACAGCATATGCACGACTATAATCACAAGTTCACAGACATAAAACACGATATGGAAATTCTCAAAATCATCAACAATGGACTCTCCTCAACATTACTGAAAGCTGCTTCATACATATAGATCAATATTTTAACCTGAATCATAATCTTAATGACATTTCAGAAGAGCCAAATATCCTATTTGACCTTCTAATCCCCATTTTTAGAAACGTCAAACCAACAGAGTCCTAATTCAGTTTTTCATAATATTCACAGCACTATCCTCAGCAGCCACCTTTTTTCCCACATCCTTTGGCCCCGCCTTAATCCCCCCCCCTTCTCCTCAACCCCACCCCTTCTCCTTCCCTGACCTCTCCCCTTGCCCCGCCCCTTCCTTTTCCTTTGAATCTCACAACCGTTAGTATGAGGTACACAACCACATGCCACAACGAGAGGTAAGTCTTATATAACCTATGCCATTTGACTAACACGCTCTCCCTCCCCTCCCCTTCTATTCATTAATTTTATCTATCATTTATTCAGGTTAACTTCATGGACATCGCGTTGAATTATGAATTTATACCAGCCACAAATTAAGAATGTGTCAGTTTTAACCGTATCTTCATGTGCCGTCCTGACAATGTCCAACGGTATTTCAGAATAATTTTAACAAGCACTACGGGAACATTTCATTTTATTCACGTTGGTCGATGTGGAAACACCATCTAGCAGTTCTGTGTCAGCTGGTGGTTATTTACAGTGGCATCCAGAGGCTTGCATACCGCTAACACCACTCAAGTAGATTTGGTGATTGATGATCTGACTACAGAATCAACATTTAGAAGTTCCCGTTTTGCAATTGAAATTGTAATGATTAGCAGTGATGGAACTAACAATTCTATGAATATCAATACAAAAAGAAGTCTGGATGATGAGCATACTCCAGATGCTAAGAATTTACAGTAGAGCCAAATTTATTTTTCAGATTTTACACTTAGTTCATCCCAGATTTTAATGTTAATTGTGTGTTTTGTACATTAGTTTTCATGTCAACTGTGTGTTTTTACATTTGTTTAGTTATTAGATGTATTACACTAAGGCTGAAGATGGCCAGCCAAGGCCGAAACTAGTCCCTAGTTTAGGAATGTAATTCAATAATATTGCACAATATAGTATTGAAAAAGGTGGACCATGCAACATTAATTTATTAATTATTATTGTGATCACAATTCAATACGGATCAAAACCATGAAGTTTATATCATATGAATAACTACTTTTTCTTTTACGAGGTCATTTATAAACAGGATGGGTTAGCAATGGGGTCACCGTCCTCGGGGATTTTGGCCGAGATTTATTTGGATTTTTTAGAGGACACCGTAATAGAGAACGGCAATAAATTTGATAACATACAGTTTTGGTCTAAGTACGTAGATGACACGGTTGTAATTCTGGACGAACGTGTCACAGATGCGACTGCTACTCTCGATAGTCTCAATAGTATAAACCCACATATAAAGTTTACTTTGGAATCAGAAAAGAAAAATTCAATTAATTTTTTGGACTTAACAATTAACAGATTTAATTCCTCTATGGCCCAGTTTCATCAACACATGTTAGTACTTAACAAGGTGTTAAATAATTTTAACATAAGATTTAAGAAAATTTGCGTTTCATCAACAACTGTTAACATTAACAAATGTTAAACTGCGTATTAAAGTTAACATCAGCCATTGCCAATGTTAAATGGCTAATATTAGCATTTAGCAACCTGTTATACACTTCCCAAATGGCTGCTGTGAATCTCGCTTTCGATGCGGAATTGCTCTATTTAGATCTTTTACAAAACAATCCTGATCGAAGAAGAGTTCAGCGACGTAATGACTTTGAAAATTTGACGGATGCGGAATTTCTTCATAGATACAGGTTATCAAAAATAGTCGTTGCTAAGGATGTTGACGAAATTCGAGTGAGGTTGGAATATCCTACGAAGAGAAACTTACCTCTTTCTCCAATGTTGCAGGTACTGATAACATTACGATTTCTTGCTACTGGTTCTTTTCACGTAATGGTCAGAGACAATGCTGGAATTTCTAAAGCCACTGTTAGTAGAGTTGTTTGTTGAGTATCTGCAGCAATAGCATCCATGAGAAGGAGGTATGTAACATTCCCTTCAGTAGAAGAACGTCAGCAAATTATCCGCGACTTCTATGAAATAAGTCGTTTTCCTGGTGTTCTAGGTGCAATAGATTGCACACATGTAAGAATCCAATCACCTGGAGGCAATAGGGCTGAAATATATCATAACCGGAAGGGATATTTCTCTGTTAATGTTCAGGTGATAAGTGACCCTAACCTCCAAATCAGGGATATAGTTGCTAGGTGGCCTGGTTCTGTACACGACAGTACAATATTTAATAACTCCCACATCAGAGCACAGTTCGAAGTGGGGACAATTAATGAAGGAATTTTGTTAGATGATAGTGGATACCCACTAAGAAAGTATCTGTTAACCCCATACTTACATCCTGAAGGAAGACCTCAAAACTGCTACAACATAGCGCATATCAGGACACGGAACTGCAGGGAAAGGATGATAGGGGTCAGGAAAAGAAGATTTCCTGTTCTCAGCCTGGGATTACGAATCAAATGCCAGTCAGCCTTAACCATTATTGTAGCAACAGCTGTGTTGCACAACACTGCAGTGCTGACTAGAGATGAACTTCCTCCAGATGACTTACCATTATACCAGTACATAAGGCAAAAGGGAAATAGGAATGAAAGGATGGAAAATCATCCCATTGAAGCTGATAATGAACACACAGCAGTAGCGTATAGGAATGCAATTGCTCAACAACACTTTGCTTGTAAGTACTGCACATGAAACTTTTATTTTAAAAATAAAAAATCATAAACAAGAATACATAATATTGGTTATTTACAATGTTAATCATAATATTTAGCAATTCGCCATCTTTTTTCTTTTAAATAGAGAAGCTTTTCCTGTATGGCTTCCTATTGCAACTTCTCTGTTTGTTGTTTTAGCCTCTCAGTTTCTTTTTTCATTTCTAGAAGTTGTATTTCACGCTTATATTTTTCCTCTATCAACTGCATTTCTTTTTCGCAGAGAGATGTCCTGCTCTCAGCAAGTGCAGCAATGTTGCTACGACAAAGACTGGCCTGTGAACAAAGATGACCAAGGAAAATGTTTAAACATTTGCAATAATGTTTATGACTTTCTCAGTGTGAAATAGCTGATGAGATACTGACCTTGTTTGAGCGAGCTGACTGTTTCGTTGAGTTTTCTGTGCAGGTTTTATCTTTGGTCTGAAAAGAAAAAAAAAAAAAGAAAAAAATTGTAAGGAAGGAAGAGATAAGTAGAAATTGCTGAAAACAGGTAAATGAACACCTCTGACATTGGTGACTATGTTGTGTAAAGTAGGCCATACACTTGTCTGTATTGCGCAGGTTGCAACCCTTACCCACACTGTGTTCGTCATGATAAATGGGATGGGGAAGGTGGATGGCCATATAAGTGTATGTTAGTTGCAGGCCAGTTCAATGGTAAGAGTTCTTTGTCCAGTGTACAGTGCCTATTGTGAATCTTCTATCGTGTTGACAAGTGGCTATCGTCTACGTACAGTTACCAGTTGTCTCAGCTGATATCCTGTATGTGTCATAGAACTGCTGCAGTAAACGACCTGGTTTCAAGGTGTAGACAAGTCTTGTGCGAAAGGCGTGGGTTTTGAAAAGAGAACAGTAGGATTATATTAGAGTTAAAATCAATGCGTGGCTAAAAAGACACAATATAACAAGAGTGATCTGAATCACAATACCACATGTCAGAGCAATCCCTGAAAACTGTGTATGTTGCTGTTATTATTGTTCACTGTTGCCTATACAATTACTACAGGTAGTAGTAGGTCATAGTGCTTGATTTTGTATGTATATATTTCAGCTTTAGGTTTATTTTTATATGTTAAAAATTTATATGTTAAAAAAATTTATATGTTAAAATTTATATATTATTTATATGTTAAAAATTTGTTTACCATTGCACTGACACAGATAGGTCTTATGGCGACACTGGGATAGGAAAGGGCTAGCAGTGAGAAGGAAGTAAGGTTTCACCAGCATTTGCCTGGTGTGAAAATGGAAAACCACGGAAAACTATTTTCAGGGCTGCCGACAGTGGGGTTCGAATCCACTATCTCACACGCTCACAGCTGCGCAACCCTAACCGCACAACCACTTGCTTGGTGAGAAATTTGTTATTTTATTATTAACCCGCGAGGACTCGCCGCGCGGTCTTTTCGACCACACATTCATTTATTCACTTGTAATCTGCAATGAACTTACATCTCGCCTTGCTCTTGCTTCTCTTATCCTTCACTGGAGAGTTGACAACGCTAGTGCAGTAACAATTAATCTAAATTTGTTGTCCATTGTTACCGGGAGGACGAAACTCTGACCTCGATGGAAGTTGCGGTCTTTTCCACCGTGCGCGAGGCCTTGCGTTTGGCGTTGTTCTTTTGTTTGTGTTCCGTAAAGATACGTTTGCGTAGGATTTTGGGTATTGAAAAAGAGGACCAACGTCACCAAACTGTAAATCAGACAGAAAATGGTCGCTGTGCTTATTGTGACAGAAAGAAGAATCGGAAAACCAAAACTAAATGCGTTTCATGTTCACGTTTCATATGTAAAGAGCACACATGGACATCATGTGTCCAGTTCACGAAGAAAAGTGTTGAAATCGTACAGGAGGAGGGGGATGATGACTAAATTCTTCAGCATTTGTGAGATCTGGCAAGTTCTGAACGGTTTTCCTGTATTGCACTCAGTGTTTAGTTCCGAGATTTGTTTTGAAGCAGCCATAGGTGATGAAAATTCCTAATGACTGGTGCATTGGGACTTGAGTGGGTTTTCATTCTTTAATGTTTATTATTGTTTGCATTTTACATTTCAAGAGTTCAATTTTTAAACACCGGTAGCCATAAGTTCTGACGGACAGATTTTGAAAGTAGTCAATTGAAATGAATATGTCTTTATTTTGTGTCTGGTAGAATATTTTCTCAGCTGATTAGATATACATTTGTGTAATAAAGCTATGATATGACGTTTCGGTGTATTGTGTTCGAAAAAATAATTTGTGCATTAAATAATGGCCCATGGATTCTGTGCGGTAGAAAAGACTGCGCGCGAGTTCTGGCGAAAAAATATCAGTGCGAGTTCTCCTGGGTTAAATAGAAACGCGCAAAATGTACATGTGAAATATTATTACAATTTTTAAACTGTCATTCACTGCAAATTTGCTGTATTGAAATAGTTCTTTTTATTTTTTATTTTTTTATTACATACTGGAAAACGGTGTTTATCACATGGTCCCGCACGCCATTCAAACTTGCAGTCTGACGCTGGACCGTGGAATTTCTTATTTGTACACACTTTGAAGTGGAATCCATGCCCCGCAAAATGAATAATCGTGTATCTCAATTCATAGTTTGTACTTTGCAGTTATCCATATCGTAGGTTGCGATGTTCAGTAAAAGAGGGCTCAGTGGATCCCACTGACGTACGCCTACAGTTTGTAGCAAAGGGCTGGAGGTCATGATGTTATTGTCTATGATTAAATAGTTACAATATTACTGCACCTGTAAAAATTTTATTTGAAACAGAGAAAGAAATAAACAAGTGGAACTAACAATTGTGAATGGATAGTTGTTGGAAGCAAAATGACAATGCCTATCTCACTGTGTAATTTTTTTCTTCCAATTTATTTTTGTGCCATTGGGGTAAAGAAGGGGCGATTCGAAAGTGAGCCATTTTACATCTTCACTGAAGGTGAGTGCAAGCTAGCATTTCAGGTATTTGTGCTAAGTTGTGATAGAAACTTTAGGTGATGAACATTGTGCCTAGATTCTCTTCATAATTGGATGTGACTGATGCAGCGGGAAAAAGAGTACGTGGAGGAAATCCACAAGTTTTCACATTTTTTGAAGTATTATGTAAGTAAAAAAAGTGTCACAGAAGGCAGTTTCCACAGAGCAACAAGAAAGTGGACATTCATAAAAACATGTAATTTTATTATAAAAATACCAGAAAAAAGGAGTAGGCCTACAATGTATGAAAAGTAACCAAAAACATGCAAAGAAGCAACTTTCTTCCTATGAAGCTTATAAACAACTATTTGCTTTTCTATTTGTAAAATATTTTGTGTTGAGTGATGATGACATCAGTCTCTATTTATTTGTAAAAATTGTTTAAATAAACAGGAAAGTAAAGAGGAAAAATTCTGAAAATAGAAGAGCTACTGAATGTTGCTACATATCGAACAATGAGCAGGCTGTGATGATGAGAGTGAAATCTGATATTTTTAAAAGTTTTCCAGTACAGAATTTTCAAGAATTATGATTGACTTGGCAAGCTTGACTCCTAAATTATGTGAAGTGGACTTGCCAAAAAAGTGTTGTTAATTTTAATATTGTTGTGTGTAAATAGGATAGTTTTAATGGTGTTAAAGAAATGCCACACAAGATAGCTGCCATGTAAATTCACCATTATTTGTTACAGACTAGAGGAATCACTTAGATGAGTAAGAGAAATGAAAAGGACTGTCCATTGATCAATGGAAGAGATAGGAACATTTCATAGCCAACCAGTGAATTACTTTTGATTTGTTTTTCTAAACTATGTATTACTCTAGCAATTTCATAAGCCTTGTATTTGTATAATTTTTCAATATATATGTGATATCATTGATGCTGTACACATGTACATTCCCATCCCCCATCTTTAGGTTTTATCAGTCTGATTTTATACTTTTATGTGTTCGGGGAATCTTAAATTTGTTCCGATTACATGTGTAACAATTTGGAAAACATTTCAATTCAGTTACAGTCATAGTGATTTTCAGTCTGAACTAAAATATGCTGAATCTTTGAATAAAAAGTACATTGCAACAGGTTAAGCCTTAACACTGAATCATTCACCTTGTCCTAGATGATGTCCCTGCCTCGTTCCTACTTTCAGAATGTATATGAAACATGTGTTTTGTCATTTTGTATTTGTTTCCTTTAAATGTAGAATTATTACACAAATCAAGACTTATAGAAATGTATGCTGCTGTTATACGGTGTTCATTTGAGTGTAAAGTTAAAAGTTTTCCAGTCTGTGTTTGGTAGACTGGAAAGTTTTTAAGTTTTTTATTAGCAGCTTACTAAGGTCAGCACACAATGCTACCACCTGTTTGGTACAGGTTGCGAGGGTGAAGATAATTTTTCACTTTTGGTTTCTTCACAGCATATAAGCAAAGTGAAGCAAGGCATCAGGGTTTAGACTTTGTTTGTCTGTCTAATTTACCACCATTCGTCCAGAAATTCGATTCTGATAGTGTTATGTGGAAGATAGATCACAGATCGAACATGGCGCTGCTGGCACATCATCGTTTGTTACAAAGAAGATGGGATCGGGACAAGCAAAGGGGTCTGGGGGCATAAATTCTACCTAACAAAATGAAACCCAGCAAATCTTGAATGACTGGTAAGAGAGAAATGCCAAGAAATATAATTACTTTCACAACTTAACATCATAAATTGTGTGACAATCTGCACCTATGGTGTCAGCAGCCATTTCAGCCATTGCATGACTCCCAGAATTCAATATAGACAGATGTCATTAACAACACCAGCACACTAAGAACCAATTAATATACACACACATCTACACGAAGTGTAACCCTTTTTTTGCCTCGCTTTGCTCAACATACAACTTAGGCTGTACAGAAAACAATGTTGAAAAATTCTATGCACCTCACAACCTGTGCACACATTTCCTCAAAATATTAGTTCCTACCAACTAAGTCCAACCCTAGCAAACAACGAGCTACATGTACATGTGCCTGTGGTCTGCACATTTTTATGAAAATTATGACACTATAATAAATCATAAAATTATTTATACTTTCAAAACAAGTTTGAATTATCACCAGTGCACTATTAAAGGTAAAGCAAGTGACTGAACTATGTTGGCCTACCCTATTGCTTATCCCCTGTTATCAAGTTACTGCTCTCACCAAGTTAATGAGAGCGTAGGAGAGACTCGACCCTTGAAAACATCATCCAGTCTCAGATAATAAATGTAATGCCACTTTTACACAATAAACCTCAACAAGCAAGTTTGGAAATAAGCTATATAATTCAACACTTGTTTGAGACTGGCTATTCCAGTCAATTCAACTGCACTACCTGCATAATCTGACTTCAAGTTTGCCTAACCACATAGTTAAAACATTTCCTCATATTCAGAGATTCCAGATATTCCAGCGTGATATCGTTGGTGATAAGGGACTCTCTCAACAGTTTGCATCACAGATTGTATTTTTAAATTGTTTTGAATGCTTCACATAGTTAGAATTGACAAAGTTACCTCGGCCTACACAGCTGTATTTAGAGTCAAACAAATATATTATTTTCTCTCTCTGAAAGTAGTAGTAGTAGTAGTAGTAGTAGTAGTAGTAGTAGTAGTAGTAGTAGTAGTAGTAGTAGTAGTAGTAGTAGTAGAGGTGGTGGTAATAATGAGCTTTTTATAAGTTGGAGGACACTATGCTAGTTTACTTATTTATTTCAATAGACTTCAGTGACAAAGTCTCCCCTGATGCTGTGCTGCAGGAAGTAATTGTCCCCTCTTGGCCAGGTTAAGCTCAGCCCTGGATGGCACATCATCGTAAGTTAAACGTTATTAACCACATTCTACAGTATAGGCCTAGTTGAAACATTACCTCATATTCAAGTTCATTAGAAAGATATATGGACTTACAGTTTTTGGAGCGGCTTGTAGTGAAATTATATCCGGCGTGGTGCTGCTCTCAAGGTGTGTAGTGGCCTTGGGTGATGAACTCACAACCAAACTTGGTTCATTCTGCTAACAGAACAATGCACATGTTGTTCAGTATAATGTCTAAACATCCAATCACTTTAAAGTATACGTGAGGTCCATGGAAAATTATATTTGATATAATTTATTATTACCTGTACAGCTGCCACAACTGGAAGATCCTCATTCACAACTTCCACAATCTCGGCATCTCCTACAACAGTACACAAAAATGTGTTTAACATTTACCATCTGATTTATATTAACATGTAAAATACTCTTTTATTGAAGTCTTCCATGAATGAAAGCAATACATACCGTAATAATCCGCATCACAGTCGTACAAGTTACTGCAGGGCTCTATGTGGTCTTCTATCAAGGATAGAACCCTTTCATCTATTTTGGTTGCAGCTGGAGTATAGGGGCCACCTCCTGTTCTGAACCTCTCCAATCATTCTTCTCCCTTTGCTTTCTTAGTCAGCCTTTTAATATTAAAATAAAACTGGCGAAGTTGTTTTGCAGTCCGGGAGGTTACATTGGGATTAGAATTGAAACCCTCCCAGACTTTCTCCCACACCTCGTCCTTTTCTCTTATTGTTAAGCCATCTGTGCGCTTGCACTCAATGACTTCTCTATTTTTACTGACTAACTCAATTAGTAACTACTTTTCGAAGGAGGAAAAATTGGAACTTTGATTCCTTTTCACTTCACGCGCCATATTTAACAGCTGTACTCAAACAAAAGCGCATAGGAGCACGCTGTAAAACAGCATGTTCGTACCACTGACTCCTTGATTCACACCACTTCACAATGTTGGGGGAGTTAACAGTCGATTAGTTAACATTTCACAGGAAAAGTTTGATGAAACGCAAGAAACCTAACAAGATGTTAAATTTTTAACTCAGTATTAACTAACTACTTGTTAGTATATATTTAACATGTGTTGATGAAACCGGGCCTATTACATACAGTATTTTTAGAAAGCCTACACAAACAGCTGTTACAATAAGGCAGGATTCGGTGCACCCACAGAACCAAAAAAGTGCCACATACAACAGCCTGGTAGAACAAGCTTTTAGGATCCCCATGACAAAGGCTAACTTGAACAAGGAGTTGAACACCATCCGCTCAATATCTAAGACTAATGGCTTTAAAGAAGACTTTATCGAATCTATAATCAACAAGTTTAGGCATCGCTCACGAACCACATTACTTAAAGATGAACCTAGTCAAAAAGCTTTTGCAACATTTACTTTTAATAAGGATATATGAGGCAGTCTGTTCTAAAACTCATCTTGTCCATTATAAAAATAAAAATAAAAAAAGAGTTAGAGGTAGCATTGCCTTCTTGGTAAGGTTTGTGATAGTTCTATCACAAAATTAAGCATCAAAACTCACCTTTTCCCATAGAAATCTGTCACCAACCTTAGGCTACTGTTCCATAACTTGCCTTATCTATGGCGCTTGTCGTACCAAAACTCGCCTTATACAATCAACCAATAGGAGGGGATAATGTCAGCATGTGACTTACGCTACAATTTACCCGCATTTTATGCCAGTCTTTCCACTCTTTGAATTGTTCTTGAACTGTGTTAGTCTTTCATGCAGTCTTGTGCTGTGAACAGTGTATTATGGTGACAGAAAATATTGCTCTTGTTGCAGAAGGAAAAGGGAGAAGAAGAAAGTGATTCTGATTCATGGAGAAAAACTAAGGGGAAAAAAAGATATGTATGTTATGAATGTTACATCCTAATAGTTTAGTTGAGAGCTGCTACTTTTAAAATATAGTGAAACCTCATAACATGTTTCTGCAGGGGACAATCTTGTCTACTGGAAGCATTTTAATTTTGTCTTCATTAGTTAGCGATTTAACAATTTCTCTTCTACATCTCAACTTTATTGTCAGAACATTGACTACACAAACCCATAGGTACAAAGGGTTATAGTATTCAAGAACTCGATGAGATTCAAGGTCAAGCTACCTGCTTGTTATCTCGCAAACTTCGCCCATCCTGTGGCCTAGACAAGAGATCAAGGGAGGTTCACATTCCACAAGGGATGGACAAAGAATGCTTTCAGGGTCACGTAAAATGTGATCATATTAAGCAATAAAACGTATGAGGAAGGAACGTGGTTTCACTGTAATGAGAAGTAGCATATTGTTGTATTATGAAATCTTAAAACATCAGCAATTTTGAGATATACAGTACCTTGATAAGAAATTATTCATTTCCATTGCAGGCATGGGCCTACTAGTCCTCCAGACTACCCACAATGTACGCATAATGGTCCAACCTTTAAATATCGTAAATTGCAGATGATTGACATTCAGCAGTTTCATGGAAACTTTTATGAATGTAACAATAAGATTCAACAAGATACATTTATTTTAAAGTATCCGAGTGTAGAGAAGCCCAAAAGGGAAAGACTGTCAAGGAGGGAAGTTCAAGAAAAGGTGTCAGTGTTCAATACTATATAAATAAAAGATTTATTGCAGATAAATAGCCATACATTAGTGAAAAGGTGTTATAACAAACACTTGCACCATTGGTTGCATAGTCTCTGATTGATCTAGCCCTCTTGTTGCACAATTCTAAGTGATATTGTTCACATAACTGTCCACATAATGTACTCTTGCATGAGTTTGATGGTTCGTGGTATGGTGGGTTTTCGCAAATGGCATGGTGGAATCCATGTACTGCAACTCTTGTAAACACGTGCCTCGTCTCAAAATTTGCCGCTGTCCATGTACGATCGATCATGGCCCCAGTTCCACAGAATTCCATGGGTACTACTTCTCTTTTCCTAGTTAGTGTTCTTAGTAAGTTCTCCGATGCCGCTGTGTTGGGTAGGGGGTACATTGTCCTTAGATCCTCTATGAGGAAAGTTTCCCCACACGGGAAGGTAGACTAATCTGGATCTTGTTGTTTTTGCCACTCCGATTGCTCTTTTGATGTATGTTGCTTTAATTCTTTCCAGATTTGCTAAGTTCTTTTAATTCAGGTGTGTCCATATAATTTCAATACCATATGTAAGTACTGGGACGATTTTCGATTTGAAGAGCGCCATTGCTGTATCTAGATTTGGTGATCTGATGAAGCTTATTTCGTTTATCGCTCTAATGGCTTGTGTTGCTTTCTCTATTGTGTGCTTAGTGAAGCATTTTGCCGACGGCTGAAGTGTTATCCCTAGATATTTGTATTCCTTGGTGAAAGATATTATTTTTCCTTCCAAGGTGATTCTTGTCGATTTTAGTATCTGCCCTCTTGATCTGAACACCATTTCTGTCTTCTCTGTCTTCTCAGTGTTAATTACGAACTTGTGTTCAATGCACCATTTTCCCACCTCGCCAATAGTGTTCTGCAGTTTCTTTAAGCTTTTTGAGCCAATCACAATATCATCTGCGTAGGCGTATGCTGCTACATCTTCATTTTGCGCAATTTCTATAATGTCCTTCGCTGCCAGGATGAACAGCAGAGGGCTTAGTGGGTCCCCTTGGAGTACACCGTTTGTTTGAATTATTGGTTCTGAAAGGTCTAGGCTGTCCGAGATCCTTATCTTGTTCTATTCATTTATGGAGTTTATAATTGTTGTCCAGGCACTGTCTCTTCCTAGTTTACTCGAGCTTCCTTTGTACTGATGTTCGGTCCAGGAGATCAAAGGCTTTTGTGAAGTCTATAAAGACTGTATTTCGATGGCTTCCCGTATGTTGTTTAGCAGTAGTTCCACCGCTGCGAGAGTGGATCTTCCTCTCCTAAACCCGAATTGAGATTCTGGGAGGTGCTCTTCTACTGTGTCCCTTATTCTGTGATTACTTTTGTGGATACCTTAAAAGGATTGTTTTCCAATGCTATATTTCTATTTGTGTCCTTCAGATCTCCTTTCCCTTTGAACATAACCTTTACTATTGATTGTCTCCACTGATCTGGAATTTTGGCTATTTCTATGCATTTATTATAAAGTTTCATCCAAATTGGTGCTAGTAGATGAGCCGTGTCTTTAAGGAATTCATTACATATCATATCTGGTCCTGCAGCTTTTTCCCTTTTGGTGGATTCAATAATGTTTTGAACATCATTTGTAGTAAGTGGAGACCATGCTGCCGTCTCATGCATTGTATGCTCTTGGTTGGTTTCAGGTGTTCCTTCTTTGTTGAGGGTGTCTTTGAAATGTCTCGTCCATTCCTCCATGCTGATATAGTGGGTCTGAGCCTGCTTTCAAGGACGAATTGCCATGAATGGATCTCTCCTGGCTTCCTCAACTCTTCTTCTTCCTTCTTCCCTGCATGCAGTTTTCTTCTCCCGTGTTAGTGTTTTGTATCGTCTTCTTTTCTCGGTGTATGTCTGAAGGAGTGCATGATTCTCGATGTCCGATTTTAGTCGGTGTAGAGCTTGCAGCACCTCTTTCCTTAGTAGGAAGCACTCTTGATCGAACCATGCTTTTGCTTTTCGCACTTTCCTCGGGCTGGCTGCTTGTGTTAGGAGTTTCTCCAGTTCATGCAGCTTCCTCTACATTTGAGTAGTCAATTAGTATTTTGATTTGTTCCATCTGTTCTTGGCATTCTTCCACTTTCCTGACATCCAATCTCCTTGAGAGTGTTCTTCTTTCTTGTTGGTTCTTTGCCTTCCATTCACTTTGTATTGGAATGTGTTTTCTTGTTGGTGTGCGGTTCGTATTCCAAAGTGGGTTGATATACCTTTTATTTCTCCTCTTATGAGGGCGATGTCTATAGTGCTTTTGCCGTTGCGGCAAATATATGTAGGGACATTTGTGTCATTTAGCAGGATGAAACCTTCTTCTTGCAGTGAATCTATTACTAATTTTGTTTTGTGATTTGGTATGTCCAACCGACAATTTAAATTCCCTGCAATAACTAAACAGATAACAGATAATAATAAGGGAAGAGGTTTCATCTAAGGATAAGGTTTCAGCTGCTCCACCTCCTGTTTTATGCATGTTGATCTTATCCTCGACCTTCTGTTATTTCGACCTGTGCTTAAAATTGTCATAAAATGATTTCAGCTGCTTTTTAGATGTTTTTAAAACAAAATCTCTAGCATTAAACATGTCTGTTAACTGTTCCAAAGTTCTTTCCTTTCTTTTACAGTCACACCATCAGTTCTCTTAGTTTCTATTACATCTTTCTTTTCAGCAACTAACCTTACCATTAGTGCCTTCTCTTCTTTGGAGAAATTCTCTCCCGTTTTTGTAAAGTTTCTTTGTTGTCCATTTCTTCCTAGTAGTTAATCAAAACAATATTAAATAACTAACTTTTAGATATGAGTTAATTCAATAGAGAAACATTACATAACTCATGGGAACTGAATTCTACTGCTTTCTAACCTTCTTTTGTATTACTAGCGAATCAGAAAGGCCAACATATATTAATTTGTCGTTGAAACCTCAATATTATTTTGATGAATCGTCATATTTGACGAAACCTCAAATAAAGCCAATGCGTGTTGGTGAAACACTTTTCATTTTAACGAATTGTCAAACCTTGAACGACCAACATATTTGATGTTCATCAAGACCTTTTGACGAAGGTTGGTGAAACCGGGAGATAAGTTCCATTTCCAACTATCACACTGAAATTGCCATTTAGCATCATCCTACCCTTACTGCTGACCCCAATTATGATGTCACTCAACACTTCAAAAGATCCATCTGTGAATCAGTGGTTGAGTGTCCGCATTAAGATCCCACGATAGCAGGTTCAAAACTAGCAAAGGCAATCACACTTTTGACGGTCGGAAAAAAAAAAAACTTATGAACTTCATCCTCATTTGCTCCCTCACATGATGAGTAGACAGACAAAATTCTCATCCTAATTCCATCCACATCATTTGCTCATTTATGTGTCTAACAGAAACTATGCAGAGATGCCAACTTTCAAGAAAGGCAATTTGTAATGCAACCGTTAGGGCATCGGGGGGGGGGGGGGGGGGGGGGGGGGGATGGAATTTTTTTTCGAAATCTTACTAACTTTTTTAAAATGCTATTTTTTCAGGGCGTTGACCTACCTTTTGCCCCTACTTGCATCATGTGATATGAACCTGCGTGTAATTGGAATGGAGGAAGTGTGGTGTTGAATGTGAGCAAAGGAACGTCAAGGACGACACAAACACCCTGTCCTCAGGCCAGGGATATTAATCATTTACAATTAAAAACCCCTGACCCAGCAAGGAATCGAACCCAGGGCCGCCGGGTGACAGACGGACGCGTCGCCCCCTACACCACGGGGCCGGACTCTTACTAACTTACATATCATTGAAATATCAATGAACAACGTTCAATTCAATCAGATATAACATATTCAAAGACTGGCATATACAGAGTGTATGATTCTTACCTGTTAAAGTAACAGGTGATCTGCAGTATATGTATATCTGAGTGGGTTGAAGAATCATTTCTTTTGTTGAGTACTGTAGTTGCTCCCTTAACAGCTTGTATTCCTGTTTGGTAAACATACAGTGATAACGTGCTTTTTCTTTTGGTATCATGTGCATCCTCTGCACTAACAGATCACTTAACAGTTCGGAGTTCATATTAGCACGGAATTCAGTCTTGTTCTTCCTCATCATGCGCATCTGAAAAATTGCAGCTACATACACACTATAAAACAAGTGTGAATGAGATTTTGAGGAATGCAGTAAACAGGGCCATTCTTTCGAGTATTCCTCCCTAAATATTTGAAGTATTTTTGGTTTATTACTAGCGTCACTAGTAATGGTAACGTCATCACACGTATTTTCCTGTACAAGAAATCGCTTCATTATTTCAAACCTTTTGTATTTCGTAACACATGATTAGCATATATCCTAGAAGAGCAAGATATGTAAATTTGGAAACCAAAATTGCAATAAATACTTCAGTCATGCACACAGTATTCACAATGAAATGGAGTTTGTCCCACTTTGCCGCCAAAACAAAGACAGAAGAACTCCCATACTTTGCATGGAAGTGAACATCTCCACAAGGTATACCACTTCCCTGGTGCCTACGTTTCCGGTACTGCGTTTGGCACGTGAAAACTCAAAATATTCTTAAATGAGGGACAGGAAAGGGGTATAAATGATTACTGAGAAATCCAAAAATAATATTCTGAGAATTCAAGCTGTAATGGCATTCCTTGTGTATCCTTTTGAACACTTCATAGAGTTAGATTTAAAAATCAACAAAAAATCAATTTGTGGTGTGTGATTCGTAAAGGCGTAATTATGATGGGTAATTCATAATTATTACGATTGAATTGTAATAGTTGGCATCTCTGACTATGTTGCGCGCAATTATATTCCTGATGAATAGTCCTACCCCACACTCTGCCCTTACCTTTTAAACACCTAAACAGTTTCCTTTTACGGATCCACCAAGTATAATCTGGAATTAATTTTTTATGTTATGTAAATAATATAATTTAAATACGATTCAAATGTAAATTATGTAAATAATAAATTTGAAATTATACTTGTGAGTACTGTCAAGGCAGATCCAAGAAAGGAAACTATTTATAACAGTCAATACAGACCAATTACACCAAATATGCTCAAAATCGTAGATTCTTTGTAACACCTGTTAAGAACAAACATTCTTGACCCAACTGTCAGATTTGAAGCAGATGCACCGTATCGCCCTGTGGTGTTGCCTTTTCTAAGTCAAAGAAAACAGCCAGCAAATGCTGTTTTGGGAGAAAAGCGTCCTGGATAGAACTCTCCAGGCGTACCAAGTGGTCAGTAGCTGAGCGAGCGGCTCGCAACAGCCTGTTGACGTTGATGAAGGAAAAAAGATGATATATTCACCAACCATTCCATATTATCTCAATAAGTACAACCTTGAGGACATCAAGGTCATAGGGCTCATGCTGGGTGCAAGGGGCACCATTCCTAAACTACGGGTCACCTACTTACGATGCTTTGGTGTACCGAATGAGACCATCGTGAGCTGGAGCATACAAACATTGAAAGCCTCGATAGCAATCTTGAGGCATCTCGGCTACGCTCCATCCACTTAATTACAGCAATGAAAGTAATTTATCTGCTGTTTCTTTCTTTTCTGTATATTATCAACGTAATGATTGTTTTTTACTCTGTACAAAATTTATATTGTATGATATTCTTTGTCGCTTTGGCAACCTCAATCATTTGAGGAAGAATAATATAATAATGCCTATATCTTCCTCATTATCTCCCCTTACTCAAATATCATGAACTCCTAACACATCCAG
The DNA here is from genome assembly GCF_040414725.1 of Anabrus simplex. Lineage (NCBI taxonomy): Eukaryota > Metazoa > Arthropoda > Insecta > Orthoptera > Tettigoniidae > Anabrus > Anabrus simplex. The sequence continues at coordinate 964,136,726 of NC_090265.1, read as the reverse complement.
ACGCATCCTCGTTGCTGACACAACCAGTTCTACTTTCTTCCATAAGCCCCATTAATGCTGATAGTTTCCCACTGAATTACATATCATTTGCAAAGTTGTTTCCAAGGAATCCCTCGCCTGTCAGATGGAATTGGAACTCTGTTTCTCCCCCAGAGGCCTGAGACTTGCTTAAAATATTCTGAGCTCTGTAAATTCTGTGAAGCAGGATGCTACCTTACTTACACACAGTGCCAGTGAGAATCTCTCTTCTAATGGGTTAGAGACCACCAGTGAATTGTATAGTCCTAACTGCCTGAGCGCAAAGAGGGCCAAGACTCAGAATATGTCTGAGATGCTCACTCCTATTCCATATCAACTAGCATCCTAACTCTCAGGACCACTTACTAGGCCACTCAGCCATTGCTCATGGTTCACGAACTGAGACGTGACAATAACCCACACCACGAACCACAATAACCAAATAATATAGTTTATATCATCATATAGTAGCACTCCCTACCCAAAATAAAGAAAACCAATGAAGAAGCTAACCTCTGTTAGGTCTCTGCCTTTTCCCTCAATGATCTATATTCCTTACTACCCCTATCCTTACATTTCAAATTGTACATGTTTCTGAATTATAACAATTTACACACAACACTTATATTAAAATTATGCAATAAATATTAACTTACACTTCCAAAGTATTTATCAAGTAACTCAACGTAACGATGAATTATCTCCAAAGTTAAGAGCTCATTGTCCTTTTGTTCAATGGCACAGCAGAAGTATAAACTGGCATATCTGAAAAAATAATAGTATCAATGAACACTTGAAAAATCGAGAAATCTTGCAATAAATAAACAAAATAATATTGATTTTCAGCAATTTACTAAGTTTAATAAGGAAAAATACTAGATGTGTTTAATACTCCTGAAAACGTAAGTACAGATGATGAAAGACTATTCATCAACTATTGTTTAGTATGATCCATCAGAGTTGTTCTTAGTATGACAGTTGTATATACGGTGACCTACAGGATAGTTAACCAACATGTTTTAAGTAGTTCAAGCATAGAGAAATGCTATATGACTTTTACAGTAAATATGTTACCTGTTAATATTATCTATTTCTTCAATAAGGTCAATAATCTAAGTTACTGTAAGCTATGTTAAATTATTTTGATCAAGATACGATGTTTCAAAGATGCAACTTTTGAACGTAAATATCGAGAAATGTCCTAAAGTTAGTCATTTCAATTATCACTCACACTATAAACACCAAAGACTACTATATCTATCCATGTTACTAAATGTTTTCTCTTATTTATTCACAACCCCGAGATATGTGCTTCATGAAGTTCAAACCGCATGACCGAATTCTACAAGGTAAACATGCTACATTTAATGAAGTGAATGAATTACACAGAGATATCCTTGCATGTCCAAACTGGTGATTAAATATGATTCAAATGGAGTGCAGTATGTGATCCAGTTATTTTTCTATCCTCTCTTTTCCTGTATTTATCCAGCTTTCTTCTTATCCTACACTTCCCACATCAAGAAAACGTCTGTCCAGACAGCCTCTCAATAAGCATTATACGGAAATGAAGTTAGGAATGGATTTGGAAGTAAGGAGAAATTGAAGGAACTTACTAGGAAACTGAATTCAACAACAACAACAACAACAACAAAAAAGGGCAGTTAGGACAACATAATTGGCAGTCACGCGAGTTTTAGTGAAAAATGGAAGGGCATGTACACGTACCTTAAGGCAGAAACAGGTTCTAGGAAGGTCATTCCAGGAATTATTAATGAACAAGGGGAGTGTTTAGGGGTGCCGGCGCTAACTGCTTGCACGTCGGGCTTCAGCCTGTGACATGCCTCCTGCGTGTTCTAAGTGGCAACATGAGTGAGTCAGCTGTTCAAGAGTTCATTGAATATGCATGTTGTATTATATCCGGCTCTAGAAATATGCTGTATAAATTCATCACAACTCATCCCCGACCCTGAATGAAAAATCAAGACTAAGGGGTTGACAAACAACAAGTGTGTTGTCTTTTAGTGCGAAAAAAAGTAAAATGAGTCAAAAATGTCACACATCGCATCAGCCAATGGCAGAGCAGCTCTCTGGAAAGGCCTACCTATGAGGTAATCTAGTTATATTGGGAAATGTATGTGTGAGATTGTACAGAATGTAAAGATAGTTGGACACAAGGATTATGTCTAGGTAGAAGAGATGACTAATATTAGTGAAGTGCTGAAATCTATATATATATATATATATATAAAATAGTTTTGTCTGTACATTGCTCAGAATTTGAAAAGAATGGTATTTCTGTATCAGTCATGTCCACAGTAACAAGGAAATGCACTTTTTACTTTTCCGTAATTTCTGTCTGTCTGTCTGTCTGTCTGTATGTATGTATGTATGTATGTATGTATGTATGTACACGCATCACGAGAAAACTGCTGAAGCGAATTTAATGAAAATTGGTATGTAAAGTCGGTTGATCAACCGCTACAATCTAGGCTATAAATTATTTTATTCACACTGAGTGAAATGGTAGTTTAGGGGAAGGCCTGAAATGTAATTCTTAAATCTTTATGTTATTAGTGGTCATCTCTTAATGAAAATCAGTATGCAAAGTCGCGGTAATAAGTCGATATGATCTAGGCTATCAATAACTGCATTCACGTAGAATGAAATGGTAGTTTAGGGGAATGCCTAAAATGTAATTCTCAAATATTTATGTTATTAGTAGTCGTATCTTAATGGAAATTGGTATACAAAGACGGGGAATAAGTCGCTACAATCTAGGCTATAAATAATTGTATTCACGGGGAGAAAAATGGTAGTTTAAAGAAGGCCTAAAATTTAATTCTCAAATATTTATGTTATTAGTGGTCGTATCTTAATGAACATTGGTGTGCAAAGTCGGGAAATAAGTCGCTATAATCTAGGCCATCAATAATTTGATTCATGATGAGCGAAATGGTAGTTTAGGAGAAGGCTTAAAATGTAATTCTCAAATATTTGTTATTAGTGGTCATATCGATAAATACTACATAACTAATATAACTTTAGTTATGTAGTAAGTTAGTAGTAGTAACGTAGTTATTAAATTTCTGATCAATTATGTCTTATATATTGTTACCCCACTGGCTATAATCACAGAGATATTCATGAATTAGGATTTTTGTTACTAAGTCCATATCAGCGCTGAGTCACGAGAAAATGGGTAAACAGAATTTAATGAAAATCGGTGTGTAAAGTCTGAGAATAGGGAAGTACAGTCTACGATATAAATAATTTTATAAGACACCCTAATATTACAAATCCAAAAGAAAACTAATGTGAAGGCCTACAGTATAGAAAGCTCATAAAATGGATCAACAAAAACATTACATTGACCATTGTTTGTTGTTATGTGCTTTGTGTCTTCTATTTCCACCCATCTCCAATAGATAGGATTACTGCTGCGTACCGAATATTTTTTAAAATTTGCTTTACGTCGCACCGATACAGGTAGGTCTTATGGTGACGATGGGATAGGAAAGGTCTAGGGGTGTGTAGGAAGGGGCCTTTGCCTTAATTAATGTACAGCCCCAGCATTTACCTTGTGTGAAAATGGGAAACCACCGAATACCAACTTCAGGGCTGCCAGCAGTGGGGTTCGAATCCACTCTCTCCTGGATGCAAGCTCACAGCTGCGTGACTCTAACCACATAGCTAACTCGCCCAGTCGTACTGAGTGTAACAGCCTGCCTGAGTATTGGCAGGAAGTAGCTGGGGAGTTAGATAATTTTCTTCTTTAGCATGCCATTCCTCTGGTTCATAAATTTTCTGATACTACCGGAACATAACACACTGGTTCATCATAGCACTCGAGCTATTCAGTCCCTACTCTGAGGCACTGATTGGAATGGGCAGTGTGCATATTTAACGGAATAATGGCAGAGGAGTGTTCACAGCAGTCTGCGACCTGGTCATTCCAGCTCTGGAACTTTAGACTGTTAGATCGGCACCGTAGTACTGTTACATGTAATAAATATCATTTTTGGTCCGTATTGATGATATTTGATTGAAATAATAACATTAAGCTATTTATTAGACCACATGATCAATATAAAATCATCTTGGATGATTTACATAAATTTGCTAACTAATAGTGGTACATGTTTTGCCTTCCCTGAAGGCATCATCAGCCATAGTCTTAACCTTAAATTAAAAATAAGTGTCTAAATAACATGTAATAATGAAATGAATTTTAAAATCTTGAAGAGATTTGAAGTAAAATAACATTAAAAATAACAATGATGATTTAAAAATACAATGTGATGAGATATAATAGTGGAAGTATTAACAAAATTAACATTAGAAGGCTGCTAAAATAAGTGCAATGGATAAAACAACAGATTGTTATACAACAAGTAGTAAAAGTAAACTCATGACAGAATATGAAAACTTATTTATTTTCCTCGACCAACATTTTAATAAAGATAAGAACCTAAATGACACTATTGATAAAAAAAGCCCCTTGTATGAACAGATTCTTATTTTATTACGAGAATCAACTCCCCTCACCAACATATTCTTAAAAATCTTCAACCTCACATCAATTAGCGTTCCCACCTCCCCTACAGATATATACCCCCCTCCCTTCCCCCCGCCGCTAGTACCTCTAATTCAAATACAACCAATAAACCCATAGCCACACCCACCGTAACATCGCTCCCTCCAATAGCCTTACACCGATACAACACGCTCAGTAATACACTCTCTTCCTTCCCTCCCACCAATAGCAGCCCCCCTCCAATAGTTACGTCAACGCAAACAGATCCCCCTCCAGCACAAACCTTCAGCTATAACACACGTAGCAAGAAGTCTACTGTTGCAAATACTTCTAACTCATAACGTTACAAGCTATCTTTGTCACCGTCAAATGGTAAGTGCACACGATTCTACTTCAATATTTTCAAATATCTTTTCACACAATTAACTCTACGTTTCTTGCTTCCTTTTACAGATTCCACTATTATATGCTTTTTCAACTAAAATATCTACAAACTCACAATTTACAACATTTGAGCATTACTTCAAATTTTGAGATGGTCCATAGAGATCCTATTTGAAACTGCTCTCCAACTTCTATTCTACAACTTCATATCCTCAACGTGTTCTACAACTTCACCATATGCCTCTGACTTTCGTCTTTTATCTTCAAGATCATGATTAACTTCGGATCTCTCGACTAACTTTGACTTTTATTCTCTCTTCTGATTATATACGAATTTTCGCCATCGTCTAATTATAACTGCCAGACTATCAACTTTATTTTTATGCAATCTTACTACTTGTTGTATAACAATCTGTTGTTTTATCCACTGCACTTATTTTAGCAGCCTTCTAATGTTAATTTTGTTAATACTTCCACTATTATATCTCATCACATTGTATTTTTAAATCATCATTGTTATTTTTAATGTTATTTTACTTCAAATCTCTTCAAGATTTTAAAATTCATTTCATTATTACATGTTATTTAGACACTTATTTTTAATTTAAGGTTAAGACTATGGCTGATGATGCCTTCAGGGAAGGCGAAACATGTACCACTATTAGTTAACAAATTTATGTAAATCATCCAAGACGATTTTGTATTGATCAGGTGGTCTAATAAATAGCTTAATGTTATTATTTCAACCGTAGTACTGTTCGTTAAAAGTGAGAAAGTGTGCGGTTTTTCATTTGATTGAGTATTTTATAACATTCCTACTAACGGTTTTGTAATTACCTATGTTGAATTCAATTAGGAAAACCACAAAGTCAGTCTTTCTGAGAATCCTGTTGCGAAGCACGGGTACATCAGCTAGCTTTCCTATAATAATGATGATATTTAAATATATACAAACTGAAAACTACAAATGCAGCTGTAATTGATATGATTTCTGGAGATATACAATACTAGAGGCAAGGGTTTGGGATAAAGTAGCATATCTGAAGGACATATCTGATTACTGATTGCATGAAGGAGCTATAGTGAATGAATGGAGAGTTGCCATAGCAGCCCAAGTGTAACAAGGAAAGGTACATACCAGTCAGTTTGATATGTGTTGCATGTAAGCTCTAGAGAAACATTTTGACTGACTATATTGGACACGTTTACAAAATTACTATTTGGTAGAAGGCAGTTTGGATTCAGGATCAACTTGCAGGATTCCAACAAGAAACAGCAGATATTTTAGATTCTAGATGTCAAATGGACTGTATAACTATTGACCTATTCAAGGCTGTTGATAGGGTAGATCGTGAGAGACTACTGACAAAAACGAGGTCTACTAGGCTAGACAAAAGGGTGATTGAATGGGTTGCTAAATTTCTATAAAAGAGAACTCAAAGAATTAAGAGTAGATGAAGCACGTGCTGATCCTGTAATGATTATGATAGGGTTTCTGCAAGGCATTATTATTGGACATTTCTATTTTCTTATATAAATAAATGATACGAGTAAAGCACTGGAATCACAGATAAGGTTTTTTGCTGATGAAGTTATACAGTATAGCGTAATATATAAGTCCCCGGACTGTAAATGAATGTTAAAAATAACCTTGACAAAGTTGTCATACTGACAAATGACAATGGTGTGATGGAAAACAGGGTGAATAGTCCGGTTGTAAGTTTCACTAAGAGGAACAGTCCTCTTATTTTTAATTATTGTGTTGCTGGAGTGAAAGTACATCATTAGGATCACTGTAAGTAACAGTGTTCATAGGTATATAGAAATATCTTCATTGGGGTAATGTGCTGACTTTGGGGGGTAAGGCGTTTTCTGTTCCCCCACCACCAAGTGATCTTAACCCTGCTGTTCTGTTCACTTTTACCTGACAAATATACTGTTTGGGTCAACATGACCTGACATACCAAAATGCTGTAGAAATCTTGTAAAAACATACATTTCTGTATAGTTGTTAGCTATCAACATTGCTGTTCTATTCCAATACCTTGTTGATGATAATAATAATAATAATAATAATAATAATAATAATCCACAAAACTTTATTAAAGTGCATTTCCTATTTAAATATTCACATGAATTTGAAATAACAGACAGTTGTCAATACAATTATCTTAGAAAACACTACAGTTCTTTTCTTACTTCTCTTCTTACTGATTGCAGTGTGGACGCAAGTAGGTGACATGCATTTTGCAAATATTTTTACTACATTTTCCACATAACATGTTTGTTTTATTGTCACTGCTTGATGGGCAGAACTCACAGCGTGCATGTTTCATAGATTTTCTTGTTGTTACTGACACACACACACAAGTCACATCTTTATGCTTTCGGATGCTTCTGATCATTCTCAAAGAATCTTTTCTTGAAAAATGCATTCTTGATGCAACGTGTTCTCTTATCAGTGACTTTCCAAGTTCCTCCAGGAGTATTCACCTACTAGTCAATTTGCTCGTATTCCATTTAGGGTCAATTAAGTCCACAAGATATGCACTATAAGCAGAAACATCAAGACTATTGTAGAAAACTATCTCTGGCCACCTTTTGGTTTTTCGTTTGCATGTATATGTACCTGATAGCTGATCAAGCATGTCTGCAGCCCCCTTGGTTGAATTAAAGTCCAAAATCATTTTGGGCTTCTCTTCAGCCCTGTTACTGATTTCCTCATCATGGTGGAGAGTGTTCATACGTACAACATTCTTATTTCTCTTAGGAATATAATTGACAACAGTAGTGTCATTTATGAAGTAAAATGAACAGCTAGTACCAACTTATTTGTCATTTTATGTGGAAACTCCAGATTATTTTTTTCTGTACAGTTGCCAGCATAGTCAATTTCCTTCTCAGAAGCAGCTGTCCCAAATTGTATGACGTAAAAAAGATGTCACACATGATATTCTGACCATGTAACTCACTAGTGAGATCAGATACTACCCTTACTCCCTGATTTCTTTCTGGTGCCAGTCCCATTGCCTGCTAACTCCAGGGGTACTCTTGATGATGTCCGAACCTGGTAAGTGGCGGCGGCGTGCTGGTGGATATAACTGCCATTTTATCTTCCCATTTTTAGAAAGAAAAGTCTCTACACTATTTTGTACAGGCTGTGGACTGTTGTAATTGTCAATAGAACACACTCCTTTCAGATGCATTACTGACATGATCTTCGAACTCAGAAAGTGATAGTTCATCTGCCTAGGGACTTACTAGTTCTTCCAAGTCATCATCAGTCAATGGTCTAATCGCCAAATCAAACTGAGCAGAAATAAAGCATTCAGATTGTTGAGAGCTGATTTCCTAGGAAGAGCAAGAAACAATGCTGTTGTTGGAAAGGCATGGAGGCTTAGTTGATTTTTTTTTCTATTTGCTTTACATCCCACCGGCACAGATATGTCTTACGGCAACGATGGGATAGGAAAGGCCTAGGAAATGCAATGAAGCAGCCGTGGCCTTAATTAAGGTACAGCCCCGGCATTTGCCTGGTGTGAAAATGGGAAACCACGGAAAACCATGTTCAGGGCTTCCGACAGTGGGGCTCGAACCCACTATCTCCCGATTACTGGATACTGGCCGCACTTAAGTGACTGCAGCTATCGAGCTTGGTGCTTAGTTAATTGTTAAAAGTAAGTTGGAGTGATAAAAATCACTATTCCCATCAAATATAACAAAAACATTCAACATTTCCATTCTTTAAAAATAAATCCGAATAACAGTAATCATATTTGTGTCGGATCAAAATGACCCGAACGTTACATATTTTAAACTATTTTAAAACCTTTTTAAACATGTGCTGCTCTTCTATTTTCAGACAAAGTCACCGAGTTTCATAAATATATATATCTATATATATAAAATAAGAGTTTTGTCTGTACATTGCTCAGAATTTGAAAATAATGGTATTTCTGTATCGGTCATGTCCACAGTAACAAGGGAATGCACTTTTTACTTTTCTGTAATTTCTGTCTGTCTGTATGTATGTACACGCATCACTAGAAAACGGCTGAAGAAAATGTAATGAAAATCAGTATGCAAAGTCGGGAAATAAGTCGCTACAATCTAAGCCATAAATAATTTTATTCACGCTGATGAAAATGGTAGTTTAGGGGAAGACCTAAAATTTTATTCTCAAATATTTATGTTATTAATGGTCCTATCTTAATGAAAATCGGTATGCAAAGTCGGAAAATAAGTCGCTACAATCTAGCCCATAAATATTTTTATTCACGCTCAGTGCAATGGTAGTTTAGGGGACGGCCTAAAATTTAATTCTCAAATATTTGTGTTATTAGTGGTCCTATCGACAAATACTACATTACTAAAGTTATATAGTATTAAACTTCCGATCATTTATGTCTTATACATTTTTACCGTACCGGCTATGATAACAGAGATATTCATGAATGTGGATTTTCGTTGCTAGGTCCATATCAGCACCAAGTCACGAGAAAATGGGTAAACAGAATTTAATGAAAATCGTTATGTGAAGTCAGGGAATAAGGAACTACTACTATAAGTAATTTCGTAAGATGCCCTAATATCACAGAGTCGAAAGAAAACTAAATGTATAGGCCTACAATACAGAAAGCTCATAACACTGAACAAGAATAACAGTACATTGACCATTGTTTGTTATGATGTGCTTTGTGTCTTTTGTTGCCAGTCATGTCCGATAGACGGGAGTACCGTTGTATACCGAGTATATTTTTAATTTGCTTTACGTCGCACCGACACAGATTGGTATTATGGCGACGATGGGATAGGAAAAGGCTAGGAGTAGAAAGGAAGCGGCCCTGGTGTTAACTACGGTACAGCCCCACCATTTGCCTGGTGTGAAAATGGAAGACCACGGAAAACTATCTTCAGGGCTGTCGACAGTGATTTTCGAACTCACTACCTCCCTGATGCAAACTCACAGCTGCACGCTCCTAACTGCACGCTTAACTCGCCCGGTCGTACCGAGTATAACAGCCTTCCTGAATATTGGCGGGAAGTAGCTGGGGAGTTAGAGAACCTTTTCTTAAGCATGCCAATCCTCTGGTTCATAAATTTTCTGATACTACTGGTACGTAACAAACTGGTTCATCACAGCAGTCAATCCCTACCCTGAGGCACTGATTAGAATGCGCAGTGTGTATGTTCATGGCTGTCTGCGGTCTGGTCATTCCAGCACTGGAACTTTGGAATGTTAGATCGGCATCGTAGTACAGTTCGTTAAAAGTGAGAACATGTGCGGTTTTACATTTGATCGAGTATTTTATATGATAACATTGCTTTTAAACCCTACATTCCTACTGACGTTTTTGTAATGGCCTAGGTTAACTGTAGTTAGGAAAACCACAAAGACAGTCTTTCTGAGAATCCTGTAGCGAAGCACGGGTACATCACCTGGTTGGTATTTAAAATATGAAAAGTGGCGTGTATATTCATTTCGGGTCAGAATAGCAGGATTAAGGGGGCAGAATGCCATTTGCCCCCCTCCCGCCCCCAAATAAATTCTCCTAGTGTTAAGTCCCCTTAAAAACATGGAGCTCGGTAGTCTTCAGAGCCCCAGGTCATGAATTACAGTGTAAGAAAATTTAAAAAGAAAGTCCAAGTCCAATTTCTGGTTCTCTCAGGTCTGCTGTGGGATGGGTTGAGCTGCACTGATGAGCTTATGCCCAGAGAGTCCAGTAGGCTCTTGCTAATGTATCTGCAAAGAGAGTGGGGCACTTCCCTTGAAACGTTGGTTGAGCGATGAGTTGACGGGTGACTCTAATTGACTGACGGCTACCTGGAGTGCCTGGAGTTTCCATAGAAGTAATCAGTGAAATTAACATGTTATCTGAACAAGTTTTGTAAGTGTGAGTTAACACCATTTGGTCAGAAGTGGAGGTGTTCGAGCATGGCATGTTCAATAGTAGTAATTTCCTGTTATGTGGGTCTCACAATCATAAACCGTACCATACAATCAATCAAGAATTTATTTAGAACAATGTGAAAGAGAAAGGTGCATGACATGATATGTGAACGGTCATTGAAGTTGCAGAAGTTTGTTCACCCACTCTGCCTAGAAGGAGAAAAAATCCTGAACAGTATGACTATTCTGAAGATAATTCAGGAGAGCAGTTTGATTCAGTTGAACAAAGGTACAGGTGTCCATTCTTTGCAATCATAGATTAAGATACCAATGTTAATTGTTTGGCTACCCGTTTTGACATATCATCTTACAAATTCTTACTTGAACTCGAGCAGACCGCAGTTTGTTGTTATTGTTTATTATTACACAATTTGCTTTACGTTGCACCAACACTGTTAGGTCTTATAGCAACTATGGGATAGGAAAGGCCTAGGAGTAGGAAGGAAGTGGCCGTGGCCTTAAGGTACAACCCCAGCATTTGCCTGGTGTAAAAATGGGAAACCATGGAAAACCATCTTCAGGGCTGCTGACAGTGGCGTTCAAACCCACTATCTCACCAGGACTACTTGATATGAGAACTGGACAAAAATTCCATGGGAGAGCAGTGCGATATGTTCTGGTTGATTTCTGATAAAGGAGTGGTGTTATGAAAATATTGTAAACTTTGGGCCGGGAAGACTTGGGAGTAAGAAGATGAGATGCTCAACTATGTGGTGTATATATATATATATATTTTTAGGGAATGAATTTCATCATTAGGCCCATATTGATAGATATGACATTTTCTTAATTAAAGTTTTATTGACCCCCTAATCAATACAATATTCTTTTACTACGACTAGTTTCACCCAATGTAAACAACCATCTTCAGCAATTCATAGCAAAATAGTTTAAAAAAAGGACATAGTGTGAATAAAATTGAATGTCTTAATAAAACGTCAAATAGAATCTTAAAAAGCTATGACAACAAACATGGTCACAAAAACACACATATGTACACAATTAAAATATTCAGTATGGTTCATGTATACGTTTTAATGATGAGTGTAATTTGCAGTAATCAGGTTGCTAGTGTGTGTGTGCTGCACGAAGACAATGGACAGAAAAGCAATATGGTTACTTATCATTCCAGACCTCCAATTTATGGTGTAAATAAATCATTATTTTACAGCTACAGTTCCTTTAATACCAGAGACTTAAACATTGGTCACTCTAACCCAGATATGGATTCAGTGCACATGGAACTATGGTGAAAGCAGTAAGACAGTGTTACTATACTCTTAAATAAACAGTACCGTGTAAAAACACAAAGTGGCTATGTTCCATTTCTGCTCAATCGCAACATGAATATCAAAAAGGATATATAAACATATTCGTGACAGTGTCGCTATTCTACTGCAAATTTTGAAAGTGACACTTTCTAGCAGTCAGCAGCACTAATCATCATCTGAGCATAGATTCTTCCATCTGGCAGTTCAGTGGGTCATTTACAACAACTTACAGAGTTCTGGTCAGTGATTATCAGACAGTAAAAGTAAGACGGCTCTCTTCACTTTCATTCCTACCAATTTATGCCCCATCCTAACATGGCAACCAGTGGCGGCTCGTAATGATAAAAATGGGTGGGGCACATACAACATATTAGGAACACTAGGAATCAATTAAATTAATCTTACCTTTTTATTTCTTGTATATCAGCTCGATTCTCCTGTCTTTGGCAGTAGCAAATTCTTCAGTTACTCGATTATTGAAGTCCGGTATGGAATGTACCATCATCTTCTCGATCGATAACATCGCCAGTGCATTCAACCTCTCATTCCCCAAGGAACTTTGCAAAAATGTCTTTATTCTTTTCAGAGTGGAGAACGACCGTTCAGATTCAACAGTCATCATTGGTACGGTGACAAATATTTTTATAACAATCATACACTCGGAAAATGTTTGTGTCATTCTATTTTCATAGAAAAATTGCAAAAGAGGCAAAACACCGAATGCACAGCGAAGATCTTCACGGCTGTGCAACACTTCTAATTTGGTTTGCAATTTTGGACCGTTTATCGCAGGATACAGCTTCAGGGTCGTCTGGAAGTCATGCTCAGGGAAAGAATTGCAGTACTGAGGAAAGTTATCTATGACAAAAAGCTCAGATGCACACAGATGATCAGTGAACTGAAATCTATCATTGATGCTACTTATAATAACATCACAAACTTCCACGGCTGCCAGCCTATGGTTTGAACTGTTTGCATGATCAACGCATTGTCGTTTTCTCAGTGGCTCTGTTGAAAGGCTTTCTTCCGTTTTGTAGAGTTGGCGAACATTGGCTATTGCATTAACAAAATTTGTGACAAACACTCTCATCTTCACAGCATCAATGTCTCTTTTCTGAATGCAATCAAAGAATACTGCAACATGTGGCATAATCTTGTGATAAAAATTAAGCCAGTAGGTGAACTGAGGATCCTTCAGAGTTCGAACAAATCCTGTAGCCTCAGTGGGAGATTTCCTGTCGCTTGTTTCATGGTCTCCGATATCTTCAAAACATTTTAGCAAATTATCACGATGTTCATAAACAGTGTTCACAGTGCGATGTTGAAAATAACATCGTGTAGGTGGAACACTGCCTAACTTCTTATGAACTGACTCGATCAGGTAATCCATTCTTTTCGGCAATCTTGAAAAAAAAAGTCCCTATACCTTGCAAGCCCTGAAAAAATATTCTGCTGTGCGAGGATGAAGATGTCGCTTTCTGAAAAATAATATTGCCTTGATGAGTGTAGCAGTGAATATAATTTCCGTTGGGATATTTTTCTTTGACAAAACACTGAACCCCACCCTGACCGCTCATAACTGATGCTCCCATCATATGTTTGACAGACTAATTTTTCAGGGAATTTTTCTACTCCAATTTCACGCAACTGTTCAAGAATTGTCGCTGCTACACCACTGGCACTTCTAGCACTGATCCCAAAATAACCCCAGAACCTTTCATCAATTTCCCTTCGATCTGGTACCTCAAAATTATTGATAAAAGTGTTCTGCATGAATTGTCTGTAGTTTCATCAGCTTGGATGGATAAAAAGTCTACATCTCCTATTTCTGATACCATATGTTTCCTACAAACAGCCAACGTTTCTTCCAAAAGTTCATTTTGAACGGCCTTGGATGTTCCCTTAATCACACTTGAATTTTCTAAGTGGTCCTTCAAAACATTGTCAAGAGCAGCAGTGTAATTAATCAGTCCTTTAAAAACACCAGGGTTATCTGAATCCTCTTTCTCGTCATGACCACGCAAGGCCACCTCAAATTCCCCACAAAATTTAATAGCATCAATGATAGGCGACAAAATATATCTATTTTTGTCTACAAGCTCGTTGTGCTTTCAGATAGACACCCTATATCCATCATCGAGTTGCAACCTGTCAGCCTTCCCCAATACGGCAAAACTCATTTCGTTATCAAAATGAGTTTTCGACAAACAATGTTTTTTGCTCTTTTCTGGTAGATTTTTTAAGTCTTTCACTCCCGTTTTTGTCCATGTTTCTTCTCTGCCGAATAATGTACACGGGAAGAAAAACAGCGAATCACTTATTGGACAACCACACAGCCATTTTTGTACACATTCTTATTAAAACTGCGATTGTAGGTTCTATTTTTATCTTTGAACACTTGATTTATGCTAAGCTTTGGCTTTGGTCGGCCCATTTCTTTAGCTAATAATCTGTTTTTGTAATTAAAGAGATTTTGTTTGTAAGTAGCTCACTTGATTCATTTTAAAAACACTTATGCCCGCACAGGCATACACTCAGATACATCACACTAATCCTCACACACTTTTCAGACTTACAATGAACATCGACACCGATGGACACGATTAATCTAACAGACGTACAAGGTAAGCACAAGTTTGCTACAAACACTACTTTTGTGCGCGTTAATAATACATATGCCGACAAGAAAGTGTAGCTGGGTGCTATCTAGTAGGCTGTAGGAGAAGTAAGTTCAAAATATGAACTAGCGCTGAAGTGTCACGTCGTAGTAATACTGTGACCGGGTCAATGGAATTTGCCATAACTCCCTTCACCCCTCACAGCTCGCAGAATGAGGTGATGATGTTCAGGTATAAGAACGAGTCGGTCCCATCCAGGATTAGACCTTTACTATGTTACCTAGTTTAGTCCAGGGTTGCTAGAACAAGAACAACCTTGGTGAATCATAGCCTCTTAAACTCACTGAAGGTGGTCGTGACAGTAATCGTGCAAATGTTGTGTTCTGATTTTTATAATAGTTTTAATCGGTGCAGGGGCACGTGACCATGTGACCTAAAGGCAGAACAGCGCCTGATGGCAACTGATACTAAGGTTTTATTAAAGTAAAGAACCATTACGAAGGCTAGTCTGACAAGAATTAAGACATTTGCTAGTAATATAAATACCGATATGGTTAGTATGAACCAAATTAGAATGACAATGTTATTTATGAAAAATTTGAGAAGATTCAATGCCAGTTAGAAATACAGGACGATAGTGTAGATCATAAGCAGGACAGGGAAGAGTTTGACGAAAAATATGATCAGATAAAGGCACGATTATTAACTACAGTACATTAGGCAATGACGTCAAATCAGTGAATTGTAGGAACAGTGGGGCAGATCAGACAGTTCAGGGATGAAGTGCAAACAATATAAAGTAGCCTTTATTTATCAGTCAACATAGCTAAATAATTTGCTGACACACTGAATACCATTTCAAAATTCCTTTTCTTGGGAATCATCCAAACGGAATTTTAACAAATGTGTTTTGAATTTAGAGATTTACCACCACCTAAGTAATGAGTTGATGGAGACTATGGAACATGGCTCAACTTTTGGGACACTTTCGATGGGCTAATTATTAGGAATTCAAATCTTCCTGCTGTTCAAAAGCTACATTATTTAGTGTCTGCACTTAAAGGAGAAGTGCATCAACTGATAAGAAACCTTCCATTGTGTGATGATAACTTTCAGGTAGCATGGGATATAGTATATCAGAGATACAACAATGTGAAAATGATTGCTGCCAAGCACTTCAAGGCTATTTTAGCACTACCGAAGGCCGTCAAGGAGTCATCCAGAGAGTTGTGGCATCTTGTCAATTAAGTCACAAGTAATCTGAATGCAATACAGACCTTGTTATCAAAAACACCAGTGCATTATATGTTATCGTAATTATTACTGGACAGGTTAGATTCACAAAATAAGTGGGAATGGGAGTTGAAACATACGGAAGCGACATTTCTAGAACTTACAAATCTAGTAACATTCCTTGAACACAAGGCCCAAGCACTAGTCACAATCCAACATAACACTGTGAGTAATAAAGAAGTGAGGTCAACTGACAGCAAGGCAGTTTCAACAAGTTTAACAGGATATCTAAGTCAATGGTTGCAACAAATCCAGTGTTATCCTTTTTTAAACAATCACACTCAATTTACTAATGTCCATCCTCTATGGGTGCTAGTTTGCAACAGAAGGAAGAATGCATTTGAAAACACTATCTCTGTTGGAACTGTTTGCATTCTGACCATTTGCTAAGCAGCTGTACGTCCGGCACTTGCAAGCGATGCAATGGTAAACACCACACCGTACTTCATAATGATAAGCCTACCAGTCAACAGGTTGAACAGAAATCTACACAGCAATCCAACCACACTTCTAGGAACCAACAGGATTAATATATTCTACTGTCAACTGCCACTGTTAAGGTACGGGACGTGCAAGGTAAATTGCAGAGTTGTACAACAATCTTAGACTGTGGTTCGCAGTGTCACTTTGTAACGGAATCTCTGACACAAAGATTAAGGCTAGGGAAATGAAGAAATTAAACACCAATTCAAGGAATGAATAGTTCCTCCATGAAAGCTACGCACAACTGCAATCAACAAGTGGCAATTTTAGGGCTAATATCACTTGTATTGTGTTACCTATCATTACAAGTAATACACCATCAATGCACATATATGATGAACAATGGAATCTTTCTCCAGATATCCACTTGGCAGATCCCACCATCTTTCAAGCTGGAAAAATCAATTTACCTATCAGTGCAGAATGAAAAGACCAGGTAACTTTCCAATTCTGTATTGAACTGGGATGGATACATTCAGCAAGATACAACAACCTAATCAAGGCCAGTACTCGGCAGGAGTGGCGACATCATTGCTTACTACCAGGGGCTGTTTAGACTTACAGTTCTGATGATTCTGGGAGATTGAAGAACTCTGCATAAAGACCAAGAGGAAGAAGAATGTGAGAAGCACTTTGTATATTCCACCATAAGAGACAGCACTGGTAGATTTATGGTCCATCTTCCTCGTCGACGAGGTTTACAGCAACTGGGTGAATCGTTAAATCAAGCCTGCACCCGACTACAACAATTAGAGCAACGATTCAACAAACAACCAGAACTACGTCAGCAATATATAACCTTCCTGGATGAATACGAACAGCTAGAGCACATGGCGTGTGTACATGTACAGTAAAACGGAAAGGAGCTGTGTTATCTCCCTCACCACACAGTCTTCAAATCTACCAGCACAACAACGAAGACACAACTTGTTTTTGATGCATCAGCGAAGACTACCACTGGAGTACTCCTCAATGATACACTGATGGTATGATCCACCATCTAATAGGATCTGTATTCAATCATCCTACGGTTCAGAACCAACCATATTGCCTTCACCGCCGATACTGCCAAGATGTATTGCCAAATTAAGGTTCACCCTGAAGATACAAGACTACAAAGAACAGCGTGGAAAAGGTCCCCAGAAGAAACCATTGATATATGAGCTAAAATGTATTACTTATGGAACAGCATTAGCACTCTTCAAGCAACCAGGTGCTTGAAGCAACTTGAAGAAGGTGGATCTCAACATTTCCACGCAGAGATGTGTACTACAGAGACACTTCTACATGGATAATGCCCTAAGTGGAGGTGACAGTATTCAAGAAGCGTTAGCAATACAATCAGAGCTCACTAAACTGTTTCACCATGGAGGATTACAACTGATAAAATGGTGTTCGAATGATGATGCCTTGCTGAAAGCAGTTCCTGCAGAATGTAGAGAAACCAACCTATCTCAGCAATTTGATGAAGAGAATAGCGTCAGGTCACTTGGCCTGCTTTGGCCTTCATCCTCAGATAAATTCCTTGACAGCAGCGCAATGGTACGGCCGGGAGAATTAAGAGGCTTGAGGACTGGGTGTTTATGACGTCTGCCATTCGTTTCATCCTCATTAGGTCACCACCAAGCCTTTCCAGAGGCTGCTGCTACTACTAATACTACTATTATTACTATTATTATTATTATTATTATTATTATTATAATGTGGAACTGTACAGCATTACCAGTGGTTGTTCACTGGTTTTTTAGCTTCCTCGGTAGATCGGTGGTAGTGTCCGACCCATGATCACAGATTTGATTCTAAACAATACAAGAGAACACGAAACCCGAATGATTGCATTTAATTTTAGAAGAACTACCTGTAAAAATAAAATTATATTACTCCTATAACAGCAGCCTTGCAGTGTCTTCCTACATGGATGTAGAAGTAGACGGAAGTGAAAGACTAGCACTTTGGTATCTATATAATTAAGTATGTAGCCAGGAAGTATATACAATGAGGAACACATGGTGGTTTGGAATCGAACCGTGCTCATGGGTGGGACACCACCACTGATCAACCGAAGAAGCTAATAAACCAGTGGACAACGGATGCGTATAACCATTAATTAAATGTTTAATTAATAAACACTATTTAATTTGTATTGAAAAGGTGGAATAACTCATTTATTATTTCATTCGTTTTAATCAAAGTTCAATATGGACCCATAAAATTAAATTCATTTCTCTAGATACATTTGTAATACTGTAAAATTTTACTTAATAATAATAATAATAATAATGCGTGGCTTGGTGGTAACCTAATCTGAATTAGATGAGTTGCAAAGACGTTGTAAAAATCCAGTCCCAAAGCCACGGTAATTAAGAGTACGAGGAGGTTGATTCCGAGGAAGATTTGGGGTGTGCTTACCATTTTAAACTATCAGCGATTTATCTGCATAGTTCAGTTCACACCTGGGCGACTGGAGTGTGACATTGATGATGATGATGATAATTTCAGTTGCGAGAATGGGTTAACATGTACCTGTTTTATTACACACGGTTCAGCAATTTTACAAAAGTAACCCAACATGGTCAGTCACGTTATACACGGTAACTTCAAATAAACCAAAATTGTTCCGAGAACAATAATACTACTTAAATACACAAAATAATTTTAACAACTATAAACAATCAGTAAGATGTCTTACACATGCATCAACTAACCAGTGACACCGTAGTTCGAGTCAATCGTGTCACCTCGGAGTCTTCCCGAGAACTTTGAGCTCTCGCTCCCTCGTTAGCAGTGGCGAACTACCCAAGTGAAGCCTTGCCTACCTATCCCCTCGGTTCCCGCATGCATCTAGCCTGCATTCAGCAGCAAGCCGTGCGAGGTGAGTTGAGGGGAGAGGGGAGCAGCGCTTGGGCTGCAATATCCATCTCCAATGCCTTGCTCTCAAAAATACTAGCAACGTTTCTTCTATAATTTCATTCAAGTTTTGTAAATGGAACAATGTGTCAGATCATGGTCAGATTCTTACATTATAATGTGCTTTAGAATTCCACTGATAGCTTCACCAACAGCTTTGGTAGCCCTCAGTATACACCATTGAGAGCACATCAGGTTGCTACACGCAGGCCCTCAACTCCTTGTAGATCATTAAGACAGCTGTATTGGATTCCGAGAATACGACAAGTCATGAGATCTGACATTCATAAATGCTTTACTTGCTTCAGGCTAAAGGCAACTGTGTCCCAACAACTTATGGGAAAACTACCCACAGCACGAGTTCAAGCTAACCGTGCGTTTCTTAATACAGGCATGGACTATGCAGGTCATATATTTGTAAAACAAGGGGGTTGAAGCAAGGTAAGAATCGAGTGTTATGTAGCAGTAACATTTGTTTAGCAAATCAAGGCTATACATTTAGAATTGGTCAGTGACCTCAGTTCTGCTGCATTTATTGCTACCCTCTGACAATTTATTTTTCGTAAAGGAAAATATTTAAATTTACACAGCGACAATTGTCATAACTTCGGTGGAGCCCATCGTGAATGGCAGGGGCTTTATCAGTTGTTCCACTCTCAACAATTCAAAGCCAGTATTGACAAAATGGCTCCTAAGGAAGGATTTAAGTGGCACTTTATAGCACCAAATTCAGCATACTTTGGAGGGTTGTTGGAAGCAAATGTTAAAGCAACGAAATATCACTTAACTTAGAACATGACATCATGCTCAAGCTCTTACCCACACTAGACACTACAGGTGCAGGAATACACGGGAAGTTGTGGAAATACGTAGAAAACCTAACAATTTCAACAGGGACACTGGCTATCAATTAAGTTATACCTGGTTGCCAGCCATTAAGAATTTACATAGGTAGTTCCCTTCCCTGTCCCTTCACTACTGTTATTTCATCTCGGTGTTTTTTTCCAAATTCGTACGTTCCTCACCGCCAGACGTTTCATTCCAGGCTTGTGTCTATGTCATACACGTGTCAATGTCATATGTTACGTACACACGTTATGTGAACCGCTTAGACTGATTCTGATGGTTCAGTCAGTTTCCGCTTTGAATGCTAACGTTGTGCCACGTCCTGGGAGCCATCTGGTGGCAAATGAAGGTACCATTTCCACTTCTATTATAACGCATAAATTTAAAGAAAATTGTTTAAGAAGCCTTTCTCATGGACAGTCGAGATTTCATCTGAGGACGCAGAGCACAGTTCTTTGCGAAACATAAAGAATTTCACCTTATCTTCTTGACACAGCATAAGCCCTAAAGCCTATACAGTATCATGTCTATAAGTACGGGCCGTGAAAGCATCAATGGCAACATTAAATAAAGTCCTGTCATAATATCTGCAGTAGGCCACCCATAGTACAGTTTTAACTGAAAGCATGCAACACCAAGGCTGTATATTTGAAATACGGCAGATTCCTAGCAATGTCAGTGTTCATGACGGCCAGGTGCATATGGGTTAATCAGGGATAATACCAGGAAAATACTCCACAGAGTGCAACAGGGCTCAAACAAAATATCCAAATTCAACGTCAGGAATGTTTGCTACAAGAGATCTTGTAGTTGATACCATATTAAATATGCAATCAGATAAAACAACTGTAAAACATAATTTTAATTAAAAATTTGAAATCATCACTGACCCAAATTACTGAACAAAAGAGCCTGTTTATCCTGAGGATTACCTGATCTGGTTTACACATGGATCAAAAACATGTTTGCAAACAGGCTCGGGGTTATATGGATTTAGACCAAAAGTAAGTTTCTTCTTGGTGAAATATGCCATAGTATTCTAGACTGAAATACATGCAATCCAACAGTACACATATGAATATGTTAGAAGAGTTTTTAAAAGCAAAAAAAAAAAAAATCATATTTTTAGGCAGACGTGCAGCATTTAGGGCTTTATTAAGCACCAAAAATAGCTATATAAACTGGTAGAAGAAAGCTTTAATACACAGCTCAATCTTGGAGAACACAATGATGACAATCTGTAGTGGGTACCAGGTCAGAGAGGCACCAAGGGAAATGAAAAGGCTGATGAAGATGCTTGGCAAGGATCAGCATCATGCTTAATAGGATAAGCGGATGTTGACTGTTGGAAATTGCTCTTTTAAGAAAGGTCCACACATGCTCTATGCATTTCATGTCTGGGGAAGACACGGGCCAGTCCATTCAGCAGATACCACGTCTCTCCAGTTATCCATTCACAGCTGCTACCTGATATGGATGAGCATTATCATGCTGTAGAGCAAACCCATTAATTACAGTCTCTGCAAAACCACTTACTACGGGTCAGAGAATGTTGTGCTTATACATTATGACCATATTTCCTCGAATATGAAGCAGTGGTGTATGGTGCCAAACATGATACCTGGCAATATGCCAGCAAAAAGCATTTCCCTTTGTCCAGCTCTCGCCAGGCGGGATGTTGTTGGTTATCAATTCGGCTCTTTCATTATCATTCAGAGGTTACCCTTGTATTATTATTTGTTTTCAATTCGAATGATGACTTAAGGATATGTGGGTAACAACTCATTGGTCTTTGACCAGTCTGGACATACAAGGGGTGCAACTTTGCTTCCGCCGTTTTGTCCCCAACACTGGAGGCTTTAATGAAACAGATTACTTACACATGTATCATTCAAAGTAGTGTCCATTGCTGGCCACGACTTTCTCCCATCTTTCGGTCAGTGTTCAAATCCTGTGTCGAAAAAAATTGTTCATCTTTTGAAGCGATCCATGAATCGATCCAATTTGTGACTTCTTCATTAGATCAAAAGTGTCGGTCAGCCAACCCATGCGCCATTGATTGAAACAGGTGATAATCAGAGGGAGCAATGTCTGGAGAATACAGCGGGTGGGGTAGGACGTCCCATTTTAACATTCCCAGGTATGTTTTGACCTCTTTTGCAACGTCGGGTCGAGCGTTGTCGTGTTGCAAAATCACTTTATCGTGCCTCTAGCTGTAATGCGGCCGTTTGTCTTTCAATGCTCTGCTCAAACGCATTAATTGCGTTTGATAATGAGCACCTGTGATTGTTTCACCGGGTTTTAACACATCATAGTACACGACGCCGAGCTGGTCCCACCAAATGCAGAGCATGATCTTAGAGCCATGAATATTTGGTTTTGCCGTCGACGTTGAAGCATGGGCGGGATATCCCCATGATTTTTTGCGTTTAGGGTCATCGTAATGAACCCATTTTTCGTCCCCATTCAACGTCTCTTGGTTTCAACTCATATCGGACCCAAGTTCCTTCTTTCTCAATCATGCCCATGGTCTTGAGACGTTTTGAAATGGCTTGCTGTGTCACTCCCACTGATCGTGCCAATTCTGAGTTTGACGCGAGTCTTCACTCAGCAATGTCTCCAATTCTACATCTTCGAAAACTTTCTGTCTTCCACCACTATGCCGGTCTTTGACGTTAAAATCACCGTTCTGGAAGTGTTGAAACCACTCACAACACGTTCTTCCACTAATAGCGCCCTCACCATACGTATGTGAGAGCATTCGATGAGACTCAGCTGCTGTTTTCTTCATATTGAAACAAAACAGTAACACCTCCCGCAAATCCCGAGAATTTGGCTCGTACACTGCCATGCTCAATCAAGAACAACTTTATGATGCAGACACACATCAACTAAGTTTGAATGGGGTTATGTTCACCGAGGTCCTGCTAACTGCCTGACGTCTGCGATATGTTTCGTTCGACTGCTATGTACCGCTGTTGCCATCCATCAGCAAACGGCACCTTGTATTATGTCAGATGTGATTATTATTATTATTATTATTATTATTATTATTATTCTGCACTCTACCAAATGGGATTTGATGCTTACTCTAAGTCTTATTATGTGGCTATTTTATGGTCAATGGGTGAATTAAGTGTGCATGTTCAATTGTGATGATGGTTTTTTATAACAATGCAACTGAATATCTATTGCCCTTTGACTTATCTTGATTTGGTCAAACTTTTCTAAATGTCTTCCTTTTTTTTTTTTTTTCACCTTAATTAAGATATTATTCTATTTTATTGAAAATGTATCTCTTAATTATTTAACTGAAACAAAATCAAACTATTTATCTGGCTATTTTTCTCACTTCCCTATCAGTTAATAGTAATTGCCTTTTGTAAATGCTTTTATTTTATTATACTTATTATTTTATTTATTCTGACTTTATCACTGTAATTATTTATCAAGAATAGTGCTGGACCTCCAAGCTGTTGGCGGCGTTCTACCAAGAATGATTCATATGTCCTCCATATGTGCAGAGTTGTCATTAGGGTGTAAGCCAATTTGCACTTCAACAGTGAACAATATTCTGTGTCCAAGTCTGTTTGATGTGCACTCTAACCCATCGAACGTAGGCCACCTTGTGATGTCGTTGAAGTGGAGGCGACCTCTGGGGCCTTCTTGAATACAGTCCCCATCATGGAATCTATTGCGCACAGTTTTGAATTTAATAGCAACCTCTCTGGCGTAATGAAGCAGAGTAATAGCCGCGCACATAGGAGTCTGTGTGCAGATATGCGTATATACTGGCCTTGAACTACTGCTGATTTGCATGATGTTGATCTGCTACTGAATGTGTGGCTTGGAACTTTTTTTTTACAACCTGGAGACACCAATTTGATTCATGAAAACAATGTTGGCAACATAAACATGTCTCATATTCTGTAGCATCAAAGTGGTGATTTTGATGCAATCTGCCATAGACAGCATATGATGAGGCATATTTATTTATTTATTTATTTATTTATTTATTTATTTATACATTTATTTATCCAGGATCAGCAACAGCATAACGCCGAATTACAAAAATCCGAGCTATGTACAATAGATAGTAATCTAAAATGAAAGATATACAGGGTGAACAAAAATTGCTGCACGTGGAGATCAGCATGCTGTTCCTCATCGAAAAGGACCTTTTGGTGAGAGAAAGCCGAACACAAGCCGGGAGTAAGGAATATGGAATAGGGTCTTCATTCTGGTACTACGGGATGGGACATGGAGGGAGAATAAGGAAACTAAATCTGAAGACCTAAATAGACCATTAGCTGCTTTGTGTAGCAGCTTAGGTCAGCTACTTTCTTCCGAGCAGAAGTTTTGAGTTTTTTGAGAATAGAAGGCACAACAAGCTTGCTTGGATCTCACCTCAACTCAATGTACTGGATTTTTTTACCAGTTGTGAGTTGGATACCTCTAACTGTGTAGAAGGCATGGCTGCCATGATTTAAACAACATACTTACTGTCACAGAGATAGATAAACTACAAAATGTTAATTAAAAAAATGTATGAGTGTATATTATTAAAAAATAATTTTAAAATACATTCATATGTTTTCTGGAGAATAATGTCAGAATTTCTTATGTTATTCAATGTTACATCAATCATTTCAATGGTAACTTACCGTTTATAAACAATTTTAAGATCTTTCCATTCCAGAAAACTGCTCATTTTTGGTTTCCTGGCCAAAATAGTTGTAATCAATTCCCTTGTTATTTTCTTCTTCACTTTATCAGGGTGAGCCACATACCATTTCTGCAGACGCAGCTTACCTTGTCGACTGAAGAGTAACATGAACTGCATCTGAAAAGTGACAACTGAAATTAATAACAGAAAAATAGATGACAAAATAAAGTGATGCTTTCTTTTGTCTCTCTGGCTCTCTCTCTCTCTCTCTCTCTCTCTCTCTCGTACAGCCAGCAGTAAAGTACTCAGGATGTACTGTAATCTGAAGGAGGCTGCAGGTTACAAAGAAACGGGTGCCATTTCTTTTGAAATCCTTTTGTGTCAGTAGCTCTCAATATTTCTCAATGATCTTATGTCACATCAATCAATTGACTGGTAACTTACCATTTACACAGTTTAATGAACTGTCCATTTCAGAAAACTCAAATATAACAAAATAGTTCAAAGTATTCATTTGCTGTAGAGTATTATATTCCAATGAACAGAATCAACTGTGCAGGCTGAAGTATATGTTAGATCATTAAACCCTACCGACAAAAACATTATTTTAATACACAAATTGTAAATTAAGCAAACTGGATTCAAGTTTCGCCAACAAAAGCATTACTTGGAAGAAATAGTTCTATATACAATGAACATAAGGGAAATGTGTTTGAAGTTCTGCAGATTCAAAAGAAAAATCACTGGCATGTTGCAATAGAACTCAGTATGAAGAAAATATCAATTCAGACACTTTCATGAATGGGGAATATTTTTCAACAGCATTCAGGTCAGTCAATGATTAGGAAAGTTAGATAAATAAATAAAGCAATGCACTCTGATAAACGAATATGAACATTTTCTCCCTAATATTAGATTTTCTAATTTTAAGCAATAGGTAATATAAGCTGTGTCCTGTAACTTCTTGGTTTCAAAGAACCTATTAATACTGGGGCCATATGAATATAAATGAGTACTCTCTCCTGACTGGTTGAGAGAGTTTTTTCCCCTCTGAGATCCCCCTCTTCTTTCCACATGAATAAAAACTGATACGTAAAAGAAATGAATGCTCCGTGTCAATAGAGAAATCTCTCTGCTTTGCTGCCCATCGTCCAGTTGTGTGAATTAGCCAATAATCAACTTGTGTGCAGACACACAGTTTTCAATTACCACAGAGTTTATATGAGTGAACCTGTCATCATGAGAAGTGAATTCACTGCATACACGAGCATGCAAGAAGAGGAAACAAGAGATAACAACTAAATCTTGTCTTGCATTGTAGATCGTCTTGTTTTTGAGAAAACCATGCAGTCAGTAAGAAGAAATCAAGGAAAAATATCAGTGTAAATTTGGCACCCATATTAATGAAAATTAACAATAAGAGAAGACTTGTAACATGAAAAACTGACTAAAAGCTACTGAACGAACAAGACTGGAACATTAATTAATTAAAGGTTGGGAAATGTAGCTGTTCCAAATGATCCAAAGAGAAACAAATTCAGAAATGACCAGAGAACCAGGCAGGAATAATGACTGTTATTACTGATGTTATTACACGTACAGTATTATTAAACTTATTTTTGTTCACGCGGATAAGAAATATTCTTTCTACTATTACTACATAAATTTTTAAATTATCTTGCACACATGGACAAGATTCCTTACTCATAATAAAAATGTATTTTATAATATAACTTTTTGACATTATAAATGGCTTGAAATGCTTTATTTCAATGTGAGACCAATCTAGAGTTCCAGTACCTGAAGATAAAAAGGTGCGGCGCACTGCCCGCCATCTTTAGCATGATATAATAATTTTGTGTGATATTAATGCTAGCCTGGTGCAGCCCTTGTAAGGCAGACCCTCCAACAAAGGTGGGTTGCACCTGCCATGTATAGGAAATGCATGTTATTGTGGTGAAGGATAGTGTTGTGTGTGGTGTATCAGTTGAAGAGATGTAGGAGACAGCTCAAGCACCATTTAAGTTTAAAATCCCCAACTCGGTCAGGAATCAAACCCAGGGCCATTTGAACCAAAGACTACTATGCTGACCATTCAGCCAAGAAGCCGGACTTCAGCATGCCAAAGATCATCAACAGTAGCTGGAAAATTTATTTGGTCAACCACTAGGTCTTCAGCTACTCCACTTTGAAATCCTGGGTCAATGAAATTTTGCAAGAAAATTCTCGTCTTGTTCATGTGTAAGAGTTCCTCTCCTAGCTTTGCTAGACAGAAAATGTATTCACAACCATTCCCGATTTTGCTTTTCAAACATGTGAAATATTTTATAATAAGCACACAGAGCTCTGCACTCCTTGTATAACTTTCCTTCTCTTAAAACTGGTATAAATTTAGCCATATTTTTCTTCCCCCCCCCCCACAGGTAACACCATCACATGCAACCTTGAATTGCCTACTCAGGAAACTCCAAAAATAAGGAGAACTCCCTCCAGTCGAAGAGAGAATTCTCATCTTTATTCACACAAAATGAGAAGTCTCTCACTGCAAAAGTTTTCTTAGTTCCCACTTTTGGAGAAAAAACTTTATTCATATAGGTGTGAGAGAATACTCCCTCGCTGTTCTCTATTTTATTCATACCACCCACTGTTGCACATGCTTTACCTCCGGAAAGGGGGTTTGGTTGGAATATAGTTTCTAGCCATAGATTTTCTGGATCCTACTTTACTGAAAATGAGTGGGAAAGTGAGTAACTTGCCAATCAGGAGATATACAGATGACTTAGTTTCATACAACTTGTGCAAAATCTTGGCCAATATTGACGGAATAGAAAACTAAGTTTCAGAAACATTCTTTATGGTGCTACAAACATTCTGAAACAAGGAAAGTACACGACTTCAGCAACAGTATTTTCCCAAATCTCCCATCTCCACGGGAAGAAAGAACAGTTTGTCTTTCAATTTCTCCAGATTTCTCATCACCAATCCAAAAATCATAGAGAAGTTGAAAGAAAAGTACACACTATGAACTAGTGTTCATGATATTAACCTGTTACAGCAAACAAAACTGGCAATGTTCGTGAACATCCAGTCCAGAAGTGAGAGATGTTTGAGTTGATTCGTGCATACCTACAGTAGGTCACATGAACGTTTATATGAAATTCATTTTTTAACCTAATCTGACTGGCATGAGCCTCATTCTGTACGCCTGGTCTAATGAAATATCATATCAAGTAGATGCACTCAGCTATATCTAACGAGAGAATAAAAGACATCATCAAAACTCATGTGTATAATGCGTGCACAGGTTTTTATTCATTGCATTCTGAAACATTTTACTACTACTATTATTGAGATATTACTGTATATCCCAGCCGTTACAGAATTAGCTCTTCATCTCTGTTATAACCACTTGACAAATGCTTCCAGGTTTCAAGTTCATACACAAATATTCTATATTTATACTGTTAAATTCACAGCCACATTATGACTTACTAACATCAATCTGTCAAGGTCCAAATCATGCTCCAGTGAAACGATGTAAATGAAAATAGAAATAAAATAAAACTAGCAGTTTCCCGCTGGCTCCGCCCGCAATGTACAAAGTATGGTGTTGTTCATAACTATCCTCACAGATGTATTTGAAAAGTTTTGAGTTAATGAAATAAAGCACATGTTCTGCTGTGGTAATAAAATGTAATATTATGTCAACAAAACACTTGAAAATACATCTCACAAAGAAATTGAATTAAACGTTCCTTACTACGCGCCGAACTGTTAAAAAGTCCTTCAAAGATCTTCGTCATGGTGACAAATGTACTAATAAATTTTCTCAGAATCTACCAATTTAAGTAACATTCCAACATGGTGGAGCACCACTACATTATATACAGAATGTTCAACAGTGGCTCAATAATACATTCCTGAATAGAAGAAATGGTGGAAGATCCCCTGATTTTAGGCCCTTAGATTTCTTTCTATGGGTGTACCTAATATCAGCCATTTTTAAAACACAGCTTCCTAAATTTGATGAAATCCAACAAAGGATAATAACAACTTACAGGAATATTCCAAACTGTGTGTTACAGAATGACACATGGGCTTTTAAAAATAGGCTATTCATGTATTGAAAAACTGGAGAACATGTCCAGCATTTCTTGTAATTCTTATAACACTGATTAATGATGAACAGCTATTATTCTTAAAAGGAATTTCCATTTTACGAATTACACTTAGGAGAGATTCCTCCAGGCCTGCAAAATACCTCTCCAATTTGGGTGACGTGGGTTGTGGTCAGACCAATAATACCTGTTGTGAAACTAAGTTTCTTTTGTTTACGTACTGCCTTTGCTTTATTTGGTGGTGGTGAATCAGCATGTTTCCACTGATTTGACTGCTGTTTTGTCCCTGGGGTATAATAGTGGACCCAAGTTTCATCTGTAGTCACAAACCAGCGCAAAAAATCCTGTTGGATGCACTGAAAATGGGCCAGACTTTGTTCGGACATTTCCAATCTGGGGCGTTTATTGTCCAATGTCAAGAGCCGCGGCACCCATCTTGCGGATAATTTTTTCATACCCATTTCTTCGGTTAAAATATAATATACCCGTTCAGAAAACATCCCTACAGCTTCAGCAATCTCCCGCACTTTCAGTCGACGATCCTCCATGACCATTGTATGCACTTTTGCAATAAATTCTGGGGTCGTAACACTTTTTGGCCGTCCACTACGCGGATCATCTTCCAAGCTCTCCCGACCAAATTTAAACTCGCTGGTCCACTTGGCAACAGTTGAAAATGAAGGAGCAGAGTCCCCCAGTGTGTTCTGAAAGTTGGCATGAATTTCCTTTGCTTTCATACCTTTCTTTACTAAGTATTTAATCACTGCTCGAATCTCAGTTTTTTCCATTGTTACAAATCACTACGCAAGAACAACAACAAAGAGTCGTCACTACCACACTCCTGCAGCTAGAGCACTGACGTGCCACGTGTTCACTCACAAAGGATGTGTGATTATTGCGCGGGAACCTCGTTGCTCTACTAGCACTGACATCTAGCGGTGATTCCGAGAAATTTTCAAACCGTCCTCGCAGATCTACCCCAACTATTCTTACAGCCTACACTTCCCTTGAATCCCAACTGAACAAGTCCTGGGCGTCTTAAGATGTGCCGTATCATTCTAACCTCTTCTTCTCATCAAATTTAGTCAAATCGATCTCCTCTCACCAATTCGATTCAGTATCTTTTCATTTGTGATTCATCCACCCATCTCACCTTCAGCATTCTTCTGATACACCACATTTCAAAAGCTTCTATTCTCTTTCTGAGCTAGTTATTCACCACATTTCACTTCCATACAATGCCAAACTCCATAAAAAAGGTCTTCAAAATCATCTTTATAATTCCTATATCAGTGTTTGATGTGATCAAATTTTGTTTCTTAAGAAAGGCCTTCCTTGCTTGTGTTAGTCTACATTTTATGTCCTCCTTACTTCAGCTATCGTTCTTTTACTACTCTATTAACAATATTCTCATTTAAGACTTAATTTCCTAATCTAACATTCCCTGCATCAGCTGACTTCATCTGACTGCACTCCATTACTTTTTGTGACATTAGTTAGACATCTCCTTGAGTTTGAATTGCTGCTGCATTTTCAGACTGCTGTGTTATGTACCCAAAACTGTCTGAATTTTACCATATCAACGAAGTTTAATGTATTTTCACAAGATGTCACCACTAATGACGAAGTGTACGGAAGTGTAATTAACTTAACTGAGAATGTTCATGTTTTACGGTTTTATAACTTAATCGCCTTCAGTTGTTTCAGAGTTATTTTGGAGTTGCCACCACTGTCTGAAGCTTTGATCAACCAATCAGATTTCTGCCTAATGAGGTAAAGTTCCACCAATGCAACATTTCCATGACATCATTGTTCTAGAACTGTCAGCCACTCCCCACCACAAATAGTGGTGAGTTTGAATCTTAAGGGGTTAAACTTCATTGAGACTTAAACAGTGCTACATTAACTGAGAAGGTCTCCCTCTGGAGGCCAGATGAGGTTGGGGCTGACTCTGACATAAAGAGGTGGCAACATAAGGTAAAGCAGAACTTTATCTAACTATGTGAATTTTAACTACAAGTAGTAAAGGGAAGATTCCAGTATGCCCCTTTAACATCAAATTCTTAGGGTGATCCGCATTTCCTAAACTGAATGTAGGGTTTTCTTTCTTCTTTTTTTTAGGACTTAAAATGTAGAATTTCTAGGCAGTCTACAGAATTAATGTAAAAACCCCTCTTGGAGAATTTGTAAAATGTAAGAGCTAGGGTGCCCCTTATTTTCAGACTTAACATTTTTGAATGCTCACCCTCCAACGTGCCTATACAAAATTTTACCGACTTGAGCCTATCAGTACATGCATTGTTATCCATCGTGTTGCATATGATTTCGGGTCGCTAATCTAACGTAATGTCACATCAATTATGCAGTGCCAGGGAATGTGTGTGTTTTTAATTGGAGATATAAAACACTTAATAACTAGACACAAATTACCATCAAAAAGGCAAGTGCTTGAAGTTTTATTTTATAAATAAAGTATGCGAGGTAAAATTAAATGGTCAGTGTAAGTGCTAATAATGTGGTATGTCGGTGCATGATTTTTAGGAGAAAGCAAGAATTCCATCAAGAGCTACTCAGCATTGTTCACAAAAACTTATTGAGTGGAGAACATTGCAAAAAATTGCAAACAAGTGTGAAGATACTTTTAAGCATCATGAAGAGGAGTTTAGAAATGATTCGAACAATCAATCTGATTTTGCATAAGCGAATGCTCTACAAATTATGAAGCTGGAATAAGACAGGGTGTTTTTACTTTGACCGAGAGAGCCAGGACGTAAAGGATAACTTGCAGGAGTAGACACAAACCTTGCAGATATAGAAAAATATGTGAGGCAAAGAAAATTACAAGAAGAGAAAAGGAAAGAGAAACAACAGTGTACAGCATCTACATCTTCTGCTGTGCCTCCATCATCTGAAGATTCAGAAAACACACTTCCAAGTTCAGATGAAATCAATGTTTGTGAATTTTTAGGACATAATTTCTTAGAGTACATCAATGCAGAATGCTACAAGGTGCAGTATGAAAAATGTTATTACTCTTAAATTAGTGGCTGCTTTAGATAAATGGCACAACACCAAAGAACTCTCAATTAATAAATCTAATATTCATCAAATCAGATAGAAAGAGAGAAAACATTCTGAAACAATTAAATCTGCTTTCAAGAATAATATACCTGCAATTTTTACTGTTCATTGGGATGGTAATGCTGTTTGGAATGCATTAACATATTGGGATACAGAAGATAATGTGACACAACCGCATCAAACATTGGACATTTTAATGGATCATGTGCCTTACTTGACAAAAATTCGACAAGGAATTGTTTTTTCCATGCAGTCATCACATATATGAACTTATTTTACGATGTGTATTTAGATGTAAAGTACGTGCTGTAACAAGCAGTCCTGACATACACATTTTTAAACATTTTAGGAAAAGCTAGGGCAGTGTTAATGCCAAAAATTTTCAAAGTGGCATAGAGAATATGGATGAAATGAAAATGTTCGATGTAAATTTTATGTCAAACTGTGGCTTCAGTGAAGCTGTAAAAGCTCCTTATGAAGATCCAACGTCATCAAGTAGGGAATAGGCTGTGGGGATGAAGTACAGTGAGGACTGTGTGGGCCCCGAGACCGCTACGGTAGCTGTGAAGGCCCTGCAGGAATCCTGAAAAAGATGGCGGCTAACGGGGCTCTGGTGAAGTCACGACAGGCTTAACAAGCTGGTGATGGATATTAACTCGCTTTCAAGGAAACAAGGAACAATAAGCTGGACGGATGTAACAGACGACGACCCTAGCGAGGAACAGGAATATGAATTGGCACACTGAATATACGAACATTGACCGGAAAAGTAGACGAGGTTGTAGACATGATGGAAAGAAGAAAACTGGATGTACTAGGGCTGGCGGAGACTAAGTGAAGGGGTGAGGGTACGAGAGAGCTGCGGAATGGCTATCGGTTGTACTGGATAGGAAATTATGAGGGAAAGCGAACTGGAGTAGGAGCGGTAGTAAGAAATGGATTGAAAGAGGAAGTAAAAGGGATACGTGACAGGTTGATAAAAGTCAAAGTAACAGTCAAAGGTAAAACCTGGGAAATTGTACAAGTGTATGCTCCACAAGCAGGATGCACGCAACAGGATAAAGATGACTTTGAGGAAGAATTGGAGAGACAAAGAACAATGATGGAAAGGAAAAGAACAGAGAAGCAAGAAAAGACACATCAAAATAAGGAAACTAAAGGAAAAGGAAACCAAGGAAGAATACCGGGAAAAAAATAAGATTGAACGTACCAACAGATGATACAAAAACAGGAGAGGAGGAATGGGAAAGTTTCAAGAGGACACTAGTAAAAACTGCAGAGGAAGTTTGTGGGAGAACTAGTGCCATGAAAAGATGCAAGGAGACCCCATGGTGGAAAGACAGAGTCAAAGTGGCAGTTAGGGAGAAGAATAAAGCTTTCAGAGTGTTGTTTCAACAGAGGACACCAGAGACAAGACAAGAATATAAGACGAAAAAGGAAGAAGCTAAAAAGGTTGAAACAGAGAAGAAAAAATGGATGGAAAAGTGGACACACATGATGGAAGAGGAAAACAAAGGAAATAAATTACTGTACGGAATGGTCAAGAGTAAGAGGAAAGGCAGGAGGGAAGATGTTATAATGATAGAAGTGCAGGAAATGGAGAAACTCAAAGGAATGTGGATGGAGTATTTTGAAGATTTACTAAACCCAGAAGGATTGCACTGAGGAGGAATGTAGAAGCAGGGAGGAAATAACAAATATGGAAGACGAAAAAGACTTAACATGGCAGAAGTGGAGCTAGCACTGGACAAGATGAAAGGAGGGAAAGTCGTCAGGTTAGACGAAGTGAGTATTGAAATGGTGAAGACAGCAGAAGAGGTAGGGAAACAGTGGCTTTATCGTGTGTTGAAAGTAGTATGGAAGGAAAGGAAGACCCCTGAAGAATGGAAGAAGAGGGGTAATCATACCCATTTTCAAGAAGGGGAATAGAAAAGAGTTTAAGAACTACAGGGGAGTCACAATGATATGCCACTGTGCAAAGGTGTTTGAGAAGATTTTGGAGAACAGAATCAGAAAGAGGGTGGAAGAAAAGTTAAGAGAAGAGCAGTATGGTTTCAGATCAGGAAGGTCCACAGTAGACCTTATATTCGCAGTAAGGCAACTACAAGAGTGTCATTATGAATGGGGTAAGGATCTTGTGATGGCCTTCATGGACTTTGAGAAAGCTTATGACTGTGTGTGTAGAGACAAGGTATGGTAAGCCTTACAGAGAAAAGGTGTCGAGGAACAGACCGTAGAAAGAGTGAAGGAGATGTACAATGGGAGTGTCAGTTGTGTGAAAATAGGAGGAGAGCGAACAGGCTGGTTTGAGCAAAAAGGTGGATTAAAACAAGGAAGTGCTCTGACACCTTTGCTCTTCGTAGTAACAATGGATGAGATAATGACAAAAGTGACAAGGAAAATTGGAGACGGAAAAATGAAAGTGATGATGTTTGCAGATGACCTGTTAGTCTGGGGAGAAAAGGAAGAGGATATCCAGAAACAGTTAGATGCTTGGGTAGATGAGGCGGAACAATATGGAATGAAATTTAATGCCCAAAAGAGCGAGATAGTGATCACAACTAGAAAGAAGGAGAGACCTACGAGAAGGATAATGCTTGGAGGGGAACAGCTTAGGAAGGTAGAGAGTTTCAAGTACTTAGAAAGTATCATAGAGGAAAGTGGAAGAAATGATAAGGAAATACTAGAGCGTGGAAGACAAGCAGGAGCATTCCTGAAAAGTGTCAGAAGCCTGGTTTGGAGCAAGGATGTCCCTCAGAGAAGCAAAAGGGTGATATACAGGGTGTACTATATACCTATTCTGACGTATGCAGCTGAGACTTGGGTAATGAGACAGAGAGCCGTGAATAGAATACAGGCAAGTGAAATGAAATTTCTGAGAAGCAGGATAGGAGTGACAAGATGGGATAAGATGAGAAATGAGAAGGTTCGAGATATAGTAAAAGAAGAGCCACTACAGCATAGGATAGAGGCATCTAGACTTAGATGGTATGGACACATGAAGAGAATGACAGAGGAAAGGATACTGAAGAGGATGCATGAAATGGAGATAACAGGTAAACGGCCAAGAGGTAGACCACAAGACAGGTGGATAAAAGGAGTGGAAGAGTGTGTACAGAGAAGAGGAGAGGACAGGGCAAGAGTGACGAGGGAGAAGTGGTGGGAAGACAAGAGGAGATGGAGAGGCTTATGTTCCAAGCAGACCTGGCCAACAGCTGGAAACTGCAGATGATAATAATGATGAAGATGAATGGATACATTCCACAATTTCAAAAGCAGCTCTAAAGAAATTTAGTCACCATATGTGGTATTTACCAGAAGAATTGTCTGTCTGTCTGTCACGAACCCTAAGCCACACTTTACAAATTACAGTTTATATGGCCATTCAAGGAAAAGAAGATTTCCTCAGTGAACTGGAAATACATATTGTTGGAGATGGGATCATGATAATGGGAGATCTGAATCCCCATGTGGGAACTGACAGAATGGGATATGAGAATGTTCTGGGCCCACATGGGTATGGTGATAGAAATGAAGATGGAGAGAAACTGTTGGACTTTTGTATCAGAAATAACCTGATAATAAAAAACACATGGTTTATGAAGAGGAATAGCCATAAGATCAGCCGATATAGTTGGGATGGACAGTATGGAACACTCATCGATTTTATAACAACAGACTGAGAATTCAAAATAATAAAATCAGAGAAGAGCTAAATATAGAACCGTTAGTATAGAACATACGGAAAGCAAGACTGAGATGATTCGGACATGTAAAAAGAATGGAAATGGAACGGGCAGCAAGAAGGGAATTGGAAAGAGACATTAAGGGAAAGAGACCAGTTGGAAGACCGAGAAGAAGTTGGATGGATCAGATTTGGAAGGACATTTGAGAAGCTGGATTGGATGTGGCGGAAGTAATAGAGCAGGGAAAGTGGAAGGACAGAAAGGAGTGGAGGAGGCTTGTTAATCACACCCAGACGACTGGAGTGGGACATTGAATTTCTCAATCGGGTTGATATCAGTTGGCCATCTCCTCAAGCACAAGACTTTATATTCTCTGTACAGGACAGTTTTGGACAAAAATTAAAACAGTAGAAATGATTCATGTGCATCACAATGCAAGAGGCTTATGAACTTTTTAAACGAGAATACCCATATCAGGCGATCAGTCGGCCTTCTTTTTGTAGACTTCGACCAAAGTACATTTCTCTGCAATATCAAACTCCAAGAAATGTGTCCCTTTGAGGGCAACATGAAAAATTCCCTTTGTTGATTGATGCTTTAAAGAAGGATGCAATATTCTTAACAAATTTAGTTGATTTACTTTTTTTGCGTGTGAGGACACAAATGAACAGTGTAAATGTAACACTTGCTCTAAAAATATTTGTAAATCTTCACCGGCAGAGGAGAATGCTGGAGACAGAATGGTACCAATGGCAAAGTGATTCTGAAAACCACGTATCTCCAATTCAAGAATCTGGTGCAGTTCAAGAGTGCTTTGATAAACTTGTAAAATTGTTTCCCTTGTTTATGAAACACACATTTATTAAGAGAATGCAAAGCATAATATTCAAGGTACAGAAAAAACTATTGACTGAAAATTCAATGGCTTTGCAAGGGGATTTTGCGGAGAATTTCACTGTTCTTCCACAAGATAACAGTCGGAGTAATTACTGGCATATCCGACAAATTACGCTATTTACTGCTGTTACGTGGTTTGCGGGAGGAAATCATGCTTCATGTGCGATAATGTATGACCATATGGAACAGACAAATGTGCCATTAACTCCTTTGTAAGCACGGTATTGACAGCCATAAAGGAAAACAGACCAGAAATCACCAGAGTTTATTTTCTCAGACGAGGTGGCGAGCCAGTTTAAGCAGATTCGTGTTCGCAAACCTAATGTTTTTTAAGGAAACTTTCGGAATGAACCTAACTTGGAATTTTTTTGCATCTGGTCACGAGAAAGGTGCTGTTGACAGTGCTGGCGGGACACTAAAACGTAATTCAACTGTTGCTCTACGTGCAAAATGAGACCTTATAAATGTACACTATGTTGCGGAAGTGGCAAAGAGAAATTTAACAAACACAAACGTTATATTTATTCCTTCTGAAGATACTGAAAAGAGTAAACCCCTTCTAGAAAACCACTTTGCCAATGTTTATGCTCTACCAGGAACACATGAATTCATTATGTGCAGACAAGAAAATATTATTCAGAAACAACTACCACCCACTCTCCACATCCTTACAAAAAGATCCAATCAGATGACAAAAATCCACCGGATGACACAGTTTTTTTTTTTTTTTGCTAGTGGCTTTATGTTACACCGACACAGATAGGTCTCATGGTGATGATGGGATAGGAAAAGCCTAGAAGTTGGAAGGAAGCGGCCGTGGCCGCATTTGCCTGGTGTGAAAATGGGAAACCACGGAAAACCATCTTCAAGGCTGCCGACAGTGGGATTCGAACCCACTATCTCCCGGATGCAAGCCCACAGCCATGCGCTCCTAACCGCACGGCCAACTCACCCGGTGATACAGTTCTGAAGTGGGGAGACTTCATACTTGGAAAATACAGCGGAAAGAAACATTCCAAATATTATGGTTTTAACATAACTGAAAGTAATGGCGATGTTTATTTCGTAACCAATTTTGGCAGTGCAACAATGAAACTAAACTGTTTTTTGATCCACCAACAAAAGGCGAGTGCTTTTTAAAAGAAAGTGAAATCGCAAGAAAAATACCTGTGCCTCATTTTACTCATGGGAAATGATATTTTGATGAGTCTATACCACAAGCAAGAGTGAAAAAAAATTGTTTTTTTTTTTCATTTTATTATATTTTGTATTTCTAATCAAACTTGCATTCAAACCGTAGGCTACTTTAGTATTGTTTGCTGAGCTTTTATAAATATATTTTACAGCAATGATTTTGTTCTTCATTTTACATTCACTGTTATTAGTGTTGAATGTGTAACAATTTATTAAAACGTTTTTATTTAATAAGTAGGCCACGTCAGTACCAGTATCTATAGTTATATACCTTGTTATTATATTATTATTATTATTATTATTATTGGGAGGAAGGAAGCTTATAGCTTTAAGTAACAGATAATCTTGTCATCATAAGCCACAGGAGATTTTTTTAATGTGAAATCCAAATCACCAGATATGACTTTCACCTTGAAAATCACACATGCATTAACCAGGGCTCAAAACGTAGTCCATCATGATGGTTGCAAGCAGTTTGACCACTGCGCTATCACGTCCCTTTATTATTACTATAATATCAAATATACATTTTGCCATTCAGTGATCATATTTGATGTGGAACCCCTCATGCCATGGCGTCATAGCACTGATTCACGTGTGTAATCCCACAAAACTGTGGAGCAAACACTGGATGATCGCCTTTAACTATATTATGAAAACATTACGCAACTTACACATTTGGTTTCTGGAGAACAAAAAAAAAGAAAAAAAAAGTCCTTCTTGTAGACAATATCTCAACATTAC
This sequence comes from Anabrus simplex, assembly GCF_040414725.1. Taxonomy (NCBI): domain Eukaryota; kingdom Metazoa; phylum Arthropoda; class Insecta; order Orthoptera; family Tettigoniidae; genus Anabrus; species Anabrus simplex. Next base: position 964,098,033 of record NC_090265.1, on the reverse strand, counting down.
CAATAAAAGATATCACAATTTGCAAAAGTTAGAAAAAAACGTTAAGGTATGCTAAGTTAAAAGTCCGTTCCATTTAAACACCATTTGCTACATTTAAAATTGTATAAAATCGCATCCATCACGTTTACAACCAAAAAATTTGTGGAGGTTATTACTGTATCACCAAGATGTTACCAGTACTATGCATAAATCTCAATTTGTTTAGATGGTAAGTTTTTTATATATATATATATATGTTGAAGAGAAATGTACAAATGTAAACACCTGGAATTGTCACAATATTATAGATCGTGACTGTTATACCATCAAAATGGACCTAAATGAAATGTACCTGGACACCTGGAATTGGCCAGAAGCACTTTAAGTTACTCAAGCTGTAGGATATCATGTGTTTACTGATCGATTTTATACTAGCATCATACCATGAAGAAGCGGAAGTGTAACCTCTCCACAAGTTTCCGTGGACCGCCACATAGATGGCACTGGCAACACCTGCGTTGTGCCATGCAATTAACAGAGTCATGTGCAGTACTATCATTGCTTCTAAGTAATAAACTGAAGCATCCAACTCATGTTTAAAGATGATTTCAGCACATGACCACTTTGGAGTATTTTCAAGATGATTTAGCTGTCTTGGAAGCAGGACTCTCTTTGCATCTCCTTTGTGTGGAAGAAAAATCAACATGTCAAGTAGTAACTGTAATGTAACTTTAAAGCTTTCCGTCTGCAGAAAACGCTAATTATAATACATAAAACTACAACTAACATACCTGTAAGAAAAATGCACACTACTAAACAAAAACTGACATGTCTCGTTCTAAAAGAACATCCTCAGATTCTATCAAAACACTTTAAATAATATGCATACATGTACAATATTGTTTATTATTGTTTATGTTGTGTAAAAGAGAATTTATTACAGATAAGAATATCCTAACCCACATTCCAGACATTTAAGTTAGAGTAGCCTCCTGTGGGATCCATTAAGCACTAATGCAAAAATGTAAAATGTTGTTCAGACATTAATTAAGTAGGGTGAAGAGGGGGAGGGGGAAACTTTTTAAATGTGTATGATCATTGAAGTTGATTTGGTTAGCCTTCTTTTCGATGTAAATTTTGATGGCTTCTTCCATATTCAAACATATGCTTCTATTTTCAATGTGTAAAATATTTAGATTTTTGTTGATGTTAGTGAAATGGTGTGAATTGTCATATACGTGCTTTCCGAAGGATGAATGTTGAATGTATCTGACTGCATTTTTATGTTCTTTGTAACTTGTGTGGAAATTATGTATTGCGGTTAGGTTCTTGACACTTGACTTCATGAACTTCATAAACTCCTGACTTGGAGGAAAGGTCTTTTTTGTTTAGGTTGTGTTTGCTTGTGTGTCCTTGCAGTGTGCTGTTCATGCTGAAGGCTACTTTTAGACAAGGATTTTTGAAAATATTAGCTACTTTGTACGAGTTCATCTTCACGTAGTTGAATATATTTCTCTCTGTCATATTGTTTTTCTGATGACTGTCCTTTGTTTATTTAACAGTTTATCTACTGTGTCTGGTGGGTGGTTGTTTTCTTTTGCAATTTGTTTCATTATTTGAATTTTTTCATTGCTCACAGGTATGGAAATTGCTCTGTGTATCATTGTATTCAGTCCTGCTACTTTGTGTATGTATGGGTGGTTAGATTCATTGTGTGTGATGTCTAAATGGGCTTTCTGTATATTTTGTACAACAGGTTGTCATTATTCCTACTAACTGTGATGTCTAAAAAGTTTATTTTGTTAGTTTCAGGTTCCATTGTGAATTTGATTGACTTGTGTACAGAACCCAGCATGTTCAGTAATTGTTGTGCATTTCTGACGACATTATCACATAAGCATAAGCTCACAGGACAAAAAATTAGTCACCCCCACGGAAATTGCTAAAAACAACATTTAATACCATGTAACTCCGCTTTTGGACTTTATAACCCCCTGGATTCAGTTAGGAAGTGATTCCATGAGGTTGTGCAGGTATGTCGTATGCAGGTTAAGCCACTTGCTGAGAATTTGATTGCACAATTCCACCAAACTGCAGGGATGCTGATGATGTTTTACCTGCTATTCCAACATGTCCCACAGATTTTCAATGGAGTTCAAGTCAGATGATTTTGCAAACCAATCGAGATGTAACAGGATGGGGGAGTGTTCATAAAACCAGTCACATTTGCGTCCAGTCCGATGAACTTTGCTGTTGTCATCTTGAAAAATCGGGGTATCGATGGCATACTCATCATGCAGATATTGACTGAAAGGCAACACCTGATCATATAGAATGTTTAAATAAACATGGCGGTTCATGTTAATGGACACCTCAGTGAGTAGGCCCAATCCATGATACAAAAAACATCCCCAAAACATCAGACTCACCTCCAGCTTGAACCTGACTTTTCACACATCCAGAATGAAATGCTTCATTTGGCCTTCGGTGCACTTGACGACGTGGGTTATTGGAATACAGGCAAAAACTTGATTCGCCAGACCTCATTACATTCCGCCAGTCAGCTACTGTCCACTTTCGATGATTTCTAGCCCACTGAAGACACGCAGCTTTATGTGCCTGTGTAAGCAATGGCCTCTTGCGAGGTAACCAACTCCAAATGTTCATTGGACGCAGCTTCCGTCGCAATGTTCTCTCGCTAATAGGTTAGGATGGACCTTCATTCACTGACTGCAGCAATTCCTGTCGGGTTTGGAAGCGATTTCGATTCACAAGCCATGAAACGCGTCTCCGGTTCCTCTCAGTCAGGATCTTTTTCCGACCACAATTCTGCCATCATGTTTCGTGGCCACATGCAGTACACCACTGCCTGTAGACATGTTGAACAGTCCGCTGACAAACACCAACAAATCCAGCAACTTCATGCAGTATATGGCCATGGGCACGGTCAAACACGATTGCCCCTTTTGCCAATGTCACATCCTTACCTCTACCCAGGTTGACGTACACTGTCGCATTGATTGCTACTGCCTTAAGCTGACGTGGAGGCAGTGCACCTGCGGTTGAGCATGCGACTCATTCACTGCGCCATCTATTCAGGCTTAATGATCCATCTGTGCGTGCGCACTAGGGTGACTAATATTTTGTCCGGTGAGCTTATTACATCATCTACACATCTGCTCCAATATAACATTCCTTTACAATGCTGGTTGGTTAAGAAATTATTTTTGAAGTTATTTACGAAAATGTTCACTATTATACCTGTTAACTCTTCTCCTTGACATCAGATTTTGTTGAATGTAAAACTGTTTAAGGTTGTTTTAAAGAGGTTAGTTATTTTGTTTGTTTCTTGCAATAGAATGTTATCTTTCAGAGGGTTTTCTATAATTTTAATTGACTCTTCTATTGGTATATTAACTTAGTGTATATGCTGATGATGTCAAAGGATATCTTTCTTGTGCTTTCTGCCATTTTTAATTTATATAATTCTGTGATTGGTTCTACGTTGATTTACTCGACCATTTCTTCTTAGTGTAAGGAATTTCTGATTTTTTAATGATAAGCCTTTCTTTTTCTTGCCTTGTGAGAATAAGGCCTGTTTTTTTGATCACTTGTTTTATCTCTATTTGAAATTTATTTGCTGGGTTATGTTCCGGCGTTGCTGATGAATTCTCTTTCAATTCAATTCCATACTTCTACTTCATCAAAATCATTAACTTGCATTTACTCGCTAATACATAAAAATATACAACATTCTCCTCCCCTCTCCACAGGACAGATTTCATTGCCTACAGAATTTTCCACTCACCCCCTACTTAGCTTCTAGGACCGGTTAAGGCCACTGACAGCAGTCCAGACACAGTTGCTGAAGGTAATGGACAATTGATTAGCAACTAAGATAAGCATAGAAACGTTTCTATAAGTTAATAACGCAATAGTTGAAGACTACTACAATAATCATTTCTTATTACTTGTTCATATCACCAACTATCAATCACTGACAAGTTTACACAATGTAAACAATATTGTACATATACAAGTATGATTTTAAGTGATTTGATAGAATCTGAGGATATTCTTGTAAAACAAAGCACGTCATTCTTTGTTTAATAGAAAGTATTGTTTACAGGTATGTTATATATAGTGTGTATGTGTTATAACCAATGTTTGCGACAGACTGAAAAGTTTTGAAGTTACATTAACTAAGCTGACAATGGAAAATATGACTTCCTTCTTAAAGTAGTGAAATAGAAGTTTAGGTAGCATACACAACACATGATCTTCACAGCGCCCCAACTGCGGCGACTTTTCTTTATTACATCTTTATTGCCCCACCATATTACACACCATCAGTATAAGGTAATAAACAAAATAGTTCATGACAGGACTAAATACAACTAAAATTACAGTTAATTTCATATTAAATCCACTATGTAGCATCTCACATATGGGTGGATAGCCAGCTCCACATGCAACACGCTACTTCTACATACTAAATCCACTATGTAGCAGCTCACACATGGGCGGATAGCCAGCTCCACATGCAACACACTTTTCCTTAACAACCGATTACTTAAGTACGCTAAATCTACACTAAATCTGTCTGGTCGTGACATCACTCCCTGGTGAGGAACTGCTACCACCCTTCCCTGGGATGCCGCGACCAGCCATGTTTCATGAGGCCAGAAACCAAGACCTCATAGACCCTTTAAGATGTCAATGCTCGCTTCCTCACCATTCCTTTATGTAACAGCCCGCATGTGAGCGGATTACCAGCTCTACACGTAGCCTGCCACACCTGCATTCTCGTGCCAAGACGGATACCATAACTCGGCTCTTTTTTCTCTGTCTCATTGACAACTTACTTCCTCTAACCTAATACTATTCTCTATCTTACTCTACACTACACGTGCAGTCGTTCTGAATCATCACTTTAGCTTGAGATAGGCCAGGCCTATCTCTCCCTCTCACAGCTCTACGTCACACAACTCCACCATCTCGCTCCTTCCTTCCCCCTCCCTAACTACTCCGTCAACAGCACACTACAGGCACATTTCCAGAGCCTCCTTAGCCCCTCTCACCGCCCTCATACTTATCTCTTAACATTCATAAAATTTCCGTTTATATATCATACCTGCCAACTTTTAGAAATCAAAAATAGGAAGATTTTTTAATTCTTGGATTTCATCACATATATTGTGTTACGGTCTAAGTGAAAAAAGGACAGGATAAAAGGCATGCATATCTACAGTTACAATGTGATTTGATCACTAAATTTGAAATCTTAAACTTAAAAAAAAAAATGGTTACAAGAAAATGTACCTATTCACTCTAATTTATGACACATACATATGAATAATAATAATAATAATAATAATAATAATAATAATAATAATACAGTCGAACCTCGATATCTCGAAACTGTACTAGAATTTTCAGTATCTCGAACTAACTTAGTTTTTCCGGTCTTTTGTCCTATTCTTCACGTGTATTTATTTCTCTATTTTCGAAATTCGGTTATATGAATTTCTCGATTTCTCGAAGCAAACATTTCCTCCCTTGAAGCAAAAAATACTATGTTACTCAAATTTTGTGCAACATTAACTGTGCAATACAGTTAACAAGTAAAGAAAGGGTTCCAGTGAAGCTGGGAACTAATATGATGGGAATCGAAAAACTCGAATTTCTAGTGGTCGGCAAATCGGCAAAGCCTCGCCTCACTTAGTTACCAGTCATGTATGAAAGCAAGCCCAGAAGTCGCAGATGACAAACTCCATTTACAAAACTCAGCTGCGTGGTATTGACAAAAAGTTTCAACGTAAAGGGAGGAAAGGTTAACCGCAACGAACAAAAGAGATTAACGGATTTTTTCCAAACGTGTTAACGGAGCTATGTTTCTTATTTCACTACTGTATGCACTCTATCCTGTCTTCTAAAAAGTTACTATAATAAGGGTTATAATTTAAAGTGATGCTGTAAAAGTTTTTCTTTGTATATTTTTAAGTACCGGTACCGTTAAACATAATATATTCAGTAAAAGCCCGTAGATACACATTATTCAATTATGTGCTATACATGCTCAAAAACATTATTCTCTATATCTCAGAATTTCAATAACTCGCAATAACATTTATCTCCCGAGGTGATTCGCATAATAGTTTCCCTTTATTAGACTGTAAAATGAATGGAAACTTAATTTTATAGGTATCTGTGAACACTTGGAGATAACATTTGTTATATTTTTTGGCCATAACGTGAAGAGAAAATACCAGAAAAAGTCACCGACACACCTCCCTGAAATACATTCAACTCATTCAAATTATGAAGTAAGAATGAACGAAAAAGCACTGAAATACGCAAAATTAGCACATACAAAACAGATCGGTATGTCTCATACATTATTAATATACGAATATGACATGGGGAAAAGCACAGAAACGCTAGAAAAAACAGGTGGCATACAATTACAACAAATTACGCACAGAAACGATGTTAATAGTGCGTGAACCACACAATAAAGAAACTCATTCTTTCGTCCCAATTAACTGAGTCACTAGCGCTCGCTAGCCTGTCTTGTTTGTACGACGATTGGCGTCCAGAATCCCCAGCCGCAAAGCACACAAGCTGCTGTAGCGAGCAGGAAACACGATACACGAAGGCGACGGACAATACACTCATGAAATAAAGCATCAAATAAAAGCGCTTTAAAATGAGGTTGGGTAAATTACACAAGCACATAAGAATTTGTTCTTTATCCTAGAGGAAGAATATTGACTGTACTGGAGGTTATATTGGTCAAAAATAGGAAGGATTAAAAATAAATCGGAAAGTCGGAAGATGAATTAAAAAACGGAAAATTTCCGGGTAAATCGGAAGGATGGGCAGGTATGATACATACATGTAACAATATATAATACATTGACATATACTATACCCTTAAGCACTCTATCCTTATGTACATGCCATCCAAAACGTCCATCCACTTCTCCTTAATACTCCTTCCCTCTTCCTATTTACCTAAACCTTACCTTTTACTACCTAAGCCACTACCCATCCTCTCATCAATATGACCTTACACTACACACATACAAACAGTCCATCCTTCATACCTCATACTCTATTCACTCTTTCTCTTCATAGTTCTTTCCATACTGGCTCTATCTTCTTCTTCACACTATTGTCTTTATCTTATTACTACTTCTTACAGACCTCTATCCTTACATTTCACATCAATTCTATAATTTTTTATAAGTAAATCAATTATGTCCATTACTTTCACATTTCATCTCCTCTATCTCCTCCTTCTATTTACTCAATTTCTTTATAAATTTTACTCTCACCACGTTTAAAAATTTAGAAATATTCGTTCCTCTCTCCCACTCCCTACACAACCATGATGTCATCTTATAAACTTTAGCTAACTTCTCCACTTCTGTCTTATTAACTAATTTCCTTTCCACTTCATCCAAAACTTTACACTGGTTGAATATATGTAAATCCAACCACCCCTCCCCCCCACACAATACACACCTATCCTTATTTCCCGTCCCTACCCATCCCCTATTTTTCGGTACACCTAACAGCCACCAATACAAGCCTCTCTTTGCTCTTTTCCCCTCAAACTCCATTTTCGGACTAGTTACTTCTATTAATTTGTTTAAAACCGATAGAGATTCTCTATTCCTACATTCCATTATTAAACTCTGCCTCTTTATATCTAAACTAGTGTCCAAAAGTTAAGCATAAGTTACGAGTAAGCAGGGCACCAGGAAATAGCCCGCAAATCGCACGATATATGTACCTACCATTGTCGACCTCTCTTCATTAAGTTTAAAATACTGACAATTACAAATGTGTGTATTTATAGGCCTCTATCTTTGACATAATATGTTAAAAACAACATAAATGAATTCAGTACTAGGGAAAACATTCAACTGCATGATACTCGGGGCAAAGCAGACATTGAGATCCCAATTCACAGGCTGTCAAAAACTGCTCACTCACATAAAATCAGTTGTTTAAGATTATTTCATAAATTACCACATTATGCACGGTCCACTCCCTTAAGTCATTTTAAAAGAAAAATGTATGATTGGTTAATAGAAAATCCATTTTTTAATACCTCTGAATTCTTAGAAAAGCATAATGTTAGTATTAAGTTTTAATAAAAGGCGTATGTTCATTTAGCTGTAGTAATATTAAGTACTAAATTATTAATCAGTTGACGAAGCCTATTTCATTGTATACGGTCAATGGCAAATAAAGATTCTTCATTCTTACATGTTCGCTCTGTATAGGAAAGCAGTGTTCCCTGCTTTGACTAGTGGCGTAACTGGAAGGTAAACACAGCCAGTGCCTGCGCCCCGCATTCCCTCAGTCGTGTTCGCCCTGTTATAGTGTGCAGAGTGTAGCCTCGTGGTGAGCGTGACAACATAATGGCACAACGACGCAATTTGGACCCCATTTTGCAGGATATAATACGCGGCCGCCTGGAAGCAGGCCAGACACATACCGAAGTCGCCATATACTTAAAAGTGTCACAAAGTTTCATTTCCAGGCTTTGGAAATGATTTCAGACACAGGAGATGTTAGTCGTAGGCCAGTACCAGGTTGACCAAGGATAACCACCCCACAGCAGGACCGATATCTGGCATTAACCACCCGACGAAATTGGAATGCTCCTGCAAGACAATAGTCGTCGGAGCTTGCAGCCATTTCAGGGGTTGCCGTTTCCCAGCAAAATGTGTACCGGAGGCTCAGAACAGCAGGGCTGTTTACCCGACGTCCAGCGGTGTGCGTCCCGTTCGCTCCAGCACAGAGACAGGCCCATTTACTGTGGAGCCGTCAACATCGAAACTGGACCATGAATGACTGGAGGCATGTGGTATTCACAGATGAATACCACTTCAGTTTGCAGAACAATTCCCATCACAAACTAATCTGGAGAGAACCGGGTAGCCAATACAACCACAGGAACATCGTGGAACATGACCAGTATGGTGGTGGTGGCATTATGGTGTGGGGCGGCATCATGTTAAAAAGGCCGTACGGACCTGCTCATCTTCATGGGTGGTCCGAGGAACACTGTTAATGCTCGGAGATACAGGGATGAGTTACTGAGACCGCATGTCCGACTCTTCACAGGTGTGGTTGGTCCAGACTTCCTCTTAATAGACGATAATGCACAACCGCACCGCGCTGCTCTGGTGGATGAATTTCTGGCTGGGGAAGACATTCACTGAATGGACTGGTCAGCGAGATCTGCGGATCTGAATCCTATAGAACATGCCTGGGATGCATTGGGGAGGCGAATTGCGTCCCATCAGCTTTCACCAAGGTACCTCCAAGACCTTCGCACTGCCCTTTCGGAGGAATGGGATTGGCTGTCACAAGAGCTCTTGGACTATCTCATTAAGAGCATGCCACGTCGCTGCGAAGCATGTGTGGCTGTTAGGAGTAACCATACACCCTATTAAAGAGCATATTTTGTTGTGGAAGACATTGCCAAGTTTTGTTAGTTGTTGTCAAAGGTGTACCTTAGCTATCAGAACCTTCCTGACACTGTCTTTTTGGACAAGTTGTGTGACATACGGTGTGCGATTCAGCTTCTGTTTGTTCAGCAATCCGTCTGACATTCCCATCAGGCGGTATGGCCTCATTTAGTGATTATGCTAAACTTTTGGACACTAGTGTAATATTCCTTTTATCTTTTTTCCATATCCATTCTTTCCTCTCCCCCCACATAACACTCCTATACCCACCCCCCCACCCCCAAGCCTAGTTTTTGCATCTTTTTCTTATACTTATTCACCCAATATCCATCATTCTCCACTCTTTCTGAAATCTATAAGCTTCCTATATTAATTCCCCTCCTATCCCTTCCTCCAATCTTATCCAATACTTTATCACCCTCTTTACCATTTCTACCTCCATAAACTGCTGTGCAGTTTGGTAGTCTCATCATAATCTTGCTGAATTTTGCCACTACTTGGTTTAATTCCACCCTATCCTCTTCCAATCCCCATACCTCCACCCCAAATAATATTTTACTCTTGACCAGTGAATGAAACTATTTTCTGGATTTTGAATTTTTATATCTGGGAATTTATTTTCTAATACCCTTACTGCTGCAAGCGCTCCTTTTTCTTTTAATTTGGCCCTCCTACACTGTTCTTTCCATGACCCTTTATTACTTATTGTTACTCCCAAATACTCTATTTTTTCTACTGGTATAATTTCCTCTTCATTTACCTTCCACACTTTCTTTTCCTTCCTAACTCTCCTTTTCCTACATACCATTATCTGCGTCTTTCTCACGTTTACTATAAGAGACAATCTCCTGGTATAATCTACCACCTCATCTAACCCTCTTTGCAGACCCCTTGCCATTAGTGCTAGGATCAATACATCGTCTGCGAATAGCAAATCCGGCACTTATTTCTTTCCTATCCATGGACATTGCCATCGCTCTCCTCCATGGTTCTCTAATATATTATTTATAAATAATATAAATAGTATCCTTGTTTCATACATATCTTTAACTCAATACAATTACTCAACCTCCCTCCCTGTAATTTGATCATCATAAATACCTTCTCATAAATTATTTCAATTGCCCCCCCTCATTTTATTCAATAACCCAATCTCCCTTAATCTTGTAAATAACACCTCCCTGCTCACTGCATCAAAAGCTTTTTCCAAATCCACAGCTGCAACATATAATTTGGCCCCTGCTATCTTCACATATTTCGTAATCAACTATTCTAGTATCTACACATTATCAACCATATTTCTCCCTTTCCTAAATCCGTTCTGAAAATCCGATATCCTCCCATACTGCTCCACCCATTTCTTTATCCTATTAGCCAAGATCCCTGCATACACCTTAGACAAGGCATCTAACATCGTTATTCCTCTATAATTATTCGAATCGCTTCTAACCCCTCTTTTTTTGTATATTGGACATAATAACTCCTTTTTCCATTCCCTCGGATATTTAGCTGTTTCAAACATCCTGTTAAAGAAATTTACCAGCCCCCTCAACATCACTTCATTGGCTCCTACTTCCCTCCAAACACTATTAGCAATGCCATTCACACCACCCGCTGCCTTAGGTCTTGCATTTTTTAATACCCTAATTACTTCCTGCCCTGTTATCTCCTCATCTAATATCTGATTTCCAACTTCTAATTCTCTTACTATATAGGTCTTCCCAATTTCTCTATACCAGTTATCTTCCTCTCCTAAGAGTCTTTTAAAATACTCCACTTCCAATGCTCCTTCAATTCCCACTCCTAATATTTCTCCCCTCTCCACAAGCTCCGACCTCAATTTATCTGATGCAGATGTTGATTCCCATAGGGAACCTAAAATATTTGTCCTGAATGAGTAAATTTATAATACCAATATAATGGTCCGTTATTGGACATTATAAATTTTATAAATTATTATTTTATAAATTATAAATTATTTTAATTTATACATTTATTTAAATTATATTATTATTATTAAATTATTATTATTATTATTATTATTATTATTATTATTAAATTATATTATTATTATAAATTTAAATTTATAAATTATTTTATAAATTATTATTTTATAAATTTATAATGTCCAATAACGGACCATTATATTGGTATTATTCTCAATTTATCTCTCGTGGTCTCATTCCAATCATATTTCCACCCCTCAGCCCTATACCCCACCCTCCTTTTTCTCTCTCCTCCATTCTCTTCCTCTATCTCCCTTCTCAATTTAATCTTTATTGACATATGTTCTGTCACCCCACACCCTAACACTTCAAAACTTATAACCTTCCTTAAGGCTACCTCCGAGCTTATTCCTATACCAACTCAACTACACTCCCCCTATTAGCTGTAATGTATGTAGATTCTCAATTACAATCCCCCTCCATCTACCCATTTAAAATATATAAATCTTCCAGTGCATATAACTCTAGCGGCCTTTCCCCATAACTACTTAAACCTTTATCCTTACTCCTCCTTTGGCATCCCCTAACTTCCGTGTCCTCTCTCCCATAGTCTGGCAGACTATCTTATTTATTTACTCAAGCAATTCCTAAAAAAAAAAAAATTATTCGCATACACTGAGTCCTTAGGATGATTGTATAGGAGGGCCAAGCAAATTGCCTCAGAATCCCCCTTCCTATTTTTATTCTCAACCATACCACCCCGTCTACCTCAATCTGGATTCTCTCTACCATCTCTATCTCGAAATTTTAAATTATTCCACAATTTCTCTATTCCCCAACTGCCCTACTAACCCCTCAATGTTCAGCACCCCTATTGACATATATAGTTATTTACTAGCTGATGTACCCGTGCTTCGCTACAGAATTCTACATTGTATACGGAATTCTAGGGTACACGTCGTGAGCAAGATTTTATTAAATTGCATACCTCTTAACGTTACCTACAAATGCGACGGAGAAGTCACCAAACATCTTTTCTCATATGAAGACTAAGTTAGAGAATTTTCACTGTAATAGTAGACCCGCTTGCATACCATCAGTCACAATCAGGTTAGGGAGTTTTCACAATAATGGTAGACACTCACTATCCATCTGCCTTTTTACATCTTCAGAAAGACTGTCTTAGTGGTTTTCCCAACTGAAATGAACATACATTACAATGATGTCAGTAGGAATTGCGCAATTAAAAGCAATGCTTTCATATGAAATAATCAAATGAAACACCACACATTTTATCATTTAGGAACAGGACTACACTGCCGATCTAACAGTCCAAAGTTCCAGAGCTGGAATGACCAAGCCGCAGACAGCCATGATTCGTGAACACTCTTGGTCTTTTTTTCAGCGGGGAGAGGGTCGAATAGTGGAGACCAGGGCAAAAACATATGCCCTTTTTGCTAATCTGTTTCCTAGGAGTACATGGAGTCGGAAAATATCAGTTCACTACAATGGCAGCGGAAAAATCTATCTGACCCAGAGGCAAATTTTTCCTCGAAGCCAGTGGCATAAAATGAATGAAGAATTTAATAAAAATGAAAAGGAAACTTTTCTTAAGAAACGACTCTTTTCAGGGTTGAATTTTGAGTTATTTAGTGAATTGTGGTGCTATAATTTGGAATAGGCCTAAATTGCTTATTCTAGACCAGGCCTTACTACTACTACTACTACTACTACTACTACTACTAAGCCTCTGCCTTAAGTATGCACACTGTTCATTCAAGACAGCGCGTCAGAGTAGGGATCAAATAACTGGAATACTATGAAGAACCAGTGTGTTACGTACCAACTGTATCAAGAAAATGTTTGAAACAGTGGAATGGCATGCTAGAGAAGAAAGTTTTCTAACTTTCTGGTTATTTCCCGCCAATATTCAGTCAGGCTATTATACTCGGTATGCAGCAGTAATCCCATCTATTGGAGTTGAGAGGCAGCATAAGAGACAAATAACATCACAACAAACAATGGTCAATGTAATGTTATTGTTGATCAATGTTATACGCTTTCGATATTGTAGACCTTCACATTTAGTTTTCTTCCGACTCTGAAATACCACTCATCATAGTCGGTACGGTAAAACTTCCTTTTATGACAAAACTGAATAAAACGTAAATGATCAGAAATTGTATTCTCTGTAACTTTTGTTATGTAGTACTTTTCGATAGGGCCAAAAACAAAGGTATTTAAAAATTACATTTTAGGCCCCTTCCCCTAAACTACAATTTCACCCAGGGGGAATAAAATTGTTTATAGCTTAGACTGTAGTTTCTTATTCCCTGACTCTATATACCGGTTTTCATTAAATTCTGTAAACCCATTTTCTTGTGGCTCGGCATCGACATGGACTTTGTAACAAAAATAAAAATTCATGAATATCTGTGTTATCATAGCCGGTACACTGAAAATGAATAAGACATAAATGGTCGGAAATTTAGTTCTATATAACCTTGGTCATGTAATATTTATCGATACGACCACTAATAATATAAATATTTGAGAATTAAATTTTAGGTCTTCCCCTAAACTAACATTTAATTCAGCGTGAATAAAATTATTTATAGCCAAGATTGTAGCGACTTATTCCCCGACTTTGCATACCGATTTTCGTTTAGCCGTTTTCTAGTGATGCGTGTACATACATACATACATACATACAGACAGAAATTACGGAAAAGTAAACAGTGCATTTCCTTGTTACTATGGACATGACCGATACAGAAATACCATTCTTTTCAAATTCTGAGCAATGTACAGACAAAACTCTTATTTTATATATATAGATTTTCTACACCCCCTCTCTATGCTTATTTGTTTCTCCACTGCCTGCTTTGCTTCTCGTAATTCTCCCAGTGAGCCCAACTCAATCCTATCATCACCCTTGTCCTTCTTGTCCCCTCCTTCCTTCTCATTCTCCGAGCCCGAGCCCTTTCTCCCCCCTATCAATACATCTTTCAGACCTATCGATCTTCCCTTACTCATCCCCAGCCTTCTCTCCGCACTCCTATCTGTATTCCCCTTCATATGGGACATGGGATCACTTCCCTGTCTAATTATGGCTCTCACTTCCACTACTATTATCTCCTCTCTCTGTTCCGCTTGTGTCTCTTTTCTCATTTCATTTACTCCTGTACTGCTTTGACTCGCCACAGTTTCTCCATTCACCAACACCTGACTGCTGACGCTGCTCCCTCCTCTCTCTCCACTGCTGACGTCTTGTGCTCTGTGCTCGCTGCTTCCCTCTTCCCCGCCCATTTCCATCTTCTGCAATCTCTCCAGGGTCCAAGTCCGCGTCCATTTCTAGTCTCCTATCACCATACACTTTCCTACTATCTTCGCTCGTAAGCCCTGTGCTCTAGTCTTCCACATATGCCGCTTTAAAATTTGATCTGCTTCCTCTCTCCCTTGTCTATCTGCCTTCAAATAAATGTTTGAACATTTCAAATCAACTGCATTTCTTAGTAATATGTCCGCCATCAAGGGTGAAATAAGTCATTTTCACCGGCCTGTTTCCATTATTCCTTCCTACTCTGTACAAATCATCAATATCAACTTCGGAGAAGTTCACTTTCATTATATTCGCTATTATGTCAACCACTTTCAACACCACCTCCACTTTCGATTCTTTCTTATCTTCTGGTACACCATACACAAAAACATTTTTCCTTGCTGACTCCTGCACAACTAGCCTTGTTCCTTTCCTTATTTCTGCCAATTCCTCTTCCAATGCACCCACCTTTTCCTTCAGAATTCCCACTTCCTCCTCTAAATCTGCTATCTTATCATTTACACCACCAATTTCTTCTTTTATAAAATTTGTAGGTCCTTCATCTCTCTTATTTGCGTGGATCGCTGCTCCTGCAGCATTTCTTTAATCTCTTCTCCCTTACTTGCTTCCTTCACCACTATCTTTATTTCTTCCAACTTCTCCCACCCAAATGGTCCCGAATTTGGACCTGGGTTCTCCTCTATTCCCCCACCACCAGCAATGTTGCTATCACCACTGCACACAACATGATTTCTAACAGTCCCTTTGTGCTACTTTTGTCTCTCTTTCCTTCCACTCCAAACTTTCTCCAGCACCACCTTGCTCCTTCCCAACATCCTATTCTTATCCTGTACTGCTGCGCCGTTATTCCCATCATTCATTCCTTTGACACGTCTGCACTCTACGCTGTTGATATGGTTGATAATGTGTAGATACTAGAATAGTTGATTACGAAATATGTGAAGATAGCAGGGGCCAAATTATATGTTGCGGCTGTGGATTTGGAAAACAAATGTTTTGGAAAGCAATACTGCCATATTTCTCCCTTTCCCGACTGTGACTTCACTTTATTAACATCTAAACTATCCAAACACTCAAAAAAATTAGAAAATATTAGCACACGATAGCTTCTCTGCAGCAACCTCTTCCACTCACAACAGCACATTATAAACACTTTTTGATGCATACAACAGCACATTATAAACACTTTTTGATGCATATGTAAGATGTGTGCTGCTCAGTGTAGACTCATAATCTTTAATTAGTGTTAGTGAAGCAGGCATCGGTACTTTATCAGTCAGTCTGCAGTAGAGGAAACTTAGAAATAATTTAAACTGCGTCACTTTTGAAATATTTTACACTATGTACCTGGTTACCAAAATTTTGCTGACTTAAGTCCGGTAAACTGTTTTTGCAGTCTAGTTTCTTAATTTAATCTTCAAGGTTCACAATTTTTGCCTTGATTTTATCTTCAGTTTGTGTTTTCACTGCACGATTTTTGTACTCAATTGCTCTTGCAAGAATACACATATCATTAACAAGAGAAGTTAAGGGGAACTCAGCTTGATACTCAGTTTCTGCCAGAGGATAAAGCAAGTTTATTTGGTACATAAATGAACAGCAACATATGCAAATGTAGAAAGTCAATACTGGACGGACGATCGTCACAACTTAAGTGTTGATAAACTTAACCCGTAGAGTGGGGCTTGCGGCTCCAGCCGCACTTCAAACTCAGCACTAGGGTCGGCGATGCGGCTCCAGACACATGACTGTTTTTATTTCTTATCTTCAATATTAGGCGCAGGCCTTGAAACTTTCCTCACATGTTTTGGAAGGTGCTGCCATCTCTACGATTTTTTGAACTACGTAGTAAAAACAGTATTGCGACATAATATCCCCTTTCTTTCTATCCCGTTCGTATTTGTTCAATGCAAAAATCGCTTAAGCCCCGCATCACATTCAGCCCGTGCACTCATCAGCAGGCCGCATGGTTCATCCTGCACTGTACTAAGTTTGCGATAAATAGACGCTTCAATGTGTTCCTTTTACGTTAGAGTTTTATTTTGTTTCATATTGTACTACAGTATGTTTAAAAGGGCGGGGGGATATTCCAAGTGACTGTACTATCCGTGATATCCTTGAAAATAGCGAAGATGAAAGTTGTAGTGATTTCACTTCGGAAAGTGATGATGAATCTCTGTCATTAGTAAATATTACGTTACAATTCTCATATTTTGGTCCGTATTGAAATGTACAATGAAGTCAAATAAATAATAGAGTTTAATTATTTCACCTATTCAATACTATTTAACACTATTACTATTGAAAATAAATGAAATTACACACAACGTTTCTCTCCAACTCTTCTTTACGTCAACCAATTTCAATATTAATAAAGAGGTAAGTGTTTTTACACACTTCGATTTCCCTTTAAACTCTCCTTTCATTCAATTTCATTCATTAACACGTAAATTCTCCTATTGTTACGGACTTCAAATTTAACACAGCTACTTACCATCAAGCACTCTTCTTCACTCGTGCTTCTAGAAGACTGCAGTTTCATCTCATCACATGAGAGTTTCAACAGTCTAACAATTTTTATGCTGACATTTGAACTGTTTAATACCCGATAAATTTTCTCTAACACCCTCAACCATCAAAGGCCCCGCTTTACTTGTTTCAACGTAACAATTTATTTCAAACCTCACTTGAAGTGAGCAACAGAAACATCTCTTTACAAAATGTACGTTCTTAAAAAACTACCTGTCATTGATATTCTTAAAATAAAACCTTAATAAAGTCTAGTATACAAATAGTCATAAATTTATGAATGTCCCTGTTTAAATTAATTTAATTAACTACACATTTCCAACATCATCTTCATATTCATATGTAATTTAATTACAATCAGGTACTGACTGATTAACTTTCAGATTGAGATTAGACTGAAGATGCCCTTAATTAAAGGACGAAACATATCAGTATAGTTTTATTTATAGATTTAATTCTTTATTAACATCTCTTTTTATGTATTAAATTGGTGGAATAATTAAACTTTATTATTTATTTGACTTCATTAGTAAATTTTCCGAGAACTAGCTTGTCTTTTTTGCTATTTGCTTTACGTCGCACCGACACAGATAGGTCTTATGGTGACAAAGGGACACGAAAGGCCTAGGAATGGAAAGGAAGCAGTCGTGGCCTTAATTAAGGTACAGCCCCAGCATTTGCCTGGTGTGAAAATGAGAAACCACGGAAAACCATCTTCGGGGCTGCCGACAGTGGGGTTCAAACCCACTATCTCCAGTGAAAGCAGTGGAACTGAACCTGCGAATGATGGAAATCCTGCTGCTGTACAGGGTGAATGGAATGTGTGGGGTTGTAAGCGAGCAAGATTTTCGACAAATTACAGTGCAGGAATCCAGGGTGAACTTTTAGATAAGAAACAGCCCGAAGAAATTTACGAATTCTTTATAGATGACGGACTTTGTGATCTTATCACACAGCAAACAAATCTGTATGCTCAGCAAAAAATTACCTCAAATTCGTTGATGGCAAAAGTGAAAAGAAATGAAATAAAACTTTTTTTTAAAGGAGAACTATTACTGTAGGGTATTGTTCAGAAGCCGAAATTAGTCCATTACTTTTCTCGTAATGAACAGTTAGCTACTTCAGTATTTTATACAATTATGTCTGAGAAACGATTTTTTCTTTTACTGAAATGTTTCCATTTTGCAGACAATGTAGCTTATAATAGACAGGTTCATCCCAAATTGTATAAAGTGAAGCCAGTTCTAGACGACTTATTATAAAAATTCAGAACAACATATATTCCAGATGATCACCTATCTATTGATGAGAGCCTGTTATTGTGGAAAGGTAGACTGGGATGGAAGGTAAACATACCAAAGAAAAGGTCGCGCTTTGGTATGGAATCTTATAAGTTATGTGAAGCGAAATCTGGGTTTGTGTGGAACCTCCTTGCTATATAGGGAAGGAAACTGATCTCGTAAACGAAGTTTGTGGAGTAGATATTTCTGAGTACACTAAGCCTTCCAAAGTTGTACTTACACTGGCCAAAGGTCTCCTGAATAGGGGTTATCTAATAGTTGTGGAAATGACTACACTAGTCCGGAGCTATTTGAAATTGCGTTTGCTTATCGTAACAAACTTATTGCTCTCAAGTGGAGAGACAAGAGGGATGTGTGTACGCTAAGCAGCATACATATATAATCATTATAGACTGTTATGCCTTTCAGCGTTCAGTCTGCAAGCCTCTGTGACTTTACCAAACGTCGCCACATTCCCCTATTTGCAGCTAGTGCTGTGGCCACATTTAGTTCTATACCTCTAATCTTTAGAAAATGAGTCTAACCATCGTCGTCTTGGTCTACCTCTGCTTCTCTTACCCTCAATAACAGAGTTCATTATTCATCAAGGTCACCTATCCTCCTCCATTCACATCACACGACCCCACCACCGAAGCCGGTTTAAGCGTACAGCATCTTCCATCGAGTTCATTCTTAAATGAGCCTATATCTCCTCATTCCGAGTACCCTCCTGCCATTGTTTCCACCTATTTGTACCAGCAATGATTTTCACTACTTTCATGTCTGTTACTTCTAACTTATGAATAAGATATCCTGAGTCCACCCAGCTTTCGCTCCCGTAAAGCAAAGTTGGTCTGAAAACAGACCGATGTAAAGATAGTTTCGTCTGGGAGCTGACTTCCTTCTTACAGAATACTGTTGACCACAACTGCGAGCTCGCTGCATTAGCTTTATTATACCTTGATTCAATCTCATTTACTATAATACCATCCTGGGAGAACACACAACCTAAATACTTGAAATTATCGATGTGTTCTAGCTTTGTATCACCAATCTGACATTCAATTCTGTTGAATTTCTTACCTACTGACATCAATTTAGTCTTCGAAAGGCTAATTTTCATACCATACTCATTGCACCTATTTTAAAGTTCCAAGATATCAGACTGCAGGCTTTCAGCACAATCTGCCATTAAGACCAAGTTGTCAGCATAGGCCAGACTGCTTACAACATTTCCACCTAAATGAATCCTTCCCTGCCATTTTATACCTTTCAGCAGAGCATCCATGTAAACTACGAACAGCAAAGGTGAAAGAATACAGCCTTGTCTAACCCCTGTAAGTACCCTGAACCAAGAACACATTCTACCATCAATTCTCACTGAAGTCCAATTATCAACATAAACGCCTTTGATTGATTTTAATAATCTACCTTTAATTCCATAGTCCCCCAGTATGGCGAACATCTTTTCCCTCGGTATCCTGTCATATGCTTTCTCTAGATCTACAAAACAAAACTGCCTATTCCTCTCGTAGCATTTTTCAATTACCCGGCGCATACAGAAAATCTGATCCTGACAGCCTCTCTGTAGTCTGAAACCACACTGGTTTTCATCTAATTTCCTCTCATCCACTAATCGCACCCACTTTTCCAAGATGCCTGTGAATACTTTGCCTGGTATACTAATCAATGAGATACCTCGATAGTTGTTGCAATCCTTCCTGTTCCCTTGCTTATAGATAGGTGCAATTACTGCTTTCGTCCAATCTGAAAGTACCTTACCAACACTCCATGCTAATCTTACTTCTCTATGAAGCCATTTCATCCCTGCCTTCCCACTATACTTTACCATTTCAGGTCTAATTTCATCTATTCCTGCTGCTTTATGACAATGGAGTTTATTAACCATCCT
The DNA here is from genome assembly GCF_040414725.1 of Anabrus simplex. NCBI lineage: Eukaryota > Metazoa > Arthropoda > Insecta > Orthoptera > Tettigoniidae > Anabrus > Anabrus simplex. Next base: position 964,077,553 of record NC_090265.1, on the reverse strand, counting down.
TTCCACTTCCTGAAGTGTAATTTCACCAACATTTTCCTCCTCCCCATGAGCTCCGTTGTTCGCAACACCACCAGAAATATTACCTTTTACGCTGAGAAGATGTTCAAAATATTCTCTCCAGCTCTCCAGTGATTCCCTGGGATCTATTATGAGTTCACCTGAACTACTCAAAACACTGTTCATTTCCTTTTTCCCTCCCTTCCTAAGATTATTACTGTCCAGAAAGGTTTCCCTGCTGCCTGACCTAGCCTTTCCAGGTTATTACCAAAATCTTCCCATGATTTCTTTTTTAATTCAACAACTATTTATTTTGCTCTGTTTCTTTCATCTACATACAAATCCATGTCTGCCTCTGCTCTTGTTTGGAGCCATTTCTGATAAGCCTTCTATTTATGTTTACACGCTGCTCTCACTTCAATCATTCCACCAAGATGTTCGCCTTTTCCCATATTTACACACAGTTGTTCCTAGGCATTCCCTTGCTGTTTCTACTACAGCATCCCTGTATGCCACCCATTCTCTTTCTATATCCTGAACCTGCTTACTGTCTTACTGTTCGAAGCTTCTCACTAATCATATCCATGTACTTCTGTCTAATTTTCTCGTCCTGGAGATTTTCTACCCTTATTCGTTTGCAGACAATTTCACTTTCTCTACCCTAGGCCTAGACACTTAGTTCACTACAGATCAGATAGCGGTCTGTATCATAAAAAAAATCACCGAAAAACTTGTACATTCCTAACAGATTTCCAGAATTCGAAGTCGGTTAAGATATAGTCTATTATGGATCTGTCACCCCTAGCCTCCCATGTGTAGCGGTGAACTGCCTTGTGCTAGAAGAATGTATTCGTAACTGCTAAACCCTACTAGCACAGAAGTCCAGCAAACGCTTCCCATTCCCATCAGCTTCCATATCTTCCCCACATTGACCAAATACCCTTTCGTATCCTTCAGTTCTATTTCCAACTCTCGCATTGAAATAGCCCAATAGCACTATTCTATCCTTGCTGTTGATCCTGACCACGATGTCACTTAATGCTTCATAAAACTTGTCAACTTCATCTTCATCTGCACCCTCACATGGTGAATACTCTGGGACAATTCTCGTCCTAATTCCCCCAACTGACAAAACTACCCTCATCATTCGCACATTTATGTGCCTCACAGAAACTATGCTGCGTGCAATGGTATTCCTGATAATCAGCCCTACCCCATGCTCTGCCCTTCCCTTTCTAATAATAATAATGTTATTTGTTTTACGTCCCACTAACTACTCTTTTACGGTTTTCAGAGACGCCGAGGTGCCGGAATTTATTCCTGCAGGAGTTCTTTTACATGCCAGTAAACCTACCGACACGAGGCTGACGTATTTGAGCACCTTCAAATACCACCGGACTGAGCCAGGATCGAACCTGCCAAGTTGGGGTCAGAAGGCCAGCGCCTTGACCATCTGAGCCACTCAGCCCGGCCTTCCCTTTCTAACACCCGTCAAGTACACTTTATTATCTCCTATCTCTTCCTTGTTATCTCCCATTACCCGTCCGACTCGTTGGCTGAACGGTCAGCATACTGGCCTTCGGTTCAGAGGGTCCCGGGTTCAATTCCCGGCTGGGTCGGGGACTTTAACCTTAATTGGTTAATTCCAATGGCACGGGGGCTGGGTGTATGTGTTGTCTTCATCATCATTTCATCCTCATCACGACGCGCAGGTCACCTACGGGTGTTAAATAGAAAGACCTGCACCTGGTGAACCGAACCCGTCCTGGGATATCCCGGCACTAAAAGCCATACGACATTTCATTTCCCATTACCCGAATATCACTTAATCCTAGCACATCCAGATGAATCCTCTTAGTTGACTCAGCCAGTTCTTTCTTTCTTCTATAAGCCCCATTAATATTGATAGCTCCCCATTGAATTCCATTTCGTTTGCCAAGTTGTTTCCAAGGAGTCCCTCGCCTGTCAAACAGAAGTGGGACTCCGTTACTCCCATAGGTCCGAGGCTATATGCCGAAATGCGCACTGTGAAAAACAGGAAAGGGGACAGAGTAGAAAAGCCTGTCATGTGTATAGATTTCGATGACTCAATGGGTGGGCATAGAATTTCAAGGATCATCTTCACATCATCTTCAATACGGAACAATAATGAAAGTTGTTACTTGTAATCAATGGCTGGGTTCGATTTATCTGATCAGTGTGTGATCCCATACAGTACAGCCCGAAAGCAAATAAAGAAGTTCTACCAAAAGATTTTCAGGCACTTGGACATAACAATGTTCAACTCCTTTGTTATTTATCAATAATGGAGGAAAATTCACTCACTTGAAATTTCGTATGCACGTTATCCAGAAGCTCTTTAACAAGTATGATAAATCAACCCCCACTGAAGCCCAGCCAGTCAGATCAGTGGCGTCACTATCAAATGACCCTTTGGATCAATTCTCGGGAAGGCACTTCCCAGATTTCAAATCCCCTTCAAAGACGAAACCCATTGCAAGCAAGAGATGTGTTGTCTGCACACTGCTGCAAAATCTGCGATGTAGCATTGTGCCCGGGTCCTTGCTTCGGAGTGTACCACACCACTAAAATGTAAACTGAGAGGCGTCCATTGCACGTGTATTGTGAATAGGGTTCCTAATTGTGTAAATTTCTGTGTGTGCGTGTAGACAGTGACGGCGACTGGGGGATAAAGAAATTAGAAACAAAATGGTAGGGCCTACATTTGAACTGCAATTTTTTTTTAGACGGCTAAAATGCAAGGAGGAGGAGGAGGAAGAAGAAGAAAGAGAAAGTCAGGAAATAATACACACCCATGCACAAGCTATTGAGTGTGTCAGGGACATTATGAAAGTTGCTGTCAAGTCGAATTCACCGCGACTTCTTTTGCTACTGTACAGCGCTGAAGACTGCACTGAGAAAGACATGACATCATGGAAGGTGAAACAGGTTTCTTTGTTAGACATGTGGAAAAAGGAATAATTTGACAAATACAGTATTGCATGTAATGTGTTATATATATATACTGTAGTTTGTTTATTAAACATGTGGAATAAGGCAGAAATTGTCCGGTTTTCATTGAACGTGGTACATACTGTACATAATATGTTGAGGGTGTTATACTGCAAGCCTATGCGAGAGTAATAAAAACCTACTGAACATCAAGATATTGTGTTACTGATATTTGCATACCAAAACTAGACTAATGGATCAGGGGCAAGTAATTTGTGAATCTTTTTGTATGATTTTGTTCAAACTGGAAACTTGTCTAATTCGGAAAAGAAACTCGGACCCTCGCGATTCCGCTTTGAACAAGTTTTACTCTATTAGAATGACACTATCATATTGGGTTGATTTTGTGCATCCATGTCGTTCATTTCAAAATGTAGACACTCACTGTCTGGAACAATCAGCTTAGGGTCCTCCCACACTAGTCACAACGGGCGTCAGGTAGCATGTCCATTAGCATTTCTTTTGTCTTTCTAGGTTTCTCCCTGCCTTCAAATATAACTTTGTTAAGACCGTCCTGGCTTGAAAAACAGCTGCCATTCCTTTCTCTCATAACAGAAAGACCCTTGCGTAATAATCCTTCCAAATAGTTGTACACAGGATAAGGAGCTTTTGGGCTTTTGCCATGTCAGAAAACAAGGTGAAATTCTTTACGTTTTGCAGAGAACTTTGCTCCAGTCTTCAGAAGAAAATCTCATTTGTTCATGATCAAAACTTCTCCGATAAAGAAGTTTTGAATTTAAGAATTCTTTACCGTTGGTCTACTGTATAGTAAGCACAGTGTTCTCTCCAGACATTTTCATGCGCCAGGTGGCAGGAATGAGTAGCTGGGTGAGGAATACTACGTAAAAGATGAATATAATAAAATTTCAATTTATTCCCCTTAGGCCATTAGCAGGCAAAAATTAACTGCAAAATTGAACTATTTTAGTGTTATCATGAACAGGACATAACAGAGTATTTTGAACTTATGGTGGTCTACTGCTCGTTCATAATCATGTAACTCAGAAATACCCCTCGGTTACTGTGGACAGTGTGCAGTGCCATACGAATTTGTGATATCATGTGGAATAGAGGGGTTGCATGCGATTCCATGCTAATCCACACTCTGCCCACGCACGATACTAAGTGACAGTCAAGCTAAACATGTAAATTCCCATGTAATTTATGCAATTATGCTGACAATACCAGTAGTGAAGATTTATCATTTAAACAAACAGTTTTACAGTATTTAAGTTTTAATTTGGAGCTTCCAATGACTCAAATATGTATTAATATTATGTAACTAGCACATATCTAGGTTATGTTAACCAGGCGGTCTGTAAAAATTGGTAGAGCGGTGTGCCCATTAAAAAGGTCCTGGCCAGGCTGAGTAGCTCAGATGGTTGAGGCACTGGCCTTCTGACCTGAACTTGGCAAATTCAATCCTGGCTCAGTCCGGTGGTATTTGAATGTGCTCAAATACGTCGGTCTCGTGTCAGTAGATTTAGTTGCACGTAAAAAAACTCCTGCGGGACTAACTTCTGACACCTCAGCATCTCTGAAAACCGTAAAAGTAGTTATTGAGACGTAAAGCCAATAACATTATTATTATAAAAAGGTCCTACGGAGAAAACTGAAGTAGTACTTTGGTTTATCACCGGATGACTCGCTGTATGCTAGCCTTTCGTTGAAAGTTGATTTTGATTACAACGAGGTCGTGAAAATTCAATATTCATCAAGATATTTCTTGTTCCATCATATGTGTGTGCAAAGTAAACAGCAGAGGACAGTTCAAATTTTTGCAGGATAGAAACTCACTGCAGGAATGGGGGGAAAAAACTAGCATATGTATAGAAAAGCATGCTATGGCATGTGCCCACAAAACAGTTGGTTGTCAACCAGCAATTTGCTGCAAAATTATGGATTCCTGAATTTGATGTTCGCTTTGCTCTGAAGCAAAGATAAGAGACATGCACTCATAAAGATTGAATACGAAGTGAACGCCCTAGAAGAACATCTGTTGCTGAAGATAAACACACTGTTATCTTAAGCAAGCAAAACAGAAGGCTTTCAGCTGCAGAATTCTGCGCTGAAATCAACAGAACTAGAGATCAACCCGTGTCAAGTGTCGACTGTAAAATATTATTTACGCGATGATGGGTTGTGTGCATATGTATCAGCCAAAAAGACTCTTAACACACTGACATAAATCTAAGAGACTTCAGTGGGCCAGACACCACAAAGATTGCACTACTGATCAGTGAAAACGTGTGCTGGGTCAAATTTTGAGAAGTTTGAATTAAATCGCTGTCAGTATGTCTGCCGTCGTCCAGGAGAAAGAATGCTAGAAAGCTGTCTAACACCAAATGTGAAGTATGAGGGTGGTAGCATTACATTTTGGGGTTGTTTTAGTAACAATAAGGTGGACGACTTGGATGAAAGTGAAAGGTTCCTTAAGAGTGAAACAGTTCCATCACATTCTATTTTATTTTTTTGCTAGTCATTTAACATCGTACTAACAAATGAAAGGTTTTGCGAGGCAAGGATGGGAAAGAGCTGGGATAAGGAAGGTAGCAGCCATGGCCTTAATTAAGGACCAGTCCCCATCATTTATATAGTGTGAAAATGGGAAACCACAGAAAACCATCTCAGGGCTACCGACAGTGGGATTCGAACTCACCATCTAACGAATGCAAGCTCAAAGCTACGTGACCCAAACCACGAGGCCAACTTGTTCAATATCATCAGTTGTGAAGATCTCTGACAATGCCTTTTGTAAGCATGGAGAAATATAACCACAAAGATGTTGGCAAAAACTAACCAGGAGAATGCCAAACACAGTATTTGTCGAGAGTCATCAGAGCAAAAGGGGTTCATATAGATAAGCACATAGTTTGAACAGTGTAGCTCTAAAATACATTGTTTTCCATTATTTGAATCATAAACTGCTTTGTAGCGTGTCAGTTTGTGTATAATGGATGCCCATTTATTCTGATTTAAAGTATATGTTATGAAATATCACTAATGTGCTGCTCTTAAGAAGAACTGGAATTTTCTTAAGGTGAGATTAATCTTTTTGATGCTATTATATACTGGGGAAAAAATAGGTTTCTTTTGACAAATCCCTTTTCTTTTTTTACTTGATGATGATGATGATTGTTGTTTAAAGGGGCCTAACATCTAAGGTCATCAGCCCCCAATGGTACAAAATGGACGACATGAGATTATAATTAAAATATTAAAATGTATCCACTGACTAGAGTTTAAAATAAATGGTGATGAAAAATGATTATGAGATTAAAACAATCAGTGGATGTAATTTGTAATGCCTTATGTTCTAATAAAAGTTTAAAAAATAGAGGTGATAATGGAATAAGGCATTGCCTGGAAATATGTCAGAAATTAAAATAACACATTAAAATACGCAAACATGAACTAAAATAGAGTCAAAGTGTGACGTACCCACTTCGCCCACAGATGAATGACAAAATTATAACGTGGCGGGTCACTTTAATATTAAAATAAATAAATGATATGTCATTGTTTCTCCATAAACAGTATCCCAAGGGCGCCAGTCTTCAAGCTTATGGCTTGAAAACAAAAGTAGATAATTAATAATAATAATAATAATAATAATAATACTAATGCGTAATGAGACTCAAAAAACTCCCAGGGGTGAGGTGAACGGAACACAAATCATTAAGTACACTAACTTGGAATTTAAGGATCATTAATAATCATTTCATAAAATACAAATTAGAACAGCTATTTATTAAGATGAAAAACGTGACGTAACGGCGTTTTAACGACATCTGAACTTACGAAAGCAAAAGAAAAATTGAATGAAATTAATTTTTAAAACGAACTGTTGCGCGAAGACTTGCAGTAACTTATGCCATAAGCTCACCCTATGTAGACTCTGTTGTCTTGAAGCTGATGATATGTGGATCTCGTACCGGCTGCCTTCTCTGTTGTTGGATTCCAGTCCTACTTCTACATTTCCTGTCCTTAACACTTCCTACTGTACTCCTTACATAAAGTCGTAATGAGTCCTAATTTTAAGTGCAAAACCACCATGGGTTATGTTCATGGAGAGAATACATTCGTATTCTTCCGTATTACGGAACAGTAGCGTAGCTAAATTCATAATAAGAGCTCTCCTGCCCTATACTAGTCAAAGCCGGTCTCCCGTTGACTACCTCTCGTCATTGAGATAACAAGTCCTAATGAGAGTAACTTTTGAGTAGAATATACTCAGATGCGAAGTGAACTAAGTTAAAATCTTCTCCGATGTGTAGACGTAGAATCGTAGTAAGAGTATGAATAAGAATATAAATGAGAAAGTCTGAATGAGAATATCCTCTCCAGCCCTTGTCGGTGGTATTTATCGGTTCAAAAGTCTCCTTCCATCAGCCATATCACATGGTCCAGTAAGATTCGAGGTCTCATCCCTTCTCCGATGTATAGCTGTGCATCCATCACGTTGCTTCATTACGTTCATTCACATAGGCTGAACTTTCCCGCTGAAATAAAGCGTCCCGAAGCTGAGTTTGAAAAGTGGTGTAAATAATGTATCAACTGTCTCTTCATGAGGTGGAGAGGGTAATATCTCTCGTAACCTCGATGACGTACTTTTCCCGGAACTGGGCTGAAATTAGCCTGCTGACTCTGGTCACCTCACAACGGCTATTGGAAAATTTACTGCAAGTTATAAATATGCGTGATGTTGAAATACTTTACCCAATAATTTGTTCGTTCAGAATGCGTTATAGCCGCGATACAAAGAAATGAAATGATGATTGAAATGGATGATAAAAACCCTATATATACATACATACATATTAATTTAAAAATGACCTATCAGTGGTTAAATATATACATCTTATCAATTAAATATATAGTTCAATAATTAAAAATATACAGTGATGTCCCAAACATCACAAAAGGGATAAAAGCACAGTTAACACAAATACACTAAGACAATGTACATTATTAAAGGCGATAAAAAAGACCACTAACCCTCATAAAACGGATGATGAGGTCTGCTGACTGCTCGTCATCGCGCAGGATGAGGGAGAGGGTACTCGGGAGTTTTAGGCTACGGCGCAGACCGACCAGGTCCACGCACTCCGTAAGGATGTGTACTACGGTAAGGTGATCGCCGCAAGTACACACCAGAGGGGGTTCTCCTTTCAATAGAAGGGAGTGCGTCAGGATACCGTGGCCGATCCGAAGACGACATAATACCACTGCTTCCCTCCGAAGAGCCCGAAGGGAAGTCCTCCATCCCTTCATTGTACCTTTTATCGCTCTCAGCTTATTTGGAAGAGGAGTGGCCTGCCACTCCAACTCCCAATGGGACATAACCAGACGTCTCAGCTGAGAACGAATATCACTTGCTGGAACCTTGTAAGGCAACGGGGGCATGTTACTGCCTCCTTGGCAGCCTTATCGGCTAACTCGTTTCCCTCTAGACCCATGTGGCCTGGGAGCCACAGAAACGTGATTCTGGTGCCGGCATCCGAACACCCGGCCAGCAGGTCCTGGATACGCTGCACCAGAGGGATCTGATCTATAAGATCAGTGACATCATTTATGTTAAGAGGCTGGCCTGGTGGAAAATAAACGTTACACACTGTTGTTATGACAGGCAGCGGTATCTGCAGCGCAACTGCTTCCAATGGGGTTCTTAGAGGAACCTCTTCGCTATAGGTATCAGAATGAACAAAAATACCCACGTCACCGCAAGCCCGGTGAGCATAATATCGTTCTATCAAGTATAGTCTGAAATTTCTCAAGACCGTATGATGACCTGGTCTGAAGCTTGTCTCCTGAATACAGACTATACTCACTGCGAACTGACTAATGAGCTGACGCAGCTTGGCAAGATGGCTGTCATAACCGTTACAATTCCACTGCAACAGTGCCATAGTGTGGACTATAAAAAGAGTGTAAGGTTGTGAGGGACAAGATGCCTGTAAACCTAAACACTATCAACATCTCCATCCGTAGATGTACATGACAGCTCGATGTCCATCCCGTCATCGACAGACGGCGGGGTTAACGCCCAGAACTTCGATGCTTTCCGGGAACGGGAAGTTCCCCTACAAGGGGAGCGCGCAGGTTTTGGAGTAGGAGTAGCTGCTGGCACAGACTCATACCCACTAGATGGAGGGCATTTTTTCCCTTTTGCAGGGGAAGTCCAGCTGCCTTCTTTTTGAGTTTAGATGGGCTGAGAGATGATTTCCCAGCTCTGGTCAACGATGCCACCTCTACCGGCTGGAGCACGGCTTTCGTCGACCTCTTAGGGGAGGAGATTTGGCCTTCCCCCTTGCTATGCCGGCTTAGAACTGCCAGCTGGCACAGACTTCTGGTTGGTCGAAGGTGCAGTGGTCCCCCCGCCCTCGAGCTTGTACTCTTTGTAACATTGCTCTGAGGAGCAACAATAGCCTTGGGCGCAGCGATCATCACGGGTAACGATGTTGTGAAAGACGAACCTGGAAGACTCTGAGCTATCATGCCGTAGTCGAGTGTACGGGCAGATGTATTCGTGGAATTAAACTTACAGCACACTTCCTGATAGAAAAGACCATCCAGGGTCTTGATCCCCTGGATCTTCTTCTCACTCAGATATGTTGGACAGTTCCGATCCCGAGGAGAATGAAGACCAGAGCAGTTAGTGCACTTGTATGGAGTTGTGCACTCCTCCGTGCCGTGTGCTACTCTTCCACATGTACCACACAGAGACTGATTCGCACAATGAGATACGATATGTCCGAATCTCTGGCATCTCTTACATATTTTTACATACTTCAATGCATAATAAATATTTTGATAAATATTACATATTTTAAATATTTTGAAGTATATTGCACATTTGAAAGAGAACACAAATCTTTTTTCACTAATTTTATATCAATTTAAGTTTTTTAATTAAACACTTGAAAACAGACATGATACTGTATAGGCTTTTGGAATCTCGACTGTCCACGAAAAGCCTTTCTTGTAGACAGTCAAGATTTTCTTCTGATGACGCAGAGCACAGTTCTCTGCGAAACATAAAGAATTTCACCTTATTTTCTCGACACGGCTTAAGCCCAAAAGCCTACACAGTATCATGTCTATAATTACGGGCCGTGAAAGTATCAATGGCAACACTTGAAAATAGTTTTAAAAGCCTGTACTGTACATCTCTAACATCTAAAAATAATTTAATCATTTAAAGTGAAATATTCTTTCCAAGAATCGCATCCCTTACCTATATTGATGATTTGTACATCCCTTAAGAAGTAACAGCACAGTGTGAAGGGTGAGTCAATGACATATTGCTGCTACTACGGAGAAAGACACAAAGTGAAAGTTACCCTGTGGCTGGGATGACCACTAGGCAAAAACAACTCGTGAAAGAAAATACTTGCTCGAACTATCTGAGTCACAGTTAGTGAATCGCTATGGCACCAGTGGCATTCAAACTAGCGACAAAGTTACAAGATTGGATTTTCATTGATGAAGCCTTTACAAGTGACAGTAAAATCGTGCTATTTAGAGCATGTGACAAACATATTGGGTGCTCCAAGAAGTCACAATTAGAGCAGCATTTAAAAACTGATCTTAATGTGAGAAACAGAAAAGGCTTTCCATCGACAAAACACGTTCTTCTTACGCAAGGGGCGCTGGAGCCAACTTCGTCTTCTACCAGTGAATTTATTAAAGATTTGTGCATGGCAATGGTCGCTGCAAACCTACCTAGTGTGAAAATGGGAAACCACAGAAAACCATTTCAGTTCTACCGAAAGTGGGATTCGAACTCATCTCCCGAAAGCACGCTCAAAACTACATGACCGAAACCACAAGGCCAATTTGCTCTATATCATTAGTTGGGGAGGTCTCTGGCAATGCCTTTTGTAAGCATGGAGAACTATAACCACAGAGATGTTGGCAAAAACTAACCAGAAGAACGCCACCCACAGTATTTGTCGAGAGTCGTCAGGGAAAAAGAGGTTCATATGGACAAGCACATAGTTTGAACAGTGTACCTATAAAATACGAAGAGTGGAGTGCCAAAGTTTCAAGGATTCCTACGCAAATATTGAAACTTCAATATTTCGGATGAATCAACATTCCAGAAAAACTATTTGAACTCCTGCTACATTGACACCATGATGGGAATGATTAGAGCCGAACTTGGCAATTCATACATATGGAGTGCCATTAACGAGTCGATCGATGCCTTGGGTCGTTTCATTTCAAATCTTCTAGCAAAGTAAATTGGATCCAGAGGCTCCGTGTAAGTCTTATTTAATTTACTACAAACTACTGGAACAGACAAATCATGCTACAGTTTTGCAATTCATCGACAACGAACTTACAGAGCTACGGGTTAAGGAAGAAAAAGTGTTGGTGCTCTACTCAGATGTTGGATCCTAGACGTTAAAAGCTGCAACTACGCTGTCTGTGTTTTACCCCAATATGGTTCACTTCACATGTTTGGCACATGGATTACATCGAATAGCTCAGACCAAAAGAGAAAAATTTCCTAAAGTGAATGGTTTAGTATCAGCAACAAGAATTTTTTTTCACAAATCTCCATATCGCGTGCAGTGCTACAAGAAATTGTTACCAGATGTGCCTTTACCTCCACAGCCTGTGATCACCAGATGGGAAACGTCGTTAGAAGCTGTGAACTTCTTTAATGAACATTTTGAAGCAGTGAAGTCAGTGGTGGAAACATTTCCTCCTGAAAGTGAAGCGTCTGTGCATGAGTGTATGAGTGCCTTTCAAGATTCAAAGGTGGCTTCATCAATTGCATACATCACTAGCCATTTTAGTTGGATTCCAAACAGAATTACAAAGGTCGAAACGTCTGGACTGTCCCTCCATGAATCTATGTCTATAGTGTGTAATGGACTCACCATGTCCGCCAGTCAACGCTGTACTTTCTTCGCATCACCTCATGTTGAACACCAGCAGTGATCACCACCTTCCTTCTTTACCGGTTGATCTATCACTGAACCTCGTGGTCATATGTCAAATGTCCGCTGATGTCATTGTTATCAGCTTGCTTCACGCCTCGAGTGTTCCAGTACCTTTGATTTTGTTGTGTGCTGCGTGTGACATAACCTCCCCTCGTGTCCCACCCCTCTCCAACTTGGCAATATATACTGCCTCATGCAGCCTTCTCATCGAGACAAGTTTCGACTGTTGGGGAGAGAGACACTGGGAGAAGATCGTCTTTATGATGTTGATGTAAATGTCTAATCTAGTCTAAGACTTCTCCATACCAGCATGCACCATGAGGTAGTGTAACTTGAACTTATATTTCTACATTGTGATATCTAAGCTTATCGAGTGTCTGAACTCTATCTTGGAATCAATATGGTAGCCAACAGATTCTTAATTCATGTAACTTATTGTGCTTTTCCAATCTTGTGGTTTTTGAGAAAGTGGACATAATTTTAGTCAATACTTCAGAACTCTTGTACTTCAAGGCTGTTTGTATAAATTTACTGTGATGATGGGTTGTATAGATGTTGATTCCCATAGGGAACCTGAAATATTTGTCCCGAATAAGTAAATTTATAATACCAATATAAATGGTCCGTTATTGGACATTATAATTTTCCAGCTAACTCATTCCTGGTTGCCAGTGTTTCACCCCAGTGGGAATCAACATTTATATCATCTGAAGGCCAGGCAGGCATCAATTTTTGGTAATGATACAAAGCCTCTCAAAGTGCATTGGTACTGCCGGTGGCTCCAAGTAGCCTACGCAGTGGCCTCTACGGTATGCACTAGCCATGCGTCTTGGTAGGTGTGCTATTTACCAACTGAAGAACCCATCTTAGCAAACTGCGGTTGCTTTACGTCGCACCAACACAGATAGGTCTTATGGCGACGATGCGACAGGTAAGGGCTAGGAGTGGGAAGGAAGCGGCCATGCCCTTAATTAAGGTATAGCCCCAGCATTTGCCTGGTGTGAAAATGGGAAACCACGGAAAACCATCTTCAGGGCTGCCGACAATGGGATTCGAACCTACTATCTCCCGAATACTAGATACTGGCCACACTTAAGCGACTGCAGCTATCGAGTTCAGTTTTAACCCTTTACTGCATGAATTATTTTTCGTTTTCGTTTGGTGAAGAAAATTTCAAGCTTCAATGTTCAACTTACGTTCAGTGTTTCAGATCTACCAGCAATTCTTAACTAGGGCTAATAGCTTAACACTCGTATGTGATGTGGATTGCCATAACGGGGTATATATACGATTTTTCACGATTTCACGCTAAGCTTTTAACATTCAAAGACCGAACATTACTGTCGGTAATGTCTTTGAGGTTGAGCCAGAGGTACTCCTGAAGCCTGTGGTAATGTGATGGGGAGGGCCCACAGTTGCACAGCATTTGGTTGTTGTTTTGTTATTACGCTTCCACTGCGAACCCACTCCGCTACCTACATTCTCCCTAGGCTCTTTCCCCAACAGTCGAAACACGTCTCGATGAGAAGGCCATATGAGGCAGTGCGTATTGCCAAGCCGGAGAGGGAGGGGTAGGAGGGGAGGTTATGTCACACGCAGCACACAACAAAATCAAAGATACTGGAACATTCAAGGCATGAAGCAAGCTGGTAGCTATGACGTCAGTAGACACTTGACGTATAACGAGATTCAGTGATAGATCAGCCGGCAAAGAAGGAAGGTGGTGATCACTACTGGTATTCAACACGAGGTGATGCGAAGAAAGTGCGATGATAATTGGCAGACGTGATGAGTCTATTATATTATAAAGTATACTGATCTAGCTATTGCTTTTCTCTACATTCAGTCGTGACTTGTACTATACTTGCAATATATCAAACAATCAACTGATATAAATATTTAACAGTACAGTATCAAGCTTGAGTTAAGTTATTACTACAGACAAGTAATATCGTTGCCATATCGTTTACCAGTACTATTTTCCACTGACTTTCCCTGATATTCCGCAGTATTTTCAGTTTCTTCCCTGACACAAAGTCAATTTCCCTAACTTTCCAGGTGAGAGGGAACCCCGTCATGGAGCAACAGCCAATTAAGAACTTTGGCCTGCTAAAACAACTGCTGCCTAGTCGGTTGGCCAGTAGATACTCGAGTGCCACATGATCAGCTGGACATCCTCCTCAGCCATATTGCCTGGATTTCACGACCAGGTATTCTGCCTTTCATATTAGATAACTTCTCAGCTGGCCTCACGAGGCTGAGTGAACCTAATTCTAGAGATCAATCCACAATTAAAATCCTTGTACTGGCCGAAAACACAAACCTGACACCTCCGGGTAAGAGGTAAGCACAATATCCTTACACTAGCAATCATGAAATGGTGGAAAGGAATGGGGATGAATAAAAATGATAAAATGGCGATCATATCTGCTCAATGATGAAAATCTTATGAAAGCTTTCTATTCACTGTTCATAAGAACTCAAGAATGAACCTGTGATTTACCATGCAATATCTCTTTCACTTTAGCCATTATCCACTAATGTTAATTGTAAGCCTCATCTATATTTCTTCTACACCTTCCGTTTTTGAGCCACCTGTTACCACCACGTCTCAGCAGTCTCATTGATAATATGTTTCCGTGCCACTACTATTCATAGGTAATTAATTGGTGCGATGATTGTTTTATGTTAAAAGTGTATATTTCAAAGTGTGTCACTTTTGAAGAATTTTGAGGTTTCCTTGTGTGAACAGTAATACCTACCCGATGTCTTCAATGGATGTGACTTCCAGAAAGCATAATGCAACTTGATACTGTACTGTTGGAGTACTTCCAGACACAATGAGAGTTAAGTAAGTACTAAATTTGGTGTTGCCGCAGGTACAATAAATTATTCACCATCACAAACAGACTGACTCAATTTCACCAAAGAAAAAGGGAAACCGTGGCAGGAAAAAGAAAGATAGCAACTGATGAACAATTTCTCCTCAGAAACAACAAATCAAACCCCAGCCTCACTGCTGCAGACTTGGCTTGCGAACTGGAGGAAAGGTGAGTGAATCTGCACACTTTTAATGTTCGCAGATTTCTGGCAGCCAGAAGGAAAGCCCGTAAACATGTAAAGAAACACCTTATAACAGGAGACATGAGTAGGAAAAGTCTCTTGTAGGCACGTAGTCATCAGGATTGGACAATAGAAAACTGGAAGAAAGTTCTTTTCACTGATGAAAGTCACTTTGAAGTGCAATGGCAAAGGGTTCAATATGTGTGCCGAATGAAGAAAGAGCCAACAACTTCAGTACATTTGAAACAGGGGGTGTTTCACACATGAAGGCCTAGGGCCCTTATTACCCTGACCAGTACATCCGAATACTGGAAAGGAGAGTCGTTGGTGAGCTGCAGAAGAGGTTTCCAGAGGGACATGGAATTTTTCAACAAGAGTTGGCTCCTTGCCATACTTCAAGAAGTGAAGAAATTCTTCAGTGAGAACAATATTCATGACATAGAGTGGCGAGGAAACTTTAACATTAATCCAATAGATGATGATTGTTGTTTAAAGGGACCTAACATCTAGGTCATCGGCCCCTAATGGTACGAAATGAGACGAAATGCAATGACAATTTAAGAGTCCAAAATTCATCCATTGACTAGAATTTAAAATGTGATGGTGAAGAGTGAAAGGATAAATGTGAATTTAAAATAATCAGTGGAGCCAACTCACAATACTGAAAGTTAAAAATAATTCCAAAATTGATCCACTGGCTAGAATTCAAAAAGTTGACAAACAATGATTATGAACTTAAAACAATCAGTGGGTCCGACCCGCAATGCCTCACCTTCCCAGAGACTATATTGAAAAATTTGTATTACTGACCAAGGGACTGCTTACA
Source organism: Anabrus simplex (assembly GCF_040414725.1). NCBI lineage: Eukaryota > Metazoa > Arthropoda > Insecta > Orthoptera > Tettigoniidae > Anabrus > Anabrus simplex. The sequence goes on along the minus strand of NC_090265.1, from coordinate 964,061,701 downwards.
AAGCACAATTCTGAATCGATTCTTGTTGTCCAAAGTGGTCCAAAATCCAGGTCAACAGCCCCTCATAATGGTACTTATCGCTAGTAAAGTAGAAACACGGTATTTCTCAAGATGCGGTACTAATCACGAGTAGCATAGACTCATGGTGTTCCAAACGTTAAGGTACTACTCACAAGTATTGTACGCCACACAGGTAACACAGACCTATGGGGTTTCTCACATAATGGCCCCACTCGTAGGCTACACAAACCCATGGTGTTCCTCACACAGGTGTACTAATCACAGGGACTCGTACTATCCCGTGGTGTTCCTCACATAATGGGTACTAATCACAGACAGTGCAGATCCACAGTGTCACTCATATAGTGCTACTAATCACAGGCGGCGCCCAGTTCTGTGGTGTTTCTCACAAAAGTACTAATCGCAGGCAACGTAAACCCGTGATGTTCTGCATATAGTGGTTCCAAACACAGGTACTGTAAACCCATAGTGAGCCCCCCATTATTGCTACTAACCACAAACCTATTGTGTACCTGACATAGTGGTACTACCAATATACCAATATAAATGGTCCATTATTGGACATTATAAATTTTCCAGCCAACTCATTCCTGGTTGCCAGCATTTCGCCCCCGTGTGCTAAGTTGGTCTCATCAGTTGGTACTTAGCATACCCACCAAGACGCATGGCTAGTGCATACCGTGGAGGCCACTGCGTAGGCCACTTGGAGTCACCGGCAGTGCCAATGCACTATGAGAGACTTTGTCTCCTTACCAAAAATTGATGCCTGCTTGGCCATCAGTTGATATAGATGTTGATTCCCATAGGGTTACTCATTCGGGACAAATATTTCAGGTTCCCTATAGGAATCAACATCTAAATCATAGTGGTACTACTCACAAGTAAAGGCGACCCATGGTTTTCCCTGCGTGATGGTACTAATTACAAGTAGGGTCATGGTTCTACTTCGATCATCCCTTGTTTGCCCCTTTTAGTCGCCTTTTACGACAGGCAGAGCATACCGTGGGTGTATTCTTTGTCTGTATCCCCCACCCATAGGAGGTTAATCCAATAGAAAAACGTGGGCTATTTGCAAAAGTATACTCACAAAACTTTACTGTTCCACAAAAGTATGTATGATAGTCTCTCCAGTTATCAATCAATCAATCAATCAATCAATCAATCAATCAATCAATCAATCAATCAATTAATCAATCAATCCTGATCTGCATTTAGGGCAGTCGCCCAGGTGGCAGATTCCCTATCTGTTGTTTTCCTAGCCTTTTCTTAAATGATTTAAAAGAAATTGGAAATTTATTGAACATCTCCCTTGGTAAGTAATTCCAATCCCTAACTTCCCTTCTTATAAATGAATATTTGCCCCAATTTGTCCTCTTGAATTCCAACTTTATCTTCATATTGTGATCTTTCCTACTTTTAAAGACACCACTCAAACTTATTTGTCTATTAATGTAATTCCATGCCATCACTCCACTGACAGCTCGGAACATACCACTTACATGTTACAAATCTCATGTTATGGTCCGTATTGAAATGTACTTAAAGAAACATAATAATACTAGACTATAAATTCCACCTGTTCAATACATTTTTTAAATTTAAATTTAAGAAATAGGGCCTAGTTCTTAACATATGAGATATAGGGACATGTTTCACCCATAATGAGGGCATCATCAGCCTAAAAACCTCATACCTGAAAGAAAGACATATCAGGATCCTGATTGTTCTTATACGTAGTTTTTAACAAAGGCCTAAAATATAAATAAGAGGATACTGTTTTAGGTACAAATGTGTATAAAATGACTAGCAAGTAGAATATAGCAGTTATAAGTACTCTTATGACAAAGTCTTATAATCAATCCTTATTGTAGATCTTTATGAATGTCTTGTTTTTTGTATGTGGTAACAAGTAGTTAGTTAAAAGTTTGAAAAGAATACGTAAATTGCTGCGTTGAAATGAAATCTGGTAAATATGGTGCCTTATTCTGGAGATGGTGTACGGAGCTTATAACAGCTTAATATTTAGGATAAAAGTCACTCTTAGTGGTAGTTAAATTTAAATCCAAAGTTGACGTTGTTAATTTTATATGAAAAGATAAGACGACAAACTTCTTGAAGCACTTAGGAGCGAGGACAAGTACTCGTCAGAAATGTAGCTATTTGTATAATTAGCTAGTAGACATGGTTGTAGCTTCTTGTAATAAAAGTTGAAAAGAAAATGTGCAAGGTTGAGTAGAGCTTGTGGTGTTATGTCCCTTCAACAGTTATGTTAATTTGGTTAAAGATGAGGTAAAATCCAAAGTTGTTTGTCTGTTGAAGTTGTTAATCTTATATGCACTAGCCATGCGTCTTGGTGGGTATGCCAATCTCACATCGGTATAACACTAGAAGCACAAATATCAGTCATTCAAACGCTACCAAGGCAACTAATTAACATTACAACAGTTGAAAAGATAAATGAAATCACATACAACATATTTTCTTCAACTCCCTTCATATTTAACCAAATTAACATCACAACTGTCGAAGGGATAAGTAATCTTCACACACATAATTTTTTCTTCATTCTCTCCTCTTTTAATTTTATTCCTTAACATTTCACTCTCCTCTTATTTCAGACATAACACCACAAGCTCTACCCAACCTCGCACAGTTTCCTTTCGACTTTTAATAGAAGAAGCTACAACCACATCTACCAGTTCATTATAAATATAGCTACATTTTCTGATGAGTACCTGTCCTCGCTCCTAAGTGCTTCAAGAAGTTTGTCGTCTTGTGTGGAGGTGGGGGTGGGTTGGGCGTTAAGTTTGTGTGTTGTGTATTGAACAGGTGGAATTTATAATCTAGTATTATTATTTGACTTTACATACCACTTAGTCGAGCAGCTCGTCTTTTTTTCTCCCAGTTCTTCCCAGCCCAAACTTTGCAAAATTTTTGTAACGCCACTCTTTCGTCGGAAATCACCCAGAACAAATCGAGCTGCTTTTCTTTGGATTTTTTTCCAGTTCTTGAATAAAGTAATCCTGGTAAGGGTCCCATACACTGGAACCATACTCTAGTTGGGGTCTTACCAGAGACTTATATGCCCTCTCCTTTACATCCTTACTACAACCCCTAAACACCCTCAACCATGTGCAGAGATCTGTACCGTTTATTTACAATCCCATTTAAGTGATTACCCCAAAGAAGATCTTTCCTTTTATTAACACCTACTGTAGATACTTACAATGATCCCCAAAAGGAACTTTCATCCCATCAACCCAGTAATTAAAAGTGAGAGGACTTTTCCTATTTGTGAAATTCACAAACTGACCTTTAACCCTGTTTATAATCATACCAATGCCTGCTCTCCTCTCACAACATTATCGAGGTCATGTTTTACTTGCTCACAATCTTGTAACTTATTTATTACTCTATACACAATAATATCATCCGCAAAAAGCCTTACTTCTGATTCCACTTCTTTACTCATATCTTTCTTTCTTTTTTTTGCTAGGGGCTTTATGTCGCACTGACACAGATAGGTCTTATGGCGACGATGGGATAGGAAAGGCCTAGGAGTTGGAAGGAAGCGGCCGTGGCCTTAATTAAGGTACAGCCCCAGCATTTGCCTGGTGTGAAAATGGGAAACCACGGAAAACCATCTTCAGGGCTGCCGATAGTGGGATTCGAACCTACTATCTCCCGGATGCAAGCTCACAGCAGCACGCCTCTATGCGCACGGCCAACTCGCCCGGTATCTTTCTTTCTTTTCTTTTTTTTTGCTAGGGGCTTTACGTCGCACCGACACAGATAGGTCTTATGGCGACGATGGGATAGGAAAGGCCTAGGAGTTGGAAGGAAGCGGCCGTGGCCTTAATTAAGGTACAGTCCCAGCATTTGCCTGGTGTGAAAATGGGAAACCACGGAAAACCATTTTCAGGGCTGCTGATAGTGGGATTCGAACCTACTATCTCCCGGATGCAAGCTCACAGCCGCGCGCCTCTACACGCACGGCCAACTCGCCCGGTATCTTTCTTTCTAGCGAGCCGGCCAAACTTAGGACCACGCCAATACCACTTCACTTCCTTCCTCTTTCTCCACAGTGCCTTCATTCTTTCAGAATGTTGCACTCTCCTCTCTTCAGTCCATCTCCCCCCTCTGCACTCTTTCTTTTCTTCCACAAGAACTTTTATGTTGGAAAGTCCTTTAATGAATTGATCTCTATCACGACATTCTTCATCTGCAATTCATAACCTCGCGAGTTCTTCCTTCATCTGCTTGGCATATCCCCCCTGGCTCTTCAAGTAGTATATTTTATTAAAAACGTGTTTATTTAACCTTGCTGGATCCATTTTGACCATGTGTCCATAGAATCGCAACCGCCTTTTCCTTACTGTTGTTTCCAGGTCTTCTGTTCTTCTGTATATCTCCTTATTTGATCGTAATCTGTAGTTTCCCTCTACCACCCTTGGGCCATAAATCCTCCTTAATATTCTCCTTTCAATCTTTAGTAGTTTTCCCAGGTTCGTCAGTGTTGCTGTTTCCACCCCATACAGAATCACTGGTTTTACCACAGCATCGTAATGTCTTAGTTTGGCATTAATGGCAAGATTATTTTTGTTGTAAATGGCTTTGATGGCAGTGTTTAGCCTTTCCAACTTAAGTCTCCTATTTTCCATGGCCTCTTTATCCATCCCATTGCTACTGATAATCTCTCCCAGGTATTTAAAGTGCTTTGTGACCTTCACTTTGCCATATTTCGTCTTCAATGTTCTATTCACATAACTCCTGTCCGTGCTCATCATCTCTGTTTTTGTGAGGGAGATATTTAAACCTATTTTCTCGACCATCTCCTGTAGTTCATTTATCTGTGTTATTGCTTCCTGTTCCGTCTCAGCGAAGAGGGCCAAATCAACAGCAAAGGCCAAACATTTGGGTTTGACATGTTTACTTTTATTACGTATTATAGCACCTGAGTCATTATGTTTCCACAGTGTTTTCATGACCTTATCTACAACTACGTTGAACAGTGTTGGTGCTAAGCTGTCACCCTGTCTCAGACCTGTTTTTACCTGGAAGGGTTTGCTGATCTCTCCTTGAAATTTCACTTTGGGTATGGTGTTTGTTGAACGACACCATATTCTCTCAAAATGTCCATCAATGTGTCTCTATCTATTGAATTGTATGCTTTTTCCAAAGTCAACGAAAGATATGAAGATGTTCTTTGGTCACGCATTGTAATATTTGATTATTATTTTTAGACTCAAGATTTGATCCTGGCAAGAGCGCCCTCTCCTGAAACCACCCTGATACTCTCCCAACTTGTGGTCAATTTGCAGTGTCAGTCTGTTCAATAGGAATTTAGAAAAAAAATCTTATACGTGACAGATAAGTGATATTCCTCGGTAGTTGTTGACGTCTATTTTCGGTCCCTTTTTATGTAGCAGGTGTATTAATGCCACTAGCCAGTCATATGGCATTTCTTCATCTCTCCAAATATTCTGGAACAGTTCTGTCGCTTCAGTAATAAAGGCGTCATTGGCTATCTTCCACAGTTCTGCTATTACTCCATCTTCACAAAGTGCTTCGTTGTTCTTTTTTTTTTTTTTTTTTTTTTGCTAGTTATTTTACGTCGCACCGACACAGATAGGTCTTACGGCGACGATGGGACAGGAAAGGGCTAGGAGTGGGAAGGAAGCAGCCGTGGCCTTAATTAAGGTACAGCCCCAGCATTTGCCTGATGTGAAAATAGGAAACCACGGAAAACCATTTTCAGGGCTGCCGACAGTGGGGTTCGAACCTACTATCTCCCGAATACTGGATACTGGCCGCACTTAGGCGACTGCAGCTATCGAGCTCGGTTCGTTGTTCTTTAGAGAGTTAATTACTTCCCGTACCTCTTTCTCGTTTGGTGGTTCGGAATATGGGTTCTGGATTGTGTCCTTCTCAATCTCCAATTTTTCCCGTGGCGATACACAGTTAAGGAGGTCTTCAAGGTACTTTGCAAGGATCTCACAGTTATCTTTATTGCTCAGGGCAAGAGTTCCATCTGTTTTCTTGAAATGCAGGCTCGGTGCTAAATAGCATTTGATTCTATGTTTAAAGGCCCTATGGTATTGTTTTTCTTGAAGTTCTCATCCATTTCTATGACTTCTGCCCTAAGGTGTTCTCTTCTGACTCTTCTCAGTGTTTGGTGTGTTTGTTTCCTTATTTCCCATGATTTTTCCAAATTTGTCACAGTCTTATTCTCGTTCCATGATTTCCACGCCTCAAATCTTTCTTTGATTGCATTTTCGCATTCTGCATTCCACCATGCATGCTTGCTTCGACGTTTCGTAGATGCTAATTCAACTGCTGGCTCCTGCATATTTTTTGCCACTTCATTCCAATTTTTTGGCACCTGTAGTAGCTTTTTCCAGTATTCTTCCCTCTTTTCTTGGATGAGTAATTCACGGTCAATTTTTGGCACTCTATTGCCACAGGTTTGCGTTTTTTCTTCCGGGTATGAAATTCGTCTTAATCTGTGATAAGTAATGGTCTGATGTTACATTAACCGTTTTTCTAACTTTAACATTATGAATTTCCTTATAATTGTTCTTGGACATCGCTACATGGTCCAGTTGAAATTCGCAGGTGCAGTATAGCTAATGCAGTAAACTCGCAGTTGCACTCAACAGTTTTCTGTAAGAAGGAAGTCAACTTCCGGAATAAACTATCTAATATCTTTACATCGGTTTGTATTCACAGCAACTTTACTTTATGGGAGTGAAAGCCGGATGGACTCAGAATATTTTGTTCATAAGTTAAAAGTAACCGACATGAAAGTAGCGAGAATGATTGCTGGTACAAACAGCCGGGAACAATGGCAGGAGGGTACTCGGAATGAGGAAATAAAGGCTAAATTAGGAATGAACACGATAGACGAAGCTGTATGGATAAACCGGTCGTATAAGGCGAATGGAGGAGGATGGCTTACCTAGGAAAATAATGGACTCTGTTGTGGAGGTTAAGAGGATGGGGGTAGAGTGAGACCAAGACGACGATGGTTATACTCCGTTTCCAATTATTTAAAGATAAGAGATATAGAACTAAACGAGGCCACAGAACTAATTACAAATAGAGGATTGTTGCGGCGATTAGTAAATTTACAGAGGCTTGCAGACTGAACGCTGAAAGGCATAAGTGTAATGAAGATGTATGTCTCCCACTCTCTATAATCTCATCCTTACATTCCACTTTATTTCTTTTGCATTTAATACTGCTATACTAAATTTGGTCATATGAATAAGATACAAAAACCGGATGGATGACACGTTTGTTGAGTTTCCCCATAAAATTACAGACGATTTCCTCGCAATATTTCGTTAAATATCAATTTACGAAATGCACTATGAAATTAACCTAAAACGCCCAAACATACAGTTACATCTTAAAATAAAATTAAAAGACAAATAAAATGAGAAATCTTACTTTTAACAAGCAATTGCTAAATTTTTGGACAAATTTCGCGACGAGATCTATTCGAACATATCAATCAATCTCCAAATTAAGCACAACAACCTTAACACTTCAAAGTACACGCACAATATTTATATCGGTAGGAAGTAACATGCAAAGAGAATAGTAACATGACAACCACAATTACTCGTCCAAAGAGAGTTAAGTCCGTTAAGTCTGTTATGTCCAACGAGCTATAGGAGAGCCGGCACTAGGTTGCACTTGACATCGTAGGTAATGTTGGTACCACTACAAAAATTAAATATATATATTTATATGGAGTACTCGAATGAGTATTAAGTTTGTTGTGATAATTTAAAGTTTTCTGTATTCTGTTAGAGTCTTTAATCTGTTTTTGCACTTTAGCAGATGGTACCAGTCGCACTTTTCCTTACACGTTGTACAAACACAGTCATCAGTTGGGTTGTGGAATTTTATCTTTGCGCATATTTTGTGGTGGTGAGCCATGTATTGCACATCTCGTTATGACATGTCTTTGATCTTGAAGTTGTATGGTCCAGTTACGGTAGATCATGGCGTCATTTCCGTAGAATTCGGGGTCTAATTCCGCACGTTCTTAAGAACTTTTGCTGAAGCTCTTGGAATGGGCCGGTAGATGGCAGTGGTAGATTAAGTCGTAGAAGAAAGGTTTCTCGTGCCAGTACATAAACAAATCTGGAGGGTGCAGGTTACCTACTCCTAGGGCCTTCTTCAGGAACCTTGCTTTGACTCTTTCTATCATCTCCAAGTCACCAATTGTCAGGTTGTCCCATATTATTTCTATTCCGTATGTGACAATTGGGGGTATTGCGGTCTTGAATAAAGTCATATCTGTGTTAAGGGATAGCATAGGTATATTCTTGATATTGTCAATGGCTCTGATTGCTGTTGTCGTTCTGTCTATGACGTGGTTATTGAAGGATGTCATGCTTGTTTGGAACGTGAAGCCCACGTATTTGAATTTGACTATTTCTAGTGTTTTATTAGTGATATAGCGTCGTTCTTGGCTGGCTTGCAACCTTTTCTGAACACTATCTGTACTGCCTTTTCTCGTTAATTTCAAATTTGTTTTCTGAAGCCCAAGTTTCTAACTTCATCATTGTCGACTGTAGTTCTGCCTTTGAACTCGATCCCAAAGCTATGTCATCAGCGTACATTATTAGAGTACTCTCAGGGGAGTCCACCATTATTTGTGTGATATCTGCCGTTGCTATGCTGAATAGTAACGGACATAGGGGACATTGGGGTACACCATTTGTTTGAATTACTTTCCCGGATGAGGATGCTCCATTTTTAATTTGGATTAGGTTGTAGTCGAGTATGGTCTCAACGATTTTCACGAGCGTGTTGTCACCAATCATTCGTTTTAATTTTCCTATCAGGATATTCTGTCGATAAGATGAAAAGCATTCTTACAGTCAATAAAGACGACATAGTACTTCCCGTTTAGGAGCCTCAGTGCCTCTTCAATTTTTTTCCTTTTAGGCATGCTGCGGCTTGTAACGTGATTTTTCCTTTGCGAATGCCTAATGGGCATTCTGATATGAAAATGAAACTCAGGAAATTAAGGAATTTCAAGTTACTCAATTGCAACAGTCAATTTTTAGGGAGGAAGGGGGTCTGAGATTGCTCTTGGTAAACTGTCAGAGTGTAGTAAATAAACAATTAAAATTCAGTACATTGATGGAATCTTATGAGACTGATGTGGTGATAGGAGTGGAATCGTGGTTGAGAGAAGGGGTGGGTAATAGAGAAGTATTTCCAGAAGGCTACACAGTCTATCGTAGAGACCGAGGAGATAAAAAGGGAGGGGGGGGGGGGGGTGTTTATTCTGGTGAAGGAAACATATTGTTCACATGAATGGTTTACCGATGAAAGGGATGAAATATTAGGGATAAAATTAATTTGTGATAATATGAAGGAGGTGGGAATTATAGGAACATACAGGCCTGGAAGAGAGGAAAGAGACATGGAAATATTTGAGAAAATAATAGATTATACTCATAAGAACAATAATAATGATGTGGTAATAATTGGGGGAGATCTAAACTTGCCTGAGGTTGAATGGAATGGAGCTGCAAGTGAAGCCCATGAACAGAAACTGGCAAATAAGTTAATTTGGGAGGGAGGATTTACACAAGTAGTACAAGAACCGACTCGTCTCAATAACTTACTCGATGTATTCTTGGTTAAACCATGGGAAATTGTTGATAAAACTGAGGTAATTGAAGCAATAGGTGACCATAAGGCTGTAACAAAGGATGTAGGACTGGTACCAAAAAGGCTTAATAAGAGGGTCACACAAGACAAGAAATTGTACAGAAAAACTAAAGTTGATGAATTTGGGACTTACCTTAAATCACAATTCAGTTGTTGGATAAGTGAAGGGAGTAATGTGGATACACTTTGGGCTAAATTCAAAGAAATCATTTGGGAAGGAGAGAAGAGATTTGTACCTGTTAAGAAGGGTAAAATGACCTCAGACCCTGTTTATTATACAAGGGAAATAAGAAAATTAAAAAGAAAATGTAGAATAGTAAACAGGAAAATCAAAAAAGGTAGGGAGAGTAGAGAAAGTAGAAAACAGCTAATGAGGGAACTGAATAGAGTGAAAAAGGAAGCAAAAGAGAATTATATGAATGGCATACTTCAAGAGGGTAATGACCACAAAGGGAAATGGAAAAAGCTGTATTCGTATATCAGGAATCAAAAAGGAAAAGGAATCCAAATTCCTACAATGGTGGGAGAAGGGGGTGAACACTATTTAACAGATACTGAGAAAGCAAACCTCTTTAGTAGGGAATTTAGAGATTCAGTAGATGATTGTCAGGAGTTGGAAACCGAAACAGAAGTTACAGAGGGACAGACACAGAGGGAAACAAGAAGCTTCTCGTTCACAAATGAAGATATTTTCAGAGAAATCTAACTGCTTCAGCAAGGAAAAGCAGCAGGAAGTGATCAAATTACTAGGGAGGTGATAAAGACAATGGGGGTGGTACATAGAGCCTTATTTAAGATTTATCTTTGACTATGTCATAAATAATAGTGTAATACCAAAGGAATGGAAGGAATCTATAATAATACCAATTTATAAAGGAAAGGGTGATAAAAGGAAACCAGAGAACTACAGACCAATCAGCCTGACCAGTATAGTTTGTAAAATACTGGAGAGTTTAATATCAAAGTACATCAGAGGGATATGTGATGATAAAAATTGGTTCATGAGGAGCCAGTATGGATTTAGAAAGAAATTTTCTTGTGAGGCACAATTGGTGGGATTTTAGCAGGACATATCAGATCAATTGGATTCAGGAGGCCAGTTAGATTGCATAGCCATAGATATTTCCAAAGCCTTTGATAGAGTGGAACATGGAATATTATTAAAGAAATTGGAGGGAATAGGATTGGACATAAGGGTTACACGTTGGATAAAAACATTTCTAAATTCAAGGGTTCAGAAAGTCAAAGTAGGAATTAACGTATCGCAGGAAGAGAAAGTTTGGAAGGGAATTGCACAGGGTAGTATAATCGGTCCGTTACTTTTCTTAATATACGTAAATGATTTAGTGAACAATATAACAATTGTATGCAGATGATATAATTGTTTATAGGGAAATAAATAACATTGAGGATTGTTCAGAATTACAAAGGGACCTTGAGAGTATCCAACAATGGGTTGAAGAGAATAACATGAAGGTTAATGGAGGCAAATCAACTGTTACAACATTTACAAACAGGAGTTTTAAAACTGAATTTGAATATACTTTGGATGGGGTAGTTATCTCAAAAGATGGCAAGTGCAAATACTTAGGTGTAAGATTTGAAAGTAATTTGCACTGTAAGGGTCATGTGGATGACATTGTTGGGAAAGCATACAGATCGTTACATGTCATAATGAGGCTACTTCAAGAATGCTACAAAGAATTAAAAGAGAAAAGCTACTTAGGTATGGTTCGTCCATTATTGGAATATGCAAACAGTGTTTGGGATCCTCACCAAGAATACCTAATAAAAGAAATAGATAGTGTGCAGAGGAAAGCAGCAAGATTTGTAACAGGGGATTTCAGGAGAAAGAGTAGTGTGTCAGAAATGTTAAAGAAACTAGGGTGGGAAACTTTAAGTAAGAGAAGGGAGAAAACTAGACTTATAGGTTTATATAGAGCCTATACAGGAGAAGCAGCATGGGGAGATATCCGTGAGAGGCTTCAGTTGGAAAATAATTATATCGGCAGGACTGACCACAAATATAAAATTAGAAGGAATTTTAGCAGAAGCGATTGGGGTAAATTTTCTTTCATTGGGAAGGGTGTGAAGGAGTGGAACAGTTTACCAGGGGTAGTGTTTGATCCTTTTCCAAAATCTGTACAGATATTCAAGAAGAGAATAAACAGCTACAGAGAAAATAAATGAAATGTTAGAGGGCATTCGACCAGTGCAGGTTAATGTAAATAAAAAATGTGTGTGAATAAATTAATTCCATCCCCTGCTCTAAGGAGTTTGGACAGCCAAAGTAGGGGACTGCCTGTAGGGGTGAAGTACAGTGGGGACTTCGAGGGCCCTGGGACCGCTACGGTAGCTGTGAAGGCCCTTCAGGAACTCTGAAAAGTGGTGGTAAAAGGGGCTCTGGTTAAGACGCAGCAGGTCGTTATGCTACTTAGGTTCCAGAATGGGTAAAGAAAAGAAAAAGGAAATAAATGCAATGTAAATTTTAATTTTATACCAGTTGTACAGTATCATTTGAAGTAATTCCACATACTGTATATCAGATGACTATATTTGTAAGTAGTACAGGAGATATTATAAGTAGAATTTTGTAAACAATGTAAATTTATTAAGGATGAGCTGTGTGTTTAATAGAAAATATGGTTAGCGTAAATTATATAATATTGTATTATAGGAAAATTTTATTCTCTTGTTAATTTAATATTTAGTGCTTGACAATAATGTATTTTAGTGTACCATTTGCCACCGAGGTAAACACCTCATTTGCAAATAAAGAGATTTTGATTTTGATTTGATTTGATGAATGGGTCTATTTCGTTGTTCAGGCGATTCGCTTTGTGCAGATTGCTTTTTAGAGCTGTACCTCTATATGAGTCGGGGTTGTCAGTTTTTCCTTTCCCTTTGTACAATGTTTTCAGCGTTGCCGTTCTCCAAACTATCGGTATTTTGCCTAAATTTAGACATTTGTTGAATATTTCTGTCCAACGCTGTAGTAAATGGTCTTGAGCATTTTTTAAGTGTTCTGTATATATGTTGTCCGGTCCTGCTGTCTTCCAGTTTTTTTCTTTGCTGATTATCATCTGTACATCACCCGTGGTTAGTCTAATTTCGTATTCTGGATTGACAGAGTGGTTTACGATATCACCTTTTACTCTGCTGTCTCTATTTAGAAGCACTGGGAAATGATTTTCCCATGTTTCCATTGGTGTTTCCCTCGATCTACACGCTTGCTTTTTCTTGAGGACAGGAAATGGGTCTGTTTCTGCTTCGACTACAAGCTTTTTGGCTTCTACTTCCAGATATTCAGCTTACTTTTCTTTTAAATGTTTTTCCGTAAAATTAGAACTTCAGTCTATGTCACGCAACATTAGTACCATGGTACCGCTTGCATCGGCAATATCTACGCGCGGTATGACTGTCCTATGTTTATTTTTCTCGCAGACGACTTGCACGACTCGCCGATGATGCCAACCACTGTACTTAGGAACTAAATGGTACTGAGCCCATGACCACAATTACATTTGTTGAGCCCTGGACCACAATTACATTTGTTTTCACATAGGTTAGGTTAGGTTAGGTTAGGTTAGGACTATGTTTAATTTTATCGCAGGTTAGGTTAGGTTAGGTTATTTATTTTCCTCGCAGACGACTCGCGGTTAGGTTAGGTTAGGTTAGCCCTGGACTATGTTTATTTTTCTCGCAGACGACTCGCACGACTTAGCCCTGGGCCACAATGACATTTCTCTTCACATTAATACACCACGGCATTCTATGTCGCTTACTGGTCACGAAATGATAGGATTGTTAGAAGCAAAGCCTACTACTTCTTTCTTCGTACATAGCGCATCCAGTGTATCTGGTCATTGTTGATACAGAAAACATATCTAATTATATTGACATAGCATCGTGCGATGGATGTGTTATTAATGTAACAAGTTTTTCAGCGAATTACAAGAACAACTTCAATGATTTACTTCAATTCTATGTACGTCACAATTTGATTTCAAATAGCAGAGTATGTGAATGGTGTGGCCGTCACGTCAAATTATTAGTGAATGAGAAGTTCAATCGTGTTGTTTTTCGTGTCGTCGCCTAACCTCCGCTACATTAAGGTTGGTTCCATTTACATACATTCTTCCTCTCTATTATACATTGTTTATCATTCAGGTTACATTTCCTTGTGATTTTTTCTTCCGGTGTCGGGAACGCTACGTACTACTAATAATTAGGCCTCTATTTCTTTTTTATATTCAATCACAAGTCGCGCGGATTTAAGCCTCTATTTCGTATTCATATTTAAGCATAACTAGCGCTATCTATGGTTTCAAGTGTTTAGAATCGTAATTACTGCATCGAAACGTCTCAACTATTTCATCACGTTGTTATATAATCGTGGCTGGCGTTGGCACGATTGGACTCTGCATCGCCTGAAGATTTGCCCTATGAAATGTCACTACCATAGTTCAACCAAATACAGTAGAGACAATACACGACACTGAGCGAGATATCGAGGGACAGCTATTGGAGCACACTCTAGCGGATAGACCTGAACGGTACTGATTCTGTCATAAGAGCACGTGTATTTTTGTGTGAAGTTTTTGGTGTTATTTATGCGTTTTCAGTGAGTTGACATAATTAAATAGTAGCCTGTGTCATTCCTTGATATCTCCTCTCAACATGAGGGGAAAGGTATGTGCTGTGTTTGGCTGCAGTAATTACGAAGTAGAGAAAAATGCGCGCTCGTTCTTCAGGTTCCCTCGTGACAAGAACATGTACTATACGCGCACTTTATCTTGAGCCCGGATCTCCATAGTAACGAATGGGAACTTGTGTTTGCATATATATTCTTCCAGTAACCGAGATTTTTATAGTACTTCATAATCTTCTGACCTGTTCGACCCATGTTTTAACGGGCTTAAAATATAATATGCATATTTTATTGTATAGTGCAGCAGTTAACCTTCAATACCGATGTGTTGTTTTAGGTGTGATCTGTAGGTTTTGAAATGTCACAGAAGCGATTTGGTTAAAGTGTACAAGAAAGAAGGGACGTTATGCCTTTATAAGAATTATAAGATCTGTTCAGATCATTTCCAGGCCAGCGACTTTAAAAATCCTCGACTATACAGCCAAGGGTATGTTACATTTTTACTCTAATTGTACGTAAATATTCCTCAAAGCATCACTATAGACAACATTTTCAAACTTTTCTTTCTTTTATCCCTCTTCTCAGATTAAAGCCGGGATTTTATAGATTTTCTTTCTGTTGGTAGGCTTCATGTTAAGAGGAAAATTGTCCAGCTATTAAATGTTAATTCATTGCATCATATGTGTAAGGAATGCGTCGATATTTTTATTGACAAATGTCTTAATGTGATGATACATTGTTTTTAAATGAGGAAAAAAGACAAATCCAACCGTAAGATTTCAGGCAGGTATGCTAAAGCTAAAAAAGTAATGCATAAATGAAAGATCAAGCCATTTCACAGCAGTCCATTTCACACCTTGTTTATATGTCTAATTTCAGTCTTTGAATAATAACCTTTTAAATAATTCTTCATTCATTTATCCAGAATTGCTTTAGCAACTTCGAAGTTAATATCTCAATACCACTGTCTTTCTAGACGTAATTTATTTATCCATTTCCGTATATACATTTCCATTGATATTTGAATTTAGCGCGATTTGTTCAGGTCAAGTCACTAGGAGCGCCACCGTCGAATTGTCTCCCATTTTAGCAAGGCGAAATCCTTAAGTGTCGTGTATTGTCTCTACTGTATTTGGTTCAACATAGCCAGATATTCTTACTCTTATTGTCTCATATGGTTATTCTTTGACATTGCCTCAATCTTAGGTCTTTTCAACGCGTAAGTTGGTCATAACTTCTGTCTGTATTGAATTATGGGAACGACATTTCACTGGACTAGCCTTCAACCAATGACAGTGTCCATTCGCCCACCGTCAGCCATGATTACTATGATACAAACTTGCGTGACAAGGTCTGAAGTTTTACCGAGGACAGGAAATGGGTCTGTTTCTGCTTCGACTACAAGCTTTTTGGCTTCTACTTCCAGATATTCAGCTCACTTTTCTTTTAAATGTTTTCTGTAATTTCTTCTTTTGATGGGGTTTGCTTCCAAGTAATCAACGGTCTCCATTTTTCTGACTAAATGTAACGCGCGTAAAGTGTCTTTTCGTGCTATATAGCACTGTCTGTCAAACCATTGTTGTGCTCTCCTTTCTTTCGCAGGCAAACCGGCTTCCTGCCTCAGATTTTTAGCGATTTCTACTGCTTCATTTAGGTGTCCTCGGGCTACAAGTGCTCTTGTTTTCTGTATATTCGGATGGTCTTGCAGCTTCGTTCTATCAATATTTCTTGAAAATGTGATTACCTTATCATCGGGGATTAGTATTTTCCGTGACATGTTGCGTTCAATTTCTGTGCAGATGGGTACATGTTTTCTGATTGGCGTTGACCCTGAGGACCATAGACCTTCCTGCTCCTTTATCATAAATATTTCACCTCTGTAGAATACAAGATCAAGTGCGCTGGAGCCATTTGGACCAAAGTATGTTTTAAGAATTTTTTTATTTATCATTGTGAAACCTTCTGCCCTCAGGATTTGGATAACACTGATTTTATGTTCGGCTTGTCTATCCTGCAGTTGAGATCATCCGCGATTATCATTTCTTCCGCAGTATTTACTTTCCCTATTGAATTAAGTAGTGATTCTACTACATCTATTGATATTATCTGGTGCGATATATATTCCTATTAATGTTAAGTCAGTGGACTTAACTATGATTGTGTTTTCACTTCTCTGGATTTCATGTACTCTTCCAACAGTTGGTGTGAGGAAGCATGAAACTCCTCCAGTCGGTCTACCTCCTTCTTGGTGTTGCAAATGTGTGGCATCCATATAATTTTGGTAGGTTTTTTGGTTCTAAAAGAAAAGTTTCCGTAGCTATGATGACATCAAAATGTTCCATTGTCTTTGGAGGTACTAATAGTAAGAAATGTAGAAAAATCAAAATCACCAATCTACTACATTTTATATCAGATACAGTTACGCATTTTATTCGTGTTAATTCGTATTTTATTCCGTATAGTGCTTAAAATCTTGTATTTGCTTACACAAATATGAGCATTTTAAAATATTATAAGGTTTAAGCGAGCCACAAAATAAATTCGTACTATTTTCAGTTGATTGTTGTTGGCAATATGGGTAGTATAGTGGTTGCATATTACTGATGTGTTAATGCTGCAAATGTCATCCAACAACTAAAACAACGGGACGCACTTGATGCTAGACATCTTTATATCCTTTCTCATCAAGCTGCTCTCTTGTAAATATATATATAAGCTGTAATTTCTCAACTGTTCAATTGGATATTGTAAATTTACTGTATAGCTACCCTGTCAACCTGTAATCGTTCAACCAACGGCAGTAATTAATGTTACGAACATTGACGCCAGATACTTTAAACTCCTCCCCTGACTGTTTCAATGTAAATATTTGTATAAACTTTATAATTTCCTATGATTTTCTAATGAGTGCGTCAGTTACTCTTCGGAACACCACTGCTGGACTCTGCTAAAATACCCAGTGATTTTACGCATTGGTGCCGACTACTATGTCTATAAACTATATTGTATAACTGTATCACCAGTGAACAAGTTTTTCTTGATTGCTTAATTTTTTCCCATTGTAATGAATTTAACTTTTAAAATTTAACTACTAATCAGGTACCTGAATTTTGCCTTGAGGAGGTAATTTGACTGATGATGCCCTCAATGAAGGACGAAACATGTCTCAAATGGAATTAATAATAAATTCCTAAATGTTTTAAAAATGTATATGTATTGAATAGGTGACATAATAAACCCTTTAGCATCCTACATAGTATAGTGGTGCCATCTATAAGTAGCTTGACTACCGTATTCAAGTGTTGCCGTTTTGTCTGTCGCCGCTAGCACGTGGTCAGATGTGAATCGCGCGTTTATGAAAGCTTTGTTTTCATTGTGAGGTAATTGTGAAATTTTTATTTTAACGAATGCAGTGCGATGTCTAGAAAATGACAACATGGTCATGAAGCGCGAAGTGATAATACTTTGCGCCGCCGAGTGTCCCTTAATAGTCAGGCATTAGAATTAGTGCGGAGAACTCGTGAGTTTTACAAGAGGAAGAGGAAATTCGTACGTTTTTATAGCCGTCTCTCTGTCCCTGTAGATCTTGTTGTGGAACGCATACATCAAGCATTAGGGCTTTCAAAGCGTACTGTTATTCAGAGAGGTGTTGGCCTCCAAGAACAGAAGGAAAAAGGAACTGGGGTACTTCGCAGTAACTGAAACGGGGCTGATAATAGGGACTTGTTTCACAGCACTCCGGAAGAGAAACGAATTAAGCTATTTCCTGTAACAGGGATTATTTCCAGGCTGATGCCATACGAAGACACGAGTACGATTATTACAGCTCAAAGTCCCTTCTGTCATTGTTATGGACAATGCACCTTACCACTGCGTAATAATGGGCAAGACCCCTACTTCGAGCGCCCGTAAAGAATTGTTAGTAGAATGGCTGCAGTAAAGAAATATCCCAGCGCATGTGTGTATGAAAAAATTAATCGACACCGGGCGAGTTGGCCATGCGCTTAGGGGCGCGGAGCTGTGAGCTCTCATCCCGGAGATAGTGGGTTCGAATTCCACTGTCGGCAGCCCTGAAGATGGTTTTCCGTGGTTTCCCATTTTCACACCAGGCAAATGCTGGGTGTGTGCCATAATTAAGGCCAAGGCTGCTTCCTTCCCATTCCTGGCTTTCCCTCTCCCATCATCGCCATAAGACTATCTGTGTCGGTGCGGGGTAAAACAAATAGCAAAAAAATGACGAGGTAGTGAAGGGACAAGGGCACGAGGTCATTAGGTTGCTGCCGTACCACTGTCACTTCAACCTCATTGAGTTGGTACCGGTACGGTATGGGGTGAAGTAAAACATTACGTACGCACTAATAACAAGTGTTCACAATTACTGAAGTAGAAGGACTGTTCCGGGAGATTACTGCTCGAATGGATGCGGCTCTGTGAAGGAAGAAGTTTAGTCATGTCGCAGCATTCATTAACTCGGCAATGGCAATACATAGCATCATCAGTGACTCTCAGGAGTTGCTGATCTGCCTAGACGACGATGACAACGAAGGCGACGGTAGTGATGGTAGTAATCTGGAGGACATCGAGCCTCTACCTTTGTGAATCAGGTATGCAAAAAAGATTTCTGGAATTTCGTAAATTTTACCGATTTTACTTGAAACCTTTTGTTTTAGAACCGGTGTATATTATTCTATAACATTTATTGGTGTATTTGAATTGAGATCATGTCGGCCGATTTCTTCCGTATTTTCTAAAATCGCGATAATAAGAATTTTTGAAATATATTTATCTCGTATGATGTTGTGTGATGAATAATCGGTGAGTTGAAAGATCGATTTTTGTCGGCCTACTTCATTTGTATTGTGTATCATCGCGAACACATAAAAACATTTCTCCCGTGTTTCTAAAAACTCACGTGTCATGCAATCAGCTGTTGTTATGGCGGCAACATCGTTTCGTGCGATAGAATAGCATATAGGGGCTGTATGCATTACATCAGCGCTCCCTGCGGAAACAAGTTGATAAGGAGAAGCCATGTTAACGGTTGTCAAAATAAAGCGAATTGGCGCGAGAACTTATGTTGAGGTGACAGAGAGATCATGCATGCCAGTTTAATTTCCTAAGTTTTAAGAAGTGAAAAGATAGATTCTAGCTTTCAAGAATGCCAGCCGTAAACTCAGCCAAATAGAGTAGAGACAATTCGCGACACTCAGCCAGATATCGAGGGGCAGCTATTAGAGCTCTCTCAAGTGGATTAACCTGAGAACTACTGATTCTGTCATACGAGCACGTGTAGTTGCGTGTGAAGTTTTTGGTGTTATTTATGCGTTTTCAGTGAGTTGACATAATTAAATAGTAGCGTGTGTCATTTCTTGATATCTCCTCTCAACATGAGAGGAAAGGTATGTACTGTGTTTGGCTGCAGTAACTATGAAGTAGAGAACAATGCGCGGTCTTTCTTCCGTTTCCCCTCATGACAAGAAAATGTAAGTTATATTGTGTTTGCATATATATTCTTCCAGTGACAAAGAGATTTTTATAGTACTTCTTAATATTCTGACGTGTTCGACCCATATTTAAACTGGCTTAAAATATAATACGCATATTTTATTATATAATGCAACCTTCAATACCAATGCGTTGTTGTAGGTGTGATCTGTTGTTTGATTTAATTCAGGAAAATACATATGCATATGAAAGTGGCTGGTTGTGTTCCAAGTTACTCCATTTGGAATGCCGTAATGAGTTGTCAAGCACTGAAAAAAATATGGGTGATTTAAAAAATGTAGATATTTTCTTTAAACAATGTGATGATGCAAATTTGCTATACCCTAATATAATGGCAAGTGAATGAGACAGAAGCAATTCTGAACAGAGACCTTGACATTTTGAGCGAGTACTTTGATAAGTGGTGTTTGATACCTAGTACCAGCAAAAGGGAAACCTGTCTCTTTCACCTTAATAACAGGCAGGCAAACGTTACTTTGAATGTTTCCCTCCTCAACTTTCCCCTACCACACAATCCTTACCCCAAGGACCTTAGATTAACTCTTGATCGGACACTATCCTTCAGTAAACATTTCATGAATACCGCTGCTAAACTGAAGACCAGGAACAATATCATTCAGAAACTTGCATGTTCTACATGGGGAGCATCAGCATCCACTCTTAGGTCGTCAGCACTGGGACTGATATACTCTACAGCCGAGTATTGTTCTTCGGTTTGTCTAAATAGCCCTTATGTTAAAAATACTGATGTTCTGAATCAGACATGCGCATTGTCAGCGGAGCAGTCAGATCTACTCCTCTTTTCTGGTTGCCAGTCTTGAGCCACATAACACCTCCAAGGATTCGCAGACAAAACAACCTAATTCGCGAGTTCAGGAAAATAACAATGAACCTAAGCCTTCCCATTCATGAAGATATGGTTGTTAGGTATGGACGTCTGAAGTCAAGATCTCCACCCATTCAGACTGCAGGGGAACTCATCAATAGGAACTTTAACGGTTCTGATGAATGGCAATTGGAGTGGACCAATACAGCTCCAGATGAATGGCAGACCCTCTCTAGTCGCCAACACCCACCACCTGGCTTTAAACTCCCCAGAAGAACTTGGTTTCTTCTCAACAGAGTCCGTACCAATCACGGAAGATGTGGGTCATTGTTGCATATGTGGGGTATGCGCTCCTCTCCTGAGTGCGACTGTGGTGAGAAGAAACAGACCATCCGTCATATTGTCACCGAATGTCCTAGGAGGTCATACTCCGGTCAACTGAAGGAGTTTGTGTGTGTTTCTGACGGGGTTGTACAATAGTTGGACAGTTTAGATTTGAGTTTATGAACTGTTTTAGATATTGGTTGATTGTCTAAGGTGTTATATTGTTTGTTATATTTTCGAATATTGTATGTAGAGTTATGTACTAGCCATAAGCTAAATAATGGCAAGTATTGCTTAAAGGGAAATTTTGAATGTTTTTGAGGCTAAATTTATAGATTTTTCTTTCCGTTAGTAAGCTTCAAGTTAAAAGGAAAATTGTCCAGCTCTTAAATATAAATTCATTGAGCCATGTGTATAGGGAATATGCCGATATTTTTGTTGACAAGTGTTTTAATATGATGATACAATGCTTTCAAATGAGAAAAAAGACAAATCTAGCCGTGAACGTTCAGGCAGGAATTCTAAAGCTAGAAAAGTAATGCATAAATGAAATATCAAGACCTTTCACAGCAGACCATTTCACATCTTGATTATATGTCTAATTTCAGTCTTTAAATAATAACCTGTTAAATAATTCTTCATTCATTTATCCAGAATCGCTAAAGCAAATTTGAAGTTAATATCTTAGTAACGCTTTCTTTCTAGACGTAATTTATTTATCCATTTCCGTATATACATTTCCATTGAAATTTGAATTTAGAGCGAATTTTCAAGTTGAGCAAATAGGAGCGCCACTTGCGACTTATCTCCCATTTTAACAAGGCTAGACAGTAGCTTATTCATTGTCCTGTCCTCGGCTAGTTCGTTCACACGAGGACAATATTGTCTTGGCTCACTGTATTGTCCAGTCTACTGTCCTCGTGTAAACTCTGTGTAAATCTGGAAGTGTCGCGTATTGTCTATACTGTGTTTTGCTCAGCGTATGGTTGTATTAATCGGAGTAATAAAACCAAGGATACATCGAGTTTATGTATTACTGAATTATAGCCGAGATTCCTTTTTGTAATTTATATTTGTAAATAAAACTATTTATTATATACGGTACAGCGAAAGCACGGATGGGCACGGTAATTATTTGCCGGATTATTTTTCAGATTTCCTAAAGAACAAGGAATTAACGGAACAATGCGTTGTGAGGACGTAAAAAGATAAATGCTATCCCAATCAATACAGTCGCTCACGCTTCTTCTTCTTCTTCTTCTACTACTACTTCTCACGAAATGTTGTGTTGGCTCCTTGTGATTTTCGCCCAGTCAATATTTTTATGGGATTTATAAAACGCCATATAGATATTTGTATAAATATAAATAAATAAACAAATAGGAGCACTGTATTATACACACGACAGAAAACACAGGGGGTTTGGAAAAAGAGGTGAGCATGAGAGACTTGATTAACTCATAGAACGGTAACGGTACAGTATGCAAAGGACAAGCTTCATAGAGAAGGTAGTAATCAACTCCAGTAACAAATAGGAGAAAAAGTGATAATGAAGAAATAGTCACCACAAAAAATAAACGATCAGATTATATACATAAAGGAAGCCAGGAGCATGCCGACAAAAAGAAATGGAGGAGTAATATGATATCAAGTTATAAAGTGAGGTTGGAGTCATCAAGAAAAGTAGTAATTATTGAAATTGCAGTGGGTGTCAGATTATAGAGTAAACAAGAAAGACTGGTAGGCAATGAAAATTTGTGCTGGATAAGGTGGTGTAAAAGACGTCAGCGAGCTGAACGATATAAAGGACATTGGCAAAAGAAATGATTAGCATCTCCGTCAGGGTAACCACATTCACAAAAGGGTTGAGTTGTCAGATGAAAACGATATTTATAGAGCGGAATAAGGTCATGATTAAATCTTAGACGGATAATAGTAGTTATATGTCGTCTAGAGTACTGGCCTGTTATGAACCACGGTTGTAGGAATAAGAGGTTGCAATTGGTAGTACGATCTGCCTTTGTACTTGCCAGTATCATGCCATTCTGATTGCCATTCAGAGTGAGCCTTGTTTTTGACAGGTATAAAATAATCAGTGGGGGAATGGCTATAGTAGAGACGGGAAGCGGAAGACGTGCTGCTTGCTTTGCATAAGTATCGGCTCGTTCATTTCTAAAAATTCCAATATGCGCTGGCACCCAGACGAAAGTGAGGTAGACGTTTGAGTAATCGAGTGTATAAATAAGATGTTTTGCGTTATATAGGTACCAATTGTATGAGAAGGAGGTGGCGGAGAGTGATTGTAATACGCTCATAGAATCGGTGTGGATGGTTGCTTTTGCACACTTATGTTGTGTAACATAAAGGAGAGCTTGGCGTACGGCAAAAAGTTCAGCAGAATAAATGGAGAAATGATTAGGTAACCTAAATTGTTGGGCTAACTGAGTTTGAACAGCAAAAAAGGCCGCTCCAACGCCAAACGCTTAGAGCTATCTGTGTATATATCGACAGTACTTAAAAAAAGGGGAGACACGTAATTTTTTGTGAATCTGTGCCTGTGTGCAGTTCTGATTTGCATCAAGGAGCAGTAGGGAGAATAATGTAAGGACGATGAATGAAACATTCATAAGAAAAAGAGTAATACGGCAGTGTAGGCACATGCAAAAGAGAATCTCTATATCCATGTAAATAACTATATGCATGATGTAGTGCCGGCATTTTTTGAAGACGGTGACGGGGAAGAGCGTATTGTTCGAACAAGAGTTTTAATTTTGGTATGAGGGGAGTAGCGATGATGGCAAATTTCTTGAAGGGGCATTTTGTTGATAACATAAGTCGACGTATTCTTAGAGGGGGATCGCAAGCTTCTACAAGTAATTAGTTAGTAGGCGTTGTGTGAAGAGCACCGAGACAAATGCGGAGAGCATTGAATTGAAACGAATTTAGATGTGTTAAAGTAGTATTAGAAGCCATATCTAAGACATGGGCACCATAGTTCATATGGGAACGGAGAGTGGCCTTATATAAAGAAAGAGCGGTGGTCGGGTCCGCTCCCAAATTTCTGCGTGTAACAGTTCGGAGGACATTTATATAAGAAGTAGCTTTGTTACGTAAATGTTTAATATGGTGAGTCCAGGTCAGTTTATGGTCTAAATGTAGTCCAAGGTATTTATAATGTTACAGATAGGGATAGAATACGTATCGAATAGAAGAGGGTTCCGGTCATATATGCGGCGATGAGTAAAGATCATCGTTGAGCATTTGGATATTGCAAGCTGAAGGCCATGGGAATCCAACCACGAGGTAGCCTCACTCATAAGTTGCGACATTCGCTCGCGGCATGTATCTATGTTGATGTGAAACAGGTAAACAACGATATCGTCAGGGTACGCTATTATGCGGGCGGAGCGTGTTACTAACCTGTCAAAATCGCTCATATAAAGAGCAAAAAGTATCCCGCTGAAAATGTCCCCCTGGGGTAAGCCATTTGACATCTGCCGACTAGAAATAGTATGTTGAGACGATTTGATTATAAGATTCCGGTATGTAAATAATTGCTGTAAAAGGGAAATAAAACCAGGTGGGAAGTTCTTAGCAGAAAGACAATTCCATAACATATGTAATGGAATAGAGTCATAGGCGCCTTGAATATCAAGAAACGTAGCTATGGTACTGTGGAGACGTGCCTTGGCCAATATTAGGTCGATTACAAAGGTGTTTATAACATTGTGAGTGCTACGGCCTTTAAGAAACGCATATAGACTTTTTGGGACCAAGTTATAATATTCGAGTACCCAAAGAAATCTCTGGAGTAGTATTTTAAGAAATGTTTTCCTGATACACGAACTGAGAACAATCACACTGTAACTGTGAAAATCAGAGGCTATCTTATTCGGTTCAAGGACTGGCACAAGAAAAACGTCATTCCATTGACAGGGCGCTTTAAGTGTAGATAATATGGTATTATAGTATTTAAGAATGACTTGCTTAGTTGCGTGAGGCAACAAATGCAGTATACTGTACGTAAGTTAATCAGGGCCAGGTGCTGACTGAGAGGATGAAGGAATAACTGCTTCGAATTCGTATAGTGTAATAGGTTGTAATAAAACGGAAGAATAACGACTGAAATCGGCTTGTGAAAAGGTACTGGCAGGGACGACATAACCCAATTGAGATAATAAAGAAATTGCTCAAGCACATCAGTCAGGATTATCGAATTTGTGGCACGTTGAGAAACACGAGTCAGTGTTCGAACAGCATTCCAGAGTTGCGTAACCGGTGTGGATGTTGTAAGTGATGAAATAAAGTTCCTCCACGCTTCCCGGCGCTTGGCATTAAAAACTCGGCGAGAATAAGCAATATGATGCTTTAAAGCGAAATAGTTGGGAGACGATAAGTTTTTTCGATAAAGACGAAATAATATTTTACGTTTTTGTATAATGTTGTGGCACTCATCATCCCACCAACGCAGACGACAAGGTTGCCCTGATTGAGGAGTTTGAACGACTTTAAAAGGGTGATATATATATTGATGTAGCGAAAGACGATCTGCAAGAGTGAGTCATATGTTGGCGTATGAGAAGGCATAAGAGAAAATTGAGTCGCGAAAAAGTGGCGGAAGGTGTTCGCGTTAAAGTTCTTAAGTGATCGTACAGTAGGAATATGCCTGCTGTCAAACAGAGACGGGTTTGGTCTACTGAGGCCGTACGTAATAATGATGGGAAAGTGATCGATTGTAAAGGTATCCACCAAAGTATGCCAGGTTGTGAGTGGTGCCATAGAACTACGACATAGAGTAAGATCTACCGCGCTGGGGGTGGGGGGGGGGAGCCTGGGGGAGTCAACCTTGTAGGAGAGCCATCGTTGAGTATAATGAGTTTATGTTGATATGACGCATCTAATAGATGGGTAACTTTTGACGAGTCAGAGTCACTACCCCACACTGTATGGTGACAATTCATATCTCCGAGGATGAGAATCTTTGAGGCATGATCAAATTGAGCGCAATAGTTCGACCATTGTTCTTCTGAAAGATAAATATCCGGGTGGCAATAGATATTGATAATATATATATCACGATAAAGTATGCCGATACTGAAGGTGGTAGGCAGTTGAGTAGTAACGTGTAATGGTTGTTGTGACATATTATTTTGAACGAGTGCCACACTACCAAATCCTCGCCCGTCACATCGTTCAGTATTATAACCTGGGACGGAAAAAATGACTTGGCAAAAACCATGTTTCTTTTAAAGCTACAATCTGAGGGTATGTTTGTTGGATAAGTACTTTTAGTACTTTTAGTACTGATCATGAAAAGAAAACATAGAGTATACACTATTTTTTAACATCTGAAGAGCATGAGATACTTGATGATTATCTCCCAGAAGTTGGATTAATTGTGCTAGTTTATTGGTAATATCATGTTGTAGATGTATACTTTGGTGTTGGTTGTTGTCTACCAACGGTGGGTGTGGCACACTTCGGGATGCAGGACGAGTCCGAAAGCGGGGGGTACAGATGGGGCGGCTGAAGTGGATGGCAATGAAAGGGGTTGAGAAACTGGTACCGGAGGAGTACGTATGCGATTTATATAACCTTCTCGGTCATATCCTGGTACAGGTACAGGCCGAGGTTGATGAGTAATAATTTGGGCAAATTTGCTGTTTTTTGGCTGTTCGGCAGGCATAGGAGATGTAGCCTGAGGTAGAGGGGGAAATTGTTGTGGATGCCGATCAGGAGAATAATTTGGGGGATGAAGCTTAGACAAGGCTTCATTAAAGGAGATATTTTCAGTGCTCATTATTTTCTTAATTTGGAGCTGGTATTGTTGTTCTGGACAGGAGGCAGAACCAGTCAGATGAGGTCCTTGACAGTGAACACATTTAAAGAATGTTTCTAGACAATCTTTAGTAGAGTGAGAAAGGGAACAGCGACCACATCTGGTAGTATTTGCCTTACAATTCTTGTCTCTTTGACCATACCTTTGGCACTTGCGGCAAAGAATAGGAAGAAAGATAAACGGTTCAACCTCCATATAAACACTGTATAGGGAAACATGTTGAGGTAGCGCCTGACCACGAAAAACTACTTTAACAGAGTCCATGGGTAGATATTCTGCACTACCTTGTTGCGTGACTCGACGGTTTAGGCGTTTCACAGATTTAACTGGGATCGTGGATTTTAAGTTTTAAAGAATCTCAGATTCAGTAAGTGATTTTTTAACATCACGAATGATAGCCACACGCATAATATTGGAACTGGGTATGAATGCTTTAACTTGGAGCGTAATGAGAGGAGGATTAGTTAAAAAAGCATTGGCTTGCACTGCATATGAAAATTCAATTTGAAGTCGATTACGTCCTTTGCGAGTAATGGATTTAGTACTTAAATTATTTTCATGAAATTTGCGCCCCAAAGCAATCGGGTGCAAATGACTGATATTCTGTGGATTGATAGATTCCACAAATATAGTATATGGTCCATAATGATTATTAGGATACGTTTCGGTTACAAGAGGCTGAATAGATTCCGAGTGGGGTGGATCATTAGATCCTTCCATATTTTGAGGTGAAGAATTGGATAATTGAGCGGAATTAAGTATTGAGTCACCATCTTCCATTCGGAGTTTTATTTCCCGTTCAACCTGTTGCTGTGACGAATCAGGCGATTCGTCGCCCCAATATGTTCTGCCATATCACACACACACTACACGAAGAGGTAAAAGATAGTAATACGCTATGTAGCACACAGTGCACCACATTTGACCGTACACTACAAGAGGCAACCGTTCAGGAAAAAGCCCAGATATGAACTAGGACACGTAATAACGCAATTTACTCTTCACGGATTTCCTATTCCAGACACAATTTCTCTCCAAACCACCAAATCCGAGCAGCTATAATTGCACGCTGCTCTTAGTTTCCGTATTTCAAAACAACAATGTATGTTCACAATTGTTCATGTGGAGTGTATGTGGTGATGCGTCGTATCTGAGCCGTTATCAAGTCGCTCATGCTATGTACATTTCGAAGACAAGTGCATGTATGAAACAAATGATCAGCGGCGATTACTGGCAAATGCCGTCTCAACCCTATTTAATTTTCATTCACTTTTACACACAAAGAAAATGGAGCGCACTCCACCAAGGAAACGTAACTGCGAAAAGTCACATATTTCGGTCCAACGTACACCAATTATGGTAAATACAGTATTTTACTGCTATTTGTGAAATTTATGCAGCCTTTATTGCAGATGTCAGTTGCCTTGGTATTTAAAACTAGGCTACCTTTCATAATGGACAACTTTCAAGGTTACCTTTCAGCTAGTAATCCCAGTACGGTAATGGGAAAAACATGATATACCCACTATATTATAACAAATAATTAAATTAGTCAATTATAGTGGTACAGTGCTCATGGGCCGCCTGTGTGGTGTAGTGGTTAGCGTGAGTAGCTGCCACCCCGGAAGCCCGGGTACGATTCCCGGCTCTGCCACGAAAATCAAAAAGGGGTACGAGGGCTGGAACGGGGTCCACTCAGCCTCGGCAGGTCAACTGATTAGAATTGGGTTCGAGGCCCAGCTCAGTCATCCTCAAAATGGTTTTCCGTAGTTTACCACTTCTCCTCTAGGAAAATGCCACGATGGTACCTCACTTAAGGCCATGGCCGCTTCCTTCCCTCTTCCTTGTCTATTCCTGTCAATCTTCCCATCCCCCCGACAAGGCCCCTGTTCATCCTAGCAGGTTGTATACCCGAACCAAAGTCTCACGCTCCAGAACACTGCCCTTGAGGTGGTAGAGGTGGGATCCCTCGCTGAATCCGTGGAAAAACCAACACTGGAGAGCAAACAGATTAATAAAGAAAGACGGTACTAATGGGGATGCAATAATTTTAAAAATATGAACAGAATGAGTTTGTAACCTATTGTAGGTCCTCATAATTTTAAGGCTTTCTGTCTTAAATATGTCCACGGTTTTATTGTAATTTACGCTCAACTACAACAGCCAAGCGGGGTAACACTCTTGTTCCGATTTCGAGGCCTATTCGTATTTCACTGTGCGATGATTTCGAACTACCCTACAATCAACTGATCGTGATGTTGGCCTCATTCCGCAATATGATTAAGTGGCGGTATTCGCAGTCTATGATTTTTTTAATGCTTTAAACTTTCGGTAACGGTCTCTAATTCTCCCCCAGTAATTCTAAAATGCGTATTTTCTACACTTTTCGTAATTCATGGTCATACCTTCTTCCTTATGTGCCCAATAGAAACATGGTGGGCGTTCGTTCTATTAGATTCACCCATCCAAAACTTCCGCCTCTCTTATTCCAGCTCGTTGGTTTATGTCT
The DNA here is from genome assembly GCF_040414725.1 of Anabrus simplex. Classification (NCBI taxonomy): domain Eukaryota; kingdom Metazoa; phylum Arthropoda; class Insecta; order Orthoptera; family Tettigoniidae; genus Anabrus; species Anabrus simplex. The sequence goes on along the minus strand of NC_090265.1, from coordinate 964,032,327 downwards.
GATGAAAAATTCTAGCAAAGAATATCAAATGTGTCTAGTGGCAGCAAGAACACAGGGTGTAAAGAATACAGGGAGATGCCTTGGAGCTCTGCGAGTGAAGCCAACCGCCGTCTTGATCCTCTTATACTGTATGCTCGAGACCAACTACAATATATTGTAATATGTTACTCAATTTACCTTGTTATATTTGTAACTGATAGTAATTCTACCCCAATCCTTCATTATTTCATTAGTCATTTCATCATTCTGCATTACTTGATAATTACTGAAGTTATTTTAGTTCATTACGGTTGACCATGGTTGCGTTTCATCCTCTTATTCTGCGAAACACTGTTCCATTGCAATGAATATTCTGTCGAGATAACACTTTTAGTTCTATGGAACACAGTTCCATCCCAACTAGAGTTCTGTTTGGGGTTATAACACCGGTAGTGTGCTTCCTAATGCGTTCTGTTGTGTTATTCTGTGGAACAGTGTTCCATCGCAACGAATTTCCTGTCGAGATAACAGCCTCAGCTCTGCGGAACACTGTTCCATCACAACTAGAGTTTTGTTGAGATAACACCGGTAGCGTGCTTCCTGTATATTTCATAATTAGATCTTAATTTCTACACTTCTGTTGTTTTCACAGGGCCTAAGATTTTTCTCATGATTCTCTTTTCTAGTACCTCAAGTTTATCTAATCTATAGTTCAGTACCAGCCGTTCACTTGCATATAAGCATTCCGGTTGTCCACAGTAATGCTTATTTTAAGAGTTTTAGATAGACACTTTTTGTTATAAAAACTCTTTGTGATACCGTATGCTCTTTCCATCTTGTGTACCCTTTATTCTACTGGAGATTTGTTTAAACCATTTTCTTGAATTATTTCTCCCAGATATTTGAATTTCGTTATTATTTCTACTAGACCAATCTCTGTTGCCAAAATGTTTGGAGCATTATTGACGTTTGTAATAAATTTTGTGTTCTCTACGGAGATTCTCAAACCTGTCTTGTTGGCTATTTCTTCCAACAGATTGATTTATGTCGTTGCACTTTTTAGGTTTTCTGACAATATAGCGAAATCGTCTGCAGATACTAGGCAATTTATTTCAATGCCTTTGTTTTATCCCCAAAGTTACCGGCAAAATGTTATGCTCTTTAATCTTTACGTTCCAAATTCTTACAATTTTCTCTAGAACACAGTTGAATAGAAGAGGTGAAAGACCGTTGCCTTGCCGTACCTGTGTATTTATCTTAATAGGTTTGGATATCTCACTCATTAATTTCACCTTTGAAATTGTGTCACTATGGGTTTCAAGTATTAGGTTTGCCAATTCAGTTTTCGCTCCAAATTCACAAATTGTTTTATCTATGGTTTCTCTATGAACCGAGTCAAAGGCTTTTTTTAAATTTACAAGAGTCACAACAATGTCTTTTGAATTCAATATCCTATGGTGAATTATGGATTTTAAGTTAAATATTTGTCCTGAACAAAATCTACCTTTTCGAAATTTAGCTTGATACTCACCCAGTTGCTTGTCAAGTGATTTTTCTACTCTATTCAGAAATATTTTTGAGAATACTTTGTATGAAATTTGGAGAAGAAAGGTGCATCTATAGTTAACAGCCTTTTGTTTGTCCCCTGTTTTTATGCATTGGGTGTATTAGTGCCATTTTCCATTCTTCTGGAATCCTCTCTGTTCTCCAAATATCTTCAAAGATTAACTGCAGCTCTTCAATGATTTTTACTGAGACCATTTCAAAAGTTCGGCTGTTATAGAGTCTTCTCTCCTAGCTTTATTACATCTTTAATTTCTTTAGCAGTGGGTAGTGTATCTTCTTCCATATTTTGAGTTGTTTGAGAGAATTCCAACGTATGGTTGGATTCAGGACAGTTTAAAAGTTGATCAAAGTGATTTTCAAGTATTTCACAATTCTCAGCATTCCTTAGGCCAAGTCTGCCATTTTCATCTTTGAAACATATACTAGACGTTTGATACCCCTTTAAGTGACTTTTAAACGTCCGGTAGAAGTTTCGATAGTTATTTTTAACAAAACTGTCTTGCAGGTCAATAAGTTGTGATTTTTCGAATGTTCTTTTAACTCTCCTTATTATTCTAGCAGTGTCTTTCCTTTCCTGTTTGAATTCGCCATAGTACTCAGTCTTTTCAGAGGATTTAAACTTTTTCCATTATTTTATTCTCTCTTGTAATGCATCTTCACATATTTGATTACACCAACGTTTCTTTTTTAGGTTTGACTAGCCAAAAATTTCCTGGGCTGTATTGGTTACCGGTATTTCTTTAGATAAATTTTGTCACTTCCCATGATGAGATACTTTTATTCATTCTTGAAATGTTTTCTATGTTTCTTATGTAATTTGAAGTCAATTTGTGTTATATTTGTTTACTCTTTCCCTTCTTCTGTGATTTCTGTTGGGTAAGAATTTTAGTTTGATTTTAGACAAGTAGTGATCGGAATCAAATTCTCTCCTTCTTACTACCTTGACATTCATAATTCCTTTCATGTTTCTTATGGATATATCCAGTTGAAATTCATCTAATAATGGATTTGGAGAAATCCATGTTTTAGCTTTCCTTGGCAATTTCTTGAAGAAAGTTGACATTAACTTCAGCTGAAAACTTTTACAGATGGTAATTCATCTCATTCCATTGATGTTTGTTCTTTGGTCTGCGGCATATTCTCCCACTATTGGTCTATGAATTCTCTCTCTTCCTACTTGGGCATTGAAATCGCCAAGTAATATCATCACATTTTACTTAGTAATTTTAGTCGATTCCTCATCCAGGAATGTCCAGAATTCCTCTGCTTGATTTGGGTTCGTTTCGTTGTCTTCATTTATTGGCATCGGCGCCCGCAGGATCATTTCCAAGGGGGGGCACATTAACAATTTTCTTGAATATAAATACCAATATAACGTCAGCAACATTAAATTGTTTACAGAAATTTGCGAATATAACAGATGTTAGATGACTGTCAGTGAGTTCAGTTTATGAAATAATCTGGTATGATATTAAACAATTGAACATCAACTTTTTAGAATTCCAGGGGGGGCAAGCGCCCCCCTTGCCCCCCCTTGCGGGCACCCATGTTTATTGGTACATGATAGTTTATTCTGTTCGTTATTATTGGCAGCTTAGCAATTCAATACGATAATTTAAAGGTTATGTTTATGTATCACAGGCGTGTTTACATTGAACTGATGCGTCGGCTATTTTGTTTTTGTATTAAGGTCTGATATATAATTGTAGATGGTCTTGGTTGAGGTAACACCGGTAGCGTGCTTCCGAATTAGTTCCGTTGTGTTATTCTGAGGAACAGTGTTCCATCGCAATTACTGTTCTGTGGAAACAATAGCCTCAGCTCTGTGGAACACTGTTCCACCATAACCGAGTATTACGACCAGGTAACAGCCACAGCATTGTAATTCCTGAAGCGTATCGTTATTCTGTGAAGTCGTAAGGTTTCGAAAGTTGTCCGCTCAGATTTATAATGAATAAAACATCCCACACAGGTTAGCATACTTAAAGTCCTATTTCTCAGTGAAGAAATTCACATCGTATGATATTTGTGATCAAAGTCAATAATTTCAAAAATTCCGATCTAAATATGAGAGCCCATTCAAACTCAGCCTTTTCAATTTGTACCGGCACTCACAATGTAACGAATGGTAACGACGACTGGGAATTAGAGGCGGGAGTGGGGGGAACAATTACGGACAAGGGAAAGTACGGTGCCCGTGTTTGATAATAATTAAACAAAATAACGGAACAAATTAGCTGATAAGACAACAGGGCTTGTACAAATAGCTTATTTTAACAATTCTCATAATTCTTAGTTTCAAGTGGCTAAAATGGAATTAAAATATAATATTTCCTCCTCAAAGTGTGGGGCGACTGCCCCACTCTCGTCACTCCCACTAATCACCATCACTGTTTAAACGAAGATTAGGCCTACTATGGCGTCAATTTGAAATGAAAATGTTGAAACAGACAGTGGATTTACACCCAACACAACCACAGGCGAAACCCAGTCATCTCAATCACCACAACCTGTCACAGGGAAACGGATATCCGTTCTTTTTAACATTCATATTAAAAACGCTTTCCTAAAATATATGGTCTTGTTCCAGTGTGTGATATTTTGTGTTGCCTTCTCTTTCTTGATTTACTGATTATCGACCGCGACTTTAATGCACGGTTGTCTAGTAAAATAGAAGTTGACTGCGACTTTAATGCACGGTTGTCTAGTAAAATAGAAGTTGGTTACGCATATTGTGCGTTAAGTTCGTTAACTGTTTCAACTCATTTGTTTTTTGTATTATTTCGAGACCTGATTTTCAAGATAGAAGGTATTTATAACAATTTGTAATCTATGCCATTATATCTTATGTTCACTGATTTTATATTTGATCCTTTTTAAAATTGGCTTTCCGTCGCACTGACACAGATAGGTCTCCTTGCGATGATCGGATAGGAAAGGGCTACGAGTGGGAAGGAAGCGAACATGGCCTTAATTAAGATAATGTCCCGGCATTTTCCTGGTGTAGAAATGGGAAACCACGGAAGACCTTCCGGTCTGTCGACAGTGGAGTTCGAACCCCCGATTTTTCGAATACAAACACACAGCTACGTTCATAGCCTATTGCGTTTTGTGTACGTCTATATTTTGTCTTTTTGAATCTACTGCATTTATTATTATTATTATTATTATTATTATTATTATTATTATTATTATTATTATTATTATTATTATTATTATTATTATTATTATTATTATTATTACAATTCAGTACAGAAACATGGAAGTTCTAGTGAAAAGGGCGAACTCCGGATACATATAAAATGTTCCCTAGATTCAGTTTTGTCCTATTTCTTTGTGATACACTTTTATCGTTTGTGATGAACCGAAACCGTCACGTCGCGGCTATCAGTGGCGGCGTTTCCGGTCTTTTCCACGCCCATTTTATTCGGCTGTCGGCGTAGTATACTACGCTACACGTGACTCTGTTGTCAGAGGCGCATGGCGATAGACTGCACATGAATGATTCTCAACAAATCCTACCTCTTCTACAGATTGCACAGATTGACTCACCCTTCATAATATCTGGCACCTTCTAGTGAAAACTTTATTCAGTAACATTATGCTTTGTTAGTTTTGAAACATGTTAAAAAATAACATCTTACTGGAACATGTTATTTCAGTGGAACTGTAATGTTGGAACATGTTATTGGAAAATAACATTTTAGCCCATCTCTACACTATGCTACTAGTTTAACATCGGAAGGCGCGAATACCAATATTTCTTCAAGTCGCCGTAAGAGTGCAGTAGTAGACGCACAATCTTCGCTCTTAATGTGGGTGTAGCGCTGTGTTATTGGTGCATGAATGTGTGTGAAGAGCTGAGTTATTTCGTACAATGAGAAAATGTGTCTGGTCACTTCGGTTCGTACAAGAGATATTTTGTATAGAACTGTGAAACGAATTAATCATGTTATGCTTATAGATAATTCAAAAGTGATTTTAAGGCGTACTTCTTTCTTTCCGTTTGTGCAAGGCATTTTTTTAGAACTGAAAGTCAGACTCTTTCCCCGAATTATTCACCTGTTGTGTACCATTTTGCCAATCTCGGCAAGGTGGTTCGCAGCCAGAAAAGATACGACTCCATGAAATACCGTCTAGAAGGGAATTAAGAGAAAAGCGACTGTCGGCTTTATCTAGACAAGGACCTAATAAAGGAAGTAATTTGATACTCAGATTACTCTCGCATCTGTGCCTTTACACCTTATTTCCGAAGGGTATGGTGCCTCCGTGGCTCAGGCGGCAGCGCGCCGGCCACTCCCCACTGGGTCCCATTGTTCAAATCCCGGTCACTCCATTTGAGATTTGTGCTAAACAATGCGGAGGAGGCACAGGTTTTTCTCCGGGTATTCCTGTTTTCCCCCTCATATTTGATTCCAGCAACACTCTTGAATATCATTTCATTTCATCTGTAATTCATTAACCATTGCCCCAGAGGAGTGCGACAGGCTTCGGCACCTGGCACAATTCCTATCCTCGTCGCTAGACGGTGGTTTCATTCATTCCATTCCTGACCAGGTAGAATGACTGGAAACAGGCTGTAGATGTTTTCAGAAGGTGATTAAAGCCGTGGAGGATAGCGGATTCCTTGTGATAAGAATTGTGACGGACATTCACAAAACAAACGTCTTCATTTTGGACAACCTCAAATATACATACGATAATATCCCATTCAAACTATAAACAGGAAATCAAATCCTAATTTGCGGGTACTTGGTTCGTGTTCTTGAAGAAGGAATGGAGTGTGACATTTGCGTCAACAACATCTCACTGCCTAGAGCTTCGACACCGCTAAATGGAACTGATTGTGCATAAGGACAGAAGAGGAGACCGATACCCAAAACCTTGTTTTGTTGCTCAGGTGAAGCATCTGCAAAAGTTCATATAAGCTGTTGTGCCATATTGTCGAAGTCCTTCAAGCGCACGAGCATAATGCGAGAACTTGCGACTTCTTCCCTTTCAGAATGTTTTTTATTATGTGAGGTCAAAGAACATCAGCAAACTGTTAGTGACATTATCCTAAACAAATTCGTAAGACCTCTATTAACTGATATTGCGTTGGCAAGAACACAAAAAGTACGGTACGGTACCACTCCGAGCCTTCGTCCAGGGAAGTCTTTAAACTGTGACATGAAGAGGCCAACTGCGACTTCATGCGGGTAATATTGCCGATATTTAATATTACTAATGTAATTTACGAGTTTCAGTGAACATATGACCACACAACAAGGTATTTCGTTGGCTGTCGTCATTAGAATATACCTGACATCTAGTCGAGAAATTTTGTCGCATAGAGCAAGCAGTATAGAAGGATCGAGACGGCGGTGGTGCAGCCCAATGTCAGTGGTCTACATAGGGGGCGTGGTCGTAAATAGGTGAGAGAACGCATGCTAATTTTTAGCAACCGTAAAGAAGTGTTGTTTGAACTTTGGAAAATAGATTGATTTGTATCCGTTTCGCGTGGTACATTGAGGATTTCTGAGGACTGAATAATGTTTTTGTTGCGTTAATGAGTTTTTACGAGTTTGTGCGGAGCATTCAAGCTGTTCGTTTTAGTTCACTGGTGCGCTGAGTCTATCACGTGTGCTTCCTATACATTTGAGATATTGTGTGTGTTCCTCGATCAGTATTAATTGTTAGTTATTTGTGGGTACGATTGACGCCTCCAACGGAGGAGGCGGACATATTTTGCGTGATCAAATACCAATGAATCAGGAAGTAGAAGTTTCAATGGAAAATGACTCGCCTCAAAGCTCTGAAGTTCAACCATTTCATAAGGAACAAACACATGCTCAACAGAGTAACCAAGTGGATAACGGTTCTAATGTTCAAATAGAAAGGGAATGTTAATCCCCACCCCGACACAATATGGCCCATTTATCGTTTTCGTAGAATCCAAAAATTACCAGCATCTTGGTCAGTTACACCCTGTGGCTCCTGGGCGATGTTTTCACGAAAATGCTTTAAATGTGAAATCCATTACCCGAAATGGGAGGAATCGTTTGCAGGTGACATTTACTGCTTCATTGCTAGCTAATGACATTTTGTGCCATTCCATTCTCGACACATTAATTTTAAAAGCATATATTCCGTCCTCAAATGCGCTAAGTGTTTTCCTGATCCGAGACGTTGACAAAAACCTCACGGAAGATGAAATACTCACATACTTACATTCTACCTTTCCCATTAAGTCAGTGCAAAGATTCAACAAACGGGTAGTCAATAAGGAGCATATTGTGTATCTGCCTACAGAGTCTGTCAAAATTATTTTCCGAAACCAGGCTTTTTAGTGTATATTTTAAGTTGAACAGTTCATTTTCGCACCCATGTTATGTAGAAAATGCCAGCGGTATGGTCACACAGAATACAGTGCAAAGCTCAATTTTTCAGATGCAGAAAATGTTCACTTGCTCATCCTACTAATCAATGAACCGAACAGTTTCAAAAATGTGCGTACTGTAAGGGTAGTCATCCAACCGGATCCAACGGATGTCCAGAGCATAAATACCAGCAAGAAATAAAAAATTGATGAGTTTAACTTTCGTTTGAGGAGGCTAAAGCGAAGGTTGCGCTACCCATTTACTATTCACAGCAGCATCCACACCACTTCCCCCTTCCACGAAACGACCACTCTACAAACCTTCCTCCGGAAAATCCTAGAAAAAGAAAATCCAGCCAAGTGGTAATGCAATCTCCACGACACACTCCAACCCCCGGCTTTGATACGGTGTGATATATGTCACTTTTACGCAATGAATGAATCCCCTCACAGGGGCCAGTCTATCTATCCCACCAGGTGACCCTTTCTGAACCTCCCCCTCTTTTTCTATGAGTATCAGCACTTCAGAATTACAACAGGTAAACGTTCTCCATCAGAATAAAGTCAAGTTCAACAAGAAATTCTAAAAATCATAGGCCTTCTATTACAAAGTCCCGGAGGAGAGGGGCAACTCTCACATGCTATATACCATTTAAGGGATAGAATAGCTAATATGATGGAATTGTATGATTCGCATTTTACAGCGGAATGCAAGAAGCATAATTCTTGAAATACATGAGTTACAATTATTAATCCGCGAAACCTGTTCTAATATCATTATCCTTCAGGAAACATTGTTTTCTAGCTCTTCCACCTTTCATTTACCGGGTTTCAATCTCGAAAGACAAGATGGACCATGTAGTGCTGGTGTAGCGATTTTTAATCAACAAAATCTTACTACAATATTTTACCTTTCACTTACCAAATTCCTTATACTTTCGCTGTAGGTGTTACTCACAGTAATATTCATTTCATTAATGTCTACTGTCCTCCCGATATTTATATTACAGCAAATCAATGGGCAAATTTTTTGTCAATTTGACGTTTTAGATCACGTTATTACCTTCGAAGACTTCAATTGCCACTATACGTTATGGGGAAGTGAGCATGATTCACCAAAGGCACTTTATCTCCTATCTGAGTTTCGGCAATATCTCTCTCTTTCTTAGCATTAATCCCGACTTGCAGGGTCTGCTGCTTTGCTACATCTCCTCCATTTCTGTCTGTCGTTGACATCTTCTGGTGTTAAGCCAACACTGTGCATGTCTGCCCTGATGTTGTCAGTCCATCTCCTTGCCGGTCTTTCTCGTGGTCTTGTTCCCTCTGGGTTGATGTGGAGCGCTGTTTTGGCAACTGAGTCGCCCTGTTTTCTCATACGTGGCCGTACCAGCGGAGACGGGCTTCCCTCACTTTGTCTACGATGGGCGCGACACCAAACCTTTGCCGGACGTCCGTGTTCCTTATGTGGTCACATCGGGTCAGCCCCATGGACCATCGAAGCATCTTCATCTCCATGGTTGTCAACATTTGCTCCTGTTGTTTCGTCATGGGGCGACATTCAGTCCCATAGATCGCTGCTGGCCGTACCCCACTCTTATAAACTTTTGCCTTTAGATATTGAGGCATCTTTTTATCACGGAGGACTCCAGTGACCTGTCTCCACTTGAGCCAAGCTGCATTTACCCTCGTCCGAGTATCAGGAGCGGTGTCACAGTTTGAGGTGACGACGGATCCCAAGTACTTAAATTGCATGGTCTTCTGCAGGTCTTCTTCACTGATACTTATGGTACCTCTGGTTTGGGGGCCAAATTCCAGGTATTCTGTCTTCTGGATATTGAGGTGCAGTCCATTTTCAGCCAGTCTGTCCTTCCACGTTTGAACCTGATGCTGGAGTTCAGGACGGGTTTCTTGTGCAAGTACCACATCATCGGCATAAAGAAGGGTCCAGGGATGTGAAGTCTGTATGTCAGCTGTAAGTTTCGGCAATATGATTTAACATTATTAAATGATGGATCTCCCACGAGAATATCCCCCCTGGCGCACCTCCCAGTGCTGTGGATTTAACTCTTTGTAGGTCTCACATGGCTCCCATAATCACATGCCAAACACTATCAGACACACATTCTAGTGATCATTAGCCTATATATATCACACATAGTATTGGAAAACCATGCTTAATGCAGAGAGCAACTCAAATCCGTAGCAATGTCCGCTCATTTCGCACTTTTGATAAACAAACTTACTGGACATTCATACACAATCAACTTAGTGGCCTTCAGCAAACTCTTATCACGTATAGTACACTTCATTCTATTATTAATACATACATTAATATATTTCATCCTTGCAAACCTTGTGTGTCCACGTATGTGCGACCCTATCAGTATATACACTGGTGGGATAGTGAGTGCCACCAATTGGTATTAAAACGAAAACGTTTATTTCAAACGTACCGAAATGATATGGCATTACAACATTATTTATGTTTAAAGCGGCATATTGCAAGAATGAAACAAGTATTTCAAGAAAAGGGACGGACAGCCTGGAAAACCTTCTTATCATCTTTGACTTCACAAATGTCCACTGTGGAATGCAATTAGAACTCTTACACGTGCTGACCAACAACGCACACATACACCATTCCGCGAGAGATTCTTAACCCCTTTCTCACTTCTCTTACTCCAGACTACACCGTTCCCTTCCCTTTTCCTCAAACTGTTTCCCAATCTACTATATATTCTACATTATTACAACCTATTCAACTTCATGAATTAACTCAAACACTTGTATCTTCGACAAGTTCTTCTCCTGGCCCAGATTCAATAACCTATACTATGCTTCAATTGTTGCTATCTTCAACCCATAAGATAATACCGGTACTCGAATATTTTAATAATATCTTAGCTGATGGATATATCCCCACATAATGAAACATCTTTCATCTTATACCAATACTTAAACCTGGAAAAAATGCGAACAGACCCGGGGCATTATAGGGAATCGTGTTGGGTTCGTGTGTACGAAAAACATCCCTGAAATACTATTAAACCGTTTGGTCTGGATTATGGAATATTATCACCTCATACCCACATCACAATATGCTTTCCTTAAAGGAAGGTGTATATAAGACCTCCTTAATATCTTTATCGTTGACCTTCTGTTAACTCGATATCGCAAACATAGTACAATAATAAGAATTATTCTTAAATCACCTATATTTTCTTCAGTACTTGACAACGCATTACGGCATTCCAAATGAGGTAACTTGAACACAACCAGCCACACACATATGCATAAGCATTTTCCTCAATTAAATCAACCCACAGATCACACCTTCAACAACACATCGGTATTGAAGGTTAATTGATGCACGATACAGTAAAATGAGGGGTACGATGCGCATTGGTATCACCCAGATATCACAATAAAATTTGTCACAAATGGATCATAATAATTGCTTTTACACATATCAAGAGAAAAACCTCTGGCAAATTAAGAAATATTTCATTTTTGGAGTATATTATGTATGCGTAATTTACCACTTTACAAGTACATTTGGTGTTACGCTCACAGTGACACACGTATGTCTTTTGTCTTACACTATCAACAATTTCGTGTGTGATATCTGTGGTCACTGAAGTTCTTTGCTTTCGTTTCATTGCTTCACTTTTCAATGACACAATTTCATGAATTGTATCGCGATATGCAATATTTAATAGGCGACAAAATGGTATGGCCAATGTACATAAGAAAAATTCAGTGGACTAGTGATTTATTGGATCTATTGATTTATTCGTTCGAACAGAAATAAAAATATTTATTGGTCCAGGGATCATGCCATTTTGCTGTTTGTTGTTGTTGTTGGTGGTGATGCTTATGGGCTTTGTCGAAGACATTTCACCCAGTCAATACTCTCTGACTATTGAAAAAAAAAAGAAATGAGAGTTTAAAACTGCAGACTATGCACAACTATCGTGGATTTCATTTAAATGGGTGACATAACACTATATTTCACTAGAACAATCCGTAATCGTGGCTTGCTAAACAACACTGAGACAGACAATGAAAAACGTTCGCCCCTGTAAACACTTCTTCATAAAGGACACACATGCTAATAATCCAGAAAATCACTCTCATGGAATACTCTTAGTGACTTGGCATCATGTTCGAACTTGAACACTCTTAACATCTGTCAATATAATACACTACGCAAGAGTAGAGGAGCTCTGAATTCAACACCCACAAATGCACTTTTAGTCGAATCTTGCGAAACTCCCTTACATGTGCGGTCTCTCCAATATCAGCCAGACATTCCTAAAAAGTGACACTGAAGAATACGGCATAAATCCTTTACTAGATAGCGAAAAAACTGATGTCTGAAAAATGCACAGATAGAACAATGTTCAGGAAAGATCGACAAAAACGGAATATTCCAGCTTGTTCTAGAAAAATCAGGAAGCACGATAGTTGCACCCGGTCACTATATGCGAAAGAACATACAAATATCACTTTCTGAGAAAACATACTATTTTCGAAAAGATAGAACTTTCTAGGATGTGTACTGAAAATAAAGTCGGAATGAAAATGTCGAATAGTCGTAATATTAAAGGTAACATGGAACCGAGGTGGAGTGGTTCCGATCCAGGCGGCGTACGAGGCCCGAAATGGAATATATTTTGCTGTTTGAACTGGTCGCTCTAGTCATATGGACAGAGATAATGAGAATCTACAGACATAGCACTTCCATTCCACGGTGCTAGCCCTGGACCTGAAGAAAGTAACAAAAGACGGCGCCAGCAGCGAATGGACAAAGATAATGAGAATCCAAAGACATAGCCCTCCCATTCCACGGTGCTAGCCCTGGAACTGAAGAAAGTAACAAAAGACGGCACCAGCAGCGGAATACGACATAAACCAGTCCTGTCTACAAGCCTAAAGATGTTTTCATATTTCTCAAATAACGTCGGTATTTCTTAATTTGCCAGAGATTTTTCACTTGATATGTGTAAAAGCAATTGTTATGTTCCATTTGTGACAAATTTTATAGTGATATTTGGGTGATACATATGCGCATCATACCCTGCAAACACAATATTACTAACATTTTCGTGTCACGAGGGAACCTGAAGAACAACCGCGTATTCTTCTCTACTTCATAGTTACTGCAGCCAAACACAGCACATACCTTTCCCCTCATGTTGAGAGGAGTTATCAAGGAATGACACACGCTACAATTTAATTATGTCAACTCACTGAAAATGTATAAATAACACCAAAAACTTCACACAAAAATACACGTGCTCTTATGACAGGATCGATAGTTTTTAGGTCTACTCGCTAGAGAGAGCTCCAATAGCTGTCCGTCGATATCTCGCTCAGTGTCGCGTCTTGTCTCTACTGTATTTGCCGTTTCCTACGTTATAATACAAATCCTGGAAATAGAGCCCGTAAAACGCTATGGAAGTGGTTAAACTGAAGTTCAATGCCGGGGCACTAGGATCGCTTTCTTGCCCCCTGTCTACCAAGTTCGCGACTTTAAACGTGTTCATTAACTGATTTGTTTGTGAATGTATTATGTATTCGTCTGATGTTAAGCGTTCGCAGTTCTAGTCATGGTTTATTCACGAGAAATTAAAGGTAGTGCAATTTCGTTTTTCAAATTTCCAGTGAATGTTCAATGTTCGAAACATTATACAGAGGAAGTATTACGCATGGGATACGAATTCAAGCTGATCGAAGTAGGCCTCTGTTCCTAAGTTTTGATTCGAGTTACGTCATAAGAATCGGATGATCCCAAAATTTGTCACTGGACTTTTCTGTAAACAATGCTACCGTGACCGGCGATCTATTGAGAGGCATCTTCAAACTCAGAAATCTTAAATTAGGAAACCAACGAGGAAAATAATTTGCCCAAGAAATTTCACGAAAATGAATGTAGGAAGAGCTAAAAACATTGTATTTTCTCCTGAAACAATCTCTGGTTTGAAAAGTATGGAGGGGGTTTGTCCCGAGAACATTAAATACAGTTTAAAATAAGCCATTTGATTTATGAAGTATTTTATGAAATTGTTCGATGCGCATGATGTCTGCAACACCTCACATGGCACATATTCCAGGAACGAGAACAAACGAGCATCTTTTAACCGTACGAGTTGGTGGTATGTTTAGGGGCGCGCGGCTGTGAGCTTTCATCCGAGAGATAGTGGATTCGAATCCCACTGTCGGCAACCCTGAAGATGGTCGTCCGTGGTTTCCCATTTTGACACCAGGCAAATGCTGGGGCTGTACCTTAATTAAGGCCACGGCCGCTTCCTTCCAACTCCTAGGCCTTTCCTATCCCATCGTCGCCATAATACCTATCTCTGTCGGTGCGACGTATACCCACTAGCAAAAAACAGAGCATCTTTTAGTACTGAAGATGAACGCCTCAGTTGGTTAATTAATGATTTCCTGTCATATATTGAGAAACTTCAAATGCATTAAGGGAAAGTAAAAAAGATTCACGAGAGAAATGTATCAGGCATAGATCTTGACTACCCAATCCACTGTGGCCTGCGTAAAATACCTCATAAGTATACATTTGCATTATGCATTGACGAGGAACCTAACGAGCTATGACATCAAGCTCTTCTTCAGCTACCTAAGACGCCAAGGGGAATAAAATGACATTATGGTTCGTGTGGCAAAAGAAAAAAAACAGACTGTAAAGGCTGTTTAGAACATATCTCTTCTCCAGCTACTCAAAGTCCAACATTGTGTCTTTTTCGTTTCCAAGATCGAGGAGCCCTCAGATACCGAAAATCATCGTCTGTGACACTTCTGCAGTGAACGACGGAATTTGTCACCTCCGCTACGCAGTACTTGCCCGAAGAGAGTTACTAAAAAGTGTCGGTTTATTTTTTCGAAAGACATGTTCAACAGTGAAATTCAGGCGACAAACCACCTCTTTTTCTACTATGAAAATTTCTGAGACCTCTGTTAGACAACATTGCTTTGAGCCACTCAAATAGAAGAGAGAAAGTTTTTGAAACTTGGTAAGAAGCCCCTCAAAAGGAAAGTTTTGAAACTTCAATGACATATCCAAGCCAATGCAGCACTGCTCTATAAATAAAGTACTGTCAATACTCGCAAAAGCATTCAATTCTTTTTATTTAGGATATAATTTACTTATTGACATATACGTCCACGCGAATACAAGAGGACAAGAACGCGATCCCAGCGGCTGAATGGTGTACTATGAAGCAACCCGTTTCCACGAGTTCATTTCAAGGCCCTGTATTTAGAGCTGGGAACGGTAGGAGCGGAGCGGAGCAGTTGTTTCCGCTCGTCCTCCGGTAGTCCTCCGATTTAATTCACTGGCGGAAGATTCAAATGCTTTAATGTGGGCAATGTTGTAACGGTAATCTTAGGATGAATTACAATTTAGATTTCATTATTAATTCCACAGATGCATGTATTCCCATACGCTTGTCGTTCAAATGCTGTAGTCGTTTCAAGGTCGCCGCATTATTTGTTACGCTATGAATAGCAGTTCTTGATCAGCTGACATTCAGTTTGCAATTGGTACAGGTGGATTGAATATTGACATATGTTATACGGCTGCAAATGCATTTACAATATTATTAATAGTAAAAAGTTTAAGTAATTATTATATTCTATTGCATGTAAACAAGTATTATATACGATGCTCTTACATTAATTATACTCGTAGCTCATTTATTACGGAAGAATACGCCCGGCTCCATGGCTACATGGTTAGCGTGCTGGCCTTTGTTCACAGGGGTTCCGCGTTCGATTTCCGGCAGGGTCGAGAATTTTAACCGTAATTGGTTAATTTCGCTGGAACTGGAGCTGGGTGTATGTGTCGTCTTCATCATCATTTCATCCTCATAACAACGCGCAGGTCGCCTACGGGAATCAAATCAAAAGACCTGCATCTGGTGAGCTGAACTTGTTTTCGGACACTCCCGGCACTAGAAGTCATACGCCATTTCAATTTTTACTGAAGAATACGAACTGTTTAGAACTGGTTATATGCTGTACCGGGCTGATTAGTGCAGACGGTAGAGCCTTCTGAGCTCAAGCTTGCGGTTTCAATTCCGTCTTTGCTCGACGGTACTTGAAGTTGGCTACATACGAGAGTCTCATGTCGGCAGGTGTACCGGCACATGAAAGAACTCCTGTGGGACAAAATGCCGGCATCTTAGAGTCACACAAAACCGCAAAAGTGCTTATGGGAGTATAATAATAATAATAATAATAATAATAATAATAATAATAATAATAATAATAATTCTATCAATTCACCCTCCAGGGTTGGGTGTTCCCTCGGACTCAGAGAGGAATCCCACCCATACCGCCTCAAGGACAGTGTACTAGAGTGTGAGACTTTAGGTCGGGGATACGTTGTTTGTTTTGTTTTACGTCGCACCGCCACAGATAGGTCTTATGGCGACGATGGTGTAGGGAAGGCCTGGGAGTGGGAAGGCAGCGGCCGTGGCCTTCACTAAGGTACCATCCCGGCATTTGCCTGGAGGAGAAGTTGGAAACCACGGAAAACCATCTTCAGAGCTGCCGACGGTGGGATTCGAACCCAATATCTCCAGGATGAAAGTGGGTTCGAACCCCACTGTCGGCAGCCCTGAAGATGGTTTTACGTCATTTTCCATTTTCACGGCAAGAAATTGCTCTCCTTAGCCGTTCCTATCACATTGTCGCCATAAGACGGCATGACGTAAAGCAAATTGTTACAAAAGTAAACGACAAATGAAACACGAACGATAAATGAGAATGTGTATATTTCATGTATTCGCCTTCATCACACTTATAAAGCAGTATTTACTATGTCGCTAGCACATCCATTGCGCACCACTATTGGAACTGCAAGCTAGCACAGATTCAGTACTGTTGCTCCGTTCTCCGCTCGCCCACCGAAAACACCGATTGGTTTCCAAGCAACAGTTTACTACCAGAGAATACCGGAGGGAGCGCTGCACTCGCACTACCCATTGCAATCATAGGAGCAACTGCTCCGTTTCCCAGCTCTACGTTCAATGACGAGCCGATGTAATCTCAGATGAAACTGTGGAACATGACATAGCTAAGACGAAGTCAGACTGGCTAGAGCTGAAAACGGTAGGAACGGAGTGGAGCAATTGTTTTCGCTCTTCCCCTGGAGACCTCCGGTAATCCTCCGATTGAATTCACTGGCGGAAAATTCAAATGCTTTAATGTGGGCAATGTAGTAACGGTGTGATCTTGGGTGGAATTACAATTTAGCTTTCAGTACTAAGTCCACAGGTGCATGAATTTTCTACGTTTGTCATTCAAATGCTGCAGTCGTTTCAAGATTGCCTCATTATTTGTTACGCTATGAATAACAGATATTGATCTGTTGAAATTCAGTTTGCGTCCGCCTCTGTGGTGTAGTGGTTAGTGTGATTAGCTGCCACTCCCGGAGGCCCGGGTTCAATTCCTTGCTCTGCCACGAAATTTGCAAAGTGGTACGAGGGCTGGAACGGGGTCCACTCAGCCTCGGAAGGTCAACTGAGTAGAGGTGGGTTCGATTCCCCCCTCAGCCATCCTGGACGTGGTTTTCCGTTTTTTACCAGTTCTCCTCCAGGCAAATGACCGGATAGTACCTAACGTAAGGCCATGGCCGCATCCTTCCCTCTTCTTTGTCTATCCCTTCCAATCTTCCCAACCCCCCGCAAGGCCCCTGTTCAGCATAGCAGGTGAGGCCGCCTGCTGAGGTACTGAGCATCCTCCCCAGTTGTATTCCCCGACCCAGAATCTGAAGCTCCAGGCATTGCCCTTCAGGCGGTAGAGGTGGGATCCCTCTCTGAGTCCGAGGGAAAAACCGACTCTGGAGGGTAAACAGATAAAAGAAGAAGAATAAATTCAGTTTGCAATAGGTGCAGGTGGATAGAATAATGTAGACTGAATATTGCCATTTATTATGCCCTTGCAAATGCATTTACAATATTATAATAGTTAAAATGTTTAAGTAGTAATTATATTCCATTGCATGTGAACAGGTGCTATATACGATGCTCTTACATAAATTATACTCGTAGCTCATTCATTACTGTAGAGAAAACTGATTGGAATTGTTTATATGCTGTACCTGGCTGAGTAGTTCAGACGGTAGAGCGCTGGCTGGTGGTTGGGACCTTAGAGCATTGGATATATGATCTAAGGTTGGGACGGAGCGGAGCAGTTGTTGTGACGTCATCACCCGGTTGTACCGAGTAAACTACGGAGTAGCTGCACGTTTAAACACGTTATTGGTATGACAACGTAAAGGTATTTCACCCATCTATTCAATGCCCTTTTCTCACAATATAACTGTCTCGCTTAATACAGCAATGTTGTTTTCTGCTGCTGAAGCCGACCTGCTCATCTCATCCTTGTAATGCCTCTTGATATGGTCCCATAAATTTGATGCACTATCACCCGACGCGTAAATGCGGCGGGAAAATTTACATTTTGCCGATGTTTATCATTAGTAATTTCAAAGAAATGCTATGCATCAGACGGTCTTCGTGGCATTTGTGGTACAAATTGCTGTAAAGAATTTATTAAATTCCTTTAAATATTTAAAAACATGAATACCATCTAAAAATGGGATTAAATATCAAACTAATACCACAATTATTTTCTAATATACTTTGCATTATCTACAAAACACAACAAGCAGAGGAAATATAAACGCAAGTTTAATAAGCATAGACTGAATACAGGTACAATACACTTACAAGGGGAGGCCACGATGTTCGGATCACGGACTACTTTCAAACTTTGTACAGATTTAGTAGTCCATTAGGACAACATAATTTGCAAGTAGTAAGGCGTACTACTAAGGCGTTCTCGAGAAAACCGCAAGATAAAATTTTCGCGTCGAATATATATACCGGTGCGTTGGGGTCACGAACACGCAACGGCGGTGGTCGAGTGGTTAGCGTTCAAGCTCCATAATCGCTGGTTCGAGTCCCGCTTCTCGCTTTGTTTTTCAACACTGGTCATTTTTCTTTAAAATGCTATTTTTCGGGGCGTCGATCCATGTGGATCTTTTGCCCCTACTGCTCCTACTGGCACCATATTGTATGAACCTGCGTGTAATTGGAATGGCGGTAGTGTGGAATGTTGTGTGTGAGGAAAGGAAGATTAAGGACGTCAAAAACACCCAGTCCCAAGGCCAGGGGTACTGATCATTACAATTGAGAAAACCTGACCCGGCTGTCAATCGAACCCGATGCCGCCGTCTGACAGGCGGACGCGTTGCTCCGTACACTGCGGGGCGAACAACACTGTTCAGAGTTCAAAGTAAAAATAATGAAAAAAGGTGTATTCTATTTACATGGACTTTTTTTTTGCTGGTGGTTTTACGTCACACCGACACAGATAGGTCTTATGGCGACGATGGGATAGGGAAGGGCTAGGAATGGGAAGGAAGCAGCCGTGGCCTTAATTAAGGTACAGCAACAGCATTTTCCTGGTGTGAAAATGGGAAACCACGGAAAACCATTTTAAGGGCTGCCGACAGTGGGGTTCGAACCTACTGTCTCTCGAATGCTGGATACTGGCCGCACTTAAGCGACTGCAGCTATCGAGACATGGACTTTTATCGGATATATATATATTATTATTAAACACTAACGATAAATGAGAATATATATATTCCATATATTCGCCTTCTTCACACTAACAAAGCAGTTTTTACTATGTCGCTACCACATCCGTTGTGCTCCACTACTGGAAATGCAATGCAGTATTATCTGCACACTTTTTAACGATAGATTTACACCCTAGTGCTGAATCGGTTGAAATCGGCAATCTTCGATATTTGTACTGGCAACCTTTGAAACACAAACTATGAATCGCTTATGGACCGCTGTGCGACATCTGGAGTACACTGTACGTACTAGTACTGTTGTTATCACGGCCGACTGGATACCTCGCTGCGCTCCTTATACCGGCCTTGACAATCAATTGTGAAGCCCAGCATAAAACAGTAATTGGAAAGTTTCACCATAATGCCGCTGGAGCGCTGGCCTACTACCCACTGACAGAAAGCTGTATACCGCAAATTGCCGCATTTCCAGATTTATTTTTTGGTTTTGCTGTCGTAAATGTTGGCAATGTTTTCGCAATGAGGTGCTTATTGACTTGATAATGAGATCTGATAGTTATGCGCTAGTGAGTTTATTTTTTATTGTGTAGTGCGGTGATTATATTTTTTAAATTGTGTTTACAAATCTTGGAATTTGAGACATTATTGTGCACCTTTTCGTACTTCGAGCAGAAATTTTATGGAAAGAAGAACAAAGTGATTTCTCGCTGTAACTTCGTCCTGAACAAGGATTTTAATTTATGTGCTAATTCGTTTTTAATGGTGTGTTGATTTGCTTTTCTTTAACTGTGTTAGGAAATATTCGAATATATATTGCTGTGTGCCTTTTTTGTATTCCGAACAGGAAAAAAAGCGAAGGGACACCATCATTTCACGAATTCTCTGTAGACCAGGACAAAACTACTGAGTGGCTAAAAGCAGGTAACACTCTCGTCTTAGTTTTCTGTATCTATGTCGGGTATTTACCTTCGTTCTTTCTTTCTTTTTTCTTACTCTGTTTACCCCTCCAGCGTTGACTTTTCTCTCGGACTCAGTGAGGGATCCCACCTCTACCACCTCAAGGGTAGTATCCTGGAGCGTGAGACTGCAGGTCGTGGATACAACTGGGAAGGATGACCAGTACCTCGCCCAGGCGGCCGCAGCTTCTATGCTGAACAGGGGCCTTGTGTTGGGGATGGGAAGATTGGTAGGCATAGCCAAGGAAGGGGGAAGGAAGCAGCCATGGCCTTAAGTTAGTTACTATCGTGGCATTTGCTTGGAGGAGAAGTGGGAAACTATGGAAAACCACTTCGAGGATATCTGAGGTGGGAATCGATACCATCCTCTACACAGTTGACCTCCCAAGGCTGAGTGGACCCCGTTCCAGCCTTCGTACCACTTTTGAAATTTCGTGGCAGGGCCAGAAATCGAACCCGGGCCTCCGTGAGTAACCGCTAATCACGCTAATCAGGTATTTTTACCCATGAATTTTCTTTCATAGAATAATCCTTTAGGCGGTGTCGTATTTGCCATATGGCAGCAACACAACATATTTTTGTTCAAGATAATCTGAACTTTAACATTTAAACATTGACAAGTAGGAATCACTACTGCTATGACGGTAAGGCCAACGTATGAAGTGTTGTTACCTGAGCAATGGGGCCGATGACCTAGATGTTAGGCCCCTTTAGACAACAAGCTTCATCAACATCGAGCAGAGAACACTTTACAATTTATTTACTCAAAATACTTTTCTATCACTGAATTTTTATTTAAAATTCTTCTTTCGCTATTTGTTTTACGTCGTACCGACACAGATAGGTCTTATGACGCCGGTGGAATAGGAAAAGTCTAGCAGTGGGAAGGAATCGCCTGTGGCCTTAATTAAGGTACAGTCTGATGTGAAAATGGGAAACCACGGTAAACCATCTCCAGAACTGCCGACAGTGGGGTTCGATCCCACTATCCCCCGGATGCAAGCTCACAGCTGCACGCCGCGCGGCCAACTTGTTCCACCCTACTGCATTTCAAGTAAAATTTTTTTGTCTGAATTTAGGATGGCCAGCTTGCCCGGTATTTAATATTCTAGTGAAAAGTATGAATGAAATGTAATCTGAAACTATATATATATTGAAATTAACTTTTTAACATGTTTGAGTGAAAATATTTGTGTTCTGCATACAACGAATATGGAAAAAGTAAGACTCTTATGTTTTGTCCAGCCCCCTTCCTGAGAGCAGCGCTTGAAGAATTTTAAAACTCTATTTGAACAATGACTCTTAATCTCAATATTATCATCAGAAGACAAAAGCATTGTGGTAAGTTCTGCTATGTATCTAAATGCCATGATAATAAAAACGATTGCTATTGTTCCTCACAATTAAGGAACGTCAGTTGGACTACTCCATCCTCCGCAGTTTCATTTCACGAGGTTGTTTTGGCATATATCAATCAAAGTAGCCTTTAGGATTAATCATTTTAACAATATTAGTCAATGTAACATACTATTTTATTCACTAAATTAAGATACATCGGCAATCAGAGTCAATATCAGAACGTCAGCTGGACCAAGTCATCTCCCCGCAGTTTCATTTCACGACATCATTTTGGCAAATATCAATGAAAGTAACCTTTAGATTAATCATTTTAACAGTATTAACCCATGTAACACTCTCCATAGCTCTAAATTACGATAAATCGGCAACCAAAGTAAATATATTTTCCATAAAGAAGTATGCATTTCTACCGCAAATAGGTCGGCCGCCAGCGCTACGTGTCGAGCTGTGTAACTACTCCGATTACAGAGCTTGGACCCGATTGTCAAGGCCGGTAAGGAGCTAGCTAGAGCGACGCATCATGTCGGCCGTGGTTGTTATTTATACAGCAAAGCCAAACTATAGAATTCACTCTAGGAATAAGGTTCGCATCGAGAAATGTGTATAATGTTATATCATGTGTGTGTGGCTTAAGATAACAATGGTTTAGAAAATTCATATCGATCGATCATATTATCGATTCAATTCAGATTTCACAAATACAGTAGAGATTTGGATTTCATTTCCATTCAGCTGGCAGTAGTACTACCGGAACCGAGAGAGCTCTCTCCTTACTCCTCAAACCCGTACACAAATCTAACGCTAAAAAGTGCGCAGATAATACACATTCAGTACTGTTCCTCCGTCCTCCGCTTGCCCACTGAAACCACCGATTGGTTTCCAAGCAACAGTTTACTACCGGAGAATACCGGAGGGAACGCTGCACTCGCAGTACCGATTGCAATCATAGGAGCAACTGCTCCGTTCCCAACTCTTATATGATCCTTGCCCAGCTCTACTTCTATATAACGTAGGCAACGATATATACTTCTATTCAATCCTCTTTGGTATATATACTAGTGCTGGGAAAGGAGCGGTAGGAGCGGAGCAGTTGTTCGCGCAACATTAATCGGTACCTCCGATTACCTCCGTTGCCTCCGCTTCCTCTGCCAAAACCGTTATGCAAGGAAAGGAGCGGTAGGAGCGGAGAAGTTTGTGTTACTATAACCTATTTTAAGTAGAGTGTTAACGCGGCCAAGCCGTTGGACTGCTACGTACGGTACCGGTACCGTTTTTAAGCAACAGATGTAGTAGTGTTGTTTTGAATGAAGAAACTACCGTATATCATATAATACCGATACATCATTTAATGTAACAATAATTCATAATTTTTTGGTATATTAAAGAGAAGTATATTATAAAAAGGCAGCCTCATAATAAATGCCCCCAATTTCTTCGGAGACACAGTCATACACCAAATAAATAAATAAATAAATAAATAAATAAATAAATAAATAAATAAATAAATAAATAAATAAATAAATAAATAAATAAATAAATAAATAAATAAATAAATAAATAAATAAATAAATAAACAAACGTTTCAGTCAAGAAGAAACGATGTTCACGGCTATATGCGTTACTTGAAGAAATATTTTGAGTTTCCATGTAAGAAAAGCAAAGTGTTTGCTCGTTCTGGCGATAAAGCATTTCTTCTTGCCGTGATTATTTGTCCGGCAGCAGAAAACATTCTCTCCGCTGGGACAGAGGTAGCTGAAATACAAAGGTAGTATCCAGCTATTTTATGAAGCGGATTCGATTGGTTCGCCATTTGAGCCCAGTACTTGACAGGGTCAGTCAACCTATGCTCTGGCTCTAATTCCACGTACTGCCTTAGGAGTATCGTGGTATTCGACGTAGGCGTCGCAACACGTCGCTTCTGGGCCAGCTTTGCATCCAAAAACGCTAAGAGATTACGTCTGCCTTCGTTTCTTCCTGCAACAGGCTTTTCTTCCAAAGATGCTGAACTTTCTGCTGCTGCTTGTAGCCTATCACGCCTTTGGATCGTAGCCCTTAATTCGACTTCAACATGAAAAATTGTCACATGCTTGGTTTTGTGAAAGGGATAGGCTATATAGACAGTGAAAACATCGTGCTTTTGTTCCATTCAAAATAGTAACACTAACCTGTTTTCGTGCTTCTTCTGCATGATCTGGTATTCGAAATCCATCCTTTTTGTACCTAGGATCAAGAAAAGTTGCCGCCCTTGTCACAGAACGAGTTTCATATGCAAAAAGTCGCGTTGCTACGGCTTCCAGACTTGCTTCGAGGACCATCTGTCTGACAGTGGTAGCTGGTTTTTCTACTTCCGTAGAAAGAGAGAGAAATAATCCTTGCACCAAAGGGATCACGTGAGAACGCGTGGTATATGGTTCTCCGGATAACATGGTAGTCATCGTTTCGAATGGGTCTAGAATTGCTACACACTCCTTTAAGGTCAACCATTCGTCAGCTGGAAAAAGTTGAGGTCATACATTATATTCAAATGTTACAAAAAGACAGAATTTTCAATACATTACACTGTATTCGTAATTTTCACCTGTTAGCGCTTGCGGCGCATTCACAAGTTCCGACTGAGCCACTATGAGTTGGTCCTTTACCTCAAGCAGACGGCGCATCATGGCAAGCTGACTGTTCCATCGGGTCGAACAGTACTGAATAAGCCGGCGTGGCTGCTTACCGGACTCTAACTGTTGATGTTTTAATTTATGGCTTGCAACAGTACTTTGCCTAGAAGAGAAATTAGGAAACAAAAACTAGCAGCGTTGCGAGAAGGCGTGGAGCAAATATACTTTTATAAGCCATAGTTCGGCGATACCTTGAGTTCAACATTTCAAAACTTAGAACCCTAATCTTACTTTTACTTCTGTTGTAGGGATACTTACTTGAAATGCGTGATAATATTTGAGCAAGTATCCAAAAGCGTACGAAAAGGGAACGTGCTCTTTACCACATCACTTATGGCCAAATTAAGCGTGTGCGCTACACAGGGAACATGGCGGATATTTAACTTTCGTACCGCAGCAACCATATTTGCAGCGTTATCTGTAGTAATTGCTGGCACTTTACCAGACAGCTGCCAAGAAGTGATGATGTCTGACAAGCGGCTAGCGATATGCTCCGCGGTATAACTTCCTTCCAGAATTTCCGTTGCCAGACATGCGGACATCAGTGCATTTGACGCCTCTGATATAAAATGGGCAGTCACAGTTATGTACGGGACTTGTCTATTAGATGTCCAACAGTCCGTCGTTAAAGCGACATGTTTTGCTGCTGCCAGTTCTATGTTCTGCTTATTGCGTTCTTCGTCATATATTTCGCCTAGGATTCCCTAAGAAAAAATAAATATAACGTAGGTATCGATCACAGAAATAGCTGGCAATTAATTGTAATACTGTACAATAAATGGTGCAACATGAGTTCATTTTCCACCTACCTCAGACAGAGTTCGGCGACATGGTAGTTCATACTTCGGATTTAAATCGTTAACAAACTTCCTGAAGCCTTCATCCCGGACAATGTCGAGCGGTTGCATATCTATAGAAACAAACATAGCCAAACTCCGATTCAACCTCTTATGCTCTTCACTGCCTGGGGCGTACACCTCGCTACTTTGCTCAGTTGTTGGTTCCAAACACTGCTTATGACTCCTCTTTAAATGATCAAATAAATTAGATGTGCCGCCTCCTGTTGAAAAAACTACGCGCACATAATTTGCACTTGGCAGATTTCTTCCGATCGCCTTCTGCATCGAAAAAAGTCCAAACAATTGATGGTTTTCGTGGCATTAGCTACACAGTGAAGTTAACGGTGCCAGAAAGTTCACCCGTCACACGCAGCAACTGATAGCAAGGAGTGTTTTGTCTGAATGAGCAGAGCACGTTCGCTCCGTTTCCTCCGCCACCCTCCGTATACCTCCGCAATTCTCCGCAGTAGTACCGGAGAATACCGGTAGAGCGCTTCTCTTGCTACTACCGATTCAATCACTCGGAGGACTGCCTCCTCGAACATTGTGAAATCCACAAACCACAAAAAGAAATTAAACGCATTATGAGTATTGAAAACAAATCATATTTAGAAGTGAAAAACTATTTTGCCCCATTACAGTCCCTATCTAACCCCCTTCTGATGCCCCAACATTTTCCTCCTTTACCCAATAGACCATCTCAATCGGAAGAAACTCTCTCTCGAAAGCGTAAATTTACTATGGTGGTTAGTAACCCTTCCCGCCCACCCGTTAAACAAGGTTATGACAGGGCATCATATCTCAATTTGATAAATAATCCGAAGACGGTTCCAGAACATTCTGGCACTCCAGTCGTGCGTTTGATACCTGCTACTTCTTACGAGCCTGCATCTACATCACGGAAGTCAAGTCCCCACGGGCAACCTTCGGATTCCCACGCACCACTTTCAGCATCTCCCTCTGTCCCGGCTTTACACGGTAATTCCAATGTTAATTTTATCGACCAATGTCGCACCTTTTCTAAGAGAATTGACGATTTAATAGCAGACGTGGGACACAATGTCCGCTTGAAGCATTTGTTACAGTCATTACGGGAAGATATTCTTTTATATTTACCCTCCCCTCCTTCCAAGTAAAACATACGGCTATTGTAATAGAATTGTAGGAGCACTTTCCACACATCCGCCTCCGCCTCAATCGTGTCTGTAAGCTTACACATCTCTCTTGCTTTACTTTTCTTGACAGTACCTTCTGTCCATGTGGCCGAGTAGTCAGTACTGTAACTCCCATCTTTTTTCACTGTCAGACATATGAACATCACCGTCGCGAATGCATAGGTAAGCTTTTTCATGAGGGTTACCAACTGCCGTTAAACGTTTCGTGTCCTAACCGACTTTTCACGTTGTGGACTTAATCATCAATTTTTTTGTTGTATGTAACATCCATTTGTAACCTTTTCCTTTCCTCTGGGTACGGACTTGCACATACTCACCCTTATATGTGGTCCGGTTTTTGTTTGTTTGTAGTAAGACGTCGTGACAGACCACACAGACGTGAAGAATTAGAACCCTGTGTCCCAGTGTTTTTGTGTTCTTCCCTGATCGTTTAGCCTATATATCATTGGTATTTTCCTATGTTTCATCATTAACCGCTGCAATTCGCTTTTTTACATAGCTCTCCCTCCTCTTTCGTAGTGTAGTACTTTCTTCTACTGTTGGCACCTCTCCCCGACATTAATTAAACCGCAAACCAGTGACTGGACGTAGCGTCTTACGACGATTTCCAACACAAGCGTCTCGGTATAACACTGCGATAATACGACCTGGCCAATCACAACGCATTCTCAGAGTCTGTGGCCCTGGCCGCTTTTTATTCCCATAATTCCTTGCTTTGGTAATGGCGACTTCGCGATTAGTTTGTTTACGATGATCAGCTGATCGTCAGTGATCGAATCCAGCCTATTTATGCCACTATATACGTTTGTCTGATAACCTAAAACAGAAGAATTAAATTTAACACACTAATAATTAAAACTCGAATACGAAAGGATACGATTCTTTTTTCGATTCACTATGAATGATTTCAGGTCGAGTTGCTCAGAAAACCGATGCAGTGTTTTTATAGTCCTCGTTAATAATTATTTCCGGTTGTTACACAGAAATCCAAGTTTAGATTTACGTAACCGATAGTTTTGCATAAGGTATTCGACATTTCAAGCTATGTTAGCAGAAAAAAACGAGGTTAGGGGTGTTTCTTATACATGATAATATAACTGATGAATTATGAAGGGCTCTATTAAGCCCATGGTGAATGATCTGCATTTAGAGCTGTAGCCCAATTGGAAGATTCCCTATCATTTTACCTAGTATTTTCTTCAATGATTTCAAAGAACTCGGAAATCTATCAAACATTTCCCATGATAAATTGATCCAATCCGTAACTCGTCTTCTTATAAATTATTTGCCCTAATTTGTCCTCTTGAATTCCAACGTTATCCTCATATTATGATCTATCCTACCTTTAAAAGCTCCTCTCCAAGCTTATTTGTCTACTAATGCCATTACACTCCAGTAGCAGATCAACTTATGGGAGGAGGCTTAAAGTTGCAAAATTATGATAGAACATAATTAAGGTGCTTGTGCATGCTTGAGTGTCATCATAAAGACATTAATACAAATGAATTACGTTGATATTCAGATTGCAGTACACTACAGAATCTTACATTAAAATACAGAAAAAACAATACGATCAAGCTCAGCAGTTTTACAGCGAATGGCATGTTCAGTTTAAATCTAAAATCCAACTTTCGAGGCTTCTTAGAAGACATATTCAAGATATCTGTTGGTTTTACAATTATGTATCTATGATTGTTAAAAAGAGCCACCCCATTGAGTCGACTTTCACGTGTTTACAATCAGTTTCCGTTTATTTTCTTTTATAAAATTTCCATGGGGTTTCTAACCACCAGTAAACCCGTCCCATATGGCTACGCCCGTCACACGCCATCTCTCTGCTGACAGCTCAGAGCGTGCCGCTTAGTCGAGCATCTCGTCTCCTTACTCCCAGGTCTTTTCTTTCCAACATATTCAAAAACTACTCCTTTGTCGGAAATCACCAGAAGAAATTATGCTGCTTTCCTTTGGATCTTCTCCAGTTTTTGTATCAAGTAATCCTGGTGGGAGTCTCGCACAGTGAAACCATCCTCTGATTGGGGGTCTTACCAGAGACTTATTGTATATGCCCTCTGGTTTACCTCCTTACTATAACCCTTAAATACCCTCAGGTGTAACTTTTATGTACTATCTCATTCATGAATGAAGATCTTTCCTTATATTAAGACCTAGACCGTGATCCCCATGAGGTACTGTCACCTGATCAACAGAGTAATTAAATCTGAGAGGACTTTTCCTCTTTGTGAAAATTACAACCAGACTTTTCATCCCATTTACCATCATACCCTTGTCTCCTGTCCATCTCACAACATTGTTGATCTCTTTTTGTAGTCGCTTACAAACCTGCAGCTTATTTAATACATACAGTGTAACGTCATTAGCAAAAAAAGCCTTATCTTTGATTCCAGATAACCATTTCAGGATCAGGTAATGCTTCAACTACTCTAATTCTGTGAGTTCTTTCTAGAAATTTAGCCACCTATTCAACCACTCTTTTGTCCATTAGTCATCATTTTCGTCAGTAATCTCTAATGATCTACCCTGTCAAAATCCTTGAATCAATACCTCCTGTGGGTGGGGGCAATAGAATACACCCATGGCATCCCCTGCCTGCCATAAGTGGCAACTAAAAGGAGCCCAGGAACTCTAAACTTGCAAGCACGGGTTGACGACCATGGTGACTTTGGCTGAGTCCTGGCATTGCTTCCCTTTACTTACACACCAAGTTCTTCACTTTCATTTATCCTATCCAATCTCCCTTGGTCATTTCTTGTTTTTTTCTGACCCAGTGGTATTAGGTTTTTGAGGTCTAGAGAGACTTTCACTTTACCAGTCTTCATGGCCCTCACCTTCCTTTGGCCGCTACCTTCTTTTTTCGAAGTGTCGAATCTCTTCCCTCTGATTCGTGTTAATAGAGGATGGTTGCCCAGTTCCTCTTAAAACAATAAACACCATGACCACGGATGGATACATATAGTCCATTCTACCTGAATCTAAATTATCTGCTATATCATGTTGGAATCCTACAAGTTGAGCCTCACTGGAATAACTTTTCCTAAACGTGTACAGCCTTCTATCAAACCAGAGCTTATATGCAACACATGTTAAGCAGGCCGGCCTGTAATTATCTGCCTTATGTTCATCACCCTTTTCTTTATACAGTGGGGCCAGAGCTCCTTCTTACAAACAGTAAACAAATATTTCCGATATGGCAGCATATTACCCTGAATTCTTAATAAAGCCAGCTGCTTTTTTTTTTTTTTTTTTTTTTTTTAGCTTTTGTACCTTTTTTGAAAATGTCTTTATTATAATAGGTAAATTCCACTACTTTGCCTGTATTAGTCACCTCCTTAACCTGGAAATTAATCTTACATCCAACTATCTTTGCATATTGCTAACTGAATTCTTATGCTTTCTCCTAGTTCATTAATTTTCCCTGGAATGTCCATCCTGGAACTTGTGTCTGCCTTAAAGTACCTATACATACCCATCCATTATGGTACAGTACTCACTAAAATTCATATGGCTGTCAATTATGCTTGTCATCATGTTAACCTTAGCTGACTTTTCTTGCTAAATTAAATTTCCTAGTAAGTTCTTTCAGTCTCTCCTTACTTCCTCATATATTCCTATTTCTTTCTAACCTGCACCTCTGTTATAATACAGTGTGTCTATACCATTACTTACCACTTTAGAAAAATACCATACCTGTTTTCAAACTCCCCAACAATTAGTTAAACCCATCCCATAGTCCGTTTAGATTTTCATTCACCATTTTTAACTAATCATAATTTTTTTTTTAAACTCCCCTCTGTCTCTCTTGTCAACCTTATGATATTGCCTAATAGTCTTGCAGCATTCTATTCTCTCACATTTATTTTCAACTACAACAGAAATGATCTTCATGATCAGTTTTTCTATAGTGCTCATCTGGTTTTATTAGCACTATGTCTAGAATATTTTTCCCTCTATATTGTTTGTTACATCACTTTCTGATTCAGTCGTCCTTCTCAGATTAACTTATTCACCATTTGTCGGTCATGTTTTCTGTCATTCGCATCAGTCACCACTGATCTGCATTTAGGGCAGTTGCCCAGGTGGCAGATACTTTGTCTGTTGTTTACTCATCTTCTCTTCAAGAATTACAAAGAATTTTTAAATTTATTAAACATCTCCCGTGGTAAATTATTCCAATCACTAACTCCTCTTCTTATAAAATAATATTTGTCCTAGTTTGTCCTCTTGAATTTCAACTTTATCTTCATATTTTGATCTCAAACTTATTCGATTACCAATGTCATTCCACACTATCTCTCCGCTGACAGCTCAGAAAGTACCACTTAGTCTCCTTACACCCAAGTCTTCCCATCCCAAATTCTGCAAAATTTTTGTAATGCATCTCTTCTGTCAGAAATCACCCAGAAGAAACCGAGCTGCTTTTCTTTGGATTTCTTCCATTTCTCGAGTCGAGTAATCATGTTGAAGGTCCCATACACTGGAAACTTACTCTTAATTGGGGTAATACCAGACTTATATGCCCTCTCCTTTACATCCTTACTGCAACCCCTAAATACCCTCACAACCATGTGCAGAAATCCGTACCCTTTACTTACAATCACATTTATGTGATAACCCCAATGAAGATCTTTACTTATATCAACACGTACATACTTACAATGATCCCCATGAGGAACTTTCACCCCATCAATGCAGTAATGAAAACTGAGTGGACTTTTCCTATTAGTGAAACTCACAATTTGACTTCACACCGTTTATCATCATATCATTGCCTGCTGTCCATCTTGCAACATTTTCAGTCTTTTTGCAGTAGCTTACAATCTTGTAACTTATTTATTACTCTATACAGTATGACATCATCTGCAAAAAGCCTTATCTCAGATTCCAGTTGTTTACTCATATTATTTAAGGTCCAATAATATTGCCTTGAGGAATTTCCCTCTTAATGATTGCAGGATCATTATCAGCATTGAAACACCAACTGCATTTTACAGTAATATGTAGGAATTATTTTTTCAATAAATGTCAACTCATTATTTTTATGTACATTCATTTATTAAAATATTAATACAATGGTACATGAGAAAACACGTCAAAATGATACACTCCTCATCTTGCAGCCATTAAGAACTCATTGGTACTGTTTTACATTAAAGCTAAGCAGGGTATTTCAGAAGGCAAAGAAAGCTACAATGGTATTAAATAATTAAATAATTAAATAATTATTTATGTAGAAGACACATTGAAAAATGAAAAATAACTGCCAACGACAAATTCATTAGTTCCAAAAATAAATGCATGGCAGCTTGTACTGAAATAATGAAATAGCTAGGAAGGTAACAAAGGAGCCTGTAGCCATTGTGCCAAATATACTGAATGATTCATTTTTAAATACTGTAAAAAACATGTCTAAACTGGAAAATAATCTTGACTCACTCAAGGAGAATGAAGATACATTTACAGATATGTTGAGTAAACTATAAACTACCATGAAAAAGTGAAATAAAATATACATGGCATGAAGTTGCACCTAGGGAAAATTTTCAAAATAATTAAAGAACTCAGGAATTCCAGGACAGATGAGTACAATAGGCTCTCCTCAAAACCAAATGAATATGTTTGCATATTGTAGCTGCAAAGAATAGTCACAGCATGTACATGGATACTGATGAATACATATTTTATATTCAGAGCAAATCAATGGACAGCAGAATGAATGACCTGTTACACATTCTTTCCTGACACTATAAAACTCATCTGTCCTCCTGCTTTCAACCTTACATGAAGTGGAACTTTCCACTGTCACATCATCAATACACATTTGTGGACTGTTTTTGTGTCTCTGCCTTGTATGTTGCACAGCTTTGCTAAGTTTTCCTTTATTTACTTTTAGCAACCTATCAAACACTTTGTGTTTTACCACTGACATCACAGCATTTATGCTCTTATCCATCCTACTGACTCGAAGACCTTTCATTACCACTTGTTTCAGGACTTGGTGGAAGACTTCTAAATGCATACTGGTATTAATGTGCATTTCTAATCGGTAACAATAGGCCTACTAGTATATTCCTTTTCGAAGTACACACCAAACTCTCTATGTGTGTCATTATTTTCACAAGCATCTAGGAAGTTGTTGAGCTCACTGTGGAATTCAACTACGTTTTCACACTGCAACAACGTCCTTAGGTGTTTGTTACACAATTGCTTTGAATGCCTGTGTACCATGAATTTTAGAGGAAATGTTCTTTCTCTAAGCCCTATCCATATGCCACATGCATAGAAGTTTCTTCAAAGGGGCACCCGTGACTTCAACCCATGCATTAGAGAATGAAGCCTAATTATCAGTTATCAGTATCTGCACAGGAAAATCAATTGCAGATATTGATTATTTGACAACATACAAAAAAAAAATCCATTTCAGCACATTGCAGTCTGTTCGATTAGAGTAACAGAATGCAACAGAGAATCTCTCACTGTATTCATCTAACATCAATAATGTTGTAAGTGAGAAGTCACAAGCATTTGTCCCATGAGTACTGTCCATACAAATGATTTTTTTCCCAAACTCCACAAGCATTACTTTCTGCATATCAGTCATAATTATTAATACAAAATCATTCTCTGTCAATCCGTATTCTGGGTTGGAAATCCCTTGTAATTTACCAAATTGGACATACTCATTACCTTGTTCTTTTAACCTATCCATCCCAGTGCACACACTTTCTGACTCTGTTTATCACTATCTAATCTAAAATCACAAACAATATTACTCAGGTCATGTCTTTGCAGAAGGTGTAGCCTGGTAATCTGCTTAGTATCTAAATTGTCTGTGATATTTTTCAGAACAGTGTTAAAGGGAATATTCTGAGCCAACTGGCCAGCAATCTGCTCTCTCTCTCTCTCTCTTCTTTTGACAGCAGGATATGCCCAACTCCTCTGCAATGTCCAAAATGTACATTATTGTAAATAACATGCACACTCGATTTATTTATTTTACACGAACCCTGAAATTTCATATGCCATATTCCCTTTCCTCTTCTTTTGACCAATCCACTGCGATGACAGAAATAAGTAGATCCTTCAAGGGCTGTAGTGTCGTGGGGTTTGGTTTGGTAGTTGTCGATGTCCTCTTATGTCTTGGTGGACTAGTTAGAAAATATCTGGATTGAGTGTCTTTTTTACTTTGATTTCCATACCTTAAATTCTTGAAAAGAATAGAAAAATTGAATTACTAGTTATTAACATTAAGATAATAATAAACTTATTGCACAGCTCAACTTGTATTATGGTAAGGGTCATTCCATAAAAACTCACAAACTACAACAAATTAGACATTTACTTTTTTTTATTACTAAACTTGTTTGTAGAGTACTCGTTCCCGTCTGGTGGCCATAATTGTTAAGGCGTTGAAGTCTGCATGGTCTAACACCGTGGTTAGCCGGTTCAAGTCCCCCTGATCGAAAACATTTTGGCCATCAGAATCTTTGGCCACCAGGGTAGAGAAGGTGGTGATATACAATTTCTAATCACTAGATTGCGTGCCAAAATCCTGGAATAAATTCCAAACCTCTCCGCAGTGCTCTTATAGAGTGAGGGCATATGACGCTGTTGATGGTGATTCGTCCGTTGGTTGGAGATGTTAAGCCTTGAGCAGACCCCTTGGTGCTATTCGACAGGAGTAGGCTATATGTTGGCACAGGGTTTCACCCTCTCTCTTTCTACTATCATATATCACGTCATTCATTTCATCTCATTAACTCCTCTGATGAGGCTGACGCCAGGAAGGGCATCCGGTCATAAAAACCCACCACGACTGATTCATCTCACCGTATTCCCGACCCCGTAGATAAAACGGAACAAGGTTTGGACATTGTTTGTAGAGTACTGTTTTGGTGATCTAATGTTTATTGTTGTTTGGCCAACCCTTGTCCCGTTTCTGTACGGGGTCGGGTATGAGGTGAGGTGAGATGAATCTGTCGTGGCGGGTGTTTATGACTGGATGCCCTTCCTGACGTCAACCTCATCAGAGGAGTTAATGAGATGAAATGAATGATGTGATATATGATACTAGGAAGGGAGAGGGTGAAACCCATGCCGGCACGTAGCCTACTCCTGTCGAATAGCACCAAGAGGTCTGCTCAAGGCTTAACGTCTCCGTCCGACGGACAAATCACTATCAACAGCGTCATATGCCCTCACTCCATATGAGCATTGCAGAGAGGTTTGGAATTTAATCCAGGCTTTTGACAAGCAATCTAGTGGTTATAAATTGAATACCACCCCCTCCCCTACCCTGCCAGCCAACATTCTGATGGTGAATTTTTTTTTTACCAACGGGACTCGAACTGGCTAACCTCGGTGTCAGACAGTTTAGACTTCAACGCCTTAATGATCATGGCCACCAGGCAGGCTGATCTAATGTTCATTGTTGTATTTTAAAAATGACTATCTCAACATAAAAATGTGATTTCCGTGCATACTTCTATAAATAAACTTTGAACTTGAGAATTTTAAGTGAGCTTCAGATAATTTTGATAAATACCTCTGACTATGGTCTGTCTGTTAAGTTGGATCCTCAAAAAGCACCATTAAATTCAAGTACCACTGGACTGGGCTAGGACTGAACATACCAACTTGAGCTCAGAAAGCCAGTGCTCTACTGCCCTAGCTGCCCAGCCCAGCCTGAACAGCTGATCAGTATATCCAAGCACTGAATTACTGAGAAAAAAAATACTGGAAATCACTCCCGAGTATGAATATCCACAGCCTGTTTCCAGTCATTCAACCGGGTCAGGAATGGAACACATGAAGCCCCATCTAGTGGTGAGGATAGGACCTGTGCCGGCTGCCGAAGCCTGTTGCACTTCTCTGGGGCAATGATTAATAACTGACAGACGAAATGATACTGGAGAGTGTTGCTGGAATAAAAGATGACAGGGAAAACCGAAGTACCTGGAGAAAACCTCTCCTGCCCCCTTTTTTGTCCAACACAAATCTCCCATGGAGTGACTGGGATTTGAAACACGGAATCCAGCGGTGAGAGGCTGGCGCACTGCCGCCTGAGCCATGGAGGCTAGAAATCACTCTTCAAGTGCTACTATTGACTCCACTCACCAAGACTTGTGCAACTTGATCCAACAACAGGTTTATTTCTTTGGAAAAAAAAGTAGTGGTTATATATTATTTTCTGGAAAACTATACTTCTATTCTTCAAAATGCAATTCTTTACATCTGGAACAAACCAGTCGCTATTTAATTTCCTTTTCCAGAGTTTCAAGTAAGCTTACTGTATGACAACATAGTAGACATGATGCTGTATAGGCTTTTGGACTTATGCCGTGTCAAGAAAATAAGGTGAAATTCTTAACGTTTCGCAGAAAACTGTGCTCTGCATCCTCAGAAGAAATCTCGACTGACCACGAGAGAGGCTTCTTAAACAATGACAATTTCTTTGCAGTTACCTCAAAAGATATTAAAGTATAAATTTTTTCAGAGAAAGTTAATGAATTACATGAGGATGTAACAAATATTATTTCATAAATTTAGGTAAATACCTCGCAGATTCTGGCAAAGAGATGAGCACTTTTCTTGCACTTCAGAAAGACAAAGATTTAATGGTATCGGTGGTGCTGTCAATGTTTTCTTTGAATCTAAAAGTTGATAAAACAGATCTTTAACTGTCACAGGAACCATATTTGTGGACAAAATAGATTATAGAAGATGTAGCCTAAACATCCAGTTTGTCAAGAACTGTGGAATGGAGAAAATAAGGACAGATTATAGACAAGATTAAGGAAAGTAGGTATTCAATCTTACTATGCAAACATTCCCATCTCTAAGTTATTCCTGAAAATTAAAAATAACTACTTTATCTAAGAATGAAAATAATGATGAAATATTACATAAAATGCAGGTTTCCGTTAGGTCAATCGGTGTGACATCAACACACTGTCTTCCTATGCTAATTCTGAAATGGAAATCAGAATTCACTCCGGCCACTTCAGCCTTGCAACAATTGTATTTCACAGAGGAAAGTAATCATCATGCCTTTGCTGGCGAGATGTAGTGTTTACAGTGCACTATGTCTTCTGGTATGGGCTATATCAAAATTGTTACTTTCATTGACCTGTCTCAGTCTCATCCTTGGCTTTGACAATATGAAAGTGACTGAGGTATGGGTGATGCTAGTAATACCATTGTTTATGCAGCCAGTCCCTGTTATGAATGGTGTGAAAATATCACTCATAGGGTCGGTTGGTGCATGCATTTCAGTGGGCTTGGCAGACTGATATGTAATAGCAACGGCTGGCACGGTCAGGAAAGCAACGGGAAACTACCTCACTCCTCATTTCCCTAGTACGCCTTTTCAGTGACGCCTAGGCCATTTATGACAGCTGTTGGCAGAGTTGGAGAGGATCAAACCAGCCTTTGGGCTGAATACCCAACATACAAGTAATCATCCTGTATTCAAAACAGACATATAATTTAAAATGTAGGGTTGCATCATGGATTAATATGTTCGGAATTTTGTGCACATTCTTTCCATGGATATAATGCTGTAACTGCTAGAACTAGATAAGTCTTAACAAAATTTCTTAAAATAATACTTTAACGAATTCAGCAAGAACCATAGGTACCCTTCTTGAGATTTCAAAGAATGGTAAAATGTAGTTAGTGCCAGTATAACAATTTTAATGAAATCTGAGATTTCACCCTCATGCAAATAACTTATTTCAAATAAATACTGAAAATATTAAGGAAAATCTTTCTGAAAGCATGAATTTTGGTTGCGAGTACATTTCGAGCATCATTAGGCCTAATGGAGCTATTAATAGGAACAGAAAATTATACTGATTTAAAGAATATTGGTACTGGTATTTAATGAACATGCGAGGAAAATACATTTTGTGAAAAGCTTGTAGCAGATTGTGATATTTCATGGAATAGGCCTACCCTTAATAAACTTTAATGAACATTTATGCATTCAACTATCTCCATACGGATTGCCTAACTAGATACAGTGAACAAAAATACGAATATGAAGATCTGTTGCATAACTATTATGATACAATGGTTGAACATTCTTCCCACCTTTCATGTTACTGAAGACATTTCTGTGATAGAACATCCTTCAAGAATTAATTCACTGTGGTCATGCAACACATGCTGACTCAACTCTTGGTGATTCGCAGTGATATACGGACAATTCACCACTGAAATGAAAAAAACAGGCTTTTTGAGTAAGAACATACCAATCCATTACCTCTAACCTATTCAACTACTAATATGGAAATCGTCAGCACTTACCAGGACAGTCTATATGAATTTTGAATCTTCTCGCTGACTGTATGACGCTCATATGTCCCCGTAACTCTCGTTCGCTGGATGTGTCCCAGCTACAAAATTTACAAGTAAATCCAGTTCCATTAAGCCGCCCACGCTTTAGTGATTCAGATGGCAACTTGTGTAGGCTACTTGTAATTTATGTCTCTTTAATTTTGCATCGTGTAGATAGCAGAAATTATCCGAATGAACGTATTAACCACACTAGAAATGATCCAAATTAACTTATTGACCATGTGACGCAATTCAAACAAATATTAAAAATTATTCACCCGAACGTATTGACACATGTTAAACACAATTCAAACAACAACTTTTCCCTCCACTTACGCAAAAACAATTGCTAATCAATTTTCATATTTACTACGAATCATACCAGATGGCAGCACTTTCGTAAAAGGCTGAGGCCACCAGCGGCCATACTTTTCAAGAATGCATTCTGATTGGCCAGGTCGTATTATCACAGTGTTATACCGAGACGCTTGTTTTCCAACAACAAACCAAGAAGAAGAAGACTGCCTCCTCTCCCAGCACTAATATATACAGTACTGTACACTTTGCTTTCTGCGGCAAGGAGAAGAAGAAGAAGAACCAAGCACCATATGCAATATGTGATTAATTGTATTCTGTATAATTGAGTGTCTAGTAATTTAAAGAAGCACAAGATTTTATATTTCTTCCTATGATCGAGATAATCTTCGTTGTACGAGACCTTTCATAGTTGGTTGAGTGTAAGTGAAACATGTATTTTCTGTATAACCCTAACCTCAGATTGGACGGGTTCACTGCTTCTGGTGGTAGCGTGATAAAATTATTTTTACTTCGAATATCACTGTGGGATGATACATTATAGATGAAGTTAGTGGTAGTTTTAAGTACTCGTAGTTCAAGTTTTGTATACTCTCTCTCCTGAATATTGCCATTTGAATATGTTGGACCGATTGCAGAAACGGTATTTAGTCGATGTCTACGGTTAAACAATGCCTAAGTGTGGCTGCCGCATTGCAAAGACGTTACTTATCATTTAGAGACTGTCTAAAACCGATCTTCAACCGGTCATGTTTAAACACTGCCGGGAGCACTGTTTAACCTAAAATGAGAGGAGTGAATCACAATCAGAGGTTATGTATCATGAAACATGTCATTTGTATTATCGGGTTAAGACGATTCCGGGAAGAAA
This sequence comes from Anabrus simplex, assembly GCF_040414725.1. Classification (NCBI taxonomy): domain Eukaryota; kingdom Metazoa; phylum Arthropoda; class Insecta; order Orthoptera; family Tettigoniidae; genus Anabrus; species Anabrus simplex. The sequence continues at coordinate 963,993,256 of NC_090265.1, read as the reverse complement.
GGTAGTCCCGACGGCCTCCCTGGGGGTCGCCCGCTGCTAAATCGCAGCAATTCGTTTGATATGTACGGGGGGGGGGGGGGGGGGGAAATCTTAAAATAAGGTTTCGCTTTTCGAGAGACTTGTTTCTTGAGAATGGCAAAGGGACAGTCCGGTAACTGTCAATTTAAATACAATTCTCGGCAACCGATATATATTTTATTGTATACATGGGGGTAATTTCCGTGGAATGATAGATCACTTCGACTACATACATATCAGAATTAGGTGTCCCGATCGTCAGAGGGCTGTCACATACATCAGCCGGGAGGCATTCACTTATATATACTGCCATGTAAACATATATAATAATGAAAACTAAAAAGTAGGCTGTATGGGTTATATATACAGGGTGAAGCGAAATCCGCGCACTCGGGCGTCGCAGCGCGACTCCTCACATGCCAGCAATAAAAAAAATGTCTCTCACAAAAGTTCGTCCTGCGAGTATATCTGGGAGAAAAAGGACGTTGAAGAGTGGCAATCTGGCAACACTGTAACCACATGTAGGGTAACTACCTCTGTGAGCACATATGAGACGTGCTGTACAGTTGGCGCAGTGGATAGAGTTTTGGGTTAGCATGCAGGAGGTCGAGGGGTTGATCCTGGTTTGAGGCGTATGTTTTTTATTTCGTAAATGTAGTCCAGGTGGCATGGTATCTGGCATCTTAATTGTCAAGAGCGATTGCAGCGGGTCCTCTAGGAACCATTTGCACTTACATACTACGATCCTAGAAAGGCACGATCATTCGTTTTCATTGGTCAGCTTTGAAAGACGCCCTTTCCACGTCGTGGGTGTGAATTTATTCGCATCATTTCATCTACTAGGTGCCTTACGTGTTCGGCGTTACTAAATTTTGTAAATGTAGGATACATCTGGCCTAAGAAACGGTGTCTTACTATATTACAGTATGTAATGTCCGATGGAAATTAGCAAATAAAAAACTTTAGCTCCTGCATGCCAACCCATAAATCTATCCACTGCACCAACTGTACATCACGAGAAGTATGTGCTGACAGAGATACTTACCTTACATGTGGTTACAGTGTTGCCAGATTGCCACTCTTCAACGTTCTTTTTCTGCCGGATATAATCGCAGGACGAACTTTTGTGAGAGACATTTTTTTTATTGCTGGCATGTGAGGAGCCGCGCTGCGACGCCCGAGTGCGCGAAATTCGCTTCACCCTGTGTGTATATATATATATATATATATATATGTGTGTGTGTGTGTGTAATCGTATAAGTTTTCAGCAGCTATCAGATATTATTTAAAGTTAAAAACTTCATAATTGATCCGTATTGAACTGAGAATCACAATGTTAAAAAGAGAGGAGTTCCAGCTATTCAATACAATGATAAACCGTTGCACAAACTTATTTCACAACATGTTTAATTTGGTTTGGGACCGGTTTCGAGACATATTTAATCATTACTTTACTTCTCGCAGCCCAGTACTCGCTACATTCAGCTGCGCGCGGAATGAATGTCATTTGTTTATATGCTCGCGGCCTTCTCAGAGAGGATGGTGTGAAACAGTGCTCAGAGCCACCAACGTTTGTACTGAGGAACTAATGAGTGAGGTGCTTCGATAGCTGGTGGTGGTGATTATTGTTACACGATTGGTCTGGACTGGTTCTTGCCGTGTGGACAGTTAGGATAGGATCTGGACAAGACCATTGGTCTGGACAGTTAGAAGCCATGAAGCGGCCGTAGGCCCCTAGTTTCGTGAGGAAACACAATTGGTCTGGAAGGTTAGGATTCTTGCCGTGGACAAGACTATTGGTCTGGACAGTTAGGATTCTCGCTGTACCGAGCTCGATAGCTGCAGTCGCTTAAGTGCGGCCAGTATTCAGTATTCGGGAGATAGTAGGTTCGAACCCCACTGTCGGCAGCCCTGAAAATGGTTTTCCGTGTTTTCCCATTTTCACACCAGGCAAATGCTGGGGCTGTACCTTAATTAAGGCCACGGTCGCTTCCTTCCCACTCCTAGCCCTTTCCTATCCCATCGTTGGCATAAGACCTATCTGTGTCGGTGCGATGCAAAAAAAAAAAAAAAAAAAAGGAAAAAGATTCTCGCCGTGGACAAGAAGATTGGTCTGGACGGTTAGGATTTTTGCCGTGGACAAGACCATTGGTGTGGATGGTTAGAAGCCGCAAAGCGGCCGTAGGCTCCTAGTTTTGTGTGGAAACACGATTGGTCTGGACGGTTAGGATTCTTGCCGTGGACAAGACCATTGGTCTGGATGTTTAGAAGCCGTGTAGCAGCCCTAGGCTCCTAGTTTCGTGTGGAAACAAGTTTGGTCTGGACTGGTTCTTGCTGTGTGGACGGTTAGGATAGGATCTGGACGGTTACAAGCCGCATTGTTATTTTACATGGTGTTTTTTGTTTGTGCTTTTATTCAACTGGGGTTGGTAACGCAATGTATTTATCAGCGTTGATGGCAATGACGTCACATTCCGTTCACGTTGACCAATGAGAATAGATAGATAAATAAGGAATGGGTGAGCCCTGCCTTTGCAGGGCTCCACACGTAGGTCTGTGAAGACTTTGTGTCCTGACCAATGAGAATGCAAGAAGCTAATTTAGCCAGGGACGATGGTGGCTGCTGCTCTTTATTAGGTTATAAAAGTAAATGTACTTCTGGGGGCGGGATGGTAGGTTCCTAGACATCGCAATGAACACATCTCTCCTCTAAAAGGAATTCCAAGTAAGATTTGCATTATTTTCACTTCCTTATAATGTTATAAACGTTGGGCTGCGGGATGTAAAGTTATACCCATATTTATGTCATCATCAGCCGATAGAAAAACGTGGCAAGAAGTATACTGACTTCAAAGCTTGCAGCAAAAGTGCTCAAGAATGTCACACTGCTTATGATCTCGACAAACAATTATCTTCATGGAAAAGTGTTACATTTCACTTGTATCCTTCAGTTCTTTTAACACTCACAGCAAGAGTGTAAAATCTACAGGATCTTCAATTGTTCACTTCTTCATGAAAGTGTTAGGCCTATGTGTGTTACAGTTATCCTTTAATGTGTTATGTTCTGGCATGGAGAATATGGATACTCCATTGGCATCCCCCAGCTTGATCCAAATTGTAAATCCCCTCTTAAGAAAATGGCTTCTGCCTCAGATTTTTACTCTTACCGAATCGTGGAAAGAGAGGGTCAAGAAAATTACACCTTACTCTGTTTCAGTCTCCTTAATCGGTATTTAAGGAAAACTTCCCAGCTGGATTGTGACTTCAACAAAAACCCTAAACATAATAATTTGAGCCACAGTGGACAAGGGGGTCTGCATTTATATTGACAACTACGCAACTCAGTTGTGACTGGCTGTATGTAAGGGGCACTGCCATTATAGTGGGAACTTCCAAAGTCGAGTGTGACTGGATGTAGGAAGGGGGCCTGCCTCTGTAATGAAAACTTCCAATATCGATTGTGACTGGTAGTAGACAAGGGGACCTTTCATCTATATATATATATATATATATATATATAAAATAAGAGTTTTGTCTGAACATTGCTCAGAATTTGAAAAGAATAGTATTTTTGTATCGGTCGCGTCTATAGTAACAAGGAAATGTACTTTTTACTTTTCCGTAATTTCTGTGTGTGTATCTGTCTGTATGTACACGCATCACGAGAAAATGGGTGGAATTTAATGAAAATCAGTATGTAAAGTCGAGGGATGAGCCACTACAATAAATCACTTTATTCACGCTGAGTGAAATGGTAGTTTAGGGGAAGGCCTAAAATTTAATTCTCAAGTATTTATATTATTAGCCGTCGTATCGATAAATACTATATAACTAAAGTTATATAGAATTAAATTTCCGATCAATTATGTCTTATACATTTTTACTGTACCGGCTCTGATAACATAGATATTAACGTGTATTTTTGTTGCTAAGTCCATATCAACGCCGAGCCATGTGAAAATGGGTTAACAGAATTTAATGAAAATCGGTATATTGAGTCGGGGAATAAGAAACTACAGTCTAGGCTATAAATAATTGTGGACCGGGCGAGTTGGCCATGCGGTTAGAGGTGCGCGGCTGTGAGCTTGCATCTGGGAGATAGTCGGTTCGAATCCCACTGTCGGCTGCCCTGAAGATGGTTTTCCGTGGTGTCCCATTTTCACACCAGTCAAATGCTGGGGCTGTACCTTAATTAAGGCCACGGCGTCCACTAGCAAAAAAAAAAAAAAAGTAAAAAATTACTGTATTCGCCCCACATGAAATGATAGTTTAGGGGAAGGCAGATAAAATTTAATTTTTAAATAACGGTACCTATGTTGTTGGTGCTATTGAAAAGTACTACATAACAATATTATAGAGGCTACAATTTCCGATTATTTATGTTTTATTCAGTTTTACAGTAACGACTATGGTAAGAGTGGTATTTCAGGGTCGGATGTTGTTGTTTTTTGTCTCTTATGGTGCCGCTCAACTCCGATAGATGGGATTACTACTGCGTACAGAGTATAACAGCCTGACTGAATATTGGTGGAAAATAGCTGGGGAGTTAGAAAACTTTCTTCTTTAGCATGCCAATCCTCTGCTTCATACATTTTCTGATACTGCAGGTACATAACATACTGGTTCATCATAGTATTCCAGCTATTCGATCCTTACTCTGACACGCTGTTTTGAATGAGCTGTATGCACACTACGGCAGAGGCTCACGTAGTAGTAGTATAGTGTTATGACCTGGTCTAGAATTACAATTTAAACCTATTCCAAATTCTGGCACCACAATTCACTAAATAACTCAAATGTCAACCCTGAAAAGAACCGTTTCTTAAGAAAAACTTCTTCCTCTTCACTTTTATTAAATTCTACATTCATTTTATTCTAAATTAGCAGTGAAGAGGGGGTTTCTCCTCTGGCTTGGAGGGGAATTCCGCCACCAGTGTAGTGAATGGGGTTTTTCAACTCATCAGGTACTTCTAGGAAGCAGATTAGTAAAAGGGCATATTTCTTGCCCTGAGACTCTCCACTATTTGACCCCCCCCCCCCGAAAAAAGGCGAGTGTTCACAGATCACAGCTGTCTGCGGCTTGGTCATTCCAGTGCTGGAACTTTGGACTGTTAGATCGGCAGCGTAGTACTGTTTGTTAAAAGTGAGAAAATGTGTGGTCTTTCATTTGATTGAGTATTTCATATGAAAGCATTGCTTTTAATCCTGCCATTCCTGCTGAGGTCATTGTAATTACTTATGTTCATTTCAGTTGGGAAAACCACTAAGAGAATCTTTCTGAGGATGTAAAAAGGCTGGTGGAGAGTGAGTGTCTGCCATTGTAATGAAAAATCCCCAAACTGATTGTGACTGATGGTAGGCAAACGGGGCTAAGTTTGCAATGAACATTCCCTGACCCAGTCTTCATATGAGAAAAGACGTTTGGTGACTTCCCCGTCATGTTTCTAATTTAATGCTAAGAGCTATGCATTTTAATACAATCTTGCTCACAACCTGTGCATTACGTAATCTAGAATTCTATATACAATGTAGAATTCCGTAGCGAAGCACGGGTACATCAGCTAGTTATAATCTAAACTTCCAAACTTGACTGTGACTGGCAGGAAGAAATGGGGCCTGCCATTCTAATGAAAACTCCTAAACTCAGACTTTACATGAGAAACGACATATGGCGACCTCCTCGTGATGTTTTTTTGGTTATTTGTTTATTTTGTGTCAGTGTTGAAAAAACTTAAAATAAGGTGATATATACAAACAAAACAAAGTACATCTTATGTCACAAACATGTTTCACACAGAGTCTGCCCAGAAATGGGCAGCAATAATTCCCTGTTCACTGGCTTGAGTCAAGTCATAAAGTGTACAACGAATAGGGCAGGACTGACAGTCATAAAGGTTTTGGGTAGTTTGTTGCTCTCCACAATCGCAGATGTCAGACTGATATTTCAAATAACCCCACTTTTTAGGTTATCCTTGGATTTATGTACTCCACTCCTCAAACGATTCAGTGCCTTCCAAGTTGTCCATTCCAAATGATGACCACATTGTGGGTATTCAGAAGGCACCATCCACATATCACAATGTGCTGTTCATTGTTGGTTTATCCAGAGCCTTGGAAACATTGAGGAAACTTTTCCTGGACTTCAGTCTTTTGGGTGGAGGTTGATGTCCAAATAATGGGTGGGTGTTTGTGAGATCCACCTTCGACCTCTCTGGCCTTGCAAACACTTCTTGTCGAATGTCTGGAGGAGCAATACCAGCCAAACAGTAAAGTTTGTCAGTGTGTCACGAAATTCGGATGCGTATTGTAGTGTACCTATACACTTGTCAAATTACCTTTTAATCAAAGCTGTATGTATGTTGTTGTATGTTGGGTATTCAGCCCGAAGGCTGGTTTGATCCTCTGCAGCTCCGCCAACAGCTGTCATAAATAGCCTAGGCGTCACTGAAGAGGCGTACTAGGGAAATGAGGAGTGAGGTAGTTTCCCGTTGCTTTCCTCACCGAGCCAACCGTTGCTATTTCATATCAGTCTGCCAAGCCCACTGAAATTCATGCATCAATCGACCCTATGAGCGATATTTTCACACCATTCATAACAGGGACTGGCTGCATAAGGAATGGTATTACTAGCATCACTCATACCTCAGTCACTTTCATATTGTCAAAGCCAAGGATGAGACTGAGACAGGTCAATGAAAGTAACAAATTTGATATAGCCCATGCCAGAAGACATAGTGCACTGTAAACACTACATCTCGCCAGCAAAGGCATTAATCAAAGCTAAATTTTATAATTATTTCGACTCATGGAAATTGATCTAGGAGTGTCTTATGCTGCGAGCTAATAGTTACGTTGTCTGCCACTGTAGCGCCGGCATTCAATAGGCATGCTATGGAGACTGTACTGCCACCTAGGAGCAACCACGGAACTAGACTCACCTTTACTCCTTGCACGCACGACAATAGGCGACTGTGGTTGTTTTGGAAAATGAAGACACGACGGAGCTGCTTCTGTGATTACTGTTGGATTTTGACCGGTTTTAAGAGAAGAAAGAAGAAAGGATGTGGGTTGTAATTGACCCTGGGTGATCACATCGCCAAGGGGCGATGCCCTTATCGCAGTTCTATTTCCTTTAATTTTTTTTCTGTACGACCTTAGTACAATCTGTAAGTAAGCATCCTCTTTTGTTACCAGGAAATCTAAGGATGTGAGAAGGGAATCAGATAAATCCAGGTTAAATTCGTCTGGCTTAATGAAGTACTTAAAAGGATAATATTCTACTGTCCAAATCATCTTCGTGCACGAGAAAAGTATTCTGCCGTTACCAATTATAGACTGTAACCTACATCTTTTAAATTGTAAATTAATTATCTATTATTTGGGGCTTTGTGTAACTGGTTGTAAGGTTATTCAACGTGTTAATTCCTTATAATCTGAAAATCCCCATCAGGGAAGTGATTAAGAGTTGGAAATTGTTTCTTGTCACCATTTGGCTGTGTGTTTTTTTTCCTTTCTGGGTGGGTAGCCATTTTGTGGGCCTTCGTCATGTGATCCCGTCGCCATGACAGTAGTGTTTGCATGTGTGTGGGCGTTGCCCGTGTTATTTTGACATTTGCTGTCTCTGTCCTTTGTTATGTGCAGACAGCTGACGGGCGGTTCGAGGGAAATTGTTGAATTCCGCGCTTGGGATGAGATGTGATCCTGTAATGCACCTCTATTACTCCGTATGCTTTGCTGTTGTGAATTACTAATATTTAATTGTTGATCATTTTGGTCCTCGGCGACTAGTTCTAACTGTGGATCACTTAAATATTTGATCTGTTTTCTCCTTCCTAAAGTTTGTTTGTGTTGTATCTATCGTGGATTTCACATGTTACTGCTCCGTTGTGCAGTTGAAGTGGTTTCGAAGAAACATTTTTCACTCTGAAATATACTATTGTGTGAAAACCTGGTTTGGAAAAAGTGATCAATTAAGTACCCCATTCTTAGATTCCTAGTTTACCCTCTCTGAAGATTTCTTGAAAGTACTGCTTTGTGAGCTCAGATTATTTTTCCTTTAAATTGGTTTCCATGTTTTTTTAATTTTAAAGAACCTGAAGGTCGAATAGTTAATTTAATTCCTTTTAATTTTACTTCATTGAATTTGAGCTTTATCTTTAATTACAATTTATTAATTTAATTTCTTTTAATTTTTCCTCTCTGGATTTGAGCTTAATTTTTAATTACAATTTATTAATTTTATCCTTTTTATGCCTGACTGAATTTGAAATTTAGTTACTACTATTTAACCTTCTCTCAATAAAGTTTGGTGTAATTTGAAAGTGAATTATGATTTTAGTCAGTAAGCATTATTTCTCTTTCTATCTACTTGACCTCTGTTTAGCCTAGCTGTTTCCACGCCTTGCCACAATCTTCTTTTGGGAAAATTAGTACTGATTTATTTAATTTGTTTCCCTGATCGCGCAACTACTGTTGTGAAATACCTACCTTGTAAGTTCACGACAAGTGAGAGTAGGTTTTAGACTCCCAGTAACTATTCTGCATGTTTTATTAAGGGCTGAATCCACCTGCTTTGTATGGGCTGAGCTGAACCAGACAGGACATTCATACTCAGCCGCAGAGAAACTGAGAGCAAGAGCTGAGGTTTTTAACACAGTTGGATGGGCTCCCCATTTGCTTGAGCTAAGTTTACGGAGGATGTTATTTCGGGCTGTGACTTTCTGTACAGAGTTAACACAGTGTTTCTTGTATGTTAAGGTCCGATCTAAGGTGACACCGAGGTACCTTGGTGTAAAACAATGCTCCAGTTGCTTACCCTCCCACAACATGCACAGCTGCCTAGTAGCTTCTCAATTTGGAAGATGAAATGCACACACCTGGGTCTTAGCCGGGTTTTTCAGAAGCAGGTTCTTCTGATAGTACACTGAAAGTTCCTAAAGTGCATTTGAGAGCTGCATGTCAGTGGTTTGAAAATAGTCGCACTGGACAGCTAAAGCCAGGTCATCGGCATAAATGAAGCTTCTTGTATAGGAAGGCCTTGGCTGGTCATTTGTGTAGATGTTGAAGAGGATTGGCGAGAGGACACTGCCCTGGGGAGGTCCATTCCGTTGATCCCTCCACCTACTGTAATTTCCTTGAAACTCAATAAAGAACCAGCGGTTCTGCAGGAGAGTTTCAAAAATCTTCGTGAAACCATAGACTGTGGTGAAGTTGTATAGCTTGGTGAACAAAGTTCTGTGATGCACTGTGTCATATGCTACTGTAATGTCCACGAATATCACTCCTGTGATTTTACGTCTTTCAAACCCATCCTCTATGTGCTGAGTTAAATTGAGCACCTGTGATGTCCAGTTCCTTCTGGATCTAAAGCCCGCCTGTTCTGCAATAAGATGTTGATGTACTGTAGATGTGAGGTGCTCAAGTAGGATCCTCTCAAATATCTTATAAAGGTGACAAAGTAATGATATTTGCCTGTAGCTCTTAGGAACTAATGGATCCTTACCTGGTTTCAAAAGAACTATCACTCAAGACTTAATCCACACCTTAGGTATCTGTTTACTCTGCAGGCAATTGTTTAGGAAATCAACAACCCACTTCCTTGCTCTGGAACCAAAATGTTTTATTTGTTTCACTCTCATATCATCTGGACCTGTAGCTTAGCCATTTTTGGATTTCTTTATGGCTTTCTCTAGTTTCTCTAAGGTGATATTATTAGTGAGGTCGATAGACTCCTTGTCCATCTGGCATTCTATTTTTATTCATATACTCCCTATTTTTCCATTGAGCAAAAGTTGATGAGCAGTGGCATCTGGGGACAAATTGACGTGTACAGGGGCGTTTGTGAAGTCATTATTAAGCCTCTTTAAGAGTCGCCTGGCTTTCTGACTACTTTTGGATGAGTCCAGCTCGTCAAGGGTAGATATCCAATCATTTCGTTTATCTTCTGCTAACATTGTTGTCAGCTTTAGACCTTTCTCAACAGTCTATCCGCCAAAGGGATTCATCTTGAATAGATCAATGTATTAGAGATGGGACATTCGATTCATTTTACTGAATCGATTCATTCGATTCCGTTCGCGTTACTGAATCAGTACAGTGATCCGATTCACGGCACATTAGTCACCGCTCCTACTGCATCTGTGTAGTATGTGCTGATAAGACAGCAGCAACAGCATTCAGTGCTCGTAGCTGCCATCTGGTCTTCATACTATGAACTCCTTTCTTAGAAAAAAAATGCTAGTTACTCTAATACATCGAAGGTTTCCGGTGACGCAGGTTGGAAAGGTTAGGATTAGGAAGGTAGGAGCCATGGCCTGAATTAAGGTACAGTCCCAGCATTTCCTGGTGTGAAAATGGGGAAACTATGGAAAACCATCTTAACGGCTGCAGACGGTGGGATTTGAACCCACCATCCCCCGAATGCAAGCGCATAGATAGGCGATACTAACCGCACGACAACTCGCTCTCAGTCATTTTTGAAAATATGTATTTTTCTATCAGCTGGGGATTTTTTAAAATCGTCATATTTTGTATAGGCTACCCGAGGTGTACAGTAGCCCGCTGGTTTTCTGATTCAACATACTGTTGGTTAAGTTATTGCATCTGTCCACATATGATTGAAGTCTTGTGCAACAATGTGACATATGAACTGAGAGAATACTGAGCTGTTCTTCCCAATATAAAACGGGTACTTTTGAGTGGTCATGAGCATGACTCATAGACATAGGGCAGGCTAGAGTCAAGTTTAATTGTCAAATGTCAACTAAGTTATAATACTAAGATTCATTAAACTAATAAATAGTATAACCTAATAGCCTACCTACTTACTAGCTACTTCAGAATTATGTTTTGACTACCTTTTTAACACTGCAAATAAATCCATCTATTATTTAAACCTTCCTGTAAGAAGAGGACAGTGAATGCAAATGGGTATTATTTTCAAATGAGCTGAGCTCGAGAGTCCATTATAGCATTCGATTCTTTCAGTGTCCAGTGATACAAATTCTTATAATTTTGTTAATTACCACCTATTCAATACAATAAAAACGTAATAAAAACTTACATATTTATTAAGTTGTTGATATGGTACATGTTTCGCTCCTTTTTCGTGAGTATCATCAGCCAGTTATTATTTACTTAAGGTTATATAAGATCATGAATCTGTTCTATTGGATTAAGATTATGCTTGTAAACCTGATTGACAAATCTTATAATATTTTACAAGTCATATAACAATAAAATTATGTCTTTAAGTTAAAACATATTTGTCGAAAATCTATCGTAACATTTTATTGACGAAACTCATCTGGTGAACATCCTTTAAAATTATTTTAGAAAACCTTTTGAGATCTGGCTAATTGTACTGATTCAATGTTACTTGACTTGTATGATTGTCGTTGAAACTTCGTTAAATTATTAACAATTTTCTACAGTTGATACTTGCCTATGTTATGAACATTTAACTTGTTCTCGATGTTGCTGGAGTAACATTTGTACAAAATGTATTGGCATTAATTTTATGTTGTCAATACGAAAATATTGTTCATGAACAAACTTGTTGGTGAATAAACACTTTCTAATGTGATGTAGAATTTGAATTGTTCTCGTATATTCCAAATTGGGCTTGTTGGTATATCTGTATTGAAAGATAAAAAAATATATGTTTATGGTTTTGATTATAATTCTGTATAAACTTCTTATCGAAAAAATTGTTACTTACTTTTCTTTCTGCTGCGTAATTGTCTAGTGTTACTCCTAGCCTCTTGAGAACTACTTGTTGTTCTATTTGCACTCCTTGTATTATATGAATGAGTGTGGATGAGTTTACGTTTTGGCGGGGAGTGGGAAGGGGAAGTGAAGGTAGGCGGTGCATTGGTGGCTGCAATGGATTGTGGAGGGGACTGCCTAGGAGAAGTAAGGGAAGGAGTTGAGTTTGTTTTCATTAATAAGCCATTAACTTCTGTCGGATTAAATTGTTTATAGAATTTATTTATATTAGATTTAGGCATTTGTATTAGCTCCGGTAATTGTACTAAGATGGGGTTCTTTATTTCAATTTCATCATTTAGGTTTTTATTTTTGTTGTATTGCTGATCTAAATAAATGTATATGTTTTCTAATTCCATCATTTGTTTTCCTTTTTCTACTCTTCTTAAAATTCTTAAATCCCGGTTCAATAGTTGTAAAACTGTGTCCAGTTTCTAGCATGTGTGCTTCCATTGTAGAATGTTTCTTGTGTTTGGCTGAATTTACATGTTCGAGATATCTTATCATAAAGCTTCGGCCAGTTTGGCCAACATACGAAAAATTGGATTTCGCACACGCAAGCCTATATATTCCAGATCCTTGATGTTGATTACTATTTATATTAACTTTATTGTGGTTGAAGAAAATATTTCGGTTCGTGTTTTGGGTTTTGAAGGCAAAAGGCTGGGAGTAAGCTGAATCGTGTGCCGTGAGCTCGCCGTTCCTGTGAATCGATTCACTCGGACACTTGAATGAATCAATACACTGCTTCGAATCATGTATTCAGTAGCCAACACTACAATGTATTCAGCCAGTAGAGCTGAGGAATTTTAATTGAGGCCAGGAACATAATTCATTCGACAACCTCTGGGAATTGACTGTCTGGAGCTCTTGTTCACCATATCTACAAACAGGTCGTAGTCATAGAAATACCAATATCAGATACAGCATCTTCCAGATAAGCAGTGAACTTGTTCTAGGCTGCTTTCTTAAAATTATATCGCCTGCGGAAATGTATGCTCATGGAACATACCTCAACAAATACCCGACACATGATGGGCCTGTACTGTGTGTGTGGTATAGGGATGCCGATGTTGTTTATGCACTGCTGAGCAATTCCTTTGTTAACAAAGATTAGATCAGGGTTATAACCTCGTTGCCAACATCCGCAGTTAAAAGAAGGAGGTAGTTTAGCATCGTGTAACAGTAGTATTTGGTGCGTCTCAGCCCATTCCAGCACGGCCTCTCCATCTTCATTCTCATGTTCATATAACCTCCACGTGTACAGCCACAGAATAAATTGTTCAGTTAAGATTGATTAAACAGACTGTGACTGACGGTGCTCTGTGGAACCGGTAGAAAGTGCACATATCTATCTGCTAATTCTTCCATTCCAGAAGTTGTCCTTTGTGTGCAAGAAACCCATAGATACAATAATCAGAACAGGCAAAGTATTTCTGGCATGTGCTTAGTGGTAGAGAGACCAAGTCAACAGCATGGAAGTGCAATATTTGTCAAACCTGATATAGCGGTCCTATTCACTGATATATCTGACTGTGCTGATGTAGATCTCCTTGCAGTTGAGTTAAATCATTGCACTGTTTCTGCAATATATAAACCACTAAATTCTGCATTCCATTTCCAAAAACCAAGGAATTTCGACAATCAAGCAGTCCACATTGTAATTGGCGACTTTAACAGGCAAAGCAACGTCTGGGGATGTGTCTTGGGTAACACTAAGAGCAAGGCAAACTAATTAAATCTTACTTACGTGTGTAGTATTTCACCTAGAATTCTGTATACAATGTAGAATTGTTAATTCAGTACAGCTCTCAATCGTTTGAAACCCAGAAAGGCACCTGGTGCCACTTTGATAAACGTGCAAATCACACCTGACCACGTGCTAGGGATGACAGACAAAATGGCAACACTTCAATATGGTAGCCAAGCTAGTTATATATGACACCACTATACTAGCCATATTGCCAACAACAATCAAATGAAAATAGTTCATTTTTGTTTTGCAGGTAGCTTAAACATTGCATTTTTTAAATGCTCATATTTTTATAAGTAAATAAAATATTATAATCACTATATGAAATTAAATACGAACTAATATGTACAAAATGCTTAACTGTATCTGACATAATCTGGTAGATTGGTTATTTTGATTGACGGGTGACGTTCATTTATTTTTTGGAGTGGTATCACTCATGTACCCGTGCTTTTGTGCGCCAGGTAATTGAAAAATGCTACAAGAGGAATAGACAGTTATATTTATGTTTCATAGATCTAGAGAAAGCATATGACTGAGTATAGAGGGAAAAGATGTTCGCCATACTGGGGGACTACGAGATTAAGAGTAGATTATTAAAATCAGTCAAAGGCATTTATGTTGACAATTGGGCTGCAGTGAGAATTGATGGTAGAATGAGTTCTTGGTTCAAGGTACTTACAGGGTTAGAGAAGGCTGTAATATTTCACCTGTGTTGTTCATAGTTTACATGGATCATCTGCTGGAAAGTATAAAGTGGCAGGGAGGGATTCAGTTAGGTGGAAATGTAGTAAGCAGGCTGGCCTACACTGACAACTTGATCTTAATGACAGATTGTGTCAAAAGTCTGCAGTCTAATATCTTGGAACTGGAAAATAAGTGCGGTGAGTATGGTATGAAAACTTCCAAGACAAAATTGGTGTCAGTAGGTAAGAAATCCAAGAGAATTGAATGTCAGATTGGGGATACAAAGCTGGAACAGGTAGATAATTTCAAGTATTTAGGATGTGTGTTCTCCCGGGATGGTCGTATTGTGAGAGAGATTGAATCAGGTGCAGTAAAGCTAATGCAGTGAGCTCTTAGTTGCGATCAACAGTATCCCGTAAGAAGGAAGTCAGCTCCCAGACGAAACTATATATCGGTTGGTTTTCAGACCAACTTTGCTGTATGGGAGTGAAAGCTGGGTGGACTCAGGGTAGCGTATTCATAAGTTAGAAGTTAGCAACTTCTGGTCAGTGAGGAAAGCAACAGGAAACTACCTCAATCCTCATTTCCCTAGTACGCCTCTTCAGTGACGCCTAGGCTATTATGACAACCCTTGGCGGATATGTGAAGGATCAAAACCAGCCTTCGGGCTGAATATCCAACATACATACAAGTTAGAAGTAACAGACATGAAAGCGAGAATTATTGCTGATACAAATAGGTGCGAACAGTGGCGGGAGGGTACTCAGAATGAGGAGATAAAGGTTAAGTTAGGAATGAACTCAATGGATGAAGCTGTAAACATAAACCAGCTTTGGTGGTAGGGTCATGTAATGCGAATGGAGGAGGAGAATAATGGACTCTGTTTTGGAGGGTACGAGGAGTAGAAGGAGACCAACACGTTAATGTTTAGACTCGGTTTCTAACCATTTAAAGATGAGTTATAGAACTAACCGAAGCCACAGCAGTAGTTGCAAATAGAGGATTGTGGCAACGTTTAGTAAATTCACAGAGGCATGCAGACTGAATGCTGACAGTCATAACAGTCTATAATGAAGATGTAAACCAAACCAAACCCCATGGTGCAAGAGCCCCGCTTGGCCTACCAACCGACCGTTACTCAGTCCGAAGGCCTGCAGATTACGAGGTGTCATGTGGTCAGCATGACGGATCCTCTCGGTCATTATTCTTGGCTTTCTAGACCAGGGCCGCCATCTCACCGTCAGATAGCTCCTCAGTTGTAATCATGTAGACTGAGTGGACCTCAAACCAGCCCTGACCTGGCCGGGAATCAAACCCAGCACCTCAGGGTAAGAGGCAGTCATGCTACTCCTACACTGTGAGGTCGGGAATGAAGATGTATGTATGTTCAATGCCATAGTCCCAGATGAATGACAAGAAAACGTTCTAAACTATAGACGCAAGCCAGTTAATTGATTGACATTATTTCCGTCTTGTCAGAATGTGGTTACGACAGAATGTAGAACAAGTATAGTATAATGTAGTCCATAGCAATATTAGTTGTACCGGGCGGTACACCCCTACGATGCAGTTTTAAATTTTGCGCCTATAAATCCTCCTCTACAGGAGAAACCCTAAACTTTAAAAACTGGATCAACTCATAAGTTTCTCAGAAGATAAATTTTGTGATTACGAAGTTGTCAATACTGTGTGGATTTCAACTTGTTTTGTTTTCCATTGATCAAGAAGTGTGGACATTCTCTTATAGATGTCTCTACAAAAAAACCATGATCATGCACCCTGGTGCGAAGTGAAGGAACCTTTTTTTGAAGAAATTTTGTGTTCATAAGTTTTCTTATTACTAAATTTCGTTCTTTCATTGTGGGTTGGCAATATTAATCTTTTCTTTCGACCAGTTTTGAAGTTAGCCAATCAATTATTTTTGACCAATCGTGTCTTTCTTCTTTGATTTTGATGTGTAACTTTTAGCTAGCCAATAAAAGCCTGTGGGTGTGGCTGTTTTATTCATGGAAGGTCTCGAATTTTCCTCGAGGGTATAAAAACTGGTGATTTTCTTGTCTCTCGGCCACATCATCAACATTTAATTTAGTGTATGGACGTGTAGCACGAGGCGGGAAGCGCCTCTTCCTTCAGGCAACAGTTCTTCAATAAGGTAATGGCCGGTTAACATCTTTATTTCTTGCTAGCTCAGCAGTTTAACCCGCGGGAAAGGTCTGAAACCTTTACTATGTAACCTGTCTTCAAACCATGTAATTTGTCGTCGCTTTTGTAAAACTTCATATATCTTTAACTGTAAATCGGGGATAGAAAGTGCTTTACCCTCTCGAGCTCCCCTTCATTTTGATGTGAGGTAACTACGTTTTCGTAACCGATTTTCTACTCTTCCTTAATGTGTTAAATTTATTCTGTATACGAGTCACCTCCATAGTTTGGGAATAGCCCCTGTTCCATCAGCCTTGGGCCTCTTAGGTTTTAAGAAGTTTCATTCAGGAGTGCAAGTATACGCCTCCATTCATTTTATATTTTCGGCCATTTACTTAACCTATTCTTTTTCTGCTAAGGCCCAGTAGATTGGGTACAAGATACCCCCGTTTCAGTGGTGTAATTTGTGCCTTGATGCCAAGTGATTGTAAGGTATGGTATGCCTTTAATAGGCTTGGAAAACTGAGAGCGGGTCAGCTCTTGTATGTGTTGAAAATGTGCCTCTAGGAGGCTTGACATTGCTAGGTGGGAGCAAGTGCTCCATGTAATTAGGGGATTTCTGCCCTTTGGTAATATGTGCTTGTGAGCTGAGAGCTCAGGGAATGTCTTGGGGCTTGAAGCCCAGCTTGTTAAATTGTCTCTAAATCTTGGCTTTTCCTGGTCTTGTACCTGAGTGTTGGTTACTTGTTGACTTGTTTTACTTGTTAAATTTTCAAATTCTATGTAAAAATTGTTAAGTTTTGCTATTTTCGAAAATATAACCTTTAATGAAATTTTAATTAATATCTCGCCTTTGTGGATAGACCCATTCCAGCCCGCACCTTCTTTCACCTCTGCATTCCACGGGTATCCCCGTAACATTAGTAATAGAAAAATGTCATATATATTGCATATCATAATATGTAGTATACAAATAACATTTCTGAAGAACAGAGCTTAACAGTGATCTGAGAACTGTTTAATTTCCATTGTATTCTAAAGTATGCATTATTATAAATAATAATCTATTACCTTCTCTAAAATAATTGCATAAGCTACACGACCGACTGTTTAATATATGACATTCTGTTGTGTTAAATTAAGGTTTACGTGTTGCATTTCCCAGTTCCTTGCTGATCTCATCCCACGCATTATCTCTTGCAATGGTATTGCTATATAACAAATGACATTTGTCATAGGGAATGTACTTTTCAACTAAATGAGTACGTTTTTGCAATCCATTCTGTAGCACAGCTCAGTTCAAATGTCTCTCAGCATTGTGAACGTTTGTAGAGGAAGCAAATACCATGTACCACATGGACACAACGCAGTTATGGAAATACTCAAATATTTTATGAATGTTACCTAAGTTGAATTCCGGTGGGAGGAGCGGAAGAAGTATTCTTGCCAAGCAACTTCTTCTTCGATGTGACACATTCCCCCTCCAGTAGGTGCAAGTATGGGCCACTACATCTAATTACACAGTCATTTTCCCGCCTCTGCACCGTGTCTCCCTTCCGATAGGTGTGAGCAGGCCTTAAGGTTTAAATTCACATGAATTCTTGTTTACTTTTATATTGCTGGAGTTGAGAGTCAACAAGAGATTCTTAACATTCATCATTCCAGGAAAGTACAGTAAAACCTCTCTATAACAGACACCTTCGGGACCGAATAAATTATTCGTTATGAAGGGGTATCTGCCCGATAGAGGGTATGAAACTGTTATCATTAAACATAAGTTGCAACACAATGTATTTGTATGCATTAAAATATCTCGCAAATAATTGTATATAGTATTGTACAATATACCATACTATACTATACTGTACTCTACTCACATGAGAAACTTTTAGATGCACTTCTGCAGCTGTGATGTATCAAAGAGACAAAAACATTTCTATGGAAACCTCTATTGAGCATACTGTACACAATTACCATTCACCGGCGGCCCCGGTCTAGAAAGCCAAGAATAACGGCCGAGAGGAATCGTCGTGCTGACCACACGACACCTCGTAATCTGCAGGCCTTCGGGCTGAGCAGCGGTCGCTTGGTAGGCCAAGGCCCTTCAAGGGCTTTAGTGCCATAGGGTTTGGTTTGGTTTGGTTTTGGTTTTTATGTTAAAATTAAGGACAACATATGAATTTTTGAAACTTAAAATCAATATGTACATGTAGCAATCTCTAGTAAAACATTAGCACTTGAAAAAATCCTTAAACTTGGCAGGTTCATTCTTGGCTCAGTCTGGTGGTATTTGAAGGTACTCAAATAACGTCGGCCTCAGGTCGGTAGATTTACTGGCAAATTAAAGAACTCCTGTGGGACTAAATTCTGGCACATCGGCATCTCCAAAAACTGTAATATAGTTAGGACGTAAAGCCAATAACATTATTATTATTATAAAAATCCTTAATGTTCGTTTGTTTTGTTCACTTCGTATTAGCAGCTTTCACTAAGTGCAATTAAATCCTGTGTCAAATTTACACCTTTTTCATCGTTCTATTTATAATAGGATTCTTTCAATCGCTTAACAAAGTAGAGAGCTTCACTGTACGAGGTTATTGGCAGCACCATATTTTCATCAAAGTCGTTATTAGAATCATCTTCACTGCCGCCTTCGTCAGAATCTTCATTTTTGTCCTCCTTCCCTTGGATTGACTGAAGAACAGTTTTCGTGTCTCCACTCTCAAACTCTGTTGGAATATCTGAGTGAATTTTGATATAAGTGTTCACTTCTACCCTGTAACCTGCTGCATTCATTGTTATGTTATTTCCATGCTTTCAGAAATATCAGGTTTTATTTTGGGATGTCCACCACTAACAGGAAACCCAGCTTTCAGAAAGCAGTTACGAATTATTGAAGCTGTAACATTTTTCCATGCATTGGTTATCCACGAAATTGCTTGGAGAACATTTATTCCCTTTATCAGTGTTTGAAGGGTTACTTCATTCCTGTTAATTTCTGATAGTGTGTGCTTCATTACCAACTGTCTGTACATAACCTTGAAGTTCTGTATCACTCATTTGTGAAGTGGCTGAGAAACTGATGTTACATTTGGTGGGAAAAATACAATCTTCATATTTTGCAACCTAATTGTATCCAGATGTGATGCTGCATTATCGATGAATAATAACACTTTTCGCTCCTGGCATATCATTTTTCTGCCCAGTTGTCCTAGCCACTGTGTCATTATTTCTCTGGTCATCCATGCTTTCCTATTAGCTTTCCATGCAATGCCAAACTTCTTAACGTCCATATTCTTAAAACTACTTGGTTTTTGCAGCTTTACCTATCACAAAAGGGCTTCTCCCGTTTTCCACTTATACTTGCACATAACAAGACCATAAGACTTTCTTTTGCAACTTTTCCACTAGTACAATAATTTCGTTTGAAATACAAAGTTTTGTTGGGTAAAGCACGAGAAAATAATCAAGTTTCATCTGCATTCAAAATATTTTCCGGAGAATACCCGTCTATGATTGAAGGTATCTTTTTCTTGCAAGTTTTGAACAATCTCCATATTAACTCTGGATGATTCTCTGCAAATTGCTCTGAAGTTAATACCATGTAGCTTTCTGAATCTCTCTAGCCAACCGTTCAAGGCTTTGAAATCTCCAAAAACTGAGCTTGATAGCTGCAGTCGCTTAAGTGCGGCCGGTATCCAGTATTCGGGAGATAGTGTGTTCGAACACCACTGTCGGCAGCCCTGAAGATTGTTTTCTGTGGTTTCCCATTTTCACACCAGGCAAATGCTGGGGCTGTACCTTAAATTAAGGCCACAGCCGCTTCCTTCCGACTCCTAGCCCTTTCCTGTCCCATCGTCGCCATAAGGCCTATCTGTGTTGGTGCGACGTAAAGCAAATAAAAAAATATAAAAAAAACTCCAATACCT
This sequence comes from Anabrus simplex, assembly GCF_040414725.1. Classification (NCBI taxonomy): domain Eukaryota; kingdom Metazoa; phylum Arthropoda; class Insecta; order Orthoptera; family Tettigoniidae; genus Anabrus; species Anabrus simplex. The sequence goes on along the minus strand of NC_090265.1, from coordinate 963,972,961 downwards.
AATTCTACTGCAAATTGTAACACTTTTGCTTGAATCATTGGTCCTGACATGGATGTTCTGACTTCTTATTTTACCGAACCACTCTAGCATTGCCTTGTCAATGAGAACTCCACTACCACGTTGAAACAGTTTAATGCACTGTTTGTTGCCATTTAAATGCCATTCTGTCACTAGTTCCTCTTGATTTTTCACAATTTCAGCTGCCTGTGTCTTTCCACACGCACATCACACTTCCCACGTTTATGATAGTCTATTATGCCTACTTTTTCTTTTAGAGTTAAAAACTTCCTCGGAGCCATGTTTGATTGGAGTTTCTAGTGGCTATGGTGTGTCCGTATCCATAATAGAGGGTATAAGAGGGACAAATTACTCATACACAACATGGGATTTAATTATGAACCTAGAAAATCGTCCGCTAAGGAGGGGTGTCTGCCAGTGAGAGGTGTCTGTTATGGCAGGTTTTACTGTACTTCATCATCATCTTCCTTCCAAGTAATGGGCCATGTGTCCCATTACAGTCTTGCATTTTCCCTCCATCTCTTCATCGGACATCCTACAGGTCTTTTTCCTCTGGGTTGGTATCTAAGAATCTCTTTTGGCAATCTACCAGGTTCCATCCTTTGTATATGTTGTTTCCAGCTTTCCTGATAACTGTAGATGTAGTCAATTATCGGTTGTACTTTCAGTTCTTTTTGCACCTCTTTATTCCTTTTATGGTCCTGTTTTGTATACCCTGCTGTATGACGCACAAATGTAACTTCTCATGCTGTAATTTGAGACAAGTCTTGAGATCCTAATGTCCATGCCTCACATCCGTAGCAAAGCGTTGGTTTAGCTAGGGTATTATAAAGGTGCAATCGAACATGTTTCTGAACAAGTGATGGTTACATGATGTTGTTTATTATTCCTGTAGTTTTTGCTGGTATATCTAATTCTGATTGGTATGATAAGTTGTACCTGAGATAATTGAGAGCCGATTGCAGAAATAATGACTGGTTTTAAGCCTTAGACAACAACTACCTAAACAACGCCTAAATCGATCACGATCTTCCATTGCATAAACAATGTTCAGCTGGTGTTTAACTAGACATCGTTTAAATTTTCAACTTTTATGTAACTCTTTGCTTGTCGCAACCAATGAAATTCGTCAGTGCGCGCGCCGAACGCCAGTCAGCTGTTTGTCTTCCTACACATTACTCAAATATGGCTGAGCATGAGCATGAATTGCCTGCAGATAAGAATATCGCTTTCGGTGGAAATCAAATCTCATAATATTATCGACACGAAAGCGACACGCCACTGTACGGGGAAGTGTAGCTTTGATTATAATGTTGTTACAGTGAGTGTAATCTACTCATAAATAGCTTCGACGAAGGAAAGATGCAACAATAGTAATGTGTAACAGAATGTGTTGTACAGGCCATATAGATGTAGCTTGCATTCTGGAGATCTTAGTGTCCCTATTTTTATACTAGGCAAATACTGGGGCTATTATGATAGCCACGGCTCTTCTTCCCTTGTCCTCCTCTTTAAACAATAATGACCACCATCACCACCACTTGCCTTTTCCTATCTCATAGTTACCGAAAACTTATCTGAACGAGCGCAACGATTATATATAAAAACCACATACAACCTGCTTTTTAGTTTTCACTATTATGTGTGCTTACTTGGCAGTAAATATAAGTTGAATCCCTCCTGGTTGATGTATGTGACAGCTCTCTGACGATTGGGACAAGTAGTTCTGACATGTATGTAGTCAAAGTGACCTACAATTCCATGGAAATCACCCCATGCATAATAAAATATATTGTTTGCCAAGAATTGTATTCAAGTTGACATTTACCGGACTGTCCCTTTGTCAGTCTCAAGAAACAAGCGAAATCGTATTTTAAGCTCTAGGTACCTCCCTGTACATTTCAAATTAATTGCTGCGATTTCACAGCGGGCGACCCACAGAGAGGCCGTCGGACTTACCTTTCTTCTCGGAATCATCTCAACATGATAATACAAATTACACGTTTCATGGTACATGGCCTCTTATTGTGATTCACTCCTCTGATTTGAGGTTAAACAGTGCTCTCGGCAGTGTTTAAACATAACCCGTTGAACATCGGTTTTAGACAGTGTCCAAGTGATAAATAACGTCTCTGCAATGTGGCAGCCATACTTAGGCATTGTTTAACCTTAGACATCATCTAAACACCGTTTCTGCAATCGGCCCATTTACTCTTTCCAGTGTTGTATTATCTAAACATATTTTACTAGGAATCGGTTCTCTTCCCTTGAAGGCCATTATCTTTGTCTTTTCTGTTGAAATAATCATATTCAAATCTGATGAAACATTTTTTAGATTGAAAACGGATTTTTGTAGGTCATCTTCCGTCATAGCCAACAATGCAACATCATCCGCATATAATATGGCATCTAGTTGTTCGAGGCGTCTATTTATTGATATTGATCCATGGCGTCCTTGTTTCCAAGTTTCCATTATTGCATTCATATATACAGTAGTACCCTGCTTAACCGAAACCCGGCTTAACCGAAATGCTCTTGCAAAATTGTATTTTAATATTTGGTTTTTACCCTTTCGTTCTTAGCCATCAATTCTCTTGCTATATATGCTGAGAGCTACTAGGCAAACCCTATTTTTGTATTATGACTTATGCCAGAATGCACGTGTAGCATAAAATAAAATGGTTTCTTACCCTCTAGTTCGTTCCATGATACATTTTTTTTTTCTTGATCAAGCAGGATTTATCATTATTATTATTATTATTATTATAATTATTACTGTATTATTACTGTATTATTCGTCATGAAGATTATGCAGACGACTCCGACCTTGGCAATAGCAGTTCTGAGAATTGAGTAACAGCAGAGGATGGATTTAATGCATTGGAGGTAAGACTGATTTCGAATTTTTATTAAAATACAGTACCACATGCTTTATTTACAGTACTGTATTAAATTACTGTATACAGTATTCAGTTCAGTAGTAACAAAAAATTGTTTCATTATTTCAGGTTACTTTGTGCTTTGTTGAACAAAGCAATGAATCTACACCAGCTGATGTATGGTTGATTAAACTGTGGCGCGACATAGCTGCACGACAGCGCTGCACCAAGAAAATTCAGCTGTTAATCACTGATTTTATACAATGAGTGACATTATGTAAATATTTTAATGTTAATATACAGTATGCACCTTTGCTTAACAGAGTTTATGCATTTTAATTTCGACATTTAACTTCCGAAAATATTTACCATGTGTCATCCGAAAAAACACGTCAATCGAAGTGGCTCTGCCTCCTTTATTTAGGATAAGCAGGGTTCTACTGTATCACAAAAAGTAGAGGAGAGAGTCCGCAGCCTTGTCTTACACCACCATTTATTTAATTCCACTCGGTCTGGTTCTTGTTCAATTTTACAGAAACGAGATGGGATTTGTAGATGTTGGAGATGTGTTGGGTATTCAGCCCGAACGCTGGTTTGATCCTCCACAGCCACGCCAACAGCTGTCATAGATGGCCTAGGCATCACTGAAGAGGCGTACTAGGGAAATGAGGAGTGAGGTAGTTTCCCGTTGCTTTCCTCACTGAGCCAGAAGTTGCTCACATATCAGTCTGCCAAGCCCACTGAAATGGACGCACCAACCGACCCTATGAGTGATATTTTCATACCATTTATAACAGGGTCTGGCTGCATAAGGAATTATATTATTAGCATCGCGCATACCTCAGTCACTTTCATACTGTCAAAGCCAAGGATGAGACTGAGACAGGTCAGTGAAAGTAACAAATTTATTCTAGCCCATACCAATAGACATAGTGCACTGTAAACACTACATCTCGCCAGCAAAGGCATAATGTTGTCGATATACTTAATAATCTGTTGAGAGGCATTGTCTTGTTTTAGAATTTCAAGCAATTTGTTTCTGTTTACTCAGTCTAAGGCCTTTTTAAAGTTCACAAATGCAATGTGTGTTTCCAAATTTAATTCTCTACGTTTTTCTATTAATATCTTCATAGTGAAATATGCATCAGTGCAGGAGCGCCATTTACGGAAACCTTGTTGTTCATTTCCCAATTTATCTTCATAATGTTGCTGCAACTTATCTTTAATGATATTTGCATAATTATATTTTATAACCTGAGTTAACAATGCTAATTCCTCTGTAATTTTCATGTTTTTTATATCACCTTTTTTTATGAAGAGGGATAACTATTGCTTTCTGCCAACTTTCTGGTGGATTTTCTCCATTCCAAATTTGATTTAAAAGGCTGAGGAATCTTTGTTTGAAAGTTTTACTTGAATTTTTGGACAGTTCAGCATGTATTGCATCCTCTCCAGGTGCTTTACCATTCCTTAGTTTGTTCAAAGTTTGGTCTAGCTATTTTAATGTTATAGATTCCAATGTATTGTTGTTAGATATTGGCCAAGTTAACACTTCAGTTTCTGAACTTGTTCAGAGTGTTTGAAAATAATTAAGCCAGTCATTTGGTGGTATTGTTTCAAGTTTTACCTCTTCCTTAACTTCCCTGTTTAATTTCTTCAGAATTTTATAAGTTTGTGGTTGTGGTCTTGTTACGTCTGTTTCCAGTGTAGATACAAAATTTTTCCAACTCTCTCTATGTTTTCGTCTAACTTCTCATTTAGCTACTGCTTCTAATTGTACAGTGAAACCTCGGAATGCAAGTAACTTGGTATATGGGTGTTTTGCAAGACGAGCAAACATTTTAAATAAATTGTAACTTGATAAGCGAGTGAGGTTCCACAATACGAGCGTCACATGTGCCTACGTTTTCCCCTCCCCTGTTCGTTTGTTTGGTCCTGTAGTGAAGAAATACCTGTCAGTAAATAATCTGCCGCTCAAAGTCTTACTGGTTATGGTCAATGCTCCTGCTCATCCTCCAGGCCTTGAGGGCTTGAGGACGACTTACTGGAGGAATTCAAGTTCGTTAAGGTTAAGTTCTTTCCTCCCGTCACTACTCTACTACTCCAGCCTATGGATCAGTAAATCATTTCGAACTTCAAGAAGCTATACACAAAAGCACTATTTGAGTAATGCTTCGGAGTGACCAAAGAAACAAACCTTACCCTCCGAGAGTTTGAGAGAAATCATTTCCCCATCATGAACTGCCTGAAGATCATCGATAAAGCCTGGGATGGAGTCACCAAGAGAATTCTCACTTCCGCTTGGGAATAGCTGTGGCCTCACTGTGTTCTTGGACGTGACTTTGAGGGGATTGTTGGTGACAATGAGCCGCTGATTGTTGATGAAATTGTGTCCTTAGGGAAGACTATGGGGCTGGAGGTGAATGATGTGGACGTTCAAGAGCTGGTGGATGAACATAGCCAGGAACTGACCGCCAACGAACTAATAGACCTGCATCGCGAACAACAGGAGGAGGTTATGGAGATCTCGTCTGGGGAAGAGGAGGAGGAAAAGTCAATGGAATCTCTCACTTCAACTGAGATTCAGGAGAAGTGCAAAATGTGGGAAATGGTGCAAAATTGTGTAGAAAAACACCACCTGAATAAGGCTGTAGCAGTGCGAGCGATGAATCAGTTCAATGATAATGCAATGTCACATTTTTGTGAAATCCTCAAAAAGAGGCAAAAGCAACAATCATTGGATAGGTTCCCCATTTAAGTTGCACAAAAAGAAAACAATTCCAGTGAGCCAACAGATAGCAGTGATTCCATTCGTGAAATTCGTGCTACACAGTAACTCTTCTCATGTCATATCTCGTCTCCCTCACACCAACAATGATTCTATTGTAAGGAAAAGTGCACTTTAATTTGTTTTACGTTATATTTTGTTTTAGAAATGGTATGCGAATACATTTTTTTGTGTTGTGGACGAATCATCCGCTTTTTAGTTGTTTCTTATGGGAAAATTTGCTTTGATATACGAGCGCTTTGGATTACAAGAATGTTGCTGGAACGAATTATGCTCGCAATCTAAGATTCCACTGTATTTTAGTTTATCTTCTATTTTACCAGTTGACAGACATTTCTTGTAAGCATCTCTTTTTTTTTTTCCTGATATGACCATTTTTATCTCTTCATCCCAGATTCTCAGGCCCTATTTTCTCTTCCATTTTCTTTTTATTCCTAAACTCTCAAAAGCTGCCTGTTTCAAAGCTAAGCTAATATTTGACCATTCTTTGTCTACATTGGTACTCACTGGTTTTACTTGAATTAGATTATTCTGTTTTGGTATAGCCATTTTATGCTTGGATCTCTTAAAAGACCAATTTTATAAGCTGTTTCTTTTTGTCCCATGCAGGGTGTATTTTTCATCCATATTGGCTTATGCACTGGTGAAACGACTGAGAAATGATCTGTTTCCATTTCAGGACCTCTATATACTCTAACATCTAAAATTAATTCTGCTAGCTTTTGGTTGCAGATGACATAATCAATGATAGATCACTGATTCCTAGCTGACCATGTGAACTTATAACTGTCTTTATGTGGGAACAGGGTGTTCATTATTTTTAACTGATTGAAGAGAACAAAGTCAGTAAGTTTCCTTCCATTACCTTCTACAGTTGATTATAGAAGGAAAGGTCAAAGGCCAGAGTGGAAGAGAGAGAAGAATGTGGCTACACAAGCTAAAGCAATGGACAGGGCTACTTAATTTGTCCTGTGGGTGTGGGCATTAGAAAACGCCCATGGTATCCCCTGCCTGTTGTAAGAGGCAACTGAAAGAGGACGCTAGGGGCTCTCAACTTGGGGGGAAGCCTCTCCAACCTCCATTGTTCAACTCTTATACTCTTCTGACCCCAATGGTATTAGATTTGAGAGGTAGTGGTGGTTATTGTTTTAAGAGGAAGTACAACTGGGCAACCATCCTCCATAAAACACTAATAAGTGAGAAAAAATGTAAGGGATCCAACACTTCAAAAGTGGAAATATTGGTCAATGAAAGACAAGGGTTACGAAGGGCATGAAAATGAAAGACTCCATAGGCATCAATACCTAATACCGTTGGGTCGGAAAAGAACAGGAGTTGACCAATTGAGGTCTAATAGGATAGATAAAAGTGAGGAGTCTGGCACAAGTAAGTGGAAGCAATGCCAGGACTCAGCTAAGGGCCCCGTAGCCGCTAATCCCCACTGCAAAGTTCAGAGCCCCTGGAACCCCAATTAGTCACCTCTTACGACAAGCAGGGCATACTTTGGGTGTTATTCTACCGTCCTCACCCACAGGAGGATTAGATTTGGCAGGCCTATGGAGTCCTTCATTTTCACACACTCCATGGCCCTTCTCTTTTTGCTGAGATTATTTTAAAGGGTTAGAGCTCTTCCATTTTCCTCTGATTATTGTTATGACAGGGTGGTTGTCCAGTTGTACTTCCTTTTAAAACAATAACTACTACCACCACCACGAGGGATACTTATTGTCTAGAGTCTGCTATACACGCAGCAACCAGTTGGACAGAAATGCAGCCGCCAACACCTGTTAATTAATATACAGTAGTAGTTTTTTCCTCATCTCCAGTTGCTGTGGGGTTGTTTGTATAGTAATGAAATTTTGGCACAGAATCTATCATAACTTGTATCAAGACATTTGAGATGTTTTGATGGAGGTGGGTGCTTTAAGTACTTATGGATGGATTGAATCACAAATGCAGAAGTACTCAGTTGAGTTTTGGAGAGAAGAGTCCCTGTAGACAACTGTGCAAAATGCAACATGCCTGAATTGGACAAACTCTTGCAACACTTTTATAGAGACATAGTGGAAGGCAGGGTAGGGAGAAACATACAGTGAGGAAGACCATGGCACACTTGTATTGACCAACTAAACCAAGAAGTGCTGGTTGACACATTTGGCTCTCTAGAGAAGAGGGTGCTCTGCCGTTAAAACTGGAGAGCTATTATCACTGGAGCAAGCCAGCCAGGCGGATGTGATACGTATACTGTAAAAGAATGGTGAGATGGATGAATTTATTGTAAGCTTCATTGTGAATAACTTTCTTCCTTTCCTTTAGCAGACTGTGACATTCAAGTGGGCTCATCTATGAACACTAGTTTCATCGTACACACTCCACTGTAGGGAGACCCTGGCAGGATAATGAACATCCAAAAACAAAGTAGTGAGTAGCATGCTGCTCACCGAGCTCGATAGCTGCAGTTGCTTAAGTGCGGCCAGTATCCAGTATTCGGGAGATAGTAGGTTCGAATTCCACTGTCGGCAGCCCTGAAGATGGTTTTCCGTGGTTTCCCATTTTCACATCAGGCAAATGCTGGGGCTGTGCCTTAATTAAGGCCACGGCCGCTTCCTTCTCACTCCTAGCCCTTCCCTGTCTCACCGTCGCCATAAGACCTATCTGTGTCGGTGCGACGTAAAGCAAATAGAAAAAAAAAATAGCATGCTGCTCAGAACCATGCATTCTTCTGTAGTATAATAGTTAGGCTACGTGTATATCAGCATGTTAAGCTACGAGTTCATGTACCTTTCATTTCCACCCGAGATCAGACAAGCCGGTCATGGGACTCGGCTGGACATGACCTGAGCCGATTTACAGAATGGGCTGTAAACCTACCTGGTGTATGCATAAGTCGTTTCCGGTTTCACATAGAGATGGCACCAGCGAACAGTACGCAGCATATGAATTTGACACATATGTCAGTTTGTTCGTCTGACATTAACCTACCAACACACACAAGTTGAGTCCGCCAAACACTAGCGTCTGCGTTGTATCGTTCAGTGATCATGTCGACGTTTGTGCCTGAAAAAGAGCATTGCGGCATGCATTGTTTTTCTTATTTAATCAAAAGAAAAGGTTTGTGGAAAGTCATCGTTTGCTAGTAGCAACATATGGTGAACACGCTTCATCGATTAGAACATGTGAGACATGTTTTCGACAATTTAAACCTGACTATTTCAATGTGAAAGACAGCGCGCTTTCTGGTAGACCACAGAAGTGTGAAGACGAGCTATTGCAAGCATTACTGGATGATGACCCAGCTCAAACTCGACAGCAATTGGCACAAGCATTAAATGTGTTACAAGAAACAATCAGCAGACTTTTACGAGCAATGGGGAAGATCAGTAAACTCGGTAAATGGGTCCCACACGATTTGAATGAACGGCAAGTGGAAAATCGCAAAGTCACTTGTGAAATGCTGCTTCAAAGTCACAAAAGAAAATAATTTCTGTACCGAATTGTGACGGGTGACAAAAAATGGTTTTATTTTGAAAACCGGAAGCAGAGAAAATCATGACTGTCACCTGGCAAAGCCAGTCCGTCAACATCGAGGCCAAATTGTTTTGGCAAGAAGACCCTGCTTTGTGTCTGGTGAGACTAGAGCGGTGTTGTGTATTATTAACTTCTGAAGCCTGGCAAAACCATTAATGCACAACGCTATCACCAACAAATGATTCATTTAAATCACACATAGTCAAAAGATGAAAGAAATGGGCCAGAAGACATGGCAAAATGATTTTTCTACACGACAATGTGCTGTCTCACAACGCAAAACCAGTGAAAGACACCATGATATCACTTGGATGGGATATCCTTCCGCACCCGCCGTACTCTTCCGACCTGGCGCCATCTATCACCTCTTCGCATCAATGAGGCACGCGCTCGCAGAGCAGCACTTCAGCATTTTCAAGGAAGTTGGAAAATGGCTCGATGAATGGTTTGCCGCAAAAGACAAGCAGTTTTTCTGGCATGGTATTCATAACTTACCTGAAAGATGGGCGAAGTGTGTAGATGCCGATGGTCAATATTTTTAATAAACAAAAAATGAATTTCCCTTGAAAATTAAGTTTTGTTTACCACAAAAACTGGCAAAAACTTATCCATACACCTGGTTACATCAGTCATGTAATTAATATATGTTCTTGATATGAATAATTGTATAGTGAAATATTTCATTTGCAGGAGATACAATTCATTAATTTTAGTTTTGCTCGTAGTTGCACCTGTGTTATTGGCTGTTGGTGTATGTAAGGGTTTAGCATTTACGACATTAGCTGTTGAACTAATAAATACCTACCTTGAATGTATAATATACAGGGTCTAACAATAAGGTATGGCCAAGCTTTCAGGGCACATTCATCACACGTAGAACAAGAAAATGTGCTATATGGACATGGGTCCAGAAACTTTATTTCCATGTTAGAACTCATTTTCTACGAATCTACATAGGACATTAATCATGGGAAACACACAGCAACAGAACGTACCAACATACCAATGAAACTCTTTCTTACATGAAATGTTCAAAATACCCTTCGTTAGAATTGATAGATACTTCAACTAGCTGACGCATTGAATACCAAATGTGCTGATGTGTCCCTGCCAAGGTAGGCTGAAGCATGTATTAATGCAAACAGACGGCATTTTGAACATTTCATGTAAGAAAGCGTTTCATCTGGTATGTTGGTACGTTCTGTTCCTGTGTATTTCATGATTAATGTACTATGTAGATTTGTAGAAAATGGAAATGGAAATAAAGCCTTTCTGGACCCATGTCCATACAACACATTTTCTTCTGCTATGTGGGAGGAATGTGTCCTGAAAGTTTGACTGTACCTTACTGTTACACCCTGCATTTGTCCCGAAGGAGTTCTTTTCTGAATGCTGTATAATATCATAGTTGCTGTTAACTAAATTTCAATCTTCATTTAATACATCATGCTCTCCTTATAACACCTTTTGTGTTCTCAATCATGTTCACATATTTTTGTACAGTATGACAAGTAGACTAAGGCTTAGGCCACAGTGCAGGCAGCGAGTGGAGCGTTGCTCTGTGTGGCGGCGTGGATGAAACTCAAACCTGCATTACCAAATGCATGTGGCCATAGTGCCTGCGGCACGTCATTTTGGAGGGGAAGTTGGCTCGAGGATAACGCTACCTGTCGCCAGCCACTCACTCCTGTTTGAGATTTCAGTTGCGCCGCTCGCAATGACTGTTCATGAGTTAACAAGAGCAGAGAAGGAAGTGTTAATTTCTGAAGTTCAAACCTGCACTTTCCTATGGAATGACAGAGAGAAGAATTTCAAAAACCTATCAATGACAAGGAAAGCCTGGGAAGAGATTGGAACGATGTTAAATATAGCAGGTAAATTCAACTAAAAATCAAACACGGTTATGAACACAAACAATATTGCCTTGAATAACTTACACATTACTATTATTATTATTGTTATTGTACGTCCTATTATCATTGTTTAATTATTATTATATTTTGTAACATATTACTGTGATGAAAACTTGTTTTTGGCATTGCATCTGACATATAAAAGTACTTAAGTGAGATATGAAATTTGCATTTTAATAGGCCTACTAATACTAAAAGGAGTGCTAGGGGACAGGAAAATGAATGTTCTAGTGTTTATGTACTACTAACACTGAGAACAATGTGCTGTGAGGTTATCGACAGATTTGCTCAGTGTACAACTCGGAAGAAACTTTTGGTGTATTGTTTTAGCAGTACTTATTTCTATCCGTTTCCCTTTACTGTTAGTTACAATATGCCTTTCTATTTAATTACAGTAATTAATTAATGAATGTAGATTATTTCTAAGTCTGCAGTTTTACTTCTGTTTGTAATGATGATGGTACGGTGATACGAACAGACAGTTTACAAGCCATTGAAATAATCAGTGAAATACTCTCTTTCTTGCCCCGCATATTCACTGCAACTGTTGTTCCTCCGATCTAAGTTCCCACAAGTTTGGACAGTTTCATTTTCTGGAAATTGTAGAGTCACTTCACGATAGTGTAGATCACTGTCACCATCCTTATTAGGTTATGGAGGACTCAAGCACATTTGATAAAAGTGATGGCCTTTTCCACGTTTGTGTCAATATTTGTATCCAGAAATCACCACTTAGCCCATAAGTTCAAAATGCACATTCCACACATTTTCGAGCACTAGATGTGTTTATTAAACCTTCTAGGCGTTAGTCCTCTCCCTCTCATGAGGTAAGGTTTTAGAGGATAGGCTTCATCTCCAAGAAGTACCAGTGGCACTTTTACATCTGAGTTCGGTAGTCCTTTATCACTAGGCACATTTAAAATTATTGATTTCCAATAAATTGAAAAGAGTGGAAGTTGTGAAAATGCCTCCATCACTCTGTTTTTCCTCTCAACCCTACTTCAGTAGGTAAAAATCTTTTGTCTGCGTCAGCAACACCTTGTAGTAGAAATATTTGAGAATAATTGAAACAACTGGAGCCGGAATTAGGAGGGCACTTTATCTGACAGTGCTTTCCGTCAATTGTACCGAAGCAATAAGGTAACCCCCAGCGTTCATAGTAGTCGGTGGCCACTAAGTTTAGTTTTCCTTCAGTGGGTTGTGGCATGAATTCTTCAACCAGTTCACTCCAGATGACCTCACAGGTTTCTTTCACTGTTACAGAAACCGTAGATTTTCCTACCCTGAAGGAAAATGCCAGTGACCGAAACGATACCCCTGTCGCTAGAAATTATATTACACACACAGTAGTTATTGAATATTTATTACTGTGTTCTACTTCAGGAGACGTGGCAAAAAAAAAAAGTGGAAGAATTTGAAAGACAAGTTTTGGAAGGAACTCCAGAAGCTTCCAAAGACATACAGCGGTTCCGAAGTAAAACCCGTAAAATCATCTTGGGCGTTTTTCGACGCCATGATGTTTGTAAAGGACGTCGTTCTTTCCGGTAGAACTGAGGGAAACCTCTACCTACAAGAGATGCCATCACCATCAAGCGGCTCTTATGTGGCGGAATGTGAACATACTGTTGGCAGTGATGGTGAGGAGGTATCGCAACAGACAAATGTGTCCTCAGATACCACAACGCCAAAACCAAAACTCCGGAAGCATAAAATCAATCCATTCGATGAGAAGATGCTGGAGCTCGAGGAAAACAAGATGGACATATTATTAGAAGAACAAAGGCAGAGACTTCATTTCAGTGATCCCGATTTCTGTTTCATAATGACTCTTCTGCTGCATATGAAGAATTTAAGCGCGATGGAAAAATTAACATTGCAAAGTACACTCTTGCTTGAAATTTTAAATGCAGTAAAAGGACGTGAAGCAAGTGAAACAGACTGAAGCCCTTGGAACTTTCGTTCTTTTCTAATTTTTTTTTTTCTAATCTAATATTTTTTGAATATTGAAAAGTAAATTTTAAGTAGAAGCTAACTTGTTATTTACTTTTCCTTGCCATGTAGGACAGCTCTTGGATGTATTTTGAATGAATGCAACTTAATTTTTTCCAAAAAATTTACAGAGACATAGAACTAATCAATATAATTTATATATACAATTGCACCATTACTTATAGAATTCAAGGAACTGTGCATTTAATTCAAAAATAGCTTTACCTTATTGTAATGATTAGTCTTTCTGCAGGACTGATGGGTCTCTGGAAGTTGGTGACTTGCTTCTGTAGTTGCGCCTTAAGTTTGTTTAGTAAGAAGTCAAATGTTTGAATAGACATACGAGTATACAGTCTTTGAAAAATCTATCAGGAAACCTCCTTAGTTCCCCCTGTGGGTGGGGGCGGTAGAATAATACCCATGGTATCCCCTGCTTGTTGTAAGAGGCTACTAAAAGGGGCTTCAGGGGCTCTGAACTTTGGAGCATGGTTTGGCGACCACGGGGTCCTCAGCTGAGTCCTGGCATTGCTTCCACTTACTTGTGCCATGCTCCTCACTTTCATTTATCCTATCTGGCCTCACTGAGTCAACACTTGTTCTTTTCTGACCCCAACGCTATTAGGTTTGCAAGGGCTAGGGAGTCTTTCATTTTCACACCCTTTGTGGCCCTTGTCTTTCTTTGGCCAATTCCTTCATTTTTTGAAGTGTCGGACCCCTTCCATTTTTTGCTCTCTGATTAGTGTTATATAGACTATGGTTGCCCAGTTGTACTTCCTCTTAAAACAATAATCACCACCACCACCACTCCATATAAATGATGAAGTTCTCCATACATTTCATATTGTTTGTTAATTGTATGAACACCAAATTCTTGCCTACCAAGCTCGATAGCTGCAGTCGCTTAAGTGCGGCCAGTATCCGGTATTCGGGAGATAGTAGGTTCGAACCCCACTATCGGCAGCCCTAAAAATGGTTTTCCATGGTTTCCCATTTTCACACCAGGCAAATGCTGGGTCTTAATTAATGCCATGGCCGCTTCCTTCTCACTCCTAGCCCTTCCTTGTCCCATCGTCGCCATAAGACCTATATGTGTCGGTGCGACGTAAAGTAACTAACAAAAAAAAAAAATTCTCGCCTGACCCTACTTCGAACTCTTCTTTTTAGGTAAGAATTTTCTAAAAGCAAAGACAAACGAGAAAACTTTGATACCGCCATTATCTAATTACCATGTCCAGAGGACACGCTACGCTGCTTACTGACTCTCGCAAGATGTCCACACCAATGCTCCATCCTCCCCCCCCCCACTCCTCAACTTTTGACAGCGGCAACGCTCTGCTTGCCGCCTGCACTGTGGCCGAAGCCTAGTTCCCTGTTTTCACCAAATTGTCTTCAGTTCTGTTCTGCAGCATGAAGATTGCTTGTTAAGAGTTCTGTTAAAAATCTTTGCTCAGTGATTGAAGTTTTCTTTCAAAATCACAAGCAGTAAATTTTGGGTCCCATTTTTAAGTTTTGGGAGTTAAGGTGGCAGAGCAAAACAATGAATATGATACTAAAAGTTCATTTTCAATGTCTCTCTCTCTCTCTGTCTCTCTCTGAGTGGATAACCTTGAAATTTTTCCCCCTTAAAACTTTAAAATAATTGATAATAAAAATTAATTCACATTACGTTTTCAAAATTCAAAGGGTATGCTGAAATTGAGCTACAACTATTTTAAAAGTTCTGAATCATCGGTATAGTATTTGTAGTAATAATAATGTTATTGGTTTTACATCACATAAACTACTTTTGCAGTTTTCAGAGGTACCGAGCCACCTGAATTTTGTCCTGCAGGAATTCTTTTACATGCCAATAAATCTACCACCCCAAGACTGGCTTATTTGAACACCTTTAAATACTACTGGATTGCGCTGAGAATGAATCTGCCAACTTGGGCTGAGCCATCTGTATAGTATGATCAAGAGCATCATCTCAATTTACAGAATTTACTCAATGCACTGCGGTTTTGTGTCATTTAGTTACAAATTTGTTAAAAATGGTGTTTCTTTTTGGGAATATACTGTTATTGAATTCCTTGTAACGAGGGGATTCTTGTTGCTGAAATTCACCACAGATATCAGTGTAAATGTGGAGTTGTGTGGTGGATGCTAGCAGTGTACAAAAGAGAAGGGATAATGAGTATCCAAGATCAGCCTCACCACATTTGCCTTCAAATTATCTTCACTGAACACAACATGGAGAGAGTTGTCATCATCATTAAAGAATGTAGATATTGTCATTGGTCATTGTGGGCACAATTGTAGCAAAACTTGGAATGCAGGATATGATTGTAGGCTTAGGTCATCAAAATGTTTGTTTCATTGTAGGGTCCTACGTTTATTGTGCAAAAATCTCAAATTTCAGAGAAAAACTATTGCTTGAAGACCTCCTTCAGAGGTATCATAATGAAGATGATGTTTTGTTGAGTGTTGTGACTGGTGATGAAAACTGGTCCCATTCTTCTGCACCATAAACAAAACAGCAGAGCTTAGTATGGCACCACCAGAGTTTGTTGGTAAAAGAAAGAAAGCAAAGGCAGTGCAGTCTATAGGGAATGTTAATTTGCTCAATCTTCTAGAATGCAAGGGAGTGCATTCTGGTTGAATTTCTTGAACCTGGAGAAATCATTGCTGTTATGTCCGAACACTTCAAAATCTTCATTGTGCATTGCATCGTAAACACCCTGGAAAAATCATACTTCAACTAGATAATTAGCACTTATGCTTTGCTTGAGTTACCATGGAGGAAATACGGAAAGTGGGGTGGAAAGTTCTACCACACCCTACCTACAGTGCTGACATGGCACGCTGAAACCATCTTTTTTGTTTTGTGAACGAAGTGGTGTAATGCCAACACTATGAGATGACTAAGGTCATACAGAAAGCAGTGTATCAATGTCTAAGGTATGCTGAAATGGAGTTCTACGACGAGGTATTTTCAAGCCTGCAGAATGTTGGAAGAAATGTGTATAGAAATTAAAATCAAAGGAAAGTGTATTAAAATGGTGTATGTGGCTTTACAGAAACCCCCGTGGCTCAGGCGGCAACACGCCGGCCTCTCACCGCCGGGTTCCGTGGTTCAAATCCTGGTCACTCCATGTGAGATTTGTGCTGGACAAAGCGGAGATGGGACAGGTTTTTGTCTGGATACTCCGGTTTTCCCTGCCTTCTTTCATTCCAGCAACACTCTGCACTATCATTTCATTTTATCTGTCAGTCATTAATCATTGGCCCAGAGGAGTGCGACAGGCCTCGGCAGTCGCCACAATTCCTATCCTTGCCGCAGGATAGGGGCTTCATTCATTCCATCCCTGACCCGGTCACTGACTGGAAAACAGGTTGTAGGTTTTCATTTCATGTGGTTTTAATATAACAAAAAATCCTGGTTCATCAAAAATTGTCATTCATTAGTTTCAGTACAATTGTCATATATAGAGGAAATACAGTATAACTGATGCATGAGGTTGTATGTCTGAGGAAGAAATACAGTAGCAGGATTTTAAGACAGGTATATTTGTTGTTTCAGGATTAAGATAGCTGTCATCTTCCTGTTAGAGTACTTCAGAATGAGTGACGGTGATGACTACTATTTCAGCTATGAGGACCTCAATGTAAGTACTTAGGTTTCTAATTTTTTCTAACAAATTATTTTAATAATTCTCTATCACATTATTTGAAGATTGTCATTTAATTGACCATTAAACATTACAAAATGCAATAGGCTATGTCAGAGTGCATTGAAAAAGACATTTTTCATCAGTATACCTCTGATTATGAAATTTTAAAAATGTAGTGTGATATACGTACATATATTCTCATTTTAGGCTCTTATATCTTTCAACATTTTCTGCAAGCCTCTGTGAATTAACTAAGTACCTCCACAGTCCTCTGATTTGCAAATGCTCTGGCTACTCTTCTTATTCTGAAATAATTAACCATCATCTTTTGGCTTCTTTTAACAACCAAGGCTCAGCCCATTAATCCCCTAGGTAACCTACTCTCCTATATTCACCTCAGAGACTCCACCAATGAAGCTGGTTCGTACATCATCATCTACTAAAGGCAATGCCTTGTCGCTGTAGCCACATCTGACGATCTTCTGCTAGCCCCTTCATGTTGCTATATGAACCACATGCCAGTTCACCGACAGAGTTCTTGATGTATGACGTCCTTGGTCATCCCCTGGGTCTCTTTCCCAGTACTTTACCTTCAATCTAGTTCATACAACAAACTTAATCCCTTGAGTTCATTCCTATCATTGTGAGTGCCTGCCTGGTATTGTTTCCACCTGTTTTTTTTTTTTTTTTTTTTCATTTGTAATTCTTGCTGCTTTCATGAAATTTATGTCTACATTTTGAATGAGATATCTTGAGTCCATCTGGCTTTCATTCCTGCACAGCAGTGATTAAATGATAGTTTCACGTGCAAAGTTATTTTGTTCTTACAACATTTCATAAACTCGTTATATTAGCTTTTCTGCACCTCAGTTCTATTTCATTTATCTCAAGAAGGCAATGTCAGAATATTTAGTTTTTATTTGATGTACATAATTAACACTTTGTCATGTTCAGATAAACTGAGCTGATTATCACTATATAGGCTGATTGAAGGCCTTCAGTACGTTTTTTCTCTGGACATGACTTTTCTGTGTGCAGTTTAATTAGTCTGGAATTTTAACAGAGTTGGCATTTCCCCACTTTGTGCGTACCATTTCCTTCTGTGCACTGTTAGTTCTTCTTAGTCTCAGCTTGGTTGTGTTGGGAAAGGTTTGTATTCCATTGAAAGGTGTACAATGCTGTTTTGTTAATTTTAATGCCTAAAGTGAACAGGATTGTTACAGCTCATCTGGCGAGTGGTGAAGCCTTAAGGTCTTGCTACCAGATCTGGCCATGCGGGTTTCCACTCTCATTTCGGCGGTGGGTGTACAGCCCTCACAATGAGTCCTCATCAGCCGTGCTGTTGACATTGCTTATAATCTTAGCATGCAATCCTCTTGAGCGGAGCACAGCATTCGAAACGGCCACCACGGGAGGGGTCTTTTCTAGCGCTAAAGCTCCCTACGACTGATACTGCAGCACAACCTTGAGGCTTCACTGCTCGACAGATGAGCTGTAGTTAAGTATTGAATGTGTAGGCTATATCTGGGCATTTCATGAATTTTGATCACATGGAAGTGTTTTGTGTTGCAATTATTGTAGAACAAAGGTAACTAACTGCAACTAAACGGTATGAAATTTAATTTTTTGAAACTACTAAACACTGTCTGAAATGGAAACACCAGCCTCTTATTATTACAGCTTTAGTTAAACTTTGGGCTTGTTTTGCAAACAGAAGTGGCAACTTTTCGAATTTGCACTTTGCAATTCCTGCAGAATGCAAAGTCTTTCTGTTCCACCATGTTCTAGGTATTATTTTTCAGTTTCTTCACAGAGTGAAAGAGTGATCCGATCAAGTTTTTTTCCATGAAACAACTGTATACAGTAATACTCCATGATTTTAATGCTTTAGGTTGACGATGTAGCTGTGGTAGTTCTAAAGGTAGCAAGACGCTAGCTGTGCTGGAAGTTGTCAAGGAGACACGGGATGTCTGGCAACTTCTAGATTAATCTGTCACATGATGACAAGCAATCCGCATGAACAGAGTGCTTAAGAAAGTGTAGTCCTTACAGTTAGTTAGACCTGAGAAATCTTGGACGTATGCAAGGGACAGTCTATTTGGATTGTGGAAATGTCATGTACTGGTAAGTGAATATTTACGTTTCCATTATATTCTTTCATTGAGAATATATCGCTTAAATCAATTAACATAACCTCACATAAGTCGATACGCAGCATGTTACATGAAATTGTGATGTAGTGATTGAAGAATATATGTTATGATTTCATCTTGTCTATATATCATGTCTCAAGCATTAAATTCCTTCTTTTAGGCAAAGAGAGAAAATACCAAGAAGACTGGGAGAAAAGGTGGGAAAGATGATCAGTTGGATGAGGTAGATGTTGCTATCTTGACATCCTGCCAAAAGATTTGGCTGTTTTAGTCGGGGGAATATTCCGGAAAATTACATGGAAGAGCAAGCGACCCTAGTGCCGACAATACCGACTCCTACTGAACTTCCCAAAGGTGATGAAAACATCAAAAATACACACAGAAAGAAGAAAAGGAAGCTGTCAATCTCCATGTCCTTCCACTAGTCAAGAAGCGACGGCAACAACAACAAAACAGGCAGGGACTTCTCCGTGTGGAAATATTTTACCAAAAGTTGCAAACTGTGAAGTTGGAATGAGAATTACGGCTACCAGCTTCAGGATTTACAAGTACCATTGCAGCTTCTTCTTATACTGCTTCTTTGAAGATTGTGCATATTACAGAGGATTGTATGCAGTACATAACCAATGAAAGTGTTGACTGATCAGTGTTGAATTTATTAATTTTAACCTAAATTACAAAGTAACATGTTTATTGTATGTAGGTCATTGCAAATATAGTCTAGTGAATAAAAGTAAATGTTATCAATGTTGAAACAGTTGTTATTGTTCAGTTGAGTTAGCGAAATATCTCAACAACGAATTGAGTTTAGCAACCGTGTCTAGATCAGATACCTCATCATTTTCAGGATTGGTGTCTTCATTTTCGTCCATTAAGGTAAGTAAGTCTCCTTAATTTTCTCTTCTCTTGCAATATAATGCAATGCAATACAGTACATGCTGAAACATCCTTTTCTGCCTTTGTTGGACGTAAGTGGATTAAGCAAGGGAACATTCCTTCAAAATTCTGATACTGTTCTCAACAATATGCCATGTTGATTTATGTGCCTTGTTAAATCGTTGTTTAACAGCATCGTCAGGATTTCTGTTAAGAAGACCGAGTGAGTTGGACATGCGATTGGGGACGCGCAGCTGTGAGCTTGCATTCTGGAGATAGTGGGTTCGAACACCACTGTTGGCAGCCCTGAAGCTGGTTTTTCATGGTTTCCCATTTTCTCATTAGTCGCATTACCTTAATTAAGGCCATGGCTGCTTCCTTACCACTTCTAGTCCTTTCCTATCTCATCGTTGCAATAAGAGCTATCTGTATCGGTGCAATGTAAAGCAAATTGTAAAAATCTATTAAGAACGGGTATTAGCCACTCTTTCAGTTCATAGGCACTGTCGCCTACTCTAACTGCTCCTAGAAATGGCCTCCAACCTGAGTCCATACCTACCAACCCTTCCGATTTATCCGGAAACTTTCCGTTTTCGATCTCGTCTTCCGATTTTCCTATTTATTTTTAATTCTTCCTATTTTTGACCAATATAATCTCCAGTACAGTCAATACTCTCCCCTAGGATAAAGGATACATTCGTATGTGCTTGTGTAATTTACCCAACCTCATTTTCAAGCGTTTTTATTTGATGCTTTATTTCGCGAGTGTATCGTCTGTCGCCTTCGTGTATCGTGTTTCCTGCTCGCTAAAGCAGCATGTGTGCTTTACGGCTGGAGATTATGGACGGCAATTGTTCTACAAGCAAGAGACGCTAGCGAGCGCTAGTGACTCAGTTAATCGGGACGAAAGGATGAGTGTCTTGTGTGGTCCGTGCACTATTAACATTGTTTTTGTGCCTAATTTCGTTGGAGTTGTATGCCACGTGCTTTTCCCCGTGTCAAAGTCGTATGTTAATAATTTATGAGACATACCGATCTGTTTTGTATGTGGCAGTTTTGCGTATTTCAGTGCATTTTTGTTTATTCTTACTTCATAATTTTAATGAGTTGAATGTATTTCAGGGAGTTGTGTCGGTGACAGTTTCTGCTATTTTCTCTTCACGTTATGGCCAAAAAAACGTAACTAATGTTATCTCCAAGTGTTCAGGGAGACTTATAAAATTAAATTTCCGTTCATTTTACAGTCTAATGAAGGAAACTATTATGCGGATCACCGCGGGAGATAAATTTTATTTCGAGTAATTGAAATTTAGAGATATAGAGAATGCCGTTTTTGAGCATGTATAACACATAATTGAATCATGTGTATCTACGGGCTTTTACTGGATACATTATGTTTAACGGTACCTACTTAAAAATATACAATGAAACTCTATTTTATGGCATCACTTCAATTGTAATATTTATTATATTAACGTTTTAGAAGACAGGATACAGTACATGCAGTAGTGAAACAAGAAGCATAGCTCCGTTAACACGTTTGGAAAAAATCAGTTAGTCTCTTCTGTTTGTTGTTACCTTTCCTCCCTTCACGTTGAAACTTCTCGTCAGTACCACGCAGCCGAGTTTCGTAAATGGAGCTAGTCATCCGTGACTTCTGGGCTTGCTTTCGAACGTGACCGATAATTGACACCCGAGAAATGGCGAGGCTTTGCCGATTTGCCGATCACTAGAAGTTCGAATTTTTTGGTTCCCGTCATATTAGTTTCCAGCTTGACTGTAACCTTTCCTTTACTTGTTAACTGTTGCTCACAAACCACAAATGCCGTATTGCACAGTTAATGTTACACAAAATTCGAGTTACTGAGTACTTTTTGCTTCGAGAAATCGAGAAATTCGTATAACCGAATTTCGAGAATAGAGAAATAAATACACGCAAGGAAAAGGACAAACGGCCGAAAATTCTAAGTTAGTTCGAGATACTGAAAATTCGAGTAACGGAGGTTCGAGATATCGAGGTTCGATTGTATTATTAATCGTATGTATGTGTCATACATTAGAGTTATTACGTACATTTTCTTGTAACCATTTTAATGTTTTTTAGTTCGAGTGTTTAAAATTAATGATCAATCCACATTGTAACTATAGGTGTGTATGCCTTCTATCCTGTCCTTTTTTCACTAAGACCGTGGCGCAATATATGTGATGAAATCCAAGAGAAAAAATATTCCTATTTTTGAGATCTTAAAGTTGGCAGCTATGTTCGTCATATGGTCTAGATACGGCATTGTTTCGTAGGACACTGGAATTCTGCACACTAGCTAGCATTAGAACTGTAGAACTCAAGTCTGTACCACCAATCACCATAATATTGAGAGAATGATGCCCATGTCTATCAACATAACCCTCTTCATACTCAGTAGGAGCATCACTATTAATGAGCGTACCGTCAACACATCCACACACAGAAGAAAAGCTACCCTTCATTAGAAATTCCATCATTATAGTATGTGGATTATCAGGCCAGCGTACTGTGTTAGTAAATATTGCACTACTGTCGGATTTTTTATTATGGACACTCGAGTTTAGGCTCTAATTGCAAACGAACCAATAGGCCTATGGAAGTTTGAGTTATACCAATATTTTCCTTGTTTAATTCTACATTAGCGTATATAAGACGCATTGTTTTTGACGTTCATTAAATATTTTTTATTTGTGGTTGTAATAAATATTGCCCGGATTTGTGGCTTCTTCTCTGCGAAGCGCTCACTTAGGAATATACACAAGGAAAATGACTTGTCTGATTCTAATGAAATTTGTATATGTTATAACCACATGTATTTGTAGTGTAATACTCAAGTTACAATTCTTTTCAGCCACCCCAAAAAAAGTTCTTATTTTTCTAAAGCAACTCTTTCTCAGCCCAGGATAAACGTACAGCAGCAAACTTGGGCTTATTTTGAAGCACTTGGTCATGGTTATCAGAAACTACTACAACTGTAACCGTACAGAGTGGTACCAAATTTATGAAGAGTAATATTGAAGGGAGGTTTTGTCCACGCCGGACTGTGCGATTAACAGCAGGCCAGGTGGTGAAATTGGACTCAGTGTTGCCGCGTTCGGTAGTAATCATGTGCGCAACGAACACAGTACACTCGCCCCGGGCAGTTGTGAAACGGAATGCCCGTGACCTTGGTTTGTCCGGAAGCTATTTTCAGTTTTCTTGTGTTCTGCATATTGACCACGTCACTTCAAGATGCCTCCGAGACCGCCGTTATCAGAGGGTGAACTTGCAATGACTTTTTTTTTTTCTTTCTTTTTTTTTTTTTTTTTATTTGCTTTACGTCGCACCGACATAGATAGGTCTTATGGCGATGATGGGAGAGGAAAGACCGAGGAATGGGAAGAAAGTGGCCGTGGCCTTAATTAAGGTACAGTCCCAGCATTTGCCTGGTGTGAAAATGGGAAACTATGGAAAACCATCTTTAGGGCTGCCCTCAGTGGGGTTCGAACCCACTATCTCCCGGATGCGAGCTCACAGCTGGGCGTTCGTAACCGCATGGCCAACTCGCCCGGTTTGCAATGATTTTGAATGCTATTTTTTCTTTCAATATGAGGGGGAAAAAGTAGGGGACAAGAGGTTCCCTGTGTACCAGAAGGCAGCAGATTGTCTTGATTATCGCTGTCGTCAGTGAAGAGAGTAGGAGCCGCTTCATAGGAGAATGATGGAAATACGTCATCCAGGTCATAATTTTACACATCGGAAGTGAAGAACGATTTCTTGACGGTGCAGAACTTTGTTTTAATGGCAAGAAAAGTAGTGGTGATTACCAGAATGAGATGAACTCGACTCATAATGAAGAATGGTTCATGAAAGTCCTGAGTTTATTGCCTCAATGTTCGGCCGTGGTTATAGATCAAGCTCCATATCATACGAGGATCGATCCTTCATCTAAAAACCCGAACATGTCATGGCTGAAATGTGAAATTATACATTGGATAACGTCATAGAATATTTCACTGCCACCTGGAGTTGACGATTATAACAAATTAACTAAATCAGAGCTGATTGTCCTTGCCAGGCCTTAGTTTCAAACGCCGGTAAAGAAGCTGGAACAACTGACTAAACGACTTCGACCAGATGTACAGATTATTTGGTTACCAGTGGCCCATTGCGAGCTTAATCCAATCGAGTTCATTTGTGCTTACGTAAAAGGGAAAATAGCGAAAACAAATATGGCTAACACATTAGAAAATGGTAGAGGTATGGAAGCAATTAACGCGTTATGCCGAGAAGGCTTACGTACCGTAACCTCTGAACTCTGGAAACAATGTATTAAACACGCAAAGAAAATTGAAGACCACTACTGGGAAAAAGATGGACTGTCTGCAAATGTCCCTTATTTCGAGCCAGTCACAATCAGCATGAATGACAGCAGCACCGATTCTTCGGAGCACAGTGATTTTTCAGACGAAGAAAATTGATAGAATTAAATGCCGTAAATATATGTAAATAATAATAATACAAATAACTCTTGTAAAAATTGTACAGTGTGATGTTTCTAAATTAGGAAGTTAACCATTTTTAAACCTGCCGTTGAAGGTCCAAAGTCCTTATGAGAAAAGGTGATGGGAAGTGGAATTTATAAGAGGAAATAAAATTAAAGGTTGAAAGTAAACGAAGAGCTGTGTTCGTTGCGCGCGTGATTTCTACTGAACATGGCAACACTGCGCCCAATTTCACTACCCGGCCTGTTGTTAATCGCGTGGTCCGGCGCACACAAAACCTCCTTTCAATATTACTCTTCATAAATTCGATACCACTCTGTACGGTTACGGTTGTTGTAGTTTCTGATAACCATGACTGAATGCTTCAAAATAAGCCCAAGTTTGCTGCTGTACGTTTATCCTGGGCTGAGAAAGAGTTGCTTTTGAAAAATGATAAGAACTTTTTTCGGGGTGGTTAAAAAAAATTGTAACTTGAGTATTACACTACAAATACATGTGGTTATAACATATACACATTTCATTAGAATCAGACTAGTCGTTTTCCTTGTATATATTCCTAAGTGAGCGCTTCGTAGAGAAGAAGCCAAAAACCGGCCAATATTTATTACAACCACAAATAAAAAATATTTAATGAACGTCAAAAACAATGCTTCTTATATACGCTAATGTAGAATTAAACAAGGAAAATATTGGTATAACTCGAATTTCCATAGGCCTATTGGTTCGTTTGTAATTAAAGCCTAAACTCGAGTGTCCATAATAAAAAATCCGACTAATATAGCGTGTACGACTTCAGTAACCGTTCTGCGGATAGTTGATTTTGATGTCTCATGCATTGCTGCTACACCATGCAGCTAGGCACCATTTCCTAACCAATATAAGCATACAAGAATTTGTTCTTTTTTTACAAAAGGGATTGACTTCTTTTTATTGCAGGTTTCAATAATTGACCAATAATTTCAAGAGTATAGTCAGCTTGTATTGGGGTAACACGAAAACATTTGCGATTATGTGTCTTGTAAGTTCTCATGTTGGATCACTATCCTCACTTGATGATAGCAAAAGCTGTCATCGTAACATGTTTATATCACTAAACCAAATTCTACGCTGAGAAACTAGTGTAGATACTTGTTAATTAACCCTGACAGTAACACGTCTATAAATATTGCTTTAGTTACACTACACGTCTCGAAGATGTGCCACTCAAAGCCTATTATGAAAAGTTGCATTAAAGTTACCAGACGGAATGAACAAGGAATATAGGTGGTGGAGGGGATAACTTTCCCTTCCTTATGAGGACTAGATGGCATTCATTCGCACGACACGTCAGAAAATCGTATGGTGTAATTGTCAGGGTTAACAGCTAAAAGGGGAATTGTCTTTTTTGTAAGATTTCTGTAAACTTTTCACTTCATTTCTTTGCACTTTACATTTCTGTACCAATGGTGGAACATAACAGGCTTGAAACGTGAAGAGATTCCTAACTTTTGACTTTGCAAGACAAATGTGAAAAATGGTGGAGGAACAAAATCTGAAGTGAAAAGTGCAAAGTTCATTCATGGAACAGGCACCTGGACCAATTTGAAGTAATTTTAGTCAATATATCTCCATAAAGCATTTATCTCCACAGAGAGTAAAAACTTGAGTTCCTAGAAGAGTGGACGAAACAATTGATCCCAAAGGGGTCAACAATTAGGAAGAATTATATCCCTGAACTTTATTAAGTGACATTTCAAACTAAGGGAAATGGCCGATGACAAATATATTTGAATCTCTTGGGATGAAACAATGAACAAAGATTAACTTTGTATTTAGAATGTCATGAAAGGAAGAAAACAGAAATAAATCATATTGTTATGTGCTCAAGCGACCGTCAGCCTTGTTGTAACCCCTTCGGTATTACCTGAAAGGGGATGGCTTAGCCAGCTTGGGGAACTTCCCAGCCCGCCCGAGGACATGCACGGCTCTTCCTCTATTGTTCATTTCATCTAGTTTCTCCATGAGATTTCTGGAAGATACGACGGAAAAGTTCGATTTCCAGCTGAACCCTGAATGTTCTAGTGGCCTAACATCAAGGTAAAAATACAAGGTCTCTGTGAGCGAGCTGTTGTGGTGTCAGAGAGACCAGTGGGTAGATGGACTGGAGGCGATGGAACGGAAAACATGTACTACCTGAAAGTACTGTGTGCCTGTGTATTTCTATGGACTGAGGATCGCCATGAGTCGGCGAGGAATCCCGCTATTGTGAGTGTGAGGATAAATGGACCTGTGTTAATGTTCGCTGTTGTGAGTATCGTCCTGCTGTTGAATACTGTTGAGCTGTTTAGTTGTTCGCTGCATGTGACTGTTTGAATTACTGGACTGTCTGTGGAGTCGAACCAACAAATAGTCATCATGTGTCGAGTAGCCCATAGCCCTGTGTTCAGATCCAGCGGTCTACACACAGCTGCTGTATGAGGTGAGTGGACTTGGGGAAAGTGAAAGTAAGGCTTAAGCATCCCCAGGTAGAGCGACGGACTGGACCACGTGCAGCGTGATAAGGAAGAGCAGTTTGTAAATAGACAGGAATTAGTAAGTGTGGCCCTTCATAGCTGATTAGTAGAGCCCGGATTTCCATGCAAATGCATTTTTAAATAATCTAGTTACACCTCTCAATTTTGCAAATATTCTTTTTATGACTTAACGATTCCAAATAACTGTTGTTTTTCCTTGCATGTTTTGGCCTTTTTAGGAGAAAATGCATGCATAATGCATATTTTGGATATTCTGGATTTAATAGCAAATATTTGGACGTTTATATTGCATAACATGACTTTTCTTCTGACTTTGGCGCATATATAATAAGTTGTATTACAGTGTCTTTTATGAATGTTGGTTTGCAGAATTTGGACCGTTTTACTACGTTATATGTCTATTATTGAGAGATGGATAGAATTAGGATATATTCATGGCATCCTACCTGACAATCAAAGTTAGATAAAATTAGCTTCATGGTCCGTATCGCACTTCAAATCCTTACTTTGTCAATTTATGTATTTTTCATCTAAACAGTGTTATGTGACTGAAGATGTTGATAATATACAAAACATGTACCACTTTTAACCATTAAATTGCCTTAGGCAATCATTGTATCGACTAGGTGGAAAATAAATAAATACTTAGTTGTGAATCAATCACAGTTAGTACATACCATACAAATGTTATAGCCTAATGCAATTAGCCAAGCACTTTCTTATCTGTTGCTTGAGTAAATGTTGATGTAAGCCTTAAGGCCTGGTGCTAACCATTGTAATTCTTAGAAATAAGGTATCCTGCTATAAATTGCTATAAATTGAACCGTAAGTTGTGCATTACTAAATGGCGGCTCATGTTTTTCGTCTTTGTTAGAGTACCAAAATAAAACTTGTATCACATTTCTGTGATGCTGCGTTACTGAGATAGTGGCCTACAAACCTTGATTTGTACTGAACTCTCTTCCGTTGTTATCCTGGAATTCCCTACCCGGAACTCTCACTTGTCACACGTATCAGGCCAAGATGATTGAAAGTAGTTAGTGGGACGTAAAGCAAAGAACATTATTATTAAGATGATTGAAAGAAAGAAGGCAGTTGGGAAGCAGCACACATGCATACTGCAGATTGCAGTTTTGTGTTGGACTCTGTTGTGGTGTTGTCATGCTGCCTGTTAAAAGTGCAAGAAGAGACCTTGTGTCTAAATGGATTGCATAACATGACTTTTCTTCTGACTTTGGCGCATATATAATGTTAAGTTGCATGATAGTGTCTTTTATGAACGTTGGTTTGCAGAATTTGGGACCGTTTTACCGCATTTTGCAATAAGGCTGTAAGTACCCATGCTTTCTTTTACTTATCTTTAATCGTTTACTTTCTTTTAAATATTTATACTAGGCAGTGACCCACTTTATTTAAATTTTACTATTTCTGGAAAATGCACACATAAAAAGAACGGCACATGTTTTGTTTTGCAGATTAAATGTTCATAAAAGTTTCAAGTTTATCAACATATAAGTTCCGTTGCACACACTGCAAAAATGAAACAACAAAAGGAAACCAAAACGGAATGTGTCCAAACATTTATTACCACAACACAACCTATGCCAGGCCAAAAGCAATTTTTTATGGATTTATGTGATGCTCTAGTGGGGACAAATATACTTCTTGAAAAACTGGCAAACCCCGTATTGAAATAGTTTTTAGAGAAGTATACGATACATGATATCCCAGATCCAACCACCTTAAGAAAAAAATATCTTCCAGTTTCATATGCACAAGTACAGAAAAGCAGATTTTTATTAATTTATTTACGCTACTTTTTAAATGTTCTTCAATAATATTATTTGGAAATATAGAATTAATTTTTGAAAAGAGGTAACCTCAAAATTACTTTGTTTAACTTACATGAAGAATATTTTATGATTTCGCCAAGTAGGTTTTAGGTGAAATTCAAAACGACTTGGTAGATTCAAACATATGGGCTTCTGTGGACGAAACTACAAACTCGGCAGGTCGATATGTTGCCAGTTTAATATTTGGGAAGTTAAGTGAGAATGGACCTGGTAAAGCTCATCTTGTGTCCTGCAAAGTTTTACGAAGAACAAACCATTGCGAACTTCTCTGATGAAAGAATGCGTGAGTAGTCACATTAAGTTTAGTAAATGATCATACAAATGATTTACATCGTGTTTTAAAATTTAAATGAATTCTAATACTTTTACTGATATTTCAGGAATTTTATGGCCAAATAATTTAGATAAGAATAGGGTTCTCCTACTGTTGAGTGATGCTGCACCATATATGGTGAAGGCTGGAAAAGCCTTTAAAATATTTTACACCAATTTGAAGCACGTTACATGTTTAGCCCATGTGCTGCATCGTGTGGCGGAAACAATATGTATGAACTATGAGAACATGAATACACTGATTTCTTCCACAAAGAAGATAAATAAATGCATAAAATATAAATAGTGTTGAATATTGATTAAACTGTATTCTGAAAAGTGATAATTTAATATTCTAAACCATAAATTGACACAATATTTTCATATTAAAGATATTCCTGAAAGCTCCTGCTCGTATTGCTGCATACAGAGAGAGCTTGCCAGATTTGCCTTTGTCACCACAGCCTATTCCAACAGGATGGGGTACATGGCTAAATGCTGCAATATTTTACTGCAATAATTTCGAAGCATTTAAGTCGGTAAGAAATCATTAATCTGGCTATAGGTTAAGGAGCAAACGTAATGATTTTTTAAAATTTAATGTCACTGATTAGGCATAATATCACTTAATTGAATTATTTTTTCAGTTTTAGGTCATAGACAGTTTTCCAGTAGACGACGCTGCTTACATTAAAGATGCACAAGTGGAATTCAGCAAACAGAATGTGCAGCAAGACTTAATGTATAAAATCAAATTTTGGCAAATTGCCTGTTACGATAACGAAGTTGGAAGCTCCAGGTCTACCCCTTGTCGAATCTTTAGCTGTTATTGAAGACATTCAAACATGTCTGCAATCATTGCACGGAGAAGTAGCTGCGACAGCTAGAGATAAGCTGAACAGAGTCATCCAGTCAAATCCTGATTTTGAATTCATGGGGCTTATAAAAGATATATTGTATGGTGAAAATGCAAAAGATGTACAATTTGACCTCACTTTGTCACAAATGTCTTCATTTAAGTATGCACGTCTCACTACTTGTGACGTAGAAAGATCATTTTCTGTGTTTAAAAATGTACTGACAGATAAACGGATGAGCTTAATTGAAGACAATTTGGAGAAATGAGTTGTCGTAGAATGGTTCAAAAGGAATCGAAAATGTAACCATGTGAACTGAATTTTGATAGAGCATGTTTTCCACATTATTGTGCATGTTTTGTAATATGATAGTGCATGAATGCATGCATATTTTGAAATTTGATAGTGCATGGAAATCCAGGCTCTACTGATTAGAATTGTGTGTGATCCCATGTGTGATATATCATTGTAATCAGCTTGAATCAGCGGACCAGGTACTGCAGGTTTCGACCTCCATCGGGAACATTCCAGAACATCGGTGTATAGTGAATGCACACTCATATAAATCTTTTTTTCATCTTTTGTTAGTTACTGCATGCCAGTTGAGACCAGAGGCTACACAAAATGGAGGCACAGTTAAGTGCGTTCTTTGATTTGATGATGATGATGAAGAAGATGGAAGAAAATCAAAAGAAGATGGAAAGCAATCTAAAGGAGATGAAAGACGGGCGAAAGAAGGCCAAAAAGTGACGATGGAGAAAATGGAAGAAGGCCAGAAGAAATTAGAAAACATAGAGACAGATCGAGCAGCGTCACCACGAGATAAAGAATATTCTGCTGGCAGAAATAACTAAAGTGAAAGACTAACTTGAAGGTAAGATAGGGATGGTTGACGAGAAAATAGCTACGGTCAATCAAGAATTCAACGCTATTTGCCAGGACCTGAAGCGAGAAGTTGCACTGTTACGCGATAAATGTACGTGACAGGACCTATGTGGTGGGGCCATCGTCTGCAGTACCGAGTTTGACCAAGGTGATGCCACCAACGTTCGATGGGAAGGTACCATGGAATACGTACCTGCAGTTCGAGGTGGCCTGTTTTGCTAACCACTAGAGTGAAAGGAACAAAGCTACAGCCCTTGTCGTGGCTCTTGAGAGGAGAAGCCCTCACTGTAGTACAGGCATTACCAGAAGGTGCTCAGAACAACTACATCGCGCTAGTAGCTCAAATGGACGCCCCTCATGGAGATGACCACCTACAACAGGCGTACCAGACCCAGCTTCGAACCAGAACTCAGAGGATGACGGAGACATTTCAGGAATTCGGGACAGATATCGCCTGTCTCATTTGCCTGGCGTACCCATCAGCACCATAAGAGTTCCTTGAATAGCTAGGTAGGCAGACCTTCATAGATGGATTACGCTACCCAGATACTCAACAGGCCCTTCGCCTAGCCCGCCACAAAACTCTAGGGGAGCCCCTCTCGGCCATACGTTGGAGTTTGACGCCGCAAAGCAGGCATCGAGACTACAAACTAGGGTCTACTGCCTGGAAGTGGACGAAACTCTGCAGTCGCAGGACGATAAGTCCCTGACCGACTTCCTCGAAGTTATGGGGAAGGTTCTATGAAGCCAAGCGGAACCCAGTGAACGAGGCAACAGAACAACGCTCAAGCCATCGGGTACCTCGAAGCCCTCTCACCTGTTGTAATTGTGTGGTACCAAGGGCCATACAAGCTGGAAATGCGAAGACCGTTGAAGACGGGAGCCTCCATCGGTGTTTGGCACTGCCACTAAAATTGCTCACAATCTGAGTAAAAACAAGGACAAATTGTTCCCACTTTTACATCCTGGGGTTTACGAAATTCCCTGTACTTGCGGTAAGGTATACATCGGCCATACATGCTGGTCCATTGGTACCCGTATCAAGGAACATGAACGTAATATTTGTCTCAACCAGCCAGACACATCGGCAATAGCTGGGCATGCTCTATGTTCGGATCATGATGTCATGTTCCAACCCTGGATTATACGGGAAGCTGTGGAAATACGTAGAAATTCTAACAATTTCAACAGGGACACCGGCTATCAATTAAGTAATACCTGATTGCCAGCCATTAAGGATTTATGTATGTAGTTCCCTTTCCTGTCCCTTCAATATTGTTATTTCGTCTCGGTGTTTTCCAAATTCGTACGTTCCTCATCGCCAGGTGTTTCATTCCAGGCTTGGGTCATGTCATACACCTGTCAGTGTCATATGTTATGTACACATGTTATGTGACCCTCTTAGACTGATTCTGATGGTTCTGTGAGCTTCCGCTTCGAGCGCTAGCTGGTGATGAATTAACGTACCATTTCCACTTCTATTATAACGTCTAAATTTCAAAAAGTCATTGTTTAGGAAGCCTTTCTCGTGGACAGTCGAGATTTTCTTCTGATGACGCAGAGCACAGTTCTCTGCGAAACGTAAAGAATTTCACCTTATTTTCTTGACATGGCATAAGCCCAAAAGCCTATACAGTATCATGTCTATAAGTACAGGCCTTGAAAGCATCAATGGCAAAATAATGATATTGCTTTTACGTCCCACTAACTACTTCTAAAGGTTTTCAGAGATGCCGAGGTGCCAGAATTTTGTCTTGCAGGAGTTCTTTTACGTGCCAGTAAATCTGCCAACATGAGGCCGACATATCTGTGCACCTTCAAATACCACCGGACTGAGCCAATATCAAACTTGCCAAGTTGGAGTCAGAAGGCCAGCGCCTCAACTGTCCGAGCCAATCAGCCCGGCAATCTCACATTGGTTTGACAGAACTGAAAATCTTCAAAGTTATATACAGTAGAACCTCTGTTAATTGGAACAAATGAGTGGGGGTGGGGGGAAGATGGTTTTGGGTAATAAATAACATTTCATTTTTAGAGGTTACGGAACATTTCTTTGACGTTTTAAGTAAAAGTAAATGAAGGCAATACATATAAAATGTTACTACTGCACTAAAGAAAGAGGCAAAACAAACCATGTTGGCAATAGAGAAGTAAAGGAGGCAGTCACTGTCGGAGGCCAAGCATTCTGCTACTCATTCCCTTTGTCATAACATAGCAAGCAATGGAACTGCTGAAAGTGCTGAAAGAGCCAAAACACACGAAGTTAGCAATAGAGAAGGGAAGGAGGCATTCAAGGTCAGAGCCCACACTTTCCGTTACTCGTCCTTCTTTGTCATAATGCAACAAGACAGTTCCTTTTAACCAAATATATTTTTTCACAGTCATTTTTGTTAAACGGTATTTTGGTTAAAAGTGTTTCAGATAACAAAAGATCTACTGTATTAACTAAGTCAACACTGAAAAGAAAATGGCTTCCACTTTCACCAACAAATTAAATTAATATAAAACCATTTGCTTGTCTTGTCCAATGAAATTATGGTTTGTGGTCATGGTGTGGATTAGTGCAGCTACGTCCTAGTTCGTGAATCATGGGCAACGGCTAATTGCCTAGTAAGTGGTACTGAGAGTCTGCTATGGAATGGGAGTGGTCATCTCTGACATATTCTGAGTCAAGGCCCACCTTGTGCTCAGGTGGCTAGGACTATAAAATCCACTGTTGGTCCCTAAGCCATTAGAGGAGAGATCCTCACTGGGATTATGTGTAAATAAGGATAGCATCCTGCTTCACAGAATTTAAATCAATCATGCTTAGAATTTTTTTATTTTACAATTGGCTTTACGTCGCAAAGACACAGATAGATCTCATGGCAACGATGGGATAGGAAAGGGGTAGGAGTGGGAAGCAAGTGGCCATGGCCTTAATTGCCTGGTGTGAAAATGTGGGAAACAACAGAAAACCATCTTCAGGACTGCCGACAGTTGGGTTAGAACCCTCTTATCTCCCGAATATTTGATAGTGGCCGCACTTAAGCGACTGCAGCTATCATACTCGGTAGAATGTTTTTAAGCAGGCTTCGGACATACGGGAGTAATGGAGTCCCACTCCCTTTTGACAGGTGAGGGACTCCTTGGGAATAACATTGCGAACAAAGTGGAATCTGATAGGGAGCTATCAATATTAATGAGGCTTATGGAAGAAAGAAAGTAGAACTCGCTGAGTCAGCAAACAAGGATGCATCAGGATGTGTTAGGAGTTAATGATATTTGGGTAAGGTGAGATTAAGAGGAAGAGATAGGAGATTATAAAATGTACTTAGTGGGTGTTAAAAGGGGAAGGGCAGAATGTGGAGTAGGAATGCTCATCAGGAATACTGTAGCACTCACCATAGTTCCTGTCAGGTACATAAATAAGCAAATGATGTGGGTAAATTTGGCTGTTGGAGAAATTAGGACGAGAATTGTCTTAGTGTAATCACCATGTGAGGGTGCAGATGATGATGATGATGATGTTGACAAGCTTTTATGAAGCACTGAGTGATATCATGTCAGTCAACAGCAAGGATAGGATAGTGCTAATGGACGATTTCAATGCATTATTTAGAATAGAATTGAAGGATACAAAAAGGTGACTGGTAAATGTGTGCAAGATAGGGAAGCTAATAGAAGTGGAAAGGTTTTGCTGGACTTCTGTGCTAGTATGGCATTAGCAATTACAAATACATTCTTCAAGTTTAAGGCTATTCACCGCTACACATGGAAGGGTAGGGACACCAGATCCATAATAGACTATATCAAAACAAACTTTGAATTCAGGAATTCTGTTACGAATGTGTGGGTTTTCTGGGGATTTTTCAATTATAAAGACCGCTATCTGATCTGTAGTGAACTAAGTATCTCTAGGCCTAGGATAGAGAAAGTGAAATCTGTCCGCAGATGAATAAGAGTCGAAAATTTCCAGGATGAGGAAATTTAGAAGTACATGTATATGATTTGTGAGAAGTTCCCAACAATGGGCAGTAAGCAGGTTCAGGGTATAGAAAGAGAATGGGTGACATACCGAGTTGTTGTAACAGTAACAGCAAGCGAACACCCAGGAACATCTGTGTAAAGGTGGGAAAAAGCAGTAAACGTTAAAAGAAATGGTTCCAAACAAGGACTGATGCAGACAGGGAATTGTATGTAGATAAAAGAGAGCGTAACAAATAGCATACCTGTCAACTTTCCAAATGACTTATCAGTAAAATCCCCGTACTTCAAAATATGTGGGAACCCAGTGCGCTAAAATGTGGTAAAACATGACAAAATTCTTGTATTTTCTTCACTTCAGATACAAGTTTAACAGCATTAATATAAAATACTACATGCAACCGATGACATTATAATGGATAAAATATTTCACCTCAGTTAAACTAACGCAAATATCACTAAAATGCATGAATGAAATCTACTTGCACAATGTAATTTATTTATGCACACGACTAATTAAAATTTTGAAGTAAAGAGTATGTTGCTGCACAGTTATATGTACTGTACACCAGTTATTTACATTATTTACGCCATCACACGCACATCTTCTTCTGATATAACAGCTAAAGTTGCAGCTTGCTCTGCTTTCTTCAGAAAGTCAATAGAATATGTATTTGTATAACATGCTTCAGAACTTCTGGTCTTCAAAATGAAAGTGGCTTCCAGACTTCCATTGGACATCGATGACCTGAATTATGTCTAGTTCTTCGTAACACATTCATGCCACTATCCAAGTTATTGCCCATAATCAAAGTTTATTATAATTTTCATGTTCTGTATTGATGACAATATACTTATTGTAGATAAATGAGGTAATTCACCTAATCAATACAATATAAAATTAGTACCCTACTTCAATATATTTAAATCATGGTACTAGTTTCAGCTATTGATATTAGGCCATCATCAGCCATTAGCTCTTAACCTTTCAAGTGGTACTGACGGAATAAATAGTCATAGCCGCGTGGCTTCCCAAGTGGCCATGGTGGAATATTTCGTCATCATATTGTAAATGTCTTTCAGCGATGGGTATGACGACTTATTCTGTCGTATGATCCAAGATCACTTTCCTTTATGCGTGTTTGGTAGTTTCAAGCTTTGTCTACAGCAGCAGCACTCTCCTAAAACCATGTGACCAGGCGAAATACGAATTTAGGTCCTCACCAAGTACAAATACACTGATATTGTTCCTCATTGAGAAACTAAAGATCACATGTTTCAAGAAAATATTCACTGAAAAGCAGTTACAAGACATGAAGCATGCTACAACACAATTGTACACAAGAACAACTGAAGCAGTTACAAGATGTGAAGCATGACACAATGCAGTATGTACACCGGAATAACCTTACAGGTATTTAAACATGAACATTTCTTTCAGGGTAGGTAGTTTTTAAAGTGAAAATTGGAGGCGTCCATGTCAATGCTTCCTTTTATTCTGTGATACCCTGATTATTAATTCCCCTTTCCAAAGATTGGCAGGTCTGCATCAGCCTCAGATGATAGATTTACTGGCATGTAGAAGAACTCCAGCACCTTGGTGTCTGGGATATAAAACCAATAACATAATTATTATTATTTCCTGATCATTAGTAGTGGACCCTTAACTGCTCAACGGTACACTGACATCATGATAGTGCCATATGTGCACGAGGCAACTTGGAGAAAATGCAGTATTCATGCATTTGGAGATTCCTGCAAGAGGGCCACATGCAACGAATGGAGTGGCCATCCTGAATTCTGGAGATAAATCCAATTAAACAAGTGTGGGACTAAATGGAGCATTGCTTCAGAGTGAGAAATCTGCCACTCCAAGCACTTATAAGACCTTGAAGACTAATTGGAAGAGAGGGGACATCTGCTTCAACTGTCCGGCTCCGTGACTAAATGGTTAGCGTGCTGGCCTTTGGCCACAGGAGCCCGGGGCTCGATTCCCAGCAGGGTCGGGAATTTTAACCATAATTGGTTAATTTTACTGATACGGGGGGCCAGGTGTATGTGTCGTCTTCATCATCATTTCATCCTCATCATGATGCGCAGGTTGCCTACGGACGTCAATTGAAAGACCTGCATCTGGCGAGCCGAACTTGTCCTCGGACACTCCCGGCACTAAAGGCCATACGCCATTTCATTTTTCATCTGCTTCAACTGAACATGCAGCACCTTGTCTGAAGGAGAGAAGGTGTTGTGAAGCTTTTATTCATGCCAGAGGAGGCTATGATCCTTATTAACCCTTCGATGCTGACCTCCATACTGTACATCACATACATCTCCTTTTCAGCACGTGCTGCTGACCTATATTTGTGGTATAGATCCATGTAGGCCTAACTTAATTTTATTATAGCTTGTAAAGTTTTTAAAGCTGTCAAGATGGAAATGGTGTATCTTTGAAGCTGTAGATCTCTGCCTTCCTTCTATCTATGACCACCTTTCCACTGTTATGCATGTTGATGTGATTTGATGAGATTTCCTGTCATTCTTTCAACGCCTTGAAACCTCTTACGATTAGTAATTACTTGGCTTGCTGTCACTTCGAGGTATGATATTGTGTGGCGCAGAAACATGGCACAGCGTAGTTTGAATAAATCAGATTATAACAACACTACAGCAGACTGAACTGAGTGAAGTGAGAGCAGGTGCATAACTTAAGGAATGGGAATGAATAGTGCCCAAGACCAGGTAAAGGACGATGAAACATACCAAAGTACATGCTCTCTTCATCATGAACTAATCATTCCATTAACCTGGGATTTGTGCTAAATGAATCTTTGAACTATTGTGTCAGTTCTTCCGCTCAAAGTTTCTGAGGCATTGATTAACCCTAGATTTCACAATTTTGAAAATGAGACAAAGTTTCTCACAGTGCATTGGCACTGCCAGTGGCTCCAAGTAGCCTACGCAGCGGTGTCCACGGTATGCACTAGCCATGTGTCTCGGTAGGTGTGCTTTTTACCAACTGATGAGCCGAATTTAGCACACTGGGGCAAAATGCTGGCAACCAGGAATGAGTTAGCTGGAAAATTTATAATGTCCAATAACGGACCAACTACATTCGTAATATGTCACTTTCATTCCATATAAAATATACAAGTTCTCTTCTCTATTAGTAGACTGTACGATAAAAAAGTCATTGATGTAAACTACATTTTTTTAAAGTCTCTACTGTAAATACTTGAAAATAATCTGAACTAAACTGTTGTAACAGTGAATTTTTAAAGAGATTGCTGAATTTTCTTAGTGCTCACACATGAATCACCTCTGTTTGCTATGTAAAGCGGCATTGAAATGTTCCGCCTCACTGTGGGGTTAAGCAGCTTCATTATCGTGTAGCCATTTTGGTGTGTGACCAGGAACCACTTTATTATGACGTGCAATGTTGTCATCTACTGTATGTAGAATTCAAACAAGGCTTTTTCATTTTAATTCTTAATTGCTGCTGAAATGAATTTGTTTTCATTGTGTTTCTGTTTTTATTTTAATATGCATGTGTATTTTGGAGGTATGAACGTATAAAATAGTAATACTTTTTTTAAAAAGACGTATTTCCAGTCTTTATTTTTAAACTCCCTGCAAAAAAAAAAATTCTACATTGAGTTGGTGAAACTCCAGTGGCTGTATCAAGCATGTATAGCATTTTAAAATGCAAGGTTGATGTTTGAAGGAATACTTCACTTCTAGTAAAGAGACATTGTGCATTTTTATCAACTAACATTGCTTTTTACGATATTTTTACATTACGGTAGCTAGAAAAGATCATGGTTAGTGAAACTTCAGATCATTAGAATTTCTTGGTATTCTTACGTATCAAGTCTGCTCATAAGTGATCGTATTTTTGAAATTTTCTTATTTTTTATGTTTTGAGATTTTGTCTGATTTCTTTTTCATTCATTAAGTCAGCAAGCATAAACGTATACTTAAGAAACCTAATTTTCTTTTCTCCAGGTCCATCAGCTCATGCTCAGAGATCGTCATAGAACAGAAACCTACAAGCAGGCAATATTTTCTCTTCAAGAATGCATTAAAGATAAAGTAGTAATGGATGTTGGAACCGGGACAGGTATTGATGTATATTATTTATTATTTCTTTCTTCTATTACTTTACACATCTATTTAGGATGCAGGTTCAACTTTAAGAATAATATTGATTTTTGAGCCACTATATTGGATTCATAATTTCAGTGATCTGATAAATATGTTATTAATAATTAGCTTGATTAAATTCAGATTTTTTCACACACCATCCTAATTTATTGTTTACTCTCCTATATAGTATATTTTGCACAAATAAGGTAATATATTACTTTTCAAAGGCAGTTATCTTTTCCATTTGTTCATATAATTTTAATTCCATTATACTAAAATTTAAGCAGACTGACCCTTGCGATATCATTGACTTAATCTAACATCTGAAAATGGAAAACAGATCCTCAGGTTCAGTGGAAAATTCTCAAACACTGATAGAATGCAAATTATGTCTTGAGTTTTACCGCAAGAAGTATACACATTCACAGTAGTTGTTCTCACAATGAAAGCTCAAATGAGACACATAATTCATATAGTGAAACAAACTATCACAGAATCCAATGTAACAACTAAAAACCTGAACAGTGTACCTCCATCATTGAAGAAACATGAGCTATGCGGGGGGTTTTCAAGAGTATATATTGCCAACTAGTTCGATCTTGCGCTGAAGCTCATAGGAACTACATCAGTCAACTCCATCAAATGTCATCTTGATGAATCCCAGCAATACTGATTCTGTAGCTCCATTCCTACACTGTCCATGACAAAAAATATTTTAGATATCTCACATGTTAAAACGGAATGTAAGGCAGCGGTTTTCAACCTCTTCTCCCCTGAACTACAATATTCTTTCCACTGCACCTTTGTGGGATAGCTAGTGAAAACTATCAATATTTTGACATTTAATCTAAAAATCTGTGAAAAAATACACTAACCAACGAACAAGCCTTATTGCAGCTCTGATGGCATCACACAAATTTGTGAATAGTTTCGTCCGTATGACCCACGCATTGAAAACGCCTACACCTACATCTGTGTTTCAAAGAAATGTCCGCATCCATACACACAAAGTGCAGTATGAAAAACCATTTCTAAGTTACAAAAAACAGAACATTTAATGTACTTCGCTTCCTAATGTTTTTGAAAATTAAAAACTAAAAAAAAGAAAATTATAAAAAACAAAATATAATGAATAAAGTATATCGTATTTACTCGTGTATTAGACCCCTTTGCATATTACCCCCTCCCTCACTGGCTTTACGATATGAAGAAAATGAAAAAATAAATCTTGCAT
Source organism: Anabrus simplex (assembly GCF_040414725.1). NCBI lineage: Eukaryota > Metazoa > Arthropoda > Insecta > Orthoptera > Tettigoniidae > Anabrus > Anabrus simplex. The sequence goes on along the minus strand of NC_090265.1, from coordinate 963,932,892 downwards.
AAAAGATCCCCCCACCCCCCAACGTAATTCATCAGAGAAGAATAACGTTTCCACTTCGTAGCGGGTACAAGCCTTATTGCAGCTCTGATATCATCACACATATTTGTGAATAGTTTCGTCCGTACGACCCACACAATGAAAACGCGCGTCTAAGTAATCTACATCTGTGTTTCGGAGATAAAAAATTTTCGCCTCCAAAGCGTAGACCTTCTGCACCTGTGATGACGTCGCTCAAATAGGTGAATAGTTTTGTGTCTGACCCGCTCATTGCAAGCATGCATCAGTCATGCTTTATGTCTGTGATTTGTAGTTAAGAATGTCAACCAGCGTAATGGTTAGCACAATTGGCTGCCATTCTCTGGAGTCTGAATTCGATTCCCGGTACGGCACTGCCAGAGATATACGAATGGCAGGAAGGTTGATATGTGGTAAAAATGGTACATGTAACTCCTTCCACTGAGGGTGTGTCTAAAAATAGCTGCACCACCTCGGGATGAGGAAACAAGTTTACTTTAGTTGAGAAATATTCACGGTTCTTGCTATTAATATATATAGGTATTTTTTGGAGAGAAGTGAGTTTAAAACGTGATAAAAACAATCCATTCATAACAATTGTTTTACCCTCGAATGAACCTAAGAAATAATAATAATAATAATATTACGTTCCCACTTACTTTTAATGATTTTTGGAGACTCCAAACAGAACGTACTATACGTTTAAAAAACAACGAACGTACAAAATTAAACATTGTGATAATAAAACGTATTGCCGCCACACCTGTAGATATCCATAAATGCGGCAAACTTTCTGTTATTTATTTTTTCCGTCATGGAACTTTTGGCACTATCCGGGCACTTGATAGCATACCTAACCTAAACAATGCGTTTTATCTCATTTACAGCTGTTTAGGTAAGTCCTGATGTGACAGATGTAGAGAATAAGCATGAAATATACTTAAAAAATAAGGGTCTGGCTTTCAACAGTCGCAGTTATCAAAAGAATGCTTCCAGTCACTATGTATTATATTTGAAAGTACAACTTCTAACATACGCTAGTTATCAGCTGTTGGTTTGGCACGCTTTCTACAGCATGGCTTTATTCGGAAAGAGTGGCTTCTGCTATGCATACACCAACTGGGAATATCAGAGACCATGTCCAGAAACCATTTGGGAATAGATTCACACTGTTTGAACTCTATAGTTGGAAATAAAACGATTTTTAAAAGGTTCAAAAAGACGGGACCTCGAATGTTCTCGACTGCAATGCGTGACTGACGAGAGGCAGTGAATTGGTATTACAATGTGCCAGTAGCAAAGTTGGCAGCACAAAACAATAATTCAAATTAAAGCAGTGATCAAGTTTACTGTGGTAGGCCTACTGCTCAACTGACAGGGAGCAAATGGCTGGCCATTAACTTATTTTGTATCAAGATTGCATAATATGGTAATACGATACCCTTATCTCTTTTCTCTGCAGGGTCGAGTATGAAGTGAGATGAATCTTTGTAGCGAGTTTTTACGACCGTATGCCCTTCCTGACGTCAACCTCATCAGAGGAATTCATGAGATGAAACAAATAACGTGATATGAGTAACTAAAACTGACTTTATTTACTTTATATGTAGGCCTAAAAGTCGTGTTATTGTATTTTTACATTTAAATTTACTGCCTTCCAATGAAAATAGCCAGTAGAACTCAAATACATTCAAGATTTGTTAAAGAATAATGTAGAATATTTACATGTACAATTTATAGCTTTTCGTAGCCTGTAAGTCGTTCATTGCACAAAATTTGAGGTTATCGCTTATTGGACCCTCCTTTACATTTTTTGGCTGTAAAAGTGGGGGGGGGGGGGGAAAGGGGGTCTAATACACGAGTAAATACGGTATTTGACCTCAGAAACTTTATTATTGTCAAACATAATTTTGTTTCTTGTTACATGACTTGTCAAATCTGGGCACTAATTGAAATAAGCCACTCTAATTTCCTTCTCTACGCACAGTCTTGATCTGTACTTGGTTTTTATGACAACCACTGCTGAAAACCCACACTCGCAAAGGTGGGAAGTTGCAAATTGTATTAATATCTTCAGTGCTCTCTTGCTCATGCTTGCGAACTCTTGTCTTACAGAATATCAAAATGTTGGCAACACCATGCATGGAATTCACTTTTAGTGAAGAATCTGATAAAAGTTCTATCAGTTCTTCCTCTTCTACAGTCCTGAAGTCTGAAGGAGAATCTGTAGAGATGGGATTTTGAACCCATTGATACTTGTCAGTTTTCAGAAAAGCATTATTTTTTATTTTTTTAATTACAAATTGTTGTACATCGCATCAATACAGATAGGTCGTATGGTAACTATGAGATAGGAAAGGGCTAGGAATGGGAAGGAAGTGACCATGGCCTTAATTAAGGAACAGCCTCAACATTTGCTTGGAGTGCAAGTGGGAAACCACGGAAAAACCATAGTCAGGGCTGCCGACAGTGGTGTTCGAATCCACTATCTCCCTAATCCAAGCTGATAGCTGCGTGACCCGAACAGCACAACCACTTCCTGGGTAATAGTATGTTTGAAAATGAATACTGAATTGAGATAAGTGTCCTTCAATTATGGAAACAATACCTGCAGTAAAGCCTTTTTATTTTATCTGTTATGAAATGCTGTAAACATGGAAAGTACTCCATATCCCCTCCTTCATTTTGAAGGCCAAAACTGTCAATAAGCTGAATCAAATGGATTGCACTTCCTTGCTAAGACTTTTTCACCGTGTTCAGTTTTGCAGAAAGATCACTGTGTCCAGAAAGCACTTAGCACTGATGTGGTTTTCTTCTAGATAACAATAGATTTCTTGCCTAATTTAAAAAACACACAATTATAACCTCAGGAAAGCCATGGAGTGCTGCTATAAAATAAGGGAGACCTATGTTCAGCCCCCATATCTTGGCACATTTTACTGCAAAATGTAGCTTTAAGAGGTCGAGTTTCAATTAACTTCACCACATTTATGACAGTTCACAGGACGTCATTCATATCAACATTCTGTGCAGGTTTCCAAGACAAGTTCGTGCATGATCCAATTCACACAAACATGCAGTTCCTTGAGAGAAGGCAACAAAAGTAAATAAAATGGAAGGGGGGAATATATGAGGGCAAGTCAATAAGTATCTGCAAATTTGCTCTAATTATCTTTAGGTTGGCTCTATGGCGTTGTGTGCTCACTAGCCACTAGATGGAAGCGTTGTCTACATCTGAGCATTGTCAGATGAGTACAGCTTGCGCTGTTGTGACGTAAAGATGGTTGCGCCACTCTCTGTTTGCATCAAGGAAGAACAGCTTTCCGTAATCCGTTTTTTGTGGTCTGAGGGTGTACCAGGAGCGGAAATTCGTAGAACAGTCACTCATCTGTTATTCAGAATCATATCATGCACTTGTTCAATATTGGCATCAGTTACGGCTGCGCATGGACACCTGGATCTTTCCTCATCGTCCACGCTCGTGCGACCCCTTTTGAACTATTCAGTCCACTGATAAACACTTCGCTGTGGCAAAACATTGTCCCTGTATTGTGCTGAAAGTCCATCAGGAAAATACTATAAAAAGAAGCAGATCAAGAAAAGTAATTCTGATGGGCTAACTTACAAAAAATTTTAATATCCTAGACAAGCTAGTAAAGGGAATCCACGTAACAAAAAAAAAAAGTTATAACTGAACTTGCGCAATTTAATTTCCATTATAATTATAACTGAAGAAAATGTGGTGGGGAATATTAAACTGAGTCTTTAGACTGTTCCTGAGTAATATATTAGTCTGTTTGGTGCTAGCAGTGTACATTTACTTGATAAATACGATAAGGTGTGCAAATTTAAATTTAAGAATTTCATTTTATCATATTGAACTGAGAACATAAGAGAAGTAACTTAAAGGGTCCACCTTTTCAATACAAAAAGAATGTTATAATGGTTAAGTTACAGCATTTTACTTGGGACTAGTTTCAACGCTGTTGTGCATCATCTTCAGCCAAAATATGAGAGCAGGCAAGGGTACATATATACTCTGGCCGTTTAAGCCACGACTAACATATTAGAGGCACGAGACCCCCTCAGGGGTGCTCAGTAAAGGACTGACATGTTCCATAAAAAAAATGGTGTGGATCAAGGAAATGGGCAGATATCCGTAAATAATGAACCATCGAAATACAAATTAATGGTGGATAATTTATTCCAAAATAATTCCGTCCTTCTAAAAATTATGATTGTGTGAGATGATCACTAAAAGTTTAATCTTACGTTAACTCTTGCATTACATCCAAAAATGAAAGCAAATGGGATGGTACATGTTAATTAACTCTTATTAATTCTGACAAAAAAAATTGTTTTCATAAAAGTCACATTTTATCGAATATTATTTTGAATGTTATATTTGATTTTGCTTAGAGAATGATGCTTGTGCGCATGTCAAATCATGCTGGAAAATCTGGAACACGATTTTAAATGCTTAAGTTAAATGACTGGTCAAAAGATGAAAAAAAAAAAAAAAAAAAAAAAAAAAAAACCCAACTTATTTTCACTTACTAATTATTTCTCCAATTTAACTCGACCTTTCAGTGATTATCTGTTCAGTGTAACAGCATACACGTGACATTACGTGATAAAAGTAAGCAAGAAAGAGGAATGAAAAAAAAATTAATTTAAATTAAATCTTCAACCATGTGTCATGACCTTAACACAACGCCCAAACTCAAAACAACGATGGTAACACACACATCAATAATTCACAATAAAAATAAAATCACTCAACCTGTGGAAAGAACAGAATAAAAATGCACGAAATAAGTCTCCCATTACCATCATCCACCAAGGAAAGAATTGTAACCAACTACAACTAAGGATACTATTTTACAAATATACACACATGTCCACACGTTATCCGTTCATTTCATGGGAATGGCAGACTCCCATAAATAATGGTTTGCACCTATAAGTAATCCATCCGGTACGAATAGTCTGGGTAATGATGACTAAAAATATCGCCAATATTTGCATCGAACTCAGGACGTTACCAAAATTTAGCATATATCGAGGAGTTGATTAATATTATTCAGCTACGATTTGATATTATTGCGATGACGCTCATCCAATATGACAAAAAGGCTCTAACCATCTCATACACTCAATTTTATTTTGTAGGAAGACATGTGGTTTACCTCGTGGTTCAATATTTTATGAAGACTCTATCGCCTATGGTTCTCTCACGAAAACAACAACTCGCACATACATCAAAATGACGATAAATTATTCCTAAATATCCATTCATTATAGCACGCAACATCGCAGAAAATAGATTACATGTGCTTCTGTTCATAGAGACGCGAAGATTCACCTCCAAATAGCACATAAAATCACCATAATCCATGCCACATTTCTCCAAATGGCACAATGTGAGAGGTACAATAACGAAAATAATTCGCAACATCCGTCCAAAATATCACGGGAAAATTCTCATAAATGACTGGAACCACATGTAAATATAATAATCAGACCATGTCCTCCCTTAAAAGTATGAAATCGGATCCAAAAGAAAGTTATCCGTATCGTTAGCATAGCGTTAATATGTCAGATGAGCCTGGTGCCTCGTGCAAAATATAGCAAACACTTTTGGCAAAATACAAGAGAAATACATTCCGAAGGATGAAAATATCACGCTTACACAATCCTCAATATTATAGTAATTGAATGGAAACGTAAAATTCCTTAAAGGTTAGCTGATGGCTGATACTTAAACCAGATACTTGTCTGATGACATGACTTATTGAAACCCGCGTGGTCGATGATGTTGACATACAGTCATCACGCACCTTAAAATCGCATAGTAAGAGAAAAAATACAAATCCAATGTCGTATAACACAAGAAAATGATGTGGTAAAGATACTAGAAATCTACTCAAACTACTGTTAAGCAATAATCCCTTCAAGAAGAAAGTTAACTACTTATTACAGCTACATAGAACAGATAATACCCAGTATAAATGAAATGTCGACTTAACTTGGATGTCTTGATGACCATGGTTTTCTTCTAGGTTGGATTCATGGCATTAGGACGCTGTTGGCCTTGGTTCTGGCGTTTAGTACTGCATCCTGATCTGGGCGATGTCTCCAGGGCACACAAATTTCTTACTGTAGTTCTTCATTGCCGTGGCCGGTATCGAACTCGTATTGCTTGAGGTGCACTGAAACTTTCACAAAAATATTAGTACATATTCCCCACTCGTGGTTTCACAATTGATATGTAATGATACGTACGTTCTTCCCAGACACTATTGACGTCTGTTATGATTTTTAGATGGTCTGTTAAACCGCACATAAATGACACTGATCTCTTCGTGGTGCGAGTAACAGCTGTCCAGGTCTGTAGAAGACCTCCTTGCGTAGTAGTTCCCGAGCAACACACGCAGCCAGCAGAAACAAGAGAGAGTGAGAATATTCTAGTGCAGGTTCGCCACCTATCTTCTGAGCTCTGACGTCACACCTCGTGATTCAATTGACTTCCTGAATTCCTCGACGTTGTAATTAACATGTCCCCTAATTTCTTGTTAATTAATTTTATATAATTAATTCCATAATTAATTTAATTTCCAAATATTATTATTCAGGCCTTCTTGAAATGGGATATCACAGCTTTTACGCACACTTGTTGGAGAATGTTTATTAGGGCGTCGAATCTGAAGTTGTAATATGCCGAAAGATTTTGAATGCAATACTTGTCGTGGGTGAAAAGTTCAACCGGATTAAAATTTTTCCCATCTTCTCTTGCGGTGATAACATTGTCTCTCACCCCTCAACAGGTTACACAAAAGATAAACAAAAAATCATTCCTTTGAATTCCCCTGCCGACACTCCGCGCGGGACACCTGGGGTACAGTCCGGTCTTATAAAAATCACTGCCAGTTACAATAGACCTAAAATGTCACAGTACATACATATGCAATACACAAAATATTGTAACATTATGCTTAAATAGGATTAAAATGGGGATTATAATGAAATAGTAACTTGATTTTCAATCACAAGTTCAGAACTTGACAGTCATTATCAGAACAACACATGAAATGGAAAGTGAATTAAAATAAGAATGGGATTATACAATCTTAAGAACTTAACAATCATAGTTTGTAACAACACATATAACACTCTAAAATTTAATTTGCTTTAAGTCCAAGTTGAACTTGGCAGTCTAAGGTTCGACTTTTGAGTCACAATTTTCATTAAATAAAATCACTCTTTGACTAGAAATATGGTGAATATTTTCATTGAATAAAGAGTTTTGTCGCCTTTTAACCAGAAGTACAATATTCCATATGCACAAGATGTTCCTCTGAGAGCTTTGAAGTCAGTGTTACATTGCGGATGTGCTGTTGCCATTGGTCTAATGTTTAATGTTGTAACATAACGTGTGAGGTGGGGACCATGTTATGAACCAAAAAGTTCACAGTTCAATGTGGGACCTGCAGTATAAAAGGAAGGGGGATATTTATAAAAGTTGGAAACTATGAGAAAAAAGACCTTGAGCTATAATTGAATGAGACTCACCTCAGGCAGCATATGCTGTGGCGTGTGGTGAAGAAGGAACTGAGCGTGATGACAAGCTTGGGTCAAGGAAATGGCTAGTGCTGGGATAGGAAGGGAGAGGGAAAGGAGGAGGAGCAGCAGAGGAGGTATGAGGAAGGGAACGAGGGAGGGGTTATGCGGTGAAAGTGCGTGGCACGAAAAAGTATTACACATAATATGAAAGACAGATCTACTATTCAGAATTTTAATATTTTCGAAAAATGCAATAAGAAAATCAAACAAGATTTTTAGTTTTTCGGAGATATCATTTAAATTTAGGTTTGAATTAAGGTATTGATCTAAATGAATATAGCAGTTTTCAGTAACATCCAGTGAAGGACCTTTATTTAGAACTTCTGGTACCTCAAGATCTTGATCTATTTCAGTAAAGTTATGTTTAAATTCTTTCGTTTGTTGGCCTGCTGCAGAAAATCTCTTATGCTTTATATCATTGATATATTCTGCATATCTGACTTTTAAAACTACATCCAGTTTGACCTAGGTACGAACTATTGCAGTCTTGACAAGAAAACCTTTAGACTCCTGGTTTAGAAAATTAACTACTTTTATTTATTGATGTGGAGTTATGCAGGATCTCCGTACTTCTATTGCTAGTATGAAAGGCTATTTTAACATTACGTTTTTTGAAAACATTAGTGACGTCGTATATACTTCTGTAAAGGTGTGCCATTGCATTTTCCGTAATGTTAAAAAATGTTGCCAAGTTGGATGAATAAAGTTACGCGAAACAAAATTTATGTAGAGCAAACGCAAATTATAATGTGATTCAGAAGTCCACAGGGGCCAAACTTAGAAAATAAGAGCATAATCGATATGGCAGTGGAGGAAAAAAACCCAGGAAATACGAGGCAGATTGTTTTAAAAAAAGCTATTGTTATAATTTACTACTAACTAAGAAAAAGCAAATGGAGGACAAGGTTGTCAATGACATTTAATCGCAAGAAAATAAAATAAAAATCTATATAGGTATTCTTCAAACAAGAAAGAAAAATAGAAAACTTAGAGAAGTACATTTATTATAAAGAAGCAGTTTTCTCACGGTAAAAGAAGAGAGAAGCTAAATAAGTGAAGCAAGTTGACTTACGAGAACCAAAGTAGCAATTACCGGCAGAATACCAACATTGCCGAGCAAATTTCAAATGATAAATTCAGAAAGGAAGAAGAATAAAGAAAAATAACACAACAGAAAACGAGCAAATATCCAAACCTAGCTCTCTTATAAATACAATAAGGACTGAAGCAGTATTGAAGCTAATATAATACAATTGAAAGCAGTTATCATTGGATATTGAAATCAGAAAAGCAAGTATTCTGTTAACCTAAGCTCAAACCTGAAGAATGACATAATGTGCAACTAGATGTGCAGTAGGCAGTCTTGGAGATCTATACGTCACGATGGATCCAGCCCACATGATGCAGAATGTGAAACCAGCTGATCTTTGGTTTCCAACCGGCCGAGTGGAGCAGCTCTAGATTGGATGGCTGATGAATCGTCCTGAATTGGAGAATGACAAGCTGAGTTTTCTTAAATTACATCTCTTAATTGAATTAACGCAAAACAATGTTTGGAAATTGTAGCCTACGTTATGTACCTGTAGTGTTGATATATTCAGTGAAGTGTAACCTCAAAGTTAAGCTCTCGCGAATAAGATATGTTAGAATCAATATATAGTTTTGAATAATCGACAGTGTGTATAAATGAGAATACAATGCAATAACTATGGTAATCTTGCTATTGATATCAGGAATAGGTAGAGTTTACTATGCCAGAAAATGATCAGTTATTGAGAATTGGATATTATGAATGGATCGATTAACCTAACGAGTATTTGGAAATCAGAATGATATGGTTAGGTAGAGATATGCAGTAGATATGTGTTGTCTTTGTCAGTGGTAAAACAAGAAGGAATATTATGGTAGACTAGAAAGTTAGATATCATCATGATGAGATAATATGTGATCCAGTAAAGTGGTTGAGTGTTATACATAAGTGGTTGAGTATTATACATCGAGGGAAATGTGTCTGTGAGAAGATATTTAAGAGGAAATGGCTACGTTAAGAAAGTATTGTTGAAATAAGTGAGCTACTTGTTTTATTGAAGGGAATTAATAATCGTCAAAGAGAATTGCTGTGAGGAAGGCACAGAAGAGATGGAATTAATGAGAAATATGTGTAGCTTAAGACTGGATCTTGTACAGGCAGTACTGAGATGAAAGGAAACCTCATTGAGGGAGCAAAGAAGTATAATGTTGACATATCTAACCTAGATTAGTGAATGTGAAGTAAAGTCCATCTTATTATAACCATGTCCATGAAATAAAGTTATATATGATAGGAGTTACCCATGATAAACATCCCGTATGTGTGTTTCATATGATAGTATACAGCGTATATGGTTGAAATGATCAATATTGATATCAGTAGTCATAATTAAGCTGTTCAGTGGGTGTAAAGAACTGAATATACGTAAGAGGAGAATTATACTACTTTGATAGTTGAGCATATATTTTCAGATGTGAGCCGTAATCAATTAAGAATGAATAGAATTAGAATTCTGTTAAAGATTTTCATTTTTTGATATTATGACATATGATTGAAGTAGTCAAATAAAGTACGATTATGCTAATAGATGCAAGATTTTGCTTGGCATATCATTAGCATATCATTCAAAGGTAGTCATGATAAATAATCATGTTGGAAAAACAATTTAGCAGTCAAGAATAATTTCAAGATTTAGGAAACTGATAGATGGATTCTAAACAAGATTGTTTCAAGGAAAGTCAGCATGTCTGTGGACATTATTTAAAAGAAGTAAGTTCAGTCACCGGAATAGAATGTCATAATTATGGAGCGGATTTTTATGTGCTAAAAATGTGAAAAATATTTATTTTTTATGTGCTGAAAAACTTTAAAATATGTGACAACTAATTAAAATTATTTTCCTTTAAATATCACATAACTACTCATGCTCAAGAAGTAAATAAGTATAACGTTCTGTATTAGAATATGGTGCTACCAAACATGCTCCTTAAGGCAAATTGGTGTCTATGAAGGAAACGTGCAGTATGGTATATTAATTTTTGATATGCCAGAGTAGATATTATGAATGTTTTTTTAAAAAAAAGGTAATGTTTTGTTTAAATATGGCAAAAGCAACCTATCATCTTTGAAAAAATGGTACGAGTTCTTACCTACCCATCACATGCTGGAATATTAGTTGCTAGAAGTAGTCTCAGAATTGCAGTGAACAACAACTCCAAATTGTCCATCGCAAATGCATGCCGATTATCTCTAAAGAACACCTTATACTGCAAAAACGATCGCTCCACATCACATGAAGTCAGACGTGCATAGTTAAAGGGAGGAGTGTCACCAACACTAACACCGTCAATTTTGCCAACATGAACACCCTCTAGTACATTAGAAATTTGGCACATTGTTTGAAATCCTCTGTTTTTCCTGGAAAAATTTTGATATTTGACCTTTAACAGTCCCTGTACCTGTGAAGCCGGGAGTGAACCTAATTTATTTTCAACTGTGCGCACTTCCTTCACTGTTTCGGACAACAGGTTAATGGATTTTTCAAGTATGTCTATAGTTTTACACAAGAAGCTTAGATTGGCAGATATAAATGCCAAATCATTTTTCAAAGAGCTGTCTTCCAGTATCTCTTGAAGAATCTCAATTGACGATGCGTTGTTTTCATCTAGTGCATTCACAACGGATGCAAAACTTTCGAAATTGTCTGAATATTATACCACAGCGCTAAGCCAGGTACCCCACCGCATAACAATAGGCAGAGGAGGAAGTGCAAGATCCGGGTTTTCTTCTTTAAACAGATTGATTCATGAGGGTGCTTTTACAAAGACTTTTTTTGCCATTAGACACTTGAGGATACTGAGCTCACATAGTTTCACATAACCTGTGTAGAGCATGAACAACGCAAGTTACGTGTATCATTTTTGGAAAGCTCACAGAAAGGCCTTCGGCTGCCTTTTTCATGTAAGCTGCATTTTTAATTTTATTGATTAACAAATGTTGCCGATTTATGTGCTTATTATAGATGTTCTTAAAATATGTATTTACATTTTTAAAATGTGAAAATAGTGTTTTTATGTGAAATAAGATTAAGTTTTTACACTTGAGGATGCACAATAGGAATGAACTTTGTAACTTGCATTAAAACTTATGCCAAAAAAAAAAGTAACTACATAAAAATCTGCTCCCTAGCCATAATGTTAGGTTAGCTCATATCATGCAAGTGATGAATTGGAAAACAAAAATGCACCCTAGTTGTAAATAGAACCATTCCCATGTGATTTATTTGATTTTAAGACTTATGAAATGAACCATTATTCTAACTTTCTCTTTCCTAAACATTTTATTTTGCTTTAACAAACCATATAGTTAAGATTAACCATATGTAGTGAAATTATTTATAGGTAGGAGTTGTAGAATAGTTTATAGGTGTAAGTAAAATGCGATTTTTATCTCTTCATGTCGTTAAACCTGGTGCGTAGGGTGAAGACGTCCATCTGAGGTATTGATAGGCTATAATTTTTAGGAGCACCGCACCACTCTTCAGACTCCACGTTAAACGAAGATATTTACCTTAACTATACCGTGAGATCATCTGAGGTCAATTTAAGATATTACCAAAATTTATTAGGATCAACCTATTCAATACAATAGAATTTACAAAGTTAGGACTTACATCCTATTAAACCAAAATTTGAAGGGACATGTTTCGCCCTTTAAAAGGGCATCATCAGCCTTTTTACACTCATATTCAAAGATAAAAATCAGGATCCTGATTGTCATGGTAAAAAATATAAAATGAGAATATAAGATTAGAGTGAAATTATACAATGTGAGAAATTGTTATGAGTTCTTAAATAATAATTTACAATTAAAACTTCATTTAAAATGTTTGCGAAGAAAAAGTTGAAGTTGGTATGATATTACACTAGTAATTTTAAAATGATTTTATAAATTAGACAAACTAGGCCTTAACCACATAATAACAAGAAGGTCTATGGCTAAAGTTGCCGTATCAAAGTTTGAGTGAAATTAGGCTGGAAGCAACTTGATTCACATGTTGAAGAGAAGGTTAATGGAAATTAGTAGCCACTTAAGAAGACATTGAAACTTTCTTGTTGAAAAGTCGTAATATTAAACTGTAGTATGGCGCTATGTAGATTATAAAGTTGTGTCCAACTAATCCATTAATCTCGTTATTTACGAAGTGGGTTCACGGTCTCCGTAATTTTGTTGAAGGAGTTATAAAGAGTTCATAATTGAATGTTGCTGTATAGATCTTTGTTAACTCGTATACTGATAGTTAAAAGGGAACATCCTTACTTGTTGTTGGCTGTAGTTTTCAAAGTTGCTTCCAGCCGAATTTCACTCGAACTTTGATACGGCAACTTTAGCCATAGACCTTCTTGTTATTATGTGGTTAAGGCCTAGTTTGTCTAATTTATAAAATCATTTTAAAATTACTAGTGTAATATCATACCAACTTCAACTTTTTCTTCGCAAACATTTTAAATGAAGTTTTAATTGTAAATTATTATTTAAGAACTCATAACAATTTCTCACATTGTATAATTTCACTCCAATCTTATATTCCCATTTTATATTTTTTACCAAGACAATCAGGATCCTGATTTTTATCTTTGAATATGAGTGTAAAAAGGCTGATGCCCTTTTAAAGGGCGAAACATGTCCCTTCAAATTTTAGTTTAATAGGATGTAAGTCCTAACTTTGTAAATTCTATTGTATTGAATAGGTTGATCCTAATAAATTTTGGTAATATCTTAAATTGATGTACATTTCAATACGGACCAAATATGAAATTTGTAACATGTAATCATCTGAGCTGTCGGAGAATTTTAATACGCCTCTACTGGACGCAGTAAGGTGCAAAGGTAAATGTTGAAAATGTGACAGCACTTGTTTTGTCTCTTATTAAGGTGGTTTTTGGGTGATATCCGAATTTATTGATTATTCTTTCAATAAAGGCCTTCTTGAATCCGTTAAATTTTGCTATAGAATGAATGATGTTCAGTTTCTTATTTAAGTTCGTTTTAAACATAGGAATCCTGAATGCACGATCTAAGAAGTCTCCCACTGAAAGAAAACACATCCTTAATCTTAAAGAGAAAGTTAAAGACAACCAACTTATTATTACAAAGGCCGATAAAGGCAACACGGCAGTCATTATGACTAAAACAGATTACTTTCAAAAAAACTAAGAACTTCTTTGATAATTACTTCTTTTCGATAATTAAGAAGGACCCGACATAATCAATTCAATGCCAGTTGAAACAATTTTTTAAAACACATCTTTTCTCTTCACCGAACAGGAAAAACAAAAGTTAATCATTATGACAGCTAAAGCACTACCCAAAATCCACAAGACTGGTGTCCCTGTTCAACCCATAATAAACTGCAGGCCAAGCCCTTTATATAAATTGTCTTAATTTATCCAGCAATTTCTCAGTAAACACTATAGATTCTCTTCAAACAAATCTATCCGGAACACTGTAGAATTAGTCAAAAAACTAGACAGTTTCAAACTTTAATCATATCATTCTATGCATTCCTTTGATATACTTAATATGTATCCGAGTATAAAAACCAATTCATTATTCCCGATTATTGAAAAAAACGTACTCCCTAACAGTCAACTAAGCAAAATTGAAGTTCATGACTTCATAACTATTTTAAGATTACCGATCAACAATAATTATTTTACATTTGATAATGTTGTTTATAAACAAGACGGCTTGGCAATGGGGCCACCGGCCTCGGGGATTTTGGCTGAATCTATCTTGACATCGTAGAGCATACTGCCATCAACAATAACATTAAATTTGCTAATATTCAGTTCTGGCCTAGGTATGTGGATGACACATTTATAATCGTGGATAAATGCTCTATAGGTGCGCCATCCACTCTTAAAAATCTCAATATATCAAGCAAGACATCATATTTACCTTAGAATCGGAGATGAATAATTCTATTAATTTTCTGGACTTAACAATAAATAGCTTCCCTCTTCATTTACATATAGTATTTATAGAAAGCCCACTCAAACGGCCACTACTAAAAGACATGACTCGTTACATCCTCGAATACACACACACACAAACTGCCACATATAATACCTTGGTAGATCGTACATTCAGGATTCCCATGTTCAAAACGAACTGAAATAAGGAAGTGAACATCATTAGTTCTATAGCAAAATTTAACGGATTCAAAGAAGCCTTTATTGAAAGAATAATCAGTAAATTCAGATATCGCCCAAAAACCACCTTAATAAGAGGCAAAACTAGTGCTATCACGTTTTCAAAATTTACCTTTAATAAACAAACCTGCCAACCCTTCCGATTTACCCGGAAACTTTCCAGTTTTTAACTCGTCTTCCAATTTTCCGATTTATTTTTACTTCTTCCGATTTTTACTAATATAACCTCTAGTACAGCCAATACTTTTCCCCTAGGATAAATTGTTATGAGCTTGTGTAATTTACGAAACCTCATTTTCAAACGTATTTTTGATGTTTTATTTTGTGAGTGTTTCATCCGTCGCCTTCGTGTATCGTGTTTCCCGCTCACCACAGCAGCGTGTGAGCTTTATACAGCTGGGGATTCGGGGTGGCAATCGTCCTGCAAGCAAGAGGCTAGTGTGCGCCAACGACTCAGTTAATCGGGACGAAATACTGAGTTTGTTATTGTGTTATTCACGCGCTGTAAACATCGCTTCTGTGCGTAGTTTCGTCGGAGTTGTAGGCCACGTGTTTTTTCTTGCATTTCTATGCTTTCCCCCTCTTTCAAAGTCGTATGATGGTAATGTATGGGACATATTGAATTGTTTTGTATGCGGTAGTTTCGCGTATTTAAGTGCATAATTTTAAGGAGTTGAATGTTTTTAAGGGGGTTGAGTTGGTGACAGTTTCTGGTATTTTCTTTTCTCGTTATGGCCAAAAAATAAAACAAACGTTATCTGTAAGTGTTCAGAGAGACCTATAAATTTCCGTTTAATTTACCATCTGATTAAGGAAACTACCGTATTTTCTCGCGTAATTAACTTCCTTGCATAATGTACACATCCCAATATATTTGGGTCCAAAGTGGAGAAAAAGAAAATGTTCGCGTATTTGATGCACCCGCAACTTTGAAGATCCATCACTCAGCTCCGGATGCGTATCGAAATAAAGATGTCAACTACTCAAGTAGCAGGCTTCCTATTGCGAAATCGGGCATTCCAAACACAGGGCAACGTGCTGTTATTAGCCGTTAGGAAATCCCACTGCACTAGTTTTACGACGACTGTTTCGGGTACGGGACATTGTGATCTCAAAATTGTTTGTTGTCCACAGTATTGGAGTAATACTGCATCATACAAACTTGCGGTGATCAGTTACGCTGAAACATATGGGGATAGAGCAGCGGGCAGCAAGTATTGTGTCCAAATGAAACGTGCGCTACCGCGGTAACAGAAGTGCACTTCAAGTGGCCAACAAGTTTCGCAAAGCATTTTGCTGACCAAAAAGCGGCAAGTTTCCGCAAGTAGAGGATTATTTGCTTAAATATATGATTTAGTTATGCAATGTTGGATAAGGCGACATATGGAATTAATGGTTCGGATTTTAAGGTTAGCCACGGCTGGATTAATTTTATGAACAGAAATGGACTTTCTCTTCGACGAAGAACATTATGCCAAAAAATGACGAATGATTTCAACCATTTTCATCGCTTTATGATTGAGAAGCGTGAAGTGAAGGAATATTTGATCTCCCTTATAGGAACCGCAGGTCAGACGCCAATCACTTTCCATGTACCACAAAGTCGAACAATCGATAAGAAAGGACCATACAGTGTTATCGTATACGCTACCAGAAGCAAAAAACAACGATGTACTGCAATACTTGCTGTAACAGCTGATGGCAGAAAGTTTGCACCTTACATTGTTCTAAAATGAAAAACAATGCCTAAAGCAAAATTTCCACGAGTGATCCACGTTCGTATTCAAGAAAAAGGGTGGATGGACACGTCACTCGTGCAAGATTGGATACGAACGGTTTGGGGTACTGTAGCAGAGTCCCTCCTTCGATGCACTTCTCGTGTTGGACAGTTTTCTTTTTTTGCCGGTATGTCATTCAGGTCGTACTGTCAGCTCTTAATGGGAGGAATATTTTTCAGTGTAGGTACTTCAAACCCACGTGTCTAACTTACCTAAGGTACCCTATTTGACTTTTCAGAAAAATCTCACGCCGGAATTTTATGCCAAATGACGTTAACCGCAAATGAGTTGAACCAATTGTGTTTATATTATATTTAATGTATCTTTTAAATGCAATAAAAAGTTTCCAGTCTGTCAAACACACAGCAATTACAATATAAATTATAACACTATACACATACCTGTAAAAAAAAACACTAATATACAAAGAATGACATGTTTCGTTAACGAAGTTGACACTGGAAAATATGACTTCATTCTTAACAAAGTATATTTTAAATGTAAATGAATTGTAAATAATTTATAAATATCTGAATTCCTTGAATAATTTACACATCCGAAGTTTTCGCCTGTATTCTTCGTCAAAAAAGTGCGTTAATTACGCGAGAAAATACGGTACCGGCATAATGCATTTTGTTGCGTGTGTCGCTGTGACATAAATATTATTGTTCGTATGTAAGTGTCATAAATGAGAGTGGTCAGGTACATTTTCTTGTAACCATTTTTATGTTTTCTTAGTTTAAGATTTTAAATTTTATGGTCAATTCACATTGTAACTGTAGATATGTGTGCCTTTTATCCTGACCTCTTTTCATGTAGACCATGGTGGAATATATGTGATGAAATCCAAGAATTAAAAAATCTTCCTATTTTTGGTTTCTAAAAGTTGGCAGGTATGAATAAAGAAGTATATAACATCACTAACGTTTTCAAAAAACATAATGTTTAAATAGCCTTTTGTACTAGCAATAGAAGTACGGAGATCCTGCATAACTCCACATCAGTAAATAAAAGTAGTCCTTTTTCTAAATCAGGAGTCTATAGGTTTTCTTGTCAAGACTGCAATAGTTCGAACCTAGGTCAAACTGGATGTAGTTTTAAAATCAGAAATGCAGAACATATCAATGCTATAAAGCATAACAGATTTTCTGCAGTCGGCCAACATATTAAACATTACTAAAATAGATCAAGACCTTGAGGTATTAGAAGTTCTAAATAAAGGTCCTTTACTGGATGTTACTGAAAACTGCTATGTTCGTTTAGATCAATACTTTAATTCAAACCTAAATTTAAATGATATCTTCAAAAAACCATAAATCTTGTTCGATTTTCTTATTGCGTTTTTCAAAAATATTAAAATTCCGAATAGTAGATCTGTCTTTCATATTATGCGTTATACTTTTTCATGCCAGGCACTTACACCTCATCACCCTCCCTAACTTCCCCTCCTTCCCTTCCTCATACCTCCCCTGTCGCTCCTCCTCCTTTCCCTCTCCCTTCCTATCCCAGCACTAGCCATTTCCTTGACCCAAGCTTGTCATCACGCTCAGTTCCTTCTTCACCACACGCCACAGCATATGCCTCCTGAGGTGAGTCTCATTCAATTATAGCTCAAGGTCTTTTTTCTCATAGTTTCCAACGTTTATAAATATCCCCCTTTGTTTTATACTGCAGGTCCTGCATTGAACTGCGAACTTCTTAAGGACCTTGGTTCATAACATGGTCTTTGCTATGGACCATATTGTTGACACTCCTATGAATCTACTGACGCTCAAAGTTGTCAATTATACCTTATTATTGTCGTGACAGAGTCTTTTGAATATAGCCATCCTGAAAATCGGACGCTATGCACAGGGAGTCCTACTATCTCAGACATTTGTATTCCCTTACTAGTTTGATGGTGAGTGAAATACTTGAAATTTTGGAGGAAGAACAGATATTTGGAGAGGAGCAGCACACCAAACCTCTTGATGACGGATGTGAAACGATTGATGATAATGACAGATGAATACGATGGTAATCTAAATTACGTTGATAGAAACCTACTTCTGAGTAAATGTGAAGGGCAAATTGCTTCATCAAAATATGAAAAAGGGAAGGCTAGGTCGAGTGGTAGTCAAAATATTACTGATAGTTTAAAGATGGAACTGAAAAACCAGAAAACTGTGCAAAATGAAGCTGTCATATGATAAAGAGAGACATACATAACATTGGGCCAGTACCTTTATTTCCGATGTCCCTGATAGAAAATTCAAAAGTATTAGTAGGTAAAGTTGTAACACAAAAAAAGCAATTCCAAAGTGGACAAGATCACAATCTACATCTCATTTGGTGACTGATTGTTTCTTTTTTTGTCTCCACCCCCCATCAGATGATACTCAAAATTGTGAAATTCCGTTAGACTTATTTCTCTACCAGTGGCTATAGGATGCCTTTCCACCTTTGGGCTTGGAGGAAGTGTAGTCCTACCTTTCATTGATGCAGGTGAAACTGAATCAAACATGGGGCATACAATATTCTTTGACAACTATTTTACATTCCTGAAATTGGTAAGACATCTGGCTTCAAAGGGAACAAGTGCAACAGGGACATTTCAAGAAAACCAGGCAGTGAAATGCTCCCTTCAAAGAGAGGCAAACAGGGAAAAGAAGAAAGGGATCATGCGATTGCAGGAGTTTTGGTGGTGCATTGCTGGTGCACTGGAAATGACAAGTGATGTCACTGCTGGTACGAACTACAAACAGAGATAAGCGGTGCATCAAGGTGGTCCAGCGTAAAAAAGTGTCTGTACTGCAATTAAAGCTGTTCAAGTCCTATAGTGGCATCCAAAGAGTGGATCAGCTTGACCAGTTTGGACTTCACCTGAAATGCTTCTGTGGATATCATAATCAGTAAATTCATAACCGTAAATAGCGTATACAGTATTGTGATGTCTTTAGTGTAAATTGTAGATCAACTATACAGTGCAAATTGGATAAGATAATCTAATTCTCTAACACTACCTAGCTTGCAACATTATTGTACAAAATATTGCTGAGTAACTAGTGTTGTTGTACTGACCCGAGTGCTTAGCGTCCGGTATATTGGATGGCCTGTGAAAGTAAAACTATCACTTGTATGAACTTTCTAATTGTTGGAACATGTTTCTGCCATTATTAAAAGTAGAAATGTGTAGATAAATTGAAATAAAACACAAACAATTAACTTTATGCACTAATGGGTTAAGCATAAGGTTATAATATTTTGTGTATTGTATATCTATATATATATAAAATAAGAGTTTTGTCTGTACATTGCTCAGAAATGGAAAAGAATGGTGTTTCTGTATTGGTCATGTCTACAGTAACAAGGAAATGCACTTTTTACTTTTCCGTAATTTCTGTCTGTCTGTCTGTCTGTCTGTCTGTCTGTCTGTCTGTCTGTCTGTCTGTACTCGCATCACAAGGAAACGACTGAAGAGAATTTAATGAAAATCGGTATGTGAAGTCGGGGGAAGAGCCGCTACAATCTAGGCTATAAATCATTTTATTCATGCTGAGTGAAATGGTAGTTTAGGGGAAGGTCTAAAATTTTACTCTCAAATATTTATATTATTAGTGGTCCTATCAATAAATATAGCATAACTTAAGTTATACAGAATTAAATATCCGATCATTTATGTCATGCGTTATTACCGTATGATGGCACCGATATTTAAGAATTTGTATTTTTGTTGCTAAGTCCATATCAATGCCGAGCCATGAGAAAATGGGTTAAGAGAATTTAATGAAAATCGGTATACAGAGTCGGGGAATAAGAAACTACAGTCTAAGCTATAAACAATTTTATTCACTCTGGATGAAATTGTAGTTTAGGTGAAAGCGTCTAAAATTTAATTTTTAAATACCTATTTTATTGGTCCCATCCAAAAGTACTATATAACAAAAGTTATAGAGAGTACAATTTCCGATCGTTCATGTCTTATTTACTTTTACTGTATCGACTATGATAAGAGTGTTATTTCAGAGTCGGAAGGAAACTAAATGTGACGGCCTACAATATCGAAAGCGCATAACATTGATCAACAATAACATTACTCTGACCATTGTTTGTTGTGATGTTCTTTGTCTCTTATGCTGCCGCTCAACTCCAGTAAATGGGATTACTGCTACGTACCGAGTATAACAGCCTGACTGGATATTGGCGTGAAATAGCTGGGGAGTTAGAATAGCATGATATTCCTCTGGTTCATACATTTTCTGATACTGCTGGTACGTAACACACTGTTTCATCATAGTATTCCAGCTATTCAATCCCTACCCTGACACGCTGTTTTGAAAGAGCAGTGTGCACACTTAAGGCAGGGGCTCACTTAGTAGTAGTATGACCTGGTCTATAATTACAATTTAGGCCTATTCCAAATGATAGCACCACAAAATGCACTAAATAACTCAAAATTCAACCCTGAAAGAGCTGTTTCTTAAGAAGAGCTTCTTCCTCACTTTTATTAAATTCTACATTCATTTTATTCCAAATTAGCAGTGAAGAGGGTGTTTCTCCTCTGGCTTGGAGGAAAAATTTGACCCGAAGTCAGATTTTTCCGCCGCCAGTGTAGTGAATTGAGATTTTCTGACTCATCGGGTACTCACAGGAAACCGATTAGTAAAAGGGCATAGTTCAAATCAAAATCAAATCAAAATCTCTTTATTTGCAAATGAGGTGTCTACCTCGGTGGCAAATGGTACACTAAAATACATTATTGTCAAGCACTAAATATTAAATTAACAAGAGAAGAAAATTTTTCCTATAATACAATATTATACAATTTACGCCAACAATGTTTTCTATTAAACACACAGCTCATCCTTAATAAATTTATATTGTTTACAAAATTCTACTTATAATATATCCTGTCCTACTTACAAATATAGTCAACTGATATACAGTATGTGTAATTACTTCAAATGATACTATACAACTGGTATAACATTAATATTTACATTGCATTTATTTATTTACTTTTTTTTTTTTTTTTACCCGTTCTGGATCCTAAGTAGCATAACGACCTGCTGCGTCTTAACCAGAGCCCCTTTTGCCACCACTTTTCAGAGTTCCTGAAGGGCCTTCACAGCTACCGTAGCGGTCCCAGGGCCCTCGAAGTCCCCACTGTACTTCACCCCTACAGGCAGTCCCCTACTTTGGCTGTCCAAACTCCTTAGACCAGGGGATGGAATTAATTTATTCACACACATTTTTTTATATACAATAACCTGCACTGGTCGAATGCCCTCTAACATTTCATTTATTTTCTCTGTTGCTGTTTATTCTCTTCTTGAATATCTGTACAGATTTTGGAAAAGGATCAAACACTACCCCTGGTAAACTGTTCCACTCCTTCACACCCTTCCCAATGAATGAAAATTTACCCCAATCGCTTCTGCTAAAATTCCTTCTAATTTTATATTTGTGGTCAGTCCTGCCGATATAATTATTTTCCAACTGAAGCCTCTCACGGATATCTCCCCATGCTTCTTCTCCTGTATAGGCTCTATATAATCCTGTGAGTCTAGTTTTCTCCCTTCTCTTACTTAAAGTTTCCCACCCAAGTTCCTTTAACATTTCTGATACACTACTCTTTCTCCTGAAATCCCCTGTTACAAATCTTGCTGCTTTCCTCTGCACACTATCTATTTCTTTTATTAGGTATTCTTGGTGAGGATCCCAATCACTGTTTGCATATTCCAATAATGGACGAACCATACTCAAGTAACTTTTTTCTTTTAATTCTTTGTTGCATCCTTTAAGTAGCCTCATTATGACATGTAATGATCTGTATGCTTTCCCAACAATGTCATCAATATGACCCTTCCAGTGCAAATTACTTTCAAATCTCACACCTAAGTATTTGCACTTGCCATCTTTTGGGATAACTACCTCATCCAAAGTATATTCAAATTCAGTTTTAAAGCTCCTGTTTGTAAAAGTTGTAACAGTTGATTTGCCTCCATTAACCTTCATATTATTTTCTTCAACCCATTGTTGGATACTTTCAAGGTCCCTTTGTAATTCTGAACAATCCTCAATGTTGTTTATTTCTCTATAAACAATTATGTCATCTGCATACAATCTTATTTTTGATGTTATATTGTTCCCTAAATCATTTGCGTATATTAAGAAAAGTAACGGACCGATTATACTACCCTGTGCAATTCCCTTCCAAACTTTCTCTTCCTGAGATACATTATTTCCTACTTTGACTTTCTGAACCCTTGAATTTAGAAATGCTTTTATCCAACGTGTAACCCTTACGTCCAATCCTATTCCCTCCAATTTCTTTAATAATATTCTATGTTCCACTCTATCAAAGGCTTTGGAAAGATCTATGGCTATGCAATCTAACTGACCTCCTGAATCCAACTGATCTGATATGTCCTGCTGAAATCCCACCAGTTGTGCCTCACAAGAAAATTTCTTTCTAAATCCATACTGGCTCCTCATGAACCAATTTTTATCATCACATATCCCTCTGATGTACTTCGATATTAAACTCTCCAGAATTTTACAAACTATACTGGTCAGGCTGATTGGTCTGTAGTTCTCTGGTTTCCTTTTATCACCCTTTCCTTTATAAATTGGTATTATTATAGATTCCTTCCATTCCTTTGGTATTACACTATTATTTATGACATAGTCAAAGAGAAATTTTAAATAAGGCACTATGTACCACCCCATTGTCTTTAATACCTCCCCAGTAATTTGATCACTCCCTGCTGCTTTTCCTTGCTGAAGCAGTTGGATTTCTCTGAAAATATCTTCGTTTGTGAATGAGAAGCTTCTTGTTTCCCTCTGTCTCTCTCCCTCTCTATCTTCTGTTTCGGTTTCCAGCTCTTGACAATCATCTACTGAATCTCTAAATTCCCTACTACTACCCTGGGACTCTCCACTATTCGACCCCCCCCCCCCCCCCCCCCGAGAAAAGACGTGTTTACGGATCACGGCTGTCTGCGGCCTGGTCATTCCAGCTCTGGAACTTTGGACTTAGATCAGCAGCGTAGTACTGTTCGTTAAAAGTGAGAAAATATGTGGTTTTTAATTTGATCGAGTATTTCATATGAAGGCATTGCTTTTACTCGTGCCATTTCCACTGACGTCATTGTAATGACGTAATGACCTATGTTCATTTCAGTTGGGAGAACCACAAGACATTCTTTCTGAGGATGTAAACAAGCAGGTGGGGAGTGAGTGTCTCCCATTATAATGAAATTCCCCAACCTGATTGTGACTGATAGTTGGCAAGCGGGCCTACCATTACAATGAAAATTCCCTAACCCAAGTCTTCACATGAGAAAAGACATTTGGTGATTTCTCTGTCGTGTTTCTAGGGTAACGTTAAGAGCTATACAATTCAAAACAGTCGTGCTCACAACGTTTACATTACCTAACGCGGAATTTTGTATACAATGTAGAATCCCATAGCGAAGCACGGGTACATCAGCTAGTGTATGTATATATGTACCCTTGCCTGTTCTCGTATATTGGCTGAAGATGACGCACAACAGCGTTGAAACTAGTCCCAAGTAAAATGTTGTAACTTAACCATTATAACATTCTTTTTATATTCAAAAGGTGGACCCTTTAAGTTACCTCTCTTAAGGTGTGCAAAACCAATTCTCTTAAAACCGAGTAAGTTGTCTTAACTAGAGATGACTTTTTTCATGCAGGTTGGATATTTGAGTAGACACTGGCTCAGGGAAAGATGGAGTAAGGTTAAAAGTAATTAAAGACCTCAGGGCTTACCATACCATTTCTTTCACTGCCACTTACATAGTCTGTTGTGGATATGTACCATCATGTTTCAGGCATGGTAGGCTTTGCTTCTCCACTGGTGAATATGCCTGCCCAGTTTGGTATAAATCCACCCATGCAAAGCAAGTAGATGTGGCCCTCATTGAAACTGCGAGACTAATTACTGGATGTTTGAAGTCAACTCCAGTTGACAAACTGTATTGTATGGCAGGAGTAGCTCCTCCTGATTAACGCCAGAAAGTAGCCGCAAATGGCAAAAAGAAAAAAGTTGAAGAAAATTAGCTACATCCACTACACAGACACACTCTACCAAAGCCTAGATTGAAATCTAGCAAGAGCTTCCTACAGTCAACATTTCCACTAAATACATCTCCAAAGAAAGCCAGAGAAAAATTGTGGGTAGCCAGAACAAGTCATCTTCAAACATGGACAGAACCAGCTGAATGCTTACCAACCGGACACAACTTGGACTGGATCACATGGAGATCACTGAACAGGTTAAGAACGGGTGTTGGAAAGTCTAAGGACAATCTAGTGAAATGGAGATGTTTGGATGTATCACCACTATGTGAATGTGGAGAGGTGCAGACTACCAATCATCTGTGTCAGTTCTCGTGTTGCCCTTGTTCTTGCAGTGAGGAGGATTTGCTTGAGGCACAAGGAAATTTAATCACAATTGCTCATTTTTGGGCAAAGACTATTTAATACCATTTTGGCATGATAGAACAATATTAATTCAAAAAAGTGGAGATACAAACAGTATCCAGAACTGGCGACCTACAGCAATCTACTCCATATCGCAGAGAATTGTTGAAAGAGTGGTAGATAAAATGCTTAGGAAAAATGTCTAACTCAGTCCTAATCAGAATGGTTTTGTATCTTGCCAGGGAACTTTCATTAGTTCATCTATTGTAGACAGCAGTATGAAAGATTCAAAACTCAAAAGGAGGGACTGGTATTCTAAAGCATTTGATATTAGCCAAGATCAGATTCCAAATAAATGCACTAGAGTCCCGCTAATCCGAACCCCGTTAATCCGCAAGTCTGGTTAATCCGAACTGAAATATTCAAATTTTTTTTTTTAATTCTCCTTATTGAAATGAAAGAACATAGTATAGAATGAAGATTTACTTGCATTTTATTAGTCATATTTTACTACAATAATTTAATGTAAACATAATTACACATCATAAACCATCAATCACGGTCATTTATCTTTACAAAGTTCTTTTGCCATAGTGATTGGAACCTACTCGAAGATGCAGTGTTAAACCAGCGTCTCATAATCAGCACATCAGTGGGTGTAGCAGCGGAGTGTCACAAAGTCGAACAATCGATAAGAAAGGAACATAAAATTGTTATCGTACGCGCTACCAGAAGCAAAAAACAACGATGTACAGCAATGCTTGCTGTAACAGCTGATGGCAGAAAGCTTGCACCCTACATTGTTCTAAAACGAAAAACAATGCCTAAAGCAAAATTTTCGCGAGTGATCCACATTCGTATTCAAGAAAAAGGGTGGATGGACACATCACTCGCACAAGATTGGATACAAACGGTTTGGGGTAATGTAGCAGGGTCCCTCCTTCGATGCCCGGCCCTTCTCGTGTTGGACTCTTTTTTTTTTTTTTTTTTTTTTTTTTTTTTTTTTTTTTTTTTTTTTTTTTTTTTTGCCGGTATGTCATTGGTATGACATTACATGAATTGTACTTTTATTAGTTCATGTTTATTTCACTTCAGGTCGTATTGTCAGGTCATAATGGGAAGAATATTTTCCAGTGTCGGTACTTCAAACCCACGTGTCTAACTTACCTGATGTACCCTATTTGACTTTTCAGAAAAAATCTCACGCCGGAATTTTACGCCAAATGACGATAACTGCAAACGAGTTGAACCAATTGCTTTTATGTTATATTTGATGTATGTCTTAAGTGTAAATGAATTGTAAGTATCTGAATTCCTTGAATAATTTACGCATCCAAAGTTTTCGCCTGTATTTTTCGTCAAGAAGGTGCGCCAATTACGCAGTAAAATACTGTGCATTTTGTTGCGTGTGTTGGTGTGACATAAATATTATTATTCGCTTAAGTGTCATAAATGAGAATGATTAGGTACATTTTATTGTAACCATTTTTATGTTTTCTTAGTTTAAGATTTTAAATTTAATGGTCAATTCGCATTTCAACTGTAGATATATATGCCTTTTATCCTGACCTTTTTTCACTTAGACCGTGGTGGAATATATGTGATAAAATCCAAGAATTAAAAAATCTTCCTATTTTTGGTTTCTAAAAGTTGGCAGGTATGTACACTTGGAGGCATCAGTAAAAAGTCTCCACTGTGTGAGGTCATAATATGGTACTCCTAGTTTCAGCATAACCTTCGGAAAGTTGTTGGAGTAAACCAAGGAACTTGTACTTTCCCAGTAACTTCTGGCGCAGTCAAAGATAGCACTGGTCATTTCTGCCTCATCTTCAGAAGGTGAGCCATCATTTAATTGCTCGGGACACTGCTGTACTGATACATTAGGTCCATGAAGAATGGGTAAAAATGTGGATGAAATATTGCTTGGATACACAATCTTACTTTTGTTCCTGTTGTTAAAACCCTTCACACACACCAGTTAGGAATGCGCAGCTGTGAGCTCGCATCTGGGAGATAGTGGGTTTGAACCCCACTGTTGGCAGCCCTAAAAATGGTTTTCCATGGTTTCCCATTTTCAGACCGGGCAAATGCTGGGGCTGTACCTTAATTAATGCCACGGCCGCTTCCTTTCCATTCCTAGGCCTTAAGACCTATCTGTGTCGGCACGACGTAAAGCAACTAGCAAAAAAAAAAAAACCCCTTCACATTCACCACACAGAAATAGCACTTAGAATTGTCGTCTGTAGGTTGTCACTGCACCATTGGTATTCCAAATGGCAGGGCTGTTCGCTCTCCATTAATTCACTGCCATAACTATTGTGCAGAAGTAATCGAAGAATACAAAAGAATCAGTAATAAAATAACCAATTTAAAAATAGAGTTACAAAAAAAGGTATTATGAATATAGATTACAGAATTGCAAAATCCAAAAAGAAACATGTTATATAGTGAATGAAGTGTTAAATAGGAAGCCTGGACATAAACATGAAATCAGCCATGTGGTGGTAAATGATGTCAGCATTACAAACATGGAGGACATAAGCAATAATCTAAATGAACTATATGTTATCATAACTGATGTTAATGATGAGCAAGTTCATGGCAGCACAACAGCTGAACGTCAAACTAATAGTATTGTCATGTCTCCAACTGATGAATGTGAAGTGCTCAAAATTATCACTTCTCTAAAGAATAAAAATAATTTAACAGAAGGTAAAATAACCAATGTCATGTTAAAAACCTGTATTGTAAGTTCAGTGCCATATATTGTGGAAATTATTAACTGTTCAGTTCTCAGTGGAGAAATACCCCAATTACTCAAAAGTGCCAGAATTGTACCTATCTTTAAATCAGGAGATACTACAGATCCATCCAATTACAGGCCAATTAGTATATTATTTGTGGTTGGAAAACCCATAGAAACGGTAGTAAAACTTAGATCGGTAAATTTTCTGTGTAAACCTAATTACTTTTCCGATAATTAATGAGTTTCTCCCAAATAGAGGAACTGATAATGCCATATTTGATGCAGTAATAGATGTTCAAAAGACCTTAGATGAAAATAAATTAGCAGCAGGGCTACTCATAGATCCTAAAAAAGCATTTGACCTGGTTGACCACAAAATACTTCTGAACAAGTTAAAAATAGCAGGAATTAGGGGTTTAGCACACAAATGGTTCCAAAATTATTTATCAAACCGAACATAATATGTGATGGTTAATTATATTAAAAGTTCTAAACAACAAACAAACAAACAAACAAAAAAACGGGTGTCCCGCAGGGCTCGGTACTAGGTCCTATTGTATTTTTTAGTTATATTAATGACATACAATCTTTAACACGAAAGGGAAAATGTAAATTATTTGCTGATAAAATCTTAAAAATATATAAAGGACTACGCGAAACACAAATTATGTAAGATATAAATTGTAAGTTATCGGACTGGGCTTTATCTCAAAAAATGATCATAAATGTGACTAAAACAAAATACTTAATCTTTCATAAAACATCCCATAAGATCACAGCGGCTAAGACTGTTACCCTAAAGAACCAAGTAATAGTGAGAGTCAACTCAGCTTTGT
The DNA here is from genome assembly GCF_040414725.1 of Anabrus simplex. Lineage (NCBI taxonomy): Eukaryota > Metazoa > Arthropoda > Insecta > Orthoptera > Tettigoniidae > Anabrus > Anabrus simplex. Next base: position 963,904,219 of record NC_090265.1, on the reverse strand, counting down.
ATCTTGGTATGGTATTCGACTCAACACTTTCCTGGAAAAACCGTATTGATTATATAATCAGCAAAATTGCACCTTTGATAGGAATAATGCACAGAGTAAGGTAAGGTTTATTCTGCCCGAAGGCAGGTCCGACCTCCGCAGAGGTGTTCCTGAGCCGGAGTTTACGTGTGGGAGGGTGGCCAGTTCCTTTCTGCTCCTCCATCCCTTACCCCCACCAACAGCGCCTGACCACGCCCAATGTTGCTTAACTTCGGAGATCTCACGGGATCTGGTGTTTCAACACGGCTACGGCCGTTGGCATGCACAGATTAAGATACAGCAATTTCTCTCACCAACAATCTGTTGAAGTGTATATATTATGCAATGATCCACCCACATCTAACATACATAAGCTTCATTTCGGGAAGGTGTAGAAAAGATTGTTAATAATTTTGAAATCCTACAAAAAAAGAGCCATGGAAATCATGTATGGATTCCCCTTTCTCGAACCGTCACAAGAAGAAGTGTTTTCAGAGTGAAATATTCTGCCATTCCATAGGCTAATTCATCATCGGTATTTATGTATAAGCTAGACAGGAAATTAACCCACTCTGCTGTTAACTTCTCCCATTTTAGTGAAATTCATAGATATGAAACTAGAGGATCATTAAGGATATATCCCTCTCACTCCAATTCAGTAAAGTATGGAGTGAAAGGCATAGAATCATCAATTTTTAGGGAATATAATGTATTGCCTCCTGTTATAAAGAATCTAAATCAGTTAAAATGTTTTAAGAAAAAACTGAAGGAATATTACTCTTATACAGATATCTGAATATAAGCTCTACATAACTTACTTTAATTATTACATTAATATATTGTCCATATGTAATATATTACAGCCATGCAATATCTGTATATATTTCTGAAAACTATGATGCTGACACGTTAAAACAGCAACTATGTCTTAGTTATCCAAAAATGTATTTGTCACTTTACTGAAAAAGCTGTAGTATATGAAATATAATTATTGTGTTGCCTTAAGAAAAGTATGTACTGTACTGTCCCTATCACGAGCCTGAGGCTCATGGGACCTTTTGTCACCAATAAATAAATAAATTAATTCTACACAGGTCCTACAAACGTTATGAAGTGTCCATGGCTTATCTTGTTCTCCTAGTTTGATGCCACAGTACGCACAGTAGGCCTTTCTCACGAACTGTGTCATACTGTATTGTGCCGCTGTTTCATCGGCATTAAACTTTCACATTCACAGCAGAATATACCTGGACTGTTCGTGCAGCCACTACGCGACATGTTGATGTAAGTTCAATATAAAAATTAACAAGTGTGTCGCTCAGTTACAGGACACTACCTATTCTCATTAGCAAGCCGAAGTACAACCCATACCAAAGCGCAGAAAGCACTGCAACAGAATGGCGCTAATCAGCAGGACCTCCTGTGTTATACATTGTTGTCAACTGTAGGATGTGAGTGTGATTATGCAGGGTTGCCAGATGGCAAAATTTCAAAAAAACTTCAAGGCAACATTTTTCCTAACAAAGTAATGTATGTATTGGTTTATGTGTATATAAGAAGAAATATCAGGTTTTTAAAGAAGTAATATTGGATTGTTGATGTGATGCGGCAAAAATAATGTTGGATCTTTTGTCAGGATGCAAAAGCCATCCTAAATATCTATACAGGATGGTAGTAATGAAACCATCGCAGGGCAGTGTTACTATTCCACTTACAGAGGTGCCAACCTTTGAAGTGGATTATCAGTAATCGCCCTCCGCCCCCGAGAAAAATTTCGAGCCAAGTCCAAAGCATGCCTCTTCCTTCTCGATAATGACACCACTTTATCCCTTCCCTCTAGCAATCTATTCGAAAGTATATCATATTACATACTAACATTTGCACACAACCTGTTAGTTCTGTGAAAAAACTTTCCTTGTACGTGTTTCTCATGCAGCAGCTGTTTTTCGGTGTGGTTTTTCTTGAAGCATCCTTCCCACTGTGATGAGTGATTACATTTTCGTCTCCTGAACCATAAGCGATTCCAGTGCAGATGTGCTTAATGTAGGCCTCACTTCTTTCTCAATCCTTCTATCAACTGTCAGGTACACTTAACACAGCAAATACAACAATACTGAAGGATTTATAGTGGAGAAGAGCAGCACCTGAGCTCGTTCAATCACAATGAATTTTACAATGCTTATGGGTAGCAAAAAGAAGTCACGATCGAATAAGTATCGTTGCCAACTCACGAGCATTGAAATGAGGACGATTCAAGAGAGAAGCTCGAAAAGATTGAACATATTCCCTTTTCTTTTTCTTCCGTAGAAAATTATTTTTCATGATAATGTTAGCTTTTCCGTAATAATTTCCCCTTTGACCGTAATTCCGTAATCGTGAGGTGAAATCTGTGATAATTACGGACAATCCGTAATAGTTGGCACCTCTGCATATATGAGGACAGTAGGGAAGAGTGTTGTACCTTGGAACAGTTGCATTATCTTTAATCTTAGTAAACATTCTTTGGAACAGTTGAGTTGAGTTCATTACTTTGCCACCCTGGGCAGCACAGTTTGTCTGGGGGCATCCATTGTGGTTTCAGTTCCAAGTCATTTAATTGTAAAGCATTTTGGTACTTGAAAGTATTTTAATTTAAAGTGATTTCAAATTAGCATATGTAAAAGAGATTCAATATTTACACTAAGTTAGTATGTAAATGGGCTAACTTCTACACAGGTTACATTTATTTCTACCTAACCAAGAAATTCATGTTTTTTCTGAAATGGCTACATCATGTACGTTGGAACACGCACATTCTTTTAGATGCTATTTTGATACATTAACTTGTTCTTATTCTGTATTCACCTGAATCCAACTCAGTATTAATAGATCTAGACCCAATAATCTGAAGTTTTCTACAGATCTTGATCATTTCTTGATCAAAACAAACGTCCTCTCGTATCACCTCAAATTATCAGGCCCTTCCCCACAGCTGAAGAGAGGAAACCAGGGAGCACCAGGGGAGGAAGGAAAGGGAAGTCAACAATCCTAACAGGTACTCCTGACGAATATGATCTCCAACCTAACTTGTCCACTATGAAAGAAAATAATGAATAATCTTTGACTGCAAAGAAAAGGACTGAAAGGAATATTTTCCATTCAGAAGAGGAACCTGATTTTGTGTCTAGTGGTAGTGAAGCAAATTATGCAGCTGATCTGCTGGAAGAACAGCAAGAGGATGACTTTGCATTAGGCCTACACTTTGACCACCCATGTCTTCCAGGAGAATTCGTTCTGATTCAGTCTCTTGTGAGCCTACATTATGTTGGTAAAATACATGAATGTGAGAAATGTTTTTCTTAGTATAAAATTAAGTTTTGAAAGAGACAGGGTAATACTAAAAACTTCATCTTTGATAAAGATACACTATATGATGTTCCCAAGGAAGACGTCATAATGAAATTGCCTCAGCCAAATGTCTCTGGTGGCACCCAGCGACAAAAGAAACAGATGCACTTTGAAATAGATTTCATAACTTCCAGGTACAATGTTCACTGGAACAAATCTGTGTTTGATTGTGCTGTTGCTATAATATGAAGGGAAACTGACAACAAAACTAGTTTAATCTGATTCTTTTTATTTTCTTATTAATAGTCATTTTTATCAAAAGTTAAGTCATTTTTTGGAGACTTGCAATGAGAGAATAATACTGTGTCCAGTGACACAACCTGTTTAATATTATGTATACATGTACAGATGAATAACATCATTCCTTGTGAAAAATATAATATTTTTGTAATATTCAGTAATTTTGTTATGACTGTTAAACTGACTTGGAACATGTTGCAGAGTTCAACAAAATGTTTTTTAAAAACTTAACTCTGACACTGAGCACAGTGCAAACTGCATCAAAATAGGTGGAAGTACCTATATTAATGAAGAATAATAAGTAGGAATCATGAAATACAAAAAAGAGAAATTTAAAAAAAATATTTAAAAACTGTTCCAAGCTACAACACTCTCCCGTACCATAAACTGGGATGAATAGGGACAGATTTTAAGGTTTTCTAACAATAAATCCAGAAATAAGAGTTGCAATATACTTCTTGCTCTTTGAAGTCAAAAATTGTCACATGCTATCTTTAGAACCAAGTATCTTACCCATAGTAATTAATAATTTTGAATAATTTGCCATTAAAGTGTGTCCCTACTCGCCCCAGAGATGGAGTCATTAGGGACAGTCATGCTTAAAAATAGAAAGTCCTATTCGAAAAGCCATTGGGGTTATTAGGGACACAGATAAATATAAGAAAATACAAGATATTAGAATCATTCCGTATTGACGGTTTTCACTTTACAAAGGTAAAAAATTGAGTGTATCCTCCTAATTCATTAGATGGAGTAATCAAATTCAAACATGTTTCAGCTCATTTGAGCCATCATCAGTGAAAAAAGGGGAAGAGTTGAAATAATTTACATAATACAAGCCTTAAATAATGTCAAAAAACATAATGAAGGAACAAATGAAAAAACAAAATAGAGACATGAGGGAAACAAAATTAGCACAATATACAATACTTACAACATCATGTGGAGCAAAAAACAACTCTCTGCGATAAAATACAGTGAAAATAGGGGTTAATACAAAACATAATTGAAACTTAAAACTGTGTTAACCTAAGAAGAAAAGAAATGAAAACAAATGATACAGATGGAAATGAGCAATAAGTGCACATAGTGAGGTTGCGGACCTCTTAGTTTACAAAATATTGGTTTTATAACAAATCAAAACAAGATGAAATCACTGTGTCGAAAATTCAGGCCGAAAGTCTCTATGTGGAAACACTTTCACATCGAATGGCTAGGGGGGGAGTGGGAGCGAAAATGTTTGAGAAATCAAGCCTGAGATAACGTGCAGACGAAATGCCTGTGACAAGTGATGGAAAACGCTAATGAAATTTCAAACTTTAGAACAGCAGCATTCACAATATCTTCTCAATCTAGCAGTCCCATTCTTGATTATTGTTTCATAATGTTGGCTGGTTGGTTTGCCTTATTATAAAAGGTCGGAAGGGCCACGACATAAAATTCAGAAGCTGTGTTAGAGGAGATAACAGATGCATGGTAAACTGTAAGTGACCTAGTGGAAACCGTCAATGACTATATTAATAAAGCATACACATTTTTTGCAGACAACAACTTCATAATCTCTAAAAAAGATCCAACTAATAAAATACAAAGAGACCTAAAAACCATCCTCAAGGCCGCCACACTCGTTGAAAATTAAAAACCGTGGTAACTATAGGTTAAAACACCATGCTACTAGTTTTGACTGTTCTGGGAAGTCATGTTCAGTTTTTAACCCTCAAGTCATCTTCAGCCATAAATCTTAAAAATTGGCATCTCATGTCACTTAAATATAATGGTTAACACCTATTTTAATAATGAAATGAAATGGTGTATGGCTTTTAGTGCCGGGATGTGTCCGAGAACTTCGGCTCGCCAGGTGCAGGTCTTTTGATTTGACGCCCGTAGGCGACCTGTTTGAAATTTTCTTCACCAAACGAAAACAAAAAATAATTCATGCAGTAGAGGGTTAAAAGCTGAAACACCTGAAATAATTGCTTGGCAGTACAGATATCTTAAAGATATTCAAGATCTTCGGGCCCAGTGTTATGCTGACGTATACCTAGACGAAACATGGTTCAACAGTAAAAGTTGGAGAATGAAGAACTGGACAGATGATTCTGACAATTGTGCTGTAACAACCCCATTCAACAAAGGTGATTCATTGTGGTGGATGGTGTGGTTTTATTAGTGATGCTCTTCTAGTCACACATACTAAAATGGCGGATGCTCCCGCGGATTACCGTGGCATGAAATCAGAAATCTGTGAAAACTGGTTTGAAGAGAAGATACTACAATGCTTACAAGGACCATCTGTGATAGTTATAGACAAAGCCTGCTGCCACAGCCGTGTATTTAACCCTAAACCCAATCAATCCTGGAAAAAAGATCGAATCCTTCAATATATGATCGATAAAAATATTCCTGTCCCTCATCCTGTTCCTGTAATTCGGGTACTTCTCGAAATTATTGTGGAGAACACGCCTATTGGAGAAAGAAAAGAAAGTTATGTTGTAGACGAATTGGCAGCCAGTTATGGGCGTACAGTCTTGTGCATACCGCCGTATGAAATGAAAATCCACAGCCTGTTTGCAGTAATTCGACCGGATCAGGAATGGAATGAATTAAACCCCCATCTAGCGGCGAGGATAGAAATTGTGCCGGCTGTCGAAGCCAGTCGCACTCCTCTGGGGCAATGATTAATACATGACAGTTGAAATGAAATTATATTGGAGAGTGTTTCTGGACTGAAATATGACAGAGAAAACTGGAATACCCGGAGAAAAACCTGTTTTGCCTCTGCTTTGTCCAGCACAAATCTCACATGGAGTGACCGGGATTTGAACCACGGAACCCAGAGGTGAGGGGCTGACATGCTGCGCCTGAGCCACGGAGGCTCTTGCATGCCGCCATACCACTGCATTTTTTATCCCATTGAGATGGTGTGGCCGGAGATAAAGTGGAGGCCCACATCAGGAAATCTAAGAAAGAAACTATTGGAAGAAATTATTCAATCATTGAACGAAGCCTGCATGCTCATGACACCTGACAAGTGGAGAAATTACATCAGCCACGTGGAGAAAATAACTACAAGAACATCCAGTCCATTTTTCACAATGAGAGGATTTGCATACAGCTAACAGATTCTTCTGAAGAGGAAGACGACAAGGATTAAGGTAAAATTGTAATAAGAAGAAATTTAATGTATTAAAGGTTAATAGTTTTTCTGTGGACCCACTCTTCAAATTAAACGCCTGTTTTTTTTTTTTTTTTTACTTTTAACAATATTGTATGAATAATAAAGTAAAGTAAAAAAGTAAAAAAAACCAAAAAAAAAAAAACAATATGCCAACCTATTTGAAGCCGAACACCCTAAAGTGGGAGTTAATGCCTTAAAGTGTATTGTTTTCCCTTAACTATCAGAGGCTACTGTCTACACCACGGAGGAGCCAATAATTATACTAATTATGAATAATTAAGTTGTTTCTTCATTCAGTATGAATAAAGTATTATTTTTACTTTTCAAAATGGTTTACATTACAAAGTGTGCAGCCTATTTGTGGGATAAAATTGGGTCATTTGATCATTAATTCTGTTAACAATTATATAATAATAATAATAATAATAATAATAATAATAATAATAATAATAATAATAATAACTATTATTATTATATTATATTATATTATTATTATATTATATTATTATATATTATTATTATTATTATAATAATAATAACTATTATTATTATTATTATTATTATTATTATTATTATTCATGTGGCTGTTTCAGCCTTATAATGAATGCAGATAAAATATTTGTATGTGGTATATTAAAATAGAGCTGGTTGACTGTTCATAAAATGTATTTTGGTGTGGCATTGTTTATGGTCTTTCGTAGTCCCACTGCCCTTCTTGGGGCTCAAGTTGTTAATGCTTGGTGTTGAAACCATCTGCTTATACAATACAATATCGTAACAGAAATAATTCTATTGTTTTGGTGATCAAGCCTGCCAGGTTATGTTAGGTCATAAAATAATTTTAAATAAGGTCTTCAGATGCATGTGATTTTATCCATAAGCTGAAGAACAGAAGTTTGATATTCTCGAAACATGTACTTGTGTATATACAGTACTAGCTGTTATACCCGTGCTTCGCTACAGAATTTTATATTGTATACATAAATCTAGGTTAGGTAGAGTACACGTTGTGAGCAAGATTGTATTAAATTGCTTTGCACTTAACTTTACCCTAGAAATGCAACAGGGAAGTCACATAAACGTATTTTCTCGTATGAAGACTGAGTTAGGTAATTTTCATTGTAATGGTAGGACCCCTTGCCTACCATCAGTAACAATCAGGTTGGGTAGTTTTCATTGTAATGGCAGACGCTCACTCTCCACCTGCTTTTTTACATCCTCAGAAAGACTGTCTTAGTAGTTTTCCCAACTGAAATGAACATAGGTCATTACAATAACGTCAGTAGGAATGGCACGATTAAAAGCAATGCTTTCATATGAAATACTCGATCAAATTAAAAACAACACATTTTCTCACTTTTAACGAACAATACTACACTTCCGATCTAACAATCCAAAGTCCCAGAGCTGAAATGACCAAGCCGCAGTCATCCGTGATCCGTGAACACCCTTCGTCTTATTTCGGCCGGGTGGGGGTGTCGAATAGTGGAGACTCGCCGGGCAAAAACTATGCCCCTTTTACTAATCTGTTTCCTAGGAGTACCCGATGAGTCTGAAAATCTCACCTCACTACACAGGCAGCGGTAAAATCTACCTGACTTGGAGGCAACTTCTTCCTCCAAGCCAGAGGAGAAACCCCCTCTTCACTGCTAATTTTGAATAAAATGAATGTAGAATTTAATAAAAGTGAAGAGCAAGAAGCGCTTTTTAAGAAACAGCTCTTTTCAGGGTTGAATTTTAGGTTATTTAGTGAATTTAGTGCTATAATTTGGAATAGGCCTAAATTGTAAGTCTAGACCAGGTCATACTACTACTACTACTACTACTACTACTACTACTACTACTACTACTACTACTACCTTAAGTGTGTACACTGCTCATTCAAAACAGCGCGTCAGAGTAGGGATCGAATGGTTGGAATACTATGATGAACCAGTCTGTTACGTACCGGCAGTATCAGAAAATTTATGAACCAGAGGAATGGCAGGCTAGAGAAGAAAGTTTTCTAACTCTCCAGATATTTTCCGCCAATATTCAGTCAGGCTGTTATACTCGGTACGCAGCAATAATCCCATCTATCGCAGTTGAGCGGCAGCATAAGAGACAAAGAACATCACAACAAACAATGGTCAATGTAATATTATTGCTGATCAATGTTATGCGCTTTCAGTATTGTAGGCCTTCCCATTTAGTTTTCTTCCAACTCTGAAATATCACTCTTATTGTAGTCGGTACGGTAAAACTGAATAAAACATAAATGGTCGGAAATTGTATTCTCTATAACTTTTGTTATGTAGTACTTTTCGATAGAACCAATAACATAGGCATTTAAAAGTAAAAATTTTAGGCGCCTTCCCCTAAACTACAATTTCATTCAGGGTTAATAAAATTGTTTATAACTTAGACTGTAGTTTCTTATTCCCTGACTATATACCGACTTTCATTAAATTCTGTGTACCCTTTTTCTCGTGGATCGGCGTTGATATGGACTTGACAACAAAATTACAAATTCATGAATATCTGTGTTTTCAAAGCCGGTACGGTAACAATGTATGACATAAATTATAGGAAATTTAATTCTATATAACTTCCGTTATGTAGTATTTATCGATAGGACCACTAATATTATAAATATTTGAGAATTAAATTTTAGGCCTCCCCTAAACTACCATTTCACTCAGCGTGAGTAAAATGATTTATAGCCTAGATTGTAGTGGCTCATCCTCCGACTTCACATACTGATTTTCATTAAATTCTCTTCAGCCGTTTTCTCGTGATGCGTGTACATACATACATACAGACAGACAGACTGATACAGACAGACAGACAGATAGACAGAAATTACGGAAAAGTAAAAAGTGCATTTCCTTGTTACCATGGACATGACCGATAAAGAAATACCACTCTTTTCAAATTCTGAGCAATGTACAGATAAAACTCTTATTTTATATATATAGATATGTATTTGATGGTTTAGATATATATTTTTGAATTGTACTGACAAGGCAGACATTCACATAATTAACTGGTGCTAGTGAGGTAGACGATTTGGCAACTCCGGCTACAGTAGATGTAGTGAATCCTATAAGCTGCTAATAGGCACCGGGCTGCTGCTGAAGGGTAGTGGTGTGAGGCGAGGTCGCCATGTTTTGTCTCCAAGTATAACAGAGTTCATAAGAGATCACGATCCACAACTGAAACAACTTTTGGGGTTGTTAAAGGATTATTTCCCTGCTTGAAGTTGGGTCTTAAAATGAAATTATCCCAGGTTCCGCCTATTATAGTGGAACTTTTGTCCTACATACCATAGCCTTTGATCTCATACTTTTACAATTGGCTGTATGTCACACTGACACAGATAGGTCTTACTGCAACGATGGGATAGGAAACAGCTAGAAGTGAGAAGGAAGTGGCCGTGGCCTTAATTAAGGTACAGCCCCAGCATTTGTCTTGTGTGAAAATGGGAAACGACAGAAAACCATCTTCAGGGCTGCCAACAGTGGGGTTCGAACCCACTATATACCGAACGCAAGCTCACAGCTGAGCGCCCCTGACCATTCGGCCAATTCGCTTGGTTTTTTAATTTTTATTGCGTGTTTTGCCTCCAGACACTTCATTCTTCTCTGGTAGAAGTTTTCCCTTCAACGCTCTGTTTCAGCTTTTTTTCTTTTGAAGACGTGAAGTTCATCTGTTGGGGCCAGGGCTAACACCCGTGTCTGGTACTTGTTCCTAAAATCAGACAGTCAGAATTGAAATGCGAGAATGTGATGATGATGGAGTAGTAAGAAACAGTTAAGCATGTGAAAATTGTCTTTAATTGAATATGTACTGTAATATCTATCTGAATTAACACCTACATAAAGTTTGTTGCAACATACAGCAGTAACGTTACTTGATACATTACCTTGTTGTAAGAAACCCACTGACAATTATTTCCTTCACGAATGCAACAGATTGCAACTGACATTGTGATTCGCTCACTTCATTTTCCATTCTAAGTGCAGGATCCTCATCACATCACATTTACGAATATCTAAGTAATAAAAGTAGGCATTATGTACTTCCACAGTGAATGTACACTGTATTTAGTTACCTGTTATTAGTCATCATGGGGTAGTTTGTAATTTTTGTGGGAGTTACTTATGACCAATTAATTAAGGGAAAGGCATTATTGCAATATTCACTAGAACAAAAAACAAACTCACATCAGACGTAGTCCTGTGTATCAGTAACTACGTTACCATTGTAAATTAGTATGCACGCTTGCAAAAAGCGTAGCGTCATTTGGCCCATATTCCTAGTAATTCAAATAAGAATTTCATGGTTAACATACCAAAAATAACTTCTGGGTGGAAGTTCATATTGCAGTTGGACTCACAGGCTAGTGAAAGAAATTTTGTTTCGGTCTAGTTTTATCCACCGCAGGTTGTACAAATGGACCTCCTCCTGTTGACCTAGTAAGAATGTACTATTGGTTAAGTACGGTATTTTGAAGTCTCAACTGGTGATTAATACGTAAATAGCCTATGCAATATTTCTGTACTTATCATCTGCAGCAGACTTCTTCATTTCATGCTCTTGTAACATAATTGCAAGGTTTTCCAATCCCATCGTGTCACATTTGCATAGGAATTGAAGTCTGAAACTACTACTTTCCAGGCATTTTCCTTCTGTTTCATACTTACAGCATTAGTCTTCCTATTTTCAATTGTATTCTTATATTTTGTAACAACTAAATCAGTTAACAAAACAAGTCCTTTTCGTTTGTTGGGAAATTTGGCGTTCTGGGGTTTGTTTCTTTTTCTTCATGCTTTTCTATGTCAGTGTCCATTTTTCAGTCAGTGTCTCTTGAGATTTGATTGACACTACATCAAAAAGAACAAAAGGATGAAATTGGGACATTACTACCAACATACTCCTGATTATTTTGAATTCCCCACGCTGTTTACATTGTTGTCAAGCGAAATTCTATGGTCACGGAGCAAAGTTGATCAGATCATGAGATCCGAAATCAACATTATGCAACACAATGAGCATTATGGAAAGGATCATTTTCTGATCTCGAACCAGAATTGACCCCGGATCAACTATGTTTATACAGTCTGCCCTTGGACTCCTCTATCAAGTCCTGAGATACACATTCATACAGACTACATGTTTCAATATCATTGTTCAAAATTGACTACATACAAATATCCTGCACTCGCAATAAGAAATTATTCATAAGATCCATCAATTTATATTCCTACTTTAAGATGTGTTTCTGGTCCTTCAATAATTACTATAAACAACAAACAGGACTACATTTATAGATATTACAGTTTGTTTTTTCCAAAGTGGAAACATTCCTAAGACATCACAGTTTTAATATGTATTCGGTACCTTGTATATATGTTTTCCTGAACAGTAAGGATTTTTTTATAAATAGTTTATTCACAAGAAGGACAAGTGACAAAACAATAAAACACACATGCGCATGTTGGATTTTAATTTTAAGTTTTGATTGTTCTTGTGTATAATTTAGTCCTTTTGGATTACGACTTTTTACTAGTAATAAGATTATATTTAGTAGCTGAAGATGTTCTCGGAGGAGAACGAAACATGTCTTGCAATAAATAGTATGACTGAATTCCGTTGTATTAGTACTGAAATGGTGGGCCAGTACATTCCTCAAAAGAGTTATGTAAAATGCTGCTTTGAGTCATGACTTAGCCAGCTGGTAGATTTTCTTTTCTTCCTCCATGGAGTTCATTTATTTATACAGTCCTTGGGAATAGCTCTTCTTATGAATACATCATTCTTGGATTTCCTCCATGCGCTTATGTACTCTTGACTATCCTTAAGTTACCCTGCTTGCCATTTCTTTTACTGCACTATTTGTTGCACCTCATCATTCCACAAACTAGTCTTGCCAATCTGCAAAGGAGTGGTCTGGTTTTGTAGAGCTGAGAATTCATTTTACACCTTTAATGATTGTTCTACTCTTATCAGTCCATGCGTTATCAGTTGGAAAACTAGTCTCTTCTTCCTGGCCGCTTCCCAGTTACCAGCACTTTGTATGTATTCAGCCTTGTTATACGGCTGTATATCTTTCCTGATGTCAACACTATTTGGAAGATGGTAATCACTATTGTGTGTTGTGGTGGTTTGTACCTAGTGAGAATGTTGTGTAAAGATGATGTATTAAAACAAACACAAACACTCAGTCTCTGAACCAAAGCAATTAACTATATACAGTAAATTCCTCAACCCAACCAGTAATCAAACCCAGAGTCTTATGAACTGAAGGCCAGTAATATGACCATTCGGCCAAGGAGCCGGGCATCAATTGGGAAAGCAGTAACTGGAGGAAACTTGAATGCATGTGTAAGTCATGCAGTTTCCACCATTTGATCTTTTCAGGCCCAGTCCGATCAACTTTTCTTGCATTTTCAGATTTTTATTACCAACCAGAATTCAAAGTCCATCTTCATCATGTGTGCCATATCTGATGTTTCTGTTATTGTTGTACCCATCACTGAAGCTTCCGATGTGTCCATTTAGGTTACCACACAAGATTAGGAGGTCTTCCAGGGCACATTTGTTAGTATAATATTGTAATTTTGACCAAAATGGTCCTTTATCTTCCTCTTTGTTTCCACTCTGGATGTATTAGCAGGGAAGATGCATAGTTGTCTTGTTGCAGCGTCTGTAATTACGGACATGATTTTGAACATCATTTATGTCAGTCTCTATTGTCATCATTCCTGTCACAAATTCAAATTCCTACGCACAGTAACAAACTCCTTTATCCATCTAACTTAGCATATAACACCGGGTGAATTAGCTCCCTCTGTGGATCAGTGATAGAGTGTCGGCTCCCGCGGGTTCAAACTCGGCAGAGTAGTCGGATTTTTGAAGGGTGGACGAAAGTCCATTCGACACTCCTTGTCATACAATGTCAGCATGTAAAGTATCTCCAGTTAGACATTTGGTGTTTAGCCTAAAAAGTTAATTAAAACTTAGACATAGATGCTGAAGAGATTCGATTTACTCTGCCACCTAGTAGGCCTAGAGTAAAATTGAACGTTGAAATTGACGAGCAGTCAGTCAGATGGCATCAAATTAAAATGCCTACATATAGTAGCTGAGGCCATACGGTTATTATTATTATTATTATTATTATTATTATTATTATTATTATTATTATTATTATCATCATCATCATCATCTCCTGAAGTTTTTAAAGCTGCTACGTCAGTCAGTTGTTAAACATTCTTCTTTCTACTCTCAATACTTCTATAACCGAGCTCGATAGCTGCAGTCGCTTAAGTGCGCCCAGTATCCAGTATTCGGGAGATGGTAGGTTCGAACCCCACTGTCAGCAGCCCTGAAAATGGTTTTCCGTGGTTTCCCATTTTCACACCAGGCAAATGCTGGGGCTGTACCTTATTTAAGGCCACGGCCACTTCCTTCCCAATCCTAGCCCTTTCCTGTCCCATCGTCGCCGTAAGACCTATCTGTGTCGGTGCGACGTAAAACAACTAGCAAAAAAAAAAAAAAAAACTTCTATAAACTATTGCGTAGCACTCTCAGACCAGAACATAACACTGTTGAGAAAAATGTATCCTCATTCCACGTTAGCAACGTGGACACTCTCATTGTCCCAAGGGTTTAATGAGTCTATGACTATAGTTAAGAGAAGATTTCTCAAAGCAGTAATCAAACCACTACAATCACACTTTGACACTTTACACCAGACTGACTAAAAGAGAAGAGGGAACTTATCGTTTGGCTTTTAGTGCTTGGAGTATCGGAGGATATATTCATGGGCGACCTGCCCATCTGGATGTTGGATGATGATAATAATGAGATAGGGAGATGGTGAAATCTGGTGTCGGCATGTAGCTTACTACTATCAAGTAACACCAAGAGGCCTACTCAAAGCTTTACATCCCCATCTGACGGATGAATCACCATCAACAGCATTATATGCCCTCACTCCATATGAACACTGTGGAGAGGTTTGGAATTGAACCCAGGCTTTTGGCACGCAATCTAGTGATTAGAAATTGTATACCTACCTCTCCTACCCTGCCAGCCAACATTCTGATGGTGAATATTTTTTCGACCAATGTGACACGAACCTGCTAACTATGGTGTAAGGCCCTGTAGATTTGAGGCGTTAATGATCTTGGCCATCTGGCGCCGAGTAAGAGAAAACTAAGAAGGCACACTGACAGTGAAAACAATTTAATTTCTCACCGCAAGTGGTTGAAGAAAACAATGATTCATTGTACTCAATGAAGGTTTTAAGTAATTGTTTTCATTGTGGGCTGTAGTTTCCCGTACTGAATTTAAAAAGCTATTTGATCATGATCTTTAAGTACATTAAGGTATATCCATGCTTAATAATTAATAAGTTACTTTTTTTTTAATTTACAGGTATATTATCCATCTTTTGTGCTCAAGCTGGAGCTAAGAAAGTCTATGCAGTTGAAGCTAGCAGGGTTGCCAAACTAGCACAAAAAACCATAGAAGATAACAATTTGTCTCACATTATACAGGTATGATATGAACTCGGTTTTGTATTTCCTGATATACACTGGTCGACATAGAAAGTGCCAAAGTATTATTTGCTTTACGTCCCACTAACTGCTTTTACTGTTTTCGGAGATGCCGAGGTGTCAGAATCAGAATTTAGACCCACAGGAGTTCTTTTATGTGCCAGCAAATCTACCGGCACAAGGCTGACATATTTGAGCACCTTCAAATACCACCGGACTGAACCAGGATCGAACCTGGCAAGTTGTGGTCAGAAGCCTAGCGCCTCAACCGTGTGAGCCACTAAACCCTTCTCACTCCTTGCCCTTTCCTATCCCATCGTCGTCATAAGACCTATCTCTATCGGTGCGATGTAAAGCAGTTTGTAAAACCTTACTTGCAAGTTTATGAATCCGTCACTGGCTAAGAAATCATATATGACAAACCAGCAGAAATTTGTCCTTCACATACAGATGATGCATTGTTTAACATATTTACTCCCAGCTCCCTCAATGGGTGTTTAAATCATACAGCCCAGCGATTTTTAGATGCCACCCTGACTCGCTAGGTAGCATGTAACACACAGCTTTAACTTGGGATCACTCCTGTTTTATAAACCCTAAAAATTTGATAATTTGTACATACGTTCACAAGTTGATCTAGTACGACTTTTTACTTGCCATTACTATTTGTTTCATCACTCAGTGCCACTTGAATTCCAACTGCTCACTTCAGAGACCTTGGGATTGGCACGTGTTTATTTAGATCTTGCATCCCAAAATGCGGGAAATTATCCCAGGCTGTAGTAAAATGTTCTTCTGCCCGCTGTCTACCTACAAACTGATACGCTCTGTCATCTAATGTACATTTGAACGTAAAAAGTTGGCGCAAATTCAAATCCGACTAAGGTTGGATATGGGAATGACTGTGTTAATATCTACAAAGCACCCTTCCATTTGGACTCCATTTGTTGCTATACAGGCAATGATGTGGTGAGGTTTTCCATCTTACAGACTCCAGATAGTGTCAAGGCACATTCACCTGTCTTGCTGCACCTGCACACTTAGATCATCCAGTGCTGTTCTGATGGTTGACAGTGATGTAGACATCACCCTATAACATATCACATTCCAAATCAAGTGGAGTTAAATCTGGTGATCTTGTGGGCCAAGGAATGAAGTCCACAACTTTTAGAGCCTGTTGGATGATGTGAGCTGTATTGCCATAAACATTATCTTGCTGCATGGTGGGATTTGGTATACTGTACAAAAATAATGGCAGAAAATGAGGCTCCTTGAGCCTACTTGTGTTATCACTGTACTGTCTCCATGTCATCAACAAACCCTAGAGGCGATCGGGAGTCATAACTGATTGCACCCCAAATTATAACATCTGGTGTATGGGACATATGGCATTGTTGTGGATTGTTGTGTTGGCCTCCATCATGCCAAACTCTTATGTGACATATCTGCACTAAGTTTGACGCGGAACTTATCAGAGGGAACAATGCGTTGTCATCCCTACATCCAATTGTGTATTCACGACATACCTCATGATGTGGATGGGTCAAAGGCAAACATTGTAGAGGGTGGATGCCATGCCTGTAACCCGGGCTCCCATTCGAATGGGGATGGATGATTCTAGTTTAGATTGGTAAATACAGTGCATGCCTCCCATACTGCAGGATCTCGCACCGGATGAGGCATCACTGCCTGCTTCTGCATGTTGATGGATTGATAATCTTATGTCTGTCTGGTGGAACCAGTACTTGGTCTACGTGACATACAGCCTATACATATTGTGTGTAGCAGTAGCAGCTGCACAGGCAGTGCGACTGGCTAAATGATTAATTGACCTTCCAACTTCGTGTATTCCAACAATTGAAACCAATTTAAATGTATCTCAGTGGTGATATTTGACTTAAGTATGCTGTGACATACTTCCAACAATATGATATACTTCCAACAATTGAAGCCAATTTAAATGTATCTCAGTGGTCATACTAACCAAAAATGCAGAAAATGTGCACTTTTTCAAAAAAGTATCGATTGTGACACACACACAGTTTTGACTAACCAGCCTGTGCTGTGGTCCTGTATGCACTAGGTAATGACAAATACTGCCCACACATTATATAATGCAGTCATGTTTCCGAAGCTTCTCTTTATTGGTTTACATTTCTCCTGTGGTATGTCTGTATGGCATTAATTTTATGGCACATGGATGACTCCTTATGGATATAGCAGTTTCCATGTCCATTAGTATATTTGTATTTTTCAAAACATGTATTAATCAAAAACTTCTAGCCATAGACTTATGATGCATTTGTTTTTTGTTTTTTAATTTGCTTTACGTCGCACTGACACAGATAGGTCTTACGGTGACGATGGGATAGGAAAGGGCTAGGAGTGGGAAGGAAGCAGCCATGGCCTTAATTTACAGCCACAGCATTTGCCTAGTGTGAAAATGGGAGACTACGGAAAACCATCTTCAGGGCTGTCGACAATGGGGCTCAAACTCACTATCTCCCGAATGCAAGCTCACAGCTGCGCGACTCTGACTACACAGCCACTTGCTCGGTACATGCATTTGTAGTACTAGTGAAACGGAACAGTGAAATTGCTGGCTGCATTAGTAAATAATTCTTAGGTTAGCTTACGATGAGGATAGAAAGATTCCCTTGTCATTATTAGGTGCAGATATTTGGTATCTCATTTTCAAAAGCACATTTGTGATATGCAGTCTTGATACCTTCAGTCTCTGTAGTCTGTTACATCACTCTCTGTTGCATAAAATATTTCCTCAAGTTGCCAAATTCAGGTTATTCCAGAGATTAGATTAGTTTTGATTTCAGTATTCAGTTAAATTTGATTCTGTTCAATTTCTTTGTCACCTGTGGTGTCAGTACTACTACAATTACAAAAGATAAATAATACGGTAATTGAATTGATGAGTTTGAAAACCAGTCATCTTTATTGAGACTAATTTTACAGTACCGAGCTCAATAGCTGCAGTCGGTTAAGTGCGGCCAGTATCCAGTATTCGGGAGATAGTGGGATCGAACCCCACTGTCGGCAGCCCTGAAGATGGTTTTTCGTGGTTTCGCACGGTCGCTTCCTTCCCACTCCTAGCCCTTTCCTGTCCCATTGTCGCCATAAGACCTATCTGTGTCGGTGCAATGTAAAGCCGATAGCAAAAAAATTTTACAGTAGAGACAAAGATCTAATTTTTTTGAATACTCATGTGACATATTGGACTTTTTCATTATTTTTACATTAGATTATGCCCGGCTAAAGCCTCCGTGGCTCAGGCGACAGCGCACCGGCCTCTCACCGCTGGGTTCTGTGGTTCAAATCCCGGTCACTCCATGTGAGATTTGTGCTGGACAAAGCAGATGCGGGACAGGTTTTTCTCTGGGTACTCCAGTTTTTGCTGTCATATTTCATTCCTGCAACACTCCCCAATATCATTTCATTTTATCTGTCAGTCATTAATCATTGCCCCAAAGGAGTGTGACAGGCTTCGGCAGCCGGCACAATTCCTATCCTCGCTGCTAGATGGGGCTTCATTCATTCCATTCCTGACTTGCTCAGATGACTGGAAACAGGCTGTGGATTTTAATTTTCGTTCTGCCTGGCTATTGCTATTTTGTGACAATAATACTTTTGTTATAAAAATAAATGAATAAGATTTTGAGCTGACTTGATTAAAATGTACTTCACATTATGTTTAAAAAAATTGAAATATTGATCATTCTTGGGTCAGAAATATAGTATATGAGATGATTCTCTCGCATCTACCAATTTTGTTTTATGCAGCCCAACAAACGTATGAAAACATTGTAAGGACAATATTTCTATACTGGTTACCTTTGTGGTACTGATGCCCCATAAACATAACATGCAAGCAATTATACCACACCCGACAGTTGCTATAGTCCGTTCAAAAAACATTACATCATTCATTTATTTATTTATTTATTTATTTATTTATTTATTTATTTATTTATTTTTTATGGCAAAACAAGGATACGTTATAAATACATATGAATACATATTTCTTAAATAAGTATGTAATTTACAGGTCAGCATTCAGAACTTAATGTCTGGACTTTTCAGCCAGTCCACTGCTTCTGTAGAGGCACTATGTAATTCTTGAACAGATCCATTGAATCTTTTTTTTTTGGGCAGTCCATAACAACGTACTGGATGGTTTGAGGCACATTATCACAGTCGCAGAATGGGTCTTCGGATTTTCTCCACTTGTGAAGCCAGAATTTACACCTTCCATTGTTTGTCCTGATTCTGTTTAGAGATGTCCATTCCCTTCTCGGTAAGTGGAAACCAGGAGGAGCTCTACGAGGATGGTGAATTAAACCCAGGTGGTCAGGATTTGAAGAGGTCCATTCTTCATGCCAGATCTCATCAGCATCAAAATTTGTTTCCAGGAGCTTCTCGCCTAACTTCCATGATGGGTTTCTGGACTTTAATCTCTTTGATTTCTGAGGGTTGCAGTCGTGATGTAAGGGCATTTGAGGATTACTGCGACATTTCTGCCATTCTCTTACACCGAGCTCGATAGCTTCAGTCGCTTAAGTGCAGTATCCAGTATTCGGGAGATAGTAGGTTCGAACCCCACTGTCGGCAGCCCTGAAAATGGTTTTCCGTGGTTTCCCACTTTCACACCAGGCAAATGCTGGGGCTGTACCTTAATTAAGGCCACGGCCGCTTCTTTCCCACTCCTAGCCCTTTCCAGTCCCATCGTCGCCGTAAGACCTATCTGTGTCGGTGAGACGTAAAACAACTAGCAAAAAAAAAAAAAAAAACATACAAGAGCCAGTTCTCTTCGTATGTGAGGGGGATGGATGTTGGATAAAACGAGTAACCATTTTAGGGGTGTCGATTTGATGGTGCCTGATATTGTCCTCATGGTATCATTCAGTTGTGTATCAACTTTTGAAGTATATGCACTGTTAAGCCACACAGGGCAGCAGTATTCTGCAACTGGATAGATCAAGGCAAGAGCTGATGTCCGTAGTACTGTTGCGTTTGCTCCCCATCCTGTTCCAATGAGCTTGTGTAATATGTTGTTCCTTGTTTTTATTTTGGCTGCAGTGTTAGATAGGTGTTGCTTGTATGAAAGTGTCCGATCCGTTGTGATGCCCAGATACTTTGAATATGGGTTATACTTAAGTTTTTGGCATTTGAATTCGACTTGAGGTACATAGTTGGCTTTTTGGTTGTCTAGGTGGAAGCAGCTTACTGCAGTTTTGTTCAAGTTAGGTTTGAGTCACCATGTACTGAAATATTTGTTAAGGTTATGGAGATCCTTTGTGAGTGTAGTTTCTGCTGTTTTGAAGTCACTCGATTGGACAGCCAGAGCTATGTCATCTGCATATATGAATTTCCTGGAAGTAGTTTCAAGAAGATCTGCAGTATAGATACTGAACCGTAGAGGAGCAAGAACTGATCCTTGGGGTAAACCATCGTTTAGTATATAGGGCTTACTCTTATTGCCGTTTAAATGTATTTCGAACGCTGTATTGCATAGCATGTTGTTCAGCAGTGTTGCAAGGTTCTTACAGGGAATGATCTTCAAGAATTTCAAAATCATCCCTTGTCGCCATACTGTGTCATAAGCTGATGTCAAGTCCACAAAAACAGCGATGACCGAGCTGGATAGCTGCATTTGCTTAAGTGCGGCCAGTATCCAGTATTCGGGAGATAGTAGGTTTGAACCCCACTGTTGGCAGCCCTGAAAATGGTTTTCCGTGGTTTCCCATTTTCACACCAGGCAAATGCTGGGGCTGTACCTTAATTAAGGCCAGGGCCGCTTCCTTCCCACTCCTAGCCCTTCCCTGTCCCATCATCGCCATAAGACCTATCTGTGTTGGTGCGACGTAAAGCAACTAGCAAAAAAAAAAAAAAAAAAAAAAAAAAAAAAAAGCGATGGTCTTCTTCTTCTTGTCTTGAAATCCGTTCTCACTGTGGCTGGTGAGTGCCAAGACCTGGTCACAGCAGCTTCGGTTAGGACGGAATCCTGCTTGTTCAGTTGGTATGTGTTGGAATGCTATGGTTGAGATTCTGTTGTAAATCCTTCTTTCCATTAACTTGTAGCAAATACTTAAGAGTGCTATTGGCCTATAATTTTCAGGACTATCTCCACTTTTTCCGGGCTTTAGAATGGCAACTGTTTTAGTTCTCTTCAGCAAGGATGGAAGCCTACTACTTCTTAAGATGTCATTATAGAACATAACTAACCAGTGTAGAGTTCCTGGTCCACAATGTTTCAGGAATTCTGGATATATGCCATCCACTCCTGTTGCTTTGCCTGGTTTTATTTCTTTTAGCGCTGTTGAGATTTCTGCAGTTGTGAATTCTCCTGAGAACTGGGGGGGATGATTCAGTCGAGGATAACCTAGTTTTTAGCTCTTTCTTGAGTTTTTTTATTCATCTTTATTGGCATTTTCTGGTATTTTGGATAGTTTGATGATTCTTTTAGCTACATCTACTGCAGATACCTCTGAGCTCTTGTTAATATATTTGGGAGTACAACTTCCAGGTTTTCTAAGAAGAGTCCATGCTTTTCTGCTTGAGTGTTGGAAATTCATGCTTGCTGTCATTGAATTCCATTTGTCTTTTCCGGCAGAATCTAGGCATTGCAGTAGTTCCTCAGCGACTTCTGTTCTGTTGCTGATTTGGTAGTCTTCATAAAGCGCATCACATCTTCTATTCCATCCGGGGATATATTCTTTTCTAAATCCTCTGGGAATGTTGTTTCTTTGTTATGGAGCATGTTAAACTAATAAATCGCTTATATTTGTCCAGTTTGGGTGGAATCCACTGGATATTTTGATCCATCTCATTAGTAAACGCTTCCCAGTTTGCTCTTTCAAAATTCCAGCAAGGTACAGGTGTTGATCTTATTATTGGGATTTCAGTGCCAATTTTTAGAAGAATTGGTCTATGCTGACTTCGGGGAAAATTGTTCAGTACTTTCCTGCTGCACTGTAAAGGTCTTCCGTGCTTGTCCCTTGAAACAAAATAGAGGTCTGGGTTGGTGTCCTTCCATCTTCCTGAGTGAAAGGAACCTCTCTCTTTTGCATCATACACAAGGAAAACATCTTCTGTTTCAGACCGTTCTAAAACACCAAGACCATCTGAATTAGTATCTCCATACCCCCAGGAAGTACTCCTACTGTTGAAATCTCCCATAATGGCTGCCGGATGATTTACATTCTTGATGGCTTCATTACACCAAGGTTGAGATGGCGATTTGTAAATGTTTACTATTTTCAAATCTGCAACTTTAATCCTGGTGGTGGAAATGTTATCAGAGCTGATGTCAAGAATTTTTACTTGCTCAATATTATTTCGAATGTGTGTAGAGACGCCATAGTTTTTATGGAAGGAAGCTGCAACAAGATTGAATCCTGGTAGTTTACATCTGGAGTGAAATTGGTTTTCATTCACGCAATGTGTTTCTTGAAGTAGTACGACATCTACATGGTTGTCATTAAGCAGTTTTAAGGGGTAGTCACTTGTGGATCAGCTTATACCCTCAACATTCCGTTGTAGGACCTTCAAAGTGGGCCCTATGTCCTTTGTTTGGCTCTGAAAGGAGCCATTTTGATTGGAATAATTTTCCATCATTTTAGTCGAAGTTTAATGTATCGTCTATTTGCTGGGATATCCGTTAAGCAGAGCTTAAGGTCCAGCAGCCAATTTCATTGCTTACTTAGCACCACCCGGGAGACACGTGTAGGGTAATTTAAGGTTATACCTACGGACGTAAAGCAACGCTTGTCTCCCACATAATTTAAATCATTTATCCACGTCAGTTTACCATGTTACTATGTCAGTATGTCATGCCTAGTGACCGGGTGTAGCACAGCGCAAAATTAATGCTTAAAACAAGGTTACAGTGATGTGAAGAGCATATGAAATAGTGAACTGATGGAGTAATGTATTCTAGCCTATTCTGTCTTACTTCCTATCATAAATTCAAATCTGCCTGCTGAAAGTTTTTCCTGGGAACATAAAACTGAGTTGTGTGAGTCATTGTGTGTATATTGTGTGAATGGGTTTTCTTCATTTATTATTATTATTATTAGTAGTAGTAGTAGCAGCAGTAGTAGTAGTAGTAGTAGTAGTAGTATTGTCACACTAATTGCCATACTGATATGTAGGCCTAACTTAGTCTTAAAATTATATGTCCGTAGTATTATATCTTTTTAGAATTTCTATGTCTTACTTTAATGTTTATATTTTTAAATTTTATTGATTATAGCGGTTAAGTGTAAGAGAGGGCCATGAGCCCTAACTTCGCCACAAATGTAAGTCAGGAATAAATTAAATAAATAAATATTAACAAGCATATATTCTATATTAACACACACACTCACCGTTTCACCATTGCACATATGATTAGATGCTAGCCTAGCAATTAATGGAACATATCATTGATGGTTCGAATCCTACATCTTGTGTTTTATCATCATCATCATCTTCTTCTTCTTCTTCTTCTACTTCTTACGTTTCACCCTCTTTGGTGTATGTTGAATCAATCATTTCTCTGTGTGGTGTTCTTTTCTCAGTGCTCGGTATTTTTTCATTCTTTCCAAACTTCGTTTCCTCTCTTCTTCCGAGAAGATAGGTTTGGCTTTTAATGTACAGGGTCATCCATTTGGGATGTCAGAAAAGTAAAACACTATACACAAGAAACTATGCACATTTATTGCTTGTTAACTGTACATACATGTTAAGGAGAGTCTGGAGTTTTGTGTCACAGCACATTAGCACTCAACATGTCCACCATCGCGTGTGCAGCACAAACGATACCTCAAATCCATGTTGCGCTGCGTGGCACGCACATTGCTGAAAGGCCGCTGTAATCTCCCTCCGTAGGTCAGCCAGATTCTGTGGTCTTCGTGCGTACACTGTCGACTTGACGCAGCCCTTCCTGTCGCTTACACATTATCGTAACAAAATTGAGTCGAGCTCCGTAATTCAACTGTGTCATTGCTTGCATGCGCTGCATACGGTATGGATGCATGTGAAGATAATGCCTAACAATCCTGTGACATGTTGTGTATGGTGTATTCTGCTCTGCTGATAAGCAGCTGAGTGACTTTCGTGGACTCTGCGTCATAGCTTGTCGAATATCTTCCTCCTTGTTACTATCATGCCGCCTACCACCTGTGTGAGGCATCTGCAATCCATTTTCCAAAAACATGTTGTACTATTTAACAATGTCCCGATGTGATGGGACATGTCTAACGTTGTTCTGACGTCTGAAAGCTCGCTTGGGTCTCCACTACACTCGAAAATTTGGCATACCATACGACACACTGAGTGCGTTGTTGTGGTGTAACGACCATCTTCATTCAACTCTGTATCAACACTGAGCACTGAGCGCGCGCTAACTTGTACCGTCTGTGTACCTGACATCTGGTGATTGCACTATTAACTACACTGCTGCGTTGTCTCATAGAAGTCATTGTTGCAAAGAGAGTCATTGTTAACTCGCATCATTGTCACGTACATTACACAAAATTGCATAGATATATATGTATTAACATAATAGCTATAACATTATACTTTTCTGATATCCCAAACGGATGACCCTGTAGATTTGTCTTGGAACCTTATATTTTTGTCATTAGTTATTACTTCAGCTGTTCGACTGAATAGTGAATTTTCTCTAATTTTTAATTCTACTAGGTGTTTTTTCAGTTTCTTTAAACCAGTTAGGTTTTGTTTGTGGTTACAGAAGAAGTCAAAGATTTGTTTGGTTAATCTATTAGAGTTCATTCCGAGAAGATGGCCATAAAAATTTATCCTCCTTTTTCACATAGTATTTTCTCTTTTTTTTTTCCCCCTTTCTTTTTTTGCCTCAATATGGTGTTTTAATACCTAGGCACAGGCCAGTGTGTGCCGTATGCTGTACTGCTATATATGGTTTAAATGAGTTACTTCAGTTATTCGTCATGTTTTCCACGGATGAATACGGGGACATGATCCTTATCTATGGGGAAGCAAGGAAAAATGCGTGTCAAGCACTACATCCGTTCCAGGAAAGTTATCTAGACAGGCGACATCTGACTGCAAAGACTTTCAGCAGTGTTGAAAGACGTGTACAGACAACAGGTATGATTCAGAAAGTCCTGTCCAAGAGAAAACTGTTAACATCTGGTCAGAATGAGGAGCAGTTCTGGATACAGCTCGTAATAAACCACACACATGTACATGGCCAATTGCACAACATTTGAACATCAGTCAGCCATCTGTATGGCGAATACTGCATGCCCATAAATATCACCTCTACCATCTACAGCTACACCAAGAGCTCCACAGGTGAGATTTCAAAGCTTGAATGAATTTGTCGGTGGCTACTAGGAAATGTGGAAAATGATGCAGCATTGCTGTCGAAAATCTTGTTCTCGTGCGAATCGCAATTCGACATCGAGGAGTGAATGTATAGTGTGGAATCTTGGGTGATTGCTTTATCATTTCGAGGGTCATTTTAACAGGTACACGCTACCTCCACTTTCTCTCCCATGAACTCCCACTTCTGCTGTAGGATGTACCACTTGGAGATTGCTTAACAGTGTGGTTTCAACAAGATGGAGCTCCCTCCACCACATTCGATGTTAGCCGTCTGTTGCCATCTGAATGAGAGACACATCTAGAAACCCTACTGGGTCATCGGATTTAATGCCATTAGACCTCTTCCTGTGGGAGCATTTGAAACAAATACTTTACACTCAAACGTGGGAAAATCCTGAGCATCTCCGGCAACTCGTCATTGAAATTTGTAGATCTATAACACCAGCCATGCCTCGTCATGCTAGAAGATCTATTCAGCAGCGGGCCCAGATGTACATAAACCAAGCACATCATCACTGCAAGCATTTGCTGTCATTGCTAAACATTTGTCAGTGTAGTTTGGTTTTCCCACTTCCTATTCCATATTCATCCAGCCCTGATGTCATATTAGTCCTTTGTAGGACCACATACACTGTCATTCAGTGAAAATATGCATAAAAGAGGATATTTCACGTACATTGAGGTAAAAATTACTAAATCAGAAATTAAAAAACTTATCCTTAGCCCAGCTTTGAACCTTCTACCTAGGACAAGACCTGTCCACTTTCCCTGCCCTTAGCAACTACGCTATAGTGCACTGTGACACAATGTGTGCAGATTATAGCTCTGTTTTTGCTGTGCATACCAGAAAGGCCAATGTTTTCATGACATGTATAAAACCTTTTTTTTTAAAAATATTTTAATATCACCATCTATTCAATACAAACCACATGCTACGTGGTTGAAATCTACATCTATATATATAAAATAACTTGTCCTGACTGACTGATTCATCATCGCCGAGCCAAAACTACTGGACATAAAGAAATGAAATTTTGGGGATATATTCATATTAAGATGTAGGTGCTCGCTAAGACAGGATTTTTGTATATTCCGTCGCTAAGGGGGTTGAAATTTTAAAATGAGTGTATCTATATCTCAGAACTTTAAAAGTTTACAGATGTAAATATTGGTATTTAGAATCTTCTTTAAAAATAAGGAAACATGTATTTTTTGTTTTCGGAAAACCCCAATAGGAGGGGTGAAAAGGGGGTTGAATGCCTTTAATGAGGATACTTATATCTCAGAAACTGAGAATATTATAGACCTGAAAGTTGGTATTTGGGATCTCCTTTAAAAATAAAGAAACATGTATTTTTTTGTTTCTCAAAAATTCACTTAAGGGGAGGGTGAAAAGGGAGGTGAATTTTTAAAATGAGTGTATCTATTATCTCAAAACTTTGAAAGTTTACAGACGTAAAAATTGGTGATTAGAATCTCCTTTAAAAATAAAGAAATAGGTATTTTTCTGTTTTCAGAAAATCCCAATAGGAGGGGTGAAAAGGGGTGAAAAAGGGGTTGAATGCCTTTAATGAGGATACTCGTACCTCAGAAACTGAAGATACTACGGACTTGAAAATTGGCATTTGGGATCTCCTTTGTAAATAAAGAAACGTATTTTTTTGTTCTTGGAAAATCCAATTAAAAGGGGGTGAATTTTTAAAATGTGTGTATCTATCTCTCAAAACTTTTAAAGTTTACAGATGTAAATATTGGTATTTAGAATCTCCTTTAAAAATACATGTATTTTTTATGTTTTTGGAAAATCCCAATAGGAAGGGTGAAAAAAGGGTTGAATGCCTTTAATGAGGATACTTATATCTCAGAAACTGAAGATATTACATACCTGAAAATTGGTCTTTGGGATCTCCTTTAAAAATAAAGAAACACATATTTTTTTGTTTTTGGAAAATTCAATTAATGGGGGATGACAAGGGGGTGAATTTTTAGAACGAGTGTATCTATATCTCAAAACTTTTAAAGTGTGCAGATGTAAAAATTGGTATTTAGATCCCATTTAAAAATAAAGAAACACATATTTTTTTGTTTTCGGAATATCCCAATAGGAGGGGTGAAAAGGGGGTTGAATGCCTTAAATGGGGATACTTATATCTCAGAAACACAATATATTATAGACCTGAAAGTTGGTATTTGGGATCTTTATAAATAAAGGAATACATATTTTTTTTTGTTTTGTTTTTGGAAATCCACCTAAAGGAGGGAGGAATATTGAAAAATTAGTTGAATTATTTGTATGAGGTTACTATTATCTCAAAAATGAAAGATTTTTCAGATGTGAAAAATGGTATTTGGAATCTGGTTTAAAATTGAAGAAACATGTATTATCGGAAATACCAATGAAGGGGGGGTGGGGAGGTGAAAGAATTGAAAAATTAATTGAATTAATTGAATGAGGATACTTGTCTCTAATAAAAACTAAAGATGTTACAGACGTGAAAATCGGTATTTGGATCTCCTTTATAAACAAAGAAAAAAGCGTTTTGGGGGAGAATCATCTTGGGGGAGGGGGCGGGGGTGAAAAGGAGTTGAATTCCTTTTATGAGGACACATATCTCAAAAACTGAAGATGTTAGAGTCATGATAATTGGTATTTAGAAGATTCCTTCACTATTAAAGAAAAGTAAAGTAAAGTATTTTAACAGAAAATTCACTTAAGGGGGAGTGTGAAAGGAACATAAGGAAACACGCCTTTTCTGGGGGGTAAATGTATGCGGTGGTGGGGTGAAAAAAGGAGTTGAGACCAATTGATTTTACTGTTCATAATGTACGTATTCTGATCATTGATCTTTCCTGAGTTTGTTTCCAAGAAATATCTTTTCCTTTGGAGAACATAAAGTTAGATTACAGTAGATTCTCCTGGCATATAAATAAAAATTTAAACACATTTGAAATGAATGATAGGAATGAAATTGACCGTGCAATTGTTCACCTCTGTAATAAGGTTAATAATGCATGGAAGTACATCATTCGTGCATTTGCCTACGCGTGACGATGGTGCTGGTCACATTGTCAGCAATGACAATGGCTGCAGATGTAATTCACCGCCTAGTAGCGGTCTTGCATTTTGCTGTGGGTTCCAGCCCATCAATAATAATAATAATAATAATAATAATGTTCTGGACCGTCGTCAAAATGTGCGGACCATGCTGGAAACGGGTCCTGGCCGGGTAATGCAGTCCGGCCGCGGGTTCAGTACCGCCAAGGCACCCAAGACGACACCACTCCGGATCTCCTCAAGGATTTGATCCATATTAAAAATGCTTATAAGAAAAGATGGCAAAGATTTAGGGACCCAACTGACCGCGTGGAGTACTTGGACCTAGCCCGGGAAGTACGAAATCGTTTGCTGGAAAGAAAGATTGAAAACTGGGAGGAACTTTGCCGTAATCTCTCAGAAAGCGAGTCAGATTACGAGTTTTAGCGAATTCTCTCAGAAAACGAGTTAGATCTCGAATGTCGGCGGATTATGTATAAAACGTTAAGCATTCAATTATAAACTTCATTATAATACCGTGGTGAAGCACGGGTATCTTGCTAGTAATACTATATAAACTTCTCAGGGACATGTTTCGCCCCTAGTTAAGGGCGTCATCAGCCTGTAGGTAGCCTTACGGTCAAATGTCCGAAATATTATCTATCCATACATGGTTTACAATGAGAATTACGTTACACATTTAAGACTTTTTGAAATTTACATGCTACAGTTATAATATAAAAAGATGCCACATTGCACACTATAAGTATTGAGAGTTGATAGTGTCTTATACATGTGAAAATTAGAAGCTTCATCTTCAATAAGTCCCAATCACTACAGCAAAAGAACTAACAGACTTTTTAAAGATATACGACCAGTGATTGATGGTTAATGATGTGTAATTATATTTACATTAAGTTATTCTAGTAAAATATGACTAATAAAATGCAAGTAAATCTTCATTCTATAATATGTTCTTTCATTTCACTAAGGAGAATTTTTTTTTTAATTGACTATTTCAGTTCAGATTAACCAGACTTTTGGATTAATGGGGTTCGGAGTAACAATAGTGTATATTAGATGATGCTTTTTTTTTTTTTTTTTTTTTTTTAAAGTTGCTGTATGTCGCACCGACACAGATAGGTCTTATGGCGACGAAGGGACAGGAAAGGCCTGGGAGTGGGAAGGAAGCGTTCGTGGCCTTAATTAAGGTACAGCCCCAGCATTTGCCTGATGTGAAAATGGGAAACCACGGAAAACCATTTTCAGGGCTGCCGACAGTGGAATTCGAACCCACTATCTCTCGAATACTGGATATTGGCTGCATTAAAGCGACTGCAGCTATCGAGCTTGATACATTTGATCTCTAGTGATAACAAATAGATTATAACTCTTCCACATGACCTAGTGGAGATTAAGAATGACATTGAGGAAAAACTGAAACCCACTTCTCACATTCATATCTTTCATGTACAGGTAGTTTAGAGTTTAGCAGCCTCGACTAGAGAAGATCAGCCTTTATCAAGTTAACGATGATGAAATGTAGAAACTCCAATCAAAAGATGCTTTCTTCTCTATTTCCACATGATACTTCAAAAATATCTTATAACATTCCCAGATATAAAGGTCTTAGTGAGTGTTGCCTCCTTAATTGATAATGAGCCAGGTAGAAAATTATGCAATATTTGGTAGTGGTAATGGTGGGGGATAGCCAGAATGTCAACCAGAAGTGGTAATACTCCTAGAGCACAAGTCTTGGCCACTGCTGCTCTGTACATATTTACAAAGTACGTAAGGAAGAAGAAAATATGAATAAAGAACTATCCCTGTATATGTTTGAAAATGAAAGATAAAAGAAGGAAATATAATCTTCAGTTCCTAAATACATAGAATATGACCTAGAAGACTTTATCTATGAAGTACCTTTTAAGAAGGTTGAAAACCAGGCAAGAGATAAAAATTAGAATGTGTGAATCAAATTCTTTGGTAGTATATTCTCCCTTGCAAGGCCACCTTGAACTTATTTGTTAATGATGATGGAGTCTTGGGTGTTCATAGCAAGAAGATGAAGGGATTAGTTGGGAATGAGATTTGAAACGGGGAGGGAGGTTATACATTTATAATAATATTGAAGGCGAGTGGGAAGATCTAGGAAGAGTTGGCTACACCAGCTAAGAGAGGATGTGTAAAGGAGGGAACTGGAAGTCAGTGGTGAGAGAGAAGACATATCCGGACAGGCAACGATGACAAAGAGTCATTCAACACCACCCTATCGGGCACTCTGGAGGGATTCTGTGATGATAATGAATGATGAATAATATTGAAGGGCTTACCATAAAATTTTTGTACTGTATAATCCATTTTTACTGAAAGTGAGATTCAGTTGGAATAACATTCATTATCCAGTACTGAATCATTTTTCAGCTTGTGAAGGATCATTTAAGAGAAAAATCCGTCACTTGTAAAAACAATGGCTGAGAAAACAGTGTGGAGACAGCATTCGATTCACTGCCAATGTAAGGAAATAAATACCTCTGTTTGATCATCAGACTTAACTTTGCCTCTCTGCTCTAATTTAGCAAGCCCTCACCAGAGGTCAGATTAGGACAGTGCTACCTTGTATTACCACTAGGATGGGGGAGACTACCTGCTACTCCCTGCCACCACACTCTGTGTGAGTCTACGAGATGAAGCAGTGACAGTCGGTCGCATGATGTAAGACATTGACATAGTCAGTGCAACTAGCACATTTGGAATTCTTATGCGAGTGTAAATATGTGTAGGGAGTGTTCTTGTATTGTGTATCACATGTGTATTTAAGTGTGTAAATATATCTATGTTAATAATTCCACAGGAATCCAGTGATATGAACCAGCTACCTATAAAGCATTCCAACCTTAAATTGCAGTACAGCAGTAATGGGATAATTCCATCTCTCTCCTTCTCCCATGTTTTGCGGGTAGCGCTATCCTACTCTAATGCAGCGAGTTTGCCAAATATCTGTAATTCAGAATGTTATCGGTTAAAATGGGTGAATAATGTGTTATGTACAGAATTTCAAGGCGCATTTGATGCCGTTAACAAAAAAAATGTAAAAAAATAATTTAGTGTGAAAATGGTAATATAATGGAAAGTTTCGCCAAATGCAAAATCTTCATTGCATAGAACTTATCATGTCAAAACTCCTGTTTTATATTCATAATTTTCCTAATTTTTTCACTGCTGGTAAAGAAACATTTCAGCTCGATGTAGATAAGTTTATTTTTAAATTTAAATGATAACAAAATGCAGTATATGCGTTTATTTTCAGTCTTGTTCAGGGAATTTTATGTGCAGGCACGAAAAAGTCAGTCGCTGGCCAGCGTCTTTCCTATTGAATTTGCATGGGGGGTCAAAGCGAGGCAAATGGTCTTCAGATATGGAAGTTATTTTTAAAACAATCCCGAAGTTCTTATCTTGCTTAGATCTTAATTTGTGACAGGAAGAATATCTCCTTCAATTTTGGTTTCGTGCGTGACTCGGCTGACCGTCTGGGTGGCTGAAGTACCGGTAATGATCTCCCAAACATGCGCTTTTAACATTTCCAGACAGTCGCATGCAGTACAGTGCTCATTTCGTCAGTAGTATGTATAATAGTGATTAAATACATATCAGTGACATATGTACAATTCTTGAGGGAAAGTGTATTTCGTTTGTGTGGTTCGTGAGTTTGTGCTCTTGCGTGGGGATCTAATTTCGAAGAAAAAGTGCAGAAGGATCATGGTGTGGTTAAAGCAAAGCAAACGGTCTTCGGATATGGAAGTTATTTTTAAATCATACCTCAAGTCCTTATCTCGTTATCTCTTAATTTATGACTGGGAGAACATCTCGTTTATTTACGTTTCACGAGCGACTCGGCTGGCTGAGCTTTTAAATATACTGACAGCCGTGTGCAGTGGTGTTCATTTAATCAGTATTATAAGATTGATTAAATAAAGATCAGTGATATATAATATTTAATGGCGTGTGGCTTCCGAAGAGGTCGAGTGCAGGTCTTTCGAGTTGACGCTGCATAGGCGACCTGCACGTCTATAAGAATGTGGCCCTACCTGTGATGAATTCTAATGCTGAAGACGGCACACACACACCCATCCCCCGAGCCATTGGAATTAACCAATGAAGGTTAGGCCCTCTGGACCAAAGGCCGGCATGCTAATCATTTAAGCCATGGAGCCGGACAAGATCAGTGATAAATGTTAAGTTCTTGAGGACAAGTGGATTGTGTTTGTGTAGTCTGTGTAGTTGTCAGTTCGTGCTCGTGCTCGTGCTCATGCGGGGGGGTTCTTAGTTCGAAGAAAAAGTGCAGAAGGTTGTACAATGGATCATCAAATTAAAAAGAAACGTTCCGTAGGTAAACTCAGGGGAAAAGAATGCATTATTATAATGAGTGTCCTGAATTATTTTTTAAAGACTATGAATATGAGCAGCGCAGTCAGTGAAACAGCTACAGGTTGTTCCAAAAGAACAATCTCTGCTATAAGGAAGGAACACACACATGGTCCTTCGCGAACTCCCGCAAAATAAAAGCAAAAAAGAGAAGGACGGCAAAAAAATGCAAGGAAAATTAAATATGATGAAATTGTGCGAAGTGGAGTGCATTGGGTGGTTCATTCTCTTTTACTGTATTTGCTAACATACCACCGACATTGAACGTGATTTTGAGTCGGGTAAATTGAGAAGATTCTTTGCCACAATTTTCCAAAACTACGTTGTATCGCTTCTTACATGATATAGGCTTCCGTTATTTAAGACGGGGTAATAAAGCAGCTTTCATTGAAACCGATGAAATTATTAATTGGAGGCACAGATATCTCAGGGAGATATAACGTTTGAGGGCGCAAAATAAAGCTGTAATTTACACAGATGAATTGTGGGTAAATATTGGTCAGACAGTGACAAAAGAATGGAAGGATACGACAGTGAAAAGTGCATGGCAGGCCGCCATTGAAGGGGTGAGTTCGGGACTTAGGCCACCGAAAAGCCATAAAAACATAAGACAATTGGGCAAATTATGTGAACGAAGTAAAGAAAAATGAAAGAGATTTGTTGAAAGCAGACGAATTATAGGACGATGTCAATGATAAAAAGTTTTTAATACGACTTTCTTCATCGTCCGGATCATCCTCAAGTACATCTTCCGAACCCGGTTCATCCAAAGCGGGAACATCAGGTCTTGCAGAAAGGATAGAAGATGTACGTCAAATGTCTGAGAGCAAAGCCAGTGATTAAGGTATGTTGTATTTATTTTACCATCCTACAAACATTAATTTATGAATGAATGAACTTAAAATTACAAAATTACAAACGAAAAATGTGGAACTGTGACGCCCTGTTTGAGTCACACTTGAGTGTGTTCTTCACGAATCTATTTCGCAACTGCGCTCTCCATCTTCGCTGTACTGCAATTTAAGGTTGGAACGTTCTATACCTCGTGTCCTTTACCTACAGTCCACTACTTTCCTTGTGCTATCCTCAGCTACCTTGTACATATCCTAACACACTCAACTCAAACTTGGCTATATCTCTACCCCAACTCAATTCTTGGTCCTCCGGGCCGGATTTCTGCGGATTCTTCGTTAATGTGTAACACATGTATTTGTGGCGGGACTGAAGCTTCTGATAGCAGCCATCTTGGCAAAGAATACAACTGCTTCCGATAGCAGCCATGTTGGCAAGGAATACTACAGCACCCGGTGGCAGCCATGTTTGTTCCAACTCTGGTCAGTTCGTCCGCCATGGTGATTTCCACTTCGTACGTCGCCATCTTGGGTCCAGTTTACGGCAACCAGTGATCTCCTGTCAGTGCCAGAGTAAATACGACAGCCACGCAGACCAACTTTGATGCACTACCCTACGCAGCTACTGTAAGTACATACTCAGTTTCTGATTCCTATCATTTCCCACTATGGATTCTAAAGAAAAACAACTCCTTGTTAAGACTAGAGGCCTAGCGAAAGCCAGTATCACACATGTATAAAACTTCATAGTTAACTTTAAATCGGGATAAAGTATAAATTCAATTAAGGCAAGACTAGATGATTTTCCCAGAATAAGAGAAAGGTATGAAAATGCTCAAGATAAATTGGAACTGGAGGATGAAACTGAAGATCATAGTGAAGATTGCGGTAGTTTCAAATCGTTGTACTATGACATAGTAGGTAAAATTACCACATTGATAGAAGAAAGTGCAGAATCACGGTTGAAACAAGACAACTTTTCCAGTGCAACCAATGATACCCACTGTGGTTCATTCAAGAGAGAACTAGCACTTCGAACTATTAAATTGCCATCATTTGGGGGCAATATTATTGATTTTTGTCATTTTTCTGATATGTTTACCAGTTTAGTTATAAACAATGAGTCACTTGATGATATACAAAGGTACCATTATTTGTTATCTTCACTTACAGGTGAAGCACATGACCAAATTAAGAATCTTCCCACAACCACCACATCTTTTTTAAGAACCTACTAAACCTTCCATCTTTAAGTAAAGTGTCATCCATAGATCTACGATCACTTCTAAATCAAGTTTCAAGTAATCTAAATACACTTGAAGCACTTGAACTCGATATTCCTTTGCATGAAATTCTCATATCACAATTGATTCTGCAACAAATTGATGAGACCAGCAGAAAACAGTGGGAGCCGTCATCATCAAAATCGAAATTTGCGAGACTAGACGAATTATGTCGATTTTTAGAAGACAGATGCCATGCCCTTCAATTCATTAAATCAGATCAGACCTCCAAGCCAGCTGTATCGTCCCACTTACGGCATGCTACTGACATCAAACACACTAAAGCAGTAAGACAGGCTATGTCTCTACTGGCAGTAGTTGTTTATCTTGTGTTGGTGTTCATTCTCTTTACAATGTTCAGATTTTTCTAGCAGCAGTGTCCAACAACAAATGGACTTTGTCAAACAGCATAGGTTGTGTTCGAATTGTCTTAGGCCTGGACACATCGTTAGCAACTGTTCTTCAGGCTCCTGTTATTCATGCGGCTTGAAACATCACTCTCTACTTCATCGAACCAATCAACCAGTCCTGCGAAGGCAACTTGAAGCCACTCCTGGAAGACACAGCGGCACTGATGTCAACCAGCAAAAAACTGTTACAGCAACGTATTGTTCGTTAAAGGCAAAACCTCAAACCCAGATATTACTTTCCACTGCACTGGTTAAAGTACGTGATGGATATGGAAGACTGCAAACTTGTAGAGCGCTCCTAGACTCATGTAGTCAGTCACACTTCATTACAAATGCATATGCCATCTCAGCTTAAGGAAGGTTCAAAACCGAATATCAGTGCAAGGTATAAGCAACGCTGCTACAGACTCTCGTCACTCCGCTGCTGTTAATGTTCACTCCATGCACAGCGATTACCGAGTAGAAATCAACTGTGCTGTGTTGCCAAGAATTTCTGCTTATCTCCCAGGATCGTATATTAACTTCGCTGACTGGGGTATTCTGGAAGAGCTCCCTCTAGCTGACTCGACTTTCAACCAACCTGGACAAATTGACATGCTATAATTGGTGCAGAGGTATTCTTCCAGCTTCTTCGACTGGAAAGACGTGTGAGGCAAAGTGACTATCCTGTTCTCCAGAACACGGAACTTGGGTGGATACTTGCAGGACGGTTTCAGTTAAACAGAACGGCTGAAGCACCTTCACAGACCGTACAGACCTTCTTCACCATGAGTGACAATTCCCTTGACCATATGGTTCCGCTTCTGGGAATTAGAAGTCATCAGTTAGCCGAACAGATCGAAGGACGACCTGGAGTGTGAGAAACATTTTACTGCCAACACCAGGCGAGATGCTGAGGGAAGATTCACGGTACGGCTTCCACTTCGCGAGGATTCAACAGAACTTGGTGACTCGCTCACAATGGCTAGGTACCGGCTTCATCATCTTGAGAGACGACTGAAAAGGAACACCCAACTCGAGCGACTACATGAACTTCTTGGAGGAATACGAAGCTCTGGGACATATGGAGGCTATCGACACATCACAACTCAATGAACATAGCTACTACATGCCCCATCACCCAGTTCTTAAAGAGGCAAGCTCTACTATGAAGACGAGGGTTGTATTTGACGCTTCTGCCACCACTACGAATGGGAAATTGCTTAACAACATCCTCCGAATTGGGCTGACTATCCAGCAAGATATCTGGTCAATCATTACAAGATTCCACACTCACCAACTGTGCTTTACAGCCGACATACGCCAGATGTATCGACAAGTAAATGTTGATAGTCGTGACCGCTACCTTCAGAGAATCGTATGGCACTGATCGCAGGAAGAACCTATAAGACACTACCAGCTGAAAACAGTCACGTACGAAACAGCTTCAGCACCCTTCCTCGCTACTAAGTGCCTTCAGCAGCTCGCTATTGAGGAGTCTAGCAGTTTACCCAAGGCAGCAGAAATTCTCCAGAGAGATTTCTATGTGGACGACTGCATGTCTGGAACAGAAACCCTCGAGGAAGCTCTACGAATGCAAGAACAACTTGTTGATCTCCTTCAAAGGGGAGGTTTCCAACTTCGAAAGTGTTGTTCCAGTCATCCACAACTACTCGAAGCTGTTCCTACAGAATACAGAGAAGCCCAGCTGCCCCTTCACCTCGATAACGGCAATAATGTTAAAACTTTAGGACTCTTGTGGCATCCTGTCAATGATCAGCTACAGGTTGTGAATGGTACTGGGTGTACTAATGTCAATGGAACTGTTACGAAAAAAAATGTGCTTGCAGTCATAGCGTCAATATGCGATCCGTTGGGACTGATGGGTCAATTTATCATCTCCTGCAAATATTTTGTGCAGCAACTCTGGCAACTGTGCTTAGGTGAGGATGAGAAGCTACCAACAGAACTACTCCAGTACTGGGAGAAATTGCACTATCAGTTTCCTCTTGTTAGCCGAATTCGAATCGACAGACTAGTGTTAGCGAAGGAAATTATCACTAACGTTCACCAGCATGGGTTTTCGGATGCATCTGAGAAGGGTTGCGGATGCTGCATTTATATTAGATCGGAAAATCAACAGGGTGAGTGTACCACAAGGCTACTGTGCGCTAAGTCAAAGGTCGCCCCATTGAAAAAGGTCTCCCTTCCTCATCTAGAGTTATGTGGAGCATTGCTTCTAGCTCGTCTTTTCAAGAAGGTAACATCAATCTTAAATTTGTCTATTAGCAGCATCTATTTATGGACAGATTCGACTGTAGTTCTTTCATGGATTGCAGCATCGCCTATACGGTGGAAAACTTTCATTGCCAACAGAGTTGCAGAGATTCAAGACAGCACATCTATCGCAGATTGGAAGCATGTTGCTTCAGGAAATAATCCTGCGGATCTGATTTCACAAGGACTCGCCCCTGACGCCCTTATTGCTAAATCACTTTGGTGGAATGGACAACCGTGGCTTGTGGAGTCATGGCCCGACTCCATCCCTTCTGCGGAGACTCAGGACATCCAGAACAGCGGAAGCCAGTGGTCAGTCTCATGGCGCTTCAACCTGGAGATGAGTTCATGAAGCAATTCTCTAAGCTTGCACGACTGAGAGGGTGACAGCATACTGCCTCAGATTTGCCGCCAACACCAAACTTCAGCCTGCAGAAAGGAAGACTGGCGAATTAGACCTTCAAGAGTTACGTTCTGGACTATATGCATGTATCAAGAGCATCCAAACATCATGGTGCAGAGATTGATGCCCTTCGGACTACAAAGGCGATTGGTAAGAAGAGCAAGCTTATATCCCTTAATCCATTCCTCTGCGAGTAAGGACTTCGAGTTGGTGGCAGATAACAACGATCGGAGCTCCTTTTCAACAAACAACATCAAATAATCTTGCCCCCAAGTCACCATGTAACTAAATTGATTATCAAGAACAAACATCTACGAAAGTTTCATGCTGGGTGTTAGTCGCTACTGTCTTCTCTTCGACAGCAATACTGGATAACAAACGGAAGGAATACCATTCGGAAAATCATACACCATTGTCTTATCTGCCATAAGTTCAAGGCAAAAAATACCCAGCAACTAATGGGTCAGTTGCCAAAATACAGAGTATCACCTGCCAATCCATTTCTACACTGCGGGATTGATTACGCTGGCCCACTGTATATAAAATCAGGCTCTCGTAAAAACAGTGCAAAGCTGAAATGTTATGTATCAATGTTTGTATGTTTGGCTACTAGGGCTATCCACTTTGAAATTGTTAGCAGCATGACTACCCAAGCCTTTCTTGCTGCTCTCAAATGCTTTATCTCACGACAAGGGAGACCTGCACACATATATTCGGACAATGGCAGAAACTTCGTAGGCGCTGACAGAGAACTTAAGGAACTGCAGAGATTGTTCGGCGAAGAACATCATCGAGAGATCTCAACCTTCGCTAGCACTAAAGGCATTCGGTGGCACTTCATTCTGCCTCAGGCTCCACACTTCGGAGGCATTTCGGAGGCTGGCATCAAATCATTCCAGCATCATCTTCGACGAGTCATGGGAACGGCATTCCTTACCTTTGAAGAACTGGCAACGCTCACAACACAAATCAGAGCAAGTCTTAACTCTAGGCCTCTAGTCCCCCTATCTGATGATCCTGACGATTTAGTTGCTATCACTCCTGGTCACTTTCTAATTGGAAGACCTATCACTACCCTTCCCGAACCAGATCTGGGTAATGTACGTCTCAAGGTACTTTCTAGATGGCAGCAATTACAACGGCAGCTCTAAGGATACTAGAAGGCATGATCGACAGACTACCTCTCCCATCTGCAGCAGAGGAGTAAATGGACACTATCAAACAATAACGTTCAACCAGGCACATTAGTGATCGTCAAGGAAGACATCACCCCACCACTGTGTTGGGAGCTCGCGGTAATTGATCATGTCCACCCTGGTGCTGTTGGACTAGTACGCATCGCCACTATCCGTACTACTTCTGGAGTATTTAAAAGGCCCAATGCAAAACTTTGTTCCCTTCCCACTTCTCAAGGATATGATATCTGAACGTTGTGTGTTTTGTATTGCAGGTTTTTTTTTTTTTAATGAAAAAAGTGTTTAACCCTTTTGTGGTGGGCAGCATGTTTGATCACCAGACTTCACTTTGCCTCTTTGCTTCTACTCTAATATAGCAAGCTCTCACCAGAGGTCAGATTAGGACAGTGCTACTTTGTATTACTAGGAGGGGGGAGACTACCTGCTACTTCCTGCCACCACACTCTGTGTGAGTCTACGAGATGAAGCGGTGACAGTCAGTCGCATGATGTAAGATGTTGACATAGTCAGTGCAACTAGCACATTTGGAATTCTTATGCGAGTGTAAATATGTGTAGGGAGTGTTCTTGTATTGTGTATCACTTGTGTAGTGTAAGTGTGTAAATATATCTCTGTTAATAATTCTACAGGAATCCAGTGATATGACCCGGCTACCTACCTCGTGTCCTTTACCTACAGTTCACTACTTTCCTCGTGCTATCCTTAGCTACCTTGTACATATCCTAACACACTCAACTCAAACTTGACTATATCCCTACCCCAACTCAGTTCAACCTCAAAATAATGATAATGACAGTTGTGGCTTTGTTAAATCCATAATTAATTGTAATAGCAAAAAAGATTCTATTTAGGTTAATATAATAATTTTGTGTGGCTATTTCTAGCAGAGTCCAGCCCTTGTAAGGCAGACGCTCCGTTGAGGGTGGGCGGCATCTGCCATGTATAGGTAAATGCGTGTTATTGTGGTGAAAGGTAGTGTTATGTGTGGTGTGTGAGTTGCTGAAATGTTGGGGACAGCACAAACAGCCAGCCCCCAAGTCATTGGAATTAACCAATGAACATTAAAATCCCCAATCCGGCCGGGAATCGAATCCGGGACCCTCTGAACCAAAAGCCAGTACGCTGACCATTCAGCCATCAAGTCGGACCTTTAGGTAGTAAAGAGCAACACAAGTTACTTTGTATCTTTTACATGAAAAATATATTTAAATTATTTGTATGTTGCTAACACTCCATTACGGGAGACTTTCTCATTGTTTTAATGTTCACATTTTACTTTTTTTTTAAACTCATATAGATTAGGTCATTTATCTTTGATTATTTGAAATGGTAATAAAATCTGCATAAAAGTCGAAATCATCTTAACTTACCAAAATAGCTATACTTCCAGCCTTACATAACCTCATTCTCTCATTCAACTCTTTCCAGTCATTAACCATGAAAAAAGAAGAAGAAGAATGCAGCACAGTGTGTATTCTGAACTTACACAAATAAAGGGAAAATGGCAAGTGACATGTGCGCGCACACAGTGTGTCTCTGTCTGTCCCTCTTCACATGATTCGTAAAAATGTCTTATACCATTCACAAATACAAAGGTCTTGGTGAGTGTTACCCCTCCTCCCTCCACCCCCTGCCCCCTCTTTCTCTTTCTCTTGGCAACCACTCATTCAGTGTGAAATAAGTTTATGATCATATTATTTCCTCACACTAAGAATGTGTATCATTCTCTTCACAGCCCCTACTCGTGAAAGCCTAATGCATGAAATTATTCTTACATGAGCATCAAGTTATTTAAACTCCATATAAACTAGCAATGAAAGCAAATGTTTACACTTTGCTAACTAGAAATAACTAAAGGAGGCAGTGTGGAACAGGACGTGTAGAGAACTAATTCATAGAATTGCCAATGGTCGGATTCGACTGAACGGATGACATCATCAACTAGGAAGTAAATAGTTACAACAAATGGGTTCACTGTACAATTATTTCAGTGTTCAAAATATTCTAGTATCTAACCTCAGTCAAATTGCCATATATCACATCATTTTCTACCTGGTCCACTGTCCTTTAAGGAGGGAATAGTCACCAAGACCTTTATATTTGGGAATCATATAAGACATCTTTAAGTATCATGTGGA
Organism: Anabrus simplex; assembly: GCF_040414725.1. Lineage (NCBI taxonomy): Eukaryota > Metazoa > Arthropoda > Insecta > Orthoptera > Tettigoniidae > Anabrus > Anabrus simplex. Next base: position 963,862,489 of record NC_090265.1, on the reverse strand, counting down.
AGTAGAGAAGAAAGCCTCTTTGACCGGAAGGTTCTCAATTTCTTCATAGTAACTTGTTAATGGCAGATCTTCCCTTGTCAAGGATGACAAACTAAATCACCTACACCTGAAAGTATATGCATGTAAGAAGTGGGTTTCAGTTATTTCCTCAATGTCATTCCTAATCTCCACTAGATCATATGGAGGTTTTATACCCTATTGTTAACAATAGAGACCAGATTTTAGACAAAATGCCTGTTTGTTTACAAATATAATACAAACGATCTAACAAATTCATTTTGGAGCTTGGGGTTGTATGCAGCCTGTTTTAATGTATATTACATTCCTGTCAAGTATTCCGGTTTTTCTGTAAAATGTACAGATTTTGAGTGTGTTTTGCAGTTGTACGGATGAACAACGTTATTGTACGGATTTTGAATATCCACGCTTGTTTTGGCTTTCTGCGGTCAAATCAGATTTGTTTGACTTTTGATAGTAGCTGGTAATACGAGATGCAGTGTTTGAAATTTGACCGGTAAATGTATCAATCACATTATCGATAATCACCGTGCTTTTGTCACCTGTTCAACCTCAACTGCTACTTCATTCACTGAGATGTTCCCAAACAAGTAGCTGTGATTTTGAAGAAAAGAAATCAGTGAAAAGTAGCAGGCTGTGAATTTATATATAACAACTTTAGTACAGTCAGCAAAACTTTTAGTGATACTTCGTTTTACAGGGATGAGGAGTAAGGAGGGAACTATCCCGGTTCTGGTAATACTGCCAACTGAATGGAAATGAAATCTGAATTGAATCGATAGTATGATCGATAGATATGAATTTTCTAAACCTTTATTACATTAAGCCAACAACTGTGTTACACACACATTATATAACATTTCTCGATGCGAATCATGTTCCTAGCATGAATTCTCAGAAATATCACCTTGGCTTTGCTTTGTAAACAGCAACAGTATTAGTACGTAAAGTGTACGCCAGTTGTCTTGCAGCGATGCATAATCGATTCATAGTTTGTGTGTCAAAGGTGTTGATACGAATCTCGAAGATAACCCAGGTCTATCGATTCAACACTAGGGAGCCGAAGTATCACTGAAAGTTTTGCGTACTGTAACTACGTCGTGCTTCATAGCAGCTGAAAGGCTTTGTTTGTGTGTGCGTGTAACATTGGCAGTAGTTCTAAAACTCGTGGAATTGTGTGAAGAATTTATAAGCGATTTAGTATTTTTAGTGGTGTTCGTAATGAGTTCAACTAAGAAACGATATTATCGATCTTCGAGAGGCATATTCTAATGAATTTCCTTGTTTTATACAATCACGGAAAGGTGAAGCATCCTCATTCTGTTCCATGTGCTTGTATAAATGTTTCTCACGGAGGAAGAACAGAATTAGTAAATCACATTAAATGTGTTAAACATGTCTCCAATACAAAATCTAAGGATGGCAGTCAGAAAATTAATTCGTTTTTACCCCTTCTGGAGCTGACCTTGATATAGTAAGAGCAGAATACTTGTTCACTTCATTTGTAATTGAACATAATATCCCGTTAGCTGCTGCCGATCATGCTGGTGCTCTGTTTAGGAAAATGTTTCCAGGTTCAGAAATTGCAAAAAAATATGGCTGTGGTTGTACGAAAACCACACACATTTTGAAAGAAATGGATATGGATTCAAGAAGTTGGTTACATGCAACATAAACCATTTTCTTTATAAGGATGGGATCAACAGTAGTAATGCTAAGCTGTACCCTATTGTTGTCACCTGTTTTGTGGCAAAGCAGGAAGAGATAATTAGCTCAGTGTTGTCTGTCCCAGCCTTGGTGGGTGATTCAATTGGACGTAATATTGGTAATTTGGTAATTTCACTGTTAGAGTGTTACAAAATACAGATTCAAAATTGTGTAGCATTCTGTTTCGACAATACTCCAGTCGTGATGGGAAAGAAGAATGGAGTTGCTGCTGTTTTAAGGGAAGCACAGTCGTCTGTCTTCATATTGGATTGCTCATGCCATTTGATTAACTCGGTTGCTGAGAAAGGTGCAAGCAGTTTGCTTGTTAAAGTTGATCTTCTATTATTTAGAAAAGAGTTGTAAGAGGAAGAAACGCCTTAAGAAATTCCAAGAGCTCCACAACAAGGAAACAAAGAAGATACTGAAACATGTTTGCCCAAGATGGCTGTCGTTAGGAGTCTGCAGAGGCTGTAGAGCAGTGGGGTCCAGTATTTGGTTTCTTTAAGGATGAGGTGCTTGTTAATGCTCAGTGTGCATCAACTACTAGCTTAACCTCATTTACGATCCCAAAAGCTACTGAGTCGTCAGAAACTACAGTACTAGAACTAATGATGAACCTGGTGAAACAGCTGCTTTCCAGATTTGTTAAACAAAAGTGATCAAAAGTTCCCTTTTATTTAAATTCCATACCATTCTATTGAGAATCAGAGAGACAGTGATGGGCTAGTCATTGGTGTTACGACAATCAATTTGGTGAAGAAACAATGATAGAGATATATCAGCATTTTCATCTGCAGGGCTTACTTCTGCACAGCATGTGATTATATTATTAACAAGTTCCTTTTTTTGTCACACCGATACAGATAGGTCTTACAGTGACGATGGGATAGGAAAGGCCTAGGAGTTGGAAGGAAGCGGCCGTGGCCTTAATTAAGGTACAGCCCCAGCATTTGCCTGGTGTGAAAATGGGAAATCACGGAAAACCATCTTCAGGGCTGCCGACAGTGGGGTTTGAACCTACTATCTCCCGAATACGAGATACTGGCCTCACTTAAGCGACTGCAGCTATCGAGCTCGGTAAGTTCCCTTTCAGTGATGCAATAAATACATGCGAAAGTTGCAGATGTTTCAAAAATTGAATATGCCCAGTTTTCTTCTGTACAATTTTTTATAGAAAGATTTCATCATTGCTGCCAAGGAAGGACAGTTGAGGATGCAATGAATATGCTTCAGAACCAATTTGTAGCTTTTCAGATTTATTACTGCTACTGTTGAGAGTACGAATCTGACAGATGACACCAAATGAGCTTGCTTGATGGACATTCGTGGAGCTGATGGTGTTCCTAAGTATGATAGGATATCCAGGCTAATGCTTTCTGTTCTGACTCTACCCCATAGCAAAGCTGAGTGTGAACGTGTGTTCAGCTTGGTGAAAAAGAACCAAAATCAGTTCAGGTCCTCAATGTCAAATGAAATTCTGGATTCTATTTCTATGTCTTAAAACTTAGCGACTCATGCAGGTGTTTGATTGAAATAATAACATTAAATTATTTATTAGACCACCTAATCAATACAAAATCGTCTTGGATGATTTACATAAATTTGTTAGCTAACAGTGGTACATGTTTCGCCTTCCCTGAAGGCATCATCAGCCTTAAACTAAAAATAAGCGTCTAAATAACATGTAGTAATGAAATGAATTTTAAAATCTTGAAGAGATTTGAAGTGAAATAACATTAAAAATAACAATGATGGTTTGAAAAATACAATGTGATGAGAAACAATAGTGGAAGTATTAACAAAATTAACATTAGAAGGCTGCTAAAATAAGTACAATGGATAAAACAACAGATTGTTATACAACAAGTAGTAAGATTGCATAAAAGTAAAGTTGATAGTCTGGCGGTTATAATTAGACGATGACGAAAAATCTTATATAATCAAAGTAAAGAAGAGAGAATAAAAGTCAAAGTTAGTCGAGAGATCCGAAGTTAATCATGATCTTGAAGATAAAAGACGAAAGTCAGATGCATATGGTGAAGTTGTAGAACACTTTTTTGTTGAGGATATGAAGTTGGTGAATAGAAGTTGAAGAACAGTTTCAAATAGGATCACTATGGACCATCTCAAAATTTGAAGTGATGTTCAAATGTTGTAAATTGTGAGTTTGTAGATAGTCTAGTTGAAGGAGCATATAGAAGTGAAATCTGTAAATGGAAGCAAGAAAAGTAGGGTTAATTGTGTGAAAAGATATTTGAAAAATATTGAAGTAGAATCGTATGCACTTACCATTTGACGGTGACAAAGATAGCTTGTAATATTATGAGTTAGAGGTATTTGCAACAGTAGACTTCTTGCTACGTGTGTTATAACTGAAGTTTTGTGCTGGAGGGGGATCTGTTTGCGTTGACGTAACTATTGGAGGGGGGCTGCTATTGGTGGGGGGGAAGGAAGAGCACAGACAATAGTTACTCTGGATCAGGAATATACAGATTGAAATGCTCTACATGTAATTTTTCTTATGTTGGCCAAACTGGCCGCAGCTTCTCTACCAGATACGCCGAGCATTACAATGCCCAAAGACACAACAAATTCTCCGCAATGGCCAACCATATGAGGGACACCGGGCATAAATTCACCACAATAGAACAAGACCTCCATATCCTAAAAAGAGTCGATAAAAGCAAACTCATGACAGAATATGAAAACTTATTTATTTTCCTCGACCAACATTTTAATAAAGATAAAAATCTAAATGACACTATTGATAAAAAAAGCCCCTTGTATGAACAGATTCTTATTTTATTACGAGAATCAACTTCCCTCACCAAAAAATTCTTAAAAATCTTCAACCTCACATCAATTAGAGTTCCCACCTCCCCTACAGCTAATATACCCCCCTCCCTTCCCCCCGCAGCTAGTACCTCTAATTCAAATACAACCAATAAACCCATAGCCACACCCACCGTAACATCGCTCCCTCCAATAGCCTTACACCGTTACAACACGCGCAGTAATACACTCTCTTCCTTCCCCCCCACCAATAGCAGCCCCCCTCCAATAGTTACGTCAACGCAAACAGATCCCCCTCCAGCACAAAACTTCAGTTATAACACACGTAGCAAGAAGTCTACTGTTGCAAATACCTCTAACTCATAATATTACAAGCTATCTTTGTCACCGTCAAATGGTAAGTGCATACGATTCTACTTCAATATTTTTCAAATATCTTTTCACACAATTAACCCTACTTTTCTTGCTTCCATTTACAGATTTCACTTCTATATGCTCCTTCAACTAGACTATCTACAAACTCACAATTTACAACATTTGAACATCACTTCAAATTTTGAGATGGTCCATAGTGATCCTATTTGAAACTGTTCTTCAACTTCTATTCACCAACTTCATATCCTCAACAAAAAAGTGTTCTACAACTTCACCATATGCATCTGACTTTCGTCTTTTATCTTCAAGATCATGATTAACTTCGGATCTCTCGACTAACTTTGACTTTTATTCTCTCTTCTTTACTTTGATTATATAAGATTTTTCGTCATCGTCTAATTATAACCGCCAGACTATCAACTTTACTTTTATGCAATCTTACTACTTGTTGTATAACAATCTGTTGTTTTATCCATTGTACTTATTTTAGCAGCCTTCTAATGTTAATTTTGTTAATACTTCCACTATTGTTTCTCATCACATTGTATTTTCAAACCATCATTGTTATTTTTAATGTTATTTCACTTCAAATCTCTTCAAGATTTTAAAATTCATTTCATTACTACATGTTATTTAGACGCTTATTTTTAATTTAAGGTTAAGACTATGGCTGATGATGGCTTCAGGGAAGGCGAAACATGTACCACTATTAGCTAACAAATTTATGTAAATCATCCAAGACGATTTTGTATTGATTAGGTGGTCTAATAAATAACTTAATGTTATTATTTCAATCAAATATCATCAATACGGACCAAAAATGATATTTATTACATGTCATGCAGGTGTTGTTAAAATTTTTCCATTTTATGATCTTCTGGATTTCTCTTTTTGAAAGTTGGCAGGTATGATTTTACCCATAAATGCTTATTAACCTCCTTTTTTTTTCAAATAAAAATAATATTGCCATGTACTTTTTGAAATTATGCAACACTCCCTCATTGCAAAAATGAGACTGCTCTGTTCTTGAAGGTTGTTGCATCGTTGCCATTTAAAGGGATAGTCAGGTAATCCCTTTTATATTGAACATGCATGTGCATATTTTATTTTTCAATTATAATTATTAGGTATTTGTAATTTTTACATATATGAAACATGTATTAGTACAGTACTTATTTTTTAAGTCCATTTTACAAATTTTTATTGCCTATTTTTCAAGATATTTTAGTGCCCTTTTGCCTGCCTATTTTGCAATTTCTTTGTGCCTAATGTAGGTCTCTCGAATATCTGCCTCATGTTTTGAATTGACTCTCGTGTTCCTTTACCTGCGACAAAGCCTGCTTGTTCTGCAGACATCTGAGGTTGCAGGAATGTAGAGCAGGAGTTTACTTGCGTGAGATATTAACGCCATAGTACGATAATAGGAATAATCCCTTACGGACCCCTTTTTGTGAAGAGGGATAAGTACTGATGCAGTCCAGTCCTTGGGCCATTCACCAGTTTTCCACACTATATTACATACTGCCTGTTTTGCTTCCTTGACTACAAAAAGTCCTTTGATTGTGTTATGTGGGACAAATTGTGGCAGGTGCTAATGGAATTTGGGGTTCCACTGCATTTAATATCATTATTGAATGAAAACCATGTAGCAACCATAAAGGTCGGTGATGATCTCTCAGACATTTGATCTTTCAGACATTTTCAATGTGGGAAGTGGAGTAAGGCAAGGTTATAATTGTATTATCACCTCAACTCTACAGCATCTATGCATTGTGTGTCTTCAAGAGGAGAGCTCTCGATGGCTGGATTAGTGAAATCTCAATTGGTGGCAGAAATATTAGCAACCTGCGTTTTGCAGATGACACTTCCCTTATAGCTGGAAGTGAAGAGGAACTTACTGACCTGTTTACAAGAGTGAGGAAATTAGCCTTCACTGTGGTCTAGAGATAAACATGAAAAGGACCAAACTAATGGTAGTTGATCGGCAAGGTCAAATCTAACTTACAGGATGTCTAAAGGACCTGGAGATAGTAAAGGAATTTGTATACCTTGGGTCTGTCATCAATGACATGGGAAGCTGTGAAAAACAGATCAAAAGACATATGGTTCTAAGTCGTGCTGCAATGTTTAAACTCGCTATGATCTGGCAGAACCGGACAATATCAAAAGGTACGAAGATGCACTTGGTGGTATCACTAGTGTTCTCAGTCTTTTTGTACGGCTGTGAGATCTGGACTGTAAATGCTAGAGACAAAAATCAAATTGATGCCTTTGACATGGGTGTTCGCGGAGAATGCTGCATGTACCCTGAATGGAAACAACTAATGTTTCCATTCGGAACGAACCGAGCATCAAGAAACGTCTGTCTTCGAGTATGAGTGAGTGTTACCTCCAGTTCCTTGGCCACCTCTTCAGAAGAGAAGGAGAGAACTTGGAAAAGACCATTTTGCAAGGCAAGGTTGAAGGCAGTAGGAAAGTAGAACAGGAGGAAAAACAGCAAATTGATGGTTTGATCAGGCGATGAAGATCACTGGCCTACCTCTTCAGATCATGTTAAGGAAAGCTGAAGACCACTCTGGATGGAGGCATCTTGTCAAGGCTGCAATGCAGAAATAGAGTTATGAGGTCTCGGCGCTCAGTAATGAGCAAAACAACTAATGATGATGAATGTTGGTCTCTAGTTGTCAAAATCCGTCAACAGTTCAAGCAGACATAAGAGGTTAACTGTTTAGCGCAGTTGCTATTGTACTCGCCTTCTATGCTCAGGGTTCATCTTTACCACAAGTAGCCTCTTTGACTAAACTACAGCACTTCCTTGTCTCCTAACCAGTATTATTTGCGTTGGATCACAATGGCCCGAAGCATGTCTTCTTTCCTTAATTTTCTTTGACAATTGCTGGTGATAAATAATTTCATCTGTTGTTGAGCACTGAGCAGCAGTGTGGTATGGGCCATTGTTGACTTCTTCGTTTGCGCATATCTGCTATTGTACGAGATTTGACCTGACCGAGGTGTATGTGTTGTGAAAAATGATGCACAACAGAGAACAAGATTTGTGAGCGGCAAAGAGATTTCATAGTGTATGCGATGAGCAGGCCTACTAGCTGTTGAAAATTGTTCTTCTTCCTTCACATTTTTCTCACACTTTTCATACATAAGAATGATTAATCATATTTCTTCTCCTTTCAGATTGTTGAAGTGTTTAATAAATGATGACAAAATTTCAGTGGAATTGAGGTTTCTTGACAATGATGGTGACGAATCAGCATGAGTATGAGCATGTTTCGAATTCCAAACTAGTAGCTTCTTGTGAATATGAAATAGTTCCTAACAAGGATGACTGCTGCTATCTGGGTAAAGATGGGAAAATAGAATGGTATAGCAGCTTTTCTCCAGGAGGGTATACGATGATGATGGTTATTATTGTTGTTGTTATTGTTATTATCATTATTATTATTATAAAATACCCTTCTTCTTGGACGTATTACAATATATTTAATCAGTAAATAAAACTGGAGATGTAGCTGCCCTCCCTGTAAAAATTTGTTTACTTCATTTGAATGAAAGAAGTTTTCACACCTCTGAATTCAGTCATTGTAAGTTCAACCATGAGATTAATGGAAGCTTGAAATGCCCATACAATTGTAGTGGCTTATGATCACATTTAATTTCTGGCACAATTCCACCAAATAAATTTTTACTGTATGTATGTATATATGTATGTATGTATGTATGTATGTATGTCTTATTCAAATAAACCCGATCTGCTTCCTCGTGTCTGAAGTGCCTATCTGAGAATGTTCAGAAGTTCTGTTCTTCCGAGACAGCTGAATTGGTTTTCACTCTACTGCCTAAACTGACATATGATAAAGAGAACATTATGATTCAAGACACTCTTCATGATCCACTGTCAGGACACCCTATATTCACCACCCTCAAATAACTGAAGTAGTGAATCTTGTAGTGCTTTTCCACAAACAGTAAAAGAACGTTAAATATTTTGTACAATGATCTATGAAATATTATCATCCCATTTTTTATTAGATTGCAATCAATGGTATTCTGTAAAAAAGAAGTATGCTCCCAGATAAAATTGTGCTTACCGCTCTTTGTTTTAAGGCCGACTTTGCTCTATAGGAGTGACTGGTACAAACAGGTGGGAACAGTTTCTTTTCAATTTGCTTTACGTCACACTAACACAAATAGGTCTTATGGCGACAATGGGGTAGGAAAGTGCTAATGGCAACAATGGGGTAGGAAAATGTTAGGAGTTGGAAAGAAGCAGCTGTGACTTTATTAAGATACAGCCCCTGCATTTGCCTCGTTGAAAATGGGAAACCACTGAAAACCATCTCCAAGGCTGCTGGCAGTGGGGTTCAAGCCCTCTTATATCCCAAATCCAAGCTCACAACTGTGTGCCCCAACTGCACGGCCAACTCGTTTGGTAGGTGGGAACAGTAAGAAAAAATTGATGCCTGCTTGGCCATCAGATGATATAGATGTTGATTCCCATAGGGACAAAGTCTCTTAGTGCATTGGCACTGCCGGTGGCTCCAGTTAGCCTACGTAGTGGCCTCCACGGTATGCACTAGCCAACGTAGGGCGAAACGCTGGCAACCAAGAATGAGTTAGCTGGAAAATTTATAATGTCCAATAACGGACCATTTATATTGGTATTATTTAGCCACTTTCAACCCAAATAGCAGTACAGTGCAGGAAACTACATGCAGAACAGAAAATGGCCAAATATTAAGCCATTGAACGTCTGTAGACACCTCCAAATTCAATAAGGCTCAATATCAATGACTTCTGTCAGGCATACTCAACTTTATGGAAGTGTCCACATATTTATCCACTGTTCATGTACGTGTACTAAACATGAATTAATGTGAGCATTAAAAAGGGTTAAGAAGATCCATAGGTAGCGCAAGAAGTCAGAATGTAGAAATGCAATTTTTTTAATTTTTAATGTTTGGCTTCAAAAGCAAATTATTATAAATGTTTCTGTTTTTTGAAAATAGTTATTCAAGGTATCTTTGTATGTCCCAGAAATATTAAGGTTTCTAAAATTGTCAGCATTTTCAGCTAGTTCCAATGTGGTTACCAAAATTGTGAAATTTGAATTCATTTCTTAACACGAATATTTGGTTTATATACATCTTCATGTGAATAATGCTTTCATAATTTTAAAGGGTAAGAACTCCTGATACCATAAGATTGAAATTATGTTTGACTTAAACACAGGTTGCTTTTCAGGCCATTTAATAACTACTTCACTTACTGATATTTTAAGCATATGCCAGTAATAAAAGTATATTAATTATTTGATACTTACCCAAAACAGGAAATTAAACTATGATGATGGCAATCCATGTATATACTTTTAAACTTGTTTAGCTCAAAAAGATTGTTTTGAATTTTTTAACCATTTGTTGTGACTCCATTGATAAGTGTTTCTTTTCTTTCCTCTTTACACTCTTTTTCCATATAAATCTGATGAATATCTTCCTACATTTCTGTTGTAGGTTATCCATGACCATGTTGAGGAGGTGGAACTTCCATTTGGTGAAAAAGTAGATGTTCTTGTATCAGAATGGATGGGCTTCTATCTTCTGCATGAAGGCATGCTGAACTCGGTCATTGCAGCTCGTAACAAGCATCTTAAACCAAATGGAAAGATGCTTCCTGAGATTGCTAGACTTTATTCTTGTCCATGTAGCTTACCATCAGAGTTTGACTTCTGGACTGATGTGTATGGTGTTAATATGAGTTCTGTAGGCGAAGAGACAAGAAAAACTAAAAGACAGCATCCAGAAATAATGGAAGTAAGGAAAGAGGATCTCCTTTCAAAACCAACCTGTGTGCTTGAGCTTGACTTAAAAACTGTTACTGTTGAGGATGTGGATGCTTTCTCCACCAAGTGTGTAGCAACTGCTGTACGTGATGGGAGATATCAAGGACTCGTTTTGTGGTTTTCGTGTTTGTTCCCTGTGCCAAATCTTGAGACTCAACCAGTTGTTCTGTCCACATCACCTGAAGATCAGTGTACTCACTGGAAACAGACTGTCCTTGTTTTACCTCAGGAAATAAATGTAACTGAAGATGAACCAATAGCTTGGGAATTAAAATTGAAGCGAAGTGTTGATAATCCTCGTCAGTACAGTATAGAGTTCATAATGTTAGACCCAGAGAAAGAGCAGCATCCAATACCCTGCTATTGTCACTTGACAAAATGCATTGTAACTCGAACTTTTCTGGAGTGTGAAAAAGAACCCCAGGTTGAGGATTCTGAGTCTCAAATAATAGATTTTTGCTAGACCTGCAAGTGGTCTTCACTTATTTTTTTTATTGGTTTTATCTGAATCATTTATAAATTTTGCATTAAAATAAAATTTGTTCATGGAGATCATTCAGGATATACAGGGAGTGCTTGTAATATAAGTATAGGACAGTGCATGAAAATGTGGAGATTGTCCTTGTTTTGTTTTTGTTTTGTCTTCTATTTCTGTTGCTCCCTCTTCCCACACTGACCTGCCATTGTGTTTGTCCTATTATATGTTCTTATTCCCCCTTTCTCTCTCTCTCTCTGACTTGAGAGAATACTTATAAGATTCTCATGAACAGAAATCTAATTGCAATAGTCTTATGGCATTATTCCATAAATATCTTTTAAGTCATATATAGAAATACCGTGAAACCTCTCACTTCAGACACCCTATAGCCTGGATACCCCTTTTGATTGAACACATATTGAATGCCCCCCTTTAGTTTTATATATTTACATGTCAAAAATCCTCTGTACATTGGACACCCCACAACTTTGGACAGTGGACAGCCATTAACTGACAGTTTGGGCAGATTCACAGCTATTTTGTTTTGCTGTTTTGTAATGGTTCAGTGCAAAAAATGTTAACATTGTCATTGGAAATGCTTCCTGTCCAAGAGCATTTAAAAACAATATTGTTAAGACAGAGTTTTCCTGTGATTTGGCTGATGAGTGTAACATTGCAATCGAATTTACGCGGAGTGTGACAGTCCTCGACACAGTTTGCTGGATTTATGGTGCTTGGAAGGATGCGCCTAAAGAAACAGTTGCGAAATGTGTTAACTGAGGAATTGAGACCTCACGCTAAGTCCTTGACAGTGAATTGTGAGACGACTATGTTTTTAGTGATTTAGATGATGTGTTGTAAGTCCATGATGATATTCCTGAAACAATTGCTGGATTGTTTCTTCAGAAGAAAGATTGTCTTCAGAAGAAGAAGGAGAAGAAACAGTTTCTGCTACCAAGGAGCCACCTTCTCATCAAAAATCAGGGCAGTGTATTAATGAATTGGAGTGTAATGCATTTGTGTATAACCGACTAGAAATGATTGAAACTGTATTCGGATTATGTAGGAAAATTAAATCAGAATGAGCCTGTACGAAAGTCAAGAAGAAAACCCAGTCTTGCGACTGATTGTTTCGCCAAACAGTAAAGGGTGTACTGTACAGTACAACATGCAAAATAAAACATAAGACAATACTTTAATGCTTTTTAAAAAAAAAATTTAAATTTTAGTAGGCACGAAAACCGTGTACTGTGTATAAATTCAAAGAGCCACTGTTTTTATTATATGTATACAGTACACACTACCTCAGAGTTACTTTTTTCCTTTCCTGCACTGTCAGAGTATTTTGAAATACTGGACACCCATCCTGTAGACTGGGCACCCCACTACATTGGACACATTTTTAACGAACTGTAGGTGTCCAACATACAGGGATTTCACTGTATAGGAACTCAAAACAGGATAAACATACAGATAGATCAATGTGGGAAGAGAGAGCAATAGAGAGAAGAAACAAGGTCAAATATGAAAACACGGACAATCTCTAAATTGTCATACACTGCTATCTTCAGGTAAGTGGGCTTTCTCATCATCATTCCCATCGTATACATTTTTTCTCAATCTCTGCCAAACTAATTTCCGCTTTAAACTTTATTAGGAGGGCAGGCATAATCGCTCATTTAGAGACCATATTGACTGTTGACTTATCTACGGTCTTGTTATTAAAAGTATAGGATAAAAGGAAAGCTAGATGAACACAGGAAAAATGGAGAAAGGGAAGCTAAAAGAGAATACATGGAATAAAATGTAATATCCTAAGACTTTATTCATCACTTGTTTGCTCCTTTTCATTTATCATACGGTGTACCTCTGATCTCATTGGGAGAAGTGCATGTAAGATCAGCGACCTCTAATAAACATAAGATCAAATAAAACTTTCCTTTAATGTACAGTTGAATAATCAAAAATTTACTCATGAAAAATTTTGAAGTCTTGTATTGGGTATCATCGCCCTCGTGTGATTTGGCATGAGTACAACAAAAGTGATGCAACTTGTTTATTGTTGAACGACATGTTCCTGACTAAATGGGACTGTCAGTACACAGTGCAACTGTCCACATATCAGAATAACATAAAAGGATACAATGAAATGGGCAGTAAACTCTCATAATAGTTAAATAATTAGGTGAAGTGAAGAACTACGAAGGCGGATCAAATACAAACAGCAATTTGGATGTACCGCTGCTGCGGGGCTTTGCCAGGATATGGGTGGGGGTGTCTGGAGAAGGGGTTTGCACACGTGAATGACGGTGGAGAGCTGAGCTGCTTCAGTGCGCCATGAGTGAGCAAGAGGTGCACACGTGTGTTGCGCAACGTATATTTATCAAATTTCTTGCAAAAGAGGGCACCGAAGCGTCCAAAATTTTAAGACGGCTCCGCCCACAGTTTGGGAAAGAAACACTTTTGCAGGCTCGAGTGTATGAGTGGGCTAAAAAATTTGTGGCAGGAAAAGAAGCTGTGGAAGATGAACCTTATGAAAGGAGACTGTGGACAAGCATCACTGCAGACAACGTTGTTGCCATTCGTGACATTCTTGATGAAGATCGGCGAATAAAAATTTCGCAAAATGTTTTAGCCGTAGGAATAAGTTACAGAAGTGTTGTTCAAACCATCATCGGAGATGAACTCCATTTTAGAAAATTGTCTGCCAGGTGAGTTCCTCGTCTTCTCAACCAGGAACACAAAACTTTACGCCAGGAAGTTTGTCAGAGACACCTGCGTCGCTACAGGGAGGAAGGAGAGGATTTCTTGTGTCTTATTATGACTTGTGATGAAACTTTGGTGCTTCATTACACCCCAGAGTCAAAGAAGCAAGCCTGGAGTGGCAGCAAAGAGACGAAGTAGGTCCGGTCAAGGCCATAACATGCCCATCCTCTGGAAAGGTACTTGCGATCATTTTCTAAGACTCCGTAGGCATTTTCAGGGTGGCCGCCCGTAACGGGGAAACCGGGAAATGTCAGGGAATTCGAAAAATGACTGGAAAACCGGGAAATGTCAGGGAATTCCGAAAAAAATCTGGAAATTCGTTCTTCCATATAAAATTGACATACCGTATTTATCCTTTAATAGAAGCACATTTTTCAGTTTTTATAACATTAATCTAGGGCATGTCTTTTATGCCAGGAATAAATTGTAAAGGAAACTGAACAAACATTTAAAACATCAAGTGTGATCTCGAACGTGAAGTAACCAATAGCATCAGTAGCTATATGGATAGGCTATAGCAAGGAGTAGCGACTATGATAGATCGATTGATCGATCGAATTTTCAATGTTATGATCTGCTTACTATTGAATATGCTGTGTTGTTGGGGAATGGCGAGCATGTTGAATTAGGCCTATATTGCGTTCTCAGTTTTTCTAATCGCTTAAATACATGGCTTCCACAACAAAATATGCATATAGACAAAATTACACAACCCAACGGATGACTGTTTGTTTAGTGTGTAATGACGTGTGCCATAGTCACTACCTCGTAAAGTATAAAAACAAGACAACAAACACTGACTGAATGCAGGAAAGTGCGAAATTCACTTAAACTTAATACTCATTGAGTGTTCATGATTATTATTATTATGATGAAATGCGCTGATGTAGGTAACACCGTGGGCCGCGCCATGTTGAGTTTCTAACCTAACTTTCGTGAGAGGGGTTCGGTAGTTTTCAGACACGACTAGTAGCTTGTAATATCACGTGTAATTTTGTGAATAGAGAACAAGATTTAAAATAAAGTGACATCACACTGTAAGATGGTTGTTTGTTGGTTAGGAGATTTTGAGTTTGTGAAGTATATTTGTATGTATTCGTTCTTGATCCAGTCAATCCCAAACCACCATTCATATCGATTTATATCGGTTGAGCGCAATCTTGAAACCTGTCTGCCAACTGTATTGCCTACATCACCACGTGGTTAAGTTACCTAACTCGGCGTGTGTGGTATATAGGTTTAATAGTGTTCAGTGTAGTTGTAATTTTATTTACATCCGTGTGTTGGTTACCATATAGTTCATCTGTGTACCATACCCCTGGATAGTTCGTGCAAGACAAGCGGCAAGAATGTGACTCGGCAAAAATTGACACCGTGGTATCGATCAGCCATAACCTCCTCCTTATGCCGGTCATTAGCCGCGAATAATTTATTTTTACACTTTATAATAATGCACCTATTCTTGTTTTAGTGTATGATATTGTTAGGAAGTTTTGTGAATTTGTTTTCACTTGTGTTTTTGTGTGATTTTCATAGTAGGGTATTACATTTTACGAGTGCATCAACTGCTATCGAAGCAATAGAGTGCTGGCAGCATAGGTAAGGCAGTGCTCACTTGTTTTGCGAACTGTCAGTTTACAAGAAAGTCGTGCGGAGTATAGGACTATTTAATTTTTTTTCTTTTTACAATATACTTACTTTTCTCAGCTAACAATGTCTTCATCAAAGCCAAGGAAAACTTCGTTTAATGAAAGGTGGCTGCTTGATGATACTTTCAGAACGTGGTTGAAACCCATGCCTCAGGACAAATTTTCAGCATATTGCATAATATGTAAAACATTTTCTCTTAGCAACATGGGGAGGCAGGCATTAAAAAGTCACATGATAGGAAAGAAGCATGCCAGTAGTGTCAACTTCAGCCAGTTCTCATCATCTCTTGCAAGTTATTTTAAAAAAGAACATTCGAATAGTGAAGTAAAAAATGACTTAAACTCAGTAGATAATACCCTGGCCGCAAACACAAATTGTCCTCTGCCTGCCACAGCTACCACAACGGACTCTATCACATATGACTCCACTGCTGCTGTTTCTTCTTCTTCTTCTTCTTCCATTAAAGAAGGTTCACCAGAGACGAGATGTCTACAGAATTATCTTTCAAGAGAGCAAGTAACCAAAGCTGAGATTATATGGTGCATGCATACGGTCATGCAACACCATTCTTTACGTTCTAGTGAAGCTAGTGTACGTTTGTTCACAGTAATGTTTCCAGACTCTGAAATAGCTTCGAAAGTTCAACTGCACAGAACAAAAATTGCATATACAATCACTCATGGTTTGGCCCCCTATTTTCATAAGCAAGTTCTTGAGATGTGTCATAAGTGCACACATTTTACCGTTGGTTTTGACGAGTCACTGAATAAAGTTTCTCAGATGGGCCAAATGGATCTTGTAGTTCGTAGTTTCAATCCTGAAAGTAATGAAGTCTTTGTCTTCTAAAAACGAGAGATTAGATCACTTTTGGCTCCGTACTGTCTTGCCAACAGTAAATTTGAACACAGAAAAGTTAGCTTCATTTCTCAAAATGATACTAATATTGTTTCATGGAAATGCTTCACTTGAACGTGGTTTTTCTCTGAATAAAGAAATTATTGTAGAGAACATGCTACAAGAATCCCTTGTAGCACAAAGAAGAGTATATGATGCTATCTCAAACCTTGGTGGAATTGAAAAGGTCTCCATTAATAAGAACATGCTCCATGCTGCAAGGAATGCTCATGCCCTGTATATTCAAAATCTAAAGGAGAAACGTGAAGCATTGGAAGCAGAAGATTCTTTGCAAAAAAATAAGAGAAAGGCCACTTTGTTGCTGAAAGAATTAGAAGAAAAGAAGCGACAGTCGTTGCTCGCTATAGATGAAGAAATGTCTTCACTGAAGCAGTAATGGTAATAACTTTTTAAAATCTTAAAGTGAATTAAATTGGACTAAATTAAACTTGCAAGTTTTGAAATTTAATATGTACATTAATTACTCATTTATTTTTTGCATGTTAAGGTTTCAAAATGTATTTTAATATTACGGCCATACCTGGAAACCTATTATAATTTAATTTTTTTGTCATTGTGTGTCAGGGAAAAAATTGTTTTTATGTCTGGAAAACAGGGAAATGTCAGGGAATTTCAAAATCTGGATTTGGTGGACACCCTGATTTTGCTGGTGGATTTTCTTCACGAACAAAGGACAATTAATGCAGCCTATTACTGTCACCTTTTGGATAAAGCAAAAGTTGCGTATCGCGACACGTGATGCCGGCAACCAATCCGAAACATTCTTCTCCGTGACAATGCAAGGCCGAGAATACCATTTCCGACCATTTTTGTTTTATTCAATTTTACCATACCGACTATGATAAGAGTGGTATTTCAGAGTTGGAAGAAAACTAAATGTGAAGGCCTACAATATCGAAAGCACGTAACATTGATCAACAATAACATTACATTGACCATTGTTTGTGATGATGTTCTTTGTCTCTTATGCTGCCGTTCAACTCCGGATTACTGCTGCGTACCGAATATAACAGCCTGATTGAATATTGGCAGGAAATATCTGGGGAGTTAGGAAACTTTCTTCTTTAACATGTCATTCCTCTGGTTCATAAATTTTCTGATACCATAGTGCTGGTACGTAACTCACTGGTTCATCATAGTATTCCAGCTATTCGATCCCTACTCTGACGTACTGTTTTGAATGAGCAGTGTGCACTCTTAAGGCAGAGGCTCACTTAGTAGTAGTAGTAGTAGTAGTAGTAGTAGTAGTAGTAGTATGACCTGGTCTAGAATTACAATTTAGGCATATTCCAAATTATAGCACCACAATTCACTAAATAACTAAAAATTCAACCGCGAAAAAAGCCGATTCTTAAAAAGCTTCTTCGTCTTCACTTTTATTACATTATTATTTATTATCTACATTCATTTTATTCAAAATAGCAGTGGAGAGGGGTTTCTTCTCTGGCTTGGAGGAAAAAAATTGTGTCCAGGTCAGATAGATTTTTCTGCCGCCAGTGTAGTGAATAGAGATTTTCCGACTCATCGGGTACTCCTAGGAGACCAGCTCTGGAACTTTGGACTGTTAGATTGGTAGCATAATACTGTTTGTTAAAAGTGAGAAAATGAGTGTTCATTTGATTGAGTATTTCATGTGAAATCGTGCTTTTATTCGTGCCATTCCTACTGACATCATTGTAATGGCCTATGTTCATTTCAGTTGGGAAAACCACCATACCTGCCAACTTTACAAAATAAAAAATCTGGAGATTTTGATATGAAAATCAGGAAATACAACTGGTCAAAACTGCCTATTCTGCCCGACTGTTGCTATACGAGGCTACAAGGCTAAAAATTACACATCTCTATTCCCTCACAGGAAGTATGTGAGTGAGACGATCGGTCTCTGATTAGCCTACCGAAAATAGTATGAACTCATGCTCCACATGTGCGAATCAGTCCACTTGGATGTCATTACTTAGCAAATGCATAGACTAATATATTGCATCAAGCGCCCGCGCGATTATGCGAAGTGCAATGCTATTTGATCAAATAACTAGCTGATGTACCCGTACTTCGCTATGGAATATTCTCAGAAAGACTGTCCTTACAGTTTTCTCAACTGAAGTCAATATGGGTCATTACAATGACGCCAGTATGAATGTCACCATTAAAAGAAATATTCGATAAAATGAAAACAGCACATTTTCTCACTTTTAGCGAAAAGTACTACGGTGTCGATCTAACAGTTCAAAGTTTCAGAGCTAGAATGACCGAACACTCCTGTGTAATTATTCCGTTTAAGTGTGCACACTGCCCAATCCAATCACTGCCTCAGAGTAGGGATCGAATAGCTGGAATAATATGATGATCCAGTGTATTACGTACCAGTAGTATCAGAAAATGTATGAACCAGAGGAATGGCATGCTAAAGAAGAGAGAGATCTCACTCCCAGCTACTTCCTGCCAATATTCAGGCAGGCTGTTATACTCGAAATGCAGCAGTAAGGCCCGCTTCACACTAGGCGACTGGAATCGGCGACCAGCCGCCCGTGCTTGTGAAACATCGTTTTAAATGGAGCTCTTCACACTGGGCGACTCAGTAGCCGAGCTACAGAAAGAAGCCCGGCGATTGACCTTGTAGTATAGCTCAGTCCTGCTACCGGTCGCCGAGGCAGATTGCACAACCCCGACTGGCGACAGCTGGTGAACCATTGTTTTGTATTGGAGTCTTCACACTAGGCAACTGTGTAGCCCAGCTACTCGTCCTCTTTGCGTTCCATTCAAAACACCCTTCAGTGTCATTGTGCATTTCAAGTTCCTTCCCGCTGCGTATTCCGTTTCAGAATATTACAAACTGTATTAAATAAATATATTACATTCAGTGTGAATGATTTAATTATATAAACTGAGCAGCGTTCCATCTGGAACTTAAACTGTGACGAATAGGCTATAGTAATGACGTTGAGAAGAGAAATACATGGTATGAAGTAATGCCACAGTTTTTCAGCGACTTTAAAGAAAGAACATCCCAGGAAAGGAACGAGCTTTGTAATTAAAATATTACAAATATAAGCGACAACACTTTTATAAAATGTTCAATATAATTGAGATTTTGCTGTCTGACTTGTTTGGCTGTATGCTCAGCACACCGTCCTAGGGTCCTGGGTTCGATTCTCGAACGAGTCGGGGATTTTTTTACAACTTGCTTTAGGTAGCACCGACACATACGTCTAATGGCGACGAGGGTACAGGAAAGGGATACGAGTGGGAAGGAAACGACTGTGCCCTGAATTAAAGTACAGCCCTAGCACTTGCCTGGTGTGAAAATATGAAACCACGGATAATCTTCTTCAGGACTGCCTATAGTGGAGTTCGAACTCACTATCTCCCGAACGTCATATGATAGCTCCGTGGATCAAACCGCTCGGCCGTTTGCTCGGTCGGGGATTTTAATCTCGTATGGTTAATGCCACTGTCTCGGGGACTGGGACTTTTGTTCGTCTATACACACACCACACGCAATAGTAAATACATCGCTCCGTAAAATTGGGTCAGATGCCGACCTCAACTGATTGGGGAAAAGTCAGGCAGAATTGAAAGATAATGGAGAAGATTTTGCCAATACAAGGGCAGGCAGGAATTTTTTTTATTATGAATTAAGTTGTCTGCCTGCTGTCATTTCTTGATGGTTACAGTACTTTTGCATCCATCTCTTGGCACAGGCCAGAGCAAAGTGTAGCTTCCACTGAAGCCCCAGTCTCATCCATGGCTGTGACAATATGGAAGCTGCTGGGGTATGGGTGGTGCTGATTAATGACATTCAGAGCACAACCAGTGGGTCTGAGTGTCATGAAAGGTGTTGCTCATAGGGTTAGTTGTCCGACTCGTTGGCTGAATGGTCAGCGTTCTGGCCTTCGGTTCAGAGGGTCCCGGGTTCGATTCCCGGCCGGGTCGGGGATTTTAACCTTAATTGGTTAATTCCAATGGCCCGGGGGCTGGGTGTTTGTGCTGTCCCCAACATCCCTGCAACTCACACACCACACATAACACTATCCTCCACCACAATAACACGCAGTTACCTACAAATGGCAGATGCCGCCCACCCTCATCGGAGGGTCTGCCTTGCAAGGGCTGCACTCGGCTAGAAATAGCCACACGAAATTATTATAGGGTTAGTTGTGCTACAATAGCACTATCTGGCCCAGTGAGGAAAGCAATGGCAAACTACCTCACTCCTCATCTTGCCTAGTACGCCTCATTTTGGTACTGCCATTGGTTTTTGTGGTTTCGCTATAACTGCATAGCCTTTGGTGATGCTATTTGAGGATCCAACCAGCCTCTGGGCTGATGACCTAACAGACAATTAAGTTGTGGAGAGAACAATATTTAAGGCACCTTGTTGCGAGCGTTCTTGATTTTACTTTTAAAATGAAGGGAATCGGTCAACAATTTTCAAAATGAGGCTGTACGAACAACTACAGTGCCTTCTCAGAAGTCTACAGAGAAAAGTGAAGGAACGGTAACTATAAAAAAACTTGGTACCATTATCACATAAATCATACGATAGTTTATAGAAAAGTCCTTTTTCCAAACGATCTTTCATTATAGATGGTGAATGAAACCTACGAAGCTTTCATTCTTTCTTTTCGACAATAATAAGAGCAGCAAGTGGAGGCCTAAGATTCACCGCCATCTAGCACCACGCGTGACGTCAAGCAAAGCCGAACATAGCCGACTCCGCTCCGACAAGAAATAATATCTTACTCCAGCACCAGCACCCGATAGAGGCCAGAAGTTGCGCGCGCAATGGGACTCGCATTAATGTCATAATTTACGAAAATACTGACATGTACACTTTCACTATAGTACGCATTTTACAAATGAAGAAATGAGATCATCCCCAGTAGTAATAATTATTGAAAATGGTTGAAAATGACTGGAAGTATATTTTAAAATTCGAAGTTTTTTCTTCAGAAATACCTATAAATATAAAGTACGCCTACACAATATTTTGATATTACTGTAAATATCACTTTGTCAGAAACATAATGCTCAACTTCAGCGGGATAGGAATATGCCATAAAATAATTGTATTGAGAACTGTTCTGTTAGTTTTGTGTCTTCAGTCAGAATCCTTGGAAAAATCTCTGTAAATAAAGAATATGCAAACGATATGTTTAAAATTCTGTGTAACTTTATTGTTAAAATAAAACGAATATTCGGTTAGATATCAGTTCTCAGTAAATAATAAAATTGTACAAATAAAATATACATAGTTTTTAATCGTGAATAGCTAGTTATCTCCCTAGAAATTATGTCTTTAATTAATCTCGGTTTCAACCCAAACTTCGTAATTATCTCTCTGTTTATATCTCCGTGACAGTGAGAAGGTGGTGGCGATCATTGCTTTAAGAGAAAGTACAACTGTGCAACCACCAATGCCTAACAAACTGATCACAGGAAGAGGTCCGACACTTCAACAAATGAAGGAATCGGTCAAAGAAATACAAGGGTCACACAGAGGACGTGAAAATGAAATACTCCGTAGCATTCGCAGATGTAATACGGCCGGGGTCGGAAATGAACAAGAGTTGATCAAGAGAGGTTGGACAGGACTGATGAAAGTGTGGAGTCTGGCACAACTAAGTGGAAGCAATCCCAGGACTCAGCTAAGGGCCTCGTGGTCGCCAACGCACTCTTCAAAGATGGAAGCCCCAGGGACCCCTTTTAGCCGCCTCGTACGACAAGCAGGGGATACCGTGGATATTATATTCTACAGACCCCAAAATCTCAGAGGACTCGATGAAGGCTGTTACATATTACCAACAATAAGCCTATACGGTACTTCAGTGAAACTTTAATATTAATGATTTCTGGATTGGATACTAATTCTGAATTTGACCGATGACCTAGCCGTTAGGCCCCTTTAAACAACTAAGAAACAAGCAAACATTTCTGAATTTTTTAAAAATAATGTGCATAGCTATAACAGATGCAATAGGAAACCAACAGTGCCATGGAATTTTCCTATTCTTCTTCCGTTTTACCAACATCTTGTGAAGTCGGGTGCCAACTGTGCAACACATGTGGACTGGAGCTGCTTTACGACCGGATGCCCTTCCTAACGCCAAATATATGTGCAGGGATGTAGCCTATTCAATATTACGAGTACCGAGTTTGTTGGCCATGCGGTTAGGTTCGCGCAGCTGTTAGCTTGCATGCGGCGGATGGTGGGTTTGAAGCCCACCGTCGACAACCCTGAAATTGCGTTAATACGACGTTAAACCACTAGCAAAATAATCCACCCAGTCCCCGAATTAAATTAACTAGAGACCGATCTCGATAGCTGTAGTCACTTAAGTGCGGACAGTATCCAGTATTCGGGAGATAGTAGGTTCGAACCCCACTGTCGGCAGCCTTGAAAATGGTTTTCCGTGGTTTCCCATTTTCATACCAGGCAAATGCTGGGGCTGTACCTTAATTAAGGCCACGGCCGCTTCCTTTCCACTCCTAGCCCTTTCCTGTCCCATCGTCGCCATAAAACCTGTCTGTGTCGATGCGACGTAAAGCAACTAGCAAAAAAAAAAAAAAATAAATAATAACTAGACGCAGTTAAAAAGCGACCCGGCCGGGAATCTAACCTATGACGTTCTGATATGGAGGTCTTGACGCTGACCATTAAGCTACGGAGCTAATAACAGCGTAGAATAATACGTGTTAAATAAATATTTTTATGTGTTATAGCTATGCACATTATTTTTAAAAATTCAAAATTATATATCCAATGTAGAAATCTTTAATATTAAATTTTCGCTGAAGTACTGTATAGGCTTATTGTTGGTAATATATAGCGTTTTCACGAATCCCTCTGAGGTTTTTTACAACTTGCTTTACGTCGCACCGACACAGATAGGTCTTATGGCGACGATGGGATAGGAGAGACCTAGGAATGGTAAGGAAGCGGCCGTGGCCTTAATTAAGTTACAGCCTGATATGAAAATGGGAAACCACGGAAAACCATCTTCAGGGGTGCCGACAGTGGGGCTCGAACCCATTTTCTCCCGGATGCAAACTCACAGCTACGCGCCCGTAACCGCACGGCTAACTCGCCCGGTACCCTCTGAGGTTGCAGGGTCTGTAGGACATAATATCCACGGCATCCCTTGCTTGTAAGAGGCAGCTAAAAGGGGTATCTGGGGCTTTCAGCTTGGGGGCGTGGTTGGCGACCACGAGGCCCATAGCTGAGTCCTGGCATTGCTTCCACTTAGTTGTGCCAGGCCAGGCTCCACACTTTTATCAGTTCTGTCGAACCTCTCTTAGTCAACTCTTGCTCATTTCCGACCCCGCGAATGGTACGGAGTCTTTCATTTTCACACTAATCACCACCACCTCACTGTCGTGGAGTTATAAACAGAAATAAAGATAATTACGAGGTTTGGGTTGAAACGGAGATTAACTAAAGACATCATTTCTAGGGAGATAACTAGTTATTCACGAATAAAAACTGTGTATTTTATTGTATAATTTTATTTATTATGAAATGAAATGTCGTATGGCTTTTAGTGCCGGGATATTCCAGAAAGGGTTCGGCTCACCAGGTGCAGGTCTTTCTATTTGACTCCCGTAGGCGACCTGCGCGTCGTGATGAAAATGAAATGATGATGAAGACAGCACATACACCCAGCCCCCGTGCCATTGGAATTAACCAATTAAGGTTAAAATTCCCGACCCGGCCGGGAATCGAACCCGGAACCCTCTCAACCGAAGGCCAGTACGCTGATCGTTCAGCCAACGAGTCGGACGTTTTACATCAACAATAAAGTTACACTGAATTTTAAACGTATCGTTTGCTGCCATGAAAATATTCTTTTTGAAACATTGAACAACTATTCTTTATTTACAGAGAGTTTTCCAAGGATTCTAACTGAAGATACAAAACTAACAGAACAGTTCTGAATAAAATTATTTTATGATATATTCTTGTCCCGCTGAAGTTCAGCATTATGTTTTTGACAAAG
Source organism: Anabrus simplex (assembly GCF_040414725.1). Lineage (NCBI taxonomy): Eukaryota > Metazoa > Arthropoda > Insecta > Orthoptera > Tettigoniidae > Anabrus > Anabrus simplex. Next base: position 963,837,933 of record NC_090265.1, on the reverse strand, counting down.
TGATATTTAATAACAAATTTATTGTGTACTTTGTATTTATATTTCTGAAAAGAAAAAGAACTTCGAATTTTAAAGTATACTTCAAGTTACTTTTAATAATGACTACTGGAGATGATATGTCATCATGCGTACTACAGTGAAAGTGTATATTTCAGAATTGTCTTAAATTATTATATTAATGCGAGTCCCAGGGCGCGCGCAGCCTCAGGCCCCTGTCGGGTGCTGCAGTAAGAGCGGAGGGGAGTCGGCTATGTTCGGCTTTGCGTGACGTCACACGTGGTGCTAGATGGCGGTGAATCTTAGGCCTCCCAGCAGCAAGAGGCACTCCTCTGTCTGAGAACTCGTTATAAAAACTGTCACTAGGCCGGGGAGGCGGCTAAGTAGCGTGGCCGGCTACCGCACGGCGACGCGGAATTCACCCGAGCTACCCTGTAGCCGATTCTGGTCGCCGATTCCTGTCGCCTAGTGTAAAGCGGCCCTAATCCCATCTATCGGAGATAAATGGCAGCAGAATACACAAAGCACATCACAACAAACAACGGTCAATATAATGTTATTGTTGATCAATGTTATGAGCTTTCTATATTGGAGGCCTTCACATTATTATTTTTTTTCGAATCTGTGATATTAGAGTATCTAATGTACAGTGAGTTGTCCTTTCTTTCATGACTCCCTCTTGTGTTGTTCCTTCATGACTTTTCTCATTCTTCACAATGTAATCACCATCACCACCAATATTATTATAGTCGGTACGGTAAAACTGAATACGACATAAATAATCGAAAATTGTATTCTCTATAACTTTTGTTATATAGTACTTTTCAATATATCCAGTAAGATAGATAATTAAAAATTAAATTGATGGCACCTTCCCCTAAACTACCATTTCCAACAGAGTGAATAACATTATTTATAGCGTAGACTAGTTCCTTATTCCCCGACTTTACATAAAATTCTATTCAGCCATTTTCACGTACCTCGGCGCTGATATGGACTTAGCAAAAAAAAAATCCAAATTCATGAATATCTCTGTTATCATAGCCGGTACGGTAAAAATGTATAAGACGTAAATTATAGGAAATTTAATAATATATAACTTTAGTTATATAGTAGTTATCGACAGGGCCAATAATAACAAATATTTGAGAATTAATTTTTAGGCCTTCCCCTTTATTTATTTATTCGTATCAGAAGCAATACATCATATAAACTATTAGTTAAGAATAAAAAATAATTAAATAGTCCTAACTGGTAAAAAACATAGGTACTAGAGGTACATTCAAAGTAACAATTATATCATATCGGACCAGAATTTGGCAAGATCTCGACCTTTTGGTGTGGCCTTCACTAAATCTTGCATGGTGCAAACGAGAGGGCAAGAGTTGAAATTAAGGAGGTGTGCCATAGTTTGTTCTTCTCGGCAGACACAGAGGGTTGACTCTTCAGATAGACCCCACTTCTTCATATTGTTCTTAGATCGATCGACCCCAGACCGTAGCCTGTTCAGACTCTTCCATGTAGACCACGACTCTTCATAACCGGCTGGAAGAGTTTCAGATGGATCCATCCATCCATCCATCCATCCATCCATCCATCCATCCATCCATCCATCCATCCATCCATCCATCCATCCATCCATTGAGATGAAGGTTTCTGGATCTCCAAGAAGTTGATGATTGAGGTGACTCCGAAAGGCACTCAGTAGAATGAAGGAAACCTCCTCGATTTCAATCGTTGTTGAGCCGGTTGATAATCATGTAATGGATGTGTTTGTGAAATGTCTACTTTAGATTTTTCATGTTTGGCAGCTACTTCACGTCTAATATCTGGGGGAGCAATGCCAGCCAAGCAATATACCTTATCACAAGGTGTAGGTCTTAGGCAACCAGTTATAAGCCAGCAAGTTTCATTTAAAGCAATATCCACCTGTTTGGCATGACATGACCAAACAGGGCATGCATATTCTGCTGCAGAGTAGCTCAGTGCTAAAGCAGTAGTTCTCATTGTTTGAACTTGCATTCCTCAGCTGGTACCGCATAACTTGCGAAGAATGGAATTTCGCGTAGATACTTTGTGTTTCGTGTTAAGACAATGTTGTTCATACGTGAGTGCACGATCCAGAGTCACCCCTAAATATTTAGGTGTTGAGCAATGATCCAAGAGAGCACCTTCCCAGAAAATCTTCAATTTTCTTCTTGCCTGCATATTCTTTAAGTGAAAAGCCTAGATTGTAGCGACTTATTCCCCGACGTTATATACCGATTTTCATTAAATTCTCTTCAGCCGCTTTCTCGTGATGACCGTGCATACGTACATACAGTCAGACAAATTACGGAAAATTAAAACGTGCATTTCTCGTTGTTACGGAAATATCATTCTTTTTTAAATGCTGAGCAATGTAAGACAAAAGTCTTATTTTATTTATATTGAGATAAATTAAAACTAGTCAGAATTGTCTCCAAGTGGTTCGTAAAACCTCTATAAAAGTCACTAGTCGTTATCATTGAAATTCTGTCACTAAATTACTGAAGACTCAATATCTAGCGACTAGTCTCTAGAATCGACCAAAGAGAACGGAATCGACGAGACTGATGTGAACGAACATGAACATAGCACGCGAGGACGAGGAAGTGACAATCGATATACGCATCGAGATATACAGGTTTCAATAAACATCGCACATTCGCGCACATTTCTGGCATTAATAAACGTCGATATTTCGTTTGAAAGCGGCCAATGAGCGAAGGACTTCCAGCCACTGGCGTAAAAACAAGGCTAAAATAGCGCGATTTGAAAACAAATGTTTGAAGTTCACCAAAAAATAAGCTAAAATCGGGAGAAATAATAGAATAATCGGGAGGCGGGAAAAACTGTCGAAAATCGGGAGTCTCCTGCCTAAATAGGGAAGGTTGGCAGGTATGAACCACTAAGGCAAGTAGCGTATACGAGTCCAACACTCGCCCACCTGGATTCCTCGCTGCACACCCTCTTTTCTGCACAACTTGTAAGAAAAAAGTATGCTTGTAAGGAGTCTCGATTTCTTTCTTTCTTCCTTTCTTGAGGAGATTGGTTGGGATTGATTGTTCTGTCTCCCAGTCACAAGCCTTTCTGAATATCGCACTTAATTCACTTTTAAGTTACACACGCATCACTAGTAGTCTTTAGCATAATTAAAATACTTGATAGCAGGTATATTAAGAAAAAGGTATATGACGCACAAAAACGAGGGACGTTATGCTCGCCCAGGCAACTTATAGAAGTGTCACTTCCGAGCATTCGTGAAAAACAACTGAATTACTATCGCGTGATTACAACTTTATTTGAGTGGAATCAAGGTACTCGTTAAGAATAGTGATGATTTATGGTGAAGGTTGGAATAGCAAGATTGTAATTCTCGTGGGCAAAGGTATGTTAAGACTGATTAATTTCCGCATTAAGAGTCTCTGTTGAGGCGCATATTGGGGGCATTGAAAAAATAAATGATCACTGTCGCCATTATTATATCCACAAGAACAAGAAGGGCTATTTGTTATGTGAAAGCGATATTGATAAACAGGGGTTAGTGAATGATTAAAACGTAACCTTATAATATTAATAATATGGCGTCGCGTGTACTTACCGTTGGCAAACCATGGTTGTTTCGGAATGGTAGGCTGCAATTGATAATAGTGTTGTCCCTTCGTACCGGCAGAAAATCGCCATGTTGTGTTCCACGCTTGATGAGCATCCTGTTTAATACGTGAAAAGAAATCAGAAACCGGGATTTTATGTTGCAATACGTGTGTGATATCAGCACTTGCCTCTTTGGCTGCTAAATCGGCTATATCATTACCTACGTGGTTACTATGTCCTTTTATCCAAAGTAATGTTATAGAAAAACCAGACTTCTCGAGTTGAAAAAGAAGTTATTTAACCTCGTATACATACGCATTGTAACTTTGTGAACAAGATTGTAAAGCCTGAAGCACACTTTGGAAATCGCTAAAAATATTTATTTTTCGGGAATTCAGTCTTTGAACATTTAAAAGAGCTTGGTATATGGCATAAAGTTCCGCTGTAAATATAGTTAAACTATTCGACAACGGATATTTAAAACGTGTGTGTGTTTGGGGATCATAGAATGCTGCTCCTACTCCAGTAGACGATTTTGACCCATCAGTAAATAGATGATAATCTTGGGAATGTAATAAACCTTTAAATCTCTTATGAGGACAAGTTCGCAAGTTAATCCCACTGGAGGATTGGATAGGTGGACAAGAGGACGCTATAATTATGGATGGACGGAATATGATAATATCGTAAATATATGAGTACATGATGAAACGCGGTGTTCGTAGAATGGAATCGGGAATATGTTGCATTTCAACATATGCCGTATATATTGCAGGGTATTAATGATTATTTGGGGGACGCTGTTGGTAGTATTCATATAGTAACTTCAGTTTAGGGAATAGATTAGAGTTCGATCTACTGATGTGCTTGAGCAAAAATTTTTCGCAATTTTTAACCGTCGAATATGAATAGGCTCTTCTGTGGCTTCAACTAACAGGGCGTTAGTCGGTGTTGTTTTGAGAGTACCCATAACTATACGTAAAGCGGAAAATTGTAGTCGATCTAATGTTAAAAGATTTTGTTTGGAAGCTAAATCAATGATATGTGCACTGTAACCAAGGCTTACATTCTTTACCCGATACCTCCATTTCGAACTCGTAGTTGGGCTGCCTAATCAGATGGAATGGGGTCGCTCAGCGGATACCTCAGGGTGTTCAGATGCCAAGTAAGACATGAAATCTTACTTCAAGTTACGCTTTACGTGAGTATGAAAAGATTAACAACGCACGGGAGACGCCTGTAGAATCTCATGACATAATAGCAATAATCATCAACCAATTTCTTAAATCAAAGTATTCAACGACGTGAGAACTGGTCATGACTAAATGGAGTACTTAATTAATCAACAATTCACTTAGCTAAGCAACTAACTTACCAACTAGACTATAATGAAAGAATTCATGACACATAAAATTGTAGAAAAATAAACAAGATATTTATTGACTAAATATTGGAATTTTATCCAAGGCATTACTTGTCATTGCGTATTTACAAGTGTGGATTGTGAGTCAGCGCTGGCTCGTAGAAAGAGAAATAATATCTAGTATTAAACTATGTAGATCAGTTCCATCATGAAATCAAAATTGAGTATGTACATATTTACAATCGATCACTGGACATCTAAGGTCCATTCTGAAGTTAAGTCATAGATACAACACCAACATAATTAAGTTGTTACGAGAGCTCATTTGCTTTAAGACTAATTAAACAAGTCTGAATAAAACACCCGGTTAAGCTGTAGTGTATATAAAGTCCACTAATAAGCTCAAACTTGAAATTAAACCAAATTATAACTTTAAATTGCAGGACTGAACTGTATATCACAGTTATATTTAATCACCAATCATATTAGAATTGAGCGTTGAGAATATTAAATAGTAAATCGTAGCTGATACTCAGTAAATGACGAGTCACTAATAAGTAAATCCACATAAGTAAACTCGAATAAGTAAATCTGGATGCGTAAATTTGAATGCATAAATCCATATGAATAAATCCGAACTCATGCTTTATTACTTCTTTCACGTTGTGCATGGACAACTACTTACGGACTAAGCCATTTGTTCCTAGTGCCTGTTAAATTTGGCTCCTACTCTAACATTTCCCTAGATGTTGTTCGTTGAGAAAATGCAAGTTCAAACAGAGTATATGTTAATCTATTCAGCTATCTAACTAACTTCAACATAACCTTTGGCTGTCATACACATGTCTTTTAGGCTCAATGTCCCTTTCCTTCCTTATATTCCATAACATTCTACTTCAATGCAAGCTATTTTATTCATACGCGCAGTTACAATGCAAGTGCTATGTCGTTGTATTCGGAAACATAATATCATATTTATCGGTGTCGTGAATGCATTTGGACAAAACACAGCTATAAAACGTATCGTAGTATTCCGATATTCATTACAGCACATCTAAAGTTGACATACGATCCCGTCACAAGCATAATTCTACAATAGTAAATTCTATTCATACCTTGGCTTAGGTCAATCCTGCGGTGTGGGCAATCTCGCGTATACGAATCTAAATAATGTAGCGTGGCATATCTTAAACTGCAGGCACTCAATGGCCCCTACGTAGTGCGTATAAAACTCCTCATATCACTATATAACTCATACTTTTCCTCAAGTTAGCACAATTGTAACCTTATTTCAACATTCATATAATATCTTAACATCGTAGCCTCAATATTAACTCGTCGCGTTCCCATATACATGACCATGTCAAAACTACTACACTATGTTTCTTAAAACAACATTTTAAAGTTGCTATATATCATAACCTTTGATTGAGTTCAATGCCCTTATTGTGAAGCAAAATAATGCGTGATTCCATGTGGTTATTTTACACCGCGCGCAACCAAACGTGACGCCGACTTGTAGTATTACCAATACGAAATCTCTGTAATCTGCCAGTATGTCATTACTATCAGCTGTTTCCAAAATTCTTTTTCAAACCTCTCGCTACATACGTGTATTTTGACCGATATACGATGACGTATATATCCAACACATTAGAATCTTATGCTATATTGCTAGATCATGTAACTACGGACTTAAGTATCTCACACTTCACTGGTAACACTCACTTGCATTTCTTATATATCGGTATTATATTCAACCTATCGGCACATGCCTAAGGCACATGTGTAGGCAAACCAAAAATTATGCGATTAAGTATTGTAAAGGACTTCGCTCGCTCATGGTTGGTCCTGGTCCAGCTGTTCTGCTTCCCAAATGGATGTAGTTGGGTCTGCGGTCAGGTCATGGGTTGGACATCTGGTACATCATCTGCTTCCTCATCACGGAATTGCTGTCTGGTTTCTCATTCCATTCCTCATCATGGGTTGTCGAATGGTTTCCCGTCGCCTTCCTCATCATGGGTTGGTCGAATGGTTTCCCGTCGCCTTCCTCATCATGGCTCGGTCGTATGGCAAGATGTACTGGTTCCCAGCTTGGTCCGTCATGTATATTTAGCACATCATCTTCATGGTATTCTTGTCAGCAATTAAAATATGGATTACAGCGCAGTGAACAGCCATTATATAATCCTTTTTGAAGTTTGTAATCCTTGAATTATTATTTCTTTTGTTGGCCTCCGCCGAATATCTTCGGTCTCGTTGGTGTTAATTTCAGTGAATCTATCTCTGTCGGCTGCTTCTTGTGAAACTTGAAAACTTACTTTTATTCTGTTTAAATAAATCGAGATGTATCTCTTCTTGTATGAGATCCTTTTCTTTTAGATGCTGGCTTGGTCTTCCTTTGCAGGGTATATATCAAGTGCGCTCTGTATCCGCCCACACGTATTTCGTGGTACTAGCTGATTTCTTTTTTTAATATCTCTAATCAACTCTGCTTATTTTCCGGTGAATTAACTTGTTTTCTTCTCTTTTCCGACGCTTTTTCCTTTAGTATAGCCTCAGATCGCTTCTTCTTCCTTTAAAATTATAGCGCGGTCGGCAGTTCCGTCTTCACTCTCCGTTGAAAAAAATTAAGATGGAGTTTTCTTAACAATCCGTAGTTTTCTACTTTTTTCGTAAAACAATACAGTAGACAGTCCACTGTCCGTTTCACTCTCAATACTCGACCGTTCCATGACGTGTATGGCCTTCTATGTCACCGCAACTGGTGTCTATTCTTTGCTTCCTATAGATCAAATGGGCCATACCTTCACTCGGCGCCATTTTGAAAGCTGTCGCGGAGGTGTGAACGGGCACAGCACTATAATCTAAGGTAGAGCAAATGGTAGCGCGGTATAGCTGTAACGCTGACAAAGGATCAGCACCCCACGAACGTTTCGTTACGGTTCGCAAAATGTTGATATAGCGATCGGACTTTCTAGTTAAATGCTGAATTTGATGATGCCATGTTAACCTTTGGTCTATGTGTATGCCTAAATATAAATGTTGAGTGACGAAGGTAATGCTGTAATCATCGAAAATAATAAGACTTCTATCAAAAACTCTTTTGTTAGTAAAAATCATTGCCGCACACTTAGGTAAGGAAAGAAAGATAAAGGCCATGAGACGTTAGCCACCGAAAAACCAGGCTCAGAACATGTGATATTGTGGTTCTGCAACTGTCAACGTTATGATGTGTACAATAAATGATATAATCATCTGCAAAGGCTAATATTCGGGCATACGGTGTTACAAGAGACTCTAGATATTTCATATAGAGAGAAAATAAGATTCCACTTAGTATAGATCCCTGTGGTAAACCCTGTGAAGTATGCCGACTGTCAATTTGATGTTGGGTGGATTTAATTGTTAAAATGCGGTTGGTAAATAATTGGTGTAAGATAGAAATGAAATGGAAGAGAAAGCCATAAACAGACAACTTCTCCCATAAGATATGTAATAAAACGGAATCATACGCACCTTTGATGTCCAAAAAACTGCAATGGTAGATTGCTTCCGCCTTTTAGATAATAAAAGATCAAGTATCAAGATAATAAAAGGTTCTTGTGTACTGTGGCCGCGCATGAAAGCAAATTGGTACTTAGGGAACAAGGAATAATATTCTAAAATCCACGCAATTCTTTTCCTGAGGATTTTGCAAAATATTTTACGTATACATGATCCTAATACAATTCCGCGAAAATTTTCGGGTGCATTCGGTCGTTCGGTGAGTTTTAATATGGGGGTTATAAAAATGTTGTTCCATTGTTTTGGTACTTGTAGAGATGTAAGAACATCACTATAATATTGTAGTAATGAACTTGTGCTTGCGAAGGAAGGGATTTCAACATAAGATACGTGATTGCATCGGGTCCTGGCGAGGAACTGTTAACATTAGATAGGACAGATTGAAGTTCGTTTTAGGTGATTGGTTGTGACAAAATAGTAAAATGACGAGAATCACCAGATGATAACAGTAGAAAGGGAGGAAATGCGGAATCTGGGGTGATTGTATGGAGAAAGTCTTCTAAAACCGTTCGAGGAACGGAATATTGAGATTGATATTGAAACGTTCTAGTTATCATACGAATGGCATTCCAGAATTTCGCGGCAGGTTGCTGAGGAGTTAAGGAGGAAATAAAAGATTGCCAAGCCTTACGTTTCTTGGTGTTAAAAATAAGACTTGTTTTTGCAATATGCTTACGTAATAGTAAGTAATGATGTGTCATGGGTTGACGATATTGCTTAAATAACCGTTTCCTTTTATTGATGAGTTCATGACATTCTGCATCCCACCATTTAATTTCGTGAACCGGGGGAGGACTCGATGCTTTGATAGGCCTACACGGATGAAACGTTTTTAAGTATTGAGTTAAATAGGTAACCAAAGTTGGAAAAGTGATAGGGGTACTACATTCATGCTGTAGAATATGATGGATATATGCTTGATAAGTTTGGATATTAAAATTGTAGTGTCAGCGTACGTTACTGATTATGTGTGAGGCATAGGACTTTGATACCGATGGGCTATTACCACGCGTTGTAATAATAGGAAAATTATCACTGGTGTACGTGTCTGCTAGGGTATGCCACTGGTGATAGGAACCATGTTCATACGACATAACGTGAGGTCCACCGCGCTTGGAGGGGATCCGGGAGATGTAAGACGTGTTGGTGAGCCATCATTTAAAATAAAAAGGTCATGCTGTTGTGACATGACGAGTAAATTTGATCTTTTGTGGTATCAGTTGTACACCCCCATTCAGTGTGGTGACAATTGAAGTCGCCGATAACGAAGAGATGCTGAAAGTGTGTAAATTGTTCAAAAAATTGTTCCCATTGTCGTTGGGTGATATAAATTTGAGGGGGACAATATATATCCAAGAAACAAATGTTACGATAGACTATTCTTACCGCATAAGTATGTGGAATAAGATATTGTATAGCTAGTGTGTTATAACTTAAGGACTTCTGTATACAAGTGGCTACACCATCATAACCATTACCATCATGGCGGATGACATGATAGCCTCGCAATCGAAAGGAAAAATGTGGTTGAAACCACGTTTCCTGCAGAAAGATAAGATTAGCCTGCGTCGCATTTATTAAGAGATGTAATTCGTGTTGCTTGGGAATGACACTTCTACAGTTCCATTGCAATAATCTTATCATGTAGTAATATTCATAATATGATCCCTCAATTTGTAGATTACAGTACTTAGTTGTGGCTCATGACCTATATGTTGAAGTAACATCACTAGAATACGTTGAATTTCATGTTGAAGGTATTCCTTCGTAGGGATAGAATTGTGGCATCAAAGGATTCCGCTGCTCACGTTGTTGTGACAAAGGTGGTGTGTGTAATACTGGTTCAGTTGTTATCGTTGTACTCGATGATGGAATAGGACGTGCTGAAGCAGCATGCTCATTCCTAAGAATGGCTAAATATCGCTGCTTATCGTATCCAGGCTCGGGTGTGGAGGGTGGAGATTGTAAGGTAACTTGGGTAAACTAGCGCTTTCGTGGGTTTGTCGTAGGTGGAGATTGAGAATCTGTTGGTAAGGGGGGGGGGAAGAGATTTGCCTGTTGTTCAGGATAATAAACTGGAAGCGCTTTTCTGGCCTTAGCCTCCGAAAAAGAAAGATATTCTGTACTCATAAGTCGTTTGATTTTGACTTGGTATTTGTGCTCAGGGCAATCCTGGGAGCCCGTAATATGGTCTTTCTTGCAATATACACACTGCAGGAATTGTTCAGTACAGGTATTGGTTTCATGTTGTTGGGAACATTTGCCACATTGTGAATTTTTTGCCTGACATTGTCTGATAGTGTGTCCATATCGCTGGCATATTCGACAACGGATAGAAGAGAAAATAAAAGGCTCAACCTCCATATAATCTTTATATAAAGCAACCTGTGGAGGGAGCATTTGCGCACGAAACATAATCTTAATGGAACCTGTAGGGAGATACTGCGTTTCACCGTCTTGAACAACCCTACGATTTAGTCTTTGCACGGATTTAACTGGAGCCACGGATTCTAGGTGTTGGAGAATTTCCTCATTTGAGATACCCTTATCAACCCCGCGTATTACTCCCACTCGCAAAACTTGGGAGGAGGGAATATAGGCTTTGATTTTCAAAGTGTCTAGGATGGAGTTGTTCAAAAAGGCATTGGCTTGCGCAGGTCACCTGTATTCGGTTTCGACCTTTACGCTGAATGGATTTGACATTTAACTGTTGTTCATAGAAACGGCGACCAAGGGCCATAGGATGTAAACTACCAATATTCTGATCAGTCGTAGATTCTACAAATACGAAATATGGTCCATGATGAAACCTTTTATAGTATTCCGGTGTAGGTACTGCTTGTTGCACTGCTGGTTGTTGGTTAGGTTGTTCATCATTAGAACGAGGTGATACTTCTGTATTGAGATGTCGCTGGTCACTCTTAGTTGAATGGTATACCTGGCGCTGCTCATTATTGATAGAGGTATCAGACATGGATTCCTCATCCATGGGAAGCTCAACTTCACTTTCCACTAGTAATTTATCCCCTGTCATCGCCAATGGCCCTCCACTAGCAGCAGCCATGGCTTACTACTCCCTCACCACACACTCACTAAGCACAATTAATCACCACTGCCGCACTCAACTGACACTCACGACCGAGGTAGTGTACCGCACGGCAAGCAACGACGAACTGTGCACTGCGTCTCGATTCCAGTAATAGCCGTGTTAGCGCTAAAGGTGTGGTTTGTATGTTTGTATGTGTATTCAACTAAACTTTTGGAATGGCTGCAATAGCCAGTAAAAAAATACCGTATATGTAGTATGTTATCCAGTCCAACTGTAAGAATACGATTAATATAATGGCCCTATTTATGTTATTTTCCCCTCTGCCTTATTACCATGTATATTTTACCGAACTCGTACGCGCATTTTCATCGATAGTACTGATTATATAGGCTCCTTGCTGAACGTATTTCTAATTATTAGAAGAGGTGTTGTCAATACAATTTGAGGTTAGGTATTGTACCGGGAACGCCGCTACGAGAGAAGTCCAAAGTATGTTTGTTGAACTTCACGCGAGTTGGAAGGTAGGCAGCCCGCCGAACGCAGTGACGTACCCAGCGAGTGACGTGGCCGCCGTAAGCCAGCTATTCGTGCCATATATTGTAATGTTCCAGCTCACCCTCAAAAGTACATTTTGAGCTACTTTATCGCTATTTTGACACTGCCATCTTAAAAACCTTTACAATGGACGTCATCTGTCAAGATTTCAAGAAAATCCACCGAGTATTATAGAAGTTATAAGGGTAGATAGTACCCGAGTTCTAGACACTTCCATGCGAACGTGTATAAAAGGAGGACCACCCGACCTACGAATTCAGTGTCTGTCACTCCGCCGTCTTTGTGACACGGGTGATAGGAGAAGTATTGTGTGTGTCAAACTTCTAGTTGACAGTCTGCGAAATCCAAGAATTTCGGTATTTTCTCTAAGTGTTGTATCGGGACTTTATCATATTCTTGAAGTGCCTGAATGGGACTTTATTTTCTGCCGAGCGTCGTATTGGAACTTTGTCATATTGACACATTGGAACTTTGTTATTTTTCGTGTGTCGTGATTGGACTTTGATATTTTCTTAAAGTGCCATATAAGAACTTTGTTATTTTTCTGAAGCGTCTCATTGGAACTTAGTTATTTTCGCCAAGTGTCGCGATAAGACTTTATTGCCTTCTTAAGGTGACATACTGGAACATTGTCATCGGAACTTTATTTCCTTCGAGTGTCGTGTTGGGACTTTAATATTGCGACACGTTGCAACTTTATTTTCTTCGAGTGTCGTGTTGGGACTTTAATATTTTGGCACATTGAAATTTTGTTATTTCTACACATTGGAACTTTTTTTTGAAGTGCCACATAGGGACTTTCTTATTTGACGACGATTGAAAGGAATTTGAATTTTCACGAGTGTTGTGTACCGCATTGAACTTACGTTTCGAACTTATTCGAAATTGTATTGTTTGAATCAATTTCTGGAACATTGAAATTTTCCGAGCGTGTAGGATGAACTTGTGCCCTACCAACATAAACTTTCGTGTGAACGATATGACTTGTTTTCTCGAGTGCCTCATTGAATTTACGCCTTGTAAAGACTATGAAACTTAGGGGACATTCAACATTACGTTTAATTGTGAAATATGCAATACTTTCCAAGTGCTGCACAGGGACTTATGTTTTGATTCTTAAAGACTGTGACAATTCAGAATACGTATATCGCGTTCCGCGAAAGCCTAGAACTTTCCAGTATTTTGAGTGATCCATAATTTATGAAGTCAGACTTTTTCTTTCAAATATTATTTTCTTTAATGGCTATTCACTTCGCCTCTTAATGGAACAGGACAGTTTCCGAGTGCTGCTTATTCAGTTCATTGCCAATATGTTTCAAATCTTCAGAACTATGCGTTTAGGACTGCAGTGACAGTAATCCTCTAGAACATTCTGACTTACAGTGAGCTTCCATTATGAACTTGCATTTCTACCAGTACTTGTTCTTCGAGTGATTATTCCAGAACGTTTTGATTTAATATCTAGAGTGCAGTAACCATAATTAAAAGGTCATATCTGTTCAGACAGTGCTCTGAATGTGTGGAACGCCGTGCAGGAAATTCAAGTGTGAATTACGTCTCGAATCGTGTGCCAATCTTCGAGACATTCCAGAACGTCGAGACTTCCAGAACGTCGAGACATTTCCAGAACCTCCAGACATTCCAGAACTCCTCGTCCGAGCAGGTGTGGTCCCTGCCCAGTCGATGTCCAGCACCATCCCAGGACTTGGAGGTACCAACCAGCCACGACACTTCCACGCTGCTGTATGAAGGTGATATGAACTTGCTTTTGATGATCAATAAACTCAATTTAACAAAAGATTCTCTCAAATTGATAACCATACCTCTCTCTGTACCAGCTCCAATGATAAAGCCACTCTCTAGGTTAAGAATCATGCTCGTTAATTTAATATCAAGCGCCTTAAAGATATGAACACATTTTTACGGGTACAGTATATACATAATTCCTAAGTTCCTAATGATGTTGACAGGATGGAAATATACATGTAAGATCCATCCGTGGTGTAAAAATCTGTTGAAGTAAATTTTAAAAAATAGTATATGCTACATATAGCATACTTGAATAATATTTTATATTGATTTAAAGGTGGCGTCCGCGGTATGTTCGATCTCTAACCTAAGCTTCGCCCAGTGGGTACCGAAAGTTTTACCGATTGATATATATACATTAATTCACTTTGGAAGCACTTAGTCTGTTCTGGCAGGTTATTGCGCAACGCTACGAAGTACGTCCCTCTAAAAATTCAAATCATCGAACCTTGCCGCCAAACGAAAGGAAGTAGAACGCAGTAAAAGTCCAAATTCGGTAGGAAGTAGTACGCGACAGAAAATCAAATCGCCGGCTATTACCGCCATTCTAATAGTTTAGTTGAATGCTGACAGATGGCACATACAAAACACACCTTTAGCGCACACACCGCAATTACTGAAATCGAGACTCTTTACCGCTCCTTACAAGCATTCGCTTTGCTTACAAGATGTGCGGAAAAGAGGATGTGCAGCGAGGAATCCAGGTGGCCGAGTGTTGGACTTGTATACGCTACTCTAGACAGTCTTTCTGAGGATGTAAAAAGGCAGGCGGAGAGTGAGTGTCTGCTTCTTCTTCTTCTTCTTGAAAGGTGTGGTTGAACTCAAAGTGTCTGCCATTACAATGCAATTCTCCAACCTGATTGTGACTGATGGTAGGCAAGCGGGCCTACCATTACAATGAAAATTCCCTAACACAGTCTTCATGTGAGAAAAGATGTTTAGTAATTTCTCCGTCGCGTTTCCAGGGTAACGTTAAGAGTTATGCAATTTAATACAGCCTTGCTCACAACGTGAACTCTACCTAACCTACAATTTTGTATACAATGTAGAATTCCGTAGTGAAGCACGGGTACATCAGTTAGTATTAAAATAACCTTGCAAATATTGTTGAACTGCTATGAAATTTAAACAACACTATCACAATATTCTTTGCATATGTTTAGCCATCTGTGTCCTATATTGCTATGAAAATATAATATGGGATAACCATTTGATAAAGCATAGATATGTGTAATGGGCCTAAAATGTTTTATGCTATTGGTAGCAAATTGTGTGGCAGTGGTTTCTAAGCATGCCAGGTTGTGTTCAGTTCTTCGTTTCTAAAATGAGAAGAGGATCAAATGTTAGTGAATCTTGTAAGTAAAACTGATTACCGGTACAAAGTAATGTAATTTATGAAAGAAGTTTTCACGGAACTGGACTGTTTATGGTAGAGACAGGTTAGGAACAATCATTGGGGTTGGGGGGGGGTATGTGTACTGGTGAAAGGATTTGTAAGCTACAAGAAAGTTAAGGATAAGGAACATGAAATTCTAGGTGTAAGACTCATCTTTAAAGACAATAGGCAACTTGATGTTTTTGCGGTGTACAGACCTGACAAGGCTGGCACTGATGCTGATGCAGAATTATTAGATAAGATTAATCAGGTATATGAGGAATGATCCAGAGAGGAACGTTATTGTAGCGGGTGGTCTGAATTTGCCAAATGTTATCTAGGAAGGGAATGCATGTGACAGAAGGCATGACCAACCAATGGCGTCATTATAGGAAGGACGGCTGAAACAGAAAGTGATGGAACCAACTAGAGGGAAAAATATCCTAGACATGGTGCTGATAAAACCTGACGAGCTGTATAGAGAAACTGAAGTGATAGATGGTATAAGTGATCATGAAGCTATCTTTGTCAGAATTAAAAATATAAATGTTTTAGAAAGGAATGTTTGTATTTTTTATTTCGTGTCAGAGTGTTGAAAAAACTTAAAATATAAATAAGGTATTATATACAAACAAAACAAAGTACATTTTATGTCACAAAACATGTTTCACACAATGTCTGCCCAGAAATAGGCAATAGAAATTCCCTCTTCAGTGGCTTGAATCAAGCCTTGAAATGTACAACGAACAGGGCAGAACTGACAGTCATACAGGTGTTGGGTAGTTTGTTGCTCCCCACAGTCGCAGAAGTCTGACTGATCTTTCAAATAACCCCATTTTTAGGTAATCCTTGGATTTACCTACTCCACTCCTCAAATGATTCAGTGCCTTCTAGGTTGTCCATTCCAAATGATGACCAGGGGATGGAGATTCAGAAGACACCATCCAATCAGAAAGATAGTCCATTTTTGCTCGCCACATATCACAACGTGTTGTTCTTGTTGGTTTATCCAGAGCCTTGGAGACACTGAGGAAACCTACTCCACTTCTCAAACGAGTCAGTGCTTTCCAGGTTGTCCATTCCAAATGATGACCAGGGGGTGGAGATTCAGAAGGCACCAGAAAGATGGTCCATTTTTGCTCGCCACATATAACAACGTGCTGTTCTTGTTGGTTTATCCAGAGCCTTGGAGACATTGAGGAAACTTTTCCTGGACTTCAGTCGTCTGGGTGGAGGTCGATGTCCAAATAACGGGTGGTTGCTTGTGAGATCCACCTTCGATCTCCCTGGCCTTGAAAACACTTCTCGCCGAATTTCTGGAGGAGAAATACCAGCCAAGCAGTAGAGTTTGTCAGTAGGAGTAGGTTTCAGACACCCAGTTACTATTCTACATGGTTCATTAAGGACTGCATCCACCCGCTTCGTATGGGCTGACCTGAACCAGAAAGGACATGCATACTCAGCTGCAGAGAAACTCAGAGAAAGAGCTGAGGTTCTTAACAAAGGTGAATGGACTCCCCCATTTGCTTGAGCCATATTTATAGAGGATGTTATTTCGGGCTGAGACTTTCTGTCCAGAGTTAACACAGTATTTCTTGTATGTTAAGGTCCGGTCTAAGGTGACACCCAGGTACCTTGGTGTAAAACATGGCTTCAGTTGCTTACCCTCCCACGTCACGCACAGCTGTCTAGTAGCTGCAATCAATCAATCAATCAATCAATCAATCAATCAATCAATCAATCAATCAATCAATCAATCAATCAATCAATCAATCAATCAATCAATCAATCAATCAATCAATCAATCAATCAATCAATCAATCAATCAATCAATCAATCAATCAACCAACCAACCAATCAATCAATCAATCAATCAATCAATCAATCAATCAATCAATCAATACTGATCTGCATTTAGGGCAGTCGCCCAGGTGGCAGATTCCCTATCTGTTGCTTTCCTAGCCTTTTCCGTAATGATTTCAAAGAAATTGGAAATTTATTGAACCTCTCTCTTGGTAAGTTATTGCAATCCCCAACTCCCCTTCCTATAAATGAATATTTGCCCCAGTTTGTCCTCTTGAATTCCAACTTTATCTTCATATTGTGATCTTTCCTACTTTTATAAACGCCACTCAAACTTATTCGTCTACTAATGTCATTCCACGCCATCCCTCCGCTGACAGTTCGAAACATACCACTTAGTCGAGCAGCTTTTCTTCTTTCTCTCAATTCTTCCCAACCCAAACTTTACAACATTTTTGTAACACTACTCTTTTGTCGGAAATCACCTAGAACAAATGGAGCTGATTTTCTTTGGATTTTTTCCAGTTCTTGAATCAGGTAATCCTGGTGAGGGTCCCATACACTGGAACCATACTCTAGTTGGGGTCTTACCAGATACTTATATGCCCTCTCCTTTACATCCTTACTACAACCCCTAAAGACCCTCATAACCATGTGCAGAGATCTGTACCCTTTATTTACAATCCCATTTATGTGATTACCCCAATGAAGATCTTTCTTTATATTAACACCTAGATACTTACAATGATCCCCAAAAGGAACGTTCACCCCATCAACGCAGTAATTAAAACTGAGAGGACTTATCCTATTTGTGAAACTCACAACCTGACTTTTAACCCAGTTTATCAACATACCATTGCCTGCTGTCCATCTCACAACATTTTCGAGGTCACGTTGCAGTTGCTCACAATCTTGTAACTTATTTATCAATCTATAGAGAATAACATCATCCGCAAAAAGCCTTACCTCCGATTCCACTCCTTTACTCATATCATGTATATACATAAGGAAACATAAAGGTCCGATAATACTGCCTTGAGGAATTCCCCTCTTAATTATTGCAGGGTCAGATAAAGCTTCACCTTCTCTAATTCTCTAAGAGCTATTTTCTAGAAATATAGCAACCCATTCAGTCACTCTTTTGTCTAGTCCAATTGCACTCATTTTCGCCAGTACTCTCCCATGATCCACTCTATCAAATGCTTTAGACAGGTCAATCGCGATACAGTCCATTTGACCTCCAGAATCCAAGATATCTGATATATCTTGCTGAAATCCTACAAGTTGAGCTTCAGTGGAATAACCTTTCCTAAAATCGAATTGCCTTCTATCGAACCAGTTATTAATTTCACAAACATGTCTAATATAATCAGAAAGAATGCTTTCCCAAAGCTTACATAAAATGCATGTTAAACTTACTGGCCTGTAATTTTCAGCTTTATGTCTATCACCCTTTCCTTTATACACAGGGGCTACTATAGCAACTCTCCATTCATGTGGTATAGCTCCTCCGAACAAACAATAATCAAATAAGTACTTCAGATATGGTACTATATCCCAAACCGTTGTCTTTAGTATATCTCCAGAAATCTGATCAATTCCAGCCGCTTTTCTAGTTTTCAACTTTTGTATCTTATTGTAAATGTCATTGTTATCATATGTAAATTTTATTACTTCTTTGGCCTTAGTCTCCTCCTCTATCTCGACATCATCCTTGTAACCAAAAATCTTTACATACTGCTGACTGAATACTTCTGCCTTTTGAAGATCCTCACATACTCCCCTTGTTCATTAATTATTCCTGGAATGTCCTTCTTGCAACCTGTTTCTGCCTTAAAATACCTACACATACTCTTCCATTTTTCACTAAAATGTGTATGATTGCCAATTATGCTTGCCATCATGTTATCCTTAGCTGCCTTCTTTGCTAGATTCAATTTTCTAGTAAGTTCCTTCAATTTCTCCTTACTTCCACAGCCATTTCTAACTCTATTTCTTTCCAGTCTGCACCTCCTTCTTAGTCTCTTTATTTCTGTATTATAATAAGGTGGGTCTTTACCATTCCTTACCACCCTTAAAGGTACAAACCTGTTTTCGCATTCCTCAATAATTTCTTTCAACCCATCCCAGAGTCTGTTTACATTTTTATTTACCGTTTTCCACCGATCATAGTTACTTTTTAGAAACTGCCTCATGCCTGCTTTATCAGCCATATGGTACTACCTAATAGTCCTACTTTTAAGACCTTCCTTTCTATCACATTTATTTTGAACTACGACAAAAACAGCTTCGTGATCACTAATACCATCAATTACTTCAGTTTCCCTATAGAGCTCATCTGGTTTTATCAGCACCACATCCAGGATATTTTCCCTCTGGTTGGTACCATCACTTTCTGAATCAGCTGTCCTTCCCATATTAACTTATTTGCCATTTGTTGGTCATGCTTCCTGTCGTTCGCATTTCCTTCCCAATTGACACCTGGCAAATTCAGATCTCCCGCTACAATCACATTTCCTTCCATGTCGTTTCCCACATAGCTGACTATCCTATCAAATAATTCCGAATCCGCGTCAGTGCTACCCATTCCCGATCTTTACACTCCAAATATATCAAGTTGCCTACTATCTTTGGAAATGAGCCTTACACCTAGAATTTCATGTGTCACATCTTTAACTTTTTCGTAGCTTACAAATTCATCTTTCACGGGAGTGAACACTTCCCCTCCCACCATTCCTATCCTATCTCTACGATACACACTTCAGTGCCGTGAGAAAATTTCTGCATCCATTATATCATTTCTCAGCCATGATTCAGCCCCTATTAATATCTGGTAAATATATATATATTAAATTACTTAATTCTATTCCTTTCTTTACAATACTTCTACAGTTGAACACTAACAATTTTATGTCATCCCTACTTGATTTCCAGTTCCCTGTTCCCTTATCACCGCTCCCTAGGCCATCCCGTTTCCCTGAATGTACCTTCCTATTACCCTTCCAAACAAATGTCCTAACTTATACGTTCCACTGTGGTTTAAATGAAGGCCATCTGAGCGTAGATCCCGATCTCATACCCACCCATTAGGATATAGAAATTTCACTCCTAGTTTCCCACATACCCACTCCATAGTCTCATTTAAATCCCCAATCACCCTCCAGTCAGTATCCCTCCTACACAGTATTCCACTAATAACAATCTCCGCTTTCTTAAACTTCACCCGTGCTGCATTTACCAGATCCCACACATCTCCAACTATTTTCGTACTTATATCAGCTTGCCTTACGTTGTTGGTACCAACGCCAAACACTACCACCTTCTCCTTCCCCTCCTCCCTCTCTTCTACTTTCCTCAACATCTGCCTCAACCTAATTTCGAGATAATATTCTACCCTGGTTCCCTTTCCTCCACACACTTTCCCCACATGTCTAACGATGGGATCCCCCATGACCAGAGCCTCAACCCTACCCACCTCATTTGATCCCCTCCCCTCCTGGTCAGCCCTTCTTTCCTGATAGCTGCAGAAGCTACTTCCTCCTCCCTTTTCTCCTTCCCATGACCCTGTTCCACCTGTCTTTTCCTATCCTCTACTCTACATTTCCCTTTCCTACCTTTTCCCTTCCTCTTACTTCCACACATCTCACCAACAGTTCCCTGTCCTTCATCTTCCCTCTGTTGTTCTGCCTGGAGTGACTCGTACCGATTTCTCACAGACACCTGTCCTGAATTCTGATCCTGAATAGAGCCCTTAGCCTGCAATCTCCTTCCCCTTAGAACATTAGACCACCTGTCTTCTACAACTCCCCCCCCTTTCCTTCCACTCCCTTTTGTACACCTACTGTAACCTGTACATTGTTTGAGGGAGTCCTACCTTCCTGTCTTCTGTGAGAATCCTAATTATCTCCCTCAAACTTTCCAACTCCTCCCTCATACCCCACAATGTCTCGTCACACCCACATTTCGTACACTCGCGCTCCTTAGCCATTCTTTACGAAAAGAATGAAATTAAAAATAAAATAACTTACTTGCAAAAAATAAATGAACGGAGGGATATATTGTCTGGGATAGTACTCAAAGATCACACTACAATAAATTAATTAATATTCGACTACACTACAATACTACTTAGTCGTGCTTTTTTTAATCCTACAATCCCTAACAGGATAAAAACTGCTGTTAATTACTGAATATCGAAAGTAACACACAAGAACTACACAATTCCAAACTGCAATTAAGCCTATCCTAATTACAACAACAGTATTTTAGTAAGAGTTTCTACGGATATCTCTACTACACCAGTACTACACAGATATTTTTCAATAATAAAATAAGCACACTAAATTCTAATAGGATATTACTGGTATACTACTGTACAGTACACTACAGTAGTTTTTAAACTACTTTCAGACGTATCCTAATTACGATACCGGCCCGTATGTCAGTACCGGTACTAAGCACAACAGAAATGAAATTTGCAAGAACTACTGTACTCAAAGATTACCAACGAAGCTAAATGCTTAGACAAATTATTATTAGTATTACGGTCTAATAGATACACACGAAAGGTAACACACGAATATAGCAGGCAAGATACGGCACTATCTAAATATACTGTATCTATACTACAATGTATCTGCACTACACTACACTGCGTTTGATTAAATGCTTAAGTAACAAAAGGATTGCCGTACACGAAGAAAAACACGAATGTAACTGTCAAGATACTATCTAATATATCTTCACTACAATTTTACTGAAATGTGGTTATATGATTATTACAGCTGGTGGATTACTATTATTTTCCCTACTCGACGGGACGGAGAATAAAAGTGTCCTTAATTAGGCCTACTGAAAAATACGAGGTTTCTCTACAATAATAATTTCTTAAATATTTCTATCAAAACTACTCCTACTACTCCAGGGACTTGAACTGCAATTACTGGGATATATGAACTTTATTATTATTAGCTAACCGCTCATAAATGCTGAAAGATCGAGGGAGCGAAGATGAAATGCACACACCTGGGTCTCAGCAGGGTTTTGCAGTAAGTACATTTGAGAGCTGCACTTCAGAGGTTTGAAAGTAGTCGCACTGGACCGCTAAAGCCAGCCATCGGCATAAATGAAGCTTCTTGTATAGGAAGGCCCTGACTGGTCATTCGTGTAGATGTTAAAGAGGATTGGCGAGGGGACACTGCCCTGGAGAAATCCATTCCGTTGATTTCTCCACCTACTGTACCTTCCTTGAAACTCAACAAGGAACCGGCGATTCTGCAGGAGAGTTTCAACAATCTTCGTGAAACCATAGACTCTGGTGAAGTTATATGGCTTGGTGAGCAAAGTTCTATGATGCTCTGTGTCGTACGCTGCTTTAAGGTCCACGAATACCACTCCTGTGATTTTACGTCTTTCAAACCCATCCTTTATGTGCTGAATTAAATTGAGCACCTGTGAAGTGCAGTTCCATCCGGATCTAAAGCCTGCCTGTTCTGGAATAAGATGCTGGTCTACTTTAGATGTGAGGCGCTCAAATAGGATCCTCTCAAATATAAAGGTGACAAAGTCATGATATTCGCCTGTAGCTCTTAGGATCTAATGGATCCTTCCCTGGTTTTAAAATAGCCATCACTCGAGACTTCCTCCACACCTTAGGTATCTGTTTACTCTACAGGAAATTGTTTAGAAAATCAACAACCCACTTCCTTGCTCTGGAACAAAAATGTTTTACTTGGTAATTTGGCGTTCTATTTTAACTCTATTCATATAACCCCCTATTTTTTCACTGAGCAAAAGTTGATGTGCAATGGCATCTGGGGACAGAATGACGTGTAGAGGGGCTTTTGTGAAGTCATTATTAAGCCTCTTTAAGAGTCGCCTGGCTTTCTGACTACTTTTGGACATGTCCAGCTTTTCAAGGGTAGATATCCAAGGTTTCGTTTATCTTCCGCTAACATTGTTATCAGCTCTTTCTGCACAGTCTGTTCGCCAAAGTGATTCGTCTTTAATAGATCAATGTATTCAGCCAGCAGGGCTGAGGAATGTTGATTGAGCCCAGGAACATAATTCATTCGACAACCTCTGAGAACTGAATGCCTGATGCTCTTGTTCACTGCATCTACAAACAGGTCGTAGTCAGTCATAGAAAAACGGTACTTCCCATGAGCGTACTTTTCCGCAGGCCATATCATTTTAAGAAAGCAGACTGGGACAAGTTCACTGTATATCTGAAAGGAATGTTGTAAAAGGACTATTAGGCAATACCATATGGCTGATAAGAGGGGAATGGGGAAGTTTTCAAAAGCAATTATGATCCATGGAAAATGGTAAATAAAAATGTAAACAGTCTATGGGATGGGGTTAAAGTAATATTGTTGAGCGGTGTAAAAACAGATATGTACTTTTAAAAGTGGTAAGTATGGAATAGTAAGGACCCATTACATTATAACAGCAAAATAAAGAGATTAAGAAGGAAGTGCAATTACGGTAGTTAGGAATTGTTGCTGGTGTAAGGTGAGATTGAAGGAGCTCACTAGGAAATTGAATTCAGCAAAAATCAGATAAGGATAACATGATGGCAAACATATCTGGGAGCCACATGCATTTTAGGGAGTGATGGAAGGACATGTGTAGGTACTTTAAGGCAGAAACAGGTTCCCGGAAGGACATTCCTGGGATCATTAATGAACGAGGGGAGTGTGTATGTGAGGCCTTGCGGAAGGCAGAAATATTCAGTCAGCAATATGTAAAGGTAATTGGATATAAAGAAATGTTCTGACAGAAGAGGCGAAATACTGATATTAACGTATGATAAAAAAATACATTTATCAAAAATACAAAATTTGGAAGCTAGAGAGGCACCTAGGGTTTATAAGATTTCTAGGGATATATTAAAGGCTATGGGTTGGGATGTAGTGCCATATCTGAAATACCGGTTCTTATTTGATTACTGGTTGGATAAATGAGCTATGCCAAATGAATGGAGAGTTGTAATAGTAACCTCAGAGTATAAGGAAAAGGGTGACAAACATAAAGCGGAAAATTACAGCCAGTCAACTTGACGTGTGTAGTCTGTAAGCTCAGGGAAAGCATTCTTTCTGATTACATTAGACAAATTTGCAGAATTACGAACTGATTTGATAAAAGGCAGTTCGGGTTTAGGAAAGGTTATTCCACTGAAGCTCAACTTGTAGGATTCCAGCAAGGTATAGCAGATATTTTAGATTCAGGAGGTCAAATGGTCTGTATCGCTATTAACCTATCCGAGGCTTTTGATAAGGTAGATTACTGGCAAAAATGAGGGCAATTGGATTAGACTAAAGAATGGTTGAATGGGTGGCTATAATTCTAGAGAATAGAAGTCAGAGAATTAGAGTAGGTGAAGCTTTAGCTGATCCTGTAATTATTAAGAATGGGGTCCCGCAGGGCAGTATTATTGGACCTTTGTGTTTCCTTATAGTGTATATAAATGATTTGGTTAAAAAGTCTGTAAGCACAGATAAGGATATTTGCGGATGATATTATTATTATTTACATTTAATTGCCTTCATTGGACCACTCTAGCCAACTTTATACAAATCATTTTTCAGAAAATTGGTCTTGGAATATCTTTTGAAAAGACAGTAATCATGTTAACTGACCCACCACTCATAAACAAAATCGCCATAGGAAACCAAGAAATCAATATATTGTAAATAAATTTAAATATCTGGAGAAATATAACCTCAACAAAAAGTCAACATGGGATAACAATAAATAAATTGAACAGAGCCCAATATGTTTCAAAATGGCGCCCGGTAATGACGACGTAGTGTTTTATTCTCCGAGTAAATTAACCGTAAAATGTGACGAAAAGTGCGGAAAATGTCGAAAATTAGTGAAAAATGGTATGTTGTGTGATTCATGTGATCGATGGTGGCATTATAAGTGCGGAAATCGCCCTAGAGACGTAAAAAATAATGAAAATGTTGACTGGATTTGTGAGCAGTGTGTTCGGAATGTTGTTGTTGGGGACGGCGTTGACGAAGCACCGAAAACAGTCGATGAGGAATATAAAAGTGCATTAGAAATTATAAACATTCTAAAAAAGGACAATGAGACTCTTAAAGTTGAAAATCAAGAATTAAAAGAAAGACTGCGATCGCTAGAATTTGGGACTGACCATTCTTCGAGTGATATACCGGTACAAGTAACAAACTCGAGCACGTGGTGTCAAGTAGTTCGTGGATGGCCGGCTAAGAAGAAATCTACAACTGAATTTCCGGAAATAAACATTAGAAATAGCTTTTCTGCCCTAAATAATTTAATCCTGGAAGAAAGTGATCGCGCGCGTGAAACCAAATCATCGCGATCCGTTGCCGCGCCGAGTTTAAAATTTAGGCCTAGAATTCAGATTCAAGACCCAGTTAGGCCTAAATCAGCGAAGGTAGCTGTGTTTGGTGATAGCCAAGGAAGTGGAATTGCGGGAGTGATTAACGACGAGAATTTAGCAGCAACCGGAGAAATATATCCAGGAGCTTCTATCAGCAGTGTTGTGGAAAACGTAGAAGCAGCAACTAGGAACTTCGGGAGCGGCGATGCAGTGCTTATCATCGGTGGGACGAACGACGTAGCTCGCGACGACGCCAAGAATGTAAGATCAAAACTTAAACATACACTAGGGAAGCTGACCCACACTAACGTTTTTGTAGTGAACGTGCCCCACAGGCATGATTTGAGTAGAGACTCGTGTGTGAATATTGAAGTGGACAAGGTCAATACAGATATTGTTAAAATTTGTAAACATTTTCGGAATACTCAGGTTATTGAATGCAGCAGTTTTGAGAGATACTGTTATACAAAACATGGCCTCCATCTAAACAATTCAGGTAAACGAAAGATAGCAAATATTGTTCTAGATTTTATTAATCTTAAGATATGTACTGTAAAACAGGCAACTCCCTTGAGTTATAATACTGACCAGGAAAACTAGTAGAAAGAGCCAGCTGTACTTCAAGCTGGCTCAGTCAACTAGAAAAAGAAACTCAGGATAGTAAGGAATTTCAAGTTACCCAATTGCAACAGTCAAGTTTTAGGGAGGAAGGGGGTCTGAGACTGCTCTTGGTAAACTGTCAAAGTGTAGTAAATAAACAATTAAAATTCGGTACATTGATGGAATCTTATGAGACTGATGTGGTGATAGGAGTGGAATCGTGGTTGAAAGAAGGGGTGGGTAATAGAGAAGTATTTCCAGAAGGGTACACAGTCTATCGTAGAGACCGAGGAGATAAAAAGGGAGGGGGGGTGTTTATTCTGGTGAAGGAAACTTACTGTTCACATGAATGGTTTACCGATGAAAGGGATGAAATATTAGGGATAAAATTAGTTTGTGATAATATGAAGGAGGTGGGAATTATAGGAACATACAGGCCTGGAAGAGAGGAAAGAGACATGGAAATCTTTGAAAAAATAATAGATTATACTCATAAAAACAATAATAATGATATGGTAATAATTGGGGGAGATCTAAATTTGCCTGAAGTTGAATGGAAAGGAGCTGCAAGTGAAGCCCATGAACAGAAACTGGCAAATAAGTTAATTTGGGAGGGAGGATTTACACAAGTAGTACAAGAACCGACTCGTCTCAATAACTTACTAGATGTATTCTTGGTTAAACCATGGGAAATTGTTGATAAAACTGAGGTAATTGAAGGAATAGGAGACCATAAGGCTGTAATAATGGATGTAGGACTCGTACCAAAAAGGCTTAATAAGAGGGTTACACAAGACAAGAAATTGTACAGAAAAACTAAAGTTGATGAATTTGGGACTTACCTTAAATCACAATTCAGTTGTTGGATAAGTGAAGGGAGTAACGTGGATACACTTTGGGCTAAATTTAAAGGAATTATTTGGGAAGGAGAGAAGAGATTTGTACCTGTTAAGAAGGGTAAAATGACCTCAGACCCTGTTTATTATACAAGGGAAATAAGAAAATTAAAAAGAAAATGTAGAATAGTAAACAGGAAAATCAAAGAGGGTAGGGAGAGTAGAGAAACTAGAAAACAGCTAATGAGGGAACTGAATAGAGTGAAAAAGGAAGCAAAAGAGAATTATATGAATAGCATACTTCAAGAGGGTAATGACCACAAAGGGAAATGGAAAAAGCTGTATTCATATATCAGGAATCAAAAAGGAAAAGGAGTCCAAATTCCTACAATGGTGGGAGAAGGGGGTGAACACTATTTAACAGATACTGAGAAAGCAAACCTATTTAGTAGGGAATTTAGAGATTCAGTAGATGATTGTCAAGAGTTGGAAACCGAAACAGAAGATAGAGAGGGAGAGAGACAGAGGGAAACAAGAAGCTTCTCATTCACAAACGAAGATATTTTCAGAGAAATCCAACTGCTTCAGCAAGGAAAAGCTGCAGGAAGTGATCAAATTACTGGGGAGGTATTAAAGACAATGGGGTGGTACATAGTGCCTTATTTAAAATTTCTCTTTGACTATGTCATAAATAATAGTGTAATACCAAAGGAATGGAAGGAATCTATAATAATACCAATTTATAAAGGAAAGGGTGATAAAAGGAAACCAGAGAACTACAGACCAATCAGCCTGACCAGTATAGTTTGTAAAATTCTGGAGAGTTTAATATCGAAGTACATCAGAGGGATATGTGATGATAAAAATTGGTTCATGAGGAGCCAGTATGGATTTAGAAAGAAATTTTCTTGTGAGGCACAACTGGTGGGATTTCAGCAGGACATATCAGATCAGTTGGATTCAGGAGGTCAGTTAGATTGCATAGCCATAGATCTTTCCAAAGCCTTTGATAGAGTGGAACATGGAATATTATTAAAGAAATTGGATGGAATAGGATTGGATGTAAGGGTTACACGTTGGATAAAAGCATTTCTAAATTCAAGGGTTCAGAAAGTCAAAGTAGGAAATAATGTATCGCAGGAAGAGAAAGTTTGGAAGGGAATTGCACAGGGTAGTATAATCGGTCCGTTACTTTTCTTAATATACGCAAATTATTTAGGGAACAATATAACATCAAAAATAAGATTGTATGCAGATGACATAATTGTTTATAGAGAAATAAACAACATTGAGGATTGTTCAGAATTACAAAGGGACCTTGAAAGTATCCACCAATGGGTTGAAGAAAATAATATGAAGGTTAATGGAGGCAAATCAACTGTTACAACTTTTACAAACAGGAGCTTTAAAACTGAATTTGAATATACTTTGGATGAGGTAGTTATCCCAAAAGAAGGCAAGTGCAAATACTTAGGTGTGAAATTTGAAAGTAATTTGCACTGGAAGGGTCATATTGATGACATTGTTGGGAAAGCATACAGACCATTACATGTCATAATGAGGCTACTTAAAGGATGCAACAAAGAATTAAAAGAAAAAAGTTACTTGAGTATGGTTCGTCCATTATTGGAATATGCAAACAGTGTTTGGGATCCTCACCAAGAATACCTAATAAAAGAAATAGATAGTGTGCAGAGGAAAGCAGCAAGATTTGTAACAGGGGATTTCAGGAGAAAGAGTAGTGTATCAGAAATGTTAAAGGAACTTGGGTGGGAAACTTTAAGTAAGAGAAGGGAGAAAACTAGACTTACAGGATTATATAGAGCCTATACAGGAGAAGAAGCATGGGGAGATATCCGTGAGAGGCTTCAGTTGGAAAATAATTATATCGGCAGGACTGACCACAAATATAAAATTAGAAGGAATTTTAGCAGAAGCGATTGGGGTAAATTTTCATTCATTGGGAAGGGTGTGAAGGAGTGGAACAGTTTACCAGCGGTAGTGTTTGATCCTTTTCCAAAATCTGTACAGATATTCAAGAAGAGAATAAACAGCAACAGAGAAAACAAATGAAGTGTTAGAGGGCATTCGACCGGTGCAGGTTATTGTAAATAAAAAAAATGTGTGTGAATAAATTAATTCCATCCCCTGGTCTAAGGAGTTTGGACAGCCAAAGTAGGAGACTGCCCGTAAGGGTGAAGTACAGTGGGGACTTCGAGGGCCCTGGGACCGCTACGGTAGCTGTGAAAGCCCTTCAGGAACTCTGAAAAGTGGTGGCAAAAGGGGCTCTGGTTAAGACGCAGCAGGTCGTTATGCTACTTAGGATCCAGAACGGGTAAAAAAATAGTAAATAAATAAATGCAATGTAAATATTAATGTTATACCAGTTTTATAGTATCATTTGAAGCAATTCCACATACTGTATATCAGTTGACTATATTTGTAAGTAGTACAGGAGATATTATAATTAGAATTTTGTAAACAATATAAATTTATTAAGGATGAGCTGTGTGTTAATAGAAAACATTGTTAGCGTAAATTGTATAATATTGTATTATAGGGAAAATTGTCTTCCCTTGTTGATTTAATATTTAGTGCTTGACAATAATGTATTTTAGTGTACTATTTGCCACCGAGGTAGACACCTCATTTGCAAATAAAGAGATTTTGATTTTGATTTTGATGTTACATAAATACCGGGCGAGTTGGCCATGCGGTTAGGAGCTCGCATCCGGGCGATAGTGGGTTCGAACCTGAAGATGGTTTTTCATGGTTTCCCATTTTCACACCAGGAAAATGCTAGGGCTGTACGTTAATTATGGCCACAGCCGCTTCCTTCCCATTCCTAGACCATCGTCGCAAATAGCATTCCTAGGTCTTTCCTGTCCCATCGTCGCCGTAGGACCTATCTCTGTCGGTGCGACCGAAAGCAACTAGCAAAAAAGTACCTAAATTACAACAAAAAGGACCTGTCAATAGCAACAAAATTAAAACAGTCATTCAACCAGAAATTACATTCGCAAGTGAAACCATCTTCAAAACAACTAACACTGCACAAATAGACAAAATGCTTAAGATGGAGAAGAATCATTAGAACGTGCATCAACAAAACATACCAAAAATGGACATTGGAGAGTTGCTTCTAATGAAACAGTCTACAAGGAAATAGAACCATTAATAAGCACAATCAGGAAGAAATGCATTTCATTTTTTGGACATCTTATCAGGACACCAGAGAACAGGATCATCAGAAGAATAATAGGAAAATTACGGAATAGTAAGTGCAACATTAAGTGGATTACAGAAATTAAGGAAGATGTGGATGAACTACAGATTACAGTGGAAGACATAAGAAACAAAATCAGGAAACTCACAGACAAAGTAGGCTGGAAACCAGAATCAACAAACAGACATTAGGAAGGGTGATTTCCGATGAAGAAAGTAAGATACGATCCGAAGGAATGAAGAAAGACTGGGCTGACAGGATGATGTTATACTGTATAGAGCAGTAAATGAGTTGCAGGATTGTGAGCAACTACAGGGGGGGGGGGGAGTTTCTACAATGTAGTGAGATGGACAGCAGACAATTGTAAATAACTCGTGCCAAAGTGTATACCGCAATATATTTTCAAATAATTATTTATTAACGTGTAGTCGTGTAAGGAGTCCAACTCCTTAGCTGGATGGTCATCATTGAGGGCTTCATTGCAGAGGGTCTCGGATTCGATTCTCGGCAAAGTGGGGATTTTAATTTCTTCTGATTTTTCTGGCTCGGGAACTGGGTGTTTGTGTTTTTTCCCCAACACTTTCCTCTACATATTCAGACAACACACCACACCAGCAACCAATATAGAAACATGCAATAGTGATTACATCCCTCTGCATAAGGTTAGCGTCAGGAAGGACATCCGGTCGTAAAACATGGCCAGCCGTGCTGAGTGGCTTGATGATGATGATGCTTGTTGTTTTAAGGGGCCTAACATCGAAGGTCATCGGCCCAGGGCTGAGTGGCTCAGACGGTTGAGGCACTGGCCTACTGACACCAACTTGGCAGGTTCGATCCTGGCTCAGTCCGGTGATATTCGAAGGTGTTCAAATACGTCAGCCTCGTGTCGGTAGATTTACTGTCACGTAAAATAATCCCTGCGGGGCTAAATTCCGGCACCTGGGCGTCTCCGAAAATCGTAAAAAAGTAGTTCGTGGGACGTAAAGCCAATAACATTTTTATTACAAAACAGGGCCAAATCCACATGTGCGAAACAAGTGTGGGAAAAGCGGTAGAAGGAGAAGAAGTAGTGTAATCGTGTAAGGAATGCCAATATATCGAACATATACGTCTCATACTGTGCAATCGTTCTTGAAAAAAATAGAAGAGGGTATGATCATACTGTACACGAAAAAAAGGCAAAATACCAGTACTGTGCGTACCGTAGTAAGGGATGTTATACTTGGTTATATGTACATTTGTGCTGATAGTATTTTCCATTATTTTTATTAAAAATCTCATTTAATCAGTTGTTTCCTACGCTGCATTATTGAACGAAAGAATCGGTTGTTCCAACGCGGAGAGTCAAGCCAGAAAATTTCGGTAGCTCCAGTCAAAAGAGGATATTCTGATGACATCTGTTGAGTAAAATGTAAACTATGTGAACAGGAATAGAGACTCGTCTTATTCTCATCTAGACTGCCGGGATCGAACGGAAGTATTGCCAACATCTTGAACATAAGTCCCGTACGGTGCATTCAATCTTGAAAGACATCATTTTAAGAAGAATGGGACTTAGGAAAAGTAATGATAGATGCCATCCATTAACACTGCATATTCGTGATACGTTTCTTCGTTACAGTATATAAAGCCTTATCACTGGATTAATTGCCAATGTTGCCAACAGTGTATATATTAATTCTAATTGTTCATTTGAGGTGCCTAATATCAAATGCAGTAGAGACAATACGCGACACTCAGCGATATATCGAGGGACAGCTATTAGAACTCTCTCTAGCGAGTAGACCTGAGAACTACTGATTCTGTCTTAAGAGCACGTGTATTTGTGTGTGGAGATTTTGGTGTTACTTATGCGTTTTCTGTGAGTTGACATAATTAAATAGTAGCGCGTGTCATTCCTTGATATCTCCTCTCAACATGAGAGGAAAGGTATGTGCTGTGTTTGGCTGCAGTAACTATGAAGTAGAGAAGAATGCGCGGTCTTTCTTTCGCTACCTTCGTGATAAGAAAATGTAACTAATATTGTGTTTGCATATATATTCTTCCAGAGATAAAGAGATTTTTATAGTACTTCATAATCTTCTGACCTGGTAGACCCATATTTTAACTGGCTTAAAATATAATACACATATTTTTTTGTATAGTGCAGCAGTTAACCTTCAATAGCGATGTGTTGGTGCAGGTGTGATCTGTGGGTTTTGAAATGCCACAGAAGCGATTTGGATAAGGTGTACAAGAAAGAAGGGACGTTACGCTTATATAAGAATTATAAGATCTGTTCAGATCATTTCCAGGCCAGTGACTTTAAAAATCCTCGACTATACAGCCAAGGGTATGTTACATTTTTACTCTAATTCAGAGTCGATTGGTGCCCTGAAAACGGAGCAGACGTGTGTGCGGAGTGCTGAGTGTTGTGGCGTAAGCGAAGTGGGAATAGGCATAGAACTCTACCGAGCGGTCATCGGCCGATGGAACAATCGAATAAAATATCAGGTATGTGGTTTAAAATGTGATATAAAATACTCTGAAATCGTGCTGGCAGCGTTAGTGATTGCTGCGTTATTAGTACTTGGAGAAGTGGAAAACAACCCTGGGCCACTGAATTGGGAAGATATAGCAAAGATCAAGGAGGTGATAAAAGAGGTCAGCCAAACAGACACAACGAGGGAGCTCATTATAGCACAGAATAAAGATATTCAGTATATGAAAGATAGCCTACGGCGTGATATGGCAGGTATAAAGGAATCTCTGGATAAATACGAGGAAGAAATGGAAATTGCTAAGGAGCGCCGATTGGTGTTGGAGCAGCGCACACAGGAGCTGGAGATCCAGGTCCGGAGATCAGTGTTTGCCCAACGTAGCAGATGCCTGGGCATACATGGGATCAAGGAGAATAGAAGCGAGGACAAACTGACATTACTAGATGCTGTGTTGGAAGTGTTCACGCTAGGAGTGAAAGTAAATTGCACGGAATCCGATGTGGACGACGTGCAGAGAATAGGAAGGACCCAAGGGAACAGGCCGATTAAAGTACAATTGGTATCTGGAATGAAAACCTATCAAATTCTTCGGAATGCCAGGAATTTAAAAGGGACGGAAGTCTGGATCCAGAGAGACCTGGGAATTGAAGAAAGGAAGGAGATGAGAATCCTACGATTTCACATGGGGAGAGCAAAAAGAGAGGGCCTTACAGCGTTTATTACGGTATAGGCAAGAGACTAATCATCATAGGCGATGGTTGGAGAAAGAACTACACGCCATCCCAGCTGGAAGCCTTGACGCGAGGAGGAAGTGCGGTACCAGCGCAACACGGAAGAAGGAATGATGACGTGCAGGAAACAGGAGCAGAGCTCATGTCGTCAAGGTTGCTGACACCTACTGAGAGTGAGGGCGTTGCCACTAGTACAGAGAGGCGACCTGTAAGTAAATCTTTAACACCTGATGGGGAATCGGGAAATAGCTCGTGTACTACTCCGGTAGCTGAAAAAAGCAGCGGCAAGACAGAGGAAGATAAGAAAAAGAAGCAGGGACAGAGCTTGAAAGACTTATGGGCTAAGAAGGGAGTGCTCTCAGATGGAAAATGTAATAAACGGGAAGGAAAGAAGCTAGGGGAAATTTATAGTTCTCCTCATGGAAGCATAGTACAAATTGATAAAACAATGAACACACGTAGCAAAACAGAAAGTGTCTCTGGTAACAGGAAAGCGAAATAACTAGCATTGAGAATTGGTTTTGTTAATATAGAAGGCTTATTAAGTAAATGGGGAATGATGGAGTGTCTGAGCTTGTGGAAAATTTTGAGATATTTGCTTTTTTAGAAACATGGATGCTCGAAGGAAAGATTTTAACATGGAAGGGATATGTTACGAGAAGTGTAAAAAAAAAAAAAAGAAAACGAGGGACTCGAGTGAGAATTCCGGGAGGAATATCACTTCTGATAAAGGAAGAGTTTAGTAGTCAGATAAAAGAATTGCCTAACTATCGTTAAACTGGAAGGGAGTAAACAGAGAGATATATGCATAGCCTTTATATACAACCATCCGATGGGGTCACCGTATACGAATGTGAACTTTCTTGAGCACTTAATAGAGGAGATTAACTTAATGAGAGGTAACTATGAAGAAGCAGGAATAATTATGTTGGGAGATTGGAACGCACGAATTGGAGAGTCAATTCCAGCATATAGTAAAGAAGGAATAGAGCCAATGATAGGTAGCAGAAACAGTCGGGATAAAGAACATAATGTATATGGGGATAAACTACTAGAACTATGTGCCGCAGAGAATTTATGTATCCTAAATGGGTGGTGGCGCGGAGATGAAACGGGAAAGCTAATATATATCACATCGCAAGGAGGTGGTGTAATTGATTTGGTTGTGTGTACGGGAGATATTTTAGAGATGGTAAAGGAAATAGAGATCTTAGAATGGGCCGAAACACATCATTCCCCGGTATCTGTTACCGTAGAAGTATATGAGAAAGAACAGGAGGAGCATAACACTGTAAAAGAAAAAGATGATAATAGGATAATAAATATACCGGTAAGTGGTGCGAGAATACCCCAAAAAGATTAGTCATATTTAAAGGGAGAAGAATTCCAGATAATTAAGAGTGGAATATAGGTAACGTTATTGAGTAGTAAGGTGGACTTAGCGGTAGAACTGGTAGAGAAACCCTTTAAAACTGTAGCTCACGTGTAAGGAAAGCAGAATAATAATAAAGTTAAAAGGAAAGGATGTATAATGATGTGTGTAAAACAAAGAAAATGGAGGTGATTAGAGCCCTAAAGGCATATAGAAAAGAGGGGAAGCCTGAGGTTCGGGCACACTATTGTAAACTAAGAAAAGAATATAAAGTGTTGTTAGTAGAACAAAAGAGGATATGGCAACAGGAGGAGGCAAAATTAATAAACATAGACTGTAAGAATGATCAAAGTGATAAGGTATGGAATAGAATTAACAAAGTAAGTAAATGTGAGAGAGGATATTCCAATGTTAAAATTGCTAATGGAGTCTGGATTTATTATTTTAATAAATTGCTAGGAGGACAGGGTACTTGGATAAATAATAGATTATGTACGAATATCTCGAGGGGTTTAGAGATTTGTATCGCCTGCTTAGATGAAGAAATATCAGAATGTGAGGTTTTAAATATGATTAGAAAGGCCAAATGTAGGAAAGCGGGGGTCTTCAGTGGTATAACTAATGATTTTTGGAAAGAAGCAGTAAAAAGTCAACAAATGCTGGAAATA
This sequence comes from Anabrus simplex, assembly GCF_040414725.1. Taxonomy (NCBI): domain Eukaryota; kingdom Metazoa; phylum Arthropoda; class Insecta; order Orthoptera; family Tettigoniidae; genus Anabrus; species Anabrus simplex. The sequence continues at coordinate 963,802,516 of NC_090265.1, read as the reverse complement.
CTAGTAAAATTGTTCGATAGGATATTTGATTCTTTGGAGTTTCCTAAGGCATGGCAGACAGGTATAATATGTCCAATCTACCCAAGAAACGTGGAGAGAGAAGTAATCCAAATCACTATAGAGGTATAACACTATTGGACGCCCTAAGTAAATTATATACAGGAATTCTGGCAAATAGACTGATGAAATGGGCGGAAATGTGATACCACGAGCACTTTAATAGATCATGTGTCTATAAATAATTCTGAAATATATTATTATTTATCAAATGTTGGTAGCTATATAAGTGACCATAATATATTAATATTTTATATTCTTTTGCCAAATTCTAAATCTCCATCACAATCGCTTGAATTGAAAAGGCGGAAAGCAACCAATGTAGACCGAAAAGGTGATAGACCTGAAAGTAGTAACATCACTGAACACAACACAAAAGTCATAAACAACACTACTAGTAGGATTGACATAATATATAATTCCTTTATTGACCAACTACCGCTTAGTACACAAAGACAGAAAGCACAAAGTTATCGAACACAAAGAACTGGTAGCTCGCCATGGATATCTTCTGAACTTCTCAGCCTTATTAAGCGACGTGACATTTTACATGCGAAACTTAAAAATCCCACCCTAAAGAATAACATTAATCTCAATCAGGAATATCGCAGGTGTAGAAACAATGTAACAAATCAAAAAAGGAGCTGAAAAAACAAATATTACTCTGAAAAATTTAGAATTCATAACAAGAACCCAAAGGAAACATGGAAAATAATCAATGAAATCATACATAACAGAAAAACAAAAAAGGCGATAATTGTACATCTATAGATATAGATAACAAGATAATTACAGACAGTCAGGAAATATGTGAATCATTAAATTTATATTTTTCAAATATCACTAAAACCCTGTCTTCAGCAATCCCTCCCTAGGGCACTGAAACATGTGGGGTTCCTAGTTACTTGAACTCATTTTACCTATATCCAACTGATGAAACAGAAGTAAGATCTATAATATCAAATCTAAAAAAACAAGAGTAGCTGTGGGCAGGATGGTATAATTGCCAACTTTCTAAAAGAATTCCATGATTCTTTAAGCGGCATGCTAACAGAGATCATTAACGAATCCTTGGCATCTGGTACATTACCTAGTGAGCAAAAGTAGCTAAAGTAGTTCCTGTCTTCAAGGGTGGGGATGGGAGGATTCCTAGTAACTATAGGTCTATCTGCATTCTCTCCATAATCTCCAAAATATGAAACTATTGTTAAAAAGAGACTTCTCACTTTTTTAAACAAAAATAATTTATTTTACAGTGCACAATATGGCTTTTGTGAGAACTCTAACACTGAAATAGCAACCGTAGATCTCATAAATCTGCTGCCAGAGTCAATAGATTTTAATAATTTTGCTGGTGTGTTGTTTATAGACCTAAAGAAGGCCTTTGATACAGTGGACCATGAAAGACTGTTAGCTAAATTAGAGAGAGCAGGAGTTCGTGGTGTTGCTTTGAAGTGGTTTGATACCTGTCTGATAGAAAACAGTATGTAGTGCTGAATAACTCTAGGAGCTCAGCAATTAGGGTAACCCATGGCGTTCAACAGGGGTCAGTATTAGGGCCGATACTATTTCTAGTCTACATCAACGACATTGCAACTTGCCGTTTGAAAGGACGTATCACACTATATGCCGACGACACATACTTGTTCTGTACTGGTTGCAATATAGACTCCATTGTTAAAGATATGCAGGAAGACCTCAATACTCTGTGCTTTTGGTTTCAAGCAAATAAATTAACAATTAATGTGCAAAAGACTAATTATATGATAATGACAAAACAAGGTCAGAATGAAATCCCACACAGTAAAATATATATGCAGAATACTGAAATAAAACTAGTTAGTACTGTCAAATAGCTTGGGTTGGTGATTGATAGGAACTTGAACTGGACAGACCATGTTGAATACATTACTAAAAAGATCACACCTGTTGCAGGAATGTTAAAGAAACTTAGTTATCTTATCCCACAACATCTTCTAAAACAGATATACTACTCTTTAATTCGTAGTCACCTACAATATTTGAATGTAATCTGGATGCGCTATAAGAAGTCTGACTTGAATGAGCTAATGGTAGTACAAAATAGAGCTGTTAGAAATATACTTAATCTTCCTTACTTAACGCCAATAAAATATCTATACCTAAGTGCAAAAGTACCACCCCTAAGCATGAGTACAGAATTCAATACAGCTGTACTCATGTATAAAATAAAACATAAATTTATACACCACAACACTTGTTTAACAGTATGTTGATACTTGTACGGTAAAGTTAATGGTAAGTGGAGTACTGGAGATGTGTAAAGTGTTGGGACTTAATAAGAACAAGGGCTGGTTAATACGAAGAGATGAGTCAGGATGTAAGGGAGGCTTGGTTAATAGTATGATGATATTAGTGGCTGGAGTTTGTTGGGTAAATTTAACAGTAAATGAAGTGCTAGTGATGTGTACAGAGTGAGGAAGGAGAATTCGAGCCTGGAGGTTGTTTAAGACCAAGTGATAACAAAAAGTATTGAGTTAGCGAGTTAGTTGAGTAGGTAAATGTTGGAAATGTAGAGGCCTAACTGATTGCGATATTGCAGGATAGTATGCAATTGTTGTCATTTGATATACGTTAATCCAGAGAAAGTGGGTCAGGGAACAAGGAATGCGAAGTAAGCAGCTGTGTAAACAAGGGCATGAGCTGAATCTTATGTAACGTGAAGTCAGTGGTTCTGGCAGCAACTATCTGTTGTGACGGTCATATGGTGAATACAAGGTCAGAGTTGGGATAGATTAGTCTTTTTGTATCAAATTAGGATATAGAGTTATTATTATTATTATTATTATTATTATTATTATTATTATTATTATTATTATTATTATTATTATTATTATTATTATTATTATTATTACGGAGTTTTCCGTGGTAGTTAGAGGTGAAAGAAGATGCGGGCTGGAATAGGGTCTCAACTACAAAATGAAAGTTAATTTAAAACTTTAACAAAGGTTATATTTTCTTTTCAAAATCAACAAATAACAACAACAGAGTAACAGGTACCAAGTAGCAGGAAAACAAGTTAAGAAATTACAATTCGTTACAAGATTTGGGCTTCGAGCCCCAAGATTAATTTCTGAGCTCTCAGCTCACCACCACAATAGCTAAAGGGCAGAAAACCCCTAAGTACGAGGAGCACTTGCTCCTAATTACAATGATAAGAGGAAAAGAGCAGATCCACTCTCAATTTTACAAGCCTGTCAAAGGCTAAAACAAACTTCATTCTTAACTGCCCTTAAGGCACACATACAGTGAAACAGGGGTATCTTGTACCCAACCTACAGGGCCTTCACATGAAGAAAACAAACTCTGGGTTAATTAAATGGTCCAAAAACCAAATTGACTGGAGGCGTAGCTAGCCCTCCTACATGAAACTTCTTGAAACCTAGGTGGCACTCGGCCAGTTATACAGGGGCTAATCCCATACTAGGGAGGTGACTAGTTGGCAAATAAGGACCATTTTCTCCAAATCGAGTTAAACCTGGTATAAATTAAACCCGTTTAACTTTAGTACCTAGTTTAAAGTTGCGTCCATTTTCTCCACCAATTTCTGACACTCGTTTAGTTTAAACGGGCGAGCTGTCGTTGGCGCTAACGTTGGCTGCACTGAAGGATAGTCGAAGGCATGGTCGATTGGAATTGGCCAATCAGAGCCAAGTAATTCAATGACCGACATTTTTGTAATAATATCAGCTGTTTGTGGCGAATTAATGCTATCGTACGTAGTGAATAATGAACAAATTCGGCGGGATATTAGCTTTACTGATAAATAAATTGTTTACATTTGTGCGAAGTGTTGTGTCATATAATTCTACCTATTGCTGTCTACAATTTATTGGAACGCACTTTTATTTCTTATTTTTCTCTGTCATGCTTTACCATAAACAAGTACCGTGGGCCTAATACGTGTCTTTTGATGTCTGTATTGTCTTACGGAACACACGGGAACGTTGAAATATTAAAATCCTGGTCTTTCAGCAATAGGCCTACGGTATTCCTTTCCTCAGAAAATCAACATTTATGTGAATTTCAAGTAAACAAATTCCAAGCATGCTCGGGATCTATCTATCAAAATCCATCGCCCTCGGCCGGGATCAATCTCACAAACCTTGGATCCAGCAGACAGACCACTGAGGATGTATTATTTGGAGATGTATTACTTGATTCCATATTCGTTTATAACATAACCAAGTTCGCGATATGTCGTACTGTATGCATAATACTCTTCTCCCTATAGCATTAATATTTCTATTGCTGGTATGCTGGCAATAGATACGATGAAACATTCTTAACTATAATTTATTCTATTACATATTTACTAGCAAGCATGAAACACTTTGTTTTTCTGATCCTATAAATATAGATAGATAAAGCCTTTATTTTCTGTGGCGAAGTTAGGGCTCTTGGCCCTTTCTTACACTTAAGAAATTGTATACCACCGCCTCTCCTACCGTGCCGGTCAACATTCTGATGGTAAAAATATTTTCGACGAATTGGATTCGAACCGTTTTGTCACGAATTCGGATGATGCTGACTTAACGCTTTAGCGACCACAGCCACCAGGTATCGCATGAGGAGCGAACGTATTACACGATTTATGTAGGAATATTTTTATGCTTCACATTACAGTATTCATACCACCAACAGTATTTTACAGTATATAATATTATAAGGAGACTGCAATTTAAGGTCTGTGGTCCCCGTTGTTAATGAAAAAAATGCCTGCTGCATCATATCTTAAAGCAACCAGAATCATTGCTTCTAGCGAAATAGCATTATTTCGTGCAGTTGACGTTTTAAATGAATCCTTCTTCGATACTAGACATTCCTTGCTGTTCGCTTATGAATTATAAATCCATCAAAGAACTCCGTTACATCCGATTTTCCAAGATTGTAAACTTTTGTTGGAACGCGGCTTCTTAACCTCTCTTGCACATCAAAATTATTTCCTATTTAACCAATGACTTCAATAAATTCTCCCATTTTTCTAATGCTAATACTAGGTTATAATTTTAGTACGTTTTTCATTAAAGAGCTGCAGTACTGGTAGTCAAAACTAACCCTTCTATTAGGGAAATCACAGATACGTTAATAAGATGTCAAGAAGGTTGAATATAAACAGCAGTTTAAACCAACAATATAGAAGGTTTAACTCTGAGCCAGGCTTAAACTTGATACAAAGTTTAAACCAATATGGGGAAAATGAATGTTAGTTTAAACTCAGACTTAAACCAAATTAAAATAAACTTAGTTTAAACTCATTTGGGGAAAACGGCCCTAAGTTTAAGACTTTAAGAAGGAAGAGAAAAACGGTTACGAAAACATAGTCACCTCAAATTCAAAATGAAGGGGAGTTCGAGAGGGTGAAGCACTCTCTATCCCCGCTTTACAGATTTGTAATTTATAGATAGACAGAAAAGAATTTACATTTTTAAAAGGTAGTTTACATACTAAAGGTTTCGAACCCTCCCCGAGAGTTAAACTGCTGAGCTATCAAGAAATTAAGATGTTAACAGGCCATTACCTTGTAGATGAACTGCTGCTTGGAGAAAGAGGTGCTTCCCGCCCCAGCTATATATATTCACACACTGCGAAAGATGTTACTGAAGCGGCCCCGAGACTAGAAAGTCAGCAGTTTATATATCCTCGTGGAACATTCGAGACATTTCATGAATAATAACAACCCGCCCACAAACTTTTATTGGTCGGCTAAAGATTACAAGTCAAAACTGAAGAAGAAATCTAGGATTGGTGGAAATTAGTTACAGAAATTACTGATTCGTTAAATTCAAAACTGGCGGAAAGGGAAGGGTTATACTGCCAACCCAAAAAATGAATGAAAGAAATTTAACAAAGAACAAACTTATGAATACCAAATTTCTTCAAAAAACAGCTCCTTCACTTCGCACTAGGGTGCATAATTATAGTTCTTAAGTAGTGCCATCTAGAAGAGAATGTCCACACATCTTGCTACAGAGCAAACAAATACAAATCGAAATAGACATAGTTCAGAACACTTCAAAATTTACAGTAGAGACATCTTCCGAGAAACCATTCAGTTAACACAGTTTGTTAAAGTTCAGGCTTCCTCCTGTAGAGGGATTTCAACTGGTGCAATATTTGAATTCGCGGCGTGGAGGTGTACCGCCCGGTACAGACCTACCCCCCCCCCCCAAAGGTCCTTCCAAGGGGTGACACAGAAGAAAACAAATATTTGTAAAAAAAGTCCAAGTTTTGTTTGAGGAGTTGAAGAATTTAGAAGAGAAAATCAGAAGTTAGTTTGATATAATTGGGATTAAATAAATTCCAGTTTTTAAACTTTTGTAGTAGATTTGATGAAAAGGTCTCTATGGTTCTAGTAATTGAATTCCAAAGGAAAACTTTAATTCTTGGAAGAAGAAAATATTTTCTTTTTCTAAGTCCACCAGATGTTGATGTTGAATCAAAAAACGCCGTAATTGTGGATATGGAATGTCCATGTAGCTGAATAAGTACATTAGTTGTTGATTAAGTTTGACGGCCAGACCAGCCGCCGCTGCTAGTGTACAGAGGAGGCCGCTCGGTCCCCTCAAGTACTCTGAGATACACCTCTCCCGCTACTATGAGAGGGGTAGTGGTGGTGAAGCACGCCGCACACGCGACTATTGTTTTGCAGTCCGCAGGCAGTTAGCAGGTGGTGCGCCGCACATCAGCCTTGGCCGGAAGGAGGACTCCGACTTGCCGTACACTGGTTGACCTCACTGGAGTAGAGCGGGCCCGTACTCCACCACAGTGGCGGTACGGCGCCGCACGGCTGCGGGGGCACTGAAACATTAAGATCTCGGCGGCAGAATTTTGTTGGACCATTTATTTCAGGGTACAATCTTTGTGGTGAGGCTGAGGGGCCAGCGGCGTGGAAGGTCTTATTTCATTTTAATTAGCCACTGGTGTGGTTTAGCAGGAGACGGGAGCGTGGTAATGGCCGTATGGAGAGGACAGCAGAGTAACCTCAAGGAAGGTTTCACAAAATGTATACAAAGCAGATTCAACCAAATGTAAAAATATAAGGGGCAGAAGGCCTTAAAATGAAATTAAAAATATAACCTTCAGGATTCTTACAAAGTTATAAAGACAAGGTTAGCACGGAAATACAGGTTTCACCTGTGACAGGTGAACCCTAAATATCCTCTCGGTGGCTGGATTGCTTAGCAACAACGTCACCGGGGTAAGGAAATCTAAAATGATGCACGGCCCATGAAATCTGGGGGCAAGCTTGCCCGCGGAAACAAAATTTTTGACCATAACCTGGTCGCCTACCTTCAAATTGGTGGGTCTCCGTCCATGATCATATCTTTCCCTAACCTTTTCATGAGAAACTTTAAGATTGGCCTTAGCCTTCTTCCAAAGATCTCTAATATTGTCTGGATCTATTGTCTCCGGCAGAATGTCACTAAGAGACCAAAGGTTAGAGAGCGGCGTGTTGGGTACAAACTTAAACATCAAAGAAGCTGGAGTAAACTTATGAGATTCATGAACCGCCGAATTCAAAGCAAAAGATAACCAATGCAGTGACGTGTCCCACCTAGAATGATCTTCATGATGATAGGCAATAAGGGCCGACCTCAAGTTACGATTGACCCGTTCAGCTAGAGATGGTTGAGGATAATGAGCAGAAGTAGTCACATGAGAGATGGACAGATCAAAACAGAATTTACGAAAGAGATTGGATGTGAAAGCTTTCGCATTATCGGACACAATATATTGACACGGGCCAAAAGAAGCAAAACTGTAATTTAAACAGGAAATAGTGGACTGAGCGGTAGCCAGCTTAGTCGGAAATAACCAAGAAAATCTAGTAAAGCCATCTACACACACAAGGATGAACTTGTTGGCATTCCCCTTTGACTGGGGGAAGGGTCCTACGTAGTCGATGTAAAGACGTTCCATGGGGCGCGACGCTTGATGAGAAGACAAAAGCCCTTGCTTAGTGGACATGGTGGGTTTACTAAGCCAACAAGATTTACAAGATTTTACCAATTCACGGATTTCTCCGTCCATACCCTTCCAGATGAACATTTCACGGATCTTTTCTCTAGTTTTGAAGATACCCAAATGCCCTCCTAATGGGGTCTCATGATAGTACTTCAAGATCATGGGCACAAGAACGGCTGGAACCACCACATTAATCTTATTATCATGCTTCGACGGGCAACATAAAACACCATTCCTCAGCACATAAGGGACAACATGTTCCCCAGAAGAAAGGGTTTCCATGATAGGGGCCAGCGTCGGATCTTCACGTTGATATTTCTCAAGATCCCTAAACAACATGGGAGCATCAGTTAAAATGGCATAAACCTCAGGTCGTATGGACTCGGGAGGTGAAGAACTATCGACCAGATCATGGGTCTCTACATCATTGGAAAACGTACGGCTGAGTCCGTCTGCGACAACATTTTCAGTACCTCTGATATGCCTAACGTCAAATTGGAAGGCAGAAATTCGGATGGTCCACCGGGCTATACGACCAGTACGACGCGGCCTACCTAAGACCCAGCTTAAGGCTTGGTTATCAGTCTCCAAGTCGAACTTGACATGTTCCAGATAAAGGCGGAACTTTTCTAGTGCAAACAAGACAGCCAAACCCTCAAGTTCATAGATGGAATACTTGGCTTCTTGAGCCGAAAGAGTCCTAGATGCATGGGCGATGGGTCGCCTCCCTAGTTCGGTTTCTTGAAGAAGGATCGCAGCCACTGCCGAAGACGACGCGTCGGTTTGGACGATGAATTTCTTCGAGAAATCCGGCATAGCCAGAACAGGGGCATTACACAGAGCTAATTTGAGATCTTCAAAAGCGGCTTGTTGAGAAGGTCCCCACTCAAATTTGACGCCTTTCCTACGTAGTAAGTTCAAGGGCGCCGCTCTATTGGCGAAATTTGGATTAATTTCCTGAAGAAATTCACCATACCAATGAATCTAGCAATACCTTTGATGTCCTTGGGAGGCTTGAAATCACGGATGGCCTGTGTTCTAGAGTGATCGACTGCAACACCATCGGGCGACACAATATGCCCTAGGAATGACATGGAAGGCTTAGCGAAGGCGACCTTGGACAACTTCACAGTTAACTCAGCCTTACGAAGGCGTTTGAGAACTTCTCTCAGATGATCTAGGTGTTCTTCGAAGGTCTCCGAAAATACGACATCATCAAGATAGCGATACAAGTACTCAAACTTGATGTCGGAGAAGACCCTGTCTAGCAGTCTAGTGAGTACAGCTGCTCCCGTGGGGAGCCCAAAAGGCACGCGGTTGTATTCGTACAAGTTCCAATCTGTGGCAAAAGCTGTCAGGTGTTTGGATTCCTCTGCTAGCGGAATCTGGTTATAAGCCTGATTGAGGTCTAAGATGGTGAAGAACTTAGCTTTACGAAACCATGAAAAACAAGAATGAAGGTCGGGAAGGGGCACAGATTGTAACACCACCTTCCAATTGAGAGCCCTATAATCAATCACGGGCCTGAAGCCACGTTGGGGTTTCGGGACTAGAAAAATCGGCGAAGAGTATGCCGACTTAGAGGGGCGAATAATACCATCTTTTAGCATCTGATCAATGATTTCTTTCAGCGCCTTCATTTTAGGCGGAGATAGTCTATAAGGTGGAAATCTGACGGGGATGGAATCCGTAACCTCAATCTTGTATTCAATAAGGTCAGTAACACCAAGAGTATCCGAGAAAACCTCTGGAAACGACTGACACAGCTTACGAATACTATCAGCCTGCTCCTCAGGTAGATGTCTAAGATCTAACAACATCTCATCCTGGGTAGGCGAAATAGATGAACATGACACAGAACTACATTTTAGCAAAGGGATTTTGGAATTACTGTCAAATTTGAAAGTGCACGACTTGCTCTGAAGATCGAGCATTAGACCAGTATAGGACATGAAGTCTGCTCCCAATATAATGGGGCAAGACAAGTGCTTTGCCACCAATAGTTTAACCTTCCAAGTAAATTTAGAAATACGAATTTTGGCCTTTAAGGAACCTAAAATTTCTAATGGAGGAGAATTAGCCGAATCATATTGAACCGAAGACGAGCAAAAATCAGGAAGTTTACAAATAGATTTTAATTTGGAATTCCACTCAGCCGAAATAATTGAACAAACACTGCCTGAATCTAAAAGAGCAGTTACGGGCTCATTATTCAATTTAATTTTGAGAAATGGAACAGGTGCGGGAGAATCCGCCGCAATCCTAAGACATTCATTGGGACATTCAAATGGGAATATAGAATAGTTCTGACTTTTTCCTGCATTTTCGTCAGATTTGTGCTGAGCCTTGAGAGAATGAATCTACCGACTCAGCCGGAGCCACTAGTCACTTTTGATTGTTGGTGGAAATTGAACCCGAAGTTGAGCAGAAGGGGGTGCTATTCGAATTTGGGCAATTCTTGGCGATATGGGAAAACGCGCCGCATTTAAAGCAGCCTTGAGATGACCCTGCTCCATTCCTTGTCCCACTAGACTTGATCAATGGACATTTATTGCGAAGATGGTCAGGCGACCCGCAAGCGTAACATTTACGGGGTGTGACGGGTCGGCGAGGTGGAGGCCGAAAGCTACTAGAGGATGGAGGGGGTTCTTTCGCGACACGCAAGGTATCGGCGTATCTAACTCCTTCGGCTGAGACAGCCATAGCCTCTAACTCGGCAAAAGTTTGCGGACGCGACGCAAAACATAAGTATGATCTGTAGGGTGGTGAAATTCCTTCCACAATAGCCTGTACAATTTGATCTTCAGTGAAATGTAGAGCAAATACCCTAGTGTAGAACTTAATGTCTTGGATGAAGTCTGCCAAATTTTCATCCAATCGTTGTACTCGGTAGTAGTACCTTTGAATGAGCGATGACCTACCTCGAGCGGGGATAAAATTTGCCAACAGATGGGCATGGAAGTCTTCTATGGATGACTGTTCAGCAATTGCTCTAACTATTTTGTCTGATAGAACCCCAATTGGGAACATGCATGATCCGGGGTTTTAATTAAAAATATGCTAATCTGAATCAAAATTTCATGCAGAATTCAAAAATGTGATCAGAATGTACAAATAATAACTCCAAATTTGATAAATATCTAAATCAATGTACGAAACTGTCACGTGATGCAAGTACGCGATCTCATTGGTCTTACGTCATCGTACAGGTTGACTGAATTAGCAGACGAAATAACACAGAGAGTGCTGTGAGAAGCAGGATACACTTCGCGTAATTTCTACTTTATGTTAGTGTCTGGTATAGTTAAATTCGAGGTCTGTACATTGGATAATGATCTGAGTGGTATATTTTAGACTTAAAATGAATCCTGTGCAGACAGTGAGGCAGAAAACTTATAAATGGGTTTAGAGTTCCGATCACATACCATCCCAAACAAATTGTTTATAAATGTTCCAAAGACGCTAAAACTAGGGAGAAATGGATTTTGGGCGAGCCGGAGAAATGCTGGTGATATATCGGAAAAGTCTACAGTTTATTTTTTTGAAGAAATGCTGGTGATATATCGGAAAAGTCTACAGTCTACAGTTTATTTTTTGAAGATTTTAACGTAAGATGAATTTGTTTGAATTTTCAAACACTTTTTCATGTCAGCTATTCTAGTGGTAAAACTTTAAATTTTGATGTATGATGCTTTATTTGAATGCTTCAATTACATCTTGGAATATGAAAGTAATAAACAGTGCATTAATTAATGTTGATTATTAAAGTATTCTCCAAACCTAACCTATGTTTTGGGTGATCCATGCAAGATAATAAATCAAAGGGGTTATGAACCATTTTTGACAGCTCTATTTCTACCAATTTATCTTGGCATACGACAGTTATTTATGTATTTATTGAAGAGCTTAATTTGTAAAGAAATTTAAGCTATATCTAAATACTCTATAACATAACAAAGAATAGGCGTGTACGTCATGAAAGGAAACAACGTGAATTTAACAAATGTATAACTCTACACAAAACCAATGCTTGTCTGTTGGGGTCTTATAAGTTAACAATGCTCAATTATAATAATTATCATAATATTAATGAAATAAATAACATAATTGCACACAGGTGAAAATAGTGATGTTTGTGTTTAAAATATTATCCAACTTAGCCTAAGTTTTAGGTTATACAAACCAAGTCAATAAACCGAAGGGTAAAAATACCGGGCGAGTTGGCCGTGCGGTTAGGAGTGCGCAGCTGTGAGCTCGCATCCGGGAGATAGTGGGTTTCGAACCCCACTGCCGGGAGCCCTGAAGATGGTTTTCCGTGGTTTCCCATTTTCACACCAGGCAAATGCTGAGGCTGTACCTAAGGCCACGGCCGCTTCGTTCCCATTCCTAGGCCTTTCCTGTCCCATCGTCGCCATAAGACCTATATGTGACAGTGTGACGTAAAGCAAACAGCAAAAAAAAAGTCACAGCACCCAAAGACATTCCTGTATTGAACGACTAAAATGTCACCAGGACACTTTTCTCGCCTGATATGCTCAGCTTGTTAAAAGCCAAATGTAATTAGTGTTATTGGCTTTACGCCCCGTTAACTACTTCTACGGTTTTCGGAGACGCCGATGTGCAGGAATTTAGTCCTGCAGGAGTTCATTTACATGTCAGTAAATCTACCGACACGAGGCTGACGTATTTGAGCACCTTCAACTACCACCGGACTGAACCAGGGTCGAACCTGCCAAGTTGGGGTCAGAAGGCTAGCACCTCAACCGTCTGAACCACTCAGCACGGCTTGTGAAAACTAGATGAAGTCATATTTATCTTTATCATGTTTAACTTTTTCCCTCCACAAATATATTTAATGTTTCTCTTTCATGGGCCCCGGAAGTAGGCAGACCCGTTGTCCCAACCATAAATATATATTTTTTGGGGAATGATAGATTATAGCCCTATAGTACTATGATCTTTCTTTCATTCTTTTTTTCTTAATCAGTTTATCCTTCAGTGTTGGTTATCTCTCGGACTCAGCGAAGGATTTCACCTCTACGGCTTCAAGGGCAGTGTCCTGGAACGTGAGACTTTGGGTATGGTGATGAAACTGGTGAGGAGGGCCATTACCTCGCCCAGGCGGCCTCACCTACTATGCTCAACAGGGTCCTTGTTGGAGGATGGGAGGATCGGAAGGGATAGACAAGGAAGAGGGAAGAAAACGGCCGTGGCCTTAGGTGCCTGGAGGAGAAGTGGGAAAATACGAAAAACCACTTCGAGGGTGGCTGAGGTGGGATTCGAAACCCCTCTACTCAGTTGACCTCCCGAGGCTGAGTAGACCCCGTTCCAGCCCTCGTACTATTTGTTTTCAACTTTCATGGCAGAGCCGGGAATCGAAAGCGGGCCTCCGGGAGTGGCACACATTAACCACTACACTACAGAGGCGGACTAGTACTATAACGCTACCCATATGTTTATGTTAGTGCTGAAATCCGATTTTTTACTTTACTAATGCTGAAAGCCCGAAAATGTAATGTTATTCTTTAATATGGGAGTCAGTCTAGAAGGAAATGTTGAAAGTGATGTGATATCTATCCATGTTCGTTGTTATCCTAATACTATGGGTTACAGTACATTGCACGTATATAAAAGACGCCACTTACAAACTTGCTTTTTATCCGCGAATTTCTGCGGCCACAAAAGTCACTATTTTTCAAGAATGATGACATCTACATATGGTAGATTGTCTGACTGTGCTGTTTTGAACCTTTCTTCTGCCATTTCGAAGTCATTCGCGATCATGAATAATAAACAATAGGCTTATGGCAACGGCTGATGCACAACGGCTGGTAGAGCTGCATTCGGTACTGGATCATGACGTCACAGCGCGCCGCTTACGTCAGAGGCCGTTTCACTCGCCTTGCGGAAAGGCACTATTAAATATTTTTTAATGGTAGAAAACAAGGCAACTTACCACAATGTAATACGTTTACGTACTATTTCATTGGTGTACTTTTCAAAAAACATATTTTTGAAAATGATGCATGTTCCCTATTGCATAGGGATAAATGATCTGCAAAATTTGACACGGAGAAAGAGAAAAAACAAGGGCATGATCCTGAAACTCAACTAAAAACCTTAGGAATGAAATTACGTCACTGGTAGAGTTAACAGAAAACTTAGAAATACCTCTGAGCAACATTGCTAAAGGATGGGGCAAACTGCTGAAACCCGGGGACGTAGTAGGAAGGGGCCTAAGTGGCGGAGAAGCAGATTCAGAAGGAGCATTATTTAACACGAAGGGTGGAATGGACGTGCGACGATCGGACACAGTTTCTAATGGGGCAGATGTTCGTTGGGTAGCCTCCGCAGTACTACCTCCTTCCTCTTTAGAGGAATCCTCCCCCACTTACGATATTTACTACCATAGGCTGGTCGGTTTTTGGAATAGCAGATCCAGATAACAAATGGCTAACTTTACTAGACATTTTAGACAGGTTTTCAGCAACAGCACTAGCTTTCTTACCCTGAAGGTCATTTAACTTCAGGGACAATAGATCACATACCCTATTATAAAAGTGGTACAATCTGGCCTGTACTTTTTTGAGTTGATTAGGAGATGCATCACTTACTTCAAAAAACTAACTACAGATGCTAGCTCAGTAGCATTATCAGTGATCGTGGAGAGAGCGTCATCGATCTCTTTTTCTCCCAAAGTCGGGATGGTAATAGGCAAATCAAGGGAATCTTTTAACTTATTGGTGTCCATCGCAACCGTGCCTCCAGATTGAACATTCCTAATTGTTAATTCATAGATCAATTCCTCCTTGCGCAAATAGCCGGGATGGAGGGCGTCGCGAGAGCCGGCCATGATGACAGAAAATATTTAGAAAAATAAACAATATTACAGCAACTGAGAAAATTGTTAGTGTTCGAAACGAAAACAATGTTTAGCTATCAAAAGGGGCTAAATTGAGACCCATTCAACCACGCTCTGCCACCACTTGTTACGGAGTTTTCCATGGTAGTTAGAGGTGAAAGAAGGTGCAGGCTGGAATAGGTCTCAACTACAAAATGAAAGTTAATTTAAAACTTTAACAAAGGTTATATTTTCTTTTCAATATCAACAAATAACAACAACAGAGTAACAGGTACCAAGTAGCAGGAAAACAAGTTAAGAAATTACAATTCTTTACAAGATTTGGGCTTCGAGCCCCAAGATTAATTTCTGAGCTCTCAGCTCACCACCACAAAAGCTAAAGGGCAGAAAACCCCTAAGTACGAGGAGCACTTGCTCCTAATTACAATGTTAAGAGGAAAAGAGCAGATCCGCTCTCAATTTTACAAGCCTATCAAAGGCTACAACAAACTTCATTCCTAACTGCCCTTAAGGCACACATACAGTGAAACAGGGGTATCTTGTACCCAACCTACAGTGCCTTCACATGAAGAAAACAAACTCTGGGTTAATTAAATGGCTCAAAAAACCAAATTGACTGGAGGCGTAGCTTGCACTCCTACATGAAACTTCTTGAAACCTAGGTGGCACTCGGCCAGTTATACTAGGAAGGTGACTAGTTGGCAAATAAGTTTAAGACTTTAAGAAGGAAGAGAAAAACGGTTACGAAAACATAGTCACCTCAAATTCAAAATGAAGGGGAGTTCGAGAGGGTGAAGCACTCTCTATCCCCGCTTTACAGATTTGTAATTTATAGATAGACAGAAAAGAATTTACATTTTAAAAAGGTAGTTTACATACTAAAGGTTTCGAACCCTCCCCGAGAGTTAAACTGCTGAGCTATCAAGAAATTAAGATGTTAACAGGCCATTACCTTGTAGATGAACTGCTGCTTGGAGAAAGAGGTGCTTCCCGCCCCCTGCTATATATATTCACACACTGCGAAAGATGTTACTGAAGTGGCCCCGAGACTAGAAAGTCAGCAGTTTATATATCCTCGTGGAACATTCGAGACCTTTCATGAATAATAACAACCCGCCCACAAACTTTTATTGGTCGGCTAAAGATTACAAGTCAAAACTGAAGAAGAAATCTAGGATTGGTGGAAAATTAATTACAGAAATTACTGATTGGTTAAATTCAAAACTGGCGGAAAGAGAAGGGTTATACTGCCAACCCAAAAAATGAATGAAAGAAATTTAACAAAGAACAAACTTATGAATACCAAATTTCTTCAAAAAACAGTTCCTTCACTTCGCACTAAGGTGCATAATTATAGTTCTTAAGTAGTGCCATCTAGAAGAGAATGTCCACACATCTTGCTACAGAGCAAACAAATACAAATCGAAATAGACATAGTTCAGAACACTGCAAAATTTACAGTAGAGACATCTTCTGAGAAACCATTCAGTTAATACAGTTTGTTAAAGTTCAGGCTTCCTCCTGTAGAGGGATTTCAACTGGCGCAATATTTGAATTCGCGGCGTGGAGGTCAAGCTCTCATGTACATTAAGCATCGTTCTATACCTAAAGCAGCTATTTATACGGATTCTCTCAGTGCCGTCCACTCGCTAATGTCCTCTTCTTTCTTTTAACTCGTATTTGTATCATGTTAAAAGGCTTATTTATACCTTGCATCAATCTGGGGTGGTTCTCACGTTCGTCTGGATTCCTAGTCATATGGGTATCTATGGGAATTAACAGGCGGATTTATTCGCTAAGCAAGCTGCTCCTGATGGAAAATCCCTACTTAAACTTGCTGTTCCTCTACCCGATTTTTACCCTGTTCTTAAACATTCTGCTTATCGTCAGTGGCAAGAAGATTGGACTCGATCAGCTTCTTATGAAGGTCGCTATTATTACAATATCCAGCCTTGTATTCCCTCCAATCCTTGGTATCTGAAGGGTAACTATTCTCGCCGTCACATTAAAAACATTATTAGCCTTTGCTTTAATCATGCCCTTACTCCTCTGTATAAACATCGATTTAACCTCTCCTCCCACTCCTGTCTATGTGGTACTCCGAGTGCTGATGTAAATCATTTATTATTCCAATGCCCTGTGTATGATTCTTCTCGTCCGGCTTTTATTTCTCGTCTTATCAGTCTTCAGAAATCTCTCCCCACAAACGTCTCCTGTTTGCTTACCGATATGTCTCCTGCTATAATACATGCTATCAATCAATATTTGGATGATTCTCATATTCATTTGTAAATTACTGTCCTTTTCATTTTCGCACGGTTACTCCTGCTTCCACTGGTTTTTTGTTTCTACGCACTTCCTTTGTTATGTTTTTCTCTACTTAAGATGTGTACATAGACATGATGCTCAACGCTGTTCATGTGACCTTCGTAGTGAGAATAATTGCGTGTGATTTCACATTATAATATCACGATAATAAGTGTTGTGATTGGGTGAAATAATAGAGCCCATAACTTCACCACCAACAACAACAACAACAACTTCCTCGGCTCGCTCCAAACTTCCTGCTCCCTAGAGTCGACTCTTCTGAATGACTCTCAGTTAGGAGCGAATGAGTTAGCTCCCTCAAAAGAGCTAGTTCAACCCATCACTAATTCAAGACCAACTACAATATATCAGACCTTAGTGTAGCTATCGATATTAGCTAAAATGGCGACGCGATCGGTTTGTTCAAATGTAAACGTAAGCATGTGCGAAGTGTCAGTTTAGTTCTTTATGTTCGTTTTGTTTGGTAAGGAAAAGTTAGTGTAGTGATGTATTTATTGAAATTTGGTTTTAAAACTATTTTGATATAATATTAGGACGTGTCGGTCGTATTGTGTGTCCGGATTTAATTCATATTACAGCAGATGCACTCACATTCAGATCAAGTAAATTTAATGCACCGTGATGATTTCGTAGTTACAAATAATTTATTAGGGTGCATTAAAACTTTCGACGATAAATTTGTCAACAGAGAGGATGTTTTCCGTGTACTTAAAGAGCTTTTTTTAGGATAAAGCCAAATGTCAGTGTTGGTGCATATCCTAGTACATTTCTCAATTATTATTCCTTTCGAGGTTTTTAAAAGTGAGGTTATGAAATGTACTAAAGCTATTTCCTTTATCTGTGAATGAAGATTATATGTTCTTTGTTAAATTAGAGGACAAGTTATCAACTGATATACTGTCACTTACAATAGGACTACGGTATGTATTTACGTTGCCAACGATTTTGGTGTTAAAGTGCTTGATACGAAAGTGTATATCGCACCAAAGAACTTCAAATCGATTCTCCTATCCATTATCTGAAGTGAAACAGGTGTGTAGCAATTTGGTGAGTCCTTATCAGAATCATTGTTTTTAGATAATTGAAATTCGTGACAAAGTTATGTATCTAGTAAATTTCTTGAACGAGTTAGGCTATTGTATATAAAAGCGTATGGTAATATAAAGGTCATTCAAATAAATGTCTTTCTAAAACAAGTATTGATTTATAGGAAGAAGGATTACGGTCTGGAATAATTTACCCCTACTATATCTACACCAATTCGATAAATTACCGAATTCTTTGAAATCTTTAGTAAAAACTAGGTAAACAATTGACACTAATCTGCAACTTGGACGACAACCCTAAATGCAGATCATTGGTGATTGATTGATTAAATTGAAACTACCACGCTTTGAAACGCATCAGATATTCCCCCAGGACTGATACTTTAGAATGCAAGACTATATTACCTCTTTCCTGCTTATCTAAATACAGGCTATTTCTAGATGGTATAGATCTATTACCCAAAGTAAAGGATTATTTCGTTATTATTGACAACTTAGCAATTCAATAAGATAATCAGAAGGTTATGTCTATGTATCACATGCTTGTTTACAATAAACCGATGCGCCGGCCATGTTGATTTTGTATTAAGGTCTGGTAATATTGTAGATGGTCTTGGCTCATTGCATCTGGACAATACGTGATACGTTGCGAGATATCGCGAGACATTGATGGCCAGCGCACCTAGCGGGACGGCCTTGAAACTGAGTAGCAGTAATACCGATCAGCGAATGTAGTGTGAAATTGTTTTCGGATATACGTTAAGAAGGTGATTTTCATGAAAATTTAATTTATCTGGACAAATGTTTTTGGAATTACAGTCTTACAAGTATTGAACCATGTTTTGTAAGGTTTGTTTGTGCTGATTTTGGCTGCAATAACTTTGAACTTGTTCAGCAATCGAAACCTTTCTTCTGCTTTCCTCGAGAAAAACAGTGAAAGTAAATTCCAATATTGTAAAATAGGAGTGTACACGTCACATTAGGTTCAAAATTTATTTATCAACTAATATTCTTATCATAGATTAATTACATGAAGAAAATTAAAACAGAATTCATAAAACACAAATTATTCTACTTCTACCGCTTTTTCCACATCTGTGGGGTCGCGAGCTGTGTCGCACATGTGGATCTGACACCATTTTATGGCCAGATGCCCTTCTTGACGCCAACCCTGTATGGAGAGATGTAATCACTAGGCCTCGGATTTTAGTGAATTACCTATTTTGTTCTTGGAGAGATCACTTGAAATGAAGTTTTATTTTTACACATTTCGTGTATTTATAAGGTTAGAAACGGTGGTCTTGTAGTGCCTAAAAATGCGTGAATTGACGTTAGTACCTATATTGCCTATATTCCTTAAATTATAATTTTTATCCCTAAATCGGTTAAAATGCCTTTGATATATTCCGATAAAATATTTGCTGACTCGTTTTCAGTACCATAAACAAAATATTAAAATCAGAAAGCTGTAAAAGCCACACTCCGCGGAAAGCGTTAAGAATCTCTAGTTGCGAACACTCCCGTAATTAATCACTAGGCAGGAGATAGTATCCATTGACCTGCTGGAAAACCCTCCATTTCATTTTGTGAGATCAGTTCGATATTCACGTTCGTTCAGTGTGTGAATTATACCGAAAGCGTCAGGTTCCAAGACATCTTTAATTAAAAATGTGGTCACATCGGATGGTAATACGAATCTGAGATGTTTATAGCAAAGAGGTGAATGAAATATTTTTTACATACTGTATCCCCTTAACGAGTTATTGTCAATTTAGCAAAATTAACATGATATTTTAATTAATGCCTATTAAAATGCGTAAAATTGAAGCTGCTTAAAAACAACTCTTGCTCATAAAAACAGAAAAGACTGCATATAGGAAATTCATATTCACAGGACATGTTCATTAGTATGTTCTGCAGAAACGATTAGCATTTCAGTTACCTATGTTCAGCATGTTGTCTGATAGGCACTGGGTCCTCCATGGGCACTGATAACTTGTTCCATGCGTCATGGCATCGGCACGAATGCCATCCTGGGTTATAGCCATTCATGTTGCAATACCTGGTTCCTCAGTTCATTTTTGGTGGATGCAATGGGTCATAGTGCCACACCCGCCGTTTCACGATATCACGCACATTTTCGATTTGTGACAAGTCCGGTGATTGGGCAGGCCAGGGCAACAGTCTGACATCCTGTGACAACAAGAAGGCTCATGTTCGTGCAGAAACATGTGGTCGCATTGTTCTGCTGAAATATGGCGTCTGGGTTGTCGTGCAGAAAAGTTTTGCTACGGGTCGCGGGATGCCATTCATGTAGGTCAAACTGATCACAGTGCCCTGGACACGCACCAACTGTGATTTGTGGTTGTTCCCAATAGCACCCCACAGCATAAGGCCTTGCGTTGGCACTGTATGTCTTGTGCGAATGCAGTCAATGTGATGCCTCTCCCTCTGCCTGCGGTGAACCAAAATGCGGCCATCATTGTCAAACAAACACAACCAGGATTCGTCTGAAAACACAATATTTTTCCATTCCTGCCCCCGGTGACTTCGTTCCATACACCAGTGCAGTCTAGCTTGTATATGCACATTAGTGAAAGGTAGGTGGAGAAGTGAACGACGCGCCCGTACCCCAGACCGTAATAAATGGCGACGGACTGTCACTCTTGATAGTGTACGATGTGTCACACTGTGTCACTGTTGCGCCAGAGGCGAGGAAAACGCAGATATGTCCTGCAATGCCATTCGGATGAGGTGTCGATCTTCTCGGGGGTGGTGCGACGAGACACATCTCGTCGTGTTGTACGGCCTTTTGTGAACCATTCTGCACACACCCGTTGCACTGCCGGCACACTTCGTCCCACACGTGCAGAAATTTCTCGGATGAATTCGTCACGTTCTCTCATGCCAATAATGTGTCCTCTTTGAAACTCACTCATTTGATGGTACGGTTCTCGCCTACGTCTGCGAGGCATCCTGCACGTTTGCTCAAATCACACTGATCCATCACCTCCGGTTTATTGCGACGAGTGCTGCAGGCACATTTTAACAATCGGTGGTGGTGCGCCGAGATATCGATGGTGACCTTGAACCTGAGAGCCGACATGTCGTTAAGGCATGTTTCTTCAGAATATACCAATGCACATGTCCTGTGAATATGAACTTCCTATCTCTAGACTTTCAAGGTGTTCTTGTTTTTATGAACATGAGTGTATTTTAAAACCTATTTGAGAGTCTAATTTAGGCGGATAAATAACATTTTAACACCTAAAAATCTGAGGTGTTGTAATCACTATTGCATGTTTCTGGGTGGTTGGAAGTGTAGTATATTTTCTGAATATGAAGGGAAAATTGTCAGAACAAACACAAACACCCAGTTCCCGAGACAGGAGAATTAATTAGATGCAATTAAATTGCCCGGGTCCCATCGGGAATCGGATGCGGTACATTCTGAACAGAAGGCCTCAAACGCTGACTTTTCAGCCTAGGATTCGGACCAAACGAAATCATTATTGAGTTTCCTTTTTTCTATCAGTATAAACATTCTACTTACGCAGTAGAACAAAGCAGAAATAATGATTTCGTTTCATTTTTCTATCAATTTTAACATGCAGCATTTGGATTTTCTATCTTACCACCTGATGTTTAAGGTGAGCCACTGACAACATGTCTCTCAGTTTAATACGGGGGAATACGGAAGTGTCCGGTATTATCTACAGTGTATTTGATTGCATGCCGTTCCCGTCGCAGTGTTCTCACGCTAAAAGGTTGGGATGGGCCTTCATTCACTAGCTGCGGCAAGTTTGGAAGTGATTTTGATTCATATGCCGTGAAACGCGTCCCCGGTCCCTCTCAATAAGGGTCTTTTTCTGACCACAATTCTGACGTCGTGTTTCTTAGTCACGTATAGTACACCACTGCTTGTAGACACGTTGAACAGTCCGCTGCAAAACACCTGTAAATCCAGAAACTTCATGCACCGTA
Source organism: Anabrus simplex (assembly GCF_040414725.1). Lineage (NCBI taxonomy): Eukaryota > Metazoa > Arthropoda > Insecta > Orthoptera > Tettigoniidae > Anabrus > Anabrus simplex. The sequence continues at coordinate 963,780,232 of NC_090265.1, read as the reverse complement.
TTGTCATGGACAGGGCCATAGAGGATTGCCCGTTTTTTGCCCCTCTGTCACACCCTTACACCTACCCATGTTGACGTATACTGTCCGTTTGAAACATCAATGTCTCACTGATCGCGAGTGCCTTCTGCTCACGTAGAGGCAGTGCGCGTGCGGTCGAGCACAGGACTCGTTTGTTGCCCCATCTGTAGAGGCTTGACCGTCCATCTGTGCATGTGCACTAGGGTGACTAGTATTTTGTCCGGTGAGCTTACTACTTACAATAAAGGCCTCTTTACACGCGGACAGTAATTTAGCAGTACGGTAACTAAATTTTAAGCGACTTGCAGCGAATGAACTGCGACTTTAGTGGTAACTGGTAAGTAAACGATTAAGTAATAGTTTAGTCAAGTTGAATAGAATCTCATCTACTTTTCCTTTCAAGTAGACCTCTCCCAAGCCGCGCGCGCACCCATTGGAGTAGTGAGGGAAGGACTGTACTAGTTACTTATCACGTGTTAAGTTCATAAGTCGTGGGTGAAATTACGGAGTTGAACATCCCTGTGAGTCCGTTTTTCTTTCGATCGTTCGTTTTCCTGAGAACAATGGCTACATGGACATGAGATACATACATGCATACATCATCACTATAGACCGTTATGCATTTCAGCGTTTAGTCTGCAAGCCGCTGTAACACACTAAAATTCATTAGTGAATACCTTCATCACGAGTAGCTTTGGAATACTAAAACGCACTGCGCACGATAGTATCTCTCTTTTCTATCAAAGGTTCAACTTTATGCAGTAACTCTTTAAATGTTACTTCTGACATTCGCAAGGTTAACAAATAAATTATGTTATTCGCTTCATGTTCCAGCAACTGCTTTGACAGTTTCCGGAGAGCCGAGGCGCCGAAATTTTGCCCCGCAGGCGTTTTTTACGTGCCATTAAATCTACTGACACGAGGCTGACTTATTTGAGCACCTTCAAATACCACCGGACTGAGCCAAGTTGGGGTCAGAAGGGCAGTGCTCTACTGCCTGAGCTGCTCAGCCCAGCTATTAACAAATATACCTATCGATACTCCTCGGCTAATTATTTAAAAAGAATTGTACTTGTTCCGACATAATTCCTTCTGGTTATCCGTTTTCACTCCAAAGTTCGGACACCTGATCCTCAATTTCCTCCAAAATGTCATCTATCACGCAACGAATAACGTCACGAACAAGTTTTACTCGCTGTTGATGGCGATCATCTTATCTCTGATCTAGTTGACGACGCAAGAACGACTGAATCAACTGACTTGGGTAACAAATTGCCATTTACCACTGTACTAAACGCTGTCTTACGTTTAAACTAGCCAACGTGAGTTTAGTAGTTCGTGGATGGCCGGCTAAGAAGAAATCTACAACTGAATTTCCGGAAATAAACATCAGAAATAGGTTTTCTGCCCTAAATAATTTAATTCTGGAAGAAAGTGATCGCGCGCGTGAAACCAAATCATCGCGATCCGCTGCCGTTGCCATGCCGAGTTTAAAATTTAGACCTAGAATTCAGATTCAAGACCCAGTTAGGCCTAAATCAGCGAAGGTAGCTGTGTTTGGTGATAGCCAAGGAAGGGGAATTGCGGGAGTGATTAACGACGAGAATATAGCAGCAACCGGAGAAATATATCCAGGAGCTTCTATAAGCAGTGTTCTGGAAAACGTAGAAGCAGCAACTAGGAACTTCGGGAGCGGCGATGCAGTGCTTATCATCGGTGGGACAACGACGTAGCTCACGACGACGCCAAGAATGTAAGATCACAACTTAAACATATAATAGGGAAGCTGACCCACACTAACGTCTTTGTAGTGAACGTGTCCCTCAGGCATGATTTGAGTAGAGACTCGTGTGTGAACATTGAAGTGGACAAGGTCAATACAGATATTGTTAAAATTTGTAAACATTTTCGGAATACGCAGGTTATTGAATGCAGCAGTTTTGAGAGATACTGTTATACAAAACATGGCCTCCATCTAAACAATTCAGGTGAACGAAAGATAGCAAATTTTGTTCTAGATTTTATTAATCTTAAGATATGTACTGTAAAACAGGCAACTCCCTTGAGTTATAATACTGACCAGGAAAACTAGTAGAAAGAGCCAGCTGTACTTCAAGCTGGCTCAGTCAACTAGAAAAAGAAACTCAGGATAGTAAGGAATTTCAAGTTACCGAATTGCAACAGTCAAGTTTTAGGGAGGAAGGGGGTCTGAGATTGCTCTTGGTAAACTGCCAAAGTGTAGTAAATAAACAATTAAAATTCGGTACATTGATGGAATCTTATGAGACTGATGTGGTGATAGGAGTGGAATCGTGGTTGAAAGAAGGGGTGGTAATAGAGAAGTATTTCTAGAAGGGTACACAGTCTATCGTAGAGACCGAGGAGATAAAAAGGGAGGGGGGGTGTTTATTCTGGTGAAGGAAACTTACTGTTCACATGAATGGTTTACCGATGAAAGGGATGAAATATTAGGGATACAATTAGTTTGTGATAATATGAAGGAGGTGGGAATTATAGGAACATACAGGCCTGGAAGAGAGGAAAGAGACATGGGAATCTTTGAGAAAATAATAGATTATACTCATAAAAACAATAATAATGATATGGTAATAATTGGTGGAGATCTAAATTTGCCTGAAGTTGAATGGAATGGAGCTGCAAGTGAAGCCCATGAACAGAAACTGGCAAATAAGTTAATTTGGGAGGGAGGATTTACACAAGTAGTACAAGAACCGACTCGTCTCAATAACTTACTTGATGTATTCTTGGTTAAACCATGGGAAATTGTTGATAAAACTGAGGTAATTGAAGGAATAGGAGACCGTAAGGCTGTAATAATAGATGTAGGACTCGTACCAAAAAGGCTTAATAAGAGGGCTACACAAGACAAGAAATTGTACAGAAAAACTAAAGTTGATGAATTTAGGACTTACCTTAAATCGCAATTCAGTTGTTGGATAAGTGAAGGGAGTAACGTGAATACACTAAATTTCCCTATAAATTTGGGCTAAATTTAAAGGAATCATTTGGGAAGGAGAGAAGAGATTTGTACCTGTTAAGAAGGGTAAAATGTCCTCAGACCCTGTTTATTATACAAGGGAAATAAGAAAATTAAAAAGAAAATGTAGAATGGTAAACAGGAAAATCAAAGAGCATAGGGAGAGTAGAGAAACTAGAAAACAGCTAATAAGGGAACTGAATAGAGTGAAAAAGGAAGCAAAAGAGAATTATATGAATGGCATACTTCAAGAGGGTAATGACCACAAAGGGAAATGGGAAAAGATGTATTCATATATCAGGAATCAAAAAGGAAAAGGAATCCAAATTCCTACAATGGTGGGAGAAGGGAGTGAACACTATTTAACAGATACTTAGAAAGCAAATATATTTAGTAGGGAATTCAGAGATTCAGTAGATGATTGTCAAGAGTTGGAAACCGAAACAGTAAATAGAGAAGGAGAGACACAGAGGGAAACAAGAAGCTTCTCATTCACAAATGAAGATATTTTCAGAGAAATCCAACTGCTTCAGCAAGGAAAAGCAGCAGGAAGTGATCAAATTACTGGGGAGGTATTAAAGACAATGCGGTGGTACATAGTGCCTTATTTAAAATTTCTCTTTGACTATGTCATAATAGTATAATACCAAAGGAATGGAAGGAATCTATAATAATACCAATTTATAAAGGAAAGGGTGATAAAAGGAAACCAGAGAACTACAGACCAATCAGCCTGACCAGTATAGTTTGTAAAATACTGGAGAGTTTAATATCGAAGTACATCAGAGGGATATGCGATGATAAAAATTGGTTCATGAGGAGCCAGTATGGATTTAGAAAGAAGTTTTCTTGTGAGGCACAACAGGTGGGATTTAAGCAGGACATATCAGATCAATTGGATTTAGGAGGTCAGTTAGATTGCATAGCCATAGATCTTTCCAAAGCCTTTGATAGAGTGGAACATGGAATATTGGAGGGAATAGGATTGGACGTAAGGGTTACACGTTGGATAGAAACATTTCTAAATTCAAGGGTTCAGAAAGTCAAAGTAAGAAATAATGTATCTCAGGAAGAGAAAGTTTGGAAGGGAATTGCACAGGGTAGTATAATCGGTCCGTTACTTTTCTTAATATACGCAAATGATTTAGGGAACAATATAACATCAAAAATAAGACTGTATGCAGATGATATAATTGTTTATAGGGAAATAAACAACATTGAGGATTGTTCAGAATTACAAAGGGACCTTGAAAGTATCCAACAATGGGTTGAAAAAAATAATGTGAAGGTTAATGGAGGCAAATCCAACAATGGGTTGAAAAAGTAATGTGAAGGTTAATGGAGGCAAATCAACTGTTACAACTTTTACAAACAGGAGCTGAATTTGAATATACTTTGGATGAGGTAGTTATCCCAAAAGATGGCAAGTGCAAATACTTATGTGTGAGATTTGAAAGTAATTTGCACTGGAAGGGTCATGTTGATGACATTGTTGGGAAAGAATACAGATCGTTACATGTCATAATGAGGCTACTTAAAGGATGCAACAAAGAATTAAAAGAAAAAGTTACTTGAGTATGGTTCGTCCATTATTGGAATATGAAAACAGTGTTTGGGATCCTCACCAAGAATACCTAATAAAAGAAATAGATAGTGTGCAGAGGAAAGCAGCAAGATTTGTAACAGGGGATTTCAGGAGAAAAAGTAGTGTATCAGAAGTGTTAAAGGAACTTGGGTGGGAAACTTTAAGTAAGAGAAGGGAGAAAACCAGACTTGTAGGATTATATAGAGCCTATACAAGAGAAGCAGCATGGGGAGATATCCGTGAGAGGCTTCAGTTGGAAAATAATTCTATCGGCAGGACTGACCACAAATATAAAATTAGAAGGAATTTTAGCAGAAGCGATTGGGGTAAATTTTCATTCATTGGGAAGGGTGTGAAGGAGTGGAACAGTTTTACCAGGGGTAGTGTTTGATCCTTTTCTAAAATCTGTACAGATATTCAAGAAGATAATAAACAGCAACAGAGAAAATAAATGAAGTGTTAGAGGGCATTCGACCAGTGCAGGTTATTGTAAATAAAAAAATGTGTGTGAATAAATTAATTCCATCCCCTGGTCTAAGGAGTTTGGACAGCCAAAGTAGGGGACTGCCTGTAGGGGTGAAGTACAGTGGGGACTTCGAGGGCCCTGGGACCACTACGGTAGCTGTGAAGGCCTTCAGGAACTCTGAAAAGTGGTGACAAAGGGGGCTCTGGTTAAGACGCAGCAGGTCGTTATGCTACTTAGGTTCCAGAACGGGTAAAGGAAAAAAAGTAAATAAGTAAATAAATGCAATGTAAATATTAATCTTATACCAGTTTTATAGTATCATTTGAAGTAATTCCACATACTGCATATCAGTTGACTATATTTGTAAGTAGTACAGGAGATATTATAAGTAGAATTTTGTAAACAATATAAATTTATTAAGGATGAGCTGTGTGTGTTTAATAGAAAACATTGTTAGCGTAAATTGTATAATATTGTAAAATAGGAAAATTTTCTTCTCTTGATAATTTAATATTTAGTCCTTGACAATAATGTATTTTAGTGAACCATTTGCCACCGAGGTAGAAACCTCATTTGCAAATAAAGAGATTTTGATTTGATTTGAAGTAGTAACTTACCACTTACTACTGTAATAAACACTGTCTACGTGTAAACCAGCCATAACTCTACTACCTTCTCCCCAGCTAAACTATTTTTGGGAATAGATTATCAGACTCTATTATCTTTGAAATGGGATCTATCTCAATTACTTGAATCCGTACAAAATCAGGACGTTATGCAACACTGGAAACAAGCACTCCAAAAATTATATTTGGCCATGGACCAACGAGCTAGAATAACATAGTGGGGCTGTATGACTAACACCAGCACTCGTTGCGGAGGCAAGCTCATAAGGGACAGCCATGTTTCGAGTTGTCAAAACACAGCGAGTTGGTACTTATGATGAGGTGGATCAGCGGTAGTGTGTCGGCCTCCGGATACCAAGATAGCGGGTTCAAACCCGGCAGAGGTAGTCGGATTTTTGAAGGGCGGAAAAAAGTCCATTCGACACTCCATGTCGTACGATGTCAGCATGTAAAAGATCTCTGGTGACACATTTGGTGTTTACCGACAAAATTCATTAAATCTCAGCCATAGACGCCCAAGAGAGTTTCGGTTACAATGACTCTAAATGTACTGCGTGGCCAAGGCCAGTCCAGCCGCCATTGTTTACCCAAGTACTCAAACTTGACTTTTCATTTATGTACTTATTTCAATTACAACGAGACTGCAGGCTCATACAGAGGAATTATACGGGTCATTATATTCTGGTGGGCACTTACATGATTAGATATAGATTGTACCGTATATTAATAAGTGGTTGAGGATACGAGCACATACTAGATTAAATTTGATAAAATGAAACTCGTGTCCTTTTCCCGAGGCCAATCCCAATGGAGATGAGCTTCACATACCTTTTTAAACAATGTACCAGTCCTCTTGATTTTCTTAAATCTCTGGCAGTAGCGAAAATCGAACCTGGGCGTTCAAAGACAAGTTATAGTGCTAACCGTTAAGCTACAGAGGCGGACAGTAGACTGATGAAGGATGTTGATATCAAGGCCCCACACCGATGGCTGCGCAGAAGCCTGTAACTAGGGAAGACATGTCCATACGCGTACCGCCATGTTGCGGGCGCTCCTCAGCTTGACGCAGAGATCATATGGAATCCATGCTTTATTTTACATTTCGCACACATGAAAACATTCGCAATAAATATACATAATATCAAGACTGTGGTAATATTAAAATATACCTATGCATAAAAACTGAAAAATCTACACAAATCCTTTGGATAGCCTATAGGTCGTGCACCTAAAAGATTAGCAGACTGAATAAGAAGACTGAAAAATACACTACTACAAAAATACACTAGCGGTACCTCGAAAATGATCATGTCGCTCACTTTAATACAAGGGTCATGTTTGTAACTGATGTGTTTGAACATTGTACGTATGGCAAGAAGGCCAGACTCAAAGGACGAGAATCACGTGGCAATCTGTCTCTTGAGAAACCTAGAATCAACAATTAGGCCTATTTAGCTTTACTGAAAATATGAAGACATGTTCAAAAAGCGGTCTACAACTTAAGTATGATTACATATCGTGAGATAAAAATTACCTGTCTCTCAGCAGACTGGAGAACACATAAATTAAATATCTACAAACTCCTGTACCGATAACAATAATCTTCAATATCAACAAAAAAGGAAACCTGTGAAATAAAATCTTTATATGAAAGGTAAATAGCTTATGATTCCTCTCAGATAAGTCATTACAGCAATATTATTTTTGCTAGTGGCTTTACGTCGCACCGACACAGATAGGTCTTACGGCGACGATGGGCTAGGAAAGGCCTAGGAGTTGGAAGGAAGCGGCCGTGGCCTTAATTAAGGTACAGCTCCAGCATTTGCCTGGTGTGAAAATGGGAAACTACGGAAAACCATCTTCAGCGCTGCCGACATTGGGATTCGAACCCACTATCTCCCGGATGGAAGCTCACAGCCGCGCGCCGCTAACCGTTCGGCCAAACAGCAAATTTTACTTAATTATCTGAACAGATTGTTTAAAAAGTACATGTCTGCAGAAATCTTTCTAAAACAATCAGATATATGTTTTATCATTTTCTGAATACGAAATGCCGGCTCTGCGACGTAGAGGGAGCGTGTCTACTTCTTACCCGGAGGCACCGGGTTCAATCCCCGGCCAGGTCAGAGATTTATACCTGGATCTGAATGCTGGTTCGAGGTCCACTCAGCGTACGTGATTACAATTGCGGAGCTATCTGACGGTGACATAACGGCCGAGAGGATTCGCCGTGCTGACCACATGAACTCTCGTAATCTGCAGGCCTTCAAGCTGAGCAGCGGTCGCTTGGTAGGCCATGGCCTTTCGGGCCTGTTGTGCCATGGAGTTTGGTTTGGTTTGGATATGAAATAACGTAATTGGATGAGTAGAAGTTAAATTATCATGTTTGTGTGATTTGGATTTAGGTAAATGCTGCCTGGCATTCGTTACACTGGTGCTACGCTTCTGTTGTGTATTTCTTAAAATGAAATTAATGTCTAGGGTTAGTTTGAGTTTCTCTGCGAGGTTTAGGCTTAAGTTTTATTTTTTACAATTTGCTTTACGTCGCACCGGCACAGATAGGTCTTATGGCGACGATGGGATAGTAAAGGCCTAGGAATGGGAAGGAAGAGCCCGTGGCCTTAATTAAAACTACAGCCCCAGCATTTACCTGGTGTGAAAATGGAAAAGTACGGAAAACCATCTTCAGGGCTGCCGACAGTGGGGTTCGAGCCCACTATATCCCGGATGCAAGCTCAAAGCTGCGCGGTCCTTACCGCACCGCCAACTCGCCCGGTTAGGCTCAAGTAAGAATGTTATCATTTAAGATGTAAAACCCTCCTCATAATATTATCTTCTTAAATATTACTGCTTTTACAAACTCATTCTGAATTAACGTTATCTGAGCACATAAAAATTGAAAGTGCGTTCTAATTTTTCTCTAATATGAGCACCATGATTTACACCAGAAAGAAAATAAAATGAAATTGAAAGTAAAGCACTTGCAAACAAAAAAGATTAATATCATAGTGAAAAGTTAATTTGATTAGCGTTTTCTAATGAAGACTAGGATTGACAAGATTGTAATGAGCTTTGTTTAGACTTTATATTGTCAGATTTTTCTGGAATAGCGTATTAACAATTGTATTCTTTTATTATAAAGCAAGTGGGAAAAATTGGAGAAAATAAGACACAGGATACTAATAAATAATTTTTCAAATAATTGATCATTTGAAGCAATACCTTACCCTGATATTAGAAGGTTTTATTAAGTTGTATCAATCATATCTTACGGATTCTATGCCCAGGTTTATCAAATTTTGCAATACCGCTACACAGTTTGTATGAAAAATATGTAGTCTTTTTCAGAACAGATTTTTAGTTCTAAACAATTATCCCCGATGAATTGCAAAAAGGCAAACAAAAAAAGAAGCCTAAATATTCTAAATTTCATGTCCATGCGTTCTCTGAATCAACCACCCTCACCTGTTTACTTCTTGATTATGGTAAATGAAAGTTATTTTTTAACAGTTCAATTTCTACTTTCATGTGAAAAGAAATACCAGATCCCTTCTGATAGCAGTCCGTACAAATGAAGGCTGCACACGAATTCACCCTCGTGAATATCTTTCCATTCCACAGGTAATGCCTAACCTTAGGCCTAATATAGCCGGTCAATTTAACTAACGTAATGTATCAGCTCTCAAATTCCTTAAAAATATTTGACAATATATTACCACTCCGTCACATGTAATACCAAACCAGATACACTAACAGGCATGATTCAAATCGAAAACATGCAAGGATCTGTAAACATTACCACGTGCTAGCTATGCATTCGAAGCTGAAGCGCCTGCAACATGGCGATGCGCGAAAGTGTTCAATATTCCGCTTAGCATCAGCGCGCTCTGTGAGTCTAGATAAGTAATATTAAAGTCTTTGGTTGATATGGGTAGTGATTATTTCTACAAAGAATAGTTCAGTGTTCAAAATGTTTTTTATGTTTGCTTATACTGTATGTATATATCAGTACTGGGCATATTTAGACTCAGATTACCTGAATACTGGTACCTGACTTCTCATTTAAATAATTCTTGGCATACAGAAATTTGCAATTACTTAAGTACCGGTAGCTAAAAATTTTGTGTAGGTAGGCATGTAAACCTATAATGACATTTATATTATAATACATATGGGATGGTACAGACACTATACATAAGGGTAGACTCATTGTCTTGAATACTGTGTGTCAAGGTAACTAGAATATAAGGTAGGCTACTCCGGCGGTTGAAGCTTCCATTGGCTGGAGCGCTCTGACGTCACGCGGTATGAACGATAGCGAGTAAGCAACACAGTCGCAGTAGCAAGCCTGTGAATTCTCGTGCCTGTGAAACATCTTCTCAATCTTTCATCAAATAATAGTCTGGTTTAGTCCGATTCGATAAGTAACGGCACTTCCAATAGATTTAAAAACGTGAAAATGCGTTAAATTTTGTCACATGCCGAGCAGGTAGAACATCAACTATCAAATACATGACATATAATACGATAAGAAATAGAATATTGCCATGCAACTCAAAATAATTAATTTATTTCCTGATGAAGTAAATATTTAGATTAAATGGCATAGGAAAATATGCATCATATCGACATCTTTATGGAATTATATTAAATTATTAAAACGTACGTGTCAGGAGACTTAATTACTTGATGAACCAGCCCAAAGCTTAGCCTTCTTATTGGCATATTTTCTCAGTGCTAGCTCCTTACTCTTTGCATTAAAATGCCATATCCTAATAAATGTCCTGGTCTTTACGTAGAGACAAATTATTTTGTCATGGAATACTGGAAATTTTGACTTTATAATAGAAGTCCAAGCTTTACATTCTCTCTTTGCTTCTTTAAGATTGTGTAACCTCCTCTGTGGAAGGTATGTTTATAGCATAGAGTTAGTAAATAACACACTAGCAGGTAGCATTGGCGCCACCGTCTACGAAAGAATCACTGTAGCGATCGGAGCAAGTTGAAATCGCAGCTGTTTGGCAAAAAGCTCACTACGCCGTACTCGTCAATGTAAATTGGGGACTTTGAAAACTGTGTGGATATAGATACGGTTTAAATTTCTTACTTGTAAACATTCTCAGATACTGCAGTATACTTGCGATGCTTCTCTCCAGTAAAAAAGAAAGCCCTAAAAGCATAAGTACAGGAGAAATGCGTGAGAAAAGAGGACGGTGTTCAGGTGCAGTTAAGTAACACAAAATAAATTTGCTGTTCATATTAAGTACTCTAACAACATACGTTTAGAAGGAGGGCACGTATATTTCGCTATCTTTTATGTAAATGGCCAGGAATTTGCTATAATTCTGACCAATGACCGAAAATGTCCTCTCTCGCACGAAGCGGATGAGAGAGTTTTCAGGCCTAAACGCGTTGGCGAGATTTTGGGGTAAAGTGGACAAAATATTGTCATCGCCGGTTTGGACGCTGGCTTTCTGAGCCCAAGTTGGCAGGTTCGAGCCTGACTCAGTACGGTTATACTTGAAGATGCTCAAATATGTCAGCCTCTTGTAGATAAATTTACTGGCACATGAAAAACCTCCCGTAGGAAAATATTCCGACACCTCAGCGTCTCTGAAAACCGCGTAAGTAGTTAGTGGGACGTAAATCCATTATTATTATTATTATTATTATTATTATTATTATTATTATTATTATTATTATTATTATTATTATTATCATCATCATCATCATCATCATCGATGTTTTCTAAATGCGATTACAAGTGGAAATATAACACTCGCTTGTGGTTTCACACTATTATGGAGTTTTTATTTAGCTTTTCGTTTAATGTTATGATTTGCTTTCAGATTTTAACTTTTAAAATGATTTCTGTTAATGGAAAGGGAAAGTGGTAAATTATATGATTAAAGAGAACTGAAAAAATACAATAATATTTACAATTTGCTTTACATCGCACCGACACAGATGGGCCTTATAGCGATGATGGGATAGGAAAGGACTAGGACTGGGAAGGAAGCGCACATAACTTTAAATGAGGTACCCCTAGTATTTGCCTGGTGTGAAAACGGGAAACCACAGAAAACCATCTTCAGTGGTGCCGACAATGGGGTTTTAACTCACTATTTCCCGAAAGCTAGCTTACAGCTGCGTGGCCCTAACCGCATTGCCAACTCGCTCGGTCAATAATTTACATATTATGGTCGTATATAGTCCTATATGCCATTTAAGGAAATAATATTCACGAAAGTAAAGGACTCAGATGTTCACATGGTGTTGCACATTTAGTCTCTAAATTTTGAAGTGTGCTACACGCATTATACGAGGGGAAAGCAACAAACTGTATATACAGAAAATGTATTCATTGGCTTTTAATGCTATAAATACAAACAGAAACGGAAAAACGGAGCACAATTCCAAGCTATCATGCACAAATTTTCTTATTTCCTTTTTTGTACCAATTTGCTTTACGTTGCACCGACACACATAGGTCTTACGGCGGGAAAAGGGCTAGGAGTGGGAAGGAAACGACTGTGGCCTTGATTAAGGTGTAAAAATTGGAAACCATCTTCAGGGCTGCTGACAGTGGGGTTCCAGCTGACTGCTACGTAACCTAAAGCCTGCAGCCACTCGCTTGGTATCATGCACATGCTTTTTCTGCATATGTGCATTCATAGGCATGGCTACTCAGTGAGAGGAATATGTCATCCCTTAAATTTCCTAAAACATTAATTTCAGTCTTCAAGGAAAGATCCCAAGAAACTCATTCACGCCGACAGGGGAATCAGACGCGAAGTCAGCCCAAGTAGGCCAATTCACATGACAATAAGTGGCATGCAAAGTATTATTGTATACGCACGGAAATGAATTTCAAGGAAACATACCTGTGAAATGATACGCCAGTGCCCTTTATGAACCTCTCTATGCAGCCATAAGCTGCACAGGAGACTGACATTTTCCTTCAGAGAAGTATATACTTCAGTTTATCGGGAAACTCCAGTAGTAACAGTGCCAAACAATCCAGCTTTTGCCAAACAGTGCGAACAATCCAGCTTTTGCCAAACAGTGCGCTTGCTCAACTTCGCACGCGACTGAAGCGCCAATGCTACCTCTAGTGTATAATATACTAACTCTATGGTTTATAGTAATCGCCACGTAAGGCCATACCCTAGAATGTAAATATCGCCATAGAGTTAGTATATTATACACTAGAGGTAGCATTGGCGCTGCAGTCGCGTGCGAAGTTGAACGAGCGCGCTGTTTGGCACTGTCACTAATGGAGCTTCCCAATAAATTGAAGTTTATACTTCTTTGAAGGAAAATGTCAGTCTCCTATGCAGCTTATGGCTACATAGAGAGGTTCATAAAGAGCCATAGCATATCATTTCACAGGTATTTTTCCTTGAAATTAATTTTCGTACGTATAAAATAATACTTTGCATGACACTCATTGTCATGTGAATTGGCCTACTTAGGCTGACTTCGCGACTGATTCCCCTGTGGGGCTGAATGAGATTCTTTGAATCTTACCTTGAAGACTGAAATTAATGTTTTACGAAATATAAGGGATGACATTTTCCTTTCACTGAATGGCCATGTGCATGATACCGAGCGAGTGGCTGCAGGCTTTAGGTCACGTAGCTGTCAGTTTACATTCAGGACATAGTGGGTTTGAACCCCACTGTCGGAAGCTCTGAAGATAGTTTCCAATTCTCACACCAGGTAAATGCTGGAGCTGTACCTTAATTAAGGCCAAAGTCGTTTTCTTCCCATTCCTAGCCTTTTCCTGTCCTATAGTCATCGTAAACCTGTGTATGTCGTTGCGACGTAAAGCAAATTGGTACAAAAAAGAAAATAAGGAAAGATGTGCATGATAGCCTGGAATTGTGGTCCGTTTTTCACTTTTTGTGTGTATTTATAGTAGGCCTATTAAAAGCTATTGAATATATTTTCTATATAGGCCTATACAGTTTTTTGCTTTCCCTTCATACAATGCGTGTAGGAGTCACCATTCACAGCTTACCACATTTTACAATGTAGAGACTAGATGTGCCACACCGTGTGAACATCTGAGTCCTTTACTTTCGTCAATATTATTATTCGTTTAAATGCCATACAGGACTGTATACAAGCATAATGTATAATAGACTGAACGAGTTTGAGGTGCGGTTAGGGCCTCGCAGCTGTAAGGTTGCTTTCGGGAAATAGTGAGTTCAAACCCCACTATCGGCAGCCCCGAAGATGATTTTTCGTGTTTTCCCATTTTCACACCAGGCAAATGCTGGGGCTGTACCTTAGTTAAGTCCACGGGCGCTTCTTTCCCTTTCCCAACCCAGCATCGCCGTAAGGCCTATATGTGTCAGTGCGATGTAAATCAAATTGTAAAAAGCATTGTAACTACTTTTTCAATTCTCTTCAATCATATGTTTTACCACTCTCCCTTTCCATTAACGGAAATCATTTTACAAGTTAAAATCTTAAAGCAAATCATACATTTCAGGAAAAGCTAAATAAAAACTCCATAATAGGCTGAAATCACAACCGAATGTCATATTTCCACTTGTAATGATGTTTAGAAAACATAGACAATAATAATAATAATAATAATAATAATAATAATAATAATAATAATAATAAAAGTGGCTTTACGTCCCACTACGTACTTGCACGGTTTTTGGAGACGCTGAGGTGTCAGAATTTTTTCACCACGGGAGTTCTTTCATGTGCTACAAGAGGCTGACTTATCTGACCACCATCAAGTATCACCGGACTGAGCCAGGCTCGAACCTGCCAACTTGGGCTCAGAAAGCTAGGGTCTAAACCGGCGATGATAATATTTTGTCTACTTTACCCCAAAATCTCGCCAACGTTTTAGGCCTAAAATCTCGCTCATCCGCTTCGTACGAGAGAGGACATTTTCGGTCGTTGGGCAGAATTATACCAAATTCATGGTAATTTACACAAAAATAGCGAAATATACGAGCCCTCCTTCTAAACGTATGTTGTTAGAAGACTTAATATGAACAGTAAATTGATTTTTGTTACTTAACTACACCTGAACACCGTCCCCTTTTATTATGCATTTAATCCTGTATTCATGCTTTTTTGGCTTTCTTTTTTACTGGAGAGAAGCATCACAACTAAACTGTAGTATCTGAGAATATTTACATGTAAGAATTTTAAACCTTATGTATATCCACACAGTTTTAAAAGGCCCCGATTTAACATTGATGAGTACGGCGGAATGAGCTTTTTGCCAAACAGCTGCGATTTCAACATGCTCCGCTCGCTACATTGATTCTCTCGTAGACGGTGGCGCCAATGCTACCTCTAGTGAATCATTTACTAACTCTATGAATATCGCCGACCTATTATTTTGTCTTTCATGACTCAACACTAATGCCAACTTGACTAGTTACATATTAAAATCACCAGACATAACCATAACAAACTAACCTCAATGTAAGCATTGATAATGAACGTTCCCTTACCGAAGTAAATGATAAAAGTTAAGATGAAATAAATCGAGATAATTATAATTAAGTCGGTTTCCACGCTTAGTGAGGAATTACGGAAATAAACACACTTTCTCACCCTCACTCAAATTATTTCTTCCTTTATTTTGATACACGCATTTCTATAACCATACTCTTGAAAAGAGCGGTGTCCTAAACGGTGCAGTTTATTTAATAAGTCCTTGCAGTGTGATTTTTGAAAATTCCTGAAATTACTTAATGTCTTTCTTTTGCTTGAATGTTTTCTTCCCTCTTCAATGACCAGTAAAGGAGCGAGTTTATCTGGCATATTTTCAGTTTGTAGGCTGGTTGTATCTTCAAGCTTATCCAGGAAACATAGAGGAGCACTAATTTGCCAAGTTACGTGAACGGAAATTAGGTCAGTTTTCAAGCTTACTGCGGAATTGAGAATATTTTTTTGCTAGTGGCTTTACGTCGCACCGACACAGATAGGTCTTATGGCGATGATGGAATAGGAAAGGCCTAGGAGTTGGAAGGAAGCGGCCGTGACCTTAATTAAGGTAGAGCCCCAGCATTTGCCTAGTTGAAAGTGGGAAACCACGGAAAACCACTTCAGGGCTGTCGACAGTAGGATTCGAACCCACTATCTCCCGGATGCAATCTTACAGCCGCGCGCCCCTAACCATACGGCCAACTTGCACGGTAGGAATTGAGAATAATAATGGTATTGGTTTAATGTTCTACTAACTACTTCTATGGTTTTCATAGACACCGATGTGCCAGAATTTCGTCCTGCAGGAATTATTTTACGTACCGGTTGATCTACTGACACGAGAATAGCGTATTTGAGCACCTTCAAATACCGCCGGGTTCGAACCTATCAACCTGACCTCTACCATCTGAGCTAGTCATACATTCTTTCCTTCACTCACTTAAATTAATTTTAACATTTCCTGCCTTAATTTTGATCTACGCATGACTATAAACGTATTATTAAAATGAGAGATAGATATTGTACTAGGGGCGTACTAAATTGTTTTACACTTTATTTTTTGTACGTCGTGGTATGGTTTATATTTCACGTTTGAAGGTGGGGACGTGTAACTAATATCTTGTTCCACCGTTTGGTAGCAGCACATGTACAAGGGCCAACGAATGCGCTCGCCAAAGCCATTTCATACAAACATTGCCATCAGTTGGCAATCGAATGGCGACAGTGTTCTGGGACACATAGGGCATCATCCTCATTGACCGGTTAGAATTTGGGGCCACGATTAACAGTAGACAACATGGAAAACAACCGTCAGGGACAGCGCTATTCGACTTGATTCCTATGGAAGAAGACGTGAGCACAGGAGAAATACATCGGTGCTTGATGGCAGTCTGTGGAGAACATGCGCCGTCAGGGAAAAGTGTTTACAACTGGGTAGAAGGTTGGAAAACAGGACGCACATCGATGGACCATGGAACCAGTTCTGGAAGGAATACGACAGCGTCAACACCAGCCAACATTCCCGGGTCGAACAGGCCATTCAAGGAAACAAATGCATCGCATTTACGGAAATGGAGGCAGCCACGGGAATTAGCCGAAACACCCTGCAGCGGATCGTGCACGGCCACTTACAGTTTGGAAGGTGTCATCCACGTGGGTGCCTAGACTCTTGTCTGCAGACGAAAAGCAGAGGCGTGTGGACCTGTGCAGAGAACTTTTGTAACGTCATGATCAAGATTCAGCCGACTTCATGGCTAGGCTTGTGTCTGGTAATTAGACATGGCTCCATTACCGTGAGCCACAAACGAAACAACAATCGATGCAATGGAAGCATAGGGGCAGTCCACTGCCAAAGAAATGTCGAACATTGCCATCAGTTGGCAATCGAATGGCGACAGTGTTCTGGGACACATAGGGCATCATCCTCATTGACCGGTTAGAATTTGGGGCCACGATTAACAGTAGAGCATATGTGGCAATCCTTAAGCGTTTTTGTCGTGCTGATCAAACTAAGCGGCCTGGAAAATGGTCTAAAGGTGTGCTTTTACAACATGACGATGCCCGTCCCCACACTAGCCGAGAGACCGCCGCTGCCACTGATCAAATGGGATTCAGGGTGCTGCCACACCCACCATACTCTCGCGACTTGGCACCAAGTGATTATTATCACATGTTCGGGAATATGAAGAAACCTCTGCACGGTCGCCGTTTTTCGGATTTTGCAGAACTGGACACAGCTGTCAAGCCATGAGGATGAAGAACTCCAAAAGAATGGTTTCAGGAAGGTCTGGAGAGACTGACACATCGATTGCAAAAATGCATAGTTACAAGGAGATTATGTTTAGAAGGTGGACGTAACAACTGATGTGGAATGTACTTCATTTGGGTAGAAAAAATAAAGTGTAAAACAATATAGTACGCCCTTCGTAAATTTTATTGCAATTTCCGAAAATTCAAGGACTTACCTCATAGGACCGATCTGTCCTTCCTTTTGCTTGGATGTTGTTTTCTTCTTCTTTCTTCAATAAGCAGCAGGGGACGGGTATTTTTAAAAATATTCTTTACAATTTGTTTTACATCGCACCGACACAGAAAGATCTTACGGCGACGATGGAAAAGGAGAAGCTTAGGAGTGGGGAGAAAGCGGCCGTAGCCTTAAAATTGAGGTATAGCCCCAGAGTTTGCCTGGTATGAAAATTCGAAACCACGCAAAACCATCTTCAGGGCTGCCGACAGTGGGGCTCGAACCCACTATCTTCCGGATGCAAGCCCACAGCAGTGCGCCCCTAACCGCACGGCTAACTCGCTCGGTAACATATTTTCAGCTTGCAATTTGGTGTATCTCATGCTTACTACATTAGGGAAACCAAGGAAATATACAGGGGCAATAATGAGTTAAACAACATTACCTAATTTTATATATATTAGCTTAAATCATACTTATTGTAGACAGGTTGTAAGACAAGAATGGGATAGGAAAGAAGGCTAGGACTGGAATGAAGCTATCTTTACCGTAAATAAAGGTACTGCCACAGCATTAGTATGAAGTGAAAGTAAGGGAACCACGAGAGAGAGAGAGAGGAAAAGAAAAGAAAAGAAAAGAAAAGAAAAGAAAAGAAAAGAAAAGAAAAGAAAAGAAAAGAAAAGAAAAGTAAAATCTTCAGATCTGCCGACTGTGAGGTTCGAATCCACCATCTCCCGAAAGCAAGCTCACAGCAATGTGATCGAATTAAACAGCCAATTCACTCAGTTTCTTGTGATTCGTAACACCAAATGGGTTTACTCTCCCAAATTACTCAGTTTTGACTTCTACCATAGGGCGACCCACTTAACTGTATAAGGATCTTCAGTTCTTAAATTATACGTATGTGTAAGAACATGAACCTTAATAACAGGTACTTCCCTTGTCCATTGTCTGAATGGTGCAGGTATCACAAATCTATTTGGAGAGAAATACTCTTATATTGCGCCGTTCCGAGTCCAAATCTCGCAGCGTTGAAGAAAAATCCACAGCTAGTGTCGGTGAATATCTCAGGGTTTACAGCAAATATATATTTTTTATTTTACGTGAATTTGACTGGGGGCCAGACAAGTTTTACGGGCGTTTCAGCTAAAAATCAACCGCAGAATCAGCAAAATCTTATCAGCTACGTCATCATATTTTTTTATATACTAATATTATAATCTATAAATAATAATAATAAATTAAATCTTAATAACAATTATTTATTCCAAAAATATTGAATGCGATGGATAAATTAAATCTGGGGCTCGAATATTCATCAATATTTACAATAACATTTCTTTAAAAGCATTGGTTGAATATTATCTTTTTCGTCTTAATTGTCATAGCCTTCAATTAAAAAAAATAAAATTAATATCAGCTTCTCTCTATGCTGTTGATTTTATAAGTAAAAGGTTAATTCTTATCATAGAAGTTTTCATAGATTGGAATTATTTAAATAATGATCCTGACTTAATATAAATTGCTTCTCACATCTCCTAGACCTAGGTGTCTTATTAATAATTGAACATTCAAGAGCTTGTTATGTCAAAAGTAAGCTCTTAAATGACGTCAATATTTGCGAACTTGGTTACCTACGACGTGATATTAACATGTATTACACTCCATTCTCATCAAAACTTCCTAGCTTTTGCATGGCTTATAGAAAATTAACTGAAATATCGCTAACATAACACTTCTCTGACATATGTTCACTTTTCTACCTTAGGATGTACTTAAATCTTATTGAAGACTACCTGTAACCATCCTTAATGGAGCACTTTTGAATCACTCGCGTCAAAACTAGGCCTACATGTTATTAAACATTTCACGAAGATATAACGACCTATCCTTTCTGAAAATTATCAATCAACAGCTATCTTCAACAAAGAAAAACATAAATGATTTTAAAATAAATTGTGAAACTTATCTTCATTCAAAGGTACTATTACAGAGTAAAACGACTTCATCCAGGACATTAAGTTTTATACAAGGGTATTTGCTCTTCATTTCCCAGAAGATCAAATTGTGCAGACAATTGTTGAAGGGATTTCACCGCCCTACAGGTCTTACTTGTGTTTTGCGTCGCACCCACAAACGTTTGCTGAATTAGAGGCTATGGCTGTCTCATCCGAAGGAATTAGTTATGCCGACACCTTACGAGTCGCTAAGGAGCCCCTCCGTCTTCGAGAAATTTTCGGCCTCAACCTCGCCGAACTTTCAACACCCGCAAATGCTATGCTTGTGTGTCGGCAGATCATTTGCGTAACAAGTGCCCAGTGATAAAATTAAGTGAGACAAAGAATGGATCAGGGCCATTTCAAGGCTGTTTTAAATGTGGCTCATTTAATCACCTTGCCAAGAATTGCCCTAATGCCAATAGCACCCCTCCTGTTCAACTTCTGGTGCAACCTCCACCAATTCGAATAATCGAAAGTGACTAGTGTCATCGGCTGAGTCGGCAAATTCACCTTCCCAAGGCTCGGCCCCGGTTAAAACCACTGAAAGCTCGGAACAGGTTAGCAGTTCTTCTAACCCAGCATTTGAATGCCCCAAAGAATGCCTCAGGATTGCGGCGGAGTCCCCCGCACTTGTAATTTTTCTCAAGATTGAGTTGAATAGTGAACACGTTACCGCTCCATTAGAATCTGGGAGTGTTGTTCTATTATTTCGGCTGAATGGTACTCAAAATTAAAGTGTGTCTGTAAATTTTCTGACTATCGTTCATCGCTGCTTCAATGCGTTTCGGCAAATTCTTCTCCATTAGAAATTTTAGGTTTCATCTTCGCCAAAATTCGGATTTCTAAATTTACTTGGAAAATTAAACTGTTTGTGGCTAAACACTTGTCTTGCCCTATTATACTAGGAGCAGACTTCATGTCTCATACCTGTCTAGTGCTCGACATTCAGAGCCAGTCGTGTGCCTTCAAATTTGCTAGTAACTGTAAAATTCCTTTGCTTAAGTGTAGTTCTGCATCATGTTCACCTACCCAGGATGAGATGTTGTTAGACCTTAGACATCTACCTGAGGAGCAGGCTGATAGTATTCGTAAGTTATATCAGTCACTTCCTGGTGTCTTTTCTGATACTCTTGGTGTTACTGGCCTTATTGAATACAACATCGAGGTTACGGATTCGATCCCCGTTAGGTTTCCACCTTATAGGCTATCTCCTCCTAAAATGAAGGCCCTCAAGGAGATCATCGATCAAATGTTAAAGGGTGGTATTATTCGGAATGAAATTTGCAAGGAGGTGTGCATGGAAGTCTTTTATAGAGGATTGTTCGGCTATGGCTATGGCTATTTTGTCCGATAGGACACCTATGGCATAAGGATAAATGATTTGAAGAATTTGAGAAGGAGAAAGAGAAAACACTAGAGCGAAAGGTTCTGGTCACTTATAAATAAAAGAAGAGACGACAAACGAATACCGGAAGTAGTAACCTGGGACCATTCTGTAGCCAGTGGAGCAGACAGACCTGAATTATTCAATGACTAATTTACCTCTAATTTTGTTAAACCTGTGCAGTATACTGATTTTCCTAAAATCAAACCTCTTACTTCCCATAGCCTCAGTAATATGTCTACCACTGAATCTGAAGTGTACTCCCTACTTTCGTCTTTGTCAGAAAATAAACCCACTGGTCCTGAAGGTCTCAGTCCTAACTTCCTTAAGAATACTCTTTCATACCCTATTAGTGTGCTATCCAATCGATGCTTCTCAGTCGGCTTATTTCCGAGCTCCTGGAAACTTGCTTATATCACGCCAGTTCTTAAAGGTGGGCAGAGGTCGGATATTGCAAATTATCGCCCGGTCTCTATATCACCTGCTTCATCAATCATTTGTGAAAGGATCATCCATCAGCATTTGCTTGCGTTTACAATTCCATATATATCCTCTCTACAGCATGGTGTCCTTCCTGGAAGCTCCTGCGTAAACTAACTTGGCTATCCTCCTCCATCATACACGTCTGCCATCCACGCGGGCTCTCAACTTGATGTATGCTATGTCGACATCACGAAGGCCTTCGATACCGTGGATCACACGCTTCTTGCACACACACACACACACACACACACACACACACACACACACACACACACACACACACACACACACACACACACACACACACACACTTTCTGAACGGCTTAACGTGCGTGGGAGACTCCTAGCTCTAATTAATAGCTTTCTGAGTGAAAAAATTACAGCGCGTGGTCCTTGATGGATGCTGTTCTTCTCCCATCACCACCACCCTCTCTGGTGTCCCGCAGGGTAGTGTCCTAGGTCCACTTCTTTTAGCCCTGTTTATTGATGACCTTATAGGTACTGTTTCCCACCATTCATGTGGAATCCTTCTCTTTGCTGATGATTGTAAATTCTTCAAGCAGATCGATTTTCTTACAGATACAATCCAATTGCAAAATGCACTTGATTCACTGTCAGGTTGGTGTACTACATAGCGTCTTAAACCTCATTCCTTCAAGTGTTCCACCATTTCCTCCACACTTCGTAAATCCCCTGTTCTACAAGAATATCACCTAATGAACCAACCGATTGCTCCTCAATCAATCAATCAGTCAATCAATCAATCAATCAATCAATCAATCAATCAATCAATCAATACTGATCTGCATTTAGGGCAGTCGCCCAGGTGGCAGATTCCCTATCTGTTGCTTTCCTAGCCTTTTCCTAAATGATTTCAAAGAAATTGGAAATTTATTGAACATCTCCCTGGGTAAGTTATTCCAATCCCTAACTCCCCTTCCTATAAATGAATATTTGCCCAAGTTTGTCCTCTTGAATTCCAACTTTATCTTCATATTGTGAACATTCCTACATTTATAAACGCCATTTAAACTTATTCGTCTACTAATGTCATTCCACGCCATCTCTCCGCTGACAGCTCGGAACATACCACTTAGTCGAGCAGCTCTTCTTCTTTCTCTCAATTCTTCCCAACCCAAACATTGCAACATTTTTGTAACGCTACTCTTTTGTCGGAAATCACCTAGAACAAA
Organism: Anabrus simplex; assembly: GCF_040414725.1. Lineage (NCBI taxonomy): Eukaryota > Metazoa > Arthropoda > Insecta > Orthoptera > Tettigoniidae > Anabrus > Anabrus simplex. The sequence continues at coordinate 963,757,547 of NC_090265.1, read as the reverse complement.
TCGAGCTGATTTTCTTTGGATTTTTTCCAGTTCTTGAATCAGGTAATCCTGGTGAGGGTCCCATACACTGGAACCATACTCTAGTTGGGGTCTTACCAGATACTTATATGCCCTCTCCTTTACATCCTTACTACAACCCCTAAACACCCTCATATCCACGTGCAGAGATCTGTACCCTTTATTTACAATCCCATTTATGTGATTACCCCAATGAAGATCTTTCCTTATATTAACACCTGGATACTTACAATGATACCCAAAAGGAATTTTCACCCCATCAACGCAGTAATTAAAACCGAGAGGACTTTTCCTTTTGTGAAACTCACAACCTGACTTTTAACCCCATTTATCAACATACCTGTACCATTGCCTGCTGTCCATCTCACAACATTTTCGAGGTCACGTTGCAGCTGCTCACAATTTTGTAACTTATTTATCAATCTATAGAGAATAACATCATCCGCAAAAAGCCTTACCTCCGATTCCACTCCTTTACTCATATCATTTATATATATATAAGAAAACATAAAGGTCCGATAATACTGCCTTGAGGAATTCCCCTCTTAATTATTACAGGGTCAGATAAAGCTTCACCTACTCTAATTCTCTAAGAGCTATTTTCTAGAAATATAGCAACCCATTCAGTCACTCTTTTGTCTAGTCCAATTGCACTCATTTTCGCCAGTAGTCTCCCATGATCCACCCTATCAAATGCTTTAGACAGGTCAATCGCGATACAGACCATTTGACCTCCAGAATCCAATATATCTGATATATCTTGCTGGAATCCTACAAGTTGAGCTTCCGTGGAATAACCTTTCCTAAAACCGAATTGCCTTCTATCGAACCAGTTATTAATTTCACAAACATGTCTAATATAATCAGAAAGAATGCCTTCCCAAAGCTTACATACAATGCATGTCAAACTTACTGGCCTGTAATTTTCAGCTTTATGTCTATCACCCTTTCCTTTATACACAGGGGCTACTATAGCAACTCTCCATTCATCTGGTATAGCTCCTCCGACCAAACAATAATCAAATAAGTACTTCAGATATGGTACTATATCCCAACCCATTGTCTTTAGTATATCCCCAGAAATCTGATCAATTCCAGCCGCTTTTCTAGTTTTCAACTTTTGTATCTTATTGTAAATGTCATTGTTATCATATGTAAATTTTATTACTTCTCTGGCCTTAGTCTCCTCCTCTATCTCGACATCATCCTTGTAACCAAAAATCTTTACATACTGCTGACTGAATACTTCTGCCTTTTGAAGATCCTCACATACTCCCCTTGTTCATTAATTATTCCTGGAATGTCCTTCTTGCAACCTGTTTCTGCCTTAAAATACCTACACATACTCTTCCATTTTTCACTAAAATGTGTGTGACTGCCAATTATGCTTGCCATCATGTTATCCTTAGCTGCCTTCTTTGCTAGATTCAATTTTCTAGTAAGTTCCTTCAATTTCTCCTTACTTCCACAGCCATTTCTAACTCTATTTCTTTCCAGTCTGCACCTCCTTCTTAGTCTCTTTATTTCTCTATTATAATAAGGTGGATATTTACCATTCCTTACCACCCTTAAAGGTACAAACCTGTTTTCGCATTTCTCAATAATTTCTTTAAACCCATCCCAGAGTCTGTTTACATTTTTATTTACCGTTTTCCACCGATCATAGTTACTTTTTAGAAACTGCCTCATGCCTGCTTTATCAGCCATATGGTACTGCCTAACAGTCCTACTTTTAAGACCTTCCTTTCTATCACATTTATTTTGAACTACGACAAAAACAGCTTCGTGATCACTAATACCATCTATTACTTCAGTTTCCCTATAGAGCTCATCTGGTTTTATCAGCACCACATCCAGGATATTTTTCCCTCTGGTTGGTTCCATCACTTTCTGAATCAGCTGTCCTTCCCATTTGCCATTTGTTGGTCACGCTTCCTGTCGTTCGCATTTCCTTCCCAATTGACACCTGGCAAATTCAGATCTCCCGCTACAATCACATTTCTTTCCATGTCGTTTCCCACATAGCTGACTATCCTATCAAATAATTCCGAATCCGCGTCAGTGCTACCCTTTCCCGATCTGTACACTCCAAATATATCAAGTTGCCTATTATCTTTAGAAATGAGCCTTACACCTAGAATTTCATGTGTCTCATCTTTAACTTTTTCGTAGCTTACAAATTCTTCTTTCACCAGAATGAACACTCCCCCTCCCACCATTCCTATCCTATCTCTACGATACACACTCCAATGCCTTGAGAAAATTTCTGCATCCATTATATCATTTCTCAGCCATGATTCAACTCCTATTACAATATCTGGTAAATATATATCTATTAAATTACTTAATTCTATTCCTTTCTTTACAATACTTCTACAGTTCTACACTAACAATTTTATGTCATCCCTACTTGATTTCCAGTTCCCTGTTCCCTTATCACCGCTCCCAAAGCCATCCCATTTCCCTGAATTTACCTCCCTATTACCCTTCCAAACAAATTTCCTAACTTATTGTTGAGAATCAAAAAGACTTAGGAGTGCATATTGACAGTAAATTATGTTTGTCTCGCACATAAACAGGGTTACCTCACGTGCTATGTCGCTCCTTGGTTTACTCTACAGGTTTTCTGACATCGCAGATGTAAATGCCCTCAGAGCATTCTACGTTTCCTGTATCTTACCTATTGTTGAATACGCCTCTCCAGTCTGGTCCATTTCTGCTTCTTCAAACCTGAGCCACCTTGACCGTGTACAATATTTTTTCTGTGCTGTCGTCAGAGCCACAGAGCTCTATAGCTGCAGTCGCTGAAGTGCGGCCAGTATCCAGTATTCGGGAGATAGTAGGTACTAACCCCACTGTCGGTAGCCCTGAAGATGGTTTTCCGTGGTTTCCCATTTTCACTCCAGGCAAATGCTGGGACTGTACCTTAATTAAGGCCACGGCCGCTTCCTTCCCACTCCCAGGCCTTTCCTGTCCCTTCGTCGCCATAAGACCTATCTGTGTCGGTGTAACGTAAAATAAATTGTATAAAACATATCGTCAGAGCCAGTGTCATTGCATGTCACAACCTAAGCACTATCTAAGTGCTTGGGAAACTGAACCTCAAGACTGTTAGGCAGTACCACATGGCTGATAAAGCAGGCATGAGGCAGTTTCTAAAAAGTAGCTATGATCGGTGGAAAACGGTAAATATAAATGTAAACAGACTCTGGGATGGGTTTAAAGAAATTGTTGAGGAATGTGAAAACAGGTTTGTACCATTAAGGGTGGTAAGGAATCGTAAAGACCCACCTTATTATAATAGAGAAGTAAAGAGACTAAGAAGGAGGTGCAGACTGGAAAGAAATAGAGTTAGAAATGGCTGTGGAAGTAAGGAGAAATTGAAGGAACTTACTAGAAAATTGAATCAAGCAAAGAAGGCAGCTAAGGATAATATGATGGCAAGCATAATTGGCAGTCATACGAATTTTAGTGAAAAATGGAAGGGTATGTATAGGTATTTTAAGGCAGAAACAGGTTCCAAGAAGGACATTCCAGGAGTAATTAATGAACAAGGGGAGTGTGTATGTGAGGATCTTCAAAAGGCAGAAGTATTCAGTCAGCAGTATGTAAAGATTGTTGGTTACAAGGATAATGTCGAGATAGAGGAGGAGACTAAGGCCAAAGAAGAAATAAAATTTACATATGATAACAATGACATTTACAATAAGATACAAAAGTTAAAAACTAGAAAAGCGACTGGAATTGATCAGATTTCTGGGGATATACTAAAGACAATGGGTTGCGATATAGTACCATATCTGAAGTACTTATTTGATTATTGTTTGGTCAGAGGAGCTATACCAGATGAATGGAGAGTTGCTATAGTTGCCCCTGTGTATAAAGGAAAGGGTGATAGACATAAAGCTGAAAATTACAGGCCAGTAAGTTTGACATGCATTGTATGTAAGCTTTGGGAAGGCATTCTTTCTGATTATATTAGACATGTTTGTGAAATTAATAACTGGTTCGATAGAAGGCAATTCGGTTTTAGGAAAGGTTATTCCACTGAAGCTCAACTTGTAGGATTCCAGCAAGATATAGCAGATATCTTGGATTCAGGAGGTCAAATGGACTGTATCGCGATTGACATGTCTAAAGCATTTGATAGGGTGGATCATGGGAGACTACTGGCAAAAATGAGTGCAATTGGACTAGACAAAAGGGTGACTGAATGGGTTGCTTTATTTCTAGAAAATAGATCTCAGAGAATTAGAGTAGGTGAAGCTTTATCTGACCCTGTAATAATTAAGAGGGGAATTCCTCAAGGCAGTATTATCGGACCTTTATGTTTTCTTATATATATAAATTATATGAGTAAAGGAGTGGAATCGGAGGTAAGGCTTTTTGCGGATGATGTTATTCTCTATAGAGTGATAAATAAGTTACAAGATTGTGAGCAACTGCAACGTGACCTCGAAAATGTTGTGAGATGGACAGCAGGCAATGGTATGTTGATAAACGGGGTTAAAAGTCAGGTTGTGAGTTTTACAAGTAGGAAAAGTCCTCTCAGTTTTAATTACTGCGTTGATGGGGTGAAAGTTCCTTTTGGGGATCATTGTAAGTATCTAGGTGTTAATATAAGGAAAGATCTTCATTGGGGTAATCACATAAATGGGATTGTAAATAAAGGGTACAGATCTCTGCACATGGTTATGAGGGTGTTTAGGGGTTGTAGTAAGGATGTAAAGGAGAGAGCATATAAGTCTCTGGTAAGACCCCAACTAGAGTATGGTTCCAGTGTATGGGACCCTCACCAGGATTACCTGATTCAAGAACTGGAAAAAATCCAAAGAAAAGCAGCTCGATTTGTTCTGGGCGATTTCCGACAAAAGAGTAGCGTTACAAAAATGTTGCAATGTTTGGGTTGGGAAGAATTGAGAGAAAGAAGAAGAGCTGCTCGACTAAGTGGTATGTTCCGGGCTGTCAGCGGAGAGATGGCGTGGAATGACATTAGTAGACGAATAAGTTTGAATGGCGTTTATAAAAGTAGGAAAGATCACAATATGAAGATAAAGTTGGAATTCAAGAGGACAAACTGGGGCAAATATTCATTTATAGGAAGGGGAGTTAGGGATTGGAATAACTTACCCAGGGAGATGTTCAATAAATTTCCAATTTCTTTGAAATCATTTAGGAAAAGGCTAGGGAAACAACAAATAGGAAATCTGCCACCTGGGCGACTGCCCTAAATGCAGATCAGTACTGATTGATTGATTGATTGATTGATTGATTGAAGACTTTCTGCTCGGAGGAAAGTAGCAGACCTAAAGATGTTATACAAAGCAGCTAATGGTCTGTTTAGGTCTCCAGATTTAGCTTCCTTATCCCCCCCCCCCCCCACGTCCCATCCCGTAGTACAAGAATGAAGACCCTATTCCGTATTCCTTACTCCCGACTTTCTCTCACCCTAAGGTCCTTTTCTGTACGTATTCCAGCAATGTTTAATACATTATCTATCAACAAGAACCTAGACATCTTCGTAACGTTTACTTCCTTCTGTCATGATACTTCTAATATAACTTAATTTTCCTTCTTGTTCTTTCCCGTTCTGCTCCTGTATTTACTGTAAAAGTATTTTTCTTTGTTAATATCTTTGTTTATGTAAATATGTATTATATATATGATTGTACAATTTTTATTGTGTATATTTGTACCCTTTGTAAATATTTATATATCTTTAAGTTTAGATTCATATCTATTGTACATAGCTCGGATCTTTGTAATTCGGCGTTATGCTGCTGCTGATCCTGATGTAAGGTTGTTATCTAAAGTTTAATCCCCTTGAACCTCGTCCTCCTTTTTTGATGTTAGCAGAGATATACATACCATTGTCTGTGTACTTCTTTATTGTTTCCCCCTCCCCCTCGCTCCCTATTACTAGCGAGAACGCGGGGGCCTTGACCTGTGTTGGGGAAGTAGAGGCGGAAAACTATCGATAGTAATCGCCATCGATATTTTCCGATAGTATGAGCCAAGACCGACTACAATATATCAGACCTTAATGTTACTATCGATTGGGAGGAAAATGGCGACTTTGTGGGCGAGCTTTTGAGACATGTGGTTGGTTCATATCTGTGTTTACATTCTGTTAAAGAGTGTTATTTTGATCCAGTTATTGAAGTATATATATGTTTGGTAAAATAGTAATCTATAACGGTTTATCAGTATGGTGTTTTGCTAGATGTTTATTTGATTGTATTTTTAATGTATAATAGTGTTTATATTGCCGTGCTGTAACATAGCACAAAATGGGTCGTTCCTGCTGCGTTCGTGGTTGTAGATCTAATTATACCGTTGCTGAAGCTTTTAAATTCCCTGGAGATAGATCTCTACAGGAGAAATGAATAAGGAATATTCACCGGGAAAATTTGGAAGTCAAAGAGCAAACTATCGTAGGCTATGTGTGTAACCAAAATTTGTGGTTAGGGAAGATCTCTTTCCAACCGATAATGGTGAGCCTATTCGTTTTTGTTTTCTTACTCAGTCGGAGTAATTTCATGTAAGTTGACGATAAGTATTAGTTTATATGTAGAATATAAGTGTGTGAGTGTATTTATATGGGTCAGTGGTCACTAAGATCTGTAATTATACGCAGTCATGTGAGAATATATTTGTTTTGATCGTGTTGTGAACCAGATTTAAATCGAACCATGGCAATGCCTCTCATACATCTAATCTTAAGTTCGCTAAGGAATGAAACATTAAGAGAGAAGTGGATCAGGAACATACATCGTGAATATTTCTACAAAACAGTAGTGTGCATATGTCATCTGACAGTAAGTCTGAGATTAGGGAAAACTATTTTTCTAATTCTAAATGGTGGACCTATTCGTATTCCTCTACAAAAAAAATCATTTAAATAGTGATAATTGATATGGTGTCTATGTGCTTCAAAGTGTCGTGTGATTTAGATGCAATTGTATTTTGAAAGAATCTGTGCTTGCCTGCGGGAACATTTGGCTAGATCTTGGTGTATAACAAAACTTATAGTGTGACAGATGGAGCAATCTGTCCACTGTTACACAGAAGGAATAGTGACTTGCAGGGATAGTGGTAGTGGTGATTATTGTTTTAAGAGGAAGTACAACTAGGCAACCATCCTCTATATAACACTAATCACAGAGAAAGAATGGAAGGTGTCCGACACTTCGAAAAATGAAGGTATCGGCCGAAGGAAGACAAGGGGCACGAAGGGCATGAAAATGAAAGACTCCCTAGGAATCCATACGTAATACCGTTGGGGTCTGAAAAGAACAAGTGTTGACCAAGGGAGGTCGGATAGGATAGATAAAAGTGTGGAGCATGGCACAAGTAAGTGGAAGCAATGCAAGGACTCAGCTGAGGTCCTCGTGGTCGCCAACCCACGCTCCAAAGTTCAGAGCCCCTGGGGCCCCTTTTAGTCGCCTCTTACAACAGGCAGGGGATACCGTGGGTGTTATTCTACCGCCCCCACCCACAGGGATTAGCTTTGTTTATAACTCAGGGGTTTTATTGCACCAATACCTTCCGATTCATGCTGTGGATATCTTTTATCAAGCAGTCTACACCAAATTGTAGCTCGTCCATGTAGGTTAAAGACATCATTGTTTAGAGTCAATAGAGTTGTTTTACTCATGTTCTTCAACGGGGAAAATCCTATTATATTTTTCGTATCTGAACGCTTCATTGCTAAGTTTACCATCATGGTTGGAAGTGCTACTATATCATATGTCAACATATGATCTAAGAGTTTCCAGTAAGGAAGGCTTAACATCACCGGGGCTGTTCTTTGGGCTGGCATAATCATTTCGGGTGTACTTCATTTTCATCGAGTGCTGAACATTAGAAATTGTCCACCACTTCAAAACTAAGACAACATGTTATGTTTCATAGTTCTTATGAATAAATTGAGGAATTTCGAACCTCAAATTATTTTTAAACATTCCAAATGATGTTATAAATATCATTTTAACAGTTTTATAATGTATTTCCATCTATCCAGCGAAGTGTAATCTAAGAGAAAACGTTGTGTGACTAAGTGAAATTTCGAAATAATCAGCTTGTTCTCTTTTGCTGTGGGGTTGTCCATCTGTTCTAGCACAATATGTGTGATTCTAGTTGTTTATATGTGATGAGTACTTGTTCGCGAAGCGTTGTCATCGGTGCAACAGTGATTTTCCCTATGATGTTACATTTATCATGTTAAATTATCTACCACCGTTTGCAAAATATGTACGTGATCTTTTCGTAATTTCTGGCTGATTGAACCAGATATTGTGTAGCTCTTTCAATGGCATCAACACAATAATTTAATGTGACGCCGGGCTGAGTGGCTCAGACGGTTGAAGCTCTGGCCTTCTGACCCCAACTTGGCGGGTTTGATTCCGGCTCAGTCCGGTAGTATTTGAAGGTGCTCAAATACGTCAGCCTCGTGTCGGTAAATTTACTGGCAGGTAAAAACAACTCCTGCGGCACTAAATTTCGACATCTCCGAAAATAGTGAGTCGAAATGAAGTTACTGCGTGCTACCAAAACCTTCATCAGTCAGCAGCTACTGCGCCCACGACGTCCACCATCTTGGTTTTGATATTACGGTCTGATATATGGTAGTCGGTCTTGTATGAGCTCTACTATCGATAGTAATCGATAGTTATCAAAAAGTGGAGCGAATCATATCATTATGCATGAAAATAGGACATTAACTGAACACAATGTACAAAACAGAATCAGTAGAAATTACAATGTGTCATGCTATGTAATTTCAGAAATTCAAATCGGAATCACTCATAAATCTATTTAGTGGCACGTCCGAGACATTCTCGAGATGCACGCGCTTGCCCATAACTTGACCGCCCGAGAAATTCTCGTTCAGCTGCAGTGTTCATTTGCGATCGCCCGATATTTTCTCGGGTATAGTAATATCTTTGGAAAAATGTTTTAAAGCATTCTGAACGGATGGCAGGAGAGTTTCAGTTGCTTTCGTGAAGCCTTTGACCTAAAATTTGCGTTATCTTCTCTCGCATATAAGTTATACAATCTCTTGACTCACCAGCTGACAAGGTAAACAGAAATGGCGAGCGCGAAAAGGAAGAAAGGTTTGTCTGATGACAAAATAAGTGACTCGCCTACATCAAAGATGAATCTCTAAATGATATTGGTAATTCTGATAGTAGTAATAATGATTTTTCGCATGATGATCTGGTATTTCTGATGAATGTGAGGAAGATATTTTGTCGGAAACAATGGTGATGCAGCACATAAATTCGTGTGGAAAAAATGTAATATTGTAAATACTGAACGATCTAATATCATTCCATTTACGGATATTCTGGTGTAGGGGTTCTATTTCAGTATTCCACACCCATTGCACTTAGCTAACATTTCATCCTCACTACGCGTAAATCACTTCCAAACGCCAGGTATCTTCCTTTTGGGCATCTGTATATGAAGTTCACAATTTTAAACCGGTATATTATAGTTACTACCAAACAGTGAAACATCTGTACAATTTCTGTTAGTGCGAAAAATAAGCCAATAACGGAAAAAAAACTATCGTTGACTATCGATAGTAGGCAACTGACTATCGATGTCAGACGATAGTGGTCGCTATCGATAACTATCGATAGCACTATCGATAGTTTTCCGCCTCTATGGGGAAGCCATCTTGCAGTTTTATTCCTGTCCTGGTACCAGAGAGACGTGCCATGTAAGATTTAATTTTGTCCAGGGTTTACCCTGGCTTTCCACCCCTTTTGGGGGAGAATTTTGTTATGTTTTTATTATTTCTTGTATCTGTTAACGTAAATTGTGCTTGTACTGTTGTTATTATTATCATTCAGGATTCTCTTCCCGACCTGGCATTTTCGCTAGTAACAGAAACTTATTTGATCATTCGTCCATAACTGACCCCTTTCTTAAAACACATTTTCTGCTGGTTCTTGTATTTATTTTTCGAAAGGTCAGTTACATTAATTTAGAACTGCCCTTCTGGAGACCATCAACTTGTTAATTAAAAGAAATGTAGTTCTGCATCTGGGTTAATACCCATTTTGAAACTTGCAAAAAACCAAACATACCTAACGGTTCTGTAAGGTTAATCTTCATCATCAACCACCCTGGGTGGTAAATTGTTATTAATTGTTTTAAAAGGAGCTGAGAAAAATGAATACCAATCCGTTCAACGGTTTTTTTGTCACTAGTTGACAGTCTGTTTTGAATTTTAATTTGCGGTCGTCTTGGTGACTATTCTTGTTAATTATATTGATTGAGATTGTGATTTTACGCGATGACTGATGAGTTGGTTGGAGACTGGCACGGATTACGGTTGGATTTGGTTGTTCTGAGCTTGACTTCGATTTTTGGGGAATTATTATTATTATTATTATTATTATTATTATTATTATTATTATTATTATTATTATTATTATTATTATTATTATTGGTTTACTTTAATTCCTTCCCCTGTATCTGATTGTTTATTGGGGGAACTCGTGTTATCTCCCCTGGTGATTTCTGTGCGTGAAATATTGAATTCGGCAGTAACTTCTATGTATCCTGGAAAGCTCTTACTGAGTTGGTGTGGACCTTTACGGTAACTACTTCTCAGTGCTTGTGATGCCCTTCTGGATTTTAGGGCCTATGATTTTACATGTGGAATATTATATTTAGCAGAAATATCTGCTTGCCCTGTTATGCTTCTGAAGTGTTGTGATTGTATTGCCGGATTACCCCTTTCCTGGACTCCACTGCCTCGGTGGTGTCGATGGTGGAATTTCCTGTGATTTATTTCCTATTCTCAATTTAGCTGTTTCTTCGTGCCAACCTATTTGGTATTGTACCAGGCCGGTACCGTGTATTAGTGAACTTCCTTTGATTTGATTTTCGGGGTTGGCTGGATTTCCGAGCCCTGTTAATTAATGCAGGTTGTTCTAGAATAACACCGTGCCAAAGATTGGTTTCATTTCTCTCCTTGGTAGTTGCGATTTAAAGAAATTAATTATCTACTTGCTCCATCCTTCGATCTTTGATTTCAAAAACCCTTGACTTATTCTTCTTTTATTTATTGTGGTGTAATGTTCATTTTGCGTTTTTATTAAATTCCGATATTCTAAAAACCTAGGCTTATCCTTTCATGATAAAGGTCGTGCGCTAATATTTAAGGTTTACTTGGAAAATTTTATCAAGGTCACGATAGCAACGATCCTAAGGCACCTTCCACATTCTCACCTTTGAGGTAAGTTGTCTTGCCTTTTACTTGTATTTACTTATTGTATTAACTGCTTCCGTGAGGTGACTCTATGTGGTAATTTATTTGGATTTACTGGGTGCACAATCTTGGATAATCGCTATGCAATGGGTTTCTTACTGTTATTGAACTGTCAACTGGCTGTCGCTTACTACGTTACTGTCATTATATCTATATTCCCTTTTGGTGCCACCGTTACTTTGGTACAGTGTTTTGAATGAGTGTATGTTGATTGTTTTGCTTGGGCACTTCTCTACGCTAAAAGGATTATTAACTGGGGAGTTCTTCTGAGTTTCATGTGGTATGTTTTCTAACCTGGCACCTTACAGTGTTTAAGAATGCTTTTATGTTCCCGTGCCCAACATGTTAAAGTTTGATCATTAACCTAACTAGTGCTGGTGGAATCCTAACCGTCACTGTGTATTTATATTAACCTAACCGTAGCAAAGTATAACTGTATATCGTAACTATCTATAACTCAATCTGACTGTATCACAATATAACCGACGGTCACTATGTATCATTATCCTAACCTAACCGTAACGGTAAACTATAGCAAATCGGCCGTCACGCTGAATAAATAAATTTAAAAAATAGTGACTTTAACAGTACTGTAGTGGAAATTCGTAAATCTGGCAAAAACCATGACCGTACGTTGCCAACGGGCCAGATTAACGATAAATGTAAAACGTCCTGTCGGCAAGTAGGATCCTTAAACCGTATGGTTAGCGGCACTGAAATCCAACCCAAGGGTTAGAAATATAGCTATAAATCACTACCTTAAGCAGTAACAGGGGAGAAATCGTAAGGTTGCATCCTTCCTGTATGGACTTACGTGCTCAGGAGTTCATGTAGATTTGTTTATAACTGGTTGTTATTTGAGTGTGGTGATGTGTTAGCAATAAATCATTGATTTTTACCTTCTTCATTCTTAAATAGCAATTTATGAGCACGAGTCAAGTTAGGCTACTCTAATAAAGTCAAAGAGGATCATTTTTCTCATGTAAAGAAATATGGTTCTCTATCTGTGTAAGATGAATCTACAAACCTCATTCTTTTATCTTTTGATTTCACCCGCCACTTGGTTCGTCGATGTAGCATCCGAACCCTCCCAAATGGGATAAATTTCTAAAAATATAATTGGAAGTTTTAAAACTTCGATCTATATTAAAATATTTGTGTGCTTTTATATAAAAGCCTGAGCTTGCTGGGAATTGGGAGTGTTAAGTAGTGAAAGAACCCTCAACCCGGTCGTGCTGTCTTCATTGTGTGCTGCTACCTGCCTCCAGATGAAGTGAACGACCAGCTTAGCGACCTGCGTCAAACAATGGGAAACATTACATCTGTTCTCAACTCACGGACACTGTTATTGTGTGCGGTGATTTTAACTTGAGCCAATTAGCTTGGAAAACTGACGAGTCATCGAAAATACAACACATTATCAAACGGAGAAGCGAGAAAGTATTCTTATACATACATACATACATACATACATTATCATTATAGACTGTTATGCCTTTCAGCGTTCAGTTTGCAAGCCTCTGATAATTTACTAAACGTCGCCACAGTCCTCGATTTGCAACTAGTGTTGTGGCCTCATTTAGTTCTATACCTCTTATCTTTAAATCGTTAGAAACAGAGTCTAACCGTCGTCTTGGTCTCCCTCTACTTCTCTTACCCTCCATAACAGAGTCCATTATTCTCCTAGGTAACCTATCCTCCTCCATTCGCCTCACATGAGCCCACCACCGAAGCCGGTTTATGCCTACAGCTTCATCCATCGAGTTCATTCCTAAATTATCCTTTATCTCCTCATTCCGAGTTCCATCCTGCCATTGTTCCCACCTGTTTGTACCAGCAATCATTCTTGCTACTTTCATGTCTGTTACTTCTAACTTATGAATAAGATATCCTGAGTCCACCCAGCTTTAGCTCCCATAAAGCAAAGTTGGTCTGAAAACAGACCGATGTAAAGATAGTTTCGTCTGGGAGCTGACTTCCTTCTTACAGAATACTGCTGATCGCAACTGCGAGGTCACTGCATTAGCTTTACGACACCTTGATTCAATCTCACTTACTATATTACCATCCTGGGAAAACACACATTATTAATGAATTCTATCTCAGTCAGATCTGTGATTTCCGTACTAGGAATGATAATTTTCTAGACTTAATTTTAGTGTCAAACGAATTACTTCGGAGTGGAGAGTACGTCAAAACTGAAAATGTAATTCACTCAGATCACCAAGCCATCGAAATCTTCCTGCCTATGCCAAGGACATTTCTCTTCAAAGCGCAAAACAAAGTCATATTTGCATGGAAGAAAGCTGATTTTTCTTTAATGAGGGGCCTTTTATCCCTGTGCCCCAGGGATATGATTAAAGAGTCCCACTCTGTGGATGAAGGCTGTGAGCACTTTTTATGACTTACTATATGCGGTCATAAAAGACAGCGTACCATTTCGAAAAATTAACATCAGAAAATATCCTTCTTGGTACGACTCAGAACTAATCCAGAAACTGAACGAAAAAGAAAGGGCGAGAAGGAAATACAAACGATCAGGCCAAGAGTGCCACTATATGCAGTTTTCCACATTACGCAGCGTGCTAAGTACAGGGACTACGTTAGGTCGGTCGAAGATGATGTCATCACACGCCCTAAGCGCTTTTGGAATTTTATTAAAAAGAAAATCATCCCGTCTGCCTCCCACTATCCTATTAAACGGAACTAAAATCCACGAAAAAGATAAAATTATAAACGTTTGGCAAACTTTCGCGAAGTACCATTCTTCTTCCGAGCCCTGCAATTCAATTTTTTCTCCCCCATTTTCAGTAGATCCAGTGTCTATTCAAACTTCTGTGGTAGAAGTGAGACGGATCCTGTCATCGGTGAATATCAACAAATCATGTCGACCTGACGAGATACCCGGCATCGTCCTCCGTGAATGTGCTTCCGAACTGGCAATTCCACTATGTGAAATTATAAATAAATCATTTAAGTGTGGGTGTTTTCCAGCTGAGTAGAAAAAGTGTTACTAATCCCTATCTTTAAGAAAGGTGGTAAGGTGTTGTTCGATAATTATATACCAGTAGTGCTGCTTTCACATTTATCGAAGGTGGCGGAGAAAGTCATATATAATCGCCTGTATGACTCTTTTAGTCATTACACAGACCCATCTCAGCATGGATTTGTTAAAGGCAGGTTAACTGTTACCAATCTGGCAGTTCATTTATCGTCAATTTCCGATGCATTGGACAAAGCAGGTTGATGTGATATATACTGAGTTCTCCAAAGCCTTCGACTCTTTACAACACGAAGCCTTGTTGAGAAAGTTGTCTGCATATGGGGTGTCCGGGAGTATTTTCGATCGGCTTAAGAGCTACTTGACAAAACGAATATGTTTTGTCAAGTCCGAGGGCTTGATCTTTAACCCCTATTAGTCTTCATCTGGCAGAGCTATGTAATTATGGGCCAAATAGCTTGCTTGCTTACAGCATCTAGATGATGGTCGATAGGGACAGGGAAAAGATAAAGATATAACGAAGGAAATACATTTAATCTAGGGTCATCTTATTCGCATGATGCACTCAACAGTGTCTTTATCTGCCACGTGATACCTGTTTTAGCTGTACTCTGGCAGAAAACACCAGGGTTACCAACGTTACTCATCATATCATAATATGTTTTCCTCTTAAAATACAATACGAAATAGAATGAATATGACTACCACTGCCATAAATATCTATTTATCTACCCTGATGAATCTTTCATATAGTTATCCTCCTGTGGGCGGGGGCGGTAGAATAACACCCACGGTATCCCCCTGCCTGTCGTAAGAGGCGACTAGAAGGGGCCCCAGGGTCCCTGAACTTTGTAGCGTGGATTGGCGACTACGGGGCCCTTAGCTGAGTTCTGGTATTGCTTCCACTTACTTGTGCCAGGCTCCTCACTTTCATCCACCCTATCCGACCTCCCTTGGTCAACTCGTGTTCTTTTCTGACCCCGACATTATTAGAGCACTCGAGGCCTAGGGAGTCCATTTTCACGCCCTTCGTGGCCTTTGTCTTCCTCTGGCCGATACCTTCATTTTTCGAAGTGTCGGATCCCTTCAGTTTTTTATCTCTGATTAGTTGTAATAGAGGACGGTTGCCTAGTTGTACTTCTCTTAAAACAATAATCACCACCACCACCACCACCACCTTTTATATAGTGTGTTGTCACTAAGAAGTAGCTCTCATTTTTAATTGAAGTTCACCCATCCATTGTCAATACAACTGCTTCTGCAGACGACATTGCAAGCATAACACAATTCTGCGAAGTGTTTAAAGTTTTCAAAGATTGTACTGAGAATATGAGCAGTGAAAGACTGGTCACTGCGTCAAAAGTTATACTCATAATTCGGTCATTGAAAAGATGGTGTTGCAGATTTGCCACAAGGCAAGCATTTTATTTGCATGTCTGTTGTGCTCACTCCGAAGGACTGTCAGTGTCTTCGTAGGCTATATATCTTTAATGGTGTAATAACACAGTTGACAGGTAGGATGGGACTGGGAGTAAAGGGCGAAATGAATGACGTAGCTAGTCAGAGGAGGGAAGAGAGAGAGTGAGCGAGCGACAGACAAGTCGAACGAGTTGTGAATGATATGAAGTTTTTGAACTGTGAATGATGTGAAGTGTGAGAACTGTGAAGTGTTTGATCTACCAGTTCATTGAAATTGAGTGGTTAGTTCACACTTCATAGGAGTGAAGCGTTCATTTTGAACGACTCATTCACGAGCTACCCATCACTACTTGAAACTATACATAGTCATAGAAGAAGACTGTGATGGAGATTATCTACAAGAGGATCTGAAGAAAATATGGGAGTGGTGTGATAAGTGGTCCCTTAAAGTGAATAAATTCAAGTGTGGTGTCATGTCATTTACTCGGAAATTAACACCTGTATTTTACAGATATAAAATCAGTGAAGGAAGTTTAAATCGTGTAGAGTAGTTTAATGATCTAGGTGTAATTCTTAGTAACAGGAATAGCTTATCCTTTGAGAAGCACATCGATGGTATTATAAAGAAATCTTTCAGACTCCCGGGGTTTGTCAAAAGGAATTGTAAATATTTCAGTAATATTGCATGTGTCAAAACACTCTTTTGTTCCCTGGTGAGACCCTGTCTCGAGTATGGTTGTGAGGTGTGGCCCCCGTATCAGAAAGACCACATGCACCATCTCGAGAGAGTACAGATAAGGTTCATGAAGGGGATTAGTTTCTTATTTCTGGGCATGCCACTCTCTTCAAGCAGGTATGAAGAGTTTTTAAACATTCTTGGAATGAATACACTGGCAACGCGCCGAAAATGTGCGAACGCAATGTTAGCGATTAAAGACTTAAAGAGTAAAGTGGGCTGTCCGGCTATACTGGGGCTGGGGTTGATCCCACTTCATGTTCCAAGCAGACGATCAAGGCAGAAATGTACATTCCACCTGCCCAAATGTAGGACGGTTGCACATGAAAATTCTTGGCTCATGCAACCCCTTAGGACAATAAATCAGCTGGAAGGGTCACTCGACATTTTTCATCACCCTTCCACTGCAAAGTTCTTCTCAAGGATGGAACGTGATAATTTTGTAAATTAAGTGAATAATCTGTAGAAAACATGTGAAGATTTATATTTGTTCGTATATATATGTATATTTGTATGTATATTATTTAATTTACTTGTATTTCATTTAAGTATTTAATTTAATTTTTTATTTCATTTTTTATTTAATTTTCTATTACATCATCTGTAATTGGGACATTCTGTAGGTGATAAATAAATATATTATATTCTATTCTGTTCTTACTCTCCACACTTTACCTTTAATCTTCCCCTTTGATGCTGTTCCTTTTTACATTCCATTTCCCCTTTTAGTAACTTTTTTCTTTGGAAACTTTTCTATCGCCTATTTGTTCCCTATTTCAGTTCCTTTTCTCTTCTTGTAATCCGCACATGCATCATTCCAGGTCTCACCTGCTGTATAGCGTATACCCCTGAAGTTGACTCCATCATATTAGCATTGCAGACATGCACTCTACTGCATCTCATCTGGTTGCGGCTTCTCATACGTTCAGCATTTACTACAAATAAATTCGTTGGATACTTTTCTGCTGGTAGCCGGGTGATGTAACATCGTTTGCTTACCTTATGCCACCGGCTGCACTATGTGCATCTACTGCTGAAATCGGCATCTCCGCTGTGGTGTTCCATAAATTTTCTACGCAATTTGACGAACTTACACTCAACCTTCCCTGTACGATGTTTATTTTAGTGATGGGCAGTTTGAGACGGGGTCTCAAGATTTCTCGAGACTAGCGTAGGCACTGTTTCTCGTGATAAATTTGGAGAGATCTCGAGAGCGTTGACGCCGCACTATATGGCGAGCAGTGTGTCGTAGGCCTACAGGTAGACGGAGGTGAATGTTGTTTGTGCCGAGTATGTGAATAATCATTCGGCCGCTACACGCGGTGGGAGGAATAAACCTGCCTGAGCTCCATGTGCGTGTGTGTAGTGTTCTCAGCGTGTGTTGTATTGAACAGTATAACAGTACTGTAAACAATTCTAATATTTTAAGTTTACTGCAATTCAAGAGATTTCATTGTGTAACTACTCAGAAAACAAGCATGGGAACAAGACTCACACGTAAAAATGCCTTGAAATGTACCTTCAAACGAGATAACAGACCTTCAGCGTGGGAAATTCATGAATGGATCCAACACTTCTTATAACTAAATGCGGGCCAGATAAAAAATATTCAGCTAGACAACCTAGAAAATGCCGCCTTCACTTTTTGAAAGACTGATTTATAACTATCAGGGGACACACAATATTATATTACAGGATGGTCGGATAGGGAAGTTTGAAATCAGTGATGCGGAAACAGTAAAGAAGACGGTTCGATTGTTAAATGTACCACCAGAAGTCCCGATAGAATATTTTAACTCGGTGCTTAATAAATACGACAAAATTTTCGATCACAGGAGAGAAAAATGGTCTCAGCAATATTCCTTCAGAGTGCATTATGGTATACGTGCTTTAAGAATGGGAATTAAAATATATATTCCGTCCTTCATTTATATTGAAGGATACCGTGCGCAAATTATTTATGATCGACAATTGCGTACATATCTAGCCTGTAATTCCACAACTCATTTGTGACCAGAATGTCCCTTACCTCAGACTAGGTTATCCGATAGAAGGGCTGTAAACACTTCAGCTGATACAGGTGACTCAGGTGGGTTAGCTATTAGTCAACCAGACCCTGCTCCAATGACCTTGCCTGACAACACAGCGACACCAACTCAGCGCGTCGAAGTGTGGAACGTAAACAACCCACAAGTTCGTACCATTGATCCCACAGAGTTTCCTACTCTTCAAGAAACTACGACTAAAATAATGAAAATAGGCAGTCGCGTATCCCATTCACAAAATTCCTTTTTGCCATCTACAAACGAATTCACTGGTGACCATGCACTTTCTTCCCAGAATACCGATATTTTCATGCCATCCTCTAAGCAAGATATGCGAATATCGCAATTACTTGTAGATACGGAATCAACTTCTGATCCTCTTCACTCTAGTGATGGTATCAATCAAAGCAACAATCTTCCTGCACGCACTCCTACCACACCCATATCCCAAGGGAATAATATACGTATTTCGGACCTGATGGACACTGATCAAGTAGTAGAACAGCAAGACAGTATTATAACACAGCCCCACCAAAGCAAGCATAACTTAACTTCACAACAGGTACAACGTGAGGCGGTCTCCCACGAAGAGAGACCAGAGTTGATAGTGACAAGTAGTAAAAATCCTCGCTTGCGTACGCCTCGGAAAAGTATTGAGTGGGAGGAAGACCACCTTAAGTCACATAAATAATAGTTTCGGGTGAAGGTCATTTTTACAGTCGAACGAAATGTTTATCAATGTCATGTCTCTATCGTTACTCTGTCTTCTCATTATGCCCTCAGTTCTAGCGACCTTCGCCACTCTTAACATAAACGGAGTGAGAAGTGACACAACTTTGAATCTATTAGGACGTTTCTTAAAGGAATATAATATTGATATTATTTTATTAAAAGAAGTGAACATTAGTCATTTAGGCTATTTATTTAATTATGATTATGTAGAAAACATGGGTGATAGTGCTCGAGGTACTGCTATTGTGTATAGGAAAGAGATTAACCTAACGGACATTACAAGAATATTATCCATCCATCTTGTTCCCTGCTTAAACAGGAACGGCACTCATTTTTTCACTCAGGACATTGTACCACATATGGCGACACCGAATACTGATGGGCGACTTCAATTGCATTTTACACCCAGGTGACTCAACAGGAGTTTTTAAATTCTGCCTAGGAATGCAAATGCTAGTGTAAAGAATGCAGTTAGCTGATATATGGGAGACACTTTATGCTCCTCGTTTTGAACATACATTTTGCCGCGGTGATACAAAATCTAGGATAGATAGAGAGTATATCCCTGCAACAAAGGCAAATATTCTAGAGTACTGCAGAGTCGTACCAGTTGCTTTCACTGATCATCATAGCGTAAAATTCACGTTAAAATTTGCCAGATTACCAGTTTCTCAGCCAGGAAGGGGGATTTGGGAAATTAATTAACATATTTTGAGGAGTGAGGAAGATGTTCTGCGATTTAGTGTTACGTATTATCAGTGCAAAATCAGTCTTTCGCGTTATATGAATGTTATGGACTAGTGGATGGAGAAATTGAAACCGGCCATGAAATCAGTTGCAAGGAACATAGATTATGAACACCGGCTGGAACTTCATTGTAGTCTAGAATTCTATGACCGGGTAATGTACGATTTACATTCTAACGAAAAACTTAGAGAAAATGTGTCTAATAACTTAAAACCAATTAAACAGACAATATTACGACTAAAGGAACAAAATTTACGTCTTCAGCAACACGTTAAAATATCTTCCCTCTCGTAAAAGGAAAGGATATCTTTACACCACATAACAAAGGTGCGTAAATCTGAGGATCGACAATATATACACCAATGGATAGACTCTGAACGGAAAATTCTTAACTCCAAAGATGAGTTACTACGCGAGGGTGAAAATTAATTCCACGAAATGTTTGTAGCTGATGACTTGTCTGACATAGGCTTAGGTGTGGAAAACATGCTTTCCCTTGTAGAAACATACGTTGATGAAGAAGATCGTTCCGTCTTTACGAGATCCATCACCAAAGAGGAATTAGGAGAGGCTCTCAAGAAAGCTGCTCCTAATAAGACGCCCGGAATCAATGGTTTCCCTTATGAACGGTACAAACGCTTCTGGTCTATGATTGCAGATGACCTTTACCCTATTTCTTAACTTCGCATTCCGTGAAGGATTTATGCCCGCATTTACAGAAGGTATTATTATGATGATTTCGAAGGTAGTAAGCTACCGATATGTGTCGGATTATAGACCATTAAAGATCCTGAATACTGATAATAAATTATTTGGTAAAGTGATAACTAATAGAACAAAACAGATTATTCCTACACTGATTGGTACTGAGCAAACGTGTGGGATTCCAGGTAGGACTATTAGGCATAATTTGTTGCCAGTCCGTGACTTAACTCTTTATTATTCTGTTTTTCCTGAAGAGCCTGCTGCAATTGCAAACAGATTTTAGTAAAGCCTTTGACAGGATTTTGCACAATTATCTTTGGAGAATCCTACGTCATCTTCGGTTTCCTGAACAACTTGTAACGGTGAAGCGCATATACCTTTCGGCTACATCATGGCTGCTGATCAATGGCCATTTGTCACGTCGAATTCAATTTAATATGTCTGTACGTCAAGGATGTCCACTGTCAATGTTGCTCTTTATATTAACCATGGAACCACTTATTCGGAGACTGGGCAGCACCCTGAATGGCCTTCGTTTAAACACTGAACACTTTACGTTGCCTGCTTAAGCAAATGATTTGACGTTACTCCTTACCGATGGCGATAACCTATCAGACGTGCGTCGCTTGCTGGTGCAATTTTCAACTGCGTCAGGGGCAAAGGTAAACTTTGAAAAGTTTTCCATGCTCCTACTCGCATCTGAGTGGCGCACTATTCCTGCAGAAGAGACCTGTATTCCTCCGACAAACAAGTGCAAAATCCCAGGTATCGCTTTCTGCAAGAACATACTCGATACAATAGAACTAAATCCAAATGCTCTATTCGCTTCCAGTTTGCAGAAAATTTCGCACGAAAGCTAAATTTATTTCAAAAAAGTTGGTTTATTAACACATACGCCCTATCAAAAATATGGTACATCGCACAAATACTACCTGCTCGCATATTATCTGTCAACGCATAGAAATGTCAGCTGGCTACTATCTTTGGAAAGGCTTTCGGTCCAGAGTGGGAAAAGAGCAGTCAAACTTAAAAGAACATCTTGGCGGACTGGGACTGTATGCAGTTGAACTGAAATATAGTTCCCTCTTCGTCAAACACGCCATAAGTGCAATGCATATGAGGGGAGAATCCTTCGATTGTAAATTCAGTCAACTAAGAGAAGGGCCCAATTTCCGAAGAACCCGTGAATTCAAATATTGTCACAAGGGAGCACTAACAATTATTGAACAGCTTCCGCGTAACCAAGTCTTAGACGGCTTCTTTGATCAACTTAAACATCTCTACAACTTCCTGCTTCAAAATAGAAACTTCGAGCGGAACATTCAACTTAAACACCTCACCAGTAAATGCAAAATGATCTGAAAAAACACATGCAATCAATGGTTACCCATAGAAAGGCGCGTGTCGGTATACTGCTGTCTAAATGAGATCAGCCCTACTGCTGAAAAACCGAAAAGACATGAGCAGCTAGTGGATGACACATGCTTTCAATTTGATTCTACAGACACTTTGGCTCACCGGATTACTACCTACCTAAATGCTGCTGTCATATGGAAATGCTCATTGAAAGTTATCAAAAAACACAGGGTACAGAGTCTGATAATTCTCCCTAGCAAGAGATTCTGAAATTTGACGTTCCACAACGATCGGACAAGGAAAGGAAGGCAGTTCTATGGTTTCTAGCCTGTGCCATTCATTATAACAATTTCTGGCTATAAGCAACCAATGTTCCTCACAATCACTGTCTTTCTGGATCATCTGAGGAAGGAACGATGGAGACTCTCCCGACATGGACAGTTTGATGCAGCCTTTGGTCGCCATCTATACCACTTTTGATCTTCATGAACATAATGGATGTCCTGCAGTCGTGGTACATTTGGAACATTTGTTTCAGTGGATAACTAGAATGTTAGAGACTTAGAAATTCACATTAGTGAGGGAACATTCCAGATATCAGGTGAACAAATTCGTCAGAAAATGTGTCCTTCTTTTTCCACCGAACTGTATGGCATACTTGTTAATTATGAGTGTTTTAGATACGTATGTACGTTTTTGTTCCCAAGATATTTGGTTGAAATTATGTTCATACATATCTAATCCAATTATATAGTGTGCCAATTCATTGTCATCAATTGACACGTTGGAACTAAAACGGGCGCAGTTGTCACGAAACGAATAGATATGGCACATAAATTCAATCATCGATATCGAGAAAGTAATATATATAGCATAACCGAAGCAAGAAATATCAAGGTGGTGGTGAAAAAAATAAATAAAGTAAAGCCTAAGATTGTTATATCATTATTACTGCTACTTCTTGTAAAAGACTGAAAACTAGAAGAAGCAAGATACTGTTCGAGGCAAAATAAACATATAATACCAACAACTGACTGAGATTTGAAGAGAATCGGTACACCATTTGGGAGAAGAAGATCAGAAATACAGAGTGTTACGCTGAAAGGCCCAAATACACGCCAATATATCAAAGAGGCATATTGAGAAGAAGATTGCGGGAATGATTACGTCACAAATCCCGAACAGCAGCAGATAAAATTCATAGCTGACCAGAAAGAAATATTTTAAGTCACGGCGATTAGTATCAATATATCAAATAGAAATCGTAACAGATAATTGAAATTTAGCCAGACATAGTTGTAATCTAGAAGAAAAATCAGTGTTGAAACTTAAAGAAACGCTACATTTGACACCAATATTAATGTTAGAAGGCAGTGAAGTTTCTAAGATGACGAAACTGATTCTGTTTATTTGCATTTTTGTTGCATTTGCGCAAGAGATGACCGTCAACATGAGCTAAGGAGACCATGGCCCGATGTCAGGGGAAGGCTTGCCTGAGATGACAGAGACGGAAGCATCATCTGTCCCACATCATCCCAGAGACCAGGAGGATGTAGCAGCCAAATCTAAATCACATATGTACCATATATAATATATATTGGTGTTCTGTGTGTACCAGTACATCTAATTCCAACGTCATGGAGCCGAGGGAAAAAGATAAGGCATATACGTCAATGCGGTAAGTAGAGTAAAATTCTTTTGAATGAAATGTTATTTTCTTATGTGATAAATAGATAGTGAAGCGGCGAGATCTTCGAATTAGCTCATCAATAGTGGATTTTCGTGAGATAACATACACATGTGACAACGAAAAGGGATGATAGGTAGTGATCTAAAAAAACAAATCTTTGGCTAGGATGTGAATGTGATATGATATATATAACCTGTAAATGCGTTCGTAATGTTTCATAACATAGAGAAGAGTTTAGCATATGTGAATTATAAGAGTTATGTCGACGTAATGGTTAATGTGATGAATAAGTTAGGGTTAGTATTTTATAAAATGGAAGTAATTCAGTGCCATGTGTAGGTTATAGTTGAATTATGAGAAGATATATGAATAATATGAAATGAGACAGAAGTGGACTAATAAGAAATGGAAACAAACAGATAGATGCGTCAGACCAACGTGTACATGAAGGTAGTTGATATGAAGGAAGAATATGATAATGAGGTGTGAAGCAGAGGATATCTATGAAAAATGTGTGAAGAAGAAGAATGATGGTGATAGTTATTATTTCGTCGATAAAGAAGATAATGATTTATGGTAGTGGTTATAATGATAAGATTGACGCAACATCAGGTTAATGGTATATATTTAATTCCATGATGAGTGATAATTCTTAGATATTCCATAGCCAACATTGAATATGAGTTGCATAGCTCACATATAAAAGGTAGGCGCGTATAAGTCGTCGAAATAAATCCATATAAGGAAAGTTGAGTAAAATATTAACCAAAATTAACCCAATTTTCTACCATAGTCACGTAGAGTCTTCTTAAATGATATACAACACCTATTTTCATAAATAGCGATGAGTGATGTGTTGTAATGTATTAATGACCTGTTAACATGTTTCATGTGATATATTTATACAGTTGACCTAAGTTGTAGAATTTATGGGAGGGATGATATACACATGACCTGTTGATAATGATGATAGACGATAATTTTGAAGAGTGCACATGTAGTAAATAACATCGCTTATCTTTTTCCTGACGTATACATATATTAAAAACTGATGTGATTGATATCTTCGATATTATCGATATTTTTGATATTGATATGATGAAAATGTGAAGACATGAATATTTAAGATTAGGATATTTAATTCAAGACAACGGATTGATGCTCAATAAATTTTTCCAAATAGATCTGTAAATTTTGCATAAGAAATGTTCCTCCATTCAAAACCTATGATTAAATTCCTTGGGTGCATTGCGCATATCTGCAGACGCGGTTAATACTTAAATTTACCTTTGTAAATATCTTTTTGAATTTTGATTTGTTCCTTCTGTTATCAGTTTTGCTTTGTTTCCTTTTTATTAAACTAAATGTAGTGTATTCCAGGGGCACTTACATTCTACGTTTTCTTTCTTTGCAAAAGCCTACGTTCCATTACCTCTATTATTATTATTATTATTATTATTATTATTATTATTATTATTATTATTATTATTATTATTTTATTTGTAATCGAGCAGTTAAACGGTTACAGGCACAGAGAACGCTGATGGTATACTCTGAAGCTTAGGCTCATAGTTACTGGGACGTGGCACAGATGGCAGCACTGGAGAATCGGTCTAGAGAGCATTGCCCATCACTACCCTGTCGAAAGAATTAGAGCAAGCTCGGCCAGTTTAGATTACACTTTCCACTCTTGCGTAATGGTGGGGTGCATATGCAGCAACGAGCATTTTACCCGTCTGCTATTCGAATAATGCACGCCTCTAGTATCCAAGTAGATATACATCCTATCTACAGTTATTCACAACTTATACGGGGTTATTCAGCTAAGATGTCCCCCGCAAATAAGTCGTGAACAGTTCAAGATACTGACATTCTGTCTTCACTTTCGTTTTAATGATATTAAGGCGTTCATATCTGAACATGCTCCACTTTTCCAAGCTTTTGAGAAAATTGTTCGGCACACGCGTTTCCAAATGGGAAATTTATTTATTTCACGCAATAACTGCTGATATACTATCAATCTTACGTCGTAGTTACTGGAACGACGCACAGATCGCAGAGCAGGAGAACCAGCCTCGAGATTCTCGTGAGAGTCTGAAGTCAGTCTCGAGTGAGAGCATTGTCCATCACTAGTTTATTTACTTCACTATCTACTCCGTTCATCGTCATCATCAACTCTCTAATGCCTGGCTGCCTGCCTGCCTGCCTGCCTGCCTGCCTGCCTGCCTGCCTGATCTCGCTGTAAATGTTACGTCACTTTGTCACATGTCTCACTTTAATTACCTCATTCAGCTCTCGAACATTCTCGTCCTCTCTATGCCCTGCGTTTGTATGTATAAATTCGGTGTAGTTGGAATGAAAAGCTGTGTGTGTCATCGGCTATCTTTGTCTGGAGACCTCCTGGGGTGGAGCTAAGAGTCTCCTTGGCTAATATTTCTCGCCATCTATGCTCCAATATTCAGTCACCATGCCAAGCAGAACAAAGGAATGTAAAAACAATACTAACTGATCCTTCGAGCTGAAACGACTTCCTTGAGGAATTTAAGAAATGCCTTATTCCCCTCAAAACCATCCCACTCCCAGGAAAGAACCTATCGGTCATGCTTCCAAAACTATACACATACCCGCAGGCATAGCATTGTACAGGTAAATATTTTTACAGCTGTGCAAAACATTTTATTCCACATGAGCAAATCTACTTTAATGTATCACTCACGACCTTGATGTCTCGTTTTAACTCGATCTCCAATTATTGTTATTCTTGATTTTTAATCTACTATAGTCGTCTGAAATACTCGTTACTAGAAGATGACACACCTTGCAATATCTCGTGACAGTGCAATGAATGAAGCACAACTAATCCGTCCTAAAATATATCCCACAAATCTTCATGAAATTCACAAGTTAAATGATCTTTTAAAATGCCTCATTTATCCGTGAGGGCAATAAATTTTTATACTATTTATTTTTAAAGATTATACTGGGATGGTAACATTTCAGAAGACAAACTACTTATAGTCTACTCACCTGGGTAAGAATGAAGTAAGAATATGTTTCAAAACTACAAAAATCTAATAGAACTAAAATTCTACTGAAGAAAAGCATTAAATTTTCGAAATAGATGGACCGATAATATTGATAAAGTTACTAATTTTAATTATAACACTCCATTCCCGTTTGCGGTCTGCTAGGTTCCATGCTCTTTCATGTTCCTCCTGACGATACTGGCGGCGCTTGTATGCTTAATGTAACATGTTTGCAGTTGGCGATGAATTCCTCGCTGATTGAAGTGATCTTTTTGGAAATACGATGAAATTATTAAGGCTGGTACAATCGTTCAGGCCTTCGTCTGTCGTCGTCCTCCTCCAGATGATTTTACTGCAAGCTGAAAATGACAAACGAATATTACGACAAGTTCGTGCAAGACTACAAAAATCTTTCACACCTCAAGCGAAACTTAACTTGGCGCTCTCTACGAAGAATAGTTTGAGAATATTTGGAATATAGGGAAGGTTCGGACGATTCAACTAGGGTTAAGGAGATTCCTTGCTTGTTCATGTTCCTCCTTTCGATGCTGGCGGCGCTTGCATGCTTAGTGTGACCTGTTTGCAGTTGGCGATGAATTCTTCGCTGATTGAAATGTTCTTCTTGGAAATAAGATGACATTATTAAGGCTGGTACACTCGGTCAGTCCTTGGTATGTCATCCTCCTCCAGGTGATTTTAGTGTAAGCTAAAACTGACAAATGTGAATTGCGACAAGTTCGTTCCAGACCAGAATAATTATTTCACGTCTCAAGCGAAACTTGACTCTCTCCACGAGGAATAGTTTGAGAATATTTGGGATGTAAGGAAGGTTCAGACGGTTCCACTGAGGTTAAATATCCCTTGGTCTGAAGGCGTAGCACTTAGACACATTACGACTAGAGTTTCCACTACACAACTGCTTCACATAATTGGTTCTCTTTGCTTCAGAAAATGTTCCAAAATCTCGCACATTCGGTAGACACAAATTTAGCCTTCAGCGATGAAAAGCATATCACGTGACCTCGCACACACTCTTGCTGCTGAGGATGGAACGAAAAATAAAACATGACGACTTGAGCTCGCCACTAATATCTTCAAAATAACACATAATGTAGGGATGATACCGACTATTAGAAAACAGTGGTATGAGCAATGAACGTTCTAAAACAATGAGTGCTGCGCGAGGTCATTGACTCCTGACGTCACGCCCACATGCTACTGCATACAAACAAGGCCACGTGCACGTGACAGGTCTCAGCTATCATCCTGACTTGCCCGAACGTCACTTTTGACCACGTTCTCGTGTTTTGGCGCACTACTTAAATAAGAGAACGTGGCTAACCTCACTGCTGCCATCTTGACAGGTCCTAACCTCGAACACTTGTTTTGGTGCGGAATTTTGAACGACCCTAACCTCATTGCTGTCATCTTGACAGGTCCTAACCACGTGCACTTGTTTGGCGCGGATTTTGAACAAGTGTGCGTGGCTAACATCACTGCTGCCATCTTGACAGGCCCTAACCTCGTACACTTATTTCGGTGTGGAATTTTGAATGACCCTAACCTCACTGCTGTCATCTTGATAGGTTCTAACCACGTGCACTTGTTTGGCGCGGATTTTTTATAAGTGCGCATGGCTAACCTCTCTACTGTCATCTTAACAGGTCCTAACCACGTGCTCGTGTTGAGCGCGGAACCTAAACTCACAGATGTTATCATGACGGGACTTAAACAGGTGCAGGCGCGGAATTTTGAAAAGGAGAACGTGGCTAACCTCACTGCTGCCATCTTGACAGGTTCTAACCACGTGCTTTTGACAAGTGTGTGGAGCAGAATTTTGAACGATCCCTAACCTCACTGCCGTCATCTTGACAGGACTTAGCCTCGTGCATTTTTGACAAGTGTGTGGCGCAGAATTTTGAAAAATAGGAACGACCCTAACCTCACTGCTGTTATCTTGACAGGACAGCCACGTGCTTTTTGAGAGGTATGAGATGTGGAATTCTGAAAAAGAGAACGATCCTAATATCACAACTGTTACCTTGACGGGACTTAGCCACGTTCACTGGGGCATAACTACACATAAACTAGTTTAACGGCTAGATGCCCTTCCCATTGCCATATTGCCAGATCCCATTCTTGACACCAACTTGGAAGGCCGTAACCTCACAGGTTACTATTTTAAGGCTAGATGCCCTTCCCGACACTATCTTGGAGGGGCCTAACCTTACATGGTCGTATTTAAGGCTAGGTGCCCTTCTCGACACCATCTTTCCGGATACCACTTCCCTGATATTATCTTGGAGCGGCCTAACCTCAGAGGACCCTAGTTTTATGGCTAGCTGCCCTTCTCGTCATGCCCCTTCCCGACACCATCTTAGAGGTGTCTAACCCCAGAGGACCCTAGTTTTAATGCTAACTGCCCTTCTCGACATGCCCCTTCCCGACACCATCTTTCCAGATCACCTTTTCCGACGCACCTACCCTTGATGCCATTTTGTTTTATGCTTTACGTCTCCATCCGACAGACTACTTAGTTGTGCAGTCTGCATAAGGCTTTACGTCACTATCAGACAGGCTATTGGACCTGGCACTGTCTCCATCCGACGGACAAATAACGTGACGTCACAGCGTGACTTGCCTGCTCTTTATGAAGAAGACTTAACATGACGACAGGGCTCAGGCAAACCGTGCAGCTTCTATCCTGTTACAGAGAACCGGAAATGCTTTGTGCTGTCCTCATCTACCAACAGCAATTTTGTGTTTAGAACATATATAGTCTGTTGTTATCTTACCTTACTCATAATTTTCAAATATATATATTTACTAGCTGGTGTACCCGTGTTTCGCTACGTAATTCTACATTGTATACAGAAGTGTAGGTTAGATAGAATACACGTTATGAGCAGGACAGAATTAAAATGCATAGCTCTTAACGTTACGCTGGAAACGCGACAGAGAAATCACCAAACGTCTTTTCTCATATGAAGACTGCGTTAGACAATCTTTATTGCCTACCATCAGTCACAATCAGGTTGGGGAATTGCATTATAATGGCAGACACTCACTCTCCACCTGCCTTTTTACATCCTCAGAAAGACTGTCTTAGTGGGTTTCCCAACTGAAATGAACATACGTCATTACAATGACGTCAGTAGGA
The DNA here is from genome assembly GCF_040414725.1 of Anabrus simplex. Taxonomy (NCBI): domain Eukaryota; kingdom Metazoa; phylum Arthropoda; class Insecta; order Orthoptera; family Tettigoniidae; genus Anabrus; species Anabrus simplex. Next base: position 963,727,625 of record NC_090265.1, on the reverse strand, counting down.
ATGGCGCGAGTAAAAGCAATGATTTCACATGAAATACTCGATCAAATGAAAAACCACACATTTTCTCACTTTTAACGAACAGTACTACGCTGCCGATCTAACAGTCCAAAGTTCCAGAGCTGGAATGACCACGCCGCAGACAGCCGTGATCCGTGAGCACTCTTAGACTCTTTTCGGAAAAGGGGTCGAACAGTGGATAGTCCCAGGGCAAAAACTATACCCTTTTACTAATCTGTGTCCTAGGAGTACCCGATGAGACGGAAAATCTCAATTCAGTACACTGGCGGCGGAAAATCTATCTGACTTTTTTACTCTGAGCCAGATGAGAAACCCCTTATTCACTGCTAATTTTGAATAAAAATGAATGTAGAATTTAATACAAGTGAAGAGGAAGACGTTCTTTTTAATAAAAGGCTCTTTTCAGGGTTGAATTTTGTGTTACTTAATGAATAGTGGTGCTATGATCTATATACTATATATAAAATAAGAGTTTTTATCTGTGCATTGCTCCGAATTTGAAAAGAATGGTATTTCTGTATCGGTCATGTGCATAGCAACAAGGAAATGCACTTTTTAATTTTCCGTAATGTCTGTCTGTCTGTCTGTCTGTCTGTCCGTACTTCGTATGCATGTATGTATGTATGTATGTACGTACGTACGTACGTACGTACGTATGTATGTATGTATGTATGTATGTATGTATGTATGTATGTATGTATGTATGTACACGCATCACTAGAAAATGGCTGAAGAGAATGTAACGAAATTCGGTATGTGAAGTCGGGGGATGAGCCACTACAATCTAGGCTATAAATCATTTTACCCACGCTAAGTGAAATGGTAGTTTAGGGGAAGGCGCTTAAAATTTAATTTTTAAATACCTATGTTATTGGTCCTATCGAAAAGCACTGTATAACAAAAGTTATAGAGAATACAATGTCCGATCATTTATGTTTTATTCAGTTTTATCGTACCGACTATGATAAGAATGGTGTTTCAGAGTCGGAAGAAAACTAAATGTGAAGGCCTACAACATTGAAAGCGCATAACATGGATCAACAATAACATTACATTGCCCACTGTTTGTGGTGATGTTCTTTGTCTCTTATGCTGCCGCTCAACTCCGAAGATGAGATTACCCTGATGCGTACCGAGTATAACAGCCTGACTGAATATTGGCGGGTAATAGCTGGGAAGTTAGAAATCTTTGTTCTTTAGCATGTCATTCCTCTGGTTCATACATTTTCTGATATCGTACCTCTGGTAGGTAACACACTGGTTATCATAGTATTCCAGCTATTCGATCCCCCCTCTGACGCGCTGTTTTGAAAGAGCAGTGTGCACTCTTAAGGCAGAGGCTCACTTAGTAGTACTTGTTGTTGTAGTAGTAGTAGTAATAGTACGACCTGATCTAGAATTACAATGTAGGCATATTCCAAATTATAGCACCACAATTCACTAAATAACTCAAAATTCAAAGGGTCTAACATCGAGGTCATCGACCCTATTTTCATTATTAGCGTTGTATTAATCTGTATGCCTCTTTTCATACATGCTTTTTTAATAATATATTTCATTGAAATCTTTAATCACATTATTATATCTACTAGGAAAAAGCTTCATATGTGTGCTACTTATAGAAAATGATGTTATGATTAATATCTCATATAGGAGACTGTGGCCCAGGTAGCAGATTCCCTATCAGTTGTTTACATAGACATCTTGTAAATGATTTCGAAGAAATTGGAAACTATTCCATTCCGGATTTCCCCTTCCCATGAATGGATATTTACCCCGATTAGTTCTTTACATTTACAGTAGGCCTACCTTTATCTCCATAAAGTTAAACATTAGAATGAAATGCATTATCAATAAATGGAAGCATGTGGAACTGAACGAGGTCACAGAGCTAGTTGCAAATCGAGTATCGTGGAGATACTTAATTAATTCACAGATAGAATGCTCAAAGGCAATATGTCCGTAAGGAAAAGGTGTGTGTGTGTGTGTACGTATACGGAAGCGCGTAAAAGAGAATTAAGAACAACGGCAGGGAAAGAAAATAAATTTTTAAATGCAAATTAGAAATACGATGAAAACCTGCGTACCTTCTATTACGGAGTGAGCGACTTGACCAATCTATTACGATAATACTTTCCAAAAACGCTGCCTTACACGATAGATTATAACTGTAGTAAGATAATAGAATCTCAAGATTTTAATCCAATTAGGTATTGATTTTGAAGCTCATAGATTAAAATCACAAAAGCTTGACATAAATCGTTGTCCATAACTCTTAAGACTCTCCTTATTAGGCTTTTTGGTGATAATCAGCAGATACAAGCACAGGAAAATAAGACCATCGAAATGAGCTTCATACATCTGACGATATATAGCACCACATTCGAAAGCGAGAAGTCGCTGAAAAGCAGTCTCGCCAACTCCCGTATATCGTGTCTAACTCCGGGTAGCTACCTGGCGCTTGCACAGAGGTGGTTGCACGCAAGCCAAAGTACCAAATGATTTACACCCCCAAGTAGTTTACCTCCCGGGCAGCTGCCAGCCACTTTACCAGCAGATGGTCGAATCGGCCTTTAGTCAGATTTGTGGTCTGGAGGAGGGATTATTAGAACCATTATGGGAGGTCAATTGAGAGAATCTCTTAACATGTTGTTTAGATCCACATAAATAGCATGCGGCATTAGGATTTAACTTGCGGATAGTATTCCTCTTTATTAAGGGACAAGTATTCCTGAGATGATCCTTAGATCCACAAACATAATATTTCCTTCAGTAGTAGGCACAACAGGTTTACTGGGAACTGAACTACTGCTGGGGGGAAATAGTGGTGGGATGTCAGCGGAACGATTTGTCATCATACCTGATACTCTCTGCATCAACACATGCAGCTTCAAGTTGAACAACATTTTGAGGGTTAGAAATAAAAAATCCATAAAACGTATATGATGGAGAGGTACCACGTACAATATTATCTACCATCCGTTCTTCTGGCATAAACACCTAAAAGACCATGGAAAAATTTAATATCTCACACATATGATGACAATTTCTCATTTAAAGATCGTGGTCTATCACAACAACGTTGAATTAATGGCCTTCTGGCACGATTACTGATATACTTCTTAAGGATCACTTCATGAAAATCATTCATGGGACAACATTGAGATATAACATTTGATATCTGATCTTTTAAGACACATATTGTATGTGGAAACAAGACCCTAAAACTGTTGGAAGAGTTCAAATTAAATACTTTAGCAGACTCTAACAGTTCCACAAAAATTCTTAGGAAACGGACAGTGTCTTCTACTGATTCTACAGTAAAATCAGAATTATTTTCAAATAAGTCGGTAACCGAAGTTGGGATAGCGTGTAGTTTCATTAGGGCATGCTCATCTAAAGAAATAACACAGTCCTTGGCTTCTGTTTTACAAACACAATGGTCTGGAGACAATGAAACAGAATTACTTTCCTCATCACACTGACTTATCTGGTCACGCCAGTGTTCTGAACAAGTGATAGATAAATTTTGCAACTTCACATTCATAGTTAACATATCAATATCACACGATAGTGTAGTAACCTCACATAAAAGCATAGAACACTTTTCTAGGTAATTGGGGTTGAGTTTCAATTTCAAGAGATCCTTCGCTCTATTCAGGTAATGTGATGTACGAGCTTTTAATTTTTTCAGTTGACTAACAGATTGGTTACTATACTCTAAGCAACAAATAAATCACCTAATTTCATTTACAGCATCAGCAATAAAGGAGGTCGATCTACTCACCTCTCCCTCAGAGAGATCGGGGATAACAACAGGTACCTGCATCGAGTCCTTTAGTAACGCAATATCTCCCTGGTTAGTGCCCGTAGATTGTAAATTACGAATGGATAATTCATAACAGCGCTCGGTATTCCTCAGCAGGCAAGGTTCAGGGATCAAGCATGAACTCATAGCCATATTTACATTTAAGAGAAAGAAAAAAGTACAAGTATGAGACAAGTTATCTTAGCCTTACAATAAAAATGTAACACTACCTAATGGTCTCACTTCACAATTCATGGACAAGGAGCTGATAACATGAACATTTAAGGCAACGGCAGTGGCATCAAAATAGTAGCACAATGTAAGAAATGAAACAACCACGCTCTGCTACCAAAAATTACTGTTACAAAAAAATATACATACCAATGAAATAATTATCGTGGAAGGGAGAAGACCACTCCAAATTGTAGATCATTCAAAGGCCGGAAACTAGTACTTACGACATGCTTTAATCCTCCTTGCCATGTCATATGAAATGAGGCATACCATTAAACTGAAAAGGTTTTAATAAATGTAATCATAATTACAGATAATAATAAAATCATACAGAGGCAAATGAAGAAATTGAGTAAGTTAATGTCTTGGCAATTAAATTAATATCTGTAGAAATAATAAAATCTGTAGCTTGAAATATTTTTAGATTAAGAGAATAATCCAAAGGTGAGGTAGCTCAATATTACCTTAACTTTGACTATAACAACTTGTTATTATTATGGGTTAGTGTACCTTATCCGAAACCTCAGGATCGCAACACGCCTTGGTTAAATATGGAAGACATATATAAATAAATCTTGCTTCTTGAACATGCACAATCAACTGGCAAATAATAATAGACTAACATAAATAAATCAACAAATAGGATCCACATTTTACTGACTAGCTAGCAGTATAAATTATATGGTCATCAGTCAACCATTCCATCCATCAGTAATATTCGAAAACAGTCATCTTTTTTCAACAACAGAGAGGGTAAAAAACAAATCATCATCAAATAAGCCATAATAATAGGCAAGGCAAATAGCATAGAGGAAACTAGCCTCACGGCCACTAATAATTTTGAAGTTTCGTTTACATTACAGAAGAATGCGTCGAAATGTTGTTATAAATGTTTAGGCCTACTCTCACAATTACGACGATCGCACAATACTTTGAATAAACCTTAACCAAGGATTACATTTACAGTATAGTTTTTAAATCATCTTAGAAAAGATGTTTATGGAGTCAAGGTTCTCATTTTAGCAGTAGTTAAGGATCCGAATAGAATAATTATGAATTACATGTGTAGTTTATCTGCCAACTGGATGGCCACCAGAACCAGTTTCACACGTAATTTTGACTCACATCACACTAAAAGGTTATATATTTACCTTGAGGTTCAGACTACAATACTGCTTAATCACAAATCATAGAATTAAACTAGGTTACCACATGGGCACACGAAAATTGATTTTCCGTAAAAAAATTAAACTAGAAAATCAAATAACTGCGGCTAGCGCCGACTTAAAGAAAAAAATTCTTGTCAATCACGAAACTGATGGTGGTTTCTATCCCGGATCAAATTGCAGCGTTCCAGACATTCTTTTTTGCCACAAACACCAATTTGCATCCGACCCTACTTCCATCTCGACCGTGACTACAAAGGCCGTTATTCACTTGTCCAGTTCAGCTATTTGCTTCATTGTCGCAGTTCAGACTGGCAGCAGCCAGGAGCGGGAACGACCGGATGAGGCTTCTTTAACGAGCTACGCCAACAGGCGGTGTTGCGACGCATACTAGCTTAAATCCATTATGTGGTGCCAATTTCAAATCACTTGCAAAAGGAGTCCATGTTCCTTAATAATGTAATGTAGGGGTTAGATACTGAAATAAATCCGAAAACCAGCGATTTAGCTATATATCTACACCCTTGAAACATCGCCACGTTATCAGCCGTAAAGATAGTTTTACGTGGTTTCGCATTTTCTCACCAGACAAATATGTTGGGTCTGTACCTTAATTTAAGTCTACAGCTACTTCCTTTCTTCTCCTCGGTTCGCGTGAAGCAATTTTCTAAATAATAATAGCATGTAACATCTGGAGAGGCCTGGTGCATGTAGTTTTGATTTGACACCCCTAGGCGACCTGCGCGTCGTGATGTGGATGACCCGGGACCTCTGTGTCTAAAGGCCACGTCGTACTCCTCGTTCGCAGCTGCTAATGGAAGGCTACGACGGTGCGACGTAAAGCAACTAATAATAATAATAATAATAATAATAATAATAATAATAATAATAATAATAATAATAATAATAATAATAATAATAATAATAGCATGCAGCCTCTGCAGATCGAACCCAGGATCCTCTGAACCGAAGGCCTCAACACTGACTCTTCAGCTACGAGTTGAATAATAATAATAATAATAATAATAATAATAATAATAATAATAATAATAATAATAATAATAATAATAATAATAATAGCTGGACAGGATGGCTTTGACGGTTGTGGTGCAGGCCTTCCGACCGCAATTTGTCAGGTTCGTTCCTGGCTCAGTCCCGTGGAATGTAAATGTGGTCAAATACATCAGCCTTGTGTCGATAGATTCAGTAGCATATAAAAGAACACCTGCGGGCCAATATTCCGACACTTCGGCGTCTCTGACAACCGTCAAATGGAGTTAGTGCGACGATAGGCCAATCACATTATTAAATAACTCAGAGTAATTCAAATCTCCGACTCGGCGGCGAATCGAAACCGGGATCCTCTGAACCGAAGGGCTCAACTCTGTCTATTCAGCCGAGGACGGAGCTGGCACAATTCTTATCTTCGCTGTTAGATGAGGCTTCATTCTATTTCGAACCTGGCTATGTGACTAGAAAAAGGCTGTAGATTTTTATTTTTACATCGAACATGTAAAGCAGTTTTTCCGCTGACTGGATGGCTCTAACGGTTGTGATGCAGGTCTTCCGACCGCATGTTGTCAGGTTCGAACCTGGCCCAGTCCCGTGGAATGTAAATGTGGTCAAATAAATCAGTCTTGTGTCGATAGATTCACTGGTATATAAAAGAACTCCTGCGGGACAATATTCCGAAAGCTCGACGCCTTTGATAACCGTCAAATGTAGTTAGTGCGACGACAAGCCAATAACATTATTAAATAACTCAGAGTAAATCAAATCCCCGACTTGGCGGCGAATCGAACCCGGTATCTTCTGAACCGAAGGGATCAACGCTGTCTATTCAGCCGAGGACCGAGCTGGCACAATTCCTATGGGCTTCATTCTATTTCAAAGCTGGCTAAGTGACTAGAAACAGGCTGTAGATTTTTATCTTTACATCATACATGTAAATTAGATATTCCTAGTTATTTAATAATAATAATAATAATAATAATAATAATAATAATAATAATAATAATAATAATGTCATTGGATTTTCATCCTACTAACTACTTTTACGGATTTCGGGGACGCCGATGTGCCGGAATGTAATTCTGCAGGAGTTCTTTTATGTGCCATTAAATCTACCAACACTAGGCTGACATAAATAGCACGTAGCCTCTGCAGATCGAACCAGGGATTCTCTGAACCGGAGGTCTCAACGCTGACTATTCAGATACGAGTCGAATAATAATAATAATAATAATAATAATAATAATAATAATAATAATAATAATAATAATAATAATAATAATAGACGGACTGGATGGCTCTGACGGTTGTTGTGCAGGCCTTCCGACGGCAATTTGTCAGGTTCGATCCTGGCTCAGTCTCGTAGAAGCCTTTTTCTAAAGTCGAAGAATCTGTTATACGTGTTCAACACTCGGAGAGGATTTGTAGGCCTAGCTTGCTTTGATCACATTTTCAAGATTTTCCATTACTTGCGTTTTGGCTGTCTTGCTACGTTTCTCTAAAAGAACGAAATTGCGATTGGCAACTGAAAAACTGTGCCCAGACAATAGAAATTTGTGTTCTACTGACTTGAAAATACCCCGTTCAACTATATACATATACAAAAATATTAACATTCGATATTTTTATTTGGCCTGAGCGATTGTCACTTCATACAACAAGATTTGCTTTTCTGTTTGGAAGTAAACCAGAGTCTAGAGCCTGAAAAATACAAGAGGCAATCTCATTCCCTCTTCTAACTCTGTGTCCCATCGTGCTACAAGCACAAGCACGTCCAGGTGGGGTCGCGTGAGATCCAGGCTAGCTCGAAGACAATGTCAATTCCAAAATATAACGAAACATTCTGGGCTATGAGTTCCGAAACTAGAGAAAATACCGTCGTGGTAAACCATCGGATGAACAAACCTACGCAAAACGGACGTCTCCAAACCGCAAAACCGGTTCGTATCCAAATAACGTAGCACAGTTCTTAATCTATGTTTACTTACAAACTAAGTCAATAATCTAGTAAGTCATTGAAAGAATTAGCAGTTTAAAAAAATACTATTTATTAAAAAAGAATGAATGAAATCTTGAAACAGAACTTTTGTGCGTTGAAATATCATTAAAGAAATGAATAATAATTCATCGATGTCACATCTCATCAAATGCTTTCAAAGTGATTTAAAATTGGAGGCCTCCAAGCAATTAACAAGAAAGAAAAGTCAAATATTACAACACTTGATTGGTAGTAGTTTGAAAATGTCTGACGCAAGATATTTACATTTTTAAAGATATAATCAGGATCACGCTTATAACCTTCTTTCAACATTACATAATCTGTCCTTATAAACATTCATTTTCATTTAATTAATTATTTTCCAACTTAATTCGCGGTATGATAAACTCATTTGCTAGTAATTATCACATTCAGTTATCAGAGATATCAATTATCAGAGAAAACATTCTTTCCAATTGTCCCAAGCATTTCACCTGAGTTTTCGATACAATCGTTGGCATTGAGGAAAAGATAACTTTCTAAGTCATTCTTCTATTTAACATAAATAATCAAAATATTATTATAATTATTAGTTAAATTGCTCGTTAAAGAAATACTAGTTTCAAAAGAATATATATCGTCAAGTGCCAGTTCAGAAGTTATATGTGTCCTAATATTCAAACTATCAGTCACATCTAACAAGCATCTAAACTAATTCAATTAAATATTAGGCAATCGGGTTTGTGAGAAGACTCTGTTATCATCAACCTTTAATTATGAATAATGTCACCAGTGATAACATGTGATGTAAATAAACTTCTGAGCTTAGTTTACCAGAGTAAAAATATCTGTGGTTAGGAAATTCTACAGACATAAGTTTTATTCATAATTTCATCTATGTGTGGAATCATTTTCGATGATCATATAGGTAGTTGCTTAGATATGATATTTGGACTGTAATTGACATTGTATAAAGCTTCTTGAAAGATTAGCATATGTTTGAGAACCAATTATTATTATTATTTATCTGGAATAGAATCAATTGACCTCATTTCATTTCTAGATACTATCTATCTCTTCATTTGCGACGTAATAATAATCATCATCATCATTCCTCCTACCATATTACTATTCTTCTTATACAATTCATTTTTTTCATATAACACGCCTTATGTCTCATCTTAATACAGTAACAACATCATAACTCACCTTAACTTGACGCATATTACATCCTCGCCATTATTCATCCATCAAATATCCTATTTTATTCTCAAACTTTCTTCGAATTCCGCAAATTACCTCGCTATGTCTTGCAACGAAATTATTACAACATTTTCATGATCATATCTTACCTCAGCTTGATTGTCCATGCATTACATTGACCTAATGTCAAATACAATATGGCTTAATATCGCATTTACATGAAGTAACCTCCTTTCCTTCATCAAGGGCAACATTACGAACGCAAAAAGAAAATAAGTTATCACTGGATAATCACTTCCTATATCAATGGATTTACCTTTGCCTATTAGAAGATTACCTACTACCCTCTGATACTGTGAATTCAGATAACCATTCACATAGCATCACTCTTGTAGGACACTTATAAATAGCAATTTCTAGTAAAGAATGCAAATATAAGTGGCACTTTCTAAGTAACAAGTATCTAAACTACTTACTAGAAGAATGTTTGTCAAGACTTATCTTTTCCTGCCGGTTCTGGTTATACTGCCAACTGGATGGAAATGAAATCTGAATTGAATCGATAATATGATCGAGCGATATGAATTTTCTAAACATTTATTATCTTACGCCAACAACTGTGTCACGCATACATTACTTAACATCATATAACATTTCTCGATGCGAATCTTGTTCCTAGCATGAATTATATTTTGGCTTTGCTGTGTAAACAACAACAGTACTCGTTCGTAAAGTGTACGCCAGATGTCGCACAGCGATGCATAAGCGATTCATAGTTTGTGTTTCAAAGGTTGCCAATATGGACGTTGAAGATAAGATAACTGAAGTCTACTGAATCAGCACTAGGGAATTCAGGGTTCAAGAAAAGGTTCGCGTATAGTAGATCCACTAGCATGGCAGGCCTGTCTGAACATAGGACATTATAAGTACCCACAGCATCGTACACTCCAAAATGAAAGATTTTGATCTCTACTAAGACTCTCTTGGGAATTCAGGACCACATCAAATTATTAACACTCTCGTTGGGGTTCTGGGTTCGTCCATTAAGGCACTTTCCAAGAAGTTGTGACTCTGCTAGATCTCTGAACACTGGTTTTATTGCTTCCATTAGGGTACGTTTATGCTGCAACCTGGCTGCTGGCACATCGCTAAGCCTCGCTGCTCGATATTAGGCGATGATGAAACAAACTAATAAATCTCAATCAGTGCTTTTACCCTGGAGCCCGGCTTATAGCTGTGCTGCTGGCTGCTATCCTTGCCACATCCATGGTCTCAAACACGTTTGATTTTCGAGCCTGGCCCATCGCTGGCAATCCTGTAACTTGGACTGTGATTGGTTCTTTCAAGGTCACCCGCTCTCCCACTCTTCCTCTCTTCGCACTCTGTACACACGTTTAGTGATTACTTGCTCACTTGCTATCTGAACCTGTCTTGGAACGCAATCCGATTTAGAGTCAGCGGCATGCGGATCATCACACGAGTTTCATATGAGATAAAAGGAGTGACGAGATGACGAGCGGCCAGTAGACCTTTTCCTACGTTTTATGAGAGAGAGTGGCTTGTTTTTTCGTGTTTAAAAATAAAGTAACTATTTGTGTTGTAATTGCTTTATTGTTAACTACTATTTTACCCTACCGGGCGAGTTGGCCGTACGATTAGGGGTGTGCAGCTGTGAGCTTGCATCCTGGAGACAGTGGGTTCGAACCCCACTGTCGGCGGCCTGAAGATGGTTTTCCGTGGTTTCCTATTTTCACACAAGGAAAATGCTGGAGTTGTACCTTAATTAAGACCACGACTGCTTCCTTCCTATTCAGAGGCCTCTTCTATCCCATCGACGCCATAAGACCTATCTGTGTCGGCGCGACGTAAAACAAATAGAAAAAACACTATGTGTTTACCTTTGTGTATTTTTAATTGGAATTAAATATATTATTTTACTTCAATGTCAGTGCATTGCGAATTAGATCCACTGCTTATTTTAAATTCATAATAATTTTCCTCATCGTTATCATTTTTCTAATCTACCGAGTTCGATAGCTGCAGTCGCTTAAGTGCGGCCAGTATCCAGTAGTCGGGAGATAGTGGGTTCGAGCCCCACTGTCGGCAGCCCTGAAGATGGTTTTTCGTGGTTTCCCATTTTCACACCAAGGCAAATGGCGGGGCTGTACCTTAATTAAGGCCACGGCCGCTTCCTTCCAATTCCTAGGCCTTTCCTCTCCCATTGTCACCGTAAGACATATCTGTGTCGGTGCGACGTAAAGCAAATAGCATTTTCCTAATCCTAGTCAGTGGGTTAATTATAACTTTTAATCCATTTCGTCTCATCTCGTACCATCAGGGGTCGATGACCTACATGTTAGCCCACTTTAAACAACAATCATCATCATCAAACTATGGAATGACGTGGCAAAAATGCGGAACGATTACATCAACTTTGTTCTTTTAATCTTGCCATTTTGGGGACCTCTATTTTTACAAGGAGGTGATTTATATGAAGTACCTCGTTTTTCATGGAAAGTTCGACAGTTATTTTTTCAAACTGTAAACACATTTTGTTAAGACCTAACTAAAGTCAAAATGACATACTCCATAACCTCCTATTTTACATTATTTAAAAGTACACTATTAAATTAGGAAATGAAGCATTTGTAGCTTCATTCTTCAATCAACTCCCGCAGTAGAAATGCACTGAAAAATCCAGGCGAAGCATTTTGAACTTTTTTATTTCAGATTCAGTACACCAAATTATTGTAAGACACACTCGCCAACAGAACTGCGACTCACTCGTTAAAAAAATCTCTGAATTTATTCCGCACTTCAGAAGCTTCAGCTGGAGCTGTGTTGTTTCTCCTCGACGTGGTAGCTCTTGGAAGTACGTCTTCGTAGTCTAAGAGGTGTTTTTTTTTGCTTTACGTCGCACCGACCCAGCTATGGCTTACGGTGACGGTGGGATAGAGAAGGCCTAGGAATTAGAAGGAAGCGGCCGTGGCCTTAATTAAGGTAAAGCCCCGGCATTTGCCTGGTGAGAAAATGGGAAACCACGGAAAACCATCTTCAGCGCTGCCGGCAGTGGGGCTCGAACCCACTACCTCCCGATTACTGGATACTGGCCGCACTTAAGCGACTGCATCTATCGAGCTCGGTAGTCTAAGTGTTCAATGCCCTCTATATCTATAATCAAATTATGCAAAATACAAACCGCCTTAACTATCAGTTGCTCTGTTTTGAATTTTCGACTACAGCTGAGAGCTGCCAGCAGCGTGCGCGCGGGGCTGCTGCAGGGTAAATGCTCCATGGCGAGCAGCCAGGCTATAGCCAGCAGCGAAGTGCTAGGGCGAGCATCCATGAGCCAGCAGCGAAGCTGCAGCATAAACGTACCCTTACAGCACAAGGAAGACTGTGCTTGTGATCGTATGGTTTACTTGCATTCAATTTGCACGACGATTCTGCTCCCTTGGGGCAAAGGGTCTGACTGGGATTGTCGTTAGTCGAGGCAGTGTATAAAAATACTGCCCACACACCTTTCTTCATTTGCTCTACACTACTTTTGTTTTGCCTAAGAACGTAGCCATAATATCTCTGAAGCCTGTCGACAGCCTCATCAGTAAGCCTCCCTTTGCCTCCTATGGGTTTCCCATCCCTTAGCTGCTTTCCGCTCAGTGTCTGTTTCAACCGGCGGAGTCATGCACCTGTTCGGTTTTGGATGTGTCCAATACCCTATAATTTCCTGATAGTCACATCATCTCCGTACGGTTTTAGATCTTGCACTCTTTTGAATCCCTTTAGTCACCTTCGCCCAAATAATGTAAATATTGCACATTGTAGCACACCACCGACCTTCCAAAAATCTTTGGTACTCCTTCTATCTCCATTCCCCCACTCGGTCCTCTATAATTACCTTCACAGATCTGTGTATGTTCATTCCTGCTTCACCTAGGACATCTGCAATGCTTAGAGAGAATACACACATCAATTATCTTGCTACAACCTTTGTCTGAAAATTTCGGTGAATGGTCTCATGAAATAAAGACAACGTAAGTTACACACAAAACTCCATTACTGGCCTTCAAAGTAATCTCCGTTAGCTACAACACACTTTTGACATCGACTGCAAAGCTGCTGGAAGCTGGCAGCAAACGCTTCGTTTGGAATCTCCCGGAGAACACTTGTCACGCGTTGTTGGATACCTGCTAAACTGTCGAACCGGTGGCCTTTCAGGGCTAATTTAAGACGCGGGAACAAAAACATTTGTCGGCGCCAAATCCGGAGAACGCGGAGGGTGTGGAAGAACAGTCACTTGGCGTTCAGCGAGAAACAGGATCACGCTGATTGCGGTGTGTGGACGGGCATTGTCGTGGAGGAGCTTCCACTGTCCACTCTGGTACAGTTCAGGCCGAACCCGTCTGATGCGTTGCAGTAGCCGTTTCAAAACTTCCTCATAGAATTCTGTGTTGACAGGTGTACTCTGGGGGTACAAATTCATGATCAATGACACCACTGCTGTCGAAAAAGGCAATCAGCATTGTCTTAATCTTTGACTTTGTGCCCCGAATTTCCTTGGGAGGTGGAGAAGACGCTGAGCACCACGCCATTGACTGTCTCTTGGTCTCTGGATCATACTGGTAGCACCACGACTCGTCTCCTGTAATGATGGTTTTCAACACCTCCGGATTTTGGTCACAAACGTCAATGAAATCTCCCGACGTTTCCATCCAAGTTTACTTCTGCTCGTCTGTTAGGTTGTGCGGTACAAACCGGGCACAAATCATCCGCTTTTTCAAATTCCGTGAACAATGGTCCTTACATGGTCGTTGTCTATACCCACTGCATCTGCTACCATTCGTAAGGACAGTCGCCGATCATTCGCAAGCATCTGTCGCACTCGTTCGATGTTGTCTGGAGATGTGCTTGTGGTTGGTCGACCCGAACACTTTCCTTTCCATCTCGAAAACGTTTAAACCAGTCAAAACGCACTTTTTACTCACTGCTTGAGCGTGGTACACTTGCACTAACATTGCGTGTGTTTCCGTTGCCGTTTTGCCTAGGTGGAAGCAAAATTTCATGCTAACGCGTTGCTCCGTTTTGCACTTCATTGTGCAATGACACGAGTCCTCACACAGACTCCGTGCGATGTGTTGCAGCTTTCAACTCCGTTCAACTGTGCTGAGTTGACCGATAGGGGGCACTTGGTGTCATGTCTCGCAATGCGTATGCGCGAGCCCATCGTCCGAACTAGCTCGGTGTACAAACTAGGCGATTATTCACCGAACTTTTCAGACACAGGTTGTAGCATCACCACTAGTGGCTGACACCACACCATTCAGGGACATATGCCCCATCTTTGCCAGGATCCATCAAGAGGCACTGTCATTTCCCTTCAATCAATCAATCAATCAATCAATCAATCAATCAATCAATCAATCAATCAATCAATCAATCAATCAATCAATCAATCAATCAATCAATCAATCAATCAATCAATCAATCAATCAAGCAATCAATCAATCAATCACAACTGATCTGCACCTAGGGCAAGGAAATTGGAATTTTATAGAACATCTCCCTTGGTATGTTATTCCAATCCCTAACTCCTTTCCTATAAACGAATATTTGCCCCAATTTGTCCTCTT
Source organism: Anabrus simplex (assembly GCF_040414725.1). NCBI lineage: Eukaryota > Metazoa > Arthropoda > Insecta > Orthoptera > Tettigoniidae > Anabrus > Anabrus simplex. The sequence goes on along the minus strand of NC_090265.1, from coordinate 963,712,577 downwards.
GAATTCCAACTTTATCTTCATATTGTGATCTTTCCTACTTTTAAAGACACCACTCAAACTTATTCGTCTACTGATGTCCTGCCACGCCATCTCTCCACTGACAGCTCGAAACATACCACTTAATCGAGAAGTTTGTCTCCTTTCTCCCAAGTCTTCCCAACCCAAATTTTGCACCATTTTGTAACACTACTCTTTTGTGGGAATTCACCCAGAACAAATCGAGCTGTTTTTCTTTGGATCCTTTCCTGTTCTTGAATCATGTAATCCTGGTGATGGTTCCATACACTGGAACAATACTCTAGTTGAGTTCTATTTTCTAGAAATATAGCCACCCATTCAGTCACTCTTTTTTCACTTTCTTCCACAGCTTCTTCAACTGCATTTTCATAGTTGCTTGGGCAACATCTACACATGATCCTATATTAAAATTATAATTTCCAAACCTAGTTGGAGGACTGGGCAAGTTCAGTACACCGCATAACATATTCCCTGCAACTAAACCCCGGCCTATAGAACGGAGACCGTACACTAACCTAACATTGACATAATGAACTTTTGACTTCCCATCTTCTTGACCAGAAGTTCACCAGATAACTACAGAACATACCATATAGAATAATTGTAGTTCACATGCCAGGTCATAGTGATGTTTCACTCTGATAGAAATACCCATACGTTCATATTGTTTACATAAAACACTGCTTTCCAATATGTCACGCAATAAACGAACATTTATAATTTCATTTATGTCGTCTTGATCAGAGTTCTCTAATAATTACTGAAATGTATCTTCAGAATTAGACAGTTTTTTACCTGTTGAACAATTAGGGGTATGTGAAATTTCCTCAGTGGAGTTCACAACACTTACATCACTTAAGCCTATACTACTACTGCCAACATTTATGTTACTGACAACTATAACTTTTACAGTAGGTTTTCCAACATTCTTCCTTTTCTTAAAAACAATATGGCTCAATCACAGCATTTCAGCGCAAATAATTGTCTTCAAACAACGTATATAACTACAGGAAATGCAGCGAACAATCTCATGGGGAAATAAGTTCTTCTTCTTCTTCTTCTTGAACGGTTGATGGGAAAAATAAGCTCTTTTACTTAAAACGAAATATTAATTTCATGTTCTTCAACCGTCACTTATCTCTGAACAGACTAGCCAATGTCATAAATACCCATTGTGTTACATCTAAACACATTTACCACCATTGGGCGGGAATATGAGGAGGGAACCACCGAAACGTGTATTGTCGTTGTCAACAAGAAAATCTCCCGGAAGATGAAGTTACCTCGCCCATGCAGTGTTGTATTGGAAACGCAATTTAAAGCATATATTATAAAGATATGAACCTGAATGAGAGCTCAAATTATAGAAAAAATCTAGATTTTTATGGAATGAAAAAGTAAAAATAACATTTCTTGTCAAATTTGACCCTACCGAGTCCCCGTAAGTATTTCCAGTACTTAACATTACGGCTTACTATGCTATAGATTGAACTTGCTACGAGCTTACCACTACAAGTAAAGGTTAAAGCATAACTACACAACAACTACAACAATATGAGTACAAAATGCAATTCCATGGAAAAAATATTACAAGATATAGTTTAACATTCTAAATCCAAACAATATGGCTTAAAAATTATAGGCTGAGCTTGCTACTAGTTTAACATTACAGGGTATAATAAAGTAAGGTTAAAACATGCTTACCCAACAACAACTACTACTACATTTCATTTCATTAATCAGCCATTAATCATTGTCCCAGAGGAGTGCGACAGGCTTCGGCAGCCGGCACATTTCCTATCCTTGCCGCTAGACGGGGCTTCATTCATTCCATTCCTGACCTGGTCGAATGACTGGAAACAGGCCATGGATATCCATTTTTCATATTTTTAATAATTAATGTATTGAAATTGTGGTGGACAAAGTGGAAGTGGGACAGGTTTTTGCCTGGATGTCAGTTTCAAGTTAATTCCAGTACGAATACATAATCATCACTTCTCTCGCTTATTCATCAATCGTCTGCGAGTAGCATGACAGGCCTCTCTGACAGGCTCATTTCTAATACTTGGGAAAAGATAGGGCATCATTCCATACCTGGTCCGGTCTTCGAATGGAATCAGGCTACATATTTAGATAATAATAGTGAATGATAAATAATAAAATAATGTTTCATACAATAATAATAATAATAATAATAATAATAATAATAATAATAATAATAATAATAATAATAATAATAATAATAATAATAATAATAATAATAATAATAATAATAATAATAATAATAATAATAATAATATTTTAATGAATGTAATGCTTACTGTGTATGTCAAAATAATTCGTCCGTAATGCTTTAAGCGTGAAATTGTAGTTAGTACGTTAAAATGTAATTCAGTAAAATAATTGTTTTAAAATGTAAGCCGTTAAAATATTGTACGGGATTCTAGCACGCATACGTTAATGTATTAATTCTTTTAAATGCACTTGAGGTACAATCCGTGAGCTGTGATGTATTATAGCACGGCCGACTTGATGCGTCGCCTTAGCTTCTTGCCGGCCTTGACAATTGGGTCCACGCATTGTAATCGGAGTACTTACACAGCTCGACATGTAGCGCTGGTGGTCTCACTATTTGTGGTAGAAATGCATACTTCTTTATGTAAAAGATATTGAGTTTGATCGCCGATTTATCGTAATTTAGAATTATGGAGAATGTAACATAGGTTAATACTGTTAAAATGATTCATTCTAAAGGTTACTTTCGTTGACATTTGCCAGAACAATGGCGTGAAATGAAACTGCTGGGAGATGGAGTAGTCCAGCTGACGTTCTGATATTGACTCTGATTGCTGATTTATCTTAATTTATGGAATACAGGAGTATGTTACATTGACTAATACTGTTTAGATGATTAATCCTAAAGGCTATTTTCATTGATATTGTCCCCTTCAAATTTGGCCTACAATAAGCATTTATTGTATTTGCCTGTGTAAGACTTTATTTCATCAGCGCAGACGATACTCTCCAGCCTTGTATACCAGAGACAGCTTCCAGCAGTTCAAAAGCCGGTCGTATTGGCAGGGGAAATGTATTGATTTTTTCTCGGCGGAGCGATCAGCTGGCCACGTGACAGAGTGAAGGGAGCGAGCCAAGGTCACCAAGACACGCGGCCTGTGCACATGTGAGATTTCAAGCAGAAGTAATTTCTAGAAATGAACGCTAGACATCGACCAATTACGAACAATTATAGTGCCACACCCCTTTCCCTGGATATGCATAAAAGCCCGTGTTCCGGAAGAAACGCTCTCTACTGTTCTGCTCTGCGGTTCTGTACCCTGATACTCTGCTGTTCGTCTCTCTGCTGCGAACTTAGGCGTGCTGTGAACTTCGAAGTGATATCTACTGTCTACTTCAAGATGCTTATTTCTTAAAGCAATTACCTAACAGTAAAAACCAGCCATCCCTCGTTTATAGTTGAATAAACGAGCTCAGCAGAATTTCTTCACCACAAGTTACGTATTTTTCTATCATTAATTTCATCGCGCGTGTGTGTGTGTGGAGCATATTTTAAAACTGTTTGTTTCAGCCTCTACTCCACGAGAAGAGGGAAGAAATCGCCACGTGTTGGAACGAGGGTCTCAAGATGCTGTCATATTGCGAAGGGGAAGCCTGCAACAACTTTATTTGGAATACCAGTGCTACGATGACCTGCTAAAAATGTAGGCAACCTTCGTCATGGGGAGATAGCGACCCCGGGCAGATGACTGACCACATGTTCCAGACCACCGGCGAAGATTCAGTTACATCATGCATTTAAGTACACTTTAGTAATGTTTATCTGTTCATCTTTGTAGAAATAATGCTTTCTTATTCATTAGTGGTAATATTTCTTCTAGTCTTGCAGTAGATTTGAATATTTTCACTCTTCTTTCCGATGGGAGATGGTAGGTTTTGTCATTCATGTGTGTATGACTTTTGATCTCTATTAATTTAGCTAGAACGTGTGTGTGTCTTCTACGATTATTCTAGCTGTCCCATTTAATAGTTTAGTGTGTTTAAAAATCATTTTCCTGACCATTAATTGACAATTAAATTTTTGAAAAATATTTATTTCGGAAGTCGTGTGGGACAGATTTACGGCATGTTGTGTTACGCCGGATTTCTATGTAAAATTTTCTTCATGTGTGATTTAAGGCGTGTTAGTGTCATCTGACATATTGTCGAATTCCAGTCTCCGCGAATTTTAGATCTCGCACATCTAATAATAATAATAATAATAATAATAATAATAATAATAATAATAATAATAATAATAATAAATTTCATCTCGGGTTAAATAAATGAATAAGGGTCATGAGTTTAAAAGTCCGACTCGTTGGCTGAACGGTCAGCGTACTGGCCTTCGGTTCAGAGGGTCCCGGGTTCGATTCCCGGCCGGGTCGGGGATTTTAAACTTAATTGGTTAATTCCAATGGCACGGGGGATGGGTGTATGTGTTGTCTTCGTCATCATTTCATCCTCATCACGACGCGCAGGTCACCTACGGGTGTCAAATAGAAAGACCTGCAACTGGCGAGCCGAACCCGTCCTGGGATATCCCGGCACTAAAAGCCATACGACATTTCATTATGAGTTTAAATATTACTTGGTCTTGTGTGTATAATGTTAATGTGTGCTCAATTAGAATGAATATGAGCCTGGAATATGGCAGATTCTCGTCGTATCATTGATTATATTTATTGACTTGTGGATGGATTATTACCGTATGTTTGTGACTTGTGAATCCATTTATTGAGTCTTATTTGGAGAATACGTCTGTGGAACGTAATTTCTTCATGTGGAGCACGTGTTAATCGGTAGATGTGTTGTTGAGTAATGATAATGTCGTGACTCATGAACCATTAAGGCGAATGCTTGTATTTGACCTGTTCTATGTGCATTTCGTAGGTATCAACCGCCGATATTACCATGGACAACGTTGTTAATTTCATCTTCTTTTATTAAATGATTATATCTAGACTTCATCACATTTCTGAGGGACATAAAATAATTTTTCTTTGCTGGATACCGTCATCGAGAGATTTCCAATATTTAGGATTAAAAATAAAAAATTAATATTCAAAGGCTAGAATTCGCTGTAAATAGTGTAAATAATTCTCGTGTGCCTTAGTGTGAATGCTGTGTGTGTGAATGATATTATTTCAGTGCATTGTAATATTTTCTTTGACCACGATTTTGGGCCAGACCACGTGTTCGCTACGTTGAGTCTTGATTATCAGTGTCGTTGTTTGTGATGGCACAACTTTTTTTGAAATTTAAACCTTTAGTGAATTTTATTTATTATTTAAGTTAAGAAAAGTTCAGAGTATCACACGGTAATGAACAAGGAAAGATCATTTCGGTGGACTCGGTTCACTATTTAAATTTGTAAAGCTGACGATGTTAAAATTTTTCTCAAGAAATGTCAAATATTAAAGAGTAACTTTTCGTTTGTCAGACGAAATATTAGAGGAAGATGGGAGGAATAATTATTGTACATGCACAATGGTGCAAAATTTAAGTCCAATGGAGACATTTTTGAATAATATTTTGATAAGATTTTGGTTTAATTATTTTTTCAATTTAATTGAAATGACACTATATTCAACACCTAAGGAAGGAATGATTTATTTCAGATAGATGTTGAGATGAATGAATATGGTTATTTGACATTCAAGATAAAAGGAAATCAGATTAATTTCACCTTCATTTAACTTGTCAAGAATAATTCATTATTAAAAGGAGGTCCTCCTACAAAATAACTTTTATTTTGTTATTATTTCATTGAGCCAGAAGTACGCTAACCTAGGTGTATACTTTTCAGAATAATGTCAGCCAACATAAAGGAGATTTGGTGCAGAAAAAAAAGAAACTGGCGGAGAAGAATAAAATTTGATTTTATCAAGATTATTAATTAAATTTTGTTGTTGTCAGATGTGTTAGTTCACAATAAATGTCAATACCTGTTGTTTTATATTTTTGTGTTATTGTCGCTAGTCCTTGCCTCTTTCCCTGCCTTCGAAATAAGTAAAGCCAGACAACGAACGGTCCACCCTCGGGACTCTCGTTCTCCGGCTGAGCTATGCCCGGTAAGAAGGGGGCAATATATGCCAAAATAACGTTTTGAAGTGAAACTGCGGAGGGATGGAGTAGTCCAACTGACGTTATTTAACTGTGAGGAATAATTGCAATCGCTTTTATTATCATGGCATTTAGATACATAGCAGAACTTACCACAATACTTTTGTCTTCTGATGTTAATCTTGAGATTAAAAGTCATTGTTCAATTAGATTCTTAAAATTCCTCAAGTGCTGCTCTCAGGGAGGGGGCTGGACAAAACATAAAAGTCTTAATTTCTGTATATTCTTTGTAGGGATAACATAAATATTTTGATTCAAACATGTCTCAATATTAATTTCAATATATATATAGAGTTTCAGATTATATTTAATTCATGCCTTGCACTAGAATTATAATTATCGGGCGAATTTTCCGTGCGGTTAGGGGCACGCAACTTTGAACTTGCATCCAGGAGATAGTGGGTTCGAACCCCACTGTCGGCAGGCCTGAAGATGGTTTTCCATGGTTTCCCATTTTCACATCAGGCTGTACCTCAATTAAGGCCAAGGACGATTCCTTCCCACTCCTAGCCCTTTCCTATCCCACTGTCGCCATAAGACCTATCTATGTCGGTGCGACGTAAAACAAATAGCGAAAATGAAGAAGAAGAATTTTGAATAAAAATTCAGTGAGAGGAAGGTATTTTGAGTACATACATTGTAAACTGTTCATTACTCAGGTAACAACACTTCACACGTTGGCCTTACCGTCATAACAGTAATGGTTCTTACTTGTCAGTGTTTACAATAATGTTAAAGTTCAGATTATCTTGGATAAAAATGTGTTGTGTTGCTGTCATATGGCAAATAAGACTCCGCCTAAAGGATTATTCTATGAAAGAAAATTAGGCGTAAAATACCCGATTAGTGTGATTAGGTGCCACCCCCGGAGGCCCGGGTTCGATTCCTGGCCTGCCAAAAATTTCAAAAGTGTTTACGAGGGCTGGAACGTGGTCCACTCAGCATTGGGAGGTCAACTGAGTAGAGGGGAATCGATTCCCACCTCAGCCATCCTCGAAGTGGTTTTCCATAGTTTCCCACTTCTCCTCCAGGCAAATGCGGGGATGCTACCTAACTTAAGGCCACAGCCGCTTCCTTCCCTCTTCCGTGTCTATCCCTTCCAATCTTCCCATCCCCAACACAAGGCCCCTGTTCAGCATAGCAGTTGCGGCAGCCTGGGCGAGGTACTGGTCATCCTTCCCAGTTGTATCCCCAACTTCAAGTCTCGCGTTCCAGGACACTACCCTTGAGGTGGTAGAGGTGGGATCCCTCGCTGACTCCGAGGGAAAAGCCAATCCTGGAGGGGTAAACAGATTAAGAAAGAAAGAAAGAAAGAAGGAAAATATCCAAAATAGAAACGGAAAACTAAGTTGAAAGTGCTAAAGTCTTTGAGCCACTCCGTAATTTTGTCCTTGTCTACAGAGAATTCGTGAAATGATAGTGTCCCTTTGCTCTTTTTTTCCTGTTCGAAATACCAAAAGGCACACAGCAATACATGTTCGAATATTTCCAAACACAGTTAAAGGTAAGCAAATCAGTACACTATTAAAAACGAATTAGCGCATAAATTAAAATTCTTGTTTAGGACAAAGTTACAGCGAGAAATCACTTATTACATTTGTTCTTGTTTGCAGAAAATTTCTGCTCGAACTACAAAAAGGCGCATAATAATGTCACAAATTCGAAGTTTTGTAAACACAATTTAAAAAAATATAATCACCACACTACACAATAAAGAAATAAACTCACTAGCGCATAACTATCAGCTCTCAATATCAAAACAACAAGAACCTAATTGCGAACACATTGCCAACATTTACGACAGCGAATCAATATAAATAAAACTGGAAATGCGTCAATTTGCTGTATACAGCTTCCTGTCAGTGACTAGGAGCCAGCGCTCCAGCGGCATTATGGTGAAACTTTCTAATTACAGCTTAATGCTGGGCTTCACAAGCGATTGTCAAGGCCGGTATAAGAAGCGCAGCGTGGGATCCAGTCGGCCGTGATTATAGTGCTGGAGCAAGACCAAGACCTTGGAGCAAGACCGACTATACAATATATCAGACCGTAATATCGAAACCAACATGGTGCACGTCGTTGGCGCAGCATGTGCCGAATGATGAAGGTTAGGTAGCACGTAATAACTTCATTTCAACGATAAACAGCCGCATATCCATAATAATAATATTGTTTTACGTCCCACTAAGTAGTGTTCACGTATTCGAAGATGCCAGAAGTTTGTCCCACAGGAGTTCATTTGCGTGCGTAAAACTACCGATACGAGACTGACGTATTTGAACACCTTCATTACAAAATTAATGTTAAAATGTACTTAGAAGAAAATAATTGAAATGATGTCAAAAATCCTTTAGCATCAAGTACATCATGAATAAAACAACACTGACATACAAAAATATTTAAGTAAATAAATACCACACGCGATAGACTTTTTTCTGATGAACACCTTTGCCTAAATAAACTAACAAGACTATTAAGAGAGAACAAGTAGAAAATAGATAGTAATGTTATGTAAATAGCAGTTTATCTGGTAAGTTTACATGCTGTTGAGCTTAAGAACCTTGCGGATCTTCTTCTTTGCTCCTACGTCCTCAGTATTGCTCCTCTTCATCTGTTGAAGGTGATTTTTTAGCAATGTCCTTGGAGACATTTTTGTCGTGCAGAAGTTCTGAGTAGTTTTGACATAAATATTGGCCAGGACTTAAATGCACCTTTTCAAAATTTTTATTAATGGCATGCGACACTTGCAGACATAGTCGGCATTAACTAAGGTATTTTCAGCCATTTTGAGACCTAGTTTCACTACAGCATCTCTATGATTGTCTAATTTCAAAAAATGTGGTTCATATTCAACACTGATAAGGGTTTGGGAGAGGCAATACACATCAAAAGTAAGGGGTAGAAGGAAAGTTGAAGGATGCTTCAATCCACCACTGTTTAGCTGAGTGAAGTATGAATAAAGTTCCATACTATCACAATGAAGAAGTAGCTCTTCATCAGACTGTAGCATAACTTTACATTCCAAACATTTCTCACTTTTCTTTAGTTTCCCCAGGACAGTCATGCTCGTATAACTATCAATACATACTAAAATTCTCTAAGTTTCTACAGGAATAGTGTAACAGCTGACTCATCAGTAGCAGGTTCCAAAACATCAGTTTTCATCTACTTTCCTCTGGGTGAATGTTACAAGTAGATCCTTCAAGGTAAACTCTTCTCCTAACTTAGCAGACTGTAACTTCAGCAAACGTAGGACTTTAAGTCTTCGATCAGTTTGAAGTATCTGTTCATCAGATACATTGTATACGTGCAGCTATTCAGTCTCCTATAAGCTGCGAAGGTTCCCTCCAAACTATCTGTCTGTAGTTTGGATGTTAGTATATGGTCATAATTGTACTTATCAAAAACGTATTTACATAGAACAACAATTGCGAGGAGTGTATAAGTTTGAGCTGTGTATGTGTCAATAGCGAGTTTCTCTTTGGTCTCCGACATGTGCCAGATATCAATATAAATTTTCAAATTTGCAAAAAAAGGAGTTTGGTATCATTGGCCTCATAAATTGGGTTTGCATCCTCATTTAAGTTGTATGTTCCCTTCATAACATGCTGAACATGAACAATGTTCCACCATTTAGAGATTAACTTTAAAAACTGGATGGTACACTCAGAAATAACCATACCCTCATTTCTTAGCACAATATTTTTAGGATAAAAATAATCATAGCTAGGGCAACGTTCTGTCTCTCAATAGCCGTAGGAGACAAAGCCTTCCTGGTCAAATTTCGAGCTAGCTTTAATAACATCCTCTTTTCAGAATGAAATAGGTTTCTCAAGTCTGAAAAATTATCCTGAATGGTTGTGAATTCGCATGACGTCTTACCTTCAGGAATGTTCAAATATTCTCAATGACAGTGAATGTCTTTAACATCTGGGATAACAAATTATTCGCTGGACCTGTTTACCCAATTGTTCAGAATACTCTTCAATAAATGCACGTTGTCAAAGAGAAGAAACAGAGACTTAGAAGGATGCAAGGATCAGCTGGATTAGCAACACAAGTTTTCAGGATCCCGCCGCATAATAGCTCAAACAATTTCCTATTTGATCGATGATTATCAGAGACTAAGCACACTACATCAAAGTTAAGTTCATTCATAACTTTGAGAAGATCTACTGTTAGTTTCAGTAGTGTCTCAGCATTCATATTTTTACTGGCAAGAGACTTATGACACCCTTGTATTTCGAATGTAAGGATGAACAGATAAAAACCTGCATAGTGTTGGCTGCCTCAGACTCAGATCCATTTTCAGCAATCCCTATTGTCTTTCCTGCTTTATATGTCAGCTTAGCATTAACATGAATTTCATCTATTATGACTGTAACAATTTTATCCTATCACTCAAAAGTTTACACTTCTCTGTTAGGAAACATTTTTGAGAAGATCCAATACCACGGCCTTTTGGACCTATTCTACCTAATCATTAATGAAGGTATACATGATGAGGTAGAGTCATAAGGTTAGTTTTACGAATGGACTGATAGGCTCCTGGATATGAGTGAGGAATTGTGGTAGCCCATATAAGAAGCTCTGACGAATGTTGTACATGACTTACTACAGACAATTGCAACTGTTCTACAGAAAATTTTATTTTTCTACGTCTTACTATATCCAGATCACTGTCAGGAACTAAGATCTCCTTTAAAATATTCACTAGTACAGAAATTCTATAAGATGTGGAAACATGTTCATCACTGTAATTTGAAAGATGATTTATCAAATTGTACAGCTCACTCCACCACACATAGATTCTTATAAAATACTTTTACACCTATGGAACTCGATACTTTGAAACACACATTCATTGATGGTACATCGGTAAATTTACCACTATCATCTATCTTAATAAAAAGAAAACTGTGAACGGAGCCACCTGTTTGCTGTCGAAAATTCTTCTGAAGTCTCCAAAAGACGGTATTAAATCCCGCTCACACCACTTAGCAAACTTCTTCTCCTCCCTGTCGATCCCTTGTTGTAATCGTCCTTCTGGATTTCTTCTACCTTTGGGGAGTCGAATGGTAAGAAGGTTGATTTGGAAAAATTGTAGGAACTGCATCAGGAGTTAATTAAGAATTTTACGAGGGATACGAATAGGCTCACCATTTTCGGTTGGAAAGAGATCTACCCTAACCACAAATTTTGATTCGAAATATTTCACACATACAACAGTTTGGTCTTTGACTTCCAAATTTTCCCGATGACATTTCCTTATCCATTTCTCCCGTAAAACTCTATCTTTAGGGAATTTAAATGTTGAAGTGTCCGCAATGGTATAGTTCGATCTACAACCAGGATCGCAGCAGGAACGACCCATTTCGTGAAATGTTTCAGTACGGCAATATATACGCAATTAAATACTAACAATACCATTATATACACTCCTAACAATGCACCATACTAATAAACCGTTATAGATTACTATTTCACCAAATACCGGTATATACTTTATACTTCAATTACAAGATCAAAATAACACTTTTAACACGATGTAAACAGAGCCATGAACCAACCAAATGTCTCAAACTTTCACCCATGCAAGCGCCATTTTCCTCCCAATCGATAGTAGTATTAAGGTTTGATATATTGTGTTAGGTCTTGGCTGGAGTACAACTTTGAATCGCGCGTCGGTTCATTTGGCAACCACGGCGATTGTGACGAGGCAATGACGTTACTTCCGCTTTAGTCTGTTTGAAAGTTGGTCTGAAGAATAGCAGTCAGAATACTAAATTATCGCTGCATGAAAGCTTCAAATACTTTCGTGATTGGACGATAACATATGACTCCATCCACACTATTCAAGAAGAAGAAGAGAAGAAGAAGAACGCTTCAGATAGAGTGAAGTGCATGTGCGCTTGCGCCTGACATTTTTAGATAGTTTCATAATGCTGCAAGTACAAAACTAATATCTCCCAAATTATTTCTAACCCATAGGTAGCAATTGGTCATGTTCTACTTGGAATAGAGCCATAGCTATTTTGATATTGAAGTTCTTTAGTTTATATGCTTTAATAACTGCTTTTGCCCTTACTTTCTTGTATGTCCGAAAATAAGTCCCTATTGTCTGCGGTCTTTTTCCGATTTTCAGTCTTCTTCTTCTCCTTCTTCTTGATGTTGTGGGTTGGACTCTGTGAATTTCGTCCAGTCATTACATCTGTGGTGTAAACTCAAGTGTCTTGGATACGGAATTTTATTATATGCCTTTTATTTTGAATATGAGATTGATAATGTATGTTATGGGACCAATTATTGTAAAAAATTTCACACGCTTTGTTATGATTCGCTTTTATTTATCTGTAGAGGTTGGAATACATTTTACAGTGGAAACAAGAAGCATATTTTGACTACCGGTATATGAAGGAGGGAATAGCTCATCTTTTACAACTGCAATTTGGCCTCATCAATAAATTTATTTAATGTATCAATTAAAGTAGGAGTGAAGGTTGACAATAAACAGGAAACACCTGTAGAAAGGGGAATGGATAAATTTAGAAGGCGTCGCATAAATTGACGACGGGGAGAATCAAATTGTGGACACTGAAATAAAATGCGATTACTGTCACCATGTGGGTGGCCACACACGCAGGTGGAGAGGTTAGAAAGGTGGAAATGGTACTTGTATTGCGGTATAAGTGCGTGGTTGAAACGAAGACGTATGATAGGGGTTGTGATATGCCGACGAGTGTATAATCCATAAAAAACCAAGGTTTATGAGGAATATGCGGCTGAATTTGATAAAAATATTTGTCTTTTGTATGAGTGGAATATTGCCAATTCTCTTGCCACGAACTGTATGCTACTTCGTAAAGTTCAGGAAGGAAGTCAAGGGGAGGAAGGGCTGCAAGAATTGGTGCCGTATTTTGAGTACTAGCTGCCTTAGCTGCAGAATCAGCTCGCTAATTTCCAAAAATACCGGAATACCCTGGGGTCCACACTACTGTTATGTACACTCCTGATTGTTCGAGTTGATACACGAAATATTTCACATTATATAAACACCAATTATAAAAGAGCTTAGGAGAGGTTAATGCATAAGTATACTTTGAGCATCCGTATATATAGTTGTTCTTTTATAATGCTGTTGCTGAACGTGAATAAGTGCTTGTCTAATTGCAAATAATTCTGCAGAAAATATAGAAAAATTATTTGGTAAATGGAAGGTTTCAATTATATTGAAATTGGGAATAAAGAATGCCGCTCCTACGCCCTTTTAGGACTTAGAACCGTCAGTGTATATACTGATATCGTTCTCAGATAAAGAAATTCTAATTTTTTGGATTCGGAAGGATTATGAAAAACATTGTGTTCTAAAGGAGAAAGATGAGTTGTAGAGGATATTATGATCTTAGGTTGGAAAAGTAGGCTATTATAAGGGATAGAATTCATAGGAAGTTTTGGCAAACGAAGAAATGTATCGCTCTGTGTGCACAACAGTTTGTATGTCTGATAGATAGCAGGGGTTCTTTCGCCTCTTGGGGCGTGTTTCGTATAATATTCATGTAGAAACTGTAGTTTTGGAATTAATGGTGACCGGGCCAATGAAAATTTCTTTAGAAGGTATTTACCTGCTAGAGTCTTTCTACGAATCCGCAGAGGATATTCACCTGTTTCTACAAGTAAGGCATTCGTGGGAGTAGTTTTCAATGCACCTATACATATTCAAAACGCTTTGTATTGTATGGTATTGAGATGTGAAACTATGGAAGGTGCGGCCATATCTATAAAAAAAGGCACAATAATCTAATACAGAGCGAATTGTAGCACGATAAAGCGATAAAGCTACTAATGGATCTGCTCCCCAACTTCTACGTGATACTGTTTAAAGGATTTGGATATACCCGTCCGTTTTTTTAGAATTGCATTAATATGATGTTTCCACGACAGCTTATGATCAAATATGATACCGAGGTATGTGTGTTGAAGTGAGAACGGAACTAGAAATTCATCAAGTATTAAGGGGGAGTGGTCTTACGAGCTCTTGTGCGTAAAAAGAATTGCTGTGCATTTAGGAACTGATAGAGTTAGACCATGGGTATCCAACCACTTAATTACGTCACGCATTAAACTACTTAAGATTCTCCTGCATTCAGGGATGCTCTCATGGGAGACATATATGGTAAAATTATCAGCGTAAGACAAAACTCTAGCGTATGGTGAAATTATGCTTTCTAATTCACGCATATAAAAAGCAAATAGAACACCGCTTAAAACGTCCCCCTGTGGTAAGCCGGTCGAAGTCTGTCGACCCGCAAGTGGAGTATGTGGTGTTTTAACGATAAGAGTGCGGTATGTAAGTGATATAAAAGTAATATGAACTTATACGGAAATACATCTAATCCAAGTTATCGCATAGTAAATGTAAGAGAGTTGTAATCGAGCTAGCGAAGCGAGAGGTTGTATTGTGCAGTGAGTGCTGAGTGAGAAGTATGAATATTGCTATAGAGCAATATCGCGCGGCCATAGGTCGATGGCACGGGCGAGTGAAGTGTGTGTGTACGCCAAGTGATAAGGTGCATTTACGAAAATCTGGGCTTGAGGGAACTATGATGGTAGCAGCAGTGGTGGCAATTCTTCTGATAATAGGAGGCATAGAAATGAACCCTGGACCAACGGGTTCATTAAGCTGGGAGGACATAGATAAGATTAGGGAAATAGTCAGAGATGCTTGCCAGTTTGAGCAAACGAGGGAGTTAATTCGCGAGCTGAGAAATGACATGACAGAAATGAAAGACTGTATAAAGGAAGAGAGAAGAATTATGACAGAAAAGGTGGTGGAAAACTCTAGGGAAATAGAATTATTGAAGTCGAATATGAAGGAGATTGATGGAGAAACTGATAAATTGAAGTGGCAAGAGAAAATGACTATCCAGGACGCAAAGAGGAAAAATATTTTCATATACGGCATTCCAGAGAAGGAAAAGGAGGATTTGAATGATCTAACGAATAAAGTGTTAGATATCATAAATAACCATATAAAGATAAATTGTAAAGAAGAAGATATTGATGAAATCTATAGGCTGGGGAGAGTCAAAGGGAAACGACCTATTAAGGTTAAGTTTATTTCTGCTTTGAAGGCGAACAAAATTATCCTCAATGGGAAGAACTTAAAAGGAGAAAGGATTTGGATAAGAAGAGATATGGATAAAGAGACAATCATGGAACATAGAGTCTTGCGATTTCACCTAGTAAAAGCTAGGAACTAGGGACTAAAAGCATACATAAGAGGCAAACGTCTTATAGTAGGTGACAGTAACTGGTCGCGTATCTGGTCAATTGCACAGCTACGAGAAATGAATAGGCAGTTGAGTTCATCACACCAGGAAGTGCAACGGCCTGTAGAGGAAGGAATGTGTCAGTCAGCTGCCTGCACAGTGGCTGATAACGTACAATCTGATGACAACAGCGATCTGCATACTCTACAGAGGAACAGAAGACGGCAGAGTGACGAACACCTAGTGGAGGAGGATGGACAAACAGCTGACTGTCGAGTCGACACGAATCCAGGAAGTAGCGGCACACCTGATGACAGAACCAAGACTCTGGCTGGGAAAGGTAAATCATTGAGTGTAATAGACTTATGGATTAGAAAGGGCAAAGGACAGAAAGACAATTTAGATAAAGAAATAGTTACTTCACCAGAGGGTAGTATTATAGAACTGGAGAAAAAGAGAATAACTAGAAGTAAGACAAGCAACTCGTCTGAGAGTAAAAGTAAGAAATAACTAGAATAGAATATTGGTATGGTCAACATTGAAGATTTCTTGAGCAAGTTAGGAAATGAACAGGTGAAATTGTTAATGTCAGAAATGCACATCATTACCTTTGTTGAGAGTTGGACAGCACCGGGATATGAAGTACACATTGAATGTTTTAAAACGTATAGTAAGGCAAGGGGCAGGAATGCTCGTAAATGTAGATATCCCGGTGGTATTCTAACCTTGATAAGGGAAGAAATAAAGGAGAAAATTGAAATAATAGAAACAGATATTGAAGAAATACTTTGGGTGAAAACAAGGGTAAAACAGAACAGGGAGGTTAATCTATGTTTCGGTTTTGTATACAATCCTCCCGAGGATTCGACACTGGCAAACAAGGAATTCTTCACAGAATGAGCACTAGAAGTAAACAGATTAAGGAATATATATGAAGACATAGGTATTGTAATAACGGGGGACTTTAATGCGAGGATTGCAGACTTAAAACCAATTTATAGTAAAGAGGCTTAGGAAATAATAATTAGAAAAAGAATTAGTCAAGATAAAGTTTGCAATAACTATGGTGGAAAACTGTTAGAATTATGTGGTACAGAAGAACTCTATATTTTAAATGGGTGGTGGCCAGGAGATGAATTGGGTAATTTAACGTTTATAACAGAAATGGGTGGTAGTGCAATTGACCTAGTATTATGTTCTAGGGAGGCATTACAACTCGTTAAGAGGATAAATGTTAAAGGTTGGGGAGAATCGCATCACTTACCCATAATTATTAATATGGTAAGCACGGAAGAGAATACTGGGGGGAATTATATAAATAATATTAAAGAGAGGCCAGTGACAAAATATATATGGAGAGAAGACCTCAGCGCAGAATTCAAGGAATATTTTGAAGGTAAGTCCTTTGAAATGATCAAGATAGGAATAAAGTCCGCGATGGAAGATAATAAAATAGACGAGGCGATGAAGCTTTTAGAAAACTCAATACTGATGGCAGGACATAAGATGCGGGCTCGTGAGGTAAGAATACAAAGAAATAGTGGGTGCTACAATGAAGAATGCAGACAAAAAAATCAGAAGTTATGAAAGCCCTAGATACATTCAGAAAAATAGGCGGGCAGGAACCAAGAACTGCATTCTGAAGCAAAAGAAAAGAGTATAAAGAATTATTGGTAAGAACTAAAGTTTTGTGGCAGAAGAAACAAACTGACAACTTAAACAGAGAGGCTCTGAATAATAATACTAAGAAAGTATGGCTTAAAATAAATCAAATTTGTAAGGACAGAAAAATATAACCCAGGTAAATATAAGCCATAGAGAATGGATATATTACTTTAGTAAATTATTAAGTGGTGAAGATAGTTGGAAACAGGATGTTCAGAAGAGGGGAATCTCGAGAGAATTGCGGTGCTCCCTGCCCGATTTAGATAAGGAAATTTCAGCCGCTGAAGTAAAAGAAATATTAGAGAAAGGGAGGAATGGGAAAGCAGGAGCAATTTCAGGGATAAACAATGAATTCTGGAAGGAAGCAAGCAAAAATAGCTTTATCCTAGCTAGTACAGTCAAAATATTTAACAAGATCTTCGAGGGAGCAAGATTACCTAAATCATGGCAAGAAGGTATCATCTGTCCTGTATACAAGAATCGTGGAGAGAGATCTAACCCAAGTAACTATAGAGGGATCACGTTGCTAGATTCTTTAAGCAAGATATACACAGGGATATTGGCAAAAAGATTAATGAATTGGGCAGAGGAGTACTAGATCCTGTCGAGATTACAAGCAGGATTCAGAAAGGGAATGAGGACTAGTGACAATATAATGGTAGTTAAAACAATATTAGATAAATATATCAAAAAGAAAAGAGGCAAGTTGTACATTACCGTAATTGATTTAGAAAAGGCTTTTGATTCGGCGAGTAGAAAAGCTGTTGCCCATAAGTTGGGGCAGATCGGAGTATCAGCTAAAATTATAAGAGCAATTGATAATATATATTCGGAATTTAAATGTTCAGTCAAAGTTAAGAATGGTTTAGTAGTGGGAGAGATAACTTCTAAAGTGGGCCTTAAACAAGGGTGTAATCTGTCCCCCATATTATTTTTATTGTTTATTAACGATATTTTCCACTCGAAAGAATTTCAGAAAGGAGCTTCTCCATGTCTTGAGTGCCAAGATATTCCAGGCCTAATCTTTGCGGACGATATCATTTTACTTGCATTAACACCCAGCAAGATGCAAAATAGTATTAATGAGGTAGAGAACTACTGCAAAGAGTGGAATTTAAAGGTTAACCCACAGAAAACCAGAGTAATGGTCTGTAAAAGGGGTGTTAAGCATTCTAAGAGTGAACAGTAGTGGATGGGTAGGACAAAGTTAGAAGTGGTAAAAAAAATCGAATACTTAGGGACGATTATAAGCAGTAATGGAAACTGGTCTGACCAGATAAAAAGATCAAAAATGAGGGGAATAAGTGCCTTGGCTAGTAGCAAAATATTAGCTAAAAAGATGCCTAACGTAGAATACAAAATCCAGGAAAACATATTTAATGCAATAGTTAAAGCTAAAGTACTGTATGGATCAGAAATTTAGGGAATAGATCAGGGAATTGTAGCTTTAGATGTAATCGTTAGCAAATTTGCCAAAATAATTATGGGTCTACCTAACTGTACTGCAAATAGTGGAGTAAGAATGATGTGTGAAGGGGTGAGTATGCGAGCTGAGATTGCTAAGCGAATAGTCAAGTATTCGTTGACATAAAAGACTGGGGGAGGTGGTGAAATATTAGTCTTAGCCTACCATCACCAAATGAAGCATTTAAACGAAGGCTACTGGGTGGATGGGGTGAAGAAGCTTCTAGAGTACATAGGAATGGGATCATACTGGGTGACTAATATTGAAAGGGATGACAGGAGATTGCATAAGAAAGTAGTTCAAAGAGTGAAAGATATAGAAAGACAAACAATTAGGACAGAATGCAATAGTAAGAGAACACTAATAGAATTTTGTAAAATAAGTGAGAATATGACAATAAGGACACAAATGTTAACAAAAAGGGAGTGTATAAAAATAAAGCTTTAAGAGAAAAAAATGACGAAAATAAATGTATTTTATGTAATTCAAATATGGAAGTGGCTCATTTGATTAAGGACTGCAAAGAAACTAGAAACATTAGAGAGAAATACATAGAAAGGAAAGAGTTGGACAATATTCTAAATGAAAATGAACTGTACACACTCTCTAGTCTATTAAGCAGAGAATGGAAGAAACCGGGAAAGATAGCCAAATTATTTAATGTTATGAGAGGTATTTGGGAAAAAAATGTAAAGAAAACAGAGATAATGACATGTAGCTACGTTCAAAGATATATGTAACTAACTATTAATGAATATGTCTGTGGTAGTAAATTATAACTGAATGTGGAATTAATATATTCGATTTATTCACAGATATGGAACATTATATAGTATAACTCACTAATAAATAAGGGCGACAATAATTATAAGTTTAGTATTATGTTTTGTTTTTATATTTGTTCAGTTTTGTTTCTTTGTTCCTTAGGTATTGTATATTTCTAATTAGTAGATTCAATTCATTGATATGCAAGCCGTACTGTATACCATCTAATGAGTTTGTTGGTTGTTTGTCGGCCCGTTTTTATTTTGGTTTTATTTTAGTTTGGTTTTTTTAGTTTGTTTGTTTTTGGCTGCTGACGTACAGTAGATTTGGAAGAGGGGGAGATAGGCCTGTTCTATCTCAAGCTAAAGTGTTGATTCGGTACGTCTGCACATGTAAAGTAGAGTAAAGTAGTGAATAGTGTTAGGTTAGAGGAAGTAAGTTGTCAATGAGACAGTGAAAGATGAGCCGAGTTATGGAATCCGTCTCGGCAGTGAAATACAGGTGTGACAGCCTACATGTGGAGCTAGGCAATCCGCACACATGTGGGTTGTTACAGGAAGGAGTGGTGAGGAAATAACATTGACAGCTTAAAGGGTCTATGAGGTATCGGTTCCCGAGCTTCATGAGACATGTCTGGTCGTGGCATCCCAGGGAAGGGTGGTAGGAGTTCCTCACCAGGGGTGATGTCGCTGCCAGACAGATTTAGGATAGATTTAGTATATATTTATGTAGTAAAGTAGTTAGTTTAGTTAGGTGGTGTGTTGCATGTGGAGCTGGCGATCCGCCCATGTGCAAGATGCTACAAAGTAGATTTAGAAGTAGTTAAGTAGTATATTCATGTAGTAAGTAGTTAGTTTAGTTAGGTGGTGTGTTGCATGTGGAGCTGGCGATCCGCCCATGTGCAAGATGCTACAAAGTAGATTTAGAAGTAATTAAGTAGTATATTCATGTAGTAAGTAGTTAGTTTAGTTAGGTGGTGTGTTGCATGTGGAGCTAGCGATCCGCCCATGTGCAAGATGCTACACAGTAGATTTAGAAGTAGTAAGTAGTTAGTGTCTAGCTATAAATAGTCTGTGAGTGTTTTATTTTGAATTGCATATTGGAACATTGTAACTGGGCGAAAGCCTGTTATGTTCAGTTCAATAGTAAATGTAAGAGGACGGAATCATATGCACCTTTGATATTTAAAAATAGAGCAATTGTACCATGTTTGCGATATCGAGCTAACAAAATATCAACGATGAAAATATAAGGTCTTGTTACACCTTTCTTTAAGGAAAGCATATTGTGATTTGGGTATGAGGTGATAATATTCCATAATCCAGACCAAACGGTTTAATAGTATTTTTAGGATTTTTTTCTTACACATGAACCCAACACGATTCCTCTATAATGCGCCGGGTCGGTTGGCGTTTTTCCAGGTTTAAGTATTGGTATAAGATGAATGATGTTCCATTCTGTAGGGATATTTCCAGCAGCTAAGGTATTATTAAAATATTCTAGTATTATCTTATGGGTTGAAGATGGCAACAATTGAAGCATAGTATAGGTTATTGAATCTGGACCGGGAGCAGAACTTGTCGAAGATACAAGTGTTTGAGTTAATTCATGAATTTGAATAGGTTTTAATAAAGTTGAATATAGAGTAGATTGGGAAACAGTTTGAGGAAAAGGGAGGGGAACGCTGTAATCTGGAGTAAGAGAAATGAGAAAGGGGTAAGAATCTCTCGCGGAATGGGTGAATGTGGGCGTTGATGGGCAGCACGCGTAAGAGTTCTAATTGCATTCCACAAACAGGCAGTGGACATTTGTGAAGTCAAAGATGATATGAAGATTTTCCAGGCTGTCCGTCTCTTTTCATGAAATACTTGTTTCATTCATGCAATATGACGCTTGAAACATAAATAATGTTGCAACGACATATCATTTCGGTACGTCTGAAATAAACTTTTTCGTTTTAATACTAATTGGTGGCACTCACTATCCCATCATTTTATATACTGAGAGGGTGGTAAATACGTGGACACACAAGGTTTGTAAGGATGAAATATATCAATGTAGGTATTAATAATAGAATGAAGTGTGTTATACGTGAGGGGAGTTTGCTGAAGGTTACTAAGTTGATTGTGTATAAATGAGCAGTAAGTTTGCTTACCGAAAGTGTGAAATGAGCGGACATGGCTACGGATTTGAGTTGTTCTCTGCGTTAAGCATGGTTTTCCATCACCATGTGTGATAAATATAGGATAATGATCACTAGAATATGTGTCTGATAGTGTTTGTCATGTGATTATGGGAGCCATGTGGGATCTGCAAAGAGTTAGATCTAGAGCACTAGGAGGTGCGTCAGGGGGGATATTTTCGTGGGAGATTCATCATTTAATAATGTGGAATCATATTGCTGAAACTCAGATAGGAGATGAATTCTCTTTGGTGTATCATGCTGACTTCCTCATAACGTATGGTGGCAATTGAAGTCTCCGAAGATAATGACGTTATCTAAAGTATCAGGATTCATCGTGGGAGACGGAGCTGCACTTTCCGAAGACCACATAAGGTAAAGTATTGCATGAGGGTAAGGAATGATTACTTTCATAAAAGCAAACATATAACATTGTATAGCGGCCTCTAGGGTACTTAAAAGAAGTATCCAGAAAGGTATATTTTCGGTCACCCTGATACAAGAACCCTGGCTTAGACAGGGGCATATCATGGGACAAAAATGTGCAGGTTTCACTCTATTCAGTGGAGTAGCGGAGAAGAAGCCTAGAGCATGTATACTAGTTCAGGATCATAACGCTTGGGCTATACCGGGCTTCATTACTAGAGACCTTGTAGCAGTTCTAGTGAGATATGAAGAGGGCGGACAGCCAAGAGACCTGGTTGTCTGGTCTGCATATTTCCCAGGAGACTCTGAATCTTCACCCCCGCCTGAGGAGTTCAAGAGACTGGTGATATACAGTAGGAAACAAGGACTTAATCTCATAGTAGGATGTGACGCCAATGCTCATCACAGCATTTGGGGAAGTAAATACACAAACCGAAGGAGAGAATTTCATAGAATTTCTATGTACAGCTCATATTGAGATCATGAACATAGCTGATACCCCTACCTTCATAAATAATAAGAGTGAGGAGATCAAAGAACTTACCCTGGGTTCCATGGGAATCATACAGGAATTTAAAGACCGCAAAGTTTCTTTGGAGTCTTTTTTGTCAGGTCATAGACACATTGAGTTTCATATAGAGGGCTCTTTCGAGATCCCATCTTACAGAAACCCTAGACGAACCAATTGGTCGTCTTTTAGGGAGTACGTGAGGAGGGAACTGGAAGGAGGACCCTCAAATTTAATTAAGAACAAGGAGGAGCTGGAGCTCAGCGTGAGCTTTCTCACACAGACACTAGTTACCTCTTATGAATTAAACTGTCCAGTTGTTAAGGCAAAAAGTGTAACAGGTAGCTTCTATTGGAACAGCTATCTTGAACACCTGAGGATAAATACACGAAGACTCTGGAATAAATACAGGGAAAGTACAAGTCAGAAGTCAAAAAAGTCTTGTAAGAAGTCTTGGAGACAGTTTTGTGACTCCATCGAGAGTCAACATGAGGCGCCAAAGCTTCATAAAATTCTAACCTTGGATGGAAGGGCAAGGCTGGGCTCACTGGAGTCACCTTCGGGTGGATATACATTCACTGAGGGGGAGACCTTGAGCTTATTGCTTGATGCCCATTTTCCAGGTTCGGTAGTCACGAATAGTGACGTAGAATCGAGCGGTCCACGGTGCAGCGCCTGTGGCGAAGATGGTTGGCGCAGGGACATGTGGCACGTGCGAGGGGTCCAGGCGCAGCCCGAGTGACGTCAGCACGCGAGGATCGGCGCATCCGCCGCCAAGCGGTGGCAGCCCCGCACGCCACGTCAACCGCCATTCTTCAGCATGTGCAAGACACCCTGGCTGTTCCAATATCGTCCAGAACAATTTCCCGTCGATTGGTTGAAGGAGGCCTGCACTCCCGGCGTCCGCTCAGAAGACTACCATTGACTCCACAGCATAGACGTGCACGCCTGGCATGGTGCCGGGCTAGAGCGACTTGGATGAGGGAATGGCGGAACGTCGTGTTCTCCGATGAGTCACGCTTCTGTTCTGTCAGTGATAGTCACCGCAGACGCTTTGGCTTTTGCTCTAAATTCGGCGGTTCATGAGTCACACACGTTCACTCCCGCATCTCTCGTGTTTACCTTTATTCCTAATACGCCGCTGTCTAACTTTTGGTCACTTAATGCCATATTACCAGAGACAATAGATCCCGAAAATATTAGAGATCTATGGAAGAAGGCTAAGAGCAACCTAAAAGTGTCCCACGAAAAGTTAGAGAAAGATATGATCGTGGAAGGAGGCCCACCAATTTAAAAGTAGGAGATCAGGTCATGGTGAAAAATTTTTTGTTCCTGCGGGGCAAGCTTGCCCTCATATTCCATGGGCCGTGCTTTATTTTAGATTTTCTAACACCGGTTACATTATTGGCCAGTAACCCAGCCACGGAGAGGATATTTAGGGTTCACCTCTCTCAGGTGAAACCTGTGTAAGTTCAGGGTTGTTTCTAATTCGCCACTAAACATTGGCAGGAATCGAAGGTTATCTTTCTTTTTAAGAAGCGTTGGACTGCTTAAAAATTATGTAATTGAATGTGGTGGCCTTCTATTCCTATTATAATAAGTATGAATTTTATTCTCAATTGTAAAACCTTCCCCTCCGAGAAGTTGCCTCTCTGGTAGTAACTGGTATCCATTACCAAGCCTCCGTCTCCTTAATCCTCCCATTGCTGACACACAAACACTAACCATCAACGCCGCCCGCCCCTCTGCCACCAACTAATAAAACATGTACTCGCATGCTCCAGCAAAACCATCTCTGTCACCCAGACATTATTGTTTCAGTTCCCCCTCAGGCGTCGGCGACCGTGTATCAACATCTGGCGAGCGATACCGGAGTGGGGAATGGGGCCATTTCACTCTAGTGAAGACTCCTTCGGAACGGCGCGCTGGAGCTCCATCTTTCCGGCAAGTGCTGAGGAGCGGTAACTCCACCGCCAACCCATCTTGGGGACTGATCATGTACATCTAATCTGCGGCGACCATCACCACGACTACCCGTCTCGTAGCAGCGGCAGAGTTGAATCTGAGGGTACTTGGGGTGTCCGGGCGACCTCACCTTTGGTATCGGCAGCGGCGGCAGGTCTTGCCGTCAAACTCAATTGGCATATCCAAGAATTGTACGATGGCCAAAAGACTACAAATATGGATTTCCAAACTATTTATCTAAAAACGGACTTTCAGAAAAAATCCTATAAATATTTCTATGCGCATATCGTCTTCTGTCAAATTTATTGTGTCACCCCAAGGAAGGACCTTTGGGGGGTGGAGGTGTGTACCGGGAGGTACACCTCAACCCCGCACATTCAAAGGAAGCGTCTTAAAGAACTCTATCTATCGAACAAACCGTGAAACTGTTACTGCATGAAGTTGGGACATTAATCAGAAGATGTCACTACTGAATTACTGAGAAGTTTGTCGTTTCTAAGTTTCCTAAACTGATTGGATTTATTTTGTTTTGTTTTGGTTTACCTACATCAAGATGTTTGAACATTTCTCCATAGATGTCTCTACAAAACTGAGGTCACGCATTCTGGTGGTAAGTGGAATAATTTGTTATCGAAAGAAATTTGGGGTTTATAGGTTTTCTCAAGTAAATTAACTATTTTTTACATTTTTATATATTCCTAGGTTTGCAACACTTCTCTCTCATTCCGCCAGTTTTTGAATGTGACCAATCACTATTTTTCTATAATTACTTTTCAGCCTATCACAGGCTTCTTGTTGGCTTTTGAGTGTAACTTTTGATTCTGCCAACAAGATTGAGAGGGTGTGGCCGGATTAGTCCAGAAACCTCTAGAACCGTCCCCTCGCGTATCTAAGCTGCGGCCTTTCGGGCTACCTCGTCTTTTGATCACCGTATTTCTGTGAGAGTGTGTGTGTGTGTTAAGACTGGAGGTGGGGCGCATTCTTCGCCAGGAAGTCCATCCGCCAAAGTAATGACAATCATGCTTACTTTTCTGTAGCTACCTCCGCAGACTTACACGAGGGGAAGGTTCAAATTTCTAATTATGGAACCTCCTGTTTTCTAAAAATGTAAACCTTCTTTCGGCTAATGTAAAATTTCATAAAAACTTAAACTGTAAATCGGGGATAGAGAATGCGTTACCCTCTCGAGTTCCCCTTCAACTTAGTTTGGGGTGACTATGATTTTGTAACATTTTCTCTTTTCTGTAAAGTGTTAAATTAACCTCCATTATAGTCTCGTCAGTAGCTTGGGATTAGCCTCTGTATCATCGAGCTGAGAGCCCAATTGGGTTTTTAATTTTCTAGGAGAGCAAGTGTACGCCTCCATTCGGTTTGTGTTTCGGGACAGTAATCTGACCTGTTTCTCTCTTCCACGAAAGCCCAGTGGGTTGTGTTCTATATACTCCTGTGAATTGTGCCTAGAGAGGTCAGAGATTGTAAGGTTTTGTGTAAATGTTTCCTTAAGCGGCTGTAAGAAATTGGTTAATGTTGGAGAGCATGTAAGCTCTTTTCTGAAATTGTGAATTTCCTGTAATAGTGAGGTCTGCCTCTGGAAGGCTATAGCTTTGTAACCTTTGGAACAAAGTGCTCTTGAATTTGGGAGATTTCTGTCCTTGTCTAAATAATTCCACTTTTGCGAAATTGTAAATATTGTAAACTAGGGTCTTGAAGCCCAAAATTGTTAAAGGCCCTATTCTGGGATTCTATATTTTAATATCCAAATTTGTCATTGTTATTTCACTAAGTGAAAAGTTGTTAAGTTTGTTTTTTGAAAAGAAATATAACCTATGTTAAAGTTTTGAAAATCTTTGATATAGTAGATAGACCTATTCCACCCAGCAGCTTCTTTCTCCTCTTTCTGCTCCACGGAAACCCCCAGAACTCCGGCCTTTGTGAGTTCTTTCAAGACCGACTCCAATCCTCAGACAGTAATATAAAAGAGCACGGCGCCTGAAGTACCCGCACTGTTGGTACTGGCTAACACGAAAATACGACGTACATATCGTATAAACGGCGACATTTTAACACGATAAATGTAATATCATAGGGAAAATACTTGTTTACGTATGAAAACGCTTCGCCAAAAGTACGCACCATTTACAATCTACTAGAATAACATATATTCTGCTAGAAAAGAGAAAAAACTTATTTAGAAATTTTAGTGTCAAATAACGTTTTCTCTTAGATTTCACTTCGCTGGATAGCTGAAAATACATTATAGAACTGTTAAAATTATATTTACAACATCATTTTGAATGTTTCAAATCAAAATCAGGTGCAAAATTCTTCAATTTATTCGCTCTCATGACAAGTTCGAAACATAATGTATTGCCTTAGTTTTGAAGTGGTGGGCAATTTCTTATGTTCAGTTCGTATTGAATGGGATGTACGTTTCACTAACTATTTTTTACGGTTTTCGGAGACGCCGAAGTTCCGGAATTTAGTCTTGCAATAGTTCGTTTACGTGTCACTAAATCTACCGACACGAGGCCGACGTACTTCAGCACTTTCAAACAGCCCCGGTCTGAGCCAGGATCGAACCTACCAACTTGGGGTCAGAAGGCGAGCGCCTTAACCATCTCAGCCACTTAGCCTCAATTACACCAAAAATGACTGTGTTAACCCTATAAACGGCCCTGATGATGCTAACTTAATGTTGACATATGCCATAGCAGCACTTCACACAATGATGGTAACCTTAGTAATGAAACTTTCAGACACTATACTCCGTACGGCTCTACTTCTAAATTGGCGTTTTAGAAGATTTTGGCTCTGTCTGATGGTTATGTGCCGAAGCATAGACATCCAACCAATCTCAAGCTGCCATTCATATCGATTTATATCGGCAGAGCACGATCTCGAAACTTAGTTGCCAACTCTAATATTTACATTCGCCACGTGGTTAACCTATCTCGCTCAGCGTGTTTGGTATTCGGTACGGTTCGCGATCTTTTGTATTTTCCTTCAATATTTAGTGCGTTTTTCATATTGTTGAAGGGTTCCAGCGACTCTGAGATCAGTAGAGTGTCCCTTTGTAGGCCATAACCTCCTTTCTGTGCCAGTCATTAGCCGTTAATGATGTGTTATTTCCTCATTCTCTTTTATTGTTAACAATATATTCTCTTATAGTGCCAGATATTGTTAGAAAGTGTAGTTCTTGTGTATTTGTTTTCAATCCATATTCATTCGTTTTTCTAAGTACTGTATTACAATTTAAAAGGGCTGTTTACCGCGGTCATATTGCATCAGCTGTTCTCGCAGGCGTAGCGCGCTGGCAACAGAGGGAAGGCGATGCTCATTTGTTTTGTGAAACTTCAATTTAGAAGTAAGGCCGTGCGGAGTATAAACATATATACATTGTATTAATATGCCTATAGTCAACATGGTATACTGTATTCCGTAATGTATTCATTTTCTAAAGGGTATAATCGTGAATTTATTTTATACTCATTACATTGATTACCATAAAATAGGGTGCAGGCTCGACCTTAAATTCACCTCATAAGGACATGTTTTTCATAAACAGGCTAACATTAAAGAACATGAGTGCAAAAACTCTATTGACTCTAAACATTGATATTTAACCACATGGACGAGCTTCAGTTCGGTGTAATCTGCTTGATAACAAATAATCACAGCATGATTCGGAAGGTGTCGATCGTGTAAAACCCTGCTTTACAAACCCAGCTAATGCTTTATTCTGTGTATTAGTGTACAGATTGCTCCATCTGTCAGACTTATAAATTTTTTGTACACTGATACAAACTTTTCTTCAGGCAAGCATAGATTATTGTAAACTACACTTGCATATAAAGACCCTCCGCTGCTCAGGCGGTAGCACGCCAACCGTGGTTCAAATCCCGGTCACTTCATGTGAGATTTATGCTGGACAAAGCGGAGGCGGGACAGGTTTTTCTCCGGATACTCCGGTTCCCCCATCATATTTCATTCCAGCAACATTGTCCAATATCATTTCTCACCTGTCAAGCATTAATCATTGCCCCAGAGGAGTGCGACAGGCTTCGGCAGCCGGCACAATTCCCATCCTCGCCTTGACGTGGGGCTTTCAAACTTTCCATTCCTGACACGGTCGAATGACTGGAAACAGGCTGCGGATGTTCATTCACTCTTGAATCTAAGTCACTCGACACTTTAAGGCACATAGACACTGACGGAATATCACAATATCAATTATATGCTATCTAAATGAATATTTTTCCAGGAACACGAATAGGTTCATCGTTTGGAATTAGATAAAAGTCTTCCCTTACCTCAGACTTATTCTCAAAAGTGATGTAGGCCTATGCACACAACAGTTTTGTCATCGACTTAAAATAATCACGACGTATATTCTTAATCCATTGCTTTCTTAATGTTTTATTGCGTAGAACACTTAGGAATAGTTGTATGAGAGGCATTGCCGTAGTTAGATTTAAACCAGGGGCCTGTTCCACGAACAAACTTTGCAACTTTTCAACTTTGCACTTTTCACTTTTCAATTCTCGCAAAGTGCAAATTATTTCTGTTCAACCCTGATCTAGTTTGCACTTTTCGATTTATTCGCAAAGTCAAAAGTCTTTGCGAATGAGTGATCCGATCACATTTATTTCTTGGGCAAACTGTATAGGCCTAATACTCTATGATTGTAACGAAATACAGTAGAGACAAAATGAGACACTCTGCGAGATATCGAGGAACAGCTATTATAGCTATGTCCAGCGGAGTGACCTGGAGTTACCGATTCTGTCACAAGAGCACGTGTATTTGTTTGTGAAGTTTTGGCGTTATTTATGCGTTTGCATTAAGTTGACATACGTAAATAGTAGCGTGTGTCATTCCTTTATATCTCCTGTCAATATTAGTGGAAGGATATGTGCTGCGTTTGGCTGCAATAACTATAAATTGCAGAAGGATTCGCAGTCCTTTTTCCGTTTCCCTCGTGACAAGAAAATATAAGTAAATACTGTGTTTGCATATAGATTCTTGTGGTGGTTAATGGGAATTTACAAGAACAGGGAATGGATTAGGGTGAAAGATGCAACAAGGTGCCTTCTCTGTGGTGAAAACAGAGAAAAATTTCACATGTTGAAATCATGTAAAGAAACTTTAGCGGTGAGAAGGAAATTTTTGAATAACAAGGAACAATATATGATAAATGAGGATGAGAATGGCTATAGGATTATTAAGATGATAAGCAAAGAATGATACAAGACTGGTAATCTCAGTAAACTGTTAATTGTAATTAGAAATTCATGAAGAAGAGTGTTGAAAGAGCCTACAATGAGGGTAGGACATATTACGGATAGATGATTGTGTTACGAACCGGTTAGTTAAGAAATTGCCAATAGTGGTATGTAGTAAAAGGAATATTAGTATATGTAGCACTGTAAAGTCGATATGTTAGTAAGCCATAACGTAATTAACTGTTAAACTCTTTGTAATGAGACAGGTCCCAATGGATATAATGTTTCATCCTCAGCTGCTGGCGATCCGGAGCTGTAGGTTGATAACATTCACTCATTCATTCACTACTCATTCCACATATATTATTCATTCAATCATTTATTTAATTCATATTAAGGGCTCTCTCCCCGGTTACTGGTTATCCGTACTGGGAGGGATGAGTTTTTCCCCTATCGTGCATGCATGAATATTCATATACCCATTCCTAAATCCATCCATACATGTTTTCTCAATTCTTAATTAATTAATTCATTTATTCATACATTGATGTAGATAACCGTAGGCGTGGCCCTTGCATGTGGAATGGTGATCCGCCTCTGCAATGAGGCACTAATTTAGACAGGGAATCATAGCCAATTAATTAATTAATTTAATTAATTCATTCATTAATTCATACACTTATATAAGGATATAACCGAAGTAGGACGGGATAGGACGGGCCTATCCCAATCGAATACAGCTATTAGATCAGGTGGGGTCTTCCGTTTGGGCCTCAAGTGAAAGGGCCGGACGTGTTATCCTTGGGAAGGTGGCTCTTTTTCTCACCAGGGGTGGATTACACGACCGGGCAGTAGTTATGCATAATCCCATCCATGCATTTATCCTGCGAACCGAATTCTCTCTCCTCACTTTGTGGCTATCCGTGACTGGGAGGGAAGTGTTCATTTATTTATTCATGCATGCATGACAGTTTAATTCGGTCATGGAATCATTCATTTAAAAAACTAATTCAGGCATTTAAGTACACCTATGTATAGTGTCTGTGAAAATGGAGGAGAACACTGTACAGACTTATGACAAATAAATACTGAACGCATATAGATTCTTGCAGTTACAAATATATTTTTATAGAAGGCCTACTTCCTAAACTTCTGACCTGCGTGACCCATATTTTAACTGGCTTAGATATAATAAGCTTATTTTATAGTGTTATTGCAGCAGTTAACCTTAAATACCGTTGTGTTGTTGTAGGCGTGATCTTTGTGTTTTGATTTAATTTTAAAAAATCCATATGCATATGTGTGTGGCTAGTTGTGTTCCAAGTTACCCCATTTGGAATGCCGTAATGCGTTGTCAATCACTGAAAAAATTTGGGTGATTTAAGAAATGTGCATATTTTATTGAAACAATATGATGATGCAAATTTGCTTTACCCTAATGTAATGGAAAATATTGCTTATAGGGAAATTTTGAATGTTTTTGCAGCCAAATTTATAGATTTTCTTTCTGTTAGTAGGTTTCAAGTTAAAGGGAAAATTGTCGAGCTCTTAAATGTAAATTTATTGAACCACGTGTGTAAGGTATGTGCCGATATTTTTATTGACAAGTGTCCTAATGTGATGATACTATGTTTTAGATGAGAAAAAAAGATAAATCTAACCGTGGACGTTCAGGCATGTATGCTAAAGCTAAAAAAGTAATGCATAAATGAGAGATCAAGCCCTTTCACAGCAGTCCATTTCACATCTTGATTATATGTCTAATTTCAATCTTTATATAATAACCTGTTGAATAATTCTTCATTCATTTATCCGGAATTGCTTTAGCAACTTTGAAGTAATATTTTAGTAATATTTATTCATTTCCGGATATACATTTCCATTGATATTTGAATTTAGCACGAATTTCCTGATCATGCCACTAGGAGCGCAACTTGCGATTTGTCTCCCATTTTAACAAGGCTGAATCAAAAAGTGTCGCATACTGTCTCTACTGTATTTGTTGCAATGCTTAATTTTTCCCGGCGAACTTTACGGTATAATTGTGGTACCGTTAGTTTCAAAGTTTTTATCATGGGAAAGAAAGTTTATGAATAAGAAGCTGGCTGTACTGGTAATTATCAAGAAGAATAGGGACATCTTTTTTGGCAACTTTAAAAATAACCTCCCAAATTATGACACGCATCAATATTAACGAGAGTACCGCCAACACATTCTCACACAGAAGGACATTCATGCTTTATTAGAAATCCCGTCGGTATATTAAGTGGATTATCAGACCAACGTACTATGTTGGGAAATATTATATTTACTATAACATCTATGACTTTGGTAACAGTTCTGCAAATAATTGATTTTGATGTCCCATGCGTTGCTGCTATCCCGTGCAGCTGGGAGTCATTTACTAAGCAATGTAAGCACATAAGAATGTGTTCTTTTTCTCCGAAAGGGATTGACTTCCTTTTGTTGCATGCTTCAATAAATGACTGATCATTTCAAGAATATAATCAGGCTGTGTTGGGGTAATACGAAATCACTCGCGAAATTTCATCGAAGTGAGGTTATGAAAATTAATCCTGTCTTTGTCCGTTCTCTTGTTGGATTTCTTATCACTGTCCTCACTTGATGCTAACAAAAGCTCTCGTCGTAACGTGTTTATATCACTAAATCAAATTCTACGCCGAGAAACTCGTGTACATACTTGTTAAATAATAACAGATGAAGAGGGAATAATCTCTTTGTAAGATTTCTGAAACCTTTTCACTTTATTTCTTTACACTTTGTATTACTGTACCAATGGAGGAACATAACAGACTTGTAAAGTAAGAAGATTCCTAACTTTTCACTTTTCACTTTGCAAGCTAAATCTGAAAAGTGATGGTGGAACAAAATCTGAACTGAAAAGTGCATAGTTCGTTCTTGGAATAGGCCTCTGATTCACAACACGATCAAAACAAACACATTATCACATTACTGCGTATAATTACAGATCCTAACTCTCCATTGACATACTCACAGACTTATATTCTACAAATAAACTAACATTTATCATGTACTTTCATGAAATTTCGCCGATACATACGATAACAACAAACCGAAACAAACCCACATATCTAACGTACCCGGCTACTGGATTCGACATCTTTGTTTGATCGAGAGTAGCATGGAGTTCTGAGGATTGGAGTCGGTCTTGGTTCTTTCGTGAACGCACTTTTTTGAATTCTTTGTTTTTCATTTCCGGTTGACGCCATACCTGGATTTGGTCCTTGCTGCCGCCATTTGTTTCAGTGTAATTGCTGATTTGTCTTGAGTGGCAATATAAGTGAGTGTTTTACGGTTGTATTAAAAGGCAGTCATTTAAAATTTTCTCTTACGTAAGAGGAGTTTATTTACAGTACTTATTGGATTGTTTTCATGATGATTTGCCATAACCGGCTTCATGGTATTTTTGTGTAATGCCCTTGATTATTTTATCTGTATGTCAATTTCTGCTAAATTTTGCTCATATGGTAAATTAGTTTTTGCATTTTGAGGATTTTCTTTACTGTTAATTGTATTGCAGATCTGGCCTAGTCTATATTCACTTTGTTCAATGAGGTATTCGTATTTTATTTCGATCTCATTGCCATGTGTTTTATCTTGTAAATACGGAACTAATGTGGCATCAGAAATTTACAGGTCTTTCCAATAATGCAGACGTATTGCCACTTTTTCGCGTTTTTTTTTTTTTTTTTTTGCTGTCTTATGTCATTTTGCGCCCCAATTGTATATTCGACTAATAGATAAGTTAATCATTGTATTCAACTTTTTCCTGAACCACGTATGCGAACGGGATGTCTTTTTACTTTTTCCATTTCCAAGTGCAGCATTTTATATTTCTTCGTGGTGTGCGAGCCATAGATGGCACCAGGCACCTGTTCGCGACCGAACACGAAAAAAAAAGACTGCGCGGGATAAGATTATCACTAGGTCATTTTGCGATTTGCGGCTTATTTGAGTATTTGGAGACGTTTGTTATATAATGAGAAATTGTTTGGTGTGTGTGATCTTGCTTTAATATTAAATGCAATGTAATTGTGTATTATTACTGCGCCGTATGCTTGTTGATGGCTGCTATTTGCTTCTTGGTGACTTGCTCAGACAGTGGTTCTTGTAGCTGAAATGGGTTATGTGAACGAATGTGATCCACGAAATGTCCCTGTAATATTTGTCACAGATGGAAGATAATTGTTTTTGCTCAGTCTAAAATCTGAGATAAATTAACAAATAGCGTCGTTGCTAGAGAAGCAATTATCTTCCATTTGTGACAAATATTACAGCGACATCGTGTATCAAATTCGTTCACATAACCGCTGAAATGTGGTTGCTGTTGTTACTGCTGCCTTGTCCGCGCGGCGTATATCCTCTGGTCGAGTGCCATTTTCCAATTTCCGATATAAACCTCAGAGACTGACGTTAGGTTAGAAATTCTTAACATGCATGTAATACAAGCCGTCCAATGAATCGCTGATGCTGCTGATACGGCTGTTCGAAAGGGGAGATGTAGATTTTAATTTCTTTCAACAGGGATGTGGTTTATACTTGTTATGAACCAGATGTGATCGGTTTTTGTTTCGTTTTCCTGGAAAATGTTTGCTCTATTATTAAAATTTCTTAAACAAGAAAAATCTGCAATAACTCCTCTGAAAAGGAAAGCTGCATTACCACTATTCTATGATAAATTCCTGACATAATGAGAATCGGTGGAAATAGAAGGAAATTTCATTATCAACCTAACCTAAACTAAGCGTGTCCTGTCTCGACTTTGGTATGGTTTGCAGACTTTGCATGCTGGAAGTCAATAAACACAAAGGCTACATATATTATAGTGTGGTTTCGCTTCAGTCTGACAAGTAATCTGAAATTTCAAGAAGGGAGGTGAATTAATTACACCAGGCAAACACCGGAAGAATACTGTTATAGTAATGCATATATCAAAATAAAGACAGAAATATATAACATTAAATTGAGTGAGGGTGGCGTTATGGAAATAGTGTTTCACAGAATATAACAAGCTTGTTAACTAACGTGGTAACGATCAAGTCAGCAGTGTATAGCATTAACATTAAATCGCTCTTCTGAACAGTGCTGGGCATAATTTAATAAATTTTTCTCATCTTTCTCCTGTACCCCTTTTTGTGTGGGATAAGTGGTTCCATTTGAAATACCTGTACAACAACCTAAAACAGCAAAAAAAACCAACAAAAATTTGGAGAACGAGTTGCTGCAGTCCAAGACCAGAGGTGGTATGTTTACATCATTATAGGCCATTCAGCATTCTGTTTACTCTCTTGACTGTGATTATTGTGTTTTGAACATTAACTGAATTGCTACGATATGATACAATGTTAATTTTTTGCCTGTGTTCAATATATTAGTTGTTTTAAGATCTTCGCTAATTGGCTGATGATGACACTTGAAATGTGTTGAAACCGGTCCCAATAAACAGGTTGTAACTACTTTTTAGTTCAACTTACTACGGAGTATTGAAAGGTGGATCCTTCCCTATCATATTGTACATCTTACTTCGGTCTGCAAGCCTCGGTGAATTTGCTACATTTGTGACAAATGTGACAAATATTTGTGACAAATTTGCTACATGTCGCCACAATCCTCTATTTGCAACTAGTGCTATGGCCTTGTTTAGTTTCATAATTCTTATCTTTAAATCGTGAGAAACTAAGGCTAATCATAGTCTCATCTTGGTCTCCCTCTAGTTCTCTTACCTGCCATAAGAGTCCATTGTTCTCCTAGGTAACCTGTCCCCCTCCATTTGCCTCACGTGACCCCATCACCAAAATCGGTTTATGCGTACATCTTCATCAAGTTCATTCGTAACTTTGCCTTAATCTCATTCAGAGTACCCTCCTGTCATTGTTCCCACTTGTTTGTACTAGCAATCATTCTCGCTACTTTCATGTCGGTTACTTCTAACTTACAGAATACTGTTGATCGCAACTATTAACTTCCATCCACCTGTCTTGGAGTGCGCACCCCTATTCCATCACTGCCCTCTGTAATTTATCTCTATCTGTTGCCAAAAGTGTGATATCATCTGCGTATACTAGTGCCTGTATCCACACTGGTCCCATCTTGAAATTTCCAACTTTGCATTTAGTTGTTCGCCTCTTACATTGTTTAATAACTTGATCCATGAATGTTTTAAAGAGTAGAGGACTAAGCCCCGTCACCTTGCTTGACACCTCTTTCCATTGTTTGAGGTTTGACCATTTATCTTCACTACCCACAAACTTCCTGTATATACTTTTAATCACCCTAGTCAGTTTAGGAGTAATATATGCCTTCTGTAAAGCCATCCATAGCTTTTCTCTCGGTACTCTGTCAAATGATATAGATGTTGATTCCCATAGGGAATCTGAAATATGTCCCGAATAGAAAATACAATGCATATACCACGTTTATTAGTAAGAAAAATATGCAACACTTACACAGGGTTTATTCATTGTATAACTATACAAGTGTTAAACAACTGTATAAGGATTTTTTTATTAGTAAACTGTTTCTGTACACATAGTAGTCTATTGTACTTTGTACATTTTTGCTTATTGCCTCGAAGATAATTTGGTGGATCTGTTTATGAGGGAAGAAAGAAGTCCATATTCGCATTTGATTATCTATGCAGAACTTGAGCATTGTCTTCCCATTGCTGTTCAGACTTCTCTCTGCTCCATACCTTCCCAATCTTCCATGACCGAACTCATCTTATTCCCAACTCTAGCATTCCAGTCCCCCATTATCACCGAATTTATGCCATCTCTAGCTTTGTCCAATGTCCTCTGGAGGGTAGAGTAAAATATCTCCTTTTCTATCTCATCACTATCTTCAGTAGGAGCATTTGAATGAGAGCAACTTTTCGGTTATTATCCAGATCTAATCTCAGTATCCCTGGACGTACTGCATTCCAATCCACCACTTTA
The DNA here is from genome assembly GCF_040414725.1 of Anabrus simplex. NCBI lineage: Eukaryota > Metazoa > Arthropoda > Insecta > Orthoptera > Tettigoniidae > Anabrus > Anabrus simplex. The sequence continues at coordinate 963,675,935 of NC_090265.1, read as the reverse complement.
TTACTTAATTGTTTACTTGTGATCATTCCGAATTCTTCTTTAGCTCTACTTATCTTATCCTGAATATCTCAGAACATATCCCTGGTCCAGTTCCATCTCCCATGTTCCCATTTCTTCCCGAGAATTTTGAGTTTGTACTTCATCTCCCCTACCACTTTCACTTCCTTGCCTGTCAGAGAGGTAATAGGTATTCCAGGTTCTGGTGACGTGAACGCTACTGATCCACGAAATATCACTGTAATATTTGTCACAATGTGAAACTTATCATTGATTTACTCAAATAAAGTCTCAAATCCCAGGTAAATTAAGAAATAATGGAAATATTTAATTTTACACAATACATACTTTACTGCGTTAGTACATACAATTTCTTCTGCGTCGCACGGCTTCCGTGTTTTGTTTGTGTGTAACACAATACTTTCGTGTGTCATGTCTTTGCTCACGGTAATGCTTTGGTGTAGTGTCACTTCAACTGTCAATTGTCTAATAGTGCTGTTCCTTTAATAAAGTAATATATCTATTGGTCCAGGGATCATGCTATTTTCTGGTTGCTTCGGCACGAGATTTAGGTCTTGTAATTTCCTTATTACATGGTGATTTTCGTCGTCAAAAAAAGCGATAACATTCTTAATGTTGTTCACCTCCATTGTGCTTTTTGAACTGTCCGCGCTAGACAAATGTACAAAGATAATGAGAATCCACAGACATGGCACTTCCATTCATCGGTGCCAGCCCTGGACCTCAAGAAACAAACAAAAGACGGCGCGAGCAGCGATATGCAACATGATGGACTCCTGTTTACAGCTCCTAAGTACGTATTCATATTTCTTGCTAGTAACGACGGTATTTCTTAATTTACCTGGGATTTGAGACTTTATTTGAGTAAATCAATGATAACCTTTCACATTGTGACAAATATTACAGTGATATTTCGTGGATCAGTAGCGTTCACGTCACCCCAGGTTCTAATTCTCATATTATGCTTCTTGCCAATTCGTAGTCTTGTGATCCGTCCGGCTTCAAATGTGATATTTCTCTGATTTGTTTTGACATCCACTCCATACGTGTTATTAACCCTGTGATGGAGCTTGGACGGTGAGAGGGCTGCTCCCTTAAAGCCCCTGTCATTGCTTGATTATATTTTTGGGTTTACTCCTATGGCCTTTGGGTCAAAACTCTATCCACAAGGCAGTGGATTGCCTCAGTTGATCTTGGATGCTTATTTGGTATAACCTTATTCGCACCTGCCCTGCATATCTGCAGGAACTTCCCCTATCAGCCACTGGAACGTGCCGTGTCAGGGTTGAGGCCCCCCATCCCAATCTGTTCCCTGAAGAGTACTGCTGGCTCCTACTCAATTCAGAACCAGTCCCCAACCGAGACTAGACCAGGCACGGCCATCCTGGGAAAACACACATCCTAAATACTTGGTATTATCTAGCTATTCCAGCTTTGTATCACCAATCTGACATTGAATTCCCTTGAATTTCTTACCTATGGACATCAGTTTAGTCTGGGAAAGGCTAATTTTTATACCATACTCATTGCACCTATTAAGTTCCAAGATGCAGTCTTTTGGCACAATCTGCCATTAAGACAATATCGTCAGCATAGGTCGGACTGCCTACTACACTTCCATCTGATTCCCTCCCTGCCACTTTGTACCTTTCAGCAGATGATTTAGGTAAACTACGAACAACAAAGGAGAAATATTACAGCCTTGTCTAACCCCTGGAAGTAACATCAACCAAGAACTCATTCTACCATCAGTTCTCACTGCAGCCCAATTGTCAACATAAATACTTTTGATTGATTTTAATAATCTACCCTTAATTCCATAGTCCCCCGGTATGGCAAACATCTTTTCCCTCTGTCATACAGTTTGCATCCGCTAAGACACTAACGTGGATATCCGTATCCGTGTGGGGCTCTGTACGAGGGGCGTTCGAAAAGTCCGTGCAAAAATAAAAACTACTTACCATACGTGCTTGGGGTAAACTTTTTTATTTTTCGACATCATCTCCTTTTAGGCTTATACACTTCGTGTAATGATCTAGTTTGTTGATCCATTCCGAATAATAGGATTTGTCCAAGTCTGCAAAAATCCATTAATGTTTGCAATCATCTCCTCGTTTGAATAAAATCTTTGTCCCGCCAGCCATATCTTCAAATTGGGGAACAAATAGTAGTCCGAGGGAGCCAAGTCTAGAGAATAGGGGGGGATGTGAAACTGGTTGGAATCCTATTTCTATTAATTTTGCGACCACAACTGCTGAGGTGTGTGCTGGTGCGTTGTGATGGAAAAGGACCTTCTTGTGGGCCAGTCGCGGGCGTTTTTCTTGCAGCTCATTTTTCAAACTGTCCAGTAACGATGAATAATATGCACCTGTAATAGTTTTACCCTTTTCCAGATAGTCTATCAGGATTATCCCTACCGAGCTCGATGGCTGCAGTCGCTTAAGTGCGGCCAGTATTCGGGAGATAGTAGGTTCGAACCCCACTGTGAACATCACTGTCGGTAGCCCTGAAAATGGTTTTCCGTGGTTTCCCATTTTCACACCAGCCACATGCTGGGGCTGTACCTTAAGGCCACGGCCGTTTCCTTCCCACTCCTAGCCCTTTCCTGTCCCATCGCCGTAAGACCTATCTGTGTCGGTGCGACGTAAAACAACTAGGAAAAAAATTATCCCTTGTGAATCCCAAAAGACAGTCGCCATAACATTTCTGGCCAAAGGAACGGTCTTAGCCTTTTTTGGTGCAGATTCCCCCTTGGTAACCCATTGTTTATATTGTTTGGTCTCAGGAGTATAGTAGTGTATTCATGTTTCATCCACAGTGACGAAACGACACTTGAAGTCCTCCGGATTCTTCTGGAACAGCTGCAAACCATCCTTGCAACACTTCAGTTTTTGGTCAAGCGTGAGCAATCACGGCACCCATCTTGCGGGTAGCTTTCTCATGTCCAAATGTTTATGCAAAATATTATGTACCCGTTCAGTCGAGATGCCCACAGCACTAGCAATCGCACGCACCTTAACTCTTCTGTTATCCATCATCATACCATGGATTTGATCAATGATTTCTGGATTCGCAACCTCCACAGGCCGTCCAGAACGTTCAGCGTTTCTTGTGCCCATATGGCCAGTCCGAAAATTTTGAAACCACTTATAAACTATTCTAATCGAAGGTGCAGAGTCACCATAATGTTTATCAAGCTTCTCTTTAGTCTCTTGAGGTGTTTTGCCTTTCATAAAGTAATGTTTAATCACCTCATAAAAAATTTTTCCGTCCATTTCTTGAAAATCACTCAACTTGATTCACACGAATGCCAAACACAAAGAAATAGACCAATATGGCTGAAACTTGGTGTGCTTTCATTCAAGAGATGCTACTAACTAAACATGACTTTGATACATGCTGGTGGTGCCATCTCTCAGACTTTGCACGGACTTTTCAAACCACCTTCGTAGATAGGTGTAATTGCTGCTTTTGTCCAATCTGAAGGTACCTTACCAACACTCTATGCTAATCTTATTCTGTCAAGCCATTTCATCCCTGCCACTTTATTGTTTCAGATCTAATTTCATCTATCCCTGCTGCTTTATGCCAATGGAGTTTATTTACCATCTTTTCCACTTCCTCCAGTGTAATTTCACCCACATCATTTTCCTCCTCATGAGCATGGTTGTTCACAACGTCAACAGGAAGATTTTCTTTTACGTTGAGATGATTTTCAAAACAATCCTTCTGCCTGTCAAGTGATTCCTGGGATGTATTATGACCACCGGAATTACCCAAAACACTATTCATTTCCTTTTTTCCTCCCTAAGATTATTACTGTTGAAAAGTTTCCCTGCTGCCTGATCTAGCCTTTCTAGGTTATTACCAAAAGCTTTCCTAGACTTCTTGAATTCAAGAACTATTTGTTTTGCTCTGATTTCCCCCCCTATATGTACAGTTCCCTGCCTACATCAGCCCTTGTTTGGAGTCATTTCTGATTTGCCTTTTTACATTTACAAGCTGCACTCACTTAATCATTCATCAAGATGTTCACTTTTCCCCCCTCTTTACACACAGTTCCTAAGCATTCCCTTGCAGTTTCTACTCCAGCATCCCTGTCTGCCACCCATTCTCTTTCTAAATCCTGAACCTGCTTACTGTGCGCTGTTTGGAATTTCTCACTAATCATATCCATGTACTTCTAATTTCCTCGTCCTGGAGATGTTCTACCCTTCATTTGCAGATAGATTTCACTTTCCCTATCCTAGTCCTAGAGAGTACCATCAAAAAATCCCTGGTAAACTCTTGCATTCCTAACAGATTTCCTGACTTCGAAGTCTTAATATGTAGCATATTATGGTTCCGGTATCCTTACCCTCCCCACATGTAGCAGTGAAATGGCTTTGCCTGAAGAATTTATTTGTAACTGGTAAACGCATACCAGCACAGAAGTCCGGTAAACACTTCCCTTTCCTATTAGCTTCCATATCTCCCCATATTTACCAGTCGTCCTTTCATATCCTTCAGTTCTATTTCCACCTCTTTCATTGAAACCACCCATCAGCGCTATCCTATCCTTGCTGTTAGCCCTGACTACGATGTCACTCAATTCTTCATAAAACTTGTCAACTTCATCCTCATCTGCACCCTCACATGGTGAATAAAATGAGACATTTCTTGTCCTAATTCCCCAACTGCCAAATCTACTTGCATCATTTGCTCATTTACATGCCTAACAAACTGTTGCGTGCAACTACAGCCAAAATCCGCACTCTGCCCTCCCCTTTTTAACAATCCGTCAAATACACTTAATAATCTCTCTTTTTCTCCCTTTACCCGAATATCATTTACTCTTTAGCACATCCAGATCCATCCACCTTGCTGACTCAGCCAGTTCTACTTTCTTCCATGAGCCTCGTTAATATTGATGGCTCCCCATTGAATTCCATTTTGTTCGCCAAGTTGTTTCCAACGAGTCCCTTGCCTGTCAAGTGGGAGTAGGACTCTGTTGCTCCCATAGGTCTGAGGCTTGCTTTAAATTTTCTGAGCTTGGTAAATACCATTGGTATATTTGTTAGATGACTTTGATGTTTATTGCATAGCAGAGATAAGGGGTTTTTTTTTTTTTGCATTGATCGGCAACGAACTTGAGCCTCTTCTTAATGCTGTTGACTTGTGATACAGAATAACACAGGAGATTTTAAGCTAAATTTTATTAACTGTACAGATCATTCATTAAAAACTAACTACAGTAGCACAATCATATTAGAAATTAGGCCTACCAGATTATACATGGTGTAGGCTACATGTGATTATGATCCTTTTTCTTTGAATTTATAGAGTGGTCCAGAAAAATGTAGAAACTCTTTAGTATTTAATATCTTTGGAGCAAAATGACATATCTTTGCAATTCTTGAACGGTAGCGTAGCCCATTGTTTTCTCAACAGATGATGGTCACGTGAATGGCGCGACAATCTTGGCACACGCTTTCCAGCAGATGACAGTGCAGCACTGAATGAAGTAAGATTGTCGTTTGAGCAACACATGGCCGTATTGCAGAGTTGCCAACTATTACGATTCAATCGTAATAATTACGAATCACCCACCATAATTACGCCTTTATGAATCACACATCACAAATTACGATTTGTTGATTTTAAAAATCTAAGTGTATGAAGTGTTCAAAGGATACACAAGGAATGCCATTACCGAGCTCGATAGCTGCAGTCGCTTAATTGTGGCCAGTATCCAGTATTCGGGAGATGGTAGGTTCGAACCCCACTATCGGCAGCCCTGAAAATGGTTTTCCGTGGATTTCCCTTTTCACACCATGCCACGGCCGCTTCCCACTCCTAGCCATTTCCTGTCCCATCGTCGCCATAAGACTTATCTGTGTCGGTGCGACGTAAAGCAACTAGCAAAAAAAAAAAAAGGAATGCCATTACAGCTCGAATTCTCATAATATTCTTTTCGGATTTCTCAGTAATCATTTAATCCCCTTTCGTGTCCCTCGTTTAAGAATATTTCGAGTTTTCACGTACCAAACGCAGTGTGTGCTTCTAGTACCGAAAAGCAGGCACCTGTGAAGTGTTTTATCTTGCGGAGTTGTTGTCTTTGTTCGTCACATGATCAGACTTCCATGCAAGTATGAGATTTCTTTTGTTTTTGTTTTGGCGGCGAAGTGGTAACAAATTCAGTTTCATTGTGAATACTGTGTGCGTGACTGTCGAAGAATTATTTATTGTGATTTCGCTCTCCAAATTTATATATATTGCTCTTCTAGGATATATGCTAATCGTATGTTATGAAATGCGAAAGGTTTGAAATAATGAAGCGACTTCTGGTGCAAAAAATGTGTAATGACGCTACTGTGACTACTGACGCTAGTACAGTAATAAACCAAAAATAGTTCAAAACCTTAGGGATGAATACTCGAATGCATGGCCCTGTTTACTGTTTTTCTCAAAATCTCATTCGCACGTGTTTTGTAGTGTGTGTAGCCGCGATTTTTCAGATGCGTGTGATGAAGAACAAGACTGAATTGTGCTAGTATGGACTCTGAACTGTTAAGTGCTCTGTTAGTGCAGAGGATGCACTTTATATCAAAAGAAAAAGCATGTCACCAATGTATGTTTACCAAACAGGAACTACAAGCTGCTAAGAGAGCAAGTACAGAAATCAACAAAAGAAATGATCCTTCAACTTCCACTCGGATGTGTACTGCAGGTCACCTGTTACTTTAGCAAGAATCATACACTCTTTATATGCCAGTCTTTAAATTGTTACATCTGGTGGAATTGTATGTTATTCATTGATTCTTCAATGACATGTAAATTAGTAAAATCTCGGGGGAAAATGACCGCTCCCACCCCCGCCCTAATGGGCGCATTACGAATTGCCTTAAACATGGAGATACAACGGCAATGGCGTAATGTGTATGGAGCTCAGCCACCACCCACACGTACAAAAAAAATTATCTCTGGCTTGACAGGTGGTAATCAAACATGGCTGAATGCAAGAATGGAAATTACCTATGTCAGAATATTAATGAAGGTGTTTGTTGCTTAGCAATCTGCTAAATACAGAATGTGTTGCAGGTTAGGGTAAGCCTTCACCTGCTATTATTAGAGTGATCATTTAATGACTTTTTGGTGATTACACAAAGTTGGCTGAACTTTGAGACCTATCAGTGTGTCATGATTCACTGGCAGGTAATTCCGGAGAGAATAAAACAATGAAGCAAACCAGCCCAGTAGAATGGACGGACGGATTTGCTAAATCTATTTTTAGTGAACTCTTTTAATATATAGACTATCAAGAAAACTGTGTCTGAATGTTAAAAAATCTGAGAGCTCATTGAGTTACGTGAATTTACAAAATTATTAATTATTGTCTATCTCTATGGTGAAGTGCATGTGATTAGCTGCCACCCCTGGAAGCCAAGGTTCAGTTCCCAGCTCTGCCATGAAATTTGAAAAGTGGAACGAGGACTGGAACGGTCCACTCAGCCTCAGGGGATTAACCTTGTATAGCCATTCTCAAAGTAGTTTTCCATGGTTTCCCACTTCACCTTCAGGAAAATGCCGGGATGGTACCTGACTTAAGGCTTCTAATCTTCTCAACCCCCACAAGGTCCCTGTTCATCAAAGCAGGCGAGGCCGCTTGGGCGAGGTATTGGTCCTCCTGTCCAGTTGTATCCTCCACTCACAGTTCGTGCTCCAGGACACTTCCCTTGAGGCGGTAGAGGTGGGATCTCTCGCTGAGTCCGAGGGGAGTGAAAACTGGAGTGTAAGCTGATTAAGAAAGATTATTACAATAAATTGACAAACACAATTTTTTTATACAAGCATTAAAAGCAGTCCTTTTTTGTTCGGGGTCTTTTCTGACACGAGAAAGATTTTGGGAGATTAGGTAAGTCAGTGTACTGATGGCATTCCGTTTTAGCAGCTTCCTTCCATCTGCTCTTTACTTTGAATTGACATTCTTCAAAACGAAGCTGTAGGGAAAGAATATACCAGTAATCAAGACATGGTCGTTAAAAAATACTTTGATAGATAAGTCTTTTACAAAAGCAAATAGAATATTCTTGGTGATTGTTACTTCATTTTTCTCTAACAACGTTTATACTATCTTCACACAGATGTGAATGTTCTCTTGGCTGTTATTTATGATGTTGTCAATTCTGCACCTATTTTCCCCTCTTATCTTTCAGGAATGTAAATAATCTAGTCCCTTTAGACGAGTGACTTTTACAATCTGGACGACACAATAACCCATTATAACTTTAATGTCATTGCATTGACTAACATGCAGACGACAGCAAGTAGGGAATTTTGGCCCCAAAGTGGCCACCGCCACAAAGAATTCTGGGAACGTGAAGAGACCTGGCCATAACGATCTGAATGACTCCGTTGCATAATATCTCAGTGCAGTCGGTATAATTTCGCAATAAAGACTGCATAGTGCCAGCATGCGAGATGCGTGGTAATTGTACGACATATCTGCAGTAGGGTCCCTAAACTGTATCGTTAGCGACACTGAATAAAACCCAACAATCAGAAAACTATAAATCACTACCTTCAGTATTAATAGGGGAGAAACAGTAAGGCTGTTTCCCTTAGTGTTTCGCTTACATGCTTGGTACAAGGAATGAGTAGAAGTGCGAAAATACTGTGTTTTTGCACAATTACCTGAGATATAAAGCATTGAACAGTACAGTACACTTTATATGATTAGGAGAGCACATGGCAACATGTTTACTGGGTGATGACATACCTGTCGTCATAAGGTCTTCAGAGAGGGACAGGGATATATCCAAAAATTAAGTTGGAATTATCGCTACTGTGCATATGTGACAAATTTAGTTTACATTTCACCATGGACAAAAGTTTCTAACATCAAAAGTATAACAGTACACCACTCCTCTTCCTTCTACAGGCAGCACCTGTGGTACACCAGTGAGAATGTGACATAATCCAGGGCAAGCAACCCTTTCTATCAGAAAAAAAGGGAGCGTAACACCTATGGTCCTTGTAAACCTGGGCTCGTGTAAATATGCACATCTGCGGCATGTAATAATTATTTTAAAAAATACCATGACGTATTAATATAGTGAAATTTTTTAGTTAAAATATTCAGAATAAATAACTATGATCTATTTTCTCCACATCTGAACAGGTAAGTAGTGTTTTTACAGATTGAAAGAAGAGGGCAGTCTTCAAATTTCTGAGCAGTGCCCTCAGTAAGGCAAGCTACTTATTACATTGAATGATTTTGTTGTATTATGCTTCCATGCTATTGAAACAGGTCGCAGTTCCACAAGTTGGTACTTTTAATGTAAGGTATCGTGCGCATGTCTACATCGAAGGAGGAAGGGTGGTAATCGGTTGCAGTTCGTCAGGTCGCCATTACCACGTGCTCATAATCACGGAACCAGTAGGTACTGTCAGTTCAAGGTTTGATATTTAATGGCTCGTGTATGCACATTGTGTGGTTTTGTATGCATTTTGTAAATTACATATGACTACGTAGCTTGTGTATATATAGGTAATTCCAAAACTAATATTTTAATAAATACATAGACCTGTTTATTTCTACAATGGTTTGCATCATTTTACAGCTTGAACGTTTAGTTAATTTTCTACATAATCACCATTTCAGTCGATGCATTTTTGTAGATACTGACCCCTTTTGTATGCCCATGTCATACCAGCTTGCCACCATGCTGTTCAGGAAGTTGTGAACCTCATTTTTCACCTTGTCTTTGGTGCTGAATCGCTTTCCAGCCAAATGTTCTTTCAACTTAAGAAACAAGTGATAGTCACTGGGCACCAAGTCGGGACTATAGTGTGGGTGGGTAATGATGTTCCACTGAAACTGTTGCAGGAGAGCAACGGTTTGCCGGGCGACGTGCGGGCGAGCGTTGTCATGGAGAATGTTTACGCCTTTGCTCACCATTCCATTCTCCGGTTCTGAATTGCCTGTCTGAGCTTTTTCAGGGTTTCGCAGTACCTGTCAGCATTAATTGTGGTCCCAGTGGGCATCAAGTTGACCAACAATACCCATTTTCGATCCGAAAACACAGTTGTCATAACTTTACCGGCAGATTGTGTTTGCTTGAATTTCCGTGGCTTTGGTGAAGAGGGATACCGCAACTGGCGTGATTGTTGCTTGGTCTCAGGTGTAAAGTGGAACGCCCAGGTTTCGTCACCCGTGACAATTGAGCCCAAAAAGTTGTCCTGTTTGGCTGCAAAGCATTGATAAAAATGAAATGGTGTATGGCTTTTAGTGCTGGGAGTGTCAGAGGACAAGTTCGGCTCGCCAGAGGTAGGTCTTTTGATTTGACACCCGTAGGCATTCTGCGCGTCGTGATGAGGATGAAATGATGATGAAGACAGCACATACACCCATCCCCCGTGCCAGCGAAACTAACCAATTATGGTTAAAATTCCCGACTGCTGGGAATTGAACCCGGGAACCCTGTGACCAAAGGCCAGCACACTAGCCATTTAGCCATGGAGAAGCATTGAAGAAATGCGTAGAAAGAATCAACTCGTTGCCGCATGTAGTCTTCAGTCAGCATGCGTGGCACCCATCTTGCGCGCATCTTCTGGTATTTCAACTTTTCTGTTAAAATTCTGTGAGCGGCGCTTCGGGAAACCTCAGGAACCAAAGTGCAGATATCATCCAGGGTGATCCGCCGATGTTCACGCATGATTTGCTCAACCTTCACGACTGTCTCCCGCTCCTTTGTTCGTCGTGAGTTTCAGTCCGACCGGCTGCAAATTCTACACCACTTACGAACATTTTTGACATCCATGCATGACTCGCCATACACTTCCGTCAATTTGCGATGGATTTAAATCGGTTCAGTACCTTTTGCATTAAAAAGCCGAATAACTACGCACATTTGGCGGTAACATCTAACCAGAGCTCAATTCTCAATGACTATCAAGCCAAGACTGAGTGCCTCAGCGCGGCGTGCGCATGTTTATATGCGAACGCTGGAAATATTCTTTACAATATTGTGACCAACAGCCACACGAACAGAGTTCTCTGTTTATTAAAAAAAAAATCCTTATTTTTGGGATTACCTTCATAGTAATGTTATGTCAAAGAAAATTTGCAGCATTATAAACAACGTTTAGAAATACATGAAAATAATACCAGAATCGTAATCTATAATCTTCATTTTCGTATTGACGAATTGCACAATTAAAAATAGAGGATTTCCACCAATCAATACTTATTTATTGCATATAACTATTTAAATCGGTTCAGTACCTTTTGCTCTGGTTAGATGTTACCGCCAAATGTGCGTAGTTATTCGGCTTTTTAATGCAAAAGGTACTGAACCAATTTAAATAGTTATATGCAATAAATAAGTATTGATTGGTGGAAATCCTTTCCTCTGTTCGTGTGACATAACATTACTATGAAGGTAATCCCAAAAATAAGGTTTTTTTTTTTTTTAATAAACAGAGAACTCTGTTCGTGTGGCTGTTAGTCACAATATTGTAAAAAATGTTTCCAGCGTTCGCACATAAACATGCGCACGCCGCGCTGAGGCACTCAGTCTTGGCTTGGTAGTCGTTGAGAATTGAGCTCTGGTTAGATGTTACCTCCAAATGTGCGTAGTTATTCGGCTTTTTAATGGAAAAGGTACTGAACAGATTTAAATCCATCGCCAATTGACGGAAGTGTAGCTATGCACTATCCACTTTCAATAATGTACACATATACCCCATAACTAACATTTTTTAAAAACATAACTTAAGAATAGCATTCAGAACTACACACAATAGTACCAACATCATACACAACGTCAGGACAATCAACAGCAACAACAAATACAACCACTCAGGGGTATACCGTATCAAATGTAATAACTGCGAGACAAGCTATATCGGACGTACCGGTAGAAACTTCCTAACCCGATATAACGAACACATAAACGTGGTGAAGCACAATCATTTTTCCTCAATAGGACAACATGTTGCAGACTATAAACACATTTTTACAAACATCGATAACGATATGCAAATCCTAAACCTAAACTCCAAAGGCCCCCTGCTCAACATAACAGAAGAATTTTACATCACTCTAGATCAGTACACCAATCCAAATTACAACATAAGTGAAATCACAGAAAAAACTAACATCTTCAATACAGTTATCCCCGCCCTAAAAAACCCTTACCTTAAGTTAATCGATAAACAGAACACGACACGCAACAGAAAAACACCAAACACACCCAGTTCCACCCCTACCCCCACAACAACTCTCCCTACCCCTCCTTCTCTCCCCCTCACAGCAGCTAGTATGAGCCCAAGAAGAACACGAAGTAGTACATTACAGGCTCGCACGTCAAACACAACTCGGCTACACCAACAACAGTATGTACATATTCCAATTCACACACATAACCCTTAGACATTCCTCCAACACGATATAACTAAATCTTATCTTTCACAGATAAACATAACGTCATTGCACAGCTATAAATGGGAAAGGAGCCACTACTTTGAACCCAATGTCATCCAAATTTACAGACGCCACACGACAACATGAATTGGTTCCAATAAAAGGGCAACACACACAGCAGAGCTGAACATATTTTAGTTGAATTTCATCCATACATTTGGCACCTTTTAAAAATTGAAAGTGTTTTATCCCACATATACACAGGAAGACAGAACTTTTTACCCATGCAATTTTACAAACTCCAAGAATAGCAGCTAAAGCGTACAACTGTAAATAAGACTTAAATACGGAAGTTAGTCGATGTATTGACCAACAAGCAAGAACGAATGTTCATATGCATGAAGTGTTTTTATATATTGTATTTATCTTGTACATATATGTATATATATGTGTTAGTTTAAGTAAAGACATATTTTATACACTAATTTTAAGACCTTCAACATAATGTTTTAGACATACAGTTGCAATATGTACAGAATGACATATACGCCAGTTCACACTAAGACGTGCCCCATTTGTATGTGACTAAATGTACATCATCATTCTTTTAACAACACAATCTTAATCAAAGCTTCATTATATAAATGTGTGTATGGTTCAGCTGAAGATGACCTTGTATATGAGGTCGAAACCAGTCCTGTAGTTTAATATATGCAATAAATAAGTATTGATTGGTGGAAATCCTCTTCTATTTTTAATAATACCAGAAGTCGCTCCATATTAGATTTACCTTCATTTAGATTAAGCAAGTATATAAATAGCCACTGATATTTGTAATAAGTTTTTTAATAAACTTCCAAATATTTTTGTGGAAGCATCAATAAGTAAATTTAAAACTGCTCTTAAAACATGGATAACATTAAAGGTTTTTTTATGATATACATGATTTCTTTAATTCAGATTTTGGTGATCTTAAAATAGTGTTTATGTGAAATGATTATTTTGTACATGTGAACTTAATGACGAAGTCTATTGTAACTATGCTACGTAATGACTAATAAAGAATCTTGAAAATGATTAACGAATGATTTGTACATAATCAAAGTGGATGTATGTCGGTTATTTTAAGTGGTGTTTGATTGCGTATGAAAGTGCAAAGAAACTAATCTCAAGAGTGATTTCAAATCCTAGTAGTAGACAATTTTGGATATCAAAATCTGTACTAATCTGAGAGTACACTACATCCTCATCGCAGGAGCCTATAAATGTGTTCTTAAAACACATTTCATTATTATGATTGCTATTAGAGGCGTAGATTTTATGGTATTTTTCCTCTAATGTATTTACAATGAGAACTCAGGGACAGTGATTATTGGTGGTGCGGTTGTGTCGTGGAAAATTGCGAGGGATGAATTATAAATGTGTTTGAAAATGAGTGAGTATTACTCCGTAGACTCACAATCTGCCATTGGTGAATTAATTGCGGCTTAAAATCTTCCGTAAAAGCTGATATAATTAGTACTTATGATGCAAATGGGGATTTATGAAAATATGTTTTGAATTGGTTACCCCTTCCTTCTACATTCCTATTATGTGTCCTATTATTCAAGCTACTACCTAAAGCATCAAAACTTTACAACAAAATTTCCATTTCCTTAATAGTCTCCATTCTTTGCATACAAACAGCTTCTCTTATTCTATCGGGATAGTGCTTACCCATAAGTCTTAACTATATCAGCCTCAGGTCCAATGCATGAGCCAAAAAATATTCTGTCATTCTAACACCCTCGTTAGAATTATACCTGCCAAACATATATCTCTCTCTCTCTCTCTCTCTCTCTGAACACCTTCACTCCAAAATTTAGCCATGAATTTCTCCTTAAATTCAGTTAGACTAGAAATCGAGCTTCTATATCCCTGAAACCAAGACTTAGTCTCTCCTACGAAAGCATTACCTAAGATCTCCAATACAGTTTCCCAGCTAATAATATTGTCTCTTAATTGAACAGCAAATTTCTTCTCTACTACTATAATAAATTCCATCGGATTGAATTCTTTCCCAGAAAACTTAGGTATATCATGATCTCTAGTGATTAAACCATTATTTACAATTATTTCACGTACGTTTCTACTATCACGTACTTCTTGCTGGAGTACTCTCTGGCAATTCAGAAATTTTTCTTCCACAGTTTCCTCAGCCTTTTCTTGAATTTTTCTTAATTCCTCCTGCAACTTTTCTTCCGATTCTCTCACCTTCTGTGGTGATTTCTGCTCACTCCCTATAGAGCGTTCCAACCTTAAATTGCAGTACAGCAGTAATGGGATAATTCCGTCTCTTTCCTTCTCCCATGTTTTGCGGGTAGCACTGTTCTACTCTAATGCAGCGGGTTTGCCAAATATCCGTGAATTAGAATGTTATCAATTAAAATGGGTGAATATCGTGTTATGTACAGAATTTCAAGGCGCATTTGATGCCGTTAACAAAAAAATGTAAAAAAAATCATTTAGTGTGAAAATGGTAATATAATGGAAAGTTTCGCCAAATGCAAAATCTTCATTGCATAGAACTTATCATGCCATAACTCCTATTTTATATTCATTATTTTCCTAATTTCTTCACTGCTGGTAAAGAAACATTTCAGCTCGATGTAGATAAATTTATTTTTAAATTTAAATGATAATAAAATGCAGTATATGCGTTTATTTTCAGTCATGTTCAGTGAATTTTATGTGTAGGCACGAAAAAGTCGGTCGCTGGCCAGCGTCTTTCCTATTGAATTTGCATGGGGGGGGTCAAAGCGAGGCAAATGGTCTTCAGATATGAAAGTTATTTTTAAAACAACCCTAAGTTTCTATCTTGCTTAGTTATTAATTTGTGACAGGAAAAATATTTCCTTGAATTTTGGTTTCGCGCGTGACTCGGCTGCCTGTCTGGCTGGCTGGCTGAAGTACCGGTAATGATCTCCCAAACATGCACTTTTAACATTTCCAGACAGTCGCATGCAGTGCAGTGCTCATTTCGTCAGTAGTATGTATAATAGTGATTAAATACATATCAGTGACATATGTACAATTCTTGAGGGAAAGTGTATTTCGTGTGTATGGTTCGTGCTCGTGCGTGGAATTTAATTTCGAAGAAAATGTGCAGAAGGATCATGGCGTGGTTAAAGCAAAGCAAATGCTCTTCGAATATGGAAGTTATTTTTAAAGCATACCTCAAGTCAGTTATTTTTAAAGCATACCTCAAGTCCCTATCTCGTTATCTCTTAATTTATGACAGAGAACGTCTCGTTTGTTTACGTTTCACGAGTGACTCGGCTGGCTGAGCTTTTAAATATACTGGCAGCCGTGTGCAGTGGTGTTCATTTAATCAATGTTATAAGATTGATTAAATAAAGATCAGTGATATATATAATATTTAATGGCGTGTGGCCTCCGAAGAGACCGAGTGCAGGTCTTTCCAGTGTTGACGCCGCATAGGCGACCTGCGCTTCTATAAGAATGGGGCCCTTACCTGTGATGAATTCTAATGCTGAAGATAGCACACACACACCCAGCCCCCGAGCCATTGGATTTAACCAATGAAGGTTAAAATCCCCGACCCGGCCAGGAATCGAACCCGGGGCCTTCTGGACCAAAGGCCAGCACGCTAACCATTTAGCCATGGAGCCGGACAAGATCAGTGATAAATGTATAGTTCTTGAGGACAAGTGGATTGTGTTTGTGTAGTATGTGTAATTCAGTTCGTGCTCATATGTATAGTTCTTAGTTCGAAGAAAAAGTGCAGAAGGATGTATAATGGATCGTCAAATTAAAAAGAAACGTTCCGTAGGTAAACTCGGGGGGGAAAAGAACACAATTTTATAATGAGTGTCCTGGATTATTTTTTAAAGACTATGAATATGAGCAGCGCAATCAGTGAAACAGCTAAAGCTACAGGTTGTTCCGAAAGAACGATCTATGCTATAAGGAAGGAACACACACATGGTCCTTTGCAAACTGTCATTAAAGAAAAAGAGGACAGAAAAATTAAATATGATGAAATTCTGCGAAGTGGAGTGCATCGGGTGGTTCATTCTCTTTTACTGTATTTGCTAACATACCACCGACATTGAACGTGATTTTGAGTCGCGTAAATGGAGAAGATTCTTTGCTTCTTTGCCACGATTTTCCAAAACTACGTTGTATCGCTTCTTACGTGATATAGGCTTCCGTTATTTAAGACGGGGTAATAAAGCAGCTTTCACTGAAATCGATGAAATTATTAATTGGAGGCATATATCTCAGGGAGATAAAACGTTTGAGTGTACAAAATAAAGTTATAATTTACACAGATGAATCGTGGGTAAATATTGGGCAGACAGTGACAAAAGAATGGAAGGATACGACAGTGAAAAGTGCACGGCAGGACGCCATTGAAGGGGTGAGTTCGAGACTTAGGCCACCGAAAAGCCGAGGACCGTGATCTGCCTTAGTCCACGCGGGTAATGAACATGGTTTTGTTCCAAATGCTGAACTAAAATGTTTATGCCATAAAAGCATAAGACAATTGGGCAAATTACGTGAATGAATTAAAGAAAAATGAAAGAGTTTTGTGGAAAGCAGACGAATTACAGGACGATGTCGACGATGAAAAGTTTTTAATACGACTTCATCGTCCGGATCATCCTCAAGTTCACCTCCCGAACCCGTTTCATCCAAACCGAGAACATCAGGCCTTGCAGAAATGTTAGACGGTGTACGTCCAAAGTGTGAGAGCAACGCCAGTGATTAAGGTATGTTGTATTTATTTTACCATCCTACAAATATTAATTTATGAATGAATGAACTTCAAATTACAAAATTACGAACGAAAAATGTGGAACTGTGACGCCCTGTTTGAGTCACACTTGATCGTGATCTTCACGTGTCTATTTCGCAACAGCGCGCTCCATCTACGCTGTACTGCAATTTAAGGTTGGAACGCTCTATAGATCACCTACTTCTCCAAGTTTTGTTTCCACATGTTCTACCCTACTAATACATTTCCTAGTTTCTTGCCCCACTGTATTGGTTATCTTTTCAAACGTTTCTTTCACAAATTGATTTCCCCCTTTTTAGACTCTATCTTGGCGCCTAATTCATCAATCTTATGCCCTTGTTTGATGCATGTCCCACTAACTTGCTCGATTTCAGTATGGAGATTGCTCCGACCCAATTCCATCTCATCTGATGTCACTACACTCCCTGTTTACCTTACATTCTAACTTATTAATTTGCTTACTTATTTCCTTATGATCTATCTTATTGCTAACTTCATCAATCTTCTTATTGATACTATTAACCTGAGCTTCAATTTTCTCACTCATAGCATTATTCTGAGATTCAATTTTCTCACTAATGACATTATTCTGCTCAGCCATTTTGGACATCAGCAAATTAAATAAACGAAGGTCAATATCCCCTTTACTTTGATCTTGCATGACAGCGTTTTCATCAGTTTCTGCTATTTTCTGGCTTTCACCAGGTCCCACCTTAGTCAACAACTTCCTATTCATGTTACCACCTTGGATTTCCTTTTTAGACTTGTTGGTGATAATCAGCAGATGCAAGAACACGAAAACAAAACAATCGAAGTACATCTAACGATACATACCATCTCACTCGAAAGCGAGAAATCGGTGAAAATCAGTCTAGCCAACCCCGTATATCGGTGTCTAGCTCCGGGTAGGTACCTAGTACTTGCGCGGAGATGGTTGCACTCAAGCCAAAGTACCAGCTGATTTACATCCCCAGGTAGTTTACCTCCTGCATAGTTGCCAGCCAGTTTACCAGCAGATGATCGAACCAGCTCTAAGAAGGAGGTGCAAGTTTCTGTCGTGATCAGCTGGTGGGACGGCACGCGCACCTTCTACAGTACAGCGTACATCATTAAGTCAGTGGTAACAGTAGGCTACAATGTTAAGTTTACGTCGGCATGTTGTGAATGGTCAATCAGATAAAGTGGCCGCAAACTTCCAAGTTAACGTGAATTTTAAGGTTATGTTATGGTTGAATTGTGAACGAGTCTTTAGCTGTAGGCTAAGTAATTTATTTCCTCGCTCTCTTTTATTCTCGTTTTAGTGTCTGCTGTCAGTAATTGTATGTTCAACCTTTATTGTCCTTTTAAATTCAGAAATACTGCCTCTCAATGACAGTAGCCAGTAAAACTAAGAATACGTTCATAAGTTTGTTAAATAATAGTGTAGTATGCCCACATGTACAGTTTATAGCTCTTTATAGCCCAGAAGTCATGTGTTCACTGCACAAAATTTGAGGTCGTATAGTGTGTGGCTACTCCAACCACTACTTTTATACCTTCATCTCCTTCACACAATATACATAACATTTGTTTGAGCGCCAGTTGCTTTTTAAGAAAAAACAACAAAATTTGGTAGAGCATACCTCTTACATCAATTATCTCAAAGCGTGAGGTGATAAACTCACACATCTGGCAATATACAGGGATATGGATCAGGACAATATTAGATTACGGTTGCATTTCCACAATTGAGGATTGTACCTGGAACTAGAATCACTTATTATAATCAAAATAAAACTGAGTTTATGACTATAATTTACGTCACAATGAACAAGCATTGATGTATTTTAATTTAACAAAAAAATATACATTTAAAAAGAAAATTTCATCTAAACAAAGAAAGCTATTGGCATGAACTTGAAGTGAAATGTGATATCGCCGCTGATTACATTCTTCATGTTATGAATGCATAACATGTCTGATGCTTTAATTACCTGATGTCTGCATATACCGCTGATGAACTTGAAATTCCTGGAAAAACCTATGAGCTGAAGTTGGGAGCCGTCTGCTGTTATCTTCTTATGTAACAAGGAGTTGACCTACATACCATGTACGCGTGTAGGAAGCTCCAATGTAATTACGTCCACTCAGTAGATCGTAAGAAATCGGAAAATATTATTGAAACACCTTGTGAAGTCCATCCTCACAAGTAAATGATGTTTCACTATCAGCATAGTACCACTCTACTCGTATCCAACTACCACTTGTAGACCTCCTCGATGATTCCAAAACCTCTTCAAATAAAACTCTTAGCTCTGACCACTACTGTAAAACCACTGACAATCACTCTTCCTTCACTTCTTCCATTTGATTCATATGATCTGGTACCTCTCACCACTGTTGCATCGACGTATATAACCTCGTGATGACCACTCGTCTCCCTACTCACGGGTCATCCCTTCCACCTCAACATACAGTAGCTTGCGAATACAGACACTTGGACACAATCACGTGCCCACGCACTGATGTCATCAGTCATGTGTCGTATAAGCGTGCCCAAGCGGATTACAGATGACTATGCTGCATGCGTCACCGGGAAACCTACTTGCACATTACATTCTCAGTTAAACTTAGCCTCTATTGCAAAATACTCTGCCAGCTCATCTGGCCAGAGTTACAAGCCACAGCATGACTATTTGAAACCAACAAATCTCACTTATTAATATAAAGAATAATTACAAACAAAATTCACTTAACCTATGATTAAATACAACAATATGCGTGATACCTAATTATTATAGTCTAAATGATGAGAAACAGAATATAAAATCTCATGAATCGGGTTATTAATAATAATAATAATAATAAATACTGAAAGGGATCTGTAACCCTGCTGTACGGTTACAATTGGGCGCCCTTTTCTTTTGGCTGCAAAAGTGGTGGCGGTGGGGATAAATGAGGGGTTTGTTAAAGAATAGTGTAGAATGTCTACATGTACAATTTATAGCTCTTTATAGCCCAGAATTCATGTGTGTTCGCTGCACAGAATTTGAGGTTATTGAATGTCGGACCCCCTCTTATTTTGGCTATAAAAGGGGGGTCTAATATGCAAGTAAATCCAGTGAAGTCCTGAATTTGGTAAGCCAGTGAAGAGTCACGTGAATATTATTTCTATATTTGAGAACCCAGTGATTATGATAATGTGCAGTGTACTGGAAATAATTATTTTTAGAACTGCCCATCCATGTATCACTGGTAGCTGAACTCTACTACCTCAAAAAAAAGTGAAACACCTGATATAAAAATAACCTGTTTAAGGTAGCAAATTTTTTTATTTTGAAAGCATCATTGCAGAATGAAAGGAGGTAGGAATCTTTTCCATACCTATTCCTGAGGCAACACTGCGCAAAACATTTTTGATGTAAGAAGATAATTTTGTTAAAAGAAGCGGAATCTGACATTTTCTGATTACCATAATTATTAATTTAAATGACTTTAGTTTACAGAAATGTACTGGAAACTTTTTAGATGTGAATTAAGGGATCAATAGGAGGTATTGTCGTTGCATAAATTTCATTGTGATTTCATATTGGCAATTTACAATGGAATAGAAAAATGGTGATATTTGTCCACATAGTCAATGCAACTACTTTTTTTTTTTTTTTCAATTTTAAAACTCAAAAACATTACATTATTAGGACATTTCGGCCTCGTTGGACCTTCTTGACTAAGTGGATAATTATATCACCATTTTTCTCTATTCCAAGGTTGCATCCCAGGTTGCGATTACCACCAGGAGTCTTCTGGGCATATCCGTGATCAAGACCTGCGGTACATTTGTCCAGTCTTGCACTGCCACCTTTAATTCTCCCAGATCGTTGAAAAATCGTCATTGGAGGCGACGATCAATCTTGTCCCACACATGCTGTGTAGGGTTGAGGTCTGAACTGGCTGGCCAGAGCAGAGAGGGAATCCTGACCACCCAAAGGAACTCAGTGACACACTGAGCAGCATGGGGTCATGTGTAAGCATGAAGTTCTCGTCAAAAGCGAGTGCAAAAGGCATTATGTGATGAGAATCTCAACATATATTAGAGTGCCACGAGGGAGCTGTTCTCAATAAATAAAAGGTAGATATGGTAGTTATGCCTGCCCAAACATAATCTCGGCACCTCTTCCGAGCAGTGTAATCTTGATGAAGGTACAGGGTCGAAGTGTTCTCGTGCCCTTCGCCGCACCTTACATCGTCCGTCAGGTGACCTCGGGTTGATTCTGGACTCGTCACTGTGGAGTGTGTCTCCCCACCGAGCCTCAGTCTAATGTTCATGTAACTGCGGGAAATGAAGACCGTCTCTCCAGTGTTGTAGAAGTGCTAGTCGTCTTGACTTTTTTCTGGAGGCTAAAGTTGACCACGGTGCTGCCTCTTGACTCTTGTCCACAGCTATGTTGTGAATCCGCATCAGACTACTCTGATACTCGGCCGCTGTTAGACTCTATTTTTCAACTCCGATAATCTCAATGCAATCTTACAAGGCAGAAGTGCATCTACAACAGTCTGAACTTTTTTTTTTTGCTGTATGATTAATCTGAAAATGTTTCACAGCCCAGTGAATGCTTGTAGCAGATTTCAGAAACATTTGTCAACGAAGGCATGGAAAACTTTCTTCAGTGTCTCCCAGAGATCAGCAGTGGTATTGTGTTATCTTAGGATCTGCCATTTTATAAGCACCGCTCTGGTGTGCACTTGCAGTAGTCACCTGGCCATGGTACACATCCTTATGGAGTGCTCGCACCAGACCAATCTGTGCTGTAGTCTAAAACACGTTCTGCGATGCGATGAGCAATCGGTCTGTATCCGTTTTGAGCGATATTGGCCTATTTAATCATTTTTGAAACAAGTTTTATTGTCATTCTTTGTTCAATAACTTTTTATTGTGAATTGTGCTTTTATGGCATGACTTTAAAAAAGTTTAATAGCTTTGAAACTGAATAATATACATGATTTTAGTTGAAAGTCAGTGCCTTATTTTATTATTTACATTTTTTACACCCACATTGGAGCACTTAAAAATCAAAACATTTGAGTTAATTCTTTTTTTCTTCTCCCAGAACTTTCTCATCTTCTCCGACCTGGAAGCCCTTTGTGTGTCCGATATTAGTATGTTGTTTCCGTTCAACTGTTTTTAGTTTGAGACTTATGCTTTTGTTCTTAAAAAATCCTCTTTTCTGTCTTTAATTTGTTGCCGAGTTGTACCAATTCTTCCAAATCATCCTGAACTTCTTTGAACCATTTATTATTGATTTTATTTTTCAAAAAGTAATCAAATAGTTGTTTCAATATCCTGATGTCTGGTAATCTTGATGGGTGACAGAAAAAGGAAATTCTTCTTTTACGCATTGTGGATATTATTCACATTCACGATAGACAATGTTGTTAGGCAACAATCTCCAATGTCCATCAACTTGTGTTTTTTATTAATAATTGTTCTAAGAATTCTTCTACCAGTTTTCTGTAATTTGTCTGTTGTAGATTTTGCATTTAATTTGAATAAAGATTCACTAGCATACGTTACCTCTGGTTTAACTATGGAATTATAGTGTTTCAGCTTAGCGTTTACCAAAAGAGATTTGTTTATAGGTTGGCCAGGTAAGTCTTCGTGCTTGTTTAAATTTAGTTCTTCTGTGTTCTATTGCTTCTTTTTCATTTGTGTTCCATGTTATTATTTCCCCAAGATATTGGAATTTCTGAACAATTTTAATCTCTTCATTACTGTTCAGTTGAATAACTGGTAAATCAACTTTAAAAGTTGGCATCATTTCTGTTTTTTCAAATGAAATTTGTAATCCTATTTTTTTGCTATAATTTCTAGTTGTTCAATTTGAAATCTAGCCTCTTCTATTGTATTTGCAAGTAATGCTCAATCGTCCACAAAAGCAAGGCAGTTGAGTTTAATATTTCTACTGATCTTGATAGTTGGTTAGCATTTCTTGTTCCATTCACGCATAACCTTCTCCAATGCACAATTAAATAACAATGGTGAAAGTCAGTCTCCTTCTCAAAGTCCAGTTCTTATAGTGAATGGTTCTGACAATTCACCTCTAAATTGAACTTCTGCCTTCATATTTTTAAAAGTCATACTAATGAGGTTAACAAGTTTTTGGTGTAAGCCAAATTCTTTAAGGCTTTTTAATAATGTTACACGATGAATACTGTCTTATACTTTTTTTAAATCTACAAATGTGATGACTGGACCCTTACTTCGAACTCTTTGGTGTTTCATTATCCATTTTAAACTAATGATTTGATCTAGACAGCTTCTACCTGATCATAATCTTCCCTGATATTCTCCAAGTTCTTGGTCGAATTGTTCTTGGATTCTTGTGTATATGATCTTGGATAAAATCTTGTATGTAATATCAAGCAAGGATAACCCCGATAATTATTTGGATCGGAGCGATCACCTTTCTTATGCAGCGGGTGGATTATCGCTGTATTCCATTCCTCGGGAAGCTTCTCCGTGTTCCA
This sequence comes from Anabrus simplex, assembly GCF_040414725.1. Lineage (NCBI taxonomy): Eukaryota > Metazoa > Arthropoda > Insecta > Orthoptera > Tettigoniidae > Anabrus > Anabrus simplex. Next base: position 963,652,206 of record NC_090265.1, on the reverse strand, counting down.
AATTCAATGATGTATTTATGTAGGTTTTGAATAGTCTGATCATTAGCATTGTTCCATATTTCTGCTACTATTTGATTCTCTCCTGCTGCTTTGTAGTTTTTAAGTGCATTAATTGCCGTTTTAAGTTCATTGTAAACTGGTGGAGTTTAATTTTTTGGGTTAGGGTCAAATTCTAAATGTTCCACAGGGTCCTCACAATTAAGTAACTCTTTAAAGTATTCTGCAAGGATGTTGGCATTATCTTGATTATTATGTGCCATTTTTCATTTTTATGTCTTAACATACGTGTAGGAGGGGTAAACTTAGATTGATATTGCTTGAATGTTTTGTAATAGTCTCGTTTTATGCTGATTAAATGTTTCCTCTAGAGTGCTAAGCATTTCCTTTGGATAATTTCTTTTAATTGTCCTAATTTCTTTAGCTGTTTGTCTTCTGGCATGAATTAGTTCTTCTCGAGATTTTTCTGTTTTCCTCTGTTGATCATTTAACCCTCTTGGAGCCAAGAGCCGATCTAGTCGGCCGCTCCCCATCAGCTGGAAGAGGCCAGAGCTCCGTCTCCACTCTACTACTGTAAAGTGCCAGGCCGTTTTCAGTGGAAATACATGTATTTTAAAATTCGCGTATATCTACCGCTATATAGCAAATGCCGGCATGAAATTTTCTACATACCGACTACGTAGAATAAGAAACTAGTCTGGAGTGATATAAAGAGTCAGACGTTTTATTGTTGATTTATAGTTGTCGAAAACGTTTACTTTTAGGAAGAGAAAAATATTTTCGCACTTTCTCTCTCAATATCTACTTTGAAAAAATAATTTACGATACAGAAGAATATACGTAATTATGTATAATGTATTTCTAAATACAATTCTATAGAATAACTAATTTGAACGAGAAAAATAAAAACGTAAAAAATAAAAATTCAACATGTCGCTAGTAAAAACAAGACAATTTTACTTACCGATAAAATTTGCATGTATGTATCGATGTTTGGCAAATACTGACAGCAAATGTTCTACGTGCGGACAACACAGTATTAAAATAATTCTGAATTATTAAATAAGTAAAAAATAGTTGATATTATAGTTTTTGTTTTCAGAAAAAAACAGTTTCTCGTTTTCGGTTGTAGTATATATTATAAAAATAATTTTACAATACAACATAATTTACGAAATTAAGAAATGTATGGCACTAAAGTCGTGATTGCTTTGACCTACCAAGCGACCGCTGCTCAGTTCGGTACCTGCAGTTTACGAGGTGAATCATGGTCAGTGAGACAGATCCTCTCAGTAATTATTCTTGGTTTTTCAGACCGGTGTCCTCTCACCCTCAGATATCTCCTCAATTGCAATCACTTAGGGTCACTTAGATTGGTTGAACCTCGAACCAACCCTGAGGACGAGGCGAAAATTCTTGACCTGGGCGGGAATCGAACCCATGACCTCCGGGTGAGAGGCAGGCACGCTACACTTGCCCGCGGAGACCGGCATTTAGGTAATGATAGAGGACTATATGTGACTATAAGGTTTAGTAGAGAGTAAGTGAAAAGTAAATTGAAGTGTGATATGGGCGGAGAATCAGCCGGTAGGGCATGTTTAGGTCCAAGAACTTCCTTGAAGGAGACAGGAGGTTGAGGAATGTTGTCGGGTTCATTGGGACAAATTTCCACAATGTTCTCTAGAGACATCATCATCATCATATTCGTTATCACTAGTTTCATCTACCACCATATTCAGAGTAGCTTTAGTGCTGTTAGACACAATTAAACGTCTCTTCTTTAGCTGCAGTGATTCCGCGGACGTGTACGGTATAATTTCGTCGCTACTCTCTGAACTAAATTCCCTATCGCTATCCGATAAATCAGCGTTAACTTCGCACTGTTCTAAATACTGCATTAATTTGTCATCAATACCTGCTGAAAAATTATCACGTGAATAACGTGCCATTTTCCTGTCACAAATCCACTCACTGCAAGGGGCAATCTCTTACTGACCGGTTAGCGGTATTTGTAAACACAGGAAACCACTTTTGTGAAAGGTATAACACCCTCTTAGAACTGCCAAAGCAAGGCCAGGCACACAATAACGTGTAGCCCCTTTACTACAGGTTGTAACAGAAGTATGCACTTCACTATACGTTGCCTCCTGGCAACTTCCGACTGGATTGTTAACGGCCGACCAGATCGGCTCTGGCAATTTAAAGGGCGGATGCTCGCACTACCGCCTGGCACCAAGAGAGTTAACCATGCCTTGTGCCTTGCTTGAATTGCTGTCACATTCCCCGTTCCGCCACGCATGTTTCTTTCCCCTTTTAATTGGAGCGATTTCTTCAGCTATGGTTTTAAGTTTGATCATTGTCTCTAATTTGTCATTTAAAGGTGTTTTGGATATCTCTAAATATATTTTATTATTTATTAAGTAACTGGATCATAATTTCTCCTTGCTTTGAGATGATTAAGTTTTTATATGCTCATTAGGGATCTTCGATAATATGTAATCAAGTTCTTCCCAAAAGTTTTCAACTCCTTCTCTATGTTTGTAATTTGTTGGTGCATGGACAGTTATTAAAGTATACATTTTATTCTCTACTTTAACTGTTAGAAGTGCCATCCTTGAAGAATTTGAAGAAAAATCTTTGAGTCTATTATGCTACTATGAACAAGAAAACCTACACCAAATTGGGGGACATTCTTCATTACTCTTTGTCCTGGAGGTCCTTTGTAGAGATGATAACCTCCTGGTTCAATTGGGTCCTGGTCTGTGTTCCTATGTTCTTGTAAAGCCATTATTAAAATCCTAAGTTAGTCCATCACATCAGTTAAATGTTTCAACTTGTCCACCTTACTTAGTGAATTAATGTTTAATGCTGCAAAATATGAAAATTTGCCTGATTTGTTGAACTTCAGTCTCTTCTTACATTGTTGGGTTTGTCCACTGTCTGTCAGCTGTTGATTGTTGGGCTTCCAGGCGCTCCAACTCCCTTAGGTCTTCTACTTGACACTCCACCGATTCTGAGTGGCGTCTTTGTGAGGATCCTTGTTGTTGTTTGTCCACACCGGTGGATTTATTCAGTAGAAGACTCATCATTGATTGATCTTTCGATCGAAACATTTCTGACCGAGGTCAGGTTTTACAATTCCAGATGTGATCTGGAAAGGTGATTAATGAAGTATGAATTAGTGATAGATGAAACGCTAAAAGTTCATCCTAGTTCAGGACTGGGAGTAGGCATTTCCTCCATACCCCTCAAATGTTATGGTTTTATCATTTTTTAGAAAATATGGTATTGCAAATTAGGTCCACTTTAAAAAAAAATTAAAGCCATTTGTCGTTTAACTCCTTCGCTGTGCTATTTTTCAACAGAACACTTACCGAAAAATGTAATTTTTTTCGTATTTTCCAAATGAAATAAAACTTAATTTTTTTAAAGGTTAGTGACATTCAACACCATTGCACCATTTTTAACTCAACTTTGGTAAACTAGCAGTGACATTTGACCTTGAAACACACATTACCGTGATGCATCTCCGAACATGGAACTGGACACATTGCAGGCTATCCCGGGCAATTCTTACCAAAAAAAAATACTGTGTTTTCTCTTGTACAGTCTCTTTCCTGTCTCTGAACATTTTGCTGGTAATATGGAACAAATAACACAATTAGGTTTGTGACTCTTGTCCTGCTGCTTCCAAAGAAAGTGCCTCTTCGCCAGGCACGCTTGAGGTATGTAATCAGAATGTCTTCCTCGTTTCGCTGGCGGACTGCGCTGATACTCTCGTAGAAATCCCTTTATGACAGAATTTCTGAAGTCAGGTGCACTAATGGCCCTTTCTTGAAGCTTATTGTACAATATTCTTCCATTCATTAGTGCAGTTTCAATGTCACCACTAATATCCCGCCATTTTGATACAAAATGAAGATCTTCCTCGTTGGCACTTTCTTCTGAACAATCACTATGCACATCATCACTTGTTTCATTGTCCAAATTTATTGAACAGCCTGAATCAGAATCGGCCAGTAAAAGATTGAAGATGTCTTCACTGTCATTACTAATGTTATTCCGCGCGCTCATAGCTGCTGAGTGAAGCCTGCTATCGGCCAGACAGCTGAGAGGAATGCGGGTGGGTGAAAGATAACAAATAAACATAGGTCCAGTATTGGCGGCAACATTTTCAAACAATGCTTAGTACATAGTCAATACGTGACTATAGACGTTTGTATTATTAAATGCGCCTTTATTAAAGAAGCGCGCGGAAACTATAGCAGGAACGTACCAAGTCGACAAAAGTCGATTACCGCAGCGAATGCTATAAGGAAGTAAGTCGACAAAAGTCGACCTCCGCAGCGAAAGAGTTAAAAATGTATCCGCTGACGAGGATTTTTTAATGTTACCATTTCCTTTCATTTAATCTTTTACCATTAGGGGCTGATGCCCTCTATGTTATGCCCCTCTGAAGAACAATTGTCATCAAAACCTCTGCTACATAGGGGTAACTACTGGTATTATTCACCAGTGCTACTGCTTTTGCTGAGTCCATTTGAGTGAGGGCCAGTTCTACCACCTACTGGTAAAGTAGCGCGTAATTTGCCCTCCACGTAAAAGGATGTTAATAATAATACAATACCAATATATATGGTCCGTTATTGGACATTATAAATTTTCCAGCTAACTCATTCTTGGTTGCCAGCGTTTCGCCCTCGTGTGCTAGGGTGGGCTCATCAGTTGGTACCTAGCACACCTACCAATACGCTGGCTAGTGCATACCGTGGAGGCCACTGCGTAGGCCACTGAAGCCACCGGCAGTGCCAAGCCACTAAGAGACTTTGTCTCATTATCAAAAATATGCTTGCTTGGCCATCAGATGATATATATGGGAATCAATATCTATATCACATAAAAGGATGTTTCCGTTCGACCACTCCCAGGTAGCGCTATCGGCAGCATAAATCGTAGTTATCCGGCGCGTAATTTATCGGCCACTTCGAGGGCCCGATAAGACTACCTGCCGGGCAAGTTTTGAGAGCTGAACATTATTAGCTGTATTTCTGGTGACATACAACTTAAATTAGCTTAGTATACTGAAAAAGCATGATACTGTAACAGTGGCCGATATTGTATTGCAGGATCTTGAACATTAATGCTTCCCTTGTGCTGCAACGGTCGCACCAGCCTCTCGCATCTGTAGCTTAGTAGGGAACACATTTTGTAAGTCAAACTTTCGTAAAGAAACTTTAAAAGGATATAAAATCAAAATCTATTTGGAAATAATTTCAAATGGGTTTTAATTTTCTACTTTTTCAGTTTTCAGACACAATGTGTAACTTAATGTATGTATCCTAACTGTTTAAGTGTTCTCGTAGCGTAATGGCTAACACGTTCACGTCGTAATACTAGGTATGTAGGTTCGAGTCTTTATGACGAATCTTTTTTATTTCCATTATTAGCGTTGTGTTAATCTGTATGCCTCTTTTCATATGTTCTTTTGTTAATAACATATTGCATTGAAATATTTAATCACAATATTATGTCTACTAGGAAATTGCTTTATATGTATGCTACGGTACTTATAGAAAGTGGTGTTATGATTAATAGCACATAGGACTGTCGCCCAGGTAGCAGATTCCCTATTAGTTGTTTACATAGTCTTCATGTAAATTATTTCGAAGAAATTGGAAACTATTCCATTCCCCAATTCCTCTTCCTATGAATGTATATTTATCCCGATTAGTTCTTTACATTTACAGTACCTTCCAACTTTATCTTCATAAAGTTAAACATTAGAATGAAATGCTTTATCAATATTTGGAAGCATGTGGAATTAAACGAGGTCACAGAACTAGTTGCAAATAGACCATCGTGGAGATACTTAATCAATTCACAGAAGCCTGCAGATAGAATGCTCAAAGGCAATCAGTCCGTAAAGAAGATGTGTGTGTATATAGGCCTACGTATATGGAAGCGCGTAAAAGAAAGTTAAGAACAACGGCAGGGAACGAAAATACATTTTAAAATGTAAATTAGAAATACGATGAAAACCTGCGTACCGTCTATTACGGAGCAAGCGACTTGATCAATCTACTACGAGAATACTTTTCGAAAACGCTGCCTTACATGACAGGTTATAACGGGCGTAAGAAAATGTAATCTTGACGATTTTAATCCCAATTAGGTATTGATATTGAAGATCATAGATTAAAATCACGAAAGCTTGACATAAATCGTTGTCCATAACTCTTAAGACTCCCCTTATTAGGCTGTTTGGTGATAATCAGCAAACGCAAGCACAGGGAAATAAGACAATCGAAATGAGTTTCATGCATCTAACGATAGACAGCACCACACTCGAAAGCGAGAAGTCGCTGAAAATCAGTCTAGCCAACTTCGTATTTTGGTGTCTAGCTCCGGGTAGCTACCTAGCGCTTGCACGGAGGTGGTTGGACGCAAGTCAAAGTACCAGCCGATTTACACCTCCAGGTAGTTTACCTCCTGGGCAGCTGCCAGCCACTTTACCAGCAGATGGTTGAACCAGCCTTGAGTCATGTTGATAAGTTGTAAGTTGTTTATTGCTCTTTTGGTAATGCTTAGGTCAATCAGCATGAAAGGTACAAAGAGCGACTACAATTCTGAAATAATGGTTTTCATAATTGATGCGAAATAAGAAATGTGTTTGTCGTACAGTTATACTCTACACAATTTAGTTTCTGTTACCTCATGTACAGCCTCCATTTACGATGGATGGGAAGTACAGCCTCCATGTACGATGGATGGGAAGCTACACTAAGGACTGAACTGTTGTGAAATATTTCCCACTTTCATTTGCTTTTAACAGACGTGGAGACCATTTGACAATAGATTTAAAGAGCAGAACTCGCCAGCCTATTGGCCAGCTAGAAGTGAGCTCTTGATGCTAGCTTCTCATGCTACTTCGATCACACTAAAGATCCCAGCAAGAGTGCTCCATTGAAAATCAGAGCTTGACAAACTGGCTTATACATGTTTTTTACATTCAGAACATTAATATTTTGCTTCGAGATGGCCCTTAAACCAGTTGGTTTGCTCTTAAAACATTTGTCCCTATCAACCCTTACTGCTGTATTGTCTTGAACTCTAACAGACACATTATTTTTTCCAGAAACCATAAAATCATGTCTGGATCTGGCGATCATGATGATGAGAGCTATGTGGTGAAGCTTCGGGGGCTGCCGTGGTCGACAACTGTTGACGAGATACGTAAATTTTTTAGTAAGTATCATTGTTCAGACATTGCCGAGAAGTCTACAAATAATGAATAATATTAATGTGTCGTTTATTTCAGGTGATTGCAGCATTAAGGATGGGAAGCTTGGCATTCACATGACAATGTCACGGGAAGGCCGTCCCAGTGGTGAGGCGTATGTTGAAATGGAAACTGACGAGGACATAGAACGTGCTTGCAAGAAAGATAGGGATCACATGGGACATAGATATATTGAAGGTAATACATTTTTGTTGGTATATTCAGCAGTGTCTCTCATACTCTTGTTTAATGTTGTCTGAGAGGGTTACTAGTTCTTGAAAAGTTGAGTGGGGGGGGGGGGAGGATTATTCACAAACTCATATTTTACTGTTAAGTTTTAGGACAATACATGACAAAGGAAAGTACAACGTAATTATTAAATTACAAAGGAAACTTACAAAACTGAAGAAATAGCTAGTTTGAAGGAAAAAAATTGATGCTTGGCTGTCTTTCCTTTCTCCTCCTCCTAAGAATGCTTCCAAAATGTCCTGGTCCATTGGTTGACACTGTCATGTTAGGAGGTAGAAAGATTGCTTTCTATATCTTCATCTGGTAATAACTGTTCCGCTTCAGGATGGTATCAGGCATTGTCAAGAATCAGAAGTGCTACCCTTGGCAGGTTTTTAGATTTTAGAAACTTTTCTACCAAAGGAACAAACTCCTTATAAAACCAGTCCTTTACCCAATCGCATCATTTGACGACCCTAGCTCGTCATAGTTATCGTGGCATATGAATCAAATGACGAACTCTGCTCGCGGCGATGCATAGCTGTACATCAATCCATATAGTTCAGTCAATAACCCACAGACGCCACTTGTATGCATTCTGAGTTAAAGTTTACACATGTGGCTTTGGTTTTTTCCCTTTCCCCAGGTTCTCACACACTTCCGGAACAAGAGATAAGAGAATCTTTTTTCACATAATTTCGCTCTTGTCAGTAGCCATCATGGCGTCAAGCAGATATGCTGGTGTTGATGAAGAAGGAATACGAAAGCTAATAGTGTTTTAGAGAGTGATATTGAAGGCAGTGATGTTTGTGACGACGAAATAGACCCTGAAGTCCTTAGTTCGAGTGCTAGCGATGCGTATAATAGTTCTGATGACACGGAAAGTGAAGCAAATGACGGTGTGCCGAGTCTTTCGAAACGAGCTCGTACCTCGGCACAGACTAACTTGACTGACTGGAACTGGACAAAAAGTGACAATAAACCTGTTGTATATAAGTTTAGTGAATACAGTGGAGTTAGTGAAAATTTATTGAAAAAGTTTGATAGACAGCCACTATCTGAACTGTTTTTTGTGAATACATGAACCCGTTGTTTGACAGTATATCTGTCAAGACAAATTCATATGCAGCAAAACAGTTGAGCAATCCTGACAGAAAAAAGTTGAAAGACGATGACAAATGGTTTGAGACTACACCCTACGAAATTAGGGCATATTTTGCGTTAGTTATACTAATGTCACAAGTGCGAAAGTCAAGAATAGTTATACTGGAGTAAAAACAGGTGTATAAACACTCCTATTTTTCGTGAAACCATGAGCAGGGGAAGATTTATTATAATTTCACGATTTTTACATTTTGTTGACGAACAAGTCAGTGGTGGTGACAAACTAAGAAAGATTAGGCCTATAATACAACATTTCTGCTCCAAATTGTCAGAATTATATTTACCATCACAAGACATTGCTCTAGATGAGTCTAATGAAATTCAGAGGCCGCCTTTCATATGTCCAGTGTAATAGGTCTAAACGTTCTAGGTTTGGAATAAAAATTTACAAAATTTGTGAATCAAGTTCTGGCTACTGTCTGTCTTTCAAAATTTATGTAGGTGATGATGTAAGGGATCCAAGTCTGGCAGCGAGTACAAACGTGCTCAACATGTGTGAACCCTTGTTAGGCCGAAGACATACATTGTTTCTAGATAACTGGTATTTTTCCCCAGGTTTATTCAAAAGGCTACACGACAAGCAGATGAATGTAATTGGAACTGTTAGACAGAGCCGAAAAGACATGCCTCGCGATATCAGTAAGAAGAAACTAAAACGTGGAGAGTATGAGACGTGGGCTGCCAGCAGTATGTTGTGTGTGAAGTGGAAAGATAACAAGGATGTTTGCTTTCTCACCACTAAACACAAATCAGCTGACATGACAGGGACACAAACACCAAGGGAAGAAGTGATAAAGCCCAAGTGTGGCCTTGAATACCATAAGGGGATGGGTGGTGTTGACCTTCAGGATCAGGTTACAGCTGTTCCCCATCATGCGACACAGTGAAAGGATATAGGAAAATATTCTTTTACCTCCTAGATGTGTATTTTCAATTCCTTCACTGTGTATCACAAGATCGCTGCTAACAGAAAGACGAGCTACACGGACTTCCGAACTAGCATTGCACAGCAGCTACTAGAGACTGTTCAGTTGCCGGAGTACTCGGTTCGAGGTCGACCTTCAGCGAGCACCACCCCAACCAGATTACAAGCTAAATCATGGGCCCACTTTCCCATGCGTACTCCCCCTACAGAGAAGAAATCAAAAGTCACAAGAAGGTGCGTTGTGTGCTATAGCCGGGGTAAAAGAAGCGAAAGTTGCTGGCAGTGCAAAAAGTGTGGCGTAGCTCTTCACTTAGAAGAATGTTTTGAGGTGTACCACACCCAGCAGACGTACTAAAATAGCGGCATTGGTAAGTTTATTACTTCTTTATCATGCATGCAAATTTTCAGAAAGGAATATTTACTGGTTGGTTTTGTATAATTTTCTAAATAATAGTGTGATGTCGACGGCCGCTGAGCGGTATTTAAATGTGATTTCTCAGTGAACTCCTATGGTATTTAAATGTGAGGCGAATGGGTTAAAAATGGCTTCATTCATGCCTTTAACATTCCTTTGTCAAACAGGCAGATTGTAGGTGACAGTCCCATTAGTGGACTTTTTAACTTTTTTAAACACCTGTGGATTTTTCAGTTTGCCAATGAGTGCTGCAAGAATGTAATTCACTCCTTCTTTAACAGCCACTGGCCAGTTTTTCTTCACTGGATGCAGCATTTTCAAAGGCAGCATTCAAAAATTCAGACCAGACTCATCAAAGTTGTAAATTTGATCCTTAGATAGACCCGCCGTAGAGCTTCTTCCACCTAAAATTAATTTCATTTTTGTTCCGTATGGAATTAAAACATTATCAAAGAATATCCACAAGGAAACATTGATCAAATATCATTCAAGACTGCTGATTCAGGACTTTGTTGAACAAAGTTGAGCCAGCCAACACAAGCAGTAAATCCAGGCTGCTCTTTTGATTTTCTTGGCCATGGAGTATCCTGTAATTTTGACGATTGTGCATAGAAATTCTTCGTAAATTTTAGGACTTGCAGAACAAGTTCCTGAAATGAGTGTTCCTTTATCCCTTGCTGTGTAAACCACAAAAAAAGTGCCTCAGTTTTTTTTTATTCATCACCTTTCACACTTCACATTTAATTTATACGTATCAGTACAGATTCTTCACGCACCAAGACTCTCTCGGACCTCTTTCTTTCCCACCTTATTGTAGTAAATCTACGGCAATTTTACTAACACTTCCCCCTTTGTCCAGTCTGTGTAAGGCATCCAATTTAATTTCCATTGTCCTTAATTTTTCCCCTACCGAGCTCGATAGCTGCAGTCGCTTAATTGCGGCCAGTATTCGGGAGATAGTGGGTTTGAACCTCACTGTCGGCAGCCCTGAAGACAGTTTTCCGTGGTTTCCCATTTTCACACCAGGCAAATGCTGGGGCTGTACCTAATTAAGGCCACGGCCGCTTCCTTCCCACTCCTAGCTCCTTCCTGTCCCAATGTCGCCGTAAGACCTGTCTGTGTCGGTGCGACGTAAAGCAGGTTGCAATTTTTCCTCTTCTCGACATTTCAATCAATCAATACTGATCTGCATTTAGGGCAGTCGCCCAGGTGGCAGATTCCCTATCTGTTGCTTTCCTAGCCCTTTCCGAAATGATTTCAAAGAAATTGGAAATTTATTGAACATCTCCCTTGGTAAGTTATTCCAATCCCTAACTCCCCTTCCTATAAATGAATATTTGCCCCAGTTTGTCCTCTTGAATTCCAACTTTATCTTCATATTGTGATCTTTCCTACTTTTATAAACGCCATTCAAACCTATTCGTCTACTAATGTCATTCCACGCCATCTCTCCGCTGACAGCTCGGAACATACCACTTAGTCGAGCAGCTCTTCTTCTTTCTCTCAATTCTTCCCAACCCAAACATTGCAACATTTTTGTAACGCTACTCTTTTGTCGGAAATCACTCAGAACAAATCGAGCTGCTTTTCTTTGGATTTTTTCCAGTTCTTGAATCAGGTAATCCTGGTGAGGGTCCCATACACTGGAACCATACTCTAGTTGGGGTCTTACCAGAGACTTATATGCACTCTTCTTTACATCCTTACTACAACCCCTGAACACCCTCATAACCATGTGCAGAGATCGGTACCCTTTATTTACAATCCCATTTATGTGATTACCCTAGTGAAGATCTTTCCTTATATTAACACCTAGATACTTACAATGATCCCCAAAAGGAACTTTCACCCCATCAATGCAGTAATTAAAACTGAGAGGACTTTTCCTATTTGTGAAACTCACAACCTGACTTTTAGGCCCGTTTATCAACATACCATTGTCTGCTGTCCATCTCACAACATTTTCGAGGTCACGTTGCAGTTGCTCAAAATCTTGTAACTTATTTATCACTATAGAGAATAACATCATCCGCAAAAAGCCTTACCTCTGATTCCACTCCTTTACTCATATCATTTATATATATAAGAAAACATAAAGGTCCGATAACACTGCCCTGAGGAACTCCCCTCTCAACTATTACAGGGTCAGACAAAGCTTCACCTACTCTAACTCTCTGAGATCTATTTTCTAGAAATATAGCAACCCATTCAGTCACTCTTTTGTCTAGTCCAATTGCACTCATTTTTGCCAGTAGTCTCCCATGATCCACCCTATCAAATGCTTTAGACATGTCAATCGCGATACAGTCCATTTGACCTCCAGAATCCAAGATATCTGCTATATCTTGCTGGAATCCTACAAGTTGAGCTTCAGTGGAATAACCTTTCCTAAAACCGAATTGCCTTCTATCGAACCAGTTATTAATTTCACAAACATGTCTAATATAATCAGAAAGAATGCCTTCCCAAAGCTTACATACAATGCATGTCAAACTTACTGGCCTGTAATTTTCAGCTTTATGTCTATCACCCTTTCCTTTATACACAGGGGCTACTATAGCAACTCTCCATTCATCTGGTATAGCTCCTTCGACCAAACAATAATCAAATAAGTACTTCAGATATGGTACTATATTCCAACTCATTGTCTTTAGTATATCCCCAGAAATCTGATCAATTCCAGCCGCTTTTCTAGTTTTCAACTTTTGTATCTTATTGTAAATGTCATTGTTATCATATGTAAATTTTATTACTTCTTTGGCCTTAGTCTCTTCCTCTATCTCGACATTATCCTTGTAACCAACAATCTTTAGATACTGCTGACTGAATACTTCCGCCTTTTGAAGATCCTCACATACACACTCCCCTTGTTCATTAATTATTCCTGGAATGTCCTTCTTGGAACCTGTTTCTGCCTTAAAATACCTATACATACCCTTCCATTTTTCACTAAAATTTGTATGACTGCCAATTATGCTTGCCATCATGTTATCCTTAGCTGCCTTCTTTGCTAGATTCAATTTTCTAGTAAGTTCCTTCAATTTCTCCTTACTTCCACAGCCATTTCTAACTCTATTTCTTTCCAGTCTGCACCTCCTTCTTAGTCTCTTTATTTCTCTATTATAATAAGGTGGGTCTTTACCATTCCTTACCACCCTTAAAGGTACAAACCTGTTTTCGCATTCCTCAACAATTTCTTTAAACCCATCCCAGAGTCTGTTTACATTTTTATTTACCGTTTTCCACCGATCATAGTTACTTTTTAGAAACTGCCTCATACCTGCTTTATCAGCCATATGGTACTGCCTAACAGTCCTACTTTTAAGACCTTTCTTTTTATCGCATTTATTTTTAACTACCACAAAAACAGCTTCATGATCACTAATACCATCTATTACTTCAGTTTCCCTATAGAGCTCATCTGGTTTTATCAGCACCACATCCAGGATATTTTTCCCTCTGGTTGGTTCCATCACTTTCTGAATCAGCTGTCCTTCCCATATTAACTTATTTGCCATTTGTTGGTCATGCTTCCTGTCGTTCGCATTTCCTTCCCAATTTACATCTGGCAAATTCAGATCTCCCGCTACAATCACATTTCTTTCCATGTCGTTTCCCACATAGCTGACTATCCTATCAAATAATTCCGAATCCGCATCAGTGCTACCCTTTCCTGATCTGTACACTCCAAATATATCAAGTTGCCTGTTATCTTTAGAAATCAGCCTTACACCTAGAATTTCATGTGTCTCATCTTTAACTTTTTCGTAGCTTACAAATTCTTCTTTCACCAGAATTAAAACTCCCCCTCCCACCTTTCCTATCCTATCTCTACGATACACACTCCAGTGCCGTGAGAAAATTTCTGCATCCATTATATCATTTCTCAGCCATGATTCAACTCCTATTACAATATCTGGTAAATATATATCTATTAAATTACTTAATTCTATTCCTTTCTTTACAATACTTCTACAGTTCAACACTAACAATTTTATGTCATCCCTACTTGATTTCCAGTTCCCTGTTCCCTTATCACCGCTCCCTAGGCCATCCCGTTTCCCTGAATGTACCTCCCTATTACCCTTCCAAACAAATTTCCTAACTTATACGTACCACTGCGGTTTAAATGAAGGGCATCCGAGCGCAGATCCCTATCTCCTACCCACCCATTAGGATCTAGAAATCTCGCTCCCAGTTTCCCACATACCCACTCCATAGTCTCATTTAAATCCCCAATCACCCTCCAGTCAGTATCCCTCCTACACAGTATTCCACTAATAACAATCTCCGCTTTCTTAAACTTCACCCGTGCTGCATTTACCAGATCCCACACATCTCCAACTATGTTGGTACTTATATCAGCTTGCCTTACGTTGTTGGTACCAACATGAAACACTACCACCTTCTCCTTCCCCTCCTCCCTCTCTTCTACTTTCCTCAACATCTGCCTCAACCTAACATTCTACCCTGGTTCCCTTTCCTCCACACACTTTCCCCACGTGTCTAACGATGGAATCCCCCATGACCAGAGCCTCAAACCCTACCCACCTCATTTGATACAATTGCACAGACAACAAAACACTTGTTATCCAGGATGCAAACTCAGAAAGTGTGTATGTGTGTATGTATGTTTAGTCATCAGCCCGAAGGCTGGTTGGATCCTCAACAGTTCCGCCATGAGCTGTCATAGATGGCCTAGGCATCACTGAAGAGGCGTACTAGGGAAATGAGGAGTGAGGTAGTTTCCCGTTGCTTTCCTCACCTAGCCAGAAGTTGCTATTACATATCAGTCTGCCAAGCCCACTGAAATGGATGCACCAACCGACCCTGTGAGCAACAGTTTCACACCATTCATAGCAGGGACTGGCTGCGTAAGGAATGGCATTACTAGCATCGCTCATACCTCAGTCACTTTCATTTTGTCAAAGCCAAGGATAAGACAGAGACAGATCAATGAAAGTAACAAAATTGCTGTCGCCATAAGACCTGTCTGTCGGTGCGACGTAAAGCAGGTTGCAATTTTTCCTCTTCTCGACATTTACAATTGCACAGACAACAAAACACTTGTTATCCAGGATGCAAACTCAGAAAGTGTACCAACAGTGAATTCAAAATTTAGCTTACAGTGGAGAACAGTCTTCAGTCAAGCCTGTCAGTGGCTAACAAGAATAGAAACGCAGGCAAGTGTTCATTGACAAGAGCTACCTACCTTTCACCAGCAACTTCTGAAAGGGGGAATGGGGTAGATTGCAGTTTCCATGAGAAGAATGGAACCTGTCACAAATTTAGTTTCACTTCCATGAATTAGATTCACAAGGGAAATGGATATGAATTGAATACTGCAACACATTTCTGAATAGAACACGGGAACATATTCCGATGCTTGGATATTTACAGTATTGCAGTTACAGTAATACAATACTCTTAATTTTAATGTACCTGTACTCTTATATTAAAAATTTATTACAGTCTAGCTGTTAACAGACTTTACTCAGTGATAATGTTCCGTTTGAGTAGTGAAAGTTATTTAGCAATTACAAGAGAAGAAAAAAATAGTGCGTTAGAATGTAAAGTTCGAGCATCAGACGATTAGATTCCTGTTTGTGCTACGGCGTTTGCCTCTATTTTTGGAATCAAGCGTGGATGGGTGCGAAGGATTCAACAGTCGCCGGTTAATACAGGATGTTCACCCAAGGATAAGCGAGGAAGGGCATGATAACAATTTTAGAAAGACTCCTCCAGCAGTTATTGACCTGATTATTAATCACATCCAGTCTTTTAAAGTAAGGAAATCTCATTCTAGGAGAAGAAATCCTAACAGAATGTATCTTCGTGAAACTCTGACTGAATGCGTCGTATCTCATTTACCTAAAAGTATTTAGAGAAATTTCATATTTCATTTGGCCTACCGAGAAGTGATACGTGTTCAACATGCAATTCAGTGCAGCTGCTGATTGATTGGGCTAAAACTGAAGATGAGATCAACAGGTACAAAGTTTAAAAGCACGTCCACCTATGTAAAGCTGATAGTTTTTTGAACTGAGGAGAAAATTCAAACGTTTGGCTCAGAGGAACTAGGTTACCTGCATCTCTTTTGATTTCATGCAAAACCTTCCTCATATTAATAGTTGTGAGTTTTTTTATGCCCGTCCGTGTATACTAAATTTAGAATGGACTCGGGAAGCGATCCATTTTGTTACATTTAGTAACCCAGTCAAAAATGAAGTTGTTTCCCTTCCCAGTCATGGTAACATTCCCAAATAAATTTACATATCAGTACTCATCTGTAGTTCAAATCCTTGGCAGGCTTTCTGGGCGAGAGGTCCATTTGGCCCCTTTTCCGCCTTACGCTCCCATAATGGCTGGCTTCATATTACCTTCATATTTTGTTCCGCCATTATGACACTTATTTAATAATTATAACATATTAACACTGACACACTGAAATTAAATTTTACCATATAATAACACTACGGTACCATAGACCCCATTTTAGCTGTGTACACTATTTTATCTTCGTCCTTTTTCCCGCACAAAGGACTGGACACAAAATGAACGAGTGTGTATTAAATCGCCCAGTGCGCTTCATGGTCTCCGACACGGCACGTCCGAATTAATATCAAGTCGCACTCTTGATGTGTTCATTATTACGGCGGTTTTATTTAAGCTACCTACAATACAGGCTCAGTTATTCAGTAAGATTTTCATTTACTGTCCGTCACACAGTTTAGTACAACTACTTTCACTGTTACTTTAAAAAAAGCTTTTTTTCACTCCTTGCTACTATTACATTCACATTATACAACTCGTAGGCTCAGACCGTAGCATGATCTGGCGTGATCTAACTTTACTCGGCCCGCGGGTGACTGGAACACAATATCGCCCGAGCTCTGAGTTAGGGAATGTAAACTGAGGTAATGAGTTTTCCTTCCACTCGTATATGTTGATGGAGGACCTTACTGGTGGATTAGCTGATGTCATGGCTTGGAGAGTGAGGGGTGGATTTCTCAAATCGGCACTCGCAGTCTGAACTGGAAGTTATAATTAATACCAAATTAATCCCCTCATCTGGAACATACTCATCATTTAATATGATCTAACGATCGCAGATTTCAGAGATATTAACAGATATCGCTCCACGATAATTCGTGGGTTTCGTAGCGTCTCTCACGGCGTGGTCTTCCTTTGGCCAATAGCATTTGAGATGCCCTGTTTCCAGGAAATTGTCTTCAATTTATTTAATTTGAAGGTTATTACTTATTATTCTACGGATGCCATCTAAAAAGTACCTTAATTTGATTCATATAATTGCAATAATTGAGTAGTCATTACTTTTGAACATAGTTGACACTTTATTTCATATCTTTCAAGATGGTACTCCTGGCTGGCCAAGTGAATTTTGTGATTGGACTAGAGCAAGCGGTTCACTTAAATTTTCATTTTCAACAACTTGACAACACATGCCCTGAGGCTCTGGTCATTCCCATTCTCCAATTCCGAGAATACGTGACATCACGGAAAGTTACTGCCTGACACAAATGTATCTTCGCAGTGCTAATGTTGCAACCTTTCCCTTGTTTCCTGGCTCGCCTTTCTCTTGTACAAAACATATTTGTGTACATCCGTACTTCTAGTTGGTAAATTAATAGGCCCCCTACCGAGAACAGCACTCTAGCCATTGTGACAGGCTTAATCCTCATGGTATGTCCCGCAGGCAGCCCCTATTTCCACATTACCTAGGTCTGAATATTGTCAACCAATTTTCTTCATTTCAATACACGTACCATATTCTACTTCGGATATCAAATCATGATTAAATTACGATCCCTATCACTCGGGTTCAGTATGTAATGCCACTATTATTTTTCCAATGTATATGTCTTTGTGTATTTGCTATTCTTGTGAATATTTATCTTTTTTCTCTGTTTATTTGTTTTATCTTTAACTTTAATATTTTACAGGTTTGTATGTTTTATTGAAAATGTGTTTAAATTATTCTTAATTTAGTTATGGCAATCTTGGTTTTTTAATTCTTACATATTATTTTGTACATTTAAGTAACATTTATATATTGATTGTATTTTGTACCATCCATTGTAATTGGGGATATACCCTGTTATGGATGTATTAACAAGTAAATAAATAAATAAAAATTTCTGCAGAGACATCAGATGTTCTAGTGCGTTACGCCTACAATGGGCTATGGTAACACGTTGTACGCAATGCTCAAACCTACCCCACAACACTGAACCTTGTACCCAACTACCATGGACCACTAGTACTGAAATCAGTGAAGTTGCAGGACATATGAAGACTGGCTTCGTTGTTTACAAAACCTCAGAACAGAGAATATTATATTAGTCTTGAAGCCAAAGTGAGTGTAGAAAATGTTGAAGTGTTATGACATTGATCGTGATGATAGCAGTGGTGATGAAGCACTACAATAAATCACTGGACTGCAAAGCATTGTTTTCATGTTTGATTTTGCACCAAAAACTACCAATGTCCAGTGATTTAATTTCAATTTTATGTTTTTCACATTTAATACAATTTATAAATTGAATGTAAAGTGTACTGAGAAGGTAAATCAATGCTATAGTTAGATATAAAATTAAGTATGCAATGATTTAATGGAAAGAAGAAACTGGATACAGTTTTTTTACTCTACGGTACTGAAAAATTCAATTTTTGGACAATGGCTGTTTTTGTGTCTTCAATTGTAGTCAGATCCAGTGAATTTTGTTTTCTTACATCTGTCATGAGGCCAGTTTGTTTTGTCTTCCTGTTTTTCTCTACCTCATATTTACTGTTTTCATCTAAACACTGCATCTTGTTTACCAATAGGAACTTTTGTAACACAGATTTCTTCCCAGAAAATTTTGTCAACCAGGGGACAGGAATGAGTAGCCATATAGGGAATACAGTGGAAGCTCGCTTCTCCGCTTTTGGAGGGACCCCGGAGAAAAAAGTACAGCATGGGAAAACAAAAAACACAGGAACGAATAAACCATCAACAATTTGGCTAAATATCACAAAAATGAAATATTTATACTTATAATCTTACAAGGACCCCTAAACCAAACCAAACTACAGCCCCAATGGGCCTTCCACCTACCAAGCGACCACCCTTCGTACGAAGGCCGTCAGATTTCGAGGTGACGCATGGTCAGTGTGAAGAATCCTCTCGGCCATTATTCCGGGCTCTCTAGACTGGGACCGCCATTTTACCATTCATGACCTCCTCAATTGAGGATAATCGTAGAATGAGTGAACCCAGAACCAGCCCTCATATCGAGGTAAAAATGTCTGACCTGGCCGGTAATTGAACCCAGGCCCTCAGGGTTTTACCGGGGAGACTTCTTCAGTTTTGCTCTAAAAACTTCTTTCAGTTCAACAATTTTGATCAGCCGGAGACAAGCTCTTCGAAAAATGTAATGCCTGATATAGATGTTGATTCCCATAGGGAATCTGAAATATTTGTCCTGAATGAGCAAATTTATAATACCAATATAAATGGTCCGTTATTGGACATTATAAATTTTCCAGCTAGCTCATTCTTGGTTGCCAGCGTTTCGCCCTCGTGTGCTAGGGTGGGCTCATCAGTTGGTACCTAGCACACCTACCAATACGCTGGCTAGTGCATACCGTGGAGGCCACTGCGTAGGCTAACTGGAGCCACCGGCAGTGCCTATGCACTAAGAGACTTTGTCTCATCACTAAAAATTGATGCCTGCTTGGCCATCAGATGATATAGATGTTGATTCCCATAGGGAATCTGAAATATTTGTCCTGAACGAGCAAATTTATAATACCAATATAAATGGTCCGTTATTGGACATTATAAATTTTCCAGCTAGCTCATTCTTGGTTGCCAGCGTTTCGCCCTCGTGTGCTAGGGTGGGCTCATCAGTTGGTACCTAGCACACCTACCAATATGCTGGCTAGTGCATACCGTGGAGGCCACTGCGTAGGCTAACTGGAGCCACCGGCAGTGCCAATGCACTAAGAGACTTTGTCTCATCACTAAAAATTGATGCCTGCTTGGCCATCAGATGCTCATTCAGGACAAATATTTCAGATTCCCTATGGGAATCAACATCTATATCATCTGATGGCCAAGCAGGCATCAATTTTTGGTGATGAGACAAAGTCTTTTAGTGCATTGGCACTGCCGGTGGCTCCAGTTAGCCTACGCAGTGGCCTCCACGGTATGCACTAGCCAGTGTATTGGTAGGTGTGCTAGGTACCAACTGATGAGCCCACCCTAGCACACGAGGGCGAAACGCTGGCAACCAAGAATGAGCTAGCTGGAAAATTTATAATGTCCAATAACGGACCATTTATATTGGTATTATAAATGTAATGCCTGTAACGGCAAGCCAAACAACAAGTAAACTCTTTCAAGGTTTAAAATATTGTGTCCACCTGTTCAATACAAATCTATATTTTTAGTGGTTAATGATTAAACTCTACATGAATTCAACACACCAGTTAGGGACATATTTCGCCCTAGTTACGGGCATCTTCAGCCTATATTAAACTTAAGGTCAAGGATTAAGACTGTAGCATTGGAACTTATAGTAAATTAACTTAATCTAAATACAATTGTCTATGCTATTTACATAGTTTCCAATAGTTTAATATGTACAATATGTGCATTAACTTTGCCAGAATTGATGAACAATGAATTAACTTATATTATGTCTAGACTTCCAGTTGTGGATTGGATTGATCAAGGTGTGAATTGGGGTTTCTCAAATTGTATTGACTGGAATTTATCACTGCGTCAACAAAAATTACGGAATTTTCCAAATATTTTTATCCGATAAGCAATGAATGAAATCAACAATATGTATCCTACTTAACATGCTTTAGTCTTAAAACATAACCATGCTTCTTTCTCTAGGAATATTCAAACTGTTTCAAACCCTAACATGAATGACTTTAACCAAGGTTCCGGTATTGTTAAAATTCTTACGACTCAGGCGACCATATCAGCTGAAGAAACCCCAACTCGCGCAACCTTGATCAGTCCAATCCACAATTGGAAGTCTAGTCACAATAATATAAGTTAATTCATTGTTCATAAATTCTGGCAAAGTTAATGCGCATATTGTACATATTAAACTATTGGAAACTATGTAAATAGCATAGACAATTGTATTTAGATTAAGTTAGGTTACTATAAGTTCCAATGTTATAGTTTTAATCCTTGACCTTAAGTTTAATATAGGCTGAAGATGCCCATAACTAGGGTGAAACATGTTCCTAACTGGTGTGTTGAATTCATGTAGAGTTTAATCACTAAAAATATATATTTGTATTGAATAGGTGGACACAATATTTTTAATCTGGAAAGAGTTTACTTATTGTATCTTCAATATGGAACAAAATGACATTAGGTACTTGTAAGCCAAACAACAATCGACCACAAGTAGTTTTTAATTCTCTAATCTAATCAAATAAAGCACATTAGATACAAAACCACACAACATGATCACAAAATCCTCTTTATCTTCCATTGTAATTTGGTCACCGATATACTGTTCATAGTCAGTTTATCGAAATGTTGTACCATGTAAATTAGGCCTACATCGGCTTTTCAAGGTTATGTTGAACTCGAGATTATGGTTTCAACAGGGTTTTGAATTGTTGTTCGAATGTATCAATCTTCAAGTTCTCTAATCCATTAAATTCAGTTCTGCCAGTCACTAATCACAAATTTGAAAGAGAAAAAATATCATTAACGCTTCTGAAATTACGATTATTTGCAACCTTGAGCTCAGCTGGAAAGCGCGCTTGCTGTAAAAGTCGGTACGAGCGCAAAATGATACAAAGCTTTAAATGTAACGTGCACAAAATAAACGCCTGCGGTTTTTACAACATTTTAACACAAAAACGTGAACTTCCCAGTCTTATATTAAGCAATCCCAAAACCTCCCATGGCGTTATGTAAGGTGCAACATCTGTTTTGGTCTCTATAACATAATCGTGTACGATAACATTAAAATACTACTGTAAATTTGTGTTGCTTGAGAAGGAGCAGTTTCGATTCCTGCCTGGAAGCCCAGTGAGTATACAGTGCCCACAGGGAAATGCCAAAAACCTGTTTGGCGATACACTCGAAAAAAGTAAAAAAAAATCTAACCGTGGACATAATGTAGATGTTTTGCAAGTATGAACATTTGACTAAATTCGTTCAGTCTTCAAGTAGAGCTGTCGAAATGCGTTCTGTCTCCTTCCAATTGTTGTGGCCCCTCTCTGCTATATGATTTCCACGGATTTTCTAAACTACCATCCAAATGCGGTTTAAGAGGGTCTCTTTTGCAAGTTCACTGCCGATCGCTTCAGTGCAGTACTTCCTCAAATTACCGCAATGACGAGACGTTAACGCCAAGATTCGTAAGTATGCCATAGCCGTCCTTTCGTGAGATGCATTTTCTTGAAAAACGCGTGATCGAGGATTTAGCGTTGATGGGACTGAAATTTGTGGATGGTTGATCTGGGAAATTTCTTTGAGGAATGGGCAATGCAGGATTTTACAACGTGATTTAATTAGGATGCTCGCAGGACCACGTAATTTGAAGGAATAATTCGGGAAAACTTAGTTTCTGGGAACATATAATCGAGGTTCTACTGTATGTCGAAAATGAAGATAAAATTTTGATTTATTCCCCTCAGGGCATTAACAGTAGTATCAGACACGTAAACAGAGCTATATTAGTATTATCACAAACAACACAAAAGAATATTATGAATCTACTGCTCATTCATAATCGTGTAACACTGGGGCTTAGTACTCTTGCTGTGGAGTGCTATACACGTTTGTGATGTCATGCGGAATGTTGCTCGCATGAGATTCCAGGCTAATACGGACACCGATTGAGCTCAACACCACGTGATAGTCGATCTAAACATTTAATTTCCGATGGGTGTCTACCCTTAGTCCAGTTCCTTGATTCGGTGTCGGGGATGAAGTAAGATTAATATATACGACGTGTTTTACTGCCGGATGCCCTTCCTCGAGCCAACCTCAGTTGAGGAGCTGATGAAAATCAGCGATTGTGAAGGTGGGTAAGGAAGTGGAAGGAATTGTATGCGCCCTATGAATAGGAACTTTCCTGGCATTTGCATAGAATTGAAAATGGGAACCACAGAAAACCATTCCCGGGACAGCTGACATTGGAGCTCGAGACCACCTGTTTCTGTAATGCAGATCTGCTCCATAGTTCTAGCGTGTTTTTAAGATGCCCGGCTGCTCTGCTAGGTATTTAAATTCCCATGTAACTGATGCAGGTATGCTGTTAATAATGAAGATTTATCATTTAAATAAACAGTTTTACAGTATTTTCATCTTAATGTGGAGCATCCAGTGGCTCAAATTTGTACGAATATTATGTAACAAACACATATCTAGGTTGTTAGCCAGGCTGTGGAAACGGCAGGGTAGTGCACCCATTAGGGCCCTAGGGAGAACACTGGCAGTTGCTAGTAAATCACACCTCCATGAAAAATGTATCACCTACACTAACAAACATCAAAACATTCATGCGCTTTCAATGTTAACAAAACGATTGCTCCAACCTGCGGAGAATTCTCAATTGGTACGCTCCAATGTCTCCTTCCAACTCCTAGGCCTTTCCTCTCCCATCGTCGCCATAAGACCTATCTCTGTCGTTGCGATGTAAAGCCACTAGCTAAAAAAAAATCTCATTCCTGACTCTTCCCCCTTCTTAGCCTGTGACACATAGACATTCTTTCTTTATAGCCTGCATATGTGTTTGAAACATTTTTGCACAACCTTCATCATTCTTGGCCTGACTAAATTGTGGCTGAAATAGGTTGCCAACAGACCAGATTGCACTGATATCTCAATTTTACATTTTGAATGACATTTCCTGTTTTTCCCCTGAACTCTTCATTTATTTGGCATTTTGCTGCATATTAGAAATGCTGTTGACTGTTGGTACTTGTTTAAAAATTTGTTATTGCATACATTATCTGATGCCTTGGTTTTTGTTCACAGTTTTTAAAGCTAAAAGATCGGAAATGGAGTGGGTAGTGAAACGTAGTGGTTTGAATTTAGAAAATGCCATGGATGATGGTTGTGTTAGACTACGGGGACTTCCATTTGGATGTTCAAAGGAGGAAATTGCACAATTCTTTTCAGGTATGGTTTTATCTGATTACATGGTTTTATTACATCTTTCATTCAATGACTTAAGAGAGGTTAATTTATGAATTAGTGAAGATAATTTCTGATACACATCCTCGTTCACGTTGAGGTATGAAGGGGCCAGACTTTCTGGTCTTGATATTCTTTAATATAAAAATTGTTAAATATACATACCTCCTATTACCAGCTTTATTGATGGATTCTTGAATTTGACATGTTATATTTTTATCAGAAAATCTATTTTTGTGTGTGTTGGGTTTTGCAAAATCAGACTTGTAAACCATGTTTTAATTGATTTCTGACATAAAATTACCTGAGTATGTGTGCCATGTTGTAACCCTCTGTTTCTTTATAACTTAATGTCATATGATAACATATGTTAGTCATAGAGACTGTAGTTTTGCATTTACCTTTGTTATCTCTTGTGTGAAAGTGTGTTTCTCTTCTATGGAATCATAGCTTTCTGAATTTTTTGTGTGTAACAGTTAAAACTCTGTATGTTTATACTGCCTATGCAATTTACAGTATATGCAGTAAACTTGTATTGCCATGCATTTCTTAAAATGTGGCAGGTACTTGGACATTTCGTGGGAGATGGGGTGAATTTTGACTTTTAGATCTTTAAATAAATGCTGTGAATATGCTGGTTTTCCTCTGATTTCTGAAGTAAGGTGGCATCTTGTTGTTAGAATTGAAGTATTTCAATGGCAAAACTATATTTTAAAAATCTATTATTGATGTAATGATGTAAAAACTTGCCCTTTGTCCAGATTTAATCCTAAGAATTGTTGATTAATGAGCTTTTTCTATGAAAATTAAAATATTGCCAAAATAGTGTTTCTATTCAGCATACAGTTCATTCCGTTGATCGGAGGTTTCATATTTTTGCAGTGGCAGGAATAGTCTATTCCAGGTTTGTGACATGATGTAATGTTTTTGCAGAATTTCACATTTCAAATAGGTGCATATTGTGTTATGTTGTGGACATAATGTCACTAGTATCATCACAAAAAAAAAAGTATTTCCTCAGATAGATGAAATAGTAGGCCTATTCAGTATTCAAATTCTATTAAAAGCCACCCAGTATGCGCTTGAGTGCAGTATTTGTTTTAACTGGAGTTTGGAAGTTTGGCCTAAGGAAGTACAAAAAATGCAAGCAAATATGCCCTAAAAACCAGCTAAATATGTCCCAAAACAGATGAAATATTACATGCTTTTTAGGGATATGAAGCAATTAATGGAGTATTACTAACATTAGATAGCTTAAGTACGAAAATGTGGTTAGAGGTAATACACCACATACATTTAATCGTACAAACTGACATAACTATAGTACGTTAATTTTCAACATTCATTCAGTATCGTATGCTTGAGGTGCAGTTCACTTGATTAGCTTTACCCAAATAACTAAGTACAAACCCGATTTTGCGTGACCTGCGTAAACCCGCTTTTAATGGAAGAAATTTCCAGTCCCGAAAATTATTTTGTAAGACCCATTTCATTTTACATTCAATTTAACGTAAAGAACAATAGGGCAAAACCCGCATTTAGCGTTAAGGAAATTTTAAAATCTCATATCTTTTTCTATTCATTTCGGTTGGGCATTAAGAATCTATGAAAAAGATGTCATAAGCTTGTTAAGGATGATTCAAAGCAGGAGGGGAATTTAAGAGTGCGGGCGTTTAGGGCTAAAGTGAGAAGTCATACTCTGATGCACATCCAAGCGCGGCCGCTGTAGGACAGTAGAAGAGAACCCCCGTCTTAATGATTTCGAAAATTCCCATATTAATCTGTGCAGTATCCTTCGGTTACTATGAGAACATGTTTACTGATTCATCTGTTATTACGGGCAAATTTGGTCTCTGTTTTTTTGCATGCAATCAATCCTTTTCCATATCGATTCCTCACAACGCGCAAGCGAATCTATTTTCAGCGAGCCTGAGCTCTGCTCACAACTCCCACTGGCGTGAACAAACACTGGGATAACATGTTTTCACAATAAGTGCAGTAACAGAAGTTGTAACACTTTAGAAATAAAGGCTGAAGTAAATGTATGCCTAATTTTAAATACTAGGTACAGATATCAAATGAGAATGTGATTCTTCTCAAGATACAGCAATGTGCTTAAGATTTCAGAGGATAGGGTATTGCATACCTGCCAACTCTCCCGATTTAGATGGGAGACCTCCATTTTCAACAGTTTTTCCCGCCTCCCGATTATTCTGTTACTTCTCCCGATTTTAGCTTATTTTTTGGTTAACTTCAAACATTTTTCAAAACCCACAATTTCGGTTTTTTTTACACCAGTGGCCAGATGTCTTTCGCTCATTGGCCGCTTTTAAACGACATGTTGCTGTTATTGCAAGAAATGTGCGCAAATGTGCGATGTTTATTGAAACCTATATATCGATTGTCAATCTCTCATTTTCTCGTGTTCGTTCACAGTTCACATCAGTCTAGTCGATGCAGACTACATGCTAGACGTGGAGTCTTTTTTTAGTAATTTAGTGAGATAATTTCAATTATAATGACCAGTGACTTTTCTAGAGATATTTGGAGGCATTCCTGACTAATTTTAATTTATCTCAATATAAATAAAATAGTTTTGTCTGTACATTACTCAGAAATTTAAAATTATATTTCTGTACCGGTCGTGACCACAGTGCCTAACAAGGGGAAATGTACGTTTAAATTTTCCGTAATTTCTGTATGTATGTACGCTCATCACGAGAAAGCGGCTGAAGAGAAATTGATGAAAATTATATATGAAGTAAGGGAATAAGTCTCTACAATGTAGGCCATAAATAATTTGTATTCACGCTAAGTGAAATGGTAGTTTAGGGGAAGGCCTAAAATTTTTATTCTCCAATATTTGTTATTATTGGCCCTATCGATAAATACTACATAAATATATTATTATTAAATTCCCTATCATTTATGTCTCATAAATTTTACCGTACCAGCTATGATAAGATATTCGTGAATTTGTATTTTTAACCGAGCTCTATACTTGCAGTCGCTTAAGTGCGGCCAGTGTCCAGTATTCGGGAGATAGTGTGTTCGAACTCCACTTTCGGCAGTCATGAAGATGGTTTTCCATGGTTTCCTATTTTCACGCCAGGCAAATGCTGGGGCTGTACCTTAAGGCCTCAGCTGCTTCCTTTCCACTCCTAGACTTTTCCTGTCCCATCGTCGCCATAAGACCTATCCGTGTCGGAGCGACGTAAAGATTTTGGATTTTTGTTGCCAGGTCCATATCAGCGCCGAAGGACGGGAAAATCGTTGATCAGAATTTAATGAAAATCGGTAGTGTAAAGTCTGGGAATAAGGAACTATAATCTACGCTGTAGATAATTTTATTCACCCTGTTAAAAATGGTAGTTTTAGAGAGGGTGCAAAAATTTAATTTTTAATTACCTATCTTATTGGTCATATCGAAAAGTACTCCATAACAAAAGTTATAGAGAATACAATTTCAGATTATTTTTATCTTATTCAGTTTTACCAATCACTTGAATAACATGAGGGTGTCATGAAAGCAGAGGTGCCAACTATTACGGATTTCACTTCGCAATTACGGCATTGCGGTCAAAAGGGAAATTATTACGGGAAAGCAACCTTGTCACAATAAAAATTAATTTCTGCGAAAAAAAAAAAAAAAAAGGAAAGAGGAAAAAATATTAAATCTCGTAGAGAATTACTGGTCAACCCTCCTCGTTTCAATGTTTGTACGTTGGCTACTAAACGTATTTGGGAGTTATTTGGTCGTCGCTTCCTTTTGTTTCCCGCGAGCATTGTGAAATCACGGCTAGCTACATAGATATACACTGCTTTCTTAGCTAGAATGACGTGCCAATGACTTATCAAGTCTGCCGTGAGGTAGGCTCTACTCCTTGCTACTCACTACTCCTTTCTCTGCTGTTCTCCAGTGCGCGCTTTCGGCTCTCTGTCATGTGCGTAGAAAGAATAGTATATTTAGCGCATTTCAATTCTAATTATCCTAGACGTTGATTCGAAAAGTAGTGATTGGTTTTGTGAAATGAAGCGGAGCAATTGTCAAATTGCATCTTCTTCTAAGAAGACAGCAGTGTTACAGAAATATCAAGATGGTTACACAAAGGAATGGCCAAGCTTACTTGCCTCACGTGTTAGTGAAAAACACGTGTTCTGCAGTGTGTGTTCGTGTGATTTCTCTGTGGCTCGCAGTGGACGAGATGATTGCAGAAGACGCATAGAATCCAAGAAACATCACACATACGGTGAATCAAAATTACGAAACTAGTCTGTTTCATCATTCTTCGTAAAAAGTAATGAAACTGCGGTGACAAATGCCGAATTATTGTTCACATCATTTCTTTTGGAGCGTAATATTCCGTTATCAGTTTCAGACCACGCTGAAATTTTAGATCAATGTTCCCAGACTCTAAAATATCTCAGAAATATGGTTGTGCAAGAACTAAAACCTCTGCTTTAGTTCAATACACAGCATCTGAGGCGAAAAAGGAAACGAGTGAACTTTTGCAAATAACGCCTTTTTCCTTGGCTACTGATAGTAGTACGGATTGAAATGCAGTTAAACTTCATCCTATAGTTGTCTTTCTTTAATGCTAAGAGAGGTCAAATATCAACTCTTCTATTGTCATTGTTAGAGAGTACCGACAATACCAGTGAGGGAATTTTCTGTTATTAATAAAGGTGTTGCCAAATTTGTGAAGGACAGACATTCTTCTGTTTGTCCCGGGTTCATGTCATCTCATACACATCTGTGCACAAAAAGCAGCAGCCCAGTTGCTAGTCGATGTAGATAACTTTTTGGTTCAGTTATATTACTGTCTTGATAAGAGTTCTAAAAGGCAAAACTCATTGAATGTTTATCAGGCTGTTTGTGGCACAGAGGGTCACAAAATTTTTAAATATCTTAGTACCCGTTGGCTCTCGCTTCTTCAGTCTATTGATAGAGCTCTTCAGCAGTGGGAAGCTTTGACACTCATATTTTGTAGTGAGACCCACCATAAAAATGAGACCACCAAGCAGTTTGAAACTGTGAAATCTTTCATAAGGGACCCACACACAAAACTGTTTTGCTACTTTCTTCAGAGTACACTTCCTGTTTTTAACTCTGTGAATATATTTCTGCAACAAGATGCTCCAGCCATACATCCTCTTAGGAGGAAACTTACTGGTCGTTTAACTGACCTATTGGTCAGATTTGTTCAGCCATGTCCTCTTCAGTCAGAATCTACCTCCCTTTTGAGTGTTGAATTCAAGAGGAGGAAATACCAGAAAGCCAATGCGGACTTGGTAATTGGAGCAAAAGCTAGGGCATACTTGAAAGATAATGGTTGTGATGAAGAGATGTTTTATAATTCTGTAAGAGTTTTATATGGCAGCTTGCAGTTACATTACCAGGAAGTTTCCCCTTGATGATGAATTTCTTCACCATGCCGAAGTTGTAGACATCTCTCAGAATGAAGGTTTCCTATTCATCTCTTGAATTCTTTGTTCGAATATTCCCAACTTTGGTCAAAGAAACTGAACATGACAAACTTGAAGAGGAATTTGCAGTTTACCAGTGTGATACTTTCCCAGAATATATTGTACATAGACCAAACATTGATGTGAATTGGGGCAACATTGCAGAGCTTAAAAATGAAAGTGGACAAATTAAGTATAAAACCTTAAGTAATGTATTTGCAGTACTAAGTGTATTCGGGCCTACATTAAGTACATCTACACTGGAATTGCTTATGGTTCTGAAGATGAAAATGTCATCTCGGGGGTAAGTATGTTACAAGAAAACCTACACCAAAAAGCAGCTGCTGGGTGCGAAACAAGCTACAAAGAATTTTTTTTCGCAGAACTAACAGGTAATGAGGAAATTCTATTGTGTAATATGATATACTTTAGAATAGATTGCTGTAGGAAAGGGCAAATGGGGTGCTTTGGATTTGACTCGTAAACGGGGTTTTGAGGGGGGGGAGGGGCTGCGCGAGTTAAAAATGGGATTACTGATAATCCACTTCAAACGTTGGCACCTCTGTGAAAGAAAGGACGACTCACTGTACATTAGAGGCTCTAATATCACAAAGTAGGAAGAAAACTAAACGAAGGCCTGCAATAAAGAAAGCTCATAAAATTGATCAACAATAACATTACATTGACAATTGTTTGTTGTGATGTACTTAGTGTATTCTGCTGCCATTTATCTCGGATGGATAGGATTACTGCTGCGTAGGTGCGTATCGAGTATAACAGCCTGCCTGAATATTGGCAGGAGGAAGCTGGGGAGTTGGAAATCTCTCTTCTGTAGCATGCCATTCCCCTGGTTCATGAATTTTCTGATACTACTGGTGTGTAACACACTGGATCATCATAGTATTTCAGTTATTCGATCCCTACTGTGAGGCAGTTATTCGAATGAGTAGTGTGCACACTTAAATGGAATAATTACACAGGAGTGTTCGCGGTTGTAGGCGGCCTGGTCATTCTAGCTCTGGAACTTTGAACTGTTAGATCAACGCCGTTGTACATTACATGTTACACAAACATGTATTGAATAGGTGTAATTTATAATCTAGTATTATTCTTTGACTTTACCGTTGTACTTTTTGTTAAAAGTTAGGAAATGTGCTGTTTTTCATTTTATCGAATATATCATATGACAGCATTGCTTTTAATCACGACGTTCATACTGACGTCATTGTAATGACCTATGTTGACTGTTGACTTCAGTTGGAAAAACTATAAGGACAGTCTTTCTGAGAATCCGTAGCGAAGCACGGGCACATCAGCTAATTATCTGATACAAATAGCATTGCGCTTTGCATAATTGCACGGGCGCTTGATGCAATATATTAATCTATACATTTGCTAAGTAATGGCATGACTGATTCACACATGTGGAGCATGAATTCATACTATTTTTGGGAGGCTTATCAGAGACCGGTCATCTCACATACTTCCTGTGAGGTAATAGAGATGGATAATTTGTAGCCTTGTAGCCTCGTATAGCAACAGTTGGGCTTTGAGACAATAAGTGTTATAAATATATCATAGTACTGTATTGTGCAAGACATGTAGA
The DNA here is from genome assembly GCF_040414725.1 of Anabrus simplex. NCBI lineage: Eukaryota > Metazoa > Arthropoda > Insecta > Orthoptera > Tettigoniidae > Anabrus > Anabrus simplex. Next base: position 963,620,938 of record NC_090265.1, on the reverse strand, counting down.
TTAAGCAGTTTTGACCAATTGTATCTCCTGATTTCTTATGATTTTTCCCGATTCTCATATCAAAATCTCCTGATTTTTGGTTTTGTAAAGTTAACAGGTATGGATTGTTACAAATAAAACACCATTTGCTTCATTAATCCAGTTTATTTCAGAATGACCTAATAAATGCACATACGCACATTGCTAACCAGTTATGAATGGCCACACTTACTAATTGCTGTCTATTTACGAATTGCTCTTCCTTATGGCTCACCAGGCGGTTGACCCCGTTACTCTACCTGGAGTCTGGGGACACTTAATCCTTATTTTCACTTCCCCAAGTTCAGTCACCTCATACAGCAGCTGTGTGTAGCCCGCTGTATCTGAACACAGGCCTACGGGTCACTTGACAAAACGACTGTTAGTTCGACTCCACAGACAGTCCAGTAATTCAGTCACATGCAGTGAACAACTGAACAGCTCAACAGTATTCTACAGCAGGACGATACAACAGCGTACATTAACACAGGTTCATTTACCTTCACACTTGCGATAGTGGCTTTCCTCGCTGACCCTCGGTGCATAGACATGCACGAACACACTGTCTTCCGTTCTGTCTTCTCCAGCCCGTCTATTCACTGGTCTCTCCGGCACCACAACCGCTCCTGGTTTAGACCTCGGTGGGACACGAGCGACAGCCAACACGTCTGTTGCCCTCAGCCCAGCCACCGAACCCCAACTCGCTAAGTGACACACTGACCACCACCGAGTCCAACTCTTGACTCCAAGTCCAACACTGACTGTCTGTCCACGGTTAGCTTCCCTTTTATTAGCTCGGGTGATTTCAGGTAGAATCTTCGCAAGGTGGCTAGAGGCAGAAACTCACAGGTAAGCTGGCTGACGAGAAAAATACACGGAAAGCCTGGCCCCACCCCACCAGCCAGCTGGGAGGTCCCAATTCGTCTCGAGTCACCAGGCCCTTCCTGGAAGTACCGAAAGGGGCTACCACGGGGCTGGCATGTAACAGTTTGTACTTTCGCGTCTTAAATTTCAGAAAGGCTGTTCCCAAGTAAATTTATAGTCAAAATGTTGTTACTCTGCAGGGAGCTTGAAATACGTTTTCATAATACGTGCGCGGTAAACCTTGGTTAGGTGACTCCGTTTGAAATGAGAAAATAGACATTTTTGCTACAAGTCTCTGGGGTGATGCTATTACAATTTTTAGGAATGAAACTGAATATGTGTGTACAGGCTATTGGAATTAAACACGTGCTAATGAGCAAGCAGTTACTTGGAAAACATCCTCGAAAATGTTCAAACTGAATGCTGTTTCATTCAAATTTTAATGTGTTTTTGTGCGAGTTTGGTATCTTTCCCGACTTTTATACAAATTCAAGTATAACGTTATAAGAACAATGTTAAGCCGAAGCGGTTATGCATTCGACAAAAATCTGTCAAAAGAAAGGGTTAACCATCGGCTCTCGGTTATCAGGAATAATAGTGAACATATTCCTGGATGACATTGAAAACAATTTAACCAACTACGAGACAGAGGAGGACAAAGTTTTGGGAGGTATGCTACTACACTTCCCAGAAGAATTAATGGATCACTTGAATTTAGTACAATTTACGAACTTCATCATATAGATCCATATTGATACAGTGAAAACAAAGAATGTTAGGTTTTGGTTCACCCAATCAACACGCGTCACTTTACAAGCGAACTATTTAATTTCAAACATCAGTTTTAATGTGTTCTTAATTATATGTCTGTTTTTAGTATGTTTTTAATTAAATAGTTCGCTTGAAAAGTGACGTGTATTGATTGGGTGGACCAAAACCTAACATTGTTTCTTGATTTTCGCTTGACTTTCGTAAGGAAAAACCCTGTTAAATTGTAAAACATTTGTTTTATTATTTATATTGATCATTTTCATGAAAAAGTAAGGTTATCTATTATTGCTACCCTTATTAATTAGATCATTTTCTCATTAAAACAATCGATGTAAATAATAATAAAACAAAATGTTTCACAATTTTACTTTTTTTGAAAATTTAAGTGATCCATAAATTTTGCCAGTCAGTGTAATAGAAGTTTCAGAGCTGGTTATTCATTCATTCATTCATTTATTTAGCTTCCATAGACTGTACAATTACATATTTTGAAATATGCCAACAGTATAGGAGTTGTCAAGTGATTTCCTAATACTAACAATAATATATGCACAACAATGAACATTTTGAAAAAGAACAGAAACATCACATACCTCAATGTTAGGACAGCACATCTTAATTTTTTAAATAATATTAATAACCAATATTTACAAGACAAAATAAAAATATATTGGTGTGGTGTTAATAATGTGAACATAGTCAATGTGACATTAACATATTTTTAAGGCTATATACTAGATTACAAGTTCATAAGTAGTAGCATCATTACCAGCACTTCATCATGTATTCTTCTGTACTGTAGAAGCAGCTACTCAGCAGGAGATTTTTTAAAGCTGTGGTAAATGAACTGACGGGACTAATATCTTTAATCGTATTTGGAAGCTTATTATACAATCTGATTTCAACAGAGTCTACATGTCTCAAGGCAATGGTTTTACAAATAAGAGGACAGAGCTTGATAGCTGCAGTCGCTTAAGTGCGGCCAGTGTCTATTATTCGAGAGATAGTAGGTTCGAACCCCACTGTTGCAGCTCTGAAAATGGTTGTCCGTGGTTTCCCATCTTCACACCAGGCAAATGCTGGGGCTGTACCTTAAGGCCACGGCCGCTTCCTTCCCACTCCTAGCCCTTCTCTGTCCCATCGTTGCCATAAGACCTATCTGTGTCGGTGCAACGTAAAACAACTAGCAACAAAACAAAAATACAAATAGAGGATTATGAAAGCAGGGGCTTGCAGACTGAATGCTAAAATGCGTAATGGTGTACAATGAAGATGCGTGTATGAGATGATCATTCATCTAGCAAACGATTTCCTTATGTATTGTATGTGCCTTCAACAATTATTCAGTTGGGTTCAGCATATAGCATAGGTCTGTTATCTGATAGTGCAAAGGAACAAATTTGTTAGGGAGTACCAAAGCATTATTTATTTGATTCAATTTATTTACTGTATTTTCAAAGAGCAATCTTGAGCCAAAACTAGTTACAGTGCAATATAGGTCTCTTGCTTAGATAGCAGGCCAGTTTAACACACGAGTAATCTTAAGCACAAACCGTACAAAGTTGCCAAGTTGTGCAGTGTGTACGGTAGATATCTCCGTGGTTTATTCCTGTCACTGTGTAAATAATATATGATGGTACAATATATGTTAATACAGGCAAAGATCTCTGGAAAAGGTGTGCTTTCTATTGAAACATCGATTTAAGGTAAACTCGCATTTAAGGTTTAACTAAATCTGGAGTTCTGCTGTATTAACATGCTGTTTGTCTTATCGGCATAGGTTAAAAGGCACTGCCTGCAGGATGTTCGAGCTAATTTTCTTATGTACCTTTAAATTTTCTATGCCCATATTACACGTCACGATCATGTGCATTATTGGTTTGTTGAAGAGAAACCTCCTTTGCTGGTTACTCGGTATTTTCACGTACTGGGAGAATCGAAGCTCCTTTCTGTGTCTCATATCACAGGCAACTATTTAAGCATAGTGGGTTAATTGCAGAAACGATGACTAGTTCAAAGCCTTCAACAATGTCTTATCTAAACTACGTTTAAGTTACTCCAGTGTTACATTGCATAAACAATGTTCAGCCCGTTTTTAGCTAGAGATTGTCTGAGATTCAGTATTCATTCTAAAGGAAAGAGAAGTGTGTTCCACACTGCCTTAAATCTGTCTTACATATTACACAATATGGCTAAACATGAGCATGATTTGCTCACCGATTAAAAAAAAAAAACATTGGTTTCTGTAGAAATGAATACTCATCGTATGAGGAAGTGGAGTTTTGATTGTAGTGTTTTCGTTACGGATAGTGTAATGTAAATTGCATTGGCAAAGGGAAGGTGAAACTGTTGTACTTGTTAACCAAACAAGTTGTACAGGCCATGTAGATGTAAGCTTGCATTCTGGAGATTGTTGGTTCAAAGTGCACCCTGAAAAGTATTTTCCGCGCTGGAGCTGTTTGTTAGGCTATGGCAACTTGCTCTCCCGTCCTTGCCTTTTCCTAACTCAGTTAGTGCGACCAAAATCTAAGGAGAAAGGGGGGGGGGGGGGGGGAATGCTTACACAACCTACTTTGTATTATCACTACGGCAAGGATTTTTGTGCAGTATCAAAGTGCAAAATACGTACATAAAATTGTAAATATCAGTCAAATATGTAATGCATTAAAGTTACAAAAAATGTCAGTATATTACTTTTATCATGACTTGGGGTTTACACGAGACAATAAAATTGGTTTTAAGTACTTCCATATTTTACAACAAAGTTATCGTTGTTGCTGTAGATAATTTTCATAGTCTACTGTTCTGCAATTTTGACGTCAAGTGTAGTTAAAGGCATAATAAAAATATTTCAAAAACTTCAAATGCCCCCTGTGGGCTGGGGACGCAGACGAAGAGTACACCCACGGTATCCCCTGCCTGTCATGAGGGGCGACCAAGGGATGATTGAATTAGAACCATGAGACTACTTGTAATTAGTACCACCACGCGGGGAACACCATCAGTCGCTTTTACTTGCGGGTAGTACCACTATGTTAGGTACAAAATACCTTTGTGATTAGTAGCAACAGAGTTCGCTGCTGGCTTTTACAGTACCTGTGATAAGTACCACTATATGAGCGACACCATGGTTCTGGCTGGCCTATGATTAGTACCCACTATATGAGGAACACCACGAGATGGTAAGAGTCCATGTGGTTATTACACTTATGTGATGAACACCATAGGTTTGAATTGCCTGTAAATGGTGCCGCAATGTGCAAAACACCTTAGGTCTCGTTACATGTGCAAATTTTGTTACCTGTGAGTAGTACCATAATGTGTGGAATACTGCGAATCTGCGCTACGTTCGATTAGTACCACAACATAACAGATACCATGGTTCTACTTTCTTAGTGATAAGTACCATTATGAGGGGCCGATGACTTGGATTTTGGACACCTTTTAGACTACAAGCGTCATCAATTCAGAAGCAGTCCCTTGGTCAGTACTACTATTGTTTTACGTCAGTTTCTGTGAATGTGAGGCATTGCGGGTCGGATCAACTGATTGTTTTAAATTCACATAAATTCATTCTTCGTCCTCCAGTTTAGAATTGTGAACATTGGAGGATTTTGGACTTGTAATTTCTCATTACATTTCGTCTCATTTCTTACCATTAGGGGCCGATGACCTACATGTTAGGTCCCTTTAAACAAGTCATCCCAAAATTTAAAATTAATACCATGCACTGTGAATCGCGCGAGTGTATCCAACCTTTGTCTAGTTTCTCTATGGAGCTGGATATGAAGATAGATGAATCCTTGTAGTAGGGTTCTTAAGACCAGGTGCCCTTCCTGATGTAATTTATGATAGTAGGAAGAGGGTGAAAAGTGGTGCGGGCACACAACCTACTCCTGTAGTAGCTCCAAGTGGCCTGCTCAAGTCTTAACGTCCCGGTCCGAAGGACAACTCTCGATCAACTGTGTCATACCCTCACTCCATATGAACTCTTGAGGGAGGTTTGTAATTGAATCCAGGCTTCTGACACGCAGCATAGCCTCGTATGAACATTGCAAAGAGGTTTGGAATTGAATCTAGGCTTCTGACACGCAACCTACCCTGCCAGCCTACATTCAGATGGAGAGAATTTTTTGTACTATAGGACTCAAACCAACTAACCACAGTTTCAGACCATACATAGTCTTCAAGCACAAATTATTTTAAAATATCATTTTAAAATATTTTTTCAGTTTTTTTTTTTCTCTCTTTTGGCATTTTAGAACACAAATGTTAATTCTGAATTTTCTGATGCCTAACTTCTGTAAATACAGATGTGGCATCATATGACACCTCCATGCAATAAGGGGTTATGCATAAAAGAAAGAGTCTTACTTAGAAAACGTGTATTTTATTCCAAATAAAACAGTAACAATCATGATAATATTTACCTATACTAAATAATAAAGAAAAATTAAATTTGTTTTCATTTCAATTCTTCTGCATTTGCTGCTGAAAATCCTTCGAGTTCCAAAATTATCGTTCTTCAGATGCTGCTAATTTCAATAACACCGGGTGAGTTGGCCGTGCGGTTAGGGACGCACAGCTGAGGGTTTGCATCCGGGAGATAGTTGGTTCGAACCTCACTGTCGGCAGCCCTGAAGTTCGTTTTCTGTGGTTTCCCATTTTCACACCACTTCACGCATTATGTGATTGATTCATGTGACATCACAGGTCCATCATCCGTTTCATTTGTATCTATGCTGGTAGCTTCAACACTTTCACTATTGTTAAACTGATATTCTTTAATGGGCTCAAACTCATCAATAGAAACTGGTTCACCTGAAAGACTACATTCATCAGTTTCATATTCTAAGGAGATGTCTTCGCTCCTCAATTGACGTAAATATGTCTTAATTTCATCTGGAGATAACGTTTTAAAGTTAAAGCCACCTAAAGTAAACAAGTAAAGTGTGTTTAGTTGTACAACCTTAAAAATTAAGTGGGAAATTCTGTTTACCATAATTGCATGAAGGTGTCATATGCCACCACATACATTTATAGACATATACTACATATAGTATAACATAAATCACTGTTATTTCGGTTGCCTTTAGATGAACAAAATAATTTTTCTTACCAAAAGATACGAATTGGTTGTGTTGCGAAGCAGCTGCAAAGTACCTTGGTAACAGTTACCATCAAGGAACCTATCTCAGTTGGTAAAAATGGAGGGAAACCATGACTGATTCAAGATATTGTTAAACTACAAAATAATGCGCTCTAAACTTCAAGTAACAGAACTCGAATGGTGAGACAATGACTTGCTTAACTGAATTGATCTTAAGAGCTTACAAAATGTGGTGGTGTCATTTGACACCACCATGCAAGAAGAGGTTAATGTCTTAATGACTATGGCGACCAGGTGGGCTGCAATGTAAATCGCGGAGAATTGTACATAATGTATTGTTGTAGCTAATGTTTGTTGCTCCCATGCCCTGAAAATGAAGTAAATGTAAGTAATAAAGTTAATATTGTATATGTACAAAAATATTGCATTCATTATATACTATTTAAAACATATTAAACTATTTAGAATTTGTAAAATGAAACCAAAGCATTCCATATCAGAACTACAATTTGTCAATATTTTTCATTTCCATTGGTCTCAGTCATCATCATTCTAAACCATCTCCAGTTTCCCGGGTGTGTGAAGGAATGAAATATCTAGTTACATATTGCCAACATTATTCCCGGTCTGCTCAGCTGGAGAGCGAGTCCCAAGGGTGGACCGTTTATCTGGCTTTGCTTACTTTTTAAGAAAGGAAAGATACAAGGGCTGGCGATAGGTTTTGACATTTACTTATAAACTAGCACTTGATCACACATTTTAATAATTTAATTCTTGATGGATATTTGAAATCAAAATCTTCTCTGCCAGTTTCCTTGTTTAACTGAAGTTGAATCATACTGGAAATGTAACAGACTGACATTAGCCTGCTTCTGGCTTAAAGAATCAAAACAAAATTTTATGTTGGGAGGACCTCCTAATGTTGTAATTATTTACAGGTTGCAGAAACTTAAATCTCACTGAGCTTCCTGGCTCGTAAATGATCCTAAGTCGTCCTAGGTTATTTTAAATTATCAGGTTCATTAGTTTGTGAATTATCTACTCTTTCACAATGAAAGTTTAAATTCTTCAAGTAAATGAAATAAATTATGGTGTCATTACAAAAATCTTCTCTGAAAATTATTTAATCAAGTCGTCCTACTCGTGGATAAGCTTAAATTACTTTATCTCATCCATCAAGCATGAGATCCATTGAATTGTACTTCAAAAATTATTTGTAAGAAATATTAGTTAAACATGTCTCTGTTAGACTTATTTTCATTTAATTATACTCTCATAATAATTATTTCCACAAAATTTCCTTCAATATTTGACTGAATGACACATGAAGTTAACTCTTAGCATCTGAAGCCTTGAAAAAATTAACATTACAAACTTTACATTAAAGGGAATCTTTGTCCACACGATTGAAATAATCCACACTTATTCATTGGTGCTGGGTTCCTTAATCTTGCCTCAATTTAATTTTAAAAATTTAAAATAAAATTCACTACAGGTTTAACCTCCAATAAATTAAATCGCTCAAATAACAATGCTGATAACCTGGGTCCAACATGGACACGTGGCCAGGTCAAAACCACATTTCAAAAATATCGCAGGTGAATGAAAATCACTACAGCACACACTCAACTTTCACACAAAGACAGACAAATATTATTTACAGCAAATTCTAGACTTTGAATGTTAGATTTTGATTTTTACCATCTGCACATAGAATTTCACGATGACGGTATTTGTCAAAAATCCCTTTACGATTCTCTCAGAAATGTGATAAAAATCTGAGTGATCACTTAGAGATGATGTTTTCACAACGTTGTTCATAATAACAATGGTTGTTATTTGGAAGAATTTTCGTCTACAGATACGCACATAATACAGGTCAAACATTAGCATCCGAATTCATGGTTCATGAGTCACGACTTTTATTACTACTACTTTAAATCTACACTCATCAACACGTGCTCCACATTTGAAGAAGTTGTGTTTCACCAAACACATACTCTTCAAATAAATTCAATCAATAAATACAGTTACAACACCATTACCTTAGCCAATACCAAACAAAATTGTGAATAAGTTTAAATATCTTGGTGAAATATTATAACTTGGAACTCCAATGAAAAATCAATAGAAAGGAGAACTTTTAAGTGAAAAAGAGCACAACGAATTACATGGCCGACGTACAAGAAAAAATCTCTTTAAATAAATGCTAAACTGCAACATTACTGTTCCAACCTGAAGCGACTTATGCTTGTGAAACACTATTTAAATTGAACACCAAAGCAACAACTGATACACTGCAAAAGGTTGACAGAAGGATACTCAGAACAATCATTAATAAAAAACATCAGGTGGATGGACAAGGGAGATTATTGCCTAATGCAGTGGTTTATAGGGAAAGTGAATCTATAATAGATACGATGAGAAAAAGAATTGCCTTTTTCTGTCTTCTTTCTAGATTAAATGATAATAGGATAATGAAACATCTATTTAATTACTTTTGGAAAAGTAAAACAAAGTAATTGGTTTAAAGAAGTTCAGAATGATTTAGAAGAGCTGAATATTACAGTGAAGCAAATTGAAAATAGAGAAGAAAAAAGGATTCTCAAGAACAAACAAATAAGATTGTCATTAAAAACTGTACAGCACAAACACCGTCATATCTGATGAAGAAAGGTCAGCCAGAACGAAGTGGTTTTGGGAAAGGAAGATGATGATGCAAGCTAAATCTTCAGTTAATTCTTTGTAAACATTATGTATTTGGGTTTGATTTAAGTGCTCCATTGTGGGCGTAAACTATGTAAAAAATACAGTAAATGATCCGTTGGGATTCTGCTTAATTGAGCACATATTAACATCTTAACAAGATCAAGCAATATTTGAACTCATGACCCTTAATCTTTGGTTCAACCCGAGCTGGAATTATTATTGTTATTATTATTAGACGTGCTGGATATTCATTTCACATTAACCTGGGTTCGACAATAAACCAGATGACACTGACAGGCGTGATATCCAACAAGATAAGAAGATTGAAATTGAAATCCGACGTAACAAATGTGCCGTAAATCTGTCCCACATGGCTTTCACGTTTTAAAATAGTTCCAAAATTAAATTATCATTTATCAGTGAGGACAATGATTTTTAACCTTTTAAGTGCTGAGTTACCAGTTGACTGTTTGATACCTCTTTGGTGAGTTTTTTCATTCGTATGTAAAAAAATTGTAGAAGCCTCATTTTTTAACTTATCAGTGGGGTGATTAGCTTAAAATGTTTATAAATGTTGGTTGTTTATAAATCTAAACGCAAATGGGAAATCCTACGCTTATGTTCAATATTATTTTGAGAGAAAACAAAATTACACTTATGTGCACCCAAGCGTGCATTATTTTTATCAAAGTGAAGAGTCCAAAATATTTCCTAAAACCTGTAGGCAACTAATACATGTAACCGTTTAGAAGTATATAAACTTGATATTTTAATATACTTACCAAACCTGGAATGTGGTGATAGTTAAATGTTTCTACTGGTTGTTTGTGATGCCGATTTGTTCAACTATCTGCACCAACTTCACTGGCACAAAAGTTTCTAAAAAATCAATGATTTTCAGGTTGTCATCAAACATTACTCGGCCCTCAGAGCCTGTCACAGTTACTTGAAACTCTGGTGAAGAAAGGTAATCCATCCGCCACGAAATAAGAGATAAAATACCTTTTTTACTCACCGTGTTTTTCTTCTTTAGTTTAGAAGGAGGCTCTGTTTCTAACATACAATATTTTCGGCACTCTCACTATCACTCTCACTTTAAAAATCGCATAACAATTCCTTAAAATGATTATCTCCATCATCACTTTCCGCTGTGGTTAATAACTGAAAGATTCTGTGACCCGAAATAACATCGCGGCAAGAGAAACTAGACTGTTGTTCCGCCATGTTTGTTTACATCACATGAACTCCACGGACGTCTACAAAAAGCTGTGTAAGTTACTTCCCGAAGCTATAATCTCTGATCAGTTAGTTCTACATAATGCCCAACAAATGGCAGAACATGTGAGATCAAATTCGCCCTCGACCAAGTGAACCGGAAAACTCAAAAATGAAAATTCGTACGCACCCTCTATAGAGGGCGTAGCACTGGTGGACCGGCCGCGTCAGCGCCCGTCTGTAGGCGGGCGTAGCACTCATCGGGTTAAGTCGCACTGAACTATTAGTTGGGACATTTAGAGCAATAATAGAAGACACGCACACAGTCAAACTACTCTAATAGTATCCAATAATTCACTCATGCACAACGTGACAACTCTACCATTACTCATGTGAAGGAAGCATGAAAATATAAGCTAATTATGCAAATCCAATAGAAATACTACCACTAATGAATAAGTATTATTTCTACAGAGATTAACAGGTACAATATTATAAATTCATACTTAAATGTATGATGAAACTGGATCTCCGCCGTTGATCTGGAAATACTCAACATGCTGCTGGTCATCTGCTTCCGACGTTATCACCCCATTTTAGATGTTACCTACGTTTTAGTTCACCATCACAGCAGCCATGTCCAGACCAGAAATAATGTACGTTTCCTCTTCAAGTAGTTGAAACATCATGATGAAACTTCAATGAACACGTTGCGGTCCTCTTCTTTCTTCTGGTACGGTGAAGGCTGAAACTGACACAGAATTTTTAGTAGGTGTTCCACACACAACACGTCGAATTTTATAGAAGTACAGTACGTTACTTAGCCTCCGAAAATCTGCTAGACTCGTAGAATGTTATACTGTAGGAGGGTAGTAGAATTATACTGTCGAAGAATTGAAGTATTACAGAGTTCAATTATCAAAGTGACAGAGTGCCTGCGTCGTAAATACCCAAGTAGAAGAGTGTTTCTTCGGAAAACGTGAGTATATAAGCGTTCTTCAAGGTGGGTGTGCCTCCATATCGTCGCGTAATTGGCCGTCTCACACCTGATAGGTTACTACAATTCTCGAAAGTATTCTTACTAGAATATTCGACACGTGCAATGCACCTTGCGTTGACCTTGAAAGTTCCCACTGGGTCACGTGATACAGCTGACTGGTCGATTGAAAAATAAATACTTCGCTCGGCTGGTAAAAACCTAATATATAATAATAATAATAATAATAACGTAAATGTTTCCACCTTTTCAATACAATATATTCACAAAATTACAAAATTATACGGTACTAGTTTCGACCCATCTAGGGGTCATCATCAGCCGTATTGGAGCAAAGATCATTTGTGGCGTAAATCTGTCCCACATGGCTTTCACGTTTTAAAATAGTTCCAAAATTAAATTATCATTTACCAGTGAGGACAATGATTTTTAACCTTTTAAGTGCTGAGTTACCAGTTGACTGATTTCGCCACAAATGATCTTTGCTCCAATACGGCTGATGATGACCCCTAGATGGGTCGAAACTAGTACCGTATAATTTTGTAATTTTGTGAATATATTGTATTCAAAAGGTGGAAACATTTACGTTATTATTATTATATATTATTCTCAGTTCAATACGGACCAAAAACATGAAATTCATAACCATCAATGGTAAAAACCTGTTTCGTCCATGCGAACACGTCTTAGTAACACAGGACTGGGAATATTTCACCCGTACTAATAAAATAATAGCCTCTTATTTTAACACACAATAAGGTGTTCATTGTAGGCCAACTTTGAAGGGGACAATATGAATCCAACCCCCTAAATATCACTATTTCTAGTTATTTGGCCAAAAGTATAGTAGAATGCTCCCCCCAGAACCCCTCCCACTTGTATGCGACCGCCCTCTGACGACAGGGACAAGTTGTCGTTATATGGCTGTAGTCGATGGGACCTATTATTGCAGAGAAATTATCCCAAGATAAATGAAACGTCGGTTGCCAAAAATGTAGTAAAGGTAAATGTTGCTGGACTGCACTTTTGCCACCCTCACTAAGAGTTCCATATTACCTCTTGAAAAGTAAAATTGTACATTAAACTGTACCTCCCTGCAAGTTTTGAATGCATTTCTGTGATGTTGCCACAGGTGACCTATAGGAGATGTCTAACCTTTCTCACTTTAATTGCCTCAAACACAATGCAAATTACATTAAAACCTCAGTGCTTCATTTTTCAATTGGAAAAGGGAAAATGATTGTGGATGCAGGAAAATAATAAATGTGGGTGACACAAAAAATAGGAAAACAAAATACGGTAAAATATGGGTACTGTATTTGGACATTTTTCACCATGAAAATATAATAAGAATAAAAGGCATACATATGTGCAGTTATGATGCGAATTGACCATTAAATATAAAATTTTAAACTATGAAAACATAAAAATGGTTACTAGAAAATGTACCTATCATTTAATTTATGACACATACAAATAACATTTGTCACACCAACACACAAAACAAAGTACATAATACCGTATTTTCTCGCGTAATTAACACACTTTTTTGACGAGAAATATTGCAAACATTTCAGATGCATAAATTATTCATGGAATTCAGGTATTTACAAATTATTTACAATTCATTTAGATGTAAAAGATTTGACAAATATAAACACAATTGGCTTATCGATTATTCTACTTTGTGGCATATGGAAACTGATTAGCGTCTGACCTGCAGTTCCTGTAAGGGAGATCAAATATTCCTTCACTCTACGCTTCTCAATCACAAAGCGTTGAAAATTGTTGAAATCATTCGTCATTTTTTTTGCATAACGTTCTTCGTCGAAGGGAAAGTCCATTTCTCTTCTTAAAATTAATCAATCTCGGCCAACCTTCAAATCCGAGACACTGATTCAATGTGTAGTGGCTATGTCTCATTTTTATTTCGTGAGAAACGGCTTCACCAACGTTTCCTCCTCTACTTGCGGAAACTTGAAGCTTTTCGGTCTGCGAAATGCTTTGCGAGATTGGTTGGCCGCTTGAAGTGCACTTCTGTTACTGCGGTAGCGCAAGTTTCATTTGGACACTGAATATTTGCAGCCCTATTCCCACATGTTTTGGCGTAAGTGATCACCGCTGGTTTGTATGATGCAGTATTACTCGAATACTGTGGACTGTCAAACAATTTTGGGATCACAGAAATGTCCCCTGCCTGAAATGCTCATAAAACTAGTGTAGTGGGATTTCCTACCGGCTAATAACAGCACGTTGCACTGTATTTGGAATGCTCGCTTTCGCAATAGGAACCCTGCTACTTGAGTAGTTGACAACTTCATTTTGAAACCCACCTGGAGCTGCGTGATGGATGTTCGAAATTGTGGATGTGTCAAATACATCAGCATTTTTTTTCTCCACTTTGGACGCAAAAATACTGGGATGCATAAATTATGCAAGCGCGTTAATTAAGTTAGAAAATACGGTAGTTTCCTTCATCAGGCGGTAAAATGAACAGATATTTATAGGTATCTCTGAACAATTGGAGAAAACGTTCGTTAAATTTTGTGGTCATAACGAGAAAAGAAAATACAGTAGAACCTCGATAATTCAAAATCGGTTAATTCAAAATCCCGCCTAATTCGAAGAAGCTCTCGTTCCCTGAAACATGAGATACAGTTTTGCATGTTATTTCAATTGTTTAATTCGAAATACGGATAATTCGAAGTACAATGTCGGGGCCCCATTACCGAAATTGACTTTTAATTCGAAACTGCCTTTACGTTTTAAAACAATAGTATGTTACAGAGTAATTTCAACTTGAGATTTATCCGCTCCGCGTCATAATAGAACGCACGTTCCGGAACGTGGAGGGGTAGCTTTCCGCACTTACACTCACTTCGGTGGATCTACACTGCGCTTCATGATTGCTAAGTTGAATGAAATCTGAATTCTTTTGTGTTCAACCTTTTAAGGAACGCCGTAATATCACACAACAGGCAGTGTGCGGGAAAACAGAATCCGCGAACACTGGCGATGCCGACATTTGACGAAAAAAACGTGGCAAATATAATAAATTCATAGGCACCGAACAATATTGTCATTGCCGGTGAAACTGCATTGCTTTATTTTAATGCGAGCCCAAACGGTCTAATGGTTTTAAAGGAGAATCGCCAGCCGGGAAAGTGCGTTGCAATGCACATGGAAGCGAGATACTTTATCCCCTCGTCATAGGAAACTTCGATAAGCCACGATGTTTTAACGTCGGGCACTTTCCATGCCAGTACAAAGCATCTATAATAAAAATGCAAACAGTAAAGAAATCCAAAAAAATAATGCATTTGCACAGAGGAACCGGCATAATTTATCCTCGTCTTTGAATAGTGCGATTTTTTTTTTCCCTTTCGTTGCGTGAGGTTATGTTTGTCAGTGATTTATCCAAATGCATTATTTGAACATTGTAAATACACTTTGTTGGATACACTTCGGAAATAGTTTTTCCATGGCATTGGAAAGGTTTAAACTGTGAATCGAGGTGATTGCATGTATTAATGGGTCTTACAATACTTCGTGACGCGGCAACTGTTTACATTTCTGAAGTACGAGAGAAGTGCCATGGCGGGAAATCGTACAAGGATAGAGTCATAGGAAAGTTTGATTTTAAGGGCATCGGGTACTTTCTGTGTAAATGCATCTAAAATGCATACAGTATAGTAATCCAGTTAATAAAGCACTTGCACATGGGAGCGAGCATAGATTTCTCCTCGTCTTTGAATCGTGCTTTTTTTTTCTTTCTTTCGTTGCGTGAGGTTATGTTTACCAGTGAGATATCAGAGTGCATTATTTGAATACTGTAAATGCACCTTCTTGGTTACATTTTTGAAATTGTTCTTTTTTTATGGCATTTGAAAGGTATAAACTGTGAATCAAGGTTAACTGCATGCAGTAACGGGCCTTGGAATATTTTGTAGCGCGGCGAGGGTTGGTACTTCTGAATTGCGAATTGGCGGTTAATTCGAAATCACGTAATTCGAAGTCCGATTTTTTAGTCCCAACGACTTCGAATTAACGAGGTTTTACTGTACCAGAAACTGTCACCGACATAACCCCCTTAAAAACATTCAACTCATTAAAATTATGCACTTATATATGCGGAACTGCCGTACAAAAAACAATTCAATATGTCCCATACCTTATTAAGATACGACTTTGACAGAGGTGGAAAGCATAGAAATGCAAGAAAAAACACGTGACGTACAACTCTGACACTACGCACAGAAACGATGTTAACAGCGCGAACAACCCAATAAACTCATTCTTTCGTTCCGATTAACTGAGTCGTTAGGGCGCGCTAGCGTCTCTTGCTTGCAGGACGACTGCCGCCTGATGAGCGGGTAACGCGATACACAAAGGCGACGGACGAAACAATTAAGAAGTAAAGCATCAAATAAATATGCTTGAAAACGAGGTTTTGTAAATTACACAAGCACATAAGAATTTATCATTTATGCTATGGGTAGAGTATTCGCCGTACTAGAGATTATATTGGTCTAAAATAGGAGGAAGTGAATAGAAATTGGAAAATCGGAAGATGAGTTAAAAACCGGAAAGTTTCCAGGTAAATCGGAAGGGTTGGCAGGTATGCATTGAGGAAACTTTTCTTGGAATGCATTCTCTTCTGCATCCTTCATTAAGGGCTTTGTCCACCCGCTTCTTATGGGCTGAGCTGAATCAGGCAGGACATACTCAGCCACAGAGAAAGTGAAGAGCCAGAGCTGAGTTTAACACAGTTGGATTGGCTCCCCATTTGCTTGAGTCCAAATAACTGGTGAGTATTTTTGAGATCCACCTTCAACCTCACTTGCCTTGCAAACAATTCTCGCCAAATGTCTGGACGAGCATCACCAGCCAAGGAGTAAAGTTTTTTCAGTGGGAGTTAGAAGTTGGTTTCGGACATTCAGTAACTATTCTGCATGTTTCATTAAGGGCTGTATCCACCCGCTTGGTATGGGCTGAGCTAAACCAGGCAGGACGTGCATACTCAGCCTCAGAGTAACTGAGAGCAAGAACTGAGGTTCTTGTCACAGTTGGGTGGACTTCCGATTGGCTTGAGCCAAGTTTCTGGAGGGTGTTATTTTGTGTTGAGACTCTGTCCAAAGTTAACGCAGTGTTTCTCGTATGTTAAGGTCCGATCTAATGCGACACCCAGGTTACTTGGTGTAAAACAATGCTCCAGTTGCTTACTATCCCACGCCCAGCTGCCTAGTAGCTTCTCGATTTCGAAGATGAAATGCACACACCTGGGTCTCGGCAGGGTTTTGCAGCAAGTACATTTGAGAGCTGCACTTCAGAGGTTTGAAAGTAGTCGCACTGGACCGCTAAAGCCAGGTCATCAGCATAAATGAAGCTTCTTGTATAGGAAGGCCTTGGCTGGTCATTCGTGTAGATGTTAGAGGATTGGCGAGAGGACACTGCCCTGGGGAAGTCCATTCAGTTGATCCCTTCACCTACTGTACTTTTCTTGAAAGTCAACATAGAACCTGCGGTTCTGCAGGACAGTTTCAACAGTCTTCGTGGAACCATAGTTTCTGGTGAAGTTACAGAGCTTAGTGAGCAAAGTTCCATGATGCAGTGCAATTCGTTCCAGATCTAAAGTCTGTCTGTTCTGGAATAAGATGTTGATCTACTTTAGATGTGAGCCATTCAGGTAGGATCCTCTCAAATATCTGATATAGGTGATAAATGGCATCTGGGGACAAATTGACGTGTACAGGTGCATTTGTGAAGTCATTACTAAGCCTCTTTGAGTCGCCAGGCTTTCTGACTAATTTGGGACATGTCCAGATCTTCAAAGGTAGATATCCAAATCTTCTGCAAAAATTGTCAGCTCTCGACCTTTCTGCACAGCCTGTTCGCCAGTTGGAAAATTTATATCCAATAACGGACCATTTATATTGGTGTTATTAAAGGGATTCATCTTGAATAGATCAATGTATTCAGCCAGCAGAGTTGAGGAATGTTGATTGAGACCAGGAACATAATTCGACAACCTCTGGGAATTAACTGTCTGGAGCTCTTGTTCACTGCATCTACAGACAGGTTTTTGTCTATCACAGAAATGCTAATATCAGATAGAGCATCTTCCAGATATGCTGCAAACTTGTTCCAGTCCACTTTCTTAAAATTATATCGCCTGCGGAAAGGTACGTGCATGGGACGTACCGCAGCAGATATGACACGATGGGTCTGTGCTGTGTGTGGTATAGGGATGCCGATGTTCTTTATGCACTGTTGAGCCATTCCTTCGCTAAGAAAAATTAGATCAGGGTTATAACCTGTTTGCCAGTGTCTGCTGTTAAAAGGAGGTAGTTTAGCTCCGTGTCACAGTAGCGCCTGGTGGGTCTCAGCCCTTTCCAGCACAGCCTCTCCATCTTCATTCTCATGTTCATATCACCAAACGTTCCTTTGGCTGTTAGTCACCAGATACAATGTGAACTGCTTGATTGTTGAAATTCCTTGGTTTCTGGAAATGGAATGCAGAATAGGGTGGTTTATATATAGAATAAATAGTGCAATGATTTAACTCAACTGTAGGGAGTTCATCAGCACACTCAGATGTATCTGTGGACAGGGCTGGTGTACCAGGTTTGACCAATATTGCACTTCCATGCTGTTGACTTGGTCTCTCTACCACTAAGCGCATGCCAGAAATTCTTGGCCTGCTCTGATTGTCTCAATGGGTTTCTTGTACACAAAGGACATCACAGCCATGTTTCTTACATAAATTCTGCAACAGTTTTCTTTTACAAGCGACATTCCTTCTATGTTTGTGGACGCAATCGACAATGGTCCTGAAAAGGACCTTTTAAGAAGCATCTTTCAACACTTCTGGAGTGGAAGAATTAGCCGGTAGATATGTGCACAATCTACTGTTTCACAGTCTGCTTAATCTTAACTGCAAAATTTATTCTGTGGCTGCACACGTGAAGGTTTCTTCCGCGCTCCCCCATAGCGATAAGGCACAAGGAGCAACCAATATCTACCTTGCCCAGTCGCGTAATTATTCGAATCAGGATGTAGGGCATCTCATGCATATCGAGGAACATGTCAAAACTATTCTACAAGAGCAACTACCATCGGTGGATAAGAATGTCTCCTTGTCACGAGGAAACAAGTCAAATCATTCACACCATGGAGATGAAAGTTCTCCGATGGAACCTTGCCCTAACACACCACGACCCTGTAACTGTCCAAGCCTAGCTGCGGCAGCAGTTGTAGAGATGGTGAGAGAGAAGTCTCCAATCGTATGGTCATGTCTTGCGTCAAGACAGCAATTCTGTGGCAAGAGTGGCCCTTCAGTTCGACCCTAGAGGATGTCTCCACTAGTGGTTAGACTTAACCACAAAACACATTCCGGTTGCAGGCCTCGGCCTGCAAGACATACAGGATTGAACAAAGTTGAGTAGACGTGGCAAGTTAGTGTGGTGGACAGCTTTGTATGTAGTATATGAAATGTAGGAAGTTTCAGTTAATGGCTTTTTGTTTTATTTATAGACATGACTTCAGTGTGTGGTATCGTGTGTATGATCTATTTATGTAAATACTCATGAACTATCCGCAGTATTTTTCTTTCATGTAATATATGTCTTTGTTAAAATGTTCCGTTAGTTATAGCTGTACCTTGAAAACGTGCAAGAAGTTAAATATAAATTCATATAGTACTAGGCTATTTGATTGCTTAATTCAGTCTTGGTATTCTAAAATGTGTTCCGGATTGTTGAGTGCGTATCTTTCTTACTAAGATGCTTTTCTATTGCTTAGAAATGTTCAAAAGAAGTGATTAAGCTAACATCACTCAAATGCCTTTGAAATTACTTGTTCTCATAGGAATTAACACACACTTGTGATCTTGCCAATATGGCAATACATGCAAAACTTAGCTTCAGCAAGTGATTGCAATGCCGTATGTGTCGCCATCTCTATATTATGTGCTCGGTGGTCCTGATGAACATTTGGCCATAGATATACAGAAATACTCAATTGTTTTCACAATGGCAAAGGTTTTTTTTGCGGTTGACACGGTGCGAGTTGGCTATGCGGTGCTGTGAGCTCGCATTCGGGAGATTGTGTGTTCGAACGCCTCTGTTGGCAGCTCCGAAGATGGTTTTCCATGGTTTCCCATTTTTGCACCAGGCAAATGTAGGGGCTGTACCTTAATTAAGGCAATGGCTGCTTCCTGCCCATTTCTTGCTCTTTCCTATCCTATTGTCGCCATACGACCTACGTTCGTCAGTGCGATGTAAAAGCAACTTTTTTTTGCAGGTGACGTTGCCTATTTCTCCCTGGCACTGCTGAGGTATTTCACTACCCTCTCTTTGTTGTGAACAACTTGAGACAAGACACCCCCATTACAAAATTCACAGGAATTTTTGTCAGCACAAACTTTGCTCCAGTTGTTCCAAAGCTTTCTGGCATTATTCTGTCGACATAAATTGAAAGTTGCCGGGGTGTTGCACATCGTGATTCACATGGCCTTGAACTGCTGAGACCCTGACCAGCTGAGGATGCAGTTTTATCGCGATCTTCAGAATGAATCTCCATTTGTCCCTCTTCTGATGCAGTGTAGAGAACCACTTTGATCCTAATATTGAAGAGTATTGTAAATCCGGTGTAGTAGATAACTGTCTTTCTTTGGCATAATTCTTTCTCCTTAAATTCGCTTAGAACTGAATAGCACCCAGTCTTCCTCCTTCACCATCTCTACTGGGGAGCTCTTAGGGCTTCCCAAGGTTTCTGTTGCTTGGTGCTCCATTTCTTCCAGCATCTGGTTCACAACTTGCTGCTTCGTGAGCAGAACTGATTGAAACTGAACTTTCATCGGCGCACTGTAACTCCCATCAGTCTGTGTTGGACGAGTTTCTTCTGGCAGAATTCATTGCTATGCAGGGAGAGGGCGACCTGATTCCCTAGCAGTAGGTCTTCTAGCTTCCCTTGTTGTCCGCATTCTTGGTTTTCACTTGATCCTTCATACACTTTCGCAAGTTCTCTGGCATGTTTCATCCTGCTCTCACTTCTGTCAGTTTGCAATGGCTGATTCATTTCAAAGGCTTTGCAGGAGATATTGCATACAAGAGGGTCAAAAACTGTGGGTGTTGCCTTCGTGGATGGCGATGTTGCAATAATTCAAATTGGAGAGTCAAATCCGTTTGTTTAAATGTTGTGATACTCGGGCTCCATAGTGGCCGTCAAATCACTAGCAGCTCCATCTGCGCCTACTGCTGCGTCCACCAAGTAACACTTCCGACACCATTATTACGAATGAAACTTTCTTTTATCGGATTTAGTATAGAATGACTTTATTAGTACATATGCATATGTATACACAAGTATTCAACCATGGTAACCACACTCCAGTAATTGCTGTGTATATATGGGTCTCAAATGATTGCACAGAAGGTAGTTCAGATTGCTGGTATTCTCTGGGAGTGGCAGTAATCCTGATTGACAACTCACATTTCACTTGGCTTTGCACGTTCGCTCATTTAATACAGCAGCTGCATGGAGAAAACGTTTTTCCTACCTATTTGCTTTAAGTCACGGCGATGGGACAGGATTGGCCTAGGAATGGGAAGGAAGCGTCCGTGGCCTTAAGGTACAGCCCCAGCATTTGCCTGATGTGGAAATGGGAAACCACGAAAAACTATCTTCAGGGCTGCTGACAGTGGGTTTCGTTGCGAGCTCACAGCTGCGCGCCCCTTATCGCACGGCCAGTTCGCCCGGTCGGAGACAACTGAACTTAGGGCTGTTGACAATCACAACACATGACTGCCATTGACTTGGTTCGACTCTAGATGAATCCAATTAATCGCAGTCAGTTAAGTAAACTTAGTGTGACTGCTTCACACACTGATCTACACAGCATGTATCGCTAAATGACAGCAGGGCTAACCTACACTCCTCTCCGGCATTACGATACACTCACTACACCGCCAACACTGACCACTGAACAGCAACCCCAGAACAACTCCAACTACAGTCGGAACTACTGCTGTCCATCTAAAACTTGCGCCATGTCCGTGGCTAACTTGGTTTTTATCTTGCTGGTGCTGTACTGGAATCTTTGCCTTACGGCTACAGAAAGCCCAGGGCCAGATATAGTGTGTCTCTCATATAAACCCAGACCGAATGCAGTGTGTTTGTACTCCACGCTACGGCAGCTGCAGTGTGGAAGGCACGTGTAATTCTTGAAATTGCAAGTAGCCTTTGCATGTTCGACCTAGCAAGCATGAGTGGCCAGTCTGAATCTCAGCTGTTAACATTGCAACACCGCATTTTCGTATATAAGTTATTTTAAGTACGAGCTGGCTCGACAGGTACGTGATACATTTGTTCAGCAATTTCCTGGCCAAGTGCCACCGTCCCGAGCCAGATGATTCACGTAATTCTAAATAAATTGGCAACTACTGCCTCAGTGCTCAATAGAAAACTTCTGCGCAGATGCAGTTTTAATGCCGGAAAACCTTAAGTCAGCCTTGTGTCGGTAAACATACTGGCATGTAAAAGAACTCCCACAGGACTGAATTCCCGTACCTCAGCGTCTCCGAAATCTTCAAAGTCGCTAAGTGGGACTTAAAGCAAATAACATTATGATTAGTGTTTGCAGACAGTGATCAGTGCTGGTCTATTTCCCCCTTAGCTGCCTCTGTGGATCAGCGGTAGAGTGTCGGCCTCCGGATCCCAAGATAGCGGGTTCAAACCCGGCAGAGGTAGTCGGATTTTTGAAGGGCGGAAAAAAGTCCATTCGACACTCCATGTCGTACGATGTCGGCATGTAAAAGATCTCTGGTGACACATTTGGTGTTTACCCGACAAAATTCATTAAATCTCAGCCATAGACGCCCAAGAGAGTTTCGGTTTACTCGGTCTGCCATCTAGTGGGGACCTAGAGTAAAACGGAACGTCGAAATTGACAAGCAGACAGCCAGATGGCGTCAAATTGAAATGTCTGCACACGGTAGCTGAGGCCATACGATTATTATTATTATTATTATTATTTCCCCCTTGTTTTTCGTTCTTTAGATCTAACAGTGTTTCCATTTTTATTTGTGGGTTAAACTGAAAGAAAAAGCATATTGAACAAATCCTCGCACTTTGAAGGAAATGAAAGTAAACCTTATAAATGAAACGACGTTACAGGGGCATAACTCCGTTGCATCAGCCACAGTGTGGTCGCCAGATACAATGCCTGTATAGCCCAGGAAGGACGACTCTTCCAGCATCTTTTATAAGGAAGATTTCATATAAGATACACGCTTCAAGCATGGTGGCCGCGTAAGACGTAAGTTCGACTGAGGCTGCTGCCGCAGTGCATATTACAGACGCCATGCGTTCAGTCTGAATTTATATGAGAGACTGTATGGCTAGATCCAATCCATGGACCCAAGGTGAACACTGTTCATTGGAGGCATTTTCAGGACTTTGTTCACGTTAATCTGGCTGCGCAACATGTCTTTACAGACCGTTCTAAGATCAGGGGAAATGTAGGGTGCTCTCTCAGAGGTGCCAACTATTACGAATTTTACCTCACTGCTACGGCATTACTTTCAAAGGTGAAGTTATTGCGGAAAAGTGACATAAAAATCTACGAAAAGGAGGAAAGAAGGAAAAATGTCCAATCCTTTCGAGCATTACTGCTCAATCCTCGTTTCAGTGCTTGTGAGTTGCAACGATCCTTATTCAATAGTTACTGGATGTTAGGCCCCTTTACTACAAGCATCATCAACAGACTTTTGAGCGTTATGTTCATTGCTCTTCTCCGCTGTAAAACCTTGCAGTATTAAGTGTACCTGACGGCAACTCTCCCACAGGAAGTGTTTTCGGTGTTGGTGAAAAATATCAGGCAATTCAGGGCTCCAGTAAGCACAGCTACATAGGAATCACTTATGGTTCAGAAGACAAAAATGCCATCACGGGGTGGGGTTTGGTTCAAGAAAACCTACACTGTAAAGTAGCTGATGGGTGTAAAACAAGCTAGCCTACAAAGGATGTTTTATCACAGAACTGGTAATGTGCAAATTTTATTGTGCAATATGATATATTTAGATTGCTGTCAGGAAGGGCAAAGGAAGTGTCATTATTGAGAAGGGAGGAGTATGCTTTGGATTAGACTCAAAAATTTTCGTAGGCGGGTTGGGATGGGCGGTAGATTACTGGTAACCAACTTCAGAGGTTGGCACCTCTGCTCTTTCAGCTCCGGATAATATTAGCACAAAGATCTGACTTTTAGCATGTATACTGGAGACTGCTTTCTCATATGGACCCACTTAAGTTCTTTGCAATCTACGGACATCTATATCTCACAACATGCACTGGTACGGCATATTCATGACCTAGCCAGGTTGCATGATGGCACCAGAATCACATCGCATGGCTCCCAAAGCACGTTAGGATTGCGGCAAATTAACTTGCAGCTGGAGCTGCAAAGGAAGTGGTTCTTTTACCACCTACAGCTGTGAACATATCTGCTACAGATATTTGTTCTTATCTAATCGAACCATTTGATGTCCTAAGTATCAGAGTGGTAGCTACCTGAACTCCTAACAAGTTAAGAGCAGTTAAGGAGACAACTGTCGTGTGGCTGTCCTCTTTCTGGCTTTCACCGAGAACATTCAAAAACATGATGCAGTGTACTTGTCTCCACTATTGAGTTGTGTATATAGCACAAACGGTATTGAAACAGATTCCACCCTGTCCCCTATGGGAATCAACATCTATATCATTTCACGGAGAGGCTGTACGGTGAGGATAGGTCATCGAAGATCTACACACTTACTCCGGAAGAGGGAAGAACCCCACCCCAGTGTGTTCTTGTGGTGCGGAATTCACTGTGGTCCACATCCTCACAGAGTTTGCTGATCTCTCTTGCCTCTAACTCATAATAGCCGATGCGGGGGGAATACTGCTGATATTGTCATTCGCTTTATGCGCGAGTGGATTAATCCTTGGTTTGTAAACTTCAAGTCTTCAGTGTCCTTCTCGGTTTAATAAAATCATTTCCTTTTTCAATTCATTTCTAAATTTTAAATTTATTTTCATATTTGTTTCCACTTAATAATTTGTTCAGAGAGGATGTTCACCTAGATGTACATATTCGTAAAACAGCAATCGCCACCACCATTACCACAGAGAAGATCCATGAGGAAACTAAATGGAGATCACGATACGGAAGGGCGGTCATGCCTCCCTGCAGGCCGGCTGGGAGGTTCCTGGCCTGACTCACTCGTCCCTTCTCGGAAATACCTGTATGTTTACTCCACTATTGATACTGAATCGCGATACTCTTCTGGGATTACATTGTCTAACGGGAAGTACGCGTTCCTTTTCAGCAACTGATATTCCCTGTTCCTGGAATTTTAATTGAGGACTGGGCTATTCTGTATTGTTAGGTCATTGAGAACTGGATTTCCTGAAACCTTTCAAAAAAATTCAGCAGTGTTCTTGTCTCCACCATTGAATTGTGTATATAGCACAAACAGTATTGAAACAGATTCCACCCTGTCCCACTTGAAATGTAATTTGATTATTGAATGACGTTCCTCAAAAACACCAGTTTGTGGTATCTGATCCTGTACTCTTTATTGGTTTTTGATTTGATGGTTTAGTTAACTTATTGTAATGGGTAATTTTTTGAACTATGTTACTAATTTTATGTTTCAAGGAGGAAAAATACATTTGTTCTACTGTGTATATACCTAGAATTCTTTTTATTAATAGAAAACATGGTTTACAGATGTTTTGCAAAATCTTATTGTGTTACTATTGCTTGTTATTTATAAGGGTTTTTATTGTGCTTTTGTTGTGTGTTGATTGTGGGCATATTGTTTATTGGTTGGGTAGGGTTGGAGATAGTACCCAACGGGATTTCCCTACCGACTGACTACACGGGAAGGAGTACTGGGGAGGCTTACGTTCAATTTCTAAACAAAGAAGTGGCAGAGAAAGCTCTGCAGAAACACAAGGATAAAATAGGACACAGGTGGGGAAGGAGTGGAGTGGAATGGAAGGGAGGGGCCGGGTGGGCTGAAACCCAAACCCTCTATTCTACGGTATACCATCTCGCTCTTTTTTCTTTGCTCATCGCTTCATCTCCTGCAAGTTGTACCTGATTATGTGCGAGTAGGGATCTGAAATTCTGATTTTGCACTGGTTACATTAATAATAGGCCAAAAAATCAATTTTGTTTAAAACTGTGTTATTAAAATATTTCACTTTAAAGATATTTGAAATTCAGATCCCTATATTTGGTAAATTCCAATGTTACGTAACTAGGTACTTCCAAGGTAGGTGTGACAGGTAAGAATGTTGAATTTATCTTAGTTTTAGTTAGTCAATTTGAATGGGACACCTGTTAGACTATTGCAATGGTATACTATTGAAGTTATTGCCAAGTGCCAACAAGATGGTTGCTGTATTTTTGGATAAACTGTTGGTCATAGAAGTGAATGTGACTCATTCTTAAGAAATTGTGTAATATTTATTGTATGTACAAGCCGTTTCTTTTGCCATATCTTGTGGTAATGTTGACCTTGGGATCCTAAGATTTTGGATTGAAACCCAGTAGAAGTTATCTGAATTTTTGGAGGGAGGGAGGGAGGGAAAAAAGACCTCTCAAACATTCCTTGTTATATGATCATGATATGATGGTTACCAATTTGTTTTTTGCCAGCTAAATTAATGTGAAGTCTGCTGTGGATAGCCAAATGGAGATCTTGTTATAGTAAAACAAATCCCCAAAATTGATGTGAAGGCAGCCGAACCCCTCAACCGTGACATTGTTAAACTGCATACTGCACCCACAGTGTGCTTTATATCTAGCCTACTCCCAATGCTGGGCGCGGTGTCTAATGAATTCCGCTATAATTTTCAAACAGGTGGACGAAAAATTATCAAAGAAACACACAGTAACATATTACACTACAATATAAACACATTCTAACCTGGTTATCCCTGGACAGCTGGACATCAATACTGACACTTTGTGTGATTAGATTTCAAAGCACGCGTCCACACAAAGGCCTGGTTGTCCTGAGCAATTTTTGCAGTGGTACTTGGTGTCCTTTCTCTGTCTCTTCTTCGTGCACACTAGGCTTCTGAACAATGCCCATCAATATCAGAAGTGCAAGATACACACTTACCTCATTGGCATTAGTGGGCGTCCAGTTCGACAGCCGGGATATCGTCAGTAATTGGAGGCGTAACCAGTGTTGCTGCAAGTATTTATCAGCGTAGGCATTGGTAATGTAATGTCTTCACAATGTCCTTGAAATTGACTGGAAGACTTGATCTAGATGGTTCTCACTCTCGGGGAAGGACAGATCACTACATAGACCATTTAAAACTACTTTATCAAGCCTTGTTTCAAACCATTCTTCACTGGAATAGAAATAATAGTACGGTCTCATTTACAGAGTTGCCAACCTTCTGTAGTCTACAATGCCTGCCTACCAATTTTGCCATCCCAGCTGTGCTACTGTCTCATGACGAAGGTGGAATTCTACTCGGCTGTTCTCGTGGATGAGTTAATCTAATTTAGTTAGGTGCCATTAAGTGTGCCACGAGAGATCTTTAACATGGCAATGACCTGGACTACCTCTGCCTGTATCAAACACTCCTAGATGGAATCGCAAGTCAAATACTCGATATATGGTCCAGTCTACTATGGAAATTTACGAAGAAACGGATGTAGCGTCTGTTTCCAACTTCAGATTTCAATATAAATTAATACAGCTGACAGTTGACAGCAATTCATAGAGACAGTGCAGACGAGATCTTTGCATACTGAGTGAGGTTGCTGTGCTGTGACGGTTGCGTGGCTGTGAGCCTGCATTTGGGAAATAGTGGGTTCGATTCTGACCGTCGGCAGCCTTGAACGTACTGTTCCGTGGTTTCCCCGTTCTCACACCAGGTAAATGCTGGGGCTGTACCTTGATTAACCGTTCAAGCCGGTTTGTGTATAGACTAGGCCAGCGATGTTTTAGATGTACATCTGCTTGCCATCTGTTGGTTGTCAGCGTGAACTTTCAGCATGGCTCACAGCACAGGGTATCATTCTATGCAGGGGAATGCCTTCTACCATAATGCAGCATTGTCTTAGTGTAAAAAGAATTGGTTTCATCAACATTGATCATTGTAAACATGGCAGCATCCTCGCGTGCAGAAGTAGCCTATTTCATTGCACTTTCCATAAGCACTGCCCACTTTGCATGGCTATGGCAGAACTGCTTCTTTCCAGACCCTACAACAGTACTTTTTAAGGTGAACTTATTTTTGTCACCACCCAGTCCTGAAGAATCCATTCGATGTCCTTCCACATGAAGTTCTGGTGGTTTGTTGGGTTACATTATCCTGGGGTTCTTCGGTATTGTCAGAGTTACAAATACTTGTAGTGTTTTTGAGAAAGTAGTGGTCATTTTTTCTGAGTGCTCTGCATATTTTACACTATATGCATTGAAGAATTTGCAGGTGAAGCATTATAAATTACTCCACTCTACAGTCCTTTGTGGGAGATTGTATAGTAGGAAACGCACTGATCAGCTCTGTCAACTCCTATTATAAACTGGTATATTCTGCAATGTATTTAGGTTTCTTCACCTGATTTCCTTTTTTTACCAATGGAATACAATGTAGCTAAATGGAGGATACTAAACATACACACCCCTCTGATCCTTACATATCTGGAGGAGCAAATCATTCTTGTGTACCCCCTGTGGGTGGGGGACGCAGACGAAGAATACATTCACCGTATCTCCTGCCTGTCGTAAGGGGCGACCAAGGGGGCGATTATATTAGAACCATGAAACTCCTTGTGATTAGTACCACCACGCGGTGAACACCATGGGTCCTTTTCCTTGCGCATAGTACCACTATCTTCGGTACCAAATAGGTTTGTGATTAGTAGCAAACAAGAGCTCGGCGGCTTTTACAGTACCTGTGAGCAACACCCTGGGATGACGGAACCCATGGTTCTGGCTTGGCTATGATTAATGTCCACTATATGAGGAACACCACGGGATAGTACGGGTTCCTGTGGTTAGTACACTTATGCGATGAACACCATAGGTTTGCGTTGCCTGTCAATGGCGCCGCAGTTTGCGAAACGCAGTAGGTCTGTAATACATGTGCCAATTTCATTACCTGTGAGTAGTACCATGTGTGGAATACCGCGGGTCTACGCCACTCTTGATTAGTACCGCAACATGACAAATACCATGGTTCTACTTTTCTAGCGATAAGTACCATTATGAGGGGCCGACGACTTGGATTTTGGACTCCTTTCGACTACAAGAATCGTAGATCTATAGAAGCAGTCCCTTGGTCAGTAATATTATTGTTTTACGCCAGCTTCTGTGCATGTGAGGCACTGTGGGTTGGTTCCGCTGATGGTTTTAAATTCACTTCCATTCATTCTTCGTCCTCACGTTTTGAACTGTGGTCAGTGGTGGATTTTTGGTGTTTAATTTGCCATTTCATTGTGTCTCATTTTGTACCATTAGGGGCCGATGACCTAGATCTTAGGCCCCTTTAAACAAGCATCAATCAGTCATTCTTGTGAGTGAACTTTCTTGCACCTATTTTCAGTTTCTTTGAGGTGTATTGGAAACTCAGTCCCTTATTGACTCTTGGACTCTTATCTAGCTTTCAGCCGGAGCCGTGCTATTTATAACATTTTTGTTAGACATGGTCAAGGCAGAGGTAAGGATAGGGATCATGAACAGAATTGTTTTCGATTTCCGCAGAATAGACTCGTGAAATGTTAACTACCGCTATCTGGGATCGTTGTGCATTTCAAGTCTTAGTGTGGTTCTCTATATTTCGTGAGTTTCTGTCTGTTGCTGGTGTAATCGTAATAGTTGAGAAAAGCAAATTTTCAAAGTTCTTGCCAAACGTGATGTAAATTGGCAGCAAAAGGTAGAACATCAGCTGTGGATTGATAGGACGAACTGGAAGAGGCTTCTAAACACCAGCACCCGGCTTGCTGGAGCGTAAAATCCAGGGTGGTGATGGCTGGTGTAATCTGGTGAAGTTCATTGGTTTCATTATTTGACACTGTTGTTAAAATCTAGGAAATAATTCCTTATGCTCCAACCGATTATTGCTCGTCAGCTTTCCATAAATTTAGTCTGAAGTTGTGTATCTAGATGATTAATCATGATACCTCTCTTTCCTTGCCTATCCCATTTGAATGATTGTTGCAAGAGAGCGTTACATGTCATGAATGGTGATATTTTTCCATAGGGTTGACTGGTGAGACTATGTTCGAGTGGTGTTCTGATCGCGGAATAGATTGGATAGGTTAACAAGCATAGAGAAGAAATCTCTAGTAAAATATCTACAGTATCTACAACTTCACTTGCACGTTAACACAGAACTAAAAAGTCTGATATTTGCTATTGAGTTTACGATTCTGAGACCATTTTATGAAATATCCGTATTTATATACGCAGGGAGCTGTATTTGTCCTACATTATGAGTCAAGCGTGTAGTGGACCAAGGCCAAGCCAAGGTGTTTTTTTTATAAAGAGAAGCAACTTTCACTAGATGCTGATCATGTTTTTTTTATAGAACCTACTTGATAACATTGTGTAGGGTGGAGATTTGACTGACATTTCTTGCAAGAAATCTGTTACGGAGGGTTACCTCAGGTAATAATGAACATGACCTTAAGCAGACAGAATGGATAAATGGCATTTGGTTTTAACCCTGCATGAAGCTTTGGTTTATTTGGATACTCAGAATCCTCAGAGTGCTGAAAAATGTGAAGATCAATGCTACTTACTTCCAGAAGAATGTCATGCACCACTATTTTTCGAAGATATCCATCAGCTGTACAATGACGATGCTTCAAATTTTGGGATCCTCATTGATAAAGCATCCAGTTATACTCGCAGATTATCAGTCACCTACTACAAGAGAGAAAAACCAGAGACCGGTGTCCGTGTCATACCATTTAGTAACATCCCTGTCAAATCCCCAAATGCCTTGCCGATGCATTTCTGAGCCTTTGGTCTCTTGAAAAGAGAGCTTTCTTCTAGACGTCCCACCACTATTAAGTATCTGGAAAGTGTTCAAGGAACTATGGGACAATATTCCTCTTCCTTTACTCCGCTGAAGTCTTCTACGTTGGAAATTGAGAGGCCAATTGTCCGTTCCCGCGGCTATCAGGTCGAGCACAACCGGGTCTACAGAAAAGGAATCGCCTAGAACAAAAGGTAAGTCAAAATCGTCCAAACTTAACTGGAGCAACCGTCCGTACATGAGATTTTTAAGGGTGTGTGTTGTGTTCGGACAAAGGAAACATGTTACTCAAATTAGAGGTAAACATTCTCTAAAGAGGTATTTGCATTTATTTTCCTTGGGTAGCATTGTTTTCAACATTCAGATTTATTCTTTAAACTGGATGTTGGAGAACTTCGCTAAAGATATTGTCGGTCTGCAGTTGAATTTTCTCCGATGATTGCAGAGTAATAGACTGTGCAGCACACGAATTCCCTGATAAATTCAGAGTTCTACTGCGTTATGTAAACATGCAGGAGGTGTGAGGTAACTGCAGGTTGAACACGTGGGCCAGTTTTTACATTTTCTCAATAACTATACAATGTGTATATCTTCAAGATAATTTTACAACAAATGACTTGTAGATTCCTTGAAATTGGTCTATGAAAAGTACAGTGTTTATAGGCTTCAAATTTGTTATGTCTGCATCTGCCACTTTTATTTACTGGGTGGCTTAAATGTTGTGTACCACAATTTAGAGCAGCTTAAACGAAGGGCAGAAATAGAAAGGCAATCTTATTGAAGCAGAGCTGTTGCGAATGAATGCTAATTTCATTAAAGTATATCAATGTGTGATAGAGGTTACCTTTTCCAATGGCTCGCACAGATTAGTGTTCAATAAGATTTTAAAATATTGTTTATTAAGGGGAGAGACCCAGCTTAACAAAGGAAAAAAGTAGGTTAATATTAATTTGATTGTTAGATATGCTACAATTGTTGTTGACAATTCCTGCACATATCCCAGTGTTGGCATGCTTCCTGGCAACCAGAAGCAACTTAAATAATGTCAGAATTTTAATATTTTAAAATAAAATGTTCAAAATTTCCCACCTTTTTAACAATATATCACTGTTTCCCTTATAAATTCCAAGTTTATAAGAATTTCTGTACTTTTCCTTTTTTAAAGTGTGTATCAAACCTCCAAGTACAAAATGAACCTCTATCATTAACATAGACTGTAATTCGGATTTTTTCTTGTGTTTTTATTCCGTGCACTAGAAAATATTAATATTTTTTGTAAATATGTTATATAAAATCTAATTTCAATCCCGTTGATCTGAATGAGGTACAGATTGTAGTACAACACTGTGGGAGAAAACTCTGAAAAATTCATAATTATCCGTGAAACAGTAAGGGAGTTATGGAGGAAACCGTTAAAAAGGTGGGAAATTTTGAACATTCTATTTTGAAATGTTGTAATTAGAATTTTGACATTATTGAAGTTGCTTCTGATTGCTTTGAAGCATGCCAATACTGGGTTATGTGCAGCATTTGTCAACTACGTTTGTAGCATATATAACAATTGAATGAATATTGGCCTATTTTCCCTGTGTTAAGCTAGGTCTCCCCCCTTAACAATTTCAGAAATCATGGCTTTCCTGATATGAGATCTTGAGTTGCATTTGTTTACATTTCTAGCGCCATCATTAAAGGGTTCATGTGAGCTAAGGTGTTATGTCATGCCTGAAGTGTGATGTGTACGAATTAGGGATGTTGCAAGGCGCAGACTAAGAAATAAGAAAAGTATTTGCCTACAGTCAGGCAGCCACACAAATCATCATATAATTCTGATATTCATAAGGGTGCATTTTAAATATACCCTGTATGAAAAATACATAAATTAATTGAATAAATGTTCAAAATACAATTAGTAATAATTCCTTTCGTTTCTGGGAAATCAAACTTCCGTACATTAAATAATTTTAGGACTGGTGGATTTCTTTTCATTATAAAACTCCAGAAATTATCTGCAAATCACTGGCTTGTCAAACTTGTTTAAATCAATATTCATGGGATGTGTTTGTCACGCCCTCAGGATTTGACATTGTATTAATTTTTCAGCCTTGTCACAATCTCCAGAATATTTCGGATAGTCCTCTCGCTCTTAAGCACAGGTTGCCTATCCAATTCCTTTATGGACAGGAAAAATTATACCTTTATCTTCCTCACTAAATATTAGCATGTTATAAATTATTTTCCTGCTTTGAGGATGTGTATTATATAATGTCCATCTGCAATTGTCCTATTGTCGCGGCCTCCAAATTAGGGGGGTGAGGAAAACTGCGCTGTCGTCGGATATGGGAAAGGCGAGAGTCGTTTACTTCCGAGCACGGATTGGCAACCTGATCGTGCAGTGCTGTCTAGTTCAAGCCCATCTGCTCCAATCCACCTTACGAGAGTCATTCCGTCTTGCGGCTGTTGAGCTCGCACCATAAGTGCAGTTAAAGATGGATAGTGAATGTGTTCAGCCTGGTGTTTCTTCGGGTCTATTATCTTAAGAGGACGAAGGAAGTGCGAGAAACGAACAAGAAACTCCTCTGAAGCATCGTCGGTTGGAAGGGCTAAAGGAGGAGGATTTAGCCAGCCAGACAAAATCCGTAATTGTGAATGTATTGCAATACGTGCAGAAGTTGGCCGACTCATATTTATTTTGCAGACTGTGAGCTTCAAGAAAAGCCAAGAATTGACTGCAACAATGTGTAATGTTAGCTTTTGTTCTGTCCTGAGATGTGTTCATGAAGCGGAATATTCACCCAACCATAAAATACTTTCATCTCCAAGGAAAACTTGATAAATTAGCTCTCTCTTGGGGCCATGAGGTAGTAAGATTGCCACCCTACCTCTGCCAATACCACCCAATTGAAATAATTTGGGCTCAAGTCAAGAGAGAAGTGGCAGAGAGGAACAAGACATTCAAAATAAAGGACGTAGAAAAACTCACGTCAGAAGCCATCATCCATGTGACTGCTGCAGACTGGGAAAAGTGCTTCAATCGTGCGGAAAATCTTCAAGCAGATGATTGGGCCAAGGAAATAAGGGACGAAACAATGGAGTCATTCATCTGTGTAAATGACGACTTGACAGATAGTGAGATGACAGTGACTAAGAAATCTTAAGACTGCCTTTTAGCTAGAAATAGATTCTTAATTCATTGTAAAGTAATGTAAACCTATTCTTCAAAGTAGTTCTTTTTCTATATTACTCAGCCCAATATACGTTATTCAAATGTTAAGATATAATGTAATAAAACCGATACAGATTAATATGTAATCCGAAAGTATTTACGGCAGCCTGTGGTGGCGCGCGCGCCCCGAATTGTCTTAGTGTCATTTACATCATCGCTTTCCGGGCATTTTTCCAGGAAAACTACAAGACTCGCGGAAGTACGATTCGGATAGTAAATGGTAGGTAGGCAATTTTTTCCATTTTTCCTGCAGACAAAATTTTATTGGCTGAAGAAATAAAAACTTGACTGCTTACTGAAATTTTCAATACATGATTCTACGAATTAAAATTTACTCATTCAAGATTTTATTTTTAATAATTATTTAAAGTGGTTTATGTGGAAAATAGTTACACCACTGAAATCAAGTCTTTTCTGAACCTTGTAGTATAATTTCTTTCGAAACATTGTATTAAGTAACATCAGGAGCTTGAGAGAGAACAACCTGCCTCACGTTCCGAAATGATTGTTCAGTTAGACATTTCTTCGCCAGTTGCTACATAACCTTGGCAACAGTGTAATTTCTCTGACCCGCCTAATTTGGTGGCCGCGACAGTAAATGTCTTTTCTGGCACTAGACAGTGAATTATAACTCTACTATACTACTTAGTACTGCAGGGTAAACCACCTGTCCTGAGGCCAGAGGTACTATAGATTATGCACATAATTAAGGAAATTGTTTACTTGTGAAATACTTCCAGGTAAAATCCACTCCTCGGTAACATGAATGTACAGGCTGTGTTAGACCGTCGAGACTCGACTATAGTTACTGATGCATGCACCAGGCTCGTGGCTCCTCTTGTATACAGCTAGCAAAGGAGTCAGCACATCCCCACAACTGTTTTTTTACACTGCTATCACAGAGCATCTACTTAGCTCACCACAGGCTGCGTGCTGAGACCGATTTTGACTTCCTGTATATGAGTTTTTTAAATATATTAAATGAGGGTTCCACGTATTAAATTGATTTGTCTTAATGTTAATTATACGTGATTTAAGAGTAGAACAAACATTAGAAGGAAGAAACAATTGTATCAGTTAACATAGTTAAAAATAATTGAAACTAATGCTAGAAATATATGAACTAAGAATTGTGTAGCTCTAGGATTGTATTTGGGAGATGTTTAAACCCTACAATAAGCACCGGGGTGAGTGGCACAGACTGTTGAGGCGCTGGCCTTCTGACACCCAACTTGACGGGTTCGATCTTTTCTCAGTCCGGTGGTATTTAAAGGTGCTCAAATATGTCAGCCCCGTCAGTATATTTACTGGCGCTTTCAAGAACTCATGCAGTACTAAATTCCGGCAACTCGGCTTCTCAGAAAACCCTCAGAAGTATTTAGTGGGATGTAAAAATATCATCTGTCTGATTATGATTTTTTACAGCAGCCAAATTCCTAAACTAGACCTTGGCCACCTTTTTCACAGTCTTACTGTCAAAATGCCCAGAGAAGTGGGGCAATATGATATCCGCTTGACAAAATAAGTTTGACAATTTTGTTTAGTTCCTAAAAGGTGGTATTTTTGTGGTTCAGTAGACTATTGATCTGTTTTGCAGAATACCCTTGGTAGTTTAAAATGCTCTTAACCAAATGGAGAGAAGAGTTCCAAACAGTAAAACATGATCTCGACTGCACATCACATCAGTGATTCACAGCCTCTTATGTCTTAAATTGATAAGGTACAGAGCTGTGGATTTCAGTGTGTTGGAGATCATTACAGTTTAGTAACAAGAGTACCTGCAGTATATGTTACTGTAGTTTTGTGTTGGTATTGAGCAGTGTCCAAAAACAGAAATGTGTAATCAGAAGCTGCAAATAGTGCAAAAGCTTGAAGGCAGCAGCTCTTATCAGAGCACCTATCTTTTACTTAATGGCAAGAATATCCGGGAAGTCAAACAAAAAAATTTTGCAAGAAGCTCACTCATCTGGGGGTTTGTTTAAGTGGAAAACTTATTAATTTTCCTATACAGGACTTTATAAAGAAATGTTGGAATGGTTCACGAGAAACGAGCAGAATACACACAAGTAAGTATCTGGCGTAATATACACTTAGCAGGTGCAATTTTCTTTTTCCAAGTCTGGGTGATTGGAGAATTTAATTATCATCTAGTTGACTAGGAAGATCTATACAGTCATTAGGTATTGTATATGTGATTACTCCCATTTTATTCCATACTATTTTGATGTGGCAATTTTCTTCCGTACCTGTTACCTTATTTGTGTAATCCACGGTTTCTCTGCCTCCAATCACTGCGGATAATAGACTCTACTGTGGTGACAATAGTGTACTGTTGCAATATTCCTGGTGTCTACAAAACCTGAATTTGTTGCTCTGATATTGTAAATTCCTTTTAATACAAAGCAAAGGAGGTCAGCCCATATCCAGGCTCCTGGTGATTCTCACATGGGTTGGCTCTAGGGAGGTGATGGGGAGGGCTCTCCTCTATGTTTAGAATTAGTCATCTTTCACTGGTCAGCTCAAGTCATATGCATGCATGAAAAGAAAAAGGTGGGTGTTATGTTCTCTAAAAATATTTGCAAATCTTTGGGGTGTTTTATTCTTTCTCCAAAGTCATGTGCCTAGACGATTTTTCCTGGCAAGATAAATATCTCCCAATGCATATAATCCAGCCCAAAGGTTTGCTTTTTTAATAATTGTCATAGGGATTAATTTGTTGTTCCAGTGTGTAAAGTTAATGTACAAAATTTTATTTATAAATTGTACAGTTAAATTTTTGTAGAATAGATGCCCCTTTTTTTAGGTTGCTGTTTTGGTGTGAAACATAGTCGGAATTAAATTTGTATTGTTAGAGTTTAGATTTCTATGCATATAAATGCATTGCTATTTTTTAAACTGCTCTTTAATTGAGAATACACGCTATATAATTGTTCGATTTTATGGCAGAACATGCCACCACTATGATGGAAAATTTGTGGTGTGTGGAAGCATTCCTTCAGATTTTTAAAGCCCTTCTGTATCGTTTAATACAGCTGAAGGTTTAGGCAAAGATGGAAAAAAGTGTCTTGCCAAATAAGAATTTGATCCTTGCATGCACTCAGATAAAAATAAACATCACATGATCCAAAATTTCACCGCGAAACTTCCTCCAATATTATTTACTTCATAATTTAATGTAGCTCTATTGAAGATTGATTAAACTGCATTGCTCAATGCATTGCATTCTTGAGGACATTGGTAAATCATTGCATTAGAAATACGACTGAATTTTCTTTCATTCTGTTTTTTATTGTTGAATACTTCTTTGCAATGTTATCTAAGCAAGGGTTGTATATGAAAATCACTAGTCATTAAAAGGATAATTTCTTAACATATGCATGGCAACATTATTTTTTTCATTTATTGAGCTTATTACACTTTTCATATAAATCAATTACAACACTAGTCTATAAGAGATGTATCTGCTTATGTATTGTCGCGGCCACCAAATTAGGCGGGTGATGAAAACTGCGCTGTCGTCACATATGGGAACGGCAAGGCCACAGATGGTCGAGAGTCGCTTACCTCCGAGCACGGATTGGCAATGCTGATCGTGCAGTGCTGTCTAGCTGAAGCCCATCTGCACCAGGCCACCTTACCAGAGTCATTCAGTTATGCAGCTGTTGAGCTCGCATCGTAAGTGCAGTTAAAATGGATGGTGAATGTGAATTGTTTTGTGCTCAAGTCAAGGGAGAAGTGCCAGAGAGGACCAAGACATTCAAAATAAATTACGTAGAAAAATTCACGTCAAAAGCCATCGACTGTGTGACTATTGCAGATTGGGAAAAGTGATTCAATTGCGTGGGAAATCTTCAAACAGACGATTGGGCCAAGGAAATAGTAAGGGACGAAAGAATGGAGCCATTCATCATCGGTGTAAATGACGACTCGACAGATAGCGAGATTTGTGATGACAGTGACTAAGAAATCTTAGACTGCCTTGAAGCTAGAAACCGATTAATTCATTGTAAATTAATGTTAACCTATTCTTTAAAGTAGTTCTTTTTCCATATTACTTAGTACAAAATACAGTATTCAAATATTTAAAGTTATAATGTAATAAAACTGATAAGGATTAATCTGTAATCCGAACATATTTGCGGCGTCCTGCAGCCTGTGCTAGCACGCGTGCCCCGAACTGCCTCAGCCAGCGACATTTACACGATCGCTTTCCAGGCCATTTTCCAGGAAAACTTCAAAACTCGTGGAAATATGTTTCAGATAACAAAATGTTGGGCAGTTTTTTACATTTTTCCCGCAGACAAAATTTTATTGGCTGAAGAAATAAAAACTTGGCCGGATACTGAAATTTTCAATACATGATTCTACGGATTTAAATTTACTCGTTCAAGATTTTATTTTAATAGTTATTTGAAGTGGTTTATATGGAAAATAGTTACACCACTGAAATCAGCAGTCTTATCTGAAGCTTGTAGTATAATTTGTTTTGAAACATTATATGAAGTACAGGAGCTCGAGAGAGAATAACTTGCCTCGCGCTTCGGAATGATTGTTCAGTTAGACATTTCTTCGCCAGTTGCTACATAACCTTGGCAATAGCGTAATTCCTCTGACCCGCCTAATTTGGTGGCCGCGACAATAGTAAAGTTTTGCCAACATCATTTTCCCCACCCATAATTTTGATATGAAAATTTGGGGGAAATGAAATTCACCATTTTCCTGCATTCATTGTCAAAGTTCTTTTTTTTTTATCATCGAGGTTCTTTCTATTTATTTGTGAAATGTTTTGTTTGAAGACCTTTGGCTATGGTAGACGATTGTAAATGTAACATTTTTCCAATGAATAAGGCATGAAATAAGCATGTACGGGTATGCACAATGCTAGATGCTTTAGAACTTATCGTGCAGTATCAATGTACAGTAGAACCTCCTTTACCCGGATCAACTGGGACCAGGGCCGATCCGAGTTAACAAAAATCCGAGTTATCCAGAGAATGATGGAAAAACGAAGGAAAAAAAAAAAACATATAAATCACCGAAATATTTTTAATGGAGTTTACGAATTATTATTAACGCACTTTCACCTAAAAACACATACACTGTATGCACTGTAATAGCCTATGTATTTGCACTGTACTCAATATAGCTACAAACTAGTCGGTAGAAAAAAAAAGGCAGTGAACTTCTGCTGTCTCAGTTTAGTGCATCGCTTACGAGCAGCGCGATCTCGCATCCGCATTAACAGTATAAGTTCATTTGGCAATGTTTCGGCTTGACTCTCGAAATACACCATGAATTTCTCAATGTTTGCTACTGCTTCTGCGTGGGTCATAACCACAGCTGGTTCATCAACACTGTCTGAATCTGAATCCTTTTCATTTTCAGTAACATTGCATGATGCAATTTTGTCTTCGTCTGTAATCGGTTTATAACCTCCGTCATTGTCCATTTGCAACCAGTTAATGTCTTCATCAACATCGGAACAGCCATCGATATTTTTAAAAATGTCTATAAAATGTTCCTCCACACCTATTTTTTCTTCTTCAATGTTGCTTTCTGGCAAGTCGCACATCAGGCCACAACTTTTTCCATGACT
The DNA here is from genome assembly GCF_040414725.1 of Anabrus simplex. Classification (NCBI taxonomy): domain Eukaryota; kingdom Metazoa; phylum Arthropoda; class Insecta; order Orthoptera; family Tettigoniidae; genus Anabrus; species Anabrus simplex. The sequence goes on along the minus strand of NC_090265.1, from coordinate 963,581,382 downwards.
TTATTAAAGTTTCTCTACCAACCTGGTCCCAAGCTTCCGCAATAATATAAATAACAGTCTTTACGTTAAAAGATGTCAGCACCTCTACCACACCATGCTCTCCTTCGTTCTCTACCAGTTGACTTCACATTTGCCTTTTGTACACTTTTTTCATTTTTTATAGAACTCCTTGGTCCATCGGTGGAACAAGAGAAGTTATATTAGGTGGTAAAAACTTCACTGAAATTTCATCTTTGACTAGTTCATTGACAGACAGATGCGAAGGTGCATTGTCAATCAGCAAAACCGCCTTGTTGGGAAGGCCACACTTTGTCGAATATCTTTTTACTAGCGGCACAAAATTCTCGAAAAACCATTGTTTGAAAATGTCACTAACCATCCAAGCACTTTTTTGTGATCTGTAAACGACAGGCAATGAATCTTGTTTCACATTTTTCAATGCATGGGGGTTTTTAGACTTCCCTGTTATAAGGAGAGGAAGTTTGTGCTTTCCTGACGCATTACTGCAAGCCGTTATGGTGAGGTGGTCTTTCCCTTTTTTATACCCTTTGGCTGTATCTTCTACTTTTGAGGCTAGTGTTTTACTCGGCAACATCCGGTAGAATAAACCTGATTCATCGGTATTGTAAACTTGATCTGGCGTCGATTCTTCCTTTTTAATAAAGTCCTCAAACTCTTTTTTAAATTTTCCTGCTGCTTCAACATCACCTGACAAGCTTTCCCCAGTGATTGTAAGTTGATGCACTCCATGCCGTTTTTTCCATCTGTCCAACTATGCCTGGCTAGCTGTAGAATTTGGATCTCCATGGGGCAACTGTTTGTTCAAACTCAATGTTTTCTGTTGGATGATGGGTCCAGAAATCAGCAAACCACGTTCTCTTTCAGCACAAAACCAGGCAAACAATGCTTCATCTAGAGTTTCTAGTTTACCAGTTTTTGCTTTACACAGATTGTGCAAACTGTCCTTAGAAATCATCATGAAACAAAAGTCTTCAATGCGATTTTTGTTCTTTTTCCAATCAGATACGGTCGATGTTCCTACTCCAAACTCGGCAGCAATGTTCTTTAACGATTCTCCCTTATCAATTCTTGTCAGTGCTTCCAACCTTTTTTCAAAGTCACAACAATGATTTTATGTTTCGTCGCCACCGCAGACGAGCAAACGAAACAGCAAAACGATACTGTACCTCGAGCGTGAAGCTAGGAAAACTCGCGAACACTACCGAGATTGCAGCGCAACTGAGGAACGTTGTTTCTTAGTCAATGTCAAGTGCGAGGCGCGGATGGGGGTAGGAGAGGGCTGAGTCACCAGTCTGCTGCAATGAACTCGCCCGTTGGTAAGAGAATTCGAGTAATGTACCTACCGAGAATAGCAATTTATCGTCTGTAAAACAAGTCTTCATTTACTATGCTGAAAAACATAATTTATTTTTCAAAACTGGTCCGGGTTAACGAGGTTTCACTGTACTAGGTTTTCCCCAAGGTCACAACACAAATGAGTCATGGCGCAAGATTTTCAGATTAAGTTTACAGCTTTTAGCAGGTACACATTCATTTGGTGATGCTGCATCAGACAACTGTTTAAAATTTATTATAGCCAGCATGTTCCTAAACCTGTATCATTTAATGTTTAGTTTCATGCAACCCACAATATTCATTCCATCCTGAAAACATCAGCCCTGCCATATGCTTAGACACCACTGCTGGATACCCCGCCTCACCATGATAGATTTACAACTAAGTATTTATTTCCCACCTAGTCGATACAATGATTGCCTAAGGCAATTTAATGGTTAAAAGTAGTACATGTTTTGTATATTATCAACATCTTCAGCCACATAACACTGTTTAGATGAAAAATACATAAATTGACAAAGTAAATGCTTTAGAGGTAGTGTCCTTAAAATTAAAATAACATTGACAACATTAAAACGAACAATTAACTCCTTAACTGGGTACTAAATTCTCCACATACGTAACCTGCTCTGAGTACTTTTTACCCTTTACAAACGTGGGTCTGTATTTACGTATTCAAACATAATACCAATCCAAAAAGGTTTGAACGATGCAGGATTTAAACCGCGGGTGGCATATTCTGTCGATTGCTAGGCAAACGCCTAACCACAACCGGTACGCTACACTACACTGCTGTAAACATGCTGGTAGTACGAGAGCAGAGTACATACACCATCTGGTTCGGTGTTTAAGACATTAATTACCGCTCATTCAACCTAGTTGTATGTATCGATTCTCCTCTTCGTTACACTCGGTCACAAGGCAAGGCACATTAACATGGTTACCTTGTAAAATGACGTTGCTACATGATATCAAGGCGCCACATTTTGCGAACGGATGATATAACATTTCGCAAGGGTTCAGAATCGTGTGCAAAATGTGCTCACTGAACATTGTTACCAGAGGAATAGCGCCTCTATAACCATGTGCACGTTAGTTGGGCTCCATCAAACGATATTGGAAAGGGCTTCTGAATCACACTGTATAATATAGCTGGAGTGAATGGATTGAATTGACATTCATCCCTGAAATAATGGTGATATTTACATTGCCTGTTCAATCGTACCCTTATTGTTTCAACAGCCAGTGTTCAGTTTATGTGCAGTGACTGACAACAGACCTTCAAGACTGAGAAGTGACGAACAGCCAATGGCATATAATGCATTTGAAGCCCTAACATGTATCCCACATGCGCAGTATTAGCTGCTAATGCCAAGATGTGTCGGAACTGTAGGTATGGAAAAGTGAACAGAGCATGAAGCCATGAGATGCAGTTAAACGGTACAATCGACAACATACATCACAACAGTGGTATACTAGTGGTATTGATATTGTGCTGCTGCTCAGTAGTTATCGTATGGCGCTCACCTCCATCTTACATTGCTTATTGTTGGAATATTACTACACCTCTACTTCTGAAACTCCATATACCTTTCAAACAGATTTTAGGAAGGGGGTGTGTCAGTTATTTCCATTATCTTTGAAAACAGACACTCAATTCATTATTAGGCACGACAGTGCAAGTTTGGTGAGCAGTGCACTCGGTAGAAAGTAAGAGTGCTACTCAATTTTGCACATTGTAATGACGCAGGGTTACGATTTTTAGATGCACACTTTTTTGTTAGGGTAAAAATTAAAGCTGAAATTTTGTTTCTAGTTGCAAAAAGAGGCATTCTTCACACACCTATTTTGGGGGCCTTCATCTCTTTTTCCCAGTTCGTTTTAAATTTTATTCAAATTTATTTTATCAGATTTCTAATCGTTATAAAATATTTAACTTTCAATTAACGTCTCTTCAGCTTGCTGTGTACGTAGGAATAGTAAGCCTACCTCTTTCAGTAAACACTGCACAGGAGTTGAAAGCACACATGCAACAATGGAAAATAATTGTGTTCGACAAAACCTCTTTCTCTTGCTTTACCGCTATAATGTAGCCTGCAGTAATGCAGTTGACGACCATGAGTAATTCTATCCCCCAGAATCAGTAGTCTGCTGTTCGTTAATGTAAGACATCATCTATCGCACGGAGGCGGAGGCTGGTGACGCAGAGATGTCAGCAACTGCACGCGCATAGTTCCGAGAATTGAGACTGGGTTCCGCTCGAAGCTACTAGAAATCAGGAGACTGCAGTTCCAGCATGAATGAGAACATTCTGGTAACTGCCAGGGTGTTATTAGAGACCGTGGACAGTGAGTACAAGAGTGAGTTGTGTGATAGTCGCATTGAGTTAGCTAGTGAACTGGTGTTAGTGCAGTAGAACCTCAATAATTCAAAATCCCACCTAATTCGAAGAAGCTCTCGTTCCCGGAAACATGAGATACAGTTTTGCATGTTGTTTAAATTGTTTAATTCGAAATATGGATAATTCGTCATTCGAAGTACAATGTAGGCCCCATTACCGATATTCAGACTTCTAATTCGAAACTCCCTTTACATTTTAAAACAATAGTACCGGTATATTACAGAGCAATTTCAACTCGAAATTTATCCGCAGCATAAAAGAACGCATGTTCCGGAACGTGGAGCGGTACCTTTCCACTTTTACACTCACTGCGGTGGGTCTGCAGTGTACTTCCTGACTGCTAAGTTGAATGAAATATGAATTCTTTTTTATTCAATCTTTTAAGGTACGCTGTAATATCACACAACAGGCAGTGTGCGAAAAAGCAGAATCCGCTAACACTGGCGATTATATATCTCAAATATTATTATAATATTTATAGGTCCACCTGTTCAATACAATACAATATAATCCACTGTTTCATGTGGTTAAAATTTATACATAATACATAAAAGTCAATGTCACATGTTTCACTTTTTTTTTTACGGGCATCATCAGCCTTAAAAATGAATGAATATGGAATCTTTCAAATCGTATAAACTATAGAGTAAAATGTTGGATATTGAAAAAGGGTGAAACATGTACCATTGACTTTTATGTATTGTGTATAAATTTTAACCACATGAAATAGTGGATTTTATTGTATTGTATTGAACAGGCGGGCCTATAAATATTATATTATTTGAGATATAGGTCAACTTCAATACGGAGCCAAAATGAGAATAGTTACTTGTAACACTGGCGATGCCTACAGTTGACGAAAAATGTGGCTCATATAATAAATTCGTAGGCACCAAACATTGTCATTGCTGGTGAAACTGCATTCCTTAATTTTAATGCGAGCCGAAACGGTCTTATGGTTTTAGGAGAAAGTGCCAGCTGGAGAATCGTACAAGAGTGGGGATAGGGGTCATTGTAGTGTGTTGCAATGCACATGGAAGTGAGAAACTTTATCCCCTCGTCATAGAAAAGTTCGATAAGCCACAATGTTTTGAGGGCATCGGGCACTTTCCATGTCAGTGAAACGCATCTTAAAATGCAAACAGTACAGAAATCCAAAAATTAATGCTTTTGCACAGGGGAACCAGCCTAATTTGTCCTAGTCTTTGAATTGTGTGATTTTTTTTTTTTTTTTTTTCCTTTCTTTCGTTGCGTGAGGTAATGTTTGCCAGTGAGATATCCAAGTGCATTATTTGAATACTGTAAATGCACTTTCTTGGATACATTTTTGAAATATTTTTTTTCATGGCATTTGAAAGGTATAAACTGCGAATCAAGGTTAACTGCATGCAGTAACGGGCCTTGGAATATTTTGTAGCGCGGTGAGGGTTGGTAGTTCTGAATTGTGGATTGGCGGTTAATTCGAAATCACGTAATTCAAGGTCCGATTTTTTTAGTCCCAACCCCTTCGAATTAACGAGGTTTTATTGTACCTTGTTTAGGATTACTAAACGAGTGTACTACTAAATTTTACCTTGCCAAAGGTGTCCTGTGCCCGATTTATTGCTCTGGCTCAGGAATTCAAACAGGGTTTCATAGACTCTCATGGAACTGTTATGCGATGTCCTATTTGTGGTTCAAGAATTTCGTTAGGTGAAAAACACCAGCGAGATCACCTCAAACAGCACATTTCCACCTTTAAGCATCAAATGAATAAGACTTTTCAAGCAAACAAATTTCGGCAACCTCTATTACGAAATGCGTTTCAACAGAGTTGTTCAAAAAGCCAAAATTGGAAGGAATTACACATTGATTTGTGTGCAACTCTTACACAGGCAGGAATTCCATTCAGTGAATTAAACCATCCAGGTTTCAAGGGATTTCTTGAAACATACACAAATATGTCAATATCCGGTGAGAGTACTTTTAAGAAAAAACTACATGTCAATATCCGGTGAGAGTACTTTAAGAAAAAACTACATGGAACATGTTTACCAAGAAACCATACAAAGAATCTAGGAGGAAGTGTCTGATTGTGATGTGGGAATCATTGTGGATGAAATGGAACGATAACAATAAGCCCATGTTCTTAAAATGTATGAGCTGCAGAAAGCCAAAAATCTCTGGCCTACTGGTATAGAGTTTGAAAAACTACTTGTTACGGACCAAGTTCCATACATGGTTTCATCTGTTAACCAATGAAACCTTTATTCCCTAAGTTGAAGCATGTGACATCCTTGGTTCATGCCCTTCACAGGGTTTGTGAATCCATCAGGAATGGATGCAACATCACAAACCAATTCATCTCTGCCCTGAAGATTCCACTGAAAGCTCAGTCATGTTGTTGCCTATAGGGAAACCACTGGCCTGTCCGTTCCAAATTTCCTGGTCATTACCCGCAGGGAATCGTGGATTGAGTGTGCTGCTATGTAGTTAGATGGCTTTGCCAAGGACAAACTTGAGTCTAGTCTTCAGAAGAATCCAGGCATTGAGGAATTCGCCCCATCTGTAGAGTTGCCATTCCAAGTGAATACAAGGTTTTCTCCACTGGTTTCTGTGGATGTCAAAAGAAGGTTTAGCATCCACAAAAGCATTCTTAACTCCAAACAGAACAGATTTTTTAAAATGTATAGATACTTATTGCCTTGAAGTGAAACACCATGTTTTTTCCTTGTTTTTATGATCGATAATTGGACGTACTTGTTTGTGATTCAGTGAACTAGAATAGAGGAATGAGAAATCATTGAATGGATAAACCAGCACCTATTTGTCCCTTTTTTTAAAATCTTATTTGAGCATTTTTTATTTTATTTTTTTATCTGACATTTGCGCCTAAAAATCCTAACCCTAATGTCTTGATTTATGTTTGTGTTTAATGCACAAAAAAATTTTATGTTGCTACCGTTAGTGAATTAACACAAGTTATAATGTTGGAGGAAGTGGACTTGGAACACCAAAAGTGACTGTAATGAAACAGATAAGGTTTACAAAAGTAATCCGAACTCTGAAACAATGTGTTGGTAAGTTCTGAAGATGAGGCACTTTCGTTGATTGAAGGCTGTATTCTCTTTGTTTTTGGAAAGGATGTAATTGCCAATTGGGGCCTCCATTCTCCCACTAGAAATGTTCGAACCTGGAAACAGTGTTCCAGGAAAAGGTACTGAAAGGAACAAAAGTGATGACTGGCTGGAAAATGTCTGTTTTCTGTTATGCTGGATCATATGTTTGGATTATTTAGTTCCTCCTATCTCAGATTTGTTTAAATTTAAGTATTCGTGTTTCACAATAAATTGCTCCTCTCCTAACTCCCTGTTGTTGCCGTGCAAGCATGTAACATCCAGAATATTTTCATAACCCTCTTCCGGAGGAACAAATCTTCATTAAATAGACAGTTATCTAACCAATCTTCTAAAAAATAGTCTTATAGTTCAGGCTTACTGTTCTTTGCCATGTTTAGGATTTAACACGTGAAAATGCTTTGAATTTGGGAAGAGTTGCATCTATCCACGACCTCCAAATAGACTCGCGTTGGAGGGGCATAACCTTTTGAATGTTTACACTGGTATACTTGTTTGTCTCAAGCACAATTTCTGACAATAACTCGTCAATCGTGTATAATTAGAAAAGGTTTAGTTCACTCATAGGTTGAGTCCCTTGCGGTGTCTGACGTACCTGTGAATGGTGTTCTTTTGATGTCCATGTCACGGTATTTCCTCCAGCCATCAGTAGAGGTACCAGCACTGCCATTTAGCATACTTTTCTCATCGGGATCTTCATCACTCAACTCCCCAACACAATCTAGTTCTGCAATATCTTCTTCAACACTTAATTAAAAATCACTCTATCGCTGAAATCAATGTCACTTTCATCTAAAAGTCTGGCATTTTCCTTATCGTGCTGCTCATACGACGCCATGTTGGTAAACAGTCTTTTTTCAAACTCGCATGGTCTTCAGAAAATGCCCACAAAGCCTGATTTCGAAGAGATTGTAGCTATACATGGCTTCAAATTCTCGTTGAAAGATGGCAGTAGCTTACTGTATCTGTTACTCCTGCATGTGTAACCTGACAGAGGAGTAATATAGGGAAGAAAATTGTCGGGCATGGCCCGCCGTGTGAATGCTAAGGGTTAAGCTTGGTGCACCCTTCAAATTCTCAATTGTACTTCATGGCATATAGGAAAACATTGGCTGTTGGGTCTGTTTCCAATACGAGATCAGGGAAAGCTTAGTTGGTGCATTTAAATGTTGTATATAGGTACGCCTTATGTTCTACAAACCTCAAGCTGGACTACTTTCTTCTCGTGTATCATACCCTAACTATTGTTACCTTCTCTGTTTTGATTTCATTGTTTTAACATTTGACAATTTAGCTTTCAACATTAATCCTTGTATTTGCTGTCATGTGTTTTATATTTCAACTAGTCATAGTCTTCTAGGTGCTATTGTGTGTTATACGTTGCTATTCGATAAGTTGCATTTTGCTCAATTGATTTGTTGGCTGATGACTACGCGCAATGAGCGTCGAAACTAGTACCAACCTTCTCTAGACGTTATGTGATATATATTCACATCAGTAAACATTCATGGTATTGAAAAGGTGGATCTTTAATATTTTCATTTTACTGTAATCCCAGTTCACTACGGAACAAAATGAAGTTTCTAACTTTCAATCACTACAGGATTCTCATAGACTGTTTTTGTGGTCAACATAGGTCATTACGAAAACGTCAGTAGGAATGTAGCGATCAAAAGCAATATCATATAAATTATTCAATCAAATAAAAAAATGTACCTTCATTCATTTTTAATGAACATTACTACGGTGCCGATCTAACAATCCAAAAGTTGCAGAGCTGGAATGACCAGGCTGCAGAGAGAGCTGGGAACACACTCTGCCATTCCATCAAATATGTACACTGCTCATTCCAATCAATGCCTGAGAGTAGGGATTGTATACCTTGAATGTTATGATGAACCAGTGTGTTACGTACCAGTAGTATCAGAAAATTTATGAACCAGGGGAATGGCATGCCAAAGAAGTAATCAAACTCCGCAGCTGCTTCTCGCCAATATTCAGGCAGGCTGTTACACTCTGTACGGCCGGGCGAGTTGGCTGTATGGTTAGGGGCGCACAGCCGAGAGCTTGCGTACGGGATATAGTGGATTCGAACCCCACTGTCGGCAGCCCTGAAGATGGTATTCCCTGGTTTCCCATTTTTACACATGGCAAAGGCTGGGGCTGTTCCTTAAGGCCAAGGTGACTTCCTCCACACTCCTAGCCCTTTCCTATCCCATCATTGCCATAAGACCTATCTGTGTCCGTGCAACATAAAGCAAATTTTTTTAAAAATACTCAGTGCGCAGCATCTATCGGAGGTGAGTGGCAACAAAAGACGCAAAAGTACATCACAACAAACAATGGTAAATGTAATGTTATTGTTGATCAATTTTATGAGCTTTCTATATTGTGTAGGCCTTCACGTTTAGTTTCCTTTCGACTCTGTGATATTAGGCCGTCTTATAAAATTATTTATAGTGTGGACTGTAGTTCCTTATTCTCGGAATTTACATACCCATTTTCATTAAGTTCTGTTTATTCCTTTTCTCGTGACTCGGCGCTGATAGGGACTTAGTAATAAAAATCCAAATTCATGAATATCTCTGTGATGATAGCCGGTACGGTAAAAATGTATATAAGACATGAATGATTGGAAATGTAATAATCCTATATAACTTAAGTTGGGTAGTATTTGATACGACCACTAACATAAATATTTGAGAATTATATTTTAGGCCTTCCCCTAAACTACCATTTTTTCAGCGTGAATAAAATTATTTATTCCCTAGATTGTAGCGACTTATTCCCCAACGTTGCATGCCGATTTTCATTAAATTCTCTTCTGCCGCTTTCTCGTGATGCACGTACATATACAGACAGAAATTATGGAAAGTTAAAAAGTGCATTTCCTTCTTATTGTGGACATGACCGATACAGAAATACCATCCTTTTTAAATACTAAGCAATATACAGACAAAACTCATATATATATATATATATATATATATAGATGTCAAAATGAGCATGCTGTCTGTTATTGGCTGCATGCGAACGTGTGCAAAATGCCGGGGGATTAAAACAGGTTGAATTTCACTTATATTTTGGAAAGAAAAAAAGTTCAATATAGGCCAAAGGGCTTAAGTACTAATTCATTATACTGAAAGTTCAAAATTTGTTTAAACTAATATTTAACAAATTAAATATGCAAAGGGGGAGGGGCCAGAAAATAATTTTGCAATTTTAAACATTTCATTATATTGGCGTTTGTTACTGCGGCGTTTTACTTTTTCATGCAATGTGTAACTGTGCTGTTGTTTTTTTCAGTTTCACTACGTCAGGCTCCTCATAGTCTATTATGGTATGTTTTCTTCACATTGGGCTATGGAACTATTGACTGGAATCCACAAAATGCTCTCATTAGGTGTTACTTATGTTTGGAATGATCCTGCAAAACTGCATTCTCAGGAAATACACTCTTCAGGGCAAGGGGTGCTATTTTACTTTGTGGAAAATGCTGTCAAAATATTTAAATTTCTTAAATTTATATATCCAAGAATTCTTATCTCAAAAGCTGTCTGTTAATATATGTTAATGTAGCTGTAATATTTAACTTCCTTGTATTCCTGCTTGTTTGCACTCTGATCTTGTTCATTGACATTGGGAAACTGAGACCTTTGTTAATGTCTTTGGTTCTTTGAGGCATTATTAGAAAAATCTATATCTTACTCTTACCTCCTCCAACAGATTGTGCCTTCTTATAGAACTTATTTCTCAAACTATCATGCAATTCACTTTCAGAAAGTTTGGCAGTTATTGCAAGGTTTCACAAATTAGTTGAATTGCATGTTATAAATTTCATGATTGGTCCGTGTTGAAATGTCACATTCTAAAAATTAGTTTTAATCACACTCAATTTCATAAAAACCAGAACACCTTGAAAGACTAGAGATAGTTCATATTTACAGGACATGTGCATTAGTATGTTCTGAAGAAATGGTTAGGAATTAAACCATGTGGGCCCTCAGGTTCAATGTCCACATCGATATCTCAGCCCATCAACACAGGCCAGTAAAATGTGCCTGAGGATCTTGTCACTATAAACCAAAGGTAATGGATTCGTGTGACTTGAGCAGACGTATGCGAGAACCGTACTGTCAAGTGAGTGAGTTTGAAAGAGAGAAGTGATAATCCATCCGAGAAATTGCTGTTCGTGTGAGATGAATGTCGGCAGTGCAGTGAGTGTACAGAATGGTTTACAGAAGGTTCATAGAACACGAGATGGGTCTGGTTGCACTACCCAGACCACCCCTGATAAGGTACACCTCATCCGAATGGCATTGCAGGACAGACCTACATCCTCCTCGGCTCTGGCGCAACAGTGTGACGCATAGTACACAATTAGGAGTGACAGTCCGTCGCCATTCATTATGGTCTGGGTTACCGGTGCGTCATCCACTTCTCTGCTCGCCTTTGACTAATGTGCATAAACATGCTTGACCGCAATGGTGTGTGGAACGTCACTGGGTACAGGAATGGCAGCAGATAGTGTTTTCGGACTAATCCACGTCCTGTTTGTTTGAAAATGATGACTGCATTTTGGTTCGCTGCAGACGGGGAGAGGCATCATATTGGCTGCATTCGCATAAGACGTACATTGCCAACTCAAGGCCTTATAGTGTGCGGTGCTATTGGTTACAACCATAAATCCCAGTTGGTGTGTGGCCAGGGCACTGTGACCAGTTTGACCTCCGTGAATGACATCCTGCGACCCGTAACCATACCCTTTATGCACGACACCCCAGACACCCTATTTCAACAGGGCAATGCACGACCACATGTTGTTGTACGAACCTGTGCCCTTTTGTTGTCGCAGGATGTTGGACTGTTGCCCTGGCCCACCCAATCACCAGACTTGTTTCCAATCGAAATGTTGAAACGACGGGTGCGACGCTCTGACCTAAAGCCAACCAGCAAAGATGAACTGTGGAACCAGATGAATGCAGCATGAATGGCTATACCCGAGGGCACCATTCGTGCCTTATACATGTCGATGCCATCGCTCACGGAGCAAGTTATCAGTGCCCATGGAGGAGCCGGTGCCTACTAGACAACAGGACACGTGCGGAACCTAGGTGACTGAAATGCTAATCATTTCTGCAGAACGTACTAATGAACATGTCCTGTGAATATGTACTTCCTATCTCTAGTCTTTCAAGGTGTTCTGTTTTTTGTGAACATGTGTACTATTAGGTCTTGTGGTCTAAGTAGATGGCTGTTAGGTATTTTTTGAACGGTATTTGTTTTGAAGTATGGTTCAGTTTTTAATGTAAAAATGGACCATGTCAAGGTTAGTTATCCTAGTTTCCACAGTAGATGAAATGCTTTCAGGAGTAGACATTCTGTTGCTCATTGAAGAATCAAAATTAGTTTAAACCTTATAATCTATCGAAAGTATTCGTTTCCTACCCTGAAGGATCGGAGTGGACTATTCAAAAGTGGGACTGGTACTGGGGATTATTATTATTATTATTATTATTATTATTATTATTATTATTATTATACCATTCTATAGTCGACATGTGGTGTTTTTTGAAGCTGGGTGTTGTGCTGTCTTTTTTTTTTTTACAATCTCTCCCATTGTGCATAGAAGTCTGAGCTCATTTTATTTGGAAAGCAACTTTATAGGTGAAATGGGTTAAGATACACTATATAACTTTCTATATTCTTGGCACTTGACAATTCCTGATGCCTTGTTTGTGTGTATTTGGAAGAATTGAATATGTTAATGTGCATACAGTTCCTTGATTCGTCTTATGTATAGTCTTCAAACATTTTATATTGCATTATTCCTTAAAATTTAAATGATATAAATAAATGAATTTCAACTAATTCATATATGAAGTTTCCACAAAAGAAACTTTTGTAGAAACATATTGAAAGGGTTTTGCTTCACGTTTCTGTGGTTTGTTGTTTAATGGATTTTTCTAGGTTCTAACATACATTTACTAATCTGCTTACCTGTGCATAACCCATGCTCCTAGTACTCGGATGCACTCGACCTCGTCAATATTTCATTCTCTATGAACTTCTTGGTCACATGCACGGTGATAATTTGCAGTGGCATGCTATTCAAACTTTTCAGTAGTGCCTTTCATTTCATGATTCGACTTGCCACTAGAATGCTTACTTTTCATGATCCCAGACTCATGTTGCTTGACAGATTAGGACTCATTTACGTTAGAGATAGACTTCAGGATTTGGTTTATTGATAAGCAGAGTTTTATCAACACCGTACCATTGAAAGACTTAACTATTTTTCTTTTAGAAAGAAATCTCTGTTAAAATTACATTAAACACCATTTTGTGACTTTGCTAAAATAGCATAACTACACAAGGTTAATGCAAGAATGTTTATTGGATAAATGTTTATCAAAGAGTAAGACAAATATTTTATTACAAAGTACCCTAGTAGGAGTAGGCGATATACAAATTTAGACAAAATTCTTCCTATCGAGGAAAGGGGAGGAAGTTGCATGTTTCGAATGTCACGGCAAAAGAAAAATTCTTGTATTATTCATGAAATAACTGTTGCTACTGTTGTTGGTATCTCGTTGCATAAAAGCAAGATAGATTGCTGTTGGACACTTTGCTGGTCTGTGTGGTTCAGAATTTTGAGGCGCTGGCTATCTGACCCCAACTTGGCAGGTACGATCCCGGCTCAGTCCAGTGGTATTTGAAGGTGCTCAGATAAATCAACCTTGTATTGGTAGATTTACTGTCACATAGGACTCCTCCGGGAGTAATTTCCGGCACCTCTCTGTCTCTGAAAACCATAAAGGTAACAATTGACATTATTGGACAAAGTGAGGTAGGATTTTTGAAACAGTGCAATTTGTGAACAGCTATTATTCTGCTGGAGTGAAACTGTTCACTGAATAGGAGCCATTTTTTTCTGATTGAATTAAGCACAAAACTTTTCATTTCCTCTTTCTTGCCAAGATAAAACTTTAGGTACTTCAAAAAATGGATTTGCAAAATCTGATTTATTGTGTGATCATCACTAATAACAGCAAAGTATGCTGCACCTGTTATGAAAAATGAGATATTGAAAATGCTCGCCATAAGGGCTTATTGCAGAAATGGAGACTAATTTGAGGCCTTTGACAATGGGTGGTGTGAATCAAAATGAGTACCTGCTTTTTGCTTAAGTTTTTGGAGCAAGAACTCCAATTATTGTGAATAAAATTGAGGAATGTATGCTCAGAGGGCAATTCCTGTTTCCAAGAGCACCTGCTCACAATCAAAGGACCTGCTCCCATTTCCATGTGAATAAATATGAGCAGATGCTCTGCATAACGAGTAGGTGCTCGAGAATTTGCTCAGCTCTGAAGAAAAAGGGAAGTTCAAATAGGAAAGGAGAGGGAATAAGAACAAGTAACTGATAGTGAAGGTGCTCGTAGTGTACTATACAGTTGCAGCCCTACCGCGTTTTTTAAAATGGAAGCTTTTGTTGCTAATGAGTTTATTATTTAATTGAAGTTAATACTGTTGTATTACATTGAAATAATTAATCCTTGAAATTATTCCTCCCTCTCCTTACACTGATAGGAACATTGTACTGTATATGGCAAGTCATTGATAAATCTAATTTATGGAATAATTATTACACAATAGATTGTTTTGTGAAGTACACTGAACACTCAAAAATCTCATGGTTAATGAACAAAAGGTATGAAGTGAATTGATACAAGTTTTCAACATCATTTTACTCACCTAATGTTGTATGCCATATACAAGGTGGTCGGAAACGTGAAACAAGTATGAGTGTTAGCGTGTTAGTCGTGCTGAAATGAAATTTGAAACAACTTAATTTGATACCTCACAACATTGTCATGTTATCACCTGCTGAAATTAGCTAATCAGATCACTTCGCGGGCGAATTCAAATGGGCTTTACAGGGTGGTGTTACTAAAACCGCACGTGGCTCGGTCGGGCTTGAGAGACATGCCAAGAAATGAGCATCACATCTTAACAGAACGTGGGTTTCAGCCAATGCCACCATAGCATGCTATCGGTAGGGAGGTCCTTCTTGGTGTCGCCCCCTGAAGAAGTTTATTTCTTCTATTGGCACTCTAAGCTGGTCATAAGCAACATGCAGATTTAGCAACACCGCCTCGGGAAGTCCATATGAAGTCTCCTGCGAAGCGATTATCAGTATGACCAACCCTCTAACGCTCAGATACATTGTTTTCGACAAGCCTGTATTGCTGTTATTTAATTTCGCCTTTGTTGCCACTGCCGTCTTAATATGAAAACGATGTTAAAGCGGCTCGTTATCGTCTCGTTCATCTTTCAAGTCCCTGATTTAAAATATCTTTATCTTGGACATGCTTCGTGGCATTGTGCAGAGTGAAACTGCATAAAATGACTGATGGAACCTTTCCTGTACCTAATCGAATTTTGCTTTCCAAAATAGGAAAGTTGTTTTACCTGGCCCAAACATTCTATCACAACTCTTGTGATACAGGCATTATAAGCTCTCTGTTCCGGAGTGGCAGAGTTTTGAAACTGTGTCGTGAGCCATGGAGAGATTCCGTAATATACGTCACCAAGCAGGAGTGCATTTCCATGACGCCTCGTCATAACTGTGCGAACATCAGAGTGTTTCCAAATTCGGTAGTCGTTCACAGAACCATGCCATGATATATCCTACACTGGTGAAGTCTTCCATTGCAGGTGGCCTGTACATTAATGCTAGGGACATCTCTTTTGTTAATGTGTTCATCCCCATGAACATGTGGCTTCTTAATTGTACATAAGTAGAGTCCACAGTTCTGATACCATAAGGGAAGGCAAAAAGTTCTTGCTTGCCACTTAGCCTGTGTTTCCTGCATATCGGCAACATTTATTGGAAATTTTATTGAATGATCCGCTTTCATTTCTATTGAATTCAAAACATGCTAAGATATTCTTGATACAGTGCTCCGACATAATGCAAGATGTTTTCAATTTTCTGTTAGGTCACTGCCCCTTGTTTCTTCGGAGTGCGCAAGGACATACTGCAATAACCATTCGACCTGTTCCTTAATGAACTTAAATAACACTTTATAATCAAGTTGAGACGATTCTTTGCAAAGTTTATTTAATTTCTTTATCTGATTGACCACTATCGTTTGGACTTGCCTGAATTGGTTCAAGGAAACACGAACAAGCAGTAACTGGAATGAGTGCATGCTTTGTCTTTATTCCCCTAAAAGTACCATAACACTAGTTTGCAGTAGTTGAATTATACTTCAAAGCAAAATCACTCTTAATTCTCGTGACATAATAAATAGAAAATTCGGTGTCTTACCTCGCATTGAAGTTGTCTTGCTGCTCAAAGATACCAAAAAGTACGACTACTTATGAAAAATAAATTGTGGAGATAAAACGCGGGAAACTGAATACGCATTTGCAAATCTGGCTACTGATGAACCTGCTAGTAGAGTCTTTCTTACCGTGCTGGAAAGTTGTGATTCACATTTTGTAGCACCCGTCCTATGACATACTCGGCGCATACTCCCCACAGTTTTGTTAATTAGTGTTGTGCACCCAGTACGTGATCTGCACTGGACATGTTAAACGCAGTGATTTTTTTTGCATCGTTCTGATTCTTCCTAGTCGTGAATTGACATGCACACAAGTTTTTAGTGTGTATACTAATTTAGTCATATTTTAAAATTTCTTCAGTTTAATGGGTAGGGTTTAAATTCTCGTTTTGACAGTTCAAGTTGTATTCTCAGATTTCAATTTATGTCCATCTTGAGGAAGCGGCTATCTGGAAACCTTCATTAAATACCTTCATCTTTTGTTTTGGCCGACTATGGACTACGTTAATTTGGATTCAGCTTCATCTGTTTCTGGGCCTTAATCTTCGTCCGGTACTTTATCCTTTTACTCTGCGATCTCTTCCTTTCTTCTGTCCACGGCGCTTGGGTACGGGATCCAACTTTTTCTTGAAACCTCTTCATGGACTTGATTCTAGACTTGTAAGAATCCTTGTTGCTGATTTCCGTTCTTTGTATTCCCATTTCTTCCAGATCCTTCTTCACCTCCTGGTACGAGAGCACTGTAGTTTCCCCGGTCTCAAAAAATCTTGTCTGATTGGTCAGTACTCAAGGATTCATTCTGTAGATATGTCCGAAGAACATGCCTCTCCTCTTCCGGATGGTATCAGATCTTTTACATCTTGAGGTAAAATACTTGCCTTTCTGTCTGTATGATCCATCTTCTGTTCTTTGGGGTCCGAGTATCTTACTCAGAATCTTTCTCTCCACTAGTTCCAACCTCTTGACCAATCCTGTTTTTATCAGGTTCAAACTTTCAGCTGCATATAAACTGTCTGGTAGTGCCTGAGGTTTTCATTGATTAAGATGTTTTTCCTTGTTAAGTGTTCCTAGTTTATATGCCTAGTTCATCTTGTTGATTTTCTATAACAGTGCCTCTCTTTCTGACTCCCCGATATATTTGAATTTCTCCACTTGCTGAATCTTTTCTCATCTGTCATCCGAGTGTTGTTTTGATGTTGGCCACGTATTGTGTCTTTTCGAAGTAGATCTCTAGTCCTGCATTACTTGCTGCTTCCTGGAGTTGGACAGATGTTAATAATTACAGGGAAATATTGCTGCCACCAGACATACAGTATCCTTTCTTGTGAAGTGGGTGTATCAACACTGATGTCTATCCATCTGGCAGCTTCTCCTCTTCCCTTATCTTGCTCAGGATTCTTGTCAGTTCACCAATTGTTCTATCAGCATATTTCCAAAGGTCTGCAATAATCCCATCTTCTCCAGGTGCTCTGTTTCTCTTAAAGGTCGTGATGATGCTCCTGACTTCTTCCACAGTTGGGAGGTTCCATGTCCTTATTTGGTTCTTTGTGATTGAATTCAAATTTCTTGGATAGTGGTTAACAGTTAAGGAGTTTCATAAAATGGTCTGCTATGATCTGACTGTTCTCCGTATCCTTGTGGGCTACATTTCCTTCTTGTGGTTTCTGAAGTTCAGACTTGGTGGAATTTTATCTACAAGGTACGTCTGAATGTTTTATATAAGTCTTTTGTGGGTTTTTTTTTTTTTTAAAGTCCTGTCCAATCTGGATCAGATGTTCTTTCTAATAATTTCTCTTCAGATTCCTTATGATCTTGGCATTTCTCTTCCTTGTTACCTGGAATTTGGGTTTCGGGTGTTTTCTGGGAACACCAATTCACCAATGCCTTTTGGCATTCTTCAATTGCCTCATCACCTTCATATGATCATCACACATGTTTCCTCCTTTTCTCCAGAGGAACAGTAGTTTTTGCATTATCAATCACAGCCTCTTTTTTTTTTAATTGTTCCCATCCCTGAAACTGCCATTTTGTTCAGTTCTCTAGTGAAATCTTTGTTATGTTCTCTGCTTTTCAGTGTCGAACTTGGTTGTTTGAACTGTGTTCTGGCTTTTTCGAGATCTTGGGATGATCTTGACTTAGATCTTGGAGAGAAAATTGGGGTTAGGAGTTTTCTCGGGAGGTGTCTGAAGGCTGTTGATTTCATGAAAATATTGAAGGTCTCACATAATGCTATCAGTCGCTCTGCATTTCGATTCGTCCTTTCGTGGGCTGGATATTCTCCATTGATGTTTTTGAATCTCCTTTCTTTTCCCAAATGTGCATTAAAATCCTCGAGGAGTATGATGACATAGTTGGTACTGTGGATATTTTTTCCACGCATCTTCCTGGAAGTCTTCTACTTTTTCTGGGTCTTTTATTTTTTGTCATTTGTGGGTGCATGTATGTTGACTAGCGTGTAGATGTTATTTGCTCCTTTGAAAGAAAGGGTGGACATTCTGCCATTTCGGAAAGTGAGGTCAGTTATTTTTCCTAGGATTTGTTTATTTACTGTGAAACCCATTACCAAGTGTGGTACCTTTTTTTTTATCACTCTTGCCGACTTTTTTCCTTTCAAAATCCTGGATTCAAAAGTTGACTCATCTGTGAATCTAGTCTCCTGTAATGCTGTTATCTGGGTATTTTGTTTGGACAAGGTATCAATGAGATATGATACTGTATGAGCTTTTGCGCTTACTCTGTGTCGAGAAAATAAGGTCAAATTCTTTCCGTTTCGCAGAGAACTGGTCTCTGCGTCGTCAGAAGAAAATCTCAATTTCCAGGCTTCTTAAACAATGGCTGTTTGAAATTTATAATAGAAGTGGAAATGGTACATTCATTCTTACCAGATGGCTCCCTGGATGTGGAACAGCGCTAGCGTTGGAGGCGGAAGCTGACCAAACTATGAGAATCCATCTAAGATGGTCACATGACGTGTACTTACCAAATGACATTGACAGGTGTACGACATTGACACAAGCCTGAAATGAACCATCTAGTGATGAGGAACGTACAAATTTGGAAAACACTGAGATGAAATAACAATAATGAAAGGACAGGGAAGGGAACTACCTACGTAAATCCTACCTATACAATAGAAGTTTCTTCAATTTGTTTACATTGATTAGTACGCTTCATACCAGAATATTGGACATCATCAGTTAAAACTTGAATGCGTTTTAAGATTAAAAGCAAAAGGCATTATAGAGCACATTTTAAGCTGAAAGTATGTTGAGGCTAAAATGACAAGTTCATGCCAGTTTAAAAATGTCTTCTGAAGGTCTTATGATACGGCATTTACGTGGGTTCTTGAAGTGAACCAGATTTGTCATTAAAATGCAGCCTTTGGTATTTGTAGATGTAAATATTAAGTCTTGGGCTTATGTTATGTGTGACGTTTTTTGTAAACTGTTAACGAAGCTAGAGTAGTAAATGTTACGATCTAGAAAAGAATATATATCCTCGCTGACTTTAAGTCGAATCGTCTAAGTTTTATCAAACTCGAGCACTCATCCCACTCACGTGCCTTGTGCGTAACCCGCAGAGTGGTTGAAATAGAGAGGTAGTATTTGTCATTAGGTGGATCATACGCCAGGCACTTGGATAGATTACTGTGCATTATTTACTGTGGATATCAAACAAATGGCGTAAGTACGATCGCAAACCTATATTTATATTTACACTTCCCTATTATACATTTTTAACTCACAATGTCTACATTGCAAAACTGTTGACTGCTGAAGCATTATTTCTTCTGTTGAAGTGCGCCATTTATGTGATAGATCTTGTGATGTTGAGAAGGACCTGCATTGTCGGCCATCTGAACGAAATATATGAAAAAATGATAACGTAAGGACCATGACGCTGTCAGAAATGATTAGTACAAGTTCTTTCACGTTACTCACAAAATATGAATGAATGAAAACCTACAACCTGTTTTCCAGTCATTGACAGAGTCAGGGATGTAATGAAATGAATCATATATAGGCTATTAGCACGATGGGGTCACCACTCCCAAAGTAATTTATTGATGACTGATAGATGAAATGAGAATGGAGTGTGTTGCTGGAATGAAAGATGAAAGGGAAAACCGGAGTACCCGGAGAAAAACCTGTCCCGCCTGCGCTTTGTCCAGCACAAATCTCACACGGAGCGACCGGCATTTGAATCACGGTATCCAGCGGTGAGAGGCCGACGCAGTAGTGGATTTATTTCAAAAGTGGGATCACTCATAATTGTCTTCAAGTAATAATAAATAGGAAATTTAGTGTCCTACCTTGCACTGCAGTTGTCTTGCTGCTCAAAGATACCAAAAATGAATGACGACGTATGATGAAAACTGTTCAGAGGAGATACGCAGGAAACAGAATACACATGCGAACATCTGCTAGTAGATTGGAATTGAAAGATGTGCGAGATGAGAAGGAAAGTCTTTTTTTTTATCGTGCGGGAAACCTCTAATTCACATTTCCTAGCACCCACCGCATGACTCGTGTCCTCCGCGTACCCTTATAAACTAACGTCGATCTGCACTGAACTTGTTAAGAGCCTGCTGTAACTGGTAACTTTTACTAGTACGCCAAGACTTAATGTTTACATCTTCAAATACCAAAGGCTGCATTTTAATGTCGACAACAAATCCGGTTCACTTCAAGAACTTGCATCATATGACCTTCAGAAGATATTTTCAACTGACGTGAACTTGTCATTTTAGCCTCAACAGAGTTTGTTTAAAGTTTTGCTATACGATACCTTTTGTTTTTAGTTATAAATCTTATTCAAGTTTTAGCTGATATCCAATATTCTAATACAAAACTTACTAATCAATGTAAATAAACTGAAGAATCTTGTACAGGTGGGAACTTAGTGACACCCTCATAAGCTGAAGGATGATTGTTCAAAATTTGTACATACATGAATACACAAGGCTCTCATTTTTCTTAATTGTTAGTACCTAATTTAAAAGCTGCCATTACTGCTTATTTCTAATTTTAACTGTTCATGACATCAAGTGAGTATGGGAAACCAGTATAGTCATATCTTGAAATTTTCTACAGGTTTTGTGGGTATGGTTTAAAATCTACTCTACCCTCAGAAACTGTAGAAAACTTCAAGATATCACTGTTGGTGCCATTTCTAAATATGCCTCTATGGAATCTGTTACGTCTAATAGATTGGGAAATTTGATGCATTGCTCTTGTACTCTTGATTTTAATTTATTTTCTTTTTTACTTTCTAAACTGTTCTGTTTCTAAATTATATAATAGCGCATTGGTGTTGAGACTTGCAAAAATCAGGCGAGTTGTCTGTGTGGTTTGGGTCATGCAGCCTGAGCTTTCATTCGGAAGGTAGTGGATTTGAACCCCGCTCTACACTCCTAAAGGCTGTATCTTAATGGGCCGTGGCTGCTTTCTTCACAGTCCTAGCCCTGTCCTATGCAGTTGTCAACTCAAGACCTGTCTGTGTCAGTGCCTCATAAAGCAAATAGCATCGAGGAAAAGGAAAATCTGGAGCAAATTAGTAGTTACAATTATTTTTAAATATCCCTCAGAGGAATCTGTAAAGTGCAGCAGGTTGTTAGGGAATTGGAAGTGCCATGAATTGCTGTGTTGAGTAATAATTATTTGAATTTTGAATTTGTCTATATTTTTATCTCTTGCAAAAGTAATAATAACTTTCGATAAAACATATGTTTTCTACTTCAGTATTGTGCAGATCAGAATAATATTGTGCTTCTGATATGTGCATATGTAGCCAGGAGTGAGCATAAGGGTTAATGTTGAATTTTTATATTCCTTAGATTTCCTATTGAAATATTAATCATTGAAGTTTGTTATTTTGTACTGACATATTTTTATCGGTGAAGTTGTTTTCCTGTCTCAATTTTTGCTGTTGCCCTTTCCTCTTTAGATTTAATGATATTGAATGATGCATGTTTCTTGTATTCTGAATGTTAATGCATTCATGTGTTTTGCTATTAATGTTTGTTTGTGTACCTTGCGCAGGTATATCGAGATATTTCGCAGTAGTTTGTCTGAAGTTCGGGCTGCTATAGGCCCTAAGATGCGCCCACTGGGTCCAGGTGGTTTTAATCAGCGTCCTGCTCCATATGACAGAGGTGATAGATTCGGAGGTATGAACCGGTACAACAACATGGGCAGAGGGTCTCGGAGTTTTAAAGGTATGTAAACTGATGTTCAATTGCTTTACTATTCCACATTTTGTCAGCTTAAAGCAGCTTCTGCATCTTAATTACATATTTTATCATTGATGTGTATTGTACCAGGCGAGTTAGGGGCGCGCAGCTGTGAGCTCACATCCGGGAGATAGTGGGTTTGAGCCCCACTCTTGGCAGCCCTGACGATGGTTTTCTGTGGTTTCCCATTTCACACCAGGCAAATGCTGGGGCTGTACCTTAATTAAGGCCACAGCCGCTTCCTTCCCTTTCGTAGGCCTTTCCTGTCCCATTGTCGTCATAAGACCTATCTGTGTCGGTGCGACGTGAAGCAAATAGAAAAAATGAGACGTGCATTGTTTGGTTAAGTGTTGCTAATTATATCATTCAGTATCTTCCATATCTCAGCCACTCAACCTGTTAAATGAGAATTTCACATGAATGATAAAGTTGCGGAAACTGCTGCTGTCGTGAGAGAATTTCAGTTACTACTGAAAACTTATCCTAAAGGAAGTCTAAATTGATGTACACTGCTATCTGTAGTCTTTTGACTAGACAAGCTAGAGAATCTAAATCAGGCACCTAGTATCAAAAGTTACTATATCTACTTTTTTTCTTGACAAAATGGAGTTATACATTGCTGCTAACAGTTCTTATCTCTAGGAATTCAATGCAATGATTTTGGATCAAAACCAGACATAGCCCATTAAAATAAGCAGTTAAATATGAGGTTGGTTTTCATTATCCTCCAAATCTAAAACTAGTAGCGACATGTAGTGTCAGTTCCAAAATCCCTGTCGGCCAATCACCGCTTCTTGTGACTTCCCAGCACGCGCGGCATGTAGACTACTGCTCCACATGTCACAATGTTGAAGCTTTTTCTTCTCTTTGATTGAGGTGTTGCAATGCAAACTGAATCAAAAGAATTCCTCCCCTCGTCATAGGAAAGCTCGATCGGTCACGATGTTTTAAGGGCGTCGGGTACTTTCCATGCAAGTACAAGGCACCTGAAAATGCAAACGGTACAGTAATCCAAAAAATAAAGCACTAGCACAGGGGAGCCATCATAATTTGTCCTCGTGCTTGAATCATGTTTCTTTTTTCTTTTGTTGCGTGAGGTTATGTTTGCTACTGAGTTATCCAAGTGCATTATTTGAATACTGCAAGTGCAAATTGTTGGATAAATTTTGGAAATGTATTTTTCCACGGTATTTGAAAGGTTTAAACCGTGAACCAGTGATAGTTTCATGCAATGACGGGTCTTGAATATTTTGTGACGTGGCAAGCGTCGGCATTTCTGAATCATGAGTTGGCAGTTAATTCGAAATCACACAATTCGAAGTCAGATTTTTGCGTTCCAAAGAACTCGAAGCAATGAGGTCCGACTGTATCGCAATACTTACGTCAGTGTTCACCGGTGTGTCTTTTTCAAGTGTTTACATTTCACGAAAAGAATTATCCACCACCGGTCGTGTTAATATCTGAGCAAAAAGAGACCGTGTGTGAAAAGTGTGACGAATTCATAAGTAGTTTAGGTTAGGATTCTAGTGATGCAGGTGACAACAAATCTTCCGATCTACAGGGAATCGGGCCAGTTGCAGGTACAGATTAATGAAATACCTAGGCCTACTTGCTAATTTTCATGGCAAACATATTTCGTAGCAGTGATAATGTATTTTTATCGTCTCATATGTTCAGGCAAAGCAGCTATATCCGTAAATTTACACGTTCATATTTGCGTAAAGACGGCATGGACCTCGCAGAGTGATATGTTTGTTTATGCCTATGTTACTCTTTCGATGAAAGGAATTTTAAATAATTTCAATTTTTAAAACGATCCTTCCTAAAATTAGGGTGCGAGGATTATTCGGCAGCAGGAATTATTCGCATCGATGAGGTTATCCATGTTGGACTTGTGGGATTTCAGTTAGGACCTCAGCATTTCCACCAATTTTGTGGGATTTCAATTAGAATATCATCCTCGGCATTTCCACCAATTTTTGGCTCGTATTTAAATCCATCTTAGGGCTATTAGTCTTATGCAACTGGACTATAAAGCATAATACGGCTCGAGACTCGAGCGGCACAGTGTTTTTACATGTGATTCAAATGTTTTAACTCAGTCAACTAGTGAAACAGATAGCTGGATGGTGTTTGTTGCAAAAAACTACTGAAATCATATGCCGAAAACCGTATATAAGGATTGTGGAACATGCTGTTCAACCAGGTGACTCTGTAGGTAGACTCATATTTTGTGAGTGGAGTCTGGAAAACTTGCACAGTGAATGAGTAGAAACACATTTAATATTCTCCGTGGACCAGGCCTGGTACTGTCCCCATATTTGTACGTGCGTAAAACAATTGTTACTGGAGTGCTATAAAAGCTGATTTCATGCATGGATTGCCCCTTCACGATGTAAAATTCGATTTATGGGGTGCCGTTAGTGATGCAAAAATCGTAGGACGTTCTTTAGGAATGCATTTGGTTCTGTTATTAATATAATACCATAGTAGAAATAGTGTTATCACTCTCTCCAGTATCTGTGGTAATGGGTGGGCGTCATTTATCGCTGCAAGCGATTCTCGGGATTCCTAAACACATACATGTATCCGTGACATGTAGGTGTGAACCATGTTTATATCCATGTTGCATACCTGCCAACCCTTCCAATTTACCCGGAAACTTTCCGGTTTTTAACTCATTTTCCGATTTATTTTTACTTCCGAATTTTGACTAATATAACCTCTAGTACGGCCAATACTCTTCCCCTAGAATAAAGGATAAATTCTTATGTGCTTGTGTAATTTACGAAACCTAATTTCCAAACGTATTTGATGCCTTATTTCGTGAGTATTTCGTCCGTCGCCTTAGTGTATTGTGTTTCCCGCTCACCACATCAGGGTGTGCGCTTTATACAGCTGAGGATTCGGGGTGGCAATCGTCCTGCAAGCAAGAGGCTAGCGCGCGCTAACGACTCGGTTAATCGGGACGAAAGAATGAGTTTGTTATTGTGTTGTTCGCGCGCTGCTAACATCGTTTCTGTGCGTAGTTTCATCGGAGTTGTAGGCCACGTGTTTTTCCTTGCATTTCTATGACAGTTTCTGGTATTTTCTTTTCTCGTTATGGCCAAAAAATATGACAAACGTTATCTCCAAGTGTTAAGCGATGCCTATAAATTTCTGTACATTTTACCGGCTTTTAAAGGAAACTACCGTATTTTCTCGCGTACCGTAATCGACGCCCTTGCATAATTTACACATCCCAATATTTTTGGGTCCAAAGTGGAATTTGACGCACCCACAACTTCAAAGATCCATCACTCAGCTCCGGATACGTTTCGAAATAAGGATGCCAACTACTCAGGTAGCAGGCTTCCTATTGCGAAAGCGGGCATTCCAAAAACAGGGCAATGTGCTGTATTAGCCGGCAGGAAATCTCACTGCACTAGTTTTACGAGTGTTTCGCGTACGGGACATTGTGATCTCAAAATTGTTTGTCAGTCCACAGTACTCGATTAATACTGCATCATACGAACTTGCAGTGATCAGTTACGCCGAAACATACGGGAATAGAGCACCGGGCAACAAGTTTTCAGTGTCCAAATGAAACATGCGCTACCGCGGTAACAGAAGTGCACTTCAAGCGGCCAACAAGTCTCACAAAGCATTTTGCGGACCAAAAAGCGGCATGTTTCCACAAGTAGAGGATTATCTGCTTAACTATATGATTTTGTTACGCAATGTTGGATAAGCCATTTCTCACAAAATGCTGCTTTTTAAAGAATGAGAAATAGCCGCGGCACGTGGAATCATTGTCTCGTATTTGAAGGTTAGCCGAGGCTGAATTAATTTTATGAAGAGAAATGGACTTTCTCTTCGACGAACAACAACATTATGCCAAAAAGTGATGAATGATTTCAACCATTTTCAGCGCTTTGTGATTGAGAAGCGTAAAGTGAAGGAATATTTTATCTCCCTTATAGGAATCGCAGGCCAGGCGCCAATCAGTTTCCATATACCATAAAGTCGAACAATCGATAAGAAAGGAACATACAGCGTTATCGCACGCGCTATCGGAAGCAAAATAATCAACGATATTCTGCAATGCTTGCTGTAACAGCTGATGGCAGAAAGCTTGCACCTTACATTGTTCTAAAACGAAAAACGATGCCTAAAGCAAAATTTCCGCTAGTGATCCACGTTTGTATTCAAGAAAAAGGGTGGATGGACACGTCACTCGTACAAGATTAGATACGAACGGTTTGGAGTAATGTAGCAGGGTCCGTCCTTCGATGTCCGGCCTTTCTCGTGTTGGACAGATTTTTTTGCCGGAATGTCGTTCAGGTCGTATTGTCAGCTCGTAATGGGAAGAATATTTTCCAGTGTCGGTACCGTACTTCAAACCCACGTGTCTAACTTATCTGATGTACCCTATTTGACTTTTCAGAAAAAACCTCACGCTGGAATGACGATAACTGCAAATGCGTTGAACCAATTGTGTTTGGATTATATTTTATGTATCTTTCAAAAGTAAATGAATTGTAAATAATTTGTAAATATCCGAATTCCTTGAATCGCATCCGAAGTTTTTGCCTGTATTTTTCGTCAAAAAAGTGCGTTACTTACGCGAGAAAATACGGTATTATGCATTTTGTTGCCTGTGTCGGTGTGACAAATATTATTCGTATGTAAATGTCATAAATGAGAGTGATTAGGTACATTTTCTTGTAACTATTTTTATGTTTTCTTAGTTTAAGATTTTAAGTTTAATGGCCAATTCGCATTGTAACTGTAGATAAGTATGCCTTTTATCCTGACCTTTTTTTTTCACATAGACCGTGGTGGAATATATCTGATGAAATCCAAGAATTAAAAAATCTTCCTCTTTTTGGTTTCTAAAAGTTGGCAGGTATGACGTTGAAAGATTAATACGCTGTCGAGATTGTTCCTCATGCATGATATCAAGGCGTAGGCATGTCATAGGTGCTTGTTAAATAATAATTATGCTGCTCTGCTCAGTTCTGGATTGTAGATCGTGATGCACTACCAGTGTTACAAGTATATTTCAGCCCATCAATACAAATGGACTTTATTACTTGAATGATCTGTTCCGTCAATCGCCGTTGATCTGTGTTTATTGCTGTTGCCTAAGTAACAGATTTGGTTTTAGTTGTTTACGTAGTGTTTTCCTATATCATTTCTGCTGTAACCCTTCGGATCCCGACCCACAATAGGTCATCATATGTATAGAATGCCAAGCATGTTTCAATGAATTTTGCATCTCTGTATTAAAGAATTAATAAACGTCTTGGTTTAAAAGATATGGAGGTAAAGCTTGGTATGTGAGCTTGATATACACTAAGAATGTAAACATGTGGCTTGCAATTCAAAACTGATTCACACGTATGGAGCATGAGTTCATACTATTGTGGAAGACTTATCAGAGGCCAATCATCTCTATCGCGTTCTTCCTGTGAGAGAATAGAGTTGTGTAATATTTTACCTTGTAGCCTCGTATAGCAACAGTCATGTTTTGAGACAAGAAGTGTTTTAATATACCAGGGGTGGCCACTAACCTTAATTCTGGGAGCATGTTTAGAAAATGGTTGATGAAATGACATTTTTTCATTTTATAACAAATGAAGGAGCGTTTTTCTACACTACACAGAAAATTATTGTTCAAATACACATCAAGGAATGAGATTTTATTTTTGAGAAGTGCTTTTTCGAGTGTTCATTTTTGCTGTTATTTTTTCGAAATTTGGCTGATAACTGGTAAGCGCAGTTCACACAAGTTCACTTAAATGTTCATGAGATAGTTCAGATCGATATTTAGATTTATTGAATTTAAGCGTTGAGTACAGTGATTCACACACATAAGTAGTACCTAAGATTGAGGCAAGTCTCTTGGCACACACTGTTGTTAGGGAGTATTTTTCTTCTGGAATATTCTTCCGAAATTCTATGGTAGAAACGTTACTTCATTTAAGTCCTTTTAGTCCCTCGTCCTCTTGCAGTTCTAGTAGCTCCAGCTCTACAGCTGCTGTATCCTTTTTTATTAGTGTTGAAACAGGACAGCCCCATCGTCCACAACATCAACAGCAGAAGGATTTTCCAGGAATGAAAATAAGGTTTAAGTGATCTTAAATCTGCCATTGATATCTTCAGCAAGGCCATACATTTTGCTCATGTAATCTTAAGTTTCCACCTGAATTTCAGGAAGGCTTTCAGTAATTTTCTTCAAACATTTGAAGTGAGAAAATGTTCTGGTCTGAAGGTCTTTCCCAAAAAGCTTTAACTTGCTATGAAAGCTAAATACAGTTCGGGCCAAATCAGAAGTAAGTTTTTCTCTTCCTTGTAAAGACATTAGTGTTTTTAAACGATGGACCACATCTGTAACAAAACACCATCCAGGGCTTCTTTAATGTTACAACCACAAGGAGTATTTTTCAAAGTAACCAGGTCTAAAAGTTCTTCCACCTACCAGTCCTTTGACACATACCTCACAAATATGGCTAGATGTGGTTTATCTTTGATATTAGTAGACTCGTCCAGAGCCAGACTTACTGCTGAACACTCGCATAGGTTTTTTTGTAAATTATTTTAAATTTCCGTGCTAATAACAAACTTGCCTCTTTGTGTGTCTAGCAGCGGGCATTTTGTTGATCAGTTTCTGCAGTTTCTTACTTTCGGGTTCTAAAACAGAAATAACTTGTTCCATGTTCTTCTTAATAAACTCCCCCTCTGTGTAATTTTTTTTTTTTTTTTTTTTTTGCTTATGCAAGATAAGGCCAGCATCGGTTCTCAAATCTGCTTCCTTCTTAAAAATTGACATAACCCTACTCTGACCATGAAGTTTTTCCTTTAGTGATTTCAGTTTGGTTTTCCTTAACCGACAGCCAACAGGGAAATCTTTGTTGAAACCGCTGTGGTTAGTGTCACGATGGCGTTTTAGATTACTGGCCTTGAACTGTGACAGTTATTTGACA
Source organism: Anabrus simplex (assembly GCF_040414725.1). NCBI lineage: Eukaryota > Metazoa > Arthropoda > Insecta > Orthoptera > Tettigoniidae > Anabrus > Anabrus simplex. The sequence goes on along the minus strand of NC_090265.1, from coordinate 963,551,959 downwards.
CAAAAGACTGCTTACAGTTTCTTTCTACAAAAACGGATTCTTCCTTCCAGTCGGTATTACAAGCTCGGATCTCTTCTTCATATTTGCGCTTCTTAGACAGTATCGCAACCAGGCTACAACTGTACTGGAACAGCACACAACTGCACACAGGAATGTCCAGTGAATTTCCGCCCGTTTTTCCCGCGTTTCAGTGTCGTTAAGCGGCATCCCGTTGTTATGGAGATTAATGACATTTTGGATTGGTTGCCGGCATCGCTTGTTGTGATACACAGCTTTTGATTCATCAAAAGGCGACAGTGATAGGCTTCATTAATCGTCCTTTTTTCGTAAAGAAAATCCACCAGCAAAACACCCACCGAGTCCAAGAAAACGGTTGCAAGCACATTTCCAGCATTTGGACATTTTGGCCTTGACCGAATCTGCTTTGTCTCTGCCGCCACTCCATGCTTGCTTGCTTTGACTCTGGGGTGTAATGGCGCTCCCGAGTTTCATCGCATACCGGGCGAGTTGGCCGTGCTTGCATCCGGGATATAGTGGTTTCGAACCCCACTGTTGCAGCCCTGAAGATGGTTTTCCGTGGTTTCCCATTTTCACACCAATCGAATGCTGGGGCTGTACCTTCAATAATGCCACGGCCGCTTCCTTCTCAGTCCTAGCCCTTCCCTGTCCCATTGTCGCCATAAGACCTATCTGTTTCGGTGCGACGTAAAGCAAGTAGCTAATAAAGTTAGCAAAGAATAAAAGCAAAGTATATTTTATTTAGCCCACAATTTGAAGAATTATTACCGTATTTATGCAAATAATACCCACTTTTTTTTTTAAATTGGGGTGCATGTTTTATTTGAGTCATTGTCGGCATTTTTTCAAAATCAGCCTTCCTAAATTTAGGGTGGCGGGGATTATTTGCGTAAATACGGTATATCCTAATTCACCGTATCAATGAATAAAGAAACATCAGTGAAATATTATGAAAATTATACATACATACGTTATCATTATAGGCTGTTATGCCTTTCGGCGTTCAGTCTGCAGGCCTCTGTGAATTTACTAAACGTTTCAATGTGGGATAAGCAGTGAAAATATTTTCAGAGGTAAATTGGAAATTAAGTTAGAAATTTTAAAAATTGGTTATGAAAAAAGGTTTCTGTATATATCAAAAAGCTAATTATCAACATTGGTTTTTTCGCCTACGAGTTTTCATCCAGTTACAGGGTAGGAATGATTTTGACTCTTCAGCAAGATAAATACCATATTTACGCGAATAATCCCCGCACCCTAACTTTAGAAGGCTTATTTTGAAGGGAAAAAAGGCCAACATTGTCTCAAATAAAACCCGCACTCCAATTTCGTGCCTTAATTTTTCTTAAAAAAATATGCGGGTATTATTCGCGTAAATATGGTATACCCTACAGTTATAAGATGTCTGCATGTAGAAAATGCAGTTTCTCTGTCGATATTTGTCACTGGAAACCATAGACGCTGCAGAAGCTGGAAGATAAAACTTTTGTGATCTTCAGGCATGCCCGCCAGAATACTGTTAGTCACTTTTTTATCCTGGACATTCTTTTGCAATTTTTTTAAAATACTTGATATCCTTTTTAAAAGGACGATAATTGCACTTTCTTTAACGATGCTTATATGTAGGCTTTGTCCATGACAATTGGAACTGCTAACAGTATTAAATATTTCAATAATGAATTTCCCTTTCCATTTTAAGGGAAGTAATAGTTTACCTGTATTATCCTTATGAAGGATTTCTCTTTGAAATTATGTTGATGGGGCGTTTTCATAAAGTCACCTATATATATTTATGATTTAAGTTTTTGGAATGGATTTTTAGTTTCTTTGCTTAGAAAATTATGTTTTTAACACATTCATTTATATCATTAATACCAATGACTCCTAACCACACGTCATAAAATGTTTTTTATTTAGAAAGGTTGTGGAAATGGATATACTGCCTTGATATGAATGTAGCCGTTTTTGGGGAGGAGTAGCTTTACTCTTAGCACGTAGATTTCCTTGCATTGAAGTCAACATATTTTGGGCACATCACATTTCGCTTCCAACTGTATCTTGAAATGTACTTCTAACCCTGTCTTCTGCATATTATTTTCAAGCAGTGCTCTAATTATGTTATTTCGTTTCATGCATTTCAGGTTTTGGTGATTTTGATGATGGCCCTAGCCCCTGGGGCTTTAATTCCTCATGGAGCAGTGGTGGTGGTGGCCCAGGTCTGCGAGGTAACTTGGGAGGCCGTGGAGGAAGTGGTATGAACATGAACCTCAACATGAACTCTGGTGGTTTTGGAGGCTTAGGTGGTCTAGGAAGAGGAGGAAGGTCCGGTGGGGGTGGTGGAAATTGGAACACCAATGGAGGAGGAATGGGTGGCGGAGGAGGTCATTGCATACACATGAGAGGTCTTCCTTTCCGAGCCACCCAGGCAGATATTGCTGATGTATGTTTCACTTCATAAGCTAAGTCGTTACATTTTCTCATTCTTGTGAAATAGAATTAATGTTTGTTCTCTGATAGTTTTTTAGGCCCTTTACACCCATGAACATACGTCTCCTGTATGACAACAGTGGCAGAGCTTCGGGTGAAGCTGATGTTGAATTTGCTACTCATGAAGAGGCAGTGAAGGCCATGTCCAAGGTATTATTGTGATAATATATAGAAAAAAGTTTTTGTCTCTTTTGTTCAAAATTTATTCAGATTTTGTTGCTTTTCTTCTCCTGCTCCCTTTATTCCTAATTATCATAATCATCTGGCTTGAGAAGTACAAATACAAAATAAATGTATGCAGCAAGTACAATAAATATGTAGCTAAAGATTTGACACTATGAAAAGATTCAGAAACATCTTCAAATGTTCTTAAGTTATCCGTTCTCGACATTGGATGTCTTCCACTCCAACTGAAGCCCTCATTTTTTCTAACAGGATTCTTGATAATGTGTGATCTGTTAGGCAAATTTTTTTTTCCAACTCCTTATTCCCTTCTCCTTTAGAATATTTCTCGTGTGCCCTTGCGAATTTACATAATTTCAATGTTATCGCTGGTGTGTGTCTTTCTCTCATCAGCCGTCTGGCTGGTTGGCAGCAGCTCTCCCTGCTTTCCTTTTAATTTTGTATTAGGAGTCACATCTCATGTCATCTTAATATTGGTGTCAAACTCTAATCTTCGTTGTTCTCTGTAATTTTTTCTCTTCGTTTTCTTCAATAACCCGTAAAGTCTAAGTATATTGCCTATTAGATGATGACGCAGTCTTTTTATTTGCACTACTTCATTCGTGACTGACGCTCCCTGGAGCTGTAGGACAACACGCTAGGGCAACGAAAGAGAGGATCGTACAACTTAAAATAAACATTAAAATATTTGCTATGTCTCTTTACTGATGCAGTAGCTCACTTGCATAGCAGCTTGCTTCTCAGGAAGCTAATGGTACAATTCTTGGTTAATAAATTGAGATTTCCGAAAAGTCTACTACGTCTGATTCCGGCCATACGTAAAAAATCCACGTTCCGCAGATTACATAGAACACGATACCTAGGTCTCCCACTGCCGCCACTCCACTTTTAAAGAGGGTAGGATGGAAAATAAATGTCATTGTGTTAATATGTAAGATTCTTTACCAATGATACGAAAATAAATTTTATTTAGATTACTCGAGAATAGTGTAATTTCTAAAGAAGTAGACAACATGACATATAAAGTCATTTCATAGCTGGAAAACGTCATCTTCTAAGGAGCCTCTAGACGTGTTTGCAGCAGAAGCTTCTGAAATACTGGTACTTGGAGCTTGCTGGTTGATTATACCACTGCTTTAGTCATCCTTCTGAGCGCATTCTCTGATGGTTTGAAGTCTTTACAGATATCACTGACTCACACTGGCTGTCCAGCAAGCATCCATTCACTATAGAAGTAATTTGCCTATTCCAGTTTTTGAATTTGTTGAGAATAATATTGCAGAATATTCTTTCACAATCACCTTTCGAGTGAGGATGTGACAAAACTAGTAAAAATTCTGGAAGTGCGGGAAACTCGCATTCTATAATCTATCAGCTTCATGGTCCGTATTGATAGTTTGAGCACACAAGTATGAAGCATGAGTGTTTTCCACCTAATCAATACTTCATTTTACATAGTGTCTAAAATTTTTTACATTAAAAGACAGTACAGGTTTCGACTGGTTAAATAGGTCATCGTCAGCTGTGATGAAACTGCTTATTCAATAGCAACTGTACAGAATAAGACATTGCTGAGATTAAACATGAATGCCGCTATTCTAATAAAATACTTAATGTTTATATACATATAGTACAGTTTTTGAAGTCAAAAGGCTTTTGACTTCCTAAGAGTCCCATGAATGCCACATATTCCAACAATTATATTTCCTATAAAGTTAATAATAGGATACAATTCTTAGAGTCTAAAGTGTCGGTGATATTGTGGTGACAAGTTCAAATATCTTATGTTGTAATGCCAACATTATGTCCAACGGCTGTATAAGGTAGATTCAGAAGTTCATTGTTGGGCCGCAAACATGCGGGGAACGTTGTATTCAGTAGAATATGAGGCTCTGTATTTGTTTACAGGCTGATAAACATGCTAGTTTTTACTAGACTTCTTGTTGAGGCATAAGTTGCTGTGTCTGACGTATTGTAATCAATGAAAGTAAGTGCGAGTGCTCCCCTCTTCATACTTGCATTCCACTCGGGTAAAGTCAAAAAATCTGAGGAAGTAGAAAAGGATGGTAGGAATTAGATTAAGTGATAGAGACTTCATGCTAAATGGGTTGTGTACTAAAGTGTGTGTGTGTTCCTTACGTGCGAGCTGGATATGTCCTCAAGCATGGTCGGGAGCGTGCCGCACACTGTTGCGTGAACGTCGAGTTACTGTTGCAGCAGTAAGATAGAGAGGGGGTTGGGTGTGTGTGGGTTTGTGTTTGCCGATTCTTTTTACATATGTGTCTTTGAGAATGGCTGTGTTGAAGAGAATATTTTATCTGTGATTTCGTTTAAGTTGAAGTTAGGATTAGTGTATTGGTCCATATTGATGTAGAAATCCTCCATTATATTGAGCAATCAGCAAACACATACCCACACACAGCCCACTCCACCCCAGCCCCTCCATTAGCTGCTTCCCTCTCCCCACTAAATTATTGCTGAACACATACCCACACACAGCCCCCTCCACCCCAGCCTCTCCATTAGCTGCTTCCCTCTCCCCCAGGAAAAATTATGCTGGCTCCCCCATCCATCTTTTGGATTACTGTACTGTTTGCATTTTTAGATGCCGTATACTGGCATGGAAAGTGCCCGACGCCCTTAAAAACATCATGGCTTTTCGAACTTTCCCCCCAGGAATAAAGTCTCTCGCTTCCGTGTGTGAGCAAATTTATTTTCTTAAGAAAGCTCTTCCTTGCTTGTGCTAATCTGCATTTTATGTCCTTACTTCTGCCATCGTTAGTTATTTTACTACCCAAGTAACAATATTCAGCTACTAATGATTTTCTGCAGTCTCAGATAAAATAATAATATCACCGGCAAATCTCAAGGTTTTGATTTCTTCTCCTTGGATTGTGATTCCCTTTCCAAATTCCTCCTTGATTTCCTTTACTGCCTGTTCTGTGTAAACTTTGATGAGGAGGGGGGACAAACTGCAGCCTTGCCTCGCTCCTTTCTGTATTGCTGCTGCTTCTTCTTCAAAGCCCTCGATTCTTATCACTGCAGACTGATTGTTATACAGCTTGTAGATAATTCTTCGTTCTCGGTATCTGATCCCAATCACCTTCAGGATCTTAAATAGCTTGTTCTAATCAACATTATCGAATGCCTTTTCTAGATCTACGAATGCCATGTATGTGGGCTTGTCCTTCTTGATTCGATCCTCTAAGATCAGACGTAAAGTCAGGTTTGCTTCCATTGTTCCTACATTTCTAATGAAGCCAAATTGATCTCCCAACTCAGCTTCAAATTTTTTTTCCATTCTTCTGTAAATAATGTGTGTTAAAATTTTGCAGGCATGAGGTACTAAACTAATGGTGTGATAGTTTTCACACCTGTCAGCACCGGCTTTCTTGGGAATATGTATAACAACATTCTGCCGAAAATCGGATGGGACTTCTCTTGTCTCATACATCTTGCACACTAAATGGAATAGCCTTGCCATGCTGGTTTCTCCTAAGGCAGTCAGTAAATCAGAGGGAATGTCATCAATTCCAGGTGCCTTGTTCCTATTTAGGTCGCTCACAGCTCTGTCAAACTCTGACCTTAAAATTGGGTCTCCCATTTCATCAGCATCAACAGCCCCTTCTTGTTCCAGAACCAAATTATCTACATCTTTACCTTGATACAGCTGTTTGGATATGTTCCTGCCATCTTTCTGCTTTGTCTTTCCCTAGAAGTGGCTTTCCATCTAAGCTCTTAATATTCATACACCTAGATTTCCTTTCTCCAAAGATTTTCTTGATTTTCCTGTATGCAGTATCAACCTTTCCTAGGCCCATAAAACCTTCGACATCCTTGCACTTCTCCTTAAGCCAGTCTTCCTTAGCTACTTTGCACATTCTCTCCACTTGATTCTTTAATCGCCTGTATTCTTTTCTGCCCTCTTCACTTGTAGCATTCTTGTATTTTCATCGTTCATCAATCAGGTCTAGTATCTCCTGAGTTATCCATTGATTCTTACTTGATCTTTTCTTCCTTCCTAACATTTCTTCAGCAGCCCTGCACTATTGTGTTGGGCGTTGGTTTGGTGTCTATCTTGACGACAATAATTCTTTCACTATGCTGGTCATAGTAGCTTACCCGCTGTACTATTTTCTTATTATTAAACCAACTCCTGCATTACCCGTGTTTGATGTTGTGTTGATAATTCGGTAGTCGCCTGGCCAAAAATCCTGTTCTTTTGCCAACGTACTTCACTTATACCAACTACACCTAACTTCAGTCTATCCATCTCCCTTTTCAGATTCTCTAATCTATCACAATGATTCAAACTAACATTCCACGCTCCGACTCGCAGAATGTCGGTATCCATCTTCCTAATGATCGCCCCCTCTCGTGTAGTCCCCACCCGGAGATCCGAATGGGGGACTAGTTTATCTCCGGAATAGTTTACCCGGGAGGAAGCCGTCGTCAGTACATCATTCATACAGAGAGCTGCCTGTCCGCGGGAGTTAGTTACGGCTGTAGTTTCCCGTTGCTTTCAGCCGTGTAGCAGTATCAACACAGTTAAGCCAAGTTGAGTATTATTACAAGGCGATATCAGTCAAGTCATCTAGACTGCCGCTCTTGCAACTTCCGAAAGGCTGCTACCCCCCTTTCAATGAACCATTCCTTAGTCTGGTCTCTCAACAGATACCTATCCGATATGGTTGCACCTGCGGCTCGGCTATATGCTTTATTTGTACATGCAAGCCTCCCCACCGCGGCAAGGTCACATGGTTCACAGGGGAGGGTTTGGTGCGTGTTGTACGAATTGATAATAGCCTATAATACAATACAAAATAATTATGATTCCGCTCGAACAGAGCAGATATAAAGCACACTGCAGACACGCCGAAGTAGGTGGAAGTGCACAAAGTTACCCCTGCACGTTCCGGAAGACGCGTTCTTTCATGGCGCAGAGAAATTTTGAATTTAAATTATTCTGTAAAATACTAATTTTTTTTTTCAAAATATAAAGCCAGTTTTGAATTAAAAGTCTGAATTTCGGTGCGGGACCAATATTGCTCTTCGAATTACAAATTATCTGTATTTTGAATGAAACGATTTAAATAACGCGCTAAAATGTTTCCGGGAACGAGAGCTGCTTCAAATTAGGCGAGATTTAGAATTAACCGATTATGAATTTTCGAGGTTCTGCTGTACCTGTAAACAAATACAGACCCTCATATTCTACTGAACACAACGTGTCCCGCATATTTGCGCCCCAATAATGCACTTTTGAACCTACCTGATACAACCGTTGGGCGTAATTTTGGCATTACAGCATAAGATTTTTGAACTTGACACCAGAATGTCAGTGACTCTTTAGACTCTCGGGGATGATTGTAGAAACATCATTTAATGGAGATCTAACTTCAGAAAATGATCTAAGATCAGAACGGTGTCGTGTTGTATAACACTGATCTAAGGTCAACGAATCAAAGTTAAATTTTGTTCCCAGTTCATATGTGAGCACTTAGCAACAGCTCAGAAACAGCTGAGTATCACGAGTCGCGTGGAGCTGTGTGAATCTGTTTTCCTTCGTATTTTGTGTGCTGAACGAAAGAAAGAAAAATTACTGAAATGAAGCAGAAAAAGGACCGTTCTAATTTTTCCGAGGAGGACAAGGATGCTCTAGTTAAAATTGTACCGGGTGAGTTAGCTGTGCGGTTAGGGGCGCGCAGCTGTGAGCTTGAATCCGGGAGATAGTGGGTTCAAGCCGCGCTGTAGGCAGCCCAGAATATGGTTTTCCGTGGTTTCCCATTTTCACACCAAGCAAATGCTATTGTTGCACCTTAATTAAGGCCACGGCTGCTTCCTTCTCTCTCTTAGGCCTTTCCTAGCCCATCGTCGGCATAAGACCTATCTGTGCGGGTGCAGTGTAAAGCCAGTTCTAAAAAAACAAGAGGTAACTTCACACCTAGCCCCGTACTGAGACAAGGGAACATCTTTACACAACTCCAAATGTTCTTTCTATTGCTGACCTGGTTGCTTTATGGGTTTGATTATAAGCTCGCTCTGCAGCTGTTTCAGCATGAAGTGCTGGAATCAACAGGTAATGACAACACTGATAGCCATTTTCTCCCAGGAGTATGCCTTCTGTAATGTCACCTGTTTCGAACTGAGCATGCACTCATAAATCTCGCGCGGCGAGCCCGATAGCTGCAGTCGTTTAAGTGCGGTCAGTATCCAGTAATCGGGAGATAGTGGGTTCGAGTCCCACTGTTGGCAGCCTTGAAGATGGTTTTCCGTGGTTTCCCATTTTCACACCAGGCAAATGTCGGGGCTTTACCATAATTAAGGCCACGGCCGCTTCCTTCCAACTCCTAGGCCTTTCCTATCCCATCGTCGCCATAAGACCTATCTGTGTCAGTGCGACGTAAAGCAAATAGCATAAATCCCGCTACGATATGTAGGGGCCTGAGCTGAACATCACAGATAACTTGAATATTTAACGAAAACCACCCATGACGATTCCTATAAACTTCTGCGTTATATCTCCCAGGAGATATTATAGGTATGTGGGTACAATCTATAGTGCCTAAAACACCAGGGAAGTGTTGTACATCGAAAAAATCACACATGATTTTCCTCGCGTCAATTTGTTCGGAAGGCATTTCGATAAACTTGAGTTTTGGTGCAGCAGTAAGATTAGATACACGATGAATGGGTCTGCAGACTGTCGCTGCGTCTACATGCAGTAAATCACCGACTAAGTGCAAACTTCCTGTGGCCAAAGTTATTAATAACACGTGCATTGGAATTGGTAGGTTTAACTAGAATACCACACAACCTGCGTTCTAGCTGTTCCATGGTATCTTTCCCTAGCGATCCCTCATTTAAAACTTCTTATCACTCAGTTCTCTCATTGGATTTCCTCTTTCACAAAACTCAGGGCGAGCCCGACGAAATTAATCATTTCATCATCAGAAGGTATATCTGTAAAATACGAAGGAGATAATAACATAAGCAATTTTTACACTGCAGTAAAAGAAGCGTAATATTGCCTATATACGGGCAACAACTATAGCTAGCAATGTATGAGGTTAGACTTCAGTGTAATTTTTTACCATTTATCATAACAGCATAGGTAATATTTTATTAACAATCAGCTGTTCTTGTATTTCAAGTAGAAAAGAACTCCTTGAACTAAGATCAAAGAGTTTGATCAGAGAAATTTCTGTAGTATCTGGACTCTGCATTCAACGCCATTTTACACTTTTAAAGTGCAATTTTAGAGTATTCACTATCAGGGGCATATTTTAATCATCATTGTAAAAAATTGTGTGATACTATTCTTACAGTCTAATTGTAATTGATGTGAAACCTGAAAATTTTGTCATTGATCAGTACATTATTTTATCTATAACATTTCATCACTCACCATTTTATATGTATATTATCACATCACATACACAGTTCATTCTTTTAAATTTTTATTTCCACAATGTAATTTTGTCTTAGGACTTCGGCAAATCCATAAGTGTATCTTAGTTAGGCTGATGACCCACATAGGGTCGAAACTAGTCCCTTGATAACATATTGTAATGTATTTATAGAGATTGCAATTATTGTACAGTATTGAGTAGGTAGAATAAACTTTGTAAATTATATGCAGTGTATCATCATTCTAGTGAGCGTAGGTATATAAGTGGGAGGTATTGCTGTATATAATTAATGCACTTTTTCACAAAAACAGACGAAAAATTTGGATGCTTAAATTATTCAAGGAATTCAGATATTTACAAAAATATTTACAATGTATTTACATTTGAAAATACACGGAATGTACACAACTTGTACAACTCATTTCCGGTTATCATTTGGCGTAAAATTACGTGGTGCGTTTCTTTCTCAAAGTCGTATAGGGTACATAAGGTAAATTGCAGACACAGGTTTGAAGTACCAACACTGGAAATTTCTCTTCCTGTTACGAACTGACGATGTGACCTGAAGTGAAATAATATGAACTAATGAAAGTTTAGTTAATGTAAGTACGTAATTGACATACTGGCAGAAATAAAAGTCTCATCGTTTATATGGTACAGCCTTAGAGTTCGCTACAATCATTGGAGTAAGAACTGCTGCTACTGTTATCACTGCTCACATCTCCTTAAGAAATCATCTACACTCCTGTCTATCGAATTCGAGATTCCTGTTTTCTTGAAGCTCTTTTCAACCACCTTCGAAGAAATAATGTCCTAAGCGAGCAATATCCACTCACATAGAGTTCCACGGGTGGTTTCCGAATCTTGCCTGTTGGGGTAAGTTCGTGCACACTTTATGCCATCCACCATTGATAAAGTTTTCGCACATTATGCTTGAATGGTTTATTTATCGAAACATCCTTGGGTTGAACTACTGACGTCATTCCTTCAGGAATCATTGCCAAATCAGTTTTCATGGTTTCCAATAACTTCTTAGTATCTTCTTTCAGGTGGCCACGAAAACTGTCCATTACGGGAAGGGCCGGGCAGCAAAGGACGGACAATGCTCGATTTCCCCAAACCGTTCGTATCCAATATTGTACAAGTGATGTGTCCATCCATACTTTTTCCTGGATACGAACATGGATCCGTCGCGGAAATTTTACTTTTGGCTTTTGAACAACGTAAGGTGCAAGCTTTCTGCCATCAGCTGTTACAGCAATCATTACACTGCATCGTTGTTTTTCGTTTCCCGCATTGTGTACCCTAAAACTTGATGTCCCTTCGTATCCATTGTTCGACTTTGAGTCATGTCGAAACATTAGAATCTCATTCATTCATTCATTTATTTAGCTTCCATAGACTACAATTACATATTTTGAAATATGCCAACAGTATAGGAGTTGTCAAGTGATTTCCTAATACTAACAATAATATATGCACAACAAAGAACATTTTGAAAAAGAAGAAGAACAGAAACACCACATACCTCAATGTTAGGACAGCACATCTTAATTTTTTTAATAATATTAATAACCAATATTTAAAAGACAAAATAAAAATATATTGGTGTGGTGTTAATAATGTGAACATAGTCAATGTGACATTAACATATTTTTAAGGCTATATACTAGATAACAAGTTTATAAGTAGTAGTATCATTACCAGCACTTCATCATGTATTCTTCTGTACTGTAGAAGCAGCTACTCAGCAGGAGATTTTTTAAAGCTGTGGTAAATGAACTGACGGGACTAATATCTTTAATCGTATTTGGAAGCTTATTATACAATCTGATTCCAACAGAGTCTACATATCTCAAGGCAATGGTTTTACTCTTGTGTTCGATAAAAATATTATTTCTTGTTCGCGTCTGGTAATTGTGATTGTGAAAATTCTTTCTGAAGTGATCAAATTTTTTTTTTTCACGTGTAGAATGCATTGCATGATGTATATACTTGGTACTGGGAGTATTCTTAGTCTCTTAAATAATGGTCTGCAATGATCTAACCTGTTACGTCTCAATATAATTCTGATAGCTCGTTTCTGTATTCGAAAAATAACATCAAGATTTGATTTGTAACAGCCCCAGAGACCAATAGCATAAGTGATGACAGAATGGAAATATCCAAAATATGCCATTCTAATATATTCTTCACTACAACTATTAGACAAAATCCTTAAGGCAAAACAAACAGAACTCAGAGACTTCCCTATTTTTTTAATATGACAATCCCATCTTAATTTTTCATCTATATGGACACCTAAAAATTTTGTGGTCAATGCATTTTCAATTGTATTTGCATTTAATATAAGGTTGTGTTTTTTTTTGCAGTTTTGTCATGGTAGTTAGATGCCTTGAATTCCATGTATTGGGTCTTTTTAAAGTTCAATGTTAATTTGTTTTTCCTGAACCATGATTCTAACCTAGACAGGACTGTATTTGCTGTAGTTTCTATAGACATAGGGTCAGGACTATTAATAATTATGTTTGTATCATCAGCATACAGAACTGCTGTTTGTACTTGATTATTGTGAGGAAGATCATTCACATAGATCAAGAAAAGAACAGGCCCCAAAATACTACCCTGCGGAATACCCAAGTCTATGCTTTTTACCTGAGAGTGGTATGTCTCATTATGCCCTTTACTGTTACAATGTGTAATTTCAACAAACTGGGATCGTTTATTCAGGTATGATCTAAACCAGTCATTAACAATTCCTCTAACTCCAATCTGATATAATTTGTGCAACAATATTTTATGATCAACAGTATCAAATGCCTTTGAAAGGTCAAGAAATAGTCCTATCACAGTTTCATCATTGTCAAGAGCATTTACGACCAACTGTGTAAAATGTGATAAAACAGACAAAGTACTTCTGCCAGCTCTGAACCCATGTTGTGCATTATTTAACAAGTTATATTTGATTAAAAATTTAGTAAGCCGATCTTTCATAGCACATTCAAATATTTTTGAAATAACAGTAAGTATTGATATTGGTCTGTAGTTATGTAAATCGTGTTAAGTTTCCACTTTTAAAGACTGGGATAACTTTAGCTATTTTTAGGAGATTAGGGAACTGACCACTAGAAAATGATTCATTGATGAGATAAGTTAAAGGCTGTACCAGATGGGGAGCACATTTTTTAATGAGTTTTGTGGGAACTTCATCTACACCTGTGGAAGTTTTGTTCTACAAAGATTGTATGATTTTAAAAACTTCCAGTTCTGTTAATGGAGTTAACAGCATAGAGTTTTGCACAAAGGTTGGGAGTTCTGGTAATACATCTGATTTATTTGCATTTTCAAGTTTGTATGGTAGGGATAGAAAGAAATCATTTATCTAATTAGCCAAATGATGAGGGTCATTCATTTGTATTCCCGTATCATTTTTTATGGCAGCAACTTTATTTCCAACTGCATGTCTGTTGGTTTCTCCCTTGATTACCTTCCATATGGTTCGTGATTTATTGCACGACTCTTTAACTTTCTTGTTATTGTGCATTATCTTAACCATCCTAAGAACTCTTCGATAGACTGATTTGTAGTTTTTAACATACTTACAAAAAACCTGGTCACAACTCTGCTGTGCTAATCTACTTAGTAATTTACATTTTTACTTGAGATCCGTATACCCTTCGTGATCCATGGCTTTTTTGAAGATTCATTAATTACTGCAAGTTTTTTTTGGAAAGTGTAATTCAAATTCCGTTAAAAAAATGCTTAAAAAGATTCTATACTTTTGGTCAATGCTATGACCGAGTGTTATTGGGAGTCCAGGTCTGAAGTTTAAGGCTTTCAATGAAACTGCCACATGCAGCTGCGCAGAAAAAACGAGTTAATTGTGCTTGCTTTATTTTGGTTGAATGCTTGCTAGCATTCTCAAATTCTAGTTGTAAAATTTGAGCATGATGATCTGATAATCCAAAATTTATATTGGATGCTTGCATTTTAGAACAATGGAAATTAATACAAATGTTGTCTATCGTTGTAGCTGAGGTGGCAGTTACCCGGGTGGGTGTAAAAATTAAGTGTTTTAGATTACAGCTTTGAAGAACATGCAGTAGTTGTGATGTTGATGGAAGGTTTTCTTCAGCAAAATCTATGTTAAAATCACCACAAAGTATTACTTCTGCGCTGCTATTCCTACCGAAAATGTTATGAAGGACTTGATCTAATTTTTCTACGAAAATTTCCACATCAGCATCCGGTGAATGGTACACGGTTAACAGAATTACCCTTTTACCATAGGGAAGCTTAAATTTCACTGAAGTTAGTTCAAAATCTAATTCAGAATTATGCACTTCAAGATCCTTCCTTTCTTTACATTCAATTCCTGACTTAGCAAAAATACAAACTCCCCCATGCTCTTTATTAACCCGACTGTAATTACTTGCCAGATAATAACCTTCAATATTAATGAGTTCAAGTTCATCATTATTACACCAATGTTCATCCAAACAGATAAACATAACATCCTGTATTGAATTTAAAATTACTTGTAATTCTAAAATTTTATTTTTAAGACATTGAATGTTCTGATGAAATATTTTGAACCGCCTATTGCTACCCTCCAAGTCATTACCGGTATTTAATTCTGGACCCACATTTTCGATTGAAATGTTATTGGGTCCAGAATCTAACACACGTTTCCCGGACTAGGTAGTTCTAGGACAGTCTTTTCCTGATCTTGTAATGATGTTACTTATTAACTTGCTGACATATTGCTTCCCAAGTCCATTCAAATGCATGCCATGCCTCGTATGAGATGTTCGGATTAATTTACTAATGTCTAACAGTGTAACATTTTTGAAATGACTACATATTTGCCTGAATTTCTCATTTGTGTCCTTGACAGCTTTATTCACAATTGACCAGTCTGTTAAATCATGTCTATGGGGTACGTTTGTCACTATCACATTTGTATGGGTCAGCTTACCTAGAGTCCTTTTCAGAATACTTGCAGCCTGATGGCCTTCATTTCTTGCTACGTCGTTGGTTCCACCGACAATAACTAGGACGTCGTTTGACGAGAGTTCATCAGCATTTCTCAAGAGGGCTTTCACTACTTCTGAAAAGGGGGCACCTGGTTGAATAACACTTGTCACTTCACTGTCGGCTCACAACTCGGCTATATTTGCTGAAAGGCCTCGACCGTGACTATCACCAAACAGTTTCACTTTCTTCTCCTTCCTTACTTTCTTGATCACGTTATGGGCGTGAATTCGGCGTTTTTTCGTTGGTGAACTCTCATCTCGGGAGAAAGAAGTGCTTCCTTGCTCTTCCCGAACTTCGTGTAAAACGCTGAATCTGTTTGTTACTGTAGGTTGATTTCCAGATGAATTAGGCCCTGTTCGCGACACTTTCCTGTGCCGCGACGTAACCTCACTCCACGACGCGCCAACACCATCGCATTTTTTTAGTTTTTCCACCTCTTCAATCAGATTTGTCTTTTCAGATCGTAACTTTTTAATTACAAGGTTTGCTTCTACCAAATCCTTATGTAGCACTTCTATTATTTTGTGTAGTGATTCAACAGTTTCATGGACAGATGAAGGTGTCATTTTAGGCCTACACACACACTCGCGTTCGTAGATATTACCGGTACAAATGTCCTTTTCTGGAGATAAAGAGTGATTACTTTCACTACTGAGAATACCTTGACTGTTCTTCTCACCATCTGTAACATTTTCTGTACATCTTACAGCACATTTCACTTCGTTTTCTGACAAAAACCGGGAACACTCATTACTAGCTTGCACTGCCGACGCCATCTTTTCTCATCTGCATTTCCTGTTTGGGAGAATAAATATTCCTTAACTTTACGCTTCTCAATGACGATATAGATGTTGATTCCCATACGGAGTGTGAAATATTTGTCCTGAATTAGTAAATTTATAATACCAATATAAATGGTCCGTTATTGGACATTATCATCTGATGGCCAAGCATTTAATAAACAGTGTCGATCACAGAAAGCACATGTACCGCACCCGAAACACTCGTAAAATATGTTTCTACCAGACTGGAATAGTGCCACTAGCCACTTCTGCGCTAATTCACTCACTGAACTAGTGCACTGATATTTCCTACCAGCTGATAACAGCACGTTGCCTGGTTTTGCAATAGGAAGGCTGCTACCCGAGTAGTTGTCATCTTTATTTCGAAACTCATCCGGAGCTGTGTGATGGATGTTCGAAAAAGTGTGTGTGTCAAATATGGGAACATTTCTTTTTCTCCACGTTGGACCCAAAAATATTGGGATGCGTAAATTATGCAAGGGTGTTCATTATTCGAGAAAATACGGTATATAGGGAACCCTGGACGTGCTAATAGAAGTCGTGTGCCAAACACAGTTCGAGAAAGAATAGGTCCAAGAAGTGATGGTAGGGCAAATGCTGCTAAAGAATTATTTGGGGTTTTTTTTTTCTTTCTCCAGAAATATTAACACATTCTACAGCACACTAATGAAGAGGCTGTCATCAGAAATATGTTACCAGTTACTGAGAAGGAAGTGTCAGCTTATATAGGGCTTCTTATTATGATGGGGCCTAACAAAGACAATAAGGTTGATTACCATGATCTTTGTTTTACACTACGGCTGCCCTGTTTACTCTGGTACCATGAGCCATGGTAGATTCAAAGAAATCACAAAACTACTTAGATTCGATGAAAAATCAACAAAGGAAGAACCACAAACATATTTGCAGTCCTCTTTTGTGATGTGGATACAAGGTACATTCTGAAAATGGAAGTGTACGCCAGGAAAAAGGAAAATGAATCCAGAACTGAAAGGGGTCCAATGGCATTGGTCACTAAGCTTGTATAGCCTATAATGAAGTGTGGTATAAAGAAATGTGACAACGGACAGGTACTACACATCTGTTGAAATTGCAGAGATATTATGGCAGGACTTTCACCTTACTTTAGAATGTACTTTGCAGGCAAATCGGGAGCATATACCCGAGACTGAAGTATGCAGCAAATAGATGGTTTCGTTCTTCTATGTTTGCTATCGCTGTCGGTGATTATGACAGTCCGCTAGTGACAATTGTTTCCTAAATTATGAAGGAAAAGCCTAAACGTAATCTCTTCATGCTTTCAAACCCAACACACAGGAGATGTGACGATGACAAACACAAGCCTGATATGGTTTTATTTTACAGCAGCACCAAGGAGGGGTTGACACATTTGACCAGATGGCTGTTCATTTTGAACTTCCTACAATGGAAAGAGAAACATCCTAAACTTTTGTGACAGCTATCACTGGATCTAATAAAACCTCAGAGTGATGAACAAGCAAAGGACCTTGCAGGCATGAATAAAAGTTATTAGTGCTATGGAGGAAGTTATGACAGCTGCACCAAGTGATATCAAGCGAGAAAGTTGCTACTGCTGTGTCCAAGCTGTGGCAAAAAAATGAAAAGTGATCAATTAGGGAAGTCCAAGGTTGGTTGTGTAAAGTGTGTGAAACATGTTTGTGGCAAGCATAGCAAGAAAAACTTTTACAATGTGAGCCTAGAAATGAAATTGACAGATGTTTGTGTTTAATTTTCTTTTGTAATTAATATTTGGGTGAGTTTAATATTTTATACTGAAGTTTTCCTTAAAATTATTCATGAAGTGTTGTTTCATAATTTATTTCAGTATAAACCGCACTTATGGCATTTTTTTTTTTTTTTTTTTAGAATGGGTCTCAGAAACCACCCCTTGGACCTCTATGTAACAACCAAACCTTGGTCCTTCTAGGGTCCAAAGTTTTGTCCATTGAATGCACTTGAATTTAACATGTTTTATGTACATGTTGGGATTATAATGTCCTTATTGTGCCCTTGTTATATCATGGAGACGACTAAAATTAGGTGTTTCAGAACTTGATATCTGCTAAAAGGAAATGCTGTTCAGTGTGTTTTCAGATTTTTTTTTTTTTTTTTATAGGACAAAGGCCACATGCAACACAGATATATAGAACTCTTCCTTAATTCCACACCTGGTAATTCTGGTGGAGGTGGCCTTGGCGGTGGAAACTTTGGTGGAATGGGCGGTGGTGGATTCGGGGGTGGAAGCGGCGGAGGTGGATTCGGAGGAGGTGAGTATTTTTCTTTAGTGCTCGTTTTCTTGTGCAGTATGGACAATCTGAAGATAGTTTTTATAAAGTGGAACCTCTATTACCAGTTCCCGGAAATATTTTCCCGCATTATTCGTTCAAGTTGCATGGTTCCGCGTGCATCCTAATTGTTTTGGAAATCCTGCATTATCGGTTCCTCACATCCGCTGCCACAATTTTCTAAAACATCTTTCTCAGGAGTTGTTTTGGCCCTATCAGTCGGTCCTGATAAATGACGGTAAATTTTATCGAAATAGTGTCCAGCGAGTTAGAAAAGTGAATATTACGTGTGTAAAACAGTATTTATTGACGCTTTAAAGCTTCAGTGGCACTTCAGGTCGTGTTTCAGATGAATGCCATCTGACTCTCTAAAGCTTTTCTTTTGTATAAATTATTTGTATAACAATGCACGTGATGGATCAGAGAGCACATTATTGTGAATAAACATCCATTTGTCCCAACTTGTTACGAAATAGTTTTATTGTTGAGGAAATTGTTAAACAAATAATAGAAACACAAACATGCTGATTATGTCCACAATGTTTATGAATGGCACAAGTGCTGAGAGCTTTGATTGAACATCTATTCGTGACAAATAGCACTGCACCGTAGACAATATCCTGGTTGACCTGGACGTGTTGGGCATTCGTAAATTCTGTTCATCTTCCTTGAGCGCACAGTGTACATCTCTTCCTCATAATCTGTTTCTTCCCTGGTGTTGGTTCGCACTTTACGAGAACGTGCTGCTTTGGTACGTCACGTGATGGGCAGTTCTTTTCACTCATTCAAGGTTACAGCTGCTTGATTACGTTCAATCTGAAATCATAAAATGGTTAGTGCCACCCGAGTACTTATTGAAAAGGTAATGTGAATTCAGTAGAATAATTTCCACAAAGTGTGTGAAAAGTTGCTTAGGCCAGTGAACTGTTTTCATTTGGGATGGGTAATAGGATAGCATCTGATCTTGTTTATCCACTCTTGGCATGAATTTGTTGTAACTGGCAATAGCTTTTTTACTGTATCTTTCAGTCTGTTTTCCACTTCCACAAGTTGTTCTCATACTCCGTCAAGATGAGACTTGCATCTCGTTTGTCTTTCCACTTGCCTATCATATCTCCATTAGCATATCTAGCAATTGTCTCCCCTTCTTTTCGGTTTTGCAACTATCACTTAAAGTGAATTTCTTCTATCCAACCTTAACATTCGTACAGTGTGTTCCTTTGAGTTTCGTAACCTAATCAAAACTGTAGTAATAGTTGTCCATTAAAATGTGGTGACCAACATATAACTACCTTTGAACCAGTATATATCGCAACTTTCTGTGTTAATCCTTTCGGTGTTGTCAAACCCCATGGTACTACAGCCCTTGGCGGGCCTTGGCCTTCCAAGCGACCACTGCTCGGCCTGAAGGCCTGCAGATTACGAGGTGTTGTGTGGTCAGCACGACGAATCCTCTCGGCCGTTATTCTTGGCTTTCTAGACCGGGGGCCGCTACCTCACCATCAGATAGCTCCTCACTTCTAATCACATAGGCTAAGTGGACCTCGAACCAGCCCTCAGGTCCAGGTAAAAATCCCTGACCTGGCCGGGAATCGAACCCGGGCCCTCCGGGTAAGAGGCAGGCACGCTACCCCTACACCACGGGGCTGGCTTTGGTGTTGTCAGCATCTAATTTCACTCCATATTTATGTCGCTTGTTCTGGATGTATTGACGAAATGACAAACGACCTCGCCAAAGGACCATGCTTTCATCTAAGTGATAGTTCACGACCTGGATAGTACACTTCTGACATCCTGTTGTTGAAATGTGAGATCACTGGTCTTATTTTGTACAAGCGGTCACTTGGTTTCGGTTCACCTTCACAGGATTGCTTGAAAAATTAAGATTGCACAATATCAGAAGAAATCTGCTGCGACTCATACTTGCTGAAATACCTTTATTATGGAATAATACATCTTTCTTCCAGTAATCTTGTAACCTATTCATTTTCACGTTACCCATGTGGAGAATCGCGCCCAAAAATACCAGTAGCTCTTCTAAAGTTATATCTTTCCACTGACAGATTTGTCTTTAGTTTCTGTACCCAGAAATATCTGTATGGCATTGTAATTAGTTTCATGTACAACTTCGTGGAGAAATATATCTTCCAGTAAAAGACAGGAATTGGTCAATAGGCTGGTCATCGTCCGGACAAATAAGAGGACTTACTAAACGGGAAAAAAGAGTCATTCCTATTGGATCACCTACCGAATTAATTTCCTCTTCATTTGCGGATGTTGATTGCATATTTTCACGAACACAGTCGTCTTCATTCATCGCACTGTTGTAACTTTCACTCTCAGAATTCCTCCTAATCGACCTCACTGCCTAATAGTATATCAGATTAGTTGTCAGAATCCTCTAACATTTTAATTAAATCTTCATTAGTATAAAATTGTCTTTCATACTTCTCCGTTGGACAAGACGGACCGGTCTCGGACCTGTTCACGATTTTGAAGGAATACTGATTGTCACCTAATTGCTCAACAATGGAACCGCACGTGGCAAATTGTTCAAAAGGTAACCTTCCTGCAGTGTCGGCATAACCACAAGCATTAATCACCAAGCCAGCGCGTTTCTGTGTAGCTCTAGAAACATCGGTCTCTGTACGCTTTAAAGCGGCAGCGGCATTGCTGCATATCACCTTGACACTTAAAAGCGTCAGTGGCAGTGAACATGTTTAAGAAACTATTTCCTTTATCAACCATTCAGAAATGTTGGTCCCATTAATACTAAATCCCCAATGAAGCGTTTTTCACAACAGGCAGAATTGAATATAAGGCATTCGAGAACTTTTGGGAATCGGTACTTGCATTCAAAATCATATTCTCAAGTACAACACGGTTTTTAAAAGTCGAGGTCTAATGGTAATTTATGCCGTACAAGACTTGCAGTAACTTATTACATGTACTGGTCACCAAATAACAAGGGATTTTGCGATCATGTGGGGCACAGTCTTATGTTTTTTATTATTATTATGTCCTACTTTTCACTGTGGGGAAACAACTGGTTTACTGGTTTATCACTCCTTCTCCTAGGATTTTTTTCATCCTCTTAATGAGGCTCTTCTCCTTTCTACATACCAGTTGGTAGTGGCGTTTGTATGTTCCTGGAGGCCCTTGAATTCAACAGCCTCACTTGGAAACTACTAGTTTCTAGATTTTATTTGTAGGAATCCAACCTTACCGCATATTTTTACTTTGAAGCAGGTAAATTATTTTTGTCAGCCTTATATTTCCATTAAATTTCAGTCTTCTTTAGTGCATTGTGTGAATCTTCACTGCATGCCTTCAGGTGTGTGGATCTTCCTTTTCTCCCTTTCACCAGGGACAGTATGTTAAGTCGTAACAAAGTGTGGAGGCAATATGTTGAACAGAAGTGAGCAGAATTTCACAGATGAGGTGAAGATGAGTTGCAATCATTCCAGTAGGCTGGCACCAGTAGTTTGAAACTGTGCCAGGCTCAAGTAGGGCCTTATGCTCTCCAACCCTCGCTTCCATGTTAAGGGGGGCTGTAACCGATGAGGTGTCAAAATATTGAAATTTGAACTACAGTAGTCTCGCTTGTCCTACCTAAACGGGGCCTGGAGTACGTCGGATCACCGAAAATGTCAGATAATAGAGAACAACTTGGAAAATGAACTAAAACAGGAAGGCTGTACTCTAGTACTAAAACGACATGTTTTGCGGTACTCTGTTTATTGAATTATCAATTCAATTGTACAGTAAATGCAGTATTGAACGAAAGCATTCCAAATGTCTTACGAAAATAAACTTGTCAACAAGATCTGCTTGCCTGCTGATTCATGTTTTCTTGCTGCGAGATCCCGCCATCGACGAAAAATCAGCACCTCCATTGCGCTTGCTTCCGGCTGTTGCTCAGCGTAGATAAATGCCATTTCCAATGCACTTAATCCTTCACTGTGAGTCATCGTTTTCTCCTTTTGTTGTGCAATGCCTCGTTCTTCATCATCCTCACTTCCATTAGCATTCACAAAATCAATAATATCAGGGTCAGTTAGTTCAAACAGCTGATCTTGTGCACACCACTTACATCTTCAGTCGTAGTTTCCTCACAGCCAGGAATGCTATTCAGTAGGGGCAGAATATTTTCCATGTGTTCTTGTACCACCTCCCCTCGATGTTCAACCTCACTCAATATGTTCCAAGACTTTGCTAATGTCGTTTCAACTTCTTCCCAAGACCGCGCTATCCAGTATGCCACATCTTTCATGTTGTTTCGCTTGAACTTTTCTATCATGTCATCATTGTCCATTTTCTCTATCAGGGATGAAAGGAGTTTCCGCCGATATTCCTCTTCAATGTTTCCAGCACACCTCGGTCCATTGACGACATAATGACGTCTCGTTAGGAGGAAGGAACATGACTTTGATGTCACCACTTCTAAGTTGCTCTTCATTTGTCTAGTAGAAGCGCTTTTCTAGGGAGATTGTTCAAAGCTAGAAATTTTTCTACAACTGGAACAAACTGTGTAAAAGAACAGTCTTTAAAGATATCAGCAGACATCCAGGCAGGCTTCTGATTCATGTAGTGGACTGGAAGAGCATTAACAGAAATGTTTTTATGTGCCCTAGGCTTCTTTGCTTTACCAATCGTAAGCAATTTTGCTTTTAAGTTCCCAGTAACATTACTCCAGGCAAGAACAGTAACTCTTTCCTTACTACACTTGTAGCCAGGTACAGACATCTCGGCTTGGGCTGCAAGAGTTTTTGATGGCAGCGTCTTGAAATTTAGCCCAGTCTCATCGCTATTACAAATCTGATCACTGGTTAATCCTTCATTAAGAATTATTTCTTGAAATTCCTTCTAAAATATCACAACCTCATTGGATTTGGCTGACAGTTTTTCTCCACAGATATTAAGTCCCCGCCAGCTCAGGCATTTTTACCACGATATGGGGGCTAGTTCCAGGTTTACTTATTCTACCATTACCTGTAATTGAGGAGCTATTTCAGAGATACCAGCTATTACAATTCACTCGTAATAATTAAGAATCACCCATCGTAATTACGCATTTACGAATCACACACACCACAAATTAAGATTTCTTATTAATTTTTAAATCTAAGTGTATGCCATTCTCAGAATATTCTTTTCGGATTTCTCAGCAATCATTTAAACCCCTTTCGTGTCCCTCGTTTAAGACTGCGCCGAACGCAGTGTGTGTTTCTAGTACTGAAAAAATAGGCACTTGTGAAGTGGTATATCGTGTGGAGTTGTCTTTGTTCGTCACATGATCAGACCTCTGTGCAAGTATGCGAGTTCTTTTGTCTTCGTTTTGGCTTCTGGCCACAAACTCAGTTCTATTGTGAATACTGTGTGCGTAACTGTTGAAGTATTTATTGCGATTTTGCTTGCCAAATTTGCATATATTGCTCTTCTAGAATATATGCTAATCGTGTGTTCCGAAATGCGAAAGGTTTGAAATAATGAAGCAATTTCTTTGGCAGGAAAATACGTGTAATGACGTTACCGTGACTAGTGACGCTAGTAATAAACCAAAAATAGTTAAATAACTAGCTGATGTACCCGTGCTTCGCTACGGGATTCTCAGAAAGACTGTCATTGTGGTTTTCCTACCTGAAGTCGTCGGAGGGAATGTAGTGATTAAAAGCAATGCTATATAAAATACTGGATCAAATTAATAAACCGCACATTTTCTCACTTTTAAGGAACAGTACTACGGTGCCGATCTAACAGTCCAAAGTTCCAGTGCTGCAATGACCAGACCGCAGACAGCCGTAAACACTTCTCTGCCATTATTCCGTTAAATATGCACACTGCTCATTCCAATCAGTGCTCAGAGTAGGAATTGAATAGCTCGAATGCTATGATGAAGCAGTTTGTTACGTATCAGTAGTATCAGAAATTTATCTAACTCCCCATCTACTTCCCGCCAATTTTCAGGCAGGCTGTTATACTCGGTACGACCGGGTGAGTTGGCTGTGCGGTTAGGTGCGCATAGCTGCGAGCTTGGATCCGGGAGGTAGTGAGTTCGAACTCCACTGTCGACAGCCCTGAAGATGGATTTCTGTGGTCTCCAATTTTCACACCAGGAAAATGCTGGGGATGTAACGTAATTAACGTAGGGGCTGCTTCCTTCCCACTCCTAGCCCTTTCGTATCCCATCGTCGCCATGAGTTCTATCTGTGTCGACGCGACGTAGAGCAAATTTTTAAAAAACTCTGTATACTTCGGTAATCCCATCTATCGGAGATGAATGGCAAGAGACACAAAGCAAATCACAACAAACAATGGTCAATGTAATGTTATTGTTGATCAACGTTATGAGCTTTCTGTATTGTAGGCCTTCACATTCACTTTTCTTTCGATTCTGTAATATAAGGTCGTCTTATAAAATCAATTATAGCGTAGACTGTAGTTCCTTATTCCCTGACTTTACATACCGATTTTCATTAAATTCTGTTTACCCATTTTCTCGTGACGGCGCTGGTATGATCTTAGCAAAAAAAAAATCCATATCCATGAATATCTCCGTTATCATAGCCGGTAAGGTCAAACTATATAAGACTTAAATGTTCGGAAATTGAATACTATGTAACTTTATTTTCATAGTAATTGTCAATAAGACCACTAATAACACAAATATTCGAGAATTAAATTTTGGGCCTTCCCCTAAACTACCTTTTTGCTCAGCGTGAATAAAGTTATTTATGGCCTAGATTGTAGCGACTTATTCCCCGACTTTGCATACTGATTATATTTATGATGGGACAATTAATAACAAATATTTGAGAATTAAATTATAGGCCTTCCCCTAAACTACCATTTCTCTCAGCGTGAATAAGATTATTTATGGCGTAGATTGTAGCGACTTATTTGCAGACTTTGCATACCTGTTTTAATTAAGATAGGACCACTAATAACGAATATTCATGAACACAATTTTAGGCCTTCCCCTAAACTACCATTTCACTCAGCGTGATTAAAATAATTTATAGCCTAGATTGTTGCGGTTCATCACCCGACTTTACATTCCGATTTTCATAAAATTCTCTTCAGCCGTTTTCTCGTGATGCGTGTACGTACAGACAGACAGAAATTACGGAAAAGTAAAAAATGCATTTTCTTGTTACTGTGGACATGACCGATACAGAAATACCATTCTTTTCAAATTCTGAGCAATGTACAGACAAAACTCTTATTTTATATATATAGATATATAGGGAGGAATACTCGAATGAATCGCCCTGTTTACTGCGTTCCTCAAAATAACATTCGCACGTGTTTTGTAGTGTGTGTAGCCGTGATGAGGAAGAACAAGACTGAATTCCGTGCTAGTATGAACTCCGAACTGTTAAGGGCTCTGATATTGCACAGGATGCACATGATATCAAAAGAAAAAGCATGTCACCAATGTACGTTTATCAAACAGGAACTACAAACTGCTGAGAGAGCAAGTAAGTTCTCAACAAAAGAAATGATCCTTCAACCTCCACTCAGATATGCACTGCAGATAACCTATTAATTTCTTAGGTAAGAATCATACACTCTTTATGTCAGTCTCTGAATATGTTACATCTGGTTGAATTGCATGTTGTTCGTTGATTTTTCAATGATATGTAAGTTAGAAAGACCTCAGAAAAAAAACTACGACCTCCGCTGCCGCCATGCCCTAACAGATGGACTACGAATTGCCTTTCTTAAAAGTTGGCATCTCTGGCTATTTAATGGTGAGATGGCGACAACGGTCTAGAGAGCTAGGAATAACGACCGAGAGGATTTGGCACATTGACCATGCATCACCTCGTAATCTGCAGGCCTTCGGGCCGAGTAAGCTCATTGGGGCTGTAAGTTTGGTTTGGTTTAGGGTTGTTTGTAAGATTATAAGTATACATATTTCATTTTTGTGATGTTTAGCCAAATTGTTGGTGGTTCAATCGTTCCCAGATTTTCAGTTGTCCTGTGTTGTACTTTTTCTGTGGTCTCTCCAAAAACAGAGAATCGAGGTAAGTTAAAACTATTCTAGGCTATACTAAATGTGCATTAAAGTTTCCATTCACAACACTGAATTTGAATGCTGTAGTTCCCTTACAGAGGCTTCAGGAAGGAGTCCAAAGTCGCTTCAGTCTTGTGCCGGCAATGGTGTTCTTTATCACAAAATTCTCCACTTGCTGAATAGCCACTAAATCGTCTAGTGTTATCATTTACTGCATAAAATGATTTTAAAACAACTAAAGCACTCATGACTGCAGACTGTGTTGGTACATCGGTGATGTCCCCGTCCTGCTCGCTCTCGTCGGATTCATCATGCGAGTTAGTAGGCGTAACGAGTTCAAGAATTTCACTCTCATTCAGATCCCCAAACACAGGCACACCTTCATCTGCTGTTACGTAATCTTTAAATTGCCAGGTAACTTCCAGCTGAGAAGAGAGACTATTCCAGTCTTTTTGCAACTGATACAACATAATGTAAAAACCTGAACACTGTGTAGTTCTTATTCTGCCCCCCCGCATGAGTCGCAAAAAATTTCCAGGTGTTTAACCTTAGTACATACCTGCCGACTTTCCCGATTTAGGTGGTAGACTCCCGATTTTCAAAAGTATTTCCCACCTCCCGTTTATTCTATTATTTCTCCCTATGTTAGCTTAGTTTTTTATGAACTTTAAAAATTTGTTTTCAAATCCCGCCGTTTCAGCTTTGTACGCAAGTGGCCGGAAGTCCTTCGTTCACTGCTGCTTTCAAATTAAATATCGACATTTATTAATATGAGAAATGCACGCGGATGTGCGATGTTTATTGAAACCTTTGTATAGATTGGATTGTCAATCTCTCGTTCTCGCGTACTATGTTCATGTTCGTTCACATCAGTCTAGTCTATTCTAGAGACTAGTCGCTATGTTTGGAGTCTTTTTTAATAATTTAGTGACAGAATTTCAAGGATAGCGACTAGTGACTTTTCTAGAGATTTTAGGAGCCATTTGGAGGCAATTCTGACAAATTTTAATTTATTACTTGATAAAAATAACATAGCCAATGGTTGTAGCCATGTTGAACACTGGATCTCTTGAGATCTCAGAAGTTAAGCAACATTGGGCGTGATCAAGATTTGGATGGGTTGCCACACGCTTTTGGGGGGGGGGTTGAGGGAGTGGAGGAGCGGAAAGGAACTGGGCACCCTACCTTGCATAAACTCCGGCTCAGGCACATCTCTGCGGAGGTTCGGACCTGCCTTCGGGAAGAATACACGAGCGAGAGTGTGATGCAATATTTTCTATGAATTTGCTAAGTAATGGCATCTTGTGCATGACCGATTCACACGTGTGGAGCAGGAGTTCATATTATTTTTGGAAGGTTTATCAGAGACCCATCATATCTCACATACTTCCTGTGAAGGAATAGATATGTGTAATTTTTAACCTTGTAGCCTCGTATAGCAACAGTTGGGAGACAATAAGTGTTATAATATATCAATAGTGCTCTTTTATTGCACAAAACATGCAGAATAAGCAGTTTTGACCAATTGTATCTCCTGATTCCTCCTGATTTTCATATCCAAATCTCCTGATTTTTGGTTTTGTAAAGTTGGCAGGTATGGTAGTATCAAGTTTTGTAAAAATGAAGTTATAGAGCATTGACACAACCTCATCAGAACCCTCTACTCCTACAGTCTCAGGGTAGCAGTAGAAAAACGATTCAGATGTTGAAGGATTATAGTGACAGCTGTCTCCTCTAATAAACATCATTAGTAGAGATATATGGGATGTGTAGGTTTTCTGAAAATCCATTGTGATTGACATAATCTTCATTTTTCATGCTTAATTTTCTCTTTTTCTTGCATAGAATGTGTCAGCTGTTTGTGATTATTCGGATCCATTTCAAGTTTTTGTAGTTGTGATTCCAAATCAGCCTTTTCATCAGGTTTCAAAGAACTCACCAATAACCTTTCTTCTATTGCCTTTTTATCAGCCAGATATTTGTCACAAGTGCGAGGGTATCCAAGTTATATCTTAAATTTCTCGTTAAATATCTTCCTATAAAATTCGTAAGATACTTCAGGTAAATGTTTGTCTTTGTACATTTCACACATCTTACGTATTTTCAAATCTTCTAAAGCACACAAGTCTTTTACATTCAGTCAGGCCCAGATTCATGTGAACATGACCTCATCTTCAAACTGTCAGTCATTTTGCCATGCTTTAACCACTTCTTTGTGTTGTTTTCACTCTTTGTCTCATACACCACATCAGAATAAGTTTCAGGAATATCGCTCATAGTAATATTATATTTTGCACTTCACAAAATAATCTGCAAAACACAGGAAATATCCACTATGCAGAAGAATGAGTCACAAAGCAACTGACTTCATTATCAATAACAACACTGGAAAAGATAATGAATCATGGGAACAAAATTACTACCATCCTTCTTGCATTGTATACTGACATCCAGCATTCTTGCAGTGTGTACCAAATTTTCTTTTCTTCATGTCTCATAGACTATCCGCGATTTTAACTTTGCCGTTTAACCCCATATTCTGTACCATATAAAGAATATAATGGCACCCTCAGGTTATTTTCGATGAAAAAGTGACATCCATCATTTTTGCAGTGGACTCTTCAATTGTATACCACCCCCTCCCTTATCCTGCCGGCCAACATTCTGATAGTAAAAAATGTTTTCAACCAGCGGGTCTTGAACCTGCTAATCATGGTGTTGAACCATAATACAAATTCAATACCGTAACGATCATGGCTATCGCGCTAGCTGACTTACACATGTTATACAGGGTATTACTGCAGTTAATAAGACTATTACAATTCAAATAATTATTTGAGAAAACTGAGTGATATCGTGAAACTTTCTCGTAAGTAGTGAGGTAAGAGTCTAGCGGCCTGTTTGCATGTTCATAGAGCTTACGATGCACAGCAACTGTCGGATCTTTTTTTATTGGTCTTTGTAAAACAATGTCTATTGATAAAACTGGTATTGCCGTACTTCAGGAAGATAATCGGTCTTATTCCATACATTTTCATACATCTTCTCAACTCATTTATTTTGCGAATTTACCACAACTTCACTTACAACCTCCATGTTACAAAAGTTAGTTCTCGGTTAGACTACTTCTAGACCAGAACTAAAGCCGGTTCATCCTCAGACTAACGAGAAAAGCTGCCTATGAATAAGAAAAATGTTTGTCTGCAAAGTTTTACTGCGTATTAGTAAGAAGCCAAGAAAATTAAAGTCCAAAAAAATTATGTTTGTTAAAGTTGGAATTCAAAACATTTATGTTCATAAAATTAATGGGTTAACCTTGTGTTTTGTAAAAATTCTACTGTACAATGTATGGGTGTCATTATTACCATAAAATATTGTGTAAAAGTAGCTAATGTG
The DNA here is from genome assembly GCF_040414725.1 of Anabrus simplex. Taxonomy (NCBI): domain Eukaryota; kingdom Metazoa; phylum Arthropoda; class Insecta; order Orthoptera; family Tettigoniidae; genus Anabrus; species Anabrus simplex. Next base: position 963,522,297 of record NC_090265.1, on the reverse strand, counting down.
TACACAGCGAGCTGTATGCTGTGAAGCTCTGCAGTACGCGCTGTTCAATGAGCACAAACAATTTCTGCTGTGTACAGACTCCTTGAGTGCGCTACAGTCTATAGATAAGTTTCCCTCGGTACCCGCTGGTGCAGCGGATCCAGGACCTGCTGGCCGGGAGTTTGGTTGGGATGCCAGCACCAGAAGTACGTTTATGTGGCTCCCAAGCTACATGGGTGTAGAGAGAGGGAAACGAATTAGCTGACAAGGCTGCCAAGGAGGCTGTTTCGTTACCATGCTTTTTCACAGTCGCCATCGCCAGTGTTCGCGGATTCTGCTTCTCCACACACTGCCTACTACATGATAATGTGGCGTTCCTTACCGCTGAATACAAAAGAATTAAGATTTCACTTGAACTTAGCAAATATGTTGCACACTGTAAACACAGTGAAGTGAGTGAGAAAGTGCAGGAAGCTACTCCTGCACATTCCGGAAGACACGTTCTTTCATGATGCGGAGAAATTTTAAATTTAGATTACTCTTTAAAATACTAATTTTTTTTAATGTAAAGGCAGTTTTGAATTAAGTCTGAATTTTTTAATGGGACCGATATTGTTCTTCAAATTACGAATTATCCGTATTTCGAATTAAACAATTTTAATAACATGCAAAACTGCACCTCATGTTTCGGGGAACGAGAGCTTCAAATTAGGCAAGATTTTGAATTAACCCATTTTGATTTATTGAGGTTCTACTGTATTATGTCGCCTTCGGATCAATCACAGCATAGTAATGCACTCCTACCTAGTGAAGGGTGAACGCCCGCCAGTGTGTACTTGCGGCGGTCATTTATCTGTGGTACACATCCTTAGAGTGCCTGGATCTGGCCGATCTGCGCCGTAGTCTAAAACTCCCGAGTGCCATTTCCCTCATCGTACAAGATGACAAGCAGTCAGCAGACCTCGTCGTCCATTTTACAAGGGATAGTGGCCTTATTTATCCAGTGTAAAAAGTGTATTTGCTATTAGTGTGTTTTTGTTGACTACGCTTTTATTCCATTGACTATTTCAGTTCATGTTTGTGTGTTTTAATGTGTTAATTTAACTTAGAACTTGCAATGCCTTATTCCATTGCAATCTATATTTTCCATAATTTTATCGGAAAATAAGGCATTGCGAATTAAATCCACTGATTATTTTAATTTCATAATCATTTTTCATCATTTGTTTTAAATTTTAGTCAGTGGTTATACAATACTTTAAAAATTTTAATTATCATGTCTTTTTGTTCCATCTTGTACCATTTGGGGCCAGTGACCTAGCTTTTGGGCCCCTTTAAACAACAATCATCATCCTGTAAAACTAGCTCTTACAGCATTCTAATAGTGTCTTGTTACAGGAAAGTTTCGCTGTACACCATATTATTATAACAAAATCTGCCTTTTGTTATTACTAGTCATATGTCATGGTTCAATTCTAATTTTTAGTGTAGTATTTTGATTTAATTTTCAGGCTTGGGTAGCAGTTTCCAGAGAGGTTACTCAAACAACTTGGGAAGTGCAATGGGATATAGCAGCCAGATGGGTGGTAGCAATTATAGCTCGTTTTGAAATGCTGTTGGATTGCTCCTCAAGAATCATCTTGTGAAGTTAGCACTTCCGTTTAAAGACAAGAAAATCATTTGGCGATTTTCATTTGACAGCAATCTGTGGACTTACTGTGATGCTCTGGTATTTTTGTATGTGGAAGAATCCCTAAGGTTGTTTTTAAATTTGCATTTCTCTTATTTAGTTTGTTCTGTGAATGAAAGTAAAGAAATTGCAACTTGTTACTTACTCCAGACTTTGATTTTATCAGCAACATACAAATCATTTTTTGTAGTAACTCGATAATATGCTTACAATTGAATTTTGAAGAATTATCACCCTTAGTACCAACGAGTGTGACTTGAATGATGGTTTGTAATCACTAGACCTGTCCTGCTCATGGAGCATGTATTGTGGACTTTGTCTCCTAACTTAAGGAGAAAAATTAATGTGTGTTAAGTGGAACACGGTTATTGGCAGTATTTATGCAAGTGCATTTTATCTGCTGATTTTGTGTAATGTTGGTTTTGTTTTCATCTTACTAGGAAACTGTTGATATGCTAAGAAAGTTTTGCCTACCTACAAGAAAATGTTAAGAACTGAAGCATTGTAAGGAAATGGTAGTGAATTGATAGAAATAGCTTTATTACTTTGTTTATAATTCATACTATTTCTTTCACTTCCATGTGAAATTATTTTTGACATCCTTTGCTGTGTCTAGGAGGGTAGTTTTAAAATGTGTGTAATTCATTCGGTAGACAGAATTTGGGCCTTCCATTGAATACTCTCAAAATAAATGTGAAATGAAAATTGTACTTATGTATTGTAGTTATGAATGTGAAATTTCTCAACTATAAATAATGCACATGCTGTACTGTATGTTCGTCTGATCCCTATGTATTGGCAGTTCTCAGAATTATAAAATTGATTTTATTTCTTTAAACTACTGTATTAGTGCAAGTTCATAATAAACAATCTTTTGTAATTTTAGGCAGTTGCTTAAATCACATTAGCTTGTGTCCCTTTCCTATCCTTGTATCCAGTATTGACATGTATTGCACTGTTGGTGTCCAATCATCGACTGCCTCTGTCTCTTGTATAATATCTAGGCTTCTGTTCTCAGGGGTTCAGAATTCTTCTGTTGCTTGTTGACATAATTGGCCAGTGGTCTAATTGTTACTTGAAATAAAATTCAATAAGTGGACTAAGATGGATTTACTATCTCAAGAAGGAACTCGTGAATTTGATAGATCACATCTTCGGTGCAAGACTGCCACAAGTCAAAAGGTACACTTTTGCAGAAGCATTTAAAGATTTTGAGCTAATAGGAAAAATTTAATATTTACATAATTAAAATGAAAGGTATGGATTAAAACAATTTTTCATTATTTGGTGATTATTTGCTAGTTTATTCTTCTCAATAAGTAATGCCACATAACTTTGAGCTGAAAATCAGTACAGCTTACTTTTGCAGTGGAAACTAAATTTTTTATAGTTAGCTCTTTTGCACATTGGTTTACGATCTCCTAGTTTCATCTTCTATCAAGTCTCATGTAGACAAAACCTACTTATAGCCACTGTTTTCTGTAGCTTCTGAAATACTGGTGATACATAGATGTAATATGATTCAAATCACATAAAGTTACCAAATCCTTCTTTGCTTCAGATATGCCATGAGGCTGTTTATAAACCTTCTGCAGGTTTAAGGATCCTGTGTGAGGATGACCCCCTCTGCCTTGTCGATCTGCTGGAACTCTTTCACTATAGGATTATATTCAAGAATGAGTGGCGCATCCTTCCTTGCTTGTATCACATTGATGTCAGAACATACAGTTTGGTCTCCTTGTTCATTTTTGTTGAATTTGCTGCCTATTTAACTAGCTAAAAGCTTCAAGTCAAAAAAATCATCCGTTTCCATCTGCTTGTCTTTATATGGATTTCCAGTCTTCTTACCAGTTTGTATGTTTGTTGCCCATTGAGCAGGAACATAAATGGGGGACGCAGATGAAGAATACACCCACGGTATCCCCTTCCTGCCATAAGGGGCGACCAAGGGATGATTGAATTTGAACCATAAAACTACTTGCGATCAGTACCATCATGCGGGGGGAAACATTGGTCGCCTTTACTTGCGAGTAGTACCACTAAGTTAGGTATACAATAGGTTCGTGATTAGTAGCAATATTGAGGAGTCACTATGATTAGTACCACTATCTGTGGAACACTACAGGCTTACGTTGCCTGTGATTACTGCCATTGTGAGAAACACCACAGGTCTGGGCGTTGCTTGTGATTAGTAGCACTATGTGAGTGATGCTGTGGGTCTGCGTTGCCTAGGGTTAGTACTCTTTATGTGAGGAACACTACGGGATAGTCCCAATGATTAGTACACCTGTATGGAACACCATGGGTTTGCGTTGCCTACGAGTGGCTCCATTATGTGAAAAACATAAAAATTCATACGCACCAAACAATATTGTCAATGCCGTTGAAAATGCCTTGTTTGTTTTATTTTTTTAAATGCTGAGGCGAAACGAACTTACGGTTTTAAAGGAGAGAATCGCCAGCCGGGAAATGTACTGTGTTGCTATGCAGTGCACAAGGAAGCAAGACTTCCTTCCCGGCATAGGAAAAGTTTGAAAAGCCACGATGTTTTAAGGGCGTCGGGCACTTTCCATGCCGGTACACGGCATCTAAAAATGCAAACAGTACAGTAATCCAAAAGATAAAGCACTTGCCCAGGGAGCCAGCATAATTTTTCCTTGTCTTTAAATCATGTTTTTGTTCCTTTCGTTGCGTGAGGTTATGTTTGCCATTGTTTGATACAAGTGCATTATTTGATTAATGTAAATGCACCTTGTTGGATAAATTTTTGAAATTTGGAAAGTCTAAACTGAGAATCAAGGCGATTGCATGCATTAATGAGTCTTAGAAGTGCCATGGCAGGAAATCGTACAAGTTTAGTCACTGTACTGTTGTAATGTGGACGGAAGTGAGACTTTCTCCTCACGTCATAGGAAAGTTCGATAAGCCGCGATGTTTTAAGGGTATCGGGTACTTTCCGTGGAAGCACAAGGCATCTAAAATGCATACTGTACAGTAATCCAATGAATAAAGCACTTGCACAGGGGAGCCAGTATAGATGTCTCCTCGTCTTTGAATCATGTAATGGCACCTTGTTGGATACATTTTTGAAACAGTATTTTTCCATGGCATTTGGGAGCTTTAAACTGTGAATCAAGGTTAATTGCATGCAGTAATGGGTCTTAGAATATATTGTAACGTTACAAGTGTTGGCATTTCCGAAGTATGTGTTGGCGGTTAATTTGAAATCACGTAATCCGAAGTCCGATTTTTGCGTCCCAACGACTTCGAATTAACGAGGTTTTACTGTAACTAACTCATCATCACTTAAGTAGTTTCTTCCATCATGTGCAATATTAATTTCACACCCACATACCGTGCAAAAGGCAAATTTTTCTCCCTTTCTTGATTTTAGTATGCACGAAAAATCAACAGAATATGATTAAATGTCTGGAAGTTCTGTTTCTTAATAGATTTATTCACGATAATCTACAATAGGAATATAGCACATGGAAATATCTAAGAACAAATGTCTCGATATCTATTCTGAAACATCAAAAGGAACCTGGATCACTGAGCATCAGAAAATTATAACAAACACTCAAGGCAGTCAATAACTTCAATAAAATATGTCCAAGCACACAAGTCTTAAACAACTAAATGAACACGACACCAACCTCGTAAACAAAGAATATGCACAAGGTAAAAAGCATACACACACGTGGAACAAATGTAATTGAAGACCTTGAGGGAAAATAGTGATAAGCCTCATTTTGTAAGTTCTGAGGAGATATAATGAAATTAATTTTCAAAAAATGTTGACTGCTAAAATTTTTCTATCTTCGAAACATATTACTCATGAAAGTGGTACAAGTAGTCCTTTATAACATCCTGGAGAAAAAATGCATTAAAAAACCAGTATTATAGGGAATTAGAGTATATTAAACACTGAATGTGCCTATCAATTTGAGGGTTATAATTAGTGATGGGCAACGCTCTCGCTCGAGACCGATCCTCCTGTAGCGCAAGCTGTGCGACTGTAAACTTGATAGTACCGGTATATCATTGGCAGTTATTGCGTGAAATAACGCTCTCTTATGAAAAGCCTGGACAAGTACTGCATGTTCAACTATAAAACCCTTAATACCATTAACTAAAGTGGAAACAGAATATCAGTATCTTAAACTGTTCACGACTTATTTGGGGTGGACATCTTAGGTGAATAACAATGCAGAATTTGTGAATAACTGTAGATAGGACGTCCACCTAATTGGATACTAGAGGCGTGCATTATTCGAACCCGAGACGGGGAGGATGTGCTTTGCTACATACGCAACCCCCATTACACATGAGTGGAACGTGCAATCTAAAATGCCCGACTTTGCTCCAGTTCTTTCAGCAGGGGTGATGGACAACGCTCTCGAGACCGATTCTCGTGTGCTGTGAACTGTGCGACGTCCCAGTAACTACGAGTGTAAGCTTGATAGTTATCAGCAGATCTTACATGGAAACGTGTGTGACGATAAGTTTTGTCAAAATCCTAGGATAGCACTGCATGTTGAACTAGTAGCTCCTTACCATTAACGAAGGTGAATACAGAATGCCAATATCTTAAACTGTTCACGAGTTATGTCAGGTGGACTTCTTAGCTGAATAACCCGTATAATTTAATAATTTTTATTAGGATGTAAGCCTACCTGGATGCCTCACAATCGTTGTCGGCATGGTAGTTTCTTGTGATTCAGACCGGGCCGGAGGTGTTTTGTGACGATTCGTCTTCATTGATTTTATGCGTTTGTAAGTGCCGGATCATCCCAGAAGTATTTCTGCGAATGTATTTTACTTTTGAATAAGCAACACAGTGGGCTGTGCCATGTGGCATCTCTTAAAAATAACCGATATTCAGACATCGTCGAGTTGTCGCGTACAATTAAAACACAGTTCACATTGCAGTCATATTTCGAAGTACCTACCTAATTATGACTCGAATACTCTATCTATAGCATTGTAAATAATTGTTTCCTTCTTCACCAAAATATCAGTAAACGCAAGCAGTGGTCATGTTATTGAATGCGGGGCCTGATAACGATGTACACCTGCCTGTCGGAAGAATTGGAGCAAACTGAAGCAATTTAGATTGCACATTTCACTCATGCGTAATGGTGGTTGCATATGCAGCAAGGCGCATCTTGCCTCGTCTCGAGTTCGAATAATGCACGCCTCTAGTATCCAGTTACCTGTACGTACAGTAGCTGTCAGGTTCTGTACTTAAACCATTCATTCGTGTACCTACCAGTGCATACAATGCCCGAATGCGTATCCTTTATAATTATGTTATACTGCGTCAAAATAGACTTTGGTAGAAATGAGCGCCCTAGTCGCTTGTTGACACGCAGTTATGAAAATGAGAAGGCCCGTGGTTGGCTATTCGAATATTCGGAACAACATTTAGCTCCGACTAACTATAGGCCTACTACACGCTGCTCGCCGCACAATGTGGGGGCAACGCTCTCGAGATTTCTCGAAATTTCTCGCGAGAAATAATGCCTGCACTAGTCTCGAGAAATCTCGAGATCTCGTCTCAGACTGCCCATCACATGCAATGTGGATAAAGTGATGATGATGTTTAAAGGGGCCTAACATCGAGGTCATCGTGCCCTAATGGTATGAAATGAAATAATAAAAAGTACAAATTCATCCACTGACCAAAATTAAATGTCATGAAGAATGAACGGACATGACCCCAACAAAAAACAGTGGAGTATGTACTGACCAAGGAACCACTTATAAAGCACAATGCTGCTTGATGTCTAAAGGGGTGCAAAATCCATGTCTACGGCCCCACAGAATGGTACATGTCGCGAGTAAAGTAGAACCATGGTATTTGTCATGTTGGGGTACTCATCAAAAGTAGCGAAGACTCATGGTGTTCCACACAAGATGGTACTACTCACAAGTATTGTACTTCATACAGGGAACGCAGACCTATGGTGTTTCTCACACGATGCTGCCACTCACAGCCAACGCAAACCGCTGAGCCTCCTCATCCAGGTGTACTAATCACGGGCGCCGGTATTCCCGTGGTGTTCCTCACATAGTGGGCACCAAACACAGGCAACGCAGATTGACAGTGTCGCTGATATAGCGGTACAACACACAGGCTACGCCCAGACCTGCAGTGTTGCTCACATGGGTACGAAGCACGGGTACTGGAAACCCCCAGGCCAGCCTCTTCACTGCTACGAATCGCAAACCTATTTCGTACCTAATTTAGTGGTACTACTTGCAAGTACAGACAACCCAGGGTGTTCCCCGCTTGATGGTACAAATCAAAAGTAGTTTCATGGTTCTAATTCAATCATCCCTTGGTCGCACCTTACGACAGGCAGGGGATACTGCAGGTGTGTTCTACATGTGCGTCCCCCACCCGCAAGGGGTTGTGTGTTTGGTCCGCGGGAGGTATTTTATTTCCCTCAATTCCACCGGCATGCCGGTTAGGACCCCCCTATCCGCCACCTGGGACGCGCCACGTGGGAGTATCACCTTTCCCCCTACGTAGCAGGTTCATGGGTGGATAAAGTAGTAACAATTGACAATACAAGAAAATATCTCTGAAATATACGAAAATACGTACAGAAGGAAAAAGGTTAGTAACACAGTTACGATAATGAAATGCATTGATGAATGTCAATTAAGTAATCTTTTTCACTCTCAACTGGACTTATCTCTCATCATCCTCATCAATGAACATTCCTGTACTGTTTGTACCACTGCACTTCAAACTACCATCAAATTCAAGTGTGTTCTGGTGGTACCCATTGAAGCACTTTAGTTACCGCCCTAGGAGAGGAAGAAAAATTCTGAATGTAGACATATGTTTAATAAAATGGACTTAAGTTAAAGAAAAGTAATTTGATATGTTATTGCTTTTACGTATCACTAACTACTTTTACGGTTTTCGGATACGCAATGATGCTGAAATGTTGTCACGCAGGAGTTCTTAAATGTACCGGTAAATCTACCGACACGAAGCTCACGTACCTGAGCGTCTTCAAATACCACCACACTGAGCCTAGATCGAACTCGCTAACTTAAGGTCAGAAAGCTAGCGCTCTACCCCCAAAGCTACCCACCCCGGCATGTTAAAGAGATTTCCATACGTCGTCTTAAATGTCACAAAATACAGGTACCCAATTATTTTAAAGAAAATAAGAGGTAAACTAATTATAATCTACATAGCACCAGTACATCAACAAGTGAAAAAGTTATAACCCATATAGTTGCATAAAGGACGTGTAAAGAGCGGTTATGAAATTTCAGTATAATGACACTAGTTGAACGTGTCAGCATGATTTGATAATCATAATAATGAATACTAATGCTAATACTTTCGCAAAAGGTATTTTATATCACAGCTTGTAAATAGTTATAACGAACATTCAAAACCACATGGTAAACAAAGCTGCTAGCCATTTCGAAAAAGTACTTGTTCACTACTTCCAGACAAACTTCCATAATATTTCTGGGTTTCAACACAATCCGGATCTTTTAAACTATCATCTCCGTCCATCAACTCCTCAAATTCCTTGTTTTCTGTACTATAAATGATATTTTGTTTGGCAGAAAGCACATCATTAGAAACATGATCCGCCATCTTGGAAATGTGGATTGTCATTGTTTACTGCATAGACATGTGGCTTGTGAACAAAGAACACCACCCATGTGGAAAAAGAATATGGGTTAAATCACAAGCGAACGGAGCGGAACAAAGAATTTGCGGAGTAGAGCCTGTCGTCGCAGAAGATTCACACGGAAGAACTGTTATCCCAGCTTTAAATTAAATTCCAATGACGACCCAAACACCACACGATTAAAAAGACCAATCATATCAAAGAACGAGTTATCGACTATCGTGGACTTTCCTTCGACCCACGCAAACAATCGATTGTACATAATTATTAGCTTTATGTCCCATGTTTTTGGAGACACCGAGGTGCCGGAATTTAGTCTCGAAGGAATTATTTCACGTGCCGGTAAATCGAACGACATGAGGCTGACGTATTTGAGCATCTTCAAATACCATCGAACTGAGCTAGGATCGAACCTGCCAAGTTAGGGTCAGAAGGCCAGCGCCTCAACTTCTGAGCCACTCAGCCCGGCAATTATCGAATGTTAACTTTTCAAATTTTTGTCTGTGTAATCGTAAAATGCCTGACACTGTCCATCTGTAAAACACAGCAATTTCCGTAAATTTTATGGATAAACAGTAAAAATTGGCGGGTATGCATGGTATTTCTCAAGTTGCAGTACTAATAAATAGTGTAGACTCCTGGTGTTCCAAACGTTATGGTACTACTCAGAAGTATTGTACAGAGCACAGGTAACACAGACAGACAAAGCCTTGCTTTTTAGCCAACTGTCGGCATCACCATTGTTTGCGGATTTTACCTCTCCGCGCACTGCCTGCTATACTGAGAGTCAACTCAAGACCTTAGCGGCCCCTTTGATGTTAGTCAGACTTCTGGTCGGTGAAAAGGCTTCCGCAGCGCCAAATAGTTCCCTAGGTTTGTTACTTGTTCCTGAAGTCAGGAGCTTTCTTCAGTTTGGTTAGATATTCTGGTGAACTGACTTGATGAATTAAAATTTTTGCCCTGCATAAATATGGAAAATATATCACAGGTTGTATGTTATTCGGGTTCGTTACCAACTCATATTTCATACGTAGATGGCTATGAATAGTTATTGTTCTCAGTGGTGTATGTAGCAAAATAATAATTATTTAATATGATATTGATATCTTATTGCACTGTGTACTTACTAAGTTTGTTCGAGTTCAATCCACTGCTGATAAGTTCGCATAATATGTGCGACGTTGAAGATGGATCCAAGAAAACTGTTGGCAATACTGGCTGCAACCAAGGTTCTTAAACACGCTGTAACAGCGTGTTCAGTATTCATAATGGCTGCACGCTGTGAGCAAGACGTGTGTGATGCTGTGACGCTTGAGTCCCCTATGAAATACTTTAAAGCTAACAAAAGTGGAGAAAAATAAAGTAGAAAATCTAAACCAAATTGTTTAAAACGTTTACAGTAGCCCACGAGATTAGAATCCACTGTCACTGCCTTCGTGATGTCCAGGCCGTAGTGTAACGAGCGCGGGAAAGCAATCAGCTGATCATTAGGGGGGAAGTTTAGCACTTGAGTTAGTAGAGTTAAACATAGATTTTCGCAGTTTTATTGAAATTTTTAACGATGGCCGCGTGTTCACTCAGATATATGTGAGAATGAGTCGTCATCGACTGCATTATTAAGTGGAAAGTCGTTAATTAGTGAAGAAAACTTAGTGTCAGCGTGCATTTATGTGAAGCTATAGGTTAAGAAGATCGTTCTTCAGTGTTTTAATTTTGTAGTTTATTAGCGTAAAGTTATATTCATAGTGTAAAATTAATTGAGTTAGTGCATTCTGTGGTTTATTATTAACCACGAATTGTATATACTTAAATTAAGATGATCAGTGAGGGAAATCACCATGCCTAAGCGTTGCTGTGTGTCTGGCTGCAAAGCCAATTATAAACAAGGAGAGTACACTCCGGTATTAGTGTTTCCTTCTGATGAAGAACGAGTTAAGTTATGGAAGAAGGCTATTCCCAGGGAGAATGTAATAGTTAATCACAACACAGTTGTGTGAAAACACATCCTGAGAGAAATAAGAGTGTCCCGTCCAGGTGGTGAATTAATTTGGTATTGCATGCTGGAGGCAGTGAGGGCTGGGTTGAGAATTGCCTTTATTTATCGACTAAAAACAGTGGAGACTGCAAAGCTGATAGCCATGACGAAATGACAGCTCAAGTTTTCGAAAACTAGTTTAGGTCTCATCTTCTAGAGAACCTACCACGTGACCGAAAATGTGTAATCGTGATGGACAACGCAAGCTATCATTCGCGGCAGCTGATTAGGTTTCCTTCCATGAACAGTAATATTAAGGACCTTATTAAGTTTATGGAGTACAATAACATTCCCGTGCCAAAACCTGTACCCATCAAGGCAGTTATGTTGCAGGAAATCAAATCAGCCAATATCAGTAAAAGGTACGCTGTAGAGGAGATCGCAGCCTCACGTGGACACGAAGTTTTGCGACTCCCTCTATATCACTGTATTTTAAACCCCATAGAAATGATCTGGTTTCAGCTGAAGACGGTCCGACTCGTTGGATGAATGGTCAGCGTAGTGGCCTTTGGTTCAGAGGGTCCCGGGTTCGATTCCCGGCCGGGTCGGGGATTTTAACCTTCATTGGTTAATTCCAATGGCCCGGGGGCTGGGTGTTTGTGCTGTCTCCAACATTCCTGCAACTCACACACCACACATAACACTGTCCTCCACCACAATAACACGCAGTTACCTACATATGGCAGATGCCGCCCACCCTCATCGGAGGGTCTGCCTTACAAGGGCTGCACTCGGCTAGAAATAGCCACACGAAATTATTAGCTGAAGACGTATATTAGGAAAAATAATGTTACGCCAACTTTGAGTGCTAGTGTGTGTCAACTTCTTCGTGAAGGAGCTGGAACGATCGGTCCTGAGAGGTGGTCTGCTTGTGTTCGAAGCACCATTAAGACAGAAGAGAAGTACATGAAACACGACACGGATAGCAACCAAGATAGATTTGTAATTCACCTAGCTGACAATGACGAGGACGACGAATAGAGGTAAGGTAAATACTGCATTTGTTTTAAAAGTAGCTAAGTTTGCTGGCTATTTTTTGTCCGAACATACTCCGATATTTATTATTATTATTATTATTATTATTATTATTATTATTGTTCCGAGGTATCTGTGGAACAGCAGAGGTGAAAGAAGGTGCGGGGGTGAACAGGTCTCAAAATACGAAATTAAAGTAAGATAAAATTTAACAAGGTTATATTTTCTTTTCAAGATTAAGAAATAACAAGAATGACAGGTACAGAGTAGCAAAGCCACTATTCGAGAATGTACAATTACAGAGTTACAGGATTTGGGCTCCGAGAGCCAGACACACAATTCTGGAGCAATTAGCTCAACTTTACGATATACAGAATTCTACAAAGGGGCAGAAGACCCCAATCATGCCCAGGAACACTTGCTCCCAATTACCCAGTAAAGCCTCCTCGAGGCGCGCAGAAAACACAATTTTTATTTAGGAAAGAGCAACCAGCTCTCAATGTTCTAGCCTATCAAAGGCCACACCAAATTCCACCTTCAAGCTGTCCTCCAAGGACATAGACACAAGGGTAAAAATACCCAACCTACTGAGGCCTATTAAGTGAGAAAAGGTTAATTACATGGCCTCTAAAATATAAATTTGAGAGGAGGCGATCTGCACTCCTAAAACATTTTGTTTAAAACCTACTTGGCACTAGGCCGTTAATGCAAGGGCTAATCCCATACTAAAGAGGTGACTTATATTGAGAAGACAATTTACATTACGCTAGACTGGAAGAAACGGTTGAGAAAATAAGTTCACCTCAAAGCAATATGAGTGGGAGCTCGAGAGGGTTAAGCACTCTCTATCTCAATATGTAGTTTAAAGATAGAATAGATACTAAGTGTCTTTACATTTTAGGGGAAAAGTTACATGGTGGAAAAGCTTCGGACCTGCCCCGAGAGTTAAACTGCTGAGCTAGCAAGAAAAGAACTTATTAAACGGCCATTACCTTGTGGTTGAACTGCTGCCCGAAGAAAGAGGCGCTTCCCGCCCCCTGCTACGTACTTTACACACTGATCGATGTTACAGAAGTGGCGCGGAGACCCGAAAATCAGCAGTTTATATACTCTCGCGGAAAGTTCGAGGCGTTTCAGGAATGAGAACACCCTCCCACAACAACTTTATTGGCTAGGGTTAAGCAACATATCCCCTATGGAGAAGATACACCTGATTGGTCATAAATTAATTAAAGAAATACGGGATTGGCTAGATTCAAAACAAGGGGAAAGAAAGTGTTACACAGCCAACTTAAACAATAACAGAAAGAAATTTAACAAGGAACAAACTTTTGAAATACAAATTTCTCCAAAAAAAAACCCAGTTCTTTCACTTCGCACTAGGGTGCACCATTGTGTAGTTCTTCAGTAGTGTCCTCTAGAAGAGAATGTTCACACTTCTTACTACAGGCAAAACAAAAATACATCGAAAACGACCCAGTTCAGAAACTTCAAAATTTCCAAGTAGTGACATCTTCTGAGAAACTTGAAAATTAACACATTAGATAAAGTTCAGACTTCCTCCAGTAGGAGAGTTTCAACAGGCGCAAGGTTTGAATTAGCGATGTGGAGGTGTACCACCCGGTACAGACCTCCCCCCCCCCAAAAGTCCCTCCAAGGGGTAACACAGAAGAACATAAACTTCTATTTCAACATAAGGTCCAAGCTATGATGTTGATATGGAAGTAGATAGCAGAAGTATTTACCAACAAATTTTCTTAAAATGATTGCATCCAGTTTCAAAATTCTTGTAGTAACTTTTGAAGTAATGTCTTTATGTTTGTAGAAGTTGAATTCAGAAGGACAATTTTAGTTTTTAAAATTGAGGAAAAATTTTCTAAGTGCATCAGATATTGCTGTAAAATCCAAAAAAAAGGTAGTAATGTTGAACTGGAATGTCCATATAGCTGGATATGTACTTTAAACGTTGAAAAGTTTGACGGCCAGACTAGCCGCCGCTGCTTGAGTTCAGAGGAGGCCGCTCGGACCCCTCAAGTACCCTGAGATAACGCTCGCCCGCACTATGAGAGGAGTAGTGGAGTTGAAGCACGCCGCGCCCGCGGCGAACATGCAGGTCGCGGGCCAGTTACAGGTTGTGCGCCACACATCAGCCTAGGCCGGGAGGAGGACTCCGGCTCGCCGTACGCAGGTTGGCCTCACTGGAGAAGGGCGGGCCCGTACCCTGCCTCAGGAGCGGTACGGCGCCGCGCTGCTGCGGGGGCACTGAAGCATTAAAGCTCGGTGGCAGAATTTTGTTGGACCATCATCTTTTTTTGAGGGCACAGGCTTTGTGGAGAGGTTGAGGGGCCAGCGGCGAGAAGATATTCATGGCATATATAAGCCACTGCGTGTTATGTTAGCAGGAGACGGGAGCGTGGTAATGGCCATGGTAAGGACAGGATGGCAGTTTAACTGATCGGGGGAGGTTTAAAAAAATAATTACACACAAAGGAAACAGATTCCAAGGTCAGAAGGCCTTAAAAGTGAAACCCCTCAAAAAAAGATATAACCTTCCTATTTCTTTCAAAATTATATAAAGCAAGTTAACACAGAAATTACACCGGTTTCACCTGTGACAGGTGAACCCTAAATATCCTCTCGGTGGCTGGATTACTTAACAGTAAGGTAACGGGAGTAAGGAAATCGAGAATGATACACGGCCCATGAAATCTGGGGGCAAGCTTGCCCACGGGAACAAAATTCTTGACCATCACCTGGTCGCCTACCTTCAAATTGGTGGGTCTCCGTCCACGATCATATCTTTCCCTAACTTTTTCATGAGACACTTTAAGATTGGCTTTAGCCTTCTTCCAAAGATCTTTAATGTTGTCTGGGTCTATTGTCTCAGGTAGAATGTCACTCAGAGACCAGAGGTTAGAGAGCGGCGTGTTGGGAACAAGCTTGAACATCAGCGAAGCTGGCGTAAACTAATGAGATTCATGAACCGCCGAGTTCAAAGCAAAAGCTAACCAATGCAGGGACGTGTCCCACCTGGAATGATCTTCATGATGATAGGCAATACGCGCGGACCTGAGATTACGATTAACCCGTTCAGCCAGAGATGGTTGAGGGTAATAAGCAGAAGTTGTCACATGAGAGATGGACAGGCCAAAGCAGAATTTACGAAATAGATTAGATGTAAAAGCCTTAGCATTATCAGATACAATATATTGATACGGACCAAAAGAAGCAAAGATAGAATTTAGACAAGTAATGGTGGACTGAGCGGTAGCCAGCTTAGTCGGAAATAACCAGGAAAATCTTGTAAAACCATCTACACATACAAAGATGAACTTGTTGGCATTTCCCTTCGACTGGGGGAAGGGTCCTACATAATCAATATACAGGCGTTCCATAGGGCGCGACGCATGATGAGAAGACAACAGGCCTACCTTGGTGGACATGGTGGGTTTACTAAGCAAGCAGGAATTACAAGCCTTTACTAGTTCACGGATTTCACCGTCCATACCTTTCCAGATGAACATTTCACGAATCTTCTCACGAGTTTTAAAGATGCCTAGGTGCCCCCCTAATGGGGTCTCATGATAGTACTCGAAGATCATAGGTACAAGAACAGCTGGAACGACAACTTTCATCATCTTATCATGCCTTGAAGGGCAACATAAAACACCATTCCTCAGTACATAAGGGACGACATGTTCCCCAGAAGAAAGGGTTTCCATTATCGGAGCCAGCGTCGGATCTTCACGTTGGTATTTCTCGATATCCCTAAAGAGCATGGGAGCATCTGTTAAGATGGCATTAACATCAGATAGTATGGACTCGGGAGGTGATGAACTGTCGACCGGTTCATGGGTCTCAACGTCGTTGGAAAACATACGGCTGAGTCCATCAGCAACAACATTTTCGGTACCTCTGATATGCCTGACATCGAATTGGAAGGCAGAAATACGGATGGCCCAACGGGCTATACGACCAGTACGACGCGGCCTACCTAAGACCCAGCTTAAGGCTTGATTATCTGTCTCCAGGTCGAATTTGACATGTTCCAGATAGGGACGGAACTTTTCTAAGGCAAATAAGACTCCCAAACCTTCGAGCTCATAGATGGAATACTTGGCTTCTTGAGTCGATAGAGTCCTAGATGCATAGGCGATGGGTCGCCTCCCTAGTTCAGTCTCTTGAAGAAGGACTGCAGCTACCGCCGACGACGACGCGTCAGTTTGGACGATGAATTTCTTCGATAAATCGGGCATAGCAAGGACAGGGGCATTACAGAGAGCTAATTTAAGATCTTCAAAAGCGGCTTGTTGAGAAGGTCCCCACTCGAATTTGATGCCTTTCCTACGAAGAAGGTTTAAGGGCGCCGCTCTATTAGCGAAGTTAGGAATAAACTTCCTGAAGAAATTCACCATACTAATGAACCTGGCGATTCCTTTGATGTCCTTGGGAGGTTTAAAATCACGGATGGCCTGTGTTCTAGAATGATCGACTGCAACACCATCAGGTGACACAATATGCCCTAGGAATGACATGGAGGGCTTAGCAAAGGCAACCTTGGACAACTTCACAGTTAACCCAGCCTTACGAAGGCGATTGAGAACTTCTCGCAGATGATCTAAATGTTCTTCAAAGGTCTCCGAAAATACGACGACATCATCCAGGTAGTGATACAAGTACTCAAATTTGATGTCGGAGAAGACCCTATCTAGCAGTCTAGTGAGTACCGCTGCTCCCGTGGGGAGCCCGAAAGGCACGCGGTTGTATTCATACAAATTCCAATCCGTGGCAAACGCTGTAAGGTGTTTAGACTCTTCAGCAGGGGGAATTTGATTGTAGGCCTGATTCAGGTCCAAGATGGTGAAGAATTTAGCTTTACGAAACCACGAAAAGCAAGAATGAAGGTCAGGAAGGGGCACATATTGTAACACCACCTTCCGATTGAGAGCCCTATAATCAATGACAGGCCTGAAGCCACCTTGGGGTTTCGGGACTAGAAAAATAGGCGAAGAATACGCCGACTTAGAGGGCCCAATAATACCATCCTTCAACATCTGATCGATGATTTCTTTCAGAGCCTTCATTTTAGGTGGAGATAGCCTATAAGGTGGAAAACGGACCGGAATCGAATCCGTGACCTCAATTTTGTATTCAATAAGGTCAGTAACACCAAGAGTATCAGAGAACACCTCTGGAAACGACTGACACAATTTACGAATACTATCAGCCTGCTCCTCAGGTAGATGTCTAAGGTCTAATAAATCCTGGGTCGGCGAAATAGAGGAACATGATACAGAATTACACTTTAACAAGGGGATTTTACAATTGGAAGCAAATTTGAATGTGCATGACTTACTCTGAAGGTCGAGCACTACACCAGTGTGAGAAATGAAGTCAGCTCCCAATATAATGGGGCAAGACAAGTGCTTGGCCACAAACAACTTGATTTTTCATGTAAATTTAGCAATACGAATTTTGACATTTAAAGAACATAGAATTTCTAATGGAGATAAATTAGCCGAAACATATTGAACAGGAGATGAGCCATAGTCAGGTAGTTTACAAACAGATTTCAATTTTGAATACCATTCAGCCGAAATAATAGAACAAACACTGCCTGAATCTAATAGAGCTGTTACAGGTTCATTATTTAACTCAATCTTAAGAAAAGGAACAGGTGCGGGGGTATCCGCCGCAATACTAAGACATTCTTTGGGGCATTCAAAAGATGAATTTGAGGACTGAATTTTCCCTGAATTTTCGACCTGTTTACCAGGGGTTGAGCCTCGGGAAGATGGATTAGTCGACTCAGCCGAAGCCACTAGTCACTTTTTATTATTGGCATTGGTGGAATTTGCACCAGAAGTTGAGCAGGAGGGGGTGCTATTTGAATTTGGGCAATTCTTGGCGATATGTGAGAAGGCCCCACATTTAAAACAGCCTTGAGATGACCCTGCTCCATTCCTTGTCCCACTAGACTTGATTGATGGGCACTTGTTCCGAAAATGGTCAGGCGATCCGCAAGCATAACATTTACGAGGTGTGACTGGTCGGCGAGGTGGAGGCCGAGGATTACCAAAAGAAGGAACGGGTTCTTTCGCGACACGCAAGGAATCGGCGTATCTAACTCCTTCCGCTGAGACGGCCAATGCTTCAAGTTCAGAGAAAGTTTGCGGTCACGCCGCGAAACACAAATATGACCTATAGGATGGTGAGATACCTTCCACAATAGCTTGTACAATCTAATCCTCAGGAAAGTGAAGAGCAAACACCCTAGTATAGAACTTAATATCTTGGATGAAGTCTGCCAAGTTTTCATCCAAGCGCTGTACACGATAATAGTACTTCTGAATAAGGGAGGACCTTGCCCTAGCCGGGATGAAGTTAGCTAGCAAGTGGGCGTGGAAGTCTTCAATAGATGATTGCTCGGCAATGGCTCTTACTATTTTGTCTGAGAGAATACCAATTGCATAGGGATAGATGACTTGCAAATTCTGACATGGAGAGAGAGAAAAAACAAGGGCATGATCCTGAAATTCAACTAAAAACCTTAAGAATGAAATAACTTCACTGGTAGTGTTAACAGAAAATTTAGAGATACCTCTGAGCAACATTGCTAATGGATGAGGCAAGCTGCTGAACCCAGGTGACATAGTAGGTAAAGGTTTAAGTGGCAAGGATGTTAATTCAGAACGTACATTATTCAACGAGGTTCGGCGTTCAGACTCGTTGTCCAATGGGGCAGCGGTTGTTTGAGCTGCAACGGTTTTCCTATTGACTTCTCCCTTAGGAGGCTCTTCCTCGCTACCTACATTCACCGTGGCGGGTTGAACAGTTTTGGGAGGAACTTCCCCAGTTAACAATTGGGTAACCTTACTGGACAATTCAGAAAGATTTTCAAGAACCATACTAGCTTCCTTCCTCTGAACGTCATTCAACTTCAAAGACAACAGATCGTTAACTCTATAAGAAAAAT
Source organism: Anabrus simplex (assembly GCF_040414725.1). Lineage (NCBI taxonomy): Eukaryota > Metazoa > Arthropoda > Insecta > Orthoptera > Tettigoniidae > Anabrus > Anabrus simplex. The sequence goes on along the minus strand of NC_090265.1, from coordinate 963,502,972 downwards.
GAAATAACCTGGCTTGCACACGCTTAATTTGATTAGGAGAAGGATCATTTTCTTCAAAAAAAAACTAACTACAGATGCTAGCTCAGTAGTATTGTCCGTGATCGTGGAAAGAGAGTCGTCAGTTTCTTTCTCTCCCAAAGTGGGGATGGAAATGGGCAAATCAAGGGACTCTCTAAGCTTATTTGTATCTACCGCAACCGTGCCTCCAGATTGCACATTCCTAATAGTTAATTCATGGATCAACTCCTCCTTGCGCAAATAGTTAAGATGGAGAACATCGCGAGGGCCGGGCATGATGACAGAACAATTTTGAAAAAGGAAAAATCAAAAACTTCCAGCAACAGAGAAAATTGTTAGAGTTCGGATCAAAGCAATGTTTAGCCGTCAAAAGGGGCTAAATTGAGACCCATTCAACCACGCTCTGCTACCACTTGTTCCGAGGTATCTCTGGAGCAGCAGAGGTGAAAGAAGGTGCGGGGGTGAACAGGTCTCAAAATACGAAAAAAAGTAAGATAAAATTTAACAAGGTTATATTTTCTTTTCAAGATTAAGAAATAACAAGAATGACAGGTACAGAGTAGCAAAGCCACTATTCGTGAATGTACAATTACAGAGTTACAGGATTTGGGCTCCGAGAGCCAGACACACAATTCTTGAGCAATTAGCTCAACTTTACGATATACAGAATTCAACAAAGGGGCAGAAGACCCCAATCATGCCCAGGAGCACTTGCTCCCAATTACCCAATAAAGCCTCCTCGAGGCGCGCAGAAAACACTATTTTTATTTAGGAAAGAGCAACCAGCTCTCAATGTTCTAGCCTATCAAAGGCCACACCAAATTCCACCTTCAAGCTGTCCTCCAAGGACATAGACACAAGGGTAAAAATACCCAACCTACTGAGGCCTATTAAGTGAGAAAAGGTTAATTACATGGCCTCTGCACTCCTAATACAGTTTGTTTAAAACCTACTTGGCACTAGGCCGTTAATGCAAGGGCTAATCCCATACTAAAGAGGTGACTTATATTGAGACGACAATTTACATTACGCAAGACTGGAAGAAACGGTTGAGAAAATAAGTTCACCTCAAAGCAATATGAGTGGGAGCTCGAGAGGGTTAAGCACTCTCTATCCCAATATGTAGTTTAAAGATAGAATAGATACTAAGTGTCTTTACATTTTAGGGGAAAAGTTACATGGTGGAAAAGCTTCGGACCTGCCCCGAGAGTTAAACTGCTGAGCTAGCAAGAAAAGAACTTATTAAACGGCCATTACCTTGTGGTTGAACTGCTGCCCGAAGAAAGAGGCGCTTCCCGCCCCCTGCTACGTACTTTACACACTGATCGATGTTACAGAAGTGGCGCGGAGACCCGAAAATCAGCAGTTTATATACTCTCGCGGAAAGTTCGAGGCGTTTCAGGAATGAGAACGCCCTCCCACAACAACTTTATTGGCTAGGGTTAAGCAACATATCCCCTTTGGAGAAGATACACCTGATTGGTCATAAATTAATTAAAGAAATACGGGATTGGCTAGATTCAAAACAAGGGGAAAGAAAGTGTTATACAGCCAACTTAAACAATAACAGAAAGAAATTTAACAAGGAACAAACTTTTGAAATAAAAATTTCTCCAAAAAAAACCCAGTTCTTTCACTTCGCACTAGGGTGCACCATTGTAGTTCTTCAGTAGTGTCCTCTAGAAGAGAATGTTCACACTTCTTACTACAGGCAAAACAAAAATACATCGAAAACGACCCAGTTCAGAAACTTCAAAATTTCCAAGTAGTGACATCTTCTGAGAAACTTGAAAATTAACACATTAGATAAAGTTCAGACTTCCTCCAGTAGGGGAGTTTCAATAGGCGCAAGGTTTGAATTAGCGACGTGGAGGTGTACCACCCGGTACAATTATTATTATTATTATTATTATTATTATTATTATTATTATTATTATTATTATTATTATTATTATTATTATTATTATTATTATTATTATTTCTTAATCTGCTTACCCTCCAAGGTTGGTTTTTCCCTGTGACTCAGAGGGATCTTACCTCTACCACCTCAAGGGCAGTGTCCTGGAGCGTGAGATATTTGGTCGGGGGATACTACCGGGAAGAATGATCAGTACCTCGCTCAGGCGGTCTCACCTGCTATGCTGAACAGGGGCCTTGGTGGGGGATGAGAAGATTGGAAAGGATAGGCAAGGAAGAGGGAAGTGGCCGTGGCCTTAAGTTAGGTACCATCCCGGCATTTGCCTGGAGGAGAAGAGGGAAAACACGGAAATCCACTTCCAGGATGGCTGAAGTGGGAATCGAACCCACCTCTACTCAGTTGACCTCCCGAGGCTGAGTGGACCCCGTTTCAGCCCTCGTACCACTTCTCAAATTTCGTGGCAGAGCCGGGCCTCCGGGGGTGGCAGCTAATCACACTAACCACTACACCACAGAGGCACACAATTATTATTATTATTATTATTATTATTATTATTATTATTATTATTATTATTATTATTATTATTATTATTATCCCAGTCTCTAGTTCGTGATTTTCCTTTGCCAGGCGAGTTGGCCGTGCGGTTAGGGGCGCGTAGCTGTGAGCTTGCATCGGGGAGATAATGTGTTCAAGCTCCACTCTCGGCAGCTCTGAAGATGGTTCACCGTGATTTCCCATTTTCACACGAGGCAATTGCTGGGGAAGTATCTTAATTAAGGCCACGGGCACTTCCTTCCCACTCCTAGACCTTTCCTAGCCCATAGTCGCCATAACACCTATCTGTGTCGGTGCGACATAAAACAAATCTTAAAAGATTGTTGCACTTTTCATTTCTTTACTGAAAGCGAGACACTGATATTAGCAGCATAAAATTAATGTTTTAATGGGCCTAATTTGGAATCAATTTAAGTTTAGTCTTTGTCGAGTTTATTTGCAAATGCCTTCTTCCTGTCTTTCTTTCTTTCTTTCTTTCTTTCTTTCTTTCTTTCTTTCTTTCAACACGTGCGACCACCGCACGGGTTATGCACGAAACAAATTATTCTGCAATATTGGTTTGTGCTGTGGTTCATTATCGAGTTTTTATATTTATATTTTGACTTTAGAATAAATTAAATGTTAACATGTTTAAATAATCGACGCAAAATATGACAACCTTGCTTTTGACAGAGCTCACTTGCCTTTTAAACGACACGCGCCTCTTGTGTCCAAAGGAAAGGGGCCGACTCTCAACCCTCATTATCACTAGGGCGGGCTGACTGACAACCCTCATTATTACCAGGGTGGGTCAAGTTTTGAGATCAGAAGGTACCGCGTGGGTATGCGTTAAGCGTCAGGACAATACAAACATACTAGAGGCGCGCAGTATTCGAACGTGAGACGGGGCAAGATGTGCATGGCTGCATATGCAACCACCAGTACACATGAGTGGAACGTGTAATCTAAAATGCGCGATTGGCTTCAATTCTTTCGACAGGGGTAATGGGCAACGCTCTCGAGACAGATTCGTCTGTGCTGCGAGCTGTGCGTAAACTTCATAGTATATCATCAGCAGTTCCCATTTGGAAACGTGTGTACCGATAAATTTTGTCTAAAGCCTGGGAAAGTGCTGCGTGTTGAACTATGAGCCCGGCAGCCTGAAAATGGTTTTCCGTGGTTTCCCATTTTCACACCAGGCAAATGCTGGGGCTGTACCTCAATTAAGGCCACGGCCGCTTCCTTCACACTCCTAGGCCTTTCCTATCCCATCGTCGCCATAAGACCTATCTGTATCGGTGCGACATAAGCAACTAGGAAAAAAAAGTACTATGAGCCCCTTAATACCATTAACGAAAGTGAAAACAGAATGTCAGTATATTAAACGGTTCAAGAGTTATTTCAGGTGGACATCTTAGCTGAATAACCCTTACATTATAATGTGTTAATAACTGTAGATAGGACGTACACCTGCCTAGATACCTCGCAGTTGTCACCAGGGTAGGTTCTTGTGGTGCAGACCAAGCCGGAGGTGTTCTGTGACAATTTGTGGTGGTGGTGGTGGTGGTGGTGGTTATTTATTTTTAAGAGGAAGTACAACTAGACAACCATCCGCTATATAACACTAATCAGAGAGAAATCGTGCACCATTAGCGTTTCAAACATATTACACAACATGGGCTAAAGCCAAACGTCGCAGTCGAAGAGGATGTGAACAGGTCTGAAATGTAAAATAATCCACAAACAACCACATCGCACACAAACACACCTATCAAAAATGATCAGTGTTTCCTTTCGCCCCTACGTAGGAACGAATATATATATGAAGTAAACGTAAAGAAAAAGGGAAGACACGTAAATAGGTCCGCCACAATAACCATAAAGAACGAAATACAGAACAGGGATCATCTACGAGTGCAGATCAGAAAATAAGTTGCACTTCCCAGTTATGGCCATTTATTACACCACCTATACAACAGCAACACGACTATAACGACATACACTGTAACGTCACTTTTCCACATAGTTTCCAAGAGACTCCAAACATTTCTGCGTACGCACAACCAACTTGTCGATGCTGGATGCACCGAGCTCGATAGCTGCAGTCGCTTAAGTGCGGCCAGTCGCTAGTGCTTGTACTGTGAGTGAACTGTGCATCTGACAATAATATTGCCATTCCATTTTACAAAATCTCCGACCGTGGTCCTTCCCATGCAGTGGCCAAACGGCACAACTCCAGCCCCATAGAAGAAAGTGACGAACAGCCACAAATCAAGATCCAAGCAACGGAACAACGAACCAGCACCGGACTTAACAGCCCCCCCAACACCTCATCGGAATCCGAATCCCCCCCTCTCCGGTACCCGCCGACCCGTCGCAAAACCCTCGAACCATTGAAAAACGCCCCTCCGGGACGCACACCTTCCTCCTCGAAAATCCCTCACCAGAATATTAAAAACCCCAACGAATCTTTCACAAGCTACTTCAATTCAACCTTAAGCGACAAGACATAGCCGACATACGCCCCACTAATAACGGGGTCATTTTAAAAATCAATAGGGAGGATGCCGACAAACGGCTCCAGCAATCAATGGGATCCGGCCAATTTGGCTCAAAAACCCCTCTGAAACCGTTATCTCAACCCAAAAGCAAAAATCAACCTCCCCCACCCGTCACAGCCTCTTTAGCTGCGTGATTCGAGGAGTGGACCCCGACATCCCAGACGACATAGTAGTCAAGGAACTGGACGAGGAAGGCGTTCCCGTACAGAAAGCCTTCCGGATCAAACTTAACTCGGGGCCCACCTACATGGTCAGAATACTGTTACCTGCCACCCAGGATCTAGACCGAGTCCTGGAGGACGGGGTCTACATCTTTAGACACCACCATCGGGTGGAATCCTCCCGCGCTCCAGCCCCCCAACCTCTCAGATGTGAGCGGTGTCTCACATACAACAATTACGATACTGCACACTGCACACTGCACCGCAGGAGCGACCAGTGTGCAGTCACTGCTCCCAGCCTCACCCCACCTCCCGATGCCCCAATACCCAGTTGCCCCCCAAATGCAACACCTGCGGCGAACTCCATCCCACCTATTCCCGCAAATGCAAAGCCCGACCACAACCACCCGAAAATCTCCCTGAAATGGTAGCTCCATTTCAAACAATAGATACCCCCACACAATCCATTTTCCCACCCCCACCCCTCGAGGACATAGTGTAATCCGCTTCGTCACTATCGCCCTCATGAACATTCATCCTTACCACCGACCACTGATCCTAGCCAAACTCCAGGCAGCGGCCAACCAAACTCTCAACGTCCACTTCCTACCCTCCTACTCAGGACTAAACACCCACTTCCACTTCACCCGCCTAGTAACACAAGTATAAACATGACCAATAACCCATCCCGTCGTTCACGGCCCCCAGAACCCATCTCCATCCTCTTCCTCAATATCCAATCCTTCCACTCCAAACGACTACACCTACAAGCCCTCTCCTCACAACCACCCACCGAATTGTTCTAAATGAAACAATGCTCCGCCCCTACCAGACCGCACATCTCCCCGGCTACACTATCCACCGAGCCGACCACTCCCACGACATAGGGCGCGGAGGCTCCGCCATTGCCGTCCGTTCCTCCCTCCCCACCCGCCCCCACACGCCCCCACACGCCCCCACCCCCATAACTTCCCAGAAGCCGTTATAACTACCGTATACTTCCGCTCCCGGATCCTACATCTGGCAACCATTTACCACCGGTCGAAAATCCCCCTCCCACTGGATTTCATAACTTACCTCAGTGACACCTTCCCCCACTTCATACTCATAGCGGACCGCAACCTCACCCACCGACCCCGACGCGCCATGGCCGAACTACAAAACCTCTTAAGCGACCTAAATTGCTCCATGATACCTTTCCCCGGTCCCACCAATCCTGCCTCCAACACCACACCAGACGCCCTAAGAGCCCACAATTCCCTCATCCATCTTATCACAGTACAACTACCACCCAGCATCGGCAGCGACCACCTCCCAGTCCTACTCCAAATCCCACCCACCAACCCACGCCCCCCACCCCCACCTAGGATAATTCTGAACTTCCACAAAGCCGACTGCCCCTCCTATCAAGCCTTACTTAACCAAGCACTCGAGCATCCCCCTCCCCTTCCTACCGACCAACCATCTGTTCATAACCTAAATACATTCATTCTCTCCGCCATAGCCACTGCATCAGGATCCAGCGTCCCAGCAACACTCCACTCCCCATCCCAACCCCGACTCCCCCCCCGCTTCGTACACCACCAAAAACTGTCCCACTCATATCACCGAGAATTCATGCGCACCCGAGATCCTTACTTTCTACGACTACACCGCCAAATCCTCCGAACAATCCGTAATTACCTAGCCGCCCATAGTCACCGCTCCTGGTCCCAAACCTGTTCAAAACTCAACGACCTGCAAACCCATCCCGCTAAATTCTGGGCCAAACTCAACATCCTCCTCGGCACCAAAACAGCACCCCGCTACCCCCATCATCCACAGAGGCATAGCACCAGCGAATACCGAGGAAAAGCTGGAAATCTTCGAACAGTACTTCCGCCAGCGTTTCAACACCCACGGAGACCCCAACTTCGATAAATCTAACACAGACCTATTCCTAAACGACGCCTCCTCACCCCCACTCAAACCTTCTAACACCCACTCCCTATCAAATCACTCCCTAGACGCACCCATCACCCCGGCCGAAATACAGTCCGTCCTTTCCAAATCCCGAAATACCGCCCCAGGACCAGATAAAACCCGGTACCTCCACATCCGATTAGCACCGCAAAGCCTACTAACCCTACTGGCCGAACTATACACCAACATCCTCCGCACCGGTCTCTACCCTTCATCCTGGAAACACACCAAAATGCTCCCATTCCCCAAACCAGGCAAACCTCCTTCTGAACTAAGCTCATACCGCTCAATAATCCTCATTACAGTCCTAGCAAAAATCCTAGACAAAATCCTGGTCCGCCGCCTCTACCCCCACCTACAATCCCACCATCTACTCCCCACATCCCAGTTCGGCTTCCGCCCAAAACTCTCCAGAGAAGACCAACTCCTCCGACTCATCCAAACCACAGCCAACAACTTCAACCGACCCCGCCCTACCCTTCTAATCACCTTTGACTTCCAGTTAGCCTTCGACTCCATCTGGCACCCCGCCCTCCTATTCAAACTCCGATTTTTCGCCCTCCCTACCTCCTACGTTCGCTTCATAGCCTCCTACCTCACAAACCTATCAACCCCAATTTCTATCAGGAACAAGCTGTCACCCTCCTTCCACCTCACATTAGGCGTCCCGCAAGGTTCACTCCTCTCCCCACTCCTATTCATCCTATTTGTGGCCGATATCCCCAACCCCCCCCCCATTCAACTTTTCCAGTTCGCCGACGACACCGCCATCCTAGCTCCCCTACACAGATTCCAAGCCATTAACCGCTCAGTCCAACGCTACCTTAACACCTTCCTAACATGGTGCGACCGGTGGCACCTAAAACTCAATCCAGAAAAAACCCAGTCCATCCTCTTCAGGCGGAGACGGGGAAAAAACAGTGTAACCCGCAACCCGGACAACCTCCATCTCCAAATCCGCAGATCCCCTATCCACACACAACCCACCCTAAAATACCTTGGTATCCTCTTCGACCAACACCTCGACTTCCGCCCCCACTTCCAACACCTAAAAACAAAGACTGCCGCCCGAGCCCGGCTAGTGCGCCGCCTAGCCGGGACCCGGTGGGGTCTCAAATCCTCACTACTCCTACACACCTACAAATCCTTCGTACGTCCCGCCATCACATATGGCCTCATCACCTGGGTGGCCGTTGCCAACTCCCACCCGAATCTGTACCACCTCCTACTATCTATAGAACGCCGCACAGTCCGTCACGCCCTCCGACTCCCCTTTCGATACCCCACGGTTGACCTACTCGCAATATTCCCCTTCCCACCCCTAGACTCCTACGTCCTCACACAGTTCCAGCGATCCTACCGCCGAGCCTCAGACAGGGATAACCGAGCCCTTAACCAACTCCTACGATGAGACCCACCCCCAACTCCCACTTTACCCAAACACCGTTCCATCATTTCCGGTCCCTCCCCCCACCCGATGAGGGTGCCACGTAAAAAAGGAGGCTGTGACGCAAAACCCCATCCAATAAGCCCCCAACTCCCCAAAAATCCACCCCCTTAAGAGCTCCCGGCGACCTCCTCCCCATCATCAGAATATATGCTAAATTATAAGGCCATGTATTAACGTACTTTTGTAAGTTTCAGAAGCAGTAAATACCAACTTCAAGTCACGTACAACCCTTGTAACAACACCCAACAATAAATCTCGTAAACATGCAAATAACCAGTAAATGCAAATATTCTAATAATCATCAACTGTAAAATCATTGATATCAACAACTGTAAATAACATTGTAAATAACTCTGTAATTAACAAATGCATTGTAAAAAACCTGCAATAACAGTACCAACAACTGTAAAAAAACATTGTAAATAACTCTGCAATCAACAAATGTTTTGTAAATAGCCTTTAATAACACCATTGTAAATATCCTAATAACCCCCAATAAAAAAATTAAAAATTAAAAAAGCCAGGGGTAAGGGATATATTTCGATATATTTCAAAATATTTTAGGAGTCGCCAATACGCAAGAAAATAATGAAAAATGAAACATCTATTCATGTAAAATCACAATTGCAACCAGTCTGTATCTGTCACATGTAAACTGTAATGTAAATTTGGAAGATCAATAAACACTTGGCCAAGAGGTCGAGACCCCCTCCCAACTCCTTCAACTCAGCAAATTCCCATCCTTCTCTTTCAAATCCATCAAATCCACCAACCCCACCAAATCTCCTGGCCAGAGAGAAGGCGTAACCTTCTAGGTGGCCCGCCCCTTCTCTTAGGGAAGGGGAATGAAAACTTTCCCCTTGGTCCTTGGGTCCACTTCTTGAAACAGTGAATTAGTTATATGCATTAAATGGTTTATTGCGCATTGAAGTGAACTTTTTGTGCTTGCATGATGGACACTTTCGCATGTAGTGTGTGTAATAGATTCTCCAACTACGGGAAAAATTTAAATCATCACGTAAGAACAAAGCACAATAACAAAAATCCTAAATTTTCGTGTGATTTTTGTAGTTTTACTTCTCACACAAAATACAGTTTAGAACTCAGAGAATTAGAGTAGGCGGAGCTTTATCTGTCCCTGTAATAATTAAGAGGGGAATTCCTCAAAGCAGTATTATTGGACTTTTACGTTTTCTTATATATATCAATGATATGTGTAAAGAAGTGGTATCACAGATGAGGCTTTTTGCAGGTGATGTTATTCTGTACAGAGTAATAAATAACTTACAAGATTGTGGGCAGCTGCAAAATGACCTCGATAATGTGAGATGGACAGTTGAGGATGGTTGTCTAGTTGTACTTCCTCTTAAAACAATAATCACCACCAATCACCACCATCTGGTAAGACCGCAACTAGAGTATGGTTCCAGTGTAAGGGACGCTCAACAGGATTACTTGATTCAAGAACTGGCAAGAATCCAAAGAAAAGCAGCTCAATATGTTCTGGGCAATTTCCAACAAAAGAGTAGCGTTACAAGAATGTTGCAAAATTTGGGCTGGGAAGACTTGGGAGAAATGAGACGGAAGAGCTGCTCGACTAAGTGGTATATTCCGAGCTGTCAGGGGAGAGATGGCGTTGGAGGACGTCAGTAAACTAATAAGTTTGAGTGGTGTGTTTAAAAGTAGGAAGGATCACAGTATGAAGATAAAGTTGGAATTCAGGAGGACAAATTGGGGCAAATATTCGTTTATAGGAAGGGGAGTTAGGGATTGGAATAACTTACCAAGGGAGATGTTCAATAAATTTCCAATTTCTTTGCAATCCTTTAAGAAAATGCTAGGAAAACAACAGGTAGCGAATCTGCCACCTGGGTGACTGCTCTAAATGCAGATCAGTAGTGATTGATTGATTGATTGATTGATTGATTGATTGATTGATTGATTGATTGATTGATTGATTGATTGATTGATTGATTGATTGATTGATTGATTGATTGATTGATTGATTGATTGATTGATTGATTATCAATTTAGCAAAATAAAAATGCCATTTTAATTAACTTAATGCCTATCAAAATACGTACAATTGAAGCCGCCTAAAAGTATTTTAGAAACTACTTGACAGTCTTTTATGCAGGTAAAATGACCTTTGAACACCTAAATATCCTAAATATATTGCATGTTTCTGCGGTGGTTGGGAGTGCAGTGTGCTGTCTGAATTTAAAAAACCTACCTCCTGTTTTCCTTGACCGGGTCAAGGATGAAATAAATGAAGCATATTTAGGCTATTAGTACGATGGGATCGCCACTCCCAAGGTGATTTATAAATGACTGATAGATACTATGAAATGAGAATGGAGAGTGTTGCTGGAATGAAAGATGACAGGGAAAAAACTGGAAGTACCCGGAGAAAAACCTGTCTCGCCTCTGCTTTGTCCAGCACAAATCCCTCATGGCGTGACCGGGATTTGAACCACGTTATCCAGCGGTGAGAGGCCGACGCGCTGCCGTCTGAGACACGGAGGCTCAGTGTGTTGTCTGAATATTAAGAGAAAAGTGGTGGAACAAACACTAACACCCAGTCTCTGAGCCAGCAGTAATTAGACGGGATTAAAATCTTCGATCCGGATGGAAATCAAATCCGGGACCTTCTGAAACGACGGCCACAACGCTGGCCATTAAGCCAAAGATTCGAACAAAGTGAAATCCTTATTGAGTTTTATTATTACTATCAGTATTAACATTCAACTATCGTAATAGAAAGAAGCAAAAGTCATTATTTAGTGCCATTATTTCTATCAATTTTAAACACGTACCGTTGCGTTGTTCAATCTTGCCACCTGATTATTTGAACCACGTTATCCAGCGGTGAGATGCCGACGCGCTGCCGTCTGAGACACGGAGGCTCAGTGTGTTGTCTGAACATTAAGAGAAAAGTGGTGGAACAAACACTAACACCCAGTCTCTGAGGCAGAAGTAATTAGACGGGATTAAAATCTTCGATCTTTAAAAATATAGTTAAATACCGTAGTTAAAACTCTAGGCTTTAAAGTTATACAAACAGTATGGCGTCTGGAAGGACAGATTTTATTTGTACTATTGCTTCAGAATGAAGAAAATTCATACTTTAAAACGTGGGAGCGGCTCCACGCGCTGCGCTCACGATACACTGTGCTGGCTTCACGAAAAGCTGCATCGGCTGCACATCGACATTCCGTGACATAAAAACAAAGCTTCTTCTTCTTCTCCTCCTTCTCCTGCTCCACACGTTGCGCGAAATCGCCATGATAGGTAGGAGGTGCTAAACCCCGAGATTTCTCGAGCAGTCGCGAGCAAAGCCGATTGTGTCGTTAAGGGACTAATTCACTGAACTAGTATTAACCACAATGATAGAACATACTATTTATTGCACACGACACAAAACATGATACATACACATGGCTACCGCCTTTATACATCCCGCTTTTGTGGTTCAATGTCCCATCAGGCCTCACACACCACCGAGTCCAAGTAAACATTGATATCCTGCCAGTGTCCACCATTTTTGAGGCCAAGAACAAATAAACATAACCAAATTTTCGTAACATCCTCCCACCTTTTAATCACATGATTAAAACCACTAAATTCACAACCAAAACAAAACAAAGCAAAGAAAAATCTACAAACTGAGACGAGATGGGATTCGTATCTTCCTCTCACATCTTGTAGTAACCACTCGTGGAACAGTTCTGCTAGAGACAGGCACAGCAGGGCTCTTCTCCTGGACCTCTTCTTCATTCTGCCACTCAGTAATGGGAGTTGCTTCCAGTGGATAGATGTTCTGCACAGGCCGGTCCAACTCACCACCAGCAGTCTTCACCTTGACCACCCTGATGACATTGTCCTTCCCAGGATATACAGCAACCACTCTTCCTAAAGGCCAGTCCATTCTACGTGCTCCATCACTTCCAAGGATCACTACTTCCCCAACCTTTAACTCTCGACGAGGGTTCGTCTGACCTTTCCCCGGTTTAAGTTGTCCTAAGTACTCTATCCTGAATCTTTTACGTAATTCTGTCCTCAGATGCTGCATATATCTGAATCTCTTTCCGTGGCTTATCTGATCAATGTGATCAATATCGGGCACTCCCACCCTAGGAATATCCCGAAGAAACATTGCTGGAGTCAATGCTAGTAAATCATCACTGTCTTCAGATAAGTAAGTCAACGGTCGGGAATTAATAACTGCTTCAGTGTCCATTAATACTGTCAACAGTCCCTCGTAATCCAAAGAGGAACGACCTAAGATTCGTCGCAACAACTTCTTTAGCATCTGAACAATACGTTCCCAAAACCTTCCCCACCATGCAGCTGTGGGAGGATTGAATTTCCAAGCGATTCTCAGACAACTAGCTTCTACACTCACTTTCGTCCAGTCAAGATCACGGAACGCATTTTCAGCTCCCACAAAATTCCTTCCATTATCACTGTAAATAAAATTTGGTCTCTCTCTCCGAGCAATAAATCTTCGTAACGCTTGAAGGAACCCTGGAGTAGACAAAGTCCTGATGAGCTCAAAGTGTACAGCTCTGTAAACAGCACATGTGAATATCACTATCCATGCCTTTTCACCCCCGCGGAGATGTAATGGGCCAGCCAAATCCACCCCTACAATCTCAAAAACAGAAGCATCTCGAATTCGATCCTCAGGCAAAGGTGCGACCTCTGTGGTAATTCCTTTCACTTGGTATCTTCTACTCTTGACACAGCCAGAAATCACCTTTCTTATGGTTCTCCTACCATTGACGATCCAAAACCGCTCTCGCAAAGTAGAGAGCAGAACTTGTACTCCAGCATGAGACAATTCCAAATGTTTCTCCATAATCATCATGTGAACTAGCTTATGGTTTGCAGGTATCAGAATGGGAGTAAGGAATAATTCTTCATCCTTTCTTCTTATTAACCTCGTCTTGACCCGAAATAACCCACTTTCATCTTCAAACACATTTAGAGATTTGAGGGACGGCCGCTCCTTTTCTCCAAGCATCTCTTGCGTCACAATCTTCCATAGCCTCCTTTCAGCCATTTGCAACACTTCCACTTCAAGTTCCTTTGAAGTGTATCGTCCTCTCCTTCCGGCCGTGTTGTGGATGAATCGCAAAATCCAAGCTGTCATCCTGACAACTTTCGTGTACTTTGAAGAATAATGAAGATACCATTTTTCTTCTGGTTTCGCAGAAACTAAAACAGTAGAAAGTCCTTTCCTTTTCTCTTCGTTGACCTTTTCTTCATCAGGCATGACATCGTCATTAGGCCACTCAGAACTGGGGCATCTCAGCTACTGAGGACCCTCCCACCATTTCGACATCAGGAGTTTGGTAGCGGAGCATCCCCTGGAGGGTAGGTCAGCCGGATTATTCACTCCACGCACATGATTCCAACTATCAGGGCTCGATAATTGTTTAATTTCCTTCACCCGGTTGGCCACGAAAGTTCCCCAGACTTCTTTCCTCTTGATCCAGCAGAGCGCTGTTGTCGAATCCGTCCAATAATAAGTTGAAAGGTCTCCAATTCCTAAACTTGCCTTTACGGAGGAAGCAAGACGAGCTGCAATTGAACAAGCTAAGAGTTCCAACCGAGAAATAGTTTTCTTCAGAGGTGCTACACGAGATTTTGCCTGTAAGAGTGTTACATTTGAATTTTGACCATCTTGTGATCGAAGGAATACAACTGCGGCATATGCTACGCCGCTCGCATCGCAAAATGTGTGAAGGCTCCAAGATTCCTGTGTTTCACAAGGTGCTATTTGTCTAGGAATTTTAATATCAGGCAATACGTTCAGTTCTTGAGCCAATTTTCAAACTTTTTCCTCATTTCGTCCTCCATTTCTTCATCCCAGCTCATTTTCTTCCGCCAACTTTCCTGTAACAGCAACTTGGGTACTATAGAGACAGGGCAAGTAAAACCGATGGGGTCAAAGATGCTCTGGGCATCAGCCAATACATTCCTTCTAGTGATCTTCTCACCAATCCTCGATACGTCAATTTGTTCATAAGAAAGAACATCTCTTGCTTTATTCCATCGAAGACCTAACATTGAAGTTACCTCAGAAGCGGATGAATCTCTTTCAGAAGAATTTAGCCATGTGTGCTCCCAGTTACGAAGATCGAACCGTGCTCTGCTCAGCAATGCAGTAGATTCTTCCATAAACATACATAATTCCTCCTCATTGTCCACAGAAGTGATGCAATTATCGACATAAAAGGAGTTTCTCAACTTTTCAGCTGTCCCTCGGTAGTCTGTACTATGTTTCAAGTGTAGATCTAACACTGCTTCCAGCAGAAATGGGCAGCAATTCAGTCCAAATACTACTCGGCAGTGACGAAATGCCTTTAATTCTCTTCTCTCTATATCCTTCCACCGTAAGAAGCGTAACCAATCACGGTCCGTTTCTTGTACAGATATCTGAAGAAAAGCCTTTCTAATATCCGAAATCACCCCTATCCAATTCTTCCGAAACATCAAAAGAAGTGTGGGGATTTGTAGTAGCAAATTAGGTCCTTTCTCGAGGCACTCATTCAATGAAGGCGTATCCTTTGACTTGCAGGAACCATCAAAAACTGGTCTCACCTTAGTGGTAGAGTTGTGTTTAAATATTCCTGGATGTGGTAAGTAGTAACATCGATCTTTGTTTTCTTCCTCTGGAACCTCTTCAATGATGTCCTCATTTACCCACTCCTGAAACACCTTTCCGTATTCCTCAAACTTTCCTTCCTTGATCAGCCTGTTCGAAACAGAGATCGATCTCTTTTCCGCTATCTCCTTGTTGTTCCGTAGATACTGACGGCTCTCCAGCCAAGGTAACGCAATTTCATATCGGCCATCGCCATTAATTCTTACTGTATTTTGAAAGTAGTTACGTGCGGCTTCTTCCATTTCTTCTCTCGATTTGTTTTCCACTGGATCAGATATGCCTATGATATCCAAGTTCCACAAGTCAGCTATCGAGGCAGATTGAATGAACAGTGAGGTTGTATATGGAGCTAGAGTGTCCTTCTCCCCTTCCTTCAGTCTGCCTGTCACTGTCCAGCCAAGCGCAGTCCTAACGGCTACCAATCCTGATTCAAGCTTATGCATTTCATCCATCAAAATATTTCTAGCAACATCAGCTCCTAGAAGAACTTCCACGTCAGATGGATCACTTCCCACATCTGAGAGCCATATCTTTTTCTCTCTCATCTCCTTCATCCAGGGCCCAAACTTCAACTTTGGAATTTTACCACAAATTACCTTCTGATCGATTAACTGCAACGTTGTACTATATGAACCATCGTAGCTGCTCACCTCTACGTTGTACACATGGTGGTCTTCTTCACAGGTCTCAGCGCCTCCAAACAACTTATGAATCATCGTCTCTGTTTTCAAAGGTTTGTATCCCATTTCCTCAGCCGTCTTTTTCAAGATGTAGGATCTCTGGGATCCACTGTCTATCAATGCCCGGACCTTCTTCTGTTTCCCCTTATGTGTCAGCTTGATGAACAATGTTTGAAGAAACACCTCCTTTGTGGCACTCTGAATGTTCATGGAGATATTGCTCTGGTTTTCCCCACCTTCCCGAGTTCTAGGTTCAAGTTTCTCTTCAGCCCCTTTCACATTTAGTTTATGGCACATAATAACAACATGAGGGTTAGTGCACAAGGGGCATCGAATGTGTGCCTTGCAATTCTTGGCTCTGTGCCCTAACTTCAGACATGCAAAACAACAGTTTTCTTTGGCTAGCTTGTTACTCTTTTCTTCCAAGCTCATTTGTTGAGCAAGACGACATTCCTTACTCTCATGTGGTTTACTGCAAAACACACACTTTCGCTTCTTGCCATCGAATTTCGCAGAGAACAATGAACTCGCAGTTGGTAGCGATGTATCTTCAGAAATTTTCCCTCTTCCCTTCTCTTGTTTTTTCCTATCGGCTAAACCGAAACCTGCCTGCGCAAAGGTAATCCTTTCTTCTCCCTCCACTTCACGTTTAAGGAAATTAAGAAGAGTCTCCAGTTTATCTTTATGTGGACTGATAAAATCTTCATTCCCTGACGATTGATTTCTGAGCCATACCCTTAAAACATCTTCAGGTAAGCACGATTCTACCAGGGGGAACAACATTGACCCGTATTTATCTCTGGTTACACCTATGGATTCTAATGCTCTTAACTTGCTCTCTAGTGTATCATACAAAGCGGCTATCCCTGATTTATCTTTCTTATGAGACACATTCTGGATAACTAACCCAATAAGCTCCCTAACGTAATACTCAGTCAAAAGATCTTCACGTCCAAAGCGTTCCTTCATACACTCTATAACCTTTGGATAGTTTTCGGCAGTGGCAGGGAAGCTATTTACCAGTTCTCTGGCTCGACTGTCAGGTTTGGTGCACTGAATCAAATACTGAAATTTATCTTCAGATTCTATATCACAATCATCATGGATTCTTTTAAACATGCTCCAGAATCCGAGCCAATCCTATATTTCCCCCCCAAACGTGGCTAGTTCCAACTTAGGTAGTTTTAAATTCTTTTTAGCTGTAGATGAAATATCCGATCTGTGATCTTTAACTATGCCTACATTTTCAGTACATAAATTCGTCATCTTTAACTTAACTTCGTCCAAATTGTCTCTATATGTTTCAATTGCCTCGTACTCACGGTTATAAACATCGTCCTCTTGTTCCAATGTTAATTCTAATATTTTTTCATCTAGTGGGGAAAGGTCAGCACTTAACCTCTCCAGTTTCATCAGCATCTTCTGTGCCGATTCCAGCTCAACTACTTCACTAGTTAAACTTCGCATTAGTTCGTTATACACCTTTGTAAACGACGCCCGAATTGGTTTACGTTGTTTCACTAATCTTTCCATGGTCGTGTGCCGGTATTTTTCACTGATAAAAGAAATCTTACGTACCGTATTCTATCGCAACTTTTCTTACTGTACGCGTTATTATCACGTCGGGGTCACCATATTGTGTCGTTAAGGGACTAATTCACTGAACTAGTATTAACCACAATGATAGAACATACTATTTATTGCACACGACACAAAACATGATACATACACATGGGTACCGCCTTTATACATCCCGCTTTTGTGGTTCAATGTCCCATCAGGCCTCACACACCACCGAGTCCAAGTAAACATTGATATCCTGCCAGTATCCACCATTTTTGAGGCCAGGAACAAATAAACATAACCAAATTTTCGTAACATCGATGATGGCTGCACCTCGATATTCCCTAGACACAAGTCAAAATCAGCTGATTACTTTATTCTGAAATTTGTAGTCTAAGGTCCTGGCATACTTTGTACTGCACTTTGCACCTTCGTTCATACATCGAGTAAAAGTTAATAATCAAATTCCTATAGGGCCTATCGTAATAATATTGCAGTTCAACCCCACGGCATAGTTTTGACAGAAATTATTGTGGAAGACCAACCTTATTATAATAGTGAAATAAAGAGACTAAGGAGGAGGTGCAGATTGGAAAGAAACAGAGTTAGGAATGGCTGTGGAAGTGAGGAGAAATTTGAGGAACTTACTAGGAAATCGAATCTAGCAAAGAAGGCAGCTAAGGATAACATGATGACAAGCATATTTGGCAGTCATACAAATCTTAGTGAAAAATGGAAGGGCAGAAAAATGGAAAGGCAGAAACAGGTTCCAAGAAGGGCATTCCAGGAATAATTAATGAACAAGGAGAGTATCTTCAAAAGGCAGAAGTATTCAGTCAGCAGTATGTAAAGATTGTTGGTTACAAGGATAATCTCCAGATAGAGGAGGTGACTAATGCTAAAGAAGTATTAAAATTTACATATGATAACAATGATATTTACAATAAGGTACAAAAGTTGAAAACTAGAAAAGCGGCTGGAATTGATAAGATTTCTAGGGATATACTAAAGACAATAGGTAGGGATATAGTACCATATCTGAAGTACTTATTTGATTATTATTTGGTTGAAGGAGCTATGCCAAATGAATGGAGAGTTGCTGTAGTAGCCCCTGTGTATAAAGGAAAGGGTGATAGACATAAAGTTGAAAATTACAGGCCAGTAAGTTTGACATGCGTTGCATGTAAGCTTTGGGAAGGTATTCTTTCTGATTATATTAGACATGTTTGTGAAATTAATAAGTGGTTCGATAGAAGGTATTTCGGTTTTAGGAAAGGTTATTCCACTGAAGCTCAACTTGTAGGATTCCAGCAAGATATAGCAGATATCTTGGATTCAGGAGGTCAAATGCACTGTATCACGATTGACCTGTATAAAGCATTTGATAGGGTGGATCATGGGAGACTACTGGCAAAAATGAGTGCAATTGGACTAGACAAATGTGTCATTGAATGGGTTGCTATATTTCTAGAAAATAGATCTCAAAGGTTTAGAGTAGGAGAAGCTTTATCTGACCCTGTAATAATTAAGAGCGGAATTCCTCAAGGCAGTATTATTGGACCTTTAAGTTTCCTTATATATATATATATATATATATATATAAATGATATGTGTAAGGAAGTGGAATCAGAGATAAGGCATTTTGCAGGTAATGTTATTCTGTATAGAGTAATACATAAGTTACAAGGTTGTGAGCAACTGCACTATGAGCTATATAATGTGAGATGGACAGTAGGCAATGGTATAATGATAAACAGGGTTAAAAGTCAGGTTATTTTACAAATAGGAAAAGTCTTCTCAGTTTTAATTACTGCATTGGTGGGGTGAAAGTTCCTTTTGGGGATCATTGTAAGTATATGTGTGTTAATATAAGGAAAGATCTCCATTGCGGTAATCACATAAATGGGATTGTAAATAAAGGATACAGATCTCTGCACATGGTTATGAGGGTGTTTAGGAGTTGTAGTAAGGATGTAAAGGAGATGGCATATAAGTCTCTGGTAAGACCCCAACTAGAGTATGGTTCCAGTGTATGGAACCCTCACCAGGATTACTTGATTCAAGAACTGGAAAACATCCAAAGAAAAGCATCTCGATTTGTTCTGGTAAAGTTGAAGTTTGAATTCAAGAGGACAAATAGGGGCAAATATTCATTTATAGGAAAGGGATTTAGAGATTGGAATAACTTACCCAGGGAAATGTTCAATAGATTTCCAGTCTCATTGAAATCATTTAAGAAAAGGCTAGTAAAACAACAGATAGGGAATCTGCCACCTGGGCAACTGCCCTATATGCAGGTCAGTATTGATTGATTGATTGATTGATTGATTGATTGATTGATTGATTGATTGATTGATTGATTGATTGATTGATTGATTGTGAAGGAAGCGGCCTTGGCCTTAATTAATGTACACCCCAGCATTTGTTTGGTGTGAAAATGGGAAACCACGGAATACCATCTTCTGGGATGCCGACAGTGGGGTTCGAATTCACTATCTACCGGATGCAAGCTCACAGCTGCGCGCCCATAACCACTCGGTCAACTCGCCCGGTCGTACTGAGTGTAACAATCTGCCTGACTATTGGCGGGAAGTAGTTGGGGAGTTAGTTAACTTTTTCTTTAGCGTTCTATTCCTCTGGTTCATAAATTTTCTGATACTACTGGTACATAACACACTGGTTCATCATAGCATTCGAGCTATTCAATTCCTACTCTGAGGCTCTGATTGGAATGAGCAGTGTGCATATTTAACGGAATAATGGCAGAGGAGTGTTCACGGCTGTCTGCGACCTGGTCATTCCACCTCTGTAACTTTTGACTGTTAGATCGGCACCGTAGTACTGTTCGTTAAAAGTGAGAAAATGTGTTTTTCATTTGCTCGAGAATTTTATATGGTAACGTTGCTTTTAATCGCTACATTGCTACTGACGTTTTTGTAATGACTTATGTTGATTTCAGTTAGGGAAACCACAAAGACAGTCTTTCTGAGAATCCCGTAGGAAACTACGGGTACATCAACTAGTAATTATAATAAAATAGTCCTTTTTGACTCGTACGGTGGCGTGTTGTGTGTAATGACTCATAATATATTTGAGAAAAGGTAATATATATAACTTTTAAAAATATAATTCTGAAAATGAGTGTATGTTTTCAACGTTAGCGCGAGTTCGCCCGTGTACTGAATGCTACACGACATCGTTCTCCTCGATACTCCTGTAGGCCGCAGAATGATGATGTCATATTTGGAGTGTAGCGGCCTTATATCCTAGGTGGCGTTGGCTGAATCACAATTAAAAATCACTGCTACTTCAAGATAGCAATAACAGTTTGACCTGTGAGGGTAAAATCACTGCTAGTCACACAACTACCTTCTTCTTATCTTATAGTCAGAGAGCATACAAAGCAAGTTTTAGATTGAAAGACATGCTTTGGCAATTCATAATTACATTTGGTGCCATTTGTCTCATCGAGATGAAGTAGATGTCAAGTTAGAGAACATTTACCATTTTCAATTAACTGATGACATCGATATCAGAGAATAAAATATGAAGATAATTAGGTGTGGGTATGGCAAAGATATTCTCACCACCCCTCGAAAAATGAGTCCTATTCTTGGTGATCAGGCAAAGAGGACTCATTTTTATAAGGGTTGAAACTTAAGGCTAAATGCGCGTGCACAACTATTACTAAGCTTATATTAAAGAATAGCATAGAGATGTAGAACAGCGGATATATCCAAGTAATTAAACAAATATACATGTGTCTCGAAGGGATTTGTAGGTTCAAGCGTCCGTTCACTAAGGCCCACATACAGCCTTAAAGACTGGTTGTGCCTTCAGTTAAACATATTATTGCAATTCAATAAATTCGAAAAGGAACATGTTTCCTTCCCTTGTTGTATCTCTGGGCCACCTTGTTTTATTGCATTGACTAGATGTTCAGAAAATATTTCCCATTTTTCCTGGATAGTCATGTGGCGAGAAAGAGCAAATATTCTATATTCCACTGCAACATACGCAGATCATTAGGTACTCTGCTCAAAAATAGTTCGGCAGGAGTAAAATGGCAGAATTCATGGACGGCATTGTTGAAACCTAAGAAAAAAAGACAAACGGGAATCCCAACGAGTTTGGTTGTTATGGTGAAAGGCAGATAGATACGTCTTATGGTTACGGTGGAATCTCTCGATATGAGATTGCTAAGGGGGTGTGGACTAAGACGGACGTGCTTTATACCCCACGAGAAGCACATGTTCTGAAAGTGGGTACAGGTGAAGACAGAGGAGTTGTCCGACACCAAAGTCTTGGGAGGGCCAAAAATAGCAAAGATATGATTCGATAGCAATTTAACAGTGACAGCGGAATTAATTTTACGAACAGGGAACAGCCAAACAATCTTAGAAAAACTATCAATGACCGATAGTATGCCGATATTTCCGTTTTTAGATTTTACATGAGGACCGAAGAAATCAATGAACAATTTCTCCCCCAGGAGAGTTCGCAATGTCAGCGGAGTGGAAACCAACAGACTGTTTCGAGCAGGTTTGCATTTTTTTGCAAATGTCACAACTCCTCACGTATTCGAAGACATCCCTTTTAAAGTTCGGCCAGTAATAGTTCCGAGCAATTTTGTGGAAAGTGTTTTATTTCCCCAGGTGTGCACTTAGACATGAATCATGGTGGTAATTTAAGATCATAGCCATCAAGTCACGGGAAACAAGTACCTTAGAAGACTTGTTACGGAGACACTTGTGATACAAAAGGCCTTTCTTTATCTCTAAGGATGCCCTTTTACGATCATTTTTTTATTCCGTCTGTTATCTCGGCACATTCACGGTCCTTGTTTTGAAATTTCGCTAAATCGGAAAAACTCAAAGGATATTTCGGAAGAACATTAACAGGAAAACTACATCTAGGACTATGTACAGAACTAGGGTCGGGGTTCTCTACAAACTCAAACATGTGCGACAGACAGTCTCTTCCCCTTATATGCACGACGGTAAATTTTTAAGACGACTGCCGAAGAATCCAACTTGCTGTTCTCCATAACTTCTTCACATTTGCGTTCATCCAGGACAGCGTTTGATTGTCGGTCTGTACCCAGAAATAACGGTGTTCGAGGTAAGAATGGAATTTCTCAACGCTGAGCACAACGGCTAGACATTCCTTCTCATAAATGGAGTAATTAATTTCAGATCCGTGCAACATTTTGCTAAAATATGCAATAGGAGCCAAAGCGTCGTTCTTTAATCTCTGGTTCAGCACAGCTGAGTCAGCAATATCGCTCTGGCATCGCATTGAAGAATGAAATCACGGTTGAAATCAGGACTGTGTAGCACGGGAGTTTGGCAAAGTTTGCAGAAGGCCTGTTTTGAGCGTCGCCCCAACAGAAACAAGTAGTTATTTTCTTTAAAGAATTCAACGGAGCTGAAATATCAGAAATATTGGGGATGGATCTGCTTTAAAACCCAACCATGCCAAGAAACCTGCGGACGCCACGGAAATTCTTAGGTCTAGGAAATTCACGGATAGTCTCTTCTCTCTCTGGATTTACTGAGATGCCAGAGCTGGAGATGACATGCCCTAAGAATTTGATTCGCCTGGCACACAAGGACACTTTGTCGGGGTTATCTGTGAACCCATGTTTCTTTAGTCCAGAGAGGAACTCACGAAGATGGACTACATGTTCTTCGAAGGTGTCAGAGAACAAAACGACGTCGACTAGGTACGAAAACAGGCAGGCAAACTTAGATCTCCAAAGACCGAATCGAATATGCGGCTCAGTGCCTGACTTATGATATAGGCCAAAAGGGGTACCAAAAGCAGTGAATTCCCGACAACCAGGATCAAGGGGAATTTGAAAGTATGCAGAATTGAAATCGAAAACGGAATAAAATTTTGCTTTCCCAAAGGACTGCAGAGCGGACTCAATAGTGGGATGAGGGAAGCTGTCGAATACAATATGACGGTTTAGAGATCTATAATCGATCATAAGACGAGCTTGACCGTCTTTCTTGAGAATTAGAAAGGTGGGTCTACTAAACGGTGACTTGGATGGACTTGTCACACACTTCTGTAACAATTCATTAACACACATCCTCATGGTGGTGAGTTTGGGAGGAGAATAACTGAAGACAGGCGTTCGATCTTTCAATTCCATGCAATAGGAGAATTCTTTAGCGCAACCTAGTTTTGCGGTAAGTGCCTCAGGAAATTCTTCAAGAAGACTATTCAATATGAGAGCTTGACTTTCGGACAAATCACACTGATTGACAAGGGGGCTACAGTTCTATAAGGCGCACAATGGTTTGTTTCCGGAAGGATTTTCGAAAGGGAAACTTTCATTTGACATAAAACGGAAAGCGAAGGATCGGCTAATGAAGTCGACAGACAACCCTGTGGCTAGCATGAAATCAGAGCCTAAGATGAGTGGAACGGCCGAACCTGGGACGACATTAAAGTTCCAATCCCAAGAGAAATTGTGAATTTTTAAATGAGTTCTGATATGTGCTACCGGAAGTACACGGCGCACATATAAGCTTCAGGACAACTATAATTACGGAGGTATTTTAATACCATCCCCTCAACAAAAGACTGATCGACGAAAGAGCTACATGATCCGGTATCTAATAGGGCGTACATGACGCGCGAACCCCAGGAAATTTGGCCCAGGGTGCAGATAAAGGGAGCCCGAAAATTTTGCGATTTGAGTTACAACTTGGCACCACGACGGGCCATCACGTTGGTGCGAAACATATGTTCCTGATTACCGTTGCACCTCGGGCAGATGTTACGGTACGCACTTTTTAGACCACACTGATAACACATTACGGAAGACTTAGACCTACAGTTTTTAGAAACGTGTCCCTCTTTCCCGCAATTCGAACACTTTATAGATGTCGCCACCTTACGACGGGACACATCTTGATTTTGAAGGGCGCAGGCTACACGTTCAGAGGAGTGGGGAGATTCTAAATAGTCAACTGTTCTTCTAGGATACTGGTTACGAGCGGGAGATCTAGCGAAGGAGACAGCTTTAGGACAAACGCGGCAAGCCGCATTGAGAAAGGAACAATCACTAGGAAGAGGTGGAGGTTGCAACAAATTGCTTAATTGTAACGTCGACTCAAATTCACGGCCGAGACTTATAATGTCATCGACACAGGTTACTTGAGACCTTTTTATAGACAATTTGTATTGAGAAGCTAGATTCCCATAGAATGTGTCGAAAATTTCGGACTCATGTAGCCCGATATCGAGACGATTGAACAAGGTTATAATACCGGTGGCATTATCATCAATGGACTCTTCTCGGCCTTGATTCCTCTTGAGTATTTCTTGCTTGAGTATAAAGTCCAAACCTTACTATCAGTTCCTTGGCAAAATCAGACCAACACCGAATCTTATGTTTACATAAACGAAACCACTTGCTGGCACAACCTTCCAGCATACCGGGAAAAACTGGTACAAACTGGTAAAAACAACAAGGTGCACGCTGTGACGTCTTCTACCTTTTCAAAAACTCAATGACCGAAAGACCCTTTTCTTCGCCCGAGAAATTCAGGTTCCATTTTCGTACAACGTCAAGAGCAGAATTTAAATGAAACGAACTAGTCGCAACCAAATGGAAAATCTGGTTCATTACCTTACCATCTGAATTGGGGACGTGTTCATAACAATCAATCAATCAATACTGATCTGCATTTAGGGCAGTCGCCCAGGTGGCAGATTCCCTATCTGTTGCTTTCCTAACCTTTTCCTAAATGATTTCAAAGAAATTGGAAATTTATTGAACATCTCCCTTGGTAAGTTATTCCAATCCCTAACTCCCCTTAATATAAACGAATATTTGCCCCAGTTTGTCCTCTTGAATTCCAAATTTATCTTCATATTGTGATCTTTCCTACTTTTCTAACGCCATTCAAACTTTTTCGTCTACAAATGTCATTTCACGGCATCTCTCCGCTGACAGCTCGGAACATACCACTTAGTAGAGCAGCTCTTCTTCTTTCTCTCAATTCTTCCCAACCCAAACATTGCAACATTTTTGTAACGCTACTCTTTTGTCGGAAATCACCCAGAACAAATGGAGCTGCTTTTCTTTGGATTTTTCCAGTTCTTGAATCAGGTAATCCTGGTGAGGGTCCCATACACTGGAACCATACTCTAGTTGGGGTCTTACCAGAGACTTATATGCACTCTCCTTTACATCCTTACTACAAACCCTAAACACCCTCATAACCATGTGCAAAGATCGGTACCCTTTATTTACAATCCCATTTATGTGATTACCCCAATTGAGATCTTTCCTTATATTAGCACCTAGATACTTACAATGATCCCCAAAAGGAACTTTCACCCCATCAACGAAGTAATTAAAACTGAGAGGACTTTTCCTATTTGTGAAACTCACAACCTGACTTTTAACCCCGTTTATCAACATACCATTGTCTGCTGTCCATCTCACAACATTTTCGAGGTCACGTTGCAGTTGCTCACAATCTTGTAACTTATTTATCACTCTATAGAGAATAACATCATCCGCAAAAAGCCTTACCTCCGATTTCACTCCTTTACTCATATCATTTATATATATAAAAAAAACATAAAGGTCCGATAATACTGCCTTGAGGAATTCCCCTCTTAATTATTACAGGGTCAGATAAAGCTTCACCTACTCTAATTTTCTGAGATCTATTTTCTAGAAATATAGCAACCCATTCAGTCACTCTTTTGTCTAGTCCAAATGCACTCATTTTTGCCCGTAGTCTCCCATGATCCACCCTATCAAATGCTTTAGACAGGTCAATCGCGATACAGTCCATTTGACCTCCAGAATCCAAGATATCTGCTATATCTTGCTGGAATCCTACAAGTTGAGCTTCAGTGGAATAACCTTTCCTAAAAATCTAACTGTTTTCTATCGAACCATTTATTAATTTCACAAACATGTCTACTATAATCAGAAAGAATACCTTCCCAAAGCTTACATACAATGCATGTCAAACTTACTGGCCTGTAATTTTTAGCTTTATGTCTATCACCCTTTCCTTTATACACAGGGGCTGCTATAGCAACTCTCCATTCATCTGGTATAGCTCCTCCGACCAAACAATAATCAAATAAGTACTTCAGATATGGTACTATATCCCAACCCATTGTCTTTAGAATATCCCCAGAAATCTTATCAATTCCAGCCGCTTTTCTAGTTTTCAACTTTTGTATCTTATTGTAACTGTCATTGTTATCATATGTAAATTTTATTACTTCTTTGGCCTTAGTCACCTCCTCTATCTCGACATCATCCTTGTAACCAACAATCTTTACATACTGCTGACTGATTACTTCTGCCTTTTGAAGATCCTCACATACACACTCCCCTTGTTCATTAATTATTCCTGGAATGTCCTTCTTGCAACCTGTTTCTGCCTTAAAATACCTATACATACCCTTCATTTTTCACTAAAATTTGTATGACTGCCTGCTTGCCATCATGTTATCCTTAGCTGCCTTCTTTGCTAGATTCAATTTTCTAGTAAGTTCCTTCAATTTCTCCTTATTTCCACAGCCATTTCTATTTCCTTCCAGTCTGCACCTCCTTCTTAGTCTCTTTATTTCTCTATTACAATAAGGTGGGTCTTTACCATTCCTTACCACTCTTAAAGGTACAAACCTGTTTTCGCATTCCTCAACAATTTCTTTAAACCCATCCCAGAGTCTGTTTACATTTTTATTTACCGTTTTCCACCGATCATAGTTACTTTTTAGAAACTGCCTCATGCCTACTTTATCAGCCATATGGTACTGCCTAACAGTCCTACTTTTAAGACCTTCCTTTCTATCACATTTATTTTGAACTACGACAAAAACAGCTTCTTGATCACTAATACCATCTATTACTTCAGTTTCCCTGTGGAGCTCATCCGGTTTTATCAGCACGGCATCCAGGATATTTTTCCCTCTGGTTGGTTCCATCACTTTCTGAATCAGCTGTCCTTCCCATATTAACTTATTTGCCATTTGTTGGCCATGCTTCCTGTCGTTCGCATTTCCTTCCCAATTGACACCTGGCAAATTCAGATCTCCCGCTACAATCACATTTCTTTCCATGTCGTTTCCCACATAGCTGACTATCCTATCAAATAATTCCGAATCCGCGTCAATGCTACCCTTTCCCGATCTGTACACTCCAAATATATCAAGTTGCCTATTATCTTTAGAAATGAGCCTTACACCTAGAATTTCATGTATCTCATCTTTAAATTTTTCGTAGCTTACAAATTCTTCTTCCACCAGAATGAACACTCCCCCTCCCACCATTCCTATCCTATCTCTACGATACACACTCCAGTGCCTTGAGAAAATTTCTGCATCCATTATATCATTTCTCAGCCATGATTCAACTCCTATTACAATATTACAATATCTGGTAAATATATATCTATTAAATTACTTAATTCTATTCCTTTCTTTACAATACTTCTACAGTTGAACACTAACAATTTTATGTCATCCCTACTTGATTTCCAGTTCCCTGTTCCCTTATCACCGCTCCCTAGGCCATCCCGTTTCCCTGAATGTACCTCCCTGTTACCCTTCCAAAGAAATTTCCTAACGTATACGTAACACTGCGGTTTAAATGAAGGCCATCCGAGATCAGATCACTATCTCCTACCCACGCATTGGGATCTAGAAATTTCACTCCCAGTTTCCCACACACCCACTCCATAGTCTCATTTAAATCCCCAATCACCCTCCAGTCAGTATCCCTCCTACACACACTATCATATTTTACTCTAATATCATCATCACTCCGGTTTATACTGGATTGAGGAGAAGCACAATTGTTAGACATAGCATTATTCTCATGTAATTCAAACCTGGGAGGAGTATTTGGTACAGTTTCACTTTCTTCCTCAATGATTTACAGTTTGAACAAGCGTGGCAACACACGGGAAGTATGACACAACGATAAAGGAACCCAAAAGTAAGGGCACGTAGGTTACGTATAGGACGCAGGACGTAATAAAATACTAACTGAGAAATAATATAAGTAGAAAATACGAGAATAGCGGATGACGATGAGCAGATAAAAAGCGAGAGGGTAACGATGAATTCAGTTCTGCTTCACCAAAATTCAAGCTTTTGGTAAAATGAAATGAAATGAAAATGAAATGGGGTATGGCTTTTAGTGCCGAGATGTATCCGAGGACCTCGGCTCGCCAGGTGCAGGTCTTTTTATTTGACTCCCGCAGGCGACCTGCGCGTTGTGATGAGGTTGAAATTATGATGAAGACGACACAAACACCCAGTCCCCTTGCCCAGGGGAATTAACCAATTATGGTAAAAATTACCTACCCTGCCGGGAATCGAACCCGGGACCCCTGTGACCAAAGGCCAGCACGCTAACCACTTAGCCATGGAGCCGTACCGTAAAATGAAATGGTGTATGGCTTTTAGTGCCGGGAGTGTACGAGGACAAGTTCGCATCGGCAGATGCAGGTCTTTTGATTTGACTCCTGTAGGCGACCTGCGCGTCATGACGAGGATGAAATGATGATGAAGATGACATATTCACCCAGTCCCCGTGCCAGCGAAATTAAACAGTGATGGTTAAATTTCCCGACCCTGCTGGGAATTGAACCCGGGACTCCTGTGACCAAAGGCCAGCACACTAACCATTTAGCCACGGAGCTGGACAACCTTTTTGGTGAAACATTTCGACCGACCACGCTCTGCATACCAACTCCACCTACTCACTCCAGCTACTAACGAAATATCGTGGACCGGTCGAAACTGGCTATAGACAGCCAGGAACTGAATTCGGACCTCTTACACTAATGACTAGAAGTATAAAAAGGCGTGAACATAAAACATAGATAAGGTTAAGATAAATAGGATTTATTATCATAAGGTTGCCCGAACAAATAAAAGGTGAGCTCAAAATAAACGAAATAAACGAAGAGGAGACATAAGAGGAAAAGTTACTCACGTACATAGTCTTTGAATTATTCTAAAATACATACGAGTTTTCGCCTCTTTAATAACCATCTCATAAAATTCTTGCATTTATCTTATTCAACAGAGGCATAGGGAAGGACAATACCAATCGGTTCATTTAATAGCAGACTGCGGTACATTCAGGAAGGGCATCCGGTCATAAAAACCCGCCACGACAGATTAATCTCCCCTCATACCAGACCCCGTAAGAAAACGGGACAAGGGTTGGACAAACATATTCATATCGCATGAAATGGCCAACATGAATCGTACAGCATTAGCGTTTCAAACATATTACACAACACAGGCTCAAGCTAGACGTCGCAGTCGAACAGGTCTCAAATGTAAAAGAATCCACAAACAATCACATCGCACACACACACCTATCAAAAAGGATCAGTATTACCTTTCGTCCCTACGTGGGAACGGATATACATCAAGTAAACATAAAGAAAAAGGGAAGACACGTAAATAGGTCCGCCACAATAAACATAAACAACAAAATACAGAACAGGGATCACATAGTACACTAACCTAGCACAACTGTGGCAAGCCAAGGAAAAGGAAATTTTAACAAATACCTGGAGTTGGAAGGATAAGAATCCGAACATATTAAGTAATCATGTACGTTGACTCCAAGCAGAGTCACGTAGGGAAAATCATAAATCTTTTTTGTAGTACCATTTAAAAGATACGAGAATCATCTTGTAGTCTTGCATCTCCATCTTTTTTCCCAAGCCTTCTTCTTATCTTAGTCAGAAAGCATACAAAGCAAGTTTAGATTGAAAGAAATGCTTGGGCAATTTATAATTACATGTGGTGCCATCTGTCTCATCAGGAAGAAATAGACGTCAAATTAGTGAATCAGCTCGGAATACTGCGTATAGCGCTGGGGGTTCTTCTGCAAACCTTCCAGCCAGGGTACACTCACAACACCACTGTGCTGTTGTTCAGACTCCAGACTGAGACGTCCGTTCTATTCCTATGTTTCCTTATACCTACGGTATATACACTGACTGACAGAGCAAATGCAACACCAAGAAGGAGTGGTCAGAACTTTATGCCAATTGCAGGGTAGACTGACGTCACTGAGGTATGCTCATGATGTGAAATGCGCCGCTGTGCTGCGCACGTAGCGAACGATAAATGGGACACGGCGTTGGCGAATGGCCCACCTCGTACCGTGATTTCTCAGCCGACAGTCATTGTAGAACGTGTTGTCGTGTGCCACAGGACACGTGTATAGCTAAGAATGCCAGGCCGCCGTCAACGGAGGCATTTCCAGCAGACAGACGACTTTACGAGGGGTATGGTGATTGGGCTGAGAAGGGCAGGTTGGTCGCTTCGTCAAATCGCAGCCGATACCCATAGGGATGTATCCACGGTGCAGCGCCTGTGGCGAAGATGGTTGGCGCAGGGACATGTGGCACGTGCGAGGGGTCCAGGCGCAGCCCGAGTGACGTCAGCACGCGAAGATCGGCGCATCCGCCGCCAAGCGGTGGCAGCCCAGCACACCACGTCAACCGCCATTCTTCAGCATGTGCAAGACACCCTGGCTGTTCCAATATCGACCAGAACAATTTCCCGTCGATTGGTTGAAGGAGGCCTGCACTCCCGGCGTCCGCTCGGAAGACTACCATTGACTCCACAGCATAGACGTGCACCCCTGGCATGGTGCCGGGCTAGAGCGACTTGGATGAGGGAATGGCGGAACGTCGTGTTCTCCGATGAGTCACGCTTCTGTTCTGTCAGTGATAGTCACCGCAGACGAGTGTGGCGTCGGCGTGGAGAAAGGTCAAATCCGGCAGTAACTGTGGAGCGCCCTACCGCTAGACAACGCGGCATCATGGTTTGGGGCGCTATTGCGTATGATTCCACGTCACCTCTAGTGCGTATTCAAGGCACGTTAAATGCCCACCGCTACGTGCAGCATGTGCTGCGGCCGGTGGCACTCCCGTACTTTCAGGGGCTGCCCAATGCTCTGTTTCAGCAGGATAATGCCCGCCCACACACTGCTCGCATCTCCCAACAGGCTCTACGAGGTGTACAGATGCTTCCGTGGCCAGCGTACTCTCCAGATCTCTCACCAATCGAACATGTGTGGGATCTCATTGGACGCCGTTTGCAAACTCTGCCCCAGCCTCGTACGGACGACCAACTGTGGCAAATGGTTGACAGAGAATGGAGAACCATCCCTCAGGACACCATCCGCACTCTTATTGACTCTGTACCTCGACGTGTTTCTGCGTGCATCGCCGCTCGCGGTGGTCCTACATCCTACTGAGTCGATGCCGTGCGCATTGTGTAACCTGCATATCGGTTTGAAATAAACATCAATTATTCATCCGTGCCGTCTCTGTTTTTTTCCCAACTTTCATCCCTTTCGAACCACTCATCCTTGGTGTTGCATTGTCACTGTCAGTCAGTGTATTTGTTTAAAATTGTCGCGCTATATTTTCTATCGATTTTTGTAATAAGAAAGAACCAATAATGCCACGAAAGTCCTCCCAAGCATGGCAGTATTTTACTGGCAGTCCAGGTAGAAAATCCACTACTTGTAAAATTTGCTATCAAATCTGCTGTACAGATGGAGGAATATCAAATTTATGGAATCACATAAAACGGGCGTATCGTAAGGACTTTGTACAAGATACAGTTACAAATCGTGAAAGTAATTCCATTACGTGTGGAAGAGACAGTGCAGGAAAAAAATAAGTTGCGTAGCAGTTTGGCTACTTTTGTATGCGAAGACATGCAGTCACTGAGGGTTGCAGTCGTGAGTGAGACAGTGGAGTGAGCGGATGTGCTGAGTAGAGTGCTGAATATGGGCGATTCACTAGCGCAGTACAGGGCAGCTATAGGAAGGTGGAATGGAGGAATGAAATGTGAATAAGTGAGAGGAGAGATGAAAAATGGGCAGCAAATGGGTGTATTGGTAACATAGTTGGTAGCCGCAGTGATTGCAATATTATTGGAAATTGATGGAGTTGAGCTAAACCTGGGGCCTGGACCAGTTGGTGCAATCGGATGGGAAGAATTCGAAATGATTAAGGAACTGATCAAAGAGGCACATCATGATGAGCAAACAAGAGACCTACTTAGAGAGCAAGCCACGGAAATAAATAAGGAAATACAAAAGTTAAAACAGTGTGTTAAAGAGGAGATGAAAGTGATAAAAGAGAGAGTGGCTCATAACACGGAGGAAGTATAACGACAGAAGACCAAAGTCAGGGATTTAGAGGAGGAACTGAGTCAAGTATAGTGGTCTGAAAACAGGACTAACCAAGAGCTCAAGAGGAAAAACCTTTTTATTTATGGTGTGCCGGGAGGAGACAAGGAAAGCAAGGTGGAAATAGTATTTAAAGTGGTAGAAATAATACAAAGTAAAATGAAGATAAACTTTAGTGAGGTGGACATAGACGATGTATATAGAGTGGGAAAGGTGAAGGGTAGGAGACCGATCAAGGTTAAGTTAATACCAACACTGATGGCGGAAATAGTGCTGAGGAATACCAGATACTTAAAAGGTGAGAAGGGACATGGGCAATGGCGTCCTCAAGGAACAAAACATTTTACGCAGGCACCTAGGCAAAGCAAGATTTCAAGGTCTAAAAGCCTAAATTAAAGGGCAGCGTTTGATCGTTGGAGACGGTCACTGGTGGCGCACGTGGACACCAGCTCAGCTACAGGAAATAGACGAAAATCACCATCAGCAGAGTGTAACGTGTGAGGAAGGAGCAAAAGTAAGCAAGGTAACGCTGATGGAAGTCAGTGATGACGTAGGTGGGAGTGATACGGCAGAAGGAAGAGAAGCGGATACAGGAGCCGAGTAATCAGCGGCGCACGAAGGAGCGGAGGGCAATGCACTGGAAGACAGCCCTATCGAGCAACGCCCAGGGTTCAGCAAGGGGATTGAAGAAAGAAGACGAGAGACAATGGCAAAGGGTAAAACGTTTAAAAGATTTATGGGCAAAGAGAAATAAGTTACAGGCTTATAAGGGGGGGGGGAGAGAATAGTAAAACGCCTAAAACTCCAGAAGAGGATACGGTAGAAATGGAAATATCTAGAATGACCAGAAGTAAGTCAGGGAATTTAGACTGTAAATGTAAAAAATAACTTCAGTTACAGATATCATGTGTTAATGTCGAAGGAATATGGAACAAAATAGGTACTTAACAAAGACTTTAAATAGCTACTGGAAGAATTGGATATTCTTGGACTTGTAGAAATTTGGGCTGATTACAAGAAAGACTAAAAGATAGAAGGGTGTATTGGATGGAGTCAATATGGATCAAGGAGATCCAATAGAGGAAGGATATCGGAAGGAATTTCGGTGGTAATCAAAAACAACTTAAAAGATAGGATAGAACTCTTAGAATCTGAGTTTAAGGAATTAATCTGGATAAGAATATTAGATAGGGTCAATAGGGGGAATGAAATATATATAGCTTTTATGTATAATCCACCTTTGAGTCCCCCATTTTCACAGAATGAGTTTTTTTGAAAATTTAGCAACAGAAATTAGACGAATGAGAAGTACGTATGATCAGGCAAGCATTATTATTATGGGTGATCTTAACGCGAGGATAGGGGACAAGAAGCCAGTTTATAGTCAACATGAGGACGAGCTATTAGTAGTTAATAGAAATAGCCAAGAAAAAGAATGTAACAAAAAGAGAAAAACTACTAGAATTATGCGCGGTAGAGGAGCTTTATATATTGAATGGTTGGTGATTCGGTGATGAGGGGGAAAACTAACCTATATAGCAGAAAATGGGGGCAGTACAATTGACCTAGTTGTAAGCTGTAGGGATAGTTTGCGAGTTATCAAAGAGATATGCGTTAGGGATTGTGCGGAGGCAAACCATATGCTAGTATATATAAAATTAATGATTCAAGATATAAGAGTGCAGGAGATAGTTTACGATAACGTAGGGGAGAGGAAAGTACCCGGGTATCGTTGGAGAGAAGAACTAGGGAATTAATTTAGAGAGTACTTCAATGGAGAGAATTTTGAGATCTGGAAAATAGGTATTGTAAAATTGATAGAAGAGAATAGAGTTGAAGAAGCCCTAACCAGGATAGAAAATGTAATTGGAAAGGCAGGAAAATGTATGAGGCAAAATCCAGGTAGAACGCAGATAAAATGTGGATGGTATAATGCAGAATGTGCAAAAAAAAATTCACTGGTTATGAAGGCACTTAGGAGATACAGGGAGTATGGTGGTCAAGTAGCTAGGAACGATTTTTTAGAAAAGGAAAGAATACAGAAAATTGTTAAGACGAAGTCAGAATGGCAACAAAAGATGGCTGCAGACTTAAATAAAAAGTGTAAGGATAATGACATTAAAAAAGTATGGGATACAATAAATCAGATGACCAAGAAGAAATCAGATTCAGGGGGACCAAATAAGTCACAGTACATGTGTCCAGTATTCCGAGAAATTATTGAATAAAGAAGACAAATGGAGGGCTCATCAGGAGGGGATTATTGTCTCAGGGGGCTTGAGTGTCACTCTACCTGAATTAGATGAGGCTATTTTGACTCAGGAAATAATGAATCAGTTGCAAGGAGCTAAAAAGGGAATATCAGGAGCTATTTAGGGCATCACATATGAATTTTGGAAAGAGGTGGGAAAGCGAAACGCCATGTGGGAAATTTTGACAAGGATACTCAATAAAATCTTCGAGAAAGGCGTATTCCCGAAAGCTTGGAAAGAGGAGATAATATGCCCTATATACAAAAATAAACGGGGATAGATTAAATCCTGGAAACTATAGGGAAATTACATTATTGGATATATTGGGGAAAGTATATAGTATACTAGCAAACAGACTAACGAACTGGGCGGAGAGACATTCAATCCTGTCGAGATTTCAAAGTGGATTTAGAAAAGGGAGAAGAACACTAGATAATGTTTTATAGTGAGAACTCTTATTGACAAATATGCAAAGAAAAAAAGGAGGTAAGCTCTATAAAACATCAATAGATTTAGAAAAAGCATTTGATACTATGAACAGGGGGGCAGTCGTTACTAGATTGAGACAAGTTGGAGTGTCATGTAAAATGATAAGAGCTATAGAAAAGATGTATGCTGAAGTAAAGTGTACTGTGAGAGTGGAAGAAGGTGTAGTAGTAGGAGAGATTACCTCCAAATGGGTCTGAAACAGGGGTGTAAATTGTCACCGATTTTATTCCTATTGTTTATTAACGATATACTAGAATTTGAAGTTGAGGAAAGATTTGCACTGCCATGTTTAGAAAATCAGGATATTCCTGATCTTGTATTTGCTGACGACACACTCCTGTTCACACTAACGTCAGTTGCACTGCAAAAAAGTATTTATGGTATCGAGAAGTACTGCAAAGAATGGAATATGAAAATTAAGGCACAGAAAACCAGAGTAATGGTGTGCAAAAAGGGGAACAAATTAGCAAAAAAGGAAAATGGTATTTGGAAGGAGTAAAACTGGAAGTAGATAACAAGTTAAAATATTTAGGAATTATAATATCAGGAAATATAAATTGGTCCGAACACATCAAGAGAGCAAAAATGATTGGTGCAGCAGCCCTAGCTAGTATTCGAATATTAGATAACAGGATGCATAATATTGATTTTAGGGTACAAAGATATGTGTGCAATGCTGTGATTAAATCTAAAATGTTATACGGTGCAGAAGTATAGGGCACAGAAAAGGAAATCGCAACGCCTGATCCAGTTTCTAGTAGATTTATTAAAATAATTACAGGTTTACCAATATGTACAGCGAATAGTAGAGCTAGATTACTGTGTACAGACATTAATATAAAGGTGGATTTAATTAAGAGAGTAATAAAATATTAGTTTAGCTTAAAAAGGGGTGGAGGGGGAGAAATTCTAGATTTAGCTTACTTGCATCAAATGAGGTACCAGAATGAGTACTAGAAAAAATTGGGATGGGGAACTATTAGGACAACGATTTATAAGAAAGAAAAGTCTGTGGGAAAGTGGCACAGAGGGTAGCAGATATAGAAATACAAATGCTAAGAGCTGAGGGTAATAATAGGAAAACGTTGGAGGAATTCATGAATATATATCCAGGTATGAATATAATTCATGATTGCAAATGTTTGTCGGATTTATTAAGAGTGTTTGTATTATGTATGTATGTATGTATGTATGTATGTATGTATGTATGTATGTATGTATGTATGTATGTATGTATGTATGTATGTATGTATGTATGTATGTATGTATGTATGTATGTATGTATGTATGTTGGGTATTCAGCCCGAAGGCTGGTTTGATCCTCTACAGCTCCATCAACAGCGCCATAGATAGCCTAGGTGTCACTGAAGAGGCATACTAGGGAAGTGAGGAGTGAGGTAGTTTCTCGTTCTTTCCTCACTGAGCCAGAAGTTGCTATTGCATATCCGTCTGCCAAGCCCACTGAAATGCATGCACCAACCGACCCTATGAGCGACATTTTCACACCATTCATAACAGGGACTGGCTGCATAAGGAACGGTATTACTGGCATCGTTCATACCTCTGTCACTTTCATATTGTCAAAGCCAAGGATGAGACTGAGTCAGGTGAAAGTAACAAATTTACTCCAGCCCATACCAGAAGACATAGTGCACTGTAAACACTACATCCTGCCAGCAAAGGCATAAACAAGTTTAAAAGTAGTGTTGTTAGTTCTAAAGGCGACATTGAGGTTCTGTTTTTATATATATTTAAGATTTGGTATATGTTATTGCTGTTGAAAGTGAAGGTGACAAAATCAGTATTCTCTTTCTGTTGTCTTTTAACTGTTGTGGTGGGGTTATTTTTTATCTTCTTGAGAATTCTGCCAACGAAATTGCTATTAAATCCATTAAGGTGTGCTAAAGTGTGGATGGTGTTCATGTCTTTCTTATACGCTTTCTTGGACATGAGAATGTTCAACGCTCTATGTATCATACTATATAAGAGCCCTTTACGTGGGAGCCAGGGCGCAGTGAATCTTGTCTGATCATGTTGGCTGTCTGGGTGGGTTTTCTGCAGATTTCAAATTTTAGGTGATTGTCGCTTCTCCTAATTTTAAGATCTACAATATTTAAAGATATATCTGTTTCAGATTCAACTGTGAATTTCATGTAGGGGTCACAAGTAGTTAGCGTATTAAGGAGGGTTGTACTGTCAGTGATACGTTGACCAATAATGGTAAATATGTCATCTACGTGTCTGATCATGTTGGCTGTCTGGGTGGGTTTTCTGAAGATTTCAAATTTTAGATGGTTGTCATTTGTCCTAATTTTAAGATGTAGAAAATTTTAATTTTAAGATGTAGAAAATTTAAAGAACTATCTGTTTCAGATTCAACTGTGAACTTTATGTAGGTTTCACAAGTATTTTGCTTATTAAGGAGGGTTGTACTGTCAGTGATACGTTGATCAATAATGGTGAAATTGTCATCTACTTATCCCTACTTCATTTTTCGTTGTCATACTCGGCTGTTTGTTTGCATTTTTAGATCCTTGATATGCTTGTATTATCCGTGAAGAAGATATGTAACGGATTTTTCAAACTTCACTACGTTTACAGATGCATGACAATTAGAACAACATCAGTCTTCACAATTTTTTAAGTATTTTCTCCAGCCAACCAATATTGTATTGAATTCGGTTGGACCCACAGTTACAACTAAATTCGTCCAAGTTTGAATGTATGTACATTTTAACACAGATTTCTATTGTATTTGTTGAGTGTGATTTAACCCTTTATAGGGCAAAACGTTTTTTGTTCATAATGGCCAAAAAGTAACATACTTACCTTCTAAAGTAAATACTAGAACCAACAAACCTTTAATCAATAGCAGCTACATCCTTTTATGACAATCACTTCTAAAATTGTTTGGCAAAATTTTAACCACAATCCTATTAGGGACATGCATATTTTGTGGTCAATAAATTTACCACATCCATAAATTATATTCATTTATTGGATTTGTTTTATTGGACTCATCAACTATGGTTTTGAATATACATTCAGAGAAGAAAATCATAAATATCTCAAGTGAAGAAGATGAATTCACAGTACATTGGGTCCAAATGGGCGAGAGAATACACAGCTTTGAAAACTATTGGGCTCTTTTGCTCTATTAGTAAAATTATACTGTGGAGGCTGCTGAGTTAGACTCAAGGAGTCCGAGTCTGGTTCAGCATCAGAATATGAATCGGATGTTAAAACTAAAGATTGCTGGCTCTTATCTGCTTGGTCCGCGTCAGCTGGATCATACATGCTCCCATCCGAATCCTCTTCCATCAACAGTGCACTGATGGTACCTGCCATTGCTTCGCCACTGCTCGTTCTAGTACCTGCTCTGGTATGAATAAGGCATCCTCAGCATCAGAATCACCACCGGCTTCTGAATCTGTTCCTAGTGTATCCCACAGTTCCTCAATTTCAGATGTTCGTAGACGTGGCATGCTTCTGCGACAGTAAATATAAGAAAAAAATACAAGACAAACTGACTTATTAAAATAAAAGATACAATAATAATGCACCAGCATTATCTCTCTCTTCATCCAAGACGTCATTTTGCACTATGGACTTTCTATACTATTTCAAGGAGCATCTAAACAAGCTATAATACCTTCACGAGAGTTTTCAAGTTAGTGCTTTCATATTATTTTCTCCGTATCATCTAAGCACAATACATTCTTATCAATATTTCAACTTTAGTCTACAAAACACACTTTGTACTCACCTAATATCACAGTAAAACCACAGGAAAATGGACAAGAACCAAAAATTTAGCAAGAAAATTAAGACCTGCAAAATGAAAAAGTGAGGTTAGATTGGACAGCTGGTTACAAAGCCTAAAGTATAATCACATATATGGCTACAAGTTTCGCAATCAATTACAGTCATAGCAAAAACTATTACTTTTACTAATAACTCACTGATATAACATAGTATTATGCAAATAAATAACAGAAATATTAACTTACCGGCTGAATAAACTTCGTGTGCTGCTATTAGCTATCGGAAATGCATTTTGGTTAAAATTTTGACCACAAAAAATCGCGGGCGCTTCTCTCTGATGGTCGTACTGAAAACTAATGTTGTGGTTAATGTTGGGCCACAAAGCGTTCTAGCTGAACACTGATGATGATAAGGTTGAGTTTTGTAGCTAAATACAATATATATTCAACCTTATCCGAGGTGGTTAATTAATTAACCACTATCCTATAAAGTGTTAATATTGATGCTATGTACATTTTAAACATAGACTTCCATTGCATTTGTTGATTGTATTTCATCTCGAATTTTTAGGTACCACTCTTCTCGTTATATGTCTTTCTTCTTTATGTTATTTTAACTCTAGGCTACGTCGAAACATGTCCTCTGTAGCGTTTTAAACAAACCATTTATTAAATGGCAAGCGTGTATTGAACAGGGGGACTTTATACAATTTAACTCTTTTAGAATTTCATCTTAGATATTTAAAGTCAAGACGAAACCAGAATGAAGTACATTACTTGTAAATAGGGTGTACACGTACCTGAATGCCTCGCAATTGTTGTCGACACAGTAGCTTCTTTTGATGCAGGCCGGGCCGGATTTGTTGTCAGTGATGATGTGTTTCTAAGTGCCAGATCATTCCGGAAGTATCTCTGCTGACGTATTTTACTACTTTTGAATAAACAACACAGTGGGCTGTGCCGTATGGCATCTATTCAAAATAGCCTAATCCATGACACGTTGCGTTTCAGACATTGTCTTAAAGCTGTCGCGTACAATTATACGCAATTACACCTTGCACAGTCATGTACTGGAGTACCTAATTATGCCGTGAATACTCTACAATATTGTAAGGAATTATTTCCTTCCGCACCAAAATATCGGTAAACACAAGCGCTGATCATATAGATATTGAATGTGGGGTCTGATAACGATGTACACCTACAGTACTGTAGCTATCAGTTTCTGTACTTAGCCTACTTATTCATGTAGCCCACTTACCGCTGCATACAATGCCAAAGTGTGTATCCTTTATATGATGTTAGACTTGGATTGGAAAATTGTTTGTTTGTGTGTGAGTGAGGTGTGAATAAATGGATTGTTCAAGGGTATATGTGAGAGGAGGGAGGATAAAAATGTGTGTGTGTAATAGTAATTAAGATATATTAAGTGGAACTGTGGTTAAGGAGAAAATATTGGCAGTTTGGAAACGTGTTACAAGTGATGTAGAATGATGGAGAGTTGATGTTTAAGTCTTAAGTTTAATAAGATGGAAAGATAGGAGAGTATGAGTGAACAAACTGAGTAGTATAATTGGACAGTTCAGCCGCCTCCTCCTCCTCCCGCCGCCTCCTCTGCCTCCTCCTCCGCCGCCGCCGCCGCCCGCGGGAAATTTGAATTTTGGCGGGAGATTTGAATTTGTAAACAAAGCCACGTGCTTTTTGACAGCTGTCATCGCCAACAACGCAACGCTAACCTCACTGCTGCCATCTTGACGGGCCTAAACCTCACTAGTACCAACTTAACTTAACTAGCGTGAGGTAAACAAAGCCACGTGTTTTTTGACAGCCACGTGCTTTTTGACAGACAACAACGCATCGCTAACCTCAGTACTGCCATCTTGACGGGCCTAAACCTCAGTAGTGCCAACTTAACCTCACTAGCGCGAGGTAAACAAAGCCACGTGCTTTTTGACAGCCACGTGCTTTTTGACAGATTTGTAAACAAAGCCACGTGCTTTTTGACAGACAACAACGCATCGCTAACCTCAGTACTACCATCTTGACGGGCCTAAACCTTAGTGGTACCAACTTAACCTCACTAGCATGAGGTAAACAAAGCCACGTGCT
This sequence comes from Anabrus simplex, assembly GCF_040414725.1. Taxonomy (NCBI): domain Eukaryota; kingdom Metazoa; phylum Arthropoda; class Insecta; order Orthoptera; family Tettigoniidae; genus Anabrus; species Anabrus simplex. The sequence continues at coordinate 963,461,609 of NC_090265.1, read as the reverse complement.
TTTTGACAGCCACGTGCTTTTCGACAGATTTGTAAACAAAGCCACGTGCTTTTTGACAGACAACAACGCATCGCTAACCTCAGTACTGCCATCTTGACGGGCCTAAACCTTAGTGGTACCAACTTAACCTAACTAGCGCGAGGTAAACAAAGCCACGTGCTTTTTTGACAGCCACGTGCTGTTTTGACAGCTGTCATCCGCCATCTTTAAACCACAAAGCACTGTGCTGCCCTCTATATCGCAGTAGCCGCAAAATTCGTCACCTGTCATCAGCAGTGCTGCCATCTTGACTGGTCTAAACCTTAGTGCTACCAACTTAACCTAACTAGCGCGAGGTAAACAAAGCCACGTGCAGATGTCATCTGCCATCTTTAATCCAGAGAGCATCGTGCAGCCCTCTTTAGCTACTTACCTTTGAAATGTGGTACGTCACAGCTGTCATCCGCCATCTTGCATCCGAAACCTCAGTGCTGCACTCTATGTAGTGGCGGCAAATTCCACATGCTCTTGTTTGGAAACAAAGCCACGTGCAGCTGTCATCCGCCATCTTTAATCACCGTGCTGCCCTCTTTAGCTACTTACCTTTGAAATGTGGTACGTCACAGCTGTCATCCGCCATCTTGCATCGCAAACCTCAGTGCTGCACTCTATGTAGTGGCGGCAAATTCCACGTGCTCTTGTTTGGAAACAAAGCCACGTGCAGCTGTCATCCGCCATCTTTAATCCATAGAGCACCGTGCTGCCCTCTTTAGCTACTTACCTTTGAAATGTGGTACGTCACAGCTGTCATCCGCCATCTTGCATCGCAAACCTCAGTGCTGCACTCTATGTAGTGGCGGCAAATTCCACGTGCTCTTGTTTGGAAACAAAGCCACGTGCAGCTGTCATCCGCCATCTTTAATCCATAGAGCACCGTGCTGCCCTCTTTAGCTACTTACCTTTGAAATGTGGTACGTCACAGCTGTCATCCGCCATCTTGCATCGCAAACCTCAGTGCTGCCCGGTGGCGGCAAATTCCACGTGCTCTTGTTTGGAAACAAACCTATGCGCTTTTTTGTCAGCTATCATCCGCCATCTTTAATCTAGAGAGCACCGTGCTGCCCTCTATGTGGTGGTGGTAAATTCTACACGCTTTACAAACCCATGTGCTTTTCTGACAGCTGTCAACCGCCAGAGAGCACCGTGCTGCCCTCTTTATGCCGGTGGCAAATTCTACATGCTTTTTGACAGCTGTCACCCGCAAGAGAGCACCGTGCTGCCATCTTTAGCTAGATACCTGTGGTAGCGGTAAATTCCACGTGCTCTTGTTTAGTAAACAAAGCTACGTGCTTTTTTGACAGCTGTCGTCCGCTATCTTTAATCAATAGAGCACTGTGCTGCGGGTAATTTCATCAGCTGTCATCCGCCATCTTTAATCAACACAACACCATGCTGCTCTCTGTAGTAGCGGGCAATTTGAAAAGTTCTGTTAGCTATCATCCGCCATCTTTAATCAAGAGAGCACCGTGCTGCCATCTATGTGGTGGCGGCAAATTCCACGTGCTCTTGTTTAGTAAACAAAGCCACGTGCAGCTGTCATCCGCCATCTTTGAGCACCGTGCTGCGGGCAATTTCGTCAGCTGTCATCTGCCATCTTTAATCTACAGAACACCGTGCTGCCCTCTGTAGTAGCGGGCAATTTGAAAAGTTCTGTTAGCTATCATCCGCCATCTTCGAGCACCGTGCTGCCCTCTATGTGGTGGCGGCAAATTCCACGTGCTTTACAAACTCACGTGCTTTTTTGACAGCTACTATCCGCCCTGCTCTCTGTAGTAGCGGGTAATTTGAAAAGTTCTGTTAGCTGTCATCCGCCATCTTTGAGCACCGTGCTGCCCGGTGGCGGTAAATTCCACGTGCTTTACAAACTCACGCGCAGCTGTCATCCGCCATCTTACATCGCAAACCTCAGTGCTACACTCTTTAGTTGAAAAATGGTGGCGGATAATTTAAAAAAGAAAAATTCTACAGCGGCCATCTCTCGACGCTAATTGCACAAGATGGTGGCTATACATGACTCCTTAAAGGTGCTTATGCGAGATGATCGCTATACATAGACGCCCTTGGGATGCTTGCGCAAGATGGCGGTTATACATGGCTCCTTATGAGGGATGCTTGCGCGAGATGGTGGTTGCTCTTATGAGGCGGCTTAAGGATCCTTGGCTAGAGCCTCCCTAAGGATGCTTGCGCAAGATGGCGCATGCAAGATGGTGGCTATACATAGCTCCTTATGAGACAGCCAGTACAACATGTGATCAGAACATTGATTGATGTGTTCAGAACACAAAATAAGTAGAATCGAACACTGTACTCGATACAACATGTGATTAAAACATTGTTTGGTGTGTTCAGAACACTAATCGAACGCTGTACAACATGTTAGGGGATACCTTTGTTTAGATTGAAACATAACAAGACTAGAATTGAACACTGCACATTGATTGATGTGTTCAGAACACAAAATAAGTAGAATCGAACACTGTACTCGATACAACATGTGATTAAAACATTGTTTGGTGTGTTCAGAACACTAATCGAACGCTGTACAACATGTTAGGGGATACCTTTGTTTAGATTGAAACATAACAAGACTAGAATTGAACACTGCACTCGATGTCGTTACATGTGTTCAGAACAATGATTGATGTGTTCAGATCACTAAACAAGTAGAATCGAACGCTGTACAACATGTTAGGGGATACCTTTGTTTAGATTGAAACATAACAAGACTAGAATCGAACACTGCACTCGATGTCGTTAACCTTAACATGTGATCCGATACAACATGTTAGGGGATACCTTTGTCCTAAGAACCGAACACTGTACAACATGTTAGGGGATACCTTTGTTTAGATTGAAACTAACAAGACTAGAATCGAACACTGCACTCGATGTCGTTACATGTGATCCGATACAACATGTTAGGGGATACCTTTGTTCTAAGAAAATTAGATTGAAACATAGCAAGCCTAGAATCGAACATTGTTTGATGTTTTCAGTACAACTTCAATGATTAACACACACACTGTGCACATATCGCATAGCTATCTCGCCTAGTATGAAAATCAAAAAACACACTGTGCACATATCGCATAGCTAACACTTCAAATGATTTGCTTAGTACGAAAAAAATCTATACCGCGTAGCTAACTCGTTCATCACACTGCTCAGACGCTTAGTAATTGTGAATACACTCATACGAAAATCAAGAAAGCACACTGCGTAGCCAACTCGCTCGGCTCACTCGCTTAGTAATTACAACACACACGGATAAGAATGTTCCGAGATACTACATACTTACATGTTTTTTAAGGGGGGTGAAAGATCATAAATTATATGTACACATGTTGTCTCCTCCAAGTTGTAAGATGAAATAGACGCAGTACTGCGAGTTTCCGCTCTAGCTGGCGAACGGAAGTAGCATGATATCTCAGCAAAAAATAAAAATACGCGTGAGCTTGCAAGTCAGACACAATGATGGATACCGCGATTCAAATCCTGGTAACTTATGCCGTCGGGAAGGGTATCCGGCGAGCATCTAGCTGTAAATCCCCGATTCTCGACAGATTCTTAATCCCAGTTCTTGGACGTCAGGAAGGGCAACCGGTTGAAAACAATTATCGAACACGCATCGCGAAGGCAAGAGTGTGCAGCGATATGCTTGTTTAGACTTGCAGATTACGAAAGAAACATAACAAGACTTGAGTCTTAAAACAAATTCTTGCGATTTAAAATCTTAGTCAGGAAGGGCATCCAGCAGTAAAACAATAGTTCGTGATACTGCGATTTAAAATCTAGCTGTATATCCCCCGATTCTCGACAGATTCTTAATCCGAGTTCTTTGACGTCAGGAAGGGCAACCGGTTGAAAACAATTATCGAATACGCATCGTGAAGGCAAGAGTGTACAGCGATATGCTTGTTTAGACTTGCAGATTACGAAAGAAACATAACAAGACTTGAGTCTTAAAACAAATTCTTGCGATTTAAAATCTTAGTCAGGAAGGGCATCCAGCAGTAAAACAATAGTTCGTGATACTGCGATTTAAAATCTAGCTGTAAAACCCCCGATTCTCGACAGATTCTTAATCCGAGTTCTTTGACGTCAGGAAGGGCAACCGGTTGAAAACAATTATCGAACACGCATCGCGAAGGCAAGAGTGTGCAGCGATATGCTTGTTTAGACTTGCAGATTACGAAAGAAACATAACAAGACTTGAGTCTTAAAACAAATTCTTGCGATTTAAAATCTTAGTCAGGAAGGGCATCCAGCAGTAAAACAATAGTTCGTGATTTAAAATCTAAGAAGTGCATCTAGCTGTATATCCCCCGATTCTCGACAGATTCTTAATCCGAGTTCTTTGACGCCAGGAAGGGCAACTAGTTGAAAACAATTATCGAACACGCATCGTGAAGGCAAGAGTGTGCAGCGATATGCTTGTTTAGACTTGCAGATTACGAAAGAAACATAACAAGACTTGAGTCTTAAAACAAATTCTTGCGATTTAAAATCTTAGTCAGGAAGGGCATCCGGCAGTAAAACAATAGTTCGTGATTTAAAATCTAAGAAGTGCATCTAGCTGTATATCACCCGATTCTCGACAGATTCTTAATCCGAGTTCTTTGACGTCAGGAAGGGCAACTAGTTGAAAACAATTATCGAACACACATCGTGAAGGCAAGAGTGTGCAGCGATATGCTTGTTTAGACTTGCAGATTACGAAAGAAACATAACAAGACTTGAGTCTTAAAACAAAATTCTTGCGATTTAAAATCTTAGTCAGGAAGGGCATCCGGCAGTAAAACAATAGTTCGTGATTTAAAATCTAGCTGTAAAACCCCCGATTCTCGACAGATTCTTAATCCGAGTTATTTGACGTCAGGAAGGGCAACCGGTTAGAAACAATTATCGAACACGCATCGCGAAGGCAGGAGTGTGCAGCGATATGCATGTTTAGACTTGCAGATTACGAAAGAAACATAACAAGACTTGAGTCTTAAAACAAAATTCTTGCGATTTAAAATCTTAGTCAGGAAGGGCATCCGGCAGTAAAACAATAGTTCGTGATTTAAAATCTAAGAAGAGCATCTAGCTGTAAAACCCCCCGATTCTCGACAGATTCTTAATCCGAGTTCTTTGACGTCAGGAAGGGCAACCGGTTGGAAACAATTATCGAACACGCATCGCGAAGGCAAGAGTGTGCAGCGATATGCTTGTTTAGACTTGCAGATTACGAAAGAAACATAACAAGACTTGAGTCTTAAAACAAATTCTTGTGTTTTAAAATCTTAGTCAGGAAGGGCAACCGGCAGTAGTGATACAGCGATTTAAAATCTAAGAAGAGCATCTAACTGTAAAACCCCCGATTCTTGACAGATTCTTAATCCGAGTTCTTTGACGTCAGGAAGGGTAACCGGTTGAAAACAATAGCGTATGATGTAAGAGCTTAGATACTACCAGTTTTGCGTCAGGAAGGATAACTAGTCTTAAAACAAAACAGATTCTTAATCCGAGTTGTCAGGAAGGGCAACCGGTTGAAAACTATAGTGTGAGAGGTTAGATACTGCTAGTTTTGCATCAGGAAGGACAACTCAACACATTCATGCGATTTAAACACATTTTTATTCCCAAGAGAATCGAACCCGAGACTACTGGGTGAGAGGCATGCATACTGTAGGCTATAGGTTTGTTCTACAGTCCTTGAAGAAGTATCGGCACAGTCATTCTGAGCGAGTTGTAGAATGCGTGTGTTAGCTGAAATTGTACACGTATCTTCCGGCTCAACCTTGAGCGAGGACACTGATAAGCGACTTGTAACTCGCGAACGTCTTCTTAGCTGAGTAGCATGTAAGCTCTTAAAACACAGTACCAATTAAGGTTGTAAAATATTCTGAAATAGTCCTCCTCTGTGGTGTAGTAGTTAGTGTGATTAGCTGCTACCCTCGGAGGTCCGAGTTCGATTCCCGGCTCTGCCACGGAATGTGTAGCATTTAGCCTATGTAAGTTCCTAACGTAAAATATCATGATTGTACGGAGAGGTTAAAACACACACAGTGCCTACTCCTATTGAAAGAACCTGCACGGTACCGGCATGTAGGCTTCACCTGATGAAGGAGCCTGCACAAGGTTTAACGCCTCCTATCAACAGCCCTTACTTATTGCTAGCTTTTTTTTGCACACCCCGCCTCACACCATAGTTTTATACGACCGGCTGCCCTTCCTGACTAGGATTTTAAATCGATATCCCGACATAGCCTACTCCTACCGAAGAAGCCAGCTTAACACCTCCATCCGACAAATGAATCACCCTCAAACACTCTTCAATCATTCTCGCTACTTCGGAAGATAGCGGGTTCGAACTGGAAGCCGTAAATGTTAGGCGAGGGACCTGTGCGATCGTCATAACATGATCTAGCTAGATGCCCTTCCCGACGGCATAAGTTACCAGGATTTGAATCGCGGTATCCATCATTGTGTCTGACTTGCAAGCTCACGCGTATTTTTATTTTTTGCTGAGATATCATGCTACTTCCGTTCGCCAGCTAGAGCGGAAACTCGCAGTACTGCGTCTATTTCATCTTACAACTTGGAGGAGACAACATGTGTACATATAATTTATGATCTTTCACCCCCCTTAAAAAACATGTAAGTATGTAGTATCTCGGAACATTCTTATCCGTGTGTGTTGTAATTACTAAGCGAGTGAGCCGAGCGAGTTGGCTACGCAGTGTGCTTTCTTGATTTTCGTATGAGTGTATTCACAATTACTAAGCGTCTGAGCAGTGTGATGAACGAGTTAGCTACGCGGTATAGATTTTTTTCGTACTAAGCAAATCATTTGAAGTGTTAGCTATGCGATATGTGCACAGTGTGTTTTTTGATTTTCATACTAGGCGAGATAGCTATGCGATATGTGCACAGTGTGTGTGTTAATCATTGAAGTTGTACTGAAAACATCAAACAATGTTCGATTCTAGGCTTGCTATGTTTCAATCTAATTTTCTTAGAACAAAGGTATCCCCTAACATGTTGTATCGGATCACATGTAACGACATCGAGTGCAGTGTTCGATTCTAGTCTTGTTAGTTTCAATCTAAACAAAGGTATCCCCTAACATGTTGTACAGTGTTCGGTTCTTAGAACAAAGGTATCCCCTAACATGTTGTATCGGATCACATGTTAAGGTTAACGACATCGAGTGCAGTGTTCGATTCTAGTCTTGTTATGTTTCAATCTAAACAAAGGTATCCCCTAACATGTTGTACAGCGTTCGATTCTACTTGTTTAGTGATCTGAACACATCAATCATTGTTCTGAACACATGTAACGACATCGAGTGCAGTGTTCAATTCTAGTCTTGTTATGTTTCAATCTAAACAAAGGTATCCCCTAACATGTTGTACAGCGTTCGATTAGTGTTCTGAACACACCAAACAATGTTTTAATCACATGTTGTATCGAGTACAGTGTTCGATTCTACTTATTTTGTGTTCTGAACACATCAATCAATGTGCAGTGTTCAATTCTAGTCTTGTTATGTTTCAATCTAAACAAAGGTATCCCCTAACATGTTGTACAGCGTTCGATTAGTGTTCTGAACACACCAAACAATGTTTTAATCACATGTTGTATCGAGTACAGTGTTCGATTCTACTTATTTTGTGTTCTGAACACATCAATCAATGTTCTGATCACATGTTGTACTGGCTGTCTCATAAGGAGCTATGTATAGCCACCATCTTGCATGCGCCATCTTGCGCAAGCATCCTTAGGGAGGCTCTAGCCAAGGATCCTTAAGCCGCCTCATAAGAGCAACCACCATCTCGCGCAAGCATCCCTCATAAGGAGCCATGTATAACCGCCATCGTGCGCAAGCATCCCAAGGGCGTCTATGTATAGCGATCATCTCGCATAAGCACCTTTAAGGAGTCATGTATAGCCACCATCTTGTGCAATTAGCGTCGAGAGATGGCCGCTGTAGAATTTTTCTTTTTTAAATTATCCGCCACCATTTTTCAACTAAAGAGTGTAGCACTGAGGTTTGCGATGTAAGATGGCGGATGACAGCTGCGCGTGAGTTTGTAAAGCACGTGGAATTTACCGCCACCGGGCAGCACGGTGCTCAAAGATGGCGGATGACAGCTAACAGAACTTTTCAAATTACCCGCTACTACAGAGAGCAGGGCGGATAGTAGCTGTCAAAAAAGCACGTGAGTTTGTAAAGCACGTGGAATTTGCCGCCACCACATAGAGGGCAGCACGGTGCTCGAAGATGGCGGATGATAGCTAACAGAACTTTTCAAATTGCCCGCTACTACAGAGGGCAGCACGGTGTTCTGTAGATTAAAGATGGCAGATGACAGCTGACGAAATTGCCCGCAGCACGGTGCTCAAAGATGGCGGATGACAGCTGCACGTGGCTTTGTTTACTAAACAAGAGCACGTGGAATTTGCCGCCACCACATAGATGGCAGCACGGTGCTCTCTTGATTAAAGATGGCGGATGATAGCTAACAGAACTTTTCAAATTGCCCGCTACTACAGAGAGCAGCATGGTGTTGTGTTGATTAAAGATGGCGGATGACAGCTGATGAAATTACCCGCAGCACAGTGCTCTATTGATTAAAGATAGCGGACGACAGCTGTCAAAAAAGCACGTAGCTTTGTTTACTAAACAAGAGCACGTGGAATTTACCGCTACCACAGGTATCTAGCTAAAGATGGCAGCACGGTGCTCTCTTGCGGGTGACAGCTGTCAAAAAGCATGTAGAATTTGCCACCGGCATAAAGAGGGCAGCACGGTGCTCTCTGGCGGTTGACAGCTGTCAGAAAAGCACATGGGTTTGTAAAGCGTGTAGAATTTACCACCACCACATAGAGGGCAGCACGGTGCTCTCTAGATTAAAGATGGCGGATGATAGCTGACAAAAAAGCGCATAGGTTTGTTTCCAAACAAGAGCACGTGGAATTTGCCGCCACCGGGCAGCACTGAGGTTTGCGATGCAAGATGGCGGATGACAGCTGTGACGTACCACATTTCAAAGGTAAGTAGCTAAAGAGGGCAGCACGGTGCTCTATGGATTAAAGATGGCGGATGACAGCTGCACGTGGCTTTGTTTCCAAACAAGAGCACGTGGAATTTGCCGCCACTACATAGAGTGCAGCACTGAGGTTTGCGATGCAAGATGGCGGATGACAGCTGTGACGTACCACATTTCAAAGGTAAGTAGCTAAAGAGGGCAGCACGGTGATTAAAGATGGCGGATGACAGCTGCACGTGGCTTTGTTTCCAAACAAGAGCATGTGGAATTTGCCGCCACTACATAGAGTGCAGCACTGAGGTTTCGGATGCAAGATGGCGGATGACAGCTGTGACGTACCACATTTCAAAGGTAAGTAGCTAAAGAGGGCTGCACGATGCTCTCTGGATTAAAGATGGCAGATGACATCTGCACGTGGCTTTGTTTACCTCGCGCTAGTTAGGTTAAGTTGGTAGCACTAAGGTTTAGACCAGTCAAGATGGCAGCACTGCTGATGACAGGTGACGAATTTTGCGGCTACTGCGATATAGAGGGCAGCACAGTGCTTTGTGGTTTAAAGATGGCGGATGACAGCTGTCAAAACAGCACGTGGCTGTCAAAAAAGCACGTGGCTTTGTTTACCTCGCGCTAGTTAGGTTAAGTTGGTACCACTAAGGTTTAGGCCCGTCAAGATGGCAGTACTGAGGTTAGCGATGCGTTGTTGTCTGTCAAAAAGCACGTGGCTTTGTTTACAAATCTGTCGAAAAGCACGTGGCTGTCAAAAAGCACGTGGCTTTGTTTACCTCATGCTAGTGAGGTTAAGTTGGTACCACTAAGGTTTAGGCCCGTCAAGATGGTAGTACTGAGGTTAGCGATGCGTTGTTGTCTGTCAAAAAGCACGTGGCTTTGTTTACAAATCTGTCAAAAAGCACGTGGCTGTCAAAAAGCACGTGGCTTTGTTTACCTCGCGCTAGTGAGGTTAAGTTGGCACTACTGAGGTTTAGGCCCGTCAAGATGGCAGTACTGAGGTTAGCGATGCGTTGTTGTCTGTCAAAAAGCACGTGGCTGTCAAAAAACACGTGGCTTTGTTTACCTCACGCTAGTTAGGTTAAGTTGGTACTAGTGAGGTTTAGGCCCGTCAAGATGGCAGCAGTGAGGTTAGCGTTGCGTTGTTGGCGATGACAGCTGTCAAAAAGCACGTGGCTTTGTTTACAAATTCAAATCTCCCGCCAAAATTCAAATTTCCCGCCAAAATTCAAATTTCCCGCGGGCGGCGGCGGCGGCGGCGGCGGAGGAGGAGGCGGGAGGAGGAGGAGGCGGCCGAACTGTCCAATTATACTACTAAACTGGTTGGGTAAGAAATTAGTTTGATGTGTGTAAGCGTGATGCTGTAGATTACTGGTTTGTTTAGGTGGGAGTCATAAGATTAACAAGATTAAAATAAATGTGAGAATACGGAGTGAACGTATTGACTTGGAATGGCAAACAATTTGTTTGTATGTAAATGCGGTGTGGTACAAAGGAGTTTTTGGTTAGGAGCATATGTAATGAGGAGGTGATGTAAGTGAATGTGTATGGAATAGAAAATTATGAGAGTCGAAATGGGTAATGTGGTACAGTAGAAAGGTTTGGTAAAATAAAAACTGTGAAAGTATGTGATGGAGAGTGAAGTATCAAGGGAAGAGGGCGGGGTGGGGACCTGACCCATCCCAAGGAAGTTAGGCTTAAGCATGTCTGCATGTGAAGAAAAAGGAGAGAGAAGGAAATGCGCTGACAATGGATCAGAGTAGGTGTGTCGTACACAGAGGAAGAGCTTGGCAGGCCGCGTACTGGGTCTGGTTTCAGAGACAGGTGGCTTGTCACGTAAGATAGAGAAGGAACAAAAGTTCTCACGTGGCGAGGCTTGTGGCTGCGTCAAAGGGTTCGTGAGCTTGTGTTCCATGGTGGGGTTTACGCGGCGATCAGTCCACTAAAATTTTAGGTGGTGGCATCGTGCATGTATGTTGGGTATCCACGTACGTGTGGGATGTTACTGAGTAGATGTAGAGGTAATTAATTTAGTTAAGTAGTTTTAAGAGGTAGTGGCAAATTTTTCTGTTCTTTATTACCTGTAAGCCGATGGTGTATACTAGGGTTGGTAATAAAGATATGTATGTATGTATGTATGTATGTATGTATGTATGTATGTATGTATGTATGTATGTATGTATGTATGTATGCATGCATGCATGCATGCATGTATGTATGTATGTATGTATGTATGTATGTATGTATGTATGTATGTATGTATGTATGTATGTATGTATGTATGTATTGTCCCCTTCAAAATTGGCCTACAATAAGTATTTATTGTGTCTGCGAGTGCAAGGCTATTATTTCATTAACACGGGCGATATTTTTCCAATCCTGTGTTATAGAGACGTTCTCATTTGTACAGAACCGGTCCTACCAGCGAGGGAGCAGAGTATTGATTTTTTATCGAGCTGTCAGCCGTCCCACGTGACTTACTGAGAGTAGTCAAGGTCGCCCGATCTGAATTACGCATGTCCAAGTCTTCAAATGAAAGGTACTTTCGAGAATTGTAATGGCCTATCAGGTGCAAGACAACGGCCAATTACGAACCACTATGTGACACGCCCTCATTGTGAAGTGCTTAAATACCCCAGCTTCCAGAAGAAACGTTCTCTTATTCTCGTACTCTTACTTACGGATTTTTCTCACGCTCTTACTTGCTGCTGCTTTCGCCGACCTATGGTTTACGACGCAGATACTCCGTCACTGGACTTAAAATATTTTTATTCGGCAGTGCAAATCAACTACCTTTATTAACACCTTAGTCAACGAGTCTGGCAGATTTTCACAGGCAAAGTTACGTGTCATTCATCTTTAAAACTCATCGCGTGTGTGTGCAGAATATCTTCTAAAATTGCTTGTTAGTTTCAGCTGCTACTGTGTTAGAAGAAAGAAAGAAGATCGCCACAAGTTTGTTCGAGTGGGTCAAGATGTTTCTACACTTTGAAGGGAAGACCTACCACGACTCTGCACTGTGCATCACGGCTACAATGGTGTTAAATGTAGGCGACTTCTGACATGGGGAGATAGCGACGGGAGCAGATAATCTGTTAATTATCTGTTCATCTTTGTAGAAATAATGCTTACTTATTCATTTGTGGTAATATTTCTTCTAGTCTTGCAGTAGTCTTGAATATTTTCATCCCTTTCGAACCACTCCTTCTTGGTGTTGCATTTGCTCTGTCAGTCAGTGTATGTATGTATGTATGTATGTATGTATGTATGTATGTATGTATGTATGTATGTATCCTTTATAATTATGTTATACTGCGTCAAGACCTCGGTAAAAATGAAGGAAATGAACGCCCTGGTCGCTTGTTGGCATGTATTTACGGAATGGAGAAGGGCCGTGGTTGGCTATTCGCATAATCGGCACAAACAACATTCAGCTCCAACTGCCTGTAGGCCTAGGACACGTTACTCGCCAAACAATGTGGGAACAACGCTCTCGAGATCCCTCGAAATTTGTCGCTAGGAACAATGCCTACACTAGTTTCAAGAAATCTCAAGACCCAGTATCAGACTGCCCATCACTACATTATTTGGCCTAGCTCAGCTCTGTATTACATTTAATATCGTAGCTTATTTCACAGTTCCGCATATTGTATTAAAACATGCAAATTACGAGAATAAAAGTTTAATATAATCTCAAATCTTAAATGACACGGAAAAATTATACAAGACGCTAATCTCAACTTAAATTCTAGGGCATGACGAAATATCTATCCAATACCTACAAAAAATTACCGACACTCAAACATGTTTTATATTATTAATTTTGACACAAAACCATACAAGTTTGTTGACGATAAAACATGGAATATAACAGATCCTTACCCAATACCTACACAGATTTTTTTTTACGATTATCATCGTAGGATTGTTGATTTTTAACATGAGACATTGCGCTAAACATGTTTATTACTGACCATGCGAAGAGTGTTTTCGTGCCATAAAGCCCTCAATATTTACACGAGAGAAAAGAAAACAAGTTATCGGCCTGAAACTTTGACTATTATTTACACGGAACATGGCGCAGAATACACTTATATAATAAAAATCACGACGGCAAACTTATTTTGCTGAATGATGTAATGCCTTAAGGCACAGCCGCTTGACGAACACCCAACTAGGTGTTTGCCACACCATATTTACGCATAATAACTAAGGCGAATGCCGGGACATTTCCTAGTATAGGCCACGGCCATCAACCCCCTCACCTTCTCCGATCATCTCCTTCACCGTAACAAACCTCCCGGCCTGAGAGACGGCATCACCACCTAAGAGTAGTAGTTACGCACAATATACACATTTCACACAGTCTTCTTACTCATTTCTCGATTAACATAATTTGTATTTCAACTTACATTCTATAGACAGATTTCTTGTACGGCACTTAATCACTATGACATAAATCTTCCCTTGTATGCTACACTTGTTCTGACTCATATTTACATAATTTAAAAAAAAACACTGTAAAATTATGACCATCAAATTATTTACAACTTCACTTGTTGATCCACACTTTAATATTTCCACCGTCCGACACAAATTTAACAGGCAAAAGAAATAACTTTCAATCGCATGCTGAGATATGGTATGCCGTTTCTTATCTCCAAGGCCCGGATTCTGATATCATCCTTAAAATAGTTAACCACTGACATTGCTAACTTATATACAAATCCTGTTTATGGTCGACATATTACAGAAATGCATATTTATTAAGTCATTTTTGTAAGTATTATTTTAGGTCATGTTCTCGCTTTTTGCATCATTATTATGTCATTTTATGGAATTTATTAGAATATTTTATACGTTTTGTGACATTTTCTCATATTCTTATTTTTTGCATATGGTACTGGATATTAACGAAAATCTTCACAACTTATTCCTTGGAATATCCACATTCCAGAAGACACACCTGCGCTTGCAGCTAATCCGGAAGCGATGTTGAAATGGAGGGGTTGGTAAAACAGACAAAAGTAGGCCCAGTAATGCCAGTCTGGTTAAGTACCTCGGTGCAACCATACGTTTGCTGAGTGGATTTGTGTTATCGGTGGCGATTGTTTTCCGAGTGTATTTAAGAAGCCGAATTTAAAGCCATCTAGTGCCGTTCATTTCAAATAAATAATTTTGGAATTCGGTGAGGTTTTTCCACCGATGCTGAAATTCTTTTCTGAAAAATATGTGATGTGAAAGTAGCAGGGGAAGAGATTTACCGTTCAGCAACATATCGGTCGAGAGAAGCACATATGTGGAATCCAAAATAGTAGCAAACGAAAAGTTTCTCAACTGTTACTCTCACAGTCATCCTTCGATTGCAGTACTTCCTCTGTGTTTTGTAAAGACTTGTGTGAAGCTTTGGTTTCTTCGAACATTCCACTCTGGAAATTGAACAATATTAGACTGAGAGATTTCTTAGAAAGGTATACGAAACGTGTAATTCCGGATCTACTCTGAGAAAGAACTATGTATCCCAATGCTATGACAACACAATAAGGAATATCAGAGAAATCTGCGGAAACATAATATTCATTTCAATCAATGAAACCTGTGATGCAGAGGGCCGTTACATTGCCAATGTTATCGTGGGAACGTTAGAAGTAGGTAGGCCTGGAAAAATATTTTTTTCACGACCGAAATTTTGCAGTCTGCGAACCATTTTACAATACGTCGCCTCTTCGATAAATTAATGGGACTACTATGGCCTGAGGGTGTAAGATGTGATGATGTTCTGCTCTTTGTAACTGATGCAGCGCCTTACATAGTTAAAGCTGCCAATGCAATCAAAGCATTTTACTCAAAAATGGTACATGTAATCTGCCTAACTCACGCTTTTCACAGTGACCGAAGAATTCAGATCAAATTTCTCTGAAGTTGACAAGCTTGTGTCCCTAACGAAGAAGGTATTTACTGAGGCTCCATCATGCAGGGAAGTTTTCGGATCCCAAGCACCCGACATTCCATTGCCACCGCAGTCTTGTATCACACGGTGGGGTACGTGGATCGACGCCTGTATTTACTATTGTGACCATTTTCAAACAGTGAAGCATGTAATGGATTCTTTCGACACACAAGTTGCCAAGGCCATTCAGGTGGCTGAAGATTTTTTCGGATACGCAAATGGAGGGAAAACTAGCGCGCATCAAAGCTAATTTCAGTTCCTTGTCATCTTCAGGAGAGAGGCGTGGCTTTAGAAAAAATATCAATTTACTCAGAACGGCCACAGACGAATTAAAATGCATTCGTGGCAATTCTGGTGTGGTAGTGTCAGACAATGTGAAACGTGTTCGTGACAAGAACTCGGGTTTAAATGTTTTGCGCTCCATCTCTTGGATTTGGGCAGGTGAAGATTTCAGCATTAATGGCATGAAAGAAGAACTTACATCCAGTGAGTTCGTGCACTTCGTGTATGCTCCAATAGCATCCGTAGACATTGAAAGAAGCTTTTTCAAAATACAAAAACGTGCTGGTCGAAAATCGCCGTTCTTTTCCTAGTGAGAATCACGAATGTTCACAGTCATCTACTGTAACGCGGAGTGAGGTAGACCTGTATAGCCTGACATGTATTTTAAGTACATATCTTTCTTATTACCTCTAATCCGATAAAGAATTCGAGTACCTAAGGGCGAAATTCTCAATTTTTTGTTCTTCAGATGTTGCAGAATTAAAGTTCCACATATCGTGGAGTGTTATTTTCCTGGAAGAAAAGAACACAGAACTTGGAGTGCCAAACAATAGACTGAAAAAATAACCAGTTTTTGTGTGCAGATAATTCGTATTTGTCAAATAATAATTGAATTATATTAGTACGGTAGTGGAAATTGCAATATACAGTAATCGCCAAAGCATTTTCAAAACAGACAAGAAGAGGCAGTGGAAGAATGACCAAGGTGAAGGCCCAAGGTGGATAGTACAAAGGGATAGAGGTTATGTAAATACATCAAATAAGATGGTCATAGTTTTCTACCTGAAAAAACGCGGTTTACCAATAACAAGAAAGCCTAAGAAGGTGAAAAATTTACATAGTGAAAACAGGACATTAAAATAGTATAAATTATTTCCAGTAACCCATCCATAAGTGTAACATAAGCTTTTCAGTCAGTCGAACACACAAGAAAAATATAAATATTATATTATTTTAATTAGTATACCCGTAAAAAGCATTATTAAACATACATACATACATACATACATACATACATACATACATACATACATACATACATACATACATACATACATACATATATACATACATACATACATACATACATACATACATACATACATACATACATACATACATACATACATACATACAGTCTGCAAGCCTCTGTGAATTTACTAAATCCTCTATCTGCAACTAGTGTTGTGGCCTCATTTAGTTCTATACCTCTTATCTCCAAATCGTTAGAAACCGAGTCTAACCATCGTCGTCTTCGTCTACCTCTACTTATCTTACCCTCCATAACAGAGTCCATTATTCTCCTACGTAGCCTATCCTCCTCCATTCGCCTCACGTGCCCCACCACGAAGCCGGGTTATGTGTACAGCTTCATCCATCGAGTTCGTTCCTAAATTAGCCTTTATCTCCTCATTCCGAGTACCCTCCTGCCATTGTTCCCACCTGGTTGTACCAGCAATCATTCTTGCTAGTTTCATGTCTATTACTTCTAACTTATGAATAAGATATCCTGAGTCCACCCAGCTTTCGCTCCCGTAAAGCAAAGTTGCTCTGAAAACAGACCGATTTAAAGATAGTTTCGTCTGGGAGCTAACTTCCTTCTTACAGAGTACTGTTGATCGCAACTGCAAGCTCACTGCATTAGCTTTACGACACCTTCATTCAATCTCACTTACTATATTACCATCCTGGGAGAACACACAACCTATATACTTGAAATTATCGACTATTCTAGCTTTGTATCACCAATCTGACATTCAATTCTGTTGAATTTCTTACCTACTGACGTCAATTTAGTCTTCGAGAGTCTAATTTTCATACCATACTCATTGCACATATTTTCAAGATCCAAGATATTAGACTGCAAGCTTTCGGCACAATCTGCAATTAAGACCAAGTCGTCAGCATAGGCCAGACTGCTTACTCCATTTCCACCTAACTGAGTCCCTCCCTGCCATTTTATGCCCTTCAGCAGATGATCCATGTAAACTACAAAAAACAAAGGTGAAAGAATACAGCCTTGTCTATCCCTTGTAAGTACTATGAACCAAGAACTCATTCTACCACCAATCCTCACTGAAGCACAATTGTCAACATAAATGGCTTTGATTGATTTTAATAATCTACCGTTAATTCCATAGTCTCCCAGTATAACGAACATCTTTTCCCTCAGTACCAGGTCATATGCTTTCTCTAGATCTACGAAACATAAACACAACTGTCTATTCCTCTCGTAGCATTTTTCAATTACCTGGCGCATACTGAAGATCTGATCCTGTCAGCCTCCCTGTGGTCTGAGACCACACTGGTTTCCATCCAACTTCCTCTCAATGACTGATCGTACACTCCTTTCCAAGATGCCAGTGAATACTTTGCCTGGTATACTAATCAATGAGATACCTCGATAGTTGTTGCAATCCTTCCTGTTCCCTTGCTTATAGATAGGTGCAATTAATGGTTTTGTCCAATCTGAAGGTACCTTACCAACATTCCATGCTAATTTTACTAATCTATGAAGCCATTTCATCCCTGCCTTCTCACTATACTTCACCATTTCAGATCTAATTTCATCTATTCCTGCTGCTTTATGACAATGGAGTTTATTTACCATTCTTTCCACTTCCTCAAGCGTAATTTCACCAACATCATTTTCCTCCTCCCCATGAGCTTGGCTGTTCGCAACACCACCAGGATGATTTCCTTTTACATTGAGAAGATGTTCAAAATATTCCTCCACCTCTCCAGTGATTCCCTGGGATCTATTATGAGTTCACCTGAATTACTCAAAACACTGTTCATTTCCTTTTTCCCTCCCTTCCTAAGATTCTTTACTACTGTCCAGAAAGGTTTCCCTGCTGCTTGACCTAGCCTTTCCAGGTTATTACCAAAATCTTCCCACGACTTATTTTTGGAATAAAAATAAGAAACCCAAACCCCATGGCACTACATCCCTTGAAGGGCCTTGATGTACCAATCGACCGCTGCTCAGCCCTAAGGCCTGCAGATTACGAAGTGTAGTGTGGTCAGCACGACGAATCCTCTCGGCCGTTATTCTTGGCTTTCTAGACCGCGGCCGCTATCTCACCGTCAGATAGCTCCTCAATTCTAATCACGTAGGCTGAGTGGACCTCGAACCAGCCCTCAGGTCCAGGTAAAAATCCCTGACCTGGCCGGGAATCGAACCCGGGGCCTCCGGGTAAAAGGCAGGCCCGCTATCCCTACACCACGGGGCCGGCAAGGAATAAAAATACATATTATTTAATCCTTGTAATGGTTTGCTTTTTAGATATGTTATAGTGTAATATTTATATTTAACTTGTGTTTTCGACAGACTGAAATACTTTTTTAAGTTACATTCAACCGCGTCGACACTGGGGTATGGCTTCCTTCGTAACAAAACATGCATAAATGTATATTTATCTCCCTAGGTCAATAACAATAGTTCGCCCAATAAACCGAGGATATACAGGTAAAATATTAGAAGGTTCACAACGTTAACAACAAGAAGCGGAAATTTGTTTATGAGACGAACGACAACATAAGGTAAGCAATAACAACAACCAGAGGGGCGGGGGAGCACAATAGTTAAAGACACTCTAGAAAATCAACATAAAGTAAATAACAGTTTTGACACTTACGCTGGCTCAGTAAATAAAATTAAGTGGTTAATGTTGAAGCAGCCCAAGAAGAAATAAGTAAAGAGGACTGAATGCACGATGCCTAAGAAACACTTGACAATTCACTACCCGATCGATAACATACCAAACAAATAAAACCATATAAGGATGAAATAATAAAGTTTGACTAGAAGGTAAAATGGTTTAACATATAATGGGGTCGAAAATAGTAATTTATAATAAAAAGTGAATGAGGGCTTTTGCAATCATCGTTTGATTAAAAACACAGTCTTGATTGAGCACGCAGAGAGTACCGATGTGCTGGGTGAGTGCTGAGGAATAGGGAACACTTTGCAACAACATAGGGCTGCGACAAGAAGTTGGCAGAGCAGATGGATAGTAAAGAGGTCTAGAATAAGAAGGTGAAGGATGTGAAAGAGGGGATATTGTCAGCGCTACTTGTTTCTGTGGTGGTGGCACTAACAATAGGGGTGTGGAGATTTATACATATCCAGGGCCAGTGGGTTCTGCCGGATGGGAAGAAATTGAGTCGATGAAGGAGATGGTGAAGGAGGCATGTCAAACGGAACAAGTAATAGAATTGATAAAGGAGCAATCAAAGAATATAAAGCAGTGCATCAAAGAGATAATAGTGAAGATGGAGAGCAATAAAGAAGAGATAGAAATACTGAGGAAGAAGATCAAAACTTGGAGGAGGACCTGGTTAAGGTGTAGAGGGAAGGAGTTAATGGTGATCAGGAAAGAAGGAGGAAACATCTTTTTATTTATGGAGTGCGAGAAGGTGTAAGAGAAAAGAAAGTGAATCTAGTGTATAAGGTGGTGGATACGGTGCAAAATAAAATGATTCACTTTAGTGAGGTGGGCATAGACGATGTGTATAGAATAGACGGAAGGAAGCGCATTTTTTGTCGGCTAGGCAGCATGGTCTGAGAACATATATTAGAGGTCAGCAGCTGGTCGTTGGAAACGGAAGATGGTCATGTGTGTGGTCGGTGAACAAGGGATGGCGAACATGAGCAGGTTGGGGACCAGTCGGCTGGTGAAATTTAAAGGAAGGTCGAAACAAGTTCCGATTGCGATAACGGAGCAGTGAATAACAGTGTGGAAATGAGCGAAGTCCAGTGCACGGAGGAGGAAGGGGTGGCGGGGAGAACAACGAGGGAGGATGGTTTGGAACCGAGGCACGCAAGCAGAGCAGTGGAAGGGCAAAAAGGAAGACGACGAGTAGGACTGGTTAGAGGAAGAAGCCTAAGTTGGAAAGACTTGTGGGTAAGACAAATAAAGGGAAGGACGAGAAGGGGTAAAGAGAGCGGAAAATGGTCAGAAAGGAGGAAATGGGAGCCGAAAGAGATGGAGCGAGGGTAAGAAGTAGTAAATCGACTAATGTAGAAGCAAACAAGTATATGGGAAGGAGGAGAGAGGATGGAGAGGGGAGTAAATAACTATGTTGGAAGATAGGTTTTGTAAATATTGAAGGGATGATAAGCAAGTTGGGTAACGGGGAGGTGGTAAAATCAGTGGAGAGTTTTGATATTGTGGCCTTTTGTAGACGTCGTTAGAAGTAGGAAAGAGTCTATCGTGGAATGGATTTGTGGTAAAGAATATAACGAAAAGGAAGCGGGGGAGGAGGGGAAGAAATCCAGGGGAAATGATATTAATAAAGGAAGAAATATGCGAATTGATTGAAGAAATAGAAAATGAGATGGAGGAGGTGATTTGGATTAGGTTTAAGATGGGGGGTGGGGAGGCAAAAGAGGTATGCCTGGCTTTTCTATATAACCACTCGTGGTGATCTGTATATGCTAATGATAATTTTTTCGAGGAGCTGATTGAGGGAATTAGTGGAATCTGAATAGTCTGACGAGGATGGGATGATATCGATCGGAGACTGGAATTCAAGAATAGGTGGTTTAAGTCCAGTATACAACAAAGAGGGGAAGGAAATAATGAGAGGGATTGGTACTGTGTGAAAATATAGGGAGAAACTGTTATGGGCAGAAATTGCTGGAACTATGTTCGGCAGGTAATCTGTACATTCTGAATGATTGGTGGACGGGGGATAGGGATAAGAAGTTGACTTAGATTACGAGGCAAGTAGGTAGTGTTATTGTTTCGCTTATAAGCTCAGAGAACATCTTGGTAAGAATAAATAAGATTGAGGTTGTTGGCTGGGCTAAATCTCATCATAAAGTATGGAGAAGGGGAGGGATTAGGTAGGAGGGGTAGAGAAAAGTGTATGAGACGTACTAAATATAATTGGACAGAGGAGGTAAAAGTGAAAATATATAATTATAGGTATAATAGGGAGTGCAACGTATTGAGGAAAATAGTCATGAGGGCGCTAATAGAGTTCAGCCATCGGCCTCTAGTATACATCAGCCTCCCCACTTTAAGAATACATGCGAACATCAAGAAGTACTCACTTTCTCCACCGGAGCGCTGCAAACGTGGCCAGTCAGAACGAGCGGTACGTAGTTCCCCACAGCTGTTAGGCCTACATTCTGATAATTTTCCTGTTGATCGGCTTACTGTTTAAGTATTTCACCCTCTCAAAACGTTCGGTCACTTCATCTCCAATGTTTTTTAAGATACTCGGGATAAGAGTTTTGCAGATTACCTGACCTAATTTTTCAGCATGATTATAATTGTCATTCGAGTCGCACTTTAAAACCTCCGAACTCTTCAAAACAGGCAGAACTACGGTAGTTAAAGTCATACAAGATCCTGTATTAACAAATTTTGCAGCTTCACACACGAAATCATTAACAATGTTTATAATCCACACCAACCGTTCTGATGGATAGAAGAAGACATTACACCGATCTTGCTTAAAAATTATGTCCATTAGTGGAGAACTGCATTTTTCTTGTTGAATTAGGCTACGGCATGATTCACAAGTTACTTCTTCTTTTATTTCCTTCACAACGAAACCACTGAGGAAAGCAAGCGATGCAAGTTTAATAGACACTACCTCCAGACCTGTAAAGGAAATAAGGGTATTACGTTTACTGCATAATAACAGTATGGTTATTATTTAGAATACTGTTATCTAATAACCAACAGTAAATAAATTTTGTAAAAGTGGGTATACGTACAATGCGGTTTGTGAAGATTTTGCAGGATTTCGTCACTGTTCCTGGAATGTTAGGGATCACTTCCGATGGGACTGATTGAGATGATTTGACACAGCTAATAACATTCATCTCACGAGTATGTTGATTTCGCCGTTTCAAAGGAATTCCTATCTTCAAAATTTTGTTGAGGGTAAATACTACAGCCCTTGAATCCACCATGTCATGGTTGCCTGAAGTTCTCCTCAGATTGCTAAATAACATTTCGAGGGAATCGCTGTTAAATACTCTAGTTAGCACAAAATGAAAGCCAGACGACAATAAGTATCGGATACAGAGAACTGTAGAACACGTAGTTAGCTGAATAGCTTCGCAAGTTTCATTGCTGAGAAAACCCACTCCTTGCTCATGGCATGCTTCCTTCACATCCTCAAGATATACCAGAAACTCACTCTCCAGCCAGTGAAGCCTGTCATCATCTGTGTTGAAAAAAATTGACCTTGTCAGGGCAAAACATAGCGTTGTTGTGACTGCTAACATCATGGATATTGAACCATTTCTGAATCATTTGCATGAAGTATATAGTCGCTGTGCAGTCTTGGAACAAGTGGGCTTTTGGATGTCCAGAATGTTTTTCGAGATATTCCAGAGCTGTTATTACTGGTGTAGAAAATATGTCCTTCGCTCGTTTCACATTCATTTTTTCTATGTTGTTTGGGCTTACATGTTTTCGAGTCAGAAAGCGAACAGGTTTTGCCACTTGACTTGCTTGCAATACATATAAATTCTTCACATGAGAGCCACTTATTGTGTCTTCTCCGTCAAACATGGTCTTCTCTAAAAATGTATTTCTTACGTTCTTTAAAATGTGACATTGGTCAAATGCAAGAAATAAGGGTCGGTTCGGGTCATTTGGGTGAGTAATTTGTGGCTTCAAAATCTTGCTATTGGAAAGTCGTCTCATCATATTAACATTGGTCTTATGATTATCGGAAACTAGACGTATTACAAGAAATCCACAAGCCTCAATCTCTCTGATAACAGACAGTGTCAAATTATACAGTTCCTTGCCTGAGATTCGTTTGGTAAAGAAGTACGCGGCTGGAAGTCTGTACTTACAGTAGTGCATAACCCCGCTATCATAAAACAAAGCAAATTATTGATTTCGGATATAGTATTATCTGGAACAGATGTGGTTTTGTGACCAAAGAAAGTATCTAGCTTTTTGTCATATTGCAATTGTTGTTTTATTGCCATTTCATCCACTATCAAGGAACATACTCTTTCAGCCCCATTCAAACGTTCAGATTCTAAGGTTAATCTCTCTTTCACAAGGTTCGTAACTCCTGTGTCGCATGAAGTATCACCCAAATACCTGGACAATGTGCTCTTAGAAGGCAACTTTAGTATATTTTTCCTAGCATACCTATAACCTTTGGGCGATATGCATTCCCAAACAATACTGTGTTTTACCGTGGATTCTGTCCATCTCGGAGAGCTTTTCTCAAAATTCGCTATTTGCTCAAGAAGGAATGAAGACTTGGCATTTGAGGGATCATGCTCGGCTGCTTTAATTATTCGTGACAAGGCTTTATGATAATTATTGTTATAAATCTCCAACTCCTGATTAGTTTTATTCAGTTCGTTTTCAAGACTTGAAAGTTTAGCCCGCGCTCTCCACAGTTTTAGTCGCAATTTATTTGTTTCTATTTTGAGTAGCTTTTCGTCTAAAATGTCGCACTGGACATCAACGGAACGATGAAAGTCATGATTTTTTTTTTTTTTGCTATTGGCTTTACGTCGCACCGACACAGATATGTCTTATAGCGACGATGGGACAGGAAAGGGCTAGGACTGGGAAGGAAGCGGCCGTGGCCTTAATTAAGGAACAGCCCCAGCATTTGCCTGGTGTGAAAATGGGAAACCACGGAAAACCATCTTCAGGGCTGCCGACAGTGGGGTTCGAACCTACTATCTCCCGAATACTGGATACTGGCCGCACTTAAGCGACGGCAGCTATCGAGCTCGGTAAAGTCATGATTTGCGGAACACTCGTGCAGGGAAACACCTGAAGTATTACATTCGTCACAGCTTGGCTCAGTTGATTCATATTTCCGTTTCTTACCTTTGGCAATGACTGAATGTTTTATAATAGGTCTACGTTCTGCTTTGATCTGTTGGACTTTGTAAGATGGATAAGAAGGGAAAACAGAGAAAACAGCAGCATCCTGCAGTTTCTTAATTTTCAATCCAGATCGATAGTCAGACTCACGAAAATGAAGGCTACATACCACAGAAGATCTAGAATTTAAATTGGGCCTGAAGTCTGCTCTTGATATAGCTTTAAGCCATTGTTCTCTGAGGTCAGTTCGGTTGAAAAATTCGTGAAATGATACTCCTTTCACTTTACTACTCCGGCTTGTGCAGTAAGGCACGCAGCAATACACCATTGCTATTGATAGATTGAAACCTGCAATAGGACATTAATATGCCAAGTTAATGTAGCCTTTGGAAAGATCGTAAGCAATAACTAATTAAAGCAAATATGTTACGATAGCCTTCAGTGAAGAAAGAAATTAGATTAAACGTGTTATGAGAAACTCGAACGATGCACGAGATTTAAGCATGCCTTGTAATTACTTCTTTTAATAAATTACTACCATTACATACCTTCTTATGATGAAATAAATAGTCTGTATTTCCATTAATATCACAACTCAACACAATCTCAGTAACGTACATAAAGAAACGACACTCGACACATTGTTTACTTCCTCTTTCTTGTTGTTCCTAACGTGCCTTCAGCGCGGGTCTCGTCCACGCTTCTAGCGCCACAGCGGCCAAAGTAGTCCCTACGTGATGTTCGCAAAGAAGCACGCAAGCCGAGCTAAGTGGGAAGATTGAGAGGTATACTAGAGGGCGATGGTTCAGCAAGCATGGGGGAGGGAAAGAGATGGAGGCTTTTTGTAGGCTGAGGAGAGAGTACAAGGGAAAATAATAGAATTGAAAAGGTTATGGAATAACGAATAATCAAAGGCGATTAACAAGGATTGTAAAAACAAGCAAGGAGAGAAGGCATGGGAGAGAATCAATAAAATTAACCCGGAAGAGAAGAGTTATGTAAAACCTAAAATTTACTATGAAACAGGGGTGGAATATTTTCGCAAATGTTAGGATGGAAGGAAGAGAAAGGGGCTAAGGTGATCGGGAGTGTGATAGTAATACGGAGTTATGAACCGGATAAAGAAATATCAGGGGAAGAGGTGTTGGAAGTGCTATAAAGAGCGAAAAATTGGACAGCAGGTGGTGGGAATGGAATAACAAATATGTTTTGGAAAGAAGCTCTAAAAATTGTTGATGAGGGAGAGTATAGTCAAGTTATTTAACAAGGTGTTCGAAGGTGCCAGATTCCCGCAGGAGTGGCAAAAATTATCATATGTCGTATTTATAAACAGAAAGGAGTAAGGTAATTCCTATTAATTGCAGGGACATAGCTTAATTAGGCGCATTGAGTAGGGTGTGTACGGGCATATTAGCGAACAGGTTGAGAAATTGGCAGAAGAGTTTTCCATACTATCGATTTACCAGAGTGGTTTTAGGAAGGGACGGAGGACGATGGATAATATAATGATAGTTAAGACAATAATAGATATATATCTGAGGAAGGAAAGAAGAAATGTATATATAGCAGAAGTGGATTTTGAAAAGGCCTTTGATACAGTGAGTAGGAGAGCGCTGTTTGAGAGATTAGGGAGGGTAGGAATTTCGAAAGAGATCAGACGCGCGATTGAGGCCTTATATGAGGAAGTGTATTGTAGCATTAGAATAGAGGAAGGAGTTGTAAGTGGTTTAACCGAGTCAAATATAGATTTAAAACAGGGTTGTAAATTATCTCCATATTCTATTTTTGATATTTATAAACGACATACTTGGCGCGCATGGGGAGAAGTGGGCTTGTCCTATATTAGAAGAGAAATTCCAGGTTTGATATTTGCAGTTGATGTCTTATTGACAGGAGAGGGTTTGTAAAATGTATAAATGAGGTATCAGAGTATGCCAGTAAATGTTCGTAGAGAACAAATAGTAATAAGACAAAGTTGGTGGTATGCAGGAAATGTAGGAAAAGGAAGATAAAGAAGAAATTGATGATAAAAGGAGAGGAATTAGAAGAGACTTATAAACTAGAGTATTTGAGTGTTGGATAAGTAGGAACGGTAAATGGTCCGAGCAAGTTAAACCAGCAAAGTGGAGGGGTTTAGCAGCACTTTCACGTATAAGGACTTTGGAAAATAAATTCCCGGGTATCGATTATAATATTCAAAGAATGATGTTTAAAGCAATGGTAATAAGTAGGGTGTTGTATGAAAAAGAAATATGGGGAGTTGAAAGGGAACGTAATTGACTAAACGAGATAGTTAGCAGGTTAGAAAATTGTAATAGGCCTTCCCAACTGCACAGCTAATGCAGCTGCCAGATTTATGTGTAATGAGTACGTAGAGGTTGAAATTATGAAGAGAGTGTTGAATTATTGGAGAAGATTAACATTGGGTGGGTTGGCCTACCCCTGCAGACGGCTTACCAGCACCAAAATAAAAGTAAGGGGACACATGATTTATAATGTTTTTGGGAGCAGATTATGCAACTTACTCTCTGCTTGTAGTCATTTGCTCGATGACCATATCAGTGGCGGTTTCTGGTATAGCGCAATGGAGCAATGAACCTCCAGTTTATATCAAATTTTATTCAACTACTTAATATTCATAACTCCCTTGTCAATCTCGAAGCTCTTGCTTAGGCCATCTATCCGTAATATACTTGTACTGGCTTTCAATTCATGTAAACTGCGCACTCTTTGTGGCTGGATACTTGTCTGGAATGAACCCCTGTTGGAAGGAAATCTCTCCGTCCGTACCTGGGCGAAGGGAGTGGCGAGGTGCGGGGGGACATCGGCCGGCACGTAGACAAGACCAGGATATCGCAGAAACAGATATCCTTGGTTTACGCATGCGAAATATGCCACTGTCTCCAGTCGTGTTGTCGGGGGGTGTTGGGGCAAGGTCTGTCTAGACTGACCTTGTGTTGGGGTAAGTATGTGCCTGCCATCTGTTGCCCTTACAGGAATTCAACTACGTAGCAGAAAATAGTCCACATAATTAGCGCTAGTGTTGAAGAGCATCATTACTGCCAGCAGTCACATTAAACTGCCAAATAAATTCCAATTGATGTCTTTTCCCAAATACATCAATATTTACTAAACATCTGTTCATTTGCCTTCTTTGGAATAATTACTTTTTTGAGAGAAAATTAACTTAAAAATCACCGAGGCAAAGAGTAGCGGAATGTAATACCAAAGAAAACGCTAATTGCCTAGCCACAGGAGTTCTTAAAATTAAGTTACCAACATTGCGAACATACTTCCCTAAAGTTTACTCTGTTTTTCAAGTGTGATGCTAGTGTTTACAACAGTTTGCAATAGTTATCATAATTCCTAATATTATTGTACGCTGTGCAAGCGTGTGAGTGTTTTTCTGCACTGTTGTGCCCTTCAGAAACTTAATTTTTAGGACATAAAGAAGTTACAATATTTTCTCCGTGTGTGTATTTTTGTGCACTGTAGTTGCGTCCATAATTTTTGTTCCCGGGAAAGGTAAGGAGCTACATAATGAGTTTGAACGGTGATATGATACTTAAGAAGACAAACTTTTCTTCTCTCTCTCTCTCTTTCTCTTGAGCGTAAACTTAAGATTAAGGATGCCGGACGCCCAATGCCTGATCTTGATATAACGAGGCATCCTAAAAGTAAAAGTAATGAAATCGTGCGTGAATTCAGAATGGATTTATACCGTATAAAAGAATCGAGTGGATATGTGGGTGCGAAATTACTAACATGTTGATTTGTTTTCCTTTTTTATGATTCATGAGTGATGAAAGCGAAGGGACTTGGACCAAAGTCGGAGTGGTAGATATAGGATATTTGTAAAAAAAAAATAAAAAAAAATAATAATAAAGAAACACAGAACTTCTAAATCTCATATGTTTGCCCAGTTACAATTCGATCTCCTGGGAAGACACGATAACCGTCAGTAATTTGACTGTTCTTACAGGCAGTCTGTGGAAAGAGACAACGACCAAGTACGGAAAATTCGTTATGTGCTGTGGCGCGTTTCAGATGGCATTGCATGGGCATGACGAAACAAGTGAATCGTCGAATCCTGGCATATTTCGAGGCCTCGTCAATTTTAGTTCTGAAATTGACGTTGCATTAAGAGACCATCTGTCCAAAGCTACTGTTTTCAGAGGCACCTCGAAAGACATTCAGAATGATTTGCTTTCGTGCATGTATGAAATCTGTCGTGAGAAAAAAAAAAGAAATCACCGCAGCGCACTTCATTTCGGTAATCGCAGATGAGACCACCGATATATCAACTACAGCACAATTTGTTATCATTCTTCCCAACGGTAAGCCAGTTGAAAGATTCTGGGGTTTCCTCTACCCTCTAGTCATGATGCTAAGACAATAGCAGAGTGTTTAAAATTTTCTTTGAGCGAAGTTGTGGATAATAGAGAAGTTGATTTCACAAGGTTACGATGGAGCAAATGTAATGAGTGGTCACCATTCAGGGTGCAAGTTCTCATCAGGGAAGATTTTAGGCATGCACATATGTGCACCGTTATGCCCATTCTCTGAACTTAGTCATGGCACAGGGGGGAGGGGAGATATTGAGGGGGGTATTTTTCCTTCTGTTGAACCCCCAGTGACGAAAGTCACGCGCCGCCACTGGACCATATCTTAAACAAGTGAAATACCCTTTACCTTTTCTCACTAAGTCGTGTCTGTCGCTAAGGGATAATTTTTGGGCATGGAAACATTCTTTACTGTCATCAGTTTCATCACAGAACAGACACAAAACAGGACTCTCTTTCTTCTCATCAGAAAATAAATTTGTTGCAGTAATCATAACATCGTTGTCATCTACTTGCTCTCCGTTATTCTCCTGTTACTTAATATCTTCACGAACTTTGAAGCCAGATTTTGCTAGTGCTGTTAGTTCTTCACCCTCAGCTTCACACCGCGCAAGAATGCTAAAAGATGGTTCAATCGGTCTTCATAGATTCTACCTTCTTCGTTCTCTTGCTCGACTGCCACAGGGTTCATTAACCACACGCGAAGTAGATCTTCTGGAATACAGGATTCCACAAGTGGAAATAGCATCACTGCGTATTTATCTGATGTTATCCCGATTGATTCCAATTCTCTCAGGTGTGCTTCTAACATCGTACAGATGAACTATTTCGAGCCTGGCTTGGGTCTCTGTTACATCCTTTATCACCAGACCTAGTAGCTCTCTCACGTAATATTCGGTCAATAATTCTTCCTTACCGAATCTATTTCTTTAAGTTTTCAATAGCTTTGTTATCATTTTCAGCAGATTCGGGGAAACTCTAAAATTTTTCTGACCCTTGAACCTTCTACTGTAGCCTGAAGCAAATACTGAAATTATCTGCATATTCCATATCCCTGTCTTCATCAATTCTTTTAAACTGGTTCCACAACTCAGAAAGTCTTTTACATTCCCACTGAATTGTTTTAGCTCTATTTTAGGAAGTTTTTCTCCTACCGGGCGAGTTGG
Organism: Anabrus simplex; assembly: GCF_040414725.1. Taxonomy (NCBI): domain Eukaryota; kingdom Metazoa; phylum Arthropoda; class Insecta; order Orthoptera; family Tettigoniidae; genus Anabrus; species Anabrus simplex. The sequence continues at coordinate 963,431,954 of NC_090265.1, read as the reverse complement.
CCGTGCGGTTAGGGACGCGCGGCTGTGAGCTTGCATCCTGGAGATAGTGAGTTCGAATCCTACTGTCGGCATCCCTGAAGATGGTTTTCTGTGGTTTCCCATTTTCACACCAGGCAAATGCTGGGGCTGTACCTTAATTAAGGCCACGGCCACTTCCTTCCAACTCCTAGGCCTTTCCTATCCCATCGTCGCCATAAGACCTATCTGTGTCGGTGCAACGTAAAGGCACTAGCAACAAAAATTGCTGTAATGACTTATCTCAGAAGAATCATAAGCTATGTACCTTTCATTGAAAGATTTTATTTCACAGGTTTCCTTTTTTGTTGATATTAAAGATTATTGTTATTGGTACAGGAGTTTGTAAATATTTAATTTATGTGTTCTCCAGTCTGCTGAGAGACAGGTAATTTTTATCTCACGATATGTAATCATACTTAAGTTGTAGACCGCTTTTTGAACATGTCTTCATATTTTCAATAAAGCTAAATAATTGTTGATCCTAGGTTTCTCAAGAGACAGATTGCCACATGATTCTTGTCCTTTGAGTCTGGCCTTCTTGCCATACGTACAATGTTCAAACACATCAGTTACAAACATGACCCTTATATTAAAGTAAGCGACATGATCATTTTCGAGGTACCGCTAGTGTATTTTTGTAGTAGTGTATTTTTTAGTCTTCTTATTCAGGCTATCCAAAGAATTTGTGTAGATTGTTCAGTTTTATACAGAAGTATCTTTTAATATTACCACAGTCTTGATATTATATATATTTATTGCGTGTGTACACGGTAGTCTGAGTAGGCTGTCATTAATTTTATAAGGCGAATGTTTTCATGTGTGCGAAATGTAAGTGAAAGCATGAATTCCATACGATCTCTGCGTCAAGATGAGGAGCGCCCGCAACATAGACATGTCTTCCCCAGTCACACGCTTCTGCGCAGCCAGCGGTGTGGGGCCTTGGTTGGAATGGTCTTATTATTCCTGTTTTTGTGGCTTGCCTGATACTGACAGTAATCACCTCCTGTTACAATGTCCTGCTTTTGATGTTACCCGCCAGCGCATCCTATCCTCTTTACTTAACATGAACATCCCTTTCCCCACAAGTATTTCGCGTTTACTATCCTCTCTAACTCCTACTCTTGTTAACAGAATAAATCAGTTTCTTGATGATGCACATATTGTATTATAATCCTTTAAAAGCCTCTTTGTTCTCACTCTTCCATTGCAAAATATTTGTCATATTTTTGGTGGGATATAAATCACGTTAACCTGTGTCTTATATGAGGTCATCATGTTTTTGTGTGAGACCTATTTTTTTCATCAGCTATACCTTTCACGTTTCGTTATGAGTGATATATGTGTCAGTGTTGATGTTATTAATCTAGTTTCGTGACTGGACGATAACAAATGTGTCCAACCACACCATTCTAGAAGAAGAAGGAGAAGAAGAAGGAGAAGAAGCTAATATGTTCTGGGGATGCCACAAATTTCTACCTTCTCATGAAACAGCTGTTACTCTCCAGCATGAACTAAAACTCTGGTGTTCCACTATTTCACAACCCAAGAACCCATTAGGAGGGTTAGGAATGAACCGTTTGATTTTGTGTTCATTTTTTAAGTTCGCTATACTGGGGGACTATGGAATTAAAGGTAGATTATTAAAATCAATCAAAGGCATTTATGTTGACAATTGGGCTTCAGTAAGAATAATGGTGGAACTTACAGGGTTAGACAAGGCTGTAATCTTTCACCTTTGCTGTTCGTAGTTCGTAGTTCGTAGTTTACATGGATCATCTGCTGAAAGGTATAAAATAGCAGGGAGGGATTCAGTTAGGTGGAAATGTAGTAAGCAGTCTGGCCTATGCTGACGACATGGTCTTAATGGCAGATTGTGCCGAAAGCCTGCAGTCTAATATCTTGGAACTTGAAAATATGTGTAAAGAGTATGGTATGAAAATTAGCCTCTCGAAGACTAAATTGATGTCAGTACGTAAGAAATTCAATAGAATCGAATGTCAGATTGGTGATAGAAAGCTAGAACAAGTCGATAATTTCAAGTATTTAGGTTGTGTATTCTCCCAGGATGGTAATATAGTAAGTGAGATTGAATGAAGGTGTAGTAAAGCTAATGCAGTGAGCTCGCAGTTGCGATTAACAGTATTCTGTAAGAAGGAAGTCAGCTCCCAGACGAAACTATATTTAAATCGGTCTGTTTTCCGACCAACTTTGCTTTACGGGAGCGAAAGCTGGGTGGACTCAGGATATCTTATTCATAAGTTAGAAGTAACAGACATGAAACTAGGAAGAATGATTGCTGGTACAAACAGGTGGGAACAATGTCAGGAGGTTACTCGGAATGAGGAGATAAAGGCTAATTTAGGAATGAACTCGATGGATGAAGCTGTACGCATAAACCGGCTTCGGTGATGGGGTCATGTGAGGCGAATGGAGTAGGATAGGTTACCTAGGATAATAATGGAGTCTGTTATGGAGGGTAAGAGAAGTAGAGGTAGACCAAGACGACGATGGTTAGACTCAGTTTCTAACGATTTAAAGATAAGCGGTATAGAACTAAATGAGGCCACAACACTAGTTGCAAATCCACTATTGTGGCGACGTTTAGTAAATTTACAGAGGCTTGCAGACTGAACGCTGAAAGGCATAACAGTCTATAATGTATGTTTTTAAGACCATCTAAACTTTCTTTTCTATGTCATTATTTTCTGTAAATAAGCAGCTGTGTTCATATGAACTTAAATAAAAGGTCAAAAGAAATATTGCGAAGTGTTCCAAGGCAGATCAACAAAAAATGCAGTCATTTAAAATAACCCGAATACTGTACTTTGAAGAAGAAATTCTAACGCCAGCATTTTGTTGTAATTCGCAAAGACGCTCCAGAGAATATGGCACTATTCATTTTCTCTAGAGATGCTTTGATATTCTCCAGATTATGGCCATTTCTCTCGAGCAAGAGAAATTCCCATCCCTACTGTGCACAGATTGGCAATACTGAGGTATGTGCTGACAGGAATGGTGCCTATTGTCGCGGCCACCAAATTAGGCGGGTCAGAGAAATTACACTGTTGCCAAGGATATGTAGCAACTGGCGAAGAAATGTCTAACTGAACACATCATTTCGGAGCGCGAAGCAAGTTGTTCTCTCTCAAGCTCCTGATGTTACTTCATACAATGTTTCGAAACAAATTATACTATAAGCTTCGAAAAAGACTGCTGATTTCAGTGATATAACTATTTTCCATATAAACCACTTTAAATAATTATTAAAAATATAATCCTGAACGAGTAAATTTAAATCCGTAGGATCATGTATTGAAAATTTCAGTAAGCAGCCAAGTTTTTATTTCTTCAGCCAATAACATTTTGTCTGCGGGAACAATGTAAAAATGTAAAAAAAAACATCCCCTTACTTATATTTTTATCTGAAACATATTTCCGTGATTCTTATAATTTTCCTGGAAAATGGCCGGAAAAGCGATCATGTTAAATGTCGCTAGCTGAGGCAGTTCGGGGCGTGCGTACCAGCACAGGCTGCAAGGACGCCGCAATTACTTACGGATTACATATTAATCTGTATCAGTTTTATTACATTATAACTTTAAATATTTGAATATTGTATATTGTCCTGAGTGATATAGAAAAAGAACTACTTTAAAGAATAGGTTTACATTAATTTACAATGAAGTAAGGATCGGTTTCTAGCTTCAAGGCAGTCTAAGATTTCTTAGTCACTGTCATCACTCATTTCACTATATGCCGAGTCCTCTTTTACACCGATGATGGTGAATGGCTCCATTCTTTCGTCCCTTACGATTTCCTTGGCCCAATCGTCTGTTTGAAGATTTTCCGCGCGATTGAAGCACTTTTCCCAGTCTGCAACAGTCACACGGTCTACGGCTTCTGACGTGATTTTTTCTACGTCCTTTATTTTAAATGTCTTGTTCCTCTCTGCCACTTCTCTCTTGACTTGAGCCCAAATCAATTCACATTCACTATCCATCATTAACTGCACTTACGGTGCGAGCTCAACAGCTGCATGACAGGGAATGACTCGGGTAAGGTGGCCTGGAGCGGATGGGCTTCAGTTTGACAGCACTGCACGATCAGCGTTGCCAATCCGTGCCCGGAGATAAGCGACTCTCGTCCATCTGTCGTTCCCATATCTGACGACAGCGCACTTTTCCTCACCCGCCTAATTTGGTGGCCGCGACAATAATTAGCTGTGCTGTCGGCTTTTGTACACCGAGTGTTGAACTGTCTTGTGCAAGATTTTTGTTGATGCCGTTGATTGAATATATTGTATTCTATTGGAAGTGTATTGTCTCCATATGGTAAGTAATGGTAAGTGCTAAAACAAAGTTGTTCATATGGAATGTAATTCCTTTCTGTGATTCAGAAAAGGGTGCAATTTCCTTTAGCTTGCCTTTCTTTCAAGCAAGTAAATGAGCTTCAGTGGTAAGGAAAAATCAGACATGTATTAAGAAAATGAGAAGGGAGGTGATGATGGGATGAAGTTATCCACTCTGGGTAAAAACGTAGTAGTAAATAAGGAAATTGTACTAGACGATAAGGTAAGTGCATCGTTGGATGAAACAAGGCGATCTGCAGTTTATAAATCTCATGTTCGCTGTTCTGTATTGCCACCAATACCCATTGGTAGTGAATAAGATGGATCCAGAATCATTTCCTTTCAAGGTTGCTGTATTAAAAGACGAGTCGCAAACATCTTAGGATAGTATTGCATTCAATAGGCTTTAAATTTAAGAAGATGAAAGAAAATATATTGTGCTTGAGAGACTGGTGTACCTGAGAGCAGAGAATGACTAGATATGTCCTGTTTTTTTAAGAAACTTGTATCTGCCCATCATATACTTTAATGAAGTTTTGGGAGGACAATGCATTAGGTTTTCTGTCTTTGGACAGCGCAGGTCGGAGAGAGATCTATATGCAGGTAGTGAGAAAAGGTTTGGACTGTGCGTGTTGAAATTAAAAACTAAATAAAGGTCTATAACTTCATCACTTGACTTAAAAACAGCTTGTACCAAACATGTCAGATGTGTCATAGTGATGGACAATGTGCTGTACTACACGGTACTACACCCATGAGATTAATGAAGTACCTTCAACATCTGGCAGGAAATACAAATTAAAAGAACGGGCTAATGACAGATTGGAGTACTGTGAAGCACCTAATTGCTCACAAAAATATGTACCAGTTACTAGAGGATAAAGAGCGCATCACCGCAAACTCTTGCAACCGTTACAAGTGAGGAATGGAATGAGTATGAACTTTACAAGTTGAGACTTGAGTACTAGAAGAGGAAGGGAAACTCCTCATACCTGTTGGTAGTGACAGTTGTAGCGATTCATACTCTGAAGGTGACAGTTACAGAGTACTACTATACTGCATTGAGATCACATCTGAACAGGATATTCATTACTTCATGTGGAAGTTAGAATCTCTGCTTTTTTTAAAGTGTATTTGTGCAGTAAATTGTCCTAGTGTTAACAGCCGGCTATGGCTGTTGCGCTTCACTATATCGGTAGCGGCATTGCCTTTCATATTCGTCCTGCTGTCACACCAGCTGATGGAACTGGCACTTAAATCGATCTATTGACTTCAAGGATATACCGGGCGAGTTGGCCGTGCGGTTAGGAGATAGTGGGTTCGAACCCCACTGTCGGCAGCCCAGAAAATGGTTTTCCATGGTTCCCCATTTCACACCAGGCAAATGCTGAAGGTTGTACCTTAATTAAGGCCACGGCCGATTCATTCCCATTCCTATGCTTTTCCTGTCCCATCATCGCTATAAGACCTATCTGTGTCGGTGCGACGTGAAGTAACTAGCTTCAAGGATATTCCTTCAACTACCCGACACTCGGCGTAGAGTTGCTGGCAGTATGGTCTATTCCATTACCCATCTCATATTGTGCGTATGATATGGTTAAGTAATTTTAAATATTCTTCTACCGCTTTTTTCCACACCTCTGGTGTCGCACATGTGAATCTGTCACTGTTTTACGGTCGGATGCCCTTCCTGACGCCAACCCTATATGGAGGGATGTAATCACTATTGCGTGTTTTCTGTGGTGGTTGGTAGTGTAGTATGTTATGTGAAGATGAAAATGTTGGGACAAACACCCACTCTCCGGGCCAGAAGAAATCAGACGCGATTAAAATCCCCGATTCGGCCGAGAATCGAACCTGAGACCCTCTGAACCGAAAACCTTAACGCTGACCATTCGGCCAAGGAGTCGGACTTTGAAATTTTAAATATTATGATATGAAAATGAATTAAATATATGATTTGGCCTCAAAAGAAGATTAATATTTTTAAAAAATAGGTTGATAACTAAAATATATGTATACCATCAAAGACATTGTTGCAGGAATAATTATAGCATTAAAATACATAGGCCTATAATAACAAAAATTATGGTTACAATATTATTATAATATGATGACCGGGCGAGTTGACCGTGCGGTTAGGAGCGCGCGGCTTTGAGGTTGCATCCGGGTGATAGTGGGTTCGAATCGCACTGTCGGCAGCCGTGAAGCATATTCAAATTCAGTTTTAAAACACCTGTTTGTAAATGTTGTAACAGTTGATTTGCCTCCATTAATCTTCAGTGGAAGCTACACTTTGATCTGGCCTGTGCCAAGAGATGGATGCAAAGGTACTTTATCCATCAAGAAATGACACCAGGCAAAAGTGTTTCAATATCATTACCATAAATCATAGGCACACATAAATTGGCCTGATACTTGTTATAATTTGCTTTCTGGAAAATGTCTGTAACAAGTGACTGTCTGTCAAGTTGGATCGCCCAAGTTTGTCTGAGGAGAGTTGGCACACCCAACTCCACGTGACCGATTTCAAAGTGCTCTCTCGCGCTTCCTCCCCGCTGTCTCTCTCTAGTCGGTTAGTTTGAAATAAATTGAACTGAACGTTCGTTGATTTTTCGGGGTCCTCACAAGCTATCCCTCGGTCGTATACAAGCTATGCGTGGGCGACTCCTTCTAAGACACCATTGAGCGTTACGTTTGAAATATCCAGTCGGTTGAAATGATGAATAAAGTTGACCACGCAAATTAATCATATGCAAATTACTGGAACGTGAACAGGTGATACGGTTCAATATACTGTATATATGTTTATATATATAAGCCGTGTAGCACTACTTGACGGAGTCCCTTCTTCGCCTGTTGTAGAGGGAGCCCATAGTGCTTTCTTTGTGGACTAATACTCTATCAGAAGCCCTGAGGTATGAACATTATTGCTACATGGCGTAAGTTTTCCCACGGAGGTCATTCTCTGAAATTTTCAAAAAAAAGTGATGGTGATTTCCAATCTCTTGATGGAACTGATTTACGGACTAATGTGAAAGTACCTAACATACTTCCTAATATAATTTCTGGACATAATTTGAAACTATATAATTTGTACAAATCTTGTACTGTGCATCTAGTAGTTTCTTTATCCAAGAACTGAGTAGCACTAGTCAGCGAATACCACGCAATTGGCTCCTTTTGTGCACATTTTGCCTATCTCTATAGATATATGATCCTTGGATATACGAGTCTTTTATTTTCCTTCAGGTATTTTCCTATTACCTTAACATCTCTTGTTGGATTTTAAATTTATTGTAATCTCCAGATTTCTTCTCTTTCGAAATATTGTAATACTTAACCTTGTAGGTGGTTGGGATGATTCTATTTATGGTTCTGGTAGAAAAAAATTCAATATTCCTTAGTAAGGGCGTGATCTTCCGGTATTACATTTCATTTTTATAAGCTGTAACGTAAATTAAGAACAATTTAAATATTTTGAACAGTATCGATACTTTGCTCTGTACATGGACATTTGTGTCAATTCATTATTATTTATTTACTTATTAATCTGGTACTCCGAATTTATGAACTTATGACATTGTGTTGTAAGAATTTCTCCTACTTGAACGCCATTGGTTCTTGCGCATGGATCAATACTTGTTTGCAAGTCTGAATGCGACCGTCATTGTTCTGAGTATTCTCCATTATGGAGGAGGTTGCTTAAATGTTGTGTATAAATTGTGTTGGGGTGATCAATATGTCTCTCCTAGAAGAAGAACTAGGTTGATTCGCTGGATGTATTGCATTATTATTTAATATCTAAGCTTGGAATATGAGCTAAGTACCTTTAAAAGCGGCAATATGCCGTAGTCTCCTCTACTTTACTACACTTGAAAGTTATTTACTGGAAAAATTTAAGTACTTCATCACCATATAGGCGGGCTGTACGTAAAGTAGAGGCAACGTAGTCCAGACACTCGCAGGAGATCAGACAGGCTCAAACAGGATATGGGAGCAGTCAGGTGGCACCGTGGTCCATGTGTAGTTTGCATTTGACGGGCACCCAGTTGGGAGTATTGTTGCTGCTGTGTGGCGTTAAAGTGAAGAGTGTCGATTTCACCGCTCTAAAAAAATGTTTTCGAATAATGGTCAGAGTTTGTGCATTCAAATCGAGGTTGCCGTGGCAAAAATGCATCAGAAATACGTGAAGCCTGCGGCGAGAATGCATTACCGTATAGGACGGTTGCACGATGGGTCAAGGCTTTCGTGCGTGTCGGAATGAAACTGAAGATTTGCACCGCAAAGGTCGACCGTCCGTTTTTCAAGGTCAGATAGACATCGTGAGTGGTCTCGTTTCAGATAATGGACTATCCCGAAATTATCCGTAGAGGTTGTTCTCAGTCATCCGAATATGTAGCACATACTGACGGAATGTCTTAACATGAGGAAAATTGCGTCCCGTTGTGTTCCACACCAACTCACCGACGTACAGAAATGACACCTTCAGGGCTGATGACTTAGATGTTAGGTCCTTTTAAACAACAGTCATCATCATCATCATCATCATCATCATCATCATATGGCACCGGTATGCACTGGCTGGCATCCACCTGGACAGATACCGCAACCGAGACGCATTTATGCAGCGTATTATCGCCATTGATGAGACGTGGTCACGAGCCTACGAGCCTGAATTAAAACGTCAATCGAATGAATGACGTCACCCAAAATCGCCACGTCCACAGCAATTTCGACAAAAACCCTGTCTGGTGAACCTTATGTTGATTGTGACATACGACTGCGAGGGTGTTATTCTTACGAATGCTGTACCTGAGGGACAAACCGTCAACAGTGGCTACTATTGACGATTTTCGGAGCGGCATCTGCTTTCGGCTATGTTGCGCAAACATCTTCGTTTATTGCGAGATGATCGCCCTATCACCAGACATGAGTGCTTGTGACTTCGACCTGTTTCCGCAGTTAAAGTAACTCCTCCGAGGCCGCCGAATGCTGACGTGGCATCTGTAGTCCGCGCATTAGGGCGCTCCGTCACTGCCTCCTACGGAGAACCCCTTGCCAACGTAACCAAGAGTTTCTCATCATTTGGAAGACTTCGCGGGTGACTACATTGAAGGAATGCGATGCAAGTGTACTTGTTATTTCATTAAATATCGCGTTCTATCATTATTGCCACTACTTTATTTACAGCCCTCGTATTATTCCCATCATTGTTTCTACTCGTGGAAGTGTTTCGGCAAGTTTTCAAACGTCGAAATTCAGTGAAAGAGGAAATAAAAGCGAGGATTGCTGCGGGCAATAGGGCTTACTTAGCTTTATTGAAAGTGTTTAGATCACGCAGCCTTTGTAGAAGATTAAAGTTGACAGTCTATCGAACAGTATTACGACCAGTGGTAACTTATGGCTCTGAAACATGGACAATGACCAAAGTAGATGAAGAACTGTTGAACAGATGGGAGAGAAATATACTGAGAAAGATTTTTGGCCCGGTGAAGGAAGGGGAATTGTGGAGAATAAGGAAAAACAAGGAATTGGAAGAACTCTATGGACATCCAAGTATCGTAACCGAAATAAAAAGCAACAGATTAAGGTGGTTGGGACACGTGGAGAGAATGCCAGATAATAGGGCTGTCAAGAAGATCTATAAGGGAAATCCAGGTGGTAGAAGATGGAAAGGAAGACCACGGAAAAGATGGCTGGATGATGTGGAGGAGGATTTAAGAAAGATGGGAATGAGAAGATGGAGGAGGCGTGCAGAAGATCGTGAAGATTGGGCTACAATCGTCAGAGAGGCCAAGGCCCTACAAGGGCTGTAGCGCCGAGGAGTAAGTGAGTAATAACATCTTGTGATGTGGAAAGAAGTTTTTCACGTTACAAAAGGGTTTTGCGAGACAACAGACGATATTTTCCAGTTGAACATTTGTGCAAAGTGATGGTTGTGAACTGCAATTCATCACTCAGTATTGACAACGGGACCATTTCTGCTTCAACCTACAAGGAATAAATGTAAGTTTATTATCATCAATACTAACCTGACTTGTCTGCTGCCATTTTTTTCATTTTAATAGTGCATATTCATTGGCATATTTTCAAGTTTTTAAGTGCATATTTCTTAGATTTTTAAGGTATGAACATCCGAGCCTTAATAATAATGGTGTAGCCATAAGGAGCAATGCTTGAGACCTTGAACGTATGAGGCAGGCAGTGTGGGCAACATTGCTTCACTAGGATTCTTTCTAGAGACCAGGCCCCACAACATTAACTCTGTCCCCCCTGGAGCTGATAGTTGGTGTGGGAATAACAAGTCCCTTGTTGACCCTAGCATTAATTATAAACAAGGTCATTATCTCGAGGCACCTGTTATTGATGCAATAAAGTCCATCTACAGAGAACTTGCCCATCCACATCTCTTGAAAATGTGCCTCCATGGAAAGTTACACAATTACAATGAGTCACTCAATGCTGTTTTCTCGAACAGATACCCAGAAACTTTTTTGGTAGGAATTTCATCACTATTGGTGTGTTGGATGCCATTTCTGTGTTAAGTGATGGGTATCAAGCAACAAAATTGATATTAGAGGAATGGGTTTGGAAGGTGGATCCTGGTGTGCTGCAACACTGGAAAGTCTCGATATGGATCGAATAAAAAATAATGAATATAAATGTTCAGAAGACCTGAAGAAGAAGCGGAGAATAAAAGAGCAAGTAGAAAAAGAAGGAGGAAGAGGAAAGAAATGTGGAGCACAGGATTATGGATATGGAATAATTTAGACTTGTAAGTTGGAACCTAAGTAGAATTTTGCATGCTATTCCTTGAACGCGTTAATCTCTAAATTGAATATTTGTCCACATAAGGAACATTTTCTCAAAACCTAGCCAAGCAAATTGGATCAAATTTTTAGATGATTTATATCACTCATAAGCATGATTTGATGAACCAGAATTAAAATATATTTCTTCGGTTAGGAGAAAAATATCTTAAAAACTAAATTTATAAATATTTTTAAACTTTATAAAATCATCATTTTGAAAGTTGATGAAGTATAACAATTTCCCTTCGTTAGATCATACCACAGGCGTACATCTTTATGACTAGGAAGTTTCAGTGTTCCCTTTCCAATAGTTTTTATAAAAATGTACCTTTAGTGACACTATATCAGAGATGAAAGTGGTAAAATTTAGGAGCTGTAAGTTGGTAGCCCTGTAGTATTCAGAACTGAAATTTCTCATCTACTACCAGTCATATGCATATGATATGTGGGCAAAATTTCAGATACAATGGTGAAAGCATTGCCGAGGAAATGAATTTTAAATGTTTTTCGACCATTTGGGAGAAAGCTAAGTTAACGCTTCCTTAAAGAGCTTACTGTGTTGCTATAGCAGATTATATTGCTTTACAAGTTTCTCAGTAAAAAAGGCATTTTTCTATTTGATTCTTGGTTTCTCGGTGTGTAATTCCTAGCTCATATGCCGTCCTTCTACTTTCTCTGCAATCGGCCAAGCATCGACCTCTCTCCCAGGTCTACTTGGCCACCTGTAATGGGACTTTTTCTTCTTCTCAACCATGTTTGTTAATCAGTTTTCGTAAACCTCTCCAGTACTCGATCCCCCACTTTTCTCCTTGTAGATTATACCTTGTGATTTAAATGTTGTACTCTCTTTTCTTTGCCTTGCTTGGGGGTGAAGAATCACAGCCAGTTTCTCAGGGTATGTGATATCCTTTTTATTTTTTACGTGGGATCAGAGAAAGAGTTGATACGGCGAGTCTCATATTACTCCATCATTTACAATCAATGAATGTCTCCATCCGACGTATTCGTGACGCATGTGAGTAATCAAATATACAATACCTTAGTTCTATAATACGTTCTATCATTACAACTAGCTGTAAATAAGACAGCACAAATATCTTAAATATTATGATTTATTATTAAAAATGAAAAACTTAGAGGAGAAAATTTGGAATTATTAAATAACATTTATATTTGATTAATTAAAGTGAAATGGGCTGAAATTTTTGCCTATCATTCATGTCCTGCATTTCGACTTGTCACATTGACATTGAGATGTGCTATAACATATCCAAAATATTTACAATCTTTGCTAAATATAAATTACAAAATTACAAGCTGTTCATGGGAAAAAATGCTCGTTAAAATTAATTCTCTAGTTAGGATTGGATAATTTCATAATGTGCTTCATTTTTACCATCATAAGCATTGGGAAAAAGGGGTAAGTTTTCTCTTTCATAGCAAAACCTTGCTCTAAATTAACTATGACTATTATCTCATTCAGATTCATATCTTAAAATAATTTTCCAGCATATATAAGCAACCATCAAAACTAAAATGACATCTAAAACCTTAAGCGAATATAATAACAAGGCTATGTAACTTTACATAAATCAATTATCACAGTAGGGAACGTTTTACTTTAAGTACTGTATGATATGAATTCATTCCTACTCAATATAAGTGGTAATAATAATCCATTAAGATAACCTATATATGTCATGCTTATTTTCACAGTGCCTCTTAAATAGAAGAAAATCCTAGTTAACATTTCCAAGAATATCACCTATTTGTTCACATGAGGGTTTTTTATGATGACCAGTCCAACATTATGTTCTAACAAGGTTATGATAATCTACATGCTCTACATGGATTCTTGACCATATGCAACAAGTATTTCTAGTTTGCATCAGCTATCTATTTCTACTTACATTACGACGTAGCATATATCGCTAACTCACTCCATTCATATTTCTTTGATATAACATCTCATATTCCCTTTATTAATTCAATTCATATCTCCTTTTACTATTCCCCATTATTCACCTTATAACTTCACTCTGATGCATAGGTATTTTAACTCTCGTATTTCTTCTTTATATCTTGCTAAATCATAACATCATTCCATATATCAGACGACATTTCCTCATTTCAATATAACCTTCTTTTTATCGTGGCGTATCATTTACTCATATTATCTATCTATGTCATCTGCATAATCATGTTAACCTAGCACTCGGAATCTCTAAAATTTCATAACGTATACTTCTGGAAAGAACTGTAAATCAGCTGATTTTGTTTTACTTGCATTTAACGAATTTTATGTAGGATTTGCTTATTTAGATAGACGATTGTCAAACACTTTTTACGTCCACCTTTATAGAAATCATTCGCGAGAATCTAACTTGATATGGGTTGTTTGGATGATCTACACGGTACCATTACTACATTTTGACCATATATGGTCTAGTTAAATAGAATTTATCAAATGAAACATTTAAATATTGAAACATCTCTTTCTCCATAGCTTTGGGATGGTTCATGCTTTCTTCATGCTGCTCTACCGGGCCGCTCTCCGTATAACGATGCGGTTTCTTTAGTAATTATCTGCGGTGTTATTCGTCCCCCGTTCAGCTCAGGATATCCGAAGCAGCCCGTCTTCCATATTCCTAACGACACGTCATTTCTCCTCGCCCAATCATAGGACTATAAAAGATAAATGCAATCAATTGAGACATATTTGTTCATTCAAAGCCTTCTAATATTGTAGCTATTGGTCTCTGTTGAACTTCTTTAGTTGGTCTCTACTTCATAAATATGTTTGAGGTATTATTAACTCTATGACTGGTCAACATTCGCTTTATAGTTTTTTGCTATTGATGATGTTGCGTTTTCCTCGTTCCTCGATTTCTTAGTAGAATCTGCGATCTTGGCATCTCCAATCGGCTGAGTTACAATTCTTGATAGCTGTTCTCATTGAAACCAATGTGTTTCACGATTTATTTTCTAGCTTCATTTTGGAACGACGTATACTTGTATATGGTAATCTTATTATGTTCAATTTTCTTCTTTCTTTGTTACCTTTACTCGATTCAATTTTGCTCTCTACTTGCAATACGTCTTCTCGTTGCGATAGTTAGCCATGTCGATATCCTCTACAGTGTTGGGTCCTTTTCTAAACAATCCAGCTCCCATGTCTTTTACTCTGCCGCTATGATACATACTTCGCCATTTGTGTCAATCTGGACTTCTGTGACATTGTGAACTCATTCTATTTAACTTCATCATGGATAATCGGGTTTACTCTGAATTGATCGAAATCTCAATTATGAAATAGTGTAACGGTACGTTTCTCCTCGCACTTTGGCTAAACATATTTCTTCCGATATATTTATACACCTGATCTCATTTCTATTTCAATGTAACTTTGCACTATTCCAAGTTATTATTTTTAACTCTCTGATGTATCATAATGTTTGAATGTGCAGTAATTTCTAATCTTATTTCGTATTCGTCCTAATGCTCAGGTCGCAAAACTTATGCTGTCGTATGGCCTACTTTTGTTCGCTTATCCTTACTCATTACTGCTGTCTGTTTGATATTCTATTAGAGAATAACTCCTTTCATCAGCTAGCTCTAACATGTGCTCGGTATTTGATTCTGTTCTATCTTATAATACAGTTTCAAGTTCACCACGTTGTGAATACTCTTGTAAGTACCGTTCAATCTTTCAACTTCGTACGCGATATTTTCTAATGCTCCTTTAACTACTTACGGCCCGTCGTATAAATGTACGAACTTAGCATACATCTTGTCTGACACATTGGAGGTTGGTGATTTCCTTATCATCACAAGATCATTTTCTTTTAATGGTGGATGGAACCTCTTAATTTGCATCCTCGTCAATTTCCTTCTGGATAGCTTCTCCATTCCTTCCCTGATGTTTTTCTTTATTTCTTGGATACTAGGTCTAGTTTCATCTGTTTCGCCCAGAATTACGTCCCACGGTCTACTCGGATACTCGTTGTTGTGAACTACGCTGGGGATTTGCCCTGTAGATTCGTGAATTGTGGAATTTATGCTCTGTTCGATCATTTTAATGACGTTTATCCATTTCCAACGACAAACTCCACAATAGATTCGGCAGAATTTGGATATCTCCGCCATGCATCTTTCTACTAAGTTTGATTATCGATGCCTGACCGAGCATAGGGTATGCTTAATATTCAACTGTTACATAGCTTCGCTGAATAGCATAGTTGTACATTGGGTACCTCGGTCACTTAATATTTTATTTGGTTTCCCCATTTTCGGTATTACATTCTTCAATAGGCATCGCAAGACCTGTTTCGAATTAGCCCTCTGGATCGGTTGTAATGATATTCATTTTGAGAACACGTCCATGATTACTACAATGAATTTTTGCCCTTTTCTTGCTGTCAGTAATTGGCCGAATATATCGATTGCCTATATTTCTCTAGGCCTAGTTGGTAGTATGGCGATAGGTTGGTGTTTGGTTAAGAATGTGTTGTGTTTTGTTCTCTGACAGATGTCACATGTCCTAATCACGTTCTTGACTGCCCTTCTTAACCCTTTCCATGTAAATCTTTCTAGGATCGTCTGTGCTATCTTATCAATGCCCAATGTCCAGTAATTTTATGGGCATACCATATGATCTCTTTCTGTAGTTCCTTAGGTACAACAATTCGCGTTTTCTCCTGACCTTTATCTACAGTATGTAGCTGGTTAGAAATCCATCTATCATCTTGCACATCTGTGTTATTCGCGTTCCTCTGACGTTGTCCTCCAGTTCTCTGATGCGAACTAGATTTTCATCTGAGCTTTGCAATATGCTGATGTTTCGCAATTTATTTAAGAAATCCTCGTCTCATTGGCCTAATTCTAATTGTTGGATTCGTTCGCCATGTTCTGTCGGATTTCGACTCGACGCATCTGCCAATGTGTTGTCTTTACCGCTGCAATGCTAGAATTTTAGCTGGAATTGTTTTGTGAATAACATCCACCTTGTCAGTCTCACTTGACATTGCGACTTTCAATCCAAAAATCAACGCTTTATGATCTGTTCGAATAGTTATAGGATATCCGTATATTATTCTCCTCCATTGTTGCAACGCATATACGATTGCTAACAATTCCTGTTATGATGTGTAATACTGTTAATGCTTTCTTAATTTTCTACTGGTGAATGCCAAATATGCACGGCTCTTAGAATCATTCTCTTCCTCCTGATATAGACATGGTCCTCTTCCAATATTTGACGCATCCGACTGTATGATCAATTCCTTTTCGTAGTCTGCGTAGCCTAGTTTTATACTGTTCAGCGTTAACTTTTTCATTTTCAGAAATGCGTGTTCAGTTTTTTTACTCCATTTCCATCTATTATTTACTTTTAAGAGAGCTCTTGCAAGGGTGCTGCTACTTTGATATATCCTATACAATGGTCTGCTAAATTCCGAGGAACTGCCTTACTTGCTTTATTTTCATCGGACGTGGGAAATTACATTACGCTTTTATTTTTACTGGGTTAAATCGTATCCCTCCCCCGTCTATAACGTGTCCTACGAATAATATTTGTGACTGACAGAATTTTGACTTTGCAAGGTTGATCTTAAACCTGTATCCTTCAAATTCTCTAGCTTTTCACAGTGCTCTTCGAAAGTTTGTGTTGCGAATACCAGGTCATCTACATAGCATGTTACGTAATTCTCCACTTGTGATGTTAAGTTCCAGTCCAAAGCCCTTATCAGCACGGCGCATTTATTTTTAAGTCCGAATGGAAGTTTGCAGTACGCATGTCTGGTTGTTAAACATGAATCCAGTAAGTAATCTTGATTTTTCCTCCAAGACGACATGATGGAACGATGTTGTGAAATCCGTGCTAGTTAATTACCGCATGTTCTTAAATTTTTATACGATGTCTTTTATTCTCGGTACTTGAGCATATTCTGGGATTCGTTTTTCATTTAATTTCCTGAATCTAAGCATATTCTTAGGCTTTAATTACATTTTCTTACTATGACCAAAGGATTGAGATACGGAGCGGTTGTTTTCGTTATTATCCCGTCGGATAACATTTCTTGAATGATTTCCTTGACTTCAAGCAAATATATTTCCGGAATGTCATATATCTTTCCCATATATGGAGTCCAATCATTTCCTAATCATTTGTGTTTAATGTTTGGGATAAGCCCTGGTTTATTTTTAAGATTTCGGAATGTTGCTTCAAAATTTCGTACAGTTTAATCTATTCCACCTAGTTTCTACTACATTCTTCCACATGTTTGAATTTTCATCTTCTTCCCCTTCAATGTTTATGATCCTTTCAATAGTATTGATCGTCTCTGTCTCCCCTAGCGATCATTATCTGCGGTGTTATTCGTCCCTCGTTCAGCTCAAGTTATCCCAAGCAGTCCGTCTTCCATCTTCCTAAAGACAAGTCATTTCTTCTTGCCCAATCATAGGACTACAACAGATAAATGCAACCAGTTGAGACATATTTGTTCATTCAAAGCCTTCTAATATAATAGCTATTGGTCTCTGTTAAATTTCTTTGGTTTGTCTCTATTTTATATATCAAATCTCCAATATGTTTGCGGTATTATTAGTAATATGACTGGTAAACATTCGCTATTTGCTATTGATGTTGCGTTTTTCTCGTTCCTCGATTTCTTAATAGAATCTCTGTTCTTAGCATCTCCAGTCGGCTGAGTTACAATTTTTGATAGCTGTTCTCGTTGAAACCAATGTGTTCCGCGATTTATATTCTTGTTTCATTTTGGAACGACGTATAATTGTATATGGTAATCTTATTATGTTCAATTTTCTTCTTTCTTGATTACTTTTACTCAATTCAATTTTGCGCGCTACCTGCAATACGTCTTCTCGTTGCGATAGTTAGCCATGTTGATATCCTGTAGTGTTGGGTCCTTTTTCTAAAAAATCCAACTCCTCTGTCTTTGTCTTTTACACTGCCATTATGATGATATATACTTCGCCATTTGTGTCAATCTGGGCTTCTGTGACATTGTGAACTCATTCATTCTATTCAACTTCGTTATGGATACTCGCGTTTACTCTGACTTGATCGAAATCTCAATTATGGAATAGTTTAACGGTACAGGATGTTGATATTTTGTAGATCTACTGCACATCACCTCTTCATCCTCATGCACTTCCGGTCTTGGTTACCTGTTCGGGAGGGCTCCCCGCTCCTGATATTCGGACCGCCTTCCTTCGGGGATCCAACTCTTCTTCCACTCTGGACCTCGTATTTCCAGCAGTGCAAACGGCCAAATAATCTCCTTTGGATTTTTTGGCGCGGCTGGCGGATGATAAAATGAACTCTACTCACCTCCGCATTGCTTTCGTCATTACTTTTAAACTCTTCGTTGTGTTCTGCTTCAATTGATACCAGCTGATCTGCTTCTCCAGCACCAGATGACATCACATCGCCACGTTTCAATATTCTATTACCTTCTAGCATATTCTCCGTGTGCGCGTGTAGTATGACATAATCGCCTCACCATTTCTCCTCTCTACAACACATATACCGGCCTTGTGCCACTATTCGACGGTGATCCTTCTTCGCCTGTTTTAGAAGGACTACGCCCTTAGTGCTTTCTTTGTGAAAATTTTACTCGGGCACGCTGGAGTACTGCACTGTCAGAAGCCATGAGGTATGGACATTATTGCCACATGCCGTATTTTTTCCCACGACGATCATTCATTGAAATGTTCAAGAAGTAGAAATTGTGATTTTTCAATCCCTTGTTGAAACTAATTAACGGGCTGATGTGAAACTAATATACTTCCTTATGTCATTTCTAGATACGATTTGAAACTAATTATGTGCAAGTCTCTTTCTCCACAAACTGAGTAGCATTAGTCAGGGAATACCACGCCATTATCTCTCTTTGCAGTCATTTTGGCTGTCGCTGTCGATACACGAGTCGCTTGTTTCCCCTGGTGTTCTACTACCTTAACCTCTCTTATTAGGATTTGCATTAATTGTAAGCTTAGATTTCTTCCCTTTTGAAATATTGTAGTACTTAACCTTGTAAGTGGTAGGAAACACTCTATTTTTAAACTGGTTGAAAACTTATTATGGTTATTTAGTAACGGCGTGGATCGTAATGTATTGCACTTCATTTTTTAAACAAGTTTCCAGTTCTTATTGTTCACGTCGTGAATCTTTTATATTTTACCTGTATAGCCCCAGTTTATTGGCAAACAATGATTATTACTCTAGGGAGATAAATATACATTCATGCAAGGGCTACTGTTAATATTTTGTAATATTTTCACCTGTTTAACTTGAATTACCTTCTTAGGCCTTATCGTTATTGGTAAACCACTTTCCGTTTCCAACTTCATGTGGAAAACTACGACCACCTCATTTGATGCATTTACATAACCTCGATCAACCTTCGATCTCTACAGTACCTTTGATCCACCCCTTGTTCATTCTTCCACTGTGTTTTCTTTTATGATTTAAAAATGTATAAGCGATTACGATATATTCCGATTTCTACCATGAAACCCAAAATTTGTTAGTCAGTTGAACATATATGCACGTTACCTTCATTGCTAGCAGCGCCCAACGTTATCTTGTAGCGACCATTAATTGTCGCAGAGTCACCAATCCACTCCCGCCATCAGGTTGTGTCCATACCATTTTAGCTTACTGGTCTCTATCTTGTCTTGCAGTTTAGGGAAGCCAATTCTCTCTCTGATTTCTATGTTTCTGATTTTATCCCTTCATATCTTCCCAATTATGCCTCTAAGGACTTCCATCTCGGCTACTTGGATTCCGCTTTCATCATGTTTTGTTTTTGTCCACGCGCCCGCCGCGTATGGCAAAATTTGTGTGAATACATTGAGCACATATTTTCTTGTATTTCTCTGGGACGGCTTGGTTCCACACTATATAGCTCACACATTGATAAAACCCATTGGCTTTTTGGACTCTTTCCAATTTCTTCTTTGGTTTTCCCATCGTCTGCATGTATACTCCCCACAACTTCTAATGGTCTTCCATTTATTTCAATATTCCGTCCTCCTCTATTACCTCTCGTCATCACTACTGTCTTACACTTCTCCACACTTATTTTCATTCCACATTCCTCTTCCCACCGATTTCATACAGTAACTTGTTCTTGTACTTCCATTTCATCCTCTCCCCATATCACTATGTCGTCTGCAAAGTGTAAGGCGTTTGTCCCTTTGCTTCCCATTTTTGTTGTACACACTTGTGGATTTTATCCACGACTGTGATGAAACAGTGGATGGGATAATACACTTCCTTGTTGAATTCCTGTTTCTGCATTGAACCAGTTTGTTTGTCCTATCATAGTCTTCACACTACTTACACGCTTTTCAGACATGGCTTCGATCACTTATACTTCTACTCTGCCTACCTCTTTCTTTTGTCAATGCATCCCAAACCAGTTCACGTCGTACACTGTCATATGTCTTCCCAAAATCTATAAATGTTATCATTAAATCATTCCTGAACTCCCATCTTTTCTCCTCTAAGTTCCATAATGCAAAAATTAGATCAAAAGTTGATCTCCCTCTTCTAAATCCATATTGCTCTTCCTCCATTTCATGTTCTATTTTCATCCTCAGGGTTCCCTCTAATGTCCCCTCTAAGATCTTTACTACATGTGAAATGAGGGTGATCCCCTTATACTTGCTGCATTCTTTTATCACCTTTCTTGAATACTGAGATTATCACATCGTTCCTTCTATCTTCCGGTACTTCTTTGTTATTCTATAATTCTCGAAATAGTCTATATTTCCAATGTGACCTTACTGGTCCAGCTGCCTTTATCATCTCTGTAGCCACTTAATTTGCCACGTTTATCTCCTTTATGTCCGGCTCCATGGCTAAATGGTTAGCTTGCTGGCCTTTGGTCAATGAGGTCCCGGGTTCGATTCCTGGCAGGGTCGGGAACTTTAACCATCATTGGTTAATTTCGCTGGCACAGAGGCTGGGTGTATGTGTCATCTTCATTTAATCCGCAGGTCGCCTACGGTCGTCAAATCAAAAGACCTGCACCTGGCGAGCCGAACATGTCCTCGGACACTCCCGGCACTAAAAGTCATACGCCATTTCATTTCATCTCCTTTATAACTCCTTCTATTTCAAACATTGCGATATCTACATTTTGGTTTTCTTCCACCATTTCTTCCTCATGTTCCTCCTCTGCCTTCAGTTCTTTGAATTTTATATTAAGTAATTTAGCAAAATACTCCGCCCATCGGTGCAGAATATCTCCTATTTGTGTCAAAATTTGTTCTGTATCTCTCCTTAAAAATGTGTATCCTCTCTCCCTTTTAATTTGCCTTCAATCAATCCATACACTTTCTTACTTCCTTTAACATCATCTCACAAGATTTCTTTCACTTTTTCCCCAACACTTCTGTTTCTCTTCTTGTACAATCCTCTGACATGCTTTATTTGCTTGGTGATATTTTTGCCTACGCTCCGCATTTCTGCCTCCTAACCAGCCTTTTGTTTTTCTTTCATTGCATCCCTTACTTCGCTTTTCCACCAGGCTGTCTACTTTTCCTTTCTTTTCTCTGATACTCCCGCACATGTATCCTATGCACGTCACCATTCCTTGTTTGAACTTGGCCCATTCCTCTTCAATTGAATCAGCAGCATTATGTGCTCTGGCAGAAGCTTGCTGGAAATATCTTTCTCCGACAACTGAAAGAATGGCGGAAGTATATTTTGGCGGACACACTCTGAATTTACCATTTCATTAAGAAATACAGGTCATGTTATTCGCTGTATTGTTATAGAGTACCTACCATATGTCAACTTTAGCATCATGCAATGGAACATGAATTAATAGGGAATTTTCTATGCTCCGGTATATATTGTTTTCTGAAGCAATATGGCCACTTAAATGAAACTATGCCTGATATGAGAAAATTAAATCCGGGTCAACAATGCTTCCAAAATCCAATTACAATCGTCAAGAGGTCGTAATTTGTGGACAATATTCGCTCTGTAAAGTTTCAAATGTAAAATTTTAGTAGCCGTATGGACTAAGATTTTTGCTACACACTTACTGTGCAATATGAGATAGCAACTTTGTTTTTTTGTGAATGCTTGAATGATGCGTTAATGTCACCAGTTTACGTGAGTTAGAATGTTTTGCTTATACTTCGGAACTGCAGCATTTAGTGATCACCTTGGTCTTTATTAACAAGACATCTCACAGGTTCGTTACTTGGAGCTAGAATGCTAGGAAACGTGTCCTCAAATTGTCTACATACCTCTCTACACGAGAGCTTGACATACATAAACGGGAATATTATGGTTGGCATCTCTGTGGTCTAAAAACTAATGTATGTAGTGCAAACACGTCTTTCTAAATAAACTTAACTTTCTTGCGTTTTACAAATGTAATGTAATTTGCTGCACTGCACTGGAACCTTTTCCTCATCCAACTATGATATATCGCTTGATTACGAACATCCGGCCAATGTATTCTAAAATTCTTGAACTGCATGAATACTGGAGATCATAGTCATCTGTTGTCAAGGCAAAGTGTTCTTAGGTAAGGTTTCCTCTTCCTTTTTTCCCCTCAAACTTTTCATGAATAAAGCCCTATTCACAATGCAAATGTAACCGTTGAATTAGTGGTATCCACAATGGAGGAACGTAACATGTACGTAAAGAGTACACAGCAGCCGATCAAAAAACTGTGTTGTGTTTTAGTACGTAAGTCGGGTTTTAGGCTATCTCGCAGTTTTATATTTTAAAAAAATACACCGATAGAATCAAGCAACGTGGTAGCGGAATTCATGTTACCGGTACTTCAAACGCCTCTTGCTTTGCTCCTGGGAGCTGTGTACTTGAAAAGGCAAAGAAAACAACGGCGCAGAAAATGGGTCCATTCCCTAAATCAAAGAAGGTTATCTCAGGGCGATTTCGGTAATCTACTCAGTTCGTTTTATACATGCGGATAAAACCTGAACTGTTTGACACTATCTCACGATTTGTGTCACCATTTCTAATACAAAGAAGTGTGATGTCTCTTTTGCCAACATCTATGCGCCTAGCTATCACACTCAGATATGGTTTCGCAAACCAGTAGTCTGTCATAATGTTAAGAAATATACAGGGGCACTGTTTTACCTATGACAGGTACGGTCACTCGTCCGGTCGCCAGCGCTGCGAGCTAGTCACCCTTCATTTACTGTCAGATTTCATTGCAAAGGCATATTTTTATCTCTACGTATTCTTTTTCAATGCAGCGCCTTTGTATTTCTTTTGAAAGAGTATTGCAAATGTTTCGTCGAAAGCAGTCATTATATCGCGCACAAAATACAATGTTTACGTCTGCTCTTCACGTAATATTAACCGCAAGAGCTTGGAGTTTGCAATCCCTTAAACCCCATTCACAATGCAAACGTAACGTAATGTAAACTTAAAATTACCGTTAACTTGGACGTTTGCGGCCATGTTATCTGACGGAACCATTCACAATGCGCTGACGTTAACTTGACTGCGAGTCCGTAAAATTAAGGGATTACAAATTCCAGAAGATGACATGGCCGAAAACTTCTAAGTTAACGGGAATTTGAAGTTTACGTTACGTTTGTATTGTGAATGCTTGAAAATAGAGAAAGTTAATGAAATGATTATTTCTTTCTTCTGTGTAGCCTACCGGTATAGTCTCAATTTTTCTTCCTAAGAAAAAATACTTTTAGCAGAATAAATTTTTCACATTGCATTTGCATATAGATTTGGCCATCATGGAATTTTTTCAGTGATATGATCTAGGAAACCAAATTGCACTTGCCAAGAAAATTAATCTAATTTAGTACCCCATATCATTCACTTTTGAGCTTGATTTCATGGAGGAGATTAAAAAATATTAATGACTGACTCACCTTTCAAATTAAGATCTTTTAGAAAACCTTTGATTAACTTATGATTCGGTTGTCATGGCTCATTTGGGATCACAGATTTGAAATTTTCATCTAATTTAGCAGCAAGAAGATGTAATGCATTAATGACTGGTCTCCAAACAAATGTTTCCTCAAGGAATAAATCCTGAATAACAATCTACCATTGAGTGACTACACTTTGAAATACGTTTGTTCAAGTCATTGCAGTGTTTATCAAAAATATGCATTACTTCTGCAATGAAAATCTACAGTGTCTGGCATATATAAGTTATTACAGTATTGGTAAAAATACTTCTTTCATAATTCTAACTCTGTACCATTTGCATGTTTGCATGTATAAATAATCCCAGGCAGTGTCATGGCAATTGAATCCACAACTGTTAGTTACTTCAGTATGTCAAACCTAATTTATGATAAACTTAAATAAAATTGAGAAAATATCTGGGGAAAAAAATTTAACAACTGATTATACCTGAAAATCAAAATAAATTTAACTTATAGAAATTGATAGTGTTCTTTCAAGAATGAAACATGTCATTCTGTTTTAATTAAGTTGTGATTATAATTGTCAGCAGCAGCAGCTACTCGTTTCTGAGTATGCAAATTCTCCTGCTAACAATCTACTAGCACTCTGTGCTTGTATTTTTGAATACTGAACCAGCCAATTCTAACGTGAAACACATGTCCACACAGATTGCACTCGACGGATGGGGGAGTACGAGGTTGCATCTAACGGAGTAGCCTATACGTAAGTGTTGTTTAACCTCTTTACGCCTGTGACATACTTGCTGAAACAGTTTAACAATGGTACAGGTGGTTTGGCACCAAAGTGAGTGATCCTTGGCAAGTGTGTTAGTGACCTTCATGCTTTGTTGCCATTAATGCTTTCACGGCCCGTACTTACAGACACGATATTGTATATACTTTCTATATTTCTTTGGATCAATACGCTAACCCCAATCATAACATTAACGACATTACAGAGAAAACCAGTATCATCTTTGACAAAGTCATTCCTGCAATAAAAAATGACTATCTCAAATTAGTAAACACACGTCATAACAAACCGACGAATCACAAACCTAACCCCGCCCCTACCTTCACAATAGCCACTCCTCCATCCCCTCCACCAACATCCCTCCACACAGCTAACATGAGCCCCAGACGTACTCGTAGCAGAACACAACAAATCTCCAAACATATCGGTACACAACCTCCACAGCAACAACAGTAAGTACTCTTTTCATTTCACACATACATCCAGCATTCCTTCCTACATACAGTATGCTCATATTAGCTTTTCTTTACAGATAACAACCATATAACGTGCATAGACGAGAGAGGAGTCACCACCAACTGCTCTAAAATTAAACCCTATCTCGCTGTATATATAAATTTTACTGGACTACATCAACAGTTGAATTGCACAGTACTCAATTTTCAAATTTTAATGACAAGAGTTCTTATAACATACCAATACAAGGTATATCAGCCATAGGACATTCTCAATGATCACCTAATACAACTTAATCAACACAAGAACTACAAGAGGATTGAAGAATGAATGCAACGCAACATGAACTCAAATTTTAATAAACGTTTTTAAAATATACCATGTTTTAATGTGTTTAATGTGCTATATTTTTTAGTGTCTTATGATGTGGCATATATACTTTAATGTGTTTATGTACTCATGTCCATGCTCAATCAATAGGTTTTAGTTTATTATAACCATCACCACTTTTAATCAGAGATATTTTAACACAACATACTGCAATATATTTTACTTCCATTTTTCATTAGACATCCGGATGCTCTAACGTAACATCTTTGTAATTTTGTCTAATGACTGTAAATTTGTGTGCTAGCTGATGATGGCCAAGATAGGCCGAAACCGGTACTAGTGCAATAATTCATTCACAATAAATGTATTGATCGGTGGAACATTTTTCTTGTCTATTACATTGTCTATTACATTTTGGGCTTGTGCCGTGTCAAGAAAATAAGGTGAATACCTTCATGCTTTGTTTAACCTGGTCTTTATAAAGCTTCAAAGGGGCACTAGGGGGTCTTGTGCCTGAGGAAAGTTCACCATTAAAAAATTGGCGGGGAAGCCTGGTGTCACTCATACAGCACAAATACCCAGTCTACTGAAGCTGATGGCCAATGATAGAGTCTTCTACACTATTCCTGAAACGCTTTCTCAAGAACTGCAAGACTGAAGACATGGTTCTCCCATTTGATATTTAAGACTGAACAAAGTTTATGCTGATGAAAATGTTCAAGTTTCTTGCTGTCACAGTAGTACAGGGTCCAGGATACATATCCACACAGAAACAATGTGATGAGGACTGCTTTATATACCACAAGTCTAATATGAAGTGTTAGGTCTTTATTCTTAAAGACCCACTTGGACAATCGACCAAATGCCAAATGAACAACGAGGAGTCTGTTTTCCAAGTCCACTTCTGAGGTGCATTAGACAAGATGTTCTCAAGGTATGAGAATTGATCTGCCTGTTCCAGAATGATGTCTGAGACATTCAACTTTGCAAGGCTAGTGCCTGGAACAGTTTAGGCAAGGATCTTGGTTTTTGTGCACTTATGGTGAGGCCAAAATAATCATATGCACTGTTGCTGCAGGTCCTCAGAAGTAAGAGTAGGTGATACGAGTATCATCAGCATACTGCAGTTCAGTTATTCTGATCATATGAGTTAAGAGATGTGAACGAAGTCACGTCAAGTTGAAGAAACTTCCTTCAAGATGATACCATAAATAAATACTAGAGGTGTTGCTACATGATGAATCACAAAGCATAGCTGCCACGTACAGAGCAAAGAGCGCTGGGTCAAGTACATGCTCTTGATTCAGTCTATGTATAATAGGAAGAGCATCAGAGATGTATTTTTGATGGAGAACCTGGCCAGACATACCATTACGGAGTGCTCAAACCAGGCCAAAGGTTTTTTCCAGATCATAAAACACAAAGTAGAGAGGTTGCTGTTGTTCTCTGCATTTTTCTTGGAGTTGCTTTGCACAAAAGGTCGTGTCAATTCAGGCACGAAAACCACACTGAGACTGGGGGACAATATTCTCAAAGACAACCTGGAGATGGCTAAGTAGAATTCTTGCAAGAAGTGTGCCAGATATAGACAGCAGGGATATACTGCAATAGTGGCCATATACACTATATTGCAATCACCTTTATTGAATATGCTGATAATGGTAGCTTTCTTCAGGTCACCAGGTACTTATTGAGTTTCCTAGATTGAAGTCTTGTCTTAAGGATAAACCTCCCCCTTAAACCAGCTCCAACGGAATGTTGTCAGGTCCATGCTCCTTTCTGGGTTTCAATTTGTTAAAAGCCTCACAGAATTCCCCGAATGACAGTGGCACAGACATCCATGGCTGCGGGGGCTATCGTGGCACAACTAGGAGGAAGTCCTCTGCTGTGGTAGAGTTGTAATTTAAAAGAGTGAGGAAATGTTGTTTACAGCACTCAGGGATGTCCTTGCTATCAGTAAAGGTGGTAGCACTGTTGGCGGATTTCAGAGTTCCTATTGAAGAACGAATTGGTCCATAGTTCTTTAATCCCTGAATAGAAGTTTCACAGGTCTCTGGCATCGGATAACTTTTGAGGTTGTTGAGCTTCATATTGCAAGCAACTGTTCTTCATTTCCCTGATTCGAGTTTGGCATAAGTTATTCATTGAAAATAGATTTTCTTCATTCTAGAGGACTGATCTTGCCGTTTGGCATCAATGAGGTTCATGACTTCTACATTGTTGTCCTTAAACCAGTCTTGACTCTTTTTTTTTTTTCTAAACCAATAGATTCCTTAGTTGACTCAAGGAGAACAATTTGAATTGTTAACCACTCTTGCTGCACATCATTAGTGAGAATAGGATTGGAGATCAGCTGCTTGCTACACACCGTCCTATAAAGCAGGTTTTCAGGGGTATCTCAACAATGCATTAACTACCATCGTCCTGGAGAGATGTAGCAATCCAATTTATGAGCCTGCTGCCTTATCGGGGTGAAATGCTGGTCATTTTACGACTGAAAAAGGGCCTAATATTTGCAATCAGTGAAATTAAGGTTTTCTTCTGGAAATTTAACTTTTAAGATTTTTAAATTATGCTTTCATTAAAGTGTGCCGCCTCCGTAGTGCAATGGTTAGTGTTGTTATTAGCTGCTGTCCTCGGGGGCCCGGGTTTGATTCCGGTACTGCCAGAAATTTAAGAATGGCAGGAGGGCTGGTATGTGGTTGAAATGGTTCATGCAGCTCACCTCCAATGGGGGTGAACCTGAAAAGAGTTGCACTACCTCAGTATGAGGACACGAGTATACATTAAAGTGTTTTAAAACATAAAGAATGAAATTTCTATTCCTGTAATTGACTCAATTTTTTCTATGTTCCTTTTGACATAAACTGCCTCTGAATCATTTCTATTGCTGTTGTTTCAAAGTTCCATCTCCCTTCACACTGTTGCAAAGGTCCAAATTGGGGCCGATGACCTTCGATGGTAGGCCCCTTAAAACAACAAGCATCATCATCAGCATCAAAGGTCCAAATTCAACACTTGGATATACTGTTAATAGTCATAATTTGTCTGTTTTTATTTTTAATGACATGCCAACAAATGTCTACTAATCAAAAATTACTGTAGAATCCTCTACATGAAAAAACAAACAAAAACAGGTATGATATTAAGAGGATAAATGAGATATTAAAATGCCACAGTGTTTTTTAATTGAATTAGCTGTTTAGTGTCCTTTTAGTTTTTGCTATAATTCATCTCTACATTTTACTACAGATCAGATGAATTAGCCTGAAACATTTGGTTGAATTGTTACAAATAATACTCATAGTTAAAATATCAGAATGAAAATAAACCTTGGAACAATCAAACCTGCATCTCCGAGACAAACACATTTATGAAGGACACTCATAAAAAATCACCCTCTGGCTTGGTTGGTAGCTTTTCAGGACTTTACATTCCATGAGATACACACTTACAAAAGAAATACGATACGAGTGGGCAAATGTTAGCAACTCCAGATCAGGATATCTTCTCCTCAGTTTCTTGGCAGATCTGTTGGGCATCTGCTGTATGTCTTGCACACAACCTTAGTTTTCTTAATGAATTTGTTTTATCACCTCCTTGTGAGAGCCAACAGAAAGAGGATCACAACTAAAAATCGTCTTCTTCAGTGATGGAAATAGATTTCCCATGTCTGCCAACACCGGACACAAACTTTTTGGCTCCTTTTATGCTTTCCTGGTAAGCCAAATGAATAAATCAACATGAGATAAAGTCCATTTTGGACATAATGTACGTGAGAAATCAACTGGTATAATATAAACTCACCTTAAGAACCAATTGGTTCGAACTTCTTCTTTCAAAATTAAGTGCATCCTCCCAGCTGATACAGTCAAACTTGCTGTAGTAAGCAGATGAGCGATCAGCTAGCAGACAAGCTTGTGGAAACTTAACCAATGAAGTGGCAAGATTTAAAGCTTGACCCAGGGCTATAAAAAATGTAAAATGAAGTTCAAAATACACAGCCAGCGTGATATAAGACAGAAAGCAGCATGTTCTCACTGATTAGAAGACAATAACAATGTCTTATAATGCCAAGAAATGTGCTTGAAAAGGTTGGCAGATTTGAAGGAAAATTAAATGACATTCCTGAATTGACAAGGAAATCTTATATTACAAAGGAGAAAGAAAGAAGTCACTTTGAAAAAAAAAAAAAAAAAAAATTCCTATAAAGATCAACAGAGGAATACTCAGGGTAGACAAAAAAAAGAAAAGTATTTCCTATTGTCCGTAGTGATTCAGACTATAGTGTTGCATCTGAAGTGGAGAGTGGTCAACATTTTACCATTCTTAAATTATGCTTTGCCAACCTATTGTATAATAGGTATGGGACCGTGAATAGTAATGTAAAATAGTACTATGATCAAAGTAAGCAGGTTTAGTACAATTACATGGCTACGTTATCCAAGGAGCATAGAATAAAAAAACTCACTTAAGACGAAAGATACATCCCCACCATTCATGGTGAAATCTAACCCTGTGTGTGATCTGAAATATTTATACGTGCTGCTCGGGCAAAACTGCTGTAAAGATAGCGAAACATCGGCCACTCACCAATGCAGGATACAACACATCAGCTCAAATTACCATAGTTGACAGCTCCAACTGCTCAGTTCATCTCGTGTTGGCTACTGAGTGTATGATTCGAAGCAGTGCATCGATTCATTCAAGTGTCCGAGTGAATTGATTCACAGGAACTGCGAACTCACGGAACACGATTCAGTTGACTCGCAGCAGACAGTGCTGAGTGCTCACTCATGGATCAGTGAGATACGACACACACACGGTTCATTACTGGCACACTGGACATTGGTAGGGAACTGAACTTCCGCTGCGGGTGAGACATACAGAGCTCTGGGACACTGAAAGAATTGTACGCAATCACGGCTGAGTGAGACACAACACACACATGCTTCATATCGACACACTGAAAGACTCGTATGCCATGACAGGTTCTCGCTCTCAGCTCATTTGAAAATAATACCCATTTTTATTCACTGTCCTCTTCTTACAGGGAGGTTTAAAAAATACATGGATTTATTTGCAGTGTTAAAAAGGTAGTCAAAACACAATTCCAAAGTGACTAGCTAGTAAATAGGTAGGCTATTGGATTTTTCTATTTATTAGTTTAATGAATCAGTTTCATAATATAGTTGACATTCGACAATTAATTCAACTCAACTCTCTAGCCTACCTTTATGACTATAAATCGTGACCACTCAAAATTGTCTGTTTTATATTGGGAAGAACCGCTCGGTATTTTCTCAGTTCGTATGCCACATCATTGCACAAGACTTCATTAATCGAATCACGAGATCACCAGTGTACCTGGACAGTGGGTGTGCCGACTGATGCAATAACTTCAATAAAAAGATGTTGAATCAGAAAACCACAGGGCTACTCTGCATCTTGGGTAGCCTATACAAAATATGACGATTTAAGAAATCCTCTACTGATAGAATGAGACATATTTTCAAAGATGACCGATAGAGTTAGCCGTGCGGTTAGGGTTCCGTAGCTGTGAGCTTGCATTCGGGGGATGGTAGGTTAGAATCCTACCATCGACAGCCATTAAAATGGTTTTCCGTGGTTTCTTATTTTCACACCAGGCAAATGCTGGTGTTGTACCTTAATTAAGGCCATGGCCGCTTCATTTTCACTCCAAGCCCATCGTCGCCATAAGGCCTGTCTGTATCGGTGCAACGTAAAGCAACTTATATGATTTGTATTTAATATGTAGGCTACTTATTGCGAACACAGGTATTATTACATCTAATTCTGTACATATAACAGAGCTGTGACTTTCAGAGAACTGAGAGAAAACCATAAGTATAAAATTTGAGTTATGTCAGTTCTTCTTCTTCTTAAGTATGCAAGTTTCGTACTGTAATATAACAATTATGTATAGTACTGCACAAGTGCTTATTTTTTCCTGCATTTCATTTTTAACTTCCACCTGGGCGACAGCTCTAAATGCAGATCACTGATGATTATGTGTACAGATATGTTTTCATCTAATTCTATGTCCTGCTCCATGGCTAAATGGTTAGCGTGCTGGCCTTTGGTCCAGAGGGTCCCGGGTTTGATTCCCAGCCGGATCGGAGATTTTAACCTTAAATGGTTAATTTCCCTTGGCTCAGGGACTGGGTATTTGTGCTGTCCCCAACATCCCTGCAACTCACACACTACACATAACAGTATCCTCCACCACAATAACACGCAGTTACCTATACATGGCAGATGCCGCCCACCCTCATCGGAGGGTCTGCCTTACAAGGGCTGCACTCGGCTAGAAACAGCTACACGAAATTATTATTATCTAATTCTATATACCTATTTAATGGAGTTGTCACTATGGGGGAAAGGCTTTGTAACATCAAAATGTGATGCGAAGAAGTGGCTGCAAGGAGAAACCTGAATCTGAAAGCTACACGACACGTAGGAACGCAGTACATAGAATGAAGACCACATGGCAGCAGCAAGCTTTGAATGTTGTTGCTGCTGTCTTACCAGTAAACACTACACAGATGTAACAGGAATGGTGACTCTAATGTGCCATGAATCGGATCACTGTATTGATTCAGTAACCTGAATGGAATCAAATGAATCAATTCAGTAAAATGAATCGAATATCCCATCACTATATCTCAAGATCACCATAGGTAATGAGGTTTCTTGCAGTCTTTTGTTATAACAGATAGAAAACTACAGCATATCTCACCCCACAGCAAGCCCACAATCAATATACAGTATATACACATACACTATCTGACCAAAGGTATCCGGGCACAAGCAGTAAAAGTAAACTAAAGACTAGATGTCACTACAACTGCTGCTGCTGCTGCTATAAAAGGCAGCTGATGACTCAATGTTGTTCAGTGCTCCCAGATACCTTCATATTAGGTGGAATAATGAAACTTCGAACATACAGAAGAATGCAGTGACGTATATTGAGACTACCAAGACTATTGGTGAAGCCCAAACCTCAAATGAGAACGACGGAATTCTAAAGCACATTATAATGTAAGCATCTGACACATTGTTCCATTTACAAAACTTGAAAGCAATGAGAATTTTTTTTTCTTTGTTGAGGGCAAGTACCTGAGAGTCCCAGGGCAAAAACTATGCCCCTTTACTCATCTGTTGCTGAGAAATGCCGAGGAGTCAGAAAAGTTATGGTTTTGCACTGGCAGGGGGGAAACGATCTGGCTGTGAGGCGGTATTCACTTCCCGTCAGAGAAGAAACTCCCTCTTCGCTGAGATATGGGGTCTAATTTTGAGTTGGAGAGCTATTTTTGGAGTGGGAGGATGGGAAACTTCCTTTCTTAACAAATGACCCCTTTCAGGGGTTAAATGTTGAATTTCATTTAGTGTGAGAATGGTATTAAATTTAGAAAAGGCCAAAACAGTTTCTATTTCGAGTTAAAACAGGTCATAAGTGAGACAATTTGAAATGTGTGTTCGGCTTCTTGGTTCTTACGACTTGTTTTAAGAGTAGGATGCCAGGGTCGGTTGAATGGATTAGTAGGATTCTAGCTTTGGTCATCATTACTATTTTATTCATCTGAGATCTAACAGACAGAATACAAAGTTCTGTTCATATCTTCCTGTTAGATTTCAGTCTTGGTGCTTTTGTCATCATTCTGAGTGTTTTGTATTGAAAAACTTGTAATTTGGAAAGTGGAGTCTCACAGTCATACAGCAGGATGGGCCTGATACATGCCAGGTAAATATATCTCTTAACACTTATAGAGATATATTTATTTCCCAGCAGAGGCCTCAGAGCTTTCATCCATGCCATGGTACACTGTAGAGCTTGTTCTATATGATATGTCCAGGAAATATTTCTGTCCATAGTAAGTCTGACATATTTAATTTTGTTTGTCCAAGACAACGGGACATTATTAATAGCAAGTTGACCAAATCTAGGCTGACGCTTGGTGAAAATAATTGCCTGAGTTTTTGTGGGATTTATTTTCACCTTGTTTCAGACACACCACTCCCAGAAAGACAAGATCCATTGTTGCAGTGGGCGGACAGCAATCGTTTCTCCTCATACTGGTGTAAATGGCTATGTCATCAGCGTATTGCTGGACCTCACACTTTGACGGATTGGAAGGCTGTATAGAGTGAGGAACAGCACCCCTCCCTGTGGGACTCTAGCTCTGAGTGCCCTTGGGTAGACTGCTCCCCCTCACAGGAAACATAAAATTTCCTGTTCGTCAAATATGACTGTAAAATTTTGACTAGATATTTGGGAACTTTATATTGTTCCAGAAGTTTAACAATTAGATTATCATGCCAGATAGTGTCAAAAGCTTTCTCTATATCGAAAAATACTGCTGGGACACTACGGCATATATTGAACGACCTTGTGATATATTGTGTTAAGCGCAGCACCGCTGGAAGGGCACTGCACTTAGGCCGGAAGCCAAATTGTTCCAGTTGCAGTATTTTGCGGGTATCCAGGTATCCACTGAGGCGTGTGAGAAGAAGTCTCTCGAATATTTTTGATATGTGTGATAGCAGGGTTTTGGTCTATAATTTTTTGGGAATAATCTATCCTTCCCTGGCTTTGAAATGACTATCATTTTACCAGTCTTCCAAATGTCAGGGAAGTATCCCCATTTCATACAAGCCGAAAATACTGATGCCAAAAATATTACTGCCCTATACAGCAGTGACTTAATTTCCTTGTTCAATACCCTGTCATCATCTGGAGACTTCTTCTCATTTAGATTATTAACTACCCTGCGAACCTCAGCAGGCTGGATGTCAGGACTATCATTGTCTTTTAAAAGTTGAGGCTTTTCTGCGTATCTCAAGGATCCGTAGTTCGTTTTCGTCATTGTCTTCATCGGAAAAGTTATGAGTTATGCACTGACTTTCTATTGAGTCTACAAAAGCCTCAGCTTTATCATAAGGGGAGAATACCAAGCCATTTCAGCCGTGAATTGCACCCCGGGGTTCCTTGGTTCGAGTCAGATAGCGAGTAATCTGCCAAAATTCACGGTCTGACTCGTATCTGAAGAATTCCTCCCATCTTTTGATCTTATGTTCCAGCAAGTGAGTGCGGACTTCACAAGTTAGTTCCTTGTATTCAGCTCGATTGGCTGGCTCGTGGTATTTCTGCCATCTTTTCCTATACTTGTTTTTAATATAGATCAAATCCCTAAGGAGATCAGGCATGGTGTTGCCTTGGGAGCCATGGTTGTACTGAAACCTAGGCACCCGAAGCCCGCTCCCCCACCCGCGTGGTGATCGACTCTAATCTACATCGCCTCCGACATGCTATTGGTTCTAAGAAGAAGAAGACAGCAGGGAGGATTGGGGGTGGGATACTACAGGAGTATCTGCCTGTCCCCAGGCTCAGCCTGTTAACAGGCTAGATGCGATGATGGGTATCAGTAGCGGTGTAATTAGGTAATAAGGGTCAGGACAAAACCAAATAAGCAGAAATAGAAAGATGCCCACACGTAAAAACTCCAGGCGGCATTCGTATTTATACCACTCCTATTTTTAGGATTGTCCTGACTATTATTATTATTATTATTAATCAGGACGTACTGGCAAGATGTAACCCCGCTATTGGACAGGAAGTTACCTCTACCAGAAGTGCCATTATTGGTAATGATGCCAGCGCCATTGTCGCGTGAGTAATTGTGCGGGATTTCCAGCAGTTTGAATGATGGAGAGAATACAACAAAAATGAAGCAATAGAATGGATGGACGGATTCGCCAAAGCTGTTTTTAGTAAACTCTTTTAATATTTCCGTGCATTATTGACATTATTAAGGTGGAGAATAGCATGGTCAACATCATTTTTACTGTTTATTTGAAATGTCCTTAAAATTTTTGTTAAAATGCCACATAAATCTGTGGTAGTTTAGATTTAAATTCTCTCTAGGAAGAGATGGCTCATCTAATCTGACCCAAGAAAGATTGAAGATTATAGGCTTGTGGTCCGAATTAAGTCCATTTGGGACTAGAAAATCAATAGTTCTATTATAAAATTTTGTAACTGGAACATCTAAGTCGTTGGGTAGGCCACCCCAGATGGGACAAATTGTAGGTTCCGTAGGGGCATGTGCACCGAGGTCATTATCTCTCATATATTGCTGTAATATTCTCCCCCTTCGGATTAATGGTCCTAGAGTTCCAGTCTGGATGCTTGGAATTCAAGTCTCCTCCAATGATAGAACAAACGCGCAGCAAGTTGTTTAATAATATATCTATTTCCGCAGTATGTAGCAGAGCCTTGGGAGGTAAATATGCCACGAAAATTTGATAGTGATAATTACTATGTTTAATCTCGATACCAAGAGACCCAATAATGAGAGGTCTATGACATGATGAGTAAGTTTCAACTTAATCAGCACGGCCACACCCCCACCCTCTTTGTTGGCTCTATCTTTATGGTAGACCACAAAGTTCTTAATTTTGAAGGACATATGGGGTTTTAGTTGTGATGCAAGTGTAATGGTGCATCAGTAAGAGAGACGAAAGTGCGTTGCTTCTGCGCAGGTGTCGTCATGCGGGGAGCACTGCGAGAAACTGGCTCTACGACTACATGGCTTACTGCTGTTGAATTTTTAGTGTGATAAACATGCATTATGTATTGAAATAAGTGTAGTATATAATTTGAAGCTCTGTTATTCTTCTCATTAATGTTTACGGATCACACTTTTGAAAATGCCAGGTTATGCAAGAGCAGGCTGTTTAAGCTACTACAGGAAAACCAAAGGATCAAACACAAAGTATTTTTCATTCCCAAAAAATGAAGACCTTGCCAGACTGGGAAAATGCTTGTTGGCACAATGATAAATTCAGTTTGAAACATAGTACATATTTATAAAATATAATAAATTATTATTGTCTTTATTTGATACATGCTATGTTAAGTTAATACAGAGTTTCTTATTACTTTA
Source organism: Anabrus simplex (assembly GCF_040414725.1). Classification (NCBI taxonomy): domain Eukaryota; kingdom Metazoa; phylum Arthropoda; class Insecta; order Orthoptera; family Tettigoniidae; genus Anabrus; species Anabrus simplex. Next base: position 963,395,312 of record NC_090265.1, on the reverse strand, counting down.
GGTTGAGTTTGCTCGCTTCATTTCACTTTGAAATCCCTTTAAGACAACAACTAAATTATCGGAATAAAAACAGTGTAATTTAAACCTGGATGCATGAGAATATACCACTAGGACTATACCTAGTAGTGTCAGGAAGGTTGAGGGGGGAAAACAGAGACATTGACATAAGGGTGTAGCCAAGTTTCTAAGATCACCAGCTGCGATTTGAACAGGTGAGTGAAGAAAAACAATAAATACATGTTTAAATGTCATATAATATTCTCATTTTTTCAACTGAAATAGTAAGTAACTTGTCTATGTTGATTTTAGGGAAAATGAAACTGAAGAAAAGGAGGATTCTAAAGAAGACAATGGAACTAACGAGTTGGATGATTTGAGAAGAAAGATTCTACTGTTAGAAAGAGAAAACAGTGACTTAAGGAAAAATATGAACAGCTATTGAAGAATGAATGGGAATTACTACAACAACTAAAAAAGGCCATCATTACCCATTTCAGACTCCTTCAACATTGAACACATGGGCAGCATGTTTCAATATAGAATATGGTATTCTATTCAATTTGTTTGTTTTAATGTAAACCAAGGCCTGTGAATTAACTGTTCTGGTATTTGGTTAAATGTATACATCAAATGAAATTTGCATCAATAAGAAACTGCAACAGAGGGTAGGACCACACAAGACTTGTCAAATTGTCATAGCTAGAGGCTTTGTTAAAGTGTGGATGACTCCTGAACATATAAATATGCTCAAAGCTTTCAAAGAAATGTTATCAAAAGAAACAATTAATCAGGAAAGCTTGAAATATATTGCTACCTATATCGCTCACAAGTTTTGCAACAAATATTCCTATCTAGATAGAACTGTTCGTCAGCCAGAACCAACTGACTGACTGACCGACCAGCCGACCAACCAGGCTGGCTCCAATGTGTCTCAAGAGGAAATTCAATGAATCCCAGTGATGAGTTACTGAAACTTACAAATATACTGCAGAAAGAATTTAATAACCTTCACGGTACCTGCCTTTGTGGGGAACCCTACATATTTGAGAAACTAACACAGAGAACCATGAAGCAATTACCACCAATGGTGAAAATTTGTCGAGAAGTGATTTTTAACCTTAGCGGTCACAAGATCTTGTATTTGATTAAAACAGTTAAATGGGAAGAAAATTAGCTAATATACTCTGAGAAAAACGTCCAAGAAAATGTCAAACATTATAAACTGCTAGAGCTATAACGATTATGTATAAGGCATTCATTACATAAATGTAAGAGTAAAATACTTAGAATATGAATGACATACCTAATAATAAACTGACTATAGTAACATATTAGTGGTCTCACGATTGAAAACGAATACATTTTGAATGATTCGCTCTCTTCACAGAGCGAGAAATGTTACCGCCTTCCTTGCTTTGCTACCAGCGTGACATCACTGCAGTGGACTGGATGCGCAATGTCACACCATTATACTTACCTCATGGTTTTAGCCATGTTTCTCCTAACAGGAGGATGTCAATGTTTTGGTCAGAAATACGAGGGTAATCCTAAAAATAAGGTCTCCTATATTGGTCACAATATTGTGAAGAATGTTTCCCGCGCTCACATATAAACATGCGCAGGCTGCACTGAGGCACTCAGTTTTGGCTTGGCAGCCTTTGAGAATGGAGCTCCCGTCGGATGTTACCCCCAAGTGTATGGATGTCAAAAATGTTCATAAGTGGTGTAGAGAGTTTGCAGCCGGTCAGACTGAAATTCACGATGAACAAAGGAGCGGGAGACCATCCATTTCCATTGAGGCAGTTGTGAAGGTTGAGCAAACCATGCGTGAAGATCGGCGGATCTGCACTTTGGTTCCTGAGGTTTTCCGAAGCACCGCTCGTAGAATTTTAACGGAAAAGTTGAAATACCGGAAGGTGTGCGCAAGATGGGTGCCAGCACCAACGACGAGGTGAAACATGAGGTTCACAACTTCCTGAACAGCATGGTGGTGAGCTGGTATGACATGGGCATACAAAAACTGTCACAGCATCTACAAAAATGCAACGACTGAAATGGGGATTATGTAGGAAAATAGCTAAATGTTCAAGCTGTAAAATGATGTAAACCATTGTAGAAATAAACAGGTCTATGTATTTATAAAAATGTAGGAGACCTTATTTTTGGGATTACCTTCGTAAACGACTCAAGTTCGTATTTCTGACCAGTAACACCTTTACAAATCCAAGCACAGACTGTGAGATACATTGTCAGAGAAAACCTTCGCTTTAGGGTTCTGTGGAGTACTGCCTCGGAGCACTAATCGGTACTCCTATTTTGTCTGTTGTTGTCTGACATGATCTGAGCTTAGTCCCAGTGTCTTTTAGAATAGGCAGGGGCCTAGGGAAATTGATCTTCCTGACGAGGTTAAAAAGGTCGTCCATGCCTGACATATCGGAGATGGGCGATGCTTCCGCTGACGGTATAGGGTTGGATATGGTACTGGGAGCCTGAGCTCCTCCGGCTGTAGCAGCAAAAGAGAAGTTAGGGTCGACTTCTCTTGACGGAGGGAGAGTCCTGGTTTTCTGGCCTTTCAGGTATTCTTGTACCATCTTCTGTTCTATAATAGAGCGGAAGAGGTCACAGCCTCTCCAAAAGGCTTGGATTTGGCCCAGACCTCCGGGGTGAGGGGGCAGACAGCAGCTGAGTCATTTTCACCGCATGTGATGCAGGGTAAGGGCATCTTGCAGTAATTAGCACTATACCCCCACCTCTGACGTCTAAAGCACTGGGTAGGGCCCTCACGACCCTTAAAAGCCTCAATTTTAACCTCTGACCTGCAAAGATATTCAACGGAGAAAATTGTCTCGTGGAATTTGTTTTCCGGAAGGGTGACTCTCATGACACTTAGGGTATCAGCTTTTTGGTTGAGACATCTCGTCTGGAGAAGTGGTACACATCCTGCGCCTGGTACTTAAGCACCAAGAGTTCCTCTCTAACCCAGTCCACATCGACTGTGGAGACAATATTTGTAGTGATAACCTTAAGGAGTCTCTGACTCGTGAGTTGGTGCGTGTAGTAGCCCTTATTGTTATCTTCAAAATACTGCTTAATGAGCTGGTAGTCCTGCTCATTGAGGCGTGAAATTTCAACATGTTTCTGGTGTTAATGACTCTAATGGCACCAGTGCAGCGTTATTTCGAGTAGTTATAGTGGCGCTGAAACTCCGACTTATCAGCAATCACTACGGGTGGCACAGGGACTTTCCTTGGAAGCTGGTGGATGCAATGAGGAGGCTCCATGCATGTCTGAGCTACCTGTGGAACCGCACGATGAGTAATTATCTCCTCCACCTTCCAGCGGGGGGTTACTAGCCTCTTTAGTTTACAATATGCTTAAAACAAAGGTATACCTGGAAAAAAAAAATACAATCAGCAAGAACAACAGCACCACAACAATGACCTTAAGGATATTAGAAAGGATACCAGTCCTCTTCTGTACATCTCCAAATACCACCAACAAGCCAACTCAAAGCCAGTCAACAAAGCAGAGGAAAACAACTTGCCAATACACAGTGAGAGCCAGCATGCGCATCAGTTCAGTGTATGAGCAATGAGAAGAAACGTCGCATGTATTTCTGAGAGCAAGGCATCGGTGACTGATCTTGCAGCATCCCTTTCCCCTCCACTCACCTTGCGCGGCCCGCTGCTGTATGGCCAATAGGTGTCAGGATCGGGGGGAATAGATATGCTAGGCTTCGCTCCATCAGATCGCCACTGCTAACTAACAACCATGCATTCCTCATCGTAAATACTTCCTCACCTCATACTTCTGACTTAATTATATAGATAACAGAGTGCTGGTATTTCACTCCCGTTTACTTCTACATCTTTGTAGGAAGACACTGCAGGGCTGCTGTTATAGGAGTAATACAGTTTTCTTTTTATAGGTAGATCTGCTAAAACGAAATGCAATCTTTCAGGTTTAGTGTTTCCTTTTGTTGGTGGTAATCGAACACATGATCATGGGTCCCACACCATCACTGATCTCCCAAGGAAGCTAATAAACCAGTGAACGATGGGTACGATCGCTGTAAAATTCAAAATTTTTATTTAATAATAATAATAGTTGTGCTGAACAGATCATCACTCTAAAATTAATAATGACATACTACAGAAAACAAAACAAACCTATAGTAATAATATTTGACTTTAAGAAGGCATATGATTGTATACATAGACCTTTGATGTTAAAAAATTTACGGAATTTTGGACTCCATCCTAAATTATTTCAACTGATAGAACTTACTTTAATTAATACCATATCAAAAGTAAAGTTTAGAAGAGAGGTTTCTGGACCATTTTTGATTAAAACAGATTTAAGACAAGGAGACTGTTTATCTCCATTACTATTTAATTATGCATTAGAATTTTTTTTGTTAGTTGCTTTACGTCGCACCGACACAGATAGGTCTCATGGCTACGATGGGACAGGAAAGGGCTGGGAATGGGAAGAAAGTGGCTGTGGCCCCAGCATTTGCCTGGTGTGAAAATGGGAAACCACGGAAAACCATCTTCAGGGCTGCCAACAGTGGGGTTCGAAACCACTATCTTCTGGATGCGAGTTCACAGCTGCGTGCTCCTAACCGCACGGCTAACTCGCCCAGTGCATTAGAATTTATAATAAGGGAATGGTACAAGGTCAACCCAAAGAACATAAAAGTTGGAAGCTTAAATGGACCACAGAATGATTAAATTGTTTAAGATTTGCTGATGACCTTGCTCTATTGTCCAACAATATTCAGGAAACTCGACACCAAATTAAATCTCTTCAGGAAATAGCACAAAAAATAGGTCTTACAATATCCTTTAAAAAAAATCATGTTTACATATCCCCCACTGGTGAATAAAATAACAATTGATGGGCAAGAAATCAAAATTGTTGGAACTCTGAAAAGTGGTGGCAAAAGGGGCTCTGGTTAAGACGCAGCAGGTCGTTATGCTACTTAGGATCCAGAACGGGTAAAAAAAAAAAAAAATAGTAAATAAATAAATGCAATGTAAATATTAATGTTATACCAGTTGTGTAGTATCATTTGAAGTAATTCCACATACTGTATATCAGTTGACTATATTTGTAAGTAGTACTGGAGATATTATAAGTAGAATTTTTTAAACAATATAAATTTATTAAGGATGAGCTGTGTGCTTAATAGAAAACATTGTTAGCGTAAATTGTATAATATTGTATTATAGGAAAAATTTTCTTCTCTTGTTAATTTAATATTTAGTGCTTGACAATAATGTATTTTAGTGTACCATTTGCCACCGAGGTAGACACCTCATTTGCAAATAAAGAGATTTTGATTTTGATTTGATTTGATAATCTTATTGAGAAACCAGCTTGGTATAACAGAATAAATAAATTAAACAAAGCAAATTATATTACCAAGACTACATACAATAAAAAAAGCTTATCGATAGCAGCAATATTCAGACATTATAAAACAGTCATACAACCAGAAATAACTTATGCTAGTGAAACCATTTTTAAAACTACTAATACAGCTGAAACAGACAAAATACTTAAGACAGAAAGAAGAATAATTAGAAAATGCATAAATAAACAGTATGAAGTTAATGGACAATGCAGAATAGCATCAAATAAAATAGTTTATAAGGAAACTGAACCAGTATTGAGCACGATTAGGGAAAACCGTACATCATTCTTTGGACATCACATCAGAACACCTGACACCAGAATTAGCAGAAGAATTATTGAAAAATTATGGAATAGGAAGACCAAGGTTAAATGGACCATGGAAATTAAGGAGGATATTAAAGAACTTCAAATAACAATAGACGATCTCAAAAACAAAACAGAAAAATTAAGATACTTCAAGAGACACACACCAGGATACATACCAAGATCAATAAAAGGTCTAATGGGAGGGTATTTTCAACAGAACAAAAGAAGGCAGAATTTCTCAGAATGAAAAGATTTGGGCTGATAGGAAATCAGGAAATCCTTTGTATAATTGACTACAGTAGGCCAATGTAGGCCATAAAATATAAAATAAATAATGCTTTGCATCTGTATAGGTTTGGTGGTGACCGAATGAGGATAAAATGAATGGCGAAGATGTCATAAACACACCCCCCCCCCCAAGTAAGGGGAATTAACAGTACGAGGGGGTTGATTCTCAAAATTGAATCGGGGCCATCGGACCAAAGGCAAGCATTCTATCCATTTAGCCACAAAGCTGGACTTTAATTTGCTAGGGACTTTAATTTGCCAAACCTTAAGCTACCATGTTGAGTACTGGCAGTAGCAGAGGCCAGGGCAGTAGCTTGTAAAGCAGCCTTGACAACAAGGCAGGCTTCTTCTTTGCCTATTGGCTGCAGCTCAAAATGCTTAAGGCTTGACGTTCATTAAACCAATCATCGAAAAGGGGTAACCTAAGCCTACTGGTAGCCCACGTTCTGATCCCAGGATACACAACTGATAGAATGATTAATTACCATATCAATCAGCAATCATTTAGGGCCGTTTCTGCCCTTCTGAAGTTGCCCAAGTCAAATGTTGGACACGTGACTGCAGAGTGGAAAAGTCAAATTATGATAATATAATCTAAAGGATCTGATGCCTTTTCTTCTCACATGTAGCAATGAATTACATAATGCTTTAAGAATTAATTAGCAATTCTACTAATCCCATACTACCAAGAATTCCAGTAAATTCATCTCATTTTTACTGATTCCATACTTTCCCTACATGTAACAGATATATTGCCTTCTCTTATCCTTTAGTTCTGTTTCCTATTGAAATCATCCATTGATGTTACACTATCCTTACCGTTATTTGCTACTGTTAGAACCCTCCTTTTCAATGTTTATATGCAACAGACAGTAAAGGAGATCAATTATAATCATTATAAAATATAAAAGCCATCTTATTAACGGAACTGATGGTAGTACTTATTATTATAATTAATCATATACAGTTGTATCAGCACACTAAATTTTATTTCAGAACCGGTTGAAACTGCCTAAAAGTAATTTTAACTCATTATGACAACACACTCATGTGAAATAAAATGTTTTGAAATAATTTCAACACTGATGATTGACATTAGAGTCCAAAAACCCTGAGATTTACTGATGATATTGTTATTTTTATCTGAGACTGCAGAATATTTCTAGAAATTACTGAATGGTAGGGACAGAGTCTTGGGGAAGGAGTACAAGATGGAAATAAAGAAGTCCAAAACCAAAGTAATGGGCCGCAGTCAAACGAATTAAAGTGATGCAGGAAATATTAGATTAGGAAATGATGTCTTGAAGAGATAGATGAATATTGTTACTTGGGTAGTAAAATAACTAACGATGACAGAAGTAAGGAGGACATAAAATACAGACTAGCACAAGCAAGGAAGGCCTTTCTTAAGAAAATAAATTAGCTCACTTCGAACGCTGATACAGGAATTACAAAGATGTTTTTGAAGACTTTCATATGGAGCATGACATTGTACCTACATGGAAGTTAAACTTGAGCAATAACTAGCTCAGATAGAAAGAGAGTAGAAGCTTTTGAAATGTGATGTTACACAAGAATGCTGAAGGGGAGATCAAATCACGAATGAAGAGATACTGAATCGAATTAGTGAGAGGAGATTGATTTGGTTAAATTACTGAGAAGACGAGATAGAATGCTAGGACACATTTTAAGACTCCCCCAACTTTCTCAGTTGGTTTCTGAGGGAAGAGTAAGCAGTAAGAACAGCAGGGGCAGATCAAGGTATGAATATGACAACCAGATTACAGCAAATGTAGGATGTAGTAGTTATACAGAAATGAAAAGATTAGCACAAGATAGGGTGGTATGGAGGGCTACATCAAACCAGTCTATTGACTGATGACTCGAACATCAACACATCCACATGATGGTTGGAAGAATGCACGGAAAGAAGATGGATGTAGAAAATGAGGAAGTAATGCTCTTAAAGAGCATTGTTACTTGTGTCCCCCTAAGCTCCACGTCAATATGCTTTCGGTGCAGCAACAAGGTTTGTAAAGCTTGTGCTGAAAACTTCAAGTAAGGAATCAGCGTGTGAATTAGTGTTGAAGAAAGTGAGTGAAGTATGTGTTAGTTTTCTTATCAGCTATGATAAAATGAATATATTCTGTATCTTTTTATATATCGTACTTTATAACTGAGTTATCCAGTATTTATTGAATAATGTACCTACACTTCAATTTACATGCATAAGGGGCAGTCAAATGAAAGCCGAACACCCGCCATAGCACACATTCCGCGCGAAAGGTGGAAACCCTGTTGTTACATATCGATACTGCCATCACTGTGGCAGGAGAAATACATAGTGATAATTCACAGGTGCACGCAGTTGTTGGGTTACGCCTTTGTTGGTGCGCAGACTGGTCTAGTGTGTTCGTGGAGCTGCAGAAGTGGAGGCAAACAAAGAAGAGCAGAGGAGTGTGGTTCATTTTCTGGTGGCGCAGCACTATGAAGACACTTTGCACAAACTGCGAGGTGCCATAAAGTCAAAACGTCCTGGAATGCTGTCGGATGGGGTCATCCTGTTGCATGATAATGTTCGCCCCCATACTTCCTGTTCCAGGGTTTCCATATTTCACATATGAATAGGAAGTGCCTGAGTTGAATGGCTGGACAGGGGGTTATTAGAGCAACTTTCAGTATGACAAATTTGGACATTTTATTTCCTTCCTTTCTTAAAATGACAAATGTTAACAACGAACCTGTCAGTTCTAATAATGCCTTGGACTTAGAAGTCCTAGATCAGGTACAAAAAAACTTGGGATAAACTCCCAGTCATTAAATTACATTTGAAAGAGCATAACTGCTCCTGACAGGTACAATATTGTGAAAGAGCAAGGTTTGCTCTGAGCAGGTACACTTCATAGAGGTCTCATCTTCAAAATACACAAGTCTGGCCTAGAACAGGCAAACAGTTGCTTTTGATACACTTAACTACACTAGGCAACCCAAAGGGTGACAGCACTTCAAAGTGTTCATATACTTGCCCCATGGTGGGCTTATCAATCACAATGCTCCACAATAATATTAATCACTGTTCCCAAAGAAAACCAAAACAAAGATACAGTTACCCTAAGAATAATTAAGAATATACAGGGGCATAATTACCCATACTACAAGGCCTTAAGGATAAAAAGAAAAGGTTACACATAGCAGACCATTAACAAAAGGCAAGGAGGCAAAACACCAGCACTCCAAAAAATTTCTGAAAGGACAAGAATCTAAGTGGGCTTAAGGCTAATCCCATACTAAAAAGAGTGACTAAAGGAGGAACATTTAAAGTCGAGATAGATTTTCAAAATTTAGAGGTTGAAAACTTTAGTCACCCAATTCAAAAGTTGAAGGGGAGACGACTGACGGTCACCACTCGCGTTTCCTTACTTTACATATCGTCCCCACAATGGCAAACTAGCAAAAGTGACGAATAAGGGAACCTATAGCTCTATTTTTTTTGCTAGTGGCTTTACGTCGCACCGACACAGATAGGTCTTATGGCGACAATGGGATAGGAAAGGCCTAGGAGTTGGAAGGAAGCGGCCATGGCCTTAAAGAAGGTACAGCCCCAGCATTTGCCTGGTGCGAAAATGGGAAACCACGTAAAACCATCTTCAGGGCTGCCGACAGTGGGATTCGAACCCACTATCTCCTGGATGCAAGCTCACAGCTGCGTGCCCCTAACCGCAAAGCCAACTCGCACAGTACCTGTAGTTCTAGGGCTTTGCTCTAGATTTCAATATTTATATAATGTCCACCCTCTGACAAAGTCTCACATTTGCAGCTCATTCTGTATGGATAACACACAAAACCAAGCAATAAATATAAAAATTGATTCGACATTAGTAATCACAACTTCTTTCAGCTCTCCTAATTTTTTGACAATTTGCAGATTCATTAGTTTGCCAGAGGAGGGATGATATTCCCCAGTAGGGAATAGAACTAGAGTCCAAAGTGTGCAGAAGGTCCTACATTTCAACCAACCAAAATACAAAATTATATTAAGAAATGGCTGAAACCTTCCCCTCAAACTACCCACAGGCACAATCGCATATTTAGTCTGCCATTACCTTGTATACCTAGCCCTCTATGGCCTCTGTCAAGTCACACTCTCAAACATTGGAGCAATTCAGACAAGACGGCCCTAAAGTGCCCTGCTTATATAGTTCCGCAAGGGAAAGTTCCAGATTAAAGTAAACTACAATATGCTGATAGGCTGAATTTCCATACACACCCCTGGGTTTGATTGACTATGGAACACAGATACAAGCATGTGATAGGTAGATTACAATAGAGGAAAAACCGTTTGAAGTGCTGACAACTTCGGTACATTAAAAAAATCCTCAAAAAGAAGGTTTACCAACTCCCAAAACCAAAATTTCTCTGGCCATTAGTTTGTTTTTAGTCCACCAGATCTCACTAGTAATTAGATGGCAGACCCATCTCACCATCAAAGAAGATAGTTTTGGGGAGTAAAAGTTCATGTCCGTTAGCATAGATGGCCGTAGAGAAGGCATGCAATTTAAATAACCGGGGAAGGTGTACCCCTGGTACACTTCCAATCTGGTGAAGGCTACGCTTCAGCGATTTGGTTGGAAACCATTTCAACATCCTCCATACAGCCTGGATCTTTCACCTTGTGATTTTCACATTTTGGGCGACCTGAAGAAAGACATTCATGGACGTCGGTTTCATTTGGACGAGGAAGTGCAAGAGTTGGTGTGGTTGTGGATCTGTCAGCAACTTACGTTTTTCTGCAAAACTGGAATTGATCATCTCTTCTCCCAGTGGGATAAATATATCAACGCTTTTGGTGATTACTTTTGAATAAAACCATTCCATGGTCACGTTGTAGCGGGTGTTTTGTTTTCATTTGACTGCCCCTTATAATAAGAACAAACATGAAGAGTTAACAGTTTTCTTACATACATACATACATACATACATACATACATACATACATACATACATACATACATACATACATACATACATACATACATACATTACATACATACATACATACACTACCGGTCAAAAGTTTTCGATCACCTATCACAACTATGGATTTATGGTTAAAACAGAGATGTAGTTTTAAATAATCTATCATAGCCCTGTTCTGATAATAAAACAAGCATAAACATGTAAAGACGGAATGACTCTGTTGTGTATCTGACCGGTTCTCCGCATGGAGGGTCGCTGATGAGTAACCACAACAACACTGACGTGTATTTACCCAAGACGTGTCCACTCGAATAGGCCTCATTCCTTCAGCTGTCTGTGTAGCAAGCAGTTCACATTCGTTTTCAGTACACTGTGTGCAGCTAGCAGTGTGTTTGTGTATCTGATCAGGTGCATACCATATTACCTCCAAATGGGACGGAAGCAGGAGATTGGAACTGAAAAATGTGCTGTAATTGTAGCTCTGCATCACGAAGGGTATTCTAGTAGGACAATAGCAACAAAAGTTGGCATAGTCCAATCTACAGTGGTGTATACATTGCAGCGGTTCAAGCAAACCGGTGCCAATGCAAGTGTTTCGCAATCTGGAAGACCCCATGTAACATCATACAGGGAAGATCAGTTCATATGTGTATGGAGTACACGTCAGAAGACTCGTGCAGCACTTGAAATTCACGAAGAAGTCAATAATATGTGAGCTGCTCCAATCCCCATCTCAACAGTGCAACGCCGTCTTCATGAACGAGGTTTAAAGGGGTGCATAGCGATCAAAAAACCTTTATTACGGACACAAAATAAGGTGAAAAGAATGCAATCGGCACAGCAACATAAAAACTGGAGCGTGCAGCAATGGTCCAAGGTGTTATTCATGGATGAATCAAAGTTTGAAGTATTTGGAAGCCATCGTTGAATGTTTGTTCGTCGACTTCGTGGAGAACGTATGAAGAGTCAGTGTGTGACACTTACGGTGAAGCATGGTGGAGGGTCGGTTATGGTGTGGGGATGTTTTGCGGGTGATAAAGTCGGTGATCTCGTGCGAATTAATGGAACATTAAAGAAGGAAGGATATCACAGGATACTGATAAACAATGCAGTTCCATCTGGCAAGAGGCTTATTGGTCATGGGTTTGTTCTGCAGCAGGACAATGACCCCAAACATTCTTCTAAATTGTATAGAGGGTATGTCAATAGAAAAGAGAAATGTGGGGAACTGAAAAATATGATTTGGCCAAGTCAGTCACCAGACTTAAATCCCATTGAACTGTTATGGGATGAACTTGACAGGGAGGTCCAAAAACTGAGGTCAACTAATGTTGAAGAGCTAAGGAATAATTTAGAGAGCTGTTGGACTGCAATATCTACACAAACACACAAAATCTTATTTCCAGAATGCCAAGAGTTTGTGCAGCTGTTCGGAGGGCAAAGGGTGGATACTTTGAAGAGGCTAAAATATAAACCATATTGTATTTTACCTAATGATAGAGAGAGAAAATATATATTTTGTTGGTCTATTTAGTTTTTACAATGTGTTTGTACATTGAAATAAAATATCTAGTTTTGTGCATAGGTGATCGAAAAATTTGACCGGTAGCCTCTGTGAATTTACTAAACCATCACCACTAATACCAGTTTTCAGTCATCAAAACATTATGCCATTTGAATTACCAATTGGAATTGGAATGTTACACTAAACTATTATCTACAGGGTATGTTAAACAATATTGTTTATATTTTATTCATTGAACTTCTAATAACTATCCATAATTTGAAATCACTATCGTGGAGTTTCCTAAACTCCATATCAGTAACAATATTACAAACTTCTCCAAAATTGGGAAGTAACTGAGTGAAAGTAATGTAAAGATTACATTTTTAATAAATTTACTTGTAATTGTTACTTTTCACAAAATGTAATTTTTACTCGTAATTTACTTATGAAAATAAAATTGTTATTATTACATTTTAGTAATTGTTACATTCTAGTAATCGACATACGGTACATCGCATCGAAAGCTTGGCAACTTTGGAGCCCCAGCACTCACAAGGCGTCGCACCAAGGGTATATTCCGGGATATGATGTGCACTCTTTCATTTACTCACGGGTTGTCGCAGTTAATGGTTGTGACTGAGATAATCTGTACTACGTGGTAGAGATGGTGGTGGTGATTATTGTTTTAAGAGGAAATACAACTGGGCAACCGCCCTCTATTATCACTAATGAGAAGGTCTGACACTTCAAAAAGTGAAGGTATCGGCAAAAGAAAGGGAAGGGAGATGAAGGGCATGAAAATGAAAGGCTTCCTAGGCCTCGATAACCTAATACTGTCGAGTTTGGGAAAGAGCAATAGTTGACCAAGGAAGGTCAGATAGGAAAATTGAAACCGAGGATACTGACACAAGTTAGTGGAAACAATACGAGACTTACCTAACAGAAGCGTGGTCTCCAATCCACGCTCCCAAGATTAAGAGTACTTGGTCTACCTTTTAGTCGCCTCTTACGACAGACAGGGGATACCGTGGATATTATTCTACCGCCCCTAACCACAGGGGTTACATGGTCAAGAATGCATCCGGATTTAAGATGTGACGGTGAAGGGGTTAAGGCATTCCCCTATTTTGAATTAGTTTTCCTGAAAATAATGAAAGTGCGATATAGAGACACGCAATTTTTTCTTGGGAGTAATCATTTTGAAAGTCTGACTAGTCTCACCTAGTGATGGTAGCCACTTAAAGTCTCTATGCTAAAGAACACAAAATGGAGTAATGTATTTTTACTTGCAAACTTCGGTGTCATTCCACCCCCATGTTAAAAAAGCAGTGTCAGTGATTTCCTGAAGACTCACGTTCTTTGAAGCTATTGTACTTGTAATTCTACTGATTACTTTTTGAAAAGTAATTAGTAATTGAGTAAATTTTTTCTCAGGTAACTGTAATTGAGCCCAATTACTCTTATTTTGTACTTATTTTTGTGATGGGAACATCACTGAACTTCTTACCTCATCAGGTGAGGCTTAATCAGTTTTATAGTATTAATAAGTAGAGCTGGGACTTCTATGTAATTATATATTTTGTTCCTTACTATTTAGATGCTGAGAAAAGTTATGTATTCACAAACCACTATGTTAGGGTTATTATAACTGAATTTCATTTTGCCGGGCTGAGTGGCTCAGACGGTTGAGGCGCTGGCTTTCTGATCCCAACTTGGCAGGTTCGATCCTGGCTCAGTCCAGTGGTATTTGAAGGTGCTCAAATACGTAAGCCTTGTGTCGGTAGATTTGCTGGCACGTAAAAGAACTCCTGCGGGACTAAATTCCGGCACCTCGGCGTCTCCGAAAACTGTAAAAGTAGTTACTGGGACGTAAAACAAATAACATTATTATTGAATTTCGTTTTACATGTTTTTAAATATTTGTAGGTATTCTACATATACTTAGTGATATTACATAAAATGTCCTATTGTAGCATTTTTGTTTTCTCATATATAAATTGCAGTGATGAAGTTTCAGACTTAATGTGGGGCAGTTGTCAATCCCCTGTGTTGAGGGGATTAAGATAATTATGAGTGACAAGTATTTGAAAGGATGACAAGTGTAGGTAGACACTAGGAAATATTTTTTCCGAAGTTTCCAATTAATTGCAGAAAACACTGTTACTTAAATACTACGCTCTATGTGCGAGTCTTTACATCTTTCATCCCTATTAGAGTTAACTGCTTTTGAACTAGCCTCTTGCACAGTGAAGTTTCAGAAATAATTTTTTTAAACACATTTCTGTGACATCTTTCTTAGGAACCTCCAAATCTATTCTTAAAGCTTCCTTCTTTTGAAATGTCTCAAGTAAGTTTCAGTTTCTTTTAAACAGTTGAAGAACACACTTCATGAACATGAGTTTCCTCTAGTCAATATGGCACCAGTTGCATCCTCGCTGGCTTCAAAGTCAAAATCCTGGATTACAGTTGAAGGCAAAGTATCCATTTTTCAAGCACGCAACAAACATCGCATGTTCCATGAAATCCAAGCTTGAACAAGATGCATAAAATGCTCTGCATAGAAAAAAAATAGGTCAACAGAAGAAACAAATACTTTTATGAAGATGCAGCCTTCACCTTCAAGTAGCCTTTTCTATAATGATTTATGTAGTCCGATGATTGCAGCCAATGTTCCATGGTATAAACTTAAAGTGCCTGAATTCACATCTTTTCTGGAAAAATACTGCAAACAACATGTTTCTCACAATCAACACTATGCAAGAATATTCTTCAAGTCTGCTATGATGAAGCAATATACAACATAAAGGCAGAATATAAGAAATGCTTTCACATGGATTGCTGCTGAGGAAACAAGGGATGCCAAGGGTAGATTTATCTTGTGGTGAGGAAGCTAGATCCTGACAGCCCCTCAGAGCCGTGTTTAATCTGCTGTAAAGAGCTGGAGTATAAAAATCACTCAACTATTGCAAGATTTGTGGATGAGCAGTAAAAGCTCTGTTCAGGAGAAAAAGGTATTAATGATGTATTCTGATGCTGCAGCATATTGTGCTGTATCATCCAGGCACATATATTTACAATTTAATTTAACATGTTCTGTATTTGGCACGCACGGGGGCATCAGTGGAGGACGCGCAAAGCCCGATGTCACGGAAATTCCCATCTAAGGAGCGAATGAGATGAAGGCAATTGTAAGGCAGAAGAGGGCAGCACTTGAGTGCGTACCACATGATAGTGCCCTGTAGGTGAAAATCGCAGAGAGCCAACACCCTGCACAGAAATTTTCTAAGGCTAGCTAGCCCAGCGTGATGAAAAAGTTAATTCTGATGATGCATAGAGTGGCACTTGTTATCCTAATTAGAGTGTATATAGACGAGTTAATTTAATTTAACTTTAGAAGAAAAACTGACTGGAAGAGATGTGCTACATATTCCCAATTAATATACAGTAAATTTTGCAATTGTGATACTATCACATAAAGGACGCGTCCCCACACGGTATACGGACCAGAGTTCCCCCACCTGTCTCAAATGCAGGGATGATGCTCAGGGTGATTGCAGGAAAATTCATGATCAGATTCATTTCTGCATACAATCAAAACTCTAAGATTACCTTTGCTACCGCTGAAATGCACTGTCTCACTGATATTCGTGATATAAGCGAAAGTAGAGTGTTACTGTTTCTCGAAATGCTATGCAGTCAGCCATCTTGTCTCAGAGTTAATAAAAAGGGAAGACGAACTCGAACCCCTGTGCAGTCTTGAAGGAGTCATGGTGCTATCTCCATGTCACCCGTCTTTGTACAATGGTAAATGGAAACAAAATGCGGAAACACTGAGTTAGAATAGTTAGAAACAGTTTGCGACATATTTGTATGACAGCGTTCAAATTATATATATAATTTTTTTTTTTTTGCTTTACGTCGCACCGACACAGATAGGTCTTATGGCAACGATGGGTGAGGAAGGCCTAGGAATTGGAAGGAAGCGGCCGTGGCCTTAATTAAGGTACAGCCCTAGCATTTGCCTGGTGTGAAAATGGGAAACCACGGAAAACCATCTTCAGGGCTGCCGACAGTGGGGCTCGAACCCACTATCTCTCGATTACTAGATACTGGCCGCACTTAAGCGACTGCAGCTATCGAGCTCGGTAAATATTATTTTAGACATGAAAAGACGGGATTATTATCCTCAGTCTGAGTGCCGCGGATGGTGGAAGCAGTGCCAACCGTATAAAACAAAGAAATCTAGTGTGTGGGAGTTAATCGTTTAAAGACAAGAGACCGAGCTCGATAGTTGCAGTCGCCAGTATACAGTATTCGGGAGATGGTGGGTTCGAACCGCACTGTCGGCAGCCCTGAAGACGGTTTTCCGTGGTTTCCCATTTTCACACCAGGCAAATGCTGGGGCTGTATCTTAATTAAGGCCATGGCTGCTTCCTTTCCACTCCTAGCTGTTTCCTGTCCGATCGTCGCCTTAAGACCTGTGTCGGTGAGACGTAGAGCAAAAAAAAAAAAAAAAAAAAAAAAAAAAAAAGACGAATAGTTTCCTAACATTAAAACCCCATCTCCATGAACCTACTATGCTGGCGTAGCAGGGGGAGAGGTGATACTCCCATGTGGCGCATCCCAGGTGGCAGATATACGGGTCCTAACTGGCTTGCCAGTGGACTTGAGCAAAATAATAATGAGTAATGCACAATTTACAGTTCAATTTATAGCAATGTATAACTGGGACACCTTATTCCTAAGCATTACAGGAATACATTCTCTCCGTCTCTCAGTAATGGATGGATGGATGTATAACGTGGAAAAATAATCCTGAATTCTGCACACCACCATTCATAAAAGGCATTATAATAATAATTTCATGTGGCTATTTCTAGTCAAGTTCAGCCCTTGTAAGGCAGGCCCTCCGATAAGGGAGGGCGGCAACTGCCATGTGTAAGTAACTGCGTGTTATTGTGGTGGAGGGTAGTGTTATGTGTGGTGTGTGAGTTGCAGGGATGTTAGGGACAGCACAAACACCCAGCCCCCGGGCCAATGGAATTGACCAATAAAGGTTAAAATCCCCGACCCGGCCGGGAATCGAACCTGGGACCCTGTGAACCAAAGGCCTACCATTCAGCCAACGAGTCAGACATAAAAGGCATTATCATTACCATGAGCCTAAGTCAGAAGAAAAGTCATATTATGCAATATTAAACATCCAAATATTCGTTAATAAATCCTAAGTTCAGCCCTAAGTCCTAAGTCTTCAAAATATGCATTATGCATAAATTTTCTCCTAAAAAGACCAAAACATGCAAACATGCAAGGAAAGAGAAAGGTCATTTGGAATCGTTAGGCCATAAAACGAATAACTGCTAAGTTTGAGAAGTGTAACCAGAAAAACATGCATTTGCATGGAAATCCAGGCTCTAGCCATCACATTTTGAATTCTGGTCAGTGGATGTTTTTGGAATTTAAAATTGACATTAAATATCGTCTCATTTTCTACCATTAGGGGCCGATGACCTAGATGTTAGGCCCCTTTAAACAACAAGCATCATCATCATCATTAAAACCCCGTCGAAAACACAGGTAAATGCGGATAAATTCAGTGCGGGACGGTAGTCTTGATATCACTGTGAAGGAGCAGTGTATAGTTACTTGAACGTGTGGCTAACATTCTGTGTTGATGCAGCAGCTTTCATCACTGGAAAACCAGGCTTGGATTATGGAGCAGCGGACAGGAACTCAGCTCTGGATTGCTGATACCCCATGGATAATCGCCGTTGTAATGGAATTACACGTCTTCTCGGCATGGGCTTCCCCGAAGCTCGAACGGAAAATGGCATAGTAATTGCATGTAAACAAAGTCTCATTAATGCCTGTCTTTGAAGCCTGTAGTTTAGAACAGGAATACACTCGATTTTGTAATGTAATTGGTGGGAGTTTGTAGCATAGGGTATGTAACTGAAAATGTGTTCTGTGGTGTAGGACGCTGCTGGGATACGAACCAAAGCTCACCATTTGGATATATTTATTTTCATTTCCTCTTGTCCCCTGAATTTAGAGATGTGAACTCTTTTTTTGTAGTGACAGGTTATTTATTTTTGAGTTTTAAAGATTTGTTTTCCTTGAATATGCATGGGTTATGAAACCTGGTCTATATTTTTTGAGGTTTGCTCAGTGTGAAGTGAATTTGAGGTGAGATAGACCCCTTTGACAATCTAATCATTAAAAGACGTGACTTGTTTTTTCCTGCCAAATCAATCAGTGACATTTGTGTGAGATGGGATTCAAGATAACACATTCTCAATAGAATGTTTAAAGTACTGTATGAGAATTTTACGCAGAGTTGATATTTTAGATTGCCAGACCAATGCTGTGAAGGGGCGTGACTCCTTCTTTATCTTAAGCCACGGCTGTCAGTGTCTAATGAATGGTTCCCTTACGGGGAGGATCACCCTAGGGAGAGAAAAGAAGCAAACAATCAGTCACTACTGATCTGCATTTAAGGCTGTTGCCCAGGTGACAGATTCCCTATCTGTTGATTTTCTAGCCTTTTCTTAATGGATTTCAAAGAAATTGGAAATTTATTGAACATTTCCCTTGGTAAGTTTTTCTAATCCCTAACTCCCCTTCCTATAAATTAATATTTGCCCCAATTTGTCCTCTTGAATTCCAACTTTATCCTCATACTAGCTGTAGTACCCGGCGTTGCCCGGATAGTTTCTGAATATTTACCTTTAAGATTTGCATTACCAGTTAGTTATGTGTGATGTGAATTTTTATAGAATTCCTTTTTGACTTGCAGATTGATATGTTATGATCTATTATGTAGTTTTAAAATTATTTAGATGTGTTTGATTTCAAGTTTTAGATTATTTAATTTAATCTCAAATCGACTGGGAAGTATTTGATCCTGTCAAAAATTAATAAGTGATAACTATATGTATTTAGCCGTCGCACTATAGATACGATGTACAGGATTTCAACTGTCAATGAGACTGTCACCCTCCCGCCCTCCACCACTAAGAGATATAAAATCTGGATTGTCACCATTCATCTCAGTGACCCAGAAAACTGTAGATTCGACACTGTTTTCGATTATTTTTATATCTCACTCCCCCTCACCCACACCCCAAAGGGGACTGAACATTAATTTTAAAAAATTCAGAGTGTCACTAATTATTTCAGCTACCACGAAAACTATGAATTCAATAATATTCTAGATTATTTTTATACCACCCCCCTCGCCCCCTGCCCATAAGGGTGCTAGGGGTGTCTTACCCTCACGCGGTTTGTCTCCTGATACTAATTGATAAGTGTACCAACTTTGGTGAAATTGCTCCAGTGGTTTAGGAGGAGATGTGTCATTTACACACCCACACATACATCAATTTTTATATATAGTAAGAAGAAGATAATATTTTTATATGTAGTTTTTCGATTCATTTTATATCTCACCCCCTTCGCTCCCCACTTGGACTTGCAAAAAATCCGGAGTAATACTATTCATCTCCGAGACCCTGAAATCTATGGATTCGAAACTGTTTTTAATTATTTCTATATCTCACCCCCCGTTTGCTCCCCACCTAAAAGGGGGCTGGACTTTAAAAAATTCTAGAGTATTACTTTTTAACTCAGCGACCCTGAAAACTATGAATTCGACACTATTCTCTATTGTAACTACACCCCCCTTGACCCACTCCCTTAAGGGCACTAGGGATGGCTTACCCCCCCCCACAGTGATCGTCTCCCGATAGTAAGTAATACGTGTACCAAATTTGGTTGAAATTGCTCCAGTGGTTTAGGAGGAGATGTGTCATTTACACACACACACTTCCATTTCTATATATAGTAAGATTTTTATACTCGTACTTCACCCCCTTTCCATCCCCGCCCAAAGGAGTCCTACGAGTGCCTTACACAACAGTATATTTTTTCCAGATATTGAGTCTTATTTGTACCAATTTTGGTTGGCAGCTATGCCCAAACGTACATACATAATCTTACTGCTCTAGAATCCTGGAGCTCACGTTGCCATGGTTACGGCAGTTCATTTCTTTATCCGATTCCTAGAGCAGGGGTAGTGTGGTGCCAATATCTCCATAACGGTTGGTTTTAGGACCTTAAAACATGGTTTTCGGGCCCATAGCGCTTACAGAGTTTTGTTCTTTGCGTCAAGAGGATTAAATTGAGCTTTGTCTCGTCCTTATACGACAAATTCGATATTTTGCCTATAATAGTATAAAACCGTTGTGGTTTTCCTATAAAACCCCCGTCTTTTCAAAGATTTTAAAATGATATGCATATCGAAACCTTCCCCAGGGTGAGTATACTCTAAATATGAAGTTTGGTTGAGATCTATCCAGCCGTTTTGACGTGATGCTGGAACAAACAAACAGACAAACAGACACGAACAACTTTATTTATAAGATTGTGATCTTATGCATTTGCTGATGAGATGTAGTGTTTACATTGCACTATGTCTTCTGGTATGGGCTAGAATAAATTTGATATTTTCATTGATCTGTCTCAGTCTCATCCTTGGCTTTGACAATATGAAAGTGACTGAGGTATGAGTGATGCTATACTGAAATTCAAGTTAAGAGCTTAGGAAAAGTATCCTTCCGCATGTGAGCACGTCCCCTGTTCCCCCTTCCCGTCTCGTCATCGTTCTCCATCTCCGCCACAACCAGCTTATCATTAACGCCGTGCGTCCATCTGACAAGTACAGTACTTCATTCTGAAATAGTGAAGCATCAAACGAAATCACTTCCTTTCACACAGCTGTACTTTGATTACGTACTATAACTAATTATTCCTTTATTGACCATGTAAAACCTATAGATTACTGACGAATACCAAGGCAAGAGAAGCAGGTTAATTTTTATTTCATAATGCAATTTGTGTGAGGCACATGGAGACTTACAACATAAGTATACGATTCTGCTCTCGTGCAACGACTGTCAGTGGCAGTTTCTCACAGTTAAAAAAGCTGAAAAACCCACCCGTGAGTGGGATTGCAAAATACAATGCTTCCAGGAATGTTATAAATATTGTAGTCTCGTCATTCGGAAGGTAAAAACGAACTCGTGATCCTCTCATGACAACATTTCTGCAGGTAGAGGGCGGTTACGAATATAAAGTAAAGTACAAATTATTATTATTATTATTAGTAGTAGTAGTAGTAGCATCATCATCATCGAATAAGCCAAGGATCCTATTCCCATACCGTGTTAAGGCCCTTCCTGTTTTATTTACGGCGAGTGCTGAGCTGACACATCGATCTTTCGCTGGAGACTTGGATTTTCCGTGGAGTTTAAATTCCAAGCGAGCGGCGTAAACACTGTACACAGAAACGCCGGTCAGCTACGCGGTCTTTTTCACGTTTTCCACAGTCTACAGTGGATTCTAATCTCGTGGGCTACTGTAAACGTTTTAAACAATTTGGTTTAGATTTTCTACTTTATTTTTCTCCACTTTTGTTAGCTTTAAAGTATTTCACAGGGGACTCAAGCGTCACAGCATCACACACGTCTTGCTCACAGCTGGCAGCCATTATGAATACTGAACACGCTGTAAGAACCTTGGTTGCAGCCAGTATTGCCAACAGTTTTCTTGGATCCATCTTCAACGTCGCACATATTATGCGAACTTATCAGCAGTGGATTGAACTCGAACAAACTTAGTAAGTACACAGTGCAATAAGATATCAATATCATATTAAATAATTATTATTTTGCTACATACACCACTGAGAACAATAACTATTCATAGCCATCTACGTATGAAATATGAGTTGGTAACGAACCCGAATAACATACAACCTGTGATATATTTTCCATATTTATGCAGGGCAAAAATTTTAATTCATCAAGTCAGTTCACCAGAATATCTAACCAAACTGAAGAAAGCTCCTGACTTCAGGAACAAGTAACAAACCTAGGGAACTATTTGGCGCTGTGGAAGCCTTTTCACCGACCAGAAGTCTGACTAACAACAAAAGGACCGCTAAGGTCTTGAGTTGACTCTCAGTATAGTAATACCATTCCTTATGCAGCCAGTCCCTCTTATGAATGGTGTGTGAAAATATTGCTCATAGGGTCGGCTGGTGCATGCATTTCAGTGTGCTTGGCAGAGTGACATGCAATAGCAACTTCTGGCTCGGTGGGGAAAGCAACGGGAATCTATCTCACTCCTCATTTCCCTAGTACGCCTCTTCAGTGATGCCTAGGCTACTATGACAGCCTTTGGCGGAGCTGTGGAGGATCAAACCAGCTTTCGGGTCCGATACCCAACATACACATTGTGATCTTTCCTACTTTTAAAGATACCACTCAAATTTATTCGTCTACTAATGTCGTTCCACGTCATCTCTTCACTGACAGCTCGGAATATACCGCTTATATTTTTCACTTAAAACCTTTTTTCAAGAATAATCCACCTTTTCAATACAATATAGTTTTTATTTACATAAAAACTTTACATTATTAATGGTTCAACAGGACATGTTTCGCCCACATTTTGGGCATCATCAGCCGTAGTTTCTATACTCAATGATCAAAATATCCAGGATCCTGGGTATTTTATCCTGATAAAATCTTTAAAACTAACATGCTACCTAGGGTGTTATTTAAAAAACATGTTTTCGTATAGACATGTATGTATGTTGAGTCCTCACCCCTAAGGCTGGTTGGATCCTCAACAGCTCAGCCATAAGCTGTCAAAGATGGCCTAGGCATCACTGAAGAGGTGTATTAGGGAAATGAGGAGTGAGGTAGTTTCCCGTTGCTTTCCTCACCGAGCCAGAGTTGCTATTACATATCAATCTGCCAAGCCCACTGAAATGCATGCACCAACCGACCCTATGAGCAACATTTTCACACCATTCATAGCAGGGACTGGCTGCATAAGGATTGGCATTACTAGCATCGCTCATACCCCAGTCACTTTCATATTGTCAAAGCCAAGGATAAGACAGAGACAGATCTATGAAAGTAACAAAATTGCTCTAGCCCATACCAGAAGACATAGTGCACTGTAAACACTAGGTCCTGCCAGCAAAGGCATAATAGACATATGATTTATTTTTAAATAACACCCTAGGTAGCCTGTTTAATAATAATAATAATAATAATAATAATAATAATAATAATAATAATAATAATAATAATAATAATAATAATAATAATAATAATATTTGCTTTACGTCCCACTAACAACTTTTTCGGTTTTCGGAGACGCGGAGGTGCCGGAATTTAGTCCCGCAGGAGTTCTTTTACGTGCCCGTAAATTTACCGACACGAGCCGACGTATTTGAGCACCTTCAAATACCACCGGACTGAGCCAGGATCGAACCTGCCAAGTTGGGGTCAGAAGGCCAGCGCCTCAACTGTCTGAGCCACTCAGCCCAGCTTTAAAGATTTTATCAGGATACAAATACGCAGGATCCTAGATATTTTGATCATTGAGTATAGAAACTACAGCTGATGATACCCGAAATGTCCATCTTTGTCTGCTTTTGTTACAATTACATTACCTTGTCTGATTTTATGTTGGACTTCTTTATGTACCTTGTTATTATCAGAGAAAGGAGGTACAGTAGTTATGTTAAATAAAAC
The DNA here is from genome assembly GCF_040414725.1 of Anabrus simplex. Classification (NCBI taxonomy): domain Eukaryota; kingdom Metazoa; phylum Arthropoda; class Insecta; order Orthoptera; family Tettigoniidae; genus Anabrus; species Anabrus simplex. The sequence goes on along the minus strand of NC_090265.1, from coordinate 963,371,204 downwards.
TGAATACATTGAAAAGACTGAAACATTTTTCAATAATAATAAGTTCAAAGTCATAGATAAAGATTCTACTATGCGAATACAAAGAAGTTTGAAGGGAATACTTAAGCAAACATATTTCCATTTAGGTGATCAGGAAGCATAAAAATTTGTAAATATGAACCAAGGACTTCCAAGCGCGAGGGCCATGCCCAAGCTACACAAAAAAAGGACGTACCCATTAGACTCGTGATCAATTTTCATAAGAGCCCCACATAAAAATATTCTCAGTTCATTCACAAATTTTTAATACAAAATTATGTTTTTCACAGTAAAACGTCTATTAAAAGTTTGATTCATTTTTATAAGGCAATTAAGGATTTCAAACTAGCTCCTTCTCATGTTACATGTTCTTTTGACATCAAAAACAAGTATACCAACATCCCCATAGAAGAAACTACCAAGATCATTAAAACAAACTTATTAGAACGCATTAATGTACCGAAAATAGAGGATTTTAAGACTATCCTAAAATTTGTGCTTACATACATACATACATACATACATACATACATACATATATTACATACATTATCATTATAGACTGTTATGCCTTTCAGCGTTCAGTCTGCAAGCCTCTGTGAATTTACTAAACGTCGCCACAATCCTCGATTTGCAACTAGTGTTGTGGCCTCATTTAGTTCTATACCTCTTATCATTAAATCGTTAGAAACCGAGTCTAACCATCGTCGTCTTGGTCTACTACTTCTCTTACCCTCCATAACAGACTCCATTATTCCCCTACGTAACCTACCCTCCTCCATTCGCCTCACATGACCCCATCACCTAAGCCGGTTTATGCGTACAGCTTCATCCATCGAGTTCATTCCTAAATTAGCCTTTATCTCCTCATTCCAAGTACCCTCCTGCCATTGTTCCCACCTGTTTGTACCAGCAATCATTCTTGCTACTTACATGTCTGTTACTTCTAACTTATGAATAAGATATCCTGAGTCCACCCAGCTTTCACTCCTGTAAAGCAAAAATTGTCTGAAAACAGACCGATGTAAAGATAGTTTCGTCTGGGAGCTGACTTCCTTCTTTCAGAATACTGTTGATCGTAACTGCGAGCTCACTGCATTAGCTTTACGACAACTTGATTCAATCTCACTTACTATATTACCATCTTGGGAGAACACACAACCTAAATACTTGAAATTATCGACCTGTTCCAGCTTTGTATCTCCAATCTGACATTCAGTTCTGTTGAATTTCTTACCTACTGACATCAATTTAGTCTTCGAGAGGCTAATTTTCATACCATACTCATTGCACCTATTTTCAAGTTCCAAGACATTACACTGCAGGCTTTCGGCTCAATTTGCCATTAACCCTTTCCCATGGAATATCTTTGACTCACTGTCGGGCGAAACCTAGAGTAATAATTTGCTTGTCATGTATAGTTGTGGAGTACCTTCACTAAATCATTTATTCTGTAAAAACCACTTAAGATATCACTTTCAAATTTTCAAATTTGTAACAATGGAAAATACACTATAGTTATTCTAAAATGATACAATGAGATCACCTAATTACACGCAAGACCCCCCCCCCATGTTCAGAATTATACATCAGAAAGCATCCAATATGGTGCATAATGTTAAATTGCTTGTTCTTGAAGTCAGTCTAAATTGTTGGACATGATGGAGCTCTTATTTTCTTGGTAATGCAGAGAATGCAGGAATTCACCTTGAAACTCCCAATTTATTTCATTTTCGGGATGAGTCAGATGAAGATATTTAGATAGCAAATCGTACTTCCTCTCGGACATACAAACTATAAACAATTTTTGACTGAATGGGATTGGAAGATAAATTGACATTAGTTGGAATAGGCTAATATGTAATTAAGTAAAGGCTCATAGTCCAAAACAGATTTAATGAAGAATTAAAACTGATAATTATGTTTTTTACAAGTAGGCCTAATATTTTTAAAGGAGACGGTACCTGAATGAACATCTCCTGTCCTGTGCCGTATTTTGATTTCTCTCAGATTCATATGCTGTCCCAAATGCTTCCCATACCATTTTTATTATCATACCTTCAACTTCAAACTCACTACCATTGCATTTGTCAACATATTGATCTAATTTGTAACAAATATCCTCCGCATTCAACTAGTTATGAGCAGCCATGTTGCTGCAATGTGTTTACATTCAGTCAGCTGTCTGTTCTATCTAAGAAAACGTATAAAAGAACACTTTATTTTAGGATTCCATGCATGCCAGTAGTATCTAGGAAGCGTAGGGAATTCACTGGTTCCAAAACGTTATATATTTAGCAGACAGATGGCAGAGGAAGTCGGTTTGAAAGTCGAGTACGCTTTACTACGCAACCCGCGGGAGACAATGTGCGACTCCAGTACGCTTTACTACGCAATCCATGGGAAAGAGTTAAGACCAAGTCGTCAGCATAGGCCAGACGGCTTACTACATTTCCACCTAACTACTGAATCCCTCCCTGCCATTTTATACCTTTCAGCAGAGCATCCATGTAAACTACGAACAGCAAAGGTGAAAGATTACAGCCTTGTCTAACCCCTGTAAGTAGCCTGAACCAAGAACTCATTCTACCATCAATTCTGAAGCCCAATTGTCAACATAAATGCCTTTGATTGATTTTAATAATCTACCTTTAATTCCATAGTCCGCCAGTATAGCGAACATCTTTTCCCTCGGTACCCTGTCATAAGCTTTCCCTAGATCTACGAAACATAAACACAACTGCCTATTCCTCTCGTAGCATTTTTCTATTACCTGGCGCATACTGAAAATCTGATCCTGACAGCCTCTCTGTGGTCTGAAACCACACTGGTTTTCATCCAACTTCCTCTCTCACTTCCAAGTTGCCCGTGAATACTTTGCCTGGTATCCTAATCAATGAGATACCTCGATAGTTGTTGCAATCCTTCCTGTTTCCTTGCTTATAGATAGGTGCAATTACTGCAATTTACTATGCAATTTACTACCTTACCAACACTCCATGCTAATTTTACTACTCTATGAAGCCATTTCATCCCTGCCTTCCCACTATACTTCACCATTTCAGGTCTAATTTCATCTATTCCTGCTGCTTTATGACAATGGAGTTTATTTACCATTCTTTCCACTCCCTCAAGCGTAATTTCACCAACATAATTTTCCTCCTCCCCATGAGCTTGGCTGTTCACAACACTGTCAGGATGATTTCCTTTTACACTGAGAAGATGTTCAAAATATTCCCTCCACCTCTCCAGTGATTCCCTGGGATCTATTATGAGTTCACCTGAATTACTCAAAACACTGTTAATTTCCTTTTTCCCTCCCTTCCTAAGATTTTTTACTACTGTCCAGAAAGGTTTCCCTGCTGCTTGACCTAGCCTTTCCAGGTTATTACCAAAATCTTCCCACGACTTCTTTTTGGATTCAACAACTATTTGTTTCGCTCTGTTTCTTTCATCTACATACAAATCCCTGTCTGCCTTGGCCCTTGTTTGGAGCCATTCTTGAAAAGCCTTCTTTTTATGTTTACAAGCTGCTCTCACTTCATCATTCCACCAAGATGTTCGCTTTTTACCATCTTTACACACAGTCGTTCCTAGGCATTCCCTTGCTGTTTCTACTACAGCAACCCTGTATGCCACCCATTCTCTTTCTATATCCTGAGCCTGCTTACTGTCCACTGTTTGAAACTTCTCACTAATCATATCCATGTACTTCTGTCTAATTTCCTTGTCCTGGAGATTTTCTACCCTTATTCGTTTGCAGACAGATTTCACTTTCTCTATCCTAGAGATAGTTCACTATAGATCAGATAGTGGTTTGTATCATCGAAAAATACCCGGAAAACTCGTACATTCCTAATAGATTTCCTGAATTCGAAGTCAGTTAAGATATAGTCTATTATGGATCTGGTACCCCTAGCCTGCCATGTGTAGCGGTGAATAGCCTTATGCTTGAAGAATGTATTCATAACTGCTAAACCCATATTAGCACAGAAGTCCAACCATACCTATTTTTCTTTTAACAACAAAATATACCAACAGAATGGCCTCCCCATAGGAGCCCCAGCCTCAGGCATTCTAGCTAATATATACCTGGACCACTTCGAACATCCTCGGATCTTAGGTCATATTAATGGGCTTGACTTTTGGTTACATTATGTTGATGATACATACGCTAAAATAAATTAGGAATACAATAGTCATAATGTTCTAAATATCTTGAACACTTTGGAGCCAAATATAAAGTTTACAGTGGAAGAAGAAGGAGATGGTTCCCTCAACTTTCTAGATATCAAAACAATTCAGAAAGAAAACCATTTCTATTTCGGAATACAAAAGAAACCCACTTTCACACCAACCATGATTAAAAACAATTCTTTGCATTCCGATTCACAGAAGAAATCCACGTATTACAGTTTTATTAACAGAGCCTTCGAAGTTCCGTTAACCAAAAATGAGAGAAAAATGGAGCTCGCATACATCCGCAAACAGCCCTTGTTTAACGGTTTTAGTCCCACAGTCATTAATAAAATAATCACTAAATGCCGATATAAACAACAGATAAGTTTGGTAGAACAATCGGAGAAAGCAAAAATGTATATAAAGTTTACATACTCAAAAATTTATTTAAGAAACACAATGTTAAGGTAGCTTTTCAAATGAACAATAACACTAAACATAGGTTTTTCAACCACAACATAGTCAACAAATCCAAAGAAGAGGAATATCAGAAATCTGTAAGTTTACTTGTTCCCAATGGAGGGTTTCGTACGTCGGACAGTCCGGGTGGAATTTTTCAATAAGATATCAGGAGCATGTCAACGCAGAGAAACATAGAAGGTTCTCTGCAATGGGGGCTCACATGAAGGAAACAGGACATAAATTCACCAACATTAAACAGGACATTGAAATTATTAACAGGATAAACAAGGAAAGACTTATGAGTAATTTAGAAAACATTCACATCCTTTCTGATAAATTAACGAATAAGGATCAGAATTTAAAGGATGCAAACGAACAAAGAAACCCTCTCTATGAACATAAACTTAGATATATGGAATTATTAGAAAGGAAGCAAACGAGCTTACCAAATAAAATGAACAAGTATGATGTCTCTAAGTCACAGTTAGCACCCCCCCCCTCCTTGCGAGAAACAATAACTGATGACGACACACCCTTGACTCCCTGCCGAACCGTGCTAGCAAGCATGCTATAACACATCGCTACTATTACAGATTGATGACGGAGGAAACGGACCCACACCCAAGATAACGGAAAGTAAATATGTGAATCCAGTCAGGGGTAAGTTAGAATTTTTCAAAACACTACCCTCCTTTTTCAAAAGATAACTAAATGTAACACTTTCGAAAAAACGTTTTTAATTATTCTCACTTATTTTCTGCCGGTTGCAGATTGTGTTGCAAGCTGCCCAATTATATGGTCTATGGACATAATAACTTCTTAACACATCCCAACAGGAGATGAAAGGGAATTCTAGAATATACCTTTGGCAATAAAAAAAAGTAAGCTAATCAGCTTTTTCCACAAGCCTTCAAGCACAATATGAATGGGACTTATAAATGAAAATTTTAACTCATCAAATGGAAGCTGACATATGTTTTTATGAATATTCAATAACATCTTAACACATTCACTCCCGTAGATACCTTAAGGCTTTTAAGAGCACCCTACGTGCAAGACCGTATCCGAGTTAAGGCGTTTAAGGTCGCGCGATGTTAACATTGTTTCGAATTTAGCGCTAAATTCATACAAAGTCGTAGTTCGTGTTGAAAACCATGGATGGCATATAAATGAACAGTCCCTCACCCTGCCTACCTGAACAGAGGGTACATATTCTAATGCTTGCTTTCTTTATTTTTTCTTTGAGTAAACACGGACCTAAGCCAGTCGTAGTATTCTTGTGAGGGTGTGTAATGAAGCAAGTTATTGTGTCGCGATAACATGATGAGTTACAAACACAGTATACAGAGTGATGAAATTGAAGACATACTATTGAACAATGATTTTGGTGATGAACTCATCCCTGATTTCAGTGATAGCGAAAGCAATTCGAATGATGATATACCAGATTCTGGGCAAAGTGAAATTCAGCACATTCAAATGACCGATACGCATCCGTCTTATTGCCTGCCTGCAATCAAGTTCACTGGTTGGGTAGGATTAAATGTTGACATCAAAAATAGCAACAAAATGATATCTTTCATCAATTTATTTGTAAATGACGATTTTCTTGAATATGTATGCCATCAGAAAAACCTTTACGCGGAACAAGTTATTAATTCAGTACCGCGTCCATTCACTAAATAGACCTATTCTATTTTTCAAATGTGGAAACCGGCCGACGTAAATGAGATGAAAGAGTTTTTAGGACTAATGTTTGTAACTGGAATAATTCAAAAACCATATTTGAAAATGTACTGGACAGACGACACTATTTTCGGCTCGCCGACTTTTTTTGGAAAACCATGGCATGAACCCGGTTCAAAAACGTATTGTCATTCTTGCACTTTAAAGACAGCAGTCATTATGAGGGGAATCCTGATAGGCTATACAAAATTAGGCTGATTCTCGAAAGGCTCAGCGACCAGTTTTCGTAAAGTAACATGTAATGTAAAATGGTGCACTATAGAGATGAGGGGATTTAAAAAGGCTGGGCTGGAGGTTTAAATCACCCACTGAGGAGCTGGTAGTCGTCAACGTGTTAAGTAGTTAGTTGGTGAAAAGTTGATCAGTTCTTCAAATATGCTCCGAACAGAAGCTATAAAAGACAACTAAAGATGTTTCTATCTTCTTATTGGAAGAAAAGGATTTAACAATATTTTAGTTAAAGACAAGTTATTAATCACTTTTTAAGCATTCTTCCCCACCCCTCCACTCCCCTTCCCCCACCACCATCCTTCCCCATTAGACAAATTTTTTAATTTCCCATGTAAATTATTAAGACTAATACAAGAACATATAATGTGCTTACTTTTATTTTATTTTCACCTAAGATTTTGTAAATACAGCTGACGATGACCACAAACCAGTTAATGATTTAATGATGTTCATGATTTTGAAAAACTGCCAAAGGCAAATAAAGTATTGATTACGTGGATAAAATATTTTTTTGATTACTAGACTGGGAACAGTCTTAAAATTGTCGCAGTACACTATCAACGCTCTAAAAATCGCAGGAGGGGGGTAAAAAAAGAAATGTACGACCAGGCACTACATTCTTATTATATTAGTAAGAGGAATGTGAATTAAATGTAGTTTTAAACGTAAGAATTGTTATATGTTATACTATTTTAAATGAATGAAAATATAAATTGTAGCCAGTTGAATCAATGAAAGATATTGTTTTATAGTAAATCATATATATATATATAGATATATAAATTGTTTTATAGTAAATTAGGGCCGATGACCTTCGATGTTAGGCCCCTTAAAACAGCAAGCAAGTATATTAAATTACTTCAGAAAAGGAAGATAACTTATTTTGATTAAATAATACTGTTTTAAATTTCTGAACCAAACTAAATGAAATATAAAGTTAATTCTACATCTTTTTAATAGTTTATAGATCCTTCATGAATCAGACTATGTGATGAATATGGGAAACAGGACAGAAATAACTCAGCAGGCTTGATCAGATGTCAAGTTTAATTGCAAAAAAAAAAAAAAAAAAAAAAGAAGAAATATTACTTGCTCATTCTTCCCCTCCTTTTCTCAATGAAGGAAAGTTAAATGATCCAGTTATCAATTGCCACTTGAGCTTTCCATGAAATCAGTTCATGAGACACCACTGACCACTTACATCCTTGACAAAGAGAGAACTGTGATAGAAAGTAAGCCTGTAGCAACTTTTTCTATCCTGTTTGTAATTAGTATTTTGATTTTTTTTTTTTTTTTTTTTTAAGTTTGCAATTTGTACTAGTTAGTTCTTAATCTAAGAATCATTATATACTTAGCTAACCAGTTCCACAGGCAACCAGTCGGTTTGCAAGACCCCATTCAAATGCTTCTTTTGCCTTAATTGATCGACCAGTAAGAATCAAGTCTAAGGCTCGTGAGAGACCAATCAAGGCAGGTAATCGAACAGTACCTCCATCAATTAATGGAATACCTGAAAAAATAAAAATTCCTTTCAACAATAAGACAGCCACAATTTATCAAACTTCCATCAAGACTTTGGAAAGAAAGAATGAAATCAATGATTTACAGAATATATTATGAAAGAGAAATACAACATATGAATAATAACAGGAATTATTCAAGACTAGTCTTATACAAAATGTTTTAAAATCTTTACTAAACATCACAATATTCTCAGAAAATATTTGTTACCTGTTTACAGCAATAACATTTCTGTGTGATGGTGTCATATTTTAATTCAATGCTCAAACCACTGTAAATTGTAGTATTAAGGCATATGAATTAATTAAGGTATGTGTGAATTTGTATATGAAGGTGCTGTATTTACAATGCTAAGATAATAGTTAGTAGTTTGACCGCTTAATCTACTGCAAGTTAAGGTGTAAAATTTTGAAACACTTAAGGTAGGTGTGAATTTGTATATGATGGTGGTGTAATGTTAAGCTAATAGTAGGATCAACCTACAGCATAGTACTGTAAGCCGTAGTGTTAAGCACCGGAAATACTTAAGTACTGTGTGAATTTGTATATGATCTTGCTGGATTTAGAATGTTAAACTAGTAGTATTTCTTGTAATATTTTTTCTTTCCATGGAATTGCTTGTTGTAGTTGTAGTAGTTGTTGTTGGGTAATTATGTTGCAACTTTACTTTATTATCACACTATTGTAAGTGATCATTGTCACCAGGATCTTTCTCAATTGCGATGTACTTGTTAATAATAATACCTATTCTTCTTTTGAACATATTCTACTACCCTTTGATGACCTGACTTGACCGAAATTCAGTAAACCACTTAAACAGAACATTATCAATAGCAACATCTTGAGTTTTAGGAATTTTTTTTTCTATTGTCATACCATTCTAATGGCACTGTTTTAATATACAGTCCTTTAGTCGGAGAACTGAATTTATTTGTGTCTTGCCCACACCAAATTTATCTACTAATACATGCACACAGAGCTTGTCTTTTCTTCTTCCACACACTCAAGAATTTCAACCTTTTCCTGAATTGTTAAATTTGTCCTATTAAATACCATAGTTACGTACTGAAAGAAAGTGATGACACAGAACTACTGGCTGTTTTCTTACAGTCTAATTCATAAAGCATTGAGTATACAATTAGATCAATGAAATAATCCCAGTAGTAATCTAAATGAAATTCCCAAACACACCAAAATATTTAAAAAGCAAAAAAGAAAACAAAAGAAAAAACACTAACAATCTCATTACTTAGCAGAACACAGATCCTCTCATTTCTCTCCTTTCCTTTTCCTCACTACTTCCCTTCAAATCAGCAACACACTTGAAATAAACTTTCAACGTATTAGGTCGTGTTCAGTACATATAGTAGGCCTATGTATTGAAGAGATGTTACGTACAGAAGAAAAATGGCCAACTGGACACCAGTGGGATCCGAATTCATGATCTTTTGATTTAACGTTGATTGCTCTATCCAACTGAAAGTTTATTTAGAGTGAAATGTGGTCGTGAAAATTAAAACTCATTGACTTGCTCTACAATGGACGACATGTACGCACTCTACAGTAATGCCAGACCTGTAGCTTAGATCCTTTCCAACAGAACAAATATGACCTAGATCACCACAGTTCAATTGGATAGAGCAACCGACGCAAAATCGGGAGGTTGTTGGTTAGGATCCTAGTGGTGTCTGGTTGCCCATTTTTGTTTATACTTAACATACCTTCAATACATACTACACAGGGTGTATCTTAATTATATTGACAAAAAAATCCGGGATGGAAGGTTTTACATTAAAAAAACTATGACACAATCAGATTGGCGAAGAAAATTTTCCATTTCGATAAAAAAGGGGGTTAATTTGTTACTGCAGGCCACTGTTTTTTGCAGTCACTTTCCAGCCCCAGTTGGCAGCGTACAGTTTGTTTTGCTCACATTGGCTACTAAGCTTGCGGCAGAAATTGGTGAGACAGGCTCCGTTTCGGTACACCAATGAAGAAATGGCTGATTAGCACCTAGCCCCTGGTGCAGCAAATGGTAAAGGGAGAGAAACCGCACAGATTTACGGCGTCCGGTACCCTAATCACCGTCAAACTCATGATTCAATCTTCATATTCATTGGCAGGCAACTTTGGGAAGGAAGGCAGAAGAAAAACCCTAATTAGACAGCAGTGCGTGCATTTCAGCATAGGTTAGTGCCAATATTTGGGCCGGCATTGTTAGTGATTATTTAGTTGGGCTGCATGTCCTTCCTCCTCGTCTATACAGTGAGGAATGCTACCGATTCTTGGCAGAATCACTGCCTGGATATTGGAAGATGTTCCTTTAGGTATTCGGCAGTGAATATGCCTGTGTCATAGCTGCACTCACCGCATTTCACTAGCCACATCATGCAGCAGTTAAATGATCCATTATCCAGGGAGATGGGTAGACCACCGTGGGCCAGTGAAATTACCTCCATGCTCGGTCGATTTAATTCCCATGGACTTTTCTTGTTATGTGCAGATCAAAGTAGAAGGGGAAATATTGAACATTTTCTGTAATCAAATCATTGAGAGTATTCTTTCTTTCATTCAGTATATCATTCCTTTTACCTTGTGAGTAAAGGAATGAATGAATGAATGAATGAATGAATGAATGATCATGTGGCAGCAGCGATACATCTTCATGCCTATTAAATAATAAAGAATGTTACTGAGACCAACAGACGAGAGGAGAAATGATCGAGTGCATTAACTGACGGACAAATATGTATTAAGTAATGTGTGTGCACAATTACGGCTGCTTAATAAACAAACTGTAAATATTGCCTGTAAGAGACAACGACAATTCTGCACGAGTCGAACGAAGAAACTTGTACATTAATGCAGAACATTATCTCTGTCTCCATCTAACATACACCCCAATTCCCCTGCCCTCCCTGAAGCACAGCACCGGGCAGCAGTTTGTGCTCTACAACAACAAATACAACAAGTTTGTCAATTAGAATTGCACATCCGGAAGTAACAAAGTAAACTCATTTTCTCGAAAAGAAAAATTTTCTCCATCATACCAATTGCGCCATTGTCCTTTATATAACACAAAGAGGACCCTTGATTTTTTGTCAGTATAATTTAGATACACCCTGTATATACTGAACATGACCAAATAAGTTGAAAGTTTTTTTAGAGTACAAAGTGGTCATGAAAATTAAATATTCAGCAATACACTTGGTTAGCAGTCACTTAGATCAATTAACCTCCAGCAAGCCAGTGAGAGGCACATTTCCGCTTCAATGGGATACTGAGTCAACAAAACAGTAAGTCTTCATAATTTTTTATCATCTTAATTTTTGATGATCACTTCCCCCTTTTTTACTCACAACAGTTCGTTTCCATTTATTTTTAGATACCCTTGAACCCTTTAACACAATTATATCATTAACAGCTTGCTTCCATGTTGACACCCATGAATAACCAACTTCACATCAAGTTTGTTTAAATCAATGCCAAACAACATGCAGCAGACAGCAAAAAATCTTTCATCACTAATGAATGTATTGAATCATTCATTGCTGAAACGCACTAAGTCCACATTTTAGACAAATTAGCTTTACCACAATTTTGCGTTCTTTTTACCTATTATTTTTTAAAATTTTGCTTTACATCGCATCAACACAGATAGGTCTTATGACAACGATGGGATAGGAAAGGCCTAGGAGTGGGAAGGAAGTGGCCATGGCCTTAAGTAGGGTACAGCCCCAGCATTTTCCTGGTGTGAAAATGGGAAACCACGTAAAACCATCTTCAGGTCTGCCAACAATGGGGTTCGAACCCACTATCTCCCGGATGCAAGCTCACAGTTGCGGACCCCTAACCGCATGGCCAACTCACCCTGTGATTTTGCTTTCTAAGAAGCAAGATGCATGTTTTGGTGTTGAAAGGAACATGTCCTGGCAGGGCTTGTTCCATTATCACAGCCGCCAGGTTAGTTATTCTGTGTTGAAAGGAACTCAGTCCTGTAGTTAGCGCGCTTCTACACGGAATGTCTGTGAGCACCAGAGAGCGCCGCTGTCGAGATTGGCGCACTTCCTTCTTTTGTGTACGTAAATACTGAGTGATTGTTGTCAACGATATATCCTATGTGGTTGCTGTGCAATGAATATTATTAATCTTTTTCTTGATGTGTTTGTAAACATATTTTCATCATAGACTGAAGTTATGGCAGGAAAGGAACGTAAACGCAGAGAAGAAAATTACACCAGGAATGAAGTAAAGCAATCAAGGGGAAAGGGTACTGCATAAACAAGCTATGCAAGAAAGGCAGTTCCTCAGAAAAGTATTGGACCTCCCTGCAGGTATGATTAAAATTACCGTTTTTACCTTAATATTTATCTGTTCAACCATTTCACTTCCCTAAAAAGGATTTGAACGATTAATGAGACTGAAGTTTTGATTACTTAATGAATGTCTGACAAAGATTTTACTTAGGTAACTTGTGTGTTCGTTTTAGATGCAATCGTCACTGCTTCATTATATTGCAAGAAGAAGAGAGGCTGCAGATATTTAGTGCTTCTTACGATTATGATACCAAGAATGAACAGGATATCCACTTACAGGGATTGATTGAATGGCATCCCATTAACCGGCGAAGACCTAGGGCTGTCAATCAAGAGGGGGGAATGATTAAAAGTGGAAAATGAATCAACATATACATATTTTGTAATTAGAAATAAGGAGTGTCTGCAGCTCTGTAGGAATGCATTCATTAGTTTACACAGGGTAACGCAGAAGCGTGTATGAAAGGCCAGTGGACAGGAGAGGATTCAATAAGAAGACACATGCTATATCAAGCGAAATCTGCATTAAAATTCGGGACCACATGCTCAAGTTGCCGGTCAAAACATCTCATTATGGGGGATAAAATAGTAAATTACTTGGATGCAAGGCTGAACCTTAAAAATATGCAGTCTTCATTACCAGAACATCGAGGAAACAGCACTCGAGACCGCACCACTGAAACTTAAAGTGTGGCTGGGCTTCGTAGACGATACCTTTGTGGTCTGGAGCCACAAGAAGGAACAATTACAGCTGTTTCTACAGCATCTGAATAGTATTAACACAAATAGTCAGTTCGCTATGGAGATAGAAAACAAGTGAAAGCTCCCTTTCCTCGATGTTCTGGTAATGAAGACTGCCAATTTAAACTTGGGACACACAGTATACCGCAAGCCGACCCACACAGACCGCTATCTTCAGAAGACGTCCAATCACCATCCATGACAAAAATACGGAGTGATTAAGACGCTAGCCGACCGTGCTAAGAGAATTTGTCAACCTCAGCACTTAAATGAGAAATTCAGCCACCTCAATACGGCCCTACTCGCTAATGGGTACAGCCATAAAGACATCCAGCGAGCACTCCATCCCAGACGTCCAACAACCAAGAAGAAAGAAGAGGAGTGGCCAGCAGCTAAAGCCTTTCTGCTGTATATTGAGAAAATAGCTGACAGAATAGGGAGGCTACTGCAGTCCCATGGGGTTAAAATCATATACAGGCCGATGAAGAAAATCCAGGAACTGCTTAGGTCTGCCAAAGACAAGCGCCATCCTCTCTCCACACCAGGTGTCTAGAAGATCCCGTGCAGCTGTGGTCAGGTATACATAGGCACTACCAAACGCAGCATCGCCACACGATTGAAGGAGCATAAAAGACATAGCCGGCTGGCACAAACAGATAGATCATCCGTCGCTGAACACTCGCTGCTAGCAGGCCATGACATACAGTACAGCGACACCGAAGTACTGTCAACTACTGTGTCTTATCACGCCTGGCTACAGAAGGAAGCCATTGAAATCCCGAACCACACCAACAGCTTCAACCGTAAGGAGGAATCTGAACGAGTAAACAAAGCCTGGTTTCCAGTCCTGAAAGCTTAAATTTTGGAGGACACGATCCGTGGCAGACCGAAAAAAGCAATGGGTGATCAGTTGCCTGTCTCCGCCAAGGCAGGTCAATGTACACCGGGCTCCCTAACGCTTCAACCATTGGCCGAAGAACAGCCAATCAGCAACCGCCCCCCCCACAATGGCGGACCAATAAGCAAGCAGCGTACCGTATCCTGCACTATATAATGAGGTGGAATTACAACAGCACTTCATTCCACTGAGAGCTTCGCTGCTATCGAAGTCAGTCGGAACCCTTAACAATTGCAGGTTATAAACTTCATTTTCCTTGTCCGTATTGAAGATCTACTTGTGATACAATTCTTTTAGGTTTGCCAATTGCCACCTTTTCAATACAATAAAAATATATTACAAACTTACATATTTATTATGATGTTTACATGGTACATGTTTCGCTCCTTTTCGTGAGCATCATCAGCCAAACTATCATTAATCTAAGATTGTGTAAGATTATAAAACAATTCTATTGGTTCAAGGTTACTCTTATAAAACTAATTGACAATCTTATAACATTTTAAAAGTCATACAACAATAAAATTATATCTTAAGTTAACACTTTTTGTCTAAAATCTTCTTCAGTCCAAACATTTTATCGCCGAAACTCATCCGGTGAACATCTTTTAAAATTGTTTAAAAATAAGAATAAAATGAAAAACTTTGAAATCTGGCTAGTTGTGTTGGTTCCCGTTGCTTAACTTGTATAATTATCATTAAAACTTCATAACAGTATTGAATATTTTCTGCAGTTGATAATTGTCGTTATGGTCGATAAATTTGTTCTCGTTGCTGGAGTAACATTTATAAAATGTATTTATATTAATTTATATTATCAATGGGGTAAAATTGTTCATGAACAAACTTGTTGATAGAACACTTTTTGATGTGATATTGGATTAAAAATGTTCTCGAACATTCCATAATGGCTCGTTGGTGTATTTTCCTTTCTGCTTCGTAATTGTTTGGTGCTACTCCTAGCCTCTTGAGAACTACTTGTTATCCTGTTTGCACTTCTTGTGTTGTATGAGTGAGTCACAACAATTTTACCCCATTGATAATATAAATTAATATAAATACATTTTATAAATGTTATTCCAGCAACGAGAACAAATTTATCGACCATAACGACAATTATCAACTGCAGAAAATATTCAATACTGTTATGAAGTTTTAATGATAATTATACAAGTTAAGCAACGGGAACCAACACAATTAGCCAGATTTCAAAGTTTTTCATTTTATTCTTATTTTTAAACAATTTTAAAAGATGTTCACCGGATGAGTTTCGGCGATAAAATGTTTGGACTGAAGAAGATTTTAGACAAAAAGTGTTAACTTAAGACATAATTTTATTGTTGTATGACTTTTAAAATGTTATAAGATTGTCAATTAGTTTTATAAGAGTAACCTTGAACCAATAGAATTGTTTTATAATCTTACACAATCTTAGATTAATGATAGTTTGGCTGATGATGCTCATGAAAAGGAGCAAAACATGTACCATGTAAACATCATATTAAATATGTAAGTTTGTAATATATTTTTATTGTATTGAAAAGGTGGCAATTGGCAAACCTAAAAGAATTGTATCATCCTTAACAATGCCGAACGCAGTCTTCGGTGAAATGTCGGGACATTCAGTCACTCCGGACCACGGCCTACAAGCCTGGAAAATGCTGACGTGATGTGTAACGCCGGCCGAGAAAGCCTCAACTGCTACAGTACACCAGAATTTTAAGTACCATATGCATATATAAGTAATAATAATAACAACGTTAACGTTTCCACCTTTTCAATACTAAAATATATATTCACAAAATTATAAATTACACGGTACTAGTTTCGACCCATCTAGGGGTCATCATCAGCCGTATTGGAGCAAAGATCACTTTTGGCGAAATCCTAAGAAAATGTTATTTTAAAGAATAACAAGTGAATGTGATAGATGAAATGAGATGTTATTATGGTAATAGTTAATAATACAAGGAATATGCATACTAAGAGGTTTTTAACAAAGAATAAAGTATAAATGGGGTGTTGTAAAAATTATAATCATGGAAATCAGTAAGTTCTTGTATTGAAATGACATATATAAAATTATATTTGGCTTAGGAAGAGGGCTTAAGGTGGGGCTGAAGGGTGCGGGAAAAAGTGTAATTGTCTCGGAAAAGTACCTTTGATTAAATTTAGGATTGAGTTTAGGTTGGCTGCATTATTGTTTCTGAGGAAAGTGATAAATAGATCGAAGAGTATGTTGGGTTTCTCTGAGATTTCATTGAGATTGTGACTGGTGTTAAAGTATTGGTCTAGGTGTATGTAGTAATTTTCCATTATGTTGAGTAAAGGGCCCTTGTTTGCTAATACGTATTACTACATACACCTAGACCAATACTTTAACACCAGTCACAATCTCAATGAAATCTCAGAGAAACCCAACATACTCTTCGATCTATTTATCACTTTCCTCAGAAACAATAATGCAGCCAACCTAAACTCAATTCTAAATTTAATCAAAGGCACTTTTCCGAGACAATTACACTTTCTCCCGCACCCTTCAGCCCCACCTTAAGCCCTCTTCCTAAGCCATATATAATTTTATATATGTCATTTCAATACAAGAACTTACTGATTTCCATGATTATAATTTTTACAACACCCCATTTATACTTTATTCTTTGTTAAAAACCTCTTAGTATGTATATTCCTTGTATTATTAACTATTACCATAATAACATCTCATTTCATCTACCACATTCACTTGTTATTCTTTAAAATAACATTTTCTTAGGATTTCGCCAAAAGTGATCTTTGCTCCAATACGGCTGATGATGACCCCTAGATGGGTCGAAACTAGCACCGTGTAATTTATAATTTTGTGAATATATTTTAGTATTGAAAAGGTGGAAACGTTTACGTTGTTATTATTATTACTTATATATTCTCAGTTCAATACGGACCAAAAACATGAAATTCATAACCATTAATACCATATGCATGTCATTAAATATCGACGCTTGTTTTTTTAAACCAGAGCACACATAATATCATTGTATATTTTAATATTATCACTCATATCATGTGACTTTCTTCATTAGATTTAGTAATTGTTTAAAAATTATATGTTAACTTTGGATCTCATAACCAGCTGAGGATGACCTCTGTGAAGGTCAAAACAGGTACTGCATAGTAATAAGACATAATAAAGTACTGATTAGGTGGACGGCACCCATTCTTTGTGATTGTGAAGCAAGCTTTGGCCGAGAAGAGGTCCCTTACCCAGGCCAAGGCTCAAGATGTCGAAGAAACCCAGATCTTCATACTAGGCCAACAAGTACTGCGAGGTAACCACTCAGTCAGTAATAAGATTGGAGAGTTTCACGCAGGTCTCACACCTAAGTGGGTTGATCCCGTCAAGATGGATAAGCACCTGGGCCATCAGAGTTGCAGCGAGTCACCTAACTGCTGTGCATACAGAGTAAGCCTGGTACTATCACGGGTCCACCTTGAGGAGAGGCTACTAATGACACAGCACGACCTGGTCATGAGGAAAACGCATCGACTATCATCGACGAAGAGGCTGGCAGCAATGCGACCCTGACTCCCGACATGGCACGATCTGGTCAAGAGGAGAGCACATCCAGTGACATTGAGGACAATCTACAACCAAGGCAAAGTTGCCGAGTGTGATAAGACTGTTGAAATTGTTTCAAGTTATGAGGGGGTTATTGACGCAAGCATAATAGACTGATATAATTCAAAAACAATATTCTTTAACCCATGGGTAAATAATACCAATGGCGAGCTTAAATTATTATTATTATGACTAGTGAGGTAAGGCTATGAATTGTTTACATCCATTTATTAGTATCAGTATTATTATTATTTACATAGTTAGGTACAGACAATCATATTATTTGTGAGGTTGTTATGAAACGTGCTGTATATGTATATATTAATACGAGTTTAGTTAATGTAAGAATCCGTAATTAATAGTATATAATTTATTATTATGCCTTTGCTGGCAGGACCTAGTGTTTACAGTGCACTATGTCTTCTGGTATAGGCTAGATTAATTTTGTTACTTTCAGAGATCTGTCTTTGTCTTATCCTTGGCTTTGACAATATGAAAGTGACTGAGGTATGAGCGATGCTAGTAATGCCATTCCTTATGCAGCCAGTCCCTGCTATGAATGGTGTGAAAATGTTGCTCATAGGGTCGGTTGGTGTATGCATTTCAGTGGGCTTGGCAGACTGATATGTAATAGCAACTCTGGCTCGGTGAGGAAAGCAACGGGAAACTACCTCACTTCTCATTTCCCTAGTATACCTCTTCAGTGATGCCTAGGCCATCTATGACAGCTGATGGCAGAGCTGTTGAGGATCCCACCAGCGGAATCGCTGACGGACTGAACATACACACATAATTTATTATTACCTGTATATATGATGTATAATTCAATACTTATTACCTGTATATATGATGTATAATTCAATACAATATTGTGCAACACACCGTAAGATCCAGAATGTACAAAGAGAACTGTGTAGAACCTTCCTTACATTGTAAATATGCTATTGGACACTAGAATTCACGAGAAGATATGTTGTGTCATATTTTTCTAGAAGCCAGGCCAGGCCAGGCCACATATACTGTATAAAGAGACAGTCTTGTGAGTGAGAGTTGGAGTTGTTTTTGTGACCCATGGTGTGATTCTGACGACATGTTACTGTAACAGTCAAATGTTTTTCAAGATGGCAGTCGCATTCTTCTTATTCTCCGTAGTAGTGTTTTGTTTCTGCTAGCAGTTGATTAGGTTATGTGTGTAAAATGTGAAAATAAGTTGTAAATATATCAGTGTACGCAACTGACAGCATTATGTGTGCGTCTTTGTGAATACATCAGGGGTTCATAGTTGAACATGCAGTACTTTTCCAAGCTTTTGGCAACATTTATCGGCACACACGTTTCCATATGAGAACATTATTTCACGCAATAACACCTGATAGACTATCAAGCTTACACTCGTAGTTACTGGAACATCGCACAGATCGCAGCATAGGAGAATCGATCTCAAGATCTGTGACGTCAGTCTTGAGAGTCTTGAGAGAGAGAGCATTGCCTAACGATATTAACATCTATAACTCCCTGGGAGGAATATTTTGTCTCAAATGACTCAACTGGGACAGATCCATTTTCACACTTTCTTTCTATTCTTTCCCTTAAAATGATTAGCTTTGAGGAGATACTTTTTTGTAATGTTTTTATTAGTATTATTATTATTTACATAGTTAGGTACGGACGACCATATTATTCGTGAGGTTACGTCACTTAAGATCTCACAAAAACTAAGTTCTTCAGGAAGCCAATCATACTCGTCTACGAGGGATATCCCATCATTGATGTTCAAAATAGTTGTTGAACTCCTGTATTGCATTTTCATACCAACTGAATGATTTTAATGAAAGAGCTAGCCAAGAGAAATCCTTCATTCATTTAAATTGGAATTTTCAATTATGCCCATTATTACATTGCATAGGCGATTCATATTTTGAATCTGATATCCATAGATTAATACATAATAAATTATATTTCTGACTATTGACTGACTGATCATTAATGTAACAGCCATATCTGCTGTCGGATACAAAACTGTGCAGACTCTAGTTTAAACCTCCATAAATAATTGAACAAGTGGGCCAATTCCAACTTAAAATACACCAAAATGTATCCCCTTTCTTTGTACATATAACAGTGGTATAGAATAATTTTACATATATTTAATGCTTCAGAAATTTTGACAGGATCGGAAAAATAACCTGTTTAGCAACCTTCTACGGACTACCTTCCACCTTGAACTTGCAATTTTCACTTCTGTTTGTGCTTAGTAGTGACATATGGTACCGGTATTGTAATTAGGATACATCTGAATGTAGTTTAAACTTATTGTAGTGTACTGTACAGTAGTATACGAGTAATATCTTATTAGAATTTAGCATGCTTATTTTATTGTTGTAAAATATTTGTGTAGTATCGGTATAGTACAGGTATTGAAATTCTAAGTTCCCATGGAGGGAATTAGATATTTTTCCACCAATAGAGCATGTCAAAAAACAGATCAGATAATGGGCTTCTGATAAGTTCACCTGCATACACCTCAGCGTCAGTGGGTAGGGTCTGACACATCCCATTCTGAGTCTAGTGTCAGACCTAAGACGAAACGCTGGTTAATAGAGCAAACGCCTGAAAAGCCTTACATTTGATAGTAGAGGTATCCGTAGAAACTATCTTACTAAAATTCTGTTGTTGTAATTAGGATAGGCTTAACTGCAGTTTAGATTTGTGTAATTCTTGTGTATTCCTTTTGGTATTCAGTAATTAACAGAAGTTTTTATCCTGTTAGGGTGTTGTAGGATAAAAATAGAGTTTGACTAAGTAATATTGTAGTGTAGTCGTATATTAATTACCTTATTGTCGTGTGATCTTTGAGTACTACCCAGACAATATATCCCTCCGTTCATTTTTTTGCACATAAGTTATTTTATTTTTCCTTTTAATTTGATTTTTCCCCCGTAAAGAATGATTAAGGAGTGCAAGTGTAGGGACTGTGGGTGTGGCGAGGCACTGAGGGGTATGAGGGAGGAGCTGGAGAGTTTGAGGGAGATAATTAGGATTCTCAAAGAAGACAGGAAGGAAGATAGGACTCCCTCAAACAATGTACAGGTTACAGTAGGTGCACAAGAGGGAGAGGAAGGAAAGGGGGGGGGGGGTGTAGAAGAAGATAGGTGGTCTGATGTTCTAAGGGGAAGGAGATTGCAGGCTAAAGGCTCCATTCAGGATCAGAAACCAGGACAGGTGTCTGTGAGAAATCAGTACGAGCCACTCCAGGTAGACCAACAGAGGAAAGATGAGGAACAGGGAACTGTTGCTGAGATGTGTGGAAGAAGGAGGAAGGGAAAAGGTAGGAAAGGGAAACGTAGAGTAGAGGATAGGAAAATACAGGTGGAACAGGGTCATGGGAAGGAGAAAAGGGAGGAGAAAGTAGCTTCTGCAGCTATAAGGAAAGATAGGGCTGACCAGGAGGGGAGGGGATCAAATGAGGTGGGTAGGGTTGAGGCTCTGGTCATGGGGGATTCCATCGTTAAACATGTGGGGAAAGTGTGTGGAGGAAAGGGAACCAAGGTAGAGTGTTATCCAGTAATTAGGTTGAGGCAGATGTTGAAGAAAGTAGAAGAGAGGGAGAAGGGGAAGGAGAAGGAGAAGGTGGTAATGTTTCACGTTGGTACCAACAACGTAAGGCAAGCTGATATAAGTACCAACATAGTTGGGGATGTGTGGGATCTGGTAAATGCAGCACGGGTGAAGTTTAAGGAAGCAGTGGAATTCTGTGTAGGAGGGATACTGACTGGAGGGTGATTGGGGATTTAAATGAGACTATGGAGTAGGTATGTGGGAAACTGGGAGTGAAATTTCTAAATCCTAATGGGTGGGTAGGAGATAGGGATCTGAGCTCAGATGGCCTTCACCTAAACGGCAGTGGTACGAATAAGTTAGGAAATTTGTTTGGAAGGGTAATAGGGAGGTACATTCAAGGAAACAGGGTTGTCTAGGGAGCGGTGATAAGGGTACAGAGATCTGGAAGTCAAGTAGGGATGACATAAAAATGTTACCGTTGAACTGTAGAAGTACTGTAAAGAAAGGAATAGAATTAAGTAATTGAATAGAAATATATATTTACCAGATATTGTAAAAGGAGTTGAATCATAGCTGAGAAACGATATAATGGATGCAGAAATTTTCTCACGGAAATGGAGAGTGTATCGTAGAGATAGGCTAGGAATGGTGGGAGGGGGAGTATTTATCTGGTGAAAGAAGAATTTGTAAGCTAAGAAAAAGTTAAAGATGAGACACATGAAATTCTAGGTGTAAGGCTCATTTCTAAAGATAATAGGCAACTTGATGTCTTTGGAGTGTACAGACCAGGAAAGGGTAGCGCTGACATGGATTCAGAATTATTTGATAAGATAATCAGCTATGTGGGAAACGACATGGAAAGGAATGTGATTGTAGCGGGGGATCTGAATTTACCAGATGTCAATTGGGAAGGAAATGCGAACGACAGGAAGTATGACCAACAAATGGCAAATAAGTTGATATGGGGGGAAGGACAGCTGATTCAGAAAGTGATGGAACCAACTAGAGGGAAAAATATCCTGGATGTGTTGTTGGTAAAACCAGATGAGTTCTATAGAGAAACCGAAGTAATACATGGTATTAGTAATCATGAAGCTTTTTTTGTCGTAGTTAAAAATAAATGTGATAGAAAGGAAGGTCTTAAAAGTAGGACTATTAGGCAGTACCATATGGCTGATAAGGCAGGCATGAGGCAGTTTCTAAAAAGTAACTATGACCGGTGGAAAACGGTACATAAAAATTTAAACAGCCTCTGGGATGAGTTTAAACCAATTGTTGAGGAATGTGAAAACAGGTTTGTACCTTTAAAGGTGGTAAGAAATGGTAAAAACCCACCTTATTATAATAGACAAATAAAGAGACTAAGAAGGAGATCCAGATTGGAAAGAAATAAAGTTCGAAATGGCTGTGGAAGTAAGGAGAAATCGAAGGAACTTCTTAGAAAATTGAATCTAGCAAAGAAGGCAGCTAAGGATAACACGATGGCAAGCATAATTGGCAGTCATACAAATTTTAGTGATAAATGGAAGGGGATGTATAGGCATTTTAAAGCAGAAACAGGTTCCAAGAAGGACATACCAGGAATAATTAATGAACAAGGGGAGTGTGTATGGAACTTCAAAAGGCAGAACTATTCAGTCAGCAGTATGTAAAGATTGTTGGTTACAAGGATAATATCCAGATAGAGGAGGAGACTAATGCTAAAGAAGTACTAAAATTTACATATGATAACAATGACATTTACAATAAGATACAAAAGTTGAAAACTAGAAAAGTGGTTGGAATTGATAAGATTTCTGGGGATATACTAAAGACAATGGGTTGGGATATAGTACCATATCTGAAGTAATTTGATTATTGTTTGGTTGAAAGAGCTATACCAAATGAATGGCGAGTTGCTATAGTAGCCCCTGTGTATAAAGGAAAGGGCGATAGACATAAAGCTGAAAATTACAGGCCAGTAAGTTTGACATGCGTTGCATGTAAGCTTTGGGAAGGCATTCTTTCTGATTATATTAGACATGTTTGTGAAATTAATAACTGGTTCGATAGAAGGCAGTTTGGTTTTAAGAAAGGTTATTCCACTGAAGCTCAACTTGTGGGATTCCAGCAGATATCTTGGATTCAGGAGGACAAAAGGACTGTATTACGATTGACCTGTCTAAAACATTTGATGGGATGGATCATGGGAGACTACTGGCAAAAATGAGTGCAATTGGACTGGACAAAAGAGTGACTGAATGGGCTGCTATATTTCTAGAAAATACATCTCAGAGAATTAGAGTAGACCCTGTGATAATTAAGAGGGAAATTCCTCAGGGCATGATTATTGGACCTTTATGTTTTCTTATATATATAAACTAGCAAGATACCCGTGCTTTGCTACGGTATTATACTGAAATTTATAATTCAATGCTTAACGTTTTATATATAATCCGCTGGAATTAACGATTTGACTCGTTTTCTGAGAGCACCCGCCAAAATTTGCGATCTGACTCATTTTCTGAGAGATTACGCAATGTTCCTCCCAGTTTTCAATCTTTCTTTCCAACAATCGATTTTGTACTTCTCGGGCTAGGTCCAGGTATTCCACCCAGTCAGTTGGGTCTCTAAATCTATGGCATCTTTTCCTATAAGCTTTTTTAATATGATCAAATCCTTGAGGAGATCCGGCGTGGTGTCTTCTTGGGTGCCTTGGTGGTACTGAACCCGCGGTCGGACTGCATTCGTAGTCATTACCCGGCCAGGACCTGTTTCCAACGCGGTCTGAACATTTTGACGACGGTCCTGAATATTATTATTATTATTATTATTATTATTATTATTATTATTATTATTATTATTATTATTATTATTTTTATGGACCCCATAGCAAGATGCAAGACCACTACTTGGCGGTAAATTACATCTGCTGCCACTGTCATTGCTATCGTTTATTTCAAATGTGTTTAAATTTTATATGCCAGGAGAATCGACTATAATCTTAGAACATCCTTCAAAGGAAAAGATGGCTTTTGAAAACGAACCCAGGAAAGATTAAAAATGATCGGTTTATTATCAGAATAATTACATTGAAAATCCACAGCCTGTTTCCAGTCATTCGACCGGGTCAGGAATGGAATGAATGAAGCCTCGATCTAGCGGTGAGGATAGGAATTGTGCCGGCTGCCGAAGCCTGTCGCGCTCTTCTGGGGCAATAATTAATGAATGACAGGTGAAATGAAATTATATTGGAGAGTGTTGCTGGAATGAAATATGCCAGGGAAAACCGGCGTACCTGGAGAAAAACCTGTCCCGCCTCCGCTTTGTCCAGCACAAATCTCACATGGAGTGACTGGGATTTAAACCACGGAACCCAGCGGTGAGAGGCCGACGCGCTGCCGCACGACTCACGGAGGCTCCTAATAAGTACATTATGAACAGTAAAATCAATTGGTCTCAACTCCTTTTTCACCCCAACACTGTTAAGTTGTTTCACCCCCCCCCCAAAAAAAAGAAGGCGTGTTTCCTTATGTTTAAAGGAGATTCCAAATACCAATGTTCACGTCTGTTACTTCAGTTTTGAGATATAAGTATCCCCATAAAAATAATACACTTTTTTCACTTCCTTCCACATTCCCCCCCCCCCCCCCCCCTTTTTAAGTGAATTTTCCGGCAAAAAATACTTGTTTCTTTTGTAGTAATCATCTTCTAAATACCAATTATCACGACTCTAGCATCTTCAGTTTTTGAGATATGTGTCCTCATAAATGGAATTCAACTCCTATTCATTCCCACCCCCCAAGGTGATTTCCCCCATAATGCGTTTTTCTTTGTTTTCAAAGGAGATCCAAATACCAATTTTTACATCTATAACAACTTTAGTTTTTATTAGATGCAAGTATCCTCATGCAATTTATTTTTCAATTCTTTCACCCCCCCCCCCCCCCTTCATTTGATTTTCCGAGAGTACGTGTTTCTTTACCTTTAAAGCAGATTCCAAATACCAAATTTCACGTCTGTAACATCTTCAGTTTTTGAGATATCAGTATCCTAATTGAAAGAATTCAACCCCTTTTTCAGTCACTTTTACCCCCCACCCAACTGGTTTTTCTGAAAACTAAAAATACACGTTTCTTTATTTTTAATAGAGATAAAAATACCATTTTTCACTTCTGCAACATGTTAAGTTTTTGAGATATACTGTAGAAATTCTTATTTTAAAATTTCATCGCCTGTTTAGTTCCCCTTAAGTGGATTTTCCAAAAACAAATCACCTTTGTTTCTTTACGTTTAAAGGAGATTCCAAATACCAATTTTTACGTCTGTAACATTTTACGTTTCTGAGATATACTGTAAATACAGTCTTTCTAAAAATTCACCCCAATTTGTCACTCCTGTTTAACCCCCATTAATCGGATTTTCCAAAAACAAAAACATGTTTCTTTATTTTTAAAGGAGATCCCATATACCAATTTTCAGGTCTGTAGTATCTTCAGTTTCTGAGATATAAGTATCCTCATTAAAGGCATTCAACCCCTTGTTCACCCTTTTTCACCCCTCGTATTGGGCTTTTCAGAAAACAAAAATTTGTGTTTCTTTATTTTTAAAGGGGATTCTAAATATCAATTTTTACATGTGTTAACTTTTAAAGTTTTGAGATATAGATACACTCATTTTAGAAATTCACCCCCCTTTTCACCCCCCCCCCCCCACTATTTCCAAAAACAAAGAATACATGTTTCTTTATTTCTAAAGGAGATTGTAAATACCAATTTTTACATTTGTATATTTTTATGGTTTTGAGATATAGTTACGCTCATTTTAAAAATTCACCCCCCTTTCACCCCCCCCCCCATTATTTGGATTTTCCAAAAACAGAAAAATACATATTTCTTTATTTTTAAAGTAGATCCCAAATACCAATTTTGAGGTCTGTAATATCTTCAGTTTCCGAGATATAAGTATCCTCATTAAAGCCATTCAACCACTTTTTCACACCTTTTCACTCCTATTGGGATTTTCCAAAAACAAAAATATACGTGTTTCTTTATTTTTAGAGGAGATTCTGAATACCAACTTTTACATCTGTAAACTTTTAATATTTTGAGATATAGATACACTCATTTTAAAAATTCACCCCCCTTTTCGCCATTTTAGCAATGGAATAACCAAAAATCCTCTCTTAGCGAGCACCTACATTGTAATATAAATGTATCCTCAAAATTTTATTTCTTTATGTCCAGTAGTTTTGGCTCGGCGGTCGGTCGGTCGGTCAGTCAGGACATGTTCTTTTATACTGTATATATAGATGATATGAGTAAAGAAGTGGAATCAGAGGTAAGGTTTTTTGCAGATAATATTATTCTGTATAGAGTAATAAATGAGTTACAAGATTGTGAGCAACTGCAACGTGACCTCGATAATGTTGTGAGATGGACAGCAGGCAATGGTATGTTGATAAACGGGGTTAAAAGTCAGGTTGTGAGTTACAAAAATAGGAAAAGTCCTCTCAGTTTTAATTACTGTGTTGACGGGGTGAAAATTCCTTTTGGGGATCACTGTAAGTATCTAGGTGTTAATATAAGGAAAGATCTTCATTGGGGTAATCACATAAATGATATTGTAAATAAAGGGTACAGATCTCTGCACATGGTTACGAGGGTGTTTAGGGGTTGTAGTAAGGATGTAAAGGAGAGGGCATATATGTCTCTGGTAAGATCCCAACTAGAGTATGGTTCCAGCGTATGGGACCCTCACCAGGATTACCTGACTCAAGAACTGGAAGAAATCCAAAGAAAAGCAGCTCGATTTGTTCTGGGTGATTTCCGACAAAAGAGTAGCATTACAAAAATGTTGCAAAGTTTGGGCTGGGAAGAATTGGGAGAAAGAAGACGAGCTGCTCGACTAAGTGGTATGTTACACGTACATTACAGGTAACATACCACACATAAAGAAATATGTATTTTTAAGTGGTATGTTCCGAGCTGTCAGCGGAAAGATGGCGTGGAATGACACTAGTAGACGAATAAGTTTGAGTGGCATCTTTAAAAGTAGGAAAGATCACAATATGATGATAAGGTTGGAATTCAAGAGGACAAATTGGGGCAAATATTAATTTATAGGAAGGGGAGTTAATGATTGGAATAACTTACCAAGGGAGATGTTCAACAAATTTCCAATCTCTTTGAAATAATTTAAGAAAAGGCTAGGAAAACAACAGATAGGGAATCTGCCACCTGGACGACTGCCGTAAATGCAGATCAGTATTGACTGATTGATTAAAAAACACGTACAATAAAACCTTCCCACCACATCAAAACCATACTTTAATACAATATGTAATGTAACTATATTTAGTCTCATTACACTCCCACTCCACTTATTAATATTTAGCTGCTTCAAAGCACAATTTGAAATTCATGCCACTATATTAAATAGCTAAGTTTCACCTTATACTTTGTACCATTCTGTAACTTCTCTTGTGATTTTGTAATTTCCGCTCCTTGCAAATCTTAAATTACTTCTTTCATTCCCCACTGATCGCTCCTGCATGATGAAATGTAATTCTTCTCCTGTAAGGTGGCACACACTGTCGCCAGTCGTGGAAGTATCATGACTGGGAGTCACGTGATATATTTTTGGCGCGCATATAATAATCACCCAACAGTCAGTTCATGCTAGCTCTCTAAAGGAGCAAGATATTAAGATATCAGTCTAAGGACCATTGCATCATGAGAAGTTGAGTAAGGATTACAGTTAATTTCAAGCCTGGATAGAAAAAGTTTTACTATTCATGGGATTAATCAGCAGTCTGAGGTTTTCTCCACTCATTTTTTGTTTTATTTAATTATATTAAGTTCTCTGCTCATCTAAGAGGTAACATGTACACTCATTTCTACGTTAGCTGATATCTCCAAGAATAAGTACCTGAAGTGTTCATTTTTTATGTTGTAAACTGTGGTAGGCCTATTTTAATATACTTCAACCCTGAAATTGATTGATATTCTAAAACTAATTAGACTTATTTTGATGAACTGCGGTAATATAACTTAGAGAGAATATACCTAAGCATTTGGTCAAGCTTTTCTCGGTTTATCCTAATCATTTTCCTACATTCTAACCTGATCAGTAGTGATGGACAGTCTGAGACGAGGTCTCGAGATTTCTCAACTTCTCGAGACTAGTGCAGGCACTATTACTCGCGAGAAATTTTGAGAGGTCTCAAGAGCATTGTTCGCACATCGCGTGGTGAGCAGCATATTGTAGGCCTACAGGTAGATGGAGCTGAATATTGTTTGTGCCGAGTATGCGAATAGCCAACCATGGGCCATCTCCATTCTGTAAATATGTGTCATCAAGCGACTGGGGCGTTCATTTCTTTCATTACTACAGAGGTCTATTTTGATGCAGTATAACAATTTTAAAGGATATGCATTCTGGCATTGTATGTAGCGGTAAGTACACGAATGAGCAGGCTAAGTTCAGAAACTTATGGTTACTGTAGTAGGTACACCTACCTGGATACTAGAGGCATATATTATTCAAACTCGAGACAGGGCAAGATGCACCCTGCTGCATATGCAGCCACCATTACACATGAGTAGAACGTGTAATCTAAAATGCCTTAGTTTGCTCCAATTCATTCGACAGGTAAGTGTACAGATTCACAACTATTTTTGGTTAAAAAATAAGTTGCCTTAAGCAATTTAGTGTATCGACAAGGTGGAAAATAAAAAAATACTTAGTTGTGAATCTGTTTAAGTGTGATACAGACCATGAAGCTGATTTTATGTAAGGTAGGTGTACAACGTTATCAGACACCACATTCAATATCACAGGATCACTGCTTGTGTTTACCAATATTTTGGTGACGAAGGAAATAATTCCTTACAAAATAATATCCGCTCCACACTTCCTTCATCCACATCCGCAAATTGTTATCTGCGGATATTGTAAATATTTAACTGCAGTATATTACACCCAAGGTATTGAAACAGATAGATCTATTAACATAATACAATAGGCTTGAAGCCTGGCACCAGAACTTCTACAGTCACAGGTTTATGAGGGATTTTCTCTTGCGCCAACTACCGACGTATTGACCTTTGTTCCTTCCTTCCATTAAATGCGGGCAGGAACCAGGTAGGCTCAGGTCAGATTTACGGCTTTATGGTCTCAGTGCTCTTTATATATCACCATTCCCCCCACTGCTTAATCACCAGGAAAAATAAGAGTATACCTGAGTGAAAATCAATACACATCATTATTTAGAAATTATCAGCAAAATTATCCGCACTGCCATACAGTTTGTACTCGCCAAGACACTAACTTCATGGATATCTACATCCGTACAGGGCTCTAGTTATAGAGTATTTGCATCATAATTAGGTACTTTGGTACACGACAGTGCAATGTGAAATTGTGTCTTAATTGTACGTGGCAACTTTAAGATGATGTCTGAAATGCAACATAGGTCGAGGATGTCTGTTATTTTGAGGAGATGCCACATAGCACAGCCTGCTGTGTTGTTTGTTCAAATACATCGGCAGAAATACTTCTTGGATGATCTGGCACTTAAAAACACATAATATCAATGAAGGAATCGTCACAGAGTACCTCTGGCCCAGTCTGCATCACAATAAGCTACCCTGTCAATAATTGCAAAGTATACAGGTAGGTGTACATCCTATCTACAGTTATTGACAAATTATAAGCGGTATTCAGTTAAGATGTCCACCTGAAATAACTCATGAACCATTTAAGATACTGACATTCTATTTTCACTTTTGTTGACAGTATTAAGGAGTTCATAGTTTAACATACAGTGCTTTCCTAGGCTTTTGACACAATGTATCGACAAACACATTTCCATATGAGAACTGCTGATGATATACTATCAACTTTACACTCGTATTTACCGGGACATCACACAGCTTGCACCACAGGAGAATCAGTCTTGAGAGCATTGCCTAGCCATCACTCCTGTCGAAAGAATTGGAGCAAACTTGGGCATTTTATATTACAAGTTCCACTCATATGTAATGGTGGTTACATATGCAGCCAAGCATATCTTGCCCCGTCTAAGTTTGAATAATGCACGCCTCTAGTATCCAGGTAGGTGTACATCCTACCTACAGTTATTCACAAATTATACAGGGTTATTCAGTTAAAATATCAACCTCAAATAAGTTGTGAACTGTTTTCACTTTTGTTAATGGTATTAAGGGGTTCACAGTTGCAACATGCAGTACTTTCCTAGGCTTTTGACAAAATCTATCGGCTCACACATTTCCATATGGGAACTGCTGATGACATACTGTAGTTACACTCGTAGTTACTGGGACGTTGCACAGATCGCACCAGAGAAGAATCGGACTCGAGATCTGTGACGTCAGTCTCGAGAGTCTCGAGGGAGAGAGCGTTGCCTATCACTGCTGATCAGTGTGAAGCTTCAGTGTCCTGTATTATCTTTATTTAGAGGTGGCTCTCTGAATTACCTTACTTGTGTGTAATTCAAATATGGTACTGCGTCATTAATTGTAGCATTATTCTGGTATTTGCCTTGCTGCTATTTACGCTGTTCATAGGTTATTTTATTTATGATCTTTTCCCTCACCTTCTTTGCTGCTGACTTATTACCTTTCAATTTGTGTTTTGCTGTATTAAGTATTTCATTTTGATGAAATTATTGAGTAGGAATACTCTTTCCTACGTATGTTATTATGCAGAATTATGAATAATTTCCAAGATTTATTAGTATTCTTATCTGAGTGCTGTATGGGATGAAATACTTCAACAATCCTTTAATGACTTAGTTATTGGTTCCTTTCTTAAGATTTTTGGTCAATCATATGTACTGTTTAAGGCATCATATGCTGTCTGAATGACCTGTTACTTGGTGTATTTAAGGATTATAATTCTTGCTCTCTATAAATTGATAATGACGATTTCACCCACTTCATCATCATCCATCTAGTATTTGTTTTCTCTACCTACAAAATTATATATTGTACTGCTACTTGCTTGTAATCAACTTTAAACAGCATTCATTGAGCACTCTTTATATTGTATAAATTCCTCCCTTCCATCATTACACTTCAGTTGATTCCTTGATCTTTAATTAAAATATTATAATTGAATAAATTTAAATGAGTGTTGTTATTTGATGGATTTATGCAGCATCTTATTGATTTTCTTTCACATTTGGTATTATTATTTAGTTCCACTCACTGGAGTCCTGAGCTTTCCATGTTTGTTTTGAATTTCTGTTCATACAGCAAAAGATTCCCTTCTTACAAGACAGAGTGATCAGTGCTGCTCTATTTCCCCCTTGTTCTCCAGATCTAACAGTGTGTGATTTTTTTTTCTTTTTTGCTATTTGCTTTACGTTGCACCGACACAGATAGGAATGAGTTAGCTGGAAAATTTATAATATCCAATAACGGACCATTTATATTGGTATTATAAATTTACTCATTCGGAACAATTATTTCAGATTCCCTATGAGAATCAACATCTATCATCTGATGGCCAAGCAGGCATCAATTTTTGATAATGAGACAAAGTCTCTCATAGTGCACTGGCACTGCCGGTGGCTACAATTAGCCTACGCAGTGGCCTCCACGGTATGCACTATCCAGCGTCTTGGTAGGTGTGCTAGGTACCAACTGATGAGCCCAGCCTAGCACACGAGGGCGAAACGCTGGCAACCAGGAATGAGTTAGCTGGAAAATTTATAATGTCCAATAACGGACCATTTATATTGGTATTATAAATTTACTCATTCGGAACAATTATTTCAGATTCCCTATGGGAATCAACATCTATCAACAGATAGGTCTTATGGCGACGATGGGCCAGGAAAGGCCTAAGAATGGGAAGGAAGCGTCCGTGGCCTTAATTAAGGCACAGCCCCAGCATTTGCCTGGTGTGAAAATGGGAAACCACTGAAAACCATCTTCAGGGCTGCCGACAGTGGGGTTTGAACCCACTATCTCCCAAATACTGTGTGTGATTTTTACTTGTGGGGTAAACTGAAAGAAAAAGTGTATCGAACAAATCCTCACACACTGGAGGAACTGAAAGAAAACATTACAAATGCAATCAGAAACATTACAGTGGCAGAACTCACTCGCTTCAGCTAGAATGCGGTTACCAGATATAATACCTGTATAACCCAGGAAGGACGACACTTCCAGCATCTTTTATAAGGTATGATTTCTTATCAGATTGTATACACATACTGGGCCTCTAACTGAATTCAAATTATTGAAGTAACTACAGTATTATATATTGCAAGCTGATGCACGGTATTTTTCATTCCTATTATGTACCGTATTTACCCCATCACATTAAAGTAAGAATACCATCATATTGCACCTTGCTGCTGCCTGAAATCCTCTGATGATGGCCATTGGCTGTGCCCTGTTCGACAATTTCACATCTCAGGATTTTATCATCTCCACTGGTTAGAATTTTTGCTATTGTCGCAATGTCCATACACCTTTTACTTAAGCAGGACAAATGCCACAGTTGATTAGGGTCTCTTTACCTTCATGACTATTGTATTGCTGGACATCCCATGGAGGAGGCACCCCAAAATTGTACCTTTATTAAGTCTGACAGCTTATACCACATGCCAAAACTTTTTCAACTCAACGTCTTGCTCACAAAGTCACGGAAAGGCCACACAAATTGCGTTAACAGAAAGACCACACGAATCAAACAACCTGCTGTCATTGGGTGCCCAATTACTTTTACGAGGTAATGTTCTTTTATCTTCAATATGAAATGAAAATATTACGATACATTTTCTTGTACCAGCCTCATACAACATTCATGTTAAAAACCAACAGTCCTGAAATATATGCAGTTTGTAAGAAAGTTTATTTATAACCTCTTGGTTATTAATTTTCACACATAGATTATCAAACACTATTCCCAATTCTTTCACTGTGTCAAATTTAAAGTCAATTTCCTAATTCAGAAAAATAAAATAACTCTCATAGAAAAATTAATAAATATAACTTGCCAAATCTTCGAGAAAATACTCCCATCACTGCTGTTTCTTCTACAACCCTCAGATCACACATGAGAGCCAGTTCAAATCCCCCAGCCACAGCATATCCACTCACTGCAGCAACCAGAGGTTTTTTGATCATTTTTCTGGTGGGGCCCTGAAAGACAACCACATAGCATAGCATAACATTTAACCACATGATGAAACTTTTTCTTAACCATTACAATATTGCAATCCTGGATCACAATTTACTAAGAGTTGAATCCCTGAGAAATAGTACACTGCATGGTAAGCAACAACAATGACTATTAAGGAAGCAACATCATTTAAAATACTCTGATTCAGCAGTGCTGTGAGTATCAAATGAACATCAAGAGCTCACTGACGCATATTCTTCTGTCATTCATTTGATCAGTTACTCACATACTCCATAGAACTAAAATAGGAACTACAGCAAGTGGGTAGTTTTAATGCCTTCTATGTGAGGAAGGCATCTTGTTAAACTACCTCATATTTAAGGCTACACATGAAATCATATCTAGAAAGATAGGAACATGAATAGGAACACACAATAGGATAAACACAATAACAGGTCACATCACAAGAGGGAGCAATATAAGAAGGAGACAAGAACAAATATGAAAACACAAAAGGACAATCTCCACATCTTCATACACTGGTGTCTTCAAATAGATAACCTCTCTCCTCACCAATCCCAATTTCTCAGCCCTCTGATGTGCTCATTTCTGCTTGCCAGTTTTAACACTCATTGAGGGATCAAAATGATAGCTCTTCTGTCTTGCTAACTTAAGTGAATCTTCATACATGAGTGCAACAGTCACATATGCTTACATAAAATTGAGATTTCACCAAATATCACATCCAGTCAATACAAAAACACTAACAATTTCTAGGAACTGGATCTTGAACAATTTCATATACTGCAGTTATTATTATATGGGCCAGTTACCATAATTTAAGTAAGCCAGTCACTCGAATGTGAGCTGACATTGGAAACTTTCTTAGTGTCATCTGACTGTCATGATCATCCCTCTTCATAACTTTGCAACTATAAATTATATCCAAATGGTTAATATACTGATGTTGATTGGACCAAGCTATCTGAGATTCTGTAGGTGATCAGGATCAGGTACCGAGAACGAAGAATGATCTACAATCTGCATAAAAATCAGTCTGCAGTGATAAGAATCAAGGGCTTTGTAAAAGAGGCAGCAATCCAGAAAAGAGAGAGGCAAAGTTGCAGTTTGTTCCCCCTCCTTTTCAATATTTATATAGAACAGGCAGTAAATGAAATCAAAGAGGAATATGGGAAGGGAATCACAATCCAAGGAGAGGAAATCAAAACCCTGAGATTTGCTGATGATATTGTTATTTTATCTGAGACTGCAGAAGATCTGGAGAAATTGCTGAATGGTATGGACGAAGTCTTGGGTAAGGAGTACAGATGAAAATAAATGCAAAACAAAAGTTGTTGGTTTTTTTTTTTTTTTTTTTTTTTGCTATGGGCTTTACGTCGCACCGAC
This sequence comes from Anabrus simplex, assembly GCF_040414725.1. NCBI lineage: Eukaryota > Metazoa > Arthropoda > Insecta > Orthoptera > Tettigoniidae > Anabrus > Anabrus simplex. The sequence goes on along the minus strand of NC_090265.1, from coordinate 963,336,370 downwards.
ACAGATAGGTCTTATGGCGACGATGGGAGAGGAAAGGCCTAGGAGTTGGAAGGAAGCGGCCGTGGCCTTAATTAAGGTACAGCCCCAGCATTTGCCTGGTGTGAAAATGGGAAACCACGGAAAACCATTTTCAGGGCTGCCGATAGTGGGATTCGAACCTACTATCTCCCGGATGCAAGCTCACAGCCGCACGCCTCTACGCGCACGGCCAACTCGCCCGGTCAAAACAAAAGTAATGGAGTTAAGTCGAAACCAAGTCAGGTGATGCAGGAAATATTAGATTACGACACGAGGTCTTAAAGGAAGTAGATGAATATTGTTACTTGGATAGTAAGATAACTAATGATGGTAGAAGTAACAAGGACATAAAATGCAGATTAGCACAAGCAAACGAGGCATTTCTTAAGAAAAGAAACTTGCTCACCTTGAACATTGATGTAGGAATTAGAAAGATGTGTTTGAAGACTTTCGTCTGGAGTGTGGCATTGTATGGAAGTGAAACATGGATGATAACTAGCTCACAAGGAGAACAGAAGCTTTTGAAATGTGGTGTTACAGAACAATGATGAAGGTGAGATGGATAGATCGAATTACGAATGAAGAGATATTGAATCGAATTTGTGAGAGGAGATTGATTTGGCTTAAATTTGACCAGAAGAAGAGATAGAATGATAGGACACATCTTAAGACACCCAGGACTTGTGCAGCTGGTTTCTGAGGGAAGTGTAGGCGGTAAGAATGGTAGGGGTAGACCAAGGTATGAATATGACAAGCTGATTGGACCACCTTTTGAACATACTAAAGCGGAAGTGACATCATTGCCTCGTCACACTCGCCATGGTTACCAAATGAACCGGCGCGCGATTCAAAGTTGTACTCCAGCAGTATAAAACAGCACAGCTCACAGATTGTACCTCGCGTGCATTTAAAATAATTAATACATTAATGTATGCATGTTAGAATTTCATACAGTCTTTTAACGGTTAACATCTTTAAACAAATAATTGACTGAATTACATTTTAAACGTGGAAACCTACAATCTGTTTTCCAGTCATTGACCATGTCAGGGATGGAATGAAAGAAGCCCCATCTTGTGGCGAGGATAGGAATTGAGCCAGCTACCGAAGCCTGTCGCATTCCTCTGGGGCAGTGATTAATGACTGAGAGATGAAATGATATTGGAGAGTGTTGCTTGAATGAAAGATGACAGAGAAAATTGGAGTACCCGGAGAATAACCTGTCCCGCCTCCGCTTTGTCCAGCACAAATCTCACATGGAGTGACCGGGATTTGAACCACGGAACCCAGCGGTGAGAGGCCGACGCGCTGCCGCCTGAGCCATGGAGGCTTTCACATTTTTAATGTACTAACTACAGTTTCACGCTTAAAAGCATTGCGAACGAATTCCTTTGATATACACAGTAATCATTATATTCATTAAATAACATGGCACTACCACCGAAGCTGATTTGTGCATACAGCTTCATCCATCGAGTTCATTCCTAAATTAGCCTTTATCTCCTCATTCCGAGTACCCTCCTGCCAATGTTCCCACCTGTTTGTACCAGCAATCATTCTCGCTACATTCATGTCTGTTACTTCTAACTTATGAATAAGATATCCTCAGACCACCCAGTTTTTGCTCCCTAAAGCAAAGTTCGTCTGAAAACGGACTGATGTAAAGATAGTTTCGGCTGGGAGTTGACTTCCTTCTTACAGAATACTGTTGATCGCAACTGCGAGCTCACTGCATTAGCTTAACTACACCATGATCCAATCTCACTTACTATATTACCATCCTGGAAGAAAACACAGCCTAAATACTTGAAATTATCGACCTGTTTTAGCTTTGTAACACCAATCTGACATTCAAGTCTGTTGAATTTCTTACCTACAGACATCAATTTAGTCTTCGAAAGGGTAATTTTCATATCATACTCATTGCACCTATTTTCAAGTTCCAGGATATTAGACTGCAGGCTTTCGGCACAATCTGCCATTAAGACCAAGTCGTCAGCATAGGCCAGACGGCTTACTACATTTACAACTAACTGAATCCCTCCCTGCCATTTTATACATTTCAGCAGATGATCCATGTAAACTACGAACAGCAAAGATGAAAGATTACAGCCTTCTCTAACCCCTGTAAGTACCCTGAACCAAGAACTCATTCTACCATCAATTCTCACTGAACCCCAATTGTCAACATAAATGGCTTTGATTGATTTTAATAATCTACCTTTAATTCTATAGTCCCCCAGTACGGCAAACATCTTTTCCCTCGGTACCCTGTCATATGCTTTCTCTAGATCTATGAAACATAAAGGTAAGGTAAGGGTTATTCTGCCCAAAGGCAGGTCCAAACTTCCGCAGAGGTGTTCCTGAGCCGGAGTTTACGTGCGGTAGGGTTGCCAGTTCCTTTCCGCTCCTACATTCCCTTACCCCCAACCAACAGCGTGTGGCAACCCATCCAACTCCTGACCACGCCCAATGTTGCTTAACTTCGGAGCTCTCATGGGATCCGGTGTTTCAACACGGCTACGGCTGTTGGCCTATAAAGCATAAACAGAACTGCTTATTCCTCTCGTAGAATTTTTCACTTACCTGGCGCATACTGAAAATCTGATCCTGACAGCCCCTCTGTGGTCTGAAACAACACTGGTTTTCATCCAACTTCCTCTCAACTACTGATCGCACCCTCACTTCCAAGATGCCAGTGAATACTTTGTCTGGTATACTAATCAATGAGATATCTCGATAGTTGTTGCAATCCTTCCTGTTCCCTTGCTTATAGATAGCTGCAATTACTGCTTTTGTCCAATCTGAAGGTACCTTACCAACACTCCATGCTAATCTTACTAATCAATGAAGCCATTTCATCCCTGCCTTCCCACTATACTTCACCATTTCAGGTCTAATTTAATCTATTCCTGCTGCTTTATGACAATGGAGTTTATTTACTATCCTTTCCACTTCCTCAAGCGTAATTTCACCAACATCACTTTCTTTCTCCCCTGGAGCTTGCCTGTTCGCAACACCACCAGGAAGATTTCCTTTTACGTTGAGAAGATGTTCAAAATATTCCTCCACCTCTCCAGTGATTCCCTGGGATCTATTATGAGTTCACCCGAATTACTCAAAACACTGTTAATTTCCTTTTTCCCTCCCTTCCTAAGATTCTTTATTACTGTCCAGAAAGATTTCCCTGCTGTTAGGCCTAGCCTTTCCAGGTTATTACCAAAAACTTCCAACAACTTCTTTTTTGGATTCAACAACTATTTGTTTCGCTCTGTTTCCCTCATCTACGTAGAAATCCCTGTCTACCTCGGCCCTTATTTGGAGCCATTTCTGATAAGCCTTCTTTTTATGTTTACAAGCTGCTCTCGCTTCATCATTCCACAAAGATGTTCGCTTTTTACCATCTTTACACACAGTTGTTCCTAGGTATTCCCTTGCTTTTTCTACTACAGCATCCCTGTATGCCACCCATTCTCTTTCTATATCCTGAATCTGCTTACTGTCTACTGTTCGACACTTGTCACTAATCATATTCATGTACTTCTAATTTCCTCATCCTGGAGATTTTTCTACCCTTGTTCGTTTACAGACAGATTTTACTTTCTCTATCCTAGGCCTAGAGATACTTAGTTCACTACAGATCAAATAGTAGTCGGTAGCATCGAAAAATCTCCAGAAAACTCGTACATTCCTAACAGACTTAATGAATTCGAAGTTGGTTAAGATATAGTGTATTATGGATCTGGTACATCTAGCCTCCCATGTGTAGCAGTGAATAGCCTTATGCTTGAAGAATGTATTCGTAACTGCTACACCCATACTAGCACAGAAGTCCAGCAAACGCTTCCCATTCTCATTAGCTTCCATATCTTCCCCACATTTACCAATCACCCTTTCGTATCCTTCAGTTCTATTTCCAACTCTCACATTGAAATCGCCCATTAGCACTATCCTATCCTTGCTGTTGACCCTAACTACGATGTCACTCAATGCTTCATAAAACTTATCAACTTCATCCTCATCTGCACCCTCACATGGTGAATACACTGAAACAATTCTTGTCCTAATTCCTCCAACTGACAAATCTACCCACATCTTTCGCTAATTTAATGCCTAATAAACTATGTTGTGTGCAATGGTATTCCTGATAAACAGCGCTACCCCACACTCTGCCCTTCCCTTTCTAACACCCATCAAGTACACTTTATAATCTCCTATCTCTTCCTCGTTATCCCCCCTTACCCGAATATCACTTACTCCTAGCATATCCAGATGCATCCTCTTTGCTGACTCAGCCAGTTCTTCTTTATTTCTTCCATAAGCCCCATTAATATTGATAGCTCCCCATTGAATTCCATTTCGTTTGCCAAGTTGTTTCAAAGGAGTCCCTCGCCTGTCAAATGGGAGTGGGACTCCGTTACTCCCATAGGTCTGAGGCTTGCTTAAAATGTTCTGAGCTCGGTAAATTCATGAAGGAGGATGCTACCTTACTAGCACATAGTCCAAGTGAGGAGCTCTCCTCGAACGGGTTAGGGACCACTGGTGGACTGTATAGTTCTAGCCGTCTGAGCACAAAAGAGGGCCATGACTCAGAATATGTCCGAGATGCCCACTCCTACTGGACAGGTGTAAGGAATATTTTGAAAATCTTTTCAACGTAAAAAGAAATTTTTCTGGTGACGCGAACAAACCAAGCTCAGGGGGAAGAGGATAATGATGTTGGTGAAATTACACTTAAGGAAGTGTAAAGCATGGTAAATACACTCTACTGTCATAAAGCAACAGGAATAGATGAAATTAGACCTGAAATGGTGAAGTGTAGTGGGAAGGCAGGGAAGAAATGTCTTCATAGAGTAACATAATTAGCATGGTGTGTTAGTAAGGTACCTTCTGATTGGACAAAAGAAATAACTGCACCTATCTATAAGCAAGGGAACAGGAAGGTTTGCAACAATTACCGAGGTATCTCATTGATCAGTATACCTGACAAGGTGTTAACTGGGATTTTGGAGGGGAGGGTGCGATCAGTGGTTGAGAGGAAGATGATTGAAAACCAGTATGGTTACAGACCACAGACGGGCTGTCAGGATCAGATTATCAGTATGTGTCAGATAGTTGGTCGGCCCCATGGTGTAGGGGTAGCATGCCTGCCTCTTACCCGGAGGCCCCGGGTTTGATTCCCGGCCAGGTCAGGGATTTTTACCTGGACCTGAGGGCTGGTTTGAGGTCCACTCAGCCTACATGATTAGAATTGAGGAACTATCTGACGGTGAGATAGCGGCCCCGCTCTAGAAAGCCAAGAATAACGGCCGAGAGGATTCGTCGTGCTGACCACACGGCACCTTGTAATCTGCAGGCCTTCGGGCTGAGTAGTGGTCGCTTGGTAGGCCAAGGGCCTTCGAGGGCTGTAGTGCCATGGATTTTGGTTTGGTTTTGGTTTGGCAGATTGTTGAAAAAATACTACAGGAAGAATAGACAGTTATGTTTAAGTTTCACAGATCTAGAGAAGGCACATGACTGAGTACCAAGGAAAAAGATGTTCACCCTACTATGGGATTAAGGGTAGGTTATTAAAATCAATGAAAGGCATATATGTTGATAATTAGGCTGCAGTGAGAATTGATGGTATAATGAGTTCCTGGTTCAAGTTATTTACAGGGATTAGACAAGGCTGTAATCATTCACCTTTGTTGTTCATAGTTTACATGGATCATTTGCTGAAAGGTATTAAGTGGCAGGTAAGGATTGACTTAGGTGAAAATGGAGTAAGCAGTTTGGCCTATGCTGATGACTTTGTCTTAATAGCAGACTGTGCCAAAAGCCTGCAGTCTAATACCATGGAACTTGAAAATAGGTGCAATGAGTGTAGTATGAAAATTAGCCTTTCTAAGACTAAATTGATGTCAGTATGTAAGAAATCCAAGAGAACTGAATGTCATATTGGGATACAAAGCTGGAACAGGTAGAGAATTTGAAGTATTTAGGATGTGTGATCTTCCAGGATGGTAGTATAGTAAGTGAGATTGAATCAAGGTGCAGCAAAGCTAATGCAGCAAGTCTGCAGTTGCGATCAACAGTAAGAAGGAAGTCAGCTCCTAGACGAAACTATCTTTACATCAATCTGTTTTCAGACCAAGTTTGCTTTATGGGAGTGAAAACTGGGTGGACTCAGGATATCTTATTCATAAGTTAGAAGTAACAGACAAGAAAATAGCGAGAATCATTGCTGGTGCAGATGGGAACAATGGCAGGAGGATACTCAGAATGAGGAGATGAAGTTAGAAATGAACTCGATGGATGAAGCTGTACGTGTAAGCTAGCTTCGGTGGTGGGATCATGTGAGGCGAATGGAGGAGGATATGTTACCTAGGAGAATAATGGACTCTGTTAAGGAGTGCAAAAAGAAGAAATGGGAGACCAAGGCAATGATGGTTAGACTCAGATTCTAATGATTTAAAGATAAGAGGTACAGAACTAATTGAGGCCACAGAACTAGTTACAAATAGAGGATTGTGGGGTGGTTGGTAAATTCACAGAGGACTGCAGACTGAACGCTGAAAGGTATAAGAATCTATGATGAAAATGTATATATCTGTATATATTTGAACTGCAGCAAATCCTTATCTTAAGGTAAGTCAATAACATTGCTTTTCATAAGGTACTAATAAATGTGAAGTCAACCAACCATTGGACCTTGACCCTGCTGGAAATTAAATTCTTGGTCTTCCATGAAATTAGACACTTCGTTAAGATCCAAGCCTGAGCAAAAGTTTCCTCCAGTACCATATAAGACCCCAGCCTTGACAGAGCTGTCTGCTTCAAATTGTGTGATAACTCTGACCAATCTCTGAGCAGTTAAAGTATCGACACAGTTCCTCTTTTCAGGTCGGTTAATACCAATCGTCATAACTTGTCCAATAATGTCAACCAGCACAGTACCTATAAATGAAAAAGAAAGAAAAAATATAAATATTCTAATACCCTTTCTTACCTGGCAGGATTTTTTAAGTCCCAGTCCTATTTTTTGCCATATAAAATGTATTGTACGTATTTTTTGAACCCTAGATGCCTGTCGGGACTCTGTTGTCCCATGCAGTACACACACAAGAACTGCCGAGACAGAAATGTAAACATTTATCGCTAGAGAGCAGGTTGAATCGGCATGAGCCTCTCCTTTGTGTTGTGTGAAATATGACGTGCAAAAATATCTGTTTATGTTGTGAGTGAAACAAGTGAGGCATCCTGAAAGTGGCTATTGACGTAATAATACTTCAAAGTGTGTATTTAGCAATTCAGATATATTGTTGTTTGAATGTAACGAGAGTGAAATGTAAAAATCTACTTGGGACTGAAAAGTCCCGTTGGGCATCAAGAGTACATTCCGTGGCAAAGTAACACATTCTGTATAAGGGTGACATTTTTGAGTAATCATGTATTACTCAAAGACTTACCGGATAACCCTCAAAACTCTGATATACATACACAGTGAAGATGATGATGAAAATGGTTTATTGAATGTTTTGAATACTAGTAATGCTTCACAAAATAATTTTGATTCTGTGTTTGCATCTGCTCTTGTAAATTATGGTACAAATGAAGTGGTCACCATTAATGGTTCTATAAATGCCGAGAATCAATTTCCTGATAACACTATAAGGGAAAATTATGCCAGTTCTGTACCCAGTTCGTCTGCAGAAGGTCCTGAGAGGGATGCCGCAAAGAGACTTCCGTAACCTGATTGCTGTTGGAAGAAAAGGAATGTTACAAAAACATTGCGACCATTCAAACAACCAGGAGGTAAGAATTCATGTGTGTTTAGCATCACTTCCCTGTAATGAGTTGCATAACCGTCAGTGATTGTAAATTAGAGTTGGTAATGATTTACTGCATTTCTGCTTTTGCAGATGCTGTCAGATCGTCGGACACCAACAGATATCTTTCTGACATTGGTGAAACCTATCTTCAAAGATATAACTTATCAATCAAACCTTTATGCTATTCAGAATAGCAAGATTCTAAACCTACAAGAAGATGAATTACTTTCTTTTACTGGAATAAACTTTCTGACGGGTCACAAATGTTTACTGTCATGGAAGCATTATTGGGCTACAAGTGCAGATTTGGGTGTAAAGGTGGTAGCTGAGAATATGTCTAGAAATATATTTGAAGATATTTTGCGCTTTTTGCACGTGAATGACAACAATGCAGCTCCAAAAAAACAATGGGGATAAACTGTACAAAACTAAGACCAATGATCAACAGATGTCAGATATAAGGAGGTTTACAATGTTACATGGGAACAAAGTGTTGATGAATCTACTTATACTATTCAAAGGCAGAAGCTCACTAAAACAGTATAATTCTATGAAGCCAGTGAAACGCAGTTACAAGCTGTGGACTGTAGCTGACCAAAAGGGATATACTTTTTCATAGTTTATTAAGGCAAGGGGAAACAAAATGCAGAATTTGCTGAATACACTTTGGGAGAACGTGTTGTTCTGCAGTTAACAAGGCCATTTTTGGGGACAGGGAAGGATTGTATTTTTTGACAATTTTTTCTCCACCATAAAGTTAATGGAAAAACTGAAGTTAGAAGAAACTTTTGCCTGTAGGACAATTCGTCATACTAGACGTGGGTTCCCAGACAACTAGGTGGATAACAAGAAGATGGCTCGTGGGGATTGTGATTATTGCTTCTAAAATTTGGGTATAGGAGTTTATAAATGGAAAGATAATAGAGCTGTCCACCTCATCTCAAATTATCATGGAATCGAAACCACCACTGTGCCAAGAACAATGAAAGATGGCTCAAAATCAAGCGTAGTATGTCCAGAGACTGTGTCAGACTCTAACCAGTTCATGGGAGGTGTTGACCTTGTAGATCGTCTTCATGCCTTGTATCCAGTGGACCGGAAGTCTAGGAAATTGTGGCACAGGATATTTTGGGGTGTTCTGGGTATTACATTTGTCAATGTCTGCGTGTTGTATGATAACCTTATTGACAAAATTACCATGCTAGAGTTCAGACGCTCTAATGCAGAAGGGTTCATGACAAAGAAGGATGAAATGAAATGAAATGAAATGAAATGAAATGAAATGGCGTATATGGCTTTTAGTGCAGGAGTATCCAAAGACATGTTCGGCTCGCCAGGTGCAGATCTTGACTCCCACAGGCAACCTGCGTGTTGTGATGAGGATGAAATGATGATGAAGACGACACATACACCCAGCCCCCGTGGCAGCAAAATTAACCAATGGTGGTTAAAATTCCCGACCCTGCCAGGAATCGAACCCGGAACCCCTGTGACCAAAGGCCAGCATGCGAACCATTTAGCCATGGAACCGGATACAAAGAAGGATGTATCACGTGAACAGAAAAGAAATTCTGGACAGGCAGTGACATGCAAATCAGATATAAAACGAAAGAAAACAGCTTTCTCTGTTCCATGCAAATGCCTGCACGGGCAACACAGGCATCCACTACCCAAAGTTTATACCTGGTAGGGGACGAATGTGAAGTTTGCAGCTCCCAAAAAGTTGAATCGAGACCTCATTCCAAATGTTCACATTGTAACGTATTCCAGTGTCTCTATAAGAAGAACTGCTTCATGGAATACCACGAAATGCTAGTCTGAGATCAGATGCAAGGACAGGGAAGATGTTCATATAAAACATGTTCTCTCTCATAAACCATATGATTTGTGTGTGTCATTATGTTTAGTGGTACAAATTGTTGATTTAATAGTACTCCAGTGTCCATTTTATTAAAATGTTGATTTAATAGTTCTCCTGTGTCCTTTTTATTAAACGAGTACTGTAAATGTGTCCATTATGAGGTGATTATTTTAACTAAGTTCATACCCGGAAACCTGTATCTAGATACCTGACGGGACTTTAAAGTCCCAAACCCAGAAAAGCAATTTGGGTTCAACCCAAAATTTTGAAATGTAGTACATAACTTAGTTAGGCAATGCTTGTTAAGAATATAGTAGGTAATAAGTTATTCCCCCCCCCCAAAAGTTCTTCAATGCTTGGGCTGGAAAGGGTTATAAATAATGCTTTGTCTGAAGCCCCCTAACAACCTAATCAAAATCAAGATGAGAGTCAAGTTTTTGCTATGAACTAGCATGTAAGTTGTCACAAACACTAAAGCAAGATAGTTTTCAAATCCCTCTGCAGTTGTGTGTAATAGAGATATTTGATATCATTATTGGCTGCTACTTCTTTCTCAAGTATACAATTTTCCTGCTTGACAATTCACTTCACACTTGGTGAGCTTTATCGCAAACTTCTGGTGACTAAACAAACTAGTTCTTGTGTAGAACATTTTTCCACACAAATGGCATTTTATAGATGGCGGAGGGTGTGTTTGGACTTGGCAAAGCTTGCATGTTGCCATTTGGACTCTTCGTGTCTGCGAGATTCTTGTTTGAATAGTTAGACAGCGGCAAAGATGGATCGCTGCCAAAATAAGCATCCTAAGCAAACATTTCCCAGATCTGGAGATTTATAATGGTCTCCTTCATGATTTGCTTAGCTAGTCTTTATATCATCTCAAAGGAGCACTTTGAGGTCTTGTGCCAGAGCAAAGTAAACCACAGAAGATTTGGCAAGGGTCTCTACTGTAAATCAGACAGCAGAAACGCCTTGTTCATCTAAGTCGATGACCAATGTTGGAACCGCACTATTAAGACTTCCTTTCTCTAAAATTGCAAGATTGGTGATATGGTCCCTCACCTGATGTTCAAAATGGAACAGAGTTTCCGCTGGTGGAAGCGCTTAAGCTTCTTATGTCACAACAGTATAAGGTTCAGGCTTTACATTCATAAAATAGTGTATAAATTACTACAGCTTGATAAAGCATAAGTTTGGTACAGACTGTTAAATCTTTGGTCCTCAAGACTCTCTGGGACAGTCATCCAAATATTATGTGAGCAGTACAGAGTCTATTCTTCAATACTGTTCCAAAGTACATTGCTTAGACAGGATGCTCCCAAGGTATCAGATCTCATCAACTTGTTCTACCCTCCTTAACAGGTAAAAATCTCTTCTCTCCTTCCCAAATGATTGCCTTAAAGTTTGCCCAAAGTGTATCCACATTACTCCCTTCACTTTTCCAACAACTGAATTATTGTGATTTAAGGTTAAGTCCATGTATCTTTCCTCTCTTCCAGGCCTATATGTTCCTTTAATTCCCACCTCCTTCATATTATCACAAACTAATTTTATCCTTAATATTTCATCCCTATCATCAGCAAACCACTCATGTGAGCAATAAGTTTCCTTCAAAAGAATACCCCCCCTTATTTTATCACCTCGGTCTCTACGATAGACTGTATACTCTTCTGGAAATACTTCTCTACTGCCCACTCTTTCTCCCAACCATGATTCCACTCCTATCACAATATATATCCCATAAGATTCCATCAATGTACCAAATTTTAATTGCTTATTTACTACGCACGCTTCATGGTGTGGTTTACTGTAGTCACGTCCTAGTTCGTGAACCATGGGCAATGGCTGAATGGCCTAGTATGTGGTCATGAGAGTCAGGATACCAGTTGCTATGTAATGGGAGTGGGCATCTGAGACATATTCTGAGTCATGGCCTTCCTTGTGCTCAAGCAGCTAGGGCTATACAATCCACCGGTGGTCCATAACCCATTAGAGGAGAGATCCTCACTTGGACTATGTGTAAGTAAGGAAGCATCCTGCGTCATGAATTTACCGAGCTCAGAACATTTTAAGCAAGCCTCAGACCTATGGGAGTAACGGAGTCCCACTCCCATTTGACAGGAGAGGGACTCCTTGGTAACAACTTGGCGAACAAAATGGAATTTGATGAGGAGCTATTAATATTAATGGGGCTTATGGAACAAAGAAAGTAGAAGTGGCTGAGTAAGCAAAAAGGATGCATCTGGATATGCTAGGAGTAGGTGCTATTTGGGTAAGGGGAGATAACGAGGAAGAGATAGGAGATTATAAAGTGTACTTGACGGGTGTTAAAAAGGGAAGGGCAGAATGTGGGGTAGAGCTGTTCACAGGTATACTATTGCACGCAACATAGTTTCTGTTAGGCACATAAACGAGCGAATGATGTGGGTAGATTTAGCAATTGGAGGAATTAGGACGAGAATTGCCTCAGTGTATTCACCATGTGAGGGTGCAGATGAGGATGAAACAGACAAGTTTTATGAAGCATTGAGTGACATCGTAGTCAGGGTAAACAGCAAGGATAGGATAGTGCTAATGGACGATTTCAATGCGAGAGTTGGAAGTAGAACTGAAGGATATGAAAGGGTGATTGGTAAATGTGGGGAAGATATGGAAGCTAATAGGAATTGGAAGCGTCTGCTGGACTTCTGTGCTAGTATGGGTTTAGCAGTTACGAATACATTCTTCAAGCATAAGGCTATTCACCGCTACACATGGGAGGCTAGGGGTACCAGATCCAGATTCGGGGAGTTTTCGATGAAACAGACTACTATCTTGATGTGTAGTGAACTAAGTATCTCTAGGCCTAGAATAGAGAAAGTGAAATCTGCATGCAAACGAACAAGGGTAGAAAATCTCCAGGACGAGGAAATTAGACAGAAGTACATGGATATAATTACTGACAATTTCCGATCAGGTTCAGGATATAGAAAGAGAATGAGTGGCATACAGGGATGCTGTAGTAGCAACAGCAAGGGAATGTCTACAAACAATTGTGTGTAAAGATGGGAAAAAGCGAACATCTTGGTGGAATGATGAAGTGAGAGCAACTTGTAATGTAAAAAAGAAGGGTTATCAGAAATGGCTCCAAATAAGGGCTGATGCAGACAGGTAATGTACATAGATGAAAGAAACAGAACGAAACAAATAGCTGTTGAATCCAAAATGAAGTCGTGGGGAGATTTTGGTAATAACCTGGAAAGACAAGGGTAAGCAGCAGGGAAACCTTTCTGGACAGTAATAAATAATCTTAGGAAGGGAGGGAAAAAGTGTTTTGGGTAATTCAGGTGAACTCATAATAGATCCCAGGGAACCAATGGACAAGTGGAGAGAATATTTTTAAAATCTTCTCAACGTGAAAGGAAAGGAAAGGATGGTAAACAAATTCCATTGTCATAAAGCGGCAGGAATAGATGAAATCAGATCTGAAATGGTGAAGTATAGTGGAGAGGTAGAGATGAAATGGCTTCACACAATAATAAGATTAGCATGGGGAGTTGGTAAGGTACCTTCAGATTGGACAAAAGCAGGGAACAGGAAGGATTGCAAACACTATCGAGATATCTCAATGATTAATATACCAGGCAAATATTCACTGGCATCTTGGAAGGGAGGGTGCGATCAGTGGTTGAGAAGAAGTTGGATGAAAACCATTGTGGTTTTAGACCACAGAGGGGCTGTCAGGATCAGATTTTCAGTATGCGCCAGGTAACTGAAAAATGCTACAAGAGGAATAGACAGTTGTGTTTATGTTTTGTAGATCTAGAGAAAGCATATGACAGGGTACCGAGGGAAAAGATGTTCACCATACTGGAGGACTATGGGATCAAGGGTAGATTATTAACCCATTTATTTTTGTCTTTGCCCCGACTTAAAGTTTCAGTGAATTTTAATTTTAAGCATCGATATACTGAAGGAACATCATAGAAATATTGTTGATTTACTTGTCCACGCTAAATACAAGTAATGGCATTTTTTCTGAATTTTTTAAGATTGAAAAGATCACAACATGTAACCAGGTTGAGTTCTGAATTCTTTTTTCAGAAATAAAATAGATATTTTGTGTCTGTTTTTATATATTCAAATTTTATAGACATACTTGTAAGACAATAGGTCTTTTTCACACAATGAATCTGTCACATAAAGCCTATTTTTGAAGTTTACAATAATGTTGCGTTTACGCAACTTTGGGATTAACAAGGATGTATTCCTGATTCATAAGACTGCTCACTTGACTGTACTTGCAACTCTGTTACTTCCTTCATTGTTGAAGTATGCGTTAGTAGCGCAGTGAGAAGCATGAAACTGTACTTGTGTGTTGATAAAGAAACAATATTGCAAGAAAGGTACCGTATGCTAAACTGTATTAAAAATGAATGATTTTATAAATAGGACATTTTCTGTTTGCTGTGCAATTATGTATAACATCTTTCGTATTTATATTAGAATTTCATTGTTTTCCGACATCTGTCGCATCTACCAGAAAAAAATAACTGTGGCGGAACTCGTAACTATCTTAGAAGCAGAATAAGATGATGATGATGATGATAACTTGGTGAATGCAGATAACATTGACGCTGTCTATATTTCACACGATGTCGATGAAATAACAGATGAAGAAGACTTTGTCTTGTGGAAGAGGAACAATTACGTGATGCGGCGGGTACCTTTGAAATACATGTAAGTACTGAACAAGAACAGTATGAACCTGGAAGGTCAGCTGTAAAGAAACCTAAACAGGAAGCAGAAAGAAAGAAGGAGCAGCTCCCAAACTGGAGAAAAGTTGCTCCTATCTATACTTCTTCACCAACCTCAGAAGAATAGGCTAAAATTGAAGAAATAAAAATCAATGTACGTGGTAAGTCACCTTACAAAGTATTTTCACTGTACTTCGATTCACAAGTTCTGAAAATGACAGAGCAGCTACTATAGAGTTGTTACTGACTGCGTCAAATACTTTGCACCATACTGCTTCATACTGGAGCAACTTCAACATTTGAGGAGAATCAGATACACAATCATATGCACGACAATGGCATTGGGCAATTACAGGATTCGAGTTAGGAGTAAAAAGGGGTGGTGGCCTCCGTTTATAAATTTGATTGACAGTGTCATCGTCAATTCTTGGAAAATACATAGACTAGCAAACGATGAAAAAATCTCTCAGCTGCAGTTTAGGTCATACATAGCTCTGGCCCTGTTGAAATCTGATGGTGATGACACTAAAGATGATGAAGTATGTGGTGATGATGGGGAAGGCAATAAAGAAACTGACATAGAAGGGACAGACAATTCTAATTATGGACGAGCGTCAAAGGCAGCTTTACCCACGGAAGCGCATTGTGATCAAATAAGACATTTCATAATCCAAGAGGAAAACAAAACTAGAAGAAGATGCCAACTGTGCAAGAGCACAACAATTAACAAGAGTCAAAAATGCAATATTCATCTTCATTCAAACTGTTTCCAACAATTTCACTCTTGCTAAATGAAGATGCCTACTAGGCCCAATGCTGAACCTAAACTATTTGTAAATACTTTATGTTCCCACATTTTCTGGTCTTTCTGATCTAATTTCATGAGGAATATACAATAATATTCCAAAAAAGTATGTTTTTTCAGTGCTTGGTCCTTAATGGGTTAAAATCAATCAAAGGCATTTATGTTGACAATTGGGCTGCAGTGAGAATTGATGATAGAATTGGTTCTTTGTTCAAGATACTTACAGGGGTTAGACAAGGCTGTAATCTTTCACTTTTGTTGTTCTTAGTTTACATGGATCGTCTGCTGAAAGGTATAAAGTGGCAAGAAAGGATTCAGTTAGATGGAAATGTAGTGAGCAGTCTGGCCTATGCTGATGACTTTGTCTTAATAGCAGATTGTGCTAAAAGCCTGTAGTCTAATATCTTGGAACTTGAAAATAGGTGCAATAAGTATGGTATGAAAACTAGCCTTTCGAAGACTAAACAGATGTCAGTAGGTAAGAAATTCAACAGAACTGAGTGTCGGATTGGTGATACGAAGCTGGAACAGGTAGATAATTACAAGTATTTAGGATGTGTGTTCTCCCAGGATGGTAATATAGTGAGATTGAATCACAGTGCAGTAAAGCTAATGCAGTTAGCTCGCAGTTGTGATCAACAGTATTCTGTAAGAAGGAAGTCAGCTCCCAGACGAAACTATCTTTACATTGGTCTGTTTTCAGACCAACTTTGCTTTACAGGAGTGATAGCTGGGTGGACTCAGAATATCTTATTCATTAGTTAGAAGTAACGGACATGAAAGTAGCGAGAATGATTGCTGGTACAAATAGGTGGGAACAATAGCAAGAGGGTACTCAGAATGAGGAGATAAAGGCTAAGTTAGGAATGAACTTGATGGATGAAGCTGTATGCACAAATCGGCTTCGCTGGTGGGGTCATGTGAGGTGAATGGAGGAGGATAGGTTACCTGGAGAATAATGGGCTCTGGTATAGAGGCTAAGAGAAGTAGAGGAATACCAAGACAACGATGGTTAGACTCAGTTTCTAATGATTTAAATAAGAGGTATAGAACTAAATGAGGCCACAGCACTAGTTGCAAATAGAAGATTTTGGCAACGTTTGATAAATTCACGGAGGCTTGCAGACTGAATGCTAAAAGGCATAACGGTCTATAATGATGATATATGTTATTTACTACACTTTTGAAAGTTTACCAAGAGCAATCTCAGATCCCCTTCCTCCCTAAAACTTGACTGTTGCAATTAGGTAACTTTAAATTCCTTACTTTCCTGAGTTTCATTTTCTACGATGGGCGTACTATATTGTTTTACACTTCATTTTTTCTACCCAAATGAAGTACATTACACATCAGTTGTTACGTCCACCTTCTCAACATAATCTCCTTGTAATTGTATGCACTTTTGCCATCGATGTGTCACTCTCTCCAGACCTTCCTGAAACCATTCTTTCGGGGTGCTGCGTACCCATGGCTTGACAGCTGTGTTCAGTTCTGCAAAATCCGCAAAACAGAGACAACGCAGAGGTTTCTTCATGTTGCCGAACAGGTGATAATCACCTGGTGCTAAGTCGGGAGAGTATGGTGGGTGTGGCAGCACCATGAACTGTCCCTATGCTCCTATTGCATTGATTGTTGTTTAGTTTATGGCTCATGGTAATGGAGCCATGTCTCGTCACCAGTCACAAGCCTAGCCATGAATTTGGCTGGATCTTGATCATGGCGTTGCAAAAGTTCTCTGCACACAACCACACACCTCTGCTTTTTGTCTGCAGACAAAAGTCTAGGCACCCACGTGGATGACACCTTCCCCAACTGTAAGTGACCGTGCACGATCTGCTGCAGGGTGTTTCGGCTAATTCCCCTGGCTGCCTCCATTTCCGTAAATGTGATGCATTTGTTTCCTTGATTGGCCTGTTTGACCCAGGCACTGTTGGCTGGCATTGACACTGTCACATTCCTTCCAGAACTGGCTCCCTTGTCCACCGACGTGCGCCCTGTTTTCCAACCTTCCACCCAGTTGTAAACTGTATTCCGTGACAGCACATGTTCTCCATAAACTTCCACCAAGCACCGATGAATTTCTGCAGTGGTCACACCTTTTTTCCATAGGAACCAAGTTGTATAGCGCTGTCCCTGACGGTTGCTTTCCATGTTGTCTGCTCCTACGCTGACAGTGTTGTTATGAAATGGCTACGAAGAATGCATTCGTTGGTCCCTGTACGTGTGCTGCTACCAAACGGTGGAACAAGACACTAGTTACACGTCACGTCCTTCAAAATTGAAATGTGAACAATACTCGGACATACAAAAAAATAAAGTGTAAAACAATATAGTACACCCCTCATAGTTGACTGAGCCAGCTTGAAGTACAGCTGGCTCTTTCTACTGGTTATCCTGGTCAATATTATAAGCCAAGGGAGTTGCCTTTTATGATTAGGGCCCGGATTTTTAAAAAATGCACATGCAAATGTATATTTTGAACGTTAGTTTATATTTTGAGTGTTAGTGCATATACAGACATATTTTTCTCTTATGTGTGATCGATTATTTAAGATTTCTGAACAAAATTAAAAATCTAGTGAACTCTGTATGTTATACATCACTTGGCAACATAAGAAACCTTCCCTCATCAAGGAAAAAATTTTCAGTGTCGCAATACAAACAGGTAGACGGATAATGACGCTTTTCACAATAGCTATTTCCTTCTCCTTATAGTGGCCTCCTGAGGTTTGCTTAAACAAGTGCGTTCATCTGTTAACTTGCTCTTCGTCTACTGCAGTGTTTCACCGGATTAAACCGAAAAATGCCTAAATATTTTTCCAGAAGAATGTTCCGAACATTCAGTCCCAGTGTTCAAGTATTGCCCACTTACATCTGTCGACGTAGAATGATAATTTCCAGCGTATAAATTAATTCTGGCCGACAACAGAATGTAATTGACACCTGAAAACATTAAAAAATTGTTGAAACCTACTGACATGCATCATTTAGCATGGAATTAAACATGTTTGTCGATTTAACACTAAATTAAAATTAAATAATGCATCTGGTAAGTGTAGTTTATTTCATGTTTAGTGCATATTTACAACATTTTTAGTGCATATGAGCATGCATATTTTCGGAGTTTTTACTACATATGAATCAGGGCCCTACTTATGATTAATACAATCGAGAACATTTGCAATCTTCTGTTTACCTGAATTGTTTAGACAAAGGCCATGTTTTTTGTAGCAGTGTCTCTCAAAACTGCTGCATTCAATTACCTGAGGATTACAAAATTTTTTACAAATTTTAACCATATCTGTATTAACTTTGTCCACTTCAATGTTCACACATGAGTCTCTACTCAAATCATGCCTGTGGGGCACGTTCACTACAAAGATGTTAGTTAGAGTCAGCTTACCTAGTGTACATTTAAGATGAGAACTGACATCCAGAGAATCTTGAATTAGCAACTACTAGAATCTTCTACAGTCCTTTATAAATCACACAACTGGCACACAGCCAGTCTGCATTGAGCCAGCCTTGAGTGCATCAAATGCGAGTGAAAATAAGCAGAAGGTTGCGAGTCCGTGACAAGTCTGTCAGATGGCTACACAGAACAATACTGCACTCTAAGAATCTGTGTCGGGGTACAGGAGTTCGACTTATCGGTGTGCAATAGAATCGCCTGAGAGTGTGTGTGTTACGAATGTGAGTAAAAACTGTGTCGAGTGAAAAAATCAAGGACAAGTGACCTTGTGATTAACTCTAAATAGTAGTTCAATAGATTTAGTGGACAGTAACATGTTATCTCTATGTGCATAATTTTTAGTTTTTTTTTTTTTTTTTCTTTACCCCAATAACCTACTACAAGTGGTGTCAGAAGCAAGATTCAGTCAGTAGCATGTTTCAGTACTAGGACATTTTAAATGTAAGTTGTTGTCTGGCTTTCATGCCCTCTTAGATAAGCTTTGTGCATGAATTCAATTATTTCAGGAAAAACTTAAGAGTAGAACTCAAAACAGAACTTAAAGCTAGTCAGGATGAACTCAAGTAACAATTTTAATCCAGGGAAGAAGGACTTAAGTCACAGTTTAAATCTTGTCAGGATGACTTATGATAGAACTTAAAGACAAGTTGAATGAATTTAACAGTGGACAGTACAAGTTAGAAGAGAAGGTGTATGCTCTTAAAGTAAGATTAAAAGTGACCTCACGCAGGACATACGTGAAATGGTAAAAGAAGAACAGTTCACGGCAATACATCAGATTGTAGAGTTCAGTGTTCAAGACTTGAGGCAAGAAGTGAATGAAATGGTTGACAAACAATTTAAGGCAATACCTCAGATTGTACAGTCCAGTGGTCAAGACTTGAGGAGATGACTAATCTACAAGGAAGGATTACAGCCCTAAAATCCAGAGTGAGGTCTATCAGTGGCAACAGAGGTGCGAGTGTCGCAAAAATGAAACCCCCTTGCTTTGACTGAAGAAAATTGCAAATATGTTCTGCACCCTGCTCAAGACTGAGGCCAACCATAAAGGATGGACGCCAGAGGAGAGGGACATACAGCTCATCGCCAAGATGCATGGAGGAGTAACAGAGATCTTACAGATGTTACACAGTGTCCAACTGGGCACTCAAAACACAGGTGAATCACAGCAGGAATTCAGCACAGAGGTAGAACAGCTTACCCATAGGGCAGTCGGTGGCTTACCATTGGAGCACATACAGCGGAAGGTAGCCTACATCTTTGTCGATGGGCTTTGTGATGCTGGAATCTGCCAACAGCTGATACTCAGAGAGGATCATTGCTTCAGTGAAAGATGGCAGCAACAAAGTCATCGATGAGGGTATGAGAAAAGATAACCCAAAAGTCTGCACGCCAATTAGGGTTGCCAGACATTCCGTATTTAAGGATTAACCTTAGACTTAAAGAAAATGTCCCGCGTCCTTTTTAAACCTTGTAGTACCGGATTTTTAAGATTGGAAAAAACTTATACTTCATCTCAAATTCTATTAGAAAAAGGATCATGACATTTGTTATTTACATATTTTAAGTATTTGATGAGAAAGATTTTGAGTTTTATGCTAACATGCAATATTGCGACTTTGCGAGGCAAAATATCATAAATATCACGTATAATCTTGAACATTTCAGTTACCATTGTATATTTACAACAATGAAAATAGGTGATTATTTCAATTTGAATTATTTATTTTGTCTAATTAACAACAATGTGCCTTGTCATTGGCTGCGTGAAAATCTGATATCGTCTAATATTTGAATTATTTATTTTGTCTAATTAACAACAATGTGTCTTGTCTTTGGCTGCGTGAAAATCTGATATCGTCTAATACCTGCAAAATTTTTTTGTGAGTTTAATTGTAATATTTGTAGAGATCACATCATCAGATTTGGATATATTATTTTTATAATTGTAGTGTTCTCCTGGAAACCATACCTTATATCGCATGAGAAAATTTTACACCAAGGAAAAAGGCAAGAAGGGTGAGAAATATATATTTTTATATTTGAATGCCAGCTGTTGGTCTGATCCTTGAACTTAGTGACAGTGACGTGACCATTTGGAAAAGGTCTTCAAAACCACCTTGGATTGTGCAGTTTAACAAAACCATACCTTAAATCACAATGGGAATTTATCATTGGCAACTTAAAGTATGCTTTCTTCAGTGATGTTTCTTCACTGTCTTCTTATACCAAAATACGAAATGACCAGCTTGTGCATCAAGATAATGTAAGATTACAATATTATAGACTTCATTTACTGGGCTGCATATTTTATTTACAATTTGCTTTATATCGCACCAGCACAAACAGGTTTTATGGCAATGATAAGATAGCAAAGGGTTAGAAGTGAGAAGGAAGTGCCCATGACCTTAATTAAGGTACAGCTTCAGCATTTCCTTTCTGTAAAAATGGGAAACCACAGAAAACCATCTCCAGGACTGCTGACAGTGGTGTTCGAACCCACTATCTCCCAAATGCAAGCTCACAGCTGCACGACCCTAACTGCAAGGCCAATTCACTCAGTGTATATTTTATGATATAGATGTTGATTCCCATAGGGAACATGAAATATTTGTCCTGAATGAGTGAATTCATAATTCTAATGAATGATCCATTATTAAAAATTATAAATTTTGCAGCTAACTCATTCTCGGATGTTAATGTTTTGCCCCAGTGTGCCAATTTGGGCTCATCAGTTGGTAACTAGCACACCTACCAAGATGCACAGCTAGTGCATATAGTGGAGGTCACGGCATAGTAGGCTACTTGGAGCAACAGACGGTGGCAATGCACTATGAAAGACTTTGTCTCTTATACAATAATTGGATCATGAATTGTTTAAAGAGCATATGTCCATTGAACCTAGTTCTGAGAAAACTGAGGAAAAGTGTTTGTATCCTACGTTATTACACTATGGAAGTAAAAACTCCTTGTAATAAGTTTGACTACTTCTGACTGACATACGGGTATATAACTCCAAAAATCGAATATAACATTCATTTTTTATACATTTTGTTATGTTTAAAATGCGTTGACTTCAGTCCTTTTAGCAAAGTGCCATTCTTTGAAAATTAGCCTTTATTTGGGATATTAAAGTATTTATTGGTAATTGTAGTATATAATGCATTTACATTAATAGAAACACAGTCAATCTCTGAAAATTAAAAAATAAATTATTTTTGAAAGTATGAAATTTATAGCCAAGTGTTTAATTAACACATACCAATACTGAAATATCACCAGAAGAGATAGAAAGAAATCAAGAAATATTTACATTAGCCAATCCTCCTTAACACATTGCTGACCAGATGCTTGAGCTTGTCACATACCCTGTGGACCGGACTTTTTTTTTTTTTTTTTTGAGCATACTAGAGTGCACATGATTATAAAAATGTACATAAATATTAAACTAGTCAAGATTTTATCTTTAAAAGTTGATGGATCTGTCTTTATAAAACCATCTTCAGCGTCAATTCCTAATACATCATCAATGTGTACATCGTTGTCGTCATCAGAGTCCCTTGAATAAATGAGCACACACTGTAAATTACGGCGTGTAGGGGCTTGAATATTACTTCCACTATCACTCTCACATTCACTTTTCACTAATTCACAATCACTATATCCATTTGAATGATCATCGGCATACAATTCTTCTAAAATATCGTTGTCAGCTAACACTGTTTTATGCAAGCACTTGTGACTGAACCGGCAGAAAGAAAGTTGACGTTTTGAAACTAGCCTAAATCAAAGAATAAGAGAAGGCCGTGAATGAAAGAAAAGTGGCAGATATATATCTACTATTTATTCCACTCAATGTGCAAGTCCGAAATAGTTCAATATATGGTGAAGAGATGTCACAGGGAGACCGAAAACGATATTGTGAATAAAACTGAGATTTCTCGGGGCCTGTCACCCATGTGTTAATATCAATACAGAATGTTTTTTAGTGTTATCCTCTTTATTCTTTGAAAACTGACCATTAAAACCCTGGATAGTATAATCAGTTTTCATCACCCTCATCCTCCAAACTATCCACATTGTTCCATTTTAGAATATCTTTACACAATAGTCTTCCTCCTTATCCTGCAGAATGTATGGTAGGAACTACTCAATATCCTTAAACGTTTTAATGTGGATGAGAACAGAACCCCTCAGGGTAGGCCAAGTTATGTGTAAGTGTAATGTCTCCTACACCTGGCTGAATTAGCTTAAATGAGTTTTTCACATAACTCCCAATGTAGGGAGAAACAACAACACATCCACGACTTACACTACCTTTTAACACTCCATGAAAGAACTAACTACCACGAATAAGCTTGAGATTGTCCTGGATTTAATGCCTTTTAACACTACAGGATGGGTATAACCCAGAGGAACACATTCATACATAAGAGAAAACCGCCAAAATGTGGACTTATGCCCTTTTAGCAATTGCCAGGCCATCAGATGATATACAATGCCGGAAAAAAAACGTGTCAGTGGTAGCCTGGCCAGAGGCACAAGTGATCGTAATCCTGCTGCAAATAGACTCCCAATGGTCCTTGGTGAAACAGCAGGTGCAACATGTGACCGGATTTTGTTCCTGTATGATGTTCAGTCGCCCACCGCTGCTTACACAATGTGTCGATCTTGACGTGTATCTATACTGTGTGGACGTCCAGAACCTGGTCTACGGATGTGGGAATGTTCCACAGACCACTGCTGAAAGCAGTGATACACCACTGATACACTGTGCCCAACGCATTCAGCAATCCATTGATACGTCCATCCAGCTTCCCGCAGGCCCACAATGTGACCCCATTCAAATGGCTGCAGTCATTTAACAGGAGCACATACTCGTCTGCAAGAATTAGAATTAGAATTAATCTTACAAACACTGTTCACCTCTAACCCCAGCACAGATACTGCCTGCAGAGTGAAAACAGAGTGCGCACGGATAGGCTTCCTGAGCACCATCTGATAGCCGATGACCGTGACAAATGAATCACTAACACAACAACCCCTCAGTATGCACATATTATACCCTGGTGCCACTGAACAAAGTCCTTGAGCAAGGGATCTACTCATGGTGTGTGTCACTGTAGGTAGAACAGCTGAATGAAAAAGTGGAACAGCGAAGTGTTAGAGAGGAGGGGGAGAGGTAAGAGAACAGGGAAAGGTAGTAAAGGAAAATGTAGAGTAGGAATGGTCATGAAAGTGAGACAAAGGAGGAAGTCATAAGTTCTGCAGCCATCACGGAAGATAAGAGAGACCAGGAGGGAAGGGAATCAAATGAGTTATGAGGGGTTAAGGCTCTGATCATAGGAGACTCCATTGTTAGACATGTGGGGAAAGCGTTTGAAGCAAAGGGAACCAGTGTTATCCCACCATAGTTGGGGATGGGTGGGATCTGGATGATGCGGCACAGAGGTAGTTTAAGGGAGCAGAGTTATCAATGGGATACTGTGTAGGAGGGATACTGATCAAAAGGTGATTGGGGATTTGAATAAGACTGTGGAGTAGGTATGTGGAAAACTGGGAGTGAGATTTTTAGATCCTAATTTGTGGATAGGAGATAGGGTTCTACACTCAGATGGCCTTCACTTGAACCTCAGTAGTATGTTTAAGTTAGGAGGTTTGTTTAGAGGGGTTATAGGAAATTATAAATTACCACAGGGAGTGTATATGTGAGAATTTACAGAAGTATTTAGTATTTAGTACAAGTTCTAGATGTGGTGATGAAAAAACCAGACGAGCTCTATAGGGAAGTGATAGATAGTATAAGCGATCACAACACTGTTTTTACCATAGTTAAAAGTAAATGTGATTGATAGGAAGTTTGAAAAAGTAGAAATATTAGGCAGTAGGCCTAGCTTCATTTTGTTGTGGCTTGTAAAATTTTAAATAGTGGAGATGGAAATGGTTTAACTCTGCCTTCCATGTGTGTATGAATCAGCCCAAATCAGAGTTTCTTTTATTTTTCCTTTCTGAAGAATTTGAAATAGTTGACCTCTTTGTGCTTGAGAGCATATAGACAAAAATATCTGCTGTATTCTAGCAGATATATGTATCACTGCACGACGTTTCCTTATGTAGATTGATGGTATAAATCACCATTTCTTCATGAATGTTGACATCATTTGGTGAGGATTCTTGTAATTCTTTCAATGCCTTGAAACCTCTTACGACTCGTAATTACTTGACTCTCTATCACTTTGAAATATTATACTGTATGGCGCAGAAGCATGGCATGGTGCAGTTTGATTGAAAGAAAAGTAATTAAATTTAAATGAATCAGGTTATAATAGTACTACAGCAGACTGTGTCGCTGGTTTGCCGCTACCTCTGCAACCAGTGTGCCCCAGGTGGAATACTAGGTTTGAATCGGTATTACACAGACAATTTTGAACTTATAAAATCAGTGTTCCCGAGTAAAAGCTAAACAAAGATAATATGTACATTGGAGAGTCTTTAGAAGGTGTGTGTGAGAGAGAGAGAGAGAGAGAGAGAGAGAGAGAGAGAGTGAGAGCAAGAGAGAGAGAGAGAGGAAAGGGAGTTCAAGGAGACTTGGAATACATTATAACTTGCTTTCTTAAGTTCCACAAACACAAACTGTGAAAAGAAAGATTTACTACTTTCATAAGCTCTGCAGGAAATTCCTGAAGTCAGTGAGAAGCTTCAGAAATCTTCCGAAGAGTACAATAAACGAGTTTTAACGAACTACTACATTTTATACTATCATGATTGTTCAGAATTTAGGCCTGTCACCCAGGTGACAGATTCCCTATCAATAGTTTTCCTATAATAATTTCAAAAAAGCAAGTTTATCAAACATTTCTCTTAATAAATTATTTCAATCCCTAATTCCTATTTCCAATTTGTCTTATAAAATTCCAGCTTTATCTTGATGTTATGATCTTTCCTACATTTAACTGCTCCGCTCAAGCTCATTCGTATACTAATGTCATGCCAGGCTATCTCTGGAGCCCTGCGCACATATACAAAATAATATCCGCATCCACACTTTCTTCATCCGCACCTGCATAATGGTTATCCGCGGATATTATCAATATTTAACTACAGTGTATTACACTCAAAGTACTGAAACTGATAGATATATTAACATAATACAATAGGCCTGACAACTGGCATCAGAACACCTACAGTCACAGGTTTATGAAGGATTTTCTCTTGCGACAACTACCGAAGTATTGACCTTTGTCCTTCCATTAATTGCGGGCAGGAGCCACATAGGCTCAGGTCAGATTTATGGCTTTATGGTTTCAAGGCTCTTTATTTATCACCATTCCTCTAATCGCCTAATCACCAGGAAAAATAAGAGTATACCTGAGTAAAAATCAATAAACGTCATTATTTAGAAATTGTGAGCAAAATTATCCGCACTGCCATACAGTTTGTATCCGCGAAGACACTAACTTCGCGGATATCCGCGGATATTGCAGGGCTCCAGCTATTTCTCCACTGTCAGCTTGGAACATACCACTTGGTGGAGCAGCTTCCTACTCCGAAGTCTTCCCAGCCCAACGTCTGCAACATTTTTGTAACACTATATTATTATTAATAAATTTATAATACAATTTATAACATAAATGATCACAATTCATCCACAATTTTTACAGAAATACTGTACTTTTCAAAGTAAGACAACAATTAAAAAATCAAGAAAATTTGGCAAAAAACATCAAACTTAAGCCTTCATATACTATAAACTCATTCGATGTGACAAACATGTATTCCAGAGTCCCAATAAAAGAAACAATTAACATAATCAGAAACACATTTAAACAAAACAGCAAACTAAACAACCATGAAATAGACGAATTCATGACAATTTAATGGCGAAATATAAACAAAAACGACTCCCTATGGGTGCTCCAGCCTCTGGAATACTTACAGAAATGTACATGGATTATCTAGAGAAACATAAAATACTAAATAATACTAAAGGGATAGTGCTCTGGCTTAGATACATAGATGACATCTTTGCAATTATAGATAACAAAATCAACAACAATACGGTACTGAAATTTTAGATCAAATAAATAACTTAGACCCACACATGAAATTTATATTACAAAAAGAAAACAATCAAATTTTTTACACCTAACAATAGAAAGAAAGAAAACCAAACAGTTATTATATAAAATATGTACAAAACCTACCCAAACCCTCAATACCGTAAGAAAACTAAAACACACACACACACACAAAACACATTTTTAAGCATACTCAACAGAGCATGCAACATCCCCCCATCACAGAAAGATATACAGGAAGAAATTACATCGACAGAAAATTAAAATAAAACTCAACTCAAAAAAAAAGAAAATAATAATAATAATAATAATAATAATAATAATAATAATAATAATAATAATAATAATAATAATAATAATGATAATATCTATCAGGTAATTAATATTTACAAGAAACTTAAGTTTAAAATAGCATTTCGTACACACAATACCAATAGCAACTTACAGTAGTCTATAACACAGGCCTACAAAAAATATATATATTATATAATTATATATATTTATATTATTTATTTATTATATTTATATATATATTATATACATATATAAATTTGTTGCCTGGAATTTTTAAACTGATTTTAGGTATATTTGGGTCGCTGGATGTAAATATGAAATCAATTTTTCTCTATCAGCTCTATTTTTTTAGATATCAGTTTTTTTTCTATCAGCTCTATTATTTTTAGATCTGTTGTTTTTATGTGCAGTTAACACTAAATGTGCAGTTCTAACTCCATTTTGTGCAATTCTAAGTTAAGTCATAATATACAAGGATTTGGGTCATGTATATTTGTCCTATCGTCAGTCTGAGGACCAGTTAGTTCCAGGTAAATCCACCAGATGGTATAAGCATTTAGTAACTGAATTGATATTTAATACATTCTTGACGGGCTACGTAAATGAACATAGTTTCTTATCAGCATGTGAACGACCAGCTATGTAAATTAACTTATTTAATGCTATGAGTGCTTCAAGTAAGTTGAGATTAGTTTGGGAGTTCAGAGTAGATCACAGTAATTGGCTTCGCATTATATTTGTGTTTAGTAAAAAGTTGTCACAAAGTTAACCTAAAATGTACTGTTAGTGATTTTGTAAAGAGAGCTTGCCTTGGACACTTCGGTGTTTGGCTTGGTGATCAGAAGAAAACCTGGGTACTGCATCAGGTCTATAAAATTGTATGGAACATTTACAACAGTGGACTACCGGAAAAAGAAAATGTCTGAAATTCAGCATAGCAATGGTTTGGAGAGAACCCAAAAACCACTTAGATGACTGTTAATTTCGCCTATTAAATATTCATGGAATCAATCAAAACACCCGTAGCAAGTGGACTTATCCTGATTTAGACTCTGCACTTCCCTCACTCAGAAGAAGTGCAGATCCCATCGTTTCACCAGCTACCAGAGCTCTGTGGGGTATTGTCCCTCTGACCTTTCTGATACTAACGAAGGTGACAGTGATTATGAGGTTATATCATCACTTCCTCAACATTTCAACCAGGATGAGTTAAATGACCTCACCAGAGATCACAACTTGTCAAAAGAAGCTTCTGAATTACTGGTTTCCAGGTTGAACGAGAAAAATTCAGTGGAACAAGGAACCAAAATTACCTTTTACCATACAAGAGAAAAGGGTCTGCTACCCTTCTTCTCTCAAGAAGGACAATCTTTTATTTTGTAACGACGTTAGAGGACTCTTGAAGAAAATAGCTCTTCCTGAGTATTTTCCAGATGATTGGCACCTATTTATTGACAGCTCAAAGTGAAGTTTGGAATGTGTTCTTCTACACAATGGGAAAAAATATGGTTCAATACCAATTGCTTCTCAACAAAACTGAAAGAACAATATAACACCATAGCTTTTGTCGTGGAGAAGATAAAGTATCATGAACATCAATGGGTGATTTGTGTGGACTTAAAGGTGGTAAACTTTATCCTTGGCCAGCAAAGTGGCCACACCAACATCCTGGCTGCTTGTGCCTCTGGGATAGCAGAGACAAAACACACCACTGGGTTAGAAAAGAGTGGCCTAAAAGAGAAAACATGGATGTTGGGGGGAAAAATGTTATTAATGACTCCTTAGTTGAATGAGAGAAAAATCATCTTTCCTCCAATGCATATCAAGCTGGGCATTGTGAAGCAGTTTGTGAAGGCTCTTGATAAGAATTGATCATGCTTTGTATTTATAAGAAATAAAATGCCTTACCTGAGTATGGAAAAAATTAAAGCAGGGATATTGATGACCCACAAATAAGACAACTCATTAAGGATCCTGACTTCATAAATTCGATGAACGAAGCTGAGCTAAAAGTCTGGACTTCATCTGTGGCAGATATCAAAAAATTCTAGGCAAACGCAAAGCTGAAAACTACGTTGAACTGGTAAACGAGATGCTTAAAAGTTTCAAATCCCTTGCGTGCAACATTAGTATTAAGGTGCACTATTTATATAGCCACTTAGACCATTTTCCTGAAAATTTAGAAGACACCAGTGGGGGTGATTTCACCAGGATCTTAAAACTGTGAAGGACCACCACCCAGAAAGATGGGACTTGCACATAATGGCAAATTACTGCTGAGCTTAAAAAGGGACTGTTCCAAAATACATTCAAGAATGTCACGAAAAAGAAGCTTCCGAAGTGTTCAGTGACTAGTTGGTTTCACTGATGACTTTTTCCTCTATGTTTGTATATAATAATATTTGTATAATATAATAACGAAAATTCCACGTTTATTTTTTTTACTACCATATGATAGTGTAATGTATATTTCACAAAATGCCATATCTCAGAAACTAGAGCTGCTAGGCAAAAACTAATGGCATATTCAAATTCATGGCATCAAATTCAAATAAAATCAGCTCAAAAAGCCCCAGCACCAAAATCACCATCGACCAGTGTAATCATCATAGCATTATCCAAAACAAGAGTTATTTAAATTCCGGAATATGCAGGTTAAAATATTCACAATGTGATACATCATACTCAGGACAAACAGGAAGAAATTTCATTATTCAATACCTAGAACATACAAATACCGATAAGTATAACAGATACTCCACTAGTACACATATGCGAGAATTCAAATGTAATTTTACTACAATAGAGCAGGACCTTACAATTTTATGAACTATAAAGAAAGGTAGCTTAATGAATATTTTAGAATCAATTTATATAGAAATAGATCAAAAACAAAATTACAGAAAATATAAACATACATACTTTTAGATGAGATTTTAAGAATAGTTTCATGCAAAGAGGTAATGAAAAAGGTCATCATAAGGCATTTGAACACACTCCGCCTACCACGACACTACCCCTACAGCTCCCTCCATTCCCCTCTTCGTGCTTTCAACCAGACAGTTGCTTGACACAAATAGTCAAACATCAGCTAGCCACACAACAAGAGCTAACGGAACCAGTGGGGAGGTCAGTACTTTATATATTTCAACATTCCACATCACAATAACAAGGTTCCTTCGCACAAAAATAAAAACAATTCTCTTTTGTTTTCTTCTCTCTTTTTATACTCCATATTTAATAACATCTTATCGGCACATAAGCAAAAACACCAACACGTCAACTATGGTAGAGAGAGTTTCCCCAGCCAACGATAACGTCCTTTAAAATAATGAAATAAGAACATTAGCACACACATTAAGAGGTTTTTAAGATTAAATATAGATCATAACACACCATTTTACAACAGCTGTGACAACTATAAGATCTTTTTATTTTAGAAGAAGAATGCTACCCATTACAAATAAGCAAACACCAGTGACTTAAATGTTTTTAAATTACTTTTTAAAGTGTTATTTATAGGATGTATTGTCTATGTCAATTTTTAAATTAATTATTAGGTGAAGATGTCATATACAAGACAAAAGATGTCTTAAATTGTAATATAATGTGTTAGTCCTATGTAAATGAAGGGCAAATAAAGTACTGAATAGGTGGAAACACTCTCTCAATTTAATGTTTTTATTTCTTGTCACAGGAGTGACTTTTGAGTATATGAAATATATTTGGGACTAAAGTGAGTGTGGAAATGCTGTTGTGCTTTGTGCTGGAATGGCAATCTGGTCACAAGTCAGATAAAAGTAAACATTTCTTTTCACCACCAGAAAATGAGGAGCATTTCTCTAAGTGGACTACAGCAAACCCAATAAAAGACATGCCTCTTATGCGTGTCTAGGATTTGCAAGTGTTACTGTTCGGAAGATCTCATCGTAAAGGTAGACTTGTTTACTATTAATGGGGAAAAAGTTGAAATTCCGAGAATACGGTGGAACTTCAAACCAAGAGCTGTCCCACACATTTTTCCAAACTAGCCATCCTATTTAAGCAAGTCCCTGAAAATTTGAAAACCCCCATTGGAATGAGAGTTATTTGAAGATCATAATCACAATGACAATATTAACAGCAATAGCTTAGAATGTAATGAACTCAATTTGCCCACTACATCTAAAATACTTAATAGTAACAATAAAGTGAAAAATAAAAGAACCTGATCTCAGTTTGCCCCGTACATCTAAAGTAGCTGATAGTGACATTTATGTCTCTAGAATTACTCTAAATTTGAGAAGACAAGTTTAAATCCTTGGCAGGAATTTAAAATTACAACCAAAAAGAAATTAGCTGCATGCAGACCTAAATTGAAGCAGATTGAAAATAAGGTCAATGTAAGTCCGGCCCCGCGGTGTAGGGGGCAACACGCCCGCCTGTCAACCGGCGGCCTCGGGTTCGATTCCTGGCTGGGTCAGGGGTCTTTAATTGTAAATGATTAATATCCTTGGCCTGGGGATTGGGTGTTTGTGCCGTCCTTAGGGCTGGTTTACACGGGTAGAGTAGCGAGGCGAGTAGAGTAGTTAGTAGAGTAGCCACGTTACTCTACTCTACCGCTGTCTGGTAGAGTTGACACTCGTATCGTTCATACGGGAGTAGAGTCATACAGTAGAGTAGAGTACAGTAGTAGCACTATGTCAAGACGTAAGCACATCGTAAGGAAGTGTTTAAAGACATTTACAAACATATTACTGCAAGAGGTTAGTGAAGCGTTAGAAGAAGAAGTAAATGAGGAAAAAAGGGAATGGGTAAGAGGCTGGCTTAGTAGGAGAGATACACTCGGGGCATCGGCATTAATTCTGAGAGAACTTGACAATTTGGAGAAATATGGGGGGACAAACTCGACACAGTTGGCCAAGAACATGAGGGATCGTCTCAGGAATCATTTTGTTAATGAAGGAGCAGTTCCCTGGCAGTACAAGCATGTATTTTAACCCAGGAACACAAACGATTGAATTTTTATGACTTTATTCATTATTGTACAGAAAGTAACGACAGTGTAATCATCCCCTCAGGATTTTACTAGTCTTCGTCTGTGAATACTGTAGTGGTGATTTCTAAGATAAAACTATATGAACGAGCTCCAGTCTAATTATAGATCATAATTCTGGCGAAGGTTTTTGTTCCACGGTGAAGGGGTGAGGTACTCCTTTTCCCAGTTAGACTGTAGCGATGTTTCTATTTCCATTTTGTTTGTATTTCAGCCAACCTAAATCTTATCCGAATGAAATTTTACAGAATTCATTCCAAAAGTTATAGAAAGAATACCCATTGGCCATCAGTGTGTCGTCTCAGAACCCACGAGTCTCAAAACTCACGAATATCAAAATTCACGAATTCTAAGAAGAGGATTAGCAAGAATAGGTTTCTCTATCTGGGCCAGTCTCAAACCTCACGAGCAGGACCAGTTCTTCTTTGAATGGATATACGCCCACCCTACTAGTGATGATATAATTGGATATTTTAAAAAAATCAAATAGCTTCCATCCGGTTATTTAAATAATGGAATAAATAATCAAATGAATTTCAAATATCATTCAGTTATATCGCGTAGAATAATCGGTTGCGTCATGAATACATTTTTCGGTGTAAGTGTGTCAGATGGATAATCGACTGAATTATGTGAATAGATGAAAAATAGAAATACGCCTCTTTTTTGCAATCCATGAACTCCAATGCTGAAGACGGCACAAACACTCAGTTCCCGAGCCATAGGAATTAACAAATGAAAGTGAAAATCCCGGCCAGGAGTCGAACCTGGGACTCCCTGGACCCATTGGACCACAGGCCAGCATGCTAACCATGTATCCATGCAGCCGGACGACATAAAATTAAAGTAGGTATATTGCCTGCTGCTAGTTAAAATAAATTTTCAGTTGGTAGTAATTACCGGGGCTTAGTTCTATTATGAGGCCAGAAGACGGCATTTACTTACATAAGAAACTTTATTTAACGATATTAAATATAACGACTGGTAATTCACTCATTTAGTTTCAGTAGAGATTAATTTGGTCATGAATCTCATCGCAGGGAAATTAAATTACTTATCTCCATTCCCTCCAGAAAGTGGGCGAGTATGATGAACGGTCTCTGATACGCTTTCCGAAAATAATATGAACTCATGCTCCACACGTATGACTGATTCATGTACTCCCAGATGCCTTACTTAGCATAGATTAATATATTACATCACGCCCCCACGCGATTACACGAAACGCAGTGTTATATACTCGTATTGACTACTTGGGTCACCAAATTTATAAAATCATAAATTAAAATGTGTCAGAAGTTTATCTAAAATATAAGGTAGTAGCCAATCGCTATCTTTGACGTTCTGTTGCTATATGACTTAAAAAAGACTCCACAGCGCTGATATTGATGATATTTTATGATGGTGGTTCTTTCCCCAGCCAAGAAAATGTGGAAAGGTTCATTAAAATTCAATAAGTGTTGAAAACAATGAAGGAAAAGGTGGTGGTGGTGATTACTGTTTTAAGAGGGAGTGCAACTGGGCAGCCATCCTCTATTAATACTAATCAGAGGGAAAAAATGGAAGGTGGCCCATACTTCGAGAAAATGAAGGTTTCGAACAAAGAAAGACAAAGGCCTTTTCTAAAAAATGTAAGTACCCCTGGGGCCCCTTTTAGTCACCTCTTACGATAGGCAGAGGATACTGTGGATGTTACTCTGCCACCCCAACACACAGGGGAAAATAATGGTCGGTGAATGACACAGAGGTGTATTATTATTATTATTATTATTATTATTATTATTATTATTATTATTATTATTATTATTATTATTATTATCAAAACATTTTTCTGTGGTCTTAAAGGTAATATAACGTATTTTTCCTTTTGATATAAATTTAATGTTAATGGTATTGTGGCCTCAGGAGAGGCCTGGTGAGTGAGTCACCGCGCACCTCACCCCTCCTGCCGTCATCGCAGGCACCTGCTATCCGTAGTCGTGAATTTTGAGACTCATTGGAATATTAATTTAGCTATTAGTTTGCAGTCGTGAGTTTTGATACCATTTGCTACTAATTTTCGCACGTGAGTTTTGAGACGTAACCGGCCATAAGTACACTGTAAATTACGCTGGCATAGGCCTAATTTGCAGTAGCTTCTTCGCCATAAATATCCCAATTATTGATCTATTTAATTTTTTTTGTTCGTTGCTTGTACAGCCCAGGTGTAGAGCTTAAGCTTCTAGATCTGACACTGTACTGTAAACAATAATTATTTTGGATATTCCAAACAACATATGGAAACTATTCAATTTCTTGGGGAAATTACTGTTTTTGTTGAAAATTAATGGCAGTGGCATGTGATAAGTAGAAGATCCCTATGTATGTTATTAATATGATTAATGTACACAGTCCTGCACCATTGTATTGCCTAACTTAAACATGTCGAGACACATGATGAACACGCTGTGTAACACTGAAACTTGAGAAATCTTCATATTAAGTGAAAATCCAGCTGACACTTGTTTATATTTTATGTTGCATCTTCGAGAGTAGATGTCTGCGGACCGAGCTCGATAGCTGCAGTCGCTTAAGTGCGGCCAGTATCCAGTATTCGGGAGATAGTAGGTTCGAACCCCACTGTCGGCAGCCCTGAAAATGGTTTTCCGTGGTTTCCCATTTTCACACCAGGCAAATGCTGGGGCTGTACCTTAATTAAGGCCACGGCCGCTTCCTTCCCACTCCTAGCCCTTTCCTGTCCCATCGTCGCCATAAGACCTATCTGTGTCGGTGCGACGTAAAGCAACTAGCAAAAAAAAAAAAAAAAAAAAAAAAGATGTCTGCGGCACCTCCTCCACACTTCTTGGATCTTCGTATTTTCATGAGTTCTTGATTGTATGTACATCGTATTTTTTTTATTTTCTGTTTCAGTTCCGTTAACCCAAAACCCTCTTTACCCATTTTCGCTATCAAGTCCTCTTCCGCCGCCCATCTCATATTCTTATTTCTATAAGTAACGCTGTTTATGTTCCATAAACATTCTCTTTCGCTGTAGAGCTCCACAAATTTGCAAGTTTCTTCTTCCGTCCACTTCATTTTGCCGCCAAATAAACGCTCAACGTAATACCACCGTCTGCACACACACGCAAATACAGCAGTCGAATGACGCGGCAGCTGAAAAATCGAGCGTCCTCGGACTTCTCCGCCAGCTCTCGGAGTTCGGTTCCGGTGGAGGGGGAAGGATAGTGGTAGAGTTACTTTACCGCAGCGGAAACCCACTCTACTCTACTGCCTACTAACTACTCTACTCTACTTCCTACTATCCCGGTCGTTTACACGATGCTAGTAGCTCTACTATCCACTCTACTCGCCTCGCTACTCTACCCGTGTAAACCAGCCCTTAACGCTCCTTTCCTCACATTCAACACTCTACACTTCCGCAATTCCAATTACACGCAGGTTCATATCATATGGTGCAAGTAGGGGCAAAAGATCTCTATAGGTCGACGCCCCAAACAAATAGCAATTTTATAAAAAAAAAAAAGGTCAATGTGTCAAGTGAAGCTGAAGATATTCTTAAGTTCCGTAGAAAGAAAAAAGACGTGGACACAATGCTCAAGAAATGTAACACCAGCCCCAGAGTTATGTGCTATTTTATAAAGATTCCGCACAGGCCAAAATTAAAGAAAAAATAGTAATCACGGACTGGAAAATGAAATAAACCTTACTTACAAGGGAAACCTCACAAAAAATACTTTTAGTGTTTCACTCAGCAGGCTACACAGTAGGAAAAAATGACAAATATGTCGACTGCTTAGATTGTGCTCACACCTTTCACAGTGAAAAGCCACCTGAGCCTCCACTGACATTTAGCTGGGCTGAGTGACTCAGGCAGTTAAAGCGCTGGTTCTCTGAACCTAAGTTGGCAGGTTCGATTGTGGCTCGTTCCAGTGGTATTTGAAGGTGCTCAAATACATTAGTCATGTGTCTGTAGATTTACTAGCACCTGAAAGAACTCCTGCGGG
This sequence comes from Anabrus simplex, assembly GCF_040414725.1. NCBI lineage: Eukaryota > Metazoa > Arthropoda > Insecta > Orthoptera > Tettigoniidae > Anabrus > Anabrus simplex. The sequence goes on along the minus strand of NC_090265.1, from coordinate 963,300,253 downwards.
ACAAAATTGCGGCACCTCAGCGTCCCCGATAACCGTAAAGAAAAGTAGTTCGTGGGACATAAAAACAATAACATGATATGACAACATTTACCCTCATTAAATATTATGGCACAAAGAAAGACATCCAATACTTGACACACCCTTCACCATGTGTGTTTAGCTTACTATTTAGAAGAGGCCGCCTCAGAAAAATTGCGATCAGAACAAAATTTATGGGGAAATATATTATTTGCATGTTTGGACAGTGGTGGTGATGGTGGTAGTGATGGGGATTATCGTATTAAGAGGAAGTTCAACTAGGCAACCATCATCCATTAACATTAGTCAGAGAAGGAAAAATTGAAGGGGACTGACACTTCAAAAATTAAGGTATCAGCCAAAGGAAGATGAGGGCCACAAAGGGCATGAAAATGAAAGACTCCGTACGCCTCGCAACCTAATACCGTCAGGGTTGGAAAAGAACAAGAGTTGACCAAGAGTGGAAGCAATGCCAGGACTCAGCTAAGGCCCCCTGGTCACCAACCCACACTCCAAAATTCAGAGCCCCTGGGGCCCTTTTCAGTCGCCTCTTACGACAGGCAAGGGATACCAGTGGGTATTCTACCGCCCCTGCCCAGAGCGGGGTGTTTGGACACCATAGACTCTATTGTTGTCAGACCCACAGTCTTTGGATACAATAGTGATCACAGATATGACCTTGTGTTTCATTACATTAAGTGCTTCTTCTTCTTCTGCTTCTTCTTCCATCATGAAGCAAATAAGGAAAGAGTTGCCAAGAAACTCCCTGTTGTGTTTGTTGACACAGCAAAACAGAACAGAAAAAATTTTTAATTTTCAAGCACCTTGTAGCAATTGATTATACAACAAATCCGAAATGGGAATAGACCAGATGTCATTCTAAAACACTGCCATCACAAACACAATGAGGTAGTATCACAAAGTTCTTTAAGGAACTTCTTCCGGGAGCAGCTATTGTTAATTCTTGGCTTGCTCCTAAAAGTAACCAAGAGCACAACAGTCGGCCTAAGAGGCTATGGAATGTCCATTACCACATTCAAAGAAAGCCTAGCTAACACACTCATGGAGATAAAGGATAAAGTCGCCATGGCTGTAGCTATGCCTGTGAAAGTGACTGGGTACCACTACCAGTCTGAATCCGATGTCTTTACAGGAGAACAAAAGAATAAAAGATGAAGCCATAGGAACTGCAAAGTTTGCTACAGAAGGTTTATGGAAGCAGAAGGTCGCAAGAAGGCAAAGAATGTGAAGAAAGTGACAACATTCTGTGAACAGTGTCCTGATAAGCCCTTCTTGTGTAAAGACCATTTCAAAACTGGACTTGGCAGGCGGCTGCCATTTGGTGGTCATCATACCGCTCATCAAGCACTCCCACAATCTCCTCATAGGTGGCACCCGTTTGGAGGCTGGGTAATACCTCTGTTGCTTGCCCACATAGCCCGGCAATCAGGTACATGGCCCTCTCTTCAGACATTCAACCAATGTGCCCACAGACAGCCTCAAACTTGGTTTGTAATGTCCTCCAGGAAGTGATCCCATCCTAAGTAATATACCACAGTCCGTCCAATCTCTTAATACTATTCCTGGATTCTGTGACCATCAGGCAATTCTCGCAACACTGACCCATATAAAACCATCCCCCAAACTCCATACCAGAACAGTTTCTAATTTTTCCCGAACAAACTGGAACGATCTATCCACTTTACTATCCAACCGCCTCCCCGTTCTCACCTCAGATTTCACCGGCAGTACTGACATAAACAAGATATGGAACGACTGGAAGACAATTTTCTTTCAATGCGTAGAAGAAACCACACCAACAGTAAATATAACCAGCAGACGGAAATCTCCATGGATTACCAAGGAGATAGTGCGAGAAATTTGAAGAAGGGACCGCCTGTACCAGAAATGGAAAAGAAATCCAACCGATTATGAGTGGGAGAAATACAGGCTGGCTAGGAACAAGGCTAAACAATCTATCAGAGATTCCTACGATTCTTACGTCCACAGTCTCAACACCAACTCCAAGGAACTCTGGGCTCTTCTCAGAAGTAAAGGTTGCAACAGAGCTCCATCTGTATTTAAACATAACGGTACGGCAGTCTCCACACCACAAGAAATTGCAGACACCTTCAACAGGAAATTTAAAAGTAACTTCTCCGTACCTACTGAGGAAGAGAACATGCTATATTCAAGGACAACATCTACCCCTCTCTTCCCTCTAACCAACCTGTATTTCTCAACGAATGAAGTAAAGGAGAGCCTTCTGAAAACAAGACCTCACGCCGCGACCGGGCCGGACCGAGTGCCAGCAAGAATTCTCAAGAATTGTGCAGTCGCCTTGGCGCCCTCGCTTTGCGCTCTCTTCAACTATTCCATTAATACCGAGTCTGTACCTTTCGAGTGGAAAGAAGCCAACGTAGTGCCAGTTTTCAAAGATGGAGATAAGGAAAACGTAGATGATTACCGTCCAGTTTCTATAACATCAGGGGTCTTTAAATGTATGGAACGTCTAGTTGCTAAATATATGTTGGATTTTCTCAAGGAGAGAAACCTGCTGAACTCAAACCAGCACGGCTTCATTCCGGGAAAATCCTGCACAACACTTCTAACAAAAGTCATTGATGATTGGCAGTTCTCTTTGGAGCTGACTGATATCTCACAAATAGACTGTGTGACTCTGGACTGGAGCAAAGCTTTTGACCAGGTGTCACATTAAAGACTTCTGTTAAAACTTAGCAACTACGGCATTCAGGGTAAACTGCTGTCATGGTTGAGGTCATTTTTGGTGGGTCGAACGCAATGTGTTGTGTGCGGAGGAGCCAAATCAGACCAAACCACAATTACTTCTGGAGTAATTCAGGGCAGTGTGATAGGGCCCCTCCTGTACACGATTTATGCTCTCGACTTACCGGATTGTGTAAATTCGACCATGGCGCAGTATGCCGATGACACAGTCATTTACAGAGCCATGAAAAACAGTGATGATATTATAAAATTCCAATCGGATCTGGATAGTATAGCTCTGTGGTGTGAGGTAAATAAAATGTGTATAAATATTAAGAAGTGTAAATATATAAGACTAAGCAGAGCTAAACAACCACTCCAGAACCAACCTACTCTATGTGGAATCCAACTGCCGACTTGTAACTCCATCAGACTGCTCGGTATTCACATTACGGACAATCTGAAATGGAATAAACACGTGGAGGAAGTGAGGTGTAAGGCATACCGGGCGCTAGGCTTCGTCTGTAGATGTCTCTCGGGAGGAAGAAGTAAGCCCTATGAACGGCTTATATTTCCCTTGTGTGGCCCATACTATTATATGGCCTTTCTTCCTGGCATCCAACTACAACGGAAAATATGAGGAAACTAGAAGGTATCCAGCAACGAGCAGAACGTTTAATTAACAAACACATCCCCTTAAACACAGCCAGGTCATTGCCACCAGTGAACTCGTTATGTACACAAATAGATGTAGCCTTCCTTAGGAAATCCCTGACAGATAACACACACCTCTCCCCTTTCCACCGCCTGCAGCTCAATTAGCGCTCTGTTAAAAGAGGCCAAGGAGTTACTCTTGTCCCTCCCTTCGCTAGAACCACCTCATATTTAAATGGGTTTTACTCAAGGGCTGCTCGTACCTGGAACCTTATACCATCCGAGGTAAAGCTACTTCCTCTTCCTCACTTCCTCCGCGAAGTAAAGAAAATGTATATGTAAATAGAAACCCATATGCGATGTATATAACTTGTATAAATTAGAATTGTAAGAAGGATGGGTGCAAGTACAGGTGTATGTGGGCGAATGTGTATGCGTGCGCGTGTGGGAGTGGTTGTGAATGAGTGTGTATACAGGGGTCTGAGTGAGAGTATAAATGGCTGGGTGTTCTTACTCCAATATTTTCAGGATAAATCAAGATAATTATTATTCTAAGGGTACAGTGTTTGTAGTGTAAATATGTAAATTTAAAATTGTCTACACAAGTTTGTATGGAAGATAGGAAACTTAAAAGGGTCCACCTTTTCAATACAAATAAATGTTATAGTTTATTTATAACATATATTTACACTTGGAACTAGTTTCGACGCTGTTTGGCGTCATCTTCAGCCAAAATGTGGGAAATAGGCTAGCATGTAGACATTTATATTACACAAGGTGTTACATCAGTGTGATTAAATGAGAGAACATGAAGACGCAAAGTACAATGTCAGTTTCAAAGTGGTCATGAAGGGTGAGTCAAAATTGTATAAACATGAGATAACATAATCACTTAAAAATTAAACATATAAACATATAAACTGTAACAAAACCATGCGGAAGTACGAGATGATTGGCATTGGAGATTCAAATCACTTCAGACACTCTTCCATTGAATGTTGCCTGCCGCGAGTGTAGTACAAAACATAGGTTATATTTCAGTAAACACAATCTTCTCAAAAATGCACATAACATTATAAAATATTTCGGTTGAGATGAAATTTGGCAGTTAGGGATTGAAATCACTTATTCAATAAGCGTCAATTCAAAAAAACAGCTGTGAAGGGTGAGACAAGAATTGCACAAGCGTGAGTTTGGACTCGATAAATGCAAAAAACACATGAAACACAATCGAAAATGTAGGTTTGTGATGGATTTGGCACAAAAGGTCTGCGTTTAATCATTCATTGAATGGCACCGGTGCGAGTGTAGTTCAAATGTGAGTTAGGATTTAACAGCCTCTTAGAATTGCACGTGACATCTGAACTCATGGTGCGAGATGAACTTGGCAGTGAAGGTTCGAATTGTAGATATTCAGTAATGTCAATTCAAAACAGTCCATGAAGGGTGAATGCAAAAGCTATATCATACGAGTTAGGACTCATTAAATAATATTTTCAAATACAAATAACATATTCAACTTTTCGTAGTACAAGGTGAAATTGGCAGTTGAAGAATTAAAATTTGTAGGATTTCTTTGTCAGGTGCCATATAAGTCAAGCGCGGCGTAAGTATGAGACAGGGCTCAACATATCCAAACTGGTACAAATGCATATTTGAATCCAAGTGTGAGATGAACATGGCAGATAAAGAATCACTTTGCTGAGGGTGTAGTAAACATATTCAGCTCGACAAGAATATAAAATTGGAATTAAGGAATACGTTCCTCTGAGAGCTTGGAGGTTGACTGTGCCAGTATTTGTGGTGTATTGTTGCAGCGTTACGTGTAGGGTGGGGGCAGGTTTCTATGATGTTTATTGCGGGACCTAAGGCGGTAAAGCTATGGCGCGAGATGAAGAGGAACAGAGCATGTTGGATAGTTTAGGTCTGGGGAGCGACCATTGTTGGATTAGGAGGGGAGAGGGAAGGAGCGGTAGGGGAGGAGGAGTGGAAGGGGGGAAATATGGAGGGTGATGCGGTGAAAGTGTGTGGCGTGACAAAGTATTATGCATAATGTGAAAGACAGATCTGTTTTTCGGGATATTAATGTTTTTGAAAAATTCAATGAGAAAGTCGAATAGGATCTTTGGTTTCTCTGAGATATCATTTACTGTAAGTTTAGGTTGGGATTGAAATATTGGTCTAAATGAATATAGAGGTTTTCAGTGACGTCTAGGAAAGAACCTGACGAAGAAATCCTACAAATTTTAATTCTTCAACTGCCAATTTCACCTTGTACTACGAAAAGTTGAATATGTTATTTGTATTTGAAAATATTATTTAATGAGTCGTAACTCGTATGATATAGCTTTTGCATTCACCCTTCATGGTCTGTTTTGAATTGACATTACTGAATATCTACAATTCGAACCTTCACTGCCAAGTTCATCTCGCACCATGAGTTCAGATGTTACGTGCAATTCTAAGAGGCTGTTAAATCCTAACTCACATTTGAACTACACTCACACCGGTGCCATTCAATGAATGATTAAACGCGGACCTTTTGTGCCAAATCCATCACGAACCTACATTTTCGATTGTGTTTCATGTGTTTTTTGCATTTATCGAGTCCAAACTCACGCTTGTGCAATTCCTTATCTCACCCTTCACAGCTGTTTTTTTGAATTGACGCTTATTGAATAAGTGATTTCAATCCCTAACTGCCAAATTTCATCTCAGCCGAAATATTTTATAATGTTATGTGCATTTTTGAGAAGATTGTGTTTACTGAAATATAACCTATGTTTTGTACTACACTCGCGGCAGGCAACATTCAATGGAAGAGTGTCTGAAGTGATTTGAATCTCCAATGCCAATCATCTCGTACTTCCGCATGGTTTTGTTACAGTTTATATGTTTATATGTTTAATTTTTAAGTGATTATGTTATCTCATGTTTATACAATTTTGACTCACCCTTCATGACCACTTTGAAACTGACATTGTACTTTGCGTCTTCATGTTCTCTCATTTAATCACACTGATGTAACACCTTGTGTAATATAAATGTCTACATGCTAGCCTATTTCCCACATTTTGGCTGAAGATGACGCCAAACAGCGTCGAAACTAGTTCCAAGTGTAAATATATGTTGTAAATAAACTATAACATTTATTTGTATTGAAAAGGTGGACCCTTTTAAGTTTCCTATCTTCCATTCTCAGTTCAATACGGACAAAAATGAAATTCTTAGATTTAAATTTAAACAAGTTTGTATGTAAATATTCAGTAGAGTTTACGTACACATGTGGAGAGGGAGGCACTTCCGTGTATGTGGGGCTTGCCCTTCTCCATCTACCACCCCTAAAGTGTACATGTACAATTTAAGGTAAATAAATAAATAAATAAATAAATAAATAAATAAATAAATAAATAATAATAAAAGCTTTTTTTTTTTTTTTTTTTTGCTAGTTGCTTTACGTCGCACCGACACAGATAGGTCTTATGGTGACGATGGGACAGGGGAAAGGGCTGGGAGTGGGAAGGAAGCGGCCGTGGCCTTAATTAAGGTACAGCCCCAGCATTTGCCTGGTGTGAAAATGGGAAACCACGGAAAACCATTTTCAGGGCTGCCGACAGTGGGGTTCGAACCTACTATCTCCCGAATACTGGATACTGGCCGCATTTAAGCGACTGCAGCTATCGAGCTCAGTAACAATAGCATGGGAGTTTCATCTTAGTGACACTGGAGCTACCATTGCTGCTGGAGGGGCATGGTAAGAGTTCCCACAGCCATCATTCTTCCACACACAGCACTTACTTCCTACATCAGGTCTTGAACTCCTAACTCTACAACCTGCAGTATTTCTTTACACTGTTTTTTGACCAGTTCATTGACGTCGTGCATAGCGTCACTCTTTAACTTTGTCTCAAGTATTTCCTGTTCTAACTTCAGCTGTCCATGTTCTAACATACACTGTCCATCTTTCAGTTCAATTAATTCTGATTTTAGTTCGCACTTAAGTTTGTTTCGAGTTCTGTAATTAGTTGGTTCAGATTACATGTGATCTTACTTTAAAGTTGGTCCTGGTTAGATTTAAATTTGCTATTAAGTCTATCTTAGCTGCATTTAAGTTCATTCTTGAATTCTTTGTGTGTGAGGAGAGCTTGGAGCTGTTTGTATCCATTTTTCTACTCACTACAAAAATCTAACTATGAAGTACACTACCAATCTATCCTGATTCTGCCACCAGTTGCAACGTGAAGGCAGGTAGTAGGTAAAGAAAGACATGACTGGTAGCGTTTACCCTATGATTTATCAACTAACACTAATAGCTACATAATTACACAGGCACACAATAACTCTGGCTAGTGCTCTCTCTGTTCTCCAGTCACAAACGTTATTCACTCTAATGCTTACAAGCTAAACAATTACACCTCATTCACTTCTGCAATGGTCACTTGGACCCTAGGGCTGTCTACAATTAGACTCTGTACAACTTTAGTGGTTGCACACTTCACAGTTTATGCATGTGCAACACAGTCTCACAAGCAGATATGTGGTACAAAATTTGCACAAACACTGTAGTCATCGTTCATGTTTCTATGTCACTCAGCTACACTGTTCTGTCTTAGCCATCAGTTCACAGACAGCTCTCTGTCAACACTGTAGTACAATGATCCAGTATTCCACAGCAGTATATAAACTTTGCAGCATTGTCTCTGCTGACAATCAGTAGCAGAACTGAGCACAAACTGAAACATCACAATCTCTTCTGGCCTCTCATACATAGGGAGGTCAGTAATAGTTAAATTATTTCTATTTTTAAGGCCGACCTTTTCAATACAAACTATGCATGGAGATGTAATGTAATACATAGTTTGTTTTGAAAAGGTGGACCTTAAAAATAAAAATAATTTAACTATTATTGTGATCACAGTTCAATACGAATCAATCATCATGAAATTTATATCTTTTGACTGGGAGGCCAGCCCTTCCAGATATTTTGCAATAGTAGAAGCCCCTGGAGATCTCTGGAATCAGAAAGCTCTGGGTTCCTCTCATGCTGTTGAAGAAGCCTGAGACTAGTGACGACAGTAGTGGTGGAGCGGGCTGGCCTTGTGTGCACAGCTTGCCTCTAGTCACTAGAAGTGGTGACAGGACGGGGCCATTTTTATGACATCACTCGCGGCCGAAACAAGGTTAACTTGCTCCTCCAAAAGTTGCACGTTAAAATGGCAGACGACATACTACCTGACTGGCAAATGTTCTCAAGCAATTTAGCCCGATGGCAGCATAACTCAGCACCTCAACTACAGAATTAGAGGCAGATGATGATGATGATGATGATGATGATGATGATGATGAAGTGGATGGATTATTTGCCTAAATATGTCATATGGCTGGGGGTCATCTTAAAATGTGCATTATGGAAGTTAGCGTGACGGAAGGGTAAACCGAGCAACCATGCAGGCTGTGATGTAAGGCATGGATGGATGGTCAGACAGTATTACCTAAAGCTGCATTTACACTAGCGAAAGTCGCTCGGGTGAAACTTATTGCTTCGAGTGAAATTTCGCACTACCCAAAACAGAGCGCAATTCAGAGCAAAAAATAGCGTGAGTGGCGCGAGCCGCCTTCAACAAGCCTGAACGCTTCTGTTCTTGTTTTGCAGCCAACATGGAAAATTGTTTTGTCCCTCCAGCCGCTGCAGCCACGTTTTCCATCATATCAATGTCATTTTTGATCAAGAAAGGGAAGAAGAAAAATCGGCGCCCTCGACGATGGTGGAGCAAACAATTATTCCTTGGAAGAAGCCAATATGGAAACAGCCTTATGAGAGAAATGGTACAGGAACCCATCGATGATACAATTAAGAACTTCGTCTGCATGAGTACCCAAGATTTTGAACAACTCGTTTCACTGATCAGTGAAAAAGTTGAAAAACAAGACACAACATTCAGAGAAGCAGTAACAGTGAAAGAAAGGTTGGCTGTCACACTGCGTTTCTTAGCAACTGGTGATCCGTACACAAGTTTGCAGTATTTATTTAAAATATCGAAGTGCACAATATCAAAAATCGTCCCAGAAGTTTGTGATGCGTTGATTGAAACACTTCAGGATTATGTGAAGGTAAAGATAATAATTAATCGCATTTAAAACAGTAAAACAACTCGTTATTATATATGTATTTAAAAGAAAATCAAATGAACAAATAGGAATGATAATAATTTAAAATCACACAATATTAATTCAATTTAGAAATACATTTCGTATCCAAACCGCACCCATTTAAAAATAGCATTCGATATATTTGTTAATTGTTGTGGATCAATACCAAAAATGGGTGAAAATGTAAAATAAAGATAAAATAATGGAAGAAAAAATAAATCACAAACCAAGTAAAATTAGTCACAAGCGCAATAGCCCATCTAAATACGACGAATCCAAATGTTCAGGGCCTGTGCCTTCTGAATGTGGTGTTGTCTGCCCACTAGTGGAAGTTCTTCACAATGACCCAAGAATGCTTCAAAATAGGTACCGGTAGGTTTGAAAAAGTAATGAAATGACACAATTTTGCATTATAAACCAATAGTAATAGCTTACCTGATCCAGTGACTCTGCTCTTATTTTCTTTCGATCTTTAACTTCGATATGATACCAGCAGTGCTTTCATCTCCGCTTTCACTGAACAGATAGGAAAGTTTAGTTGATAACTAATTTCCTTCCGCGCATCTTCTCTTTCATTGCAATTGAAATAGTTTTTGTTTTTTGGATTCCACATAAAATCTCTATTTTTGTAGAGCTCGATGAGCTGCAAGCACTGTTCTTGATTCATCCCTCGCGCAACTACAGGGACCACGTTTACACTGAGAGAAATTCGATAAGCGAAACCCTTTGATGCGCGGACAAAAACCAACTGAGCTACGGCTCGCAGCAAGGGCCCTCACTCCACAATTACTCAGAGGTGAAAGAGGGTCTACACTGGGCACAATTCCCTCGCAAAATTATTTCGCGAGTAAATTGCAGCTTAACAACCATGCAGGCTATAATTTATGGCTGGTTCTTCTTCTTCTTGTACCATATTCTCATCGGATGTAGGTTGTCATCAGAACAATCTAAGTCTCGTAGTTTCCATAGACAAGATGTTCCCCTTCTTCCCCTACTTCTCCTTCCTTCAATTATAACTTGTAAGATAAGCTGAAGGAGTCTATATTTATCATTTCGAATGATATGGCCAAAGTAACGTTAAAAATTAAATAATTGAAAAAGAGGTTCAACCTATTCAATACATAGGAAAGAAATGTAGTGATTATATTTTTATTTAATAGTAAATATAAATGGGACCGGTTTCGACCCTAGTCCAGGTCATCGTCAGCCATAAAAACATGTAAAACAATGCATATGAAAAAGAAAAAGAAAAAGATTAATTAAACTCTGGATCGGTATAAGATGAAACAGTACGTAATATTAAGAATGGTAGTATGGCACACGCAATGATAGGCGAAGTCTCACAATGTTTATGAATATTGGAGAACAGTCAAAAGTGCCTGACAGAGTGTGGAAACTGACCCTTTTGACTGTTCTACAATATTCATAAACATTGTGAGACTTCGCCTATCATTGCGTGTGCCATACTACCATTCTTAATATTACGTACTGTTTCATCTTATACCGATCCAGAGTTTAATTAATCTTTTTCTTTTTCATATGCATTGTTTTACATGTTTTTACGGCTGACGATGACCTGGACTAGGGTTGAAACTGGTCCCATTTATATTTACTATTAAATAAAAATGTAATCACTACATTTCTTTCCTATGTATTGAATAGGTTGAACCTCTTTTTCAATTATTTAATTTTTAACGTTAATACTTTCAATACGGAACAATGAAATTTTTATCTTTAAATGGCCAAAGTACTCAAGTTTTTTCTTTTTGATTTGTGCATGACCTCTAGCTCTTTGTTCAGGCGTTAGAGTACTTCAGTGTTTCATTTCTGTCAACCCGTGATATTCTGAACAGGCGTCGGTAGCCCCACAATTCAAAGGATCAAAGTTTTCGGTGGTGTTCTCTGTTAGGGTCCAAGTCTCAGGACCCCAAAGTAAGACAGACAACACATATCATCATTTGAAATTAGCAGCTGTTAATTGATGGCCATGACCAAGAGACGTATTTATAATTAGAAGTAATATATGACATATTTATGATCATCTGATTTTCGCAAAGGCAAAAGTGGTTTCCTTTCTAATTGATATTGTTAGCTAAAGATGTTTAAATTTCCTTTCTATTTTAATGTAGAAATACCAGGTAGGGGTAGGTTTCACTGTTAGGGTGTTGCAGGATAAAAATATAGTACAACTAAGTAGTCGTGTGATCTTTGTGTACTAACCTAGACAATATTTCTTTCCTTACAGTACATTCTTTTGTGCACAGAATAATTTATTTTCTTGTTTTTTTGTTTTCTTGTTATTATTCTGTAAAAAAATGGCTAAGGAGTGCAAGTGTAGGAACTGTGGATGTGGCCAGGGTTTAAGAAGTATGTGGGAGGAGTAGGAGAGTTTGACGGAGATAATAAGCATTCTCTCAGAGGACAGGAAGGAAAGTAAGCCTTCCTCAAACAATGTACAGGATAGAGTAGGTGTAAAAGAGGGATGGGAAGGAAAGGGAAGAACTGTAGAAAACAGGTGGTCTAATGTTTTAACAAAAAAGGATATCGCAGGTTAAGGGCTCTGTTACCGGGCGAGTTGGCCGTGCGCGTAGAGGCACGCGGCTGTGAGCTTGCATCCAGGAGATAGTAGTTTCGAATCCCACTATCGGCAGCCCTGAAGATGGTTTTCCGTGGTTTCCCATTTTCACACCAGGCAAATGCTGGGGCTGTACCTTAATTAAGGCCACGGCCACTTCCTTCCAACTCCTAGGCCTTCCCTATCCCATCATCGCCATAAGACCTATCTGTGTCGGTGCGACGTAAAGCCCCTAGCAAAAAAATAAATAAATAAATAAAGGGCTCTGTTCAGGATCAGAATTCAGGACAGGTGTCTTGTCAGAAATTGGTATGAGTCACTGCAGGTAGAACAACCCAGGGAAGATGAGGAACAGGGAATTGTTGTTGAGAAGTGTGAAAGTAGGAGGAAAGGAAAAGGTAGGAAAGGGAAATGTAGAGTAGAAGATAGGAAAAGACAGGTGGAATAGGGTCACGGGAGGGAGAAAAGGGAGAAGGAAGTAACTTCTGCAGCCGTCAGAAAAGACAGGGCTCACCAGGAGGGAAGGGGATCAAATGAGTTGGATAGGGTTGAGGCTCTGGTTATGGTGGATTCCATTGTTAGACATGTTGGGAAAGTGTGGAGGAAAGGGAACCAAGGTAGAGGAAATAGGTTAAGGAGGATGTTGAGGAAAGTAGAAGGAGGAGGGAAAGGAGAAGACAGTAGTGTTTCACGCTGGTACCAACAACATAAGGGTAGAAGGTATAAGTACTAACATAGTTGGGGATGTGTGGGATCTGGTAAATTCAGCACAGGCGAAGTTAAGGAAGCAGAGATCAGTAGATTACTGTGTAGGAGGGATACTGACTGGAAAGTGATTGTGGATTTAAATGAGACTATGGAGTGGGTATGTGGGAAACTGGGAGTGAGATTCCTAGATCCTAATGGGTGGGTAGGAGATAGAGATCTGCGTTCAGACAGCCTTAACTTAAACTGCAGTGGTACATGTAAGTTGGGCAATTTGTTTAGAAGGGTTATAGGGAGTTACATTCTGGGAAATGGGGTGGTCTAGGGAGCGGTGTTAAGGATACAGGGATCTGGAAGTCAAGTAGGGATGACATACAAATGTTAGTGTTGAACTGTAGAAGTATTATAGAGAAAGGAATAGAATTAAGTAATGTAATAGATATATACTTACCAGATATTGTAATACGAGTTGAATCATTGCTGAAAAATGATATAATGGATGCAGAAATACAGTATTCTCATGGAAGAGGAGTGTGTATCGTAGAGATCGGATAGGAATGGTAGGAGGGGAAGCATCCTTTTTTTGGTGAAAGGAGAATTTGTAAGCTACGAAAAAGTTAAAAATGACAAACATGAAATTCTAGGCCCAATAACAGACCATTTATATTGGTATTATAAATTTACTCATTCGGGACAAATACTTCAGTTTCCCTTTGGGAATCAACATCTATATCATATGATCTCAATTTACCAAATGTCAATTGGGAAGGTAATGCGAACGACAGGAAGCATGACCAACAAATGGCAAATAAGTTAATCTGGGAAATACAGCTGATTCACAGAGTGATGGAATCAACTGGACGTGGTGCTGGTAAAACCAGATGAGCTCTATAGAGAAACCGATGTAATAGATGGTATTAGTGATCACGAAGCTGTTTTTGTTGTAGCTAAAAATAAATGTGATAGAAAAGAAGGTCTTAAAAGTAGGACAACTAGGCAGTACCATCTTCTTTTCCTACCACTTTTTCCCACACGTGTGGGGTTGCGGGTGCGAACTGCATCGCACTTGTGGATTTGGCCCTGTTTTACGGCCAGATGCCCTTCGTGCCACCAGTGCTATAAGGAGGGATGTAATTACTATTGCGAATTCTGTGGTGCTTGGTAGTGTAGTGTATTGTGTGAATATGAAGAGGAGAGTATTGGGAGGGCACAAACACCCAGTCCCCAAGCCAGAAGAATTAATTAGAAGCGATTAAAATCCCCAACCCGGCTGAGACCCTCTGAATCGAAGGCCGGTACGCTGACCATTCAGCCAATGAGTCACACAATTAGGCAGTACCATATCTATATATATAAAATAAGAGTTTTGTCTGTACATTGCTCAGAATTTTCACCATAAATTCTTGCTGTTGATCTGTACATACTGTTACTAATTAAGTCTAATGTTATCATATTACTTTTTATTACGACATTGTTATTCTTTTAACAATTTTAATCACTTAAGTTCAGGGCCCTGATCTTAGTCTTTGTACTAACGGCTGATGATGTTCGCAATATTTGATAATTCAATGAGTGTATTATATTGTATTGAGTAGGTGGTTGTTAATAAAAGAATTTTATAATTTTAATATATTATCCTCAATACGGTTCCATTATGAGATTAATTACATGTTGCTCAGAATTGGAAAAGAATGGTATTTCTGTATCAGTTGTCCACAGTAACAAGGAAATGCACTTTTTACTTTTCCATAATTTCTGTCTGTCTGTCTGTCTGTCTGTCTGTCTGTCTGTCTGTCTGTCTGTCTGTCTGTCTGTCTGTCTGTCTGCATGTATGTACACACATCATGAGAAAACAGCTGAAGAGAATTTCATGAAAATCGGTATGCAAAGTCGGGGGATGAGCCACTACAATCTAAGCTATAAATCATTTTACTCACACTGTGTGAAATGGTAGTTTAGGGAAAGCCCAAAATGTAATTCTCAAATATATTAGTGGTCCGATCGATAAATACTACATAACTGAAGTTATATAGAATTAAATTTCCGATCATTTATGTCTTACACATTTTTACCGTACCGGCTATGAACACAGATATTCATTAATTTGTATTTTTGTTGCTAAGTCCAATTCAACGCCGAGCCACGAGAAAAAGGCTACCAGATTTTAATGAAAATCGGTATATAGAGTCAGGGAATAAGAAACTACAGTCTAAGCTATAACGAAATGTTATTGTTGATAAATCTTATGCGCTTTCGATATTATAGGCCTTCTTTCACATTTAGTTTCTTCCGACTCTGAAATACTACTCTTATCATAGTCAGTACGGCGCCTAAAATTTAATTTTTAATACCTATGTTATTTGTCCTATCGAAAAGTACTACATAACAAAAGTTATAGAGACCGGGCAAGTTGGCCGTGCAGTCAGAAGCACGTGGCTGTGAGCTTGCATCAAGGAGATAGTGGGTTTGAATCCCACTGTCAGTAGCCCTGAAGATGGTTTTCTGTGGTTTCCCATTTTCACACCAGGCAAATGCTGGGGCTGTACCTTAATTAAGGCCACGGCCGCTTCTTTCCAACTCCTAGGCCTTTCCTATTCCATCGTCGCCATAAGACCTATCTGTGTTGGTGCGACATAAAGCAACTAGCAAAAAAAGAAAATAGAGAATACAATTTCTGATCATTTAAACTTTATTCAGTTTTACCGTACTGACTATGATAAGAGTAGTATTTCAGAGTCGGAAGAAAACTAAATGTGAAAGAAGGCCTATAATATCGAAAGTGCATAAGATTTATCAACAATAACATTTCGTTGACCAATGTTTGTTGAGATGTTGTTTGTCTCTTATACTGCCACTCAACTACGATAGATAGGACTACTGCTACATACTGAGTATAACGCCTGACTGAATACTGGCAGGAAATAGCTGGGGAGTTGGAAAACTTTCTTTCTAGCATGCCATTCCTCTGATTCATACATTTTCTGATACTGCTGGTACGTAATACACGGATTTATCATAGTAAGTGATAAAAATCATTGCTATCCGTATTGAAGATACTGAATGTAGGATGCTAAAAGGTTAGTTTTTTCCACCTATTCAATACATATAAATTTTGTAAATTAGGAATTTATTATTGATTCCACTTGAGACATGTTTCGCCCTTCATTGAGGGCATCATCAGTCAAAATATCACCTCAAGGTAAAAAATCAGGTAACTGGTTAGTAGTTGACATGTACAAATTAATACATATTATTAATACAATTACAAATTTTTTTTTTTTTTTTTTTTTTTTGCTATTTGTTTTACGTCGCACCGACACAGATATGTCTTATGGCGACGATGGGATGGGAAAGGCCTAGGAAGTGGAAGGAAGCGGCCGTGGCCTTAATTAAGGTACAGCCCCGGCATTTGCCTGGTGTGAAAATGGGAAACCACGGAAAACCACCTTCAGGGCTGCCGACAGTGGGGCTCGAACCCACGATCTCCCGATTACTGGATACTGACCGCACTTAAGCGACTGCAGCTATCGAGCTCGGTATTACAAAAATTAAGTATGGGAAATAGTTGTACAAAAGTGATGGTTGAACATATAGGTTTATAGATGTATGGGAAATAGTTGTACAAAAGTGATGGTTGAACACATAGGTTTATAGATGTTCAACCATCACTTTTGTACAACTATTTCCCATACTTAATTTTTGTAATTGTATTAATAATATGTATTAATTTGTACATGTCAACTACTAACCAGTTACCTGATTTTTTACCTTGAGGTGATATTTTGACTGATGATGCCCTCAATGAAGGGCGAAACATGTCTCAAGTGGAATCAATAATAAATTCCTAATTTTCAAAATTTATATGTATTGAATAGGTGGAAAAAACTAACCTTTCAGCATCCTACATTTATCATAGTATTCCAGCTATTCGATCCCTACTCTGACGCACGTTTTTGAACGAGCAGTGTGCTCACTTAAGGCGGTGGCTCACTTAGTGGTAGTAGTACGACCTGGTCTAGAATTACAATTTAGGCCTATTCCAAATTATAGTACCACAATTCAATAACAAACTATAAATTCAACCCTGAAAAGAGCAGTTTCTTAAGAAGGGCTTCTTCCTCTTCACTTATATTAAATTCTACATTAATTTTATTCCGAATTGAGATTTCACGACTCATCGGGTACTCCTAGGAAACAGATTGCCCTGGGACTCTCCACCATTCGACACTCCCCCCCGCCGAAAAAAGACGGAGAGTCTTCACGCATCATGGCTATGTGCGGGTTGGTCATCCAGCTCTGGAACTTTGGACTGTTAGATCTGCAGCATAGTACTGTTCGTTAAAAGTGAGAAAATGTGTGGTTTTTCGTTTGATCGAGTATTTCATATGAAAGCATTTCTTTTAACACGTTAGGTGCCACGTGCCGCCATATGGCGTCACGGTGGTCTTCAAATTTGAGATGGCGTGACGCCATATGGCGGCACACCGTTCTTGAAATCAGAGTTGGCGTGACGCCATATGGCGGCACAGTTGAGTTTCAGGCGATGCGCCGTAGATAATCAGCTGTGGCATCTATGCGCGTAAAATTGGTACTACGTGAAGGGCGAACTTCAGGGTCTATTCCAGCTATGTATTTTTACTGTATGCCACCATGTGGCGCCACAGTATTCTTCCGAAGCCACTGACTGGCCAGTGGTCATTGTCACAGGTGAAAGCGCGCCAGGCATTGTTTATTCCTCGTTTACGTACTATCACTCAGTTTATATAGTTGTGCAAAAATATAAAAAAAAATGGAAGATATAGGTAATAATCTTACGAGGGAACACATCCATGTGTTACACTCGGATTCGGTTGAGATTTGGTAGGAATATTCGTGGGAGGCAGTAGAATGCTAAGGTGAAATCTGTATGTACCCAGCGCAAGTTTAAACGCCAAAATTGAACAAATAAATAGTCATAAAATTAGAAGTGCCGCGGGAGTTTCGGGGTGTGGCGGAGAGGTAGGGAAGCGAAGCAGCGGACGTGAACCAACCGGGCTGCGTCGAGCTGCGTCAGCAGCCAGGTAGGGTATAGTTAGCGCGCTCCCCTTAACTTCCCGATCAGATGTGCAAAACGTAAATATGAAAACAGCACATGAAACAAGTGTACAAAGGACGATGTTTGAACAACGATGTCAATAAGGTTTGAAAAATTACAACGAGTAACAAGAACTCGGGCATGCCGAGACGCATATTTTCATTGTTTAGAGTTATCAGAAAACTGTTCACAACAATATGTAATGTAATATAAGTACTTGTATTGCATTTTACTAGGTTTTCATACATATTGCGTTAATTTGAATTAGCAAATAAATATCCCGTATTTAAATTTGTGTTGCACATTCCATGTCAAAAAATTCTGTGACACCATATGGCGTCACGCTATATTTTACCTTTCCTAAAAATTGATGTGACACCATATGGCGTCACACATTACCATGGTATGGTGAGATAAAATTTACTTAGTACATTATATAAATACATCCCAAGATTATATAAACAGACTACAACGTATACAATTGCTTTGGCACCAGCGGAATGCAATTCAAAAACATGCGTGGCACCAGCGGAATAGTGTGCTACAATCGGCTCGGCACTCAACGTGTTAATCGCGCCATTCCTACTGATGTCATTGTAATGACCTATTTAATTTCAGTTGGGAAAACCACTAAGACCGTCTTTCTGAGGATGTCAAAGGCAGGTGGAGAGTGAGTGTCTGCGATTATAGTAAAAACTCCCCAACCTGATTGTGACTGATGGTAGGCAAGTGGGCCTACCATTACAATGAAAATTCCATAACCCACTCTTCATATGAGAAAAGACATCTGGTGACTTCTCCGTCGTGTTTCTAAGGTAACGTTAAGAGCTATGCAATTTAATACAATCTTGCTCACAACGTGTACACTACCTAACCTAGAATTCTGTATATAATGTAGAATTCCGTAGCGAAGCACGGGTACATCAGCTAGTGGCTGATAAAACAGGCATGAGAGAGTTTTTAAAAAGTAACTATGGCCGGTGGAAAGCGGTAAATAAAAACGTAAACATACTTTGGGATGGGGTTAAAGCAAATGTTGAGAAATGTGAAAACAGGTTTGTACCTTTCAAGGTAGTAACGAATGGTAAAGATCCACTATATTATAACAGAGAAGTAAAGAGACTAAGGAGGAGCAGGCTGGAAAAAATAGAGTTAGAAATGGCTGTGGAAGTAAGGATAAATTGAAGGAAATTACTAAGAAACTGAATCTAGCAAAGAAATCAGCTAAAGATAACATGATGGTACGCATAATTGGCAGTCATACAAATTTTAGTGAAAAATGGAAGGGTATGTATAGATACTTTAAAGCAGAAACAGGTTCTAAGAAGGACATTCCAGGAATCATTAATGAACAAGGGGAGTGTGTATGCGAGGATCTTCTAGAGGCAGAAGTATTCAGTTGGTAGTACGTAAGGATTGTTGATTACCAGGATAATGTCCAGATAGAGAAGGTGACTAGAGAAGTATTAAAATTTACCTATGATAACGACATTTATAATAAATTACAAAACTAGAAAAGCAGTTGGAATTTATATGATTTTGGGGTATATACTAAAGACAATGGGTTGTGATAAGTACAATATCTGAAGTACTTATTTGATTATTGATTGCATGAAGGACCTATACCAAATGAACGGAGAGTTGCTATAGCAGCCCCTGTATATATAGGAAAAGGATGATAGACATAAAGCTGAAAATTACAGACCAGTCAGTTTGATATGCATTGCATGTAAGCTTTGGGAAAGCATTCTTTCTGATTATATTTTAAATGTTTGTAAAATTAATAACTGGTTCAATAGAAGGCAGTTTGAATTTAGGAAAGTTATTCCACCAAAACTCATTTGTACAATTCCAACAAAAGATACAGCAGATATCTTGGATTCAGGAGGTCAAAAGGAATGTGTCACGATTGACCTATCTAAGGCATTTGATAGGGTACATGGGAGACTACTGGCAAAAATGAGTGCAATTGGACTTGACAAAAGAGTGACTGAATGGGTGGCTCTGTTTCTAGGAAATAGAACTTAGAGAATTAGAGTAGGTGAAGCTTTATCTGTCCCTGTAATAATTAAGAGGGGAATTCCACAAGGCAGTATTATTGGACCTTTATGTTTTCTTATACTGTATATCAATGATATGTGTAAAGAAGTGGAATCAGAGATAAGGCTTTTCGCAGATGATGTTATTCTGTACAGAGTAATAAATAAGTTACAAGATTGTGAGAGACTGCAAAATGACCTTGATAAAGTTGTGAGATGGACAGTAGGCAATGGTATGATGATATAAACGGGGTTAAAAGTCAGGTTGTGAGTTTCACGAATACGAAAAGTCCTCTCAGTTTTAATTATTGCATTGATGGGGGTGAAAGTTCCTTTTGGGAATCATTGTAAATACCTAGGTGTTAATATAAGGAAAGATCTTCATTGGGGTGATCACAAAAATCAGATTGTAAGAAAAGGGGTACAGATCTCTGCAAATTGTTATGAGGCTATTTAGAGGTTGAGAAGGCATATTAGTCTTTGGTAAGAAAACCAACTAGAGTACGGTTCCAGTTTATGGGACCCTCACCAGGATTACTTGATTCAAGAACTGGGAAAAATCCAACGAAAAGCAGCTCGATTTGTTCGGGGTGATTTTCGACAAAGGAGTAGCGTTGGTCCATCATTGGACATTATAAATTTTCCAGCTAACTCATTCCAGGTTGCCAGCGTTTCGCCCCAGTGTGCTAAGCTGGGCTCATCAGTTGTTAAATAGCACACCTACCAAGACGCATGGCTATATTGGTATTATAAATATACTCATTCAAGACAAATATTTCAGGTTCCTTATGGGAATCAACATCTACCTTATATCATCTGATGGCCAGGCAGGCATCAATTTTCGGTAATGACACAAAGTCCCTCATAGTGCACTGGCACTGTCGGTGGCTCCAAGTAGCCTACGCAGTGGCCTCCACAGTAAGCACTAGCCATGCGTCTTGGCAGCTGTGCTATTTACAAACTGATGGGTCCATCTTAGCATACTGGGGCGAAACGCTGGCAACCAGGAATGAGTTAGCTGGGGGAAAAAATGTATAATGTCCAATAATGGACCAACTATATTGGTATTATAAATTTACTCATTTAGCACGAATATTTAAGGTTCCCTACAGGAATCAATATCTATATTATTAAGTGGTATATTCCGAGCTGTTGGTGGAGAGATGGCGTGGAATGACATTCGTAGATGAATAAGTTTGAGTGGTATCTTTAAAAGTAGGAAAGATCACAATATGAAGATAAAGTTGGAATTCAAGAGGGAAAACTGGGGAAAATATTCGTTTATAGGAAGAGGAGTTAGGGATTGGAATAACTTACCAAGGGAGATGTTCAATAAATTTCTAATTTCTTTGCAATCATTTGAGAAAATGCTAGGAAAACAACAGACAGGAAATCTGCCACTTGAGCGACTGACCTAAATGCAGATCAGTAGTGAATGATTGAAAAATATTATCGGGTTTTGGTATGGCAGGGAAACAATTTACTAGTTGGCAACACTGGTGGCTAGCTGTCAGAATAAGCACCATGTTTTAACAGGACCCATAATGGACCACGGATCTTTTGCCATCTTAGCTGACAACTCCAATTACAATAACTGCAAATGGGATTTGCAATACAATACTAAAAAAAAAAAGTTAATAATGGTATCGCAATTTGACGCTACCCTGGAGGCATACCAAATACAGTAGAGATAATACAGGACTGTATGCGAGATATCAAGGGACTGCAATTTGAACTCTGTGTAGTGGTGTGACCTGGAGTTACTTACCCTGTCATAAGAGCGTGTGCGTTAGTTGGTGAAGTTTGTGGTTTTATTTAGGGCCTATGCATTTGGAGTAAGTTAAAATTGGTAATTAATTGCATGTATCGTTCATGTATATCTCCCCCCATCATGAACTGAATTTGGCTGGAGCAGAAGAATTCTCAGTCTTTCTTCAGTTTCCCTAGTTTTAACTAGATTAAAATATAATATTCTTGTTTTATTTTATAGTACAGCAGTTAAACTTCAATAGTGATGTGGTGCTCAAGTAGGTGTGATCTGTGGGTTTTGAAATATCAGAAAAGTGACCTGGGCAAGAAAGTGTACAAGAAAGAAGACATAACACTTATATTAAGAACTAAGTTATAAGATCTGTTCAGATCATTTTCAAGTCAATGACTTCAGAAATTCCTGCCATCTCAATCCTATATACTGCCTGCTCTATGCTATGCGGTTAACATGCTGTTCAGCGTGACCTCTTAGTGCCACAAACCTCCGCTAGAGGTGCCAGCTAATGCACCCAGTTTATCTCCGTGCCCACATTGTTGTGTTCCCGTGCGTTTGCATTGAGTATTTATGTGTGTGTCTCTGGTTGTAAAATGATGAATTGTTGTGTTCCTCTCTGTATATCATAGCAAGGAATCCAAATTCTTCAGGTGTGAGGTTTCCTGACCCCCCCCCAGTAAAGTACTTTGGGAAAATTGGCTTAAAGCTATATCAAAGCAAGGAACAACCAAGGATAGTCAATAGATTCCATCCATTTATTCTTGTGTTTGCAGCCTGAATTTTGGAGATAAAGGATAAAACTAAAAGAAAAATGTATTGAAGCCAGACAGTGTGCCTAGTCAGTCTTCGAATTATCCCCATTACCTTCAATCCAGAAAAATAGCTCCACAAAAAACCAGACAGCGACAAGATATTTCTTCGGAACAAATCTATGATGAAACAAACTCTTCAACCACAGAAAATTCATTGAATGACAAGTACAAAATTCATGTGAACAATGATGCCTTCAATCCAAGTCAGTATTCCAAGAAGTAAGAATGACAGCAGTCATCAGAAAATCATGCATTAGAGGCTCCGATTGAGAATTCTGAGATGGCAATAAAAGCAGATGACTAACCATACTGAACTTAAAAGACTACAGAGGAATAAAGTAAAGGAAGCAGCTAAATATAATAACAAGAGACCGTTTATCTTTTAGATAAAATCCATAATTTATGCAAGACAAAATCTGCGCGTTCAGAACAAATCACACGGTACTGTATGGCGTGGAGAATAGTTATGAATATTGGAGGACTCTTGGTCTAGTGTCAGCTGCATCACAAAGTACTCTGGACAGGCAGCCTAAATGGGAAATGTTGAGTGTGGTGTTGGAATTTCCCAATTAGTGAAGGAAAACTTAGAGCTGAATGTGAAACTCTAAGACCAACAGAGAGGAGTGTAACAGTGATTGCCAATTAAATGTCTAATTAGGTACGGCTCCTCTACGATCGAATCAGTGACAAGTTTGTTTGCGTGATCAATGTTGAAGGTGTATGCAACACAGATTTTCGAAAATCTGCTCTCGCGAATAAACTGTTGTTATGCTGCAAAGAGACTTTCAAAAAAGTTCCCTATTCCGGCTGCCTACTTACTCATTAAAGGCTTAGAGGACTCCGATCTATTCCCTTTAGTTCAGAAATGATTAATGCTGTTAACTGACAATCATAAAATCAATTTTTCTATGTTTAAACATTTTGGAGAGGGAAAAGTGAGAACCTGTGTGACTCATCCATATTATCCTAGTTGTAAAGTTCTTTTAAGTTTGACTATTACCATCTGATAAATGTGAGATCCCAGTTCCTAGACAGAGAAATGACAGCGATTGCATCATCACCTCCAAATATGTGAAAGAAGTTTATCGCCTCCAATGAGACTTGACACCAAGCCTGTTCGGTATTACGAAAAACCTGAGGAATTTGGAAAATATTAATGTTCTGCTGAACAAATATTTCCCCAGCAGTTACTGCTGCTATTTGCTTCATGAAAGAAAACCATGCCCGTTTATAAACACAACATTTAGACTTTTCATACGCGGAATCAACAGTGAGCTTCATGGAATCAATTTACAAAATGTCCACACTCCACGACGTCATTGACAGAACTCAGCACATTCGGCAAAACAACGCAGATTGTGTGCATTTCTGTTCACCAGCAGATAAATACTACAATGATTGAATGATGATTTTGTTGAGTACGTTAAAATAATTCAGTTGGAATCAAAACATGCAAAACTGAAAAGTCTGACTAATGAGACGGCAGATACTGTCTCGCGAACTGAAATCTATAGCGAAATGTGTGCCTTATCTGTTGAAAAATGGGCTCTTTTATGTTCTCACTAGATGACTTTCTGGAGACGCAATAGAAGCTCTGTTTAGCGCAGTAAGATTGGGTGGTGGATACAGTGACATGACAGACGCACGACTGCAGTATGTGCTATAAAACGTATTCCGAAATCTGGTCATGAAAAAAGGATCAGTGAAATTGTGATAGAAAATTTGTGCATCCACTGCTGGTAGCTAACAGTAAGAAAAGGACTGAAAAGGTGCTCCGTTATGCGTGTTGAGAAAATTCTGAATTTTTTGTGCCATGCAACAATGTAATGATCCTAATATATCTAATGTAACTGATAAAATTGTATATATTTTATGTTTCTATAACTTAAGCCAAGCTGAAATGTGAAACGTTAGTTTCTGTCCATGCATTGTATTGAAACTGTATTGCACTGACATTGTGTATTGACACTTAGTAACATATTAAGGATTATTTTTCATGTTATATTGGTGTTACGAACAAACTTTCATTTAACTAACATGTGCTCTGGGTGCAGTAAATGCTGCTATCTGTAATGTCACTGTAAGTGCAATTCTCGAGATACAGAGCAGGCAGTATGTAGAGATTGAGACAGCGGTTTAGTGTAGAATTGCTAATTCAAGGTAAAGGTGAGAATGTAACTGCTAATTAGACCTGCTCTAATGTTAGCTATAACAAGTGAATTATTGCACCCTCCAGAGTACAATATTTGCTCATTAGATGTCACTATATTACTTCTAATGAAATCTCATTAAGAAAAAAGGAATGAGCCCTTTCACAGCTGTGCATTTCACATCTAGAAAATATGTCTAATTTCAGACTTTAAATAATACATACATACATCATCATTATAGACTGTTATGCCTTTCAGCGTTCAGTCTGCAAGCCTCTGTGAATTTACTACATGTCGCCACAATCCTCGATTTGAAACTAGTGCTGTGGCCTCATTTAATTCTATACCTCTAATCTTTAGAAAATGAGTCTAACCATCGTCGTCTTGGTCTACCTTTACTTCTCTTACCCTCCATAACAGACACCATTATTCTTCTAGGTAACCTATCCTCTTCCATTCGCATCACATGACCCCACCACCGAAGCCGGTTTATGCGTACAGCTTCATCCATCGAGTTTATTCCTAAATTAGCCTTTAACTCCTCATTCCAAGTACCCTCCTGCCATTGTTCCCACCTGTTTGTACCAGCAATCATTCTTGCTACTTACATGTCTGTTACTTCTAACTTATGAATAAGATATCCTGAGTCCACCCAGCTTTCGCTCCCGTAAAGCAAAGTTGGTCTGAAAACAGACTGATGTAAAGATAGTTTCGTCTGGGAGCTGACTTCCTTCTTACAGAATACTGCTGATCGCAACTGCGAGCTCACTGTATTAGCTTTATGACACCTTGATTCAATCTCACTTACTATATTACCATCCTGGGAGAACACACAACCTAAATACTTGAAATTATTGACCTGCTCTAGCTTTGTATCACCAATCTGATATTCAATTCTGTTGAATTTCTTACCTACTGAAATCAATTTAGTCTTCGAGAGGCTAATTTTCATACCATACTCATTGCACCTATTTTCAAGTTCCCAGGTTTTCGGCACAATCTGCCCATTAAGACCAAGTCGTCAGCATAAGCCAGACTGCTTACTACATTTCCATCTAACTGAATACCTCCCTGCCATTTTATACCTTTCAGCAGATGATCCATGTAAATTACGAACAGTAAAGGTGAAAGATTACAGCCTTGTCTAACCCCTGTAAGTAGCCTGAACCAAGAACTCATTCTACCATCAATTCTCACTGAAGCCCAATTGTCAACATAAATGCCTTTGATTGATTTTAATAATCTTCCTTTAATTCCATAGTCCCCCAATATAGCGAACATCATTTCCCTCGGTACCGTGTCATATGCTTTCTCTAGATCTATGAAACATAAACACAACCGCCTATTCCTTTCGTAGCATTTTTCAATTACCTGGCGCATACTGAAAATCTGATCCTGACAACCTCTCTATGGTCTGAAACCACACTGGTTTTCATCCAACTTCCTCTCAACCACTGATCGCATCCTCCCTTCCAAGATGCCAGTGAATAATTTGCCTGGTATACTAATCAATGAGATACCTCCATAGTTGTTGCAGTCCTTCCTGTTCCCTTGCTTATAGATAGGTGCAATTACTGCTTTTGTCCAATCTGAAGGTACCTTACCAACACTCCATGCTAATCTTACTACTCTATGAAGCCATTTCATCCCTGCCTTCCCACTATACTTCACCATTTCAGGTCTAATTTCATCTATTCCTGCTGCTTTATGACAATGGATTTTATTTACCATCCTTTCCACTTCCTCAAGCGTAATTTCACCAACATAATTTTCCTCCTCCCCATGAGCTTGGCTGTTCGCAACACCACCAGGATGATTTCCATTAACATTGAGATGTTCAAATTATTCCCTCCACCTCTCCAGTGATTCCTTGAGATCTATTATGAGTCCACCTGAATTACTCAAAACGCTGTTCATTTCCTTTTTCCCTCCCTTCCTAAGATTCTTTATTACTGTCCAGAAAGGTTTCCCTGCTGCTTTCCAGATTACCAAAATCTTCCCATGACTTCTTTTTGGATTCAACAACTATTTGTTTCGCTCTGTTTCTTTCATCTACGTACAAATCCCTGTCTGCCTCGGCCCTTGTTTGGAGCCATATCTGATAAGCCTTCTTCTTATGTTTACAAGCTGCTCTCGCTTCATCATTCCACCAAGATGTTCACCTTTTCCCATCTTTACACACAGTTGTTCTGAGGCATTCCCTTGCTATTTCTACTACAGCATCGCTGTATGCCACCCATTCATTTTCTATATCCTGAACCTGCTTACTGTCTACTGTTCAAAACTTCTCACTAATCATATCCATGTACTGCTGTCCAATTTCCTCGTCCTGGAGATTTTCTACCCTTATTCGTTTGCAGACAGATTTCACTTTCTCTACCCTAGGCCTAGAGATACTTAGTTCACTAGAGACCACATAGTGGTCTGTATCATCGTAAAATCCCCAGAAAACTTGTACATTCCTAACAGATTTCCTAAATTCAAAGTCCTAAGATATAGTCTATATGGATCTGGTACTCCTAGCGTCCCATGTGTAGCAGTGAATAGCCTTATGCTTGAAGAATGTATTCGTAACTGCTACACCCATACTAGCACAGAAGTCCAGCAAACGCTTCCCATTCCCATTAGCTTCCATATCATCCCCACATTTACCAATCACCCTTTCGTATCCTTCAGTTCTATTCCCAACTCTCACATTGAAATCGCCCATTAGCACTATTCTATCCCTGCTCTTGACCCTGACCACGAAGTCACTCAATGCTTCATAAAACTTGTCAACTTCATCCTCATCTGCACCCTCACATGGTGAATACATGGAGACAATTCTAGTCCTAATTCCTCCAACTGACAAATCTACCCACATCATTCGCTCATTTACGTGCCTAACAGAAACTATGTTGCGTGCAATGGTATTTCTGATAAAGAGCCCTACCCCAGACTCTGCCCTTCCCTTCCAACACCCGTCAAGTACACTTTATAATCTCCTAACTCTTCCTTGTTATCTCCCCTTACCTGAATATCACTTACTCCTAGCACATCCAGATGCATCCTCTTTGCTGACTCAGCCTGTTCTATTTTCTTTCTTCCATAAGCCCCATTAATATTGATAGCTCCCCATCGAATTCCGTTTCATTTGCCAAGTTGTCACCAAAGAGTCCCTTGCCTGTCAAATGGGAGTGGGACTCCGTTACTCCCATAGGTCCGAGGCTCGCTTAAAATGTTCTGAACTCGGTAAATTCATGAAGCAGGATGCTACCCTACTTGTGCATAGTCCAAGTGAGGATCTCTCCTCTAACGGGGTTACGGACCACCGGTGAATTGTATAGTCCTAGCCGCCTGAGCACAAGGAGGGCCATGACTCAGAATATGTCCGAGATGCCTACTCCCATTCCATAGCAACTGGTATCCCGACTCTAAGGACCACTTACTAGGCCACTCAGCCGTTGCCCATAGTTCACGAACTAGGATGCGACTACAGTAACCCACGGCATGAACCATACTTTAAATAATAACCTGCTAAATAATACTTCCTTAATTTATCCAAAATTGCTTCAGCAAATTTGAGTTAATATCTTAATAACACCTTTTCGTCCGACTCATTGGCTGAATGGTCAGCGTTGAGGCCTTCGGTTCAGCAGGTCCTGGGTTCGATTCCCGGCCGGATTGGGGATTTTAATCGTGTTTGATTAATTCTTCTTAATTATTAATTCCTGTTCATATTCAGACACTACACTACCAACCACCACAAAAACACGCAATAGTGATTACATCCTTCCATATTATGTTGGCGCCAGGAGGGGCATCATGCCGTAAAACAGGGTCAAATCCATTTGTGCGACACAGTTCGCACCCGCGACCCCTCAGGTGTGGGCAAAGCGGTAAAAGAAGAAAAAGATCTTAATAACACTTTCTTTCTACACGTAATTTAATTTGTCCATTTACGTACATTAATTTCCATTGATATTTGAATTTGGCGCGAGTTTCCAGATCACGCCACTACGACTCTCATTTTAACATTTCGGCATAGTCAACTATAGGCCCTACTGTTTTGTCCCACTATATCCATACAGGCTGTGATTACCAAAGAACCGTCAGATTGTAGCATTATGTCCCCAACAACAAACGAACATCAGAGAGCAGTACCACCGCTGGTGAAAGTTTGGTAAAGATTTACCCCAGATAATGGAAAATAATGTATACTCGGCTGCGACGATGTATTTTCAGAGTTACGATTTTGCACATGGTTTGCGCACGGGCCACGTTTGGTGCTATCTAATTAATGGCGAAGTACAACACAACAACATAACCAAAGTTGTGTAAGAACACACATCATTACTAACCATTACAACTTGAAGTAGAATAACGGACATGTGTACCAAAAGGATTCCTCTGAAAGTGATGAAGTCTTGTAGCCAACAACATTGCTATACAACATAAAATACTTATAGTGCCCCAATAAATTAACCCCTATCCACCCGAGTGAAAGTTTAATGGGGCTTATGGTTCCGATTCCGATCTGTAGCTAGCTTCTGCTACAGGTAGTTCCCGTTGGAAATTTTAGATGGCGCTGGAGGTCATTCACAACGTGTAGATAGTTGTAAACAGGTTCTGTAGATGGAACGCAGGTAGGCAGGAAATGAGCGATATTGATATTAATAATTAAAGCCAGTTTGCTAGTGGTGGGCGAAATTCTCGTACGAGATAGAGACTGACGTCACCACTCTCGATGCATCTTCGAGGTCTACGTAGGGATGGGCCAAGACCGACACCAATCCTCAGATCTTAAGGGCCCCATACACGCGCAGACTTCTGGAATACTTACCTGCACAGACTTGCCTCCGGGAGGCAAGTCAGAAGTACTGTATGCAGTTGCCCACACACGCTCAGACTAAATGACTATTTACCGAGGAAGTTGAATACGTCACGCTCAGCTGTTTTCTGTTTAAGATTATGGGCGTCGGATGGTTGAAAAATGTATACGGATCGAAATTAATTAGATACTCGGTATAGAAGATGAGTTATTATTTGGACACAATTTAGCGCTCTGCACGAAAAAGACGCGCAAAAAATACATTTCAGTTTTCATATTTGTAGGTTACCACATTTACATTTTCTGCCGCAACTCTGAGATGGCGCTTTTGTCGCAAAGTCTCCGGCTGAATTCAAGCAGCGCTAGAATGTCAGAGACTTGCCTGCAGACTTTTTGTCGGCAGACTTATCGGCCATACACACAGAGACATGTCTGAAGAGACTGGTTTGTGCAGACTTACCTCCGACTAAGTCTGCGCGTGTATGGGGCCCTTTAAAGCTACCCTCGATTGCTCAAAGATGGCGAATCGAGTAGCCGAATTTGTTGGAAACGTGGATTTGTTTTGATTTGTTGTTTTTTCATGAAAGTTGCGGATAAACGTTAGGTTATTTGCAGAATTTTAGCGTGGGAGTGTGTATATGAACCAGTGAACATTCATGATATGTAATTATATGTAGTAATGTGAAAAGGTGTTTATTTTAATATGGATCGCTCAAGCTGTGTGGCGGGTTGTAAATCAAACTACACGAATGCCTCTCGTACTAGTATTTTTAAGTTTCCTAAGGAGAAAACATTAAGAGAAAAGTGGATTAGGAGTATACACCGTGACAATTTTGAAGTAAATGATAAAACAGTCGTGTGCATACACCACTTTGAGGATAAGTTTGTGGTTAGAGAAGATTTTTTTCTAGTTCTAAATGAAGAACCTATTCGTGTTCCTCGAAAATATCCAAAACTAAGTAATGATGCTTACCCCACAATTTTCCCTAATCAACTGTCATATCTAACAGTCAGGCTAAGTAAAGGAAGAAAAGATCCAGAAGAACGTGTGCAGAAGATATTACAGAGAGATGAGGATAATTTTAATGAATGGTGTGAACAGAATACTATTGCAGATTTTGATTCTTTTTTACGTGAAATTAAAAATAGGCAGGTAAATCCGTTCACAACAATTGTAAAGGAAGACTATGTTAGTTTTATTAAAATAGATGATAATGGATATCGAGATATTCCATCAGTGCCTGTGTGCTTTAAAGTGTCCAGCGATTTACATGTAAGTGTATTTTACAAGACTCTGTGCTTGCCTGTGGCAAAGTTTGCTTGGATCTTGGAGTATAATGGAAACAACAGCTACAAGTGTGATAGATGGAGCAAACTGGAGAATCTGGTGAGTTGTTTTGCTAATTATACTGAGGAAAATGTATCCCTCTCTGAAAGGGTAACTTCACTGAAAAATGTTACAAAGGAGGGCTTGCTACTCGATGCTGATATGAATGTAGAGAGGGCTGGAAAGATAAAGTTTGCATTAGAACAGTTGGAACTTGCTCTTTCTTGTCAAATTAAATATTCAGCAGATCTTTTAATATGGGCTGCAAGTATTTCTTACTCACATCCAGGGGCTTATCAATCTTTGAGAAGAACAAACATAATGACACTACCTCACCATGTTTATTTGAGACAGTTCTTGTCCAAAATAGGTCCAAACAGTTCTAGTATCGCCCCTTTGCAAAAGTCATTTTTAAGAGAAAAAAGTAAGCTCCTGAATGATGATGAGAAAGTTGCTGGATGAGATCTATATCAATTCCAAACTCAGTTATAAAGCAGGGAAAATAATAGGAATGGCTGAAAATAGCTCAGGAGGAGACTCTGCCACTACCATTCAGGCTTTCATGTTGTCCTCTTTACATTCAGACAATAAAGATGTAATAGACCTAAGCAAGTATTACAATCTGAAGATGATTTGATCATCAATTGTGACAAGGAAGATCTTCTATCTTACTTCAGTGAATTCAACAGGGGTGGTTTGAAGTGTCCTTCATATTTTCTTATGTGTTTATGTTGTGACATTTATAGACATTTTCAGGTACTTATTAGCAGCAGGTTTGAACCTGCATTTTTAAAGTTAGAAAATCAGAGAGATGCTGTGATTACATTAGGGATACAGTTTATAGACAGCAATATAAGCAATGGAAGTGATGAATGCAGTTGTGGTGTGCCTTTGATAAAAATTGTCAAGAAATGTGTGAAAGTGTTTGCTAACATATTTGTTAATAATTATTCAAAAGTGCTGCATGATAAAAATGTGTCCAGGGAACTGGCAAAGAAACTTGAGAACCAGGAACATAAAAGGAAAATTACTGAGGAACTTGGAGTTAAAGTGTACAAACGTAAGGCATTAAAACTCAGAAGTAAATAACGTAGGTCTAAAGCAAATTTTACATTAATTTATTGTTCTATAGCATTAGCACCCATTTCCCTTGGCTGGCTTGATTACCTCCATTCACTTTCAAACATTAGCTTGATTCATTCCAGGAATATTCCATCCCCACATCCTCACCAATTCACTCTGCTCTGTAATATTCTTGTTAAAATGTTTGATTCCCTCAGAGCAAAAGTTATGCTTTCTTTGCTCCCATGCATAGGAACAAATTGAGAAATTTTTCACCATAATTTGTTTAAATGTTCAAAATGATGTTATAAAATTATTTAAATGGTTTTACAATCTTTTCCCATTATCCTGTGAAGTGAAATTTAAGGGACAGTGTTTGTTTGACTAAAGTGAAATTTCTAAATAATCAGCTTGCTGTTCCTTTTTTATTTTGGGGTTGTCCATTTATTGTAGTAGAATATATGTACATCTAGTTGATTATATGTGATGGACAGTGGTTGCCGACATGTTTTTGTACGTGCAAGAGTGGTTTTCCCTATGATGTTACATTTGTAATGTTAAATTAATGTAACATCATAGGGAAAATCACTTTTACACGCATGAAAACGCTTCGCCAACAAGTACGCATCACATATTATCAACTAGAATCACACATATATAAATTACTAGAAAAGAGACCAACAAGCTGATTATTTAGACATTTCAATTCGTAAAATAACGTTATCTCTTAGATTTTACTTCGCTGGATAGAAGAAAATACATGATAAGACAGTTAAGATGATATTTCTAACATCATTTTCAATGTTGCAAAATAAATTAAGGTGCGAAATTCCTCGATTTGTTCGCTCTCATGAGAACTGTGAAAGCAAAACTTGTTGCCTTAGTTTTGAAGCGGTGGACAACTTCTTAAATTCATCACCCAATGAATGGGAAGTACACCCCAAATAATAATGTTATTGGCTTTACGTCCCACTAACTAATTTTTTACGGGTTTTGAAAATGTCGAAATGCCGAAATTTAGTCCTGCAGTAGATACTTTACGTGCCAGTAAATCTATCGACACGAGACTGACGTATTGGAGCGCTTTCAAATACCACCGGACTGAGCCAGGATCGAATCTACCAACTTAGGATCAGAAGGTCAGCGGCTTAACCATCCGAGTCACTCAGATCAAGTAAACCCGAAATGATTATGTTAACGGCCCTGGTAATGTTAATATAATGTTGACATATGGCATAACAGCACTTCACACAATGATAGTAACCTTAGTATTGAAACGTTCAGACACTAAAGATGTAATAGGATTTTACCTATTAAAGAATATGAGTGAAAAAACTCTATTCACTAAACATTGATATTTAACCTCCTGGACGATCTTCAGTTTGGTGCAGTCTGCTTGATAACAGAACCTCACAGTATGATTCGGAAGGTGTTGGTAGTGTAAAACCCTACTTTACAAACCCAGCTAATCCCTCTAAGTCACTATTTCTTTTGTGTAACAGTATACAGATTGATCCATCTGTCACACTTATAAGTTTTGTTATACTCCAAGATCCATCCAAACATTTCCGCAGGCAAAGCACAGATTATTGTAAAATACACTTGCATGTAAATCACTAGACACTTTGAAGCACATAGACACTGACGGAATAACACAATATCAATTATATTCTATCTAAGTTAATATTTTTCAAGGAACACGAATAGTTTGGAAGTAGAGAACTGGCTTCCCTAACCTCAGACTTATTCTCAAAATGATGTATGCACGCTACGGTTTTGCCATGGACTTCAAAACAATCATGATGTATATTCCTAATCAATTTCACTTCTAATGTTCTGTTCCGTGGAAAACTTAAGAATAGTTGTACGAGAGTCATTGCCATAGTTAGACTAAAAACTGGTCCACCAAGTGCACTCATGTTCTTTAATGGGTACAAACACGACGAAAACAAGCACATTCTGACAATACTGCGTATAATTACAGATCCTATGAGCCACTGACTCATATAAATACACTCACACGCTTATATTCTACAAACAAACTAACGTTTATCGTCAACTTTAATAAAATTACAACGACTACGTACGATAACAACAAACCAAAACAAACCCACATTTCCAACAATTCCGGCTACTCGATTCGCCATCTTTGAACGATCGATAGTAGCATTAAGGTCTGAGGATTGGCATCGGTCTTGGCTAAATAACATCGTTGGGTATTATCCTCCGCTACGTTTTGTGGTGGTTCGAATCTTCTCTTCAAATATTTTTGTTTGCTGTTGTTTTACAACGGGGTTTTGGCTACCAAACAAATGCCTGTTCGTGCAGAAACAACCAAATCGCTAATAGAAGTAATTGTAACGTTACTGAACATACAAAATAACCAATCTATATATATATAAAATAAGAGTTTTGTCTGTACATTGCTCAGAATTTGAAAAGAATGGCATTTCTGTATCGGTCATGTCCATAGTAACAAAGAAACGCACTTTTTACTTTTCCGTAATGTCTGTCTGTCTGTCTGTCTGTCTGTCTGTCTGTCTGTCTGTCTGTCTGTCTGTCTGTCTGTCTGTCTGTCTGTCTGTCTGTCTGTCTGTCTGTCTGTCTGTCTGTCTGTCTGTCTGTCTGTCTGTCTGTACATGCATCACGAGAAAACGGCTGAAGAGTATTTAATCAAAATTGGTATGTGAAGTCCGAGAATTAGCCGCTACAATCTAGGCTATAAATTACTTTACTCGCGCTGAATGAAATGGTAGTTATGGGAAAAGCCTAAAATTTAATTCTCAAATATTTATATTATTAGTGGTCCTATCGATAAATACAACATAACTAAAGTTTTATAGAATTACATTTCCGATCATTTATGTCATACATTGTTATCGTACCAGCTTTGATAATACAGATATTCAGAAATTTGTATTTTTGTTGCCAAGTCTATATCAACGCCGAGCCACGAGAAAATAGGCTAACGGAATTTAATGAAAGTCGGTATATAGAGTCGAGGAATAAGAAACTACAGTCTAAGTTATAAACAATTGTATTCGCCCTGCATGAAGTTGTAGTTTAGGGGAAGGCGCCTAAAATTTAATTTCTAAATACCTATGTTATTGGTCCTGTCGAAAAGTGCTACTTAGCTAAAGTTATAGAGAATACATTTTCCGACCATTTATGCTGTATTCAATTTTACCGTACCGGCTATGATCAGAGTGGTATTTCAGAGTCGGAAGAAAACTAAATGTGAAGGCCTACAATATTGAAAGTGCATAACATTGATCAACAATAACATTACATTGACCATTGTTTGTGATGATGTTCTTTGTCTCTTTGCTGCCGCTCAACTCCGATAGATGGGATTACTGCTGCGTACCGAGTATAACAGCCAGACTGAATATTGGCAGGAAATAGTTGGGAAGTTGGAAAACTTTCGTATTGAGCTGTCATTCCCCTGGTTCATACATTTTCTGATACCATACTGCTGGTACTTAACTCACTGGTTCATTCATAGTATTCCACCTATTCGATCCCTACTCTGACGCGCCGTTTTGAATGAGCAGTGTGCACTCTTAAGGCAGAGGATCACTCAATAATAGTAGTAGTATAGCAGCAGCAGCAGCAGCAGCAGCAGTAGTAGTAGTAGTAGTAGTAGTAGTAGTAGTAGTAGTAGTAGTAGTAGTAATAGTAGTAGTATGACTTGGTCTAGATTTACCCCCAGAAAAAGGACTGTTCACGAATCATGGCTGTCTGCGGCCTGGTCATTGCAACTCTGGAACTTTGGACTGTTAGATCGGCAGCGTAGTACTGTTCGTTAAAAGTGAGAAAATGTGTGGTTTTTCATTTGATCGAGTATTTAATGTGAAATCATGGCTATTACTTGCGCCATTTCTACTGACGTCATTGTAATGCCCTGTGTTCATTGAAGTTGGGAATGCTACTAAGACAATCTTTCTGAGGATGTAAAGAGGCAGGTGGAGAGTGAATGTCTGCCATTACAATGCAAATTCTCAACCTGATTGTGACTGATGGTAGGCAAGTTCGCCTACCTTTACAATGAAAATTCCCTAACGCAGTCGTCATATGAGAGAAGAAGTTTGGTGATTTCTCCGCCGCTTTTCTAGGGTAACGTTAAGAGCTATGCAATTTAATACAGTCTTGCTTACAACGTGTACTCTACCCAACCTAAAATTCTGTGTGCAACGTAGAATTCCGTAGCGAAGCACGGGTACATCAGCTAGTATATAATAAAATCTCTTCCACTTGAACACATGCAATATACACCAATCACAATGTAAACAAACTTGATTACCTCGTGGCCATGTCATCAGATCAGTTAGCTTTGTATCTGTATTGCACTGAAAATAGTGCCCGGCTCCATGGCTAAATGGTTAGCGTGCTGGCCTTTGGTCACAGGGGTCCCGGGTTCGATTCCCGGTAGGATCGGGAATTTTAACCTTAATTGGTTAAATTCGCTGGCACGGGGGCTGGGTGTATGTGTCGACTTCATCATCATTTCATCCTCATCACGACGCGCAGGTCCCCTACGGGTGTCAAATCGAAAGACCTGCATCTGGCGAGCCGAACTTGTCCTCGGACACTCCCGGCACTAAAAGCCATACGCCATTTCATTTTTACTGAAAATAGTACTCATAATAATGTTATTTGTTTTACGTCCTAAATGCTAGTTCTTGACAGACGCCGGAGTGTGGGAAATATGTCCCGCAGGAGTTTTTTAACCTACTGGAAGCCAACGACATGGAATCTTTACCTTTAAAACAGTACACTGACAGAAAATATTGAACACACTGTGACAAAAGTATACGTGTTTCTACAGAGTGTTATCACATTCCTGTGTTTTTTGTCGTACGTTTTGGTTGTTACATATTACAGGCTTTGCTAGTCTGGGTTTTGTGTTGTATGTTTTGGTTATTGAATATTGCAGGCTTTATCTCTATTGTGAAGATATTTCCACAGAAATAAGATTTTTTGCCGTAATAAAATCGAATAAATCATAATTTAATTACCGGTTCTACTCTATAACGAGCCACCGGAGACCACCGATACCTTCTACCAATATACACAGAAGGTTTCCCTCAACAATTTCCGAAAGTTTGTCGACGGAGTTCGGCTTCATCCTGTGTATGTGCATTCAGGTCGGATAATATTGTGCTGGTCTTGAATGATCCTTTTCAAGGAAACGATCAATTTGTTACCATACTTATATAAAAGTATCGATAGTCCAGAAGGAGACTTAACCTAAGAACGAGTCCCTTTTCATATGTATGCACACATACACCAGTATTTTTATGCCATTACCGGTATATTTTCATTTCTGTTCAAATTATTACACAACTCAATGCGTCGTAAAAGAAATTGTTTCAATAAAATGTTAAAAATATGTCACACTCTTCATTACTATTTATATCGCATACCCAGTCCCCGAACCATATTGTAGTCGGTTGTTGTATCAGACCTTAATGTTACTATCGATTGGGAGGAAAATGGCGACTTCGTGGGCGAGCGTTTGAGACATGTGGTTGGTTCATATCTGTGTTTACATTCTGTTAAATAGTGTTATTTTGATCGAGATATTGAAGTATAAAATATATGTTTGGTAAGATAGTTATCTATAACGGTTTATCAGTATGGTGTTTTGTTAGAAGTTTATATGATGGTATTTGTAATGTATAATAGTGTTTATATTGCCGTGCTGTAACATAACACAAAATGTGTCGTTCCTGATGCATTCATGGTTGTAAATTTAATTATACCGTTGCTGAAGCTTTTAAATTCCCTGAAGATAGATCACTACAGGAGAAATAGATAAGGAATATTCACCGAGAAAATTTGGAATTCAAAGACCAAACTATCGTACGCTATGTGTGTAACCAAAATTTATGGTTAGGGAAGATCACTTTCCAACCGATAATGATGAACATATTCGTTTTTGTTTTCTTATTCAGTCGGAGTAATTTCATGTAAGTTGACGATAAGTATTAGTTTCTATGTAGAATATAAGTGTGTGAGTGTATTTATATGGGTCACTGTAAGCAGCGGACGGAAGCAGACGTTCGGAGCTGACAGTGCCGGTAGAGCGGGAGCGCAGTGTGTGCGGCGAGTGGGAAGAAAGACGGGAAGGAAGAGGAAGATGATTGGTGTGGACCAATATCGGGTGGTTATTGGAAGATGGCAGGGAAGATGGAAGATGGAAACAGCCTGGAGTGAAGGAGGTAAAGTGGAAACGAGAATTATGGGTGAGACAATACTGGTGGCAGCGGTGATTATGGTACTGTTAATTATAGGGGGTGTGGAAGCAAATCCCGGTCCGACTCACAGTGGCAACATGAACTGGGAAGACGTGGAGGTTATAAGAAAAGTGGTCAAAGAAGTTGTAGAAGAGGTCTGTCCGTTTGAACAGATTAAAAATGTGATGAAGGAACAAGTGAAAGAACTTGAAAATATAAGGCGATGGATACAAGGAAAAACGGAGGAAACAATGACCAAAGTGGAAACCAACGAGAGAGAAATTACATCACTCAAGACGAAGATAAGGAAGATGGAAGAAGAGATGGTAAAGTTGAAGTCAGTAGTAGAAGTTGGTAATCAAGAAAGCAGGAAGAAATGTTTATTCATCTATGGGGTGCCGGAAGAAAAAAGTGAGGACAAAGTGCTGACTATATACAAAGTGGTGGAAGTCATCCAAAAAATGATGAAAATCAATTTCAGCGAAGCTGACATTGACGATGTGGGAAGGGTAGGTAAAGCACGGGGCAACAGACCGATAAAAGTGAAGTTGTTTTCCACCCTGATGGCGGAAATAGTGTTAAGAGGAGCGGATAATATACAGGGAGCAAAAATTCGGATTAAAAGAGATATGGGAAGAGATGGGATCAAGAATATAAACACCCTGAAAAGACATTTGGTCCGGGCTCGATTGCAAGGGTTAAGAGCCTACATCAACGGTCAGTTATTAGTGGTAACCAATGGTCAATGGACCAAATATTGGACAGTAACGAAATTACGTGAAATGGAGCAGAATGAGAAGGAAGTGGTAATGGGGAAGAGGGTGGAGGAAATGCGAACTACAGATAGTATAGTTCATGAAGACGGGCATGGAAACAAAGGAGAAACCAAGGAAAATAGAGCATTAGAAAAGAGCTCGCAACGAGAAGGAGACTTCACAGTAGAGGAGGCCATGCAGGTTATCGTTGAAGAGATGAGGAGGGAGTCCAAGGCGAGGATTGAGGAGCTGAGGTCGGAGTTCGGTGCCAGAGACGAAAGGAAGAAACACGGAGTGAATGGGGAGGAGGAACCACAAGACGTCACGAGTGCACATAAACGGAGTGAAAGGGAGAAGTCAGAAGCACGAGGTGGCTTGGTAAAAGGGAGGAGCTTGAGCCTGAAAGAAATGTGGGAGAAGACGAGTAACCTGGACGTAGGTGTAAGGACAAGAAGTAAAAAAACAAGCAGTAGTAGCAAGTAAATTGTTGAAGCTAAAGGGATCAGTGGAGGATGTGTGTTATTTGCAGTTGAAACAAGAGTGAGCAAGTATTAAATTAGTAAGAGGTGAAGTGTGTATGGATAAAAGAAAACAAGCGTAGCGAGGCAGTGGAATTCAAGATCGGACAATAGTAATGAAACGTAAGGAGGAAAAGTGCACTGCGACACGTTAGTGGAGGTAACAATGTAACGGGAGGAGAAAGAGTGTTCAAGGACACGGCAATGGAGGTTACAAGATAGCTGGGATTGCAACGTAGTAAAAATACAGGAAGGTCAGTGTTCAGAAAAGATTGTGCTGAGTAATGTACCAGGCCGGAAGAGACATGCCGCGTGTTTAATGAACAGACATCGCCTGCTTACACTATTGTTTCCTACATAGCAATATGTCATTGTGTAGACACTTTCCACAGCAATGTATCATGGGTTTAGTTCGCACTCTACATAGCAATATGTTTTTGTTTAATATCTATATGCAGCAATGCGTTATTGTTTTAATTTCTGATTATTATACCGTACTCCCAGACTACTTTTCTGCCACGGACAACAGACTATCAATAATGGTTGATCTCGGGTCAGGCGGCAATGTTTATTTGGCTTACTGCCTTTTTATAATTTTTTTTTTTTGATTACCAGGTGACAGTATTTGTCTTTTCCTTGTGAGCTGGTTTAGGTAAGATTTGTTATTTTTTCTCCACATAAATGGATCATATACATATTATGTAGATCTGGAGAATAAATAAAGAAATACTAATACTATATGGGTCACTGGTCACTAGGATCTGTAATTATACGCAGCCATGTGAGAATATGTTTGTTTTGATCGTGTTGTGAACAGGATTTAAATCGAACTATGGCAATGCCTCTCATACATCTATTCTTAAGTTCTCTAAGGAATAAAACATTAAGAGAGAAGTGGATTAGGAACATACGTCGTGAATATTTCTACAAAACTGTAGTGTGCATATGTCATCTGAGAGTAAGTCTGAGATTAGGGAAGACTATTTCTTTCTAATTCTAAATGTTAGACCTATTCGTATTCCTCGAAAAAACAATTCATTTAGATAGATGATAATTGATATGGTGATGTTCCTTCAGTGTCTATATACTTCAAAGTGTCGTGTGATTTAGATGCAATTGTATTTTGAGAGAATCTGTGCTTGCCTGCGGGGACATTTGGCTAGATTTTGGTGTATAACAAAACTTATAGTGTTACAGATGGAGCAAACAGTACACTGTTATACAGAAGAAACAGTGACTTGCAGGGATGGTGGTGGTGGTGATTATTGTTTTAAGAGGAAGTACAACTAGGCAACCATCGTCTATATAACACTAATCAGATAGAAAGAATGGAAGAGGTCCGACACTTCGAAAAATGAAGGTATCGCCCGATGGAAGACAAGGGCCACGAAGGGCATGAAAATGAAAGACTCCCTAGGTCTCCATAAGTAATACCGTCGGGGTCTGAAAAGAACAAGTGTTGACCAAGGGAGGTC
Source organism: Anabrus simplex (assembly GCF_040414725.1). Classification (NCBI taxonomy): domain Eukaryota; kingdom Metazoa; phylum Arthropoda; class Insecta; order Orthoptera; family Tettigoniidae; genus Anabrus; species Anabrus simplex. Next base: position 963,259,398 of record NC_090265.1, on the reverse strand, counting down.
GGATAGGATAGATGAAAATGAGGAGCCTGGCAAAAGTAAGTGGAATCAAAGCCAGGACTCAGCTGAGGGCCCCGTGGTCGCAACCCACGCATCAAAGTTCAGAGCCCTTGGGGCCCCTTTTAGTCGCCTCTTACGACAGGCAGGGGATACCGTGGGTGTTATTCTACCGCCACCACCCACAGGGGGCTTGCAGGGATTAGCTTCGTTTGCAACTCAGGGGTTTTATTGTACCAATACCTTCCGATTCATGCTGTGGATATCTGTTATCAAGCAGCCTACACCAAATTGAAGTTGTCCATGTAGGTTAAAGACAACATTGTTTAGAGTCAATAGAGTTCTTCAATGGGAAAAATCCTAATATATCTTTAGTGTCTGAACGCTTCATTGCCAAGTTTACCATCATGGTTGGAAATGCTACTATATCATATGTCAACGTATGATTTAAGAGTTTCCAGTAAGGGAGGCTTAACATCACCGGGGCTGTTCATTGGGCTGGCATAATCATTTCGGGTGTAATTAATTTTCATCGGGTGCTGAACATTAGAAATTGTCCACCACTTCGAAACTAAGGCAACACGTTATGTTCATAGTTCTTATGAGAGTGAATAAATTGAGGAATTTCGCACCTTAAATTATTTTTAAACATTCAAAATGATGTTATAAATATAATTTTAACAGATGTATAATGTATTTCCATCTATCCAGCTAAGTGTAATCTAAGAGAAAACGTCATTTGACTAAGTGAAATTTCGAAATAATGAGCTTGTTGTTCTCTTTTGCTGTGGGGCTGTCCATCTATTCTAGCAGATTGGGTGTGATTCTAGTTGATTATATGTGATGAGTACCTGTTCGCGAAGCGTTTTAATAGGTGCAACAGTGATTTTCCCTATGATGTTACGTTTATCATTTTAAATTACCTACCACCGTTTGCAAATTATATACGTGATTTTTTCGTAATTTCTGGCGGATTGAACCAGATATTGTGTAGGTAGCTCTTTCAGTGGTATCAACAGGAGTAATATAATGTGACGCCGGGCCGAGTGGCTCAGACGGTTGAAGCTCTGGTCTTCTGACCGCAACTTGGCGGGTTTGATCCCGGCTCAGTCCGGTAGTATTTGAAGGTGCTGAAATACGTCAGCCTCGTATCGGTAAATTTACTGGCAGGTAATACAACTCCTGTGGCATTAAATTCCGACATCTCCGAAAACCGTGAGTTGGTTTATCGTCGAAATGAAGTTATTGCGTGCTACCCTAACCTTCATCAGTCGGCAGCTACTGCGCCCACGACGTCCACCATCTTGGTTTTGATATGAAATGAAATGTCGTATGGCTTTTAGTGCCGGGATATCCCAGGACGGGTTTGGCTCGCCAGGTGCAGATCTTTCTATTTTACTCCCGTAGGCGACCTGCGCGTCATGATGAGGATGAAATGATGATGAAGACAACACATACACCCAGCCCCCGTGCCGTACGAATTATCCAATTAAGGGTAAAATCCTGACCCGGCCGGGAATCGAATCCGGGACCCTCTGAACCGAAGGCCAGTACGCTGACCGTTCAGCCAACGAGTCGGACTTGGTTTTGATATTACGGTCTGATATATTGTAGTCGGTCTTGCTGCATCACTTGCTCGAAATGCATCGAGAGCTCTCGATACGTTTCGCAGCACTGCCTCGAGACAAAGGGCTCATGCGCCTGACGTCACTATACGGCATTGAGATTGCGTCATGAGGCACGTACTGCATCGCTTGCTCAGAATGCATCGGGAGCTTTGCATCATGCGACCCATCACTACAGTTTGCCTCGAAGTAAAGTATTTCAAGTCTACCCTCAAAGGAGATAATATTGCTGGATTGCATTGAATCCGACTTTACCCAATCGATTAACGTTGTTCGAACAAATATAGATTTTAAGCGATAGTTCCCATGATGCTACAGTATTTGTGTTGTTTGAATTCCAAGTGCACTGTCAGTATCACAAGAGTAGGTCCCCATACACAATGCAAACGTACCGTAAACTTAACGGCGTAACGTAACCGTAAAATTAAAGTAAAATTTGTGGTATTCATAATGGAGGAATGTAACATTCACGTAAAGAGTACAAGGCAGCCAATCCAAACATCGCCATGATTAGCACGGAAGTCGGGTTTTGGGCTATCTCGCAGTTTTATATTTCAGTACCTCGATGGAATCAAACAACGTGGTAGCGGAATTCATATTACTTCAAACATCTATGGCTTTGCTCCTGGGAGCTGTATAGGCCTACCTGGAAAGGCGATCTAAACAACGATGCAGAAAATGGGTTCATCCCTTGAATCAAAGAAGGTTATCTCAGTGCGATTTCGGTAATCTACTGTAAGAAATGACACTCATCAGTTCGTTTTGGCCATGTGTATGAAACCTGAACTGTCTGCTTTTCTTACGATTTGCTTCCCTTTTTAATAAAAAGAAATGTAAGGTCTCCTTTACCGTCATCTATGCCCCTACCTATCACACCCCGATGAGAAGTTTGGATCTATTTGTTTGGATGATATCGTTTTCGTAAACTAAAAGTCCGTCATAATGTTAAGAAATATACAGGGATACTGTTTTATTTACGACAGGGATTGTCTCTCCTCCGTTCGCCAGCGCTCCGAGCTTGTCTCCCGCCATTTACCGTCTGATTTCATTGCTACAGGATATTTATTTCCACCTATTATTTTTCGGTAAAACGTCTTTGTAATACTTTTTCCTTTTATCATACATACACACAAAGATTATTTTTAAAGAGAATTACAAGTGTTTCGTCGAAAGAAGTCATTATATCGTGCACAAAATACAATGTTTATCTCTGCTCTGATTGGCTGGATCTTAAAGTTAACTTAAAATTAACCTCAAGAACTTGGAGTTTGCAATCCCTTATTTTACGGACTCGCAGTTAAGCTTACGTCGGCGCATTGTGAATGGTTCCATTAGATAAGATGGCCGCTAACTTCTAAGTTAACGTTAATTTTAAGTTTACGTTACGTTACCTTTGCATTGTGAATGCGGCTTAGCTCATTTATGTGAAATACTCAGTCTCGTTTGCTACATCGTCCCGTGCGGTTGGAAGTGTTCGAGGTTTCGTGTCACGTGTCTTGACGTTTCTAGAATTTGCGCTTAGTTTCGAGTTACAGCTTGCGTGTGAGTTGTGCTGTGGTGTCATGAGTACTGATAATGGAGGTGATGAGGAGTCTCATCCAGCATCAAATAACAATGCTGGACGAGAAGAAGTGAATGTGGATTTAAGTATGAATGATAGTTCTCATAATATCTCTTCTTTGCAAAATTCAACCCAACGTAATACTAACCTTCCACCACCTGTTCAACCTCCTAACAATGCTGCATGCAATACGTATCCATTTAACCACCCAGGGCAATATATTGTCTTTGTCTCCTTAAAAAGTGGCAATAATATTGGTAACCTTCACACTTTGGCTCTTGGGCGTTTATTGCATGAACGAAACTTTCCTGTCAAATCCATTCAGTATAAAGGTCGTAATAGGATTCAGATAAACTTTGACTATGCAAATCATGCTAATGACTTTTTGAAGAATAAGGTTCTTGATACGCAGAAGGTACAATCCTTTGTACCTCTCTCCAATATCTTCCGAGTCGGTATTATCCGAGGTGTAGATAAAGAGTTATCTGAAACAGAAATTCTTACTTTACTTAAGAACGACATAAAAGTTCAGTCTGTTCACAGATTAAGTCGCAAAACCCATCAGGATGGTAAGGCAGTTAATCAACCTACTGGTTCAGTAAAGATTGTTTTTTTGTTCAAAAACATTGCCAAAATATGTTTCAAATTATCAAGTCTTATTAGAAGTCAATCCTTTTATATTTTACCCAATTATTTGCTCAAAATGCCAGCGTTATGGTCACACCATACTCAATTGTCAGTCTCCAAACTTTCGTTGGCGCAACTGCCAATGCCAAATTATGTTTACATTGTAATCGGGAGCATGCAACGGACTCATCTCACTGTCCTGTCCATCAGAGACAAGTAGAGATTAAGAAACTCATGTGCAGTGATAATATCTCCTTTTCGGAAGCTTCCACTAGATTATTTCCACCTACTTATTCTGATTATAGTAACCTTCAACAATTTCCTCCCCTACCCACTCAACCTTCTCCTCCATGCCAGAAATGCCGCGAAAAAGTAAATTCACGCAAGTGATCGTCAAGGACTTGCAATCTAAGCCTCCTCCCGGCTATGCAAGAGCCTGCTATCTCCAGATCGTGCAACCCACACAATCCTCCCGCCCCTTGCAATCCCAGTGTCATCAATACCCCATACCTCCCACCCAGCCAGCTCCAACATCATCGAACCAAGTAACCCCTTTGCAACCCGCACAACATCAACTACAAACAGGTAACACTCTACCACAGCGGGAACATGTTCAACAGTGTGTTCTTAATCTTCAAATGCAAATTACGCAACTAATTGGAGATCACCCCATTATTTTACCAGTTATTAGTCAACTACGAGAAATTTTACAGTTTATCTTTAATAATGGTAGTGCGCATTCTTCAATAGAATGTTAGGAGTCTACAAATTCAAACAATACGAACTAAAAAATTCTAATGAATGAAACATCTCCTCATATAGCAGCTCTGTAAGAAACTTGGTTTTCCCTTAACACTAACGTTTTATTTTCCAGGTTATTCTATTGAACGGCATGACGGACCAGGGTTTGATGGTGTGGCACTTATGATACACAATTCGCTATCATACACTCAGTTACATCTGCAATACATCATACCCCATGCCTATGCCCTTGGAATAATACATCACAACGCATACGTTCTAAACTATATAATCCACCAGATAATTACATCTCATTCGCACAATGGTTCAAATCTTAATCAATTTCCATCTGATACCCTAATCCTTTTCTTTGGGATACATCAATATACATCATACTCAGTGGGGAGCTCCTGTAGACAACTCCAAAGGCACGCAGTCCTTACATGCTGCATATCAACATAATCTCATGATTCTTAGTGGTGGTTCCCCTACCAGACTCACTCCTCCCGGTACTTTGCCTAGCGCATTAGACATATCACTTTGTCGTTACACTCTTGCCTCTATAACCACGTGGAGAGTATTAGACGGCACTCATAATAGTGATCACTTTCCCATCTTAATCACTTATGGGCCTGGGCATATCACTAAGAACCCTCCTTCCCACCACTCCACTGGTCAAATTCGCTCCCTACAACATTTTAATGCTTCGAGCTTTAAGTCATTTATGGTACAGCAACTGGAGACATGTACAGTTACAGAATTATCCTATCATTCGATTATGCAAATAATAGTAATCTTGACCTATACCACCCCTTTAAAACACCCTCGAATACCATGTCATCTGGTACCTCCAGATTAAAGTGGTGGGATTCTGAATGCCATCAGTTAATACTCAAACAAAAGAGACTTTTCAGAATATATCGAAAAAATTTAACCCCTCCACACTACTTTCATCTTAAGCATCATGTTGCACATGAGGTCAGACGTGTCTTCAATCAAAAAAGAAGACAAACCAGGAAAACTTTGATATCCTCCTTTAATACTAATATTTCTGCATTTCAGTTACGGAATGCCGTACGTGCTCTTACTAGGGCTTCAAATCATATCCCACGCCCTCATATAACGTCGAATATTCTTAATGAATTTTTAACATCCCTAACTCCAGATCATGTGGTCCCACCTTACACCCCAGCTCTCGCTTCTTCTGCTAGTCAGTCTTCAGTCCTTTCCCGTCCCATAACTCTCCCTGAGCTTATGTCCATTCTTAATTCTTGTAAATTCTTGTAAATCGTCCACATCAGGTCCTGATTATATCTCTTATGCTATGTTACAGGAATTACCTATCAAAGCCCTACAAGTGCTTGTATAGTACGGTATTTTAATTTTGTGTTAACCACTACCACTCCTCCTCCGGAATGGAACACTTTCTTCTTAGTCCCTGTTCCAAAGCCTGTTCCAATGACCACCGATCACAATATCAGATGCATAATCTTGGCATCTTGTATGCGTGAACTTTTGCTCAAGATCATGCTTCAACGGTTTCTCTGCTACTTAGCGAGTATTATTCCCTCCTTCTAAAGTACCAATATGCATACCTTAAAGGTAGGAATGCTCTAGATGCGATTAATATGCTTATCATCGACGTATTATTAGCTAAATCTAGGAAACAGCACACTGTTGCCTCTTCCTTGATATTCGAGGAGCCTTTGATTCAATTCCCCTTCATATGTTATGGGACGTGATATCACAGAAAGGAATCCCTACTACCTTCATAACACTTCTGCGCCATCTGTTTATATATCGCACTCTTATTTTCAAACCTCCTCTCACTGCACCATCCCCTCGTCAAGCTACTGTCGGGCTCCCTCAAGGTGATATCTTCAGTGGACTACTCTTTGCATTATATTTATCCGACCTTGAAAAACTCGCCCTCCAATCTGCGAGAATCCTTTTGTATGCTGAAACCTCCTCTTCTGTTTCGCCGCAGACTTCCTGCCTCTAAATATCACCTTAAACGTCTTCTCGTGGTCTCAAATAAGCTGGTCCCCAAAATACAACTCCTAGCTGAGTCATTCCCATCATCTCTCACACAAAATTGCAGAGCCCCTGCAATAATTTGGGCATTTGAGTCCGTCTCCCCATTTAAATCTGAAATCATTCGTAGTCATGTGTTACCATATTACTCCGTATCATATGAAGTGCTTCAATTCACTCCTTCAATTATTTTTTATGAAGCTTTGTCCTTCGCTATACTCCCATATCGGCTCTCATATTTTCCCATATATTCTAAAAAAGCTCGTATCTCATATATACACGTTTGTAACAACTTTTATACTGATGGATCCTAAAATTCTTGTGGTGTCGGAGCTGTCTTTTACTACGAACAAACCCAGTATATTGAATCGTATCATTTAGTGTCAATTTTTTTCTATTTTTCTGCAGAACTGCTTGCCATACGACAAACGTTAATCTACATAAAAAAATTCATCGATATATTCTGCCAACGTATTTACTGATACCCTCTCTGTCCTCAAATCATTAAAACACAACAAGTTTACTTTAAATTGGTATGTAAATAATGTAAAGCACATCCTATTTAATTTACACCAATTGGGTGTCCAAGTTACACTCATTTGGATACCTGCACATAAAACCATACCAGGTAACGAATGGGCTGATCGATTAGCCAAAGAGGCTACCCTATCAATCAATCAATCAATCAATCAATCAATCAATCAATCAATCAATCAATCAATCAATCAATCAATCAATACTGATCTGCATTTAGGGCAGTCGCCCAGGTGGCAGATTCCCTGTCTGTTGTTTTCCTAGCCTTTTCCTAAATGATTTCAAAGAAATTGGAAATTTATTGAACATTTCCCGTGGTAAGATATTCCAATCCCTAACTCTCATTCATATAAATATTTGCCCAAATTTGTCCTCTTGATTTCCAAATTTATGTTCATATTGTGATCTTTCCTACTTTTATAAACGCCACTCAAACTTATTCGCCTACTAATGTCATTCCACACCATCTCTCCGCTGACAGCTCGGAACATACCACTTAGTCAAGCAGCTCTCCTTTCTTCTCTCAATTCTACCCAGCCAAAACTTTGCAAAATTTTGCAACGCTACTCTTTTACCAGAAATCACCCAGAACAAATCGAGCTGCTTTTTTATTTTTCCAGTTCTTGAATCAGGTAATCCTGGTGAGGGTCCTATACACTGGAACCATACTCTAGTTGGGGTCTTACCAGAGACTTATATGCCCTCTCCTTTACATCCTTACTACAACCCCTGAACACCCTCAAAACCATGTGCAGAGATCTTTACCCTTTATTTACAATCCCACTTATGTGATTGCCCCAATGAAGATCTTTCCTTATATTAACACCTAGATACTTACAATGATCCCCCAAAAGGAACTTTCACCCCATCAACGCAGTAATTAAAATTGAGAGGACTTTTCCTATTTGTGAAACTCACAACCTGACTTTTAACCCCGTTTATCAACATACCATTGCCTGCTGTCCATCTCACAACATTTTCGAGGTCACGTTGCAGTTGCTCACATTCTTGTAACTTATTTATTACTCTATAGAGAATAACATCATCCGCAAAAAGCCTTACTTCTGATTCCACTCCTTTACTCGTACCATTTATATATATATAAGAAAACATAAAGGTCCGAAAATAGTGCCTTGAGGAATTCCCCTCTTAAATATTACAGGGTCAGATAAAACTCCACCTACTCTAATTCTCTGAGATCTATTTTCTAGAAATATAGCAACCCATTCAGTCACTCTTTGTCTAGTCCAATTGCACCCATTTTTGCCAGTAGTCTCCCATGATCCACCCTATCAAATGCTGTAGACAGGTCAATCGCGATACAGTCCATTTGACCTCCTGAATCTGCTATATCTTGCTGGAATCCTAGAAGTTGAGCTTCGGTGGAATAACCTTTCCTAAAACCGAACGGCCTTCTATCGAACCGGTTATTAATTTCACAAACATGTCTAATATAATCAGAAAGGATGCTTTCCCAAACCTTACATACAATGTATGTCAAACTCACTGGACTGTAAATGTCAGCTTTATGTCTATTACCCCTTCCTTTATACACAGGGGCTACTACATCAACTCTCCATTAATCTGGTATAGCTCCTCCGACCAAACAATAATCAAATAAGTACTTCAGATATGGTACTCTATCCCAACCCATTGTCTTTAGTATATCCCCAGAAATCTGATCAATTCCAGCCGCTTTTATAGTTTTCAACTCTTGTATCTTATTGTAAATGTCATTGTTGTCATATGTAAATTTTAATACTTCTTTAGCCTTAGTATCCACCTCTATCTGGACATTATCCGTGTAACCAAAAATCTTTACATACTGCTGACTGAATACTTCTGCCTTTTGAAGATCATCACATACACACTCCCCTTGTTCATTAATTATTCCTGGAATGTCCTTCTTGGAACCTATTTCTGCCTTAAAATACCTACATATACCCTTCCATTTTTCACTAAAATTTGTATGACTGCCAATAATACTTGCCATCATGTTATCCTCAGCTGCCTTCTTTGCTAGATTCAATTTTCTATTAAGTTCCTTCAATTTCTCCTTACTTTCACAGCCCCCTTTATAAACTGGCGCAGTATATCCAAAAATTCCTAAAACAACATTACAGATTAACTGTAAATAAATCCATTAAGAATACCGTAGAATTGATAAAATAACTAGGTAAATTTAGATTACAAGATCACCTCACAATGCATTCTTTTGATATAGTGAATATGTTTCCTAACATTAACTCTTTAAAATTACTTCCTATCAATGCTAGGAATTTGAAGAAATAGAGTCACCTAAGCAATTTCGAAATCGAAGACTTTATGGCGTTTTTAAAGTTATTGGTCAACAACAACTACTTCACATTTGATCAGATCATTTATAAACCGGATGGCCTCGCAATGGGGTCACCGGCCTCGGGGATCTCGGCAGAGATTTATCTAGATTTTTTAGAAGATACACAAATAATTAACAATGACAAATTTAAGAATATTGTATTTTGGTCCAGGTATGTAGACGATGCCTTTGTTATTCTGGATGGACGCATATCTGACGCCTCTAACACTCTGAATAATCTCAATACAATCGATACTGATATAAAATTTACTTTGGAATCTGAAATAGATAATTCCATTAATTATTTAGACTTAAAGATTAATAGACATCCCTCTTCATTTTCATTTAGCATTTACAGCCCACACAAACTTCAGTTACAATACGACAAGACTCTATACACCCTGCAGCTCATAAACGCGCGACCTATAACAGCCTGGTTAATCGCTCGTTTAGCGTACCAATGTCCAAGCGAGACTTGGACAAGGAACTGAACTTTATTCGAGCTATGGCTAAGGCTAATGGCTTTAAAGGGAATTTCATAGAGCGGATAATAAGTAAATTTAAATATCGCCCCCCACAACCCTGACTAAAGATAAACTTGAATCAAAAGAAACCGCAGCCTTTACGTTCAACAAAGAAGTTTATAAAGTTACGAACATTTTTAAGAAACGTAACATTAGGATTGCGTTCAAAACGGATAACAGAAGTACTGAAATTTTGCATAATGCGTCAGTTGTTAATAGAGTCAACCCATACTCTAAATCAGGTGTATACAGGTTCGAATGCAAAGACTGTGGGAGCTGATATATAGGGCAAACTGGGCGCAGCTTTAATGTTAGATATCAAGAACACCTCAATGCTGTGAAATACAATATATTTTCAGCCGTAGGCCAACACGTCCATGAATATAAGCATAAATTCACAGACATAAATCACGATCTTGAAATAATGGAAACACTAACCAAGGGACCGAGGCTTGACATTACAGAAGCGTATCTAATACATCTAGACCAGTATTATAATGCTAACCTAAATTTGAATGAAATTTCCGAGAAACCCAAAGTATTATATGATTGCTTGATTCTGTTACTCGACAAGCTAAGAATTCCAGAAAATTCGTCAGTCTTTCGAACTCTACGTAACAGTTTCTCATTCTACTGTCTTCGTCCGCAACAACAGCCGGACCCTCTCCTACATTGCCAACGTTCCAGAAACATTCCCCTTGCCGCCTCTACTTCCCCTTCTTTAGCACTTCATCACATCGCACTCGACACGAGCAGACACACTCGTCGTGCTACAGACGCCGCGCAAAGTACATAACAGTTAAGGTGAGTCAACTTCAACAACATTTTGATTCAATAAGGTTCCTAATATCTTTATCTAGCTTTTCTATTAATAGAGGGCTTTCATCATTACAGGGTTATTGAACTGAGAGGCTATGCCCGCTTAATAACATCAGGGCAAATAATCAGTTCCAACCACTAGAAACACAACATAAGAACTAAGCTTCCACATATCAACAACCATCGGAAGACGGCACAGTCTGGCAATTTAATGAATACGACGAGTTTTTATCCAATACATGGCAACTAATGCATCTGTGAAATGAACATTTTAGCATTTTAGGACTTGATTCAGCTTTAATTTCACGATTTTAGGAATGTTGTTGAACTTGAATTTTACGAATGTAAAAAATTATAGCCATCACAGAATTTTAAGGACAACTCATGAGATTTTACAATTTCGACTCACAAGGGTTATCTTGCTTATAACTTAGAGTTTTAAACTTACCATTAGGTAGAAATGAAGGAGTTAAGTATATCAGTATGTTGTTTTGTATTGTTGTATCTTCAAGTTTTCTCTACTTATTGTGCAGCTGATAATGGCGCCTTCATACAGCGCCGAAAATAGTACTGCAATAAAAAAATATATATTGTAAAAAGTCATCTAACAACAGTGTATTTGTATTCAACAAGGTGGAACCTTAAAGATTTTTATTTTAATTGTTACCACAGGCTGAATTGCTAACACACAGAACTGAAATTCACAAACATATTTCAATTGGAATAGGCAATGAATAGACAGTAAATGATTTTAAAATAAAAAGAGAACGCATAAAATTAGTTTAGGCCTAACATGTAGACTGTACTACAAAAATTTGATACACGAACTTCACATTTATTTACAAATTTCCATTTTGCGAAAATTTAGAAAGACATTGATTTAATAATATTAAGGAAGAGGAGCATAACATTCACCTGGTCTGTAGGTAAGCCTAAGTCCAAATTATAACATATTGGCATTAAAGTTAATAAGATATACATCATCATATATCAAGCATGCTAGTAATGCAAAACGACTTCGATACTGTTGCCTATTACATGAGTACTGTACACACCTATTTTGAGAAAATTACAGACTTTCTTGAATTTGTACAATGTTTTATGGATTCATTAGTTTTGTTCCTGCAGTAGTTATTTATTACAATAGTTGTACACTTCCAAATAATGTTGTAATACAAATATTCTGAAGTGTGCTCCCTACATTCATTCCTGTCGTCTATACATTCATCAGTTGAGAGAACAATTTGCAGGGTCACATCACTTACATACTTCTTAATGGTTATTTAAGCTAAGAAATTTTCTCTCACTTTCTGGCCTCAATATCTTTTTTATGATGACATATGTGTATGTAACTAATTGTACAGCTGTTTCTGGAGGATATTTCAAATTGCCCCTATTGAGGCTGTCAATAACATTATGATGACTATTTCTAACAGTAACACCTATCAAAACTAAGAAATCTGCACAGTAATTACAATTTAATTTCTTGAGAAGAGAATGACAACAATAACCTGCTATGTATGTTAAAACACTTGCAACACCAGATGTGCTGTCAAGATCTGAGTCTGTTACATTGAGCTCGCCTGTAAATGTTTGAAATGAGGAAACTGCACAATAATCATGATCTAACAGTATATCTTCATCAACAATATCATTTACCGGTACAACAATTTTCCTACCATTAGAAATGGGCAGTTCAATTGAATTCAAGATTCTTACTTTTTTCTGAATTTCAAACACCTGTCTAACAGAAACATGGTATTGTCCACCTGCAAGTTGCCTGTATTCACCAAATCGTGCCTCTAATGCATCTGTCTGAAACTTTCCAGGAAGAAAATATGACCATTTCAGTACTTCAAAACAAAATTCTGTTAGCTGTATAAGCAGCGAGTTGTTTGAGTAAGAGCCCTATGCGTTTGACCAGACAATTTGCCACTTTTCAGGCCTAGATTATCCCGGTGATCTAACCACTGAACAAACTTCATTAAAAAACCCTTCCGTTCATCACCAGGTTTGTTGGTGAAAGGCTGTTGAAATTTATCATTAAGTCTTACACTTTTGAAAGGGGTCTTTACATTAACAATATGCCACCAGGTAGTGATTACCTTTACAAATTCAGCTGTGCCCTCGTATGATGTTAAACCGTGCTTTTCTCCTACAACTAGTAAAGCATTTTCTATATGGTCATTAATAATAATAATAATAATAATAATAATAATAATAATAATAATAATAATAATAATAATAATAATAATAATAATAATAATAATAGTAATATGGTCATTAAACAACTGACACACATGTTTCACATTTTGTCTTTCAAAACTTGAAGGCCATAGAGCTTTGACAGTCAAACCATACCCATGCTTTACAAGGTCATTCCCTTCAGCCTCAAACAAGTCCCTTATAGCTTTGAAAGATGCAACATTAACTTTAGAAAAATAATCAAAGTCAGGATACAAATATTCCAGACCATTAGTTTTCTGGTTGAGCCAATTATTTCTGATGCATTTAAATAAATGCACAGTGTCAATGAGATAAAAAAGAGACTTGTTAGGATTTCCAGGATTACAATAGGGAACATGCATGATCCGGGGTTTTAATTAAAAATATGCTAATCTGATTCAAAATTTCATGCAGAGTTCAAAAATGTGATCAGAATGTACAAATAATAACTCCAAACGTGATAAAAATCTACGAAAATGTCACGTCACGCAAGGACGCGATCTCATTGGTCTGACGTCATCATACAGGTTGACTGAATTAGCAGACGAAATAACACAGTGTGCTGTGAGAAGCAGGATACACTTCGCGTATTTCTACTTTACGTTAGTGTCTAGTATGGTTAAATTCGAGGTCTATACATTGGATAATAATCTGAGTGGTATATTTTAGACTTAAAATGAATCCTGCGCAGACAGTGAGGCAGAAAACTTATAAATGGTGTAGAGTTCCGATGTGCAATAGCACATCGCATACCATACCAAACAAATTGTTTATAAATGTTCCAAAGACGCTAAAACTAGGGAGAAATGGATTTTGGCGAGCCGGAGAAATGCTGGTGATATATCGGAAAAGTCTACAGTTTATTTTTTTGAAGATTTTAACGCAAGATGAATTTGTTTGAATTTTCAAATCACTTTTCCATGTCAGCTGTTCTAGTGGTAAAACTTTAAATTTTAATGTATGATGCTTTATTTAAATGCTTCAATTACATCTTGGAATATGAAAGTAATAAACAGTGCATTAAATAATGCTGATTATTAAAGTATTCTCCAAACCTAACCTATGTTTTGGGTGATCCATGTCAAGATAATAAATCAAAGGGGTTATGAACCATTTTGACAGCTCTAATTCTACCAATATATCTTGGCATGGGACAGTTATGTATGTCTTTATTGAAGAGCTTAATTGGTAAAGAAATTTAGGCTATATCTAAATACTCTATAATGTAACAAAGAATAGGCGTGTACATCATGAAAGGAAACAACGTGAATTTAACAAATGTATAACTCTACACAAAACCAATGCTTGTCTGTTGGGGTCTTATAAGTTAACAATGCTCAATTATAATAATTATCATAATATTAATGAAATAAATAACATAATTGCACACAGGTGAAAATAGTGATGTAGGTGTTTAAAATATTATCCAACTTAGCCTAAGTTTTAGGTTATACAAGCCAAGTCAATAAACCGAAGGGTAAAAATACCGCGCGAGTTGGCCGTGCGGTTAGGAGCGCGCAGCTGTGAGCTCGCATCCGGGAGATAGTGGGTTTCGAACCCCACTGCCGGCAGCCCTGAAGATGGTTTTCCGTGGTTTCCCATTTTCACACCAGGCAAATGCTGAGGCTGTACCTAAGGCCACGACCGATTTGTTCCCATTCTTAGGCCTTTCCTGTCCCATCGTCGCCATAAGACCTATATGTGACGGTGTGACGTAAAGCAAACAACAACAAAATAAAAAAATTAAAGTCACAGCACCCAAAGACATTCCTGTATTGAGCGACTAAAATGTCACCAGGACACTTTTCTTTCCTGGTATGCTCAGCTTGTTAAAAGCCAAATGTAATTAATGTTATTGGCTTCACGCCCCGCTAACTACTTCTACGATTTTCGGAGACGCCGATGTGCAGGAATTTAGTCCTGCAGGAGTTCTTTTACGTGCCAGTAAATCTACCGACACGAGGCTGACGTATTTGAGCACCTTCAACTACCACCGGACTGAACCAGGATCGAACCTGCCAAGTTGGGGTCAGAAGGCCAGCACCTCAACAGTCTGAACCACTCAGCCCGACTTGTGAAAACTAGATGAAGTCATATTTATCTTTATCATGTTTAACATTTTCCCTCCACAAAGATATTTAATTCTCTTTCATGGGCACTGGAAGTGGGTAGGCCAGTTGTCCCAACCATAAATATATATTTTTTTTGGAATGATAGATTATAGCCCTATAGTACTATGATATTTTTTTCCTTCTTTCTTTCTTTCTTTCTTAATCAGTTTATCCTTCAGGGTTGGTTTTCTCTCGGACTCAGCGAGGGATTTCACCTTTACCACTTCAAGGGCAGTGTCCTGGAACGTGAGACTTTGAGTATGGTGATGAAACTGGTGAGGAGGGCCATTACCTCGCCCAGGCGGCCTCACCTGTTATGCTCAACAGGGGCCTTGTTGGAGGATGGGAGGATCGGAAGGGATAGACAAGAAAGGGGGAAGGAAACGGCCGTGGCCTTAGGTGCCTGGAGGAGAAGTAGGAAAATACGAAAAACCACTTCGAGGATGGCTGAGGTGGGATTCGAAACCGTTCTACTCAGTTGACCTCCCGAGGCTGAGTAGACCCCGTTCCAGTCCTCGTACTATTTGTTTTTAACTTTCATGGCAGAGCCGGGAATCGAAACCGGGCCTCCGGGAGTGGCACACATTAACCACTACACCACAGAAGCGGACTAGTACTATAATGCTACCTATATGTTTATGTTAGAGCTGAAATCCGATTTCTTACTTTACTAATGCTGAAAGCCCGAAAATGTAATGTTATTCTTTAATAAGGAAATGTTGTAATGTTGAAAGTGATGTGATATCTATCCAGGTTCGTTGTTATCCTAATACTATGGGTTACAGTACATTGCACGTATATAAAAGACGCCACTTACAAACTTGCTTGTTATCCGCGAATTTCTGCGGCCACGAAAGTCACTACTTTTCAAGAATGATGACATCTACACATGATAGATTGTCTGACTGTGCTGTTTTGAACCTTTCTTCTGTCATTTCAAAGTTATTCGCGATCTTGAATAATAAACAATCGGCTTTTAGCAACGGCTGATGCACAACGGCTGGTAGAGCTCCATGCGGTACTGGATCGTGACGTCACAGCGCGCCGCGTACGTCAGAGGCCGTTTCACTCGCCTTGAAGAAAGGCGCTATTAAATATTTTTAATGGTAGAAAACAAGGCAACATACCACAATGTAATACGTTTACGTACTATTTCATTGGTGTACTTTTCAAAAAAAAAATATTTTTGAAAATGATGCATGTTCCCAATACTCAGTTTTAAGTTGAGGTGGATTTGAAAATTTTGACATTGCTTTGGTGTTGAGAGCATTATTATCAGTCACAACAGCCAGAACATTAAATCCCATAGATTCCAAACCAACAATAAACTTTGACATGATACTGTAAATCATCACCTGTTAACTTGGACACAGGGAGAATATGAACTACTTCCTTCTTTGATGATAAAATGCTCTGGATCACAAATACATGTGCTGATGTAGCAACATTGGTAGTGTTAGCACATGAGCCTACAATGTTCCCTCCCTTTAAGTCCATGTATGGTTTAATGTGAATTTCATCTACCATCAATGTTACAAATTTGTCATTCTGTTGAAAACCTTGAACTTCCTGTTTTATATATTCCAGAAAATATGTAGGGTTCTGTTCTAATATTGGGCTACCATTCAGACTGGAACATACTCTTTCCAAAGTATTAACATGTGGCAAAATTAAATTACTTCTATGTCTCATAAATTTGTAAGCATGAGGAGAAATCAGTTGGAAGATTGAACAAATAAAAAGAAAATCATTATCATACTTCCTTCTGGGTTTAGGAACTAAGGAAAGTTTTAACTGTGATTTTATTAAATTAAACGTGGGGTCATCTTCTTCAGTGATCAAATCACCCACTAGGCCTAGAATTAACTCATTCGTTGTATCTTTCTGCACACTGTTACACTCATTCCCTGTAATGTAGCTATGGAATTTTGTAACTAAAGAATGTACTTTATTTGTGTTGGTAATTTTGTCTACATTAGAAAATTTACACTGCAATAAAACCCCTTTAGAATACACTTTTGAAGTCATGTCCTCTTCAATTATTATATATGCTATGCAATGTGGTTGCTTTAATGTATCCATGTACAGAAAAATTACTTGCATTTCCTTCACAACAGTACACCAACCATCAGGTAACATCAACATGTTTATTTTACTTTTCATTTGTGTTAGATTGTGCACTGAAATTCTGTTTGTGTATGAGGCATGGTTGTTGATACTATCTTCAATTGCTCTGTTTGTTGATTCCCTCTCTGTTCTACTTCTCTTTTTGTCCAGTTCTTCTCTTGAACTGGCAGAATGTGAAGATAAATATGATGGACAGTTGGGAAAGATACAGAGGACTGCATTCTCTGACAGTCGTGGACTTGGAAGACGAGCAGCTAAAGTTTTTCCTGTCTTTGAGTCAGTAGCAGTTACTTCCTACCAAACATCACTGGCTTTGAAATGTCTGTGGTATACCTATAAAATAAGATACCACATCGCCACGTAAGGCAATACCCCAGAAAGTAAATATCGCTGCCGATGCTCTTCTTTTCTCTTTTTTGTAATGGCTGATCACTGCTGCCAACCTGCCTGATTACATATTAAAATCACCAGACATAACCATAACAAACTAACCTCAATGTAAACACCGATAATGAATGTTTCCCTACCCTAGTAAATGATAAAAGTTAAGATGAAATGAATCAAGATATTCATAATTAAGTAGGTTTCCACGCTCAATGAGGAATTAAGGAAATAAACACACTTTCTCACTCAAATTAATGTTACATATATCTGTCTTTATTTTGATATACCGTACATTACGCGTACTATAACCATATTCTTGAAAAGAGGGGCGTGTTAAACGATGTAATTTATTTAATAAGTCTTTGCAGTTTGATTTTCAAAAGTTGCAGGATGGTTATATCTTCAAGCTTATCCAGGAAACATATAGGAATACTAATGTGCCAAGCTCAGTGAACGGAAATTAAGTCACATTTCAAGTTCACTGCGGATTTGAAAATAATAATGTTATAAGTTCTACTGCCAAAATTTCGTCCCGCAAGAGTTATTTCATGTACCGGCAGATCTAGACATGAGACTGGCATATTTGAGCACATTCAGATACCGCCGGACCCGAACTCACCAACCTGAGCTAGTCATACATTCTCTCCTTCACTCGCTTACATTAATTTTAAACATTTCCTGTCTTTATTCTGATGTACACATTACTAAAACTGTATTTTCAAAGGGACGGGGAGGGGGGAAGGGAAAGGCAGAAAGAATCTAGATTGTATAATACATTGCAATTTCTATAAGTTCAAGGACTTACAGCGTAGGACATATCTGTCCTTCCTTTTAATAATAATGCTGATAGCTTTACATCCCACTAAGTACTTTTACGGTTTTCAGAGGCGCCAAGGTGGCAGAATTTTGACCTTCAGGAGTTCTTTTACGTGCCAGTAAATCTATGGACATGAGACTGATGTATTTGAGTACCTTCAAATACCATCGGACCGAGCCAGGATCGATCCTGCCAAGTTGAGGTCAGAAGGCCAGTGCCTCAGCCGCCTGAGCCACTCAGCCCGGTGTCGTTCCTTTTGCTTGGATGTTGTCTTTTTTCTTCAATAAGCAGTAGGGGATGGGGGCATTTTAAACAGATTTTCAGCTTGTAACTTGGTTTATCTCAAGCTTACAACATTAAGGAAACCCAGGAAATGTACAGGGACGCTAATGAGTCTAATAACATTACCAGATATTTACATATATATATTGGCTTAAATCACATGAAAACGGGTTGTAAGGCAAGAATGGGATAGGAAAGAGGGCTAGAACTTAAAATGAAAATAAGCGGTTGTTGCCTTAATAAAGGTTCAACCACAGCATTAGCCTGAAATGAAAATTAGGGAACCACAAAAAAACCACAAGTAGTCTACGCAGTGGCCTCCATGGTATGCACTAGCCAGCATCTTGGTAGGTGTACTACGTAACAACTAATGAGCCCAACCTAACACACGGGGGCGAAACGCTGGCAACCAGGAGTGAGTTAGCTGGAAAATGTATAATGTCCAATAACGAACCATTTAAATTGGGATTATGACTTCAGACCTGCCGACTGTGGGGCTTGAATCAACCATCTCCTGAAAGCAAGCTCACAGCAATGTCATCGAACTGCACAACCAGTTCACTCAATTACTTATGACGCGTAATAGGCCTACCACATGGGCTTGCTCTCTCCCAAATAACACAGTTTCAACTTCTACCACAAGGCGACTCACTTACCTATGTATGGATCTTCAGTTCTTCAATTATACATATATACGTAAGGACATTATGTATCTTAGTAAAATCTGATGATGATGATGATGATGCTTGTTGTTTAAAGGGGCCTAACATCTAGGTCAACAGCCCCTAATGGCACAAAATGAGACACATTGTAATGACAATTTAAAAGTTCAAAATCGTCTACTGACCAGAATTTAAAAAAACAAGATGATTAAGAATGGATAGATATGAATTTAAAACAATCAGTGCATCCAGTTCAGAAACTATCATAAACAATAGTATTACTGACCAAGGGACTGCTTCTAAAGCATAATCCTGAATCGAGGATGCGTGTTGTCTAAAGGAGTCCAAAATTCAGGCCAACAGACCCTCATAATGGTACTTACCGCTAGTAAAGTAGAACCATGGTGTTTGTCATGGTGCGGTACTGATCAGAAATAGTGTAGACTCAGGGTGTTCAACACATTATGGTACTACTCACAAGTATTCTACTTTGTACAGGTAACAAAGACCTATGGTGTTTCTCACATAATGGCGCCACTCATAGGCAACGCAAACCCATGGTGTTCCTCACCTAAGTGAACTAATCACGGGCGCCGGTAATCCCATGGTGTTCCTCCCATGTGCCGCTGATATAGTGGCACTAATCACAGGCAACGCCCAGATACGTGGTGTTTCTCACAATGGTACTAATCATGGGTACTGCAAAACCCTACTCTCACATCATGTTTCTACTAATCACAAACCTATTGTGTACCTAACATAGTGGTACTACTCGCAAGTAAAGGCGACCCATGGTGTTCCCCATGTGATGGTACTAATCACAAGTAGTTTCATGGTTCTAATACAATCATCCCTTCGTCACCCCTTTTAGTCACCTCTTACCACTGGCAGGGGATATCGTGGGTGTATTCTTCGCCTGCGTCCCTCATGCATGGGGGTGTGTAACAAATCTATTTGGGAAGAAATACTTTTGTACTGTATCTACATCATAAAGTATTCATGTTGTCATAGCAATATGCAATGAAATAAGCATAATTTACTATATTTAATGTTAGTTTATTTACATTTTAAGGAATATGTAATAATAATAACAACAAAAGTATGCAGTAAAAAATCAATATATGATAATTTATACATCACGAGCCATTCCATGGTCACTGAATTACAAAGCAGAGGGTATGAATAATCAAACAATAATAAACACGAGTACTAGTATTTAAAAGCAAAGTCATCTCCGTCCTCCCGATGGTATCACCACCTTGACAAAGTCAAAATACATTTTGCCGGGTGTTTTGCAGGCTTGCGTGTTCAAATAATCCTTAGAGCTACGCCAGCGGGAGCATATGCTCCTGGTAGGGCCACACAAGCCGGACAGGTCTAAGGTGATGATCCAGGCTATGAGTGATACCCTGGTCCTCCAGGTTGGGGGTTGGTGCACGGGGGTTAAAAACTTCACCACCATAAAACTACATATTGTTCAGAAACCAAATAGAGATGACCGGACGGTCCTAAACTTACGATGACTAAAGCGTGCTAAATGACAACGATACGTATGTATCGGAACATGGAATGTGAGAAGTATCTTTCAAGCTGGGGCTAGTAGAAAATTGGAGGAGGAATTACTTAAATATAACATAGATGTGGCAGCATTACAGGAGATAAGATGGAAGACAATCGAGGTGGCAGATCTACAGCAGTACATTTTGTTCAATAGTGGGGAGGAAGAAAATAGAATAGGAACAGTGTTTATGGTCAAGAAATCGATCAGTCATAACACGACTGAATATCAAGCAATAAGCCTCCGACTATGACGGTTAAGATTGAAAAGGAGATCTGCCAACATATCACTAATTAGTGTCCATGCCCCAACAGAGGATACCGAAGGGGAAGAGGAAGAACAGTTCTATGAAAAAATGGAGCAAGCATATGACAAGTTGCCCAAGTAAAATGTTAAGTTGTCCTAGGGGATTACAATGCCAAAGTAGGCAAAGAGAAAGAAAACCACCCAGTGGCAGGATATCACAGTAAACACCAAGAATCCAATGAGAACGGATGGAATTTGATTGAGTTTGTCATTAGCAAAGAGCTGGTGATTAAGAGCACAAGTTTTCCCCATAAGGAGATCCATAAAGAGACATGTATATCACCGGATGGTCTGACAAAGAACCAGATAGGCCATGTGCTGATAGATGCAAGTCATGTCTCCAATATTATGGATGTGAGAAGCATTCGTGGTGCAGACAGTCTTTCAGATCGCAAACTAGTGAGGATCAAGTTCCAAGAAAGACAGGCAATTAAACCCAGGGACAGAGCTGACCAGAGCAAGGTCCATAATGTAGAGCTGTTAAGGGATGAGAAGGAGGAAGAGTATAGAGACCAGGTGGAAAGAAAACTACAGATGGGCAGAAACGGGAATGTGGACATCAATTAAAATGTGGGAAGAAACCAAGCTAGCAATAAATACAACAGCGCAGGAAGTACTTGGAGAGAAAAAGAAACAGAATAGAAATGAATGGTATGACGAAGAAGTGGGTAAGGTTCTTAGAAGAGAGAAATCTGGACCAACAAAGAATGCTACAGAGACCCACTCAAAATTATATGGCAATTTTTGAAGAGAAACTGTGAACAGCAAAGACATTGATAAGGAACAAGAAAATAATAGAAGGGAGAGATTGGATGAAGTGCAAAAGATATTTGAAAACAAACAAGGTAGAAAATTATCCCATGGGGTTGGACAAGTAAAGAAGGGATACAACCTAGAGTGAATATGCTTAAGGATGAGACTGATGGACTGATTGTTGGAAAAGAACGAATTCTGGAAAGATGGGCAAAACATATCCAAACATTACTTTCTGTCAGACCAATAAATGAACAAAAAGAAGGATCAGGTAGTATGGAAACTTCAGAGAGAGATGAGTGTGAGGGGGAAGAGAGGAACGATGAGAATGGAGATGAGGATGAAGATGATGTGGGATCACCATCGGTTGAAGAAATAAGTGAAATTATAAAACAATTGAAGTACAGTACAGCCCCAGGGAATGACCTCATAACTGCAGAAATGGTAAAACTGGAGAAGTGTTGGTGAGGAGAATACATGAGATAATTAAAAAGGTATGGGAAACAGGTAAAATGCCAGAGGACTGTACACTAGCAAATATATGTATGCCCTATACATAAGAAGGGGTCACTCATACAATGCAAGAGTTATCAAGGTATATCCTTACTGAGTACAGTGTACGAAATCATCTCTACAGCCATAACAGAGAGAGTTAGTAGTAGAGCAGAAAGAATTATAGGAGAGTTCCAAGCTGGTTTCAGACCTAGAAGATCGACGACGGACCATATTTTCACCACGAGAATGACTCTGGAAAAGACATACAAATACAATGTTCGACTAGGACATCTTTTTATATATTTTAAACAAGCTTAGACACAGTAAAAAGATCGAAATTATCGGAAACAATGATTTTAAATTTTCACATTTAATAAAATTGACTAACAGCAGAAGTCGGTAAAAGTACAGGGAAGTCTGTCAAGATCTTTCAGAACCGATGAAGGCCTAAGGCAAGGAGATCCCTTATCACCAGTGTTATTTAACATCGTACTGGAGAAAGCTGCAAAATCAATGACTACTAATCCAGGTGGTAATACTTACAATAGACTGATCCAAGTTTTGGCTTATACAGATGGTGTGGTGATAACTGCTAGGAGTAACGAGGCACTTACACTGTCTTAAGGGAGCTGAAAGATGTGGCTGGATCTTTGGGTTTAGAGATAAGTGAGGCTAAATCTAAATAGCCTATATGGTAACAAAGAGAAATGGAAGGAACACCGAAAAACTCCAAGTGGATGATTACACCTTTGAAGCAGTATATCTAGGCTCAATAATAACATCAGAAAATAAAGTTGAGACAGATATTGTAAATCGTATTGAGGCTGCCAACAGATCCTACAGAGCACTGTACCCTCTTCTGAGAAGTAAAAATTTTAAAACTGACTTTCTACAAAACAATAATTAAACCAGTACTTAAGTATGGGATTGAGGCATGGAAATTGACTGAGGCCACAGAGAGGAGAATAATTGTGTGGGAAAGGAAAGTACTGAGGAAGATATTTGGTTTGGTGAAGGAGGGAGATTTATGGAGAATCAGAACAAATGAAAAATAAGATTATTGTACAAGGAGCTGGACTTGGTGACCTCAGTCAAAATGAGAATAAATTGGATGGCTGGGGCATGTGCAACGGATGGAGGAGGGAAGAATTCCATGGAAGGCACTGACAGGGCACCCTGGGGGCAGAAGGAGAGGTCGGCCCCGAATGAGATGGCTGGAGGATGTGGAGACTGATCTGAGGACCGTTAGAGTCTGGAGGTGGCGTAGGCATGCTGAAGATCGGGGCGACTGGAGAGCTGTGGTCAAGGAGGCCAAGGTCTTTAAAGGACCGTAGAGACATGGAGTAAATAAAGTCATCTTCGTACAAGCCATGAAGGCCATTGGAAGGGTGAAAGGTAAACGCTTCCCCTGTCCATAACTTTGGCACTTGGTGGGGTGGAGTGGATAGCTCTATATTCAGATTGAGCACTGGAAATTGCTCACTGACTTGAAGCATGCAGACCCCAAGTTCTTCCAGCCAGGTGACACTGAGTTATTAATAGGCGCAGAACATTTATTTTCATTATTGAAACTTGATTGCCGAACGAGTAAGAGGCCATGGGGCAAATGGTTAAGGTCAGGGAATGAAGGTGGAAGGTATTATCTATCCCATCATCCAGTTTTTAAGCTTAGCAGCTCACCTACAAAAACAAGGGTTGTATTTCTTATATCTGCTAAAATATCTCACAATATTTCATTGAATGATATAGTAATGGTTGGAACGACAATACAAGAGGATCTTTACTCTGTTATTCTAAGTTTTAGAATGCATACCTTTGCCTTCACTGCAGATATTGCTTGAAATGTATCGGCAAGTCATGGTTCATGCAGATGATAGGAACATTCAGCGGATTACCTGGAGGGAATCAAATTAAATTTATTCCTTTCAGAATAGCATTAAATCATGACAACAAACATGGTACATATTTCTTTCACTATGCGGTTAGGTAGCACACAGGCATTTTTAATGTCTTTATGAAAACAAGCCCAATATTCAGCTTGCAAAACTTTGAAGAAATGTTCCCCCTCGAAATTAGTCCAATCTAATAAGAGCCACAGCCTTCAGAAAAAGTGCTGAACATATTTTTATGACTTGTTTTCAGGTAATTGATTGATAATTGTATTGTATTTTAACAAACACTAACCTATACTTTATGTGTTACTACATACAATATTAAGATTTTTCAATTTAGTCCATTAACCCCTCAGCGTCGCAGCCGTTTAAAGAGCTTCCTATCCCTCGGCCGGATGAGATTTCAACTACACGCGACTGAAATACATTGATTCACTTAAAGCGTTACTACTAGTATAAGAGTGGCCCGATATTCACGAAATTTGGAATTCCTTATGGTAGAACTATGTACATGAAGATAATTACATAATTGTTTCACATTTCCTTAGTAATTTAGTTCCGTGTGATAGAGTTCGAAGCACTCTTCGAGACAGAGACCCAAGGCACACTCCTGGCAGCAGTTCACCGATGTCTTCTTTTCACCGTGTTTTGAACACGCGATACAATGTCTCTGAGGTTTGGATTTCTCACTCTTGGGTAATAATTTCCTGATAAAACGTATTTCCTGCAACATTGGAACTGTATTATCTGATGCGCGCCGGCCTTGAATATTTCGTTTCCCGCCCGAGAAGCGTATTTTGTACTACGTAAACAAACCTTCCATCAGCTGAAATTGATAAGATAACTGCTCAATGTTTGTCCCTGTGACTTGTCTAAATATTATTGAAAAATCTAGGAATCATAATTCACTGTTGAAAGCTTCCCTTTGACCTGTATGCGTATCTATAGCCTCCTACACGAAATTTCCAAGTACTGATTCCTCCTCATCGTCACTCTCATCATTTACCACTGCTACATCATCTATTTCATTATCACTACTGCTAATACTGCCACTACTACTTCCGACTAAACTTTCATTTGAATTATACAATATTTCAAGCACGCTACACTCAGCAGGAGCTAGCCATTGAGCGCGGTGCGTCACACAAACTGATGAAGCTGCAGTGGGACCGAAAGCGGCAGGACGAAACTGAATGAGGGGAATAACATTTATGACGAATCAAAACAACTCGATACATATTTCAGATTAAAAGGTCGATACATCGTCTTTCAAACGAGATATATACCATGCACAACTGCTTCTCGTGTCGTATGACAGAAAGCAGCACTAACTGATGCCTATACAGAGTACTCGTAGAGAGTTACGAAAAGACTACAAGCTGAGAAATAAAGACAAATATAATAGCCTAAATAAACCGCACTCTTAATACAAAATTAGAGCAAAGAACATCACACGAAAAGACAAACTTCTCAGATCATCATTTCTTTATTTTATTCTGTGGGAAAGAATGAAGCAAACGGACTATTAAAAAAGCAGGGATTGGTGCTCAGACATAATTGACATATACTTATCCTTGCAAAAGCAGCTACACTTTAACGATTTTTAATACTTATTTGGAACACTGATAAACCCGAAAATGTCTTCTTGGAAACAAAACAATTTGCATATCCATAACACCAAAACTCTTCGCGCTATAGCCGTAAATGCGAAACCATGTATGGGTCTATACCACGTATAGAGGTCGGCGGCTACGGAAGAAAAGGGGGTCTATACCACGTATAGAGGTCGGCGCTGAGGGGTTAACGACAGATCTCAATTTAACACCACAGTGTATTTTTATACATGTAAAATGTATCATGGATGCTGTATATTTTTATAATGGTGTTTTTTTACTAGACTCTATTGGTTTAGAGGAGGTGACTAATACTAAAGAAGTATTAAAATTTATATATGATAACAATGACATTTACAGTAATATACAAAAGATGAAAACTAGAAAAGCAGCTGGAATTGATAAGGTTTTGGGAGATATACTAAAGACAATGGGTTGGGGTATAGCACCATATCTGAAGTACTTATTTCATCATTGTTTGTATGAAGGAGCTATACCAAATGAATGGAGAGTTGTTATAGTAGCCCCTGTATATAAAGGTAAGGGTGATAGACATAAAGCTGAAAATTTCGGGCCAGTAAGTTTGACATGTGTTGCATGTAAGCTTATTCTTTCTTATTATATTAGACATGTTTGCGAAATTAATAACTGGTTCGATAGAAGGCAGTTCGGGTGTAGGAAAGATTATTCCACTGAAGCTCAACTTGTAGGATTCCAGCAAGTAAGGCAGATATCTTGGATTCAGGAGGTCAAATGGACTGTATTGCGATTGACCTGCCTAAAGCATTTGGTAGGGTGGATCATGGGAGACTACTGGCAAAAATGAGTGCAATTGGACTACAGTTAGGGAATCTGCCACCTGGGCGACTGCCCTAAATGCAGATTCGATTCGAGAAGAGCATTGAGTTTGGTAAGGAACTAGTTCGTTACGCGGTATTGATGGTGTAGTTGTAAATTTATCTATCGGGCGATCCAAGCATCACCGTTCTAGATGCATCGAGCTCAATAGCTGCAGTTGCTTAAGTGTGGCCAGTATCAACTATTTGCTAGATAGTGGGTTCGAACCCCAATATCGACAGCCCTGAAAGTGGCTTTCCTTGGTTTCCAATTTTCATACCAGGAAAATGCTGGGCTGTACCTTAATTAAGGCATGGCCACTTTCTTCCCACTCCTAGCCCTTTCCTGTCACATCATACCATAAAACCTATTTGTGTTGGTTTGACGTAAAGCAACTTGTACAAAAAACTAGACGCATGCATAATAACGTGATAAATTTTGATCAGAGCACACAGACAGGACCAGATACCTAGAATATTCAGTGTCTCTCAAAGTTTAGATATATCTTGTTCTCCTTCCCTACAATTTTCAAATGTAACGCTGTTATATCCGAAAGGACAGGGCAATTAGAAATATATTATTTCCCAGCAAAGTTGGAAAACCCTTAATCTCATGGAATAGCTCTTACAGCGGTACAGCTAACTCCTCAGCTTTGTTCTTCTTCCTCCTCTGATGCATAGCATGGCCTTCATTGTGCAGAATCTCATCAACAATATACCTGGTTAAGAAAAGAGAAATATTGTTATGCATACATGAAAGTAAACAACATTATCCTACCTAAAGTTATGTTTAGGTTCCACTGTACCTCTTTAAGTGACTTTGATTCATATGACACATCTTTTGCAGCTCATCTTTTGTTGAGTTTTGTGGTGGAGCCACCCCAATTCTGCCTCACCATGACTATAAATTAAAGGAAAAATAAAAATAAAATTATGTAACAACATTGAATATAATTCATTAGTAGAAAATATTCAGTCTATTATAATTACCACTAATTGATCCTTCCTCCATTTCGTTGTCGGTTGATGCTCCAGAAGCTTACAGTGATATGCTACATTATCCATCACAATACACAGGGTCCTATATTTCTTAATCCTATGATTAATTGTGTTTCGACCCACATCTGAGATTTCTCACTGTTCATAGCACCATGATAATCTTGACTTCTCTTCAAATCTGTGGCAAATATCAAATCAGCACCTGTAAGAATTTTGAGTTTTAACATGAAGTTATTTCATCTTTTCCCTTAAAATATGAAACCACCTTCTACAGGGATATTAACAGACAAAAATTGTTATTTTTGTTGAATGATTGAAAAAGATGACTGATTTTAAGTGAAAGCAATTACAATGCAACAGTCACCTGATGATGAAGTTGATGAATTGTTACTTACACTACCCTATGCCAAAATTTATCATGTATTATTATATCTAGTAAATTGATAGTGGTTTAACATCAATATGGTAAATCTAGACTAGATCACTTGTATTAATGATATTACTATAAACACTAATGTTTAATACATTAGAAGAAATGTAACTGCTACGAATACCAAACCTATACCGGTATCAAGCACTAAGAAATAGGTAGCTTAGAAGGTGTGCAATAATCAGTTATGCACTGATTCAAGTGCAGATTATCAATACAGTATGAACCTAATAAATAGGCCTATAGTACAAGTAATTTGCTGATACCAATTTCCAGTAATATTACATGAACGTACACTGGAGAAGTTATAATTGAAGCGCATCTGTAAAGTTAATCGTTGGCCTAAAGTGAATAACTACAGGTCTTTTCCATAACCAACATGCGCCTTAACAGTGGTGAAGTCAAATTCAAGAACCACTGATAGAACGCAGTGAAACAACAGATAGGGAATCTGCCACTGCCCTAAATGCAGATTGAAGCTGTAAGTTAAAATGCCACTTCCTACATCAAGCCAGTCGATTTCAATCAATCAATCAATCAATCAATCAATCAATCAATCAATCAATCAATCAATCAATCAATCAATCAATCAATCAATCAATCAATCAATCAATCATCACTGATCTGCATTTAGGACAGGTGGCAGATATTACCTAGTAAACAGATTAGAAATCTGAAATGAAACCACGTTGTAATAATACACATGAGGAAATATATTACATACACATATGCCGTATGTCAATAAGAATACACGAAGGCTGTGTCTGTAAACCGTACTGACGTCGAGACAAGACTTGTTTAGGTTAGGTTAGGTTCATAACGAAATATTTTCCATTTCAACTGATTCTCACTGTCAGAATCTTATCATAGAAACGAAATTAAAATTTAAACGAACACTTACCCCAATTAATTGTGAAACACTTGTCATAAGGACCATATCACTACGAGTGATAACTAGTCGTCTTCCTTTTTAAATACCTCGTATCAATCTCTGAATTGATTTTTGTAAAGGACGTAACGTTGCTTTCCTTTTCGGACTGGTTCTTGCAGATTTTTCTTCCTTCTTAAACATTCCCATTCGAATTCTGTACATAAGTATGGGACGAAATGGAAACGTAATTACTAAAATGATGTGTTCATAATTTCACACAAACTACGTTATTAAATGCATTATCCGAACATGCCACAATTCTACTTACCTGGTATTAGCCAAATAGATTTACAATCCCACAGAAAAAGAAAATGTGCTTTAAATATTCTCGCAAATGTATGACTAGTGATTTTAACAGTAATACAGTGGTAATACGTAATTCACGCTAGAACTGCGACTGAACGTTGCCAACGTGCCAGATTAACGGGAAATGTAAGACGTCGTATCGGCAAGTAGGGTCCCTAAACTGTATGGTTACCGACACTGAGAAAGACCCAACAGCAAGAAAAGTAACTATAAATCAATACCTTAATATTACAGGAGAGAAAGGGTAGGGTTGCACCCTTAGGGTACGTCCTTACACAGAGACTACTAGCTGATATTGATACGGAGTGCGACTCGGTCTTCGTTACTACATAAAATAATATTTATAGGCCTATAAAATAACTACGTAAACGCATGTACCGAATGAAACTACAGTGAAATCACCAAGTAAGGACTTTTGTCAACAACACAAGAAGAAATTATACTAAAAATATATTACTCACCATTAACGACTAGCGTCTGGAAGAACGTCGACTTGTTATTTTGTCACTTATCGAAGCACACTGGAAACGAGCACACAATATAGGCATGCAAAACGATTGTTAACTATCCGAAAATTAAGTTCAGATAACTGTCAAATGTACAATACTAAGCTTACTAGATGTCCTAATGCTACTGTACTACAAAATATTAATTCAGTGTGGTACCATAAGGCAGTTTCTTAACCTATAAAATACTTTTTACTGAGGTGTTTGTCGTCAGTCTTAACTTAGTTGTAGGATGGTTAATAATGCACGAGAGTGAATTCATCTAAGCATGAGCATTAAGAAACACTAGGTATTGTTCATAGGGCATTTATTGGTTCCATGCAGAATGTCCCTCATTGTTAATAGAACTGATTTAATCCAAGGTAATAGCTTGTTGCTCCGCTGAAGATGGTTTGGTTACTGTACTACTTTTTGTCGAACTTCTTGGTTGAGATGAGTCCCCCTTGAGGTTCAATTTTTCTTTTCTGAGAAGTGTCTTTTTGATTTTATGGCATGTTAACACTTTGAACTGCTGCCAATGGAGGCTTAAATTGTAATAATTTCTCTAAAGCATCCGCTTCTTTAATGGTTGTAAAATTTTGCACCAATTCATTGATTTCATTTAACTGAGATAATAATTTTTGTTTCTTGATATCTAACTCCCTGTGTTGATTATTGGGTTTTGTAGTACTGGTGCTTTGAAAGGCAGTGGTAGAGATTTGTTTCAATAATTATCGACAACTTCTAACTCTTTTTCAGAACATATTTGAACGTGTTCTTGGCATTCTTTAGGCTGGACCTCTACCTCTGAAATAATCTGGCATACCAGATGGATGTGTTTGCACATGTTGAATCGTATGGCAGAATAGATGCACGTGCAAGAGTAGCTGTGAATGCATGACTTGCAGTCATTGTGTACTAACTGGCACACACAGTTTTGTTTCAGCGGGACAACTGTGTATATATCAGAACTGGATGTTGATGGAATAGTCCATATGTTGCCTTCCTGTATAACTAAATCTTTTCTTAATGTCAGACTAGTTTTGTTTCTGTTCCTAAGGTTTCTCGGCTTACTTGTAACTTTACCTTTATGCATAGTGATGACCCTATAAATCATCTTATCTTTGAGGAATCTCATAGCGCAAATGGATTTGTCCAGGTGCTTTATTTTCTTTCCTTGCAAGTATATATGTTCTATGCATTTATGCAGGTTCTCAATGTGCATATTTGTGTTCAAACCACAGTGCATCCGATTGCTCTATGCCCACTCTCTGGCTGTGGGAACATAATTTTCTAGAAAATATTTACCAAAATCATGGGTATCAGGGTCATCAATTAATTTCTGAACAGCTGGCTCAAAAATAATACTGTATTCACAACTCCCTCTTGCATAAGGGCTCTTATAATTGTGTACACTTCTGCTTGTTTGTCTCTAGATTTGATTTTGCCAAGGTTCTTACGCCATGCCCGGTCATTGTGCCAGGAGCAATACAGCGTTAGATTTGGTTCCCCATAACTTCAATCCAAGCATTAAAACGAATCTGCCATATCTGACATAAAAATCTTTGGAGACAAATTGCCAAGCTGGTCTCTGATTTTTGAAAATTAGTATCTTTAAGACTTCTTTATCAGTTCTGTTTGTAAATAAAAATGAACATAAAAAACCCTAACGTATATCATCAATAATTATAAGAGTTATCAATTTTAAAATCATATGTATTGAGTCCATGTGTACCATCAATGCATAGAGCATCCCCTCCATATTTCTCCAGCATTGAAGCTTGTGCATCATTCATAAATGCCAACACAAAGTCATTTTTAGCCAAGAAAGGATACTCTTCAGAAACCTTCCCCTGAGGCTTATAAAATAACACAAAGTCCCCACTCCTTGCTCTCACCTCATTCATCCAGGCATCAACACTGCATCATTAGAATGCTTCACAGCTTCTGAGCTCAAATTATAAGACTTCTCAATGTTATGCAAGACTTTTCTTGTGAGGAGATGAACTCTTTGTAGTTCTTCTGGGTTTTTCAGACTGCTTCGAATATCATCTAATATGACATCAAGAGGAATTTTTAATTCTATTTTAGCTGCCAAAGAACTCTTTTCATCCTGAGGTAAAAACAAATGCTCTAAATCATTTTGATGCCCCACATGAGTAGGTGAAAACACAGCCTCACAACTTCCCTCTTCAACTAAAAAAACTTTTATTGTCGAAGGGCAGAAACTATCAGTCTTTTTGGTGCCTTGGATTTTTAAATGACTGGCACCCGACCCCTTTGATTTAAAGTGTCCTGAACGATGACAATTATTGTAATATACGATACTGTCCCACTTTATGCAATGTCCTCAGAACCAAACATTAAAACATACTTCAATAGGTTTTGTGCTTCATAATTTATTTTCCATTCCTTAAAGTCTTCAAAAGAATTAAATGACTTGCTTTCAATTATCACAACAATGTCATGAATATTGTGGAAATGTAACAATATATCTGACTTTTTAGAATATGTATGTGAACATACACTGCATGTAAAATTACCAGCACTAGTAACATTAGGGCCACTTGAGTTAATTTCCTTATGTGAACTATTAATGTGTCTATTTAAATTTTCTCTATGCCCGTATAATAAACCACAGTCACTACACTTGAACATTGTAAAAATACACCTGAAATTATCCACAGAAATGTATACACTTATAACACAGTAACCCCGATCTATTTACATGTTACAGTGCTGGATAATCACCGCAACATTCCTTCAAACACGAGCGCGGACAAACAGATAATCTATCGCCTGATGTATAATCAGCTTAAATTAGACGCATTATATGCACTTCCTAAATTGTAACACACATTTACATGGCACTACTCTAGCTAATCCCTCGTTCAATCATGAGCGCGGACTAATGAAGAACGAAAACAGAACGAAAATACTATTTAATCTGTCACCCGAATTACTTTTATTTTCCTACGGTGCTACGCGGCGCCAAGCTCAGTGAACTTTGCCGAAGGGCTCCGGTTACTATTTTCCTCCGGCACTATGCGGTGAAACATGAAATATGGCTCTCTCGAAGAATTACATTTATTTTCTTACGGCACTACGTGGCGGCAAATACACAGATTTTTTTTCCAGTCTGAGAAGTTAAATAACCAACGGAACAAATTTATTTCGAAATGAATGAATTTGGGTTTGCAACTACCCTTGAATGCCTCTTGCCGCTTATATAAACCTACAGTTCAACTGGCACAGTCGATCGTTCATTTCCTTCAGGAAAGCAAACTAACAGTATAACATAAAAGAGGTTCAGTGGCTGAACGGCGGCTATGCCGTATATGCGGATTCCAATAACTACCAAGAAGAAAAAGTAATTCGTTGTGGGAACAACGCGGTTAGGGGTGCACAGCTGTGAGCTTCATTCGGGAGTTCGAATTCCACTGTCGGTAGTCCTGAAGATGGTTTAGCGCGGTTTCCCATTTACACACCAGGAAAATTCTGTGGAGGCTTTAGAATAACGCTCACGGAATCCCCTGCCTGCCGAAAGAGGCGACTAAATGGGCCCCAGGGGCTCTGTAGCGTGGATTGGCGACCACGGGGCCTTGAGATGAGTCCTAGCATTTCTTCCACTTACTTGTGCCATGCACCTCACTTTTATCTATCCCATCTGACCTCCCTTGGTCAACACTTGTTCTTTCCCGCCCCGACGGTATTAGAGCACTCGAGGCCTAGGGAGTCTTTCATTTTCACGCCCTTCGTGGCCCTTATCTTACGTTGGCCGATACCACCATTTTTTCTTTCTGATAAGTGTTATATAAAGGTGGGTTGCCTAGTTGTACTTCCTCTTAAAACAATTATCACCACCACCACCACCTGGGGCTCTACCTTAATTACGGCCACGGCCGACTCCTTCTCACTCCTAGTCCTTTCCTATCGCATTGTCACCATACGATCTATCTGTGTCGGTGCGAGGTAAACCCAATTGCAAATATATACACTATGGAGTATTTTCATTTCTACTAGGATGTGAACTTTCCAGTCGCAACGACCTGACTCGTATGAGCTCTTCTTGAATTATTGTGTGAAACATTTACTCTTCTTCATTAATCGTCATAGGAATACCACTTTTCTAATCAAAACGCATTTTTAAAATCTTTCTAATGTGCTATTTTGGGGAGTCCAGTACCTTCGAGCGAACCGAGACTTCGTCTCTACAGCAACACCGGCACGCCGAGTTGCCTGCATCTTCGAAGAATCCATGGAAATGATGGTAATAATAATGTTGATGATAAAAAGTTGATGAAAAAGAATTTGCTTTTGTGTGCAAGTCATTCTCGTAATGCCAATTGGAATCGTGCTGAGGAATGGAGCGATAGCCGTATATCTAGCGGCACTATTTTAACTGTCGCTCCTCTGTCAATTTAGTAGGCCTACTTGAAAAGACCGCGCATGCAGACGCCTTTACTTATCTCGTAGACAACGACCCGTTTCACAGCTGGTTCACAAGATCCACCGCACCAACGCGCTTCCGACGAAACCTGCCATAGCTTGAAACTAAAGCTCCCTCACCGAAAGTTTCCGAAGTCTTCGGATTATTTTGTTTGTGTACTATTGGTCAGGAGATCTCGAGAGACAGTCTGACAACTAAGTGCTGATGTTCAGTTCAGTAATGAAAATTTAATTCCAACTACCTTAGCAGGGGCACCACGGGCAGGTATCAGCTTCACCATCCGTCATATTGTCACCGAATGTCCTAGGAGGTCATACTCCGGTCAGCTGATGGAGTTTGTGTGTGGTTCTGACGGAATTGTGCAATGGTTGGACAGCTTGGATTTGAGTTTATGAACTGTTTTAGAGATTGGTTGATTGTTTAAAGGCCGGTCTCCACTGATTAACATTTAACAACAACATGTTAAATGTTAAAAGTGTTAAATGTTAACTGGTGACACCATCAACATGTTAAATGTAAAATGTTGAACGCTGTTTCATTTAACATTGTGTCCACATTTAATGAACATGTTAAACTTGACCTTCTTTGTCTGTATATAGGTAGTTCATCACATCAAATTTCCGGTAACACATTTAGGTGGTGTCTAGTATTTTTCAAACAAAGACAATGGACTCAGATGAAGAGGATTTGGCCTTTGTTATTGCCACTGTTGCTTCTTGTTATAATTTACAAATGCAGTTTTATTAGACACATTTCATCCCCTCATCCTGCTCACTGCTTCAAAAGCAAACCACTTTGAAGAATAAACTTCGTCCGCTCCCGCCCCCTCCCCCCCGCCTTCGATTTTCTGTTTTTTTTATTTTGCAATACTCGACTGTACTGGGAGCGGAGGGACGCTAGTTTCTTTTTTTTTTCGATGCACTCGCAGGAATAATTCTAGATAATTTAGAGTTCCTGGAAACTGTCGGCTTTCTTCGCTTTATCTCTGTATTCCTTTGATGAGACATACGACAAACAAGGCCTTTCTATTATGTCATTAATTAAGTCTAAAATATTTTTTCTCCACTCCATTTCTGACTATAAATTTTAGTATAGTGCAGAGAGAACGATACTGTACTGTATTTGTAGCTTATAACAAAGAGAATGAGTGTTGCGGAGTGTTGTAACTATAATCCTACTTCACGAGAAGCACTTCGTTTGCGTCGTTTGGTTATCTGTTGACATGGAAATGGCAAGGAATTTGCCGAAGCTGTGTCAACATCTCACGAACAAGTAATTGACTTGACATGTTTTCCACTTGGAGCGGAAAACACGCCAACATGTTAAAAGTGTTAACCTCAACATTCTGAGTTAACATGCAAAGTCAATTGGAAGACACAATCACAATATACATGTCAATTGTAACATGTTAAATTTAACATGTTGGTGTTAAATGTTAATCAGTGGAGACCGGCCTTAAGGTGTTATACTGTTTGTTATATTTTTGAATATTTGTATGTAGAGTTATGTACTAGCCATAAGCTAAATAAATAATAATAAGGACGGTGTCTATACGTGATTAATAATAATGCCTCCGCATGGCAGTTCGCATCGCGATATACCTTCTAGTTCCAGAGTCACCGCTAGATTTCGTGTTAGCCCTCCACTGTTTAACAACACAGACGTATATGGAAACTGTGAAGCAAAACGGTAAGTTAGTGAGGTTTTAGGTGAGATAATCCTTAAAATTAATTATGAGAGGCGTTGATTTGTGTATTCAACTTGGGGCGAGCACATGGTTAATATTTAAACATAAGATTAAGAAAATAGAAGCCTCCGTGACTCAGGTGGCAGCGCGCCAGCCTCTCACCGCTGGGTTTCGTGGTTCAAATCCCGTGCACTGCATGTGAGATTTGTGCGGGACAAAGCGGAGGTAGGACAGATTTTTCTCCGGGTACTCGCGTTTTTCCTGTCATCTTTCATTCCAGCAACATTCTCAAATATAATTTCATTTCATCTGTCAGTCATTAATCATTGCTCCAGAGGAGTGCGACGGGCTGGGGCAGCCGGCACAGTTCCCATCCTCGCTGCTATATGGGGCTTCATTCGTTCCATTTCTGACCCGGTCAAATGACTAAAAAAGCTGTGGATTTACATTAAGAAAAAGTTTTGTCCATACTGATAAATATACAAGAGCCGAGAGAGTATTTACTGTAAACATTCTATTCACAGGATGTTTATTGCGCGTGATAAACAATGTTTTATTGCTGTGTACCATTCTGCTAAAGTAAACTTCAAAAAGGTAGTGGCATTTCTTTCCACGAGAAAAATGGGTCAAAATTATATCATGTCGGGGTGATGAGAAAAATATTATGTGGCAACTTTCCTCTAAGTCTGTAGTGTGTAGTGAACATTTTGAGAGCACCTGCTTTAGCATTTCTACTAAAACTAGCCTCAATCAATGGCAACACTTTTTTCAGGGTATCCAAATATTTGCACGGCAAGACTACTCCCTTGAAGAAGACGCCGTCTCACAGGCCGGGAGATTTGTTACGTTGAAGGAAATGCTCGGAGAAGGTGAGGGGGTTTGCGGCCGTGGCCTATACTAGGAATTGTTCCGGCTTTCGCCTTAATGCAGGAGATGGAAAACCACGGAAAACCATACTCAGGACAGTCGACAGTGCGGACCAGCCGTGAGGTTCAGCCCTGTCCCGTCTTCCGAATACAGAAGTGAAGAGCCACGGTAGAGCCGTGGCCACCCCTCCTCTGCTCGGTTGTCCGGTCGGAGTGCAGAGCTGTGGGACCACGGACCAGCCGTGGCCACTTGTTGACCGAGACCCACTCTGCATTCATCGACGTAGGTTATGTGAATACTGCAGTGTTTTAAAATATTCTATGGAGTATTTTTATTTTTATTAGGACGTGAATTTTCCGGTTGCAATTATACTACCTGATTCGTATGATCTCATCTTGAATTGAATTACTGGGCGGTTAAACATCACAGAAATATCCCTTTCCTTCTCAAAACGCAATGTTTTATGTCCTTAATGTGTTTTATGTGCAAGTTATCCTCGTAATGCAAATTAATGGAATCGCGCTAAGGAATGGAGGGAAAACCTGACATCCAGCTGCTCTATTTGAACTGCTGATACTCTGTCAATTAGTACTTGAAGAGACCGTGCATGCAGAGGCCTGTACTTATCTCGTAGGCAACGCTCAGGAGCTAGACTCTTGTGTCGGTATCTGCCTGCACCAGCCTCTTTTCCGGTTACTACCTTCTCTATGAAGCTTACTACTTGCATACGATACCGTTACCGCTCTGTGAGTTAATCAAGTCTATAATGCGCCAGTTCGTCGTTGCTTGCCGTGCGGTACACTACCTCGGTCGTGAATGTCAGTTGAGTGCGGCAGTGGTGATTAATTGTGCTTAGTGAGTGTGTGGTGAGGGAGTAGTAAGCCATGGCTGCCGCTTGTGGAGGGCCATTGGCGATGACTGGGGATAAATTACTAGTGGAAAGTGAAGTTGAGCTTCCCATGGATGAGAAATCCATGTCTGATACCTCTATCAATAATGAGCAACGCCAGGTATACCATTCAACTAAGAGTGACCAGCAACGTCTCAATACAGAAGTACCACCTCGTTCTAATGATGAACAACCTAACCAACAACCAGCAGTGCAACAAGCAGTACCTACACCGGAATACTACAATAGGTTTCATCATGGGCCGTATTTCGTATTTGTAGAATCTACGACTGATCAGAATATTGGTAGTTTACATCCTATGGCCCTTGGTCGCCGTTTCTATGAACAACAGTTAAATGTCAGGTCCATTCAGCGTAAAGGTGGAAACCGAATACAGGTGACCTTCCATACTGCTGCGCAAGCCAATGCCTTTTTGAAAAACTCCATCCTAGACACTTTGAAAATCAGCGCCTATATTCCCTCCTCCCAAGTTTTGCGAGTGGGAATAATACGCGGGGTTGATAAGGGTATCTCAAATGAGGAAATTCTCCAACACTTAGAATCCGTGGCTCCAGTTAAATCCGTGCAAAGACTAAATCGTAGGGTTGTTCTAGATGTGAAACGCAGTATCTCCCTACAGGTTCCATTAAGATTGTGTTCCGTGCGCAAATGCTCCCTCCACAGGTTGCTTTATATAAAGTTTATATGGAGGTTGACCCTGTTATTTTCTCTCCTATCCGCTGCCGAAAATGCCAGCGATATGGACACACTATCCGACAATGTCAGGCAAAACATTCACGATGTGGCAAATGTTCCCAACAACATGAAACCAATACCTGTACTGAACAATTCCTGCAATGTGTATATTGTAAGATAGATCATATTACGGGCTCTCAGGATTGCCCTGAGCACTAATACCAAGTCAAAATCAAACGACTTATGAGTACAGAATATCTTTCTTTTCCGGAGGCTAAGGCCAGAACAGCGCTTCCAGTTTATTACCCTGAACAACAGGCAAATAAATTTCCCCCCTTACCAACAGATTCTCAATCTCCACCTACGACAAACCCACGAAAGCGCAAGTTTACCCAAGTTATCTTACAATCTCCACCCTCCACACCCGTGCCTGGATACGATAAGCAGGGATATTTAGCCATTCTTAGGAATGAGCATGCTGCTTC
The DNA here is from genome assembly GCF_040414725.1 of Anabrus simplex. Classification (NCBI taxonomy): domain Eukaryota; kingdom Metazoa; phylum Arthropoda; class Insecta; order Orthoptera; family Tettigoniidae; genus Anabrus; species Anabrus simplex. The sequence goes on along the minus strand of NC_090265.1, from coordinate 963,220,314 downwards.
AGCACGTCCTATTCCATCATCGAGTACAACGATAACAACTGAACCAGTATTACATACATCACCTGTGTCATAACAACGTGAGCAGCGGAATCCTTTGATTCCCCAAGCCACAAGTTCTATCCCTACGAAGGAATACTTTCAACATGAAATTCAACGTATTCTAGTGATGTTACTTCAATATATAGGTCATGAGCCACAACTAAGTACTGTAATCTACAAATTGAGGGATCATATTATGAATATTACTACATGATAAGATTATTGCAATGGAACTGTAGAAGTGTCATTCCCAAGCAACACGAATAACATCTCTTAATAAATGCGACGCAGGCTAATCTTATCTTTCTACAGGAAACGTTGTTTCAACCACATTTTTCCTTTCGATTGCGAGGCTATCATGTCATCCGCCATGATGGTAATGGTTATGATGGTGTATCCACTTGTATACAGAAGACCTTAAGTTATAATACACTAGCTATACAATATCTTATTCCACATACTTATGCGGTAGGGATAGTCTATCGTAACATTTGTTTTTTGAATATATATCGTCCCCCTCAAATTTATATCACCCAACGACAATGGGCACAATTTTTTGGACAATTTACACACTTTCAGCATCTCTTCGTTATCGACGACTTCAATTGTCACCACAGTGAATGCGGGTGTACAACTGATACCATAAAATGATCAAATTTACTCGTTATGTCACAACAGCACGACCTTTTTATTTTAAATGATGGCTCACCAACACGTCTTACATCTCCCGGATCACCTCCAAGCGCGGTGGACCTAACATTATGTCGTATGAACATGGTTCCTATCACCACGTGGCATAACTAAGCAGACATGTACACCAGTGATCATTTTCCTATTATTATAACGTATGGTAATAGCCCATCAGTATCCAAGTCCTATGCCTCACACATAATCAGTAACGTACGCTCATACAAAAATTTTAAAATCCAAATTTATCAAGCATATATCCATCATATTCTACAGCATGAATATGGTACCCCTATCACTTTTCCAAATTTGGTTACCTTTTTAACTCAATACTTAAATATGTTTCATCGGAGTAGGCTATGTGCCGGCACCGGGTTTCACCCTCTCCCTACTATCATATATCACGTCATTCATTTCATCTCTCATTAACTCCTCTGATGAGGTTGACGTCAGGAAGGGTATCCGGTCATAAAAAACCGCCACGACAAATTTCATCTCACCTCATACCCGACCCCGTAGGGAAACGGGACAAGGGCTGGACAAACAAACTTAAATATGTTTCATCCGTGTAGGCCTATCAAAGCATCTAGTCCTCCCCCGGTTCAAGAAATTAAATGGTGGGATGCAGAATGTCACGAACTCATCAATAAAAGGAAACGGTTATTTGAGCAATATCGTTAATCCATGAGACAACATCATTACTTACTATTACGTAAGCATATTGCAAAAAACAACGCTTATTTTTAACACCAAGAAACGTGAGGCTTGGCAATCTTTTATTTCCTCCTTAAATCCTCAGCTTCCTGCCGCGAATTTCTGGAATGCCATTCGTATGATAACTAGAACGTTTCAATATCAATCTCAATATTCCGTTCCTCGAACGGTTTTAGAAGACTTTCTCCATACAATCACCCCTGATTCCGCAATTCCTCCCGTTCTACCCTTATCATCTGGTGATTCTCGTCATTTTACTATTTTGTCACAACCAATCACCTATCTAATGTTAACAGTTCCTCGCCAGGACCCGATGCAATCACGTATCTTATGCTGAATTCCCTTCCTTCGCAAGCACAAGTTAATTTACTACAATATTGTAATGATATTCTTACATCTCTACAAGTACCAAAACAATTGAACAACTTTTTATAACCCCCATATTAAAACCCACCAAACGACCGAATGCACCCGAAAATTTTCGCGGAATTGTATTATATTTTGCAAAATCCTCATGAAAAGAATTGCGTGGATTTTAGAATATTATTCCTTGTTTCCTAAGTACCAATTTGCTTTCATGCCCGGCCACAGTACACAAAAACCTTTTATTATCTTGATACTTGATCCGTTATTAGCTAAATGGCGGAAGCAATCTACCATTGTAGTTTTTTTGGAGATCAAAGGTGCGTATGATTCCGTTTTATTACATATCTTATGGGAGAAGTTGTCTCTTTATGGCTTTCCCTACCATTTCATTTCTATCTTACACCAATTATTTACCAACCGCTTTTTAACAATTAAATCCACCCAACATCAAATTGACAGTCGGCATACTTCACAGGGTTTACCACAGGGATCTATACTAAGTGGAATCTTGTTTTCTCTCTATATGAATGATCTAGAGTCTCTTGTAACACCGTATGCCCGAATATTAGCCTATGCAGATGATTATGTCATTTATTGTTCACATAATAACGTTGACAATTTCAGAACCACAATATCACATGTTCTGAACCTGGTTTTTCGGTGGCTAACGTCTCATGGCCTTTATCTTTCCTTACCTAAGTGTGCGGCAATGATTTTTACTAACAAAAGTGTTTTTGATAGAAGTCCTATTATTTTCGATGATTACAGCATCCCCTTCCTCCCTCAACATTTATATTTAGGCATATACATAGACCAAAGGTTAACATGGCATCATCGCATTCAGCATTTAACTAGAACGTCCGATCGCTATATCAACATTTTGCGAACAGTAACGAAACGTACGTGGGGTGCTGATCCCTTGTCAGCGTTACGGCTATACTGCGCTACCATTTGCTCCACCTTAGATTATAGTGCACATATCATTGATTTAGCTTCCAAATAACATCTTTTAACATTAGATCGACTACAATTTTCCGCTTTACGTATAAGTATGTGTACACTAAAAACAACGCCAAGTAACGCCCTGTTAGTTGAAACCTCAGAAGAGCCTCTTCATATTGGACGATTAAAAATTGCGATTTTTTTTTTGCTCAAGCACATTAGTAGATAGAACTATGTTCTATTCCCTAAACTGAAATTACTATATGAATACTACCAACAGCGTCCCCCAAAGAATCACCAATACCCTGAAATATATACGGCATATTTTTAAATGCAACATATGTTGAAATGCAACATATTCCCGATTCCATTCTACGAACGCCGCGTTTCATCATGTACTCATATATTTACGATATTATCATATTCCGTACATCCACAATTATAGCGTCCTCTTGTCCACCTACCCAATCCTCCAGTGGGATTAACTTGCGAACTTGTCCTCAAAAGAGATTTAAAGGTTTATTACATTCCCAAGATTATCATCTATTCACTGATGGGTCAAAATCGTCTACTGGAGTAGGAGCAGCATTCTATGATCCACAAACACACACAAGTTTTAAATATCCGTTGTCGAATAGTTTAACTATATTTACAGCAGAACTCTATGCCATATACCAAGCTCTTTTATATATTCAAAGATTGAGTTCCCGAAAAATAAATATTTTTAGCGACTCCCAAAGTGTGCTTCAGGCTTTACAATCTTGTTCACAAAGTTACAATGCGTATGTATACGAGGTTAAATACCTTATTTTTCAACTCGAGGAGTCTGGTTTTTTCTATAACGTTACTTTGGATAAAAGGACATAGTAACCACGTAGGTAATGGTATAGCCGATTTAGCAGCCAAAGAGGGAAGTGTTGATATCACACATGTATTGCAACTTAAAATCCCGGTTTCTGATTTCTTTTCACGTATTAAACAGGATGCTCATCAAGCGTGGAACACAATATGGCGATTTTCTGCCGATGTGAAGGGACAACACTGTTATCAATTGCAGACTACCATTCCGAAACAACCATGGTTTGCCAACGGTAAGTACACGCGACGCCATATTATTAATATTATAAGTTACGTTTTAATCATGCCCTCACCCCGGCCTATCAATTTCGCTTTCACATAACAAATAGCCCTTCTTGTTCTTGTGGATATAATAATGGCTACAGTGATCATTTATTTTTTCAATGCCCCCAATATGCGTCTGAACAAAGACTCTTAATGCGGAAGTCAATCAGTCTTAACATACCTTTGCCCACGAGAATTTCAATCTTGCTATTCCAACCTTCACCACAAATCATCACTATTCTTAACGAGTACCTTGATACCACTCAAATAAAGTTGTAATCTCGCGATAGTAATTCAGTTGTTTTTCACGAATGCTTGGAAGTGACACTTCTATAAGTTGCCTGGGCGAGCATAACGTCCCTCGTTTTCGTGCGCCATATACCTTTTTTTAAAATATATATTACCTGTTATCAAGTATTTTAATTATGCCAAAGACTATTAGTGATGCGTGTGCAACTTAAAAGTTAATTAAGTGCGATATTCAGAAAGGCTTGTGACTGGGAGATAGAACAATCAATCCCAACCAATCTCCTCAATGAAGAAAAGAAAAAAGAAGTAGTCTATAATGCGCTCCTCTTTTTCCAAACCCCGAGTGTTTTCTGTCGTGTGTATAATGCAGAGCTCCCATTTGTTTATTTATTTATATTTATACACATATCTATGGTGTTTTATAACTCTCATGAGAATATTGACTGGGCGAAACTTACAAGGATCCCAACACATCATTTCACTGAGAAGAGGATGAAGAAGAATTCTCTGCTCTCATCAAGGAAAAAACTATGAGTTAGGCATCGGTATGATTGTACGTATACTCTTTGGTGGTTCTTTATTTACAGTTTTATGAACTATGGATATTTTAAAGGCAGAAATTGAGAAGAAGAGGAAACTTCTCGTCGAAAAAAATATATTGGTGAGTTGTATATTACTGTTTTTTTCCCGTTCAGGTGTATATTAATTTATCACATCCATTCTTCGGATTGAGGTTAGATTTCATTCACATTTCGTGTGTGTATGTGCGCGCGCGCGCGCGTGTGTGTGTAACTTATACGCGTTGTAAAAAATAAAGACGATTACTTTTCAGAAGTGAGATGGCCCCTGTGAAAATTACAGAAGGTCGCTCGCTTTTTGACAATTAAAATAGACTGTCAGGTATATTATTTTTTGGCTACTTGCACGAAGGAATTTGGTAAAACTCTCGAACTGTGGGTGCCACTGGTATCCGGGCCATCGGCTTCCCATCTCAGACGGTGGTGTTATTTAAATGTATACACACATTATCTGAAGGAAATCTACCCTCTTTTGTCGAGAGAATGGTGATTAATTCACACACACAGATCCTTCCTTGTGGTTGGCGGCGGTAGAATAACATCCGTAGTTTTCCCCTTCCTGTCGTAATAGACGACTAAAAGGGTCCCCAGGGGCTCTTGGGTGCGTGGGTTGGCGTTCATGGAGCCCTTAGCTGAGTCCTGGCATTCCTTCCACTCATGTCAGGTTCGTTACTTTCATCTATCCTATCCAACTTCCCTTGGTCAACTCTTATTCTTTTCCGTCCCCGACGGTATTAGAGCATTCGTACTGGGCGAGTTGGCCGTGCGGTTGCGGGCGCGCGGCTGTGATCTTGCATCCAGGAGATAGTGGGTTTGAATCCCACTGTCGGCAGCCCTGAAGATGGTTTTCCGTGATTTCCTATTTTCACACCAGGCAAATGCTGGGGCTGTACTTTAATTAAGGCCACGGCCGCTTCTTTCCAACTCCTAGGCCTTTCCTATCCCATCGTCACCATGAGACCTGTCTGTAATACCAATAGGTCCGTTATTGGACATTATCAATTTTCTAGCTAACTCATTTATGGTTGCCAGTGTTTCATCCCAGTATGCTATTTGGGCATTAGTTGGTAAATAGCACACCTACCAAGATCTGTCTGTGTCGGTATGACATAAAGCCACTAGAAAAAATAAAATAAAAATCACTCGTGGCCTAGGGAGGCTGGGTGGTGGTGATTGTTGTTTTAGGAGAAAGTACCACTATGCAACCATCCTCTGTTAACACTAATCAGAGGGCAAGATGGAAGGCCATCTGACATTGCGAAAAATGAAAGTATCAAACAAAGAAGGACAAAGGGCGTGAAAAGGAAAGATTCGCTGCGCCTCGACACCTAACACCATCGGGTCAGAAAAGTACACGAGGAGACCGAGGGAAGTTGGATAGGATAGATGAAAGTGAGGAGCCTGTCACAAATACATGGAAGCAGTGCCAGGACTCAGCTAAAGACCCTGTAGTTGCCAGTCCAATCTCCCAAGGCCCCTCTTACATAAAAACTATATCCTGTGCTCCTCAACCTTAGTGCCATGTGTCACCACTTGTATTGCGAACATCTGCGTGCAGAATGACTGTCGTTTGTTTCCTTCTCGTAGACGATGTGATCAGGCTGTGCACAAGGCTGCTAACCTGTCTACGTAGAAACTAGAATAAGCACCTTTTTTCTTGCCATGTAGACAGTATGTGCTGCGGCCATAGAAAAAAATCCTCTTGAATGGAGTGTGGCTCCAAAGGGGCCACTGTTCTCATGGCAGAGATTGACCTGGATGTGCAAAAATAGGTTACAGCTACTAAATGACCATTTTTCCTTGCCATGCGGATAGTATGTTTATTTACAAGTTCTAACTTATTTACTTGTGCTTTTATTCTACGGGGGTTTGTAATGGAATATAATTCTAATCATTGCTGGGAATGATGTCACATCCCATTTTACGTTGGCCAGTGACAATGCTAGTACCTACTTAAGCAATAGAGAATGCCATGTGCTGCTCTTTATTAGGTTAACTTTTAGAAGTAAATGTTCTGGGGGTGAGTTGGTGGGTTCCTAGACATTGTAGTGAACACATCTCTCCTGTGAAAAGAATTCCTCATAAGATTTGCATAATTTCTACTTCGTTATAATGTTATAAAGCTTGCGGTAGGGCTACGCGATGTATATTTTTACCCCTCTTACAATAGGCAGGGGATACTGTGAGTGTTATTCTACTGCCCCACTCACAGTGGAATAGGAAGTCTTTCGTTTTCATGCCCTTCATGGGTCTTGTCTTTCTTGGACTAATACCTTCATTTTTGAAGTGTCTGATCCCTTCCATTTTTTCCCTCTGATGTGTTAACAGAGGATGGTTGCCTGGTTGTACTTCCTCTTAACACACTAATCACCACCACCACCAGTGATTAATTCACTCACACACCAAAATGAAAATTCTAACCCTTTATACAACCTACAAGGAGGCCAATTTGACAATTCATATGAATGAACTGTTATAGTTTCGTAACTACATTAGTCTACTCAGCATTCGTTATGATAATGAACTGGCACCCAGTGTCCGTGGGGATAACCAAGAAAAATAAGGTTTCTGGATTTATGTCCCACTAACTACTTTCTTATGGGTTTCGGAGACACTGAAATGCCAGAATTTTTCTTCCTGCAGGAGTTCCTATACGTGCCACTAAATCTACCGATATGAGGCTTATGTATTTGAGCAACTTAAAATACCACCAGACTGAGCCAGTATCTAACCTGCCAAGTGGGCCTCAGAAGGCCAGCACTCTATCGCGTAAGCTACTCAGCCTGGCTTTCACTGGTTATTATCAACCAATCATTTGCCATTCATCTGCGTTTTGGGCTGTCGCCCAGGTGGCAGTTTCTTATCTGTTGTTTATTTGGTCTTTACTTAAATGATTACAAAATATTTGGAAATTAATCAAACACCTCCCTTGATAAATTATTCCAGTCCCTAATTTCTCTTTCTATAAACAAGTGTTTGCTCCACTTTGTCCTCTTGAATTCCAACTTTAACCGGGTGAGTTGGCCGTGCAGTTAGGGTTGCGCAGCTGTGAGCTTGCATCTGGGAGATAGTGGTTTCGAACCCCACTGTCGGCAGCCCTAAAGATGGTTTTTTGTGGTTTCCCATTTTCACACCAGGCAAATGCTGGGCCTGTACTTCAATTAAGTCCACGGTCGCTTCCTTCCCACTCCTAGGCCGTAAATGAAATAGAAAAAAAAAGAATTCCAATTTTATCTTCATTTATGATCTTTTCTTATTCATCTACTAATGTCATTCCAAGCCATCTCTCTGCTGACAGCTTGATATATTCCGCGTAGTGGAGCTGTTCGTCTCCGTACTTCCTAGCCTTCTCAGCCCAATTTGCAACCTTTTTCACTCTTTCATTGGAAATCGCCCAGAACAGATTGTACTGCTTTCCTTTGTATCTTTTCCAGCTCTCGTATCAAGTATTTGTGGTGATGGTCCCGCACATTAGAACCTTATTGTAATTGTGGTCTTACCAGTGATTTAGGCCTGTGAGCCCTGTTGTGTAGATCCTTCCCCACAACCCGTAAATACCTTCATAACTATATGAAGTAATCTGTAACCTTTATTTGCAATTCTGTTTATGTGATTACCCCAAAGAAGACCTTGCCTCATATTTTATTTTAATTTTTTGCTAGGGGCTCTACGTCGCACCGACACAGATAGGTCTTATGGCGACGATGGGATAGGAAAGGCCTAGGAGTTGGAAGGAAGCGGCCGTGGCCTTAATTAAGGTACATTTGCCTGGTGTGAAAATGGGAAACCACGGAAAACCATCTTCAGGGCTGCCGATAGTGGGATTCGAACCTACTATCTCCCGGATGCAAGCTCACAGCCGCGCGCCTCTACGCGCACGGCCAACTCGCCCGGTTTGCCTTATATTAGCATCTACAGTAGGTACTTGCAGTAATCCCCATCAGGTTGAGTGGCTCAGATGGTTGAGATGCTGGCCTTCTAACCTTAAACTTGGCAAGTTTGATCTTGGCTCAGACCGGTGGTATTTGATAAGAACTCAGATACGTCAGTCTCATGTCAGTAGATTTAGTGGCATGTACAAGAACTCGTGCAGACACAGTAATTAAAACCGAGAGGACTTCTCTTCTTTGTTATACTTACAGTCTGACTTTTCACTCATTTTATCATCATCTCTGCTGTCCATCTCACAAATTTTTCAAGGTCTATTTGCAGTCGCTCATAATCCTCTTAACTTTTTTATTATTCCATGCACTGTAACATCATCCACAAAAACCCTTATCTGTGATTTGAGTTCCTTACAACATAGAAAATGTAGCGAATTGGCCATGAGCCGCACAGCTGTGAGCTTGCATTCAGGAGATAGTGGGTTCGAACCCCACTGTCGGTAGCCCTGAAGACAGTTTTCCTTGGTTTCCCATTTTCACACCAGACAAATGGTGGAGCTGTACCTTAATTAAGGCCACAGCCATTTCCTTCCCACTCCTAGTCCTTCCCTTTACGATCATCACCGTAAGACCCTGTAGCGGTGCGATGTGAAGCAAATTTGAAAAAAAGCCAAAGCATATAGAAACAGAGGTCCAATAACACTGCCTTGTGGACCCCCACCCCCTTTCCCTCTTAATCACTACAGGATCAGATAATCCTTCACCTACTCTAATTCTCGAAATTCTATATTCTAGGCATTTAGCCATCCATTCAGTAACTCTTTGGGTCGATTGCAGAAACTATTACTAGTTTTAAGCTTTAGACAATGTCTACCTAAACAACGTCTAAGTCATGTTCGATGTTCTGTTGCTTAAACAGTGTTCAGCCAGTATTTAGTAAGACATCGTTTATGTTTCCATATCAGCTTCAAAATTGAAATAGAAATGTCTTCAAAGCCGCTCTTTGCCAGCTGGGTCCAATGACAACTCACCAATGCAGGCGCCATCATTAATCAGCTGTCATGTGTTACGAAAATAGCTAACAGTTTGGAAAATTTTTGAGTGAAGAAAAAGTAGTATATTCTGAATTCCATGGTATGTGCATGGTATGTAAAGCATACAACAGTGATACATTACAAAAGAAGAAGAAAGTAGCCTGGCAAAAGATTACGGAGACTTTCAACAGCAGCTTTCCTCAGAAGCCCCCCATGTGACACCAAGACTCTATTGTGTGTACGGTAAGTTCCAAGTTAATTTTGCAGATTTAATCTCAGGGGGAATGAAGCTGTTCTATATTGGAAAACTAGTCATGTTAAATCAAAATAAAGGCAAAATGGACTCAGTAGGCATGTACTAACATTTATAGGGGTATTTTTACGGGGCTGAGGCAGGCTAAAATCAGCTTGGAGGTTAAAAGAAACAAAATTGAAAACTACACAAGGTGGGCCTCCACCTAGCCTGTTAAATCATTTAGAGGAGAATGTGCTGGCGGCATTGTGCGATTAAGCTGCACCGCTTGAAAACCCTTTTGTGATCTCAATTAACGATAGCAATGATAAAGATAGTAAGCTCTATTCTGTCATCACATCGTTTTTCAACAAAGAATTGAAAAAGATTGAAAATTGTTTGCTATCCATGGAAAATTTGGAAGCCAACACTACTGGTGTTAATATTGCTAACTTGCTCCTGGATGTTGTGAAAAGATATGGCATTCCAGTGGTAAACTGTATAGCTTTCAGTGCAAATAATGTTCCTATTATGATGGGAAGAAAAAATGGCATTGCTGCTAAACTAAGAGAGCAGGAGTATGGTAGGAGAATTTGGATTGGGACAAAGGAACGAAAGAGGAAGTCGGCTGGTTGAATTCTGCACTGATCATAATTTAGTCCTTGCCAATACTTGGTTCAAACACCACAAACGACGGCTATATACGTGGACGAGACCTGGAGACACTGGAAGGTATCAAATAGACTTCATTATGATTAGGCAGAGATTCAGAAACCAGGTATTGGATTGCAAAACTTTCCCAGGAGCAGACGTGGACTCTGACCACAACTTGTTGGTCATGAAATGCCATCTGAAGTTGAAGAAATTGAAGAAAGGAAAGAATGCAAAAAGATGGGATCCAGACAAGTTGAAAGAAAAGAGTGTGAGGGATTGTTTCAAGGAACATGTTGCATAAGGACTAAATGAAAAGGCTGAAGGAAACACTATAGAGGAAGAGTGGAGAATCATGAGAAATGAAGTCACTAGGGCTGCTGAAGAAATGTTAGGAAGGAAGAAAAGATCAACTAAGAATCAGTAGATAACTCAGGAGATACTAGACCTGATTGATGAACGACAAAAATACAAGAATGCTAGAAATGAAGAGGGCAGAAAAGAATACAGGCGATTGAAGAATCAAGTGGATAGAAAGTGCATGGTAGCTTAAGGAAGAATGGCTGAAGGAGAAGTGCAAGGATGTCGAAGGCTGTATGGTCCTGGGAAAGGTAGATGCTGCATACAGGAAAATCAAGGAAACCTTTGGAGAAAGGAAATCTAGGTGTATGAATATTAAGAGCTCAGATGGAAAGCCACTTCTAGGGAAAGAAGACAAAGCAGAAAGACGGCAGGAGCATATCCAACAGTTGTATCAAGGTAAAGATGTAGATAATTTGGTTCTGGAACATGAAGAGGCTGTTGATACTGATGAAATGGGAGACCCAATTTTGAGGTCAGAGTTTGACAGAGCTGTGAGTGACCTCAATAGGAACAAGGCACCTGGAATTGATGACATTCCCTCTGAATTACTGACTGCCTTAGGAGAAACCAGCATGGCAAGGTTATTTCATTTAGTGTGCAAGATGTATGAGACAGGAGAAGTCCCATCCGATTTTCGGAAGAATGTTGTTATACCTATTCCCAAGAAAGCCGGTGCTGACAGGTATGAAAACTACCGCACTATTAGTTTAGTTTCTCATGCCTGCAAAATTTTAACACATATTATTTACAGAAGAATGGAAAAACAAGTTGAAGCTGAGTTGGGAGAAGATCAATTTGGCTTCAGAAGAAATCTTGGAACACGTGAAGCAATCCTGACTTTACGTCTGATCTTAGAGGATCGAATCAAGAAGGACAAGCCCACGTACATGGCATTCGTAGATCTAGAAAAAGGCATTCGATAATGTTGATTGGACCAAGCTATTTATGATTCTGAAGATGAAAGGGATCAGATACCGAGAACAAAGAATTATCTACAATCTGTATAAATATCAGTCTGCAGTGATAAGAATCGAGGGCTTTGAAAAAGAAGCAGCAATCCAGAAAGGAGTGAGGCAAGGCTGCAGTTTGTCCCCTCTCCTTTTCAATGTTTACATAGAACAGGCAGTAAAGGAAATCAAAGAGAAATTTGGAAAGGGAATCACAGTCCAAGGAGAGGAAATCAAAACCTTGAGATTTGCCGATGATATTGTTATTTTATCTGAGACTGCAGAAGATCTCGAGAAGTTGATGAATGGTATGGATGAAGTCTTGGGTAAGGAGTACAAGATGAAAATAAATAAGTCCAAAACAAAACTAATGGAGTGCAGTCGAACGAAGGCAGGTGATGTAGGAAATATTAGATTAGGAAAGGAAGTCTTAAAGGAAGTAGATGAATATTGTTACTTGGGTAGTAAAATAACTAACGATGGCAGAAGTAAGGAGGACATAAAATGCAGACTAGCACAAGCAAGGAAGAGCTTTCTTAAGAAAAGAAATTTGCTCACTTCAAACATTGATATCGGAATTAGAAAGATGTTTTTGAAAACTTCCGTGTGGAGCGTGGCATTGTATGGAAGTGAAACATGGATGATAACTAGCTCAGAAAGAAAAAGAATAGAAGCTTTTGAAATGTGGTGTTACAGAAGAATGCTGAAGGTGAGATGGATAGATCGAATCACGAATGAAGAGATACTGAATCGAATTGGTGAGAGGAGATCGATTTGGCTAAATTTGACGAAGAAGAGATAGAATGATAGGACACATCTTAAGACACCCAGGACTTGTTCATTTGGTTTTTGAAGGAAGTGTAGGTGGTAAGAACGGTAGGGGTAGACGAAGGTATGAATATGACAAGCAGATGTAGGATGCAATAGCTATGTAGAAATGAAAAGGTTAGCACAGGATAGGGTGGCATGGAGAGCTGCATCAAATCAGTCTATGGACTGATGACTCAAACAACAACATTATTATTATTATTATTATTATTATTATTATTATTATTATTATTATTATTATTATTATTTTAAAACAATTATTTAATTACTTTTGGAATAGTAACTCAAAAAACAATTGGTTTAAAGAAGTTCAAAGTGATTTGGAGGAGTTGAATATTACCATGCAAACCATAGAAAACAGAGGCGAGAAAAGTATTTTGAAGAATAAATGCATCAGGCTTCCTCTGACCACTGTACAGAGAAAACAATATGTTATAATGGATGCGGAGAGGGCAGCCAGGTCAACCAGACTCAAGACTTTTTGGGAGAAGAAAAGGAAGACAGATTTGTTGTAGTCTGATTTAAGTGCTCCAATGTGGGCGTAAACTCTGTAAATAAATAATAAATAAATAAATTATTATTATTCGTCTTCTTGTTTCGTATGGGCCAGCTAAGGACCACGATATTCAACTATTGCATTTTGGAATGGGCTTTGATATTTGCCCAGTAGTTGCGCATCCTCAGGCTGTGTTGCTCCTTCCTCTCCTTTGTCCAAAGGGCGCCAGTCTTCTTTGTTGGTAGTCTGTCCTGGAACTTCTTATGTTTAAGCATCTTCCTGAGTGCTGTACGATCCTTTAAGATTCCTTCTGTTATTCCCAGTTCCTGTAGATCTTTATCCACTTCCATCAACCATGGTGACTTGGTCTTCCTATTTTGCCAGTAGCTGAGAATCCGGTTGGTCAACCTGGTAGGGTGATCCTGTAGACGTGCCCATAGAATGCTAGGCGTCTCTTCCTTGCTACATTCGTTATTCTTTCACAGTACTTGTAGAGCTCTTGGTTAGGCCGTCTTTTATAACTGTCCCCTTCTTTGACTGGCCCCAGTATCTTCCTCATTATCTTTCTTTCCTGGATTTCAAGTTTTTCCATGAGTCCCTTCCTGTTGAATGTTAAGCATTCTCAAGCATATAAGGCTTCAGGGCGGATGACTGTCTGGTAGTGCTTCATCTTAGTATTACGAGAGAGACACCTTTTATTATACGTATTCTTGGTCAGTTGGTAGGCCATTTCAAGCCTGTTAACTCGAGTTGACAAAGCTGTTCCTTCAGAGAAATTGGATTCCAACCATTGTCCCAAGTACTTAAACCTGTTGGTTTTCCTGATCTCTCCCTGTTCCAGATGCAACGTACAAGGAGATTCACCGATGTTCGTGATGAATTGTGTTTTTTCGAGAGACACGTGTAGCCCAACCTTTGCTGCTTGTTGTCTGAGAACATTTATCAGGGCCAGATAATCGGCATACGCCAGACAGTCAACATTGAGCTCATTGCGCTTATGTCTCAAATAAATGCCACTTGGAATCTCCATTCTAGCTAACTCCTTTCGCCACTCTCTTATTACTTTCTCCAAGGCACAGTTAAAGAGGAGAGGGGACAGGCCATCTCCCTGTCTCACTCCTGATTTAATTTCAAAACTTTCTGATATGGTTCCTCTGAACTTTACTTGTGACCTGGTGTTGCTTAAAGTCTGTTTGATTAGGTTATGGGTCTTCTCATCAAGTCCTAGTTCCTGCAAAATCTTCATAAGAGTAGGTCTGTCTGCTGAGTCATATGCCTTGTAAAGTCGACGAAAATGACAACGTATTTCTTACCGGCCATTTTTGCTTGATGTAATACTGATTGCAGATTGAGTATCTGTTCTGTACAAGAGCGTCCTTTTCTAAATCCTGCCTGGTACTCTCCTATTTGTTGTTGTTGTTGTTATTATTATTATTATTATTATTATTATTATTATTATTATTATTATTATTTGCAGACGGCCTTTCTGTCAAAATTGATGAGATGCTGATTGACATTTATTTATTATTATTATTATTATTATTATTATTATTATTATTATTATTATTATTATTATTATTATCGTGTCAGTAATGCTACGAACTCAAGAATCTTGGGACCAGGTGGCAGTTTACGTAGAGATAGTAGGTTCGAATCCCACTATCGGCAGCCCTGAAAATGGTTTTCTGTGGTTTCCCATTTTCACACCAGGCAAATGCTGGGGCTGTACCTTAATTAAGGCCACGGCCGCTTCCCTCCAACTCCTAGGCTTTTCCTATCCCATCGTCGCCATAAGACCTATCTGTGTCGGTGCGACGTAAAGCCCCTAGCAAAAAAAAAAAAAGTTTACGTAGAAAATATTCTGCGTCAGAAGAAGAAGGACCTGGATGATTACGACAGACAGTAAAGCAGAAGATGAAGCACAAGATGCATTAAGCATGACATCCGTCCTGAAGTAATGCGAGAGCGGTTTCCGGGGCGGAGATAAACGTCGTGGGAAAAGGGAGTGTGGTTTTTAGTGGGTAAGAATCTCCACACACTTGTTGAGTGTGGACCCTCACAAGCGTCTTATGAAAGATTTTCCACACTCCCTCGCAAAAAAAAAAATATTATTATTATTATTATTTGCAGATGGCCTTTTTGTCAAAATTGATGGGATGCTGATTGATATTTATTATTTATTATTACCATTTAGACAAAAGCTCAAAGAGAAAAGATCATCTCAAAATATATCAAGCTTTGTATCAGACTGATGTTAGAAAAATATTAAAGCATGTATGTCCATGCTGGTTATCCATGGGGAAATGTTTGGAAAGTTTGATTTCACAGGAGGAGAGAGTATTTCTTTTTCTGTCTTCAAACTTAAATAAAGTATTTTGCTCAATTCTGGCATTTATCGTCCCTACATTTGAGAAAACGAATAAAGTTCCTCAGTTGTAAGCATCTCACGTCCATGGTAAGGCAGTGGTCATAAAAAGATATCCTAGAATTTTAGAAGTGACTGTCTATCACACGAGAGAGAATCAGAAAGCTGATGATGCTTTAATAATTGGCTACTCAACATCGCATCTTGTAGACAATCTGTCACCTGAGGAGAAGAACTTCCATTCGCACATCAGGAACTATTTTATCGCAGTCTGTGATTATATTATTCATAAATTTAGTTGAATAGTGTTTTGTTAATGCTCAAGTAGTACAGATAAATTCTTTGCCAACTTGTTCCTTCAATGCCATCAAGTATTTTGTTTCCAAGTTTTCTGTTATATTGCCGGTGAAAGATGGTGAAGATGACCAAGAAGCTATGGATACATTACAGTGTCTGTCAGTTTTGTGCTCTCCAAGTGGAGGATTTACCATCATCTGTTGTTCAAGAAGAAGGAGTAGGTTGTTCTTGATCTGCTATAGGGGATATACGAGGTGGAGATGGGTGTTTCAAATATGATGGAATAGCAAAAGTAATGCTGTCAATATTGACAATTTCACACATCAGTGCTGAATGTGAAAGATTTTTCAGCCAGGTGAAGAAGACAAGTACACAATTCCGATCATATTTGAATGACGAAAATCTCAGTAAACCATTGGTGGTCAAATCGAGTCTGAGTGAAAAGTGTTATGTGCAACAGTATGGCAGTGCTTTTTTGAAGAGGGCAAAGTTAGCTGCAAGTTCAGTGGTAAACCAGTAAACACAGCAGTCTTTGGTTGTCACCCACATGTGATTTTTCACCATTTGGTGAGTTGTGGACAGTTCTTGACTTACCTTGTCTAAATGTTGTTATTCGTGTGTATTATGAGAATGATGAGGTACATGTTCTTGTAATCTTTTTATATTTTCACAGTTTAAGATTTTAAATTTAATGGTCAATTCGCATTGTAACTGTAGACATGTATGCCTTTCATCTTGTTCCTTTTTTCACTAAGACCATGGTGCAATATTCGTGATGAAGTCCAATAATTAAAAAATCTTCCTATGTTTGATTTCTGAATGTTGGCAGGTAGACCTATGTAATGAAGTGTAACTTTGATAATAGTATTGTCATTAGGGTGAGTGCAAGTAACAGCAATTACAGAAAAATAACTACTGTTTTGCATCAGTGTTGTGTGCACTTACTTGGCAGTTAATAGAATAGAATCCCTTTCGGTTGATGTACATGACAGTCTGGCAATTGGGACAAAATATTAAGTGATGTGGGTACAGTCAATGGCACATATCGTTCCAGGGAAGTTATCCCTAGAAATAATAACATAACCATTTTCCACAGTGTAATGGATAACAGTTTATAACCTCACACATTATACACATATTACAGAGATGATTATTATATTCAATCCACAGAAAGAAGATTAGGCCTATTTACCTGGAAAGGACAGTGAAATCATGCCTGATAGTAGGTAGTTCATCATTGTTAGGGAAATTGATACATCTTCTCCTCAAACTATTGATGGCAGTCACAACATGATCCACTGTGTGGCACACAGACACTGTGTTGACATTTACCGTATCACCATTCATCGGATAAAATGCATCGGTTGCCAAGAATCGTAAAGTCAGAAGGAGCTGCAAGGTGAGAGGTAATGGGTTACCCCTTGTGTCATGCTCGAGAAAATCTCCTATGTCGTACAACAGTTTCCTACAGTTTCCTTTGAAAAGCAAAATTGTGCCTCCCTGTACATTTGGAAAGGATTGCTCCGATCTCGCATCAGGCGATGTACAGGAGGCCATCTGACTAACGGTTCTCTCCTGAACCATCTTAACATAGCAATATAATTTACATGCTCTGTAATAAACAACCAACGGCGGCGATTCACTTCTATTTTGAGGTTAAGCAGTGTTCTCGGCAATGTTTAAACATGTCCTCTTGAACATCGGCTTTAGACAGTGGCTAAGTAGTAAATGACGTCTATGCAATGTGGCAGACGTACTTGGACATTGTTTAACCTGAAACATCGTCTAAATACCGTTTTTGGAATCGGTCCTTTTTGTCTATTCCAATAGCACTCATTTTTTAAATTAATCTTCCATGATCTACTCTGTCACCTGGTTCCATGGCTAAATGGTTAGGGTGCTGGCCGTTAGTCACAGGGATCCCGGGTTCGATTCCCGACAGGGTCGGGAATTTTAACCATCATTGGTTAATTTCGCTGACACAGGATCTGGGTGTATGTGTCGTCTTCATCACTATTTCATCCTCATCACGATGCGCAGGTTTCCTATGGGCGTTAAATAAAAGACCTGCACCTGGCGAGCCGAACGTGTCCTTGGACACTCGTGGCACTAAAAGCTATACCCCATTTCATTTCATCTACTCTGTCAAAGGTCTAGGATAGGACAACAACAATACAGTCCATTTGTCCTTCTGAAAATGTCTGCTATATCTTGCTGGAATTCTACATGTTGATCCTCATAAGAATATCTTTTCTTAAACCCAAACTTCCTTCTATCAAACCAGTTACTAATTTCACAAACATGTTTAATATAATCAGAAAGGATGCTTTCCCAGAGTTTACATAACACACGTCAAGCTGACTGGCTTGTAATTATCCACTTTATATTTATTACAGTTCCCGTTTTGAGCATGTCTAAACTTTATGAGCACAAACAAAATATGCTGCTTTAACTGCTCGTTGTTTGAGTAGCCGACACTTACATTCCTTTAAATTCTGTGTTAGTAGTAGTAGTAGTAGTAGTAGTAGTAGTAGTAGTAGTAGTAGTAGTAGTAGTAGTAGTAGTAGTAGTAGTATGAAACACTGGAAGTGTACATTGGAAGAAATGGAATCTGAATCAAAAAGGCTTGAAAGTCTACCAAAAAAAAAAATGTCTGGATATGATGGTGATCTAATGATCTGAAGCAGTTGATGTCTGACCTTCACCTGTAAGTAGGGAAAAAAATTCAGATCATTGACATGCCTATAACAGATTCTATGCAAGAAGTGCATTAGAAAGAAGCAGTTCTTGTGTGTGAAATTAATGCTTGTATTTGTCTTGCAAGTTTGGCACTTCTTGTATTAAGTGAAGCAAGAAAGCAAATCTTTAATGGATGTTTAATATTAAAAGGGTATGTAAATTGTCATCATGTGTGATTGTTTATTAAGTCATTTTCAGGGTGTTTGAAATATTTTTTTACAAAATATATTAATCTACCTCTTGTTGGGTACATTAGGCCTACAGATTGAAGTACACTAGAGTCCTGTTTAACCGAATTTCTGGGTTAACCGAGTCACTAAAAATCGTGTGCTGTTGTCTTTTTTGTGGGGGCACCAGAAAGGCACCTCTGAAAAAATTTTAATGCTGTTTTTCTTCATACAATACAGTACTGCATAATATTAAAAGGGTATAAATACTAATTTTATTGAAATACGCCAGAAAAAAAGGGACCAAATTGCACAGAAGCCAGTAGAATGTTTGAAGAAATCATGCTTTACTTGAAACAAGACAAAATCTCTCCTGCTGAAGTGTGTCTGATTAAATGTTTTAGAGATCAAGCTTCTAAGAAGCATTCATACTAAGCAAGTGGCTGAGCGGCTTGGATCACGTAGCTGTCAGCATGCATCCGGGAGATAGTGCGTTTGAACCCCACTGTTGGCAGCCCTGAAGATAGTTTTCTGTGGTTTTCTATTTTCACACCAGATAAATGATGGGGCTGTACCTTAGTTAAGGCCTTGGTCACTTACTTCCCACTCCTAGGCCTTTCCTATCCCGTCGTTGCCATAAGATGTACCTGTGTCAGTGTGACGTAAAACAAATTTTATAAAAAAGCATTCATCTAATTTTAAGCAAAATTTTTTTTTTCCCCACAAGCTGAATTATTGTTTTAGTCCTACAGGTTTTTGTGCTAGAGCCTTAACATTTCATTTTCCTGAGTTAAATAACGTATATGGTACTGTATTTATAGTGATATGAACTACGGTACTGTAATTTTTTTTCTAGTTGCTTTACATTGCACTAACACAGATAGGTCTTGTGGCGATGATGGGATAGGAAAGGGCTAGGAGTGGGAAGGAAGCAGCTGTGGCCTTAATTAAGGTACAGCCCCAGCATTTGCCTGGTGTGAAAATGGGAAATCACAAAAAACTATCTTCAGGGCTGCCGACAGTGGGGTTCGAACCTACTATGTCCCAGATGCAAGCTCACAGCTGCACGCCCCTAACCACACGGCCAACTCGCCCGGTACAGTACTATCATAACGTGTGTGTTTTTAGTTTGCAATAAAAAGTTGTACTGCATTTTAGGGAGTTAATGCAGTAAATTAATGCGTGTAGTTGTTATTAAATCCAACCACTCTTGTTTAACCTAATTTTTGTTTAATCAAAACACCATTGCTCCCATCAAATTCAGTTAAATGGGACTCTAGTGTAAAATGTTGTTCAGCCTTATTTAGTCATGAAAATGAGACAGTTATAGGAGAATGTTCAACTTTTATTTTATTGTTGGTGTTGTCACTTACCGGAGACCAAGCTCTCTGGGTTTGAGACATGTAGGGTGATCAAAGGGCCTCATATGGCACTTGTATTTCTTTCATTTACTTGTGCCAGGCTATTTCATCTCCCATCGCTAACACTCTGCAAATCTTGGTGATTTAATGTTCACAAGGCTTCTGGAGTCATTCTTTTCCTTGCTTCTTTTGGTCCTTTGAATTTTTTCCCAATACTCTTCTCTGATGAGGGACTCTTTTATAGTAGTAGTAGTAGTAGTAGTAGTAGTAGTAGTAGTAGTAGTAGTAGTAGTAGTAGTAGTAGTAGTAGTAGTAGTAGTGGTAGTAGTGTGGAGGACATTAGCTCATAACATTTGATATTTTTGTAACATCAGGCATTTCAGTTAAAATAACACATTGCTGTTTCCTACTTTTTGTGTATTTAATCAGAGTATGGGATTTCAGCAA
This sequence comes from Anabrus simplex, assembly GCF_040414725.1. NCBI lineage: Eukaryota > Metazoa > Arthropoda > Insecta > Orthoptera > Tettigoniidae > Anabrus > Anabrus simplex. The sequence continues at coordinate 963,199,806 of NC_090265.1, read as the reverse complement.
CCCAATAAGAAGTTTTTCAAGAGAGCAGAGCTAGTGGCAAAAGAAGAAGAGGAGTATTTCAAGCGATATGGTACTAAACACACTGAGGTCCAGTCCAACGGAAGCAGAATATCTCAAGGTGTGTTGTCTTGTGATTCACATTTAGGTCTTATGAATGTCTTAAATAGATCAGTTTTAGTCCATTGTTACTTTAAATTATTTTTAGCTTAATCATGGTTTTTGATTTGGAAAGCGGTATTCCTTCCTTTAGTTCAGATTCCATGTGAGATAAGATCTTGATTCTATTTGATTTAAAGTTTAAAACAGATGCACTTTTTCTCTGATAAATGAATGTTTCCCCTCGTTTTGCCTGCTAATGAAATTCATTCATATCCTAACAACAATGGCTGTGAGGAATTTGTTATGACTTAGTATGTGGCTAAGGAATTTGGTTTTCCTCTTTTCTCTGGTGGTGATCAACTCTTTTGGTTCATCTACTTCCTTAAGGATCTTTTCGTTTGACTTTTTCTCTTTCTAGCTTATTTTCAGCATCCTCCTCTATATCCACATTTCCATTGCTTCCTGGCATTTTATATATTGTTTTGCTAAGACTGATGTTTTGTAACCATACTACAAAACACTCCACACAGGCATTTTGACAAATTCTTCCCTAATTTTAATGTTTATGTTCCTGCTTGTCAGAGGCTTGTTTAGCTAGGGCAGTCCTCCTCCTGATTTCTGTGTTGCACCTACTGTCTTGGGTAATAATGCTTCCCAAGTAGCAAAATTGACTGACTTGTATGGTTTCATCACCTATCTTAATGTTTGTTGGTATCTCCTCATTTGATTTCTTGACAGCAAATACTTTTGTTTTCCAAGTGGTCCGTTTCAGTTTTGATTCTTGTAGTGTTACGGTATGTCAAAACTCACAACATTTTTACTAAGTTCCTCTCTAAATCTGCAATTAATACAATATCATCAGCAAATTTTATACACTGGATTTCTTGTCTATTAATTTGAATTCCTTTGGTCTTATACTTAAATTTTGATACATCCACCTCAGTGAGCATGTTGAACAATATGGAGATAGTGCACAACCTTATTTCACTCTACTTCTTATGGATGCTCTCTTTACATTTTTATCGGTGTGCTTTGATGTTTGTACAGGAGTAAAATGAGTCCTCTGTCCCTCCAGTCCGGTCCTACATTCATCATGATCTTACAGAGCTGTGTCCAGTTTACTTTATCGAAAGCTTTCCCTATATCCACAAATGCCATGTATGTCTTCCTGTTAACACTCAGTCTTCTTTCTAGAATAGTTCTTAGTGCTAGGAGAGCTTCTCTTGCTCCCATTCCTGTTGTAAAACCAAACTGCTTGTGAGATATACTGGGTGATTCACCAGCCCCTTGCAATTTAGTTTTATGCATCCCACTACATTTATTACAATTCTGAAATATATCGGTCCCTCTCCCTAAACTGTGGTAATATAACGAGATGTATTTTCACGGGCTTAAAACCAGCAGGAATTGTGAGCGTCACTATTAATTCATTGTGAGTCCTCTGAATGAACTGGTAAAATATCAATCAATCAATACTGATCTCCATTTAGGGTAGTCGCCCAGGTGGCAGATTCCCTATCTGTTGTTTCCTAGTCTATTTTTAAATTATTTCAATGACATTGGAAATTTATTGAACATGTCCCTTGGTAAGTTATTCCAATCCCTAACTCCCCTTCCTATAAAATAATATTTGCACCAATTTGTCCTCTTGAATTCCAACATTACCTTCATATTGTGATTTTCCCTACTTTTAAAGACGCCACGTAAACTTATTCGTCTACTAATGTCATTCCACACCATTTCTCTGTTGACAGCTTGAAACATACCACTTATAAACCATCATTCTCATTTTTGATCCGTATTGGAAATAGCGATCTCACATAGTTTACAAAAGGGGTACTTTTTTTTTGTTCCATCTATTCAATATAATCAGTACCACGTTATGTGGTTAATTAGACATAGAAAAAATAAATATTATGGGGACATGTTTCGCCCTTCTTATTGGGCATCATCAGCCATACTAATTTAATCTTAAAACAAACATTGTTTAGAGGATGATGACACTTTATAATTTGTAAAAATTGAACTGTGATTTCTTATGATATTAACTTAACAGAACAGTGGTTATAAAATAGGATGTTGGGGCATAACATGTACAACACATGCTAAAATTATTGTAAACTAATTTAAAATCTTGCTGAAAGAAAATTTGTGTCAATATAAAGTTCTAAAAATGGCAAATGTCTGGTACTGAAGTGGATCCTCTTCGTTATAAAAGTCAGCATATTATTGCCGGGGCAGTTGTCTATGTAAGTTTCAATAGTTTAAAATGGTTGAAAACTTGAGAGTGAATTTTGTTTATATTCTGACATTAAAAGATTGGCTAAGAAAAGAGGCGAATAATATGATGTCATTCTCATTAAGTCGATTGGTCTAAAATATTATTATTATTTTTCACGTGAAAATTCAAACATAACCTGTCAAATACTCGAAAAAACTTGTCTCAAAGCAGCTTCAACCTGCGCACTAACGTCTGTTTACAACGGTTATATCGTACGTGTGAATTTGTATATGACGGTGTTGTGATGTTAAGCTAGTAGTAAGCTCAACCTATAGTATTGTAAGCCGTAGTGTTAAGCACTGGAAATACTTAAGTTGTGTGTGAATTTGTATATGACGACACTGAATTTAGAATGTTAAACTAGTATTATTTCCTGCAATATTTTCTTTCCATGGAATTGCTTGTTGTACTCTTGTTGTTGTATAACTATGTTTTAAATTTATTATCATATAGTACTACTGTAAGTGATCATTGCCACTGGGATATTTCCCAATTGCAAAGTATTTGATAATAATAATAAAACAAGCACAAATACAAAGAATATGTAGACAGGCAAAAAGGCACTAAAATTTGAGAAATTGGCACTTAAAAAGGCACTAATAATTCAAGAAATAGGCACTTTAAAAGACACCAAAATTGAAAATTCAAAAAGTATGAAAAATTAAAGAAACAGGGGTGATATAAAACAGATTATTAGAACTTACAGTACTCCATCTAAGACACCCTCCACACAACTTTTGTTACAATGGATTATCCGGCTATGGTAAAGAATTACATGTAACTATTCTCATGTTTAGACCCGTTAAACTGTCCATTGTGTTTACAAATGCCTATGTTCACGTATTTTACCACTTAGTTTTTAGAATCATAATTAAGTACAAATTAGTTATAAGCAAATTAACAATGACAGGTCTTAACCTTGAGATAAGGTACAAAGGCTGAGGATGCTAGAAACTGAGCGAAACATGCCCCTTTTAATGTAGTGTTGTTGTAATATGAATTTCTAACAACACAAAATCAGTTGTATTGAATAGGTGGAATAGAAAAAAAAAAAAAAAAATTTGTATGCAAATTATGGTAAAGAAGCCGGCCATTGTCAGTTCACATGTAGATGCTGTGAAATTCTACTAAACATATTCATGGGGGTACAAGGAACAAGTAGAGGTGCTAAAATACTGTGTTTTTTGCACTATTAGGGATGTTTCACACTATGGATACGATCATGGTACGCTCACGCCATGGTCGTGGTCCAGTCAGATATTATTGAACTGATTTGATGGGAACTGTACACACTAGCGATCACAGTACGGTCACGGTATGAGCACAAGCAAGCAACGATCTTCCCAAAGAATATTTGACCGGAGTGTGATCGTACCGTTCCATGAGCGGACCGGCAGTGTGAATACACGACGTGCGAGCGTACAGTAGTGCCTGCGCTTTTCAGTCTCCACCCCATCTAATGTGGTATCACTTTGAAGTTTGGTACTTTACTAGATTTTTAAAGAAGAAGTGGCAAATCTGAATCTGCTTTATCTGCGACTTTTTGCTTCATATTAACATGAGTAGAAGTTGTTCTACATGGAATTTTGAGAAAGGTAAGTAGTACAACAAATCTTACATATTTAATGTGTCTAGTGTATTTACAAATTACTGTATGGCAATAATGACATTTCATTACTGCATTTCAAAAGGTTGTGACTACCGGGCAAGTTGGCCGTGAGCGTAGAGGCGCGCGGCTGTGAGCTTGCATCCGGGAGATAGTAGGTTCGAATCCCACTATCGGCAGCCCTGAAGATGGTTTTCCGTGGTTTCCCATTTTCACACCAGGCAAATGCTGGGGCTGTACCTTAATTAAGGCCACGGCCGCTTCCTTCCAACTCCTAGGCCTTTCCTATCCCATCGTCGCCATAAGACCTATCTGTGTCGGTGCGACGTAAAGCCACTAGCAAAAAAAAAAAAAAAAGTTGTGACTAAACATTAGTACACAAATTTTTAAAAAATGAACTGAGACTACCTGCAAATTAAGGATACGTAATTTGTATACACTTGAAATTCAGTGTTTCTATGCAGTTAGAATACAAATATGAAGTTACATTAATAGAGAATAACACATGAATTTTTATATCCTTTTCATATGAGGCATTGATTGAACTGGTAAGGAGCAAGCCCATGTTGCATGACATTAGTTCATCACGTTACAGCGACAATGTTGCAGAAAGGAATGCAAGGATATTGCAGTTCATTTGAAGCTTGAAGGTGAGTAAGCTTATCAATCTGAAAGTGTCAGATCTTATCATATTGCCAAAATACAAGTCCATCTGGTGAATTCAGAAAGCTTTTGAACTTTTCTCGTACAGCGAATGCCTCAGACGGAGTGTTTCCCCCTTTTCTGAAGTTATGTATCCTGGCCTTGTCAGGAAGCATACTCGTACATTCCAACGATGTTCCTGCATTATTTCGAATTATATTGTGAAGAATGCATGATGACAGAACAATACTAGTAGCATCTTTAGGATCTGCTTTCAGTCTCCTTAAAAGGAACCTGAACGTTTGCGCTAGAATTCCAAACGTACACTCAATTACTTTTTGGGCACGAGATAATCTGTAATTGAAAATTCTTTTTTCAGTATCTTGCTCTGTCTAAGGTCTCATCAAATATCGCTTTAGTGGAAATGCCTCATCCGCAACTATTACGTATGGTAGAACCGCGTCACTCCCAGGTAGTGTAATGTCCTCTGGTATATCTAACGTTCCTTTCTCGAGGGCTTTCCCATACTTGGAATTATGAAACACACCTCCATCGCTGTTCCTGCCGTAAGATCTAATATCCACAGCAATAACTTAGCATCACAGAGACCTAAGAGAACAATAGAAAATGTCTTTTTATAGTTAAAATATTGGGACCCACTTTTTCCTGGTGCTTTGATCACTATGTGTTTTCCATCAAGGGCACCCAAGTAATTAGGGAACTTCCAAACATTCCAAAATTCTTCAGCTGTTTTCTGCCAGTCTTGCTTGTTTGGTGTTGGAATAGCTTCCTGCAGTAAATTTTTATTTATTGCCTTACACACCTGTAAGACAATTGTCTGAACAGTTGAATGCCCCAAATGATAACTGAATGCAATCGTCCTATAAGAATCCCCTGTTGCCAGAAATCTGAAACACACAATAATAATAAATATTATTAATATTAGTATTACTATTATTACTACTATTATTATTATTAATAATATTACTATTATTATGCGTGCATTTTTACCACATTGTTACTTTCTTTTAAATTCTATTTTGTTTTAGGTGCCAAGTGCAAGGAGCGATGGGAATCCTTGGGGAGTCAACATCGAAGGTACATTAACTAGCAGAAAACAAAAAGCCGCCAGGGTGCTTCAAAAATTCTCAAATGAAAATATGACGACCAAATGTCTTTCCTTAAGGAATTCATAAAAGATAGAGAATGAGTGACATCTGTTGTAGGAGAAGATGGTTCTGGCACTGAATCAGATGAGATCATTAAAGAGGATGGAGAGGAAGCTCAGGACGACACAGTCATAATTCAGCATGAACCCGATGAAGTAACAGAGGCTGAAACCCAACCAACTCAACAGGTACGAAAAGTAGTCAAACAGAAATTACCAGCAGGACCTCAGGATGCGTCGAAAGGAAGTGCTTCAGAAAATTTAATGGAATATTTACTGAAGGCAAAGAAAGATGAAAGTGTACCTCATCCCATGGACACATTTTTTTTTCTTTGATGGCCTTTACAGTAAAAACCTTCGACCCAATAGACCAACATTTCATAAAAAGCAAAGTTTTTCATTAGTGAGTGAAGTGGAAATGAAGTATTAAATACAGAATCAGAACGTATCCATCCATCAGCGCCCACCACAATACACTGCACCTGCACCATCACCTACTTTGTCTCAGTATTCTGTGGCATCAACGTCAGCTTCATTATATCAGCCAGTAACTCCTGAACTATAGGTTTCTCCACAGCAACCACAAGCAATTCCACCTCAAAATAACGCTCGTTCCACTCGTGCATACGGCGTAATGTGGTAATCAAATCTACTGAAATCTACTGAAGAAAGATTTTTTGTTTAAAAATAGTGACGATTTTTTCTTGCAATATTGAGTTACTTTGTAATAAAAATTAAATATAGACAAGGTCAATAAAATTTAATTCATTTAATATTAATGCAAGTGTGAAATATTCTCTTACCTCAAACCCACAGCCAGTTTCTGCCTTGGAGTTATGGCTTCTCTGAATGTTGAGTTTGTTTTCTGAAGTTTGGGAGTAATTTTTAACAGGATCATTTCGAAGGTACCAATGTTCATTCTAAAGTACCGTAAAAATTTACTTTCATCTTCCATCAAATGAGGAAAGAGAGTATAATATTCCCCTTCATTTTTCCTATTAATTAAACTTGGATGTATCCAACATGTCCTCCTTTTACAGTTTTTGTTCACATTTCTTCTTTCTTCTTCATCATCCAGCGCAATCACAATAACTGCCAACTGTCTCATAGAGAACTCGCCTGACATTGTAGGGCAACAACGGCCTGATCTCAACTGAGCGGTCAAGACTGGAGCATGCCCTTATGCTGCTCGTCCTAATGTGAATACCTACTGTTTGTGATCGGACTCTGACCGTGGTGTGAGCAGACCGTGATTGTACCCATAGTGTGAATCATCCCTTACCTGACATATAGAACATTGAACAGTACACTATATATGACCAGGAGAGCACATGATGACCGTGTTAACTTCCTGACGTCATAAGGTGTTAAAGACAGGTAATTAATATCCATATGCTGGCTTCGTAGGTGATTTCAACAGTACGTGCAGTGGATATCATAATAACCTTCTGTAGTAATTTTTGAGTGCCATTTGAACACACTACTTCCTACTCTTGCTACTGTGTGAACTTGCAATGTAATGTAGTCTCGGTTTAAATTTTTCTGTGCAAGTAATAACGCCTCTTGGGGTGGGTCAGTGGGTTCTGGCAAGCATAAAGGAAGATCTCTTCTCACTGCTGCTTCAGGTATCATTTCATATTGTTCATACATGCTTTTCTCATTCCTAAACACGCACTCACATTCATAAATTGTTCGCTAATGTTCGGATGCTCAAGCGGTATCGAAGTGATCTTTCATTTTTTGCTGCTTTGTTTTTAATTTCCAGTATGTTGGCTTGTGATGTCATAGTTTCATCATGGCTGACCTTCAACAAGTTCAGGTAGCTTCAGGTTATTCATGTCATTCTTATTAGACCGCGCTGGAGGTTGTTCACAGCACGGAGATAGTTGTAGATGGGTTGTATAGATGGCAGGGAAGTAGGCATGAAACGTGAGATTTTCATAATGAGAGGCTGTTTGACTTGAGGTTGAGTATTTCAAAGTTTAACCAGTCTAGTAACCCAGTCGTGAAGCTCTGATGATATTTTTCATCCGAGGCGGTTACAGCGCTCCAAGCGGCGAGGTAGAGGCAACGCTGTACGTTCACTACAGCTGTACTGATTGAAATGCATTCAACATATTACAGAAACGCATGTGGTGCTGTAAATTGCTCCAATAATCAGAAGAATTCACTGGGATTATCTTTCTTTGGATTTCCTAAGGATTCAGAAAGGTAAATGTCACCGTTTATAAGTTTCATAGGCCTAGAACATTGTCGGCACATGAAAGAACTCCCATGGGACAAAATTACGGCACCTCGAGTCTCAGAAAACCGTAATTGTTGTTAGTGAGGCGTAAAACAAATAACATTATTATTATTTTGCATATTATAAAGACAATCACGACAACAACCACCAGAGCCAATTCGTTTGCTACTGTCACAGACACCAGTGTCATGAAGATGGCAACACGTCTCAAGTTAACCGACTTTGAACGTGGGATAATGTTCGGCACACGGCGCATGGATCATAACATTGCGATGATTACACACAAATTCAGGCTTACCAGGTCGACAGGTCTTGTCGCAGAGAGAATGTTACCACTCGCGTAAACCGCCGCATGGGATGATCACAGGTGTTTAACGAGTGGACATCATGTCACCTCTGCAGAACCATACTGGACGCTCGACAGGCTACTGTGAATCTGATCACCACCCGGTTGAATGTTGGGAGTCTAGAACCCATTTTTACCAGGACTGGAAGGAGGCAACTGTACCGCATTGGCTTCACCAGCACGACTAACTCGTGTCCCTTTGCTGACACCTCGACACAGAGGTCAACAATGTGCATAGGCCCGCAAACATTGGCAATGGACCATGGAAGAGTGGTGGTGTGTGGTATGGTCCGATGAATCCTGATTCCAGTTGTATCGAGCTGATGGTTGCGTTAGAGTGTGGCGTATGCCCCATGAAGTTATGGATCCTGCGTGTCAACAAGGTTGTGCCCAGGCGGAAGGTGGCTCAGTTCTGGTCTGGGCGGCGTTCTCATGGTCACAATTAGGCCCCATTGCCCGGCTGCAGGGAGCGCTTACAGATGCACGTTATGTGGACATTCTTTCAGACCATCTGCATCCCATTCTGGCCTTGGAGTACCCTGATGGAGATGCCATATTTCAACAATACAGTGCGCCATGTCACCGCTCTATGGTGGCACACAGGTGGTTTGAGGAGCACTCCAATGAAGTTACGACCATGGATTGGTCCTCCAGATCCCTCGATCTTAATCCAGTTGAGCATTTATAGGATGCTGTCGATGCTGGTGTACACTCTATGAATCCCGCACCAATTGTGGGTAGCAGTGCAAGATGGGTGAGTCCAGATCTCTCCAGAACCAATTCAGCACCTTATAGAGTTGATGCCTCGCTGTCTTGCTGCTGTTTTGAGGGGTCACAGAGGAGCAACTCGTTATTAACATCACATGCAGTGTCTTCCCATGACTATTGGCCTCTCAGTGTATACCGAAGCACTTTCCGTCCTAGTTCATTCTGCAGTTTACTGAGAACATATTTTTTCTTGTTGCCTTTTCACACCTCCAAAATTTTTGTTTGTTTTATCTACACAATATGAAACTGTTTTGTCCTTGAGATTATTGTTCTGATACCATGCTGTGATAATATTTCTGAAGTTTCACCACTAACATAATCAGATTCTAACAAGCTGATTTTAACCCCAACAGTTGGGATGAAATATCTTGCTAGTACAGGGATTAACTTCAAATCTAACCTATTGGAAGCATCTATCGTTATAGTAACAAAATTAGCATCTTCAACTTCAGTTCCAATATTCTTGTTTACGAATGGGGCTATCACATTAACTGCTATTGCCTCTGTTTTTCCACAAGTAAACTTTTTATCATACAATTTATTTAGCAATATTGACTCACAATCACCCAAATTGAAGCTCTAGCCAAGCTGCACAGAATGATAAAAGTTGCCTTTCGGGCGGCACAGAATGTAAATCTTTAGGATTTGATTTGACTCCCGTAGGCGACCTGTGCGTCGTGATGAGGATGAAATAATTATGAAGACGTCACTTACACCCAGCCCCCATGCCAGTGAAATTAACCAATTATGGTTAAAATTCCCAACCCTGCCGGGAATTGAACCCGGGACCCCTGTGACCAAAGGCCAGCATGCTAACCATTTAGCCTTGGAGCCGGACAAAGGGAGCAATGAGATTAGCATGAAAAATTAGTAAGGTACCTTCTAATTGGACAAAAGCAGTAATTGCACATATATATATATATATATATATATATATATATATATACGGAAGGGAAAGGGAAAGATTACAACTGTTGAGGTATTTCAGTGAACATTTTGAGGGACATCTTCCTTTTCCACCTCATCATCGCATGGATTTCTATCACTGTCAGTGATTTTGTTTTGCACTAACACTTCACAACCCATCTTGACATAGTCGGCAAGATTCTCACTTGTTGGTACATTCAACTTCTCGCTCAAAAGCTTCCTGTTTCTGCATCATCCAACACTTCACTTTCTGTGATGTCGTCCTCTGCATAAACCACTCCGGCATCTCTAAAGCAGTTTGTTATGATTTCTTCTTTCAGTGACCTCCACCGTGTGAGGTGGCCATGCAGTTAGGGGTGAGTAGGTATGAGCTTGCATTCAGGAGATGGTGGGTTCAAACCTCACTGTCGGCAGCCCTGAATATGGTTTTCCATGGTTTTCCATTTTCACACCATGCTGTACCTTAATTAAGGCCACAGCCGCTTCCTTCCCACTCCTAGCCCTTTCCTATCCCATTGTGACCTTAAGATCTATCTGTGTCAGTGTGAGGTAAAGACTTCACTGAAAGAGTAGCTCTAATTGTGTAGAAACAAAATAAAATGTGACATTGCAAGTTTAAACATTAATAAAAGGATGGGAAGCTATAAAAGACAAGCTAAGAAATAAGAAAGGATGTGGAAGTACATGGACCCTCTTAAAAGGGGGGGGACGTCAAATTTTTTTGTGTTTCAATCACAATCCAAAAGACCCTATGTGTTGTATGTTGGGTATTCAGCCCGAAGGCTGGTTTGATCCTCCACAGTTCTGCCAACAGCTGTCATTGATAACCTAGGTGTCACTGAAGAGGCATAGTAGGGAAAAGAGGAGTTAGGTAGTTTCCCATTGCTTTCCTATATTTATTTACAAATAAAAATTATACAAATAATATAAAAACATAAAGGTTTGAAAGAATTGATGTTACAATATTACAAGAGTTTACCATTTTCTGTCATCAAAAAATATTACATTAAAACAAAAAATATTAAAATAAGGTGCTCAACTGCATGAAAAGGTGATACAACCTTTAATCTTTCCCTAAATTTAAGCATAACAAACATTTTACCAGGAATAGTATTAATAATAATAATAATAATAATAATAATAATGAGAACAAGATGGTAAATTAAAACAGGAATTTAAACAATAAAGTTAAAACTACATCAAAAGGAAACCAAACATTTCAAAGTTATAGAAGGCTTAAAAATGTTAACAGTACAACAGTTATCTGTTAAAAGCCACTTTACAGAGTGAAAGTAAATTCATTATAATGCTGAAGGCATATCATAATGAAAATATGAAGACACGAGCCTAAAATGCCTAGCAAGAAGCTACCCTGTATTGTTACAGTGGGCTAATCCTATTCTAAAAGGTTTAATTTTACAAATGTACAAAGTAGAAAATAGGTTTACAATTTTTAAAATGGGCCTGCTTTACAAAGCTGACAGAAACTGTGGACTCAAAATATAACTACCACATTTCAAAGTAAAATGTTAAATCCAAAGATTAAAGAGAAGGTTTAAAAAAATCCTGCACCCAAAAGAATAAGAAGTTACGTTGTTACATAAAGAAGGAAACTTACCCTAATGAGTCAGGAAGGCTTCAGGGTACGTACAGGATTTAGACAAGGCTGTAATCTTTCACCTTTGTTGTCCATAGTTTACATGGATTATCTGCTGAAAGGTATAAAGTGGCAGGGAGTGATTTAATGAGGTGGAAATGTAGTAAACAGTTAGTCCTATACCAACGGCTTTGTCCTAATGGCAGACTATACTAGAAGCCTGCAATCTAATGTATTTTAACTGTAAAATAGGTGCATTGAGTGTAATACAAAAATAGCATTTTCAAGACTAGAGTGATGTCAGTAGGGAAGAAACCTAAGAGAATTGAATGTCAGGTTGGGAATACAAAACTGGAACAGGTAGATCATTTCAGTTAAAATAGTAAGTGAGGTTGAATCAAAGTACAGGAAACTAATGCAGTGAGCTCACAGTTGCATGAGTGTATATCCAGACCTTGTCCCATTTTTCTGTGGGGTCGGATATGAAGTCAGATGAATCTTTATAGCAAGTTTTATGACGGGATGTCCTTCCTGACAGCATCATCAGAGGAGATGAAATGAATGGCGTGATATATGATAATAGGAAGGGAGAGGATGAAATCCAGTGTCAGTACATAGCCTACTTCTGTTGAATAGCACCAGTGGTCTGCTCAAGGCTTTACTTCCCCATCTGTTTGACAAATCATCATCAACAGTGTTGTATGCCCTCACTCCATATGAGCCCTGCGGAGAGGTTTGGAACTTAATCCAGGTTTTTGGCACCCAATCTAGTGATCAGAAATTGTATACCACTACCTCTCCTACTGTGCTGGCCAACATTCTGATTTTTTTTTTATGAACAGGACTCGAACTGGCTAACCATGGTGTCGGACCATATAGACTTCACGCCTTGACGATCATGGCCATCAGGTGGGCAGTGAGCTCACAGTTGCAATCAACAGTATTCTGTAAGAAAGAAGTCTGCTACCAGACAAAACCATCTTTACACCAGTCTGTTTACAGACCCATTTTACTGTATGGGAGTGAAAGCTGGTAGACTCAGGATATCTTATTCATAAGTTAGAAGTAACAGACATGAAAGTAGCAAGAATGATTGCTGGTGCAAACAGGTGGGAAGAATGGCAGGTCTGAATGAGGAGATAAAGACTAAGTTAGGAATGTACTCGATGGATGAAGGCATAACCCAGCTTTGGTGGAGGGGTCATGTGAGGCGAATGAAGGAGGGTAGGTCACCTTGGAGAATAAATAAATAGTCATGGATGGTAAGAGAAGTAGACAGAGAACAAGGTGATGATGGTTAAACTCAGTTTCTAATGATTTAAAGAAGAGGTATGGAACTACACAAGGCCACAGAGCTAGTTATAAGTAGAGGATTGTGGAGGTGTTTAGTAAATTCACAGAGGGTTAATCAGACTCAACGCTGAAACGCACAGCAGTCTTCCATGAAGATGTATGTGTATATATATGTTCATTACTCGATCTACAGTATAAAGATCATTTCTTATACAAAGATTGTCTTGCCAGAAGGAACAAGGTAGCAGACCAGTACAGCTAGTACTGTGTAAGGATTTTATCTCCAAATTTTTCTATTCTGTTGGAATGATTAATTTATGATTCATCATTTGTCTATAGAACAACATGTACTTAAATGTACCAGGCAAGTTGGCCGTGCGTTTAGGGGCGTGCAGCTGTGAGCTTGCATCTGGGAGATAGTGGGTTCAAACCTCATTGTCGGTGGCCCTGAAGATGATTTCCATGTTTTTCCATTTTTACACCAGGCAAATACTGGGGCTGTAGCCACTTCCTTCTCACTCCTAGCCCTTTCCTAACCCATCATCGCCATAAAATCTATCTGTGTTGGTGCGACGTAAAGCAATTTTTTTTTTTTTAAAAGTACTTATGTGTGAACAATATCTTCATCTTGTCTAAAGAACTCCCTGATGCTATCATCATCATCATCATCATCATCATCATCAATTCCCCTTTTCCAGCTGACACCGGGTGGGGGCACTTCGTCCTGTCCTGCCACCATTCCTCATCCAACACTGTGTTCAAGTCCTCATTCCATTGTCCTACGCTGTTATTCACAGAGTTCATCCGTCGCTCCGAGTGAGTTGGTCGTGCGTTTAGGGGCGCGCACCTGTGAGCTTGCATTCAGGAGATAGTGGGTTCGAGCCTCATTGTCAGCAGCCTTGAAGATGGTTTTCCGTGATTTCCCATTTTCATACCAGGCAAATACTGGGGCTGGACCTTAATTAAGGCCATGGCTGCTTCCTTTCCACTCATAGCCCTTTCCTATGCCATCATTGCCATAAGACCTATCTGTGTCGGTGCAACATAAAGCCAATTGTAAAAAAAAAAAAAGTCCATCCATCGTAAACTTGGTCCCCCTTGTCCTCTCTTCCCTGTCATCTGTCTTTCCCGTGCTTGTTTTGGCAGTCTTTCTTCTTTCATCTGCTTGACATGTACAAACCACCTCAATCTGTTCTCTTCCAGTTTGTCATTTAATTTTTGCACATTTAGCTCTTTTCGTATTACTTCATTTCTCACTCTATCCCTCCTTGTCTTCTGTACCACACTCATCAGAAATTTCATATCAGCTACCTATACCCTACCCTAATCTCTCTGAGTCATTGTCCAGGTTCCTGATGCATATGTCATTATAGGTAAATAATATCTTTTGTGTCCGCCTCTGTAGCGTAACGGTTAGTGTGATTAGCTGCCGTCTTCGGGGGCCCGGGTTCGATTCCCGGTACTGCCAGAAATTTAAGAATAGCAGGAAGGCTGGTATGTGATTGAAATGGTACATGCAGCTCACCTCCAAAGGGGGTGTGTCTGAAAACAGCTGCACCACCTCGGGATGAGGACACGAGTTGACTTGAATATCTTTTGTACATCACTTTAGCCTTCGTTGGTACATCTTTATTCCATATTAATCTTCATATCTGGTGGTATATTTTCTGTCTGTTCACTTCCCAAGTATTTGAAGTGCTCTGCTATTTCCAGTTCCTTGTTTTCAATTTTGATAACTCCTTTTCATTCTTTACTTCATCTACTTATCACCATTGTCTTGCTCATGTCCATGTTGATCCTTAATTCCCATTGTTCAATCCTTCTGTTCAGTACATTCAGCTGTTGGTGTACCACCTCCTCATCTTCTCCCCAGATCACAGCATCATCCGCAAACATCATTTATATTCATTCTTTCCCCTCCATAAACTTCCCTCTCTGTCTTTATGATGTCATCCATCACCATTACGAACAGTAAAGGTAACAACACACTCCCTTGTTACATTCACATGCTACACAGAACAAGCACTAGGAAGTCTTGTTCAAGATCTCTCTTAAAAGTAAGAAGGTTGTTAAACCTTGATGAGTTAATCAGAAAGGAAAAAGCTAAGTGAAGATGAAATTGAGCGGAGAAAACACGAGATGATAGCCAATGCTTCGTGGCTTGAGAAGGAACGGGAAAGAAATGTAGCGAAGTATAGAGGAGAAGAAGAAAGGAGGAAGAAAAATGATAATGAATTCAATGAAGATTTTTTGAGGAAGCAATTATCACATGTAGCTACTCAAAGCTCTGTTGAAGGGAGGATAAAATCAAAATCAAAATCTCTTTATTTGCAAATGAGGTGTCTACCTCGGTGGCAAATGGTACACTAAAATACATTATTGTCAAGCACTAAATATTAAATTAACAAGAGAAGAAAATTTTTCCTATAATACAATATTATACAATTTACGCTAACAATGTTTTCTATTAAACACACAGCTCATCCTTAATAAATTTATATTGTTTACGAAATTCTACTTATATCTCCTGTACTACTTACAAATATAGTCAACTGATATACAGTATGTGGAATTACTTCAAATGATACTATACAACTGGTATAAGATTAATATTTACATTGCATTTATTTATTTTTTTATTTATTTTTTTTACCCGTTCTGGATCCTAAGTAGCATAACGACCTGCTGCGTCTTAACCAGAGCCCCTTTTGCCACCACTTTTCAGAGTTCCTGAAGGGCCTTCACAGCTACCGTAGCGGTCCCAGGGCCCTCGAAGTCCCCACTGTACTTCACCCCTACAGGCAGTCCCCTACTTTGGCTGTCCAAACTCCTTAGACCAGGGGATGGAATTAATTTATTCACACTCATTTTTTTTTTTTTTTACAATAACCTGCACTGGTCGAATGCCCTCTAACACTTCATTTATTTTCTCTGTTGTTGTTTATTCTCTTCTTGAATATCTGTACAGATTTTGGAAAAGGATCAGACACTACCCCTGGTAAACTGTTTCACTCCTTCACGCCCTTCCCAATGAATGAAAATTTACCCCAATCGCTTCTGCTAAAATTCCTTCTAATTTTATATTTGTGGTCAGTCCTGCCGATATAATTATTTTCCAACTGAAGCCTCTCACGGATATCTCCCTATGCTTTTTCTCCTGTATAGGCTCTATATAATCCTGTAAGTCTAGTTTTCTCCCTTCTCTTACTTAAAGTTTCCCACCCAAGTTCCTTTAACATTTCTGATACACTACTCTTTCTCCTGAAATCCCCTGTTACAAATCTTGCTGCTTTCCTCTGCACACTATCTATTTCTTTTATTAGGTATTCATGGTGAGGATCCCAAACACTGTTTGCATATTCCAATAATGGACGAACCATACTCAAGTAACTTTTTTCTTTTAATTCTTTATTGCATCCTTTAAGTAGCCTCATTATGACATGTAATGATCTGTATGCTTTCCCAACAATGTCATCAATATGATCCTTCCAGTGCAAATTACTTTCAAATCTCACACCTAAGTATTTGCACTTGCCATCTTTTGGGATAACTACCTCATCCAAAGTATATTCAAATTCAGTTTTAAAGCTCCTGTTTGTAAAAGTTGTAACAGTTGATTTGCCTCCATTAACCTTCATATTATTTTCTTCAACCCATTGTTGGATACTTTCAAGGTCCCTTTGCAATTCTGAACAATCCTCAGTGTTGTTTATTTCTCTATAAACAATTATGTCATCTGCATACAATCTTATTTTTGATGTTATATTGTTCCCTAAATCATTTGCGTATATTAAGAAAAGTAACGGACCGATTATACTACCCTGTGCAATTCCCTTCCAAACTTTCTCTTCCTGAGATACATTATTTCCTACTTTGACTTTCTGAACCCTTGAATTTAGAAATGCTTTTATCCAACGTGTAACCCTTACGTCCAATCTACAGTATTCACATCTACAGTATTCACCGTTCTGCTGTCTCCATGGACAAGAATTTTGCTAGAAGGCGGACAATAAGAACAATGCAAAAACTTGTGTCACTCTGTAAATGTGTAATTTATTAAATATATATATTTTAAGTATATTTATTTTTGTACATTACTTGCATAAAGAAACACAATGCATTCAAAAAATTGTTTTTAATTATATAGAATATATTCATTCAAGTCAGCCTCACTATGGTTATGAATTACTTTTTCGCAGACCTGTCTTGTCAAGATATATGTGCTGTGCACTATACATTACAAAATACATAACCATCAAAAAATAAACTTTTGTTGTTTGAGATTTTTTTACGTTGATGGCAGAGTAAACATGTACCACTTATAAATATCAGTCTATTGGACAGTCAAATCGAAAAGTGTCCTCCAAATTCCAATCAACAATAGAACAAACGCAGAAAAAAAATGCTTAAAAATTTATGCTGTGCTTTACCATAATGTGGGCATTGTAAGACATTGATATGATCCACAAACTTCACAGATGTTGAGTATGTAGAGAGGAGTTGAATTCAGTAGTACTTGGACAAAATGTTCTGTAAAGAAAACATATTGCAACATGATGTTCAAGGATTGTAAATAGAACTTTGCTACATAGGCAATCCTACCACGCAATGGGTGATTGTCAGGTTTTGAGGCTGACAGTCTACAAGACTGTAGATATTTCATAAATTGGGAATATTCTTTTGAAATATTTGGACAATATTAATAAATACTGTACTTCTTTCAAAATCATCAATATCCCTAATATAGTATTTTCAACCTTCAGTAATATCTTAAATCACTGAAGAGATCTCGTCTGTCCAGTCCGCTGTGGTAATAGAGTGGACCACACAGCCAGCGACTCTGCTGCGGGGCAGTGGGAAATAACTCGACCTCGTAAGAGGACCAACAGCTTCGGGTGGATGAGTTCTCTTAGGTGGGGTGATGGTCCCCACAGTGTAGGAAATGACACTGGAACCCATCAAGCAGCGTCTGTCCCCACGTTAGGGGTGGCTGCAGAAGGCATCCGAACTCCATGTTAGCAGCGGCCGCATCACCTGCTGGCAGTAGCTCTAAAATGCCTTTGGGAGTGGTGAACCTATCGTAATAACAGTCTAACCCTATATCATAAGAAAAGTTATACATGTGCTGTAGCAAAGAATGACATTTGTTGGTGAGTATTATTCAGGAAATGTAGAAAGATGTTTTAATTGTTGTAAAGTGAGTAACTGTGCCTCTCTCTCTTTTTTACTAGAAATATGTAATTTGTAACCATTAAATTGGATTTACTTTTGGAAGGTCAAGATTAAGGAAATGAGGCTGTTGCTAAATAACATTTTAGATGACTGTTAAGTGAGTGTTGTTTTGTAATTCATACATATTCTGTTAGGATAGATTGGAATTGTAAGTGCAGTGTGTTTTTTCTTTCTGTTTACCTTGAAGTAAGATTATCCAATCATTCTCTTCTGCTACATTGAGCATAATTACACAGCCTCATAGTGATTGGTACCCT
This sequence comes from Anabrus simplex, assembly GCF_040414725.1. Taxonomy (NCBI): domain Eukaryota; kingdom Metazoa; phylum Arthropoda; class Insecta; order Orthoptera; family Tettigoniidae; genus Anabrus; species Anabrus simplex. Next base: position 963,181,345 of record NC_090265.1, on the reverse strand, counting down.
TAAAATTGTTGTTACTAGTTGTTTTACATCGCACCGACACAGATAGGTCTTACGGCGACGATGGGAGAGGAAAGGGCTAGGAGTGGGAAGGAAGTGGCCGTGGCCTTAATTAAGGTACAGCCCCAGCATTTGTCTGGTGTGAAAATGGGAAACCACGGAAAACCATTTTCAGGGCTGCCGACAGTGGGGTTCGAACCTACTATCTCCCGAATATTGGATACTGACCGCACTTAAGCGACTGCAGCTATCGAGCTCGGTGGTACCCTTAAAAGAGCAGGCTTTCAATTGAGTTATGGTATTTAAACTGCATGAAGTAGTTCTATCTGATAAGATTTACTGGGTATAAGCATTCTGTTTGAAATTGATTGTAACATCCGATCATAATGTACTTCTAATGCATCTTATTTACTGTTCTCTGTAGTACTTGGACACCAATGTACAGTACTATTCTAATTTTAATATTTCTTTGAATCCATCCAGTTTTTCAGTACTACAATATATACTACTAATAATGTTAATGGTTTTATGTCCCACAAATTTTTGTTATAGTTTCCAGAGACTTCGAGGTGCCAGAATTTTGTCCCGCAGGAGTTCTTTTGCATGGCAGTAAATCTACTGAGGCCGGGTTGACGTATTTGAGCACCCTCAGATACCACCAGACTGAGCCGGGATCCATTCTGTCAACTTGGGCTAGGAAACGAGCAGTCTAATTGTCTGAGCCACTCAGCCTGGCGCATTATATACTTACAGTATTTTCAGATACTTATCTTGCTGTCTGAAGTTAGACTTTTGAAATGCTGTTACTCCTTATGTTAACAGATGGTGATACTCCTGATGACAGACCTGACCATGTCACTTTGCCAAGGCGTGAAGTTGTGAGGAGACTTCGTGAACGAGGAGAGCCTATACTTCTTTTTGGGGAAACAGAAGTAGATGCATTTAAGAGGTTACGTCGTAGTGAAATTTTGGAGCCAGAAGTTAATAAGGTTAATTAAATTTATTTTTACTTGGGATAAACTATGCATATAAAATTCAAAATATTTTTTCATGTGCTTGTCATTAGACACAATTGTCGTGATATCAGATAAAAGTTTGCTACCGGAACCTTACTTATTCACTATTTTAAAATTGTTGAATAGTCTATCACTTCTATATTGCACTGTCCCTTGTTTTGTTCTTGTATCAATCCATTGAAATGTTCTGCTATTGGTGTACTAATGTCTAAGATGAATTCATATTACTTACATTTCCCACCATTAGTAAGCCAGGCTTCCCACCAATCTACAATCAGAAATCAATTCACTAAATTATTAATGCATTACTGAAACACTATGTGATGGCGACACAAATGTGTTAAAGAATTAGTCTTACATCTATTGACTGTGAATATACATAAAGCTCAGGTGAACGTCTACTGGCAGCAGCGAACGAATGTGTGGGGCCTTGCTACTACGAGAGAGAAGTGCCTGTAGCTGGAGGGAAGACAGGTTAAAGGAGATCCTTTCATTTTGTTCGTGTAATGCGTGACTAATTTAAATAATGGGTTTTCATGCGCAATATATTTCTTTAAATTATTGTCCCTGTCTTGTCATTGTGATCTGTAAATTTCCAATTTTTCCAACACGTGCATCCGTTTCCCTTTGTTTACCTGATGCAGTATTTCCATGTCTTGCTCTGTGCATGTAAACTTATGGGTACTCTTGTATATGTGCTTACCCATCGCCGAGTACCTAGCATATTTTTTGGCATTTATGTGTTCTTTTTTATCTAATTGTCATGTTTCTACCGGATTGTCCTATATATTGCTTCCCACAATCTTGGATGTCAGTCTGTATACTCCTGCCCTATTGTATGGGCTACTAGAATTGATGCTCTGTGCAAAATTCTATTGTGATATTCCGCTTGTAAGGATCTTAGCTAATTCTTCTGAATGTTTGCTATATGTTAATGTAGCATATTTCTTTGTCTCTTTTATTATCCAACATAGTTTTAGGTCTGTTGCAAATCTTACTTTTTATTCTGTTTACGTGCGCTCTCAAATACCCATTCTTCTTAGCTATTTCATGTATAATTCCCATTTCCTCCTTAAATTTATTTTCCATTAGTGGTGTATTATTTGCCCAATTTACCATGTGTTGAAAGACAGCCTTCTTATGCTGTCCTGTGTGGTAAGAATCATTCCTGATAACTACATCAGTTTGTGTGGGTTTCCTAAATATTTGGAACTCAAAATGGTCATTAACTCTAGATATCTTTATATCAAGGTAATTAGGGGACTTGTTCATTTCTGAATCCATAGTAAATTTCATATGTTTATCTATTCCATTTAATTACATTAATAACTCCTCTGCTCTGATCTCCTGCTCATTTATAACCACGACAATGTTACATGTAACTAATCACAATATTGTAAGCATATCACGACAATGTTGTCGACAAATCTCAAGCTTACTTCCAATCCCCATACTTTGCCTATTATCTTCTTAGTCTCAGTCCCTATGCGGTCCATATTAGTATTTGCCATGATTCCAGAAGCTGGCAAACCCATGGCTAATCCATTTTCCTGTTTGTAGATGACTTTATCAAAAGTAAAATAGTTATCTAAAGTAAACGTTAAAATGGCTAGTAATTCCTCTATTTCGATTTTACTTAACTCGTTATACAATGTCAAGTTTTCTCTAATGATCTTGGTGTTTCCAGGTATGGATATATTGGAATACATGTCTCTAATGTCAAAGCTATGTATTGTGTTTTCTTTCATTAATTTGACTTGTTTCTTTTTTGCCAAAATCCGAGGCATTCAACAAATTTGCCTCATTGCTGAACCTGAAATGTCTCTTCAAAAACTTTTGGGTAAACTGTGCTGCTTTATACGTGGGACTATTTCTGAAAACCACTACTGGCCTAATCGGTACATTCTGTTTATGGATTTTTGCTAAGGCTTTCAATATGGGTAATCCTGGGTTCATATTCAGTAAGCAATTAGCTTCTTTAGAGTCAATTAGAAAATTAGTATTTGCTAGAATCTATTATTAGTTTTTTTTGTATTGGGCTAGTGCGGTGCCAATTTTGAATTTATTTGTTTCTAGAAATTCCCTTGTTTTACTAATATACTTTTGCTTACTAACCACAGTGTTATCCTTGCCTGCTTTTGTTATAATTACTTTTATTTTCTTATTTATTAAATTACCACAAACTGACACCCATCTTGCTGTCCCTAGCCATTTTTTGTTCTACAATGTTATTGATTTTCTTACTAGCTTCACACCTTACTGCCTCTTGTTCTTCGAAAGGAATTTTTGCTATTGCTACTTCAGTTTCTACTCTTAATTTGACAGCCTCTTTATTGTAGAGGCTTCTGTTGGTGTGTTGCCAGTTGTATTTGGGTCCTTCACCAATATGCTTTTTTCCTCCATATTAAAGTTTATATCCATTAGATTTTGTAGAGGTAGGTAAAACGTGTGCTTAGCTTTGTCTTGGTTATTTGTTTTTACTTTTTGTTTTTGCTCATTGATGAAGATCTGAAGTTTCTTATCTAAGTTTTCTTATTTTTTCTTCAATGTAAAATATGAAGAGTAATCTATGTTAATCTGCTCCGCTTCCCATTCTAGAACCGAAACCCTCTTTGTGATTGCTAAACGCATTTCATATAACCTATTATTCAAAATAGTCAAGGTTTTAAATTCTGATTATGTCAGCCAGGTTTAAAAATGAAAATACTTAGCATAGCTAAAGACCTTAGTTTTCTCAAACAATGCCTAACAAATAATTCACCATCCAAACACTTGAAATCTCTCCAAAAGAGAGGAAAGCTGAAATACCACGAATTAGGATGCAACCAAAAGCAAACCAATTATGGATTAGAAATGAATTAAAATTTCTTCAGTTTAAGAAAGCAAAATTGAATAATAAGCTAAAGAAGCTGGGTAATTGCTTATTGAATATGAACCCGGGATTACCCACGTTGAAAGCCTTACCAAAAATCCATAAACAGAATGTGATATAAATGTTGATTCCCATATGGAGCCTGAAATATTTGTCCCGAATGAGTAAATTTATATGAAAAATCAAAATGGTCCTTTATTGGATGTTATAAATTTTCCAGCTAACTCATTCCAAATTGCCAGTGTTTCGCCCCAGTGTGCTAAGTTGGGCTCCTCAGTTGGTAAACAGCACACCCACTAAGACGCATGTCCAATAACGGACCATTTATATTGGTATTATAAATTTACTCATTTGGGACAAATATTTCAGGTTTCCTTTGGGAATCAACATCTATATCATCTGACGGCCAGGCAGGCATCAATTTTTGGTAAAGAGACAGGGTCTTTCATAGTGCATTGGCGCTGCCGGTGGCTCCGAGTAGCCTACACAGTGGCCTCCACGGTATGCACTGGCCATGTGTCTTGGTGGGTGTGCTGTTTGCCAACTGATGAGCCCAATTTAGCACACTGGGGCGAAACGCTGGCAACCAAGAATGAGTTAGCTGGAAAATTTATAATGTCCAATAACGGACCATTTATATTGGTATTATAAACAGAATGTACCGATTAGGCCAGTAGTGAATTTCAGAAAGAGACTTGCATATAATGCAGCACAGTTCTTCCACTTTCCTTTATGATACTTTCCAGGTACTTGTTCCTCTCCAAGCATTATCCCTCTCATAGGACTCTCCTTCTTTCTAGCTGTGATCACTATCTTGCACTTTTTGGCTTTAAATTTCATTCCATATTGTTTCACCTCCTCTTCCTATGCATCTAACTGTTCCAGGATATCCTCTTCCTTTTCTCCCCAGACTAACAAGTCATCTGCAAACATCATCACTTTCATTTTTCCTTGTCTTAATCCACTTTTTTTTGCTCACGCCATTCTGTTCTCTTTCCTCCTACTTTCACACAACTGACATTCCCATGGTACATTCCTCACTCTTTCTGCTTCTTGACACCTTTTATCTGTAAGACTTCCCATACCTTGTTTCTGCACATATGATCATATGCTTTTTCGAAGTCCAAGAAGGCCATCAATAGATGTTTACCCCTACCATAATGATGCTCTTGTAACTGTCTTATTGCGCATGTAAGGTCTACCGTGGACCTTCCAGATCTGAAGCCATACTGCTCTTCTCTTAACTTCTCTTCCACCCTCTTTCTTATTCTATTCTCTAGAATCTTCTCAATCACCTTTGCACTATGACATATTAGTGTGACTCCCCTGTAGTTCTTAAAATCTTTCCTATTCCCCTTCTTGAAGATGAGTATGCTTATCCCCTTCTTCCAGTCTTCAGAGGTCTTCCTCTTCCTCCATACTACTTTCAACACATGATAAAGCCACTGTTTCTCTACTTCTCCTGCTGTCTTCACCATCTCAATACTCACTTCATCTAAACCTGGGGCTTTCCCTCATTTCATCTTGTCCAGTGCTACCTCCAGTTTTCCCCATGTTAAGTCTTATTCTTTTTTTGTGTTTCTTCCTTTTTCCCTGCTTCTACTTTCCTCTTCAATGTATCCTTCTGGGTTTAGTAAATCTTCAAAAGACACCTTCCACATTCCTTTGAGCTTTTCTTTCTCCTGCACTTCATTTCCATTTTTATTTATCATTATAACATCTTCCCTCATGCCTTTCTTCTTACTCTCGACCATTCCATACAGTCCTTTTTTTAATTTTTATTTGCTATCTTCTTCCATCATGTTTGTCCACTTTTCCATCCATTTTTTTCTTCTCTTCTGTTACAACCTTTTTAGCTTCTTCATTTTTCATCTTATATTCCTGTCTTGTCTCTGTTGTCCTCTGTTGAAACCACACTCTAAAAGTTTTATTCTTCTCCCCAACTGCCACTTTGACTCTGTTGTTCCACCATGGGTTTTACTTGAATCTTTTCCTGGTACTAGTTCTCCCACAAATTTCCTGTGCAGTTTTTACAAATGTTCTCTTGAACCTTTCCGATTCCTCCTCTCCTGTTTTTGTGTCATCTGTTGGGAAGTTTAATCTTATTTTTTTCCTGGTATTCTTCCTTGGTTTTCTTCTCCATATTTTGATACATCTTTCTTGCTTCTCTGTCCTCTTCCTTTCCTTCATTGTTCTCAGTTTCATTTCCAACAGTCTGCGGTCACTATCTATGGCCTCTGGTATTACCCTTACATCTGTAACATTCCCCTTCATTTCCCAGTCGTAGATCATGTAATCCACAATGGATTTCTTAGACCAGTCACTGCTGTACCAGGTTATCTTATGGTTTTCTCTGTTCTTAAACCACGAGTTTCCGACCATCATCCCATTTCTTTTGCACAGTTCCAGTAGCCTTTTCCTTTCCTTATTTCTCTTTCCCCATCCTTCTGCTCCAAGCACGTTCTCATGCTTTCCATGCCTACATAGGTATTGATGTCCCCCATTACTACGTTGTTTTCGCTATTCAGCTGTGTGTCTAATTATTCCTCAAAATCATCTTTATCCTGTCGTGTGTATCCTACTTGTGGAGCATGTACAATTTCCCAGGTTTTTCCTTTGACTTATTTTGACTTCAACCTGTCACTTATCTCTTTTACTTCCTCTTTCAGTCCATTTCTTACTACCACTCTTACTCCATTTCACTTTCCTTCGTCATTTCCTATCTAGTACAACCAAAAACAGTTCCGCAGCTCTCTCTTACCTTCCCCCGTCCATTTAGTCTCTGCCAGCCCTAATATCTTCTTTCACCGAGCTCGATAGCTGCAGTCGCTTAAGTGCGGCCAGTATCCAGTATTCGGGAGATAGTGGGTTCGAACCCAACTGTCGACAGCCCTGAAGATGGTTTTCCATGCTTTCCCATTTTCACACCAGGCAAATGCTGGGGCTGTACCTTAATTAAGGCCACGGCCGCTTCCTTCCCACTCCTAGCCTTTTCCTGTCCCATCGTCGCCATAAGACCTATCTGAGTCGATGAACATAAAGCAACTAGCAAAAAAAAAAAAAATTCTTTCCATCATGTCTGCAACCTCTTCTACTTTTCCTATCCATGTTTGTATATTCAGTGTTCCAATTCATAATCCTGTTCCTCGTCAGGGTCATCTGTTACATCGTCCGGCTTACTGTTCCTTATTTTCTTGAGCGCGGGCTGATATCCATCAACAGACTTGCTAGGCCTGTCCTAGGCCGCCATCTTTTTCAGGATTCCTGTAAGGCCTTCACAGCTACCGTAGCGGTCTTGGGGCACATGTGGTCCCCACTGTACTTCACCCCTACAGGCTCTTCCCTACTTAATGACGTTGTCCATCTCTCATGACGTGGTCGAGGGGTTGGACTTGTGGGAGACTTTTGCCTAAGTCTACAGATAAAACTTTCATATTCTATCCCCCTATTAAAAAACCTTTCCCATACTCCCTTGACTGATAATGAAGCTGATATATTAAGCAAAGGACCTAAACTCAATTGGAATATTTCTAATAAAAACAATTTCATAACAGCAATAGCAGAGACTGAATTTGTAGTTAATCAGCTCTCAATAGACCTTCAAGATGAATTTAGATACATAATTAAAAATAAACTTCAAAAGGTGCATGAACAACCGATCCTTAATGACTTAACTGCTAATAAGCATCTTACAAATTTTAAACTCAAAATCAAAGATAATCTAATTATCACTAAAGCTGCTAAAGTCATGGATAAATCTGATTATATACCGGGCGAGTTGGCCGTGCGCGTAGAGGCGCGCGGCTGTGAGCTTGCATCCGGGAGATAGTAGGTTCGAATCCCACTATTGGCAGCCCTGAAGATGGTTTTCCGTGGTTTCCCATTTTCACACCAGGCAAATGCTGGGGCTGTACCTTAATTAAGGCCACGGCCGCTTCCTTCCAACTCCTAGGCCTTTCCTATCCCATCGTCGCCATAAGACCTATCTGTGTCGGTGCGACGTAAAGCCCCTAGCAAAAAAAAAATCTGATTATATTAATAAAATTGTGCAATTTTTCTCAGACAAGAAATTCAAAATTTTCAAGAAAGATCCCACTAACTCCATCGAGAAGAAACTTAAACAAATACTCAATAATTCTCAATTCTTATTCATAGAACAAGGAACATCCAAATTAATCATTATGAACCCTATAAATTACTAACTGCAAAAGCACTTCCTAAAATATATAAAACAGATATACCCATTAGACCTATTGTCAACCTCAAAAATGGCCCCACTTATAAAACTCTTCAATTTATTAATAAATTTTAAGCAGATATTATATCTTCGCAGCTAGGACTTCAGTCAAAAATTCAATTGATTTTTGTAATAAAACTATAAAATATTACTTTGCAACCCCATTTTTCTATTAATTCATTTGATGTCACGAATATGTTTTCTAACATACCATTAACTAAAACTCTTCGACTCATTGAAAAGTCTTTATACTCCTAGTAAGTTGAATAAAATTGAAAATCAATGATTTCATGATTCTCCTAAAAAAAATTTAGAAAATTATTTCTCATTTAATAATACTATTTATAAACAAGATGGGCTTCCCATAAGTTCCCCTGCTTCTGTCATTTTAACCAGTAATTAATACTGACAATTTGGAACATCTAAAATTATTAATGACCTCCAAGGCATTATTTTCTGGACGAGGTATGTAGATGACATTTTTACTGAACACCACCTTATTAATGCAAACACTTCTCTTCAACGCTTGAATTCATTAGATCCACACATAAAATTTATGCTTGAATCTGAAGTCAACAATTCTTTGAAATTTTTAGATCTCATCATTAGACAAAACAATTCATTCACGTATGACTTTTATAGGAAACTTAACACAAACTTGTAATATTATAAGAAATAATTCTCAACATCCAGGCACTCAAAAGAAAGCAGTTTTTTACAGCCTAATATACTGAGCCCTTAACATCCCTCTGTCAGCCAGTAATTTCAAAACAGAAGTTAATAACATTTATAATATAGCAAAGGAAAGTCATCTCTGTACAGACCATGAAGGCCCTGGAAGGGGTGGAAGGTAAAAGCTTCCACTATCAACCTTGGCACTTGGTGGGGTAGAGTGGTGAGCTCTATGCCCGGCCACCTTTCCCCCCAGGAATGAACCTGCTACTCATTTTTGGTGTAGGCTGAGTGAACCTCAGGGCCATATGAACCTCCAAAAGTGGAAATCTTGTTTCTTAAATTTTTTGATTTCCTGACTGGGAATCAAACCCACATCCTTCCGAATGAACCAAGGACGCCTCTACTGCCTCGGCCAGGCAGCCCCTACATTTATAATATAGCCCTTAATAATGATTATGATAAACATTTTGTTGACAAAATAATTTATAAACTAAAGAATAAACCCCCCACTTCCCTCACTAAAGAAGCAGAAAGTAAAAAGAAATACTTCTCTTTCACATATAACAACAAACAGATTTTCCATATCACCAACCTATCTAAAAAAATGAAATTGTACCATCGCTTTTAAAACTCATACTAATGATAACATCTTTTATAACACACATATAGTCAACAGGAGTAACATTGATTCCAGTTCAGATTTTTACAAACTTAAATGTCATAATTACAATTCAAGCTGCATTGGTCAAAGTGGCAGAAATTTTGTTATCCATTATCGAGTCAAGATGGCAGCAAGAGCAGACACGCGTAAGTTTAGTGCTGTGGCAGTTTGTGTGGTAATAATCAGAGTTGTTGTGTTTTACAGTTCTCTGTACGGTTCTATTCGAGTTAAGGAATCAGTGTATGCCAGAGAAAAAGTGATTTCTCTTTTACATAGCTACTAGCAGAGAGAAACTACTACATCCTGGCATTTTCTCTAACCGGATGCGCCATTTTTCCAGACTTATAGGCGCCTCCCTACTCGCTCTGAGCCGAACGAGCTTAGGCCTTTACAAGATGGTCGCTCAGTGATTAGGGGCTTGCTTTGCCTCCTACTACTGGCAGGAGATATCCATTTAAACCCCGGTCCCACCACTTCTGAAATGGAAACAGATCTAAACATCTATTGTCAGAAAGTGCAAAGCCTAAATAATAAGCTGTCTGATTGTGAACTATCTCTGCCAGGCTTAACAGGAGTTGATGTGATACGACTTACTGAAATATGGCTCTCGTGGGCTAGTGACAGTGTGACCTACCACTCAACACTAATTACAGCATATTTCACAGAGATTGCGCTACTCTGGGTGATGGAGTGATGCTAGCAGTGAACAGTGCGTGTAAATGAAGGACAGATCTCGAACAGAACTCTGAGATAGTGTGGGCGGAGCTACTCTTTCCCCGACGCCCTGTACTTGTGGGATGTTACTATAGGCCACCAAACAGCCCATTTTATGACCTTGAACAATGCCTGGACTCGGTCATCACAGCTTTTCCTCATGGTAAAATAATTTTAATGGCCGACTTTAACTTGTCTATAAAGTGGTCTTCTCCATCTACAGGACTGTTAGCTAACAGCTGTGACACATACTTTATAGACAGTTTTATTAATGGCCTTGGACTGAAACAATTTAACATGGACCCATCACCCTGGACATCATGCTCTCCTCATTAGAAGTTAAAACAACAACCCCAAGCAGAAACCTTGCCTCTGCGACCACCAGTCCCTCAATGCTACATTCCTCTTACCCCACCCCTCTTCAAAGCCCCACAGCAGGACACCCTCCCTTCCTACCTACATCTGGTGCCGTGCAGACTGGCCTGCAGTTTGTTGTGCCCTGGAATGCCTTCTCTGGAGCCTTCTCGAAATAGCTGATATCGAATCGGCTCTTGACTTGCTGTACGACTGGCTGTAAGCTGCAGTTAAAGACTTCATACGTACACAACGGGCTACTACCAACAAATGTCAACACTGGATATCACAAGAAACCAGACTGATACTAACCAATAAGAAGAGAGCTTGGCACCTCTGGAAAAACTTCCCTAACCCACACACTCAAAATACCATTGTTAACATCTGCTGCCACGCGAGGTTTGTGGTCAGAAGTGGGTACAAGACGCACGTAGACACAGTTATTGAAAATGTCTGAAACAATCCCAAGCGCTACTGGAGTCTCATCAACACAAAGAGAAGGACGTAGCAGATTCCTGTCAGCGTGAAGCATAACGATGCAAGAGCAGATGGTCCCGATCACCATGAACTGTTCAAGAGGTATTACTTTTCCGACTTCTCTCCTCCTGCACAAAAACATCTGCTCCCTCCTGTAAGTACAGTTTCAAACAGAACCCTATCAAGCATAACTATCACACCAAGTGAAGTTCATAACCTCCTTCATACCGGTCCCGACGCAATAGGTCCTCTTTTCCTGAAAAATACCGCCAGCATCCCTTGCGTCCCTCTCTAAATTATTTAACAGATGTTTTGCCGGGGGATATTTTCCTATGACCTGGAAACAGACAAATATTGTCCCACTTCTCAAATCAGGCAACAAATGAAATGTTTCATCTTACCGACCAATTTCTGTTCTCCCCACACTATCCTTCATCTTTGAAAAAATTATACACTAACGTCTCCTCGCGTTCACCTCGCCAGCTTGTGGTGTATAAACATGAAACAGTTTGCAAAATGTTATTAACTGTGTTGTCATTTTCGATGGATATAATGAGGTGGTCTGAAATTTGTGTCACATCAGTGATGTAATCACGCAGTTGTTGGCAAATGGCTATAGCCATGCCATTTCACTTACTGGACTTGCCATGTTAGAACTTTTTATTACCCTTTCCAATGTCCTTTAATTTTGTTTCCTCAATATAGGCTACATCAACTAGTCTAGTTTCAATAATCAGTCATTGACCTGCATTTAGGGCTGTTGCCCAGTTGGCAGAGTCTCTATCTATTATTTACCTAGTCTTTTCTTAAACTATTTCAAAGAACTTGGAAATTTATTCATGTTTTCCTTGATAAATTATGCCAAACCGTAATTCCTCTTCCTATAAATTAATATTTGCTCCTATAATGTCCTCTTGAATTCCAACTTCATAGTGTAATGTGTTGGCAGGGTAAATAAATGAGTATAGAACCTAGCAACATTATACTTCTAAAATTCATTCTCTAGTTACTAAAGCTACACAAAACACACATGCAGGATAACTAAGCTCACTACTTACACAATTACACAGGACATACAGAGTTCGTGCTCTTTCTCATGGTTTCCCACTACTCAGCATTTACACTAACACACACAGATTACGGTCACCAGTACTACAGTTTCACAGTCAGACTCTTTGGGGTTGGCACAGTCCACACACAACAGTTTTGCGGTTCAGAGAGATGTTTGTTGTCCACACTCCTGTAGAACTCAGCTCACTGCCCCAGGCACCCAGTGTCTTCTTCCACAGCTGCTCCAAAACATGACTCTCGCTCACAGCAGCTGACCCCAAGAGATTCACACACTCACACAACGTCAGGCAACAGAAAGAGTCCCCAGCTTCAACAGGCGAACACTCCGCAGGCTGGCACACATAGGCTGACTGCACTTTTCACCCTCTTCGCTCACTCACTGACTGACTGAACTATCTTAACTCCAGCTCAGACTGTGCTGGCAAGTCACTCCTGACTTATATGCCTGTGGCTGTCCCTTCGAGGTACGTAGATCTCGCAAAGCTCGTGGAAGCCTCCAGACATAGAAATCTTTCAGCCTGTGGAACTCGTAGTTTCTACCCCTCGAGGCTACTAGTGACGTAATGGCCAGTTACTGCCACTAGCAAATTTCGACCAATAGGCGCTGCCCTACCCCCGTCAGGTTGGCTGAGTCCTGGCACGTCGATGTCACATGCAGGGCGAGGCCACAACTGATTGCTCCCCACCCCCCTCCAGCCCCGTTCCACAAAACAGTGAACATACCCCTCTGCTCCCTCCTCGGGGCGACTCATCTTGAGTTGCTCCACAATATGGCGCTGGACGCTCTGATCGAGTGGCCACCACCTTCCCATAGGGAATCTGCTGGTTCCGGTCGTCTGTGCCCTCATTCCCGCTGATGACGATCTGCAGGTCCTCACGTGACAGCCGAAACTCCGGTGGCTTTCCTTCCGTCCACACTCCCATCTAATTCCAGGACCTGAATACCTTCGTAGTCGTCTGGTGGGATGCACGGAACTGGCTCGTACGTCTCGGGCTTGGCCCTGCTGGATATCCTCCTCTTCCGAGTGCTGGACTCTATGTTTGTACCGGCGCACAGCTTAGTGCTGAGATGATGTTCTGATCAGGTGGCACCTTCATTCGTTGGTCATCGGTTTGTACTCCATCGGTGCTCCTTCTCCTGGTGGGGGTCCCTCCAGCCATGTCGTTGCCATCGCTGACTCCATTGCCAGAGCCGCATCTTGGTTCTGCTTCACGCCGAGCATCCTCCCTGGACGAATCTCAGTGCCACGGAGCATAACACAGGTGTCAGCTGCCTCGCGCTTGGTGTCACCTCGGGGCGGCTGGACCACAATCACGTTGCCTGGTCACTTGGTCTCGGCATCGAATGCACACGCCATTTTATCGACGCGCCGAGTCCTCTCCTGCAGCCGGACTCGGCAGATGGCTCTTGGTGTGTGGACACCACAAGCTCCTGTCGAGTACATCCACAACGTCCTCGCAGGTTGAACATGGCCGGGGGCTGCGTCGTATCTCCGTCTCCTGCACAAGTAGTCCAGCGATAGGGTTTTCCGCTCTCTTTTCGGACGTCGATCTGGTCTCGGGCTGGATCCGGCATGTTCTCCAAGAAGTGATCTCGTTGTCGGATTTAAATGAACCTTCATAACTCCAGAGTCACCATCATTGCTAGTAGGTTTCCTTCGTGTCTCCACGGCCGTCGTACTTTCACGCAGCGCACTCACTTCTTCCGCTGAGCCTCGATCTTTGGACTCCACAACCTCGGGTATCACTTCAGACTGCTTCTCGTTCAGTTCGTTGCCGTCCTGCATAACGTCACACTTCACCTTGTTTTTGAGAGAGCACACTTCTCTTTCTGACCTTAACTGTTTGCCTTTCAGTTCACTTAAATCCAATTTCGATTGGTCCGAGTTAGATCTCCGTTCAGATCTCAATTCACTAATGAGTTCGTCAAACCTACTTAGGAAAATCTGGAGCTGTTCGGAACTCATTTTGTTACTTTCTGGAAATTTCCATAAATTCCAAAATACGCTATCAGCTTCTCTTGAATCTGACACCAGTTGTAATGTGTTGGCAGGGTAAATAAATGAGTACAGAACCTGTTACTCGTTACTAAGCTACACATTACACACACGCAGGATAACAAGTACAAGTACAGTCGAGACTCAGTGAATAGAAGGTTAAGTTCCAGGAGTTCAATCTCAAGATAAGCGAACTCAAAACAGTACTGATGGCAATAAACAGAGAGGGACGACCAGCGAACATCATGCTAGGAAACCATCCACTAGAAAGTGTGGAAAGCTCTACGTACCTCAGCAGTGTAATATCTCTTGATACACTAGCCACAAAGGAGGTGACAAGTAGAGTGCAGAAGAGCTCTCACTTTTACCGGCAAGTATGAACACTCCTCTGGGATCCCAAAGTACCAAAAAGTCAAAGCTGGTGATGTTCAATCAGTACTTCATACTAATCTTAATCTATGGTATTGAAACCTGCACCCTCACTAAGAAAGACTCATTAAGGTTACAGACATCCGAGGTGAAGTTCCTTAGGTCCACAATTCAAAAAACCAAACTGGACAAGTTAAGGAATGATGTGGTTAGGAAGGAAGCTGGGATTGTTACATCATTGTTAGATCGGATCAGCATGTCCAGGCAGGTGGTTTGGGCATGTAATGAGGTTGGAGCCAACAAGGACAGCATATGTTAACTTGGAGTGACATGTGGCAGGGAAACGGATGGTGGGAAGACCAAGAACCCACTGGATGGACATCATAAAGATGGGCAGTGCAGATCAGGGAAGGACACTGAAGGACGTCATTAACAACAGAACGTATCTCAATAAGACAGAATGGAAGAGGCTCGCCAACAGTACCCGGGAAACTGGAACTGTAAAATGATGATGATGATGATGATGATGATGATGATGATGACCAGAAACTTATACACCCTCTCCTTTACATCCTTACTACAACCCCTAAATACCCTCATAACCATATGAACAGATCTGTAACCTTTATTTACAACCTCGTTAATATGATCACCCCAATGAAGATCTTACATTATATTAATACTTAGGTACTTACAGTGATCCCTGTAAGGTACTTTCACCCCTATCAACATAATAATTAAAACTTACATCCTTTACTTACATACTTTTATAGTGTTTACCATCATACCATTGTCTGCTGTCCATCTGACAACATTGTCGGGGTCCGTTTGCAATCACTCACAGTTCTGTAGCATATTAAACTACTCTATATAATAACTGTTTTCTGTATCCAGACCTAGTTAATCTTCATAAACAATTTAAATGATTCTACAGAATTTGTATTAAACTTTCCAATACAAGAACAGCCTCTTCTTAGCTTAATTGCTTAGAAATCATAAATAACTTGCAGAAATTTAGAAAAGTTTCTCTAATAGTTCCATGGATGAAGGACTGAATAATTTTGCCTTCTGTAAGTCCTCACATCCCTGGAATCCTTCCTGGAAGCTGTTCCTGCCTTAAAGTACCTATACATACAATTCCATTTTTCTCTAAAATTCGTATGATTGCCATTATATTATCCTTAGCTGACTTTTTTTCCTTCTAAATTCTCTTTCCTAGTAAGTTCCTTCAATCTCCGCTTAATTTCACAACCACTCCTATTTCTTTCTTACATGCACCTCCTTCGTAATCTCTTTATTTTTTCTATTATAATATAGTGGGTCTTTACCATTCCTTACCAACTTTAAAAGTACACTCAACCGCACGAAAATTTGGCTGCTGCATAAAATCGAAGAATTCATCACATTACAGACCCACTAATAAGAGTAAACCTGTACAGTATTGGCCATGAAATTGAAGTGTACATAGTGAACATCGAAGACAGGAAGAGAAATACCAAGGACGTTAATTTTGCCAGGCTAGGCACATCCTCTACCTTCCACTACGTGCAGTCATTGTGGCCAAATATTTAATTCCAGAATTGGTCTGCTATGTCATCAAAGATAGCTGCATAGAACATACAAATAATGAAAGAATTGGAGGAGAGACATGAATAATTGGATATGAGTATCAACCGATGACCAATGCAACATACTTATACTAAAATACAGCCATCCTCTTTATGTCTGTATCTTCAGTTATACAAATCAAAGACGGCGGCATTTATGTTATGCTTTGTAAAAAGGAATTAACATGTTTTATGCATTAAACCATTAAATAATGTCTAGTGCAAGTAGATAACAAAAATAAATCCTTTTCCCAATGTTTACATTCTTACCTAAGCTATTAATGGACCAAATATTATAGTGCATAGTGTTATACAAATAAATGGAACAAAATAAGGGAATTGCAGTAACTATTCCCTGTTAATATTGTTAGTGTACTCCAAAAGATGCCTCAAGAAAAAGAAAGAGAAAGAAAAGGGTAGCGAGTGCTGGTTGGATTCATATCATTGAAATCCATACCCTATTACCCATATACAGCGCCTCCAAGCGACTACATCCCAGGTCAGGTCTCGTAACCTCCATTTAGCAATGAGGTATGTTGTTTTTTTTTTTTTTTTAATTGGCTTTATGCCACACAGTCACAGATAGATCTTATGACGATGATGGGAAAGGAAACGGCTAGGAGTTGGAAGGAAGTGGCCATGGCTAGAGCCCTGCACGGATGCAGATCTGCGGATATCCACAAAGTTAGTGTCTTGATGGGTACAAACTGTATGGCAGTGTGGATATTTTGCTGATAATTTCTATATAATAACGTTTATTGATTTTCACTCAGGTATACTCTTGTTTTCGCTTGTGGTTAGGCGACCCTTGACATTGGTATAGGAGAATAGTTGTATATAAAGAGCCTTGAGACCATAAAGCCTTGAATCTGATCTAAGCCTAACTGGCTCCTGCCTGCCATTAATGGAAGGAAGGAACAATGTTCAGTACGTCGGTAGTTGTCGCAAAAGAAACTCCTTCATCAACCTGTGACTGTAGGGGTTCTGGTGCCAGGTGTCAGGCCTATTGTATTATGTTGACAGATCTATCTGTTTCAATATATTGGGTGTAATATACTATAGTTAAATATTTAAATTATCCGTGGATAACCATTGTGCGGATGCAGATAACCATTCACGGATGCGGGTGTGGATGAAGGAAGTGTGGATGCAGATATTATTTTGTATATCTACGCAGGGCTCTAGTCATGGCCTTAATTAAGGTACAGCTCCAGCATTTGCCTGGTGTGAAAACGGGAAACCACAGAAGGGAATGGATGACTTCCCAAAACATGTAAAATAAAGTTTTCTTTCATTATAAGGTATATTAACAAGGCAGATTCAAGTAAAACTATTTTAAATAGTTCTGTAATAGTATGGTTCAGACTCACTATCTCCTGAATGCAAGCTCACAGCTGCATGCTCCTAACCGCACAGCCAACTCACTTGGTAGGTACAGTGTGTTATTAACGGGTTAATCAGAAAGATAGCTGCTTCTGTGCCTTCTAGACTTCTACAAACATATACATTATATTTTATAAAATATTCCTCTCGAATCCTGTGAAAATGTATGTGAAGTTCAATTAATGTTTTTGACTGACTATCAAAATAAGTTTTACCAACAGGTTTTAAAGATGCCTTTGCTTTCAATATGATGCATGTCAGTAGGCTTGAACAGGAGAAGCAACATATCGTTTTGGTGTTTTGTACATATAATATTGTCAAGTACATTAAAGATGACTCTTATGAAGGTTATCCTTTCTTTACTCACAATATTAGGAAAGTTTTCCATCCTTGGTACTTTTCTTGCCTTGACAGTATATGAATCACTTCATGCCGAAAGTGTCTTAGTCTAAAACAGTTACTTTTCAATAAAACATAAAATTATTTTGAATTGATATGTCACCTAAATAACATTTAAAATGTGTATTAGGTAGGCTACAGCTCAGTTATGGATTGTGTAAAAGCTTATAGATGTTCAGCTATTTAATTTCCATTTAAGGGCTGTAAAGGTCACTGGACTGAGGCTCCTTTTGCACAAATCACGAAGATTTATAGACAGTGAAAAAAAAAAAAAAAAAATTACAAAAATGTCAAGTTTAACACAATCATGTATTATAAAATGCTAATCAGTACATCAAATATGTTTTATAATTATTGATTATTGTAAGCTCTCAACTTTCCTGAGTTACTGGTCAGGTCCCTTCTGCACAAATCACGAACATTTATAGACAAACAGTGAAAAAAATATTACAAAAATGTCAAGTTTAACACAATCATATATTATAAAATGCTAATCAGGTACATCAAATATGTTTTATAATTACAGTTGTTGATTATTGTAAGTTCTCAACTTTTCTGAGTTACTGGACTGAGGTCCCTTCTGCACAAATCATAAACATTTATAGACAAACAGTGAAAAATATAACAAAAATGTCAAAGTTAACACAATCATGTATTTTAAAATCCCTGTCAGGTACATAAAATATGTTTTGCAGTTATTTATTGACCATTGTAAGCTCTCAACTTTCCGGAGTACAAGAGATAACGTTATTACATTCTTGTTACTTTCCTAGCTGCTGTCTTCAACATCATTGAAACAACCAGATGGGGGACAATATTTGTTCATAGAAGTGCTTACTGTATATTGATGATCCACAAATGGCAATCAATGCCTTTGCAATATCAATTTATGACTGTTAGGTTCTTCAGTCTGTTGAAACTCAAAAGAAATGGCTTCCACTAAATCAAACTTTGTAATGTCATTAATTTAGTTTTATTGGTATCCTATCTTTGTAAGCTGGGATATCCGGAAAATGAATATCTGAAGTATCTTGGCCTTTTGTCTCAGAACACAGCTATTAGTAAGTGGAGAAGTAACTATTGCACAGGGATATTGTGACTCATAAATAAGTTGAAATTGTGGCACTATTGCAAAATTGATTTTCTTGTCCTGTACTAGGGACCGCATTTCCATTGAAATAGTATCCTTATAGTACTGAGACGACAAATAATAATAATAATAATAATAATTATTATTATTATTATTATTATTATTATTATTATTATTATAACTTCTGAACTGTGAAGAACCAAACCACAATTTAGAATTTCCAGAGATTCATGAAAACAGAAGGAGATCCGCCACCTACTGTTGAAGAAATTGAAAAGGCAATTAATACCTTAAAAAACAACAAAGCTAGTGGAGAAGACTCCATTACAGCTGAAACCATAGATGATCTTTAAATCATACTTTAATAAATCTGGAAAATGGAGAAAGTTCAGTATGTCCTCCACATCAACTTGTATAGGGCTGATGACCTAGATGTTAGGCCCCTTTAAACAACAAGCATCTCAACTTGTATAGCTTCATATTTTCTGGCTGGCTTGAACAAATACATTTTGTTAATCAGATCAACAGTATATAGCCAGTCAGTTTTATTTAGGTAAAGCTTATTCAATGAAAAATCCCTGTTGCATGGCCAATACATAGCAACACCTTGGTTTTATGGAGAACAAACCAGAGTCCATGACTGCAGGCTTTTCAGCTCGTTTACTGACTGCCATGAAGCCGGAAGAGACTATTCAGCATGAATGCATGCATTTAGGAGAGTACAACATGCTTATATGAAAATGTCATTTTAATAAAAAATTGGATTGAGGCTCTTTCTGCATGAAGCTATTCAAATGTACAGGAATAACATGTATGCACAATTCTCTTCTTTGAAAATTGATATATTTTGCAGCTTAGTAATTAGTTACCTTCAATAATATCTCTTTGATTGTTATCCCAGAAGCAGTAATAAATACTGTTAAGATCAGAATAATTGAAAACTCAGTCCATCAGAGCTACTTAAAAATGTGATGCAAAGCAGCAAATTAAAGATAATAATAATAATAATAATAATAATAATAATAATAATAATAATAATAATAATAATAATAATAATAATAATAATAACAACAACAACAATAACAACTCCTGAACTGTGAAGAACAAAACCACAATTTAGAATTTCCAGAGGTTCATGAAAACTTAGGAGGAGATCTACCACCTACTGTTGAAGAAATTGAAAAGGCAATTAATACCTTAAAAAACAACAAAGCTAGTGGAGAAGACTCCATTACAGCTGAAACCATAGAT
The DNA here is from genome assembly GCF_040414725.1 of Anabrus simplex. NCBI lineage: Eukaryota > Metazoa > Arthropoda > Insecta > Orthoptera > Tettigoniidae > Anabrus > Anabrus simplex. Next base: position 963,161,175 of record NC_090265.1, on the reverse strand, counting down.
GATCTTTAAATTATACTTTAATAAATCTGGAAAACGGAGAAAATCCAGGAAGATTGGAAAGTGGCTTTTATAAATCCTTTCCATAAGAAAGGTAACGAGCAAGATGTCAACAAGTGTCAAGGTTGCCAGTGGCTTATAAGATATTTTCAACAGTATTACTGAATCGGGTAGAAGCAACTTGACAGTCATTTGGGTGAATATCAGGCTGAATTAAGAAAGGGCAGATGTTGCTCAGAACAGATATTCAACCTGAAGTCCATAATCCATCATAGATTAATGAACTCCAGAGACATAGTAGTAACATTTATAGATTTTAAAAAGGCTTTTGACCCTGTTGACAGGTAAACTCTAGATAAAATACAGCAATCCGAGAGTTCGGGGTTAAAACCAAATTGGCAAACTTAATCCATGAAACCCTCACAGACACCATATCAAAAGTAAAATTGATGTGTGAAATATCTAAACCGTGCAGAATAAAGTCAGGAGTGAGGCAAGGTAATGGTTTATCTCCACTCCTATTCAACTGCGTCTTGGAGAAATAAGTAAGAATTTGGAATGAAAACCTGGAAAAGCACAAGCTGTCGTGAATAACACTGGGAAGAAAGAACAGAGTTGTTGAAATAAATTGTCTAGCATTTGCAGATGATTTTGCCATACGTTCAGAAAACCTGAAAAATGCAGCAATACAAGTCAATCTCTTGGAAGAAATAGCCAACAAAACAGGTTTAAGAATTTCTGTGGAAGAAAACAAATTTATGACAAATATAAAAAAATGCTCCAGAATTTCTTATAACAGAAGTCGGTCAAATGAGGAAAGTAAAGATATTCAGATAAAAAAATGGTTCGGAAAAGTCTGTTGAAGAAGAAAGGATACGCAAGATGAAAAGAGCATATGGTATAACTAGGAATATCTACAACAAAAAGTGTTTATCTAAAAACCTCAAAATACAACACTACAACACAGTAGTCAAACCGGAATACTTATACGCAAGTGAATGTTTAGTACTGAATTACAAACCGAATAAATTAGAAGTAGTGGAAAGAAAAATTATACGCAAAATACTCGGTCCACTAAGAACTACAGAACTTTGGAAATCAAGAAGTAATGATGAAATATGCCGGAATGTAGAAAACATAAAAGAAACAATGTGGAAGAGGTGATTGGATGACAACAGGTTAACCAAACAGATCTTCAATTATCTTTGGAAGAAGAAGTCAACAACAACCTAGATTCAGGAAGTCAAGAAATATTTGGCAAGAAACAATCTAAGAGAAGAAGCAGCAGCAACAGAAAGAGAGATTTTTAGAAAAAAAGTGTTAAAAATGGAAGGATTCCAAGAAAACTGGCTCAGAATGGTCTGAGGAGAGAAAAAGGTGACATAGTTAGCGGGTGAAGGAGTATTGAAGAAAGAAGGAACAATAAAGGATGTAGCATTGAAATTGTCACATGGTCCTTAGAAAACGGAGAAAGAATAATAATAATAATAATAATAATAATATTGTTTTCCATCCCACTAAATACTTTTGATGGTTTTCAGAGACGCTGCAGTACCGGAATTTTCTCCTGCAGGAGTTCTTTTACATGCCAATAAATCTACCAACACAAAGCTAACGTATTTGAGCACCTTCAAATACCACCGGACTGAGCCAGGATCGAACTTGCCAAGTTAAGGTCAGCCCGGCAAAGCAGCAAATTTTCTGTGATCCTGTGTGTGATTGTGTATATTAAGTCCTCATCATGAAGGCTGTTTGGATCTCCAACTGTTCCATTACTGATAAAAGGGGCATACTAGGGAAATGAAAAGTAAGGTGGTTTTATTTTGCTTTCCTTACTGAACTAACAGTCACTGAGCCAACAAGTGCTATTAAATATCAGTCTGCCAAGCTCACTGAAAAGTACTCATAAATCAGCCCTACTAGTCATAATATTCATACTATACTATCCATCATAGGAATTGGCTGCATATGAAATAATGTTTACTGTCATCACTCGTACCTCAATCACTTTGATTCTATCGAAAGATTAGGCAAATAATAATATTAATCTTATGGGCTTAGCTACTATGGGCTGGCATTTTGATTTCATGCTATTTAGGCAACCTGCGGGTTGAATTCAAGGTTCCATCATACTCTACCAGATGGCAGAGAAGAGTTTAAATCACTCACGATCTTTACATTGTCCACATCATACATCCTGGTATTCTAAATGGACTTCCTCCTGCCCTGAAAAAATCTGATTACATCTACCCAGTTTGAAACTGTAATCTTGGTGTGGAGGTCAAATCTCTATGACTGAACCACAGAGGGAACTTAAAGATCAGACTCAGACAAGTTGATGAAAGTAAACTAGGTTCTGTCCCATATCAGGAGATATAATGCACTGTTAACACTGCTGTTAAATAGACTTAACACACAGTTTAACAAAATGACCATCTCATCAAGAAATGTCAACACTAACAAATTGTTAGTTCTTGTGTTAAATTTACTTGACACCAGCCCTGTGTTAAACCTTCTAACACCGGGCGAGTTGGCCGTGCGGTTAGGGACGCGCAGCTGTGAGCTTGCATCGGGGAGATAGTGGGTTCAAACCCCACTGTTGGCAGCCCTGAAGATGGTTTTCTGTGGTTTCCCATTTTTCACATGAGGCAAATGCTGGGGCTGTACCTTAATTAAGGCCAGGGCTGCTTCCTTCCCATTCCTAGCCCTTTCCTGTCCCATTGTCGCAATAAGACCTATCTGTGTCGGTGCAACATAAAGCAAATAGCAGAAAGAAAATAAAAACCTTCGAACAGCTGTTAGTATAAAGCTTTTCTGCTGAAAGAAGATTATTACAAACTGAAGAAGGCAAAGGATGACCCACACTAAGTAAAAACTGCATTTTATAGTTGCCAGAAGGAAGTTTTCTGCAAAGATACCTGATTATCAAAACTATGATGAATAAGGTACTAGAAGACATTGAAACTTATCAGTGTCCCAGTGCAGGGGTTGCTTATAGCTTTTAGATATGCCTCAGACTGTTTTAATGTAATTGTAGGCTACTATGTTCATGTGTACAAGGCAAAAATATGTAGAGTTGTGCAGATTTTCTGCTGCCACTGCAGCATTGGTAAGGCATTACATTGTTGCCCCACCTCCAGAAAAAAGAATGTCCAAAAATCATTCAAGACTTATATCAATTATCACATTTTCCCAGTGTTGTAGGAGCCCTAGATTACACTCCTATAAGAATGTATTGAATATTGTGATATAACAGTATGTTATTTTATTTTTCAAGCACACTCGCATACTTTCAAATTAAATCTATAACAGTGTTTGTCTTGTATCATTATAGTAACCATAACATGTAATAACCTCAACCAAGTGTGACAAAATACAATTCCATTGTACCGCTCTGAGTGGTTTGTGTAAAAATACAAAAGATGCCTACTGTTGAACACATTCAGAAATCTCACGGAAATGTATTAGTATTTATCTCTAACAGTTGTTTTGTAACAAATGTTGGAAATGTGTTAGTGAAACAGGGGGCTTTTAATCAAAGTGTTAAATTAATAACAACTGTTAGTTAACACATTTGTTAAGTAAACTTTAACACAGAGTTGAAGAACCAGGCATATATTTTTAGAGACGATCTGGGTTTGCCTAATAATATTGTATAATAACAGAAACAATGGAAAATTAATAGCTTGAGAAGCCAGGCATATATTTTTAGAGACGATCTGGGTTTGCCTAAAAATATTGTATAATAACAGAAACAAATAGTTCGTTCATTAGGCAAATTAATAGACTTTTTTGTAATAATATGACCAGTGACTTATATTTAAAATAATGGCTGCACCTCATATTGAAGCATATGTTCATGTTGTATATTTTTACAGGGTCTGCGAAATGACTTCCAAGAAGCTTTGGAGAAAGTAGATCAAGCTTTTCTTGATGAACTATTAGCTACACAAGGCCAAGGTGCTGAAGGACATTCTTCAACTGATGTTAAAGTTCAAGATGACGGCATTACATATGAAGAAATACAAAAGATGGCTGTAAACCTAGGAAAGAATGATCGAGATCTTGATATGAATGTAATCACAAATTTTATTCAGGTTGGTACACTGATTCATTTTTGTTATATATTTTATTGTAGACTGCTAGGGATTCCTACAAACAGTCGGCAATCCAGAGCAAGTCTAGAACTTGGGTTCTTTGATATAATTTGCTTCAGCCCTTCTTGTCTGGAAATCATAAACAGAATGTAACTGTTCCATCATAGATCTCTCATCATCTAGGCTGTTACATGGAGACTTCTGTGTTCATTCCTAATCTGGCTTTTTGCTCAATATTGAATACGTTCTTCATATCTTCTACCCTGGCTACTTTTTAGTCTGTTATACCTTCTGCTTACAAGTAAAATATTCTCACCTGACCATCCATCCCTTTAAGTACCATTATTTCAGGGAATTACATTGTGTATATATATATATATATATACATACCGTATTTACTCGTGTATTAGACCCCCCCCCTGGCTTTTCGAGACGAAGAAAATTAAAAAAATTAATCTCGCCTATAGAACCCCCCAGCGTAATTCGTCAGGGAACGATGACGATTCCGCTTCGAAGCGGGTACAAGTCTTATTGCAGCTCTGATGACATCGCACAAATTTGTGAATAGTTTCGTCCATACGACCTACGCAATGAAAAACGCGTCGAATCCATGCGGTACATCTGTGTTTTGTAGTTAAAATGTCCGCCTCTGTAGCGTAGGTCTACTGCAGCTCTGATGACATCGCAGAAATAGATGATAGGCCTAGCTTCGTGTTCAACCTGCGCATTGCAATCATTCATCAGTCATGCTATATGTCTGTGTTTTGTAGTTAAAGTTGTCTGCCTGCGTAATGGTTAGCACAATTAGTTGCTGTTTTCGGGGAGGTCTGACTTCGATTCCCGGTACTGTACTGGCAGAGATTTACGAATGGCAGGAAGGTTGATATGCGGTAAAAGCGGTACATGTAACTCCCCTCCACTGGGGGTATGTCTAAAAAGAGCTGTACCACCTCGGGATGAGGAAATGAGTTTACTTTAGTCGAGAAATATTTGCGGTTGTTGCTATTTATACAGCAGGCGACGTCATTAACAAAGCGGTTGTTTAATTTCTCATAACTCGGGCCAGTATTGGTATACATTTGGAGAGAAGTAAGTTTGAAACATGATAAAAGCTATCCAACTAAAACGATTATTGGGGCCGATGACCTTCGATGTTAGGCCCCTTAAAACAACAAGCATCATCATCATCAAGCAAAACGATTATTTTACTCGCCAACGTACCTAACAAATAATAATCCGTTTATGTCCCCACGTACTTTAAACGATTTTCGGAGACTCCAAACAAAACATACTAGGGTATGCATTAACTTAAAAAAGAGACAACGAACGTACAAAATTAAACATAATAATAAAACGCATTACCGCCATTTATTTATTTTTATTTTTTCCGTCGCACTTTTGGCACTGTCAGGGCGATAATATACCTAACCTAAACAATGTGGTCTGTCTTATCTCATGAACAGCTGTTTACGCAAACCCTGATGTGATAAATGTAGAGAACAAGCATGAAATGTACTTAAAAATAAGGGTCTGCGTTTCAACAGCCGCAATTATCAAAATAATGTTTCCAGTTACTATGTATTACATTCGGAAGTACAACTCATAACATACGCAAGTTATCAGCTGATGGTTTGGCATGCCTTCTACAGCACGGCTTCGTTCGGAAGGAGTGGCTTCTGCTACATATACACCAACTGGGATTATCAGAGACCATCTGGGAATAGATTTACACTGTTTAGACTGTATAGTCGGGAACGAAATTATTTTTAAAATGTTCAAAAAGACGGGACCTCGTATGCTCTTGATTGCAGTGCATGGCTCAAAGACAGTGAAGCATGGCTGATGCAACTGATGAGAGATCGCAGTGAAGATGACGTCACTTAGAATGCCGACACGCCGGTAGCAAGGCAGGGAAGTTGGCGGCGCAAGGCAGTAATTCAAATGAAAGCAGTGATCAGGTTTACTGTGTGCTAGGCCTACTGCTGAACTGAGAGAGACAAATGACTGGCCATTAAGTTCTTTTGTATCAATATTTAATTATATGATAACACGATACCTTTATCCCTTTCTTCCACGGGATCGAGTATGAAGTGAGACGAATCTTCGTAGCGAGTTTTTACGGCCATATGCCCTTCCTGACGTCAACCTCACCGGAGGAATTGATGAGATGTAACGAATGACGTGATATGAGTAACTAAAACGGACTTTTATATGTACTGTAGGCCTAAAAGTCATGTTCACAATTTTTTATCTTTTTACGTTTAGAAATATTGCCTTTCGACAAAAATAGCCAGTATAACTTAAATACATTCTAAGTCTGTTAAATAATAGTATAGAATGTTTACATGTACAATTTATAACTCTTTCATCATCACCATCATTTCCCTTTATCCAGCTGTAGCCGGGTAGGGGCAAATATGGTTCCTCTCCACTTTCTTCGGCCTTTCCACCACTCCTCCTCCAACACTGTGTCCCAGTCCAGGTTTCTTTCTATAATGCTGCGTTGGATGGTATCCTTCCATCTCAATCGTGGTCGTCCACGGCCTCTCCTTCCTTGGATTTGCATTTCTATCACCTTTTTTGGCATTCTTTCGTCGCTCATTCGCTTTATGTGCCCAAACCATCTTAGTCGGCTCTTCTCTATTCTATCATTCATTTTTTCCACTCCAATTTCTTCCCGGATTTTCTCATTCCTTATTTTGTCTCGTCTACTCTTCTGTATCATACTCCTCAAGAATTTCATTTCAGCTGCCTGTATTCGACTCTCATCCTTCTTTGTCATTGTCCAAGTTTCTGCTCCGTAAGTTGTTATGGGTACGTAATACATCTTGTACATAGTATCCTTTGCTTCCATTGGCACATCTTTGTCCCATAACATATTTCTTACACTATGATAGAAACAACTTCCAGCTTGAATCCTTTTACTAATCTCAGCATCCAGTCGAGCATTCTCCATTAATTCACTCCCCAGGTATTTAAACGTTTCCACTACTTCCAGGGGTTTGTCTGCAAGTCTAATCTGACCTTTCCCTTCTTTCTGCCCTCTAGTCATAACAAGAGTTTTACTCTTTTCTACACTTATTTTCAATCCACATTCTTCAATCTTCCCATTCACCACATTCAACTGTTCTTGAACCTTCCTGTCGTCTTCTCCCCAAATCACAATATCATCTGCAAATAACATCATGTTCATTTCTATTCCTCCATATGCTGCTTTTGCTGTTCTCATGATGTCATCCATTACTATTGTAAACAGGATTGGTGATAGAACACTTCCCTGTCTCAGCCCACTAGTTATTTTGAACCAACTTGTCCTGCCAACTTGTGTTTGCACGCAACTACAACATTCCTTATACAATGCCATGATCATTTTTATTAATCCCTGTCCAATTCCTTTTTGCACCAGACAGTCCCAAACTTTCGTCCTAAGGACACTGTCATATGCCTTTTCAATATCAATGAATGTCATTACCATATCATTCCCGTACTCCCAATGCTTTTCCATTAGTTGTCTCATAATGAAAATGGGCTCTGTTGTTGACCTTCCACTTCTGAAACCAAACTGATTTTCCTGTATCTGCTTCTCAACCCTCAACCTTATTCTACTTTCCAGTATCCTTTCCATTATCTTAGCAACATGGGATATTAGAGTAATTCCCCTGTAGTTCTTCAAAACTTTCTTATCACCTTTCTTGAAAATTGGGATGATTATTCCTTTTTGCCAATCCTCAGGGACCTCCTTATTCTCCCAGACATTCCTGAGAACCCGATATGTCCACTGCAGGCCTACAGCTCCAGCTGCCTTTATCATCTCCACTGAAATTTCATCTATTCCAGCAGTTTTTTCATTATTCATCTTTCTTACTGCCATTTCAATTTCATTCATTGTAATTTCTTTATCCATTTCTTCATCAACTAATTGCCTTTCCTGGTCGTCCATTGAATGACTGTCATCCATTCTTATGTTCAGCAGCTTCTGAAAATACTCTCTCCATCTATTTCTTATTTCTTCTAGCTTTGTTAAAATTATGCCACCTTCATCCTTCACAAATCTGGTGTTTACTTGATCTCTCTTTTTGTTTCTTAAGATACCATACAGTAATTTCTTGCTGCCCTGCGTATCATCTCTCAATTTCTGTGTAAATAAGGCCCAGCTTTTCCTCTTTTCTTGGCCAAATTCTTTGCCTCCACATATTTTCTACTTTCTTCAGTCTTCGATTTTTTCCAGGCTTTCCATGCCGTTTTCTTTTCCTTCACTTTAATCTTTACCCTATCATTCCACCAGTGTGTTTCTTTGTCTTTCACATTTCCTGATGTTCTACCACACACCTTTTCTGCACATCCAACCAGTGCTTCCTTAAATCTTTTCCATTCCTCTTCAACATTCCCCACCTCTGTCCTGGGTACCAAGGGTATTATTTCCCTTTGAAATTCTTCTTGTATGCTTTTCTCCTTCAACTTCCATACTTTAATTCTTTTCTCTCTTCTTAATTGGGGTTTTTCAATCTTTCCAACTTTCAATTTTCCTATCACAACTCTATGATCTCCACCAAAAGCTTCTTCAGGCATGGCTGTTACATCTACAAGGTTCTTCTGGTGTTCTTTCTCTGTGATTATATAATCAGTCATGGTCTTTGTTCGTCTGTCTCCCCAGCCATACCTTGTAATCTTCTGACTGTTCTTCTTCCTAAACCTAGAAATCATGTGTTCGCTGCACAATATTTTGAGGTTATCACATATTGGACCCCCCTTTATTATTTTTGGCTGTAAAAGTGGGCAAAAAAGGGGTTTAATATGCGAGTAAATACGGTAATTTAAAAAGCAAATTAACATTCATTAGTTGTCACTTTGTAAATGGCTTTTATGGTCTTATTTACAGTTTCTGCTTAAGATGTGGGGAAATCAATTGAATAGCAGATCAGCAGCTGAGAAAACTACAGTCAAGGGCAAATTGGCTTGTGCTACATACACACAGACTCAAGTGTACCTCAAGCCTCTTCTGCGCAAGTTGAAGAACAAAAGTGTTCCTGAGGATATTGCTGAAAGTCTCACAGAAATTACCAGATATATGTTGGACAGAGATTATATTAAAGTAAGTAGACATTGTAGCTTGAATAAAATATAATGAAATTGTTGATGAAAATGGTGATATTATGGGAGCCATCTCCAAAATACTTGCAGAAATAAACAACTGAGTTGAGCATGAAAGAACTACTCCTCCCAAGGCGACAGTCAGAAGGCTGACGAGGCTTCAGACTTGCTTCATTACCCTACCTGCTCCTATTTAACCCTGAAATAGAATCTGGATAGTATACCAAGTTCTTCTTTACCAGTAAGAGAAATTTACCAAGTTTAACTATTGAATTTACTCCCAAAACAAAACAACAACAGAAAACATTGTGATGAGACCAACTCATTTTGCCGCTTACAAAAACGCATAAATGATCATAATTGACAAACCACAGATGTGCAATATATCTGCAGTTTAGATACACTCAGTTTTCACATACATATTTTTATACTTATTACATACCTCAAGGTGATAGTCCAATAGGTACTGCCTGATGCTACTAGAATTTCACTTTATGTAGTAAGGATAGGTGCGACGACCTTCCTTGCACTTGGATGCCCTTCTTTGCGAAGGTCATCCCTAGCCTTAATTACACACTTCCTCTTCACTGACACCTTGAGCCTTCCCAGCTTCTGACGACTATTTCCAAAGGTTGATCTGGGCCCTCACTTTAATATACAGTACATGAATCACCTCCTTGGTTCTCAGGCCTCGCTTCAGAGTGATGATTTCATATGGATGTGATTGCTGTCCCTTTCTTAACCTCCTTTGCCTCAATATACTACAGTATTACCCCTCTTTTACACTTTTCAAGGGACCAAGGATTACTGGTGTAAAAGAGGGGGAAAGTGTAAATCGTGGGAAACAACTTGTACAGGTATATATAATTATGCTCTGGAAAAGGAGGCAAATGATACACAAATGCTTATTATTAATCTATAGAGTATTTCAGTCTCAATCGATTTACTGTACTTACCTCAAGTAAAGGTCCATGTAAGTTAATTACTGTACTGTATTAACTGTTGACTACACTGCCTTTGTAATGCTGCTCATCCTTTGCCCAGGAGAAGGTTACCGGTAGGTGGTTAAAAATTTGTGTAATATATTCTTTTAATATACAGTAGTTTCTTTCATAGAATGGCTATAGAATTATCTAAGATGCAATATTTTCTCTGAATGAAACATTTATTTGCTACTATTGTACCTGTATTTACAACATTAACACAAATTTATTCCAGATGGAAAATTATACAATAATGGCTTCCTACCAAAATAGTCCAGAATCGATCTCTGTTTACACTTCTTATTTTCATGACCTCTATTTGTTTTTCAAGCTCATAAAGGTTATGAAAATTATTTTCACCCCCCTCTACAGATGACAGATACCTGCGGAAAACATCTACTGCTGCACTTGCATCAGCGCTGATAGGCATCACTTCACTGTCTTCCTCTGCTTCATCACTGTCACTGGTGGGAGACTCTGCTGCTGTTTGCTCAGCAACCAACTCCTCCACACTTCTTTCCTCTGCATTGATCACAAAATCATCTACCTGAAGAAAATCTTCAGTAGTGCAGTCTGACTGCAACATTCTCCATACATGAGGTAGCAGGCCTCCTCCTTCTTCTTCTGCTTCCTCTGGCAGCTGAGATTCGGCATGATTCTTGAAAAATCCTGCTTTCAAGAAACAATTTGAGATGGTAGTCTGCTTCACGGCTTTCCAAGACGTTGCAGTGAAGTGAAGCGCATCCAGGATTGAAATGTTAAATGATGATGGATACTTTCCAGCATCCATAAGGAATAAAATTCGCTGCACCAGGTTTTTCTTATAAAGTCACTTAAAGGAGTGAATAACCCCTAAATCCATAGGTTGTAGCTTGCTTGTGCAGTTAGCAGACAGAAATTATAACTGCACATTCCTCAAATTAACATCCACGGGATGTGCAGGACAACGGTCGATGAAAAGAAGGATCTTCCTATTTTGCACACCCATTTTTTAATCCAGAGCAATTAACTGCTGTCGGAAAAGATCTGAGGTCATCCAAGCTTTATGTCCGACTCGTTGGCTGAACGGTCAGCGTACTGGCCTTCGGTTCAGAGGGTCCCGGGTTCGATTCCCGGCCGGGTCGGGGATTTTAACCTTAATTGGTTAATTCCTACAGCACGGGGGCTGGGTGTATGTGTTGTATTCATCATCATTTCATTCTCATCACGACGCGCAGGTCGCCTACGGGAATCAAATAGAAAGACCTGCACCTGGTGAGCCGAACCCGTCCTGGGATATCCCGGCACTAAAAGCCATACGACATTTCATTTCATCCAAGCCTTATGGTTAGCATCGTAGGCAGTAGATAATGATCGCACATTCTTGAAGCAACAAGGCTTTCTAGATTTCCCTATCACATATGGGTGGAGCTTCTCAGAGCTATCAGCATTGGCTCCCAACATCACTGTGAGCTTCATCTTGCTGTGTTTTCCACCATGACATTTATCTCCTTTGAATGCCAAAGTCTTGCTGGGCAACACACTGAAAAACAGTCCAGTTTCATCTAGGTTAAAAATGTTCCTGGGTTCGTAATCCTTTTTCAGCTCCTGCAATCTTCTGTCAATCCATTCTTCCACAGTTTCATCACTAACTGCATTAGATTCCCCACAAACAGTTTTATAGGTTAGGTTATACCTTTTCCTAAATCGTTCGATCCAGCCATTAAACGCGCTGAAATTTTCAATGCCAAGAATGTTTGCCACTTTAAGTGCCTTTTCCCTTAAGAGCACACCATCAATTGGAATGCCTACGGCTCTTGAAGTTTCAAACCAACTTTTTACAATTTTTTCCATTTTCTTGCATTTGCAGTATGACGCATAGTTCCTTTTCTTGGAGTTTGGTTCGCATTCTGAAGCACTTGATGTAATGCTTCCTCTGTTTTTCACAATTGTATTCAGTGTGGATACAAGAGGCTGCAATTCTCATGCCAATGAAACACGTGTTCCGCGGTACGAATCAACCTTTTCTAATATTCAAATTTTCTCATCCTTAGTGAAAATGTTTCTTTCCTTCTTTTCTTTTTTCCATTATTAGCAGGACAACAATAAACCAATAACAAAGAAGGTTTAACAAATACACACGACAAGAAAGGAAGATCACGGTAATTCACGTGAGATATTTTTTCAGAAGGGCATTATTGACCGACTCACATAACAAGAACAAAAACGTAACAAATAACAAAAATACAGTAAATGTGACAAATCAGCAACAATAACTTTAACAACTCCAACAACAAACGCAAGTGTAAAACAATAACCGTGAAATAACGAACTCGGGCAAGACAAACCGTCTTACTAATAAACGGTGTAGAACTTTTATACAAGGTTTATACACCGTTTATGTGAAATTATTTACTAATATCTTATAGATATTTGGAATACTGCTACAATGCCTGAAGAGTGGAATATGGCAATAATTCAACCATTGCATAAAAAGGGCGATAGATCTGATCCAAATAATTATCGGGGAGTATCATTATTGGATATTACATATAAGATTTTATCTAAGATTATCTATAACAGAATACAGGGACATCTTGACTGTGAACTAGGGGAATATCAAGGTGGATTTCGTCCAGGAAGAAGCTGCCCTGACCAAATCATCAGTTTAAAATGGATTATGAAACATCATAGATCTAGAAACAAAAATTTAGTTATTACGTTTGTTGATTTTCAAAAGGCGTATGATAGTATACATCGTGAATCACTGTTGAATGTCCTTCAGGAATTTGGTCTACATTCCAAACTTATTAGCCTGATTGGTATGACTCTTAAGAATACTCAATCTAAAGTTAGATTCAGAAATGAGTTATCTAAATCATTTGCAATTACAACAGGCCTCCGCCAGGGAGATGGACTTTCGCCATTATTGTTCAATTGTGTATTGGAAAAAGTCATGCGAGAGTGGACAGGTATGTCCTCCAAAAGTCAAAATTGGGAAAAATATCAAACTAAGTTGCTTGGCATTGGCGGATGATCTTGCGATACTGGCAAATGGTTTCGAAGAGGCTAAAGTTCAATTGGAAGAACTTGCAAATGTAGCGAAAAAAGTTGGATTACAAATTTCGTATGATAAAACAAAAATAATGCCTACTTTCAGAACTTTAAATTCAGAGCTATTATTAAATAATAATAATAAACGAATTGAAATTGTAAGTACATTTAAATATTTGGGTGAAAATCTCACTTGGAATTGCAATGAAAAACCATCAATAGAGAGCAGAATATATAAACTGAAGCAGGCACAACGGATAACTTGGTCTACATACAAAAAGAAATGTCTTTCGATTAATGCTAAATTTAGGCATTATAACTCTGTTATTAAACCAGAAGCAACTTATGCTTGTGAAACATTATTTAAACTCAATACTAGATCAACAACAGAACGCTTACTACGAGTTGATCGAAGGATACTCAGGACGATCATAAACAAGAAACATCAGGTGGATGGACAGTGGAGATTGTTGCCGAATGAGGTTATCTATCGGGAAAGTGAGTCCATCACAGATACGATGAGAAAAAGAAGAATTGCCTTTTTTGGTCATATATTTCGACTAAGTGATAACAGAGTTTTAAAACAATTATTTAATTACTTTTGGAATAGTAAATCAAAAAACAATTGGTTTAAAGAAGTCCAAAGTGATTTGGAGGAGTTGAATATTACCATGCAAACCATAGAAAACAGAGGCGAGAAAAGTATTTTGAAGAATAAATGCATCAGGCTTCCTCTGACCACTGTACAGAGGAAACAATATGTTATAACGGATGCGGAGAGGGCAGCCAGGTCAACCAGACTCAAGACTTTTTGGGAGAAGAAAAGGAAGACAAATTTGTTGTACGAGGTGCATTCAAGTTCTAAGGCCTCCGATTTTTTTTCTAACTAACTACTCACCTGAAAACGATGAAACTGGCGTTACTTCTCGACGTAATCGCCCTGCAGACGTACACATTTTTCACAACGTCGACGCCATGATTCCATGGCAGCGGCGAAGGCTTCTTTAGGAGTCTGTTTTGACCACTGGAAAATCGCTGAGGCAATAGCAGCACGGCTGGTGAATGTGCGGCCACGGAGAGTGTCTTTCATTGTTGGAAAAAGCCAAAAGTCACTAGGAGCCAGGTCAGGTGAGTAGGGAGCATGAGGAATCACTTCAAAGTTGTTTTCATGAAGAAACGTTTGCGCAACGTCCATCAGCATTCATGGCACCCACCTGGATGACACTTTTCCGCATTTTCAGGTCGTCATGCAGGATTGTGTGCACAGAACCCACGAAAATGCCAACACTGGAGGCGATCTGTTCAACAGTCATTCGGCGATCCCCCAAAACAATTCTCTCCACTTTCTCGATCATGTCGTCAGACCGGCTTGTGCGAGCCCGAGGTTGTTTCGGCTTGTTGTCACACGATGTTCTGCCTTCATTAAACTGTCGCACCCACGAACGCACCTTCGACACATCCATAACTCCATCACCACATGTCTCCTTCAACTGTCGATGAATTTCAATTGGTGTCACACCACGCAAATTCAAAAAACGAATGATTGCACGCTGTTCAAGTAAGGAAAACGTTGCCATTTTAAGTATCTAAAACAGTTCTCATTCTCGCGGCTGGCGCTAAAATTCCATCTGTCGTATAGTGCTGCCATCTCTGTGACGTTTTGACAACGAATGTGTGCTCATTTTAAAACAATGCACATGTTTCTATTTCTTTCCAGTCTGGAGAAAAAAAATCGGAGGCCTTAGAACTTAAATGCACATCGTAGTCTGATTTAAGTGCTCCAATGTGGGCGTAAACTCTGTAAATAAATAAATAAATAAATAAATAAACAAACCGTGTATAAGCTTCCTGTGTATATTGTGCCCTACTGCACTATTAAGTTCCGTCCAGGCGAAGGCCGGTCTCGAACCCAGAGTACAGTAGTGAACGAACTCTCACAGACGTGAGCTGGTGCACATAGTCTTACCTGAACACTGTCCTCTTCAATCAGCCGGTAGAGCGCTCTTCTCAGGATAACATGGGTATAATGGGGCAACATAAAGATAACACAAGGACATGTGCCTCCTCAGGTAAGAATTCGACTAAATAAAATTTTAAAATAAAATATCTAACAGAAACACCGCTGCATTCCGAGTTTAACAAATAGGGATTTATTACATAAAATTGAATTATTTACAAATAAAAGATCATTTCAATATGAGATGGAAAAATGACGCTGAGCCGATGACTATCATTTCACTGCCTTCACAAAAACACGTGAATCTGCAACAAGCATGTAACCATAGTGTAAGTAACGAAGTTTAGAAAGATGGATATCTGCCTAATGACACCAAAAACAATGATTCCCTTAAAAAAAAATTACAAAGCCTCGCGCCGTCGAACCCCGGTGCAAACAAAAATCACTACAAAATTTACAATGACCTGACACGGTCACGAACCCTAGTCCTATGACAGGTAAGGTGTCCAAGATACCTAAGCAAAACAATATCAAAGATCCAATTAACACATACAAGGGTGTCAGTATAAAATGGGCCAGTGTTAAAATCTTACGTAAAACACGTCGGACATAAAACAAATCTCTCTCTCTGCTTTCAGAACAAGAAGGTCGTTTCTTCCCCTTCTGGCATACTTGAAATACTGCAGACGACCAACACACCCGCCTGTGACGTCAAGCTCAATGACCTCCATTCTCACCCCACCCCTTGCGGCAGCCCCTAATTTACGAGCTCAAACGGGAAGACTGGCTAAAGTCTTGCCTTTCAAAGAACACATCACGTCGTCAGCTGTTAAAGCCTTCATTTAAATATACCTGGGCTATCTGCCCTTGTCTCCATACTTCAGCAATCTAGCTCATCTTACTTATGCCTCTCATGGGCTAAATCCTGGTGCTACAAAACACTAATCATTAAGCGCTCGTCACATTGCCATACTAGGCATTTCCAAAATATACTCAATAAACTCTCAATGGTTAGGCTCTCTCAGGCCGACTGCAAATCTTACTTTTGCCTCTTATGGGCTCCAATCTCTTACTACCTGGGCTCGCTCGCTCTATCAATGAATCTGGGTGAATTACTGGTCACGACTTGGTCACCACTTGGTCATAATTATACACTTCTACGTCTGCAGAAACAAATGCCTGAATATGATCTAATAAAAGTACCTATCTGTAAACTAACCTCCTATGCCCAACTGAGTTCGATCAGACCCTTACACAAACATGTACTTCAAAATAACGCAATCAAAATGAACAATAAATTCGCTAACAAGGACTCTACAAATAACATCTACCTTAAAGTACGGGGTTCGAGTTTGAGGCCTAGCTCTATATTACAAGGGAAATTCTCTTATTACCACCAATTATGCTGACTGACGGTTCCCATATTCCTATCTAAATTTAAATGACATGCTTGAAACAGAATTGGAAAGCTCTGACCTTAAAATAGAAGACATAGCGGAGCGGCCATCCCTGTGGACCACTGGATCTACCACATTCTGATAGACTGCCGGGCTTGCATCAGATACTGTTGACCACTTGGAGACATTCTTGCTGGTGTAGCGTCTTCGTACAGCTCCCTCTGTAGTCGGAAGGTGTCCTCTTCGATGTTGTGCTGGTCAGGTGCTCCCAATGTTCCTGGCTCGATACCCGTTGTTGTGTTGGCTTCAGCTCCTGGTTGTGGCTTCTTTGGAATGATGCTGTCAAACACTCGTTCTGACTTGATGCTGGGGTAACTGAAAATAAATTCATATATTACAGACTGTCCAAACTTGATGCCTGTCTTCACTGTTAGCGTGTCTCACACGTTACACTGACCAAGTCTCGTTCAGAGTTTTAACCTGGTACACAAGAGTTTCTTTACTACTCCCCGTCACTGTTCTCTCACCCTATCACACGGACAACATATAGTTTTAGAATTCCTAACCTGAGCCAATATTAATACTAGCCTTTCGTCCGTCATGCTTTGACCTCACAGAAATATGAAGCTCCTAGTTCATTAGTCTCTTATAAGCAGTACCTCATCTCCCCATAGCATAATCTCACAGATAAAATCTTCAATTCCTCTGAATATTCAAGTTGATTACTTACATCTTTGCAGAAATAGCAGTACAGGCAGTCGATGTAGCTTGAAGACAAAGCGTCGTTCTCAGCACCACCACGCAGTATGACGACTCGTTCCCGCAGCTTCTCAGTCCAAGAATGACTCTGATATGCCCTGGCGGCCTTAATTTATAATTCCGGGTCGCGTCATCAAGCCGCTTGGCTGCGTGCAATCTTAGCGTGCCCGGGAAAATTTTCCCGCATTAATTATCATGAGCGCAACTTAGCGAATGCATTAATTAATGCAGCCCTAATGCCTATCAAAATAAAGCAGATATAATACAGGTTGCAATTCTTGTCTCAAATCCAATGCAACTCTTCTGTAACCAAAGATATTAATTTATTTCATTCTTCCCTCCTAGAATAAGTTTAGCCGGGAACTGGAAGAGCGTCCCCAAGCTTCATCAAGAGGCTTCGCTTGGGACATAACTTCTATTAATGGGTTCTGGAGATTTCTCATAATGACACGCGCTCACTTCACAAAAGAACGCTTCTTCTGGACCCCTTTATGACATATACTGTAAGACATCGGCTTCGTGGGTGGCCTAGTATGATTCCAATATCCAATACTCAAATTGATATAATTGCACCAATGAACAGAATGGTTCATAGCCCCCCGTGAACGACAAAATAAAATTTTGTGAAGAATTTTATTTTCCCAAATTCCAAGATCATTTTCTCATTGCAATTATATCTGCTGTCAATATTCCAAACTTCAGGGCATGGGACTATCTTCAGCTACAGACATGATAGCCTTCCTATCCTTCCTAACTTGGTAATAGGCATCCAGCAGAGCTAGAAATCTCCGGTGGTTACTCTCGCAGTCTTGACACTCCGTTTCTTTGCGCTGCTCAGCTCGCTGTTTCTGGTCGCCTGGAGAAATCATATTCACTTCTTCTTCTTCTTCTTCTTCACCATTGGGTATCTCTGGTTGTTCTTCTTCGCTGTCATTTCCATCTTCTTCCGGAATGATAACCTCCTCTCTGGCCATATTTTCGGTCTCTTCGTCCTCAGGTTCTTCTTCCTCTTCTTCGCCTCCTTCTTCTTCTTCTTCTTCTTGATTGTCTAAATGATATTGGCCGGGTTGGAAAAAGGGCTTAAGGTTTGATGAGTTAAAGACCTTAGTCACTGTAGCGTCCAAGCTTTGGACCTTGTATGAGTTATTTTCATAACTATGAATTACTCTATACGGTCCAGTGTATAGCTCAGCGAACTTATGGTAGTATCTCTCTGTAGGGTTAGAGACAGTGGGTGTCTTAACTAACACTAACTCGTGATCTAGTTGCGGATCCCTGTTAAATTCATCTTAAATTCTCTTCATTCGTCATGATGTTCAATTAATATAATTCATAAAATAAATTTATCACTACTGGTTATCATCAGTTTTCTATTTACAATACTACTTATATACAGTGGTGTTTATCTAAATGGCTCTTCTATTTGCCAAACTTACAGAAGTTCCCTGTCTCACGGCCATTTCACAACTTTCTTCACATCCTGTCTCATTCATGCGGCCTTCTAGCCTGCAGAGGTTCCTGGCACTCCGTGTTTGCTTCCTTCTGTAGTTAGAGAAGTTCCCTCTCTCTGTTCCACTCTTTCCTTTGTGGAGTAAGAGACATTCCTTTCTCTCGGTTTTCCCGTCACTTTTCTTCCGCCTTATTTCACGACATGCGGAAAGCCACCTCTTCGCAACAGCACGTTTTCTCCTCATCTGTTCCACGTAGCTTCTCGGTTCAAGAATTCGTCCCTCTTTCATATCTTCTTTTCGCCGCTTCTTCTTTCTCTTGATGGTTCCAATCTTCCACCTACGGCGTGTTCTCACTTGTTTCCCGAACCAACCAAACTGGTATCGGTATTTTTGTTTCTTCTTGCGTCTCTTGTATGACTTAGTTCTCTTTCCTTCATTTCGCTTCGAATGCTGGTTATACCATTGATCGTCTCCTTCATTTCCGGCTGCTATTTCTTGAAGATACTTTCCAACCGTTTCCCTTTGATTATTTTGTGCATTCCCGGTCAGGTCTCCCATTTCTCGTCGTCCAGAAATCCCGGTCACTTCGTTCGCGATTTCCCTTCCTATATCCGTTGCCTCGCCCTTGGATGCTGTCACACATTCCAGACTCTTTTCTTCTAGCGCCGAATTTACGAGGTCTTCGCCCTCAGATGTCGTCGCGTAGTACTTGAGCTCAGCCCCTTCTGACAGGACTATGGCTATGTTGCCAGATCTCTGCACAATGTGATTCTTGAACTGCTCCTCTTCTCCTTCCTGTAGCCAAACCAAAGTTGCCGTTTCCCTAGCTTCCTTGCTTGTTGTGTCATTCAATCCTTCTTCTGAGGCTACGGTAATATTCTCGTTTCCTGGTGTATCTTCCCTTTCTGCTTCTGCCTCCTGAACCATTGGACTGTTTGTATCAGATTGCTCCATTCGCATCACTTCATTTTCGGGCGGTTCAACCGGTGAATCAGACTGCTGAACTTCTGTGATAATTTCCTCCTCGGGCACCTTATCGCTGACTTTACCTTCCTTATTCTCTTCCGTGGTTTGCTCTTTCCTCCCAACTCCTTCTCGAGTCCTCGCCTCCATACTGTCTTCGACTTTCTGCTCTACTTCTTCTAGCCTCTCTTGCGTATGGTCTATGCGATCTATTGCTGCTATCAGTTCTTCTTTAACGGTTTTCAGTTCGGCCTGAGTCTCCTTGTCCTCTTCTTCAATAGGCTGTTTTATTTCTCCGATACTGCCCTTTACCTTACAAATCTGTTCATCTATTGTCCTGTGTGACTCTTCTACCTGTCTATTCACTTCCTCTGTTGACTCAACTTTTCGGTCGTGGTAACACAACACAGCCGTACATTTTCTATTTTGGTATCTAATTCTGCTATGGTTTCCCTAGTCGCTTCATTTTCAGAGGCCAATTGCTCCAAACGAATGCTAGTGTGCTCCCTTAGCTCGGTTATTTGGCTAGCTACCCGTGTTTCGGTGTGTACTACTCGTTCGGTCACCTTTTCTTCGCACTCCGCGATTTTCTCCGTAAGTTGCTCGGTTACGTGTACTTTAAGTTCTTTTATCTGATCCGAGTTCCTAATTTCTTGTTCTTTAAATTGAGCACTGACTTGGTCGTTCAAACGTTCCCCGTTCTGAACCAAGAGCTCACTATTCCTATCCGCTTGTCCTTTAATAGCTCCTACCTCCTCTTTAAGCGCCACAAATTGTTCTTTCATCTGCTCTTTATCCCTAGTTTGTTGTCCTTGAATAATTCTTAGATCCTCTCTAAGCGCCACAAAATGTGCTTCTCTTTTGGCCCCCTGTTCTTTTATCTGCTCGCTGAGTTGCCTCAGCATCTCTCCTATGTCTACCGACATTCTACTCACTTGTCATAAAGTCCGGCGGGAAAAGCCGCTCCGTATGTCCTCGATTAAATTTCAAATACTATAAATTTCCTACTCTTTCTAATTTATCAAAATGTTCCTACTGCTAAACTCTCGAACTTTCAAAGCCTAAATTGGCTACCTCAATCTAATATCATGTCATTCAACATAAGGTAACCGTCAGTACAACACTATGATACAAAAATATATACACAACCCAAACATAAAATTCTCCCACAAAATGTCATAAACCAGCAAAAACTACCACATGCACAAATCCAAGCGATCCGATTATACACCTGTAAAACACAACACCTTGCAGGTCAAATCCCCGCACGAATATCATCCATCACTCCCAGAAAACCACACAATCAGCACATCCTCGCTAAACACCACCCACAGCAATATCCATAAACTAATGGTAAGATCAAAGACAGAACATCACAAAATACCTCTCTGAACTGGCAGTCATTCAACCTCACAAGTTTAACAACATACTCCAAATATATCACCAAGCTAACAGTACAGATCACAGACCAAACTTGGTATACCAGCACAACACGTAATTGAATGCAGCTGTCATAACATATGCCTGAAATCAAGTCTTGCACGACCTTTATTTACCAAAATATCAGGTCCTGCCTTTATAGATACACATAATGACCTATAGCCCTATTTTATGGGGAAAATCAACAAAATACCACTTGGTTGTGTGAGCTCGTTTACACAAATATCAAGCATCACCTGACGGCATAATAAAATAAGCTGTATGACCCTCCTTACTGCAATATCGGGTCCTCAGTTAGCCACACCAAGTTCACAATGTAGACAAAGGCGCTCTGGTCCCTTTTACTGAAATATCGGGCCATTCGTTACTCGTCGTCATTAATACTATGGCGCTATGGTTAGCCCTTTACGGAATTTCGGCCACCACGTTGCTCGGCAATTAAACTATGGCGCTATGTTTCCACTGTCTGGGCAGCCCTCATTACAGCAATATCGAGGCCCCACGATTGGCTTGCGCCATAAATACTATGTGCCCTACTGCACTATTAAGTTCCGTCCAGGCGAAGGCCGGTCTCGAACCCAGAGTACAGTAGTGAACGAACTCTCACAGACGTGAGCTGGTGCACATAGTCTTACCTGAACACTGTCCTCTTCAATCAGCCGGTAGAGCGCTCTTCTCAGGATAACATGGGTATAATGGGGCAACATAAAGATAACACAAGGACATGTGCCTCCTCAGGTAAGAATTCGACTAAATAAAATTTTAAAATAAAATATCTAACAGAAACACCGCTGCATTCCGAGTTTAACAAATAGGGATTTATTACATAAAATTGAATTATTTACAAATAAAAGATCATTTCAATATGAGATGGAAAAATGACGCTGAGCCGATGACTATCATTTCACTGCCTTCACAAAAACACGTGAATCTGCAACAAGCATGTAACCATAGTGTAAGTAACGAAGTTTAGAAAGATGGATATCTGCCTAATGACACCAAAAACAATGATTCCCTTAAAAAAAAATTACAAAGCCTCGCGCCGTCGAACCCCGGTGCAAACAAAAATCACTACAAAATTTACAATGACCTGACACGGTCACGAACCCTAGTCCTATGACAGGTAAGGTGTCCAAGATACCTAAGCAAAACAATATCAAAGATCCAATTAACACATACAAGGGTGTCAGTATAAAATGGGCCAGTGTTAAAATCTTACGTAAAACACGTCGGACATAAAACAAATCTCTCTCTCTGCTTTCAGAACAAGAAGGTCGTTTCTTCCCCTTCTGGCATACTTGAAATACTGCAGACGACCAACACACCCGCCTGTGACGTCAAGCTCAATGACCTCCATTCTCACCCCACCCCTTGCGGCAGCCCCTAATTTACGAGCTCAAACGGGAAGACTGGCTAAAGTCTTGCCTTTCAAAGAACACATCACATCGTCAGCTGTTAAAGCCTTCATTTAAATATACCTGGGCTATCTGCCCTTGTCTCCATACTTCAGCAATCTAGCTCATCTTACTTATGCCTCTCATGGGCTAAATCCTGGTGCTACAAAACACTAATCATTAAGCGCTCGTCACATTGCCATACTAGGCATTTCCAAAATATACTCAATAAACTCTCAATGGTTAGGCTCTCTCAGGCCGACTGCAAATCTTACTTTTGCCTCTTATGGGCTCCAATCTCTTACTACCTGGGCTCGCTCGCTCTATCAATGAATCTGGGTGAATTACTGGTCACGACTTGGTCACCACTTGGTCATAATTATACACTTCTACGTCTGCAGAAACAAATGCCTGAATATGATCTAATAAAAGTACCTATCTGTAAACTAACCTCCTATGCCCAACTGAGTTCGATCAGACCCTTACACAAACATGTACTTCAAAATAACGCAATCAAAATGAACAATAAATTCGCTAACAAGGACTCTACAAATAACATCTACCTTAAAGTACGGGGTTCGAGTTTGAGGCCTAGCTCTATATTACAAGGGAAATTCTCTTATTACCACCAATTATGCTGACTGACGGTTCCCATATTCCTATCTAAATTTAAATGACATGCTTGAAACAGAATTGGAAAGCTCTGACCTTAAAATAGAAGACATAGCGGAGCGGCCATCCCTGTGGACCACTGGATCTACCACATTCTGATAGACTGCCGGGCTTGCATCAGATACTGTTGACCACTTGGAGACATTCTTGCTGGTGTAGCGTCTTCGTACAGCTCCCTCTGTAGTCGGAAGGTGTCCTCTTCGATGTTGTGCTGGTCAGGTGCTCCCAATGTTCCTGGCTCGATACCCGTTGTTGTGTTGGCTTCAGCTCCTGGTTGTGGCTTCTTTGGAATGATGCTGTCAAACACTCGTTCTGACTTGATGCTGGGGTAACTGAAAATAAATTCATATATTACAGACTGTCCAAACTTGATGCCTGTCTTCACTGTTAGCGTGTCTCACACGTTACACTGACCAAGTCTCGTTCAGAGTTTTAACCTGGTACACAAGAGTTTCTTTACTACTCCCCGTCACTGTTCTCTCACCCTATCACACGGACAACATATAGTTTTAGAATTCCTAACCTGAGCCAATATTAATACTAGCCTTTCGTCCGTCATGCTTTGACCTCACAGAAATATGAAGCTCCTAGTTCATTAGTCTCTTATAAGCAGTACCTCATCTCCCCATAGCATAATCTCACAGATAAAATCTTCAATTCCTCTGAATATTCAAGTTGATTACTTACATCTTTGCAGAAATAGCAGTACAGGCAGTCGATGTAGCTTGAAGACAAAGCGTCGTTCTCAGCACCACCACGCAGTATGACGACTCGTTCCCGCAGCTTCTCAGTCCAAGAATGACTCTGATATGCCCTGGCGGCCTTAATTTATAATTCCGGGTCGCGTCATCAAGCCGCTTGGCTGCGTGCAATCTTAGCGTGCCCGGGAAAATTTTCCCGCATTAATTATCATGAGCGCAACTTAGCGAATGCATTAATTAATGCAGCCCTAATGCCTATCAAAATAAAGCAGATATAATACAGGTTGCAATTCTTGTCTCAAATCCAATGCAACTCTTCTGTAACCAAAGATATTAATTTATTTCATTCTTCCCTCCTAGAATAAGTTTAGCCGGGAACTGGAAGAGCGTCCCCAAGCTTCATCAAGAGGCTTCGCTTGGGACATAACTTCTATTAATGGGTTCTGGAGATTTCTCATAATGACACGCGCTCACTTCACAAAAGAACGCTTCTTCTGGACCCCTTTATGACATATACTGTAAGACATCGGCTTCGTGGGTGGCCTAGTATGATTCCAATATCCAATACTCAAATTGATATAATTGCACCAATGAACAGAATGGTTCAATATATCCATTATAGTTATTCATTGAATTGCTCATACAGACCAGGACCCTTGTATAAGCATTGTATAGCAGCGAGTAGCGGAAAAAGAAATGAGTGAGCAGTTTATTTTCGTGGTATTTACTGTCTGCAGTAATATACTTGCTTGTTGTTTTAAGGGGCCTAACATCGAAGGTCATCGGCCCTGCAGTATTATAATCGTGGTGAAATATTCGACTTATCCATTTGACATTAAACACACATTGAAAGAATGGACGATAATGTTGATGATCTTCACGATATTTTAAACATAGAAGACATACACCATTTAGAGGTTATGGAGGCTAGACATCTTCGTAAAGTAAAACACTTATGACAATGAAAAACTATAAAAGAAATTATGGTTTGGCGTATTTTTGTGTAATAATATGTTACTGCTTAATAGACTTCTGAAAGTGCGCGAGTTTATTATACATTATCTGCCTCTACAAAGATCTTTCTCAAATTTGAGTGTAAAAAGGAACATATAACCACCCCCATGGCACTACAGCCCTTGAAGGGCCTTGGCCTACCAAGCGATCGCTGCTCAGCCTGAAGGCCTGCAGAACATATTCCTTGACATAAAAAATGGTATAACTTGAAAACTGTACGTAATATGATTTCCATACTTTGTAGTTGAATATGCAGATATATGATGTATAAATGCCTAACAGAAATTTTTTTGATCAAACCGTTCTATTAGCTACAAAACAGTGTTTCCTTTCTCCTGAAAAGTAAGGATTTTGGTATGTGTACCCTTTTCAGCTCACCGATTCAATTACAATTGCCTACGTTTTCCGTACTATCCCAGTTAGGAGCTCTTGATCTTTTCTTAAGCTTTTCCATTTCTTTCGTGGTGTTCATCACACAAGCAAGCTGGGAATGCAAGAGGACAAATTGGGGCAAATATTCGTTTATAGGTAGGGGAGTTAGGGATGAACTAAAATTCCTTCCATCGAAAGAGTAACGTAGGCATAAACAAACATTTCGTATCACTCCGCGAGTTCCACGTGGTCTTTATGCAAATATGAACATGTAAATTTACGGATATAGCTGCTTTGCCTGAGATGATAAAAATACATTATCACTGCTATGAAATATATTTTCCAGACAGAGACAGAAGTATGACGTGCGGTGATGCCAATTTGGCTACTCATACTGTACATCACGAAAGTTTAAACATTTTTTCTTCCAGTTATATCTTTAATTCCAAAGCGATAACCTATATTTTTCATTGGCTTAAAAGTTTCCTGGAAGTCCAAATTAATTTTTAACATCAAATCCCGAGAAAGTGTTGAGGGAAATTTTCGAGATATTAAAGAAAGTAAATGGAAGTTGAGAGAAATGAACGGCGAAGTGTAGAGAGCATAACAGCACGAAAGTACAAACATTTTTTCATCCAGTTATATCTTGAATTCCAAAGCGATGACCTATATTTTTCATGGGCTTAAATGTTTCCTGAAAGTCTAAATTAATTTTTAACATCAAACCCCGAGAAAGTGTTGAGGGAAATTTTCGAGATATTAAGGAAGGTAAATGGACGGGCCAGTTTCAGTGCCGTAGGATATTCGCTGTTTTAATACTTATCAAATATTGTTGTACGCAGAACATTTTTATTGAAATCATAGAGGTCCGTCACTGGCTTCTTCCTCTTAGGGTTCTTCCCTGGTGACCGGAACACTGTATTATTTTTATTTCCGTAGCTTGTTTTATCCTCTGTACTGTTTGCAGGCCGATACCACACGCGAGTGCTGTCTTGGTGAGGGGTGGCAACATGGCGTTCCTTACCTTTCCCTCCCCCCCGCCGCTGATTGCCTGCTGCTGCATGCTTACAAAATACATTCTAAATACTATTTCCCTCACCTGTTGATGCAATACTTGTCTTTTTGCTCTTCCTGGATCCATCGTACACATGCAAATAATTCCCTAAATTCGTTGATTATGATATTTGCAAATAAAACTCGAAACATTCACTCGTGACCCGCACAAACATGTACTTCTTACTGAAATGATTCTATTGTCTCAGCGGAAAACACGTCTATTACAAAGCGTGCAAATGTTACTGCGCAACCCTCTTCGAACCGCCTACCCGGCTGCGTTCTACTCTATATAGAATCCTCTCCTAAATTACAAGTTCGTCACATTCCACGTCTAAAAAACTTCTCCCACGTGGTCTCTCATGCAATGTAAGCACTTGAAATAGACACACCGGCGAAATCTGATGTTAGTTTTGCGATACAGTAAAACCTCGTAAATTCAAAGTCTTTGTAATACAGAAATCGGACTTCCAATTACATGATTTTGAATTCCGAAATGCCAACCCTCGCCAGTTTTCGCAGATTCTGCTTTTCCGCGTATTGTCTGCTACATGATATTGTGGCGTTCCTTAAAACACTGAATACAAAAGAATTACGATTTTGCTCTATTTTCAACTATGAAACACACTATAGACGCACCGAACTGAGTGAAAGTGCGGAAAGGTACCCCTGCACATTCCGGAAGACACGTTCTATCGTGACGCGGAGAAATTTTCAATTTAAGTTACTCTGTAAAATATGGTACTATTTAAAAAAAATGTAAAGACAGTTTAGAATTAAAAGTCTGAATTGTTTTCCGTTTAAATATCACATATGGGGACAGTTTTCTTCCAGCTACGATTGCACAAAACATAACTGTACACTCAGCATCGTAAACTAGGTGAGCCAGGAGCGTGTTGGCAACCTTGACGTAAATAAAACCCGCACCCCAATTTCGTGCCTCAAATTTTTTTTAAAAATATGTGGGGATTATTTGCGTAAATACGGTAATTTACGAAGGGAGATGTTCAATAAATTTCCAATTTCTTTGCGATCATTTAAGAAAAGGCTAGGATAACAACAGATAGGGAAATGCCATCTGGGCGACTGTCCTAAATGCAGATCAGTAGTGATTGATTGATTGATTGATTGATTGATTGATTGATTGATTGATTGATTGATTGATTGATTGATTGATTGATTGATTGATTGATTGATTGATTGAAATGTTGATATCAATATAAGCCAATTCCCAGTCACTTTGTGTTGCCACTGCCTTTTCAATGTGCCGTGCTACTGCACGACTTTCCGGAAAGTTTTGCTCGTAGATAACTAGCAGAAGTGATCATAAAGGCAGTGAACTGCATTAAGAGATTCCTACGACTTGGAACGAGTGTATACGTGCTGTATAATAATACAGTGCATATACCACGTTTATTAGTAAGAAAAATATACTACAGTTATACAGGGTTGTTTGATTTGGTCATCATTCCATGGTTACTCAAAGCGTTTTAGATTAGTTGCGACGCCATTTTACCTCAAATTTTTTCCTCTCGAACAGCCTGTCGTAGCGTAAATGGCGGAAGCATAAAATGTTGCAAACGTAAATTTGAGGATTTTAATACATTGTGAGCATAGGAAATCTCAGGGGACCAACAAAAAATGTTGTAAAAGACGGGGGAACGTAAATGCGGGGAAATACTGTATGTGAATCTATTCGAACAATATCACATTGTAGAATCAATGAACGACAAATGTCATATTGAATCAATAAAAGAATGACCGAGCAATGAACACTTAGTCTACGGCTTCATATAGCAATAATCCATTCTGTGTGAAATAACTCATTAGCTCCAGATTACACATATATACCACCACGCACTGTACATTGTTCCAGAGAATGAACAACCATCTGAATACCATGTAGTGTCTTTCACAGACTGCACAGAAAATAAACTTGTAATGACCTCGTGAGAAACTCGTAATGCATCCCTAATGAACGCTGTTTCACGCGCGCACTTGTATACAGTATATAGTCCTGCTCCACATGGCTGTAGCATCTCAAAAGTTCACTGGTAGCAACACTTTCTCTGACACATCTTCAAGCGTCGCTCAGTCAACGCAACCTTGTTCAAAATCAGAGCCTCTGGATTAACTACCAAGCGACCGATGCAAAAATTAGCGAAAATCACGTTCATCCACATTGATGAATTACAATCTTCCGCTTATACTTCCTGACTGTACCGCAGATTTTCAAGCCACTAGTTGCAACACTTTCAACCAACTTCCATCTTTACCAATATGGTCACTGTTTCCCATGTTGCACAACTTTGAGCAATCTACACCACTATAACCATATGTACAGATTCCTACCTAAACTGAAATTTATACAAAATATAATGATATACATATTCAGTATTCCATAACTACAAATTCTTCTTATAATATTATAATATTACATCTTAACTTTACAAAATCACATGATTTTCACTACTTTTGTATTACAAATTATTTTACGAAAATTTCCTAACCCAAAATCGGGGGATTGTACTTGTGTATGGTTACAATACCTCCCCTTGATTTGTGATAATTGACATGCTGACAATTGAGTAAATCACAAATACAACAGGCATAACTAATAGTTCAGGTTTGTCAGACATATGAAAAATATATTCAACACATTCCTTCTATTCCCTGTGACACACTACCCGTCATCTTACATAAGTTTTCAGGTTATGTATGTTGTAGGTGCCAACCACCTCCTCTGATTATTAACCAGATGGTATGCAAATTCACGTATTTTGCTTTCAGTGATATATGGGTTTTAATAGAACCTGAAAAATTTGTGGATCTCCCTCTGATCTGCAGAAGGTAGATGAGGAACTCTCAACAAGACCTCTTCCCCTACCTTAAAAATATCCCCTTCCTTCCGCTGTTGCTTTTTCCTTTTCTCACTAGCTTCTTGAAGATTGCATCTAGCCAACTTGATGACCACCTCCTTAGGTAATTCCTCACCAGTGGAAAGACTCAAGACAGTTGCCAACTCTCTCACAGACTTCCTATCTGGCTGTAGCTCAATTGGGGTCATGCCAGTACTGTCATGCCTTGTCACGTTACACAAATGCTCCGCATCCTCCAAGTAGCTAAACCAAGAGTTATGCTGTTCACTGATACATGTTCAAAACATGCAGTTGAGCTCACGCGTTACCCTTTCAGCATATTACCCTGTCGATAACGTTTGGAAGAGTAAGACACTCTGACCTCAATCTCGCTCAACTTCTCTTTCGACACTCAAGAGGTTAATTGAGATCCATGATCAGATAAGTTCTTAGCCGGTTTACCATAGTCATTATTCAATATCTTGCTCACACAGGCTTGACCAGTAGCTTTTCATAAGGGATACAACTTAACAAATTTGCTAAAGGCATCAATAACCACGTATATACTTATAACCATACCTGGACTGGACTAGCAGCGGCCTGTACAAATCTATACAAATGAGTTCATGAGGACTCTCTGTTAAAACAACCTGTCACTGACCCTCCAAATATCCATTAGGATATTTAAAACACTGACATGTATCACACCTTCCTATGATCTTCCTGACATCTTGTCCCATGTTCTTCCAGATAAAGTTCTCTTGAATTGCACCCAAAACTTTACCAGCCCTGAAATGCCCAAGTCTGTCTGAACATTCTGTTATGAAGGATTTAGGTACAACCACTTTCCATTCTCCTACCATGTCCTTTCAGGACAACCGGGCGAGTTGGCTGTGCGGTTAGGGGCGTGCAGCAGTGAGCTTGCATCTGGGAGACAGTGGGTTCGAGTCCCATTGTCGGCAGCCCTGATGATAGTTTTCCGTGGTTTCCCATTTTTACACCAGGTAAACCAGGCTGTACCTTAATTAAGGCCAAGGCTGCTTCCTTCCCACTTCTAGGCCTTTCCTATCCCATCGTCGTCATAAGACTTATCTGTGTCGGCGCCACGTAAAACAAATCGTAAAAAAAAAAAAAAGAAACCTCTCTGGACACATTATTCCCCTCTTATTCCCCGGAAGTATCTCTCTTTCTTTCAATTCGTCATCCTTACTCCGCCCTTCTTTTATCTTCAACAGTCTTTTTCTTCCTTCTTTACATCTGTCAGTTCTCAGCACACATATACACACCAAAATCCCATCATCTTCTTCCATCTGAACTGTTCCGGATATATTAGTTGGATTTCTACTTAAATAATCAGCCAGAAAATTATCCGTGGTGTTATTTTGTGATGTTATTGCTAAAATACCGTATGACATGTTTGTTCTATCTGTAATTTCAGTTTTGTTAAAATTAGGATTTGATTTGTGATCTATTTCTATATAAGCAGTTTTGAGTATGTTCATCTGGGTACCTTTATCTGGTGTGTAAGGTTGTTAAATCTTGATCTACTGTAGTAAACATGTATGATAAAAATCATAAAAAGACCTGATGATAGAAATATGAAAAAAAAAAAAAAAATTTGTTTGTATGTTCAAGATAATGTGTTATAAAATTCCTTCTGGTTTCATCTATGAAGGTTGTTACACATTGTGCACATTTCATTTTATAAATTCCTGAATTTAGATATCTATTGTTTTGTGTAATACAATAGCAGAAGTCCATTATAACGAGAATTCATAACGGCAAAAAATGTACTCGCTATAGTGGATTGTCGTTATATCCCATTTTTGAAATGTTGGGGGAAAAACCCACACAGATTAAAATAGGTATGGAACGGCAATCCGTTTATCAAAACCTGCGTTTTCACAGATTTCCATATTACGACTTACTCGTAAGTTATTTTTCTAATTCCGAAACAACGTGAACGCATATGTAGCATGTCTGATTCACATCGTATTAAATCTATTTAACATACCTCACTTATTGTGTTACAAATTTTCATTATTACTGCTCAGTACGATCACATTTTTCCCAGTCCTGAAATTGTTCTTTGTCATCCCTTGTGAAAGGAACATTATTTTCAACACAGATTAGAGCCCTCGTCACAGGAGCCGGGTCAGGGAAAGTTACACGTGACCGGGAAATGGCCTTGAATTCCGGAAATTTAGAGGGTAAATTATAGCTTCGGGAAGCAAGCCATTAGCCTTAGGAAAGTTCAGTTTTGCTTTCCGGTTTTCATTGATATTGCTGAATAACCCAGTAAGCCTGTTTGTGTTTGTATTTCGCATTCCATTCTGAAGTTAGAAATTAACTGTATAATCTTGAATACCACCCGCACTGTTTTTTTGAAAATATTGTTTCCAAAATTGGGTGCAAGTCTTATTTAAAATTTTGGGAAATTTATCTTTCTGAATGCGTGTAAATCGGGCATCACTGCCGGCGCGGCTTGGCAACAATGCTTTCCCAGCAATCAGTATACGCTACTTCCGCTCTTGGCGTCAGTTTCACGCACGTTCTCGGAGTATGAACATGAATTCCACAAAGCGTTTGCGATCTTTTTTTGCGAGTGAGAAACTGAAGTACCTAGTTCAGGAGGCCGAAATTATTGGAATTCGTCCCGCCGGTAGGAAATACGATATTGACGAGTCGCGTAATCGCGATCCCTGGAGACCTCATACGGAAGAGCTTCAGGAAATGTAGCATTTCTAATGCTATGGATGGCAGTGATGACAACATTTTGTGGGAAGGTGATGAAAGTTCCGAAGTTGGTACTGATGATGATGGTGAATGAACTCGTTGGATATCGTTCTGGAAATGTTTGTTTACTTTTATTTGTATTTTCTAATGATTTAATCTGTGTTAGCAAAGATTGTAAATAATTTTGACTTCACTTTTTTTTAAATATTGTTCTTTCAAAATAAGGGTGCGGGTCTTATTCGGTGGCAGGTGGTATTCGAGATTATACAGTATTCTGTGTTGAGTGACACAGTGAAGTGTAGCGAATGTTTGTTGCATTATAGACTACATAAGGATTAGGAACAAAATCATGTGAAGTTGACTGGCGTGGTGCATATTTTTCTTGTGGTAGCCCAGTTATAGATACTGAAAAAGTCTTGAAATTGCTTACTAATGAAGACAAAATCCACGAAGTGGACAGGCATCCGCATATTTCAACTGTGGCGTGTAAGTTGAAACCCGCATCTTCTAATTTAGACTCGAGTCGATCAACGTGTTGTCGCATTCAAGATGATGGTCAGAGTCATTTCTCTCGCACATGGCCTAGTTTAACCTCGAAATTCATGATGAAAGAGTGTGACCAGATAACAATGTTTAACCCACTGGTGTGAAATATAAAGCTTCAGCAGACATTTGTTTAGGAAGTGTGTGATCTGCAATAATGCGCTGATACTTTGACACAAGTGTGATAAACTGATATAACTTGAAAACATTATTCTCTTACCCATGAGTAAATAATGCAAGTATCGAGCTCGAATTGTTGTTGTTATTGTTATTGTTATTATTATTATTATTATTATTATTATTATTATTATTATTATTATTATTATTATTATTATTATTATTATTATTATTATTGCTTGTAATGTATCGCTATGAAGTGTTTACATCCATTTAGTATTATTATGTATGTAATCGAATGATCGCAGTGTTTGTGTGGCTATTTCATGAAACATGTACTATATATAGACATTTATATGAGTTCAATTAATGTAAGAATCCGTGTATTTTTTATTACCTGTATATATGATTTGTAATCCATTACAGAATTGTGTAACACACTGTAACATCCAGAATGGCACTAGATCAGACAAGATAATGGTAGAATATTCTGTACATTATAACCATGTTGTTAGGCACTCGAGAATTTACGTGAAATTATTTTTGTAACTTATCTTTCTAGAAGGCTGTCCAGGCACCTATATAAGGAGGCGATGTTAATGGTAGAGACGAGTTTTTGTTTAGTAAGAGTCATGGTTTAACAGGAGTTGTTCTGATCAGACATGCGCTGTGCTAGCGAGTGTTTGAAGTATATGAATTGGTTTAGTAAAGTTGGTAGTTTACATGCAATGGTTGCAGTCTCCACGTAAGATCATGATAGGCAGTTGTTAGAAATGGTGGCTTGTTGATGTTTACGGAGTGAAGTGTTTCGTTGTGACGGCAGTGATTCAGGTTATTTGCATTAATTTGTAAATAAATCTGTGTACACAAGTTGACAGCATTTTGTGTGTGTCTTTGTGAATACATCAACTTTTATGGGGCCCCACCACAAACTTTTTTATATGTGTTGTCAGGTGTTTCACACATCTTTGAATACACTATTTTTATTTAATAAGCCGAAGTGGAAAAGGGTTTCATATTTGTTCTCTCGTCTTTTTCACGTCTTTTAATACTCTCATCACATCTTTAGAAATCGCAGATTTACCCGTGCATACACAATGTAAAATGGACACATGTCGGAAAAAAAACATATCAAGTGTTTACATATTCGTGTTGGATAGTTTTTCTTCATGTATTCAAAAGTACAATACCCCTGCAGAAACACCTAACAAGGTTTTACTGAATAAACTAACCTCCAAAATCAGTCATCCACTCTGTGCCATAATTTGAGGTGTATCACATTCTTGCTTAATTTCAGTACATAGTTTTAAAATTAACTGATCGTTTACTTTAGCCTTTATTTCTAACGAGTCAACTACTGCTAGCCACGTTATTTACGCATTTATTACAGAAACATGTTCTCTTTCAATTCGAATTGTGCTTATAGAACACCAGTTGACGAGTATTACCAATCGACTCTGATATCGCCTTTGAGTTTAAATGTCAACGAGAGTGTTCGCTAGTGCACATAGCGGAAATCCTATACCAAAGATGGTCGATCACATTCAATATAATCGCTAGAGTGCATAAATATTAATAATGGAAAAATTATGCACGCTTAATCACCCGTAATAACAGATGCATCAGTGATATGGTTCTCGCTGTGACCGAAGGATAACACACAGTTTAAAATAAGGATTTTCAAGGGACAGAAAAAAACTGTCGTTATAACTGATTTCTCGCTATAGCAGACTTCTACTGCATGGTGATTGTATGTTATTTGACTGTTGTTGTTATTTGTTTGGAATGCTATTTCATAGTTATGGTTTTTGAAGATATTAGTGATTTGATAAATATTATTAAAGGTGAATGTTGCAAAGTTCTTATTCTTATTTTCTTTCGTAAGTTTTCTTTGCGGCAATTTTTTTATTTTGTTGATTATTTTGTCTATGTCATTTATAGTGTAACCATTATCAGTAGCTATTTTATAAATAGCATTTATTTCTCTTTTGAGGTCTTCCTGTGACATAGGTATATTATAGGCTCTATTAATCATATTGTGGAAAGTACCTCTTCTATGAATTCGTGGATGGTGTGAATCTTTGCGTATGGTATTAGTAGTTTGGGTTGGTTTTCTATAAATTTTGTGTGTCAAGTGATCTTTGTTCCTTTCTGCTGTAAGGTCTAAAACATTTAGTTTTTGATCATGTTCTGCTTTTTTTTTTTGTTAGTTGCTTTATGTCACACTGACACATATAGGTCTTATGGTGGGTATGGGATAAACGGCTAGGAGTGGGAAGGAAGCAGTTGTGGCTGCCGTGATACAGCGGCTGGCCAGGTGCCTGGTGTGAAAATGGGAAACCACGGAAATACCATCTTCAGGGTTGCCAACAGTGGGGTTAGAATCCACTATCTCCCAAATGCAAGTTCACAGCCACGTGCCCCTAACCACACGGCCAACTCGTTTGGTGTGTTCTGCTTCTAATGTAAATTTTATGTAGGGGTCTATTTCATTTAGCTGATCTAGTATTAAATAATTGTTTTTAGTTTCTTGGTCTGTTACTAGGAAAATGTCATTAACAAATCTAATAATAAATAATAATAATGTTATTGGTTTTACATTCCACTTACTATTTTTTTTCGGTTTTCGGAGACGCCGAGGTGCCAGAATTTTGTCCCGCAGGAGTTCTTTTACGTGCCAGTAAATTACTGACATGAGGCTGATTTATTTGAGTACCTTCAAATACCACCGGACTGAGCCAGGATCTAACCTGCCACGTTGGGGTCAGAAGGCCAGCACATCAACCGTCTGAGCCATTCAGCCCGGCATCAACAAATCACGATTCCTTTTATATTGTTTAGGATTTTGTTTTTCTTGATCAATGTATATTTCTGCTAAAATATCTGATATGGGAGGTCCCATTGTAGACCTTTTTGGTTGATAGATTTTGTTATTAAATGAAAAGTAGTTGTTCTGTGTAAATTCCATGATAGTTATGAATTCTTCTATATCTATTTTACTCACTTTGTTTTTTATGTTAGATTTGTCCTAATTAAATTACAGTGGAAGTCTTGTTATACCGAGAATTCATAAGGGCGAAACATTTACTGGCTATAGCAGATTGTCGTTACATCTGATTTTTGTAAAATTCTGCTATAATGCGCATACACATCAAAATTGGTATGCAGCGAAAATTTGTTTGTTCAACACTTTCATTTTCGCATATTTTCATTCTACAGTTTACTCGTTAGTTATTTTTTAAATTCAGAAACGTGAAAGCTTGTGTTCAATTTCATTCTAAAATGCTGGAGTAGTATCACTGCAGTGACGTCTGTCACAGTCGTTTCAGTTTTCTTATTCAAACAGCGTCACCTAAACCAACTTAATCTCATGTGAATCATGAAAATATTTCAAGCCCCAGTAGAGCAATAATAATAATAATAATAATAATAATAATAATAATTTCATGTGGCTGTTTCTAGCCGAGTGCAGCCCTTGTAAGGCACACACTCCAATGAGGGTGGGCGGCGTTTACCACGTGTAGGCAACTGCGTGTTATTGTGGTGGAGGATAGTGTTATGTGTGGTGTGTGAGTTGCAGGGATGTTGGGGACAGCACAAACACCCAGCCCCCGGGCCATTGGAATTAACCAATGAAGGTTAAAATTCCCGACCTGGCCGGGAATCGAACCCGGGACCCTCTGAACCGAAGGCCAGTATGCTGACCATTCAGCCAACGAGTCGGACAGTAGAGCAATGATAACCTTTTTTGCTGTAAATTTACATGGGAATAGCCTTTCCGGAATTTTACCGGATGTTATATAATACAGTGAAACCTCGTTTATACGTTCCTCATTACGACAATTTCTTGCTTAGCACCTTGTAAATTCAAAGTCCCACTTCACGTCGTATTAAATCTAATACGTCACATTGTGCCACAAATATTTACTATTACCATTTAAAATGATCGCATTTTTCCTAGCCCTGAAAATGTTCTTTGTCATCCCTTGTGAAAGGAACATGATTTCCAACGCAGAGTAGAGCCCTCATCGCAGGAGGCAAGTTGGGAAGAGTGCACGAAAATGGGAAATGGCCTTGAATTCCTGAAATTTATAGGGTAATTTACACCTTTGGGAAGCAAGCCATTTGCCTCAGGAAAGTTCAATTTTGCTTTCAGGTTTTTTACTGACATTGCTGAATAACTCAGTAAGACTGTTTGTGCTTGCATTTCGCATTCCATTCAGAAGTTAGAAATTTATTCTGTGTTGAGTGATACAGTGAAGGGTAGCGAATATTTGTCGCGTGATACCATACGTACAGATTAGGAACATAATCGTGTGAAATTCACTAGCATGGTACATATTTGTCTTGTGGCACAGATACTGAAAAAGCCGTGAAATCGTTGACTAATGAAGATGAAATTAAAATCCGGTAAGTTGACAGTCATCCGTATCTTTCAACGGTTATGCATATGTTGAAACTTGCACCTTCGAGTTTCAACTGTAGTCGATCAAAGTGTTGTCACATTGAAGTTCTCTGGCACATGGCCAAGTTTAACCTCCAAATAATTCATTGCCAGAAAAAATATATGATAACCCATTGGTCTGAAGTGTGAGGCTTCAGCTGACATTTATTTTAGAAAGAGTGTGTAGATCTGCAATAATGCGCTGATCTTTTTATGAGTCCCAGTGCAAGCTTTTTTTTTTTTTCTGTTTGGTGTTTTACACACCTTGTAATACACTGCTGTTATTTAATAATCCCCAGAGGAAAAGGTTTTCGTATTTGTTTTTCCATCTTTTTCTCGTCTTTTAATACTCTCATCTCATCTTCACAGAAACGGTAGACAGTCTATATCTTTCACAGTACCCATAAATACAGGACATAAAATACGTGCATATCGAGAAAGGAAAAAAACCCAAATCAAGTGTTTACATGTGGATAGTTTTTATTCGTGTATTCAACAGTGCATTTTCTTGCTTAACACATTCTCTTTCCCCTGCAGAAACATCCCATTGAGGTTTTACTGAATAAACTAACCTCTGAATCAGTCATTCACTCTGCACTGTATTTTGAGGTGTATCACATTCTTACTTTATTTCAATACATAGCATTAAAATTACACAATCGTTTATTTTAGCCTTCAATTTCTAACGAGTTAACTACTGCTATCTGCTATGTTATTTGTGCATTTATTACGGAAACATGTTCTCTTTCATTTTGAATTGTGTTTACAGAACACCAGTAGACGAGTATTACATTACAGTTCAAATGTCGACGAGAGTGTTCACTAGTGCACATAGCGAGAAAGCTAACCGCATTCAATATAATCGCTGGAGTGAATATCGATAACGGAAATATAACGCACGTTTAATCACTTGTAATAACGGATGAATCAGTGATTGGGTTCTCGCAATAACCGAAGGATAGTACAAAAGTTAGGGATTTTCAGGGGACAGAAAAGAACTGTCGTTAAAACGGAGTTCTCGCTATAGTGGACTTATACTGTAATTGTATCTTCATCTTGCATGTTTGAATACATATTTTTGATGTCATATGAATTGATAGTATATGAGAATTGTAGTTCTGTGTTTTTTGTGGCATTACAAAATTTGATAGTTTTTTGACTGCTGTGAAAAGTCTAATGTTTTTTAAGAAATGTATGGATAAATTGTGATATGTTATATGTTGGACTATTTTTAAAATGAATTATTGGTCTAATTGGTATACCTTCTTTATGTATTTTAGGGTGAGATCTTGCTTTTAGTAATCTAAAATTCATGACTGTGAGCTTAGATATCTCGCTGTTATTTAAGATAAAGCTTATGTTTTTCAAAATTTGTTTTAGTTTTTTCTGAATTGTGTTGGTAGGGTCTTTATTAATTGTTGTGAATGTACTATCTGAGAAAAATGATTCAGTTTTCTCTACATATTCATTTTTGTGCATAATTACCATAATGTTACCTTTGTCTGCTTCTAAGACTATTAGTTGATTTTCTTTTTTTTAGTTTGGTAGTTGTTCTAGTAAAAGGTGTAGTTGAACTTGATGTTAGATTTTTAAATAGTTCTGGAAGTTTTTTTTAATGTCATAGGCCTATCTAATTTCATCTTGTTTTTCTTTAGGCATTTTTGCAATGGTTTGTTCTATTTCAGCAATGGTGGTAATATATTCTTTTTGTTTATATGGACCTAACCAGTTGTGTTTTGGACCTTGAAGTATGTGTAACTCTTTATCTTCAAAATTTACATTAGTTAAATTTTTTAGAGGTGGGTGAAATGATTGTTCACATTTGAAACTATTTGAATTTGATCAATTTTAGGGGAATTTTTAGTTTTTTCAGATCTAAGCTTATTTAGTTTCTTATCTAATGTTTCCTGTTTAGTGGCTAATGTTTTTTGAAGTTCGGTCTGAGTGTATTTTTGAAACGAGTCCTGTTGTAGAGAGACCAACTGGGAAGTGGCACTTAAGTGGGCATTCATCATATAGAATTGAATTTAATATTGCTTTTTTCCTATATGCGAATTTAATTTAATTTTTTAGCTAAATGGTATTAGTTTTTTTCTTGTTTTGCTTTATGCCATTTTGAAATGTAAGGTTTCTTCTGTACTGAGTTTAGAGATTTTTTATTTAAACATTGTTTCAAAAAAATGTCTCTCTTCCAATTTTAGATACTTTTATCTTCATATTTAAGAAGGTATTAGATTTTTTTGCCTGGTTGGCTGAATTACACCTGATAAACTTCATTATTAGGTGTCCACATTGACTCTGTCTAATTAAAGTAGAGAATTTTTGACCTTTCAATGCATACAATTTGTTATATTGTCATGGATGATGCTTAATCTTGACCCCACTGTCGGCAGCCCTGAAGATGTTTTTCTGTAGTTTCCTATTCTCACACCAGGCAAATGCTGGGGCTGTACCCTAATTAAGGCCATGGCTGCTTCCTTCCCACTCCTAGCCTTTTCCAGTCCCAAGATCGCCATAAAACCTATCTGTGTCGGTGCAACGTAAAGCCAACAATAAAAAAAAATTATATTTTAAAATGTTTAACTGAATTGAAGGTTGGAGAGAATGCTGAACATCAACCATTATGTCCGGCTCCATAGCTAAATGGTTAGCGTGCTGGCCTTTGGTCACAGCGGTCCCGGATTTGATTCCCGGCAGGGTCGGGAATTTTAACCATAATTGGTTCATTTTGCTGGCACGGGGACTGGGTGTATGTGTCGTCTTCATCATTTCATCACGAGTCAAATGAAAAGACCTGCATCTGGCGAGCCAAACTTGTCCTCGGACACTCCCGGCGCTAAAAGCCATACACCATTTCATTTTTTCATCAACCATTGTAGCAGGAGTGGAGCAAGTCATCCTCGACAACAAGTACATCACATTCATAGACATTGAGATGGCCATTGGACTCACCAGAAGGTGCTGGCAATATACTGTGCACAAGCACCTACAGGTGGAGAAGTTGTCCTCCTGTTGGGTTCCCAGATGCCTGACTGAAAAGCAAAGACAAGCTTGTTTGAATGTGAGCAACTATTACCTGTAGTGTCACAAGTAAGATCCAAGTCAAGGGTGGTGACTAGAGATGAGACGTGGCTCAGTTATCATGAACTAGAGGGCAAATGCCAATCAATACAGTGGAAGCATAAAAGCAGCCCACCCTTGAAGAAACTGCAGACAGCGCTCTCAGTGACGAGCACTTGGCCATGGTCTTTTGGGACACGGAATGCATCATCCTCATTGACTGGTTGGAGCCCGGTATGTAGCAATGTGGTATGTGGAAATGCCCTTTAAAATTGCCAAAGTAGGGTTCCACATGCTAGCTCATCTACTTAATTTTTCCAACTTAGCCCCTTTTGATAATCATCTGTTTCTGGAATAAAGACACCTCTGCACAGACAAAAGTTTGCAGACTTCAAAGACCTAAAAGCAGCTGTCTTAGCATGAGTGTGATGTACTTCAGAAACATGGTTCCAGGAGGGTCTGGAGTGGCTGCCACACTGGTAGAATAAGAGTGCACAACCAATTGGTCAGGAGTCTTGATGTATGAAGTGAGGTACAAGAAGAAAAGCAGATAAATACAAGAAGACTGAAGAGAGAAAAAATGAAGGTGTCGAAATAGCCCCACGATGAGTGTTGAAATCTGCCCTCTTGATGAACCTAGGAAGCAGAAACAAGTTTGTTGGGGGCAGAGGAGAAATTAATGTAGAATAATTGGGATTGATGAGGAGAAACCCTATGCGTTTGGTGACAGCAATGAATGAATATGTGGAGATTGTTCTTGCCCCCTTCATGTTTGTCCTCTTCTCTTCTTTCTGTAGCTCCATCTTCCGATGCTGACCTGTCATTGTGTTTATCCTATTGCATATTATTTTCTTTGTATGATTTGATTTGTTACTTATTTGTTCTTTTCCATTATTCCTAATTATAGGGGTTGAAGATTGTCTTTCATTTCTCCGCTTTTTGTGACCTCTTTTTTTTTTTCTCCTCAGCTTTTTGGGACTTCTCTTTTTTTTCTAATCCTAGCTCAAAACCCTAATTTCTGGGCGATATGTACTCTTTCAATGACTGTGATATTT
Source organism: Anabrus simplex (assembly GCF_040414725.1). Taxonomy (NCBI): domain Eukaryota; kingdom Metazoa; phylum Arthropoda; class Insecta; order Orthoptera; family Tettigoniidae; genus Anabrus; species Anabrus simplex. The sequence continues at coordinate 963,119,988 of NC_090265.1, read as the reverse complement.
AGCTCTTTCACTTAGAAAATTATTTATTCTGTCATTTTTAGCTTTTTCTTTACTTTTCCTTAGCATTAATTTATCTACAGTTGTTTGTTCTTTAGGAATCATGTTTTTGTGCTTATATAGTCTGTCATGCATGTTTTTCTTTGCAGGCGAGTGATTCATATCTACAGATGGCCATAGGAAATGCTCCCTGGCCCATTGGCGTGACAATGGTGGGTATTCATGCTCGAACAGGACGAGAGAAAATTTTTTCTAAGAATGTTGCTCATGTCATGAATGATGAAACTCAGAGAAAGTATCTTCAGGGTTTGAAGAGGTTGATGACAAAATGCCAAGAGTACTTTCCAACAGATCCGTCAAGATGTGTGGAATATACTAGAACCCAGTCGTAATACTGCCAGCTGCAGACTGGTTGAGACTATATTTATATGTAAATATGTGAATATTAAAAGAATAAGTTGATTAGTGTGTTCTGTCTGAAGAGGTTTACCATAAAATTGTATGATGAGGCAGAAATTGATCTGCCGTTGTTACTGCACAGTACTTAGTAAGAAACCATTTTCATGTACATTGTGATACTTGTACCTGTAAATAAGAATTAATTGCTCCTCTTACAAGGCAAGGGCACTTACCAGGGAATCATCGATCTTAATTTTGCACACACTTACGTAAGCCAAGAACAATACAATGGCCAAAATACCTCTTTCAGAAATAAACTGGTATGATCTACAAAAGGCGTTATAGTTCGTATGTTTGAATTAGCGCACTAGGCTACTCAGTACTGCACAACATGCTGGGTTCACTCGTCGAGAGGCCGCTACTCCATACCCTACCCGCAACTCACAGTGTCCAACAGCTGAGTTAAGGCCACACTGACATACCTATATAGTTGTCATATGGGACAGATGGTTGTTGTTGGTATAATGGTAATCAACATAGACAAAGGTATTTTTGCGTTGGTAGAAAAATATGGTACATATGATATTAAGCCTATCAAATTTCAAGAACATGATGTGCTGGATGCTATTGCTGGTATGTTTTTGGGTCTGATTATTTGTTGGTTTGCATCTGTTTCAAAGCATGTGTAACTTTTTACGTACTGATATTTACAGGTATCATCAGAAGCCGCTTCGAAATGAATGACGTTTACATAGACAGTATGTCGTGTCACTTTTGCCTCAAATGACAAGTCACCTGTTCCTGAAGCAAACGATTCCAATGACGAATATTTGGCAAAAGGTGATAGCCAATCAGGTAATACTTAAGAACATTGACTAAAAGGAAGACTGTTCTGTATTGGAGAAGTGGTAAGAGGGGACCGCTTTTGTTTTCGTCGGTGAAAAAAAATGTTTCATCGTGTCAAAAGAAAAAAAAATTATATTTGTGGAAAAAAGCATGTAAAGAACAGTGGAACGCACCGCAACCAATTGAGGGCAATAGCACGTACTGTCAGAAACAAACTTGATTTTTTCCATTAAAATAATTAAATAATTCATGATGTGACCATCCAAAGCAATGTCTGGGGTTTAAAGCATGCCACACGTGGGTACGTAACTTTAAGAAGCACAATGGTATTGTGTCACGGAAATAACGTCTGTAATGACGAAAAAGAAGTTTCACAAGGAAGTACAGTAGAAACCATGGCAGTAGCAGAAATATTCATAGAATAAGTTAAATTTGTTAGAGTCCTACGGCTTCGAAAACATGTGTAACAGTGATTGAGTAGGTTCAGCCTGGAGATGTGGACGGGAAGGACATTGACTTTAAAAGGGGGGAAAAATCAGTTACTGCCGCAGTACAATCTGTGGTGTCCACACCATAATGCCGACAGTTACTGAAATTTGCAAACTTATGGGGCCTTTATGTGTCACTTTAAGAGAGTCGCAAGGTGTGTTGGTAAACTGTGGAAAAGAACATGTTTTCACATGAAAGTATTCATGTTGGTTACAATAAATCTGGAAAAATGGGATGTACACAAGTGAGCAAATGGTTTAATGGCGTATTCAAGCAAAATATACCATCTGGTAAAGTTGCACTCATTATGGATTCCTTTTCTGGACATGAATCTATACAAAATGAAGATACCGTACAGCTGATTATGATCACTCGTGGTGCCACAGCTTACCACTAGATGTATACGGGTTTAGAGTACGGAAAAGCTTTGTACATAGATTATCTGACACTGTTCGATTATTGAATTTGGATATTGTTTTGGTGCAGAGAAACACCATCTTGAAAATTCAATCTCTGACATCCCACCAACTGTTATCTCCTCATTTTCGTCCCATGTGGCAATACGCCTGGTACCGAAGCCAGTATTTGTCCAAAAACTCAGGAGTCTTTGAGCATCCTGTGCAATATTGTTTAGACAGCAGTGATAAAATGTTCCACTTGCCCTTATCCTTGCTTCGTTAGGTGTGGTTTCAACATTTCTACTACGAGCATCATTGTTGCAGAAACTATAATGAGTAACTTGCTTTTGTATGTAACATCTCTTGTTATAATGACTAACTTTTATTTTCACCATAACGATCTTATTCTATTGCCTTTATTAACCCACAATCAATGCAGGAAGTAAAATATTTCTCTTAATGCCGCTGCTTCATTTTTGCAATGTATTATGCAATTAATAATGGAATAGAAAAGATCAGTGGCACGGTCCCTCGATGAATCAACCCAGCACCCATTGTGGTCCTGCATTGCCAAACACGCCAATTCAAACGAGAGAATTTTAATGTTTTCTGTAGGTCACGTAACTTAATTTCTGAAATAAATGTTTTGGCCGTTGTGTTATTCTTGGCTCATTTAATGTGTGTGCAAAATTTATGTTAAGATCCGTGATTCCCCAGTACGTGCCCCTCCCCTGTTAGGAGGATTTTGTTAAGAATACTTGCTGAAGTTACTTGCATAGCAAATTCAGTGTATCTTTATTCCCTATACAAGTGACTGTTATGGATGTGGATTTGCAAGGCCAGTAGTGGCCATACAGCACTTGACACTCTGTACACAGTATTGGGCATAGAATGGAAAATAGTAATATATTTAAAGATAAATGCAATCTGAGGACAATGTGGAAGGAGGAAAGAGACAGAAAGACAGAGGTAAATATGAAAATACAAAAGGAAACTTAATACACTTTCATCTTTACAGAGATGAACTCTTCACAAGTACTGTATAAAGCCAATAGCGGACAGTGCGGGCTGAAACAGATGGCAACTACTACTATCGCCCCAAGTGGTCCCTGCTGAAGCAACAGTTTTGTGATCAGAATAACGATTGCTGCCCGTATGATTACTAGCGCTGTTTTATTTTTTTAATATTAATTTGTGTCGAGTTTATTTTTGTAAGGAATATCAATGGCAATGTATGTATCATTTTTTCTGTTTCCGTGAGATAAAGAAAAATAATAATGTCCTTATTAGAAATAATTTCAGCTTTAGTTTGTTGTTAGTTCATAAGCTCTGATTATCTGTTGTTGATCTTGTATTCTGTTCTTACAGTTGTGCTGAGGGGGTTCTTTAAAGCCGAAGGGCAGATTTAGACACTTTATTCAATAAATATGGTCCTGAGAAACTGAAGAAAAGTAAGGTACGTCAAAACATTTACAGCCATCAGATTTTAGCAGTCTGTATTTAATCAGCCAACAGCAGGAAGCAATTTTATCATTCAACTAGCTGTAGTACCCCGTCGTTGACAGGTGACTCTCTTAGATGTGCATGATTACACTTTTGTCCACCCTTCATATTCCCCCCCCCCAATTTTGAGGCACATAAGTGCACATGCCTCAGTCAATCAATCAATCAAGCATCTTTATTTAGGGCTATCATCCAGGTGGCAGATTCCCTATCCATTGTTTAACTAGCTTTTTTAAAAATATTTTCAAAGAACTTGGAAAATTATTAAACAATTCCCTTGGTGAATTATTCCAATCCCATACCCCAATGCCCCAATTTGTCATCATGCATTCCAGCTTTATCTTTGAGTTACAATCTCTCCTCCATTTAAAAGCTCCGCTCAAGCTTATTCATCTACTAATGACATTCCACGTCATCACTCCACTGACAGCTCAGAACATACCACTTAATTGAGCAACTTGTCTCCTTACTCCCAAATTTTCCCAGCCCAGAGCTTGCAACATTTTCATAACACTACTCCTTTAGTCAGAAATCACACAGAACGAATCGTGCTGTTTTCCTTTGCATCTTTTCCAGTTCTCATACCAAGTAGTCCTGATGTGGATTCCCTGTCAGCAACTTCTTGTGATGTACTTGCCACTCTGCTCTCTGTTGCTGATCTTGATTTGATCTCTTCCTTCCGGTATGAAAGAAAGCCAAGTACTGGGCTGTGTTTGTTTGGGTCATCAGTCAATAGATTGGTTTGATGCAGCTCTCCATGCCACCCTAGCCTGTGCTGACCTTTTAATTTCTACATAACTACTGCATCTTACATATACTCTAAATCTGTTCGCCATATTCATACCTTCGTATACTGGTGTCTTAAGATGTGCCCTATCATTCTGTCTCCTCTTCTGGTCAAATTTCACCATATCATTCTCCTCTCACCAATTCATTTTAGTATCTCTTCATTTGTGATTCGATTTACATATCTTGCCTTCAGCATTCTTCTGTAATGCCACATTTCAAAGGCTTCAGTTCTCTTTCTGAGCTCGTTATCATCCTTGTTTCACTTCCATACAGTGCACACTCCGGATGAAAATCTTCAAAAACATATTTCTAATTCCTATATCAATGTTCGAAGTGAGCAATATTTTTTTTTTTTTTTTTTTTTTTTATTATTTTTTAAGGAAGGCTTTCCTTGTTTGTGCTGACGTGCATTTTATGTCGTCCTTACTTCTGCCATTGTTTGTTATTCACTACCCATGTAATAATATTTGTCTACTTTAAAACTACATTTCCTAATCTAATATTTCCTGCATCACCAGACTTCATTTGACTGCTCTCCATTACCTTGATTTTGGATTTAATTATTTTCATCTTGTACTCCTTCACCAAGACTGTGTCCATACCATTCAGCAACTTCTCCAGATCTTCTGCAGACTCAGACAGAATAACAATGTCATCAGCTAATCTCAGAGTTTTGATCTTCTCTCCTTGGATTGTGGTTCCTTTTCCAAATTCCTGTTTCCCTTTATCACCTGTTCTATGTAAACATTGAAAAGGAGAGGGGACAAACTTCAGCCTTGCCTCGCTCCTTCCTGGATTGCTGCTGCTTTTTCATAGCCTTTGATTCTTATCACTGCAGACTGATTTTTGTACAGATTGTAGATAATCCTTTCTTGGTATCTAATCCCAATCACCTTCAAAATCTCAAATAGCTTGGTCCAATCAACATCGAATACTTTTTCTAGATTTACAAATTCTATGTACGTAGGCTTTTCTTTATTCAATCCTCTAAGATCAGACATAAAGTTAGGATCGCCTTCACATGTTCCTAAATCTCTTCTGAAGCCAAACTGGTCTTCTTCTAACTCAGCTTCAACTTGTCTTTCCATTCTTCTGTAAATAATATATAATGGTGCAGTAATTTTCATACTTGTCACTGATTTCCTGGGAATAGGTATAATAACATTCTGTCTAAAATTGGACAGCACTTCTCCTGTATCGTATATCTTACACACTAAATGGAATAACCTCACCATGCTGGTTTCTCCTAAGGCAGTCAGTAATTCTGAGCATATTCATCAATCCCAGGTGCCTTGTTCCTGTTTAGGTCTCTCAAGGCTCCGTCAAATTCTGACCTCAAAATTGGGTCTCCCATTTCATCACCATCAACAGTTTCTTCATGTTCCAGAACCTTTTCATTTACCTCTTTTCCTTGATACAATTGTTGAATATGTTCCTGCCATCTTTCTGCCTTGTCTTCTTTCCCTTAAAGTGGTTTGCCATCTGAGCTCTTAATATTCACACACTTAGTTTTACTTTCTCCAAAGGGTTCCTTGATTTTCCTGTATTTTCCTATTACCATACAACCTTCAACATCCTAGCACTTCTCTTTTAGCCATTCTTCCTTAGCTGACCTGTACTTTCCATCTACTTTATTCTTTAATTGCCTTAATTCTTTTCTGCCCTCCTCATTTTTTTTGCATTCTTCTATTTTCGCCATTCATCAATCAGGTCTTACTTATATCTATCAAGTTATCCACTCATTATTACTTAATCTTACCTTTATTCCTAACTTTCTTCAACAGCCCTACAGATCTCATTCACAACTGTCCACTCTCCATCTATTGTGTTTCACTCAGCCTTTTCATTTTCCCTGTGCAAGATGTTCCTTGACACAATCCTTGACTCTATTTTCTTTCAGCTTATCTAGGTCTGATCTTCTTGCATTCCTTTCTTTATTTTCTTCAACTTTAGATGACATTTCATGATCAAAAGAAGTCCATACTACAGAAGTAAACTACTACGGGAGTTATTTACTCTGGAAGTATCTTCGGAGAGCTGAAGTACAATTTACTCTTCGAGTTACTACTATAGAAGTAGCGTTCATTACTCACAGAGTGTTGTAGTGTTTGCATGTCTTCTTTAAAGAAATCTAAATGTATAAGGTTATGTGTGATAGGAAATGGGGGAAAAACTTGAGCAAAAAAGATAAATGCTTGTTAGTGGAGATAATGAAGATTTATGCAAAGGATATAGAGTGTAAGAAACACGATGTAAAGATCCTGGATAAGAAAAGAAATTAATGGAAAGCCATGACAGAAGAATTCAGTCCTTCAAGTGACGGAAAACGCAGTGATGAGCAACTTAAAATTCTGTGGAAGGACTAAAAAGCAAAGGCTAGAAAGCAGAAAGCCATAGACACACGGGAAAAAATTAGAATTGGTGGTGGTCCACAGACAACGCATATTGATGATGTATCAAATATAATTATTGAAATAATGCCCCTGGTGTTCGATGGTATTAATTCAGTTTATGGCGATGGTGCGATAGCAGCTAATCACATGGAAGACAACAACAGTAATAGGCCTGTACATGGAGCTGATTACACTTATGCTGGTGATCTTGATATTGATAATGTAGTAGGCCCAAGTCGAGACATTCTGGTGGATCATGATGCTGAAATCTCTATCACTGATACTGCTGGAAGTCTGAAAGTTGGCAAGTGTAAAATTAACTCTTATACAGTAAGAAAATATTGTTAAAATTGTTTATAAACCTCCAGGTGTACGTGCTGAAATTCTTATGGCTATACTATGGTAAAGACACATACTGTATACTGTATTTTGTTGTATTACAGATCTTGGAAGTACTGAGAAAATTAGGAGACGCCGTAGCAGGCAGGACAATCAGATATACATAAACGGTATGAAGAGCTACATCAGATGCATCTGGACTTCCTTCACATAGAGCACGAAATGATGATGTCGATTATGAAACAGAAAGAAATGCAAGAAATACCGTAGTACACAATATGAAAATGAACATGTTAGAACTATTAAAGAACAAAATATGTTCAATGCCCGCAGAACACTCTGTCAACTTGTGACTTACGTAGATCACGCGAGTGAAGTATGTGAAATTGTATCGGAAACGGCAGATTGAAGTTTCGAACAATGTGTAACTATTTTCCCCCTATACCGGTAACCATTTTTGTCAGTAATTTATTATAAAATATGTTTATTTACAGTTTAAATATTGTTGTCCTTTTATTTAGATCACATTTTATGTAGTTTAATTTAGAATAAAGATTTCTCATAATACTGTCTTTATTCACAGCCTAATTTTTACAAAGGAATCTGGAAAAATTAAAAGTAATCATTTATAATAGCTCACCAAATGGCATTTCCTGCTATATTTTCTTCGTGATTCACAAATTGAATGTTTCCGTTGTCTCTTTCTTCATACAGATCGCCTCCATCCAGAGTAAAATTGTGGAGGACTGCTTTAGCTATTATTGCGTTGCCGCATGGTGTAGGTGTGAAGCGCATTTCCTTTTTAAGGATTTGGAATTTTTTTTTTCCACACTTCAAGAGTGCGTTCCACAACAGTGTGAGTTTTTGCATGAGCAGTGTTCACCGGGTGTATTTGGTTCTAGGAGTGGTGTCATGATGAATTTTGTACAGGCATAACTCTTCTTCTTCTTCTTTTTATACAGTTTTTCCCATACCTGTGGAGTCGCGGGTGCAAACTGTGCCGCACATGTGGATTTGGCCCTGTTTTGCGGCCAGATGCCCTTCCTGATGCCAACCCTATATGGAGGGTTGTAATCACTATTGCGTATTTCTGTGGTGGTTGGTGGTGTAGTGTGTTGTTTGAATATGAAGAGGAAAGTGTTGGGACAAACACAAACACCCAGTCCCCGGGCCAGAAGATTTAACCAAAGGCGATTAAAATCCCTGACCCAGCCGGGAATCAAACCCGGGACCCTCTGAACCAAAGGCCTCAACGCTGACCATTCGGCCAGTGGGTCGGACACTGGCATAACCCTTATCTCCCAATAACATTCAATTATATAAACCATGCTCATTGTTTGCTGCAACAGCACTATTGCCCCAAATTTGTGCATCGTGTGTAGAACCAGGCCATCAGCGAACAGTATTCATGATCTTCATACTTGCATCAATCAATCAATACTGATCTGCATTTAGGGCAGTCGCCCAGGTGGCAGATTCCCTATCTGTTGCTTTCCTAACCTTTTCCTAAATGATTTCAAAGAAATTGGAAATTTATTGAACATCTCCCTTGGTAAGTTATTCCAATCCCTAACTCCCCTTCCTATAAATGAATATTTGCCCCAGTTTGTCCTCTTGAATTCCAACTTTATCTTCATATTGTGATCTTTCCTACTTTTATAAACGCCATTCAGACTTATTCCTCTACTAATGTCATTCCACGCCATCTCTCCACTGACAGCTCGGAACATACCACTTAGTCGAGCAGCTCTTCTTCTTTCTCTCAATTCTTCCCAACCCAAACATTGCACCATTTTTGTAACGCTACTCTTTTGTCGGAAATCACCCAGAACAAATCGAGCTGCTTTTCTTTGAATTTTTTCCAGTTCTTGAATCAGGTAATCCTGGTGAGGGTCCCATACACTGGAACCATACTCTAGTTGGGGTCTTACCAGAGACTTATATGCATCCTTACATCCTTACTACAACCCCTAAACACCCTCATAACCATGTGCAGAGATCTGTACCCTTTATTTACAATCCCATTTATGTGATTACCCCAATGAAGATCTTTCCTTATATTAACACCTAGATACTTACAGTGATCCCCAAAAGGAACTTTCACTCCATCAATGCAGTAATTAAAACTGAGAGGACTTTTCCTATTTGTGAAACTCACAACCTGACTTTTAACCCCGTTTATCAACATGCCATTGCCTGCTGTCCGTCTCACAATCTTGTAACTTATTTATCACTCTAGAGAGAATAACATCATCCGCAAAAAGCCTTACCTCCGATTCCACTCCTTTACTCATATCATTTATATATATAAGAAAACATAAAGGTCCAATAATACTGCCTTGAGGAATTCCCCTCTTAATTATTACAGGGTCAGATAAAGCTTCACCTACTCTAATTCTCTGAGATCTATTTTCTAGAAATATAGCAACCCATTCAGTCACTCTTTTGTCTAGTCCAATTGCACTCATTTTTGCCAGTAGTCTCCCATGATCCACCCTATCAAATGCTTTAGACAGGTCAATCGCGATACAGTCCATTTGACCTCCAGAATCCAAGATATGTGCTATATCTTGCTGGAATCCTACAAGTTGAGCTTCAGTGGAATAACCTTTCCTAAAACCGAATTGCCTTCTATCGAACCAGTTATTAATTTCACAAACATGTCTAATATAATCAGAAAGAATGCCTTCCCAAAGCCATACAATGCATGTCAAACTTACTGGCCTGTAATTTTCAGCTTTATGTCTTATCACCCTTTCCTTTATACACAGGGGCTACTATAGCAACTCTCCATTCATCTGGTATAACTCCTCCGACCAAACAATAATCAAATAAGTACTTCAGATATGGTCTATATCCCAACACATTGTCTTTAGTATATTCCCAGAAATCTGATCAATTCCAGCTGCTTTTCTAGTTTTCAACTTTTGTATCTTATTGTAAATGTCATTGTTATCATATGTAAATTTTATTACGTACTTCCTTGGCCTTAGTCTCCTCCTCTATCTCGACATTATCCTTGTAACCAACAATCTTTACATACTGCTGACTGAATACTTCTGCCTTTTGAAGATCCTCACATACACACTCCCCTTGTTCATTAATTATTCCTGGAATGTCCTTCTTGTAACCTGTTTCTGCCTTAAAATACCTATACATACCCTTCCATTTTTCACTAAAATTCGTATGACTGCCAATTATGCTTGCCATCATGTTATCTTTAGCTGCCTTCTTTGCTAGATTCCATTTTCTAGTAAGTTCCTTCAATTTCTCCTTACTTCCACAGCCATTTCTAACTCTATTTCTTTCCAGTCTGCACCTCCTTCTTAGTCTCTTTATTTCGCAAATAACTTGTGTGTTTATAGAAAAATACCCCTTCCAATTTCTGAAAAGTTCACCATTGTCACCAGGAGGGCACAAAATGGGAATATGCGTGCAGTCAGTTGCACCCACAATGTGTAGGAAACCTGCCAACGTGAAGAATTTCCTTTTATATTCAGAACATTAATAATCATATGCAGGCATATTTATGTACCTCCCTCTTAACCTCACTAGTGCTTTAACCATGCGATGAAAGATATGGTCAGCAGTCATTAACGTTAATTTGATCACCTGCAACTAACTGAAATGTTCCAGTACGAAACACTCGCAGGGCACACAACAACTGTAATTTGGGAGATACAGCTGAATTTCTGTCTGAATTTTGTTGTAAGTGATCTCCGAGTACATTTAGAAGGAAAGTAAAGAAATCCTTCCTAAGGCCAAAATGTTCCTTAAACTCTCTCTCCGTATACATATCATACAAATCTCGCCTTTCACACACTGCACGCACTATTATATTCCTGTCATTTCCTTCGTCAAGATCGTCTATATAATCTAAGTAATCCATAAACATATTTGAAACGTCTTCCTCTCGTATACAACACAGTATTCTATTTAGTCAACAAGTCTAAACCTTACTCCATGCACAACGTGAGAGTAAATTGTAACTTATATTCGTGCGTTATTTACTTCTTTAGTAATATACTACAAGATGGTGCTCTTCAACATTTTACTCTTGTAGTAATTTAGTCAGGGAGTATTTGAAAGGACTAAAATACTTTGGAAGCAATTAACTCTCGTATGGAAGTTGCTGAATGCTGACTTCAAGATTACTTTACAACAGAAGTAAAACTTACTTTTGGTTGGTGCATGCCACCCATACAGTTTTATGCTGTAGGTCTCTTCTGAAGCACCCCGTTCTGCTGACAATTTTTGAAGAACTTGTAGCTAATATCATACTCGACCTTATTCTGTACTGAAATACCAAGTTTTGTTAAACTGAACTTGGCATTGGTCATTACAATGATATGCGTATTCTTGACAGAATACAATAATAACTGACTGGAAAGTCACATTTAAAAGCAATGCTATCATATGAAATAACCAAATTAAAAACTTTTTTGTGATATCTGAAGCTATCTCTTTTCAGTTTCGATTCAGTTAATTAACAATTTATAAATTTATTTATTAAAAATGAGTTCCGGAAGACTGAAGAAACTAACAGATATAAATCAAATGAAAAAGGCACAGTTTCTCACTTTTCATGAGCAATGCTATGCTGGCTCAAGTTCCAGAGTTGGAATGACCTGGCCACAGACAGTGTTAAAGTGAGCATGCTGCCAATTCTTATCAGTACCTCAGCACAGGAATACTATGATGGACCATTGTGTCCAGTACCTGTAATTATCAGAACATGTATTTAATTTAATTTCATGAGGCTATTTCTAGCTGAGTGCAGCCCTTGTAAGGCAGACCCTGCGATGAGGGTGGGCGGCATCTGCCATTGTAGGTAATTGCGTGTTATTGTGGTGGAGGATAGTGTTGTGTGTGGTGTGTGAGTTGCAGGGATGTTGGGGACAGCACAAACACCCAGCCCCCACGTCAGTGGAATTAACCAATGAAGGTTAAAATCCCTGACCCGGCCGAAAATCGTACCTGGGACCCTCTGAACCAAAGGCCAGTGCGCTGACCATTCAGCCGAGGAGTCGGACAGAACATGTATGAACCATAGGATTGGTAAGCTAAAAAAAAAAAGTTATCTAACTCCACAGCTACCTCCCAACAATATTCAGGCATGCAGCAGTAATACCATCTATCGGAGATGAGTGGTAGCAGAAGAGACAAAGAACATCACAATAAACAATAGTCATTGTTATGTTATTGTTATTCACTTTTATGGGCTTTCGATATTGTAGGTTTTCTTTTGACTCTGTGATGTTAGAGCATTTAAAGAGAGTCCCCATTTCTCCTTTCATGACGTTCATTCTCTACTTTTTTAGTCATCTTTACAATTTTCCTTTCTGATACAGGCTGATGACCGCATTGTTTTTTAATACTTTTTTTTTTACAAGTTGCTTTATGTTGCACAGACACAGATAGGTTTCATGGCGACGATGGGATAGGAAATGGCTAGGTGTGGGAAGGAAGCAGCCATGGCCGTAATTAAGGTACAGCCCCAACATTTGCCTGGTGTGAAAATGGAAAACCATCTTCAGGGATGCAGCAGTGGAGTTCGAACTACACTGTTTATCTCCTTAAGACCATCACAACAAAAACCACCAACCATCGCCAGTTAGCATGATTGAACAATATTTCCATGTCAGTGACTAAATTATGAATATCTCTATTATAATTGCCAGTATGGTAAAATGGTATAAGACATAAATGAACAGAAATTATATCCTACCATAACTTTAGTTGTGTTTTATTTATTGACAGACCACTAATAACATAGATATTTGAGAGATAAATTTTAGGCCTTCCCCTAAACCACCATTTCACCCAGTGTGAATGAAATTTTTTATAGCCCAGATTGTAGTGTCTTTTCCCTGACTTTACATACCAATCTTCATTAAATTCTGTTTAACCATTTTTTTCATGATGCACGTAGGGATACAGACAGATATAATGGAAAATTAAAAATTGCTCCTTCTTACTGTGGACACGACCGATACAGAAATACCGTTCTTTTTGAAATTCCAAGCACAGTACAGATGAGACAGATTTTAGTCTGCTTAAAATCACATCTAATGTTCATCTTTCCAATATGGTATCAATTCATGGTAATAGGTTGAAGAACAAAGTGCTTCCTTCTGTGAACTTACTTGGTAGGGAAGATGGTATCCAGTGAAGAAGACCTAGTATAAAGAAAATAATGAAGGAAGACTATGAATATTCCCACGGCAAAATCGAAGGCCGTTCTCAACGTGAAACAGATGGTTAGTCTGCAGTGAGGAACTAATAGAGCACGATTCTGCTCAGCAGGCAGCCCTTTAGTGTCTATCTACAAGTGTTTTAGGCTGAGTTTTATATCTCCTTACTTTCACATTATTAAATCCCTAGGCAAGTTCTGCTTTTAGCCCAGAAAATAATTCTTGTAAACAACAGTTAAGTGCATCACATATGTTCAGACCAATTAAAATAAGAAAGAAAGGAATGAGCTGCCTCAGTTTCATAGAATTATTTCTGTAACTCTAATACATATTTATTAGCTCATCACTAAAGTTCAAGAATACCAGGAAACAGGAGGAAATCAAGATAATTTCTTTGTTGTATGAAGTCTAGGTCTCTAGGTGCTTTGACCAGATTAAATATGTTGATGTGCTGAAAGCAACACCTTGAAGGCGATAATCTGTCACTTACAAAAAGGAATAAATCTAACTGAGCTGTGCCAATTAAAGGTAACTTGTAAAAAATGACAAAAATATTACTAAAATCATACGTAGTGATGAATACTTATAATGAGGGAGTTAGGAACTACTGCTATACATTGAAATTGAAATAATATATAAAATATATGTGGCAGGTGTAGCACATAATGTTCGAAAGTGATAAGCCATGTTTTACAGTAGAGCATCGACTATCTGAAAAAATTGAGGACTGGGGGTGTTCTTTTGGGTAACTGATCATTTACAAAAATTGTTTTTATATTAAACACAGAACTATATATTTTGCATCACATGTCTTACAAATAATCTTACATAAAGTAAGGTAGATACTGCACACAGAAAAATCAAGAAACCTTTGGAGAAAGGAGAAGTAGGTGTATAAATATTAAGAGTTCAATTAGAAAACCACTTCTAGGGGAAGGAGACAAGGCAGAAAGATTGCAGAAACATATACAACAGTTGTATCAAGGAAAATAAGTAAATGATAAGGTTCTGGAACAAGAAGAGGCTGTTGATGCTGATGAAATGAGAGACCCAATTTTAAGGTCAGTATTCAACAGAGCTTTGAGACACGTAAATAGGAAAAGCACCTGGAATTGTCAACATACCCTCAGAATTACCGACTGCCTTAGGAGAGACCAGCATGGCAAGGTTATTCCAGTTAGTGTGTAAGGAGAATGATGATGTATCTATTCCCAAGAAAGCAGATGCTGATAAGTATGAAAACTACCACACCCTGGGGAGGGGCTTATTCCCGACTCCCACACTTTCCTTCCCGCATAACATCGCGTCATGCTGACATCACGTGGAGGGCTCCTGTCGGCAGCTGTTGCAGTGAACGATGAGGAACTCTCAGCATAGTCTTTGCACAGTCATATAACATTTTCCTTATTCTTTTGGTTGTTGTGTTAAACATGAATAAGGATTCTAAATATGGATTGTGAGAATGGCTGCGCAGTTATTTTCCAGGCGCAGAGCTCTGGCAGTGCAGTATCCTTTAAATCGGGATGTTGAAAGCAACTTCATCGAGGTAGTCAATGACACCTTCGACTTGTTGAACTCCAGGGCGCCTAAATATCAGAAGACTCCCATTAGAAGTGGATATGGCTTCAACTTAAGGAGTCACAAAAATACTCTGGAGCACTTTTTGGAGGTGATTTCATAAGTGAGAGTTGGTAAACGGAAAACTTTACTTCGTTTCAGACGGGGTTCATAATTTCTATAAACTCTCTCTTGGGACTGTTTGAAGACATGAACAATGCAAGTAAGTCTTACGTTTCAACTGCCAGATTAAACCAAGTATTCTTGGAGACATTCTTTTTCGCATGCCCATGGCCTAGAACCTTTTCATAGCAATCTGTCCCCTTTTGAAGGTCGTAACGGAATTCGACTTCTATTACTTACAGACAGTAATGAAGTCCCTCTCTCCAGTAGTGTGTCAGTGAAGACTGAAAGTAATCCATCACCGAGTGATACAGGTAGTTTTCATCCTCATGCTCATAATGAAGATGATTTCTTGGCCTTAACGTAAGCAATGAATTATGCATACATGTTGTTGAGGGACTTTGAAATTGAAGACATAAACCAGGGCGCAATTAAATATCTTGCTAGCT
This sequence comes from Anabrus simplex, assembly GCF_040414725.1. Classification (NCBI taxonomy): domain Eukaryota; kingdom Metazoa; phylum Arthropoda; class Insecta; order Orthoptera; family Tettigoniidae; genus Anabrus; species Anabrus simplex. Next base: position 963,104,512 of record NC_090265.1, on the reverse strand, counting down.
ACCTGACAATCAGATGTTGCTCTGTAGATGACAGCTTGGGTAATTAATGTCGTGAGGTCTCCGGATAGGTCTGGTGGAGGTATTTCGAGTTGACGCCATATAGGTGACCTGCACATCTGTGAGGACGGGGCCCTACCTAAGATGAATTCTGATGTTGAAGACGGCACAAAATCACAGCCCCCGAACCATAGGATTAACTTATGAAAGTTAAAATCCTTGACCCGGCTGGGAATCAAACCCGGAACGTCTTGGACCATAGGCCAACACGCTAACCATGGAACCAGAGACAGCTTGGGTGATAAAGGTGAAATGTTTGCGTTGCCATAGGAAGTGCTCCACGACTGGTTATCAATTATTTCAAAGGGAGGCCTTATTCATCCAACCGAAGAATGGTGTCAAAAATTTATGCAGTTTGAGGTACTGTTTGGCAGTTTTCACGGGCTTTATATTTATAAATGAGAAAGAGCAATGTGTAACCAGTACTTCAGCGGTTACACGATACACAGGTAAAAGGGAGGAAAATAAATCAATTTACAGAGTACTTTAAACCTTAGATACGCAATAAACATCCGATGAACTGCGCCAAATACACATCAACAAATGTCAGGTTAAACAACTTGACGACTATGAACAAGGAACGTAGAACGGGGACTGGGATCCTACCAAGGGCCATGAAAATGCGAAGGTTGCGGGTTTACAGAGAAATCAACGGTGATGTCTCGTTTTCAAAATATTATTCTCAAATGGACATTACAAGTGAGTTTCGAACAAAATGCATCTATCCACACAATCCAGATACACAATTTATGGATACAAGATTAGATGTTGTTTTGACAAGAGCATTGCTATTAAGTCAAGAAGTTAACCAAAAACATCTTAGCATAACCTGGGTTCTACAACACGATACAGAAGGTAACAAGGCACACAAAATACAAATAGAAAGAAGTTAAACGTGCTTTCTAACATCTGAGCAACAGGGTGGCGACTAGGGCAAACTCCTATGTGATAACGCCAACGAAACGTTAAGTGTGAATTAAAACGGGACTGAAATCATCCGTGCTTACCCCAAGGTAGTCCATCCTGGAACCGAGGACATGCGTCAAAACAGTTGGACTTACGAGAGAATGAAGGTCCACGAAATGCTGCCTCGCTCAATTATAAAGGGAAGACTGGCCTTGGTCCGATTATCGAGTGACCAATCAGAATGCAGGAGTTTGCCTGTCGCCACCCAGATTCATCATTCACAACTTTTTATCCAGTCGCGATGTTTATACAATGTTCCCGAACATATACAGCCTCTGATCGCGAACTTTCCATTTTCCAGAATTAGTAAGGACATATTTCTAGAAACCACAACTGACAGGGGCCAACACACCCTGTTCCAAAATTCTGCATCACAACCTTTTCTGGATTGTTCCAGCTATTATAGAACCACGACAATTTACAATCTAGTAGTTAATTAAGTGGATAAGGTGAATAACAAGTCAAACATGCTACAAAATATTTTACACCATACAGGTTAGGTAGCTAAATGGAATATGAATAAAATATTCTACCACAATACTCCACATCACACAGTAAGTTTTCCTTAAAAGATTTACAAGTGAAATATTCTACAACAACTTTCCACATCATAGAGAAAACCTTTAAAAGAGATTCTACACAGGTCTTACAATGCAAATTTTGATTTCTGTACTTAAATCAAAATTTCCCAAACTTGACGAGAATATTATCTCTGTGCATCAGAACTATAGGACTTTCATTACAATACATCACCTCAACATTAAACATGAAATACATGCTATGAATGAAGTATTCAGCAAAGAAGAGTAGACTGTGGGCAGCTTCAGCTTCTTCAATAACTTCTTAAGTCTTCAAAATGTGAGTTCTAAATACAATTAAACTAACAACTAGTCCAGTATTTCTATGTATGTATTGAACTTACAGTCAGCTTTTAAGATGTAATTACTCAGAGTTTCTTCTATGATTTATCTACAGTATCTTATGACTGATTGCAGGAGGTGTGTAAAGAACAATTTTATTTTAACAAGGCCAACCGATTAATTACTTATTAAAACTTAATTATTTTAATTATCGATGTTTATGCTGCATGCAGGTGCACACTCCTAACCCTCCAGTCTACGTTACGCGCATTCGACCAATGAGAGCGCTGTGAGCGGAAATGGCCTACCTAATATACTCTACCTACCTTGTACCACACGAGTAGTTTAGTATATCTTACAAAATTTTAACATGTATTATTTACAGAAGGATGGAAAGACAATTTGAAGCTAAGTTGGGAGAGGATCAGTTTTGCTTCAGAATGAATGTAGGAACACGTGAAGCAATCCTGTCGTTACGTTTGATGTTAGAGGATCAAATTAAGAAGGGCAAACCGACGAATGTGGTAGAAAAGGCATTCAGTACTGTAGATTGGACCAAGCTTTTCGAAATTCTGAAGGTGATTCAGGTCATCTGGACAAAAATCAGTCTGTGGTGCAGATGACCTAGCTGTTAGGCCCATTTAAACAACAAACATAAATCAAAATCAGTCTGTCATTCTGTAGGGAGAAGGATCGAGAGCTATGAAAAAGAAGCAGCAATTCATAAAGGAGTGAGGCAAGGATATAGTTCATCCCTTCTTCTTTTTAATATTTATATAGAACTGGCAGTAAGGAAAGAGGATTTTGTATGGGAATCACAACCAAGGAGAGGAAATCAAAAATCTGAGATTTATCAATTACAGTATATTGTTATTTTATCTGAGTCTGCAGGAGATCTGGGGTGTGGACACAATCTTGGAGGAGGAGTACAACAGGAAAATAAATAAGTTCAAAACAAAAGTGCAGTCCAGCGAAGTCAGGTGATGCAGGAAATATTAGATTAAGAAATGAAGTCTTGAAGGAAGTAGATGAATATTTCTACTTGGGTAATATAATAACTAACAATAGCAGAAGTAAGGACAGCATACGAGGGTCATTCCATAAATCATGGCAACCATGACATATCTTGGAATAATGCGACTACATGGGAATTCCACGACGTTTATTGAACCAGTAAGGCAGTGTGTTTCTGAATGCCAACATAAAATAGGATTCCAGTACAAAAGGTCATGGCAAAGGTTGAAATGAAACACGTGCATTGGGACTCTGTGTAAATTTATTGTGCACAAGTACAAATGGAACAAAAATTAATCAAAATCAACTACTGCCCTTCAAAATAGTCCCGCAGTGCATCCACACAGCGTTGCCAACAATGGGGAAGGTGTTATGTCATTAGCATTGCCATCAGTGTGCGCCACCTGTCACCGATACACCATGATGATATCCGCCCTGTTTGCAAAACGCCTTCCAAGCAATGGTTTCTTCAGTTGTGGAATGAGGTCGAAGTTGCATGGATTGAGGTCTGGTGGGTAGGGTGAGTGTGGTAGGATTTCCCACCCCCACTGCTGTACACAATTCTTGATGACATCTGCAGTGTGGGCAGCGTTATCATGGAGTATGTTTGCATTATCCAACAGTGCCGGATGTTTGCCCTGAAGTGTACGTCACTGATGGTACAACAGAGAGTTGCAGTAGTATTGGGCATGGACAGTGTAGCCGCCGGCTTTTGAATGTATTCACTGCAATTATGATGATGCAACGTGTTCGCATAATATACCTTAATTGCCAAGACTTACGGAATGGCCTCCATAAAATGCAGATAGAGTAGTACAAGCAAGGAAGGCCTTCCTTAAGAAACTTGCTCGCTTCGAACATAGATGGAGGAATTAGAGAGATGTTTTTGAAGATTTTCATCTGGACCACAGCATTCTATGGAAGTGAAACATGGATGATAACTAGCTTGTCACTGATAGAAAGGAAATTGAATTACGAATGAAGAGATACTGAATCAAATTGGTGAGAACAGAACGATTTGGCAAAATTTTACCAGAAGACACCCAGGACATATTCAAGTTAGTTTTTGAGGGAAGTGTAGGCAGTGAGAAAGGTAGGGACAGACTAAGATATGAATATGACAAGCAGATTAGAGTAGATATAAAATGTACGTGTTAAATAGAAATGAAAACGTTAACCCAGGACAGAGTGGCATGGAAGGTGCATCAAAGTAGTATATGTACTGATGACCCAGAAAACAACAAAGAAATATATTAAAGTAGGCCTACAGTTTTGGAAAAGAAGTCCAAAATTTTTTCTTGCTTCAAAGCTGAGACTTATTTTTTGCCACTAAATCTCAAAAATGTTTTAAAGACAGCAATTGGACGGCATCACATTCATGTTCTTTATAGCCATCTCAAGGCAGTGAAACACTTCCTCACTGTATGGTCCTTTTCAGCACGGTTGTAGAGTATAAGAAAAATATACAGTTGGTCCACTTAGTCAATACACAAATGTGTCTTAAAATGAACTTTTAAAACTGAACAGGTTAAAGCACCAGTAGTACCTTTGGGCCTTCTTCATCCTTAAAAATAGAATATAAAGGTAATAAAAACACTCTGAAACATACACTAAAAGTGAGTCCTTATGAAAAGTTAATCTTGAAGAATCTTATCATCAAAAACATAACCAAAAACCACTACATATGTAATGGTACTCATTCTTGAAGGAAAGAGAAGTGAGACAGCAGTTATAGATAAATATCTAGACGACCATTATTTTTTCTTGCATCTTACCAATTGATATACGCTCGTGTTGAAGCGACCATTCTCAGTAGAACTTCAGTCTTGATGTGAAGGATAAGAAAAAAGGCAGATAATCAAAGGAAAAAAGGGAGAGTATAAAAGATAAAATGTTTCTATGTAATCTAGTTTGTAGAAGATCAGGAATAAGACTAACAGAAGAGAAAAGGTACCCACGAGATTAATAAAAAAGATTGTTTCAATCAAAGTTTTCCTTGTTTGGGAAAAAAATGATGAGTCATGATTTGTGGTCAGCAATGGTCTCAGGAGAATCCACCACCAATATTGTTGCTGATTTTTGTCGCTTGTTCCCTTTCGATTAGCTTTACTATTTTGCATAAGGTATGTCAACAAGTGCTAAAACAATATCAAACAAGTTTTTATTATACTAATGATGAAAGAATTTTTAAAACTTATCTGAATTGATGTTGAAAATTGACACCTTTTGAGAAAGTTGCCTTTTTAAAATGTATGGTTGAATATTTTCTGTAAGTATTGGTATGTGGGGAGCCGGCCCCATAGTGTAGGGGTAGCGAGCCTGCCTCTTACCCGGAGGTCAGGGATTTTTACCTGGACCTGAGGGCTGGCTCGAATTCCACTCGGCCTACGTGATTATAATTGAGGAGCTATCTGACGGTGACATAGCGGCCCCGGTCTAGAAAGCCAAGAATAATTGCCGAGAGGATTCGTCGTGCTGACCACACCACACCTCGTAATCTGCAGGCCTTCGGGCTGAGCAGCGGTCGCTTGGTAGGCCATGGGGTTTGGTTTGGTTTGGTTTGGCTTACTGGTATGTGGGGATTAGGTGTGTAGACATTGTCCTTCAAGTGTACTTACTGTTGAAATTCATAACGTTTTGGCTCTGAGATCAGAGTAGATTACAGATTCCAGCTGATTATTCCATTTAATGAACAATTTACAGTACGGTATGTATAGCTTTTATGGAAACAAAAGCTGTGTGAACAGTTGCACAATTCAGCTCCAAGAATGGATATTGCTATATTTCTCAATTTGATAGCTTGATCAATCAGTCCTTCTCTGATACCTATCCCTGCAGTTACTGTATTCACTAAAGCGATCAGGTATAATAAGGTCTACTCCTACTTTTTGGCTACCAGTTTTGTGCCATATACAGGCAATAAACAAGGATATTTCTAGTGTTGTAATCAACAGGCTTAGATGTAAACAAATATTGAATGAAATTGGTAGATGGTGGCTTTCAATCTCCTTCAGGCCTGGAATTCTAACTCTCCCCTCCAGTGTTGTAACCTACCTTGCATCATGAGGAAACGAGAGGGATTTGATGTACCTCACAGGACCTGAGCAATGCTTAAGAGGACATGGTCGCACCATGACAAACATGATGACCTTTATAAATGAAGTGAACTTTCTTCCCCACAGTGTAAATGCGGTGTTCCGAAATGAAGTGAACTTTCTTCCCCATAGTGTAAATGCGGTGTTCCAAAACAAACTGTTCTGGATATTGTGGAAAAATCTACTCAGACTGTTTACAAAGGGAACCCCAAAGATTTCCTAGCTGCAGCATCTGCCACAATCGACAACAATAATAACACTAGCCTGCAAAATAATATTTTTTCCTCCAGTAAAAGGTTAATAGGGAGCTTGATGCAAGTCATTATTAGCAATAAAGGTGGCGAAACAGTGGGACAGTGTGCAGGCCATGCTAGTTTAACTTATGTACGGCTGTTGTGATTCACAGAAAGATTTGTTATTTGTCTGTATTGTAACACGTAATTTACATATAGACACAATATGGAACATCCCCATCATGCTAAACGACACTGTTGTGTCGTGAACTGCCATACATAAGAATGTTACAGCGATCCTAGTGTAAACCTTTTCGCGTTCAATACGAAGAAATAAGATAAAAAATAGATATTGGCAGTGAACCGAATGAAATAAGTATCACGAAGTAATACCAGAAGTATAATTCATACATAATTGACACCTTGAGAATGATGGTGATGTAAATCATTATTAAAGCAGACATTAATAACATCTCATAAGTTTATTGTTTACTAGCTGATGTACCCGTGCTTCGCTATGGGATTCTCAGAAAGACTGACTTTGTGGTTTTCCTAACTGAAATCAACATAGGTCATTACAAAAACGTAAGTATGAATGTAGCGATTAAAAGCAATGCTATCATATAAAATACTCGATCAAATGGAAAGCTGCACGTTTTATCACTTTTAACGAACAGTGCTGCGGTTAGACTGCGGTGCCAATCTAATAGTCCAAAGTTCCAGAGCTGGGATGACCAGGCTGCAGATTGCCATGAACACTCATCTGCCATTATTCCGTTAAATATGCAATCCAATCTGCCTCAGAGTAGGGATTGAATAGCCCGAATGCTATGATGATCCAGTGGGTTACGTACCAGTAGCATCAGAAAATTTATAAACCAGGGGAATGGCATGCTAATGAAGAAAGTTATCTTAACTCCCCAGCTACTTCCCATCAATATTCAGGCAGGCTGTTACACTCTGTACAACTGGGCGAGTTGTCTGTGTGGTTAGCGGTGCGCAGCTGTGAGCTTGCATCCGAGAGATAGTGGATTCGAACCCCATTGCCGGCAGTGCTGAAGATGGTATTCTGTGGTTTCCCACTTTCACACCAGTCAAATGCTGGGCCTGTAGCTTAATTAAGGCCTAAGGCACTCCTAGCTCTTTCCTATCACATGGTCTGTGGGATGCTAAATGGTTTATTTTGTCACCTATTCAATACATATAAATTTTACATTTAGGAATTTATTTTAATTTCGTTTGAGACATGTTTCGCCCTTCATTGAGTCAAATTACCTCCTCAAGGCAAATATCAGGTACCTGATTAGTATTTAACATGCACAAATTAATACACATTACAATGGGAAAATTAAGTACGAGAAACTCTTGTACAATGGTGATGGTTAAACAATATAAGTTTAAAGAATAAGAAGTTGGCACCAATGCTTCTCCATTGTCGCCATAAAACCTATGTATGTCGATGCGACGTAAATCAAATAAAAAATACTCTGTACGCAGCAGTAATCCTATCTACCGGAGATGAGGGGCAACAGAAGACACAAAGCACATCACGACAAACAATGGTCAATGTAATGGTATTATTGATCAATCTTATGAGCTTTCTATATTGTAGGCCTTCACATTTAGTTTTCTTTCAACTCTGTGATTTGTAAAATATTTAATACCGTAAACTGTAGTTTCTTATTCTCCAAATTTACACACCGATTTTCATTAAATACTGTTTACCCATTTTCTCGTTACTCGGATGCTGATATCCAAAGATCCAAAGATCCAAATTCATGAATATCTTTGTCATCGTAGCCAGTACGGTAACAATGTTTAAGACATGAATAATAGGAAATTTAATACTATATAACAGTTATATAGCATTCATCGATTACACATCTAATAAGAAATATTTGAGAATTACATTTTAGGCCTTCCACTAAACTACCATTTCACTCAGCGTGAATAAAATAATTTACAGCCTAGACTATAGCAACTTATTTCCTGACTTTACATACCGATTTTCATCAAGATAAGACTACTACTAACAATATTTGAGAATTAAATTTTAGGCCTTCCCCTAAACTACCATTTTTCTCAGCGCGAATACAATTATTGATAGCCTAGATTGTAGCAATTTATTCCCCAACTTTGCATACCCATTTTCTTTAAAATACGACCACTATTCAATTTTAGGCCTACCCCTAAACTACCATTTCACTCAGTGTGAGTAAAATGATTTATAGCCTAGATTGTAGAGGCTCATCCCCCGACTTCACATACCGATTTTCATTAGACCACTAATAACATAAATAGTTGAGAATTCAATTTTAGGCCTTCCCCTAAACTACCATTTCACTCAGCGTGAGTAAAATGATTTATAGCCTAGATTGTAAAGGTTCATCCCCCGACTTCACATACCGATTTTCATTAAATTCTCTTCAACCGTTTTCTTGTGATGCGTGTACAGACAGACAGACAGAAATTACGGAAAAGCAAAAAGTGCATTTTTTTGTTACTGTGGGCATGACCGATACAGAAATACCATTATTTTCAAATTCTGAGCAATGTACAGACAAAACTCTTATTTTATATATATAGATTACAATGCTAAATTCATATAATCCAATAATTAATTTTGTGCCGATTCCAGATTTCACTCTTCCTAGAAACAAATACAAATGATTTCCTTAAAACTTTTAAGAGAAGTTATGACTGGATTTTGAAACTTCTTCAGTTTTTATTTTATTTTTACCAAATGTTGATTTTACATTTAAGTAAATATAAAAACACATATTACCAAATTAGAGATATGTAAATGTATTGGTTGAAAAGTTTTTTTTTTTTTTTTTCAGTTTTCTCTTATACAGTACTGGCTAGATTCCCATGCTCTGCTATGGTTTGAAATTGAAAGTTATCTCTCCAAATTTTAAATTTTGGACAGTCCACTGTTGGCTAGCCTATAAAATACATCCTCAGTTCGTATATCAAATGGTTTTGGTGGAATGATTTTTTTTTTTGATCTAACTCCCATCTGAACATCGTACAAATGGAACGTTATAAAACCCTACGTTATTTAACATCTATAGCGTAGATGCAACCAACCTGTGAAGGTTTGCCTTTGTACGTTAAATAGTAATGGAGGAATTAATGATTTGTTTTAAGGGTTGAATGTTTTTAAAATATTACTTATTTAACATCTACAACATAGAAGACCAAACTTCATATAAAATGTTTAATTTTAACGTGAAAGGTTTTTGGAGAAATGAATATTGGATTGTCTACCACCATATGAGTTGACATAATTAACCTCCTGAGGCCCAGAACATTTCTCTTTTGGTCAAATGTCATAAAAGTTTAATACTTCTTCAACGATCTCTTGGTGGGAGACAGTCAAGTGAGAAGCATATCACACCTAGGTAAATGAATTCCCGAAAAAATGGAACACCAACAAATGGTCAATTTTTATTTTATTCTTAAAACATTTCTATTACGGGATATTCCATTTTTAAACAGTGTCCTTTTAAAAGGACACCAGGCCTCAGGAGGTTAAATAGTAGCGTGTGTCATTCCTTGATATCTCCTCTCAACATAAGGGGAAAGGTGTATGTGCTATGTTTGGCTGCAGTAACTATGAAGTAGAGAAGAAGGCGCAGTCTTTCTTTTGCTTCCCTCGTGACAAGAAAATGTAAGTAATATTGTGTTTGCATATATATTCTTCCAGTGACAAAGAGATTTCTATAGTACTTCATAATCTTCTGACCTGCTCGACCCATATTTTAACTGGCTTAAAATATAATATGCATATTTTATTGTATAATGCAGCAGTTAACTTTCAATACCGATGTGTGATCTGTGGGTTTTGAAATGTCACAGAAATTATTTGGATAAGGTGTACAATAAAGAAGGAACGTTACGCTTATATAAGAATTATAAGATCTGTTCAGATCATTTCCAGGCCAACAATTTTAAAAATCCTCGACTATTCAGCCAAGGGTATGTTATATTTTTACTCTAATTGTACGTAAATATTCCTCAAAGCATCACTATCGACAACATTTTCATACTTTTCTTTCTTTCATCACTTCCCAGATTAAAGCCGGGATTTTATAAATTTTCTTTCTGTTAGCAGGCTTCATGTTAAGAGGAAAATTGTCCACCTTTTAAATGTCAATTCATTGCATCATGTGTGTAAGGAATGTGCCGATATTTGTATTGACAAGTGTCTTAATGTGATGATACAATGTTTTTTAAATGAGGAAAAAGACAAATCTAACCGCAAAAGTTCAGGCAGGAATGCTAAAGCGGAAAAACTAATGCATAAATGAAAAATCAACCCATTTCACATTTTGTTTATATGTCTAATTTCAGTCTTTAAATAATAACCTTTTAAATAATTCTTCATTCATTTATCCAGAATTACTTTAGCAACTTCGAAGTTAATATCTCACTAATACTTTCTTTCAAGACGTACCGGTAATTTATTTATCCATTTTCGTTTATGCATTTCGATTGATATTTTAATTTAGCGCGACTTTTTAGGTCAAGTCACTAGGAGCGCCACCGTCGAATTGTCTACCATTTTAACAAGGCTATATCCGTAAATGTCACGTATTGCCTCTACTGTATTTGCTCATACATAGGAATTAAACAGGACATTACATATTGGCGGGCACTTACATATCAAAATATAGTTAGTGTAAGTTCATTGGTAAATGGTTGAGCATATAAACACATTCAATATATAAAATATGTACATCATCAATATGAGAATTACAGAGAATTAATTCTGACTGTATTTACATTTGCAAAACATAAACTTTGCAGAGGTAGATTGCAGAGTATTTACATAACATAAAAGTTGCATAGGTACAGGAATAGATTACAGAGTATTTATATTTACATAACATGAAAGTTGCAGAAGTACAAGAATATGTTTCAGAGGCGAGTACCTTACTGCGTAATGTTATCTATGGACTGTATTGTAGGAAAAACAGTGTAAAGTTCCGGCAGAATAAAAATGCAGTTCTATTTAATGTTGTATTTACTGTAGCTTGCAAGTCAGTAAGTGTAGTGATCCTCACATTTGGTGACACCGACGTGATTGATATCGTATGATACAGTTTTCTACATAAAGTCAGTGCTATTCACACGCTAGTTACCGCCTTCGCTACGGGGCAATTAAAACAGCAGCTACAGCAATTATAAGAGCAAAATCGCCTCCTACAACAGCAACTTCAACAGCAAACGCCGCAATCACCACCCTCACAGGTTAGTACTATAGTGAACCGTGTTGGAACTAAGTTAGGCTACCTGTTTTCTGGCCCGACAAGCCGGCACTATGGTTCCCAGCTGGACAGTCGCTATGCTGCGGAAGATGAAGATATTATCAACCCTCCAGCGCAAAATGCATACGCGTATTTGCGTACCAAACACATTTGGCGTCTTTCTCTATCGGAAGAACAACGCGTTCCTCAACTCCTCATGGAAGAGAAGCTCGGTGACCGAAAGCCATTCCAGTTCTTACGACACCTTAGGTCTCTCGGGTAGCACACAAGTACAAGACAACCTCCTAAGACAGTTATGCATACAGCGCCTGCCGTCACAAGTACAGGCCATTTTACAAACACAGAGTGAGATGCCGCGAGATAAGTTTGTCGTCCTGGCCGACAAAATTCTTGAGGTTTCACCCACGTCACATCCCGCCACTGTTCACGCCGTAAGTACCTGCACCACCAGTTAGTGAGGTGAGCCAGCTCTCGAAGAGGATAGCTGAACTCTCACACAAGATGGCAGCACTGTAAACTTCCTTCCGCGCACGCTCTCGTTATCGGGATCGGCAAGGCCGTCCTAGCAACAGCCGCAGGTCTTCTTCGACAGCCGGTGCACAAGATGTCTGCTGGTACCATCGCCGCTTCCGCAAAAAGGCACAGAAATGCAAATCACCTTGTAGCTTCTCGTCAAACTCCAACGGCAACCAGTGACGGCGGTAAATGGTTGCCCAGCAGATGGAAACTGCCTCTTTATCATGGATAAGAGCAGTGACCATCGACTTCTGATCAACACTGGGTCAAATTCTTGTTGCTTCCCGCATAAATTCCTGAAGTGGCGTCGCCACCAGACCAGTTGTGAACTTGCAGCCGCCAGTAATTCCACAATCCACACATACGGGTCTCTGCACTTGAAACTGAACTGCGGACTCCGACGACAACTTTTATTGAAATTTGTTGTTGCCGACGATGCACTTCCCATAATAGGACCAGACTTCCTCGCCTATTACCATCTTCTGCCAGATTGTCGTAACAAACGCTTGGTCGACGGCATCACAGGCTTATCAGTGAACGTCCAAACTGCTAACTCTCTACAGCCCAGTGTGAAGACTCCCAATGTACCGACTACGTTTCATGAAATGTTAAAGAAATTTCCTCACCTCGCTGGTCCATCTGGAGCTCCACCAGAAGTACGCCATTCTACGGTACATTTCATCCGCACTACAACAGGACCACCTGTCTCCTGTCGAGCTCGTCGTCTCGCCCAGATTGTCTCCAGATCGCAAAGAAGAAGGTTGATGCCACGCGTCTGGAAGGTACAGCACGACGCTATGAGGGTCCTTGGTCGTCACCGCTCCATTTGGTACGGAAGAAAGACGAAGTCTGGCGGCCCTGCGGAGATAATCCTGCCTTAAACTCACGGACCATTCCCGACAAGTATCCACCTCGGCATCTCCATGTTTTCAGCCATCAGCTCCGCGGATGAACTATTTTCTCCGTTATCGACCGAATGACGGCCTATACCCAGTTTCCTGTGTACCAAATTGACGTTCCAAAGACCACAATCATAACGCCCTTCCGACTCTTTGAGTTTCCTTTCATGACCTTCGGACTATGCAATGCTGGTCAAACCTTTCAGAGATTCATAGACGAAGTACTATCAGGTCTGGATTTCACGTTCGCGTACGTCGACGACATATTGGTCTTCTCTAAGAGTCCCGAAGACACAGGCACCACCTGCGAGTTTTCTTCCACCGCCTCTCTGAGTATGGCATCCTCATCAATGTACCAAAAGTGTCTTAGCATCTCCAAGAGTCATCTATCTCGGATATGAAGTCTCCGCCGCAGAGACACGACCACTGCCGGAACGCATCACAGCTCTGCAGAATTTTCCTCTCCCGAAAACAGCATGTGATCCAAGACGTTTCCTGTGAATGATCAATTTCTATCGCCGGTTCCTTCCCTCGGCATCTCAATACCTGGCTCCACTCCACGCAGCTGTATCCAGTTTACGCGGCTCTCAATAGGTACTCTGGACACCAGAAATGGAACGCATCTTTGCCGCCTGTAAAGAAAGCCTCACTCAAACTACCCTCCTAGGATATCCCTATCCGCAAGCACCATTGGGATTGTTCACAGATGCATCCAACAATGCTATTGGAGCTAGCCTCCAGCAATACGTGGGCGATGCCTGGCAGCCTCTAGCCTTCTGTAGAAAACTGTCTCCGAAGCACACCGAATGGCCAGTCTACTACCGAGAGTTGCTTGCAGTTTATGAAGCAGTGCAGCACTTCAGATACGTTTTGGAAGCCCGGCAGTTAACAATCTATACAGACCACAAGCCCCTTACTCACGCCTTCCAGCAACGTCGCGACAAACTTCCACCCGTGCAACTGAACCGGTTATCGTTCATCGCTCAGTTCGGAACGGACGTTCAGCACATTGAAGGCCCCTCCAACATAGTCGCAGATGCATTGTCTCTCGTCAACGGAATTGTCAGTAGCACCTTGAAATTCTGCGCTTTGGCACGATCACAGGAAGGGGACGCAGAACTCCTTGATCTGTTGAACCGCGAATTAGCACTTCGGTTACGGCAAGTCCGGAAGCCAGGAACCAACATCACTTTGTTCTGCGACACTTTAACGCGTCGACCCAGACCATTTATAACTGGAACTTTTCGTAGACAAGCTTTTAACTCTCTTCACGGTCTAAGTCATTCTGGTGTCAGAGCGACCGCCCGTTTAGCATCAGAACGCTTCGTATGGCCCCAGATGCAAAAGACTGCCGTACATGGGCACGATCCTTCCAGGCATGTCAACGCTCGAAGGTCACGCGCCACAACAACGCTCCAATGGGCAACTACACCCCAGCGTCTGCTCGCTTCCATCACGTCCATCTGGATATCATCGGCCCACTCCCTCCTGCTGAAAATTACCGAAACTCTCTGACAGCAGTTGATCGATTCACCCGCCGGCGAGAAGTCTGGTCAATGGACGCGCCATAGTCAAAGACGTCGCTGAAGCTTTTGTAGCATACTGGATCTCTCGCTTTGGATCACCACATCGTATGACGTCCGAACAAGGCAGACAATTCGAATCTCACTTCCGAAACCTGGGGATTCTCACCGGAACCTCACGCTCCCGAACAACGAGCTGGCATCCTTGCACCAATGGCATGGTTGAACTTTATTACCGTCAACTTAAGGCAGCCATCATATGCCATCCCTATTTAACTTGACTGCAAGCCTTACCAATTGTCTTACTTGGTATCCGAAGTGCGCATAAAGAAGATCTTGGCGCATCCTCGGCAGAGCTGGTCTACGGAGAACCAGTTCGACTTCCAGGAGAAATGCTTTGTGCCACGACAGACAACCGCCTCGATGACACTTCAAACTTGGTATAGTCAGACTCCGCCAAAAAATGAGTCCATTGCGTCCTTTGCCAACATTACGACATGGTCAACATTCCACCTTCATCTTCAGGGACTTGAATACTTGTACTCATGTCTACGTACGTGATGAGACGGTTTACGGCGGCCTACATCCGCTATACACTGGCCCACATCGAGTGTTAGATCGAAGTGATCGGACACTGACTGTGCAGATAGGAGGCAAGCCTGTCCACGTCAGCATTGATCGGATAAAACCTGGTTTCCTCCTGACTGCTAACACACCCTTAACTGGACAAAATACCACTCAGGATCATCGCATCAGCCCAGACAACACTCTCCACAATGTGCCATTTCACTGTTACCTAAAGATATGATCGGAACAAAAACGGAGTCTGAACTGTCAAAAACGACGAATATTTAAACGTCAGTCACTACCACAAGTCAAGATGGTAATATTTTTGTCAAGCGCTCGCAAAAGGATCAAAGCATAGAAGGCAGTGGAAAAAGGAACGAAGTAAGAAGAGTGTTACGAGCGATTATTAAGAAAAAAAATTGGAAAGAAAACTACATTCACTTAACTTGCGTACAAGAGAAGCAACATAGTTGATCGCCAAAGGAAGATATCAGCGTATTAGTATTTCATATTAAAGACGAGAGGAAAACTTCATTGACAGCTACATTCTACAATATTAGCAAGAAATATTATTTCGCTCCGCGAAATTAAAAAACTCCAAAACTAAATACAGAAGTTGCAACGGTGATACGTCACGACATTCCTTAGACGATGTATTATCCGATACTGTCAATTTTAGACAACTAAAGGATTGGAATTTCGACCGGCATATCCAGAAGCGATATATATAAAACACAATTTACTCATTTTGAATATAATAATCAATTTCACCCATCTCAATCCGTTAGTTATCTCTAACATCAACTCTCCCAATAAAGACGTTCATTCTACATAAGCAGGCAACAACAGAACATAGCCCTAAGATGACGAAAATGACTAAAATCACATATTATTCTGTTCCAATTGCTCAAGCTATATTCAAGATGTTCTAAGAAGACGGAAGGCAAGACTATCCAGATGAGCGCACCGTAGGATGACGTTGCCAGCCCCAGGATGACCAGAGACCAGATGAGACGTTCCCGAGCATTCCCAAATACCTAGGGAAACGAGAGATGTCCGCATGTCCAGTCACCCGGACATGAGACAACTACAGAGGTTGCTGAATAAAGATATTTTTTTAAAAAAATTCAATGTTCACGTAAGAAAATATCTATTTTTCCTTTTTATTAAAGTACTAATCTAACTAAGAGGAGTGCGATGATGAAATACGAGCAGTGGATTACAAGTTAGGTTAATGGATGTTAGGTAATCTTCAGACCTGAAACGTCAAATCCATATGTAGGAAACAGTCATTCAGTGATAAAAGCCTTCGTTCGAAATACTGTCAATATCTAGTGTGAGAGAAGGTTAGTTCTTTTTTGTATTGGCGAGTTTTATACGACGTCAGAACGGAAGTTAGGCATGTGTGAGAAGTTATATGACTGAAGAATTGTGATGTAGAGATCGTATATATGAAGTGCTTGCCATATAAAGAAATGTGGTAGAATTATTTTTGGAATTATGAAGGAATCAAAGCTATAACTGAATAAGTAAGTTCACGAACCATGATAAAGGTAAGAGATACGTCGAATTAGAATACGACGAGATACATATGGTAATTTGAAGTGTGATATTTATTAAAATGTGAAGTAATTATTACTTAATGAAGGTGATGATGTGAGATTGGTAATTAATGGTGGTAGTAGTTGTTATTCTTCGCGAATGTAATCATGGTCATGTTGTTGTGGACATAATGTTCCAGGCTGAGTATTAAGAAGTGACTAGTGAACTTATTCTGTTTTCATTTGATTATTTACCCATAAGTAAGCATAGAGTAGGTTAGAATACGATCGAAAGGACATCCGTATGTTGACAATTATGCGTAAAATCACCAAATGATTTCTTACTATAGAGCGTTCCAACCTTAAATTGCAATACAGCGTAGATGGAGCGCGCTGTTGCGAAATCGACTCGTGAAGATCACGCTCGAGTGTGACTCAAACAGGGCGTCACAGTTCCACATTTTTCGTTTATAATTTTGTAATTTTAACTTCCTTCATTCATAAATTAATATTTGTAGGATGGTAAAATAAATACAACGTACCTTAATCACTGGCGTTGCTCTCAGACATTGGACGTACACCTTCTATCCTTTCTGCAAGGCCTAATGTTCCTCTTTGGATGAACCGGCTTCGGGAGATGAACTTGAGGATGATACGGACGATGAAGAAAGTCGTATAAAAAAATTATCATCGTCGACATCGTCCTGTAATTCGTCTGCTTTCCACAAATCTCTTTCATTTTTCTTTACTTCGTTCACGTAATTTGCCCAATTGTCTTATGTTTTTATGGCATAAAAATGTTAGTTCAGCATTATGAACAAAACCATGTTCATTACCCGCGTGGACTAAGGCAAATCACGGTCCTCGGCTTTTCGGTGGCCTAAGTCCCGAACTCACCCCTTCAATGGCGACCTGCCGTGCACTTTTCACTGTCGTATCCTTCCATTCTTTTGTCACTGTCTGCCCAATATTTACCCACGATTCATCTGTGTAAATTATAGCATTATTTTGTGCCCTCAAACATTTTATCTCCCTTGAGATATCTGTGCCTCCAATTAATAATTTCATCGGTTTCAATGAAAGCTGCCTTATTACCCCGTCTTAAATAACGGAAGCCTATAGCATGTAAGAAGCGATACAACGTAGTTTTGGAAAATCGTGGCAAAGAATCTTCTCCATTTACCCGACTCAAAATCACGTTCAATGTCGGTGGTATGTTAGCAAATAAAAGAGAGTGAACCACCCGACGCACTCCACTTCGCACAATTTCATATTTAATTTTCCTTGCATTTTTCTGCCGTCCTTCTCTTTTTTTGCTTTTTTTGCGGGAGTTCGCAAAGGACCATGTGTGTGTGTTCCTTCCTTATAGCATAGATTGTTCTTTCGGAACAACCTGTAGCTTTAGCTGTTTCACTGACTGCGCTGCTCATAGTCATAGTCTTTAAAAAATAATCCAGGGCACTCATTATAATATTGCGTTCTTTTCCCCTGAGTTTACCTACGGAACGTTTCTTTTTAATTTGACGATCCATTGTACATCCTTCTGCACTTTTTCTTCGAACTAAGAACCCCCCGCAAGAGCACAAACTGACAACTACACAGACTACACAAACACAACAAACACAATCCACTTGTCCTCAAGAACTATACATTTATTACTGATCTTGTCGGGCCCCATGGCTTAAATGATTAACGTGCTGGCCTTTGGTCCAGAGGGCCCCGGGTTCGATTTTCGCTCGGGTCGGGGATTTTAACCTTCATTGGTTAATTCCAATGGCTCGGGGGCTGGGTGTGTGTGTGCCGTCTTCAGCATTAGAATTCATCACAGGTAGGGCCACATTCTTATAGACGCGCAGGTCGCCTATGTGGCGTCAACTCGAAAGACCTGCACTCGGCCTCCTCGGAGGCCACATGCCATTAAATATTATATATATCACTGATCTTTATATAATCAATCTTATAATACTGATAAAATGAACACCACTGCAAACGGCTGTCAGTATATTTAAAAGCTCAGCCAGCCGAGTCACTCGTGAAACGTAAACACACGAGACGTTCTCCCTGTCATAAATTAAGAGATAACGAGATAAAGACTTGAGGTATGATTTAAAAATAACTTCCATATCCGAAGACCGTTTGCTTTGCTTTAACCACGCCATGATCCTTCTGCACTTTTTCTTAGAAATTAGATCCCCACGCACGAGCACGAACTCACGAACCACACAAACGAAATACACTTGCCCTCAAGAATTGTACATATGTCACTGATATGTATTTAATCACTATTATACATACTACTGACGAAATGAGCACTGCACTGCATGCGACTGTCTGGAAATGTTAAAAGCGCATATTTGGGAGATCATTACCGTACTTCAGCCAGCCAGCCAGACAGCCAGCCAGCCAGACAGCCAGCCAGCCGAGTCACGCGCGAAACCAAAATTCAAGGATATATTCTTCCTATCACAAATTAAGAACTAAGCAAGATAAGAACTTCGGGATTGTTTTAAAAATAACTTTCATATCTGAAGACCATTTGCCTCGCTTTGACCCCCCATGTAAATTCAATAGGAAAGGCGCTGGCCAGCGACTGACTTTTTCGTGCCTGCACATAAAATTCCCGGAACATGACTGAAAATAAACGCATATACTGCATTTTGTTATCACTTAAATTTAAAAATAAACTTATCTACATCGAGCTGAAATGTTTCTTTACCAGCAGTGAAAAAATTAGGAAAATTATGAATATAAAATAGGAGTTATGACATGATAAGTTCTATGCAATGAAGATTTTGCATTTGGCGACACTTTCCATTGTATTGCCATTTTCACACAAAATTATTTTTTTACATTTTTTTTGTTAACGGCATCAAATGCGCCTTGAAATTCTGTACACAACACGATATTCACCCTTTTTAAACGATAACATTCTGATTTACGGATATTTGGCAAACCCGCTGCATTAGAGTAGGACAGCGCCACCCGCAAAACACGGGAGAAGGAAAGAGACGGAATTATCCCATTACTGCTGTACTGCAATTTAAGGTTGGAACGCTCTATAGGAGGATTAATTTGAACTAGCTAACACCCTCATATATATCTTCTAATCGTAAGATTCTTCTCGTGTTAGGTGAACTTTGAAATTATTTCTAAGGCGTTATCTAGTATCACTAATGGCTGAATGCAGGTATATGTGAGTTACTATTTTTGAGGTAGAGTCTTCGTACAAGGTGGACCATGTAAGCAAAGTAAATATTTTGATGGAATTATGATAATGTCCACTTGGTAACATAGTATAATCGCATGGATACGCATCTGAAGTTATAAGTAAGCTCAAGTTAAAAGAGTAATTTACCTAATATTCTAAATGTGATGTTAATCATTCTTTTGAGAGCATACATTACATTCATGGTGTGGTTTACTGTAGTCACGTCCTAGTTTGTGAACCATGGGCAACGGCCGAGTGGCCTAGTAAGTGGTCCTGAGAGTCGGAATATCAGTTGCTACGGAATGGGATTAGGCATCTCGGACGAATTCTGAGTCATGGCCCTCCTTGTGCTCAGGCGGCTGGGACTATACAATCCACCAGTGGTCCCTAACCTGTTAGCGGAGAGATCCTCACTTGGACTGTGTGTAACTAAGATAGCATCCTGCTTCATGAATTTACCGACCTCAGAATGTTTTAAGAAGCCTCGGACCTACGGAAGTAACGGATTCCCACTCCCATTTGACAGGTGAGGAACTCCTTGGAAACAACTTGGCGAACAAAATGAAATCCGATGGGGAGCTATCAATATCAATAGGGCTTATGGAAGAAAGTAGAACTGGCTGAGTCAGCAAAGAGGATTCATCTGGATGTGCTAGGAGTAAGTGATATTCGGGTAAGGAGAGATAACGAGGAAGAGATAGGATATTATAAAATATACTTGACAGATGTTAAAAAGGAAAGAACAGAATGTGAGGTAGATTTTTTCATCATAAATACTATTGTACGCAACAGAGTTTCTGCTAAGCACGTAAATTAGCGAATGATGTGGGTAGATTTTGCCGTTGGAGGAATTAGGACGAGAATTGTCTCGGTGAATTCACCATGTGAGGGTGCAGATGAAGTAAGTCTAATGAAGCATCGAGTGACATCATAGTCAGGGTCAACAACAAGGATAAGATAGTGCTAATGGGCGATTTCAATGCGAGTTGGAAATAGAACTGAAGGAGTCGAAAGAGTGATTGGTAAATGTTGGGAAGATATGGAAGCTAATGGGAATGGGAAGCGTTTGCTGGACTTACATGCTAATATGGGTTTAGTAGTTACGAATACATTCCTCAAGCATAAGGCTATTCACAGCTACACATGGGAGAATAGGAGTACCAGATCCATAATAGACTATATCTTAACCGACTTCAAATTCAGGAAATTTGTTGGGAATTTACGGAATTTCCAAGGAATTTTCTTTGAAACAGACCACTATCTGATCTGTAGTGAACTAAGTATCTCTAGGCCTAGGATAGAGGAAGTGAAATCTGTCTGCAAACGAATAAGGATAGAAAATCTCCAGGACGAGGTAGTTAGACAAAAGTACATGGATATGATTAGTGCGTACCTGCCAACTCTTAAGGTTTATCGGTAAAGTTTACGGAAATTGCAGCATTTTACGGTTTTACGACCGGACGGTGTCATTTTACGACTTCGCGAACAAAAATTTGAAATGTCAACATTCAATAATCACCCCACTTCCGTACAATCGATTGTTTACCTGGGTTGAAGCAAGACCGACTACAATATATCAGACCTTAGTGCTACTATCGATTGGGAGGAAAATGGCGACTTCGTAGGCGAGCGTTTGAGACATGTGGTTGGTTCATATCTGAGTTTACATTCTGTTAGAGAGTGTTATTTTGATCGAGTTATTGAAGTATAAAGTACTGTATATGTTCGGTAAAATAGTAATCTATAACGGTTTATCAGTATGGTGTTTTGTTAGGAGTTTATATGATGGTATTTTTAATGTATAATAGTGTGTATATTGCCGTGCGGTAACATTTCACAAAATGGGTCGTTCCTGCTGCGTTCGTGGTTGTAGATCTAATTATACCGTTGCTGAAGCTTTTAAATTTCCTGAAGATATACAGATTTCACCCAGAGAACCGGTCGTGATTAAACATAAGCACGTGCTTGGGTTAACGTTTATTGGTTAGTGTTGCCGCGGGACACCTACGCGGAGACATGAAACTAGTTCGTTAGCCATATCATGGCTAATCCGATCCAAGATGCAAAATATCCGAATATAATTCCTCAAATAATTTAAGTGAGAGAAATAACAAAAACTATTCGTATTCAATGTTATTTAATATAAACGAGCATTTCAATTTGAAGAGCATCAGGGACACATTCGCTCATGCTTGACCCGCCATTTTGTTAAACTGTGAGCTTGGGAAGCAAGCAGTACAGTGCGTAAGTGAGTGAGTGAGTTAGACATTACTTGTTCTTGTGCAATGTGGATCACCGAGTTGTGTTCGTTAAGCATCGCAAAGGGAAACCTTTGAAAAGTGGCGAGAAGGCAATTGCACTGAATGTGTTTCATAAAATTTATAAGAAATACCCGACTTTAGCTTTAAAGGATTTGCGAAGCTGACATCCGAGTTCACTTGTGTTTCGGAGTGGAGCATTAACACCGCGAGTAGCGAACGACTGCACCAAGGATTGGTAAGAACACCTGGGAAATTGAAGAAGTGCTTACTTGGAAGGCGTTCGTCCTTTATCATATTCAGATTAGGTAAAGTACCGGTACTGTACATTTTATTGTTTTAATATTGCCTCTTCTAAGTTCCCCGCTAGGATTTTACTTGATTAGAATATTAAATGTGTGCATTTTTAATTATATGCGCTGTTATGATTGATTTATTACGTATTTACTTTTCGGCCATAAATTCAAATCTACCTTTCTTTTCTGATATGTTAAATATCGAGATGCCATTTATCATTCATTGTTGTTTATTTTTCGCGGCAGCGAGTATAATTTGTGCCGTAATCCGCATCACAATTGTCTGTCAACTACTGTACATGTTGACGTCAGTGGTACCCGGCAACAGTCTATGTAGAGCTAATCCTGATGTAATCGCCGCAATCAAGCGAAGTAACGACAGTTTCAAGACTGCCCACGTGGTCCCTGCCATGTGTCCGAGAGTAGCCCAGTGATTCTCCAATCAGCGTTTAGACCGCGTATGGATACAAACGGATACACATTTTTCTTTGTTTACATCAGGTTCGGTTCTCTCGGTGACGCGAGAATAGATCTCTACAGGAGAAATGGATAAGGAATATTCACCGGGAAAATTTGGAAGTCAAAGACCAAACTATCGTAGGCTATGTGTGTAACCAAAATGTGTGGTTAGGAAAGATCTCTTTCCAACGGATAATGGTGAGCCTATTCGTTTTATGTTTTCTTATTCAGTCGGAGTAATTTCATGTAAGTTGACGATAAGTATTAGTTTCTATGTATAATGTGTGTGAGTGTATTTATATGGGTCAGTGGTCACTAAGATCTGTAATTATACGCAGTCATGTTAGAATATGTTTGTTTTGATCGAGTTGTGAACCGGACTTCAATCGAACAATGGCAACGCCTCTCATACATCTATTGTTAAGTTCTCTAAGGAATAAAACATTAAGAAAGAAGTGGATTAGGAACATACATCGTGAATATTTCTACAAAACAGTAGTGTATATATGTCATCTGAGAGTAAGTCTGAGATTAGGGAAGACTATTTTTCTAATTCAAAATGGTGGACCTATTCGTATTACTCGAAAAAACAATTCAATTAGATATATGATAATTGATGTGGTGATGTTCCTTCAGTGTCTATGTGCTTGAAAGTGTCGCGTGATTTAGATGCAATTGTATTTTGAAAGAATCTGTGCTTCCCTGCGGGAACATTTGGCTAGCTTGGTGTATAACAAAACTTAGGTGTGACAGATGGAGCAATCTGTACAAAATAGTGACTTGCAGGGATTAGCATCGTTTGTAACTCAGGGGTGTACCAATACCTTCAGATTCATGCTGTGGATATCTGTTGTCAAGCAGTCGACACCAAATTGAAGTTCGTCCATGTAGGTTAAAGACATCATTGTTTAGAGTCAATAGAGTTGTTTTACTCGTGTTCTTCAATGTGGGAAATCCTATTATATCTTTAGTGTCTGAACGCTTCATTGCTAAGTTTACCATCATGTTTGGAAACGCTACTGTATCATAAGAGTTTCCAATAAGGAAGGCTTAACATCACCGGGGCTCTTCATTGGGCTGGCATAATCATTTCGGGTGTACTTCATTTTCATCGAGTGCTGAACATTAGAAATTGTCCACCACTTCGAAACTAAGGCAACACGTTATGTTTCATAGTTCTTATGATAGTGAATATGTTGAGGAATTTCGCACCTTAAATTATTTTTAAACATTCAAATTGATGTTATAAATATCATTTTAACAGTTTTATAATGTATTTCCATCTATCCAGCGAAGTGTAATCTAAGAGAAAACGTTATTTGACTAAGTGAAATTTCGAAATAATCAGCTATTTGTTCTCTTTTGCTGTGGGGCTATCCATACCACTACTACTAAGCGTTTTCATTCCTCCCCTGAAGGGGGAGGCGGGCCTCTTAGACGGTGACGCCGTCTCTCAGGCCGGGAGATTTGTTACGGTGAAGGAGATGTGCGGAGAAGGTGAGGCCTATACTACGAACTGTCCCGGCATTTGCCTTTGTGCAGGAGAATGGAAAACCACGGAAAACCATTCTCAGGACAGCCGACGGGTGGGGCCAGGCGTGAAGTCCGGCACTGTGCCCCCAAACCCGTCTCCCGAATGCAGAGGCGTAGAGCCACGGTACAGCCGTGGTCAACTTTCCTCTGCTTGGTTGGCCGGTCAGAGTACAGAGCTGTTGGACCACGGACAAGCCGTGGCCTCTTAAGTGACGAAACCCAAGGGCCGAAACCCACTCTGCATCCACCGACGGCTGTCCATCTATTCTAACAGAATATGTGTGCTTCTAGTTGATTATATGTGATGAGTACTTGTTCACTAAGCTTTTTCACAGGTGCAACAGTGATTTTCCCTATGATGTTACATTTGTCATGTTAAATTACCTACCACCGTTTGCAAAATATGTACGTGATCTTTTCGTAATTCCTGGCGGATTGAACCAGACATTGTGTAGCTCTTTCAGTGGTATCAGCACAAGTAATTTAATGTGACGCCGGGCTGAGTGGCTCAGACGGTTGAAGCTCTAGCCTTCTGACCCCACCTTGATGGGTTTGATCCCGGCTCAGTCCGGTAGTATTTGAAGGTGATCAAATACGTCAGTCTCGTGTCGGTAAATTTACTGGCAGGTAAAACAACTCCTGCGGTACTAAATTCCGACATCTCCGAAAATCGTGAGTTGGTTTACCGTCGAAATGAAGTTATTGCGTGCTACCCTAACCTTCATCAGTCGGCAGCTACTGCGCCCACAACGTCCACCATCTTGGTTTTGATATTACGGTCTGATATATTGTAGTCGGTCTTGGTTGAAGGCAAGTCCACGATAGTCGATAACTCATTCTTTGATATGATTAGTACTTTAACCGTGTTATATTTGTGTCCAGTAGCGGCGATTGGGAATAAGAAGTGTGTGTGTGTGGGGGGGAATATGTACAGACAAAAAACCCGAGTTGTTTGTCGAATATAGCGGGCGAGACAAGGGAATATATACATGGCATCAAAACTGAAAAAAAGGCTACAAAGTGGTAAGTTTTTAGTGCTCTCTGAGCAAATTTCGACAGAGAGGTAAAGGTTGACAGTTTACCAACGGTAAAATAGTTGTTTGACATTTTGATTCAATAAACTACAATAAAACATTCACCAAAAGAACAATAATTACACTTGTATTACAATGACATTGAAGTACGGTGTGTTCATACAGTTTAAAAATCATTAGTATTTGACTACATGCTAAGAAACAGACACTAAAGAGACTGCTAGACTGACGAATGCGCGCAGCAAGTGGGTGAATCATACATCAGTGTCCATGGCCTTGGAAAAAAAGACCAATGAATCTGTGGAGTCTATTTCTGTTTTGAAGATCAGGATTTCTGGTCCCTGTTATGACAAAACCTTTTCTCAAGACTTTTTGCAGGAAGCTAAAAAGGCCACAACTATGACTTTAAAGTCGAACTAGCATGTGATTTGCAGTGAGTATTATATTATTTATTGCCTGTGTTACCTTAAACAAGTCTTATTGTGTAAAGCCATTTTCAGTTATCGCATATCTGCTTAATTTATAAAGGAAGTCTTGTTATGTATGCTCCAAACCAATATTCACCACGCCTGCTGCTGTATAACATGAATTTATTCTTCATTGTTATCTTTATCTACAAATCATTGCCTATGATTAGAACCCTGCACGGATGCGTTTATCCGCGAAGTTACTGTCTTGGCAGATACAAACTGTATGGCAGAGCGGATAATTTTGCTGATAATTTCTAAATAATGATGTTTATTGATTTTCAATCAGGTGCACTCTTACTTTTGCTTGTGGTTAGGCAACGCTTGACATTGGTATGGGAGATTAGTGATATTTGAACAGCCTTGAGACCATAAAGCCGTAAATCTGACCTAAGTCGAACTGGCTCCTGCCCGCAATATGTTGAAGGAAGGGACAAAACTCAATACGTCGGTAGTTGTCGCAAGAGAAAAACCCTCAAAAACCTGTGACTGTAGGGGTTCTGGTGCCAGGTGTCAGGCCTACTGTGTTATGTTAACAGATCTATCCGTTTCAATATATTGGGTGTAATATACTGTAGTTAAATATTTTACCTGTGATGTAAGCAGATATTATTTCATTGAAGTATCCTGTTTACAGCATGAATTATTGTATTTTGTAGGCCAGAAATATTATTTTCGTCAAGCCGGGGTATGTGACAAATCGTTAGAATTTTTCCCGCGCGTGAGTTTTAGGTACTGTTACCCCCTTTTTGAAAGTTGACAAGTATGTTAGTAAGAAGTTCCGAACAGAGAATGGTTGATATACAGGGATGCTGTAGTAAAAACAGCAAGGGAATGCCTAGGAACAACTGTCTGTAAAGATGGGAGAACCGAACATCTTTTAGGAACGATGAAGTGGGAGCAGCTTGTAAACGTAAAAAAGAAGGCTTATCAAAAATGGCTCCAAATAAGGTCTGATGTAGACAGGAAATCACACATAGATGAAAGAAACAGAGCGAAACAAATAGTTGTTGAATCCAAAAAGAATTCGTGGGAAGATTTTGGTAATAACCTGGAACGGCTACGCCTGGCAGCAGGGAAAATTTTCTGGACAGTACTAAAGAATCTTAGGAAGGGAGGAGTTCACCCTTAGGGTACTTGTTGAAGCCATTGTGTAGGAAATGACACATAAATGCAACTGGAACCTGCTGTCTTACAGATGTGGCAGGGGACTGTCAAAGGCTAAGGGAGATAACCCTGACAGAAAATCTTCTCCAACATTAGGCCTAGCAAGTCAGATGGAGAGTAACTGCAATCGCTCATTTACGAGCCTCGGATGCAAAGAAAGGACTCGGAGTAGACAACAGCACCTGCAAACCTATGCTAGGTATGATGGCTTACAGCCTGATAATAGGCCAAGCCTTGCGATTGAACAACAACCCCGGAGAAGACAACACACTAGAATAGGAACAATCAATGTACTGAGTTTGAGTCAGCAATTGGAAGAGTTAGTGGACATCATAGAGAGAAGGAAAATATCAATCTTAGGACTGAGTGAAACTAAATGGAAAGGTAAAGGGAAGAAAGAGTTGAGGAAAAACTATACCCTCTACTGGAATGGTAACAACAGAGAGATGAGAAATGGAGTAGGATTGATATTGTCAAAAGTGTTAGATGGTATTACAGAGATCCAGTATATCAATTAGATGATTATAAAGGCAACAGTTCACCTTGGGAAAGAGAAGTTGACACTAGTGCAAGTGTATGACCCTCAGACATATTGCAGTCAAGATGAATATAACAAGTTTCTCGAAGACCTAGGTTGAGACCATCAGTGAAGAGAGAGCAATCACCATCGGGGATCTCAACGCACAGCTCGGGACAGACAGAAATAGTTATGAGAATGTGATGGGACCGCATGACTATGGGAGAAGGAATTCAGAAGGGCAACATCTCCTAGACTTCTGCATAAGAAACTGTTTGGTAATAAAAACAGTTGGTTCAACAAGAGTCGGTCAGAAGTTTAACCGTTACAGCTGGGATGTAAAGAGCAAGACGATCATTGACTATGTCATTACAGATAAAGAAAGAAGTAGACTTGTGACTGGTATCAAGGTGATTCCAAGTGAGAACCTCAATAGCGACCACCAGTTATTAGTAGAATATCTGAAAGACAGTAATGTACCAAAGATAACAATCTGGAAATTACCTAAGTTTAAAGTGTGGGAACTTCAACAGATTGGAAAAAGGATCGAAAACCAGGACCGTATAAGAGTACAACTGCCTGCAGAAGAAGTGGAGAGTGGTGAGGTAGAGTGAAAAAGATAAAACGCCTTGATAAAAGAAGCAATAGAGGTTTGCGGGAAGACAATTGCGATGGTAAGGGAAAAAGAGACACCCTGGTAGAATGAAAGAGTAAGATCCTCAATAAAGGAAAGGAACATAGCACAAAAAGTACGAGATAGAGAGAAATCCAAGCCAGAAAAGGTAAGGGATGAAGGAAAGATCAGAGACCTCGAGGAAGCTTACCGGAATAAGAAATTGAGAGTTTTATTATTAGTTTTGTGTGGCAATTTCTAGCCGAGTGCAGCTCTTGTAAGACAGCCTCCGATGAGGGTGGACGGCGTCTGCCATGTGTAGGTAACTGTGTGTTATTGTGGTGGAAGATAGTGTTGTGTGTGGTGTGTGAGTTGCAGGGATGTTGGTGAGAGCACAAGAGCCCAGTCCCCGAGCCAAGGGAATTAACAATTTAAGGTTAAAATCTCCAAACCGGCCGGGAATAGAGCCCGTTGCCCCTGTGACCAAAGGCCAGCACGCTAACCATTTAGCCATGGAGCCAGACAATTGAGAGTTAAAAGAGGAGAAGATAATGTGCTGGGAGAAATTTACTCAAAAACTGAAGGAAGACAGCAGAGGCAATATGAAACTATTGTTCAGAGTGATAAAAACAAAAGGAATTCAGTTGAAACCACGAAAGCAATGAGGATCCTACTGGAAACCTAGACAGGAAAGAAGAGGACATCAGAGAGGTTCTGAGGAATCATTTTGATCACGTATTGAACAGGACACAAGCAGATCAGAGAACAAAAGAACCAGCTGTTGAAATCTGCACAGAGGAATCTCCCATTACATGGGCAGCCCTTAAGAAGATGCCGCAAGGAAAATCCCCAGGAATCGATGAAGTCAGAACGGACATGATTAAAGCAGCAGGAGTCCCGGGTTTTCAGTGGCTACACAGAGTGCTCAATGCAGTTTGGAAAAATGACAAGATACCTACTGATTGGAGCAAGGGCGTAATTATTCTCCAGTTTAAGAAAGAAAATCGCCGAAAATGCTCCAACTACCGGGGAATAGCACTCCTTTCTCATGGGCTTTCCTTGAAAAAATCTTAGAGAGCAAATTGAGAGTCATCTTAAAGCTACAGTTTGAAGAGGAACAGTATGGTTTCAGGCCTAACAGGTCCACAACAGACCTAATCTTCAGTGTGTGTATGTAAATGGAAAAGTGTTGGGAAAAGGGCAAAGATCTTTTTATGGTTTTCCCTGACTTTGAGACGCCTGAAAAGAACATCATGCAGGCAAGGCATTTGTCCAAAACGACGCAGAAGCCAAAGGAATCTATTTCTGTCGAACCAAGGAAGAAGGCTGCAAGGAAGAAACTTTTTGTTTATGACGACAGTTCTGAAGAAGAATTAGCTGATGAGATGGTGGCGTTTGACAGTACAGATGATTCATTGGATCTACAGGTGGATCCATCAGGTTTTGAAGGACTGGACAGAGATCCTGTCATTGGTGATTATGTACTGACTACATTCCAAAATGACAAAATAAATCTGTACTTTATCGGAATTGTCACAAAGCAAAAAGATGACGAAGATGACATGGAAGTGGTTTTCTGGGAAAGAGTTCAAAAGTGAAAAGAAAATTTGTTCTTCCAGATGTCCCAGGTATTTCTTCGGTTCCTGTCAGTGATATTAAAATGATTCTACCAAATCCACAACACTGTGGCGGTACTAAAAGGCAACAGTCTTATTACAGATTTGAAATTGATTTCAGCCTTATAAATATCCAGTAAACCTAATAATACTAGTTTGTCTAACTGATCCCCAATCCATGTCTCAGTGTGCCCCGCCTATGGCATCAGGTTTTGAAGAACTAGACAGGGATCCTGTTATTGGTGATTATGTACTGACTGAATTCCAAAATGACAAAAGAAATCTGTACTTTATCGGAATTATCACGAAGAAAAAATACGACGATGATGATGTGGAAGTTAGTTTCCACCTATGGAAACTCTGAGACAAGCTGCACTTTGTGACATTTCTATGCATACGTAACTAACCATACAAGAGATAATGATTTTTTCAGAAAATAAAATCAATAATACTTTTCTTATTTTAGAATCAATGCTCCCCATACTCCCCTATTTAAATGTGGAACACCCAATGACTCAAATATATATGAAAGGCTGAGCGCAACAGTGGTCTAACCCTCCCTAATGTCGAAATTGAATTGCGCCACCTGTTATTATTAGCTTTGAACTACGTAGGAGAATCGATATGTACTGAATAAAGTTGTTTTTCGTGTGTTGGAAGCTATGTTATTTTTGCCCTCGGAAGAAAGCAATGAATATTTAGTGCAACTGTGGTCTAAGCCACTTCTGCCTATCAGAATTGGTAGATGCAGTCAGGTGCACAAGAAAAGCAAAACGGCTGACGTTGTTAGTGTTGTCTGTGATGTAAGTCATAGTTCTGACGAAAATTCAGTTGAAGAGGACAGTACAAGACGTCGAAAGAGGACAAGAAACGAAGAAATGTGGGCTAGAAATATGAGGAAGAAAAAAGAAACACTGGAGAACAATGGCTTTGATATATCTGATTTATACTAACAATGTTTTCTTTTTGTAAATCTTATTTCTCAAATAGTCGAATATAGTCAGGAAGGTGATGGCGTTGATGTACTTGATTATGTTTAAGTATTCACAATGTTTTCTTTTTTGAAACCTATTTCTCAAAATATTCTGAGAACATGAACATGAACATGAACATATCTGATTCGGATTATGTATAATCACAGTGTTTCCTTTTTGTAAATCTTATTTCCCAAAATAGTAAATAGTCTGTCATAGTCATAAAGATGATGGATTTGATAGACCTGATTATGTTTCATCAAGAAAATGGTTAATTAATTCCGTTTTTAAAATTTCCTGTACATGTTATGATACTTTGAGGTACCTGTAATACAAGAGTAGTTAATATAAGTATATTTCTGAAAGGTATTTTTAATGTTATGTTCTAAAGTAGAAACTGTTTATCTGACATCCAGTGTTAGAGTTCTGTGCAACAGTGGTCTAACCCATACCATGATGTGTTAAGTACTTACGTTTATTTAATTTTTCATTTCATCTTAAGACAGTTTATTTAATGTATAGAAGATAACCATGGTTCAGACTAAGTACTGATTGAAATTAAATGGACGTAATAGTAAAATATGAAAAACTGACTTATTTCAACTTTGCTCTAAAATATATCAATTTTTAAAGAAACTGGGTTAGACCACTGTTGCCTCAGCCTTCATATTAATATTATGGAACTAGTACATATCTAGGTTATTAGAACATTCGAAGGCTACGGAGTCTTTCATTTTCATGCCCTTCGTGGCCCTTGTCTTTCTTTGGCCGTTATCTTCATTTTTCAATGTGTTGGATCCCTCCCATTTTTCTCTCAGATTAGTGTTACTGTATACAGGGATGTCTCATATAAACCCAGACCAAACGTATGGTGTTTGTACTCTGCGTTACAGCATGTGAAGTGCGGGAGGGGCGCACATAGTTCTTGATCTGGAAAGCAGCCTGCATGTGTTCGACCTGGCAGATAGATAGATATTTATTTCAATAATTAATTCCAACGAGCCAAAGGCTCATACAGAGGAATTGTACAATGAATAATATATTCAATAGCAGATCTACAAACTCTGAATACTTACAATGATATAATCAGGTGACTTAAACAGTAAAAGTAGAGACATCAATACAAAAAGTGTAAAAAATAAAAATAAAATACCATTCTATAATTCCTTAATTATACTAAGATACTTAAAGTGAGTAACAATGCAACAGGATTGACAAAGTGGGGCGAATGTTTGTTTTAAAACATTACATATTTATTTTTCACCTATGAAGTATCTATTCCATAAATTTTCCTTTGCATTTCGTTTGAAAGTTATTAAAGTAGGGGCAATTTTTACATCAGAAGGAAGTTTGTTGTATGCTTGAATTGCTGAGAATTTACAACTGTTCTTCCCATACTTAGAAGAGTGGATGTGATACAAGGCCAATTCATCTGCATGTCTAGTTTGATACCTGTGGTTGTCTGAATTGGTTATTAAAGTAGTGTTGTAAAATATTATGTTTCTTTTTATTTTATACATTAGTAAGACAGAATTAAGCTCTGTAATTATGCTGAGAGGTGGAATTTTGGTCTGAGTGTATAGGTCTTTTACAGGGGTGTATAATGGTAAGTTAAATATGTTCCTTATTGCCCTGTTCTGTATCACCATTAGTTCATTCAGGGAAGACTTTATACAATGTGACCAAATTACACATAAGTACTGCAAGTGGCTATGTACTAGTGAATAATAAATTTGTAGGAGGAGGTGTTTAGGGATTAAATATCTAAGTCTTTTTAGTAACCCAGCAACTGGGGCGATTTTCTTAGTTATGTATTCAACATGGTCATTCCAGGTCAGGTTCTCATCAATAATTAATCCAAGATATTTCACTTTATTTCCTTTTTTCTATTTCCGTATCATTTATAAGTAATTTATCACTATTTGAGTGAAGGACTTTCGGTTTTGAAAAAAAGTATGTATTTAGTTTTCTGCAGATTCACTGTCAATTTGTTACGGTGGTACCAGTGTAAGAGAGTGAGTATGTCCTGCTGCATGTTTTCTAAAACTGTGTCCTTACTCTTGCCCGTATAGAAGATATTGGTGTCATCAGCGTATAATGTGATATAGCCATTTAGATTACATGAAGAAATATCATTTATATAAATGAGAAATAAAATAGGACCTAGTATGGAACCTTGTGGGACACCATGGGTTACATACTTGGCAGAGCTTGAGTAATTATTCACGGTAACAAGTTGCTTTCGTCCTGTTAAGTAATTTCGAAACCAATTCAGCGCAAGGGCACGAAATCCAGCCTTTTCTAATTTTCCTAAAAGAATACTATGATCAACAGTATCAAAAAGCATTGGTGAGATCAATAAATAAGCCTGCTGCAATGTTGTTGTTATCTACAGTGGATTGTAACATTGTAATGAGATCAACAGTAGCTACTTCGGTACTAGACCTCTCCCTGAACCCATATTGCCCCTTATAGAAGAAATTCTTTTTGTTTAGAAAAGCCAAAAGTCTTTTCTTCACAACAGTTTCCATAATATATTTTGGAAACAATTGATAAAATCGAGATTGGCCTATAATCATTTGAATTTAGTCTATTCCCTCCCTTAAAGACAGGGATCACTTTAGCTATCTTTAGTTTATTAGGTATTATACCGGTAGTCAGGGACTCGTTAATGATCTCTACGAGTAATCCTATTAAATGGTCCTTTGCTTTGTTTAATTGTGAGGTAGTAATGTCATCTATTCCGCAGCTATTCATACTTTTAAGGTTAGATATGATTGACTTTACTTCTGCTACATCCGTTGGGTACAGGTAAAGGGATTCAAGACTAGTAAAATTCACTGAAAGTCACAGTATTATGTTCAGGAATACTTACAGCTAGGTTTTTGGCAATGCCTATAAAAAAGGAGTTGAATGAGTCACACAGAACCTGTTTATCAGTCATTACTTTGCCTTCAATTTCAAGCGTGGTACACGAGACATTCGTTACCTTTTTATTATGAATGATTTCGTTCATTAATTTCAATGTCTGTTTTGGATTGCTATTATGAGATTTGAAAAGGTTTGAGTAGTAGTCATGTTTGAGTCTTCTTTCTAAGTTAGTGACTGTATTTCTACACCTGCAGTATTCTTGTCTCAGAAGCAAGTTATTCTTGTGAGTAGGATGTTTGAGTTTTGCATGCAAGCAGTCTCGTCTCTTTATAAGGGTAAGAAGATCATTAGTAATCCACAGAATTTTCCTAGGTTTGTTTGTGCCCTTTAATGTTGTATTGTATTTATTAGGACATCTCGTATAATTGTCCTTTGGTCGTATTTGGTTAATGAATGAATCATACAATATATATATTTGGCAACTGTTCGCAAGATATGTATCTGACATGTGTAGACCTACACCAGTGTTCATGTAGGTATTTCTCAATTCATTCTCCTTACACATACTAAGTTAGGTATTGCAGAAATATTAGAGTGAGGGGATGTTAGGTGAGTGTTTTGGTTTGGCCATAGCATGTCAAAAACTAAAATATTATGGTCACTTAAGTCACTACTAATATTTGATACTGTATAGCATAAATCAGAATTATTCACTGATATGTGGTCAAGTAAGGTGCTAGCAGAGTCACTTATTCGGGTTGGATATGTTCTATTGAACAGAGCAAAACCATAGCAAGTTAGAAGATTGAGATACTTCCTTTTTAATTGGTCACTGGATAAAACATCAATATTGACATCACCTAGGAACAAACACATTTTGTTAGGACTCTTAGGCTGACTGAGAAATTGTTCAAGAGAACTCAGGAATGGAATGGCATTATTCCGGTTAGGATTGTATCCAGCAATAATGTTAATGTGATTGCAACCTTTCCTTTTGAACTGATATCTAAAAATCTCAATCCACAACAAGCTATGATTCAACTCACATTTTGATATCAAGTTTACTTTCCAACTATGCGATACGTAAATACCCACTCCACCTCCCTCTCTACCATCTCTGTGAACAAATACACAATCATAATTCCTTATATTATAGAATTTAGCTTCATTGCTACTTATCCAAACTTCAGACACAACCACAATATCCACTTCACCAATGAGGAATAACAACAACTCAATATCGTCAAGCTTATTTCTGATACTTCTGGTGTTAAGGTGCAAAATCCTAACCTCACTAAGTAAATTAACTGAAATATAACTATGACAAGAGTTCACGGTAATATCCGAGGGTTTCTGCTGAATGAAATCGTCCAAACAGTTGAATTTGGCTTCATAGCACCTAGAGGAAGTTTTGGGTATCCTGTTATAAGATTATTTAAAGTAGTCCTGTCACTGGTCATTTTGAGGTTGAATAATGTGCCTGAGTGTGTTTGAGTGGTGTCGTTAAAAGTAGGAAAGATCACAATATGAAGATAAAGTTGGAATTCAAGAGGACATATTGGGGCAAATATTCGTTTACATGAAGGGGAGTTAAAGATTGGAATAACTTACTACGGGAGATGTTCAATTAATTTCCAATTTCTTTGCAATCATTTAAGAAAGTTTAGGAAAACAACAGATAGGGAATCTGCCACCTGGGCGACTGCCTTAAATGCAGATCAGTGGTGATTGAGTGGTTGATAGAGAAAGTTCAACATCAATCAAACTGGCATCCGCGACAGAAGGCGGATGTCCTATAAAATTGAAGGTAACATGACAACAAACAAGAATAAAATATAATTGCCTTGTTGAATAAAATATCTTACCATAATTTCTCTTCATTCTTTCAGTAAAAAACAAGGAATCCCAGATGTAAATAAAGTGCTGAATCATAAATAACCTGCAGCCTTCTGTGCATATATTGGAAGGTCCTGGAGTGGAAGAAGCCCCTTCCTTGAATGCTTCTTCCAGAAACTCAGGAGGACGTTCCTGAAAATATTACCCTTCCGTCAAACTGTCACTGACGATAGCAAATCCAGAAAGGTGTGAGGAAGACAGATGTCCTACTGAATAAAGGTTACATCACATCATGCAAGATGCAGTAAAAAAAGAATTCAAATGCAATCACAATACATTGCTGATTAAAATCCCTCAACATACATACCCTGGTGACTTTGAATCATATTGGAGGATCCAGGAGTGGAAGAAACCACTCCACTGAATGGTTTATACCACGTGACGATTGCTTTCCTAAAATGTAAAGAATTTATCTTCAAAACTCTACCATGTTTCCACCATTCAACCTTATCAATCCCATTACATACATGAAAACACATACCACTGTCGACAGGTGATCCCTGTCCAGCATCAACTCAATCATATGCCATGCGGAGAGACACAACCATTTCCTCTGCGCTAATAGTACTACCACTGAATGTAGTAGGTGTAGCATTTCTGTGCAGCTTTCTACTAAATTTATCAAAGAAATACTGAGGCTCGAAATGCTTTCCACAGAGATATCTCATGTCATAAAGCTTATTCACGGGAAGCTGCAATAATTCTCTATTTCCACAATTTTGGATCCATGTGCGTCACCTAAGAAAAATAGACTTCAAGATAGTACATATTGTTTTCAGGCAATTTATCAGAATTATTTTCAATTCAATGCACGGAATAACTTAACCCCTGAAACTTATAATCAACTTCAAAACTTTCCAAATTTTATCTTAAATAGAACTTATTTATCTAGCAGAGTTCCTTGGAAACCTAAAAAGCGCTGTA
Organism: Anabrus simplex; assembly: GCF_040414725.1. Classification (NCBI taxonomy): domain Eukaryota; kingdom Metazoa; phylum Arthropoda; class Insecta; order Orthoptera; family Tettigoniidae; genus Anabrus; species Anabrus simplex. The sequence goes on along the minus strand of NC_090265.1, from coordinate 963,068,135 downwards.
ATTTTTATCATGTAAGCGTATTCCTGACATCCTGGCGCAACACACCGTTTATGATATGGCATACTGGATCAAAAAACTTTTTCAATACGAAAGAATCGTCTAACAAGCACTATCACTTGCCATATGACCTAGTTCCCTTTGCGCGCAAGTGTTATGATTTGCCGTACCGCGCGCAACTGCGTGTGTAAACCCAACTACTGTCTGCTAAATTATCCCTGCAAAAGGGAGAGAGGTACATCTCAAAACTGCTTTCGACGCTCCCTATGAAGTGTCACCACCCTGGTTAAGAAATCAATGGTTTTTAACCTTTTCAGCGTCATGTTTATCTACCATAGCATTGAATCCATTTTAATTTTAATAAAAATATCACTATTGTATATTAGATTGTCCTGCATGATATTATACTTTATGGAAGTAGGTATACAATATACTTTTAATTTATTTCATTCAGGTTGTTTAATAAAAAATGATGTAAAAATTCATCATATAATTATTATATCATTTGTGATACAACATAAGCAATGCAATTTTGTAGACCTTGTAGCTATACCTATTTCGAAACTTCTCACGAGATGTGAATAATAATATTATTAATAATAAATGTCCGGAAATTATATCAAAATGAATCTTTCAAAGTTTAATAAAGCATGATAATTCTCTCTTTTCTCTCAGAGCGTGTATATGAGGTCGTGTTCTAGTCACCTAAATAAATACAAAAAAATATCCAGTAGGGAAAAATCTTCCAGCTGCTACATATAACATATCAAAACAATCAATTCTGAATTACACGTAATAATATGTCTCAGCGTCCTCATATCTCAGTACAATAACATAGTTCGTATCATTTTACAATGCGTACAAACTCTGAAAAGCTTACACGTTCTATCAAACAGAAAAAAGAGCAAATTATTAGAGTAGGGTAGTATAACTGTTATCAATATGGTGCTCTGAAAAATGCTTTCAAGACTATGCAAAAATATGAACGATCAAGACTGAATAAATGGCGTAATATACCGCACAGAGGAAGAAATGAAAATGAGATATACAGATGTAATTAGCAGCCCGCAAGTTACTCTCTGTTACCAAGCGTGTAGTTTCCTCATCACATTGGTTTAAAATATTCTTGGTCACTTGTCTTGCTTCACTGTGAATTGTCTTTCCCTTCTTGAGTACGGCGGACATTACGCAGTATTTACTAAACAGTTACACAGAAATACGATAAATGAAGAGCAAGAACAATAACAAGGGATAAATGGCAACCACTGAGAAATTAATACGAACGAACGCAGAACAAAGCAATAACGCCCCATTTCTCTCACAACCCACCTTTCAAATTTGCTAGAGAAATGCATTAAAACAATATTAATTAATTACCTGAATAAGTATAACATATTGCCTCCAAATCAGTTTGGTTTTAGACAAAAAATTAGTGCTCAAGATGTAATATTCTCCTTAACTGACTATTTGTATAAAACTATTAATAGATCCGAAAGGACTATTTCTATATTTTTGGATTTAACAAAGGCATTCGATACCGTAGACCACAACATACTCCTTAGAATACTTGAAAAAGTAGGCATTCGTGGTATTCCTCAAAACCTAATTAAAAGCTTTCTTTCTAACAGAATGCAAATGGTAAGACTCAAGGAAACCCTAAGTAAAAGTGCTCAAGTAAAAATCGATATACCCCAAGGAAGAGTGTTAGGACCAATTCTTTTTCTGTTATATATCAAGTATCTGTGTGAGCTAAACTGTAATGCAAAAAGTTAACTCATATACTGATTACACGGTAGTCACAGTCACGGGTGAAATTTGGGTGGACACCTTCAACAGAACTCAAGAAACCCTAGTCATAGTTCAGAAACGACTAAATAACCACCTAATTACTTTAAATGAAAATAAAACATAATTCCTCTGCTTGTTGCATAATAAAACAATGCAACCCTCAGACAACCTAACACTAAAACTCCACACACCAACTTGCAAAAATACTGAAAGCTGCAACTGTTATACTTTACATAAATCAATAAATGTTTCATACCCAGGGATAATTATAGATAGTCATCTGAAATGGAATTTTCATGCATCAAATTTGATCATTAAACTTCAGAAACTTATATATTTTACAGATTTAGAAATGTTATTTCAACAAAGGCCTTGAAGTCTGTATACTTTGCCTTAGTTCAATCGCAAGTGCAATATGGAATTAATAGTTGGGGTGGAATATTGATTCACACTTGGCTCAGGTAAATACATATCAGAACTACTTACTGAAAATCATGTACAAAAAGCCACTGTTGTTTCCAACATATGAACTGTTCCAGCAAAGCATGGTACTTAACATATGGCAGCTATTTGTGCAGTCAGTGCAGCATAGAAATGCTCTTGTGCAAAGAACACAAGTCAAAAATTTGCACTAGGCTGCAAGATAGAACTGGAATAAGTATACCACGCCAAACACCTTACTTGGACAAAGAAATCTAAGTTGTCTAGGGTCAGGGACGTGATCAGTGGCAATCAGAATACCCTGAAGAAAAGGTTATTCATATGGCTCATTAACAATTATTACAAAGTAGATTAACTTATAAATTTCCAGTATAATATTTAAATAACCTAGCACATTATTCCTCTCTACTAAGAAACCAACCTTCTTCTTAACCCATGACCCTCCTTTCCAGCTTCCTGTTTATTAAACCAAATACAGAAAAACAGTTCATAAAATTACTGTAGTACAATATCACCAAAATGATAATGGAGTAAATGATATTGACCAGATGCCATGTTGTACATAATCTAGCTATTGTACTGCTGAAGTCCACACACGCGTTTATCTTATGTGGGATTCACACTCCATCTTTTACTACCCCTGTATGTATATTTAAGATACCGATTGTGAATAAAAAAGTTTAAAATAAAAAAATAGCTCAATTACAACTGACAAGACCGAAGAGCTGTCAGTAAAGGTACGTTTTCCTAGAACCAACTTCAGCGATAATCGCTCCGCGATAGTCGTTCACCGATTATCGTGGAGGATTCCTCTTCTGATTTTGCATGTTATAACTTTCCTACACGCGACGATCACTGAGCGGCTATTGTGGAACGATTATCGCTGGAGTCGGTTCTACAAAAATGTTCCTAGGTAAATATAAAGTCGCCTGGTTAGTGGCGGGTTTGCTATGGTAACGATTACGGCATTGGCTCTGCTCGCGAAAACCCCTTCGCCCCGCGCCTCGACGGTCATGTGCATTCTTCTGAACTCCGAACAATAGATAACTTAATGTATTTAGGATGTATGTTCTCCCAGGGTGGTAATACCGGGTGAGTCAGCCGCGCCTGACGTTGTATGCTCTTAGGCATCCCACCAAACATCACTGGTGTCGTTATGGTCTATTCTCCTTTGCCACATACCAAGCAACAATCGCCTTTAATCACTGACTACAGCATTACCGTTGCAAAAACACGTACCGTATGCGACAGGCATTTATACAATGCATCAAACTATCATGCGGTATGTAAAAGGTACGTGCCAGTTATGAGCTTTCAGTAGGGTATGAAATGAACGGTAAAAGTGATTGCATACTGATAGAAAACGTGTGTGCATTTGTGAAGCTGAAGTAGTAGTCCATCTAGTAGGCTACCTCGAAACCTACTCGCCGGAGCCGCCGTGGTGTCATAGGTTAAGTGCGGTGCTGTTAAGACAGCTGCGTTTGGTAGGTGGGTTCGAATCCCAGTTGAGCTTGTATATTTTATACGCATTTTGTACTTCGAGAATCATCCACAGAGCCAATGTATCCGAATGCCCTCACGTCGTGGGTTATTTAATGTATTTATTTATTTTGGCACTGTTCTAGGCCACTAGGGCTGCTTATGTGGATGTTTTATAAGCAGGGCTGGACGAGGATAGAGTGGTTGGGGGTCTGAATCCGCTTGACTGAGTAACAGCCTGTTAGCGCAGTAAGTGTTCGAATAGATGGCCTGCAGTATTGCACGTTTCAGCGCGCCGTTGAACTGCCATTCGGGATCTTTGTAGCATTGTACGTGTTGCAGATTCACAGGCTTCCGTATTAAGGTTTCGAAGGCTTTCAGGATTTTCCGGCTACTGAGCGTACGCTATATCCTTCAAATAGCCTAATTGGAATAAGTCCAGTGGCATCAAATCGGGCGATCTAGCATGCCAGGTGACAGGTCCTCCCCTTCCTATCCATCGACCGGGATGTGTAACATTCAGGTAGTTGCGAACATCTGCTGACATGTGAGGGGGAGCTCAGTCGTGTTGATACCACATGGTTACACACTCACCCAGGGTCACATCCTCTAGCAGCAATGGTAGTTTGTCTTGAAGGACCTGTAGGTACCGGGCTCCTGTCAAATGATCCTCAAAGAAATACGGTCCAATTAGAGGATCATGCAGTAGCCTACACCACACCAGACATTTACTCCTCATCGTGCCTGAAATGCTGCCTACCTTACCCAGTGGGGATTTTCAACACTCCAGTAGTGCATATTATGGCGATTCACGGAGCCATTATCTTGAAATCGTGCCTCGTCCGAAAATAAAATGTGAGGTACAAACGCTGGATAATTTGCCACTTGCGTCAGTGTCCGCGCACAGAAATCAACACGAGCTTCGAAATCTTGTCCGCGGAGTTCTTGATGTAATTGCAGGTGATACGGACGAAAAAACTGGAATGCAGTATCCTTACAACAGACGACTGGATGATGTTGGCCTGTTGTTCTACTGTCCGGGTACTCGTGTGAGGATTCTCCCGGAAAGTGGTGGTGGTGGTACCTTTTTTTAAGAGGAAGTACAAGTAGGTAATCATCCTCTCTGAAAAAATTAGTGGAAAATAAATTTAAAATACAACAAAATTATTTATTCAACAAAGGAATTTTTAAACACAGTGCAAAATAAAAAAATGTCGAATTAGGCCGAAAAAATACTAACGAATCAAAATGGAACGTGCGTTCCCTGAGTAACAATACACTTGAAATTTTCATACTCTAGAGTACGGTACCGTACTGTTTCTTGTTTGAGTTATTCGTGATAATCTACAACAGCAATATAGCGTATGAAAATGTCCGAGAACAAATGTCTAGATATCCACTCAAACATCGGAAGGAACCTGGATCATTGAACGTCACATAAAATTAAAGAATATGCACATGGTAAGAAACATACACACACGTGGAACGAATGTAATATTTCTTATTCTGCTTTATAAATTAATAGGCTTCGCCAATAGCCGTACACTCAGTCGCTGGAACGAATGTAATTAGTCCAACGAACACAGGAAACTTCGAAGCACGAAGTTATAACACAAAAACTCGAACACTTCATTAAAATATGCAATAATCTTAAAAGGTTATCAAGGAATCAAGGAACGCCAACTTTGTGAACAACGAACACTCACGTGGTCCAAGAATATAGGTTAAATCACAAGCTAACGGAGCGGAACAAAGGATTTACGGAGCAGAGCCTGTCGACACCTAAAGGTTCACACTAGTGATGGGTCGTTCATGAACGAACTGACTCTTTTGAACGACTCATTGGAGAGAGCTAGCTCAATGAGAGTCGACTCTTGTAAGAGCTAGCTCCCTTCTTGCTCCTTGAGAGCTAGCACGAGCCGACTCTTTTATCAACAGCTAGTCGTTCAATTACGAGTCGACTCTTGTATGAGCTAGCTCCCTCCGTGCTCCCTGAGAGCTAGCACGAGCCGACTCTTTTATCAACAGCGACTCCAAGAAAGAGCTAGCTCGTCACATCGACTCTCGTTCATTTCTAGCCAATGCCATGCCTCAGATAATCACGTGACGTATTGAAGCAGCTTTCTTTTTATAGGCTGCCCAGTGTAGCCTCTTCCCGCATTCAGTCAGTGCTCTGAGTGCAGTGGTTGTGGGCTGTTTGTTACGTACTTTACGTACGTTTTTGTGCCATAGTTCTGGCAACTTGCAACGTAACGAAACAATGAAATGAAATAAACAACATGTTATTGAGCAATACTTACCTGTTCACTTCCTGTATGCACTCATAATCTATGAAGGATTTAGGGCCTAGTATAGATCCAGTAGGTTAGGAGCAAATAAACGACACGAAGTTCGGGTTAACTAACCTCAACTAAGCACGAACAAACAGTCGCTATCCAGAATACTGAATATACCACTCGGCAAGTAGAAACGGCGTAGTTTTATTCTGTCTGAAATAATTAAGAAATACTCTGATAAATCCTCATCTGTTTCTTAAATGAGTTCGTAGTTATGAATAAACATATTGCCAAAATCTTTCGGTTTTACGGTACGGTGGATAAAATAATATACCGTAGTTTTAAATCGAATTAAGGCAAATAGAAAATAACACTAGTTTTGGCTTTAAAATATAGGCTAAATAACTCATACCAACGTGTATACCGCAGTACATTTCCAAATAATTATTTATTGACATGTAAGAAGTCCGACTCCTTAGCTGGATGGTCAGCATTGAGGCCCTCGCTGCAGAGGGTCCCGGATTTGATTCTCGGCCAAGTCGGGAATGTAATTCTTCTGGCTCGGGAACTGGGTATTTGTGTTTGTCCCAACACTTTCCTCTTCATATTCAGACAACACACCACAATACCAACCACCATAGAAACACGCAATATTGATTACATCCCTCCGCATAAGGTTAGCGTCAGGAAGGACATCCGGTCATAAAACAGGGCCAGCCGGGCTGAGTGACTCAAACGGTTGAGGCGCTGGCCTACTGACACCAACTTGGCAGGTTCGATCCTGGCTCAGTCCAATGGTATTTGAAGGTGCTCAAATACGTCAGCCTTGTGTCGGTAGATTTACTGTCACGTAAAAGAACCCCTGCGGGGCTAAATTCTGGCACCTCGGCGTCTCCGAAAACCGTAAATGTAGTTGGTGGGACGTAAAGCCAGTAACATTATTACTTATTATAAAACAGGGCCAAATCCACATTTGCGGAACAGTTCGCACCCGCGAACCCACAAGTGTGGGAAAAGTGGTCGAAGCGGAAGAAGAAGAAGTAAGTTTAGATAGTGTAAGGAATGCCAATATATTGAACATATACGACTCATACGGTTTAATCGTTCTTGAAAAAAAAAAAAAAATAGAAGAGAGTGTGACCATACTGTACACGAAAAATAGGCAAAATGCTATGCGTACTGTAGTATACTTGGTTATATGTACATTTGTGCTGTTAGTAGTTTCCATCATTTTCGTTACAGATCGCGTTTAATCAGCTATGTTTCCTACGCTGCATTTATGAATGAAAGAATCTGTTGTCCCAACGCGGAGTGTCAAGTTAGAAACTTTCTGCAGCTGCAGTCGAAAGAGGATATTCTGATGACATCTTTTGAGTGAAATGTAAACTACGTGCACAGGAATAGAGATTCTTCTTATGCTTATCTGGATTGCCGGGGTCGAACGGAAGTATTGCCAATATCTCGAACGTACGTCCCGGTGCATTCAATCTTGAAAGACATCATTTTAAGGAGAATAGAACTGAGGCAAAGTAATATTAGATGTCATCAATCAACACTGTATATTTGTGACACATTTCTTCGTTACTGTGTATAAAACTTTATCATCGGATTAATTGCGAATTTTGGCAGCAATGTACATTTGTTTTATTCCAAGAGTTGCGTACCAAACTGTACATTGTGTTGCCATCTGTTGTGTAAAAGGTGAACTATCTCGCACCATCTCGCTCCTTCAAATAAAGACGGGAGTCATGATTAATCTAGAAGATGTAAAATCACGCTATTTTGTGCGCTTATGAATAAAAAACTCATGGTTTAGTGTATACTATAGTAACTTACATCCCATTACATTCTTAAACAATTATTTATTAACGTGTAAGTATTGCCAATATCATGACCATACGTCTCGTCACGGTGCATTCAGTCTTGAAAAGCATCATTTTAAGAAGAAAGGAACATGGGCAAAGTAATATTAGATGTTATCCATTAATACTGCATATTTGTTAAACATTTCTTCGTTACTGTATATAAAGCTTTATCGTTAGATTATTTGCCAATGTTGCCAGGAGTGCATTTGTTTATTTGTTTTATTTCAAGAGAAGCTTTCTGAACTAGACGTTTTGCTGCCATCTGTTGTGGAAAATATAAACTATTTGCGCTATATCGTTCGTTCCGGGAAGTCATACAGAGCGACCGGAAGTCATGAAGAGCGTCCGGAAGTCATAAAGAGCCGTCTGCCCTAAACCGGATGAACGAATGAACGAACGAACCTGGAGCGGAGAGCGGCCTCTGACTTCCTGGCTCGCTCCTACCTTCCCGCTTCCAAGAGTCGACTCTTTTGAACGACTCTCAGTTAGGAACGGGAGCGAATGAGCTAGCTCCCTCAAAAGAACTAGTTCGACCCATCACTAGTTCACACGGAAGAACTGTTACCCCGGCTTTAAATTCAATTCCATAATGACACAAACATCACACGGTTAAAAATACCAATCATATCAAAGAATGAGTTATCGACTATCGTGGACTTGCCTTCGATCCACGCAAACAATCGATTGTACGGAAGTGGAGTTATTATCGAATGTTAACGTTTCAAATTTTTGTCCGCGAAGTCGTAAAATGACACCATCCACCCGTAAAACCGTAAAATGCTGTAATTTCCGTAAATTTTACGGCAGGTATGTACACAACATCTAAAGTAAAAAACTTTTTCACAAAAAAAAAATCAGAATAAGATCATTTGGTATAGTATTAAGTTCAAATGTTTAACTACAAACAAGGACTTGGACTTGGCCTTAAGACTGTCAATAGGCTGAAGATGCCCAAAAAGGGCAAAACATGTACCTAAAAAGTGTATGTAACTCATGTAGAATTTAATCACTATAAACTGTGAATTGTATTGAATAGTTGGATACAGTAAATTTTATTCTTGAAAGAATTTTACTTATGTGTGGACTCTCGCAGGTTGAATGAGAAGACCGTTAGTGATGCCTACTCTATGTCTGACCTGAAAGACTCGCTGAAACAAGTAAGTGGGTCTAAGGTTTTCAGCACACTGGATCTCAACTCCGGATACTGGCAAGTGGAGGTCAAGGAAAGTGCTAGATCATTGACCGCCTTCATGACACAGAGAGGAATGTACCAGTTTGCAGTAATGCCTTTTGGATTGAAGAATGCTCTTGCCACCTTCATGTGACTGATGAATAAGGTATTATCAGGATATGTTGGAGATTCTGAGAAGTGTATATCGACGACATTTCAATTCACAGCAAGAATTTTCAAGAACACCTTGTACTTCTAAGGAAAGTACTGGAACAACAGAAGATTCATGGACTGACTTGCCAACTGGAGAAGTGCCACTTCGCCCAGTCCCGTGTAGAATATCTTGGCCATGTCTTAACATCTGCAGGCATAGAAAAGCAACGGGTGAAGAATTGAGCAATCAAAGAAGTTCCTTGGCTTGTATGAATGGTATAGCAGCTTCATACCACAATTGGAAAAGAAGGCAATACCACTCACCGATATACTCTATAACAACCGCCCGTTCCGATGGACCAGCAAGGAAGAGGCAGCATTCCAAGGCATTAAGGCTCTGATATGCAACGCTCCCGGTCTAGCCCATTCCGACCCTCAACGGAAGATGTGCCTGCAGATGGACGCCAGCGACTCTGGCTTAGGAACAGTGTTATTCCAGGAGAGGAGTGACGGCAGAAGGGATATCATCGAGTATGCAAGCAGAAAGCTATCTCCCACTGAACAACGCTACTGCAGTGCCAAGAGGAAAGCCTTAGCCGTGGTGTGGGCCATGGGCAAATTCAGAGGCTTCTTGGAGTCTTCACTTAAACCGCAGTGGTATGTATAAGTTAAGAAATTTATTTGGAAAGGTAATAGGGAGGTACATTCAGGGAAACGGGATGATCTAGGGAGCGGTGATAAGGGTACAGAGATCTGGAGGTCAACTAGGGACGACATAAAAACGTTAGTGTTGAACTGTAGTAAAGAAAGGTATAGAATTTAGTAATTTTAATATATATATATATATAACTTACCAGATATTATAATAGGAGTTGAATCATGGCTGAGAAATGACACAAGGGATGAAGTAATTTTCTCAAGGAACTGGAGTGTGTATCGTAGAGATAGGATAGGAATGGTGGGAGGGGGAGTATTCATTCTGCTGAAAGAGGAATTTGTAAGCTACAAAAAAGATGACAAACATGTAATTCTAGGTGTAAAGCTCATTTTTGAAGATAATAGGCAACTTGATATCTTTGGAGTGTACAGACCAGGAAAGGGTAGCGCTGATACGGATTCAGAATTATTTGATAAGATAACCAGCTATGTGGGAAACGACATGGAAAGGAATGCGATTGTAATGGGAGATCTGAATTTACCAAATGTCAATTGGGAAGGAAATGCGAACAACAGGAAGCATGACCAACAAATGGCAAATAAGCTAATATGGCAGCTGATTCAGAAAGTGATGGAATCAACTAGAGGGAAAAATATTCTGGATGTGGTGCAGGTAAAACCAGATGAGCTCTATAGAGAAACCAAAGTAAGAGGTGGTATTAGTGATCATGAAGCTGTTTTTGTTGTAGTTAAAAATAAATGTGATAGAAAGGAAGGTCTTAAAAGTAGGACTATTAGGCAATACCATATGGCTGATAAAGCAGGCGAGGCAGTTTTTAAAAAGTAACCATGTTCGGTGGAAAACGGTAAATAAAAATGTAAACAGACACTGGGATGGGTTTAAAGCAATTGTAGAGGAATGTGAAAACAGGTTTGCACCTTTAAAGGTGGTAAGGATTGGCAAAGGCCCAACTTATTATAATAGAGAAATGAGACTAAGAAGAAGATGCAGATTGGAAAGAAATAGAGTTAGAAATGGCTGTGGAAGTAAGTAGAAATTGAAGGAACTTACTAGGAAATTGAATCTAGCAAAGAAGGCAGGTAAGGGTAAGTATAGGTACTTTAAGGCAGAAACGGGTTCCAAGAAGGACATTCCAGGGATAATTAATGAAAAAGGAGGGTGTGTATGTGAGGATCTTCAAAAGGCAGAAGTGTTCAGTCAGCAGTATGTAAAGATTGTTGGTTACAAAGATGTCCAGATAGAGGAGGTGACTAATGCTAAAGAAGTATTAAAATTTACAGGGACAGGGTAAGGAATGAAAGAATAAGGGAGCAAGCTGGTGTGTACCCATCCCTGAATGAAAAAGTGACAAGGGCCCGTTTGAAATGGTTTGGCCATGTCAAACGAATGGACGATGGAAGGACAGCAAAACAATGGCTACACACAGTCGTGGCCGGAAAACGACCGGTAGGAAGACCTAGGAAGATGTGGCTGGACCAAGTGAAAGAGGACATAGGAACAAGAGGAATCAGCTGGGATGTCGTCTTGAGAGAAGAGTGGTACATGGACAGACAGAAGTGGAGAGTGCTCGTAAACCACACCCGGGCAACTGGAGTGGAAAACTGATGATGAATGATGATGATGAACGATATTTACAATAAGATACAAATTTGAAAACTAGAAACGCGGCTGTAATTGATAAGATTTCTGGGGATATATTAAAGAAAATGGGTTGGGATATAGTACCATAATTGAAGTACTTATTTGATTACTGTTTGAATGAAGGAGTTATACCAAATGAATGGAGAGATGCTATAGTAGCCCCTGCATATAAAGAAAAGGGTGATAGACATAAAGCTGAAAATTATAGGCCAGTAAGTTTGACATGCAATTGCATGTAAGCTTTGGGAAGGCATTCTTTCTGATTATATTAGACATTTTTGCGAAATTAATAACTGGTTCGATAGAAGGCAGTTCAGTTTTAGGAAAGGTTATTGACTGAAGCTCAACTTGTAGGATTCCAGAAAGATATAGCAGATATCTTGGATTCTGGAGGTCAAATGGACTGTATCGTGATTGACCTGTCTAAAGCATTTGATAGGGTGTATCATGGGAGACTACTGGCAAAAATGATGCAAATCAACCAAACAAAAGAGCAACTGAATGGGTTGCTATATTTCTAGAAAATAGATCTCAGAGAATTAGATTAGGTGAAGCTTTATGGTTCATGTTTGTGGGTTACTGTAGTCACGTCCTAGTTCGTGAACCATGGGTAACGGCTGAGTGGCCTAGGAAGTGGTCCTGAGAGTCGGGATACCATTTGCTATGGAATGGGAGTAGGCATCTCGGACATATTCTGAGACGTGGTCCTCCTTGTGCTCAGGCGGCTAGGACTATACAATCCACCGGTAGTCCATAACCCGTTAGAGGAGAGATCCTCACTTGGACTATGTGCAAGTAGGGTAGCATCCTGCTTCATGAATTTACCGAGCTCAGAACATTTTAAGCAAGCCTCAGACCTATGGGGGTAACGGAGTCCCACTTCCATTTGACAGGCGAGGGACTCCTTGGAAACAACTTGGCGAACAAAATGGAATTCGATGGGGAGTTATCAATATTAATGGGGCTTATGGAAGAAAGAAAGTAGAACTGGCTGAGTCAGCAAAGAGGATCCATCTGGATATGCTAGGAGTAAGTGATATTCGGGTAAGGGGAGATAATGAGGAAGAGATAGGAGATTATAAAGTGTACTTGACGGGTGTTAGAAAGGGAAGGGCAGAGTCCTGGGTAGGGCTCTTTATCAGGAATACCATTGCACGCAACATAGTTTCTGTTAGGCAGGTAAATGAGCGAATGATGTGGGTAGATTTGTCAGTTGGAGGAATTAGGACTAGAATTGTGTCTGTGTATTCACCATGAGGGTGCAGATGAGGATGAACTTGACAAGTTTTATGAAGCATTGAGTGACATCGTGGTCAGGGCGAACAGCAAGGATAGAATAGTGCTAATGGGCGATTTCAATGCAAGAGTTGGGAATAGAACTGAAGGATACGAAAGGGTGATTGGTAAATGTGGGGAAGATATGGAAGCTAATGGGAATGGGAAGCGTTTGCTGGACTTCTGTGCTAGTATGGGTTTAGCTGTTACGAATACATTCTTCAAGCATAAGGCTCATGAATATTTTATAAATAATTGAGTGCATTATTTTTGTACTGAATAGGTGGTAATAAAAAGATTTTAACTTTAATACATTATCTTCAATACGGTCTAATTATGAGATTTATCACATGTAAATATGGCTATTCACTGCTACACGTGGGAGGCTAGGTGTACCAGATCCATAATAGACTATATCTTAAAAGACTTTGAATTCAGGAAATCTGTTAGGAATGTACGAGTATTCCAGGGATTTTTCGATGACACAGACCACTATCTGATCTGTAGTAAACTAAGTATCTCTAGGCCTAGGGTAGAGAAAGTGAAATCTGTCTGCAAACGAATAAGGGTAAAAAATCTCCAGAACGAGGAAATTAGACAGAAGTACATGGATATGATTAGTGAGAAGTTTCGAACAGTAGACAGTAAGCAGGTTCACGATATAGAAAGTGAATGGGTGGCATACAGGAATGCTGTAGTAGAAACAGCAAGGGAATGCCTAGGAACAACTGTGTGTAAAGATGGGAAAAGGCGAACAGCTTGGTGGAATGATGAAGTGAGAGCAGCTTGTAAATGTAAAAAGAATGCTTATCAAAAATGGCTCCAAACAAGGGCTGAGGCAGACAGGGATTTGTATGTAGATGAAAGAAACAGAGCGAAACAAATAGTTGTTGAATCAAAAAAGAAGTCATGGGAAGATTTTGGTAACAACCTGGAAAGGCTAGGTCAAGCAGCAAGGAAACCTTTCTGGACAGTAATAAAGAAACTTAGGAAGGGAGGGAAAAAGGAAATGAACAGTGTTTTGAGTAATTCAGGTGAACTCATAATAGATCCCAGGGAATCACTGGAGAGGTGGAGGGAATATTTTGAACATCTTCTCAATGTAAAAGGAAATCATCCTGGTGGTGTTGTGAACAGCCAAGCTCATGGGGAGGAGGAAAATGATGTTGGTGAAATTATGCTTGAGGAAGTGGAAAGGATGGTAAATAAACTCCATTTTCTTAAGGCAGCAGGATAGATGAAATTAGACCTGAAATGGTGAAGTATAGTGGGAAGGCAGAGATGAAATGGGTTCATAGAGTAGTAAAATTAGCATGGAGTGTTGGTAAGGTACCTTCAGATTGGGCAAAAGCAGTAGCTGCACCTATCTATAAGCAAGGGAACAGGAAGGATTGCAACAACTATCGAGGTATCTCATTGATTAGTATACCAGGCAAAGTATTCACTGGCATCTTGGAAGGAAGGGTGTGATCAGTCGTTGAGAGGAAGTTGGATGAAAACCAGTGTGGTTTCAGACCACAGAGAGGCTGTCAGGATCAGATTTTCAGTATGCGGCAGGTAATTGAAAAATGCTTCGAGAGGAATATTCAGTTGTGTTCATGTTTCGTAGATCTAGAGAAAACATATGACAGGGTACCGAGGGAAAAGATGTTCGCCATACTGGGGGACTATGGAATTAAAGGTAGATTATTAAAAGCAATCAAAGGTATTTATGTTGAAAATTGGGCTTCAGTGAGAATTGATGGTAGAATGAGTTCTTGGTTCAGGGTACTTACAGGGGTTAGACAAGGCTGTATTCTTTCACCTTTGCTGTTCGTAGTTTACATGGATCATCTGCTGAAAGGTATAAAATGGCAGGGAGGGATTCAGTTAGGTGGAAATGTAGTAAGCAGTCTGGCCTATGCTGACGACTTGGTCTTAATGGCAGATTGTGCCGAAAGCCTGCAGTCTAATATCTGGGAACTTGAAAATAGGTGCAATGAGTATGGTATGAAAATTAGCCTCTCGAAGACTAAATTGATGTCAGTAGGTAGGAAATTCAACAGAATTGAATGTCAGATTGGTGATACAAAGCTAGAACAGGTCGATAATTTCAAGTATTTAGGTTGTGTGTTCTCCCAGGATGGTAATATAGTAAGTGAGATTGAATCAAGGTGTCGTAAAGCTAATGCAGTGAGCTCGCAGTTGCTATCAACAGTATTCTGTAAGAAGGAAGTGAGCTCCCAGACAAAACTATCTTTACATCGGTCTGTTTTCAGACCAACTTTGCTTTATGGGAGCGAAAGCTGGGTGGACTCAGGCTATCTTATTCATAAGTTAGAAGTAACAGACATGAAAGTAGCAAGAATGATTGCTGGTACAAACAGGTGGGAACAATGGGAGGATGGTACTCGGAATGAGGAGATAAAGGCTAATTTGGGAATGAACTCGATGGATGAAGCTGTAGGCATAAACCAGCTTCGGTGGTGGGGTCATGTAAGGCGAATGGAGGAGGATAGGTTACAATAGAGTAAAATAATATATTATTATTGGTCCACCTTTTCAATACAAAATGAAAATTACATAGGGACTAGTTTCGACCTATTAATAGGTCATCATCAGCCTGAAGTAAATTAAAGCGTAAATATCGAAGAAAACATAAACAATGTAAACACAAGTACAGTCTTTTTAAAGGTACATACCATGTGGGAAATTGAGTAGAGATATATTAAAAATAATAACTCTTCCAACTGACGAAGCACTGAGCGGAAGTTATGTAAAGTTCGGTGCGCCGTATATTATAAAAGACCACTGTGCACTAAATGATGTAATAAAGAAGAATAGTAGGTTGAATGCTGGCTTCTTCTTAGCTGTTGTATATTCGAAGAAGATTACGTTGTATTTTATAAGGTATTGATAGACGTCAAAATACATGGATGTTGGAAAGGCTCTTCAATTTTTTGGAACAAGGCAATTGTTGCGCGTGGAGGCTTAGGAAACCAGAGAAGCGCTATATTATGTTAAAAAATAGAGATCCTTAAAAAAGTCCCGTGCGTCGTATAAATTGTGGAAATGGAAATCGAAAAACCTTGGTTCTTAAGCGATAATGTTGTTCATTCAGAGATCAATTGAAAATAAAGAATCGTAACATTGTCTTCTCAAGATGTTTATAAACTAGAATTAATAGACGATGCGAAGTATGATACTAGGAGAAAGCTCTTCTGCTTCTGGAATCTTGAAGGACGATGGATGTTTCACGAGGTGGAATAACATATATGGAGTTAAATAAAGGTGGATATAAATTCGCAGTTCAATGCGGACCATAAATTTGATTCTGAATAAAAGACAGTAAGAATTTGTTTTTAAATATGTCAAAAGGAAAATTTAAGCATGATGTGATGAGCTGAAGAGAGAAACGGAGGTAAGAAAGGATCAAAAGAAGTTTTGAGGAGGTGAGGGAAGAAAAATGAAGGTAGGAGAAGAATATATATAAATTTTTTTTAGCTGAAAAGAGAAATGGAGGTAGGTAAGGATCAAAGGAAAATTTTTGAGGAGGTGAAGGAAGGAAAATAAAGGTATGAGAATTTTTTTTTAAGGTGGGGCTGAGGGATGTGGGAATATGGAAGAATGATTAAGAAAAGTACTAAAAATAGAATGAACAATCGGACCTTTAATATTAGATTTTGATTGTCTGAAAAGTTGAATTAGCAGGTCAAAAAGAATGTTTGATTTTTCGGAAATGTCATTGAGATTGAAATTGGGATTGAAATATTGGTCTAAATTTATAAAGCAATTCTCTGTTATGTTAAGGAGGGGTCCTTTATTCATAATTTTGAGAATTGTCATATCTTGTTTAATGTCAGTAAATTTATGATTATAATCATTCATGTGTTGACCAACTGCAGAAAATTTATTGTATTTTTGGGCATTGACATGTTCAAGGTATCGTATTTTAAAGCTTCTTCCTGTTTGTCCGATATAAGAAGAATTTCAGCTGTTGCATTTGAACCTATATACACCAGATTTTGAAAAAGGAGAATAATGGACTCTGCTATGGAGGGTAAAAGAAGTAGAGGTAGACCAAGACGACGATGGTTATACTCGGTTTCTAACGATTTAAGAGGTATAGAACTAAATGAGGCCACAGCACTAGTTGCAAATCGAGGATTGTGGTGACGTTTAGTAAATTCACAGAGGCTTGCAGACTGAACGCTGAAAGGCATAACAGTCTATAATGATAATGTATGTATGTATGTATGTATGTATGTATGTATGTATGTATGTATGTATGTATGTATGTATGTATGTATGTATGTATGTATGTATGAAGCTTTATCTGACCCTCTAATAATTAAGAGGGGAATTCCTCAAAGCAGTATATTATTGGACCTTTATTTTTTCTTATATATATAAATGATATGAGTAAAGAAGTGGATTCAGAGGTAAGGCTTTTTGCGGATGATGTTATTCTGTATAGAATATTAAATTACAAGATTGTGAGCAACTGGAACATGACCTTGATAATATTGTGAGATGGACAGTAGGCAATGGTTTGATGATAAATGGTGTTAAAAGTCAGGTTGTGAGTTTCACAAATAGGAAAAGTCCTCTCAGTTTTAAATACTGCATTGATGGGGTGAAAGTTCCTTTCGGGGATCATTGTAAGTATCTAGGTGTTGGGGTAATCACATAAATGGGATTGTAAATAAAGGGTACAGATCTCTACACTGGGTTATGAGGGTGTTTAGGGGTTGTAGTAAGGATGTAAAGGAGAGGGCATATAAGTCTCTGGTAAGACCCCAACTAGAGTATGGACCCTCACCAGGATTACTTGATTCAAGAACTGGAAAATCCAAAGGTTTTTTTTTTTTTTTTTTTGCTAGTGGCTTTACGTCGCACCGACACAGATAGGTCTTATGGTGATGATGAGGTAGGAAAGGCCTAGGAGTTGGAAGAAATAGGCCGTGGCCTCAATTAAGGCATGGACCCAGCATTTGCCTGGTGTGAAAATAGGAAACCGCAGAAAACCATCTTCAGGGCTGCCGAGAGTGGGATTCGAACCCACTACCTCCTGGATGCAAGCTCACAGCCGCGCGCCCCTAACTGCACGGCCAACTTGCCCGGTATCCAGAGAAAAGCAGTTCAATTTGTTCTGGGTGATTTCAGACAAAAGAGTAGCGTTACAAGAATGTGGCAAAGTTTGGGCTGGGAAGAATTAGGAGAAAGAAGACGAGCTGCTCAACTAAGTGGTATGTTGTTTTTTTTGCTCAGTAGTTACATGTAAGTGGTATGTTCCGAGCTGTCAGCAGAGAGATGGTGTGGAGTGACATTAATAGATGAATAAGTTTGAGTGGCTTCTTTAAAAGAAGGAAAGATCACAATATGAACATAAAGTTGGAATTCAAGAGGACAAATTAGGGCAAATATTCATTTATAGGAAGGGGAGTTAGGGATTGGAATAACTTACCAAGCGACATCATTTAAGAAAAGGCTACGAAAACAACAGATAGGGAATCTGCCACCTGGGCGACTGCCCTAAATGCAGATGAGTATTGACTGATAGTTCCAGCTCTACATTGATAACGGTGCTCTCAAATGGTTGAACTTTGTCTCGGCTCAAAATCTAAGTTGATGCGATGGGCTCTGTTAATCGCACGCCCCAGGACCGACGAACATAAGCACAGACAGCTTATCTAGGCACTCGGCGATGGAACCTGAATTTAGGAGCACCATTGTCGAGAGGGAGTTTCCACTAGAGCACCAGAGTGAGCCCAAGGAACCTGTCCTTATGACCATCAAGAATGAACTTGATCTGGGAGTAACAAACAGTGGCAAGAACAAGACAAGCCCTGTAGGACCATGACGCAGTGGATTAGGAAACAAAACACTGATAGTCGTAACGTTCCGAGGGAATTCAAGATGTGCTACAAGAACTTCCAAGTTGATGGAGGAATCTTAATGTTCAGGTCGCACCTCTCCGACATGCCCGCAGTAGTGGTGATCCCCAGACAGCACACGGCAGACATCCTCGAGAAGTTCCATGACAGCACTGAAGCTGGACATCCAGGAGGTGAACAGACATATCAGTCTATCCGACGAAGATTCTTCTGGGTCAACATGCGGGAAGACATCCTGGACTATGTGAAGGGGTCCTACATCTGTGCCTGCACCAAGACGAGCAACAGGAAGGCTAGATTCCAGTCAGCGAGGAAGACGGCCGCAACGCCCTTGCAAGGTCATAGCCCTGGACTTGATGGGTCCTTACCCTAGAACACCACGGAGTAAAACAGGACTCTTAACAATCACAGACCTCTTCACAAGATGGAGTGAGACCTTTCCGATACCAGAAGCCACGACGGGATGCATCACTAGCCTACTGTATATGTCACCTCCTTTCTCTTACAGAGCGGCAATACTCTACTGACAAACGAGAAGCTTTGGCATTAATTCTTACTTTAGAACATTTTCCTCACATAATGAATTTGTATTAAAACCTGAAAACCAAGCCCTTGTTTGGCTATTAAATAATTCACCTAAATTTGGCCTATGGGCCGTTGACTGATGTGTCTTTCAACATTTAAATTTTCGCTAAAATTTACATCTGGCTATGACAGTTGGGAAGCTGATGCCCTTATTTATCTTTTTGACCCCTCTCAGGATCACCCTTCATTTCAAACTCTGATACTTCTACTTCATAGTGTAGGATTTTTCTAATTACTTTCCATTAATGTCATTTCATCTTTAGTTGAATTTTCTTCTTCTTTTGAATCTTGTCTTTTGCATCAGACTGTACTGTATTGTACCCGTACTGTAAACAACTACGAAAAACTATTTCTGATCCTCAGTATTAGGGTCTATTTTGTCTTTGTAAATGTTTAATTGACCGGGTGAGTTGGCCGTGTGGTCAGGTGTGCGCGGATGTGAGCTTGCATCCGGGAGATAGTAGGTTCGAATCCCACTGTTGGCAGCCCTGAAGGTGGTTTTCCATAGTTTCCCATTTTCATACCAGGCAAATGCTGGGGCTGTACCTTAATTAAGGCCATGGCCGCTTCCTTCCAACTCCTAGGCCTTTACTCTCCCAATGTCGTCATAACACCTATATGTGTCGGTGCGACGTAAAGCCAATAGAAAAAAAAAAAGTTTATTGTCTTTAAAACTTAAATTCAAGTTTATATACCCATATATTATTGATATTTTATTCTGTTTTTCTTACCCATTGCAGCATTTAAAAGAAGGATTATTTAGACTTATGAAGCTTATCAAGCTAAGTATAATCGACAACGTTTGCCTTCTAAATTTAAAACTGGAGATGAAGTTTTGCAAACAAAGTCATTTACAAAGTGGTATCCTAAAGTGGTATTACCCCAAACCTTACAGTCCACGATACTAAAATATTACCGTTCTTCACCTATAAGAGAAGATTTTGGAATAACGAAAACTTATTCTCGCAGAGCATCTATGTTTTCTAGCCTAAGATGTGCAATTCCATTCAACAGTTTGTTTGCCTATGTCACGTACGCCAAAGGGCTAAACAATGTAATTCATTACCTTCTGGTACTTATTCTGTTTCCCCACCAGTGTATCCCTCTGAAATGCTGTACACTGAATATAACTAGAACATCCAAAAGAAATTCCTATATTCTCACCATCTTAGATGGATTTTCAAAATGTTTAATCCTTTGGCCTTTATGTAACATTTCTTTTAAAATTGTTGTTAATCTTTTGGCAGAACAATTTTTTTCTACTTTTGGGATTATGAAAAATCTAGTAAAAGATGCTGGAATAAAATTTAATTGGTCTCAACTCCCATCAAACTGCCTTCATTCAACTAAAATCCTTATTAATTCATGGCCCCATTATACAGCTTACAATTATTCCATGACGTGTATTCCTTCCTTAGGTATACTACTACTCCTCCTCTTTATCACCCACAAGCAAAAATGGTTGAATGATATCACTGAAATATGAAGATTGCTCTTGCAATTTTCCATCTTTGAAATCATTAATCATAGGATTTCCAACTTCCAGCTTTAACTGTTATATTAATGAATCCACACATTACTCTCTCCATCTCAACTATTTGTTTGCCGAGATCATAATTCTTCCTCACCTATAAATTGGGAGCTTTCCTTTTTGTTATCTGAACATCCTAATCCCTCCTCCAAACAACTGTGGGGAAAGGCTCTGCAGAATTCATATACTGCTCATAAGGGTTATTGCGCTAAATATAATTAATAATGTTTGCCTTCTAAATTTAAAACTAGAGATGAAGTTTTGTAAACAAAGTCATTTACAAAGTTCTGTGGTGATCAATTATCTGCCAAACTCTTTCTTCTGTGGAGTACGCCCTATCACATCATTGCTCTCCCAACTCCAGTCGATGCCCTCTTGAAAGGAATTAAAGATCATTTTGGTATTAAAAGAGCTCATCTTTCTCAAATAAAAACACATGTAATATACGCTCTATCTCGACCCTTATTTCCTTCTGCTCGATCACCTATCAAATGGGGTCTTTCTCTTTCTCTTCTCTACCAATTTTGGGGTCATACAAAATTGGAAGTACCTAGGCTTTGATGATCTCAGCTCAGACATGATAAAGGCAGCTGGAATACCAGGCTTAAATTAGCTATATATAGTGTTATCAGTGATTTGGTAAGGAAACAAAATCCCAGAAGATTGGAGTAAAGGAGTCATAATTCCACTCTTCAAAAAGGGCAACCGATGAAAATATGGAAATTACAGTGTCATTACGCTGTTGTCACACACACTGAAGCTGCTGGAAAATATCACAGAAATGAGACTTAGGAAGATAGTGGAACCTTTGCTTGAGGAAGAACAACACGAGTTCAGAAAAGGTCGAAGTACTGTGGATCTTATCTTTGCAGTAAAAATACTGACAGAAAAGTACGAAAAAATCATGTGATTGCATTTGTGGACATTGTTAAAGGATATGACAGTGTTCCTCGAAACAAGATGTGGGAATGTCTGGAAGACCTAAAGGTGTACTTAATTGACAAAGTCAAGATTCTATACCAGAAGTGCTACAGCTGTGTCCAGATAGGCGACGGACGATCAAAATGGTTTGAAAAAAGGGGTGTGTCCAACAAGGAAGTGCCCTATCATCACTCCTGTTCATAATAGTAATGGACAAGGTCATAAAATCTATCAAGAAAATGGACAGTGAACCAAACGCCCTGGTATTTGCTGATGATGTGCTTTGATGGGGAGAGACAGAAGCTGAAGTTCAGAAGAAACTTAACGAATGGAACAATACATTCAAAAATTTTGGACTGAAGATAAACAAAACAAAGACAGTGGAAATGACCATCAACAGGGAAGGAACAAGCTCAAATATATTTCTGGAAGGAGTGAAAATTGAATCAGCTTCCCACTTTAAGTACTTCGGAAGCACAATCTTGCAAGAACACTGTTAGGCAGGGAATAGCAGGACACAGAAAGCATCAAACTTCCACAGTCAAGTCACAAATCTTCTCTGGGACTGCAAAATACCACAAAAACCGAAAACAATCATGTACCACACTTACTTCGTACCAATCCTCACGTACGGTTTAGAGACATGTACCCTACAAAACAAAGACTTCAGCAGAATCCAAGCAACTGAAGTGAGATTCATTAGAACCATGAACCAAACTACCAGAAAGGGCAAGATCAGAAATGAAGTGAGTAGGAAACCAGCTGGTATCGAGGTTCCTATTATCAGTGTCATAAAGAAACACAGACTTCAGTGGTATGGGCACATAATAAGAATGAACCTGCCAGAAAATATTTTGACCTTAATCTCATACGAAGAAGACCACAGGGAAGACCAAGGATAGAGACTGTAAGATCAGATGTGGAGGAGAGAGGACACAAATGGGAAGATGTACTGGAACAGAAGATGTATGAAGACAGGAGATGGCGAGCGCTTGTACACCACACCCGGGTAACTGGAGTTGGGAAATGATGATGATGATGATGATGATGATGACGACGATGAATACTATATCCCACTATCGGCAGCCCTGAAAATGGTTTTCCGTGGTTTCCCATTTTCACACCAGGCAAATGCTGGGGCTGTACCTTAATTAAGGCCACGGCCGCTTCCCTCCAACTCCTAGGCCTTTCCTATCCCATCGTCGCCATAAGACCTATCTGTGTCGGCGCGACGTAAAGCCCCTAGCAAAAAAAAAAAAAACTATATATTAATTGTAAGAAAAAGGGAACACGGCAACTGAAAATTTTCCAATCCCCTTTCTTTACCCCCCCACCCCTTTTTTTTTTTTTTTTTTTTTTTTTTTTTTCATGAACCAATCCAGTATTCCCTTCCCATTATTCCCATTTTTTGTCAGTTACCCTTCCTTACCCAATCATCTCCTCTATGCAGAACCCAACACAAACATTATTAGAATATTTTTCAGCTTTGGCCATTTTCCTTTTTTCAGTGTTCTATGTCTTCCTAACTTATAAATTGTTCTGCATGCTGCTGTCTCGTGTTGGTGCAACTTACAATTCTGCACCATGTACCAGTTTGGATTATCATCTGTTTATATATCATGTAAGAATCTACTATCAACATGGGGAATGAAAGATGTTTCAAGAAAGAAGAGTGAAGAACAGTATTACATTTAAACTAAAAAACAAAGTTCCTAGATGTGTGGGATATTATGTGACATGTAATTAACCAACATCTGTGCTTTGTGTCTTACCGAAATGCAGTTTTCATAATTTGTTAGTGTCTTACATTGGTTCATGTCTTATTCCCGCATACTCTTTCCTCAATGAATTTAAATATTAAGAAGCGTGCTTGCACTTAAAGGTCTGTCAAGAGATTCCTGATCATAATTTGTTCAGTTCTCCACGGCCTGTATTAATTTTATTCATTTTATAACTTCCCTATTTATAGGATTTCCATTAGGACGAAGTATACTTCATTTTTCAGTATAAAACCTATCATCACTGTTTAACATATTATAAAAAAAATTACTATGTAATAAATCATATAAGCATGGAATATGAAATGTCTTTCACATACAGTACAAAGAGGAATTAAGAAGCAAAAAGTATGCACACCCTTCTATTGATTTTATAAATGGTTCCTTAAAATTAATATTGAACAGCAGATGGCAGTGACCGCTATGTTTGTCAACAGATGTTTTTTTAAACCTAATGAAGTCCAAATCTGTGGTAAGAATTTAGGAATTGTTCCTCGGGCTCCCACCATCAAGCCTGTGACTGATATATTTTGCAGTCCATATTTTTCTTTACAATACAAGACTGTAGGGTCATAAATGCTCTTCTTCTCTAAATCCAATTCTTCCAGTTGACCAGAATGCATTTCAAGTCGCACCGTTGCGTTGGGTCAATGATCATTCAGTGCTTGTTTTCCCGTTTAAAGGCAATGATATATATTTGTCTGGTGCTTCCATTTACCGCCAATCCAGACACTTCCTCGTAGACCATATAGCCTCGTTCTTTGAAGGCGCCAGCCATCGTGTGTCAAATCTTATGGCGTTGACTATTCCTTAAAACATCTCTGAATGGACAAGCACCCAGGATAATGGCAAGTGTTCCGAGTTCTCTGTGGCAACGCCAAAAGAGTGTGTTGTCCTGGGACCTGCCTGCTAGGGAGTGAACTGCAACAATGTTAGCTGTCATCTTGATTGCTTCGCCCCATTCTGAACATGACAGACCATGGTGATTAGATATCTACTTATTAGTTAGTGTGTATTCCTTAAATAATGTGACATCCTTACCGTTATGGGGCAATTCACTCCAGTGCAAAAATTCACGTTCTCGCAATTTGGTACGAACCTTCCTGGTATTAGGAAATTGAGTACGACTGTTGATGATTAGGTCAGTCGCTTCAATGCCAAGTTGATTTAAGCAGTCATAACTCTCTGCTTTAAGGTCCCTTGTGCCATTTATATAAGGGTTGTTCTCTCTGCTCAAAACCTGACAGATCTTTGTATGTTGAAGTCTGGCTTCCCAAGAGGCACAGAAGAGACCAAGGCCTATGTATTTCCTTGTCGTGTATAGCATATGGTCTGGCGTATCGGTCAGTAGTTGGAGGACTTCTTTCAGAGTGCTTTTTATTATCTTATATGCATCAGATAGAAACTTTTGTGGAAGTTTATACATAGGTGTTGCCTGGAATGGATATGTAAGTATTAGAGTGATTACTCCTGCATCTCCAGATGCCCCAAACCACGGAAAGAAATAAATTACTTGAAATCCTTCAGGACTAAGAATTCTATGATGTCATCTTGATGTCCGTTATTCCTCCACCTCGCATTCCTGAATATTCTTGATTCTATGCAGTTTTTTTGTTGTTTGTCCAATCCTTGTCCCGTTTCACTACAGGGTTGGGTATGAGGTGAGATTAATCTGTCGTGGCAGGTTTTTATGACCGGATACTCTTCCTGATGCCAACCTCATCAGAGGAGTTAATGAGATGAAATGAATGGCATGATATATAATAGTAGGAAAGGAGAGGGGTAAAAACTGGTGCCAGCACAAAGCCTACTACTGTTGAATAGCACCAAGGGGTCTGCTGAAGGCTTAACGCCCCCATCCGATGGACAAATCAACAACAGCGTCATATGCCCTCACTCCATAGGAGCACTGTGGAGAGGTTTGGAATTTGATCCAGGCTTTTGACATGCAATCTAGTGATTAGAAATTGTATAACACCACCTTACCTACCCTTCCGGCCAAGATTCTGATGATGAATTTTTTTTTCGATCAACGGGACTCGAATCGGCTAACCAAGGTGTCAGACCGTTTAGACTTTTTGATTGGAAGTCAAATGTACTTATATACTAAATAAATAGCTTAGATTATCTTCCCCATCAGTAAATAGAAATATATAAGAATAGTCATACTACATCAACAACCATGGCCACCAGGCGGGTTATTCTTGATTCTATCTACCTTGCATATAAATATGAGCAATGTCTGCCAAATGGCACGTGGAGAAGGGAGAATTTCCAGTGATGGGCCTTCGAGCACAATGAATTTACACGTGGAGAGAGCTAGATCTCTGCTTCGTTAATTGTACCATTCAAAGCCCCGGTGAGAGTTAGAGACACATATTTTACAACAAATTCTTCGTCATTTTTATTTACCTTCCTTCCAGTAACTTTTCTTTCCTTGGTGCGGGGCATATGGAAATGCAGGAATAATCACTAACATTACAGGCCATGGAAAACTGAACAAATTATTATCAGGAAACTCTTGACAGACCTTTAAGTGCAAGTACACTTCTTAATATCTCAGGTTCTTTAGGACTAAGAATTCTGCAAAGCCATTTGTCCTTGAGTTACTTATTTTCAATCCTTCCATAGTTGGGTTCTTGAATTCCCTTTCTTTCCTTCTCTTTTCAAATTATTGAATATCCTTTTTGAGTAAGGTTAAAAGAATGTTTGTATAACAAATGAAAATATGACTCTTTATTTAAAAGTAATATCATTGTGAGTACAGTTTGTGGAAATTAGTATTCATTAGCAAAATGCTAGGTATTTACAAGTCCTACCAAAAGTTTAAGGACATCTGCATATTTAATGAGCATGATTCCTGTCCTTATACTTTTGGTCCCATACATATGATTTTTTTTACAGGGAAATGGTACATATTTAGAGTAATATTTCCTGAAATTTGCATTAAAATATCACTCCTTGCTTTGAAGTTACTAATTTTTTTGTTTATAACAATTGGAAAGAAAATAGGAAAATACTTGAGGAGATCCGAAAGTATAATATAGGGATTATATTCATAATTTCCTCCTCTGCGAACCATGTGACCTTGCCGTGGTGGGGAGGCTTGCGTGTCCCAATGATGCAGATAGCCGAGCCGCAGGTGCAACCATATCGGATGGGTATCTGTTGAGAGACCAGACTAACGAATGGTTCATCGAAAGGGGGGTAGCAGCCTTTTGGTAGTTGTGCAAGGGCGGCAGTCTAGATGATTGACTGATACGGCCTTGTAATAATACTCAACATGGCTTAGCTGTGTTGATACTGCTACATGGCTGAAAGCAACGGGAAAACTACAGCCGTAACTACCTCCCGAGAACATGCAGCTCTCTCTGTATGAATGCAGGAAGATGGATACTGACATTCTGCGAGTCGGAGCGTGGAATGTTAGAAGTTTGAATCATTGTGGTAGGTTAGAGAATCTGAAAAGGGAGATGGATAGGCTAAAGTTAGATGTAGTTGGTATAAGTGAAGTACGTTGGCAGGAAGAACAGGATTTTTGGTCAGGCGACTACTGAATTATCAACACGAAATCAAACAGGGGAAATGCAGGAGTTGGTTTAATAATGAATAAGAAAATAGGGCAGCGGGTAAGCTACTACAACCAGCATAGTGAAAGAATTATTGTTGTCAAGATAGACACCAAACCAATGCCCACCACAATAGTGCAGGTCTATATGCCTACTAGTTCAGCGGATGATGAAGAAATTGAAAGAATATATGAGGAGGTAGAAGATTTAATACAATATGTAAAAGGTGACGAGAATCTAATTGAGATGGGAGACTGGAATGCAGTGGTAGGCCAAGGAAGAGAAGGTAGTACAGTAGGAGAATTTGGATTGGGAAAAAGGAATGAAAGAGGAAGTCGGCTGGTTGAATTCTGCACTGATCATAATTTAGTCCTTGCCAATACTTGGTTCAAACACCACAAACGACGGCTGTGTACGTGGACGAGTCCTGGAGACACTGGAAGGTATCAAATAGACTTCATTATGATTAGGCAGAGATTCAGAAACCAGGTGTTGGATTGCAAAACTTTCCCAGGAGCAGACGTGGACTCTGACCACAACTTGTTGGTCATGAAATGCCATCTGAAGTTGAAGAAATTGAAGAAAGGAAAGAATGCAAAAAGATGGGATCTAGACAAGTTGAAAGAAAAGAGTGTGAGGGATTGTTTCAAGGAACATGTTGCACAAGGACTAAATGAAAAAGCTGAAGGAAACACTATAGAGGAAGAGTGGAGAGTCAAAAAATGAAGGTAGTAGGGCTGCTGAAGAAATGTTAGGAAGGAAGAAAAGATCAACTAAGAATCAGTGGATAACTCAGGAGATACTAGACCTGATTGATGAACGACGAAAATACAAGAATGCTAGAAACGAAGAGGGCAGAAAAGAATACAGGCGATTAAAGAATCAAGTGGATAGAAAGTGCAAGGTAGCTAACGAAGAATGGCTGAAGGAGAAGTGCAAGGATGTCGAAGGCTGTATGGTCCTGGGAAAGGTAGATGCTGCATACAGGAAAATCAAGGAAACCTTTGGAGAAAGGAAATCTAGGTGCATGAATATTAAGAGCTCAGATGGAAAGCCACATCTAGGGAAAGAAGACAAAGCAGAAAGACGGCAGGAGCATATCCAACAGTTGTATCAAGGTAACGATGTAGTTAATTTGGTTCTGGAACATGAAGACGCTGTTGATGCTGATGAAATGGGAGACTCAATTTTGAGGTCAGAGTTTGACAGAGCTATGAGTGACCTAAATAGGAACAAGGCACCTGGAATTGATGATATTCCCTCTGAATTACTGACTGCCTTAGGAGAAACCAGCATGGCAAGGTTATTTCATTTAGTGTGCAGGATGTATGAGACAGGAGAAGTCCCATCCGATTTTCGGCAGAATGTTGTTATACCTATTCCCAAGAAAGCCGGTGCTGACAGGTGTGAAAACTACCGCACCATTAGTTTAGTATCTCATGCCTGCAAAATTTTAACACGTATTATTTACAGAAGAATGGAAAAACAAGTTGAAGCTGAGTTGGGAGAAGATCAATTTGGCTTCAGAAGAAATGTAGGAACACGTGAAGCAATCCTGACTTTACGTCTGATCTTAGAGGATCGAATCAAGAAGGACAAGCCCACGTACATGGCATTCGTAGATCTAGAAAAGGCATTCGATAATGTTGATAGGACCAAGCTATTTATGATTCTGAAGATGATAGGGATCAGATACCGAGAACGAAGAATTATCTACAATCTGTATAAAAATCAGTCTGCAGTGATAAGAATCGAGGGCTTTGAAAAAGAAGCAGCAATCCAGAAAGGAGTGAGGCAAGGCTGCAGTTTGTCCCCTCTCCTTTTCAATGTTTACATAGAACAGGAAGTAAAGGAAATCAAAGAGACATTTGGAAAGGGAATCACAGTCCAAGGAGAGGAAATCAAAACCTTGAGATTTGCTGATGATATTGTTATTTTATCTGAGACTGCAGAAGATCTCAAGAAGTTGATGAATGGTATGGATGAAGTCTTGGGTAAGGGGTACAAGATGAAAATAAATAAGTCCAAAACAAAAGTAATGGAGTGCAGTCGAACGAAGGCAGGTGATGTAGGAAATATTAGATTAGGAAACGAAGTCTTAAAGGAAGTAGATGAATATTGTTACTTGGGTAGTAAAATAAGCAACGATGGCAGAAGTAAGGAGGACATAAAATGCAGACTAGCACAAGCAAAGAAGAGCTTTCTTAAGAAAAGAAATTTGCTCACTTCAAACATTGATATCGGAATTAGAAAGATGTTTTTGAAGACTTTCATGTGGAGCGTGGCATTGTATGGAAGTGAAACATGGACGGTAACTAGCTCAGAAAGAAAGAGAATAGAAGCTTTTGAAATGTGGTGTTACAGAAGAATACCGAAGGTGAGATGGATAGATCGAATCACGAATGAAGAGATATTGAATCGAATTGGTGAGAGGAGATCGATTTGGCTAAATTTGACGAGAAGAAGAGATAGAATGATAGGACACATCTTAAGACACCCAGGACTTGTTCATTTGGTTTTTGAAGGAAGTGTAGGTGGTAAGAACGGTAGGGGTAGACCAAGGTATGAATATGATAAGCAGATTAGAGCAGATGTAGGATGCAATAGTTACGTAGAAATGAAAAGGTTAGCACAGGATAGGGTGGCATCTAGAGCTGCATCAAACCAGTCTATGGACTGATGACTCAAACAACAACATTCATAATTTGTATTATGGAGAAACATAGATACCTGTAGAATATATATAATTATTGTAATAGAGCAAGAGAATATGTTTCCATTAAAAAAATCCTCCGTTTTAAACCTCTCACCAGAACCACAGAAAAAGGCCATAAAGCAAATATTCCTTGACCTTGACTGGACAGGAGACCCCTCAAGCTACCAAGATTGTTTGTGTGTTATGTTGTAGTGGGATATTTTATATGAGTTGTGTTTCCAATTAGTGCATTGTTAAGTTTCCTTGATTTTTTATCATGATAAAAGTAAAACTGAGCGAAACATCAAAATTACAACAGTATCAGTAGGAGCTTTCTGCAGATTTCATAACAACAGATGGATGATTTCTTTATTGCAAAGTGAGTGAAGGAACAGTTTGTAGTGATAACCATTTCCTAGTGCTTCAGTATTTGAATACCATTGAACACAAAGACAACATCAAGATTAAATTGACGCAAAGTGAACTAGTTCAAAACTGCTTGACAACTATTCTGGTAATAGTTTTTGATTTGTGTGAAGGTTCTTTATGACAGCTGTCTGCCCGCTGTTTGGGATACTCTCCACTATCTTGCTCGCATTTGTTCACTATAGGTTGACTATTTTTAAATATACATTTCAGTCAAATATGTTAGCACATGTATTAGTCATTTTCATTCATGAAAAGCTTCCCATCCTTCTTTTAGATCCATGGCTTTGGACAGAGCATTGGCAGGGTTAAACCTTTCCCATCTTCATTTTCTTCAAAGTCATTACCTGGTATGAGGATAAGAGCTTCATCATTAGCACTGAACGCAATTGGATTCATTGTCATTGATAAATTAATAAATGGTCATGAAATTAATATGTGGTAAAGGAATATTTCATTTTGGGGTAGGTGGTATGGACAAATAGTAGCAAAATGGGTCATGTTTCTGTAGCTAAACATGTAAGGAATCAGCAGATGTTGCAACACTATTAGATCATTAGAAATTTCCTCTCCAAAGAGAGAGAACATTGGACTACTGAAGGACAGAGGGAGAGTGAGATATTCACGGAAATTTTAAACGAGCAAATCACAGCTCAGTATGGATACAATTAGCGGGAAGAACACCAGTTGTACAAAATTGATAACATGGCCAAAGATGGTTAAATTCCAAAAGAAAGGCTTATATAATGTACCTGAAGCACTCAGAATGGTTTAAGTAATAAATGAAAATATACCGGCTACTTGGCGCAGTTAAATATAATTATGAGATAACAAGAGATATGGGATTATGATGTAATGTGGTGGGGAAGTCCTGGAGGTGCGAGGCAGGAAGTAGGTAATGCCACGCTGGGAGCTCACTCACATGGTTGGAGATGAACGGTACAATTGTGTTCGAGTGATATTCCGTATACCGTGGACGTCAGAGTACTGAGCATTTCTGTAAGTGAAAAGAACAGATCTATAATTAATTTAATCCGCTGGGATTATCCTTAAATGAGAATAGGAAAACAGTTATTGATTTTTACGAAGTTTTGGTAGTGAAAAAATGTCCAAGAGAGGAAGTGATTTGCTGTTTGAACGAAGTGCGATTGTATAGCCGACAAAGTCATCATTTAATCTGGAACTCGTCTGCAGAACGGAATCAGTGGATCTAATAATCATAACTATGGATTAGGGAGACGGAAGCGAGGGGTTGAACCAAAGTACTGTGTAAATAACTGTGTTATATGCTATAATTTGATACCTGTGCTCAGTGAACCTTTGTGTACGTGATGTGATGTGGAAGTGAAACGAGTTCGAACTATTGCGGGACAGACATCTGGAGCAGACAAGCAGGATAGCTTTACCAGTGTGACTACCATGGATGGTGGAACATGAAATTGCATGGGCCGACCCGATGGCCAATGCGGAGTACAGAATCTGTACAGAATTATGGAGCGAACAGGAATTGGATAAGTACCTCCTGATATTTTGATGATGATGATGATGCTTGTTGTTTAAAGGGGCCTAACATCTAGGTCATCGGCCCATAATGGTACGAAATGAGACGAAATGAAATGACAAATTAAAAGCCCAAAAACGTCCACTGACCACAATTCAAACCGTGAGGATGAAGAATGAATGGATGGATATGAATTTAAAACGATCCGTGGAACCGACCCACAGTGACTCACATGCACAGAAGCTGATGTAGAACAATAGTATTATTGACCAAGGGACTGCTTCTACAGCACAATACTGAATTGATGATACTTGTAGTCGAAAGGGGTCCAAATTCCAAGTCAGTGGCCCCTCACAACGGTACTTATCGCTAGGAAAGTAGAACCATGGTATTTGTCATGTTGCGGTACTAATCAAGAGTAGCGTAGACTTGCGGTATTCCACACATTATAGTACTACCCACAGGTACTGAAATTCGCACATAAGACCTATGGTGTGTTGCACAATGCGGCGCCATTTACAGGCAGTGCAAACCTATGGTGTTCATTACATAAGGGTACTAACCACAGGGACTCGTACTATCCCACGGTGTTCCTCATATAGTGGGTACAAACCATAGGCAAGCCAGAATCATGGGTTCCCTCATCCCATGGTGTTGCTCACATAGTGCTACCAATCATAGGTACTGTAAAAGCCGTCTCATTCACGGTTGCTACTAATCACAAACCTATTTGGTACCCAACATAGTGGTTCTATGCGCAAGTAAAAGCGACCCATGATATTCCCCGCGTGGTGGTACTAATAACAAGCAGTTTCATGGTTCTAATTTGATCATCCCTTGGTCGCCCCTTTTAGTTGCCTCTTACAACAGGCAGGGGATACCATGGGTGAATTCGTCTGCATTCCTCACTCACAGGGTGTTGTGTGTTTGGTCCACGAGAGGTATTTTATTTCCCTCAAGTCCGCCGGCAAGCCGGCTAGGACCCCCCTATCCGCCACCTGGGACGTGCCACGTGGGAATATCACCTCTCCCCTGATACGCCAGCGTAGTAGGTTCGTGGTTCTGACATTTTAATCTGTAAATATGTGATTATATTGGTAAATAGTAAGTTAATGCATGTAATGTTTTAATTTTTACTGAAGTCATTTAAGTAGTGAGGGCCAATTAAGTTTAGAATAAAATATTACTGTATTTGTTGTACTAATGCCAGTGGGGGTGTTAACATGTGTAAATAGTTTCGGATTGCTGATGTTAGTTTTCTTATCTTCATAAATTTTTTTTTTTTTTTTTTGGTAGTGATGTGTAAAATATTTTCACTTATAGTTGGAAGTGAAGATGAACTAACTGACCCGTTTAGAAGAGTGAAGAATATTAGCCTTCACTATGGTCTAGAGATAAACATGAAACAGATCAAACTAATGGTAGTTAATCAGCAAGGTCAAATCCAACTTTACACCTGGAGATAGTAAAGGAATTTGTATACCTTGGGTCTGTCATCAATGAAACGGGAAGCTGTGAAATAAGAGTTCAAAAGATGTATTGTTCTAGGTTGTGCTGCAATGGTTAAACTCACTAAGATCTGGCAGAACCGGGCAGTATCAAAAGCTATGAAGATGTGCCTGGTGGAATCACTAGTGTTCTCAGTCTTTTTGTATGGCTGCGAGACCTAGACCGTAAATGCTAGAGACAAAAGTCGAATTGATACCTTTGAGATGTGGTATTTGCAGAGAATGCTGCGTGTAACATGGACAGAAAGAAGAACCAATGTTTCCATTCTGGACGAACTGAGCATCAAGAAACGTCTACCTTTCTGTGTGAGTGAGTGTTACCTCCAGTTCCTTGGCCACATTTTCAGAAGAGGAAGAGAGAACTTGGAAAAGAACAAATTGCAAGGCAACGTTGAAGGCAGTAAACCACGAGGAAGAACAGCAACTAGATGGTTAGATCAAGGAAAGAAGATCACTGGCTTGAGTAAGTAGGACCACAGCACATCTGAACGTAACTTTTGGTTAGAGGTCAGGGCATTTCAGATATGTTGTAATTGGATATCCAGAGGGACACTGCTTCGATCTTGTGTTTGCACTGATGGATGTCGCCATGGATTTATTTGTGTACATGTGTTTACATTTCTTGTATTTGTATTTTGACAACACAAATTCTGTTTTATGGTTGTTGTATTTCTGATGATAAGTGGATTCAGTTCCATATGGGTTGCCATGTCTTTGAAGCAGGGGATTGTCATCCCACTGCAGTAGAGCGAGTGTAGATGTACGATTTTGGGGATTTTTCTTTTATTGTAGGTTACGCAGAGCCCTTTGCTACTAATTTGTTAATGTGTTTTACTGTAAATTTACGTGGTGAGTTATCAGGTGTGGTGACAGCTAGATATTATTTGTTTATACAATTGAATCTCATTCAGTTTCACTTATGATAATAAATTAACAGTAAGGGGATACTCATTTGATGCTGTTCTGTACTTAGAAATGATTCAAAGAAATGATGATTTAAACAACGCATGTTGATGATTTATATAACACAGGTTGATGATTTAAGATAAGAAATGTAAATAAATGGTGTTGATTTAAATGACTACTTCATACAAAATGTCAATGATTTAAATAACGACATGTAATGATGATTTAAAGAAATGTTGCGACATTGTAAAGACTTATGTAATTATTTTATTTTCCGGGTTGAACCATGTTGTTGTTTTCTGTACATTACATACAGTTTGCTGACGTTTTCAATACATTGCCATATTCTTTGTTACTTGTTTAACCTTTAACATTAAAATTCACTCCCTCTAAATCTTGAAATCATCAGCATTGTTTCCTCCAGTTAACTGGTTTCTGTCATTTAAATCACCTCAGTTATTTAAATCATCACAACTTGTTATTGAAAAATCACTACAATTCGTTATTTAGGTCATCGACCTCAGTTGTTTAAATCATTAACATTGTTAATTAAATCATTGGCTTCTCTTGTTTAACTCATTACATAAGTCTAATCTTAGAGGTGAAGCTTCCACGGTGTGTAGAATTACTAGTTTATTTTCTGGGTTGAACCGTGTTGTTGTTTTCTGTACATTACGTACAGTCTGCCGACGTTTCAAATACATTGCAGTATTCTTTGTCGAAAACTGAATTGGAAACAGACTTTCACAGATTTAAAGTGTGATAGATATTTTATTGCAACGAACAAAAGGACTTGGGAATCCACATAATGGAACTATTTAATTATCCATTAGGCATTAATCTGATTTTCATATCGTCAAATGAATCTGTGATTTAATTATGATTTGTATTAGTGTTTTTGACATTGTATTTATTTTATTTTTACCTGCCAAAGATTTAATAAACTTAGTTTGCTTAAAATTGTTCTCACTCGTAACTTCTTTTTCTCTTATTTTTTTCCCTGCCTAGTTAATTAATTTTTAGTAAATTATATTTCAAAGATATTATCAGGGTACACCCAATTAGGGTTACCAACCGTCCGGCTTTTGCCAGACATGTCCTGCTTTTCAATCATTTTGGTTATGTCCGGCCGGCATTTCTAATTTATCGACATTGTCCAGCATTTTTCGTTACAAGATTGCTCACTTAGGTTTTAGGCTGAAGACAGCATGTTATTGTATCGTACATCAACTCCATGTGCTCAGGGCGCTACTTCCGAGGGTGGAAATAAGTAATACTAATATTCGATATATTGAACTCGAAGTCCAGGCATCGATCAACCAATCAACATGCTTCATTTCCACGTTTATGTTGAGAGAAACCGGAAGTGTCATGAGCTACAGTTTACATGTGCTTGCCATATGATTTGCAGCAATCGTGTTTGGTCATCTGGTTGTCGCCATAAATTATAGTGCGAGTATGCAGCGAGTGGAGTGAAATATTAATCTCATTGCATCCTATTACGTACCGGTATGTCATCTTTGCAACCTGAAAGGAGTGAATCTAAAAAAAGACAGTGTAAATTTTCGGATAAACTAAAACATAAGTATCCTTGCTTTACTCACCGACGCAGTGAAAGTGAAGCGAAATGTGCAGTGTGTGATAGTTATGTTAATGTCGGATACAAAGGTGTTGGTGACTTGGGAAGACACGTTAACAGTGAAAAACACAAAAAGACGGTGAGAACTAGGTCAATATCATGTTCAATGTTATCATTTGTCACTCCCAAATATTCACCAGATGATAAAAAAGTTCAAGCCGCAGAAGCTACAATGTCATTTCATACAGTTTTCCATCACCAGTCGTACAAATCAATGGACTGCACAGCTAAATTGAATAAGAGTATGTTCTTAGGTTCTGAAGTAGCACAGAAACTGACCTGTGCAAGAACTAAAACAAAAGCCGTAATAAATAATGTTATTGCTCCTCACTCGACATATATTATAATTGAAACTCTCAACAATAAAGTTCCATTTTTTGGCCTAGGAACAGATGCAAGCAATCATGGTGCACTAAAGTTGTTTCCAATTGTCATCCAATTCTTTGATTACAAAAAGAATGGCATTCAGATAAAAGTTCTTGATTTACAAGCATGTCCAAATGAAAGTTCTAAATGTATTTCCTCCTATATTTCAGATACTCTCAAAAAGCATAAAATTGCTTCTAGATGCATTGCATTTTCTGGAGACAATGCCAACGTTAATTTTGGAGGCCTTGCACGCAGGGAAGGGAAGAATGTATTTTCTGCTCTCAAAAAAGACTTGAATGAAAACATAGTAGGTGTTGGATGTCCTGCTCACATTCTACATAACTGTTTGCAACATGGAGCTGATGCTCTTCCTGTTGATATTGAGTCTGTGGTGATGAAAATTTTCAACTTCTTTCATATATATGCAGTGCGCACTCAGGAACTGAAAGACTTTGTGAATTTGTTGATGTAAATTATCTGCAGCTTTTAAATCATTCAGAGACTAGGTGGTTAACATTGTATCCAGCAGTTGAAAGAATCCTGCAATTGTTCCCAGCTCTGAAATCCTACTTTCTTTCTCAGGGTAGGAAGTCAGTGCCTTCATCAATTAGAAACTTCCTTGAAAATGACTTTTCAGAGCTCAGACAGCGATGCATAAGCGATTCATAGTTTGTGTTTCAAAGGTTGCCAGTACGAATCTCGAAGATTGCCGAGGTCGACCAATTCAGCACAAGGGTGTAAATCTATCCAGAAAAGGTGCACAGATAGTAGAATCTGTCCAATCTTCATTGAAAGGCACACTTGAAGGTCAATTCATTACCCTTAAAGTCAGATAGATGTTAAATACATTTTCAGAAGATGGTTTGGATAAAGAATTCAAAGTGTTTATGGAGAATGTATCTTATTTCTACGAAATCTGCACTGAGTACTTGGATAAATGGATGCATCCTATAGAGGAATTCAAGTGTTTCAAATGGTTGAAACTTCAGAACATTAAAGACCTCAGCTTTGACGATATTGTACCATGTATTCAGTACTTACAGTCAAAAGGTGTAGAAATAGATGATTCAAAATTATTCGACCAGTTCTGCAACGTAAGGGCTTATGCTAAAATTTCAACTTTGGATAAAGATACAACACTAGACCTACAATGGTCTGTTTTTTCTTAATAAGTGCCAGAACACTGAGGTATTTTCTTAACTTTTGAACATTTGCCAGTTTTTCTTTGCCACTGAACGTGTGTTTTCATTCATAAATGCTCAATGGACAAAGGAAAGGAACCGTTTGTTGGTAGAATCAGTGAAAGGAATGTTACTTGTGCAGTTCAATTTCAAAGATGTGTCGTGTGAAGAATTTTATAAATATGCACTTCAAGAAAATAACTCACGTCTTCTTTCAAACGTAGGTTCTGTTGAAAAATACAGCTTCAAGGAAATGAACTGCAGCAAAAATTTATCATTAAGTAAGGTATTTCCTTTTGTAAAAAGTTGTGTGTAATATATGTATAATTTTGTTATCGATAGAAATTGTCAGGCATTTTTCTTAAATGTCGTGGCTTTTTGCTAAGCAATGTCCTGCATTTGGAAATTTTCAGTTGGTAACCCTACACCCAATACGACCCTGGGATGAGCAGCCGGAGCCCATATTTAGGCTGGGAAGGGTACAATATACAGTTTCTCATACATTATAAAATATGGTACCACAATACGTTGAAACTACCTATACAAGCGCTAATATGTTGGTAGTGAAATGCAATTATTATGTGGCAAATGACAAGCGTGTAGGTCACTCAAACATTACTTTACTTTACATTATAACTGATTGTCCCTGACACCTGGTGACTCTACGAGTAACTGTAGACTTGCCATACAACAGCTAGATAACATGAAGGACGAACGTCTAGCAGTCTACCATAGCGAAGCACAGAAAAGCTGAACAACACAAGACTGCTGCAGCAGTCCACTGGAGTGAAAAGGTTAAATGCAAATACTTTCTCACAAAGCTTTCTTAAATTTTTCATACACCCTTATTTTAATTGCATGGATTTAACAAAATAAAGTGTTTTATAATGCTTCGATTCAACGAATACATAAATACTATGTGCATATTTTTGGATTTTTTCAAACATAATTGCACACATATTTCAGAAATTACAGAGCATGTAAATCCAGTCCCTACTTATTATGCTCAATACTATTATAAATTTAAATACAGTCTTCAACTGTTCATATGCTCTTTCCCACTCTTCTTGTGTTTGTAGTGACTTGCTACCCAGTGGCTGCCTAACTATGTCCTCATCTCAATGGGTAATAAATGCATCTACTGTCAGCCACATTTCTGGTCTGTTTTACCAGTGTAACTTGCACAGTTTATATTATACCTCATTTTATCGAAACTCACCATTATGCACTGCAGATTAAGACTACAACACTCTGAGTATCACATCATGGCCTCTACCATACCGCAGTAAATATTTCATTGTTTCATAAATCCTTAATTTATTGTCAAGTGAATATGAGTGGTTATTGTAGCATGCTAATTTCTGCCAAGGTTTGGATAAACTGACAAAGAGTAGCTGGAGATATGATTAAGGATTCTTAAGTACAATCTTGAATGAAAGAATCAAGATGCTAAAGGATACAATTGAAACTTTTATTTACAGTAAATTATATATATTAAAATATAAAATTAATTGAATATTATATACACTTTCTCCTCAGAGATATTGTGATCTGGAACACTATATCCAAGGATACCAGCCTTCCCATGTTTTACCCAATAAGTGAGGGTCAGTGGCCATGTCCAATAAGCATTCCACCTGCAAGAAGGAACAGACAAATAGATAATATATTATTAACCAAAAGGACATTTATACCAACAAAACTTGAATATATATTCTATACATACACGATTACAATGAGGAAGTATGTATATGAATGATTCTGAATAATATCTTAAAAGTTAGTGGAAACTTGCTCATGAGCCTAGCTAGGGAGTTACTGTTGTACTCAAAACTAACTTTCAACGTATTAGGTCAATTTCAGCTCATGCAGTATGTACTGAAGATGTGTTAAATACAGAAAAAAAATGGCCAACTGGACCACCAATGGGATCTGAACCCACAAGCTTCCAATTTCACGTCGGATGTTCTTACCAGTTGAATGTGTAACTGAAAGGATTTCCAGTCTGTTGAACACACAAGTTCAATATAAATATTACACTATAACATACCTGTAAATTAAACACACTACTGAACTAGGTCATATTTATTCTGTTGGAAAGGATCTAAGCTACAGGTCTGGCACTACTGATATCAGAAATGTAGAATTATTGCTCAAGGGTTATGAACTTCATGTTGTTGGTCTGTATTGAACTGAGATAACATATTGCTGTCTTTGAACTGAAAGGTAGTCTTTGAGAGATGAAGTTAAATGACTAAACCATGTTATGCAGGAGTTGAGCAAAGTCTTAACAACCAGTGTTTTGGAATGAATTTCATTTCTCCTTTGGATGGGATCCAGAGTAAAGTGTAGCTTCCACCGAAGTCCCAGTCAACATGGGTAGTGCTGAGTAATGACATTCGGAGCATGACTAGTGCATCTGAGTGTTATGAAAGGTGCTGCTCATAGGGTCGGTCGTGCTGCAATAGTACTTTCTGACCCAGTGAAGAAAGCAATGGCAAACGACCTCACTCCTCTTCTTGCCTAGTACGCCTCATTTTGGTGCTGCCATTGGTTTTTGGGGTTTCCTTATAATTGCATAACCTTTGGTGGTGCTATTTGAGGATCCAACCAGCCTCTGGGCTGATGACCTAACAGACACAGACATGATATGTCATACAAGTAATACGTTATTGTTCTCAACAACTTCAGATTTCTGTAGATTCCATCAGTAGTTAGAGTTGTATCTCTACTAGATTCATTATAAATAATAACAGGGTAGTGGTAGATGACATATGGCCAGTATTGTTGGAACAAAAAGTACTGATGTTGAGGCAGTCACTTAATATGTTACCACGGAAATCTATGGCATGTAAAATATAGGGGGTGTTATCAAAGGAAGTGATTTAAATGTTAGTTTTCTCAGCAGAATTTTACATTAAGTCACGTCAACTTGTTATTGATTTATTAAAGTTGATCAGATGCAAGTGATAGATTAAGCAAGGTTAAGTTATTGTGCAGCTAATCATGAAAACCAATAATATACTTGGACAAAAAAAAAAAAAAAAAGAGAGAGAGAGAGAACTGTTCAATGCAATATACATAAGTAATAAAGAATCAAGAATCATCTTAATCTACTTCATATACATATTTTTAATGCTCATTAGACCTAAAATTGAATTGTGACTGTCACTGGCTGCAACAAAACTGCCAGTTAACTCATCTAGATTGAGAAGCTCTGGTAAATCCTGATGTGTATGATAGGTGATAAAATGATGATTTTCTCTCTTTTGTGTCATGCTGCTGCTTCAGTCTTCAAAGGGAGCTACAGCTCTGCTCAGCTTCACATGAAGAAGTACGCACCTAAGTTCTTTCAACATTTCTGAACGTAGCCCAAACTTCTGGCAACATTTCTCGTAATATATTGCAAACATCACCAACACAAGGCAACCATTATTCCATAAAAACATCTTCACCTCTACAGATAATGATGCAACATCTATTTCTGAATAATTTTGAAGTATGTCCACTTGTTCTTGTTCAGTCACATTTGATAACATATCTTTTAATTGCTACAAGATGCAGGGCATCCTACTGAACAAATCTTGATTTTAGATCTTTCAGGGATGCGTCAGTGAAGGCAAAATATTTTTTCTGGTAACAGGCATTGATGTCTTAAGGAACTGAATCTTCTACTGGACCTGCGTACTTCCTTGGTCCTCTCATCATTCTTGGGAACGAATGGGGTTCAGATTATATTTTTCTACTTTTTTACTTTTTCATTTGCTTCTTGCATTATTTCTCAAAATTTTCTTCATTGTGTAGGCCCTGCATATTTTATGAAATAATTTAATGAAGCCTGATACATTTTGTTGCGGACTTCCAAATGAATAATTCAGTACTGGGCTGAGTGACTCATACGGTTGAGGCGCTGACCTTCTGACCCCAACTTGGCAGGTTCGATCCTGGCTCAGTCCGGTGGTATTCGAGGGTGCTCAAATAGGTCAGCCTCGTGTAAGTAGATTAACTGGCATGTAAAAGAACTCCTGCGGGACAAAATTCCAGCACCTCGGGGTTTCCAAAAACCATAAATTGGTTAGTGGAACGTAGAAAACAATAACAAGAAAGAATTATTCAGCCAACAACCAAATAAGGTTGTACTAGTTTCGAAATAGGTCAATAGACCATGAGCACCTCTGTATGATCATCTTGTAGGAAATAGCAGTTTTATTTGAGTGATGATATTGCTTATTGGACATTCAGATTTAAATTAAACTACAGAAATAATCTTTCCTTGTACTTTAACTTAACAAGGAAACAAGACATCTAAGTAATGAGCCCTTCATATTGCATTACACTTTTCTGAATAGCAGAAACTTTCCTTTAACAGCAAATTAACACAATGAGTACCACAACATACAAATAATGCAAACGCCTGCCAGGTTTTAATTACCTATTGTACCCTATTACAGATAGCGCTCATATTGGCAGCACCATCATATGTCTGTCTAGTTAATATGTCCAATACAATAAATTATACAGCCTGACCAGTTGTGTCTGTTGCAGTGTGAAGTCCAAGAATACTGTCATGTAGTTCAAGATCTTAATTGTTCAACACCACAACCACTGTGGGTACCATCACAGATAACCCAAAATATTGGGGGATCTTGTAAACAAACACTGTAACAGATAATTCTAATAATTTCATTTGCTATCATACCATGCATTTCATTCTGAATTGTTTCATTTTAGGCACAAATCTTTCCATCTGCTTGTATATCCAGTCGTTCACAGCAGAAACATCATAGTTTTAATAAGCACTGTAAGTTACCACTGTCTGACTGTTGTCCCTTATTGCCGAACCTTGCCTATCTAAAAATCTAATAGAGCTTGCTTGCTTATGAAAACTGGACTTTTTGTGAGCACAAAATCTTTTGAGTACTTTTCTCAATTCCTGAAACCCTCTGCTGTGAAGGCATTTTTTTACAAGTATTTTGTCTGGATTTAAATGCCAATATCAACTGAAGTAGAAACAGGCAATTCTGTTTATGTTTTTTTCAATACTTAACTATTTAAAATACTTAACACGTTCAGTACCTGCTTCTGAGCGGGACACTTGAATGCCTGGACCAGCCATTTTCATGCCCGGCCCTCTTGACGTGCATCACTAAATACAATTGACAATTACTCCTAAACTATAAATGTTAGAAAAATGATACTTTGTGCTTACCTCTAGTAAATATTTAGGGTGTGACATCTGGTGTCACAGGTTTCAAAATACGTCTAATTTTATACAGGCTATCTGTATTTTTGGCATAATGATTACTGTCACCGAAGTGAAGAAATGAAAGAATATGAAGGAAGCGTATTCGGAACATTGTATTGTAAAATATCGGGGTATGAAAAACAGGGTCTTCGGTCCAGTGCATTTTATATCAGGATTTTGGACTTATCGGTTTCCACGATTGCATGATCGAATTCTTTGTGAAAGGCCGGGGCACCACACTTGACTCGCGTCTAAATTGGTCTGCTCACACATACTGATAAAATTCGTCATTCATGAAAATACTCACGTAACTCAAAATATCCTGCTTATTTTCTATTTGAACGTTTATACTTGAATTCTCTGTAAATGGTGGAATGGGTGGACAATAACTAGGATGATATGTATAAGGCACTTCACTTTTCTCTATAGGCCAATCGGATTCGGGAATCGGAATTTCCTCGTCACTGTCACTTTCACTATCTGAGTATTTCAGGAATAAGTTCATCACCAGAATAATCATTGTGAACAATATCTAATAATTAATCTTCCGTAAGAAACTTTGTTTTATAAGCCTTTATACTACACTCGGTAAGAACGACACGCACTGCATTGGAATCTCAAGTACCGTCTTGACGTGCGAGGAAGTGCTGAGATATTCCCGCTAAAACAGTTAAGATAAACATGAGCCCACTGAACGCGAGGGTTATCTCAAGATGGTCAACCAACTTCCTGCTACAAGTAATAATGCTGAATAAGGTGTAAGAATGCATAGATGACGAATATAAACAGCACTGCTTGGCGCGGAACATTAAATGTCTTACGCCGTCCACGGCCCGCAGCATAGGGGCAAGCTTAAACGTCTTACGCTGTCCACGGTCCGCAATGAGTTAAACCATGAAACTGAAGTGTTCGTCCTTTCAATTTTTGAACAAGGATGTATTTGGCAGTTTAACTGGCTGATTTGGAAACACATTATTTTACCTCTTATAGAAACACTACTTGGATCTGTGCTTTCAGAAACACACACTATTAAAGTTCGTACTTCAATTATTTGTTTCTTCCTTACACTTATGCTTCTTAATTCTAATAACAAACTTATCCATGTTCTTGTTAGTACACTGACTGACAGAGCAAATGCAACACCAAGAAGGAGTGGTTCGAAAGGGATGAAAGTTGGGGAAAAAACAGAGACGGCACGGACGAATAATTGTTGTTTATTTCAAACCGATATGCAGGTTACACAATGCGCACAGCATCGACTCAGTAGGATGTAGGACCACCGCGAGCGGCGATGCACGCAGAAACACGTCGAGGTACAGAGTCAATAAGAGTGCGGATGGTGTCCTGAGGGATGGTTCTCCATTCTCTGTCAACCATTTGCCACAGTTGGTCGTCCGTACGAGGCTGGGGCAGAGTTTGCAAACGGCGTCCAATGAGATCCCACACGTGTTCGATTGGTGAGAGATCCGGAGAGTACGCTGGCCACGGAAGCATCTGTACACCTCGTAGAGCCTGTTGGGAGATGCGAGCAGTGTGTGGGCGGGCATTATCCTGCTGAAACAGAGCATTGGGCAGCCCCTGAAGGTACGGGAGTGCCACCGGCTGCAGCACATGCTGCACGTAGCGGTGGGCATTTAACGTGCCTTGAATACGCACTAGAGGTGACGTGGAATCATACGCAATAGCGCCCCAAACCATGATGCCGCGTTGTCTAGCGGTAGGGCGCTCCACAGTTACTGCCGGATTTGACCTTTCTCCACGCCGACGCCACACTCGTCTGCGGTGACTCTCACTGACAGAACAGAAGCGTGACTCATCGGAGAACACGACGTTCCGTCATTCCCTCATCCAAGTCGCTCTAGCCCGGCACCATGCCAGGCGTGCACGTCTATGCTGTGGAGTCAATGGTACTCTTCTGAGCGACGCCGGGAATGCAGGCCTCCTTCAACCAATCGACGGGAAATTGTTCTGGTC
Source organism: Anabrus simplex (assembly GCF_040414725.1). Classification (NCBI taxonomy): domain Eukaryota; kingdom Metazoa; phylum Arthropoda; class Insecta; order Orthoptera; family Tettigoniidae; genus Anabrus; species Anabrus simplex. The sequence goes on along the minus strand of NC_090265.1, from coordinate 963,023,666 downwards.
GATATTGGAACAGCCAGGGTGTCTTGCACATGCTGAAGAATGGCGGTTGACGTGGCGTGCGGGGCTGCCACCGCTTGGCGGCGGATGCGCCGATCCTCGCGTGCTGACGTCACTCGGGCTGCGCCTGGACCCCTCGCACGTGCCACATGTCCCTGCGCCAACCATCTTCGCCACAGGCGCTGCACCGTGGACACATCCCTATGGGTATCGGCTGCGATTTGACGAAGCGACCAACCTGCCCTTCTCAGCCCGATCACCATACCCCTCGTAAAGTCGTCTGTCTGCTGGAAATGCCTCCGTTGACGGCGGCTTGGCATTCTTAGCTATACACGTGTCCTGTGGCACACAACAACACGTTCTACAATGACTGTCGGCTGAGAAATCACGGTACGAAGTGGGCCATTCGCCAACGCCGTGTCCCATTTATCGTTCGCTACGTGCGCAGCACAGCGGCGCATTTCACATCATGAGCATACCTCAGTGACGTCAGTCTACCCTGCAATTGGCATAAAGTTCTGACCACTCCTTCTTGGTGTTGCATTTGCTCTGTCAGTCAGTGTATAATATACAACAAGACCAACAGGAACAAAACACTAGAAAATGCAAGAAATTAAACACACAACCTTTCCAACAAGAACTCTGTACTGATATTGCTCACTGTTGCAGACACCAGACTGCTTACTTCTACGTGTTGTTCTAGTCACTTCTGCACTAAGGTTGTTACATTAAATAAATTGCCACACTGCCACAGTTCAAACATAATTGAAAGCCCACTGTTGGTCTTGGCTACTGACCAAGGTATATTGAGAATAACAATATGGATTATAATGGACAAACCACACATAGTGGACACTCCTCAAATATGAATATTCCTTGCCCATATATTTTTTTCTATTTTTGACTGACAAAGGAGGGTAAAAAGAATTGTGTGGTCATTATATTATTGTTTCACAGTCTGAATATTATATAGCAAATTATTATAATGATATTATATAACTATAGAGCCCGGTGCAAGAACCAGACAGCTCCACTTTATGATCAATTTTGTTTTTTGTTATAAGCTGTCTTTAAAAAAACAAGCTCTATCTGCCGGTGCAAAAACTGTACTGCTCCATTGACTTGGTTTGTTATTGGCTTAACGCCCCACTAACTACATTTATGGTTTTCGGAGACCCTTGTGTTTTAATGAGGATATTAGTGTCTTAGAAACTATCGAACATTATGTGATGCATCATAATGTGTCTCATAAAACAAGCAGAGAGTTATCATCATTTGAAGGCGTAGTTTATGGCGTAGCAGCAGACAATAACAAACAGTCTACAAAAAGACCTCGACAATGTTGTAAGACGGACAACACACAATGACACAATGGTAACAGGATGAAAAGTCAGGATGTAATTTTCACCAAGAGGAAAAGTTCTCTCAGTTTTAATTACTGTGTTGAAGAGGTGATAGTCTTCATTGAGATAATCATATTAACAAAGTTGTAAAGGAGAGGGCATGTAAGTCTGTGGTAATAAACTCCACGACACTTAACGCCCTTGAAAAGGCCTTGGCCTGCCCAGTGACCGCTGCTCAGCCCAAAGGCCTGCAGATTACGAGGGGTCATGTGGTCAGAACAACGCATCCTCTTGGCCGTTATTCTGGGCTTTCGAGACCGGGGCCGCCATCTCATCGTCAGATAGCTCCTCAATTCTAATCACGTAGGCTGAGTGGACCTCGAACCAGCCCTCAGGTCGAGAGAAAAATCCCTGACCTGGCCGGAAATCGAACCTGGGACCTCCGGGTGAGAGGCAGGCACGCTACCCATACACCACGGGGCCAGCTAGTCTGTGGTAATACCCCAATTAGAGATACGACAGCTGAGAAAGATCCAAAGGAAAGCAGTACGATTTGTTCTCGGCAATTTCCAACAAAGGAGTAGTGTTACGAAAATGTTGCTAGATAGATAGATTTTTCTATCATCAACAGGTTATTTGCCCAATTACAGACTTTGCAATTGCAAACTTAGGGCTGGGAATACTCGGGAGTAAGGAGACAAGATGCTCGACTAAGTGGTATGTTCGGAGCTGTCCGTGGAGAGATGCTGTGGAATGACATTACTAAATGAATAAGCTTGAGTGGAGCTTTTAAAGGTAGAAAGACCATAATATGAAGATCAAGTTAGAATTCAAGAGGACAAATTGGGGCAAATATTCATTTATAGGATGAGAAGTAAGGGATAAGAATAATTTATCAAGGGAAATGTTTGATAAATTTCCAAGTTCTTTGAAAACATTTAAGAAAATGCTAGGAAAACAACTGATAAGGAATCTGCCACCTGGGCAACAGCCCTAAACGTAGATCATTGATGACTGATAGATTAAAAATAACCTTTTTCTGATTAATTTAATATGACCTTTTTGTGTGGTGTATACTGCGAATATGCATTTATCCCATTTTTAAGTAACATGTTTTTCACACCTGTACTTTTCTTTCTCTCTGTTCAGCACCTGATAAAAGTATAAAGAAAACTTTACTGTAGCAGCAAACAAGCAAACACTGGGTCTCAGTCTAAAACTACATTCTACCTTGCTTCTTGAAGCAATCACTTGGCAGTCTGCCATGGTAGATATTGTTTCTCCAAGTGCTCAATAGCTTGAATCCATAGCCCACATATAAGAGAGATTAACTTATATCTGAACACCTCTATAGAACTGATATTCAGTACAGTCAAGTCTGCACAAGGCTCTTGATATTAATAGGAATTAAGCCACCACATATGCACAGAACTACAGTGCTTATATACATCTGTTCATAACAACTTGCCTGAACTTTGTCTCGTTCTTGTTTGAGTCATCAGCCAGTCTGGTTTGATGCAGCATCCATGCTACTCTATCCTGTGCTATCATTTTTTTTATTTCTATGTAACTACTACATCCTACATCTGCTCTAATCTACTTGTCATATTCATACATTGGTCTGCCCCTAATCTAATATTTCCTGCATCACCAGACTTCGTTGAACTGTACGCCATTCTTTTTGTTTTGGACTTATTTATTTTCATCCTGTACTCCTTCCCCAAGCTTTCTTGGGAATAGGTATAACAACATTATGCCGAAAATCGGATGGGACTTCTCCTGTCTCATACATCTTACACACTAAATGGAATAACCTCACCATCCAGGTTTCTCCTAAGGCAGTCAGTAATTCTGAGGGTGTATCATCAATTCCAGGTGCCTTGTTCCTACTTAGGTCTCTCAAAGCTCTGTCAAATTCTGACATAAAAATTGGGCTCCCATTTCATCAGCATTAATAGCCCCTTCTTGTTCCAGAACCCTATCATTTAATTCTTTACCTTGACACAACTGTTGAATATGTTTCTACTATTTTTTGCCTTGTCTTCTTTTCATTGAAGTGGTTTTCCATCTGAGCTCTTGATATTCGTACACCTAGTTTTCCTTTCTCCAAAGGTTTCCTTGATTTTCCTGTTGCAGCATCTATCTTTCTTACAATCATACAATCTTCAACATCCTTGCACTTCTCTTTCAGCCATTCTCCCTTAGCTGTCCTCCACTTTCTATGTACTTTGTTCTTTAATCGCCTGTATTCTTGTCTGTCCTCCTAACTTTTTGCATTCTTGTACTTTCATCTTTCATCAATCAGGTCTTTTTGAGTTATTAATTGATTCTTAGTTGATCTTTCCTTTCTTCCTAATCTTTCTTCAGCAGCCTTACTGATCTCATTCTTCACAACTGAACTAGTAGGTACTAATGTCATAGGCACCGACTTGGTGTCTATCTTGACAACAATAATCCTTTCACTATGCTGGTCATAGTAGCTTACCTGCTATCCTATTATTTTATTCATTATTAAACCAATTCCTGCATTTCCTGTTTGTTTTTGTGTTGACAATTCTGTAGTCGCTTGCACAAACATCCTGTTCTTCTTGCCAATGTACTTTACTTATACCAACTGCATCTAACTTTAGTCTATCCATTTCCATGTTCAGATTCTCTAACCTACCACAGCCGGTCCCGCAGTGTAGTGTGCCTCCTTCTTACCAGGGGGCCCCAGGTTCGATTCCCGGCCAGGTCAGGGATTTTTTACCTGGGTCTGAGGTCTGGTTCGAGGTACACCCACCCTACGTGATCACAACTGAAGAGCTATCTGACGGTGAGATAGTGACCCCGGTCTAGAAAGCCAAGAATAACGGCCAATGGGATCCGTCGTGATGACCACATGACACCTCGTAAACTGTAGGCCTTCAGGCTCAGCGGCAGTCGCTTGGTAGGCCATGGCCCTTCAGGGCTGTTGTACCATGAACCTACCACAATGATTCAAAGTTCTAACATTCCATGCTCCAACTTGCAGAATCCACCTTTCTGATGACTGCCCCCTCTTGTGTAGTCCCTACCCAGAGATCCGAATGGGAGACTATTTTACCTCTGGAATATTTTACCCGGAAGGAAGCCATCAGTACATCATTCATACAGGTAAAGCTGCATGTCCTCGGGAGTTAATTACGGCTGTAATTTCCTACTGTTTTCACCCGTGTAGCTATATCAATACAGCTAAGCCTCGTTAAATATTGTTACAAAATTATATCAGTCAATCATCAAGACTGCCACCCTGGCTACTTCCAAAATGCACCCCACCTTTTGATGAACCATTCGTTAGTCTGGTCTCTCGACAGATATTCTATATGGTTGCATGGATGACTCGGCTATCTGCTTCATTGTGACATGCAAGCATCCACGCCGCAGCAAGGTCACATGGTTCACTGGGGTTCACTTTGTCCCAGTATGCTAAAGTCACCACATCTCCTCGGCACAGTGCACACGGTATTGCATTGAATGGCTTTGATCTACTGAAGGTATAGAACATCAAATGCAAAATCACCCACCTCTGCAACTTCACATCATCTATTCCGAGTCATTATCTACCAATAACACTATAAATCTGGTCTGTTCTAAATACATACAATTACAATAGGTTATAGTAGGTACAGAGACTTGGTGTATAAATGGGAGCAATTGCCAACCCTGCAATGTGACTCTGGCACTCTGGATCACACCATCACCCACACTGTCAATGTTGCATACCTATTGTGGATGATCGACCAATTTCCTATCAGCATCATCAGAGCCAATGCAATGGAATGATAAACTGGTCATCCATTTGTAATTGCAGGGTAAATAATACTTCTTGTTCGTTTCTTTAACTTAAAGTGGCTTTTCACATATATAAATATTTATTTATTGAGACTTTTTGTCTTTAGTTTATACTTTAATCTGTTAAATATTTAAATTGTAATGTGCTACTGTCTTGGAGTAGTCATATGCTAAATATATAACACTGGTATTCAGATATTACCTGTGACATTTTCTTGTGGTCTTTACAGAGGTAATAATCTGCACCAATTTACAAAACAAGTCCCTTCTAATGCTGCATCATGTTGAGCAGATCTATCCTTCTACCTATGGATCATCTCTTATGCACTTTTGATTCCGTTATTTTCTTCTCCCCAACAAAAGTTCAAAGTAAATATATGCAGAACCACTTTCAAAACAAACCTCTACACTGCAGCTTCTTCTCCAAGAAATCGGTAATATTGATACATTTTCTGTACTTATCTGAAGATGTATGTAAATGAACAGAACCATGCCAGTGATCAACAATTATAGGCACTCGTGCACAATATTTAGTTGAATAAATGGAGGAAAAAAAAAAAGAGTGAGAGAGACTAAAAAAAAAGTAAATACAATGGTACCTGCTCATGAGATGTAAGGTTATCTGCAGGAAGCCTGGCCCGCACATTATGCTGAATATCACCTTGCACTATTTCAAGAAACTTGGGCAAATACTGTGATGTTCTACTGTTACCACTCTTTAGTTCCTCGGAAGTTATGGTGGTAGGATTCGCTCCTTCTAGTTTTCTTCTAGCCAGCAACACCTTTTGTTGTGGATACCACTCAGATTCATCAACTGAAAGAAGAAAACTAAATTACACATTATTCAAATGATTCAGCTTACCATAAAATATACATCAGACCATCAAATTTATCCTAGTAATATGTTTCTCTGACCAACAATTCTCAGTCCAGTTTTAAATTCTTGTAGGCTTGGGAGTTCAGGAACATGCTTTGTTCATTCTTGTGACAACAGCAGATGAGAAATTTTCTGAACTGTCACCCTGATCTGGTGAAACATCCAACTGTTGATTTCAGCAAAGGCCCCAAGAAATATACTGTTTTATCAGTAGTACTTTCTGAGAGCAAATCTACTAAAATATCTAAGTTTTTCCTTAGCTTTCAAAAATGATTCCGCACAAAAGTAATTAATTAAATATACAGAGTTGATGTTCCAGAATGTATAATGACCTGAGAGTAAGAATATTACAAGCCAAGCCTTTGTGATAAAAAATATTTTTTTAAATTTCATTTTTTATTTGTTGTTTGTTTTAAGTTGTACCACGGAATAAGGAATAAGAGTTAACTGTGAGTAAGAAGAAAACAGTAGCAATGAAACTGAGTAGAACACCCAGCGAATGTGACCTCAAACTTCACGGAGAGAGAATTGAATGTGTAGAAAGCTTCAGCTATCTTGGAAGTATTGTATTGAACCAGGGGAGTGGTAAATTGGAAATCCAGAACAGAGTGACAAAAGGTTCCACATTCTTCCATCAGATACAAAATCTACTGTGGGACAAAGCAGTTCCTGTAAAAGCCAAATAAACAATGTTCAAATCTTACCTCCTGCCAATCATGACATATAGGTTGGAGACCTGTGTGTCAATGAAAAGAGATATTAGCAAACTGCAAGCATGTGAAATGAAATTTTTACAATCTGCTATGCAAAAAACAAGAGACAGAATTAGAAATGAGTGCATTAGAAATGACATGCAAGTGACCTGTGCAAAGGATGGAAGAGACTAGAACCACCAGACAATACTTGGAAATGGCTAGTACCTGGAACGAGACCTGTTGGACATCCCAGAAGAAGGTGGCTGGACCAAATAAATACAGATCTTACCAAGAAAGGAACAACCCTGCAGGATGTGAAAGGAGAGGAACTCTATAATGACAGGAACCGATGGAGGCAATATTGCCCACAAAAGTCCTACCCAGCCCGCTGGAAGGATACCCAGATGATGGTGATTATGATGATGAAGAATGGAACCGGTACTACCTCCTGCAAGTCTGCCTCTGACAACAGGTTAGAATTAACATGGAATGATGTAGAATATGCCTGGAAATACATCAAAACTGGAAAATCAGCAGGGGCTGATGAAATTAATGGAGAAATGATCAAGGCAATGGGCATTTCTGGAAAACATTAGATCTACAGACTCTTTCATAAGATCTGGAAAGAAGGGGACATGCCAGTCGATTGGAAAACAGGCATCATAATTCCAATCTTCAAGAAAGGAGACAGAAAGAAATGTTCCAACTATAGAGGCATCACTTTAACATCTCAAGTTGGTAAACTTTATGAAAGAATTATAGAGCGTAAAATCAGACCCCTTATTGAAGAGAACCTCTTTGAAGAACAGTATGGATTCAGGAAGGGGAGATCAACAACTGATTTAATCTTTACAGTCCGTCAGTTAATGGAAAAATACTATGAACACAACCGAGATTTGTGGTTAGCCTTTCTGGATATCAAGAAAGCATTTGAAGCAGTGAATAGAGAGAAGGTGTGGGAAGCACTGAAGAAAATTGGAATACAGGATGACATGATACACCAGATCAAGAATTTGTATGAAGATACCCAAAGTAAAGTCATCAAAACACCTGTAGGAATGACTGAAACCTTTGATATAAAATCTGGGTTAAGACAGGGTGGTGTTCTGTCTCCTCTTCTTTTCATCACTGTGATGAACGAGATCCAGAGAAAAGTTCACCAAACCATTGGAGGTAAGAAAATGAAAGTTATATTGTTCGCGGATGATATATGCTTGTGGGGAGACTCTAAAGATCTTCAAGGACAAATAAACTCCTGGGCAGAATCTGCTAAAGAATATGGACTCATCTTCAGCCAAGAGAAAAGTGAGGTTATGGTCATGAAGAGATACGGGCAACCAATGGGACACATTGAAATGGAGGGGAAACAGCTACAGATGAACCATCAATTCAAATATCTTGGAAGTGTTTTCTCTGATACTGGTTCTATAGATAAGGAAATTTCCCACAGAATTCAGGCAGGTAGCAACTTTTACAAAATAGTTAAAGACATAATATGGAACAAGAAAATACCAACAAAATGTAAGAGAGTCATATATGAAACTTATTGCGTACCAATCCTGACCTATGGTTGTGAAACATGGACCATGAGAAACAAAGATATTAGTAGAATCCAGGCAGCAGAAATGAAATTTGTCCGTAGCATGATCGGCAAAACACGGAGGGACAGAGTCCGTAATGAGGAAATCCGCAAGCAGGCTCAAGTTGTAAGACTGCAGGACAAAATAACAGTGCAGCGACTGAGATGGTATGGACATATGCGACGCATGGGTGATAACAGATTACAAAAAAAAAAATGTACGATCTAAAACTTGAAGACAAAAGACCAAGAGGGCGACCAAGACTCAGGTACAAGGACATAGTGAAGATTGACATTCAACAGAGAGGACATACTTTGGAAAGCAATGAAGAAGGAGAGAAGTTCAGGGACCGCAACTGGTGGAGAAGCCTCGTTTGATGACCCATCGCTTAAGATGGAACGATGTGGGATATGTATGTATGTATGTATGTATGTATGTATGTATGTAAGAATGGAACTGGAAAGGAAGCGACCATTGTTTTAATTCAAGTACAGCCCCAGCATTTTTCTGATGAGAAAATAGGAAACCACACAAAATCATCTTCAGGATTGGTGATAGTGGCATTTAAACTTACATCTTCTGAATGCAAACTAACATCTACATTTTGCTAACTCAATGGTTCATCGTTTCTAAAGGAAAATATAGTACGCTATGAAAGGGGTGGGGGTGGTTTTTCATAATATGTGCAAAATGCTTATAAAGGTTTGAACTTCTTTATTTTTCATGTTTCACGACCTGTGAACCACTTTTTAACATGTTTTGAGGATGAAATGAGAAATTTACTCAAAATGCAAAATTTATACTAATACATAATATAAATGTGAAACAGATGATTTTTCCACATAAAATTTAATTTATGTTTTTATTCTTCTTCCTGAAACTTCAACTGAGGTGTTTGTGCTCCCTTAGACTGCCTGCAAATGCTGTTGGCTGTTAAGCTTAAATAAGTATCAGTACTGAATATCAGTAATACCGGTTATGTGGAAAGTGAACAACATGTGAGACACCAATTCAGCAGACTTCTGTATTATTTAGAGAAGCTACTACCAAGAAACAGTGTAAATGTTAGGTTATATGGTACATAACCAATCGGTATACCCGATAAGAGTGCTATAATGATGGTGGCAAGATTTCAGCGCCCCATTTCGTTTATTCTACTTGAATGTCATCGAACCAACCACTCGCAAGCAGACCTGCAATGAACTTGGAGGCCTACCATGATTGTAAGGGCTGAAAAATAATTCAGTAAATACAATTTAATTGTAAGTAATAGGAGAACATGAATGATAGAACAAACTGTTCAACTATGTTCTATGATTTCTTTCAACAGTGTCAATGATTCATGAACATGTCAAGGTTTTTTTGTGTAATTTCTTTTTATAATGGAAGAGCTTATTTGCAGGCACTGTTCCTAAGTATAAGACATTACTTGCAGCTAATGTATCTTCATATAAAATGCTATTTTCAGGTGCCATATTGACACAACAGGTATTATTATATGAATGAAAGGAATAAAGATGATGTATCACATTAAAATTCTTACAAGAGAAGTAGAAGTGTCAAGAGTATCACAATCAGAATATACACCAGTGTGAACATGACAGAGTGTCCAAGTATTTCTCCTTGGGAGGAGCTTTCTATGTTTATATCCCCCACGTCCACGCCACATGGCCTTTACAATTATCCCTGTAATAAATGCTCCGTGTTGACAGTCTACTGAGCATCATCTATTCATGGTACACAGTACAAGAATTTGAAACATCCTTACTTCCTATTGGTTGACACAAAATCAAAAACAAATGAATAATTATATATCCATAATACATTGATTATATACAATATTCATTCAAGTCATATTTTCAATCTCATAGCGACCTCAAACATAATGACACACTGGGATTTCAGGAACCTATCTATGTTCCCAACAGACAAACTTGTTTATGCTGATCTTAACCAGATTGCACAAGTCTCACTAGCCTAACATCTAATTTACATAGAAGAATATAACATAAAACCTAACATTAATTAATATAATACCTATATAGAATACAATTGATGTCTAATTCATAAATATTACCAGATGTGTGTCCCCATAAATGTTGATTATGTCAGAATTAAACTTAGTGCATTTAGAAATGCAAATTGTTACACTTGGGGTTCAGGTTTCATTTTCTGTATCGGTACTGTATCGCTTGTGGGATGGATGTTCCCCAGATGGTACATCAGGGGATATAAAACAAAAGCACCCTGGGAGCTAAAGAACTGAAATGTCTTCCACACTCTCGTCATCTTCAAATTCGTTGCCCTCCTACAGTTTCTTTAAGAGGTCTGAACAAATGGAAATCGCAGGGAGATAAGTCAGGGCTGTAAGGAGGATGATCAAGTGTACTCCAGTGCATTTCCTGTAGCTCCAAACATCTCAACTTCATATTTTCGGTCAAAAGGCGAGGGACCTATCTGGAACAACCTTTACGGAACTGTATGTCATTTGTAATGATTGCTTGACAGCTCCCATAACTGATTCCGACTTGTTCAGCAATTTCTGATATGTCACCCATCGATCGTCTTCACTAATGTCTTTAGCCGCACAAATGCTTTTATCTGTAATGCTGGTCTGAGGACGGCAATCGTGTTGCTGATTTTCCACAGGTTCTCGTCCTTCCTTGAACTTTTTAACTCTCTCCTATTTAGATCCCTCAAAGCTCTGTCGAATTCTGACCTCAAAACTGGTTCACCCATTTCATTAGCATCAACAGCTTCTTCTTGTTCCACAGCCATATCATCTACTTCCTTACCTTTATACAACTGCCATCTTTCTGCCTTGTCTTCTTTCCCTAGAAGTGGTTTTCCACCTGAGCTCTATATATTCATACACATAATTTGCCTTTCTCCATCAAAAGTTTCCTTTATTGTCCTATAACAGCATCTATCTTTTCAAACACCATACAACCTTCAACATCCTTGCACTTCTTCAGCCATTCTTCCTTAGCTGTCCTGCACTTCCTATCCACTTCATTCTTCAATCACCTGTATTCTTTTCTGCCCTCTTAATTTTTTGCATTCTTGTATTTTCGTCATTCATTGATCAGGTCTAGTCTCCCTTGAGTTATCCATTGATTCTTTGTTGATCTTTCCTTTCTTCCTAATATCTCTTCACTTCATTCCAGTCTCCCATTGCAATTAGAGTGTCATCACCTTTTACATATTGTATTAAATCTTCTATCTCTTCATATGTTCTTTCGATTCCCTTATCATCCACTGACCTCATTCCTCATGACTGTCCATTCTTCCTCTACTGTGTTTCATTCAGCCTTTCCATTTAGTCCTTGTGCAACATGTTCCTTGAAACAATCCTTCACACTCCCTTCTATTAACTTGTCTAGATCCCATCTCACTGGATTCCTTCCATTCTTCAATTTCTTCCACTTGAGATGGCATTTCATGACCAACAAGTTGTGATCAGAGTCCATGTCTGCTTCTGGGAAAGTTTTGCAATTCAACAACTGGTTTCTGAATCTCTGCCTAATCATAATGAAGTCTATTTGATACCTTCCAGTGTCTCCAGGTCTCATCCATGTGTACAGCCATCGTTTGTGGTGTTTGAACGAAGTATTAGCAAGGACTAAATTGTGATTGATGAAGAATTCAACCAGCCGACTTCCTCTTTCGTTCCTTTGTCCCAATCCAAATTCTCCTACTGCATTACCTTCTCTTCATTGGCCTACCACTGCATTCCAGTCTCCCATTGCAATTAGACTGTCATCACCTTTTACATATTCTATCTCTTCATATGTTCTTTTGATTTCCTTATCATCCACTGAACTAGTAGGCATATGGACCTGTTGTGGGCATTGGTTTGGTGTCTATCTTGACAACAATAATCCTTTCACTATGCTGATTGTAGTAGCTAACCCGCTGTCCTATTTTCTTATTCATTATTAAACCAACTCCTGCATTTCCCCTGTTTGATTTCGTGTTGATAATTCTGTAGTCGCCTGACCAAAAATCCTGCTCTTCCTGCCAATGTACTTCACTTATACCAACTAAATTTCACTTTAGTCTATCCATCTCCCTTTTCAGATTCTCTAACCTACCACAGCGATTCAAACTTCTAACATTCCACGCTCCGACATGCAAAATGTTAGTACCTATCTTCCTGATGTTCACCCCCTCTTGTGTAGTCCCCACCCAGAGATCCAAATGGGGGAGTATTTTACCTCCGGAATATTTTACCCGGGAGGAATCCATCATCAGTACTCATTCATACAGAGAGAGAGCTGCATGTCCTCGGGAGTTAGTTACGGCTGTAGTTTCCCGTTGTTCAGCCATGCAGCAGTATCAACACAGCTAAGCCATGTTGAGTAATATTACAAGGCCATATCAGTCAATCATCTAGACTGCCGCCCTTGTAACTTCTAAAAGGTTGCTACCCCCTTTTCAATGAAACATTCGTTAGTATGGTCTCTCAACAGATACCCATCCGATATGGTTACACCTGCGGCTCGGCTATCTGCCTCCTCACCGTGGCAAGGTCACATATGGTTCGCAGGGGAGGGCTTTATGACTATGGAGTTTATTTACCATCCTTTCCACTTCATCAACTGTAATTTCACCATCATTGTCCTCCTCCCCATGAGCTTGGTGGTTTGCGACATCACAAGGAAGGTACCCTTTTACATCGAGAAGATATTCAAAATATTCCTTCCACCTCTCCAGTGATACTCTGGGATCTATCATGAATTCACCTGATCTACCCAAAACACTATTAATTTCCTTTTTAACTCCCTTCCTAAGATTCTTTATTACTGTTCAGAAAGGTTTCCCTGCTGCTTGACCTAGCCTTTCCAAGTTATTGCCAAAATAACTATTTGTTTTCCTCTGTTTCTTTCTTCTACATAAATTCCCTGTCTGCATTAGACCTTGTTTGGAGCCATTTCTGATACGCCTTCTTTTTACGTTTCTCACTTTATCATTCCACCAAGATGTTCGCCTATTCCCAACCCTACACACAGTTGTTCCTAGATATACCCTTGCTGTTTCTACTACAGCACCCCTGTATGCCACCCATTCCCCTTCTATATCTTGAACCTGCTTACTGTCTACTGTTTAGAACTTTTAACTAATCATATCCATGTACTTCTTCTAATTTTCTTGTCCTGGAGATTTTCTACCCTTATCCGTCTACAGACAGATTTTACTTCCTCTATCCTAGTCCTAGGGGTACTTAGTACACTACATATCAGTTATTGGTTGTCTCATCAAAAATTCCCCGGAATACCCTCACATTCCTGACAGATTTCCTGAACTGAAAGTCAATTATGGATCTTGTGCCCCTTCCCTCCCATGTGTAGCTCTATGCTTGAAGAATGTATTTGTAACTGTTAATCCCATACTAGCACAGAAGTCAGCAAACACTTCCCATATCTTCCCCACATTTACCAATCACCCTTTCGTATCCTACAGTTCGATTTCCAACTCTTGCATTGAAATCACCCACTAGCACTATTCTATCTTTGCTGTTGACCCTGTCTATGATGTCACTCATTGCTTCATAAAACTTCATCCTCATCTGCACCCTCACATGGTGAAAACACTGAGACTATTCTCATCCTAATTCCACCAACCGCCAAATCTACCCACATCATTCGCTCATTTATGTGCCTAACAGAAACTGTGTTGCATGCAGTAGTATTCCTGATGAACAGCCCATTCTCACACTCTGCCCTTCCCTTTTTAACACATGTCAATTTATAATCTCCAACCTCTTCCTCATTATCTCCCCTTACCTGAATATCATTAACTCCTAACACATCCAGATGCATCCTCTTTGCTGACTCAGCCAGTTCTACTTTCTTTCTTCCATAAGCCCCATTAATATTGATAGCTTCCCATCAAATTCCATTTCATTCGTTGAGTTGTTTCCAAGGAGTCCCTCGCCTATCAAACGGGGGTGGGACTCCGTTACTGCCATAGGTCTGAGGCTTGCTTGAAAAAGTTCTGAGTGTGTTTGATGAAAAGCAGGATGCTTTTTTTTTTTTTTGCTAGGGGCTTTACGTCGCACCGACACAGATAGGTCTTATGGCGACGATGGGATAGGAAAGGCCTAGGAGTTGGAAGGAAGCGGCCGTGGCCTTAATTAAGGTACTGCCCCAGCATTTGCCTGGTGTGAAAATGGGAAACCACGGAAAACCATCTTCAGGGCTGCCGATAGTGGGATTCGAACCTACTATCTCCCGGATGCAAGCTCACAGCCGCGCGCCTCTACGCGCACGGCCAACTTGCCCGGTGAAAAGCAGGATGCTACCCTTACTTACACATAGTCCAAGTGAAGATCTCTCCTCTAATGGATTAGGGACCACTGGTGGATTGCATAGTCCTAGCCGCCTGAGCAACAGGAGGGTCATGACTCAGAATATGTCCAAGATGCCCAGTCCCATTCCATAACAACTGGTATCCCGACTCTCAAGACCACTTACTAAGCCACTCAGCCTTTGCCCATGGTTCTTGAACTAGGACATGACTACAGTAACCCACACCATGAACAATGTTTGGGAAAATTAATTCTTTCTTCCTTCAAGTCTTGAATAAAGACATCTAACTTAAAAGAGTTGTACAGCATCATTCAGTTCATGTCCAATTTTCCTTGTCCCTGTAAAGTAGTAATGAGATTGTTTATGCAGTAAAGGATGTCACTAAAGAAAGAAACCTGCTGAATATATATATATTTGTGAAGAGAATAAACACTTCCCCCATAAGGAGGTTGCTAATGGGAACAAAGTATACTAAACACATTTATGACTAGATAAATGATTACAAGGCTTTGAGGACCACATTCTTCGTCAACAACTCTGGTATTTTAAATCTTGAGCGGAATTCCTTGAAGAACTTAGAAATTGTTCCTCTTGCACTGATCACGAGGCCTATCACCTTGACGTTATCCAGTTCATATTATGTCGGTAGAAGGGGATAGTTGGTTCGTAAATGCTTTTCTTTCCCTCGTGTACTTCACAGGGCTGGTTAGCGTGCGATTCAAACCAAACTGTAGGATCAACAGTATATCTATTTCTGTTACTTTTTACCTATGGGTACCTACGGGTACTGCCGTTCTCTGACAGTCGATGGATCTCTTCGTGCACTTTGTAACCAGTGTCTCGTAATGACTGAGCAATGGAGCTTCGTATCACGTGGTGTCTAACAAGTCACAGGGTTTTGTCGTAGGGACAGTATCCTAGGACATGAGAAAGGATTTCTATCTTGTTGTGCCAATGCCCACAACAATATTGTCCTGAGATCTGCCTGGTATGGCTCAAATGGCTGCGAAATTAGCAACATGAAGCCATTCACTGCAAGACAGACCATCGTGGTGTGTTATCCAACTCTTTGCTGAAAAGTTTTCTTTAAATAACACCTTTTCCCTTTTGAGGAAGATGACACCATTTTTAAAATTTCTGATCTCTCAGTAATTGTCTTATTTTCTTAGAATCCAAGAGACCATTCTTGGAATTTAATAAGCTGACACAAGGTGAAATATGCAGGTTTTGTAAGCAGTTAATACTCTCCTCAGAGAGATGCCCACCTCCAAAAATGTAAGGGTTTCCATTTATTTGTAGAGTAACAAGGGCACTAATCTGTTGCAAGACAACTTCCCACTGTGATTGGAAAGTCCTACACCTTAGAACTTCTGATGTGTGTGTGTATCATACTGTCAAGTATGTCAGCAGGAAGCGGCAGGATTTATTTCAGGATGCATTTTTATAATTTTGTTGCTGTCTTTGAGAAATTTTAGAGAAATACAGTTCAGCACAACTGTCTGAAATGGATAAATTAATGTTTGGCAATGGAAGAATTTATGACTGTAAACTTTTGGTCTGCCTCAAGGAAAGGAGAAGATGACAGTGACTCCAATTTGAGATGTAGATCCTATATTATGCTGTGTGTGTCAAAGTTAATTCCATTCTGAAAGTTCATTCCGAGATATCTGATGGACTCATCTTGTGATACCGCTTTTATATCTCCATCGAAGACAGAAATTAGGCCATCGGGAAGCTGACCTTTAGATATGTTGATAGACAGGATCTACACATATTAATGTTTAAGCTTATCTATCTGAATCTTCTCATTGCTGTTTCAGTCAGATCTAGTGCTGAGGCTTTATCTTTACCAACAATAACAGTGTCATCAGCAAATCCCAGTACTGCAAAAGGCTTCAAACATTCCATGAGTGGAAACCCATATTCCCTAGCTATCAATTCCTCAATTCCTATTCATTCAGAATAGGGTCAATTTCGATATTATAAAGCACAGGTGACAATGGTGAACCTTGTCAAACACCTCTTCTCAGTTTTAAGCTCTTAGTTTTCAAGTAGTTGGCTTCAATTTGGGTTGTATTGTCCTCTTGAAGAAAGAGGATTAGCTTGACAAGTTTAGATGGAGTGGTGGAATTTTCTAGCGCTCTTCTCAGATGGTTATGGCCAATGTTATCAAATGCCTTTTGGATGTTGAGGAAGACTATGGTTGCATCAGTTTTCTCATTATTTGCCTTGGCCAGAACCAACCGTAGCAATGAAGTGTTAGTTAATGTGCTGGGTGAGGCAATGAATCCCCTCTGATTATCGTTGAATATCATGAATTCTCTGAACCTATGGTCTCTCTCAATCACCCTACGTAAAACTCAACAGACGGAAATGGGCCTCTGATTTGATGCAACTTTCTCATCTCCTGACTTGTAAATCAAGCCAGTTCTTGCCTTTTGAAAACATGGAGGGACATGGGGCATTATCCACAATAATATCACACACAGAATCATCTTTCACAACCCTCATCAACACATGATCTGGTTCTGGTGATGTATCAACAGCTATACCTTCCAATGCAAAAATAACCTCTTCCTTAGAAATGTTGAGTTACTTCCATTACCACTTCAATACGGCCTTGCGTTGATTAACTGACAATCTTACTTCATTCATTGCTGCACTGCCATCTGCTGGAACCTTCATCATCTGTTGAGAAAACAATGGACTATGCTACCGCGCAAGAATTGCAACGATATGTAATTTTGTTACAAAGATATTAACTAACAAAGAGTGTCTACAATTTTCTGGACCCCTTTGTATATAATCTGTTGTGAAAATTAGGAAGCAGCAATACTGCACTACTGCTAGGAGTGTGTACCTACGTAATGACATGGTTTCAATGAGACCTTAAAAAAATTACACAAATTTAAAGAAAGGCTTAGAGAAAATGAGAAGTCTAAGTACAATGAACTAAAATTAATTGGAATCAGAAAGGCTTAATTTCATTTAGTAAACTTCGTGCATTCTATCTTTTGATACCATGACAGATACAGCATGAAATGTTATGGTAGTTTCAGTAGTATTTCACTGCCCACAAATTACTTAAGATCTAACTTATTGAATGTCATACCATTTGAAGATATATAAATGTCAATGTTTGACAACTAAAGGAAAATGGAATGAATGTTAATATTTGACGACAACACAAAAATACATTCTTAGAAACAGGAAGACTATGAACATCATATAACCTGTTGAACATACCAGGTAGCTCTCCCATACAACTTTGCTGTCTGTGAACCTGTTCTAACCAGTCCATAGATGGCTCTTGTATGAATACATTCATTGTAGCCACCAGCACCCGGCAAGAGGAGCGCAGAGCCCGCAGGCAATGTACCATGGTACCCATTATTGTTCCTAATGGAAATAGATGAAGGGCAGTGATTAAACAGGTACAAACAAAGTTTACTGCACAAACAAAAATAATATATAAGTACAGGATAGGAATAAACAAGTGTCAAATCAAGTTACAGACAGAGAGGAATAAGAAAGGAACACACGACAGGATGAACACAATGCCAGGTTACAGTGAGAAGAGGGAGCAACAGAAAGAGCAGACTCGGACAAACATTGATACACAAAAGGACACGGACCATCTCCACATTTTGCTGTCTGCGAATAGATAAGCTCTCTCCTGATCAAACCTAGTTCTTCTCCACTCATCTCTTGTCAGCCCCAACGAGCTCATTTCTGCTTCTCACCTTCATCAGCAGAGCCTCGTTGCATGCTGAGAAGAGATGGATATAGAGGAACCAAAATATATTATTACAAAATCACAAACAAGGCATTCCTACAATAAATTATTAGCTGATTTGTTGGACGTAAAGCATTATGTACTGGTGAACATTAAACAGATAACAATTTATCCCTTGCTGAATCATCAGCCATGTTATTGGACATCATTTATACATTTCTTAAACAGAACAATAACTTTATGATCAGCAGCCTTGTTTCCAGATCAAAAGCATTCAGTTTGCAATGAATTTCCATTTACCAATAACACACCTGTAGACCCCTATATGCTCCACATCCTACATATGTAACAGGAATAGCAATATCTTTATGTACACGTATACACTCCTCAATAAGAGAAGAAAATTTAGATGTGGCAATAATAAAATCCAGCCATTCCCAAACTGTGGTCCGTGTACCTTTAGGGGTTGGGAATCCAGGGGATCTGCAATAATAAAGTAAGTTGTTAACATTAAAGAGCAAAATTTTATTGAATACACATAATTCACAATCATTATTTTAAATTTAGGAATTATTTCTTCACTGTTGTATAACTTACATACAGTATATTGTATATAACTGTTAATTTAGCTGGTCAGTGGACTCTTAGTAACTTTTCAAGTAGCTGATATATGACATGGAATGTCTTCATTTGTAGTTTAGTTTGGTACACAGCCAGTTGCAACAACGCAGTCCACCAGCTGCTTTACGTTACACAGATACTGTAGGTCTTATGGCAACGATGGGATAGGGAAGGAGTTGGAAGGAAGCGGCCGTGGCTTTAATTAAGGTACAGCCCCAGCATTTGCCTGGTGTGAAAATGGGAATCCACGGAAAACCATCTTCAAGGCTGCTGACAGTGGGATTCGAACCCACTATCTCCAGATGCAAGCTCACAGCTGCGAGACTCTAACCACACGTCCAACTCGCCCGGTGACAACGCAGTCAAGAGGGTTACCTGATGCTAACAGATTCATGATTTCATACTGATATAGAGACTATCTTCGCTCTTTTATGTACTCAAACTGCAGGAATCCAGAAGCGAACAGTAATAAAGTATAAGTACAATAGTACAATGCTTGAAAACAGGTTCATTGAAGTGTGCGTCTCACTTGAACAGTCATCCACCTGAGCATGTTCTGGAAACATCAACCGTCAGCTGCAATAAAATGCAAAAAATAAAATTAAAAAAATCTAAACCATGGATGGCAGTGCAGCTGACAACCTAACTGGCTACTTGCGCAAAAAATCATTGCACTTCACGAAACGAAGAAAGTACTCATGAACAGTGTTATGGAAAGCAAGGAAACTGTAGTTTTAGCATGATATCAAGTTTTCCTATTCACTGCAAAACATGGCCAACCATATACCATTGGAGAGAAGCTAGTACTACTTGCAGCAAAACTGTATATACTGTACTTGGTGAAAAGTACTCAAAACAACTGGGTGCTGTATCGCTGTCTGATAACATTGGCAAGCGAAGAATAGAAGATATGTCAGCAAATGTCCCAGATACATTGTTGGAACAAGTTAAACATGATTAAAGCTATGCTTTGCAGCTTGATGAAAGCAATGATATTTACAATGCAAATATTAATTTTCATCTGGTATGAATTTGAAAAGACTATCCACGAGGATTTACTATTTTACTCAGTCTTACCCATGCACATATATGTCGAGTGTATCTTTACGGTCCTCAGCACATTCATGACTCAAAATGGACTTAACTGTGAGTGAAATGCGTTGGATTAAGTATCGATGACGCTAGGTCCTTAACTGAAAAATATAAAGGCATAATTGCAGACATGAAGAATGTCGCCACTCATATAATATGGACGCATCGTTGCATCCACCGTGAAGAACTAGCAATTAAGCGTAAGGAATTTCATGTTTTTATCCGTACTGAACTGAGATCACAATTAAATTAGCATATAGCGGTCCACCTTTTCAATACATATGTAATGTTGTTGGATGATATTTACAACATTATTTATTACAGATTACAGAACATGTTTCAGTGTACAATTTTTAACACCATCATCAGCTGCATGGAAAGTGTGTAGAAACTTGGCGATCAAAACAATGAACAGCATACTGTCATACTTAACTCCATATATACAGACAATAGAATGTTGTTATAATTAAATATTAACATCTTATTATACTAGATTAAAACTATAATGTGTGACTTGCACACTCTGCCCTTCCATTTTTAACACCCATCAGGTACACTTTATAATGTCCTATCTCTTCCTTGTTACCTCCCGTTACCCAAATATCACTTACTCATAGCACATCCAGATACATCCTCTTTGCTGACTCAGCCAGTTCTACTTTCTTTCTTCCATAAGCCCCATTAATACTGATAGCTCCCTATCGAATTCCATTTTGTTCACAAACTTGTTTTCAGAGAGTCCCTTGCCTGTCAAATGGGAGTGGAATTCCACTACTCCCATAGGTCCGAGGTTTGCTTAAACAAATTCAATGAAATAAATGATTAATACAGTACAATATTCCTTTTGAAGAATTAATAAAATTTATTCTTTTATATAATGAAATCAAATCCCGGTCACTCCATGTGAGATTTGTGCTGGACAAAGCGGAGGCGGGACAGGTTTTTCTCCGGGTACTCCAGTTTTCCCTGTCATCTTTCATTCTAGCAACACTCTCCATTCTCATTTCATAGCATCTATCAGTCATTAATAAATCACTTTGGGAGTGGTGACCCCATCATACTAATAGCCTATATCTGCTTCATTCATCTCATCCCTGACCTGGTCATTGACTGGAAAACAGGTGTTAGGTTTTCATTATATAATGAAACACCAAGAGCAGGAGCTCAACAATCTCCCCTTTCCTCATTTCAGCCTCACCCATTACATCCCCCTCTTCGCCTCCTCTCTGCTAATAGCTGCGGCTTGCCATCCTAACCTAGCAGTCAACAGCTTTCACTCAGCCACATCAACACACAGCAGGACCAGCAGGGGAGTAAGTGCCTCTCAAAGATATTTCTTCCTCTATTCCTTCCCATTCTACAATTTTTGTTCTAATTCCCCATTTCCTTTCTTCTCCATAGACTCCCTTCTATAAGCATCCATTGGACTTTGCTAGATCTCCAAGTTACTTCTACGCCGTTTCCGTTCATTACCAATTCAAAGCTTTATGAGATGAATTTTCTTTCTCATTTTTAGAAAAAGGAGTTTCCCTATGTTTATTAACATTTTTATAATGTAATATTCAACTGCCAAAGTAATCCTCAAGATTACCTTTTCACAAAAAGGACTCAAAAAGCCCTACAGTCAGTGGTGTGTGGTGCACACGTTAGTTACCCCAGCTGCAAAAATGTTTTTTAAATATAAGCAATCATAGCCCCATTGCACTTTCTAAAGTCAACATTACCATTTTATAAAGCTGCATTTTTTTGTGGAAAGGCCCATCTAAGAAAGGTCTTTCAAGAATATTTTCAACCACACACTCGCACATATTTCTAACTCGATATTCAAGGCAGTGATAACACTATCATAACTTAATCTAGAGCAGATTTTAAACAATGTACTTACAGTGATGCTTTGTGATAGTACAGTCATGGTTTTAACAAAAATACACTGGGACTAAATATTTGTTTTTAACATAAAAAGCCTAACTTAAACTGAATCAGTAAAATTTAGCTGGTATTTTACCATCGTCGAAGTTCTATAGTTTCACTCATTCACTGAGTATACGTGCATCAATGAAAAACGAGGCAAAATATTCATCATGACATATAACACATGTTATATTCATGAAGAATGGCGCAGAACTCATGAAAACTTCACCTATAATCCAAGAGGAACACTACAAAACTTCACTATATACCACTATACAAAATTATTTTACTTCACGCTTAGCTCTGCGTTCATGGTGGGTAACCTAAATATTTTTCTGTGGCTATCAGAAAACATACTCTACACATGCCATCAATGGATTGCTAAAGAAAAACCCCCACCTATATACATGCTGAAATCCAAAAATAAAATATATTCTTCTATATTACAATTGATTTCATAAACTGGCTCTATTTTTATTAGCAGGACGATGTGGAAGTCTAGTGTGTGGCGCTGAACACTTCAAGTGTCAAGTATTAAAACTAACATCCCTTACCTAAGCTAGCTGGCCTGTCGCTGTAAACTGCTGTCAAGGGAGGGCCCCAGCCCTGCCCCACTCCCAGGACAAGGAAGCTTCAAGTACATGTCAACCAAGCGACTTAAATTTCGCTGGGGTAGCTCTCTTTCACGCCAGCAAGGAAATCCAGCTCGCTGGAGAAGCTGAACTGCGGTAGTGCGGAATTTCAAGGCAGCTGTACTTGGTACTTGGCTTGGCTTAGATGTTAGCTTTTTAAACTTTGTTAAAAGCGTTCTAAGGAATAATAATTAAATGTAAATACAAAATTATTTACCCCAGAAGCGCTGAGGTAGATGGGGTTCAGTGCACGCCACTGCCTACAGTATTCCTATAATTGTCATCATCATCTTCCTTCGAAGTATAGGGCCATGTGTCCCGATATGGTCTTGCATTTTCCCTCCATCCCTTCATCGGACGTCCTACAGATGAAAAGGGGGGTGAAATTTTAAAATGAGTGTAACTATATCTCAAAACTTTAAAAGTTTACAGATGTAAAAATTGGTATTTAGAATCTTCTTTAAAAATAAGGAAACACATATTTTTTTGTTTTCAGAAAATCCTAATAGGAGGGGTAAAAAAGGGTGAAAAAGGGGTTGATTGCCTTTAATCAGGATACCGGTACTTATAACTCAGAAACTGAAGATATTACACACCTGAAAATTGGTACTTTTGATCTCTTTTAAAAATAAAGAAACATGTATTTTTTTGTTTTTGGAAAATCCAATTAATGGGGGGGTAAAAAGGGGGGTGAATTTTTAAAATGAGTGTATCTACATCTCAAAACTTTGAAAGTTTACAGATGTAAACATTGGTATTTAGAATCTTCATTAAAAATAAAGAAACATGTATTATTTTGTTTTTGGAAAATCCGAATAGGAGGGGTGAAAAGGGGTGAAAAATGTATTGAATGCCTTTAATGAGGATACTTATATCTCAGAAACTGAAGATATTACAGACCTGAAAATTAGTGTTTGGGATATCCTTTAAAAATAAAGAAACATGTATTTTTTTGTTTTTGGAAAATCCAATTAATGGGGGGTGAAAAGGGGGTGAATTTTTAAAATGAGTGTATCTATATCTCAAAACTTTTAAAGTTTATAGATATAAAAATTGGTATTTACTGACGAATCTCCTTTAAAAATAAGGAAACACGTATTTTTTTTGTTTTCAGAAAATCCCAATAGGAAGGGTGGAAAAGCGTGAAAAAGGAGTTGAATGCCTTTAATGAGGATACTTATATCTAAACTGAAGATATTATGGACATGAAAATTGGTATTTGGGATCTCCTTAAAAAATAAAGAAACACATATTTTTTGTTTTTGGAAAACCCAATTAATCGGGGGGGGGGGGGAATGAATTTTTTAAATGAGTGTACATGTATCTAAAAACTTCTAAAGTGTACAGATGTAAAAATTGGTATTTTGAATCCCCTTTAAAAATAAAGAAACACATTTTTTTTGGAAAATCCCAATAGGAGGGGTGAAAAAGGGAGAAAAAGGGGTTGAATGCCTTAAATGAGGATACTTATATCTCAGAAACAGAAGATATTACAGACCTGAAAATTGGTATTTGGGATCTCCTTTGAAAATAAAGAAACATGTATTTTGTTTTTGGAAAATCTAATTAACAGGGGTTAACCCTTTCGTGGCCAAATTATTTAAGAAATGAATTTTTGGGAACAAAACATATTTTTGTAGTGATGGAATGTCAAAGAATGAGAGGGTATTTAAAAAAAAAATTCAAACA
The DNA here is from genome assembly GCF_040414725.1 of Anabrus simplex. Lineage (NCBI taxonomy): Eukaryota > Metazoa > Arthropoda > Insecta > Orthoptera > Tettigoniidae > Anabrus > Anabrus simplex. Next base: position 962,999,369 of record NC_090265.1, on the reverse strand, counting down.
TTGGAACTGTGAAAAGAAATATGTGGGAACTATATATTCCAATGGCTGTCACTATGCCTAAGTGACACAAATGTGGGAACTATACTTCCCAATAACCAAATGCTAGCACACGAAAGTCAGGACATAGAATGTGAATATATCTTACACCGCACAGAAGTATAACTAATTTACACTGAATACATCTGTAACCATAATTTCATGTAGAATAAGGGGTGTACAAAGTGAAACCCAAACGAATAATAGATCCACAATTATATATTGGAAAGGTAATCTGAACACATTTATTTGTCAAGAAACAAGCAACTAATTCATTACATTTTACTTTTCATGGATTTTCTAGAACTCAGTAACACAGTAAACTGAAATAAAATAAAATAACAAAATAATTCTGGAGATGAGTAATCATGGCAATATGAAGAACTTATGTTCCTGTGTTTCACCTTTACATAAATCCTATTTATTTACCCATACTGAGACAAAAATATGCTCAATCTATGTCTGAAGCACTACAGAATAATTTATAACATAAATAGCTTAGAATTACTAATATCCATCTTTCTGGTGCAGAAAATCACTTCACTTCCCAAAAATGCGTGCTCCTGGCAGTCATTACACTACACACATGTAAACAGACACGTCCACCAACCTAGAAACTGCAAATACACCCGAGCAGAATTTTTTCCTAGATTTTCTGATGTCCACACCCGGTGGCAGCACAAATCAAATGCGGGAATCAGGTCACCCAATGGCACAATAGCGGAAAAAAGTTAGTGGGAATTATATCACCCACTGGCCACGAAAGGGTTAAACAGGAGTGACAAATTGGGGTGAATTTTTAGACAGACTATATCTACAGTATATCTCAGAAACGTAACATGTTACAGACGTAATAATTTGTATTTGGAATCTCCTGTAAAAATAAAGAAACACAGGTGATTTGTTTTTGGAAACTCCACTTAAGGGGAACTAAAAAGGGGGTGAAATTTTAAAATGAGCATTTCTATAGTATATCTCAAAAACTTAACAGGTTACCGAAGTGAAAAATTGTAATTTTTATCTCTATTGAAAATAAAGAAACATGCACTTTTTGTTTTCTGAAAAACCACTTGGGTGGAGGGGTAAAAGTGACTGAAAATGAGGTTGAATTCTTTTAATTGAGATACTGATATCTCAAAAGCTGAAGATGTTACAGATGTGAAATTTGGTATTTGGAATTTCCTTAAAAAATGAAGGAATATGTACTTTTTGTTTTTGGAAATCCACCTAAAGGGAGGAGAGAAACTGAAAAATTAGTTGAATTATTTGAATAAGGATACTATTATCTCAAAAACGAAAGATTTTGCAGACGTAAAAATTGGTACTTGGAATCTGCTTTAAAGTTAAACAAACACGTATTCTCGGAAAATCCAATGAGGGTGGAGGGGGGGGGGGGTGTGTGAAAAATTGAAAAATTAATTGAATTAATTGTATGAGGATACTTACATCTAATAAAAACTAAAGTTGTTACAGACGTAAAAATTTATATTTGGATCTCCTATAAAACAAAGAAAAAAGCGTTTTTGGGTGAAATCATTTTGGGGGCTGGGGGTGAAAAGGAGTTGAATTCCTTTTATGTAAACACTTATCTCAAAACTGAAGATGTTAGAGTCGTGATAATTGGTATTTAGAAGATCCTTTACTATTAAAGAGGCAAGTATTTTTAACGGGAAATTCACAGGGGAGGGGTGAGGGAGTGTGAAAGGAAGTGGAAAAAAAAGTGAATTCTTTTTATGGGGATACTTATATCTCAGAACTGAAGGTAACAGACGTGAACATTGGTATTTGGAATCTCCTTTAAACATAAGGAAACACGCCTTCTTTTTTTGGGGGGGAGGGGGGGTGAATCAACTTAACGGCAGTGGGGTGAAAAAGGAGTTGAGACCAATTGATTTTACTGTTCATAATATACTTATTCTGATCATAAACTGATCATTTTTAATCTTTCCTGGGTTTGTTTTCAAGAACTATCTTTTCCTTTGGAGTACATAAAGTTAGATTACAGTAGATTCTCCTGGCATATTAATAAAAATGTAAACACATTTAAAATAAACGATATGAATGATATTGACTGTGCAATTGTTCACCTCTATAATAAGGTCAATAATTCACGGAAGTATATCATTAGTGTCGCCAGAAATCTTGCGCACTTGCCTACGCGTGACGATGGTGCTGGTCACATTGTCAGCAATGACAATAGCAGAGGATGTAATTTACCACCAAGTAGCGGTCTTTCATCTTGCTGTGGGTTCCAGACCATCAATAATAATAATAATAATAATAATAATAATAATAATAATAATGTTGTGGACCGTCGTCAAAATGTGCAGACCGGGATGGAAACGGGTCCTGGCCGGGTAATGACTGCGATTGCAGTCCGGCCGTGGGTTCAGTACCGCCAAGGCACCCAAGACGACACCACGCCGGATCTCCTCAAGGATTTGATCCATATTAAAATGCTTATAGGAAAAGATGGCAAAGATTTAGGGATCCAACTGGCCGGGTGGAATGCCTGGACCTATCCCGGGAAGTACAAAATCGATTGCTGGAAAGAAAGATTGAAAAATGGGAGGAACTTTGCCGTAATCTCTCAGATTCTCTCAGAAAATGAGTTAGATCCCGCACTTCGGCGGATTGTATATAAAACGTTATGCTTTCAATTATAAATTTCATTATGGTACTGTAGCGAAGCACGGGTATCTTGCTAGTAATATAAGGCCCAGTAATACTGCCTTGTGGGACCCCTCTCTTAATCATTACAAGATCAGATAATACTTCATCTACTCTAATTTAATTATCAGGGTTCTATTTTCTAGAAATTTAGCCACCTATTCAACCACTCCTTTGTCTAGTCTGATAGCCCTCATTTTCATCAGCAGTCTCCTGTAACCTACCGTATTAAAGCCCTTGGATAGATCAATAACAACACAGTCCATTTGTCTTCCTGAATCTAAAATATCTGCTATTTATTGCTGGAATCCTACAAGGTGAGTCTCACTGGTTAACCTTTCCTGAACCTGAACTTCCTTCTATCAAACTAGTTAGTAATTTTGCAAAGGTATCTGATATAATCAGAAAGAATAATTTCCCAGAGCTGAAGAGCAACATATCAAACGGACTGGTCTGCAATTATCTGCTTTATGTTTATCACCCTTTTCCTTGGATACAGGGGCTATAACTCTTCATGCAAAAAGTAATCAAACAAATATTTCAGATATGGTACTATTTGAATGGAAAATTCTAAGTTCCCATGGAGGGAATAAGATATTTTTCACCAATACAGGATGTCTAAAACAGATCAGATGTAAGGCTTTTCAGGCGTTTGCTCTATTAACCAGCATTTCGTCTTAGGTCTGACACTAGACTCATCAGAGTGGAATATGTCAGACCCTACCCACTGACGCTGGGGTGTATGCAGGTGAACTTATCGGAAGCCCTTGGCTTTAGTTTGTCCCCAGGTATCTTATCTCTCCCAGCTTCTTTTCTAGCTTTCAACTTTTGTATCTTTTTGTATATTTCTTTATTATCATAGGTAAATTTTAGTAATTCGCCAATAAAATAGTCGCCTCCTCTAACTGGACATTATCTTTATATCCACACATACTACATACTTCTGTAAGTCCTCAAATATATAATTAATTGATTAATGATCACTGGAATATTCTTCCTGGGACTTGTTTCTGCCTTTTTATCCTTCTATTGCTCCATAAAAATCACATGGCAGCCAACTGTGTTTGCCATCATGTTATTCTTAACTGTCTTTTTTTGCTAAATTCAATTTCCTTGTAAGCTCCTTCAATCTATCCTTACTCCCACAACTATTCCCAACTCTATTTCTTTCTAACCTGCACCTCTTTCTAAATGTCTTTATTCCCGTGTAAGAACGGGTCCCTACCTCTCCTTCCAAAGGTACCAGTTATCACACTCCTCAACAATTGCTTTAAACCTATCCTATAGGGTGTTTATAGTTTTATTTACCATTTTCCACTAATCATAATTCCTTTTTAACTGCCCCACCCCCCACCATGCTCCTCTTATCAAGCATATGGTATTCCCTACAGTCCTACTTTTATAACCTTTCTATAACATTTATTTTTAACTACAACAAACACACCTTCGTGATCACTTACACAATCTATTACTGTAAAATGGGGTGATTCTGATCAGGTGGTGTGGATCTGATCATATGCCTATTTTTGAACAATAGGAAGTGTAGGGGTGGTACTGTAACAACAGTCCCATAGCTGATAACTGTTTTGAGTTCTAGATGAACTGGTCTACAATAATGGCAAGTTGTAGCACACAGTACTAATCACTGCCGCTGTCAGTAGATATTTCTCATGTGTGCTGCACTCTTGAAATGAAGACATCAGTCAAATAACTTCTGTTGCTGTTCTGTTGACAAGTACCTCAGTAGTAGAATCTTAAATAACATAACATCTTAAATACTACTCCTCATTTTCATGTCCATAGTTAACACCATTTTGACATTATCCATATCCAATTATAATATTGCATCTTTGCTGGGTGTATCTGATCATGTAAATGTATAAGAAGATTCTGGGATGAATTCGAAAATGAATATCCTACCACAGCCTTTCAAAACAATTTGTGCTTTTTCTGCCTCAGGTGTATGTTTGTTTTCCAGAAAGACAAAGTCAACTTTACTACCAACAACTTTCTTTCTCAAAAATGTTATTTAATATGTATCAGTGCAGCCAACAAAATAAAAAATATTTAGTTCTTTTTTTGTGTGTGGAAACATTCCTAACTGAAGATTTATGATTGATATTTGACCTAACAGCTGCATTTTACAGGGTTAGACTAGAACATGAACGAGAAGAAAAGTATAAGGATATTTGTCTGGAATTCCATTCAACAGAGGCCATGATGAGTCTATCTTAGAAAGGCATGAATCAACAGCTCCAACATTTTGTAAACTCTCAGGTGGTGCATAGCTATCCTTATAAATTCAGCAAATATGAATGTGCACTACCAACTTAACCCAGGATGTATCTGTGAACTTTGTCTTTCTTGTGGGAGATACCACATTCTCAAATGTCAAAAAGGTGATTTTAAGTTATTATAATAATAATAATAATAATAATGTCATAATCATCAATGACCCACTCCAGTCGCCCGGGTGTGGCTAAATTTCTAGAAGATAGAACCCTGACAATTAAATGAGAGTAGATGAAGCATTATCTGATCCTGTAATGATTGGGTCCCACAAGACAGCATTACTGGGTCTTATATAAATTATATATCCTTTCAGTGAAGGAACTAGAATCATAGATAAGGCTTTGCAGATGATGTTATACTCTGCAGGGTAATAGATAATGTATAGAATTCTGAGCAACTACAGAACGACCTTAACAATGTTGTGAGATGGACAGCAGAGAATGGTGTGATGGTAAACGGGATGATAAGTCAAGTTGTAAATTTTACCTGCAAGATGACAATTGAAGGTAACTAGCTTTTCCAAAGCTGTAGGAAATTCTGTTTCTTTAATACTATGCACTATGTGCTAGTCTTTCATCCCTATTAGAGTTAATTGCTCTTAAACTAGTCACTTTCATATTGAAGTGATAGTTCCTCATGGGGATCACTGTTAAGTACTTCCATGATGGTAATCACATTAATGAAGTTGTAAAGAAGGATTATAGATCTCTTCATATGGTTACAAGGGTATTTAGGGGTTGTAGTAAGGATTGTAAAAGAGAGAGCATAAAATTCTCTGGTAAGACCCTTTTAGAGAATGGTTCCAGTGTATGAGACCCACCTCTAACTTCTGCCTTCTGTAAGTCCTCAAATATATAATCCCCTTGTTGATTAATGATTAGTGGAATATTCTTTCTGAAACTTGTTTCTGCCTTTTTATCCTTCTATTCATCATCATCCCAAACCATCTCCAGTTTCCCGGGTGTGGTATATGAGCCTCCTCCATCTCATCCTGTCCTTGTACCATTCTTCCTCCACCAACTTGTCCCAATCATGACCTCTCAGCAGTACATCGCTCTTAACTAAATCTATCCATTTCCTTCGTGGCCTTCCCACGGGTCGGCTTCCTTCTAGCTTTCTGTCAAATTCCTTCCTTGCAGTTCTGTTTACTGGCGTCCTCTTCATGTGACCAAACCACTTCAGTCTTGATATCTGAATCTTATTGAGGAGAGAATCATCTATTCCTACTTCTTCTCTAATTTTCTCATTCCTAATCTTGTCTTTCCTGGTTTTCTGGATCATAGTGCGTAAGAATTTCATTTCAGCTGCCTGAAGTTTGGAATTATCTCTATTGGTCAGTGTTGTGGTTTCGAGACTGTATGTAAGAATTGGTGTATAATAGGACTTGTACAATGGCATTTTTGTTTTCATGGGTATTTGCTCATCCCACAGCAGGTGTCTTACCTGGTGGTAAAATTGTGTTGCCTTATTGATTCGATTGTTCACCTCATGTTTCGCTAGATTGTCATTTGATATAACGCTACTCAAGTATTTGAAAACTGGAACGCTGTCCAGTTGAGCTTCATTTAACATGACTATTGGTTCTGCTCCTTCCCCATACACTTTCATCACCACCGTCTTGGTCTTGCTGATGTTTAAACCATATTTCTTAAACTCCTCATTCCAGCTTTGTATTCTCTCTCCCAATTCCTCTTCTGAGTCACTCCAGATCGCAACATCATCTGCAAATGTGAAGGCTTTGATATCTCCATGTTCTTTCCTTTTAATAGATTTCATTACTACATCCATTACAATAATAAATAGAAGTGTTGACAATGAGCTGCCCTGCTGCACTCCTCTCTTTGTTTCAAACCAGTCCGACAAACCACATCCTACTTGAATACAGCTTCTGTTCCCACTGTTCCTTCTATTGCTCCCTAAAAATTATGAATGTTAAAGTCAAGAAAGGAATGTCCAACCAGAATCCATCCAACTGGTTAGAACTCAATGAAGCATTTGTAGAAGCTTCCAAAAGTATAGACAACCCTCCCAGGAAACGCAAACACAGATGGTGGAATGAAACCTGCGACAAGGCCAAAGAACTTAGAAAGAGAGCCTGGAGAGATTGGAATTCCCATAAAATTGGAAAAATTTGACAGAAATTCTTTAAGATCCAGAAACAAACCCCAAAAATCATCTGATGTGAGAAACACAAATATAATCACAGAAGATTGGCAGAAATTGAACTGGAATTCATAAAAAATAACACACAAACTTGTACAGAACTTTCAGAGAAGAAATATCAAATTACCAGGCACCTAGACTTTGTTTCAAATGTCCGGATGGAACTCTAGAAACAAGTAACCAGGAAAATTGCAAACTGTTAACAAACCATTTTCAGAAACTTTTAAACTGTGAATCACCTGGAGAACAACTCACATTTGAAAAACCCTCACCAAATCCAGATTCAGAACCATCTACATTAGAAGAAATCAAACAAATTATCAGTGAACTGAAAAATAACAAAGCTCCAGGTGAGGACGGTATAATTGCCGAAATGTGGAAAATTGGTGGCGAAAGTCTTGCCTCAAAACTTCACGCTATTCTCAGCAATATCTGGATCACGTAAAAGATTCTTGAGGACTGGAAATGTTCATTCACTGCACAAGAAAGATGATAAAACTGATATCAACAACTATAGAGGTATCTCCTTGGTATCAGTTACCTACAAAATTTTCTCCGAAGTTCTACGGAGAAGACTTGAAAGACAAACAGATCAGTACATTGGAGAATACCAGACAGGTTTCAGAAAGGGCAGATCATGCACGAAACAAATACTCAGTCTCAAAACTATTTCACAAATGTGCAAAACTAGACAAACAGTGATCACCTTTGTAGACTTTAGAAAAGAATATGACTCCAAAGACCAACAAACACTTTTCAAAGTACTTGAAGAATTTAAAGTACATAGAAAAACAAGAGAATTGATCAGAAAAACATTAACTGACACTACTTCCAAAGTTAAATTCTTAGGAGGAATATCTGAGCCTTTTGATGTCAACACAGGGGTTTGACAAGTATATAGACTGTCACATCTCTTGTTCAATCTTGTTCTAGGAAAAAGTAATCAGGACCTGGGAAAAAGAAGTTAAAGGAATAACGCATGGTAGACAACTGAAAAACAGAATTCACGTGCAGTGTCTAGCTTTTGCGGACAACCTGGCAATTCTTTCTAATAACAGGCAAGAAGTAATCCACGCCCTTGAAAACCTACATGAAATTGCAGCCAAAACAGGACTTCAAATATCATACGATAAAAACCAGTACATGGAAGGAGCCTCTCAGTTTCTAGATGGGAAAGCTATGATGACTAAATTTGGACACATTTCCCAAATAAATAAACTCAAATACCTTGGAGAAATCATTCAATCTTCTAGATTAAATCATGAAGCAAATAAGGAGAGAATTACTAAATTACAGAAAACATATCGAATCACTTGGAACACATATAAAAAGAAATCATTATCTCAGAAAACAAAACTAAGACATAATACAGTAGTAAAACCTGAAGCATTATACGCATCAGAAACCTTAATCATTGGGGGTGGATCACTCATAAAAGATATAGAAAAGCAAGAAAGAAAAAAAATTACAGAAAATTTTCTGCCCAGTCTGCACAGAGGGAGTACGGATGAAAAGGAAATCTCATGAAATTTATTGCCATACTGAAAAAATCTCAGACACTATCAAGAAAAGGTTGAAACTCTATGGTCACATTCTCAGCATGAACAATGATAGACTGACCAAAATAATTCTAAATCTTGCCCTCAGACTGAAAGTCAAGAACAACTGGCTAAATGAAATAGAATCAGATCTTCAGGAAATCAACATCAACTAAGAAACTGTGAAGAACTGATCTGTTTTCAGAACACTGATTAATAACCATTGTTTCACGGATCCAAAAGCTAGAACTAATAAAACCTGGACAGAAGAATGTAAGAAGAATTTCAGTGAGAGGATGAAGAGATTTTGGGAAGAGAAGAAAGCAAAATCATCAGCTAAATAAGTTCAAGCGTGCTCCTCAGTTGGGCACAACGATGTGAAAAAATAATAATAATAACAACAACAATAACACCACCACCACTTTTTTGTAGGGAGTTTTACGTTGTGAAATCGTATACAGTATACAATTGATTCTGCACTCTTTTTATCCTCCTCCTATATTTTCATTTACCTCATACTCCTCTACTAATTTCATCGGCAACATTTTTAGGCTATCGTTATGATGGGTATGATCAGTCAAAAGTTGGGCTGGTGATTTATACTACCAATCTACGTAAGGAAATGTAATTATACGTACATATGCTAGATTTCAGCAGAAATTTAAGTCTATATGCTCCCAAGAGGAAAGAAAGAAAAAAGAAACACTGATTAGGACAGATTCATACATACAAGGAAGGCAGAGATATAACATTTACATCTCGACAACTTCAAAACTTTACAAGCTAGAATGAAATGAAGTTAGGCTTACAGGGGTCTATACCATGCATGGAGGTCGGTGGCATGTGAAGAAAAGGACTATACGACGTATGGAGGGTGGCATCAAGGGGTTAAACAATTCCAATCACCCCCCCCCACCGCTTCCCCCCCCCCCCCAAGAAAAAGTTTATGGCAGAGTCGGGAATTGAACTCCACACATCTGGCATGGCAGCCAGCAATGCTAGCTACCGCTCCATGGAGTCGGACAAAATAGTAATAAAACATTATTTTTTAATTGGCTGTGTTGCTTTTCTCCTTCCCTTTTTTAAAATATTCAGTTGGTTTTATTAAAGTTATAACTGAAAAGTAAAGGAAAAGCTATTTCGTATACTATAAAACTCAATACACAAAGTGGCGTGTCACCCTTGAGAGCACAGTGTCACGTGTCCTAAACCTACGGAACAGATGCCGCACCCTGCTTTCAAGGCTATACAGTATTGATGTAGTAATGGTGAACTCCTCATGCAGAACCTTCACACCATCCAGCACTCTCTATTAAAGCTACTAAATGTACAAGAATTGAGATAAACACAGATAACTAAACAAAAAATTAAGGAGTCCCTAAAACTTTTGCACAGAAAAAATTGTACTTACATGTTTAAAACCAGCAACACATTGAAAATATATGAGAAATTGTGCACACAAGTGATAGAAGCCTTTGCTATTGAGTTAACTCAATTACTCTCAGCACGCAGTAACATCCAGCACCAAACTTTCAAACCAAACGGGGTGCAGCAAGTCTACTCAGGGTGTCCACCAAATCCAGATTTTAAAATTCCCTGACATTTCCCTGTTTTCCAGACACAAAAACCAGTTTTTTCCCTGACACATGATGACAAACAACATAATTATAAAGGAAGTGTCAGTAATATTAAAATACATTTTTAAAACTTCCAAAAAAATAAATGAGCAATTAATGTGCATATTAAAACTTGGAAGTTTAATTTAGTCTAATTAAATTCACTTTAAGTTTTTTTAAATGTATTACCATTACTGCTTCAGCGAAGAAACTTCTTTGTAGCCACCAACGACTCGAGCTTCTACCATCACCCTCCACTTCTTTTCTTCTAATTCCTTCAGCAACAAAGCGGCCTTTCTCTTATTTTTTGCAAAGAATCTTCTACTTCCAATGCTTCACGTTTCTCCTTTAGATTTTGCCCATAGAAAGCATGAGCACTCCTTGCAGCATGGAGCGTTCTTATTAATGAAGACCTTTTCAATTCCACCGGGGTTTGGGATAGAATCATATATTATTCTTTGTGCTACAAGGGATACTTGTAGCAAGTTCTCTACTATAATTTCTTTATTAACAGGAAAACCAATTCAAGTGAAGCATTTCCATGAAACAATATTAGTATCATTTTGAGAAATGAAGCCAACTTTTCTGTTTTCAAATTTACTATTGGAAGAACAGTGCGAAGCCAAAAGTGATCTAACCTCTCGTCTTTAGAATACAAAGAATTCACTTCTTTCAAAGTATCATTCTCACAAACAGAAGTGAACTCCCTTTGTACACGAATGGCTCCATTACCCGAGATCCATTTGTTTTCAACAAAGGCATTTAAAGCTATCCTTAGCAGTGTGATGCTTAGAGGCTACTTGGCTACACTTGGATCGAAACAAGAAATTAATTTAGTCAGTTTATATGCTAGCGGTGAGCAGATGTGTCCAACAGCTGGAAACTGCAGATGACGACGATATGCCAGCGGTGACCTTTCCAGTAACTATTTGCACAAAACTACCATTCCTCTTAGATAATGTGTGCAAAACACTAATATATCTCTATCATTTAATCCAGGATTGCCACGAAGTGCTGCTTTAGCAGCATAACCTATGTCAATTTTTAGATGCAGGCAGAAGATTTTCTTTACAGTCTAAATACGTTTTAGGAGATTTTCTGAAGACTGCAGTGACTCAGACTTAATAAACCTTGTCATGATATTTATCATCAATGAAAGATTCATAAAGGAGTGATGCAAATGGGAGATCTGTCAAACTTTTAGGAATGGTTCCAAATCTCCAACAAGTGATAATAAAAATGACAACTTGGCCTTAAGAACCTTATCTTTAAGTGAAGTTGATACTATTTTGAAGCTGTTACAGCTTGGGATTTTCTTGTCTCTGTTTGTTCCTTCCACATACTTTTCGACGTTAGGTAGGATATCTATAGCATGTTCAATGACTTGAAAATTTTCAAGCCATCTTATAGCACAATATTTCGAAGGAAATACGTTTGAACCTGAATCATGTATATAATCAGAACGACTTGCAGGAGCGTAGCAAAACAAGAAGTGAAGAGCACAAAGAAACTCTGCAATATTCCACTGGGTTTCTTTTACTGCCATTTTATATGAATTGTGCACAATATGCAAGCCACAAGATCCAATGTTCAACAAAATAGGAGCATCTAGATCATCTAATAAATTACCAAAATCCTGAAGGAACTTTTTATTAACATTTGGACCATCCACTGAAATTTGTAATTTTTTTTAGATAGAGTCCTTGCTGTGCTTGCAAAAAACCTTTTAACAAATCTGAGGAGGTAGAGTGACCAAGAAACTTGGAATGAGAAGTGCATACTTCATTGGTATCAGGATTGAAACAATGAACTACAAGATCCATTTGGCCTATCTGAGAAACTTTATTCAGTGACTCGTCAAACCCAACGGTGAAATGTGTGCACTTACTACCCATCTCAAGAACTTGTTTATAGAAATAGAGAGCCAAACCATGAGTGATTGTATATGCAACTTTTGTTCTGTGCAGTTGAACTTTCGAAGCTGTTTCAGAGTCTGGAAACATTACTGGAAAGAACTGAGAACGCAATATAGGTCTAATTCATCGAACTCACCATTCCCCAACAACATAGAATATCCAATAGTAAGCAGATTAAAACAATGAAAATTCGATCGATCAATCATATAGCTATTGATATTATTGATTACTTCACATTCGAGATCACACTTTAACTTTTCATTAAAATTTATTCCTGGCATAAAAGACAAGCCCTAGATTAATGTTATAAAAACTGAAAAATGTGTTTGTATTACACGGATAAATACGGTATGTCAATTTTATCTGGCAGAAGAATGAATTTCCAGATTTTTTCCTGAATTCCCTAACATTTCCAGGATTTCCCGTTAATTATCGAATTCCCTGACATTTCCCTGTTTCCCAGGTTTTCCATACGGGTGGACACCCTGCTACTGGTGTGGAGCATCACCCGATCCTGCTTTATGCCCAAGTATCGAACTAAAAACACTTTAAATTAGAACCATTAACTATGAGAGTGTACACAGGCACTTAAATTAGCGATTTTGCTTTCAAAATCCACATGATGCCACTACCAGCCAATGCTCCCTGTGGAGGAAGTGCTACACAGGAACTCGACTGTTCCACACCAAACCCAAGAAGAGAACCACGCATGCTAAATCTAGTGACCAAGCGGGAACTCCAGCCTGCACAAGGCAAACTCACAGTTCAGCAAAAACCAGTGATCAATCAGCATGCAGAATTCAAACTGGATAGACCACCGCATCCAATGGTGGAATTTTCCAGTCTCTACAATTACAGATGGAGAGTCAGATGGAAAGGAAGCATGTGCCATCAGCAATCTGGAATTCTCAAAATTTTAGCACGCTTGCAGAAATGGTGCACTTGCACTTTCAGAACTAGTTACACTCGGCACACTTTTCCTAACTTAATTCATATAATACGGTATGTTTAGCACATGCTCTTCATCGCACTGCTGAGACAATACACAATTCTTTCCCATTGGTAGATTTGTGGCCTCAACAAAGAATTTTGTTGTTGTTGTTGTTAAATCCCCATTGAGAGTACAGTTGTTCAGATCATATCCCACTTCCTTAACTTAATGAGGAATATGGCTGGATGCAAGCATGTATTATGCTGAGCACATACAATCAAAGGAATGGATTCAAATAATGCTGCATCAATAGAAACAATTCAAAATATTCTGTCAGACAGCAAGTTAGAAGATAATCTTGTATTCATATCTGCCCATTTTTGTTAGGAACAGCTGTCACATCAATGGAAACTGTAGGAACTCCCTTAAATGAATCATTAACCATTTTTAAAGAACCAATATACAATCTAAGGTGTGTTCCTGGCAGGATAGGATAAAAAGTGAGAGAGAAAGTGAATAATATAATTTTAAAACATCCTGTTTATAAACAGATCTACGATATTCAAGACATTCTTGAGTGAAAACCATCTGCCCCACCAAGAGACCATTCTTGATTGCTGCAGAATCTACTTCCTCGCCTTTCTCTCCCTCTCTGTGGAGCAGTCAATATAATTTAAATTATGATACCGATGCTTGTTGTTTAAAGGGGCATAACATCTAGGTTATCGGCCCTATTATTTAAATACGTCCCAATAACCTCCAGTGACATACAGGGAAGTTTTCTCACATTACAAAAGGGTTTTACAGCATTAAAGAAGAAGTTCTTCAGTTGAAAACATATCCAACGTTGTGAACTGCAATTTATCAATGAACATTGCTAATAGGATCACTCCTGCTTCAACCTCTTAAGGAATAATGCAAGTTTGTTAATTTATTACTAACTCATCTTTTCTGCTGTCAAGAGACATTAATCCTTTCAATTTAATAGTACACATTTTGACTGATATATTTAAAGGTTTTTAAGAACATATTTGGTAGTTTCATGGCATGAAATTCTAGGCACTATAAATCATATTTCCATAGAAATACAACATTACATTTTAAGAGACACAAAAAGGCTTAATTTACTGTACCTATTTCTTGAAGTGGTGCTAGCAGATTCAGAATGTGGGGGGTCATTCTGAAAGGCATGAGCTCTGGAACAGGAAGTTGAGTAGCTGTACCAAAAGCATGTCCAAAATCTATTCCCACACAGCAACAATTAGATTTTAACAACATGCAGTTTTCCAGATGACGATCTCCAATTCCCAGTAACCAATGTGCGATACAGAGCACTGCATAGCTACAAGCAAAACTATGCCGTCGAATGAAGTAGTCCTCTGGAGAAGAGCTCAGGTTAAATATTGCTCTTCTGCAACAAAAGAGAGAGAGAGTACATACAGGTTTATGCTTGAGAACTAACAATATGCTTTCCCCATTCAGGAATTGCCATAAGACAAAACCTACTGAACACTGTGATTTTATAATTTTGGAAAATCATTAAAACCAGACTTGTAGTTCAGGCTCCATTTATACGATACCATAATATTGCAACTGAGCCTAAGAGAGACTAGAGAACTGCTGAAAAACATCTAGTATAAAACTAAAACATGAGGGATGACATACTCAGGCTTATATATTACTTAAATCTGTGGATGGCTAAGTCTTGTAGCAGAAACCTGCATACATCTTCCAGCCAGCTACAACTACTGTTTACTTCTTCCTAAGATCACCCCACTTTATGAGATTCTATACTCCGATAAAAGCTGGTAATTTCTTGGTGTGAGACATTCACTTCACTTGTTATTCTATTGAGGAAAAGTATAAGTAAAGAGAACTATATTGAAGCTATATCATACCAAAGAGCACAGACCAAAAATACTTCAGTACCTTAAAAGTTATTTGAATAACAGGTACAAATTCTTGATAGAGCAAGGAAACTAAAGGAAGTTTCCATATCTTTTTAGAACTATAAATTATAATTTTGGTTCTGTGATAATTTTATGGTCTGTAATGCGAGAAATCAAAGTGTTTGTACTGTATGAATATGTACTGTATATATATGAAGTAGGATCCACAGCTTCAGGAATTTGGTGTTCAATTCCTTCATATGACTAAGAAATATTTTAATGTTCAGTGTCGATGATCATGAGTGTGTGGTGATTCAGGTGCCTTCCATCCAGGACTAGCAGTACACATTCAATAATTTCTATACGGAAATGTTCTATTTTCATATTTGAATTAAATTTTCACTTTAAGGTTATTATTACCACCACTCTTCCTTTTTTTTTTTTTTTTGCTAATGATTTAATGTCATACTAATACAATGAAGGTTTTTGGCAACCCAAGAATGGGAAAGGGCTAGGATGCGGAAGGAAGCATTTGGAGCCTTAATTTAAGGTACAGCTGCAGCATTTGCCCGAACGGATTTATCATCGTCATTGCATGCATCATTAAGACTACAGGTACATACAATATGCACAATCAGAAAAACCTTCCACAATCAGACAACTATGTTGCAGGATTTTATCCATGCAATGGCATCCTTTTCCGCTTTATGGAAGACTTCTTCGGGATCTTGGAGAGGACCCAACACAAAGTTCAAGGATGTTATCAGCAAAACAGAAGTGTAAATCCAACTAGAGGCTTTAATGACAATATTGAGAAATATGGTATGAAAATCAGTGTGGAGAAGAGCAAAACAGTGGTGATTACACAAGGAGAAAGGAATCATTAGTATCAGGGAACAAAACCTTGAGATTGCTGAATACTTTAAATATTTGGGAAGTGAAATAATGCAAGATGCAAGGTTGGGTATGGAGATCAGCACAAGGGCACCAGCAGGAAGTATGTAACTTACTACCAGAATGTAAGGAACTTGGTGTGGAACAGAGAAGTTCCTATGAAAGTGATAAGTTAGGAACCTTTTCACTTTTCAAGCCTGTTATGTTCCTCCATTGGTACAGAAATGAAAAGTACAAAGAAATGAAGTGAACCGTTTTCATAAATCTTGCAAAGGGATGATTTCCTTTTCATCTGTTAATTAACAAGTATGTACACTAGTTTCTCAATGTAGAATTTGGTTTAGTAATATAAACATGTTGTTACGATGAGAGCTTTTGTTATCATAAAGTGAGGATAGTGATGAAAAATCCAACAAGAGAACATGCAAAGACAGGATTAATTTTCATAACCTCACCTTCCACAAATAATTTTTGCAACTTTTCACTTTGCACTTTTCAGTTCAGATTTTGTTTCACCATCACTTTTCAGATTTAACTCTTGTATGGATCTCTCCAAACATTTTTACTTTTCCCCATTTACCACTTTTTGATTTCCTGATACTTAATCTTACTTCCTTTTTCTATTTCTATTCCATTCTTGCCACGCTTTCTTCTTTTGTTTAACAACCTCCTTCACATTTTCATTCCACCAAGGTGTCTCCTTTTCCTTCACTCTCACCGAAGTTCTGCCACAAATTTTCTCTGCACAGCTTACAACTGTGTTTTTAAATTTATTCCATGAAGCAAGGATTCAGGCAGCTGAAATGAGATTCGTCCGAGCGATGGTTGGCAAAACAAGACAAGATAAAATTCATAATGAGAACATCAGGGACATGGCTCAGGTTGGCAGAATGCAAGATAACATAACTCTGCGTAGACTCAAATGGTATGGTCACATGCGAAAGATGGATCCTGATCGCATGCCCAGAAAAATGTATGATCTGCAGTTATTCAAGACCAAGAGGGCGGCCAAGAATGCGATATACAGACATGGTGAAAAACGACATTCAGCAACGAGGAGGGGACTGGGACAACAGTGAAGAAGGAGAAAAATACAACGACAGAAGTTGGTGGAGAGGCTTAATTCGACGACCCATCGTATAAATGGAACGATGTGGGATATGTATGTATTCTTTTACTACACCTTCTATTTCTATCACTAATATATTCTACCCTATCCACATTTTCATCCAGGATTTTGTTAACAATCACTCCTACTCCATTCTTTGCCTCACCCCCTCCAATCTAGTATAGGGTGTACCCTCTACTCATCCTCTTCTCTCCTTTCCCCTCCACTTGACCTCACTCAGTCCCATTATTGCAACATTCTCCCTCTCCATAAAATCAATCAACTCTTCTGATTTTCCTTTCAGGGTTATAACATGTATTATTCTCACTGAATATAAAACTATAAAACATTTATTCTTTGGCAAAAACGACTATGTCGATAGGATTGAGGAAGGTTTAATACCCAACAACCTTCCTCACTTCAAGCATGCTCCAATCACATCGGCTGATGTGAAACAGCTTTTTGAGGTACAAAACTTGCTGTCAGATAATCGCAAGTCCTTCACTTTTTATAACCTGAAAGGATGTGTGTAGTCCGGTGCAACTTAAACTAAGGTGAATTAAAAGAATGTATGTATGTATGTATGTATGTATGTATGTAATGTATGTAATGTATGTATGTATGTATGTATGTATGTATGTTGGATATTCAGTCCAAAGGCTGGGTTGATTTTCCACAGCTCCATTAAAAGCTATCATAGATAGCCCAGGTGTCACTGCTGTATTAGAGGTTTCCAGGTTTGTTGAAAATGGCAAGCAAGAATAAGAATAAAGTTAAGAGAGACAACACCTTCAATGATACAGTTACATTTACTCAAATATATTAACTACATACATTTTTTGACTAGCAGAATATAATCAGAGTACGACTGAGGACGGAAGAAGGAATGAAGGATTTCATGCAAGTTTCTGCACCCGAAACAGTGAGGAAAATATAGAGGAATTCTTGAGGAAGTAATCATGTGGAAGTGATAGTCATGGGAGACCTCAATGCGCAGGTTGGAAATGACAGGATTAGTAAAGAAGTAATTGGTCCATTTTCATTTGGAGAAAGGGAGATAAGTTGATTGAATTTTATTAAAGAAATACAATGATTGTGGGCAATACTTAGTTTATAAAGAAGAATGCTAGAAAGATCAGTAGATATGGCTGGGGTGAAAGGAGGACAAAAACAGTTATTGCTTGTTTTTTGGTTGAGAAAATAAATCTTAAACATTTAGTGGATGGAACAGCACTACCAGGAGAGGCATTTGATGGAGACCACAGAGTAGTGGTGGCATAATTGAAAATGGATAAAATTGTGAGAGTAAAAGGAATAAGACAGAAGAAAATAAAAGTATGGAAATTAAAAAATAAAATATCTCCAGAGAAACTTCAGAAAGAATTAAAACAGCACATCTCTATCACAATAATTGGAAGGATTACCAGTTTTGACTGTGATCATAAAATCATTTTTGGTAAAAGTTTCTTTCATTCTAGAGAAACCAACAAATCTTAAACTCTGATTCTACATCACTATTAGCCGCTTTGAAAATTTTCTGTTATTGTAAGGATATTCGTTTATTTGTCTAGTTCAATTGCACTCATTTTTGTCAGCAGTCTCCCATGATCCACCGTATAAAACCTTAGATAGGTCAATAACGATACAGTCCCACTGACCTCCTGAATCTCAAATATCTGCTATATCTTGCCAGAATCCTACAAGTTGAGCTTCAGTGGTTTAATTGTTCCTAAACCGTATAAAACCAGTTAGTAATTTTGCAAACATGTCTAATATAATTAAAATGACAGCTTTCCTGAAAGCTTCCATCCAACACATTTAAATCTGTCTGGTCTGTAATTATCGGCTTTACGTTTATCACCCTTTCCTTTATACACTATTGCAACTCTCAATTCACTTAGGTAAAAAGTAAACAAATAAGTACTTTAGATAGGGTACTATATCCCAACCCATTGCCTTTAGTATATCCCCAAAAATCTGATCAATTCCAGCTGCTTTTCCAGTTTTCAAATCTTGTATCTTATTGTAAACGTCTTTGTTATTGTAGGTAAATTTCAATATGTTATTAGTATTAGTCACTGCTTCTACCTGGACGTTGTAACCAACAATCTTTACACACTGTTGACTGAATATTTCTGCCTTCACTGAGCTCCATAGCTGCAGTCACTTAAGTGCGGCCAGTATTCAGAATTCGGGAGATAGCAAGTTCGAACCCCACTGTCGGTAGCCCTGAAGATGGTTTTCCGTGATTTCCCATTTTCACACCTCTTGCTGAGGAATCCAAGCATCTCACGGCTTTTGCCACTGACTGGAACATCTATGAATTTGAGCGCGTACCATTTGGCCTGGCGACGGGAGCTGCGGTACTCACTCAGCTGCTCGATAACGTGATGTCAGACATTAAATTCAAATTTGTTTATAATTACTTGGATGATTTGGTTATATTTAGTGAAACCTTTGAAGAGGACCTTGTTCATCTCAATGAAGTCCTTAAAAGACTCCGTAAAGCAGGACTGACCCTTAAGGCTAGCAAAGTTACTTTTGCGCAGCCCCAGATGTCCTTCTTAGGACATATTGTGTCTGAAAAAGGTGTCTCGATTGACCAGTCTCGTACTGCAGTGATACAAAATTTCCCAACCCCTAAAGAAGTCAAGGCTGTAGCTAGGTTTGTTGGCATGGTCAATTTCTTCTGTAAATTCATCCCCAATTTTGCTGAAAGAGCAGCCCCATTAAATGTCTTGAGGAGGAAGGATGCTAAATTTGAATGGGATGATGCTCAACTTTAAGCTTTCTATGATTTGAAATCTGCCTTATGTAACACTCCTATGCTGGCGATGCCAGATTTTTCTAAATGTTTCATTCTCCAGACTGATGCCTCATCTACTGGTATGTCTGGTGTGCTCCTTCAGGAATTTGAAGATGGACGTCGTCCAATTTCTTATACTTCCTGTAGTCTCAATCCTGCTGAACTTAATTATTCGATCTATGAATTAGAAGCCTTAGCTGTTGTTTTCTCTTTGGAAAGATTCACAATGTACCTCAAACACCTCCCATTTGATCTTGAAACTGATAATCAGGAGTTGAGTTGGGTACTGCCCAGACGAAGAAGGACCGGTCGTCTTGCGGACTGGGCAGTACGCATCTCAGTTTTTCAATTTGAAACTCGTCACATTCGTGGAACTCAAAATGTTGTTGCTGACAGTCTTAGTAGAATGTTCTACCCTGGCAGTTCTGATCCTCAATCAGAGCCTGCAGATCCCTCTTCTGAACAAGTTTTGGCCTTTGTTAATGTAGTTTTGACAAATTCCTCTTTCCTTTTCAAAGATATTTCTAAACATCAGAAAGACGACCCTGAATTGAAGGCTATTATTGACAGGATTAAGTCTAGTGAGCATGTCAAACCCTATGTCATTAAGAATGGTGTGCTGTGTTGTCCTGCTCGTGGTCGCACAGACCCCAAAATTGTTGTTCCAGCTAATTTAGTTCCTGCTCTTTTCAAATATTTCCATGTATCCGCTGTCGGTGGACACCTCGGTGTGTTGAAGACTAAAGAGAAAATCCGTAAGCATTTCATTTGGAAATCCATGGATGGTGAAATCCACACCATGGTCAAATCTTGTAAAACCTGTAATATTAGTAAACCTGCTCCTAATACCCGACTAGGTCTGTTGTGCATCTGAGCAAGCTTCTCGCCCGATGGAGAGACTGTTTATAGATTATATTGGTCCTTTTCTGCGATCACGGACCGGACATCGTTTCATACTTGTGTGTGTTGATGCGTTCTCACGTTTTACATGGCTGTTTCCTACTTGCATGGTTAATGCTAATACTACTATTTCTTGCTTGAAACAGATCTTTGCTTCATATGGACCCTGTCAATTTCTGGTGAGTGATAATGCTAGATCTTTTACATCTGTGCAATTCCGTAATTTCTGTTTTGACCTATTTCACATGTGACTACCACCCCTTATTATAACAGGCCTAATTATGCTGAAAGGGACAATCAAAATCTAAGATCTGCTCTTATTGCCTACCATTCTTCTGACCATTCTAAATGGGATTCATCACTTAATTGGTTATCATTTGCTTTCAACACTGCAGTTCATGAAAGTCATAAGCAAACTCCTGCTTCATTGATGCTAGCGTTCACCCCCAATTCTCCACTCTCTAATCTGGGGTCTATTAACGAGCTTCTACCTGATATCGCAAATCCAGAAACGATCTGTGCTGCTTGGCACCATGCGCGCAAGAATTTGAAAGTATATTACGCTAAAGTTCAACGTAACTATAATCACGGGCGAAGACCGCATAGTCTGTCTGTGGGCAACCAGGTTTATGTAAAGACTCATACTATAAGTAGTGCTGCGGACCATGTCATTAGTAAGTTGGCCCCCAGATTTCGAGGTCCCTGCACGATATTGAAATTTTTAACCCCTGTGTCATTGTTAGTCAGCGATCCTGAAAAGAAGAGGATCAGTCAAGTCCATTTGTCACAAGTCAAGATCGCCTAGTTATGAGATGATGCTTTAGAAACCATTAGTTACTTAAGGAAACTTAGTCGTAAGCCAATTTTGGGGTACATATCCGGCCGGATACATTGGCAAGTTTAGAGGTTATTTAAGATTTTAGTTGTAATAAGAATGGTCATTTGAGATCATGTTAGGTATAATTTAGTATGTCCTTTAGGTTAAGATTTTCATTCATTGTCATAACTAGGGATCCCTTGTAAAATTTCCGGTATTAAGGTAAACTCCAGTAAACTTTCCTAATTTTGTTTGGTCTGTTATGTTTGGTAAATTTTTATACATGCTTGCCCTGGTGGGGGGGCTTGGAGTTCCCAAAGATATTTGGGGCAAGGTTATCCTCCTTGCATGGAATATTAAGAGTTCCTGTTATATAGTAATATTCGTAAAGAAAAAAAAAGCGGAAAAACCACCCTTCAGTCTACGTTTCTCAAAAGACTCTTCTGCAGAGCCGAGGCTATGCCTTTCCTGTATTATTAACCGACAACAAACAAAAGAACCCTCGGCTACTTCGGTTCGCGCAGCTTGTTTCGGTTCATCCCGATGTTACCCGACGAATCAAGGACAAGCACACGTGCAGCTGGCTGACAGACATGCCGGCTGTCAAGCTGGCGTTAACACATACTGCAAGTAGCTGCAGTCAGGCTCTTCGATTGAGGTTATTCTTTCATTAAAGCCGGAAACACAACGCAATTAAAAGAACGAAAGTAAATGTAAAGTGGCCAAAAGTATTAAGCATTGACTTAAATGAAACTACTTACAATACCGAAGCTGTAAACCATATTTTTAAAAATATCAAAATAAAAATATACTGTTCCAATAAGCGTACACACAGAGGACATTATATGAACAACACAAAATAACCGTCGAAGATAATTTGCTACAGTCAAGTATCTTTTCCGATTTTAACACACGCTTCAATTTGTCCAGTGTAGGTACAGTTTTTTTTCATTACGTAAAATTTGTGTATTTTCCAACATGTCACATCTTTTGTGAAGTCGTCTGTTTCGAAACTTTTCTTGTGGACTGTTTTCTTGCCATCAGGTGTTGAAAAATGCAAATGACCCTTGGTCATAGAAGTCTTCCCTTCCGCTAAAATCCGTTTCCCCTGAAAATGGTTTTCCGTGGTTTCCCATTTCACACCAGGCAAATGCTGGGGCTGTACCTTACTTAAGGCCACGGCCGCTTCCTTCCCACTCCTAGCCCTTCCCTGTCATACGTTTCACCAGTGACTTTGAAACCCCTGTTGCTTCACTTGTTCAAGCCACTACATTATAATTCAGATTATGAACCGTTTTCTGTTCTCGTAAGTGAGCAGCTACGTTATATACTATTTCTCTGACTTGTCCCCTTACACGCCGTCCAGATTTGCTACCAGAATTCGAAGTAGCAGCCATAACTACTGTACATTCAAATGACACTCTCACTAGAATAACATGGTACACAACACTAAACACTATATAGATGAAAGACTGGGCTGCCGTCAATTATTTCGCTGCTGAGCGGCTTTAGATGTGTGTGTGTGTGTTGGCATACCAGTTGCGCAACTGCCGATACTTCAATTCTGTTTTTTACACAGTCAAGAATTTAGTTTATTCACCTGGTTAATGTGCTCCGTAATGAGTAATGACCCTTGAAGGTCGCTAGGTAACACTGTTCAACACTATATACATAAAAACATTTACAATACAGTACACGCTACACGTGAAAGAATTATAGGACTACAATTACTACAACTAAAGAAAGAAATGTGAATGAAACTGACAAAACAACAAGAGCGCTAAAACGGATACAGAAGAGACAGCGAAACTCTTGTGCAACCACGCTTCACAGCGTGCACAGTACGGTGACCAGACAGCATGTGACCCCCTCCACTACTCTCTATGATGTCAGACATCCACTCAGAGAGAATACACGGGGAAGTGAGCTTTGCGCAGGTTCTTTTGTTAGTTGCAGGGTAATACACTGAGCGGCACGAAAAACGTAACACTTCAATTTCTTTCAAAAACTGAAATTTATTCTAAATTTATGACACTAATCCACCATCTTCTCGTGGAATATTGTGGTACGGTCCCATCTAAGTGTCTAACAATGAAAAGAAAAGACGATTACAAACAAATTGAGCAAATTAAGCGAGAGATGCACATTTCAAGGAAATTTTGAGTAAGCTCATAAAGGTAATGCACTCCGTTTTAATGTTACACACTTCACACTTTCACTTCACAGACCTTGGAGACTATCTCGGGGACCTCTGTTCGCATCTTCAAAAGTGTGTATTGCCACCTCTTGCAGCAATGACGGCATTCAACCTTTCAGGCATGCTCCTGATTAATGCGGTAATGTTCTGTTGAGGAATCATGTCCTATTCTTCCAGGAGGGCGTTTCGTAGGTCCTGTAGGGTCTCTGGATAGCGCTGACGGACTCTTCTCCCCAGCTGGTCCCAACATGCGAAATGGGATTCAAATCGGGGCTTCGAGCAGGCCAAACCATAGCATGAATCTCTGTTTCGTCCAAGAACTGTTGCACAATTCTCGCAACATGTGGACGTGCATTGTTGTGCATTAGTGTAAAACCATCACCAATAAACAGAGCAAAAGGCACAACATGCTACAGAAGGATTTCCTCCACATACCGATGTGCGGTAAGGCTCCCATGCTCCACGAAGACTAAGTCCGTCCTTGCAGCTGTATTGATTCATGCCCACACCATCACAGAACCACCGTGAAAAGGCGTCCTGGATGAGAATGTGCAAGGGGAATACCTTTCCACTGGCCTTCTCCAGACCCTCTCTTTTCCGTCAGGTGATCGGAGGCCAAATCGCGACTCGTCGGTGAACAACACCTGATCCCTTTGTTGTACTGTCCAGCCAAGATGTTCCCTTGTGAAACGCAGTCGAGATGTGCGATGCTCTCTGGTGAGTTCCGTTCCTGTAGCAGGTCTTCTGGACTGAAGATTGGCTTCTTCCAGTCTTCTTTGAACGGTTCTCTCACTAACATTGATCCCTCGAACTTGGGAACTTGAAGTTGTAAGAAGCAGTCATCTTTCTCCGATGTTGCTCTTGGGCCTGATCCTGGTCTCCTTGCAAAGCCTCCAGTTTCCTTGTACCTTCGTATGGTTCTGGAAATTGTAGAAGGTGTAGTACTCCACACTTCTGCAACGTAATGCATGCTGCAACCATCTTCCACCAAAGCAACAGCTTTCGCAGCTTGTTCAGGGCTTAACGGCATGTTTACTCCAGAAATCTGATTAAGAGAATTGCAGAAAGATCCTACAAAGACATGTGATTGAAAGGGGAACAATTAAAGGTACAACAGTAAGCGCTACAAGAGCGGGAAAACATTACTGGCTCACATCCAGCGATGTGTTTTCCAGGTTGCACAGGAGAAAACAATTGAGGCTAGTACAATAAACAATCAACACTTCACTGTTTACTTGCAAAGCAATGCCAATAGCATACCCCATCTATAAACAATGGTTGAAGTGCTTCACTTCGATTAAATATATAATTACACATAATTTACTGGGTGTTGCATTTTTCGTGCTGCTCAGTGTACTTCCTTTTCTGCTGCGGATTGATCTCTGTTCCAGTGATCACAATAACCTGGTCCAGACAGTGAACCTGCCATGCCTGTTGGAAGGGGCATTATGAATTCCTGACCTGTTTGCATCCAACATGGAAGTGCATTGTCACAGAATTCCTGGTGGTGGCAGTTGCCCAGTACTGCGCCATGTTTTACTACATGTTCACTGTGAGTTCACTATTCGAGTGAACTAAATGAAGCTTCAATGGAGACTCTAGTGGGACTGAAAAGGGAAACCATGTTGGCAGGCGGCCGATGTCAGCGATCCTATGGACAGCAATATCTGTGGTCGAGCTTACGAAATTCTGCTTCCAAGATACTCTTGGTAAAAGTCGCATCAAGATGTGGGTGGTATGTGTTGGTATCAGTGTGTTTTCGCAAAATTCAGACCTCCAGTTAAAACCGCTATTTAATGTAAAGTGTTTTTTAAAATTTATTATCGAGCAGAGCTGGAGATTCGGCGGTGGAGGATGTCGCCGGTGGTGAGTTAATAGAGTCGGTGGAATAATTTAATTCTTGATATTGTACTAAAAATTTGTCATGAAACCATCAATGAAAGAAACTAAGGAACTGACATTTTTGAAGAATTCAATTAAATATTTGTTTTCTTGTTGCTGTAAATTTATGTAAATTTTGTGGATTTAAATAATTTTCAGGACTCACAGAAGAGAGAATTATATTTATTTAATAATGGAGTTTTAGATATTGAGATCTCCAGAAGTGTACATGTTGTAACCCATTTTTTGTATCACCCTGTAGTTGCCACGTGGAAGCTTCGATCACGAAATCGTTGAGTTTCGCAATCGAAACCTCTAGAATATGTTTCTCACATAACCATATATGGTGCTGTAATCCGACTGGCAAAAATAACAATAAATTGTATTGGTGAAAACTTGGGGTCGAATCATAGGTAGCTTCCCTGACTGGCTGTTAAAACTTCGGGTCGAATCATAGGTAGCTTCCCTGACTGGCTGTCTGAATGTTTCTCAATTTTCGGCTTTTGGCTACTCGGTAGTACAAAGGCTCTGTTCAGCGTCTTTGGTTTTCGTACGACTTAACGATCGGACGCACCTTGTAAGGTGGTTTCTTTTCTCAAAGGTTAAATTAATATGTAAATTCATTTATTCGGAGTTTATCTTAGACCCTGGTTTTCACCGTTTTGGTTTTGTAATGTCTTAGTTTGTCAGCTAGGCATATCCTTTGTTTTGGAGGCAATTCCTTTTATTAACATTTTGTGTAAATGTAGATTTTAATTTTTCCATTCGGGCTGCCTCCAGTAATGCCGCGTCAATTTTAGTGTACAACTGTTGAGCTATGCGTCCCTCGCTGATATGTATTAGGAGAGGACTGCACCTCTAAAGGCCTCTGCGCTAAATTTAAATTTCCGTTGTTTTCTTTCTTTTTTAAACTCCTTTCTATCTGCCTTGTAAGATGGTTGTAATTATGTCATACTCCCTGTTAAATTTCCCTTGTAAATTTCATCATCGAAGTTATGCTGACTTATTTAAATGTAATTGTAATATTGTGTAGATATTTAATTTTCTGAAGAACCACGAATAGGAACCTCATGGTTTGATTTAACCTTTTACTTAACAGATAATGTTATCCTTTTAATTGGTGTTCTTTATACCTTGTTAAAATTCTCTATGTTGAGTAAACCAGACTAAAGGGTTAATGCTCTCACGTTTCTTTCCCTACAACGTCACGTAAGGTCTCTTCCTCTGTAAGGTTTCCCGGCCTGCTTCTCATACATCCTTTCTCTAGTTGTCATGTTGGTAACCCTGCGTAGCCATGTGTTGTCGAAATTTAAGATGTTTTTCCTGGTGTATCATCGGCTGATGTTGTTCATTCAGGTTTGTTATATTTGGATTATTACGTCATTACTTGTTTTATATGTACCTTGTATTATGTACACTCTTCTGTTAAAGGAAGGGTAACAGTAATGATGCTATTATTTATTTGTAAATGTCCTTAATGTATTGTAGATAGCTTGAAAATGCATGTCGATTCATTGTTTAATATCTCCTATATAGATTTTTGTTTTGTTTCTTGTAAATACTGATTATTAACATTATTATTTAAATCACTAATCTGTACTGTTCTAATGTTGAGGTAGTTATTTACACAGAGTTACTCTTTGTGAACAGATTATTGTTAAGGTTAAGAAATCATTTGACAATTTCTATACACACACAGTAGCAAAATGTAAACATAAATTATTGAATATATGAACTAAATGACAGCATTCATTCTTGAATAAGTGGAGAAATTCTAATGCAAAATTTGTATGATTATATGCCTATGGTAAAAGGTAAAAAAAATTATACCAGGAATATACTGTCATGGAACCAGTTACACACTATTGAAAATCTTGGCTCTTACTTGAAAATGTCCCATGGGATCATGTTGACTTTCTCGTTGTATGATGCCACAGTTTCAGAGCGGGAATACTTGATGTATGCATTTCTGTACAGCTGGAAAATAGGTAAATTCTCCTTTCCTGAAGCTTTACACAGCCAACTCTTATATGATAAGATGGCTGCCTGCCTGTAACAAAACAATGACATATATCCTTAATATAATTCTTCCTCTCATAAGATACAAGTACCTTATTTCAAGTTTAAGGGAAAATTTGCCACTCCTATCGTAGATTAAATACTGTTTACCTCTACACCAGAGCCCCATGGTTACTTACAAGCAACCACAAAATCTCAAAAATATTCTCACTTGCCATAAAACAAATCAGCCTGATCTCCTATTGGCTCTTTCTCCTCTGAGTACCTTTAACCACTTTAAGACTGACGTCCAAGTACTATCAACATTACTAGCTTAACTGCAGATGACCTAGCCTTCTATGTTTGCTTAACTACCAACACTCGCATCGAGTATGCAGTTCTTGTAAATAGCAATGACCTATCTTGTGAGAAAGAAAACTTGTAAATTTTCATTCATAGGACTAGCATAACGGCAACTTTGAACATGAAATATTATTTTGGTGAAAGAAAATAACCTACATATGCTAAAACAACCCATGCGATGGATTTTCCTATTAATGCAGTACTTTTCTTGTTGAAAGCAGGATCAGTTGTGGTACAGAATCACAATATCACAATTATTTATCTTGTTTTTTGTGTGCTGTTTTTATATAGAATCTTTATGGTGACATGGGATACGAAAGGGCTAGTACTCGGACGGAAGTGATTGTGGCCTTAATCAAGGAACAACCACAGTATTTTCCTGGTGTGAAAATGGGAAATCACAGAAAACCATCCAAAGGGCTGCCAATAGTGCCGTTCGAATCCGTTATCTCCCAAATGCAAACTCACAGCTAAGTGACTCAAACCATGTAGCCAATTTGCTCAGTCAATTTATTATTTCTCCTTCCTCAACAAAGAAACAATTCAATTTGACTCTTTAAATGTCACTTTAACAACAACAACAGATGTAAAAGATGCCGGAGTGTTGGACTTGTCCACTGAAGAGGGTCTTTAACAAACCAGTAAATACTGTACAAACTGACTGTACTGGACTTCAATTTCATAATCCTGAGTACAGAAGATGAATGTCTAACCAATTACACTACTCAACACATGTGAAAATGCAAACTGGACAAAATTTTCACGCTTCATGAAGACTATGCTCTGTGTCTTTGCATGAGCAACTTGATTGACTATGACTGTTTTAACAAGGCTGCAAGGTTTAAAATCAGTTGTTTTTACATGGATACTGACTATAAACTAAGCAGTTGTAATGAAGTTTGCGAAGCGACAGGTTGTACTGAGTGCGAGTGCTAAGCAAGAAATATGGGGATTGCTATTCAATAGTAATGGGCAGCCATAGGTCGATGGCACGGATATATGAAGTGAGAGCGTACGGCAAGTGCGAAGAGTAACTGGCAACACTGGGTTGTAAGTATCTCTGGTGGTGGCAGTAGTGGTGGCAGCACTACTCATAATAGGAGGTGTTGAGATGAATCCTGGTCCTGGACTAGTGGGATCAGGCTGGGTAGAGATGGAGAAGATCAAAGAAATAGTTAGAGAGACTTGGCAGGCAGAACAAAATAGAGACCATATTCAGGAACAATATACTGAAATGAAGGAGATAAAAGAGTATGTTAAAGAGGAACTGAGAATAATAACAGAGAAGGTTGTGCAGAATACTGGTGAATTACAAGTACCGAAAACCAAAGTAAACAGTTTAGAGGAAGAGTTGACAAATACAGCGGCAAGAAAATATTGTCAACTGGGAAGTCAGGAAGAAAATATCTTTATCTACAGTGTACCTGAGACTGAAAATGAAAATTAAATATCACAGAGAATAAAGTATTGGATGTAATAAAAAAACCATATGAAGGTAAACTATGGTGAAGTGGATACAGATGATGTGCATAGAGTGGGAAGAGTTAAGGGAAAAAGGCCGATTAAGGTTATTAAAGATAGGTTATAATTGGCTTTGATGGCATATAAAGATTCAAGCAACACTGGGAATTTAAAAGGAGAAAATAGTATGGTTAAAAAGGGACATAGACAAAGATACCATCAAGGAGCAGAGTATTGTATGTTTACATTTTGCTACTGTGTGTGTGTGTGTGTGTGTGCGCGCGCGTGTGTGTGTGTGCGTGTGTGTGAAGAAGGAGATGTCAGTTTTCTTACAAAAAGAGGGTTGTGTCAGATTCTGAATCTGCATAGCCTGTTCTATATGTGCATATAAGGTGCTGAGAATTAGTTGTGTGTCTGTCCAGAAAAATATGACAACCTCTCGTGCAATCTATAAAAATAGAAACTTGTGACTAAAAAATGAGTTAAGTCAATTTTTCCTCTTTCACACCCTGCTGTCTCAGAATATTTTATTAGTGAATATAGACATAGCTCAACTCTGTTTTCACTTCTATCTGCTTAAAGCATGTTTCCCAGAAAAAAAAAAAAAAAATTAACCAATTCTAGCAATGTGAAGCTTATTGTGTTTGACCAACAGAATCGTACATGGGTTGTGATTGTTGCCTACAGTAGCTGGAGGTGTCCTGTACCAACTGATTCATGTCTTGCGACTGGCTTTTTTATTTTGTAGTGTATTTTTAGCAATAAAGATCCAAGTGCCGTGAGCCGCTGTTAGCTATCCATATAGAAGTACAACCTTCCAATATTAGGTTAGAAAATGTTTGTAAATGATGATCTCCTGATTTTAGGTTAGGAAATTTTCATAAAATAGTTTGTAATATAAAGTAGTGAATATCATGTGAGTCTGGTAAATTAAGATGTAAGAACAGAGTTCTATAAGAAGGATTTGTAGTTAGGGAATACTGAACAAGTATATCCTTACATTTGTATAACTTTTAATTTGGGTAAGAGTCTAGACATAAAATTCAGGAAACTCAATCGTCAAAAGTTACCAGTGTTTCGCCCAGAGTGTGGCATGGCCTCGTCAGTTGGATACGCACCTTTTTCAAGACACTGGCCGGGTAGCACGCCGGTAGCGACACCACTGCAAGCCATACATGTGATAAGCACAATGCAGTGCCAACGTACTGTCTGTACACATGGCCTAGAAAATTATGCAATATGGGAAACAGTGCTATATCAGTAAAGACAGTTGAAGTCGGTTGAAAGTGTTGCACTTGTGGCTTGGAAACCCGGGGTACATCCGGGACGTATAGGTTGAAGATTGTTATTCATCAATGTGGATAAACACTAGAGATTGCTAATTTTCTAACTGGCCACTCAGTAACCAATCCAAAAGCTCCGATTTTGAATGAGATTGCATTGAATGAGAGACGCTTGAAGACGTTTCTACCAGTGGACTTTTGGCGACACTACAGTCATGTGGGGCAATCCTATATATACATGTGTGCACATGCGATGAGGTCATTATTCATTATCCATTACAGAGCAGACTATATACAAAGGCATTATGAAGTCATTACGAGTGTATTACAGTGTTATTACGAGTTTATTCCCGGTGTGCATTCTGTGGAATACGCTACATGGTGTTCATTCGTCAGTCATACTCTGGATTATTCCTCTCTGTGAAACGGCACAGTGTGTGTGGTGGTTTACATGTGTAATCTGGAGCTAATGTGTTGTTGTGCACAGAACTGATCATTGCTAGATGAAATCATAGGCCAAGTGTTCAGTGCTTGCTCATTCTTTGATTGATTTGACATGGCATTCGTCGTTCATCTATTCCACAGCAGCCTTTTTACATTGTCAAGTTCTATGGTTTGATTAACAGAGTATAGTGAGGTGACTGGGATTGTTTATTACATGCAGTTATAAGCCATGGTAAAGATTTTAGATGTTGTTTGTGGATGTTTATTTTGTAAGCGCAAAAGAATTTGGTCTCATCATGTGATGATTATTGTCGGTGTTTGTTTTGTTTTATTTTGTTTCAGGAATAAATTCTCGCACTGAAACTTATGGTAAACCTTTTATTGGTGGATTTAGAAAAACCTGGCATGCTACCCAAATTTATTTTCAGAGTTAAATAGTAGCAGGTAAGGTAATGAAGCAAGTTTGGAATTTTGTGAGCCTGATGACAGCCACCTTGGGAGGAGGAGTTCATCATACACTACAGCATAGGTTGGCAATGAGAGAGCCTGCTCCCTGAACCAATTGCATGGGCGTGGGCAGAGCCGAAAAGCCAGGAGCAGCTGACGTCTATCTAGTATATTATGTTTGTATTATATTATTATGTTTAATAAAATAGCAGTGTCAGATATTGAAAGGTGAGTTAGCCCATTTTCCCTAATTGTCAATGCGGAAATCTAGTTTAACTCACGCTCAGTTGCAGACATTGTCAGGTATTCTTGCGAGTCCTGTGAAATAATTTTCCAACCAATTTAGAGAAATGGATGATTTATCAATTGCTCTGAAAGTGTTTGCTGCGCCCTTTTCAACTGCTATAGTAATTGATGATGTTTCGTCTGATCTACAGTGCAAGTTGCTCGCAATTCGATGTGATAGTGAACTGAAGGCTAAATATGAATCGCGAATAAGCCTATCACATTTTTATGAACATTTTCTGCAAACAGATTTCACAAATATGCACAAAAGGGCTGCCAAACTTCTATCAATGTTTGCCTCAACATATCTGTGTGAGAAAGTGTTCTCTCTAATTAAGATAAATAAAACTTTGCGAAGAGACACTCTAACTGACGTACAGCTCACTGCTGTTCTTCGAATTGCAAGTGCAAGATCGATCGTACCAAATATAACCCCCCATCTTCAGCGAAAACACACACACACCTTCTCATCATCTGCTGAATAAAATTTCAGATATATAAGAACACATAGGCCTATGTTTTGTTTATGGTAAATTATATTTATTCATGTATTTATTTCTGTACTTAGGCCCTAACCTACAGCTAAATTTTTGTTCATTGTTTATGCTGTTTTTAAACAAGTATTTTGTTGGCTTATTGTATTTTCAGGACTGCAGGTAGTAATCAAGGAGTATTTAGTTATCAGATGTCAAAGTTATTAATTTTCTTTCCTACGCATAACCTAATGAAGGGAATATAATTAAACAAATTTACTTAGCACTATAATCTAAAGCACTGAATAGAACAAGACATTAGACACAACAAAAATGTCAAAAGTTTAAATCAGTTTTCATAAGCGGCTTGTCCCCAGTTGTAACAGCAAGCTGTGCAAGCAGCTACAAGGTTAACTTCTGTTAGGGTGCATACTCTGCTCCTTTTCCTGCCTGATGCTCATTGAGCCAAATTGTGTCTGCCTCTGACTACGGAGTCAATTCTTCCTGTAAATCTTTTGCAGGTGGCACCCAATATCATCATTTATATTTTATTCTAGTAACAAATTATCTATTTTGTCTTTCAGTTTCCACCAAGAAGTTACAACTGAGATGAAGCAACAAGAATTGTACAAACCAAACATCACTGACAAATGGAAAGCATAGGTGATCAATTCAACATTGGAGGGAAGAGGGAAATGTCATATAACACGCCAGTGAGTAAACAAGAAGAGTTGAAAATGTATTTCTTCAAAATGAGAGGGAAAGGATGTTGTGTTTGGTCTCCGCCCCAAATGTACAACAGTCTAGTTCCCATATCGCTTTAAAAAAAAATAAAAAAAAATAAAAAAACTGGCTGAGTCAGCAAAGAGGATGCATCTGGATGTGCTAGGAGTAAGTGATATTCGGATAAGGGGAGATAACGAGGAAGAGATAGGAGATTATAAAGTGTACTTGACGCGTGTTAGAAAGGGAAGGGCAGAGTCTGGGGTGGGGCTCTTTATCAGGAATACCACTGCACGCAACATAGTTTCTGTTAGGCACGTAAATGAGCGAATGATGTGGGTAGATTTGTCAGTTGGAGGAATTAGGACAAGAATTGTTTCCGTGTATTCACCATGTGAGGGTGCAGATGAGGATGAAGTCGACAAGTTTTATGAAGCATTGAGTGACATCGTGGTCAGGGTCAACAGCAAGGATAGAATAGTGCTAATGGGCGATTTCAATGCGAGAGTTGGGTATAGAACTGAAGGATACGAAAGGGTGATTGGTAAATGTGGAGAAGATATGGAAGCTAATGGAAATGGGAAGCGTTTGCTGGACTTCTGTGCTAGTATCGGTTTAGCTGTTACGAATACATTCTTCAAGCATAAGGCTATTCACTGCTACACATGGGAGGCTAGGGGTACCAGATCCATAATAGACTATATCTTAACAGACTTTGAATTCAGGAAATCTGTTAGGAATGTACGAGTTTTTCGGGGATTTTTCGATGATACAGACCACTATCTGATCTGTAGTGAACTAAGTATCTCTAGGCCTAGGGTAGATAAAGTGAAATCTGTCTGCAAACGAATAAGGGTAGAAAATCTGCAGGACGAGGAAATTAGACAGAAGTACATGGATATGATTAGTGAGAAGTTTCGAACAGTAGATAGTAAGCAGGTTCAGGGTATAGAAAGTGAATGGGTGGCATACAGGAATGCTGTAGTAGAAACAGCAAGGGAATGCCTAGGAACAACTGTGTGTAAAGATGGGAAAAGGCAAACATCTTGGTGGAATGATGAAGTGAGAGCAGCCTGTAAACGTAAAAAGAAGGCTTATCAGAAATGGCTCCAAACAAGGGCCGAGGCAGACAGGGATTTGTACGTAGATGAAAGAAACAGAGCGAAACAAATATTTGTTGAATCCAAAAAGAAGTCATGGGAAGATTTTGGTAATAACCTGGAAAGGCTAGGTCAAGCAGCAGGGAAATCTTTCTGGTCAGTAATAAAGGAAGGGAAGGAAAAAGGAAATGAACAGTATTTTGAGTAATTCAGGTGAACTCATAATAGATCCCAGGGAATCACTGGAGAGGTGGAGGGAGTATTTCGAACATCTTCTCAATGTAAAAGGAAATCATCCTGGTGGTGTTGCAAACAGCCAAGCTCATGGGGAGGAGGAAAATTATGTTGGTGAAATTACGGTTGAGGAAGTGGAGAGGATGGTAAAAAAACTCCATTGTCATAAGGCAGCAGGAATAGATGAAATTAGACCTGAAATGGTGAAGTATAGTGGGAAAGCAGGAATGAAATGGCTTCATAGAGTAGTAAAATTAGCGTGGAGTGTTGGTAAGGTACCTTCAGATTGGACAAAAGCAGTAATTGCACCTATCTATAAGCAAGGGAACAGGAAGGATTGGAACAACTATCGAGGTATCTCACTGATTAGTATACCAGGCAAAGTATTCACTCGTATCTTGGAAGGGAGGGTGCGATCAGTTGTTGAGAGGAAGTTGGATGAAAACCAGTGTGGTTTCAGACCACAGAGAGGCTGTCAGGATCAGATTTTCAGTATGCACCGGGTAATTGAAAAATGCTACGAGAAGAATAGGCAGTTGTGTTTATGTTTCATAGATCTAGAGAAAGCATATGACAGGGTACCGAGGGAAAAGATGTTTACTATACTGGGGGACTATGGAATTAAAGGTAGATTATTAAAATCAATCAAAGGCATTTATGTTGACAATTGGGCTTCAGTGAGAATTGATGGTAGAATGAGTTCTTGGTTCAGGGTACTTACAGGGGTTAGACAGGGCTGTAATCTCTCACCTTTGCTGTTCGTAGTTTACATGGATCATCTGCTGAATGGTATAAAATGGCAGGGAGGGATTCACTTAGGTGGAAATGTAGTAAGCAGTTTGGTCTATGCTGACGACTTGGTCTTAATGGCAGACTGTGCCGAAAGCCTGCAGTCTAATATCTTGGAACTTGAAAATAGGTGCAATGAGCATGGTATGAAAATTAGCCTCTCGAAGACTAAATTGATGTCAGTAGGTAAGAAATTCAACAGAATTGAATGTCAAATTGGTGATACAAAGTTAGAACAGGAGGATAATTTCAAGTATTTAGGTTGTATGTTCTCCCAGGATGGTAATATAGTAAGTGAGATTGAATCTAGGTGTAGTAAAGCTAATGCAGTGAGCTCGCAGCTGCGATCAACAGTATTCTGTAAGAAGGAAGTCAGCTCCCAGACAAAACTATCTTTACATCGGTCTGTTTTCAGAGCAACTTTGCTTTACGGGAGCGAAAGCTGGGTGGACTCAGGATATCTTATTCATAAGTTAGAAGTAACAGACATGAAAGTAGCAAGAATGATTGCTGGTACAAACAGGTGGGAACAATGGCAGGAGGGCACTCGGAATGAGGAGATAAAGGCTAATTTAGGAATGAACTCGATGGATGAAGCTGTACGCATAAACCGGCTTCGGTGGTGGGTCATGTGAGGCGAATGGAGGAGGATAGGTTACCTAGGAGAATAATGGACTCTGTTATGGAGGGTAAGAGAAGTAGAGGGAGACCAAGACGACGATGGTTAGACTCAGTTTCTAACGATTTAAAAATAAGAGGTATAGAACTTATGGGGTCTTGGTTGTAGGCAGCTCCACATCGTTCATAAATAAACCAGCCCTCATGGATAATAAGATTTATTTACACCACACACAGTTTTAGTACACCTTTGCATGTGAGATAGGTTACACTGATTACACCAACAAGACACAAACAGGCGTGATGCTCATGCTCACTCCACGCAGCCGAATGACGCTAGTTTAGCAAGCTATACCCTGATGCAATGTTGCATCGTGCACAAGGGTGCGTTCTGTATGTGTGGCGAGTTCATTCTTCCTGATGCCGCCACATCACCCCCCCACGGAGAAGGAAAGTTCACAAATCGAATGGACGGGCAAAGCGAACTCTGCGTCCTGATCGTGTTGTGTACTTTCTGGGTGGTGATGACGCATCAGGTAAGTCAGGTGTAAAAGAAGTGCTAGGTTGACCGGATGAAATGGGGGTAGCAGATGTGTCAGGTGTGTTGGTGCGGGTAGGAAGAGCAAGGTTTGTTTCTATGTATGCAGGTTTAACACGGTCTGTACTCACTACTACTTCTTTGTTTCCGATCATTAGCGTCAAAGTCTTCTCATTACGGCTGACTACAGGGTAAGGAACAGAGTATGGGGGTTGCAAGGGAGGCTTCACATGATCAACTCTCAGGAAAACATGGGAGGCAGTTGCCAAGTCTTTGAAGACGAATATTTTCTCTTGACTATGGCGGGAGGCAGGAACAGGTCTTAGTTCGGCCATTACCTTCCTTAGGTGATTTACAAAATCCGCAGGGTCAAGTGGAGTAGGAGAACTGGGCGAAGAAGTAACCATTTCCCCAGGGAGGCGTAGAGGCTCCCCAAAAACTAGTTCGGCGGGGGAAGCTTTCAGATCTTCCTTAAGAACCGCACGCATGCCAAGTAATACTAGGGGTAAGGCTTTTATCCACGTTGCACTATGACACATCAGAGAAGCTTTTAGCTGTCTATGAAGACGCTCCACCATACCGTTAGCGGATGGGTGGTAGCTGGTTGTACGGATTTTTGTTGTACCAAATTGTGTCATAAGTCTGCGAAAGAGTGTAGACTCGAATTGTCTTCCTTGGTCAGTAGTTATACGAGTTGGGAGACCAAATCGGGAGATCCAACCACTTATTAGCGTATCGGCTGTTTCTTCGGCAGTGATGCTGCGCATCGGCCATGCCTCTGGCCAGCGAGTAAATCTGTCAACAGCAGTGAGGATATAATTATAGCCTTCGCAGACAGGCAGTGGACCAACAATATCCAAGTGAATGTGGCTGAAACGGCCTGTGGGTGCTCCGAAATTCCCCAAGGGAGATATATTATGCCTCGTCACTTTATTGCGTTGACAGGACAAACAAGCACGAGTCCAGGCACGAGTGTCTTTCTGAATAGATGGCCAAACAAATCTATCTGAGACTAGATGAGAGGTGGCTCGAATACCTGGGTGGCTTAAGTTATGGAGCTTGTCAAAGAACTTGCGTCGAAAAGGAAGTGTCAGGAACGGACAAGGTTTTCCTGTTGATGTATCGCATACAATGGTAGTCGTGGTGCCCGGAAGGGTTACTTTTTCTAATGTCAGCGACGTACCACCATGCAATAAGGCTTTGAGTTCGTCATCGTCCGCTTGGGATCGAGCCAGCGCAGCGCAGTCATCTTCTAGTGAGATGGCTTCAACACGAGACATTGTATCAGCGACAACGTTATCTGCTCCCTTTATATGCTGAATATCAGTTGTGAACTGGGATATGAAGGACAGCTGATTTAGTTGGGCTGGGGGTAGTTTTTCTCTGCGTTGAGAAAATGCATAAAGCAGAGGCTTGTGGTCCGTATATATGGTGCAGTGCTGTGCTTCCAGTATATAGCGGAAATGCTGGACAGCCTCGTACACAGCCAACAGTTCCCTGTAATAGGCCGGCCACGTTGTTTGACGCGCTGAAAGCTTCTTACTGAAAAATGCTAGGGGCTGCCAATGGTGTCCAACTTTCTGTTGCAAACATGCTCCAACTTGAGTATTTGATGCATCGGTAAAGAGACCTAGAGGCGCATCTGGCAATGGATGAGCAAGTTGAGTGGTTTGCGCTAGGCTTTCTTTGCATTCGTGGAAAGCATGTTGCAATTCTGGAGTCCAGGGGACAGGTTTAAAACCCTTAAGCTTAGAATTGGCTAGGACGTTCACCAACGGCGCCTGCAATTCAGCCGCATGTGGTAGGAAACGTCTGTAGAAGTTGACCATGCCCAGGAACCGGCGGAGGCCCTGGACAGTCTTCGGTAGAGGGTATTCCAAGAGAGACTGGATTCTCTCTGGTGGAGGTTTTGTACCATCCTTTGAGAGCCGATAGCCCAAGAAGGTTACCTCACTTGCACCTAATACGCACTTGGATGGATTTATGACTACACCGTAATCAGCTAATCTCTGGAAAAGTATGCGGAGATGGTGCATATGCTCTTCAGCATCCCGTGAGAACACCAGGATATCGTCGATATACGGGAAACAGAAGTTTAAATCTCTAGTGACCTCATCCATAAAACGCTGGAAAGTTTGTCCAGCATTTCGTAACCCAAACGACATATAGGGAAATTCAAACAGCCCAAAAGGGGTTGTTATGGCTGTTTTGCAAATGTCACTGGGGTGAATTGGAATCTGTTGGTAGGCCTTGATAAGGTCAAATGTACTGAAAATGGTTGACCCAGCAATGTTATGGCAAAAATCTCCTATGTGTCGTACCGGGTAGCGGTCGGGTATTGTTCTTGCATTCAATGCCCGGTAATCGCCACATGGACGCCATGAGTTGTCCCGCTTAGGTGCAAGGTGCAAGGGTGAGGACCAGGGACTATTAGAAGGTCTCGCTGTACCACACCTTACCATGTCCTCGAATTCTTTCTTCGCTATCTGCAATTTTTGGGGTCCTAGACGACGAGGTCGACAAGAGACTGGTGGGCCTTTGGTTGTCCTAATGTGATGTACAGTATTGTGTTTAATATCACGTTGGATCCCAGGTGGGCGAGTAATGGACTGAAACTCAGCGAGCAACATGCTGAAAGGTGAGTCGGTGGATACTGCAGCAGTCTTTACGCTGGCCTGTTCGATAGAGGCTACAGATGCCTTAACGTGTAGGCCGGTGGTGCCGTCGAGGAGGCATCTGTTACGGCAGTCAGGGAGTAAGTTATAGTAAGCCAGAAAATCAGAACCAATGATGGCTGTGCTAACATCAGCAATGACAAATTGCCAACGAAAGTCACGACGTAAACCAAGGTTGAGGTTCATGGAAAGGCTACCGTATGTCCTGATTGTACTACCGTTTGCAGCGCTCAGCTCATACCCAGAAGCTTTACAAGTGCTTCCAGAAGCTTACGCGGGAAACAGCAAAGGTCAGATCCGGTGTCAATCAGAAATTTTGCTTTGGTATTCTGATCAAAAATAAATATGGAAATTGCCCTAGAGACGTAAAAACTAATGAAAATGTTGACTGGATTTGTGAGCAGTGTGTTCGGAATGTTGTTGTTGGGGACGGCGTTGACGAAGCACCGAAAACAGTCGATGAGGAATATAAAAGTGCATTAGAAATTATAAACATTCTAAAAAAGGACAATGAGACTCTTAAAGTTGAAAATCAAGAATTAAAAGAAAGACTGCGATCGCTAGAATTTGGGACTGACCATTCTTCGAGTGATATACCGGTACAAGTAACAAACTCGAGCACGTGGTGTCAAGTAGTTCGTGGATGGCCGGCTAAGAAGAAATCTACAACTGAATTTCCGGAAATAAACATTAGAAATAGGTTTTCTGCCCTAAATAATTTAATCCTGGAAGAAAGTGATCGCGCGCGTGAAACCAAATCATCGCGATCCGTTGCCGTGCCGAGTTTGAAATTTAGGCCTAGAATTCAGATTCAAGACCCAGTTAGGCCTAAATCAGCGAAGGTAGCTGTGTTTGGTGATAGCCAAGGAAGGGGAATTGCGGGAGTGATTAACGACGAGAATATAGCAGCAACCGGAGAAATATATCCAGGAGCTTCTATCAGCAGGGTTGTGGAAAACGTAGAAGCAGCAACTAGGAACTTCGGGAGCGGCGATGCAGTGCTTATCATCGGTGGGACGAACGACGTAGCTCGCGACGACGCCAAGAATGTAAGATCACAACTTAAACATACACTAGGGAAGCTGACCCACACTAACGTTTTTGTAGTGAACGTGCCCCACAGGCATGATTTGAGTAGAGATTCGTGTGTGAACATTGAAGTGGACAAGGTCAATACAGATATTGTTAAAATTTGTAAACATTTTCGGAATACTCAGGTTATTGAATGCAGCAGCTTTGAGAGATACTGTTATACAAAACATGGCCTCCATCTAAACAATTCAGGTAAACGAAAGATAGGAAATATTGTTCTAGATTTTATTAATCTTAAGATATGTACTGTAAAACAGGCAACTCCCTTGAGTTATAATACTGACCAGGAAAACTAGTAGAAAGAGCCAGCTATACTTTAAGCTGG
Organism: Anabrus simplex; assembly: GCF_040414725.1. Lineage (NCBI taxonomy): Eukaryota > Metazoa > Arthropoda > Insecta > Orthoptera > Tettigoniidae > Anabrus > Anabrus simplex. The sequence goes on along the minus strand of NC_090265.1, from coordinate 962,958,867 downwards.
CTCAGTCAACTAGAAAAAGAAACTCAGGATAGTAAGGAATCTCAAGTTACCCAATTGCAACAGTCAAGTTTTAGGGAGGAAGGGGGTCTGAGATTGCTCTTGGTAAACTGTCAAAGTGTAGTAAATAAACAATTAAAATTCGGTACATTGATGGAATCTTATGAGACTGATGTGGTGATAGGAGTGGAATCGTGGTTGAAAGAAGGGGTGGGTAATAGAGAAGTATTTCCAGAAGGGTACACAGTCTATCGTAGAGACCGAGGAGATAAAAAGGGAGGGGGGGTGTTTATTCTGGTGAAGGAAACTTACTGTTCACATGAATGGTTTACCGATGAAAGGGATGAAATATTAGGGATAAAATTAGTTTGTGATAATATGAAGGAGGTGGGAATTATAGGAACATACAGGCCTGGAAGAGAGGCAAGAGACATGGAAATCTTTGAAAAAATAATAGATTATACTTGTAAAAACAATAATAATGATATGGTAATAATTGGGGGAGATCTAAATTTGCCTGAAGTTGAATGGAAAGGAGCTGCAAGTGAAGCCCATGAACAGAAACTGGCAAATAAGTTAATTTGGGAGGGAGGATTTACACAAGTAGTACAAGAACCGACTCGTCTCAATAACTTACTAGATGTATTCTTGGTTAAACCATGGGAAATTGTTGATAAAACTGAGGTAATTGAAGGAATAGGAGACCATAAGGCTGTAATAATGGATGTAGGACTCGTACCAAAAAGGCTTAATAAGAGGGTTACACAAGACAAGAAATTGTACAGAAAAACTAAAGTTGATGAATTTGGGACTTACCTTAACTCACAATTCAGTTGTTGGATAAGTGAAGGGAGTAACGTGGATACACTTTGGGCTAAATTTAAAGGAATTATTTGGGAAGGAGAGAAGAGATTTGTACCTGTTAAGAAGGGTAAAATGACCTCAGACCCTGTTTATTATACAAGGGAAATAAGAAAATTAAAAAGAAAATGTAGAATAGTAAACAGGAAAATCAAAGAGGGTAGGGAGAGTAGAGAAACTAGAAAACAGCTAACGAGGGAACTGAATAGAGTGAAAAAGGAAGCAAAAGAGAATTATATGAATGGCATACTTCAAGAGGGTAATGACCACAAAGGGAAATGGAAAAAGCTGTATTCATATATCAGGAATCAAAAAGGAAAAGGAATCCAAATTCCTACAATGGTGGGAGAAGGGGGTGAACACTATTTAACAGATACTGAGAAAGCAAACCTATTTAGTAGGGAATTTAGAGATTCAGTAGATGATTGTCAAGAGTTGGAAACCGAAACAGAAGATAGAGAGGGAGAGAGACAGAGGGAAACAAGAAGCTTCTCATTCACAAACGAAGATATTTTCAGAGAAATCCAACTGCTTCAGCAAGGAAAAGCAGCAGGGAGTGATCAAATTACTGGGGAGGTATTAAAGACAATGGGGTGGTACATAGTGCCTTATTTAAAATTTCTCTTTGACTATGTCATAAATAATAGTGTAATACCAAAGGAATGGAAGGAATCTATAATAATACCAATTTATAAAGGAAAGGGTGATAAAAGGAAACCAGAGAACTACAGACCAATCAGCCTGACCAGTATAGTTTGTAAAATTCTGGAGAGTTTAATATCGAAGTACATCAGAGGGATATGTGATGATAAAAATTGGTTCATGAGGAGCCAGTATGGATTTAGAAAGAAATTTTCTTGTGAGGCACAACTGGTGGGATTTCAGCAGGACATATCAGATCAGTTGGATTCAGGAGGTCAGTTAGACTGCATAGCCATAGATCTTTCCAAAGCCTTTGATAGAGTGGAACATGGAATATTATTAAAGAAATTGGAGGGAATAGGATTGGACGTAAGGGTTACACGTTGGATAAAAGCATTTCTAAATTCAAGGGTTCAGAAAGTCAAAGTAGGAAATAATGTATCTCAGGAAGAGAAAGTTTGGAAGGGAATTGCACAGGGTAGTATAATCGGTCCGTTACTTTTCTTAATATACGCAAATGATTTAGGGAACAATATAACATCAAAAATAAGATTGTATGCAGATGACATAATTGTTTATAGAGAAATAAACAACATTGAGGATTGTTCAGAATTACAAAGGGACCTTGAAAGTATCCAACAATGGGTTGAAGAAAATAATATGAAGGTTAATGGAGGCAAATCAACTGTTACAACTTTTACAAACAGGAGTTTTAAAACTGAATTTGAATATACTTTGGATGAGGTAGTTATCCCAAAAGATGGCAAGTGCAAATACTTAGGTGTGAGATTTGAAAGTAATTTGCACTGGAAGGGTCATGTTGATGACATTGTTGGGAAAGCATACAGATCGTTACATGTCATAATGAGGCTACTTAAAGGATGCAACAAAGAATTAAAAGAAAAAAGTTACTTGAGTATGGTTCGTCCATTATTGGAATATGCAAACAGTGTTTGGGATCCTCACCAAGAATACCTAATAAAAGAAATAGATAGTGTGCAGAGGAAAGCAGCAAGATTTGTAACAGGGGATTTCAGGAGAAAGAGTAGTGTATCAGAAATGTTAAAGGAACTTGGGTGGGAAACTTTAAGTAAGAGAAGGGAGAAAACTAGACTTACAGGATTATATAGAGCCTATACAGGAGAAGAAGCATGGGGAGATATCCGTGAGAGGCTTCAGTTGGAAAATAATTATATCGGCAGGACTGACCACAAATATAAAATTAGAAGGAATTTTAGCAGAAGCGATTGGGGTAAATTTTCATTCATTGGGAAGGGTGTGAAGGAGTGGAACAGTTTACCAGGGGTAGTGTTTGATCCTTTTCCAAAATCTGTACAGATATTCAAGAAGAGAATAAACAGCAACAGAGAAAATAAATGAAATGTTAGAGGGCATTCGACCAGTGCAGGTTATTGTATATAAAAAAATGTGTGTGAATAAATTAATTCCATCCCCTGGTCTAAGGAGTTTGGACAGCCAAAGTAGGGGACTGCCTGTAGGGGTGAAGTACAGTGGGGACTTCGAGGGCCCTGGGACCGCTACGGTAGCTGTGAAGGCCCTTCAGGAACTCTGAAAAGTGGTGGCAAAAGGGGCTCTGGTTAAGACACAGCAGGTCGTTATGCTACTTAGGATCCAGAACGGGTAAAAAAAAAAAAAAAAAAAAAAAAAAAATTAAAAAATAAATAAATAAATGCAATGTAAATATTAATGTTATACCAGTTGTATAGTATCATTTGAAGTAATTCCACATACTGTATATCAGTTGACTATATTTGTAAGTAGGACAGGATATATTATAAGTAGAATTTTGTAAACAATATAAATTTATTAAGGATGAGCTGTGTGTTTAATAGAAAACATTGTTAGCGTAAATTGTATAATATTGTATTATAGGAAAACTTTTCTTCTCTTGTTAATTTAATATTTAGTGCTTGACAATAATGTATTTTAGTGTACCATTTGCCACCGAGGTAGACACCTCATTTGCAAATAAAGAGATTTTGATTTGATTTGATTTGAAATAGACGGCGGCCCGATGTAGAACAGACAGTTGCCGTCTTCACTGGCTGTTCGTTCCGTTTTCCGCCTGCCAGGAACAGGGACTAGTACATTTTACAGCTTTATCTTGGAACTTTTTGTGGTACCAACAAAGCCGGCTCTGTGGAGTAAGGGAACGGTCACGGCTTTTAGATCTCCTTTTACTGTGACTCCTGCCTCGGGGCTGGTTACGGGCCAGGGCATCGACTTTACGTGTCAATTCCTCCATCTGGGCAGCTAAAGTGTTCGGCGCAGCTGTAGCATGTACGGCCAAGTGGCTATATGGTGGTGTGACAGTAGGTGAAAGTTCCAAGATCTTGTCTGCAAGCTCTGCTATATCAGCTAGAGGCATTAACTGGGCCGCTAATATAGCCTGCAAGTGCTGGGGTAGTCGACGCATGAAAAGTTGTTTTAATATACTTTCGTCATGAAGTGAGCTACCGGCTAATGACTTTAAGTGACGTAAAAATTGTGATGGTTTCCTATCACCGAGTTCTTCGTCGCCAAGAAGTTGGCGAACTCGTTGCTCTTCGGATACGGAAAGACGACGGACTAGTTCAGATTTTAGTTTTTCGTAACGTCCTGTGGTAGGAGGGTTAATGACAATGTCTTCTACCTCGGCTATGACCTTGGTGTCAAGCTGTGAAATTACATTATCAAATTTAGTCTGGTCGGCCGTGATGCCTGCGAGCCTGAATTGAGTTTCAACCTGGGCGAACCAAACAGTTGGTCTGTCATACCAAAACGGTGGTAGCTTTGCAGAGATTTTGGCAACTTGGCCAACATTGCTAGATGTAGCATCGGTACCAGTAGACTCATGCTCCTGGAGCCGGGCTAGTAATGCTTCGTTCTGCTCTTGCAAAGGCTTCGTCAAAGCAATAAGTTGTTGGAGTTGGTTCTGCAAGTTGTTATTTTGTTCCTCCAAAGCTTTTAATCGATCCTCCGCCATAATCAAGATGGGTACACAACACAGGGGCAAGGAGAAAAAGAATTCTGAAAATACCGGACAAGGTGACAAAGAAGTAGTCAGAGGTACGATGTGCAGTTGTGTGTGTAAGTGAATGAAGATGTGAGGATGAGCAACACAAGCACAAATTTACAAATGGTTTGAAACAATCTTATAGGTTAGCTGGAAACAAAATATTATGCAGGTAGGCCTAGCATATGATAAGAGATTCACAAACATATAAACTATAAGTTAACAAAATAATCTTGCAGATGTTACACACTGATTTTGGTTATAAATGAAAATATTAAGCATAAACCGTGGGTTCCAATGTCCATTTTAAGTCTTGAGGAATGTCCATATAATGCAACTGTATGTTATACCTGTAATGTAACAACTTAGAAACCACTAAAAGGCACGATTACGATTTATATATATATATATATATAGTACAACAATTCAAGCAGTAGTAATGCATGAGAAGTAGGTTATTTTAAAGTAATTTTACTTGTTTGAACAGCAAATAGGGTAGGCCTATGTTGTGGAGTAGTCTGTATCTTAGGCCTTAATTAGCAAAAAGAGAAAGAAAATTGCACAGAAGATTGCTGGATTACGTACATCAATTTAACACCAAGATTGTAACTATGGTTAGAAAACTAGGTACTGTCCATTGTAGGCCTATACATTTCTTTGTGATGTCCGTACAACTTCACAACGAATTTATGTTGTGAATAATTTGCAATATTCCGGAACAAGTAAAACGTAGGTTATATACATACAAGTTTTTAGATGATATGTTGCGTTCTTGAAGAGTAGCAGATGCGGCGTAACAAAGAGAAGTGGCGTAAAGTTGCCGCGTGCGGACTGAAGCGATGCGTATCACCGACGGCCGTTAGGATTCTGGCGACTGTTTTTGTCGTTTGTCGAATTGGTTTCATACTCGGAAGAGGTGGTAGTTCCAATGAAGTAAACAGTCTAATGCCTCTTTGAAATAAAGTGTGGTAACATACCGTGATCTGTGGTGAAGCACGTGGTCCAAGATAGGTTATGGTATGAGCGTGTTCTCCATACTCGGGGTCACCATTTATGGGGTCTTGGTTGTAGGCAGCTCCACATCGTTCATAAATAAACCAGCCCTCATGGATAATAAGATTTATTTACACCACACACAGTTTTAGTACACCTTTGCATGTGAGATAGGTTACACTGATTACACCAACAAGACACAAACAGGCGTGATGCTCATGCTCACTCCACGCAGCCGAATGATGCTAGTTTAGCAAGCTATACCCTGATGCAATGTTGCATCGTGCACAAGGGTGCGTTCTGTATGTGGGGCGAGTTCATTCTTCCTGATGCCGCCACAAACTAAATGAGGCCACAACACTAGTTGCAAATCGAGGATCGTGGCGACGTTTAGTAAATTCTCAGAGGCTTGCAGACTGAACGCTGAAAGGCATAACAGTCTATAATGATAATGTATGTATGTATGTATGTATGTATGTATGTATGTATGTATGTATGTATGTAAAAAAAATCCTGGAGTTACTCCCCTACATTTCTCCACCATACCTGCAGATGGAGATAAGCTACTATATCTCTGCAATTTGTTCATTTGTGTGGTATTATAAGAATACCTCAGAAATAGTAATCATTATTCATAACGTGGTTGACTCTGTTGACGTTTTTCAGCCACGCAGATAATTTGAGATTTGGTTAAATATTCCAAATGTTATTTTTTAAGTATACTTTATGTGTAAGTGGCTATCATACCTTACCTTTTGCTTACATAAATCTGTAAGATATTATGGGCCTTGTAGAATGAAATATCTCAAGCTCTTTGCTGTTGCCCAGAAACTTTTCAATATATTTTTTTTCAAATTAAAGGACAATCTCCTCCTTTTTTCTTTGCTGACACCCATACTTTCATAAATTAAGGCTTAAAACCTCTTGCTCACAGTGCGCCAATCTATCAGTGTGAGAGGTTATGGCGAGAACGCTCATGGGGCCGATACATTGGCTCTATCCTGTTTATAGGTTTTGGTCATTTGTGTGGTTGTTAAATGGTAACAGATAGAGCCACCAGCCATACAAAATATGTTTATTTTCGACAAATGAAATCTCGTGACTGTGAATGTTTATATTGTGGTGGTTCAAAGATGTTATTTTGTGCATCTGTTTTAGATTGGCTTATGAATACAACAATTTGATCTTGCTATCAATTTAGTTTAGAATTTATTTAGTTTCTTTGATATTTCATGTGTTTGCTGTACTTCCTGAACTTTAATTACACATTTTCTCATCCTTTGTTGTATGTGCTTGCATCATCCTTTTCTCATAATGGCTGGGTGATGTTTAAGGCTGAATGATTCCAATATCCTTAAATTTTCAGATGATTTAGACAGTTGTTGTTGTTGTCAAAAGCTATTCTCATTATGTGGGAAGATTTCCACACAGTCACAGCTATTCACCGTGCATCAGACCTTGAAGGACCTGACATCGATGATAGTTATGTGTACAAAGAATAACTTTGTAACATACTTCATGAGTGAAGTGCAGCACAAAAATCATACTGATCAAATAATTCAGAATTAAATATTCTTTCTTTCAGGTTTAAGAGTAAAGAAGAAATACAAAATATGTCTGATATTTCTGTCATTGAAAACCATTTTTTTATTTTTCAAAAATTATTTTTAAAGTTTAATTTTTTTTATGCTTCACCAATAATAATACGTCCAAGATATATTCATTTCTGAAATGCTCACGGTTTCCTATATTAGTGCAATTTATTTGATTTTAATATGTTTAAATCCTTTTACATGATATTGTTTTGTAATTTGGTTGCAAAATCATAAAAATTAGTTTGAGCTGCTTTGAGCAAACCCCTGCATATAGGCTGAGTGCAAGAGGGTTAATGTATTCAAATTGAATGTTAACCATTTTTTTTTTTTTTTTTTAAACTGTCTGATCTAAAAAGAGTTGTCACTGGTCTGTTGTACACAAGGAGATACGTCATCCTAAGCTCCCTTTCCTGCCTGCATCACATTTAGCATATTTATCTATATTTGTAAACATATGAGAGATAAACAAAAAGTATTAACATCAGAGCCATAATGACCTCTCAGTAATAGAGCAAAGTAATGCCCCCACTTGAAACACAGTTTTCTCAGAAGTAGAAGCTTCTGACTTATCCCCTTTTTTTTCCAAGAGCAGTAGTGATTTAGGAAAAGCAAGGAATTCAGGACTCAAGGTGTTCATATGAGCAAAGCACCTTACAAGTAGGTGATGGTAATCGGTGCAGCTAAAAGAAATGGATCAGCAGCAACAGCAAAGGGTGGCGCATATGACAGATGAAAGAATGTGCAGATTACTATGAGTAAGGATAGTGCTTGTGTAGCAACTTATGAAAATACAGCTGGTAGAGAAGTTCGGTGCATTGCAGGGTCAGCAAAAGGAAGTGGATAGGCAAATGAACCTGCCAAAATAATGGACGCTGGAGTAGCCGACAGGAGGTTCACATCACATCCAAGGTTCAATAGAGGGACAGAAAATAGGAGAAAAGAAATAGTGGCCAGAGGGAAAAGTCTGAGTTTAAAGGACTTACGGTCCATAAAGGGCAAGGCATCTGAGGACAATGTGAACAAGGAAATTATTAGTTCACCAGATGGCAGTATCTTAGAAATGGAGAAAGTGAGGGTAACAAGAAGTAAGGCTAAAAATCCAACAGAGTTTAAAAAAAAAAAAAAAAAAAAAAAGGAGACTAGAATGTGTTGTAATTGTCATTCATCTTCACCATTCACCTTGTCTGATGCATATGCTCCTGTTACACAACTTTCCAAGATCTTTCCTGAGATTATCCTCCCAGCCATCTTTACACCTCACTGAAGCCTTCATGCTTGATATAAGCTGTTACACTATTCCTTTCATTCATGAACAATGGACAATGTGACTCTCACGCTACTTGTGTGTAACTTACAGAATTGAATTCTTGGTGTTATCATATAAAAGAGAGTGTAAAAGCTTGTTATATGTTCACCACTTTGTTTGGTGCTGCACCACGAAGGACTTTTATAGTTCCTGCAGCTGGTCTGCAGCTCTTTATATTGGCAGCCAAGGTTTTCAGCCTTTAATTCCAAAGTGAGCTCTTTGAGCCTTGTTGGACTTAAGTTGAGGACAGTGTATTAGAGTATTTGCTTTGAGCAATAATGATAACCTCATTCATCTATGACAACGTTTGTGGGCTTGGGTTATGTGATTACATATGCAGTAATTTCCTGTGGGTATTCAGTCAACGGGGGCAGCTATTTCTGTAACAAACCATGTTTTATGATATTTCTGACAAACATTTGGGCAATTTACCCTTTCTTAGAAGTCATCATGATTACGAACTCTTAGTGTGATACAGCTGGGCTGACTTCTGAGCTCAACTTTGCGGGTTTAATCCTGGCTTAGCCCCAAGGTATTTGAAGGTGCTCAAATACGTCAGCCTCATGTTGGTATATTTAATGGTATGTTAAAAAACTCCTACAGCACAAAATTTTGGCACCTCGGCATCTCTGAAAACCATAAAAGTAGTAAGTAGGATGTAAAATCAATAACATTATTATTTATTTATTATTGTGATATAGTGTCCAATGTGTTTCAAATGTGTTAATATGGATAAGTTTTAAAGGAAAAGAAAAACAGACTTAATCTCTGTATATTGGCCCATTTCCTTGGTGAAATTTATTTTGTTGCCATTGATGCTTTCACGGTCCGTACTTGTAGACGTGATGCTGTACAGGCTTTTGGGCTTATGCCGTGTCAAGAAAATAAGGTGAAATTCTTTACGTTTCGCAGGGAACTGTGCCCTGCGTCCTCAGAAGAAATCTCGACTGTCCACGAGAAAGGCTTCCTAAACAATGACTCTTTAAAATTTAGACGTTATAATAAAAGTGGAAATGGTACGTTCAGTCGCCACCAAATGGCTCCCAGGATGTGGCAAGAATGCTAGCGTTCGAAGCGGAAGCTGACCGAGCCATCAGACTAAGCAGTTCACGTAACGTGTGTACGTAACATATGAACTTGACATGTGTATGATATAGACACAAGCCTGGAATGAGACAACTGGCGCCGAGGAACGTACGAATTTGGAAAAAACTGAGACAAAATAACAATAGTGAAAGGACAGGGAAGGGAACTACCTACGTAAATTCTTAATGGCTGGCAACCAGGTATTACTTAATTGATAGGCGGTGTCCCTGTTGAAAATGTTAGAATTTCTATGTATTTCCACAGCTTCCTGTATAATCCTGGACCTGTAGTGTCTAGTGTGGGTAAGAGCTTGAGCATCTTGGAACATGACATCATGACCCGACAATAGAGCATGCTCAGCTATTGCCGATTTGTCTGGTTGGTTGAGACAAATATTACGTTCATGTTCTTTGATACGGGTACCAATCGACCAGCATGTTTGGCCGATGTATACCTTACCGCACGTACAGGGAATTCCGTATACCCCAGCATGTAAAAGTGGGGACAATTTGTCCTTGGTTTTACTCAGACTGTGAGCCATTTTTAGTGGCGGTGCCAAACACGGTTTTTATGTTGTGTTTGCGGAGGACCTTGGCAATTCGATCTGTGGTGTTGTGAATGTAAGGCAAGTAGGCAGTTCCCTTCACTTGTTCCTTCTGCGAGTTTTGCTTGGTCGTTCTCTGGGATGCAGGGCTCTATGAATCTGCAAATCACTGTAACCACTACCCTTGAACGCGACTTTGAACGTGTCCATCTCTACCTGGATATGTGATGGCTCACAAATTTGTCTTGCCCTCTTGGCGAGTGTCGTGAGAATGCCTTGTTTTTGTGCTGGATGGTGGTGAGAATCTGCATGAAGATAGTGATTTGTGTGGGTAGGCTTACGATAGATGGTATGTCCTAAGGAGCCGTCCGGTTTCTTTCTTACTAGAACATCCAAGAAAGGAAAGCATCCGTCCAAATCCATCCCCACAGTGAATTTTATTGAAGGATGTTGCTGATTTAGGTGGTTTAGAAATAGATGAAGTTTCTCAGGACCTTCTGTCCAGACCACAAATGCATCATCAACATACCTCCACCATATCATAGGTTTGACGGTCGCCGAAGCAATAGCCTCCTCCTCAAAATGCTCCATAAAGAAATTAGCCACTACGGGCAAAAGTGGACTTCCCATAGTCACTCCGTCCGTCTATTCGTAAAAATTCCCACCCCACAAGAAATAGCTGGAAGTCGTGCAGTGGTAAAATAGCTTAGTAATGTCCTCAGGGAACAGGTGTTCAATGAGAGACATGACCGAGTCAATCGGCACTTTAGTGAACAGGGACTCCACATCGAAACACACCAAAAGTGCATTAGGTTGAAGGGTTATGGTTGACAGCTTGTTGACGAAATACCGAGAGTCTCAGATGTATGATTCAGTATGTCCTATGCGTAGCTGAAGCAATTTGCTTAGGTATTTAGCCAGAACATATGTAGGAGAACCTATCGCACTAACAAAAGGTCTGAGAGGAACATCTTTTTTTATGGATCTTAGGCAGTCCATATAATCTAGGTGGCACTGCATCCCTCGGGGCCAGATGTTTAGCCTCCTCTTTTGGAATTGAAGATCGCCTTAAGAGCTTCACGGTGGCGCTGGACACACAAGTGGTGCGGTCATGTGAGCTCAGTCTGTAAACAGGCTCTGACAATATAGCCGAGATCTTATTCTTATACTCGTCAGTGTCCATAACCACTATCGCATTACCCTTATCAGCTGGGAGAATGGTCAGTTCAGAATCATCTCTAAGTCTTAACTCCTGAGCCTCATATGTAGGTAGTTTGTAGATGGCTGCCACAATGGAAGTAAGTATTTTAGAGGGAGCGACAGCGAAATTAAGACCCCTAGCTAGAACTGCCGTTTGGTTCTCATCCAAGGATTTCTTGGAAAGATTGACAACAGTTTTACTAGCATCCGGATTCATGCGAGAGACCGCCTGTTTCTGAACTAGACGGGAGGAACTTTGATTTCTGCCTGAATAACATCTGGTTGAATTTTCGTTCAGCCTGTATAGCAGAAATGTGATCGAAAGTCAACCACAATTCCCGCGAGAGAGTGTTGCTTAACAGCAGGTGTAAACGAAACAACTCTCGGGAGACTGAATCCAGTTCCCGACGAGTATTAAGCACTATCTCGATCACAAGAGCCTTGCTAGCGCATTGATAATTCTCCTGGCCTTCAGTGTATTTAACGTGTGCTTCAGCTTCACACAGTTGGGAATGATGTTATGGTCCCTGCATCTCAGTAGAAAGCACAAAGAAGAAAGAAGAATAGACTTCTTTCTCCTTAATTTGCTGAATTTTGAAGCCTTCTTAAAAGTATCCTCCCCATAGAGATTTTTAATGTTGCCATTGATGCTTTCACGTCCTGTACTTATAGACATGATGCTGTATAGGCTTTCGGGCTTATGCCATGTCAAGAAAATAAGGTGAAATTCTTTACGTTTCACAAGGAACTGTGAGCAGCGTCCTTAGAAGAAATCTCGACTGTCCACGAGAAAGGCTACCTAAACAATGACTCTTTAAAATTTAGACGTTATAATAATTTTTCTCATCACACTTTTATTGAGATTTCCAAGGTTCATAAAAATGAGGAATGTGGGATTTTTGAAATCTGCATGTTGAAAATTTTGGGTCTTGTTCCCTATTCTCTACTATTCGTCCCCTTTTCTGAATTAGGGTTGTTTGTACCTGTCATGATATTACTAGCCATGTTGTTGTAATTCACTGTATTGTTATTAGGCAATTTTAGGTCTTTCTGGTATTTTATTGCATGGCTGTTAAATTTTTCTCTAATTCTTCGTTCCAATATCCTTTCCATTATCTTGACAACATGGAGAGAGGTTGGTGATTCCTCGGCAGTTATTGCACATCTTATCTCCTTTCTTGAATATTCGTATTATTATAACCTTTTCTCAATCACTGGGCACTTCTCTCTCTCTCTCCCTCTCCATACACACGTGAGTATTCTGAAGTCCACTGCAATCCCGCTGGTCCTGCAGGCTTGATAATTTTTACAGCTACTTCATCTATTCCCACAACGTTTCTAATCTTCATCTTTTTAGCTGCCCATTCCACCTCTATCATTGTAATGTCTGATTCCTTCTCTGTTACTACTTCTATTCCTGCAGCTTGGATACCTTCTCCACATGTCTGGTTTCTCACATTCAGCTGTTGTTGTATCCATAATGACATACACAAAATGCTGTCAACTTGTGTACACGGATTTATTTACAATTATTTGCAAATTAAATGCACATAACCTAAATCACTGCCATCACAACAAAACACTTCACTCTGTAAACATCAACAAGCCGCCATTTTAACAATTGCCTATTGCTACGTACATGCCATAGAGTTTGCAACCTAAAAACACTGTTGAAACAGTTGACTGCTGATGGCACAGCATGTCAGTTCAACACCACAAATATACTTACTGTTAAATCATAACTCCACTAAACAATAACTCGTCTACCATCAAGATCACCTCTTTATATATGTGCCTGGCCAGGCTTCTAGAAAGATACGTTACCAAAATACCTTCTCGAAAATTCTCAAGTGCCTAATAACATGGTTATAATGTATAGAATATTCTACAATCACCTCATCTGATCTAGAGCCATTCTGGATCTTACAGTGCGTTTCACAATTCTGTAGCAGATTACACATCATATATAGGTAAATAACAAACTATATATAATACTACTGATGTACCCGTGCTTCGCTACGGGATTCTCAAAAGGACTGACTTGGTGGTTTTCCTAACTGAATTCAACATAGGTCATTACAAAAACGTCAGTAGGAATGTAGCGATTGAAAGCAATGTTATCATATAAAATACTCGATCAAATGAAAAACCGCACACTTTCTCACTTTCAACAAACAGTACTACGGTGCCGATCTAAGAGTCCAAAGTTCCAGAGATGGAATAACCAGGTCGCAGACTGCCATGAACACTCCTCTGTCATTATTCCGTTAAATATGCACACTACTCATTCCAATCAGTGCCTCAGAGTAGGGATTGAATGGCTCGAATACTATGATGAACCAGTGTGTTACGTACCAGATATATCAGGAAATGTATGAACCAGAGGAATGGCATGCTAAAGAAGAAAGTTATCTTACTCCCCAGCTACTTCCCATCAATATACAAGCAGGCTGTTACAGTCGGTACGACCAGGCGAGTTGCCCGTGTGGTTAGGGGCGCGCAGCTGTGAGCTTGCATCCGGGAGATAGTGGATTCGAACCCCACTGCCGGCAACCCTGAAGATGGTATTCCGTGGTTTCCCATTTTCACACCAGTCACACCAGGCTGTACCTTAAAGCCAAGGCCGCTTCCTTCACACCACTATTCATTTCCTATCCCATCGTCGCCATAAGACCTACCTGTGTCAGTGCGACGTCAAACAAATTAGTTCCTTATTCTCAGACTTCACATACCGATTTTCACTAAATTCTGTTTACCCATTTTCTCGTGACTCGGCGCTGATATGGACTTAGTAACAAAAATCCAAATTCATGAATATCTCCGATTATATGCGGTACGGTAACAATGTATAAGACAAGTGATCGGAAATTTAATAACTTCTTACATAACTACTACTAACTTACGACATAACTAAAGTTATGTTAGTTATGTAGTATTTATCGATACGACCACTAATAACATAAATAACTTATTTGAGAATTACATTTCAGGCCTTCCCCTAAACTACCATTTCACTCAACATGAATAAAATAATTTGTAGCCTAGATTGCAGTGGTTCATCACCCGACATTACATACCGATTTTCATTAAATTCTCTTCAGCCGTTTTCTATTGATGCGTGTACAGACAGACAGACAGACAGACAGACAGACAGACAGACAGACAGACAGACAGACAGACAGACAGACAGACAGACAGACAGACAGACAGACAGACAGACAGACAGACAGAAATTACGGAAAAGTAAAAAAATGCATTTTCTTGTTACTGTGGACATGACCGATACAGAAATACCATTCTTTTCAAATTCTGAGCAATGTACAGACAAAACTCTTATTTTATATATATATATATATAGATTAATTTACAGGTAATTTACATTAACTGAACTCATATAAATATTTATGTACAAGTACTGACTGGGTGGTTACATCGCAGTACTTATTGGCCTAGTAGGACTGGGTCTCTTCCGACATCTTAAGCCTTGGCCTGAGTAAGGAATCTCTTCTCGGCCAAAGCTTGCTTCTCCTAGATGTTCTGCTGCTGCTGCTGCTGCCACTCTGCCAGGGAAACAGCTGCATCATCTTGACCAGGAGAGGGAGGCGGAAGAATCTCCCAATCCCCGGTGCCGTATAGCTGTCGACCAATGAACAGATGCGCTGGAGAATAGCCGATTAAACGGCTGATGCGCCGTCGCAGGGCAAAGAGTGACTGCGGTATCTGACGGTCCCACAGTCAATGTTCTTTGTCTATCAGGTGGACCCGTAGCATCCTTTTCAGCTCCTGGTTTCGTCGTTCTGTTGGATTGGCCTTAGGGTTGTAGATAGGGGTGGTCCAGCGCTCCACACCCCATTCTGTCATAATTTGCTGCCACTTCCTGGACGTGAACTGAATCCCGTTGTCTGACAGAATGCACCGTGGTTAACCATAGTGGCTGAACACCTCGTCTTGTAGCAGACAGGTGATGTGTCCCGTCGTGACTTCAGGTATGGGAAAGGCCACAATCCATCTTGTGAAGAGGTCTGCGATTACTAGGAGTCCTGTTTTGCACCATGGTGTTCTAGGGAAAGGACCCATCAAGTCCAGGGCTATGACCACTCACGGGCGTTGTGGCCTTCTTCCTTGTTGGCTGGAATCTACCTTCCTGTTGCTCGCCTTGGTGCAGGCACAGATGTAGCACCCCTTCATGTGGCCCAGGATGTCTTTCCGCATGGTGAACCAGAAGAACCTTCCATGGATAGACTGATACGTCTCTTTGCCTCCTGGATGTCCGGCTTTAGTGCTATCGTGGAACTTCTAGAGGATGTCTGTCATGTGCTGTCGGGATCACCACTACTGCAGGCATGATGGAGAGGTCCGAGCTGTACATCAAGAGTCCTCCGTCAACTCGGCTGTTCTTGTAGCATATCTTGAATTCCCTCAGAACGAGTCGACTATCGGTGTTCTGTCTCCTAATACACTGCGCCATGGTCCTACAGGGCTTGTCTTGTTCCTGACACTGTTTGATCACTCCCAGATCAAGTTCCTTCTTGATGGTCATAAGGACAGGTTCCCTAGGATCACTCTGGTGTTTTCGTGGGAACTACTTCTCAACAATGGTGATCTTAGCTTCAGATTCCATCACCGGCTGCCTAGGTAAGCTGTCTGCTCCTATGTTCGTCGGTCCTCGTGACACACATTGAAATCAAATTCTGCAATTAACTGAGCCTTCAGTCAGAGACCAAGGTTACCATTTCAGAGCGGCTTTATCGGTGTAGAGCTGGAACTTACTTCCCTCCAAGTAGCCTCTGAATTTCCCCATGGCCCACACCATGGCTAAGGCTTCCTTCTCGACAGTACGGTAGCGTTGTTCGGTGGGCTGGCATACTCAATGATGTCCCTTCCGCCGTCACTCCTCTCTTGGAATAACACTACTCCTAAGCCGGGGTTGCTGGCGTCTGTGTGCAGGCATATCTTCCATTGAGGGTCGGAATGGGCTAGACCGGGAGCGTTGCATTTCGCAGCCTTAATGCCTTGGAATGCTGACACTTCCTTGCTGGTCTATCCGAACGGGCGGTTGTTATGGAGTAGATCGGTGAGTGGTATTGCCTTCTCTTCAAAGTGTGGCTCAAAGCACTATAACATCCACACAAGCCAACGAACTGACGTACTTGTCACTTGGTCCGTGGGCGTTCAGCTTCTTCGATAGCTCGATTCTTCTCCGGTTGATTTCTGAGCCTTCAGATGTTAGGACGTGGCCAAGATATTCTACACGGGACTGGACGAAGTGACACTTCTCCAGTTGGCAAATCACTGCCATCACAACAAAACACTTCACTCCATAAACATCAACAAGCTGCCATTTTAACAATTGCCTAATGCTATGTACATACCACATAGAGTTTGCAACCTTAAAACACAGTTGAAACAGTTGAAACTGATGGCACAGCATGTCAGTTCAACACAACACAAGGTCAGAAATATACTTCCTGTTATATCACAACTCCACTAAACAATAACTCGTCTACCATCAAGACCACCTCTTTATATATGTGCCTGGGCAGGCTTCTAGAAAAATACGTTACCAAAATACCTTCTCGTAAATTATCGAGTGCCTAACAACATGGTTATAATGTATAGAATATTTTACCATCTCTTCATCTGATCCAGAGCCATTCTGGATGTTACAGCGTGTTTCACAATTCTGTAGCAGATTACACATCCATCATATACAGGTAATAACAACACGATCGTATCGTATGTACATATGATGTAGTAATAATAATACTAATACTAAATGGATGTAAACACTTCATAGTCATACATTACAAGTAGTAATAATAATAATAATAATAATAATAATAATAATAATAATAATAATAATAATAATAATAATAATAATAATAATAATAATCATCATCATCGTAAAATAAAAATAATAATTCGAGCTCGATACTTGCATTATTTACCCATGGGTGAGAGAATATTGTTTTCAAGTTATATCAGTTTATCACACTTGCGTCACTTCTTTCCATCTCCTCATTTTCTCTTCTGGTTTTGTCAGTATTAGTCCTTCTTTATTCTTCACAAATCACATGTCCATTGTTTCATTCCTACCATTGCTTATAATTCCAAAAAACAATTTCTTCCCACATTTCAAATCCTCCTTTACTTCCTGAGTGAATGCTTCTTTTCTTCAGCTACTGAATTTTTTACTTGAGAAAAATATACAGTTCTAACCACCTAATCATGACATTATAATCTGAGAAGGTTATTTATGAAAAAATAGTGGATATTCCACTTTTGTATCGTACACTGCAGTCAGTTCGACAAAAGCTACGGTTTTTAACTTCTTCTGGAAGTCCGATTCAACGTAGGACATCAGTGCCAGTACCTGTTTACTAAGTTCTTTGATGAACAGTTTTTGAAGTCACCACAAGACTAAATACTCCAAAGATGAGACCTTCTATATTTTCGGCCTCTTGTGGTGAATTTTTGAACTTCCAATTGGCCTACGCTTTTAACAGACGAAAAACTTGATGAAATTTCAGATATAATGCTGTGAAGTCCAAGTAAATCAACATGCAAATTAGCTCAAGAAACAGGAATCTCTAAGTGGACAGTGCATAAAGCTGTAAGAGACAAGCTTCGGTTGTTTCCTTATAAAGTTATCATGGTTCATGAATTACAAGAAACTGACTTTTTTTTAAAAAGTGAGCTGTACTGTGAATGGTTCCAAAGATTCATAAATCGACATGGACTTGGACATTTTAAATAAAATGTTTTTTTTTTCAGATGAAGCATGGTTTCACTTATCTGGCTATGTAAGTTCCCATAATGTTAATAATGTTATTTGTTTTACGTCCCACTAACTACTCTTTTACGGTTTTCGGAGACGCCGAGGTGCCGGAATTAGTCCCACAGGGGTTCTTTTACGTGCCAGTAAATCTACTGACACGAGGCTGACGTATTTGAGCACCTTCAAATACCACCGAACTGAGCCAGGATCGAACCTGCCAAGTTGGAGTCAGAAGGCCAGCGCCTTAACCGTCTGAGCCACTCAGCCCGGCATGTAAATTCCCAAAACTCATGAATTTGGTCTTCAGACAATCCCAAAGCACTAAGACAAACACCACTGCATTCACAGAAAAGTGGCATATGGGTTGTCATATCATGAGCACGCGTAATAGGGCCAATCTTCTTTGACAGTTAAGTGAATTCTGTTGTCTACTGCTCAGAGATAATAATAATAATAATAATAATAATAATAATAATAATAATAATAATAATAATAATAATAATAATAATAATAATAATAATAATAATATTATCCACTTCATTTAAAACCTTCCAATTTTTGTTTAGCCAGATAAGGTATCCTGCACATTCTACACAAAATTTGAATAGTTTTCTTTCTATTTGTCCTTACCATTTTTCTTTCTCTTCATCTGATAATGTTTCCAACAACACTTGTTTGAAAGTCTCTGTGCCATCCATCCATTGAATCATCCCCAAAGTACACGACAGAGGCACAACCTAAAACATACCAAATATCCCTAATACAGTTAAGCAAAACATTTTCATGCACTGAACATGGATATATCAAGAGAACAGATTTTGACGAGTAATCCTTATTTCACAACATATGAACCCTGCCCTCATATTACTACCAGAGAGAGACAGGTACAGTTAGGGTAGAAGTTACCAACTCTTGCCATGTTTATTACTTTAACATCTCTTTCTCCAGTGGCTCCTTATGCACACTCTAGGATACTACAACAGTACATGAAGGCCTTCTTTGTAACAGAATCATTGTCCACAGAGGCAGAAGAATTGCCAACATTGCAGTTCCTTTGTCGCTCGCTTCACTAATTGGATGTTGCATGCCCGTCAGATTTATGGCTTGTCAGGCAGGGTTCTCTAGTTGTGAAATGAAGAACAAACATATTCAAATGGCTAAAATCTTGTGTACCAGGCCTTACAATTCTTATGTTTAAAAAAATGGTGCATCGACACTTAGAATTTTCACAAATAAAAATCTGAAATACTAGTAACTTTCTTGACTTGACAGTGCTAGTCTTCGTGTGATATAGTTTCACATTATTTGTGAATTTAGGACATTGTGTGAACGGAACTAATTTTCACTATTCAGAAATGGAGTGAACAATGTTATTCCACGTCTTTGAGCACAATCTCCAATAATGGACCAAGTACATTGGTATTATAAATTTACTCATTTGGGACAAATATTTCAGGTTCCCTACTGGAGTCAACATTTATGTTATCTGATGGCCAGGCAGGCATCAATTTTTGGAAATAAGACAGTCTCTCATAGTGCAGTGGCACGGCTGGTGGCTCCAAGTAGCCTACGCATTGGCCTCCACGGTATGCACTAGCCATGCGCCTTGGTGGGTGTGCTATTTACCATCTGATGAGCCCAATTTAGCACACTGAGGCGAAATGCTGGCAACCAGGAATGAGTTAGCTGGAAAATTTATAATGTCAATCAATTTTTGGTAAAGAGACAAAGTCTCTCATAGTGCATTGGCACTGCCGGTGGCTACAGTTAGCCTACGGCAATGGCCTCCACAGTATGCACTAGCCATGCATCTTGGTAGGTTTGCTAGGTACCAACTGATGAGCCTGAGGTGAAACGCTGGCATCCAGGAATAAGCTGGAAAATTTATAATTTCCAATAATGGACCATTTATATTGGTATTATAAATTTACTCATTCGGAACAAATATTTTAGATTCCGTATGGGAATCAACATCTGTGTCATATTATTTACGTACTCGAATGATCGTACTGTGTGTGAGGCTATGTCATGAAAGTATTAGTGTTATTATTATTTACATAATCGAATGATCGTATTGTGTGTAAGGTTATGTCATGAAACATGTGCTGTGCATAGACATTTATATCAGTTCAATTAATGTAAGAAGCTGTATATAATACATTCTTACCTGTACGGTATATATAATTTGTAATCCAAAATTGTGAAACACACTGTAACTTCCAGAATGCTAATAGGCACTAGAACGATTGAGAATATTCTGTACACTGTAATCTGTGTACTGGGCATTCTAGAATTTTCCCGAAGGTAGTTTTTTGTAATGTATCTTTTTGGAAGCCTGGCCAGGATATATATAATCTTGACGGTGACAGTTAGTTATGGGAAGTTAGTTGTTGGAAGAGAGTTTATTGGTTGCAAGTTATTGGTTTAGAGTCACTGTTCAGTAGAGTTATGGTGTAGTAAGGTTATGCTTGTGACCATGTGTGCGACATGCTTTTAAGCAGTCAACTGTTTTCAAACGTGTTTCAAGGTTGTCATCTCTATGTGCAGCGATTGGCAGTTGTCTTTAAATGGCGGTTTGTGATGTGAGCAGTGAGCAGTGACAGCAGTGATTAAGGCTATGTGTGTGTTTAATTTGTAAATACATGTAAATAAAATAATTGTACCAACTGACAGCATCTTGTGTGCGTCTTTGTGGATACGTTAAACTTTTGAATACAAATATTGATATTCAAAAGTATTTGAATCTACTATACTTGATTCTCATGGGTGCCCGCAAGGGGTGGCAATGGGGGGGGGGGGTCACCTGCACCCCCTGGAATTCTAAAAAGGTTGATGTTCAATTGTTTAATATTATACCAGATTATTTCATAAATTGAACTTACTGACAGTCATCTAGCATCTGTTTTAACTGGAAATTTCTGTAAACAATTTATGTTGCTGATGTTATATTGGTTTTTATATTCAAGAAAATTGTTAATGTGCCCCCTCCCCCGGAAAAGATCCTGCGGGCACACATGTTGATTCTGTTGGTCTTGAAAAACGCTTCGTTGAGGAATTAGCATTGATGGGACCGAAGTTTCCAGATGGTTGATGCAGGCAATCGTTTCTTCAAGGATGGATAATGCAAGATTGAAAAAAAAAAAAAAAAATTTCAATTATGATTGCAGAACCATGTAATTTGAACTAATTATCCAGGAAAACATTTCCAGGAATGGATAATCAAGGTTCCACTGTATGCCATACGTGTGTGTTCCTGCAATAGAAAAGTATTTTAAGTGACTACTATTTAAATATGGCAGCATCACTACCACTACCCCCGTCAGCAGCCAGTTAACATCGGAATTCCAAAATCTATATATATATATATATAATAAGAGTTTTGTCTGTACATTGCTCAGAATTTGAAAAGAATGGTATTTCTGTATCGGTCATGTCCACAGTAACAAGAAAATGCATTTTTTACTTTTCTGTAATTTCTGTCTGTCTGTCTGTCTGTATGTATGTACACGCATCACGAGAAAACGGCTCAAGAGAATTTTATGAAAATCGGAATGTAAAGTCGGGTGATGAACCGCTACAATCTCTGCTATAAATTATTTTAATCACGCTGAGTGAAATGGTAGTTTAGGGGAAGACCTGAAATTTAATTCTCAAATATTTATGTTATTAGTGGTCGTGTCTTAATGACAATCGCTAGACAAAGATGGAAAATAAGTCGCTACAATATAGGCTATACACGCTGAGAAAAATGGTAGTTTAGGGGAAGGCCTAAAATTTAATTGTCAAATATTTATTTTATTAGTGGTCGTATCTTCACGAAAATTGGTATGCAAAGTCGGGGAATAGTGCGCTATAATCTAGGCTATCAATAATGTTATTTGCACTGAGTGAAATGGTAGTTTAGGGGAAGGCCTGAAATGTAATCTATATATAAAACAAGTGTTTTGCCTGTACATTGCTCAGAATTTGAAATGAATGGTATTTCTGTATCT
Source organism: Anabrus simplex (assembly GCF_040414725.1). Classification (NCBI taxonomy): domain Eukaryota; kingdom Metazoa; phylum Arthropoda; class Insecta; order Orthoptera; family Tettigoniidae; genus Anabrus; species Anabrus simplex. The sequence continues at coordinate 962,936,857 of NC_090265.1, read as the reverse complement.
GTCATGTCCACAGTAACAAAGAAATGCATTTTTTACTTTTCCGTAATTTCTGTCTGTCTGTCTGTCTGTCTATCTGTCTGTCTGTATGATTGTACACGCATCAATAGAAAACGGCTGAAGAGAATTTAATGAAAATCGGTATGTAATGTCGGGTGATAAACCACTACAAGCTCGGCTATAAATTATTTTATTCACTCTGAGTGAAATGGTAGTTTAGGGGAAGGCCTGAAATGTAATTCTCAAATAAGTTATTTATGTTATTAGTGGTCGTGTCGATAAATCTATATATATATAAAATAAGAGTTCTGTCTGTACATTACTCAGAATTTGAAAAGAATGGTATTTCTGTGTCTGTTATGTCCACAGTGACAACGAAATGCATTTTTTACTTTTCCATAATTTCTGTCCGTCTGTCTGTCTGTATGTATGTATGTATGTATGTACACGCATCACGATAAAACGGCTGAAGAGAATTTAATGAAAATTGGTATGTAAAGACGGGTGATGAACCACTGCAATCTAGGCTACAAATTATTTTATTCACACTGAGTGAAATGGTAGTTTAGGGGAAGGTCTGAAATGTAATTCTCAAATAAGTTATTTATGTTATTAGTGGTCGTATCCATAAATACTACATAACTAACCTAACTTCAGTTATGTCATAAGTTAGTAGTAGTTATGTAAGAAGTTATTAAATTTCCGATCACTTATGTCTTATACATTGTTATCGTACCGCATATAATCGGAGATATTCATGAATTTGGATTTTTGTTACTAAGTCCATATCAGCGCCGAGTCACGAGAAAATGGGTAAACAGAATTTAGTGAAAATCGGTATGTAAAGTCTGAGAATAAGGAACTACAGTCTACGATATAAATCATTTTGTAAGACACCCTAATATCACAGAGTCGAAAGAAAATTAATGTGAAGGCCTGCAATATAGAAAGCTCAAAAACTTTATCAACAATAACACTACATTGACCATTGTTTGTTGTGATGTGGTTTTTGTCTTCTCTTTCCTCTCATCCCCGATAGATAGGATTACTGCAGCGTACCAAGATTTTTTTAAAATTTGCTTTACGTCGCACCGACACAGGTAGGTCTTATGGCGTTGATGGGATAGGAAATGAATAGTGGTGTGAAGGAAGCGGCCTTAGCTTTAAGGTACAGCCTGGTGTGACTAGTGTGAAAATGGGAAACCACGGAGAACCATCGTCAGGGCTGCCGACAGTGGGGCTCGAACCCACCATCTCCTGTATACTATCTTCAGGGTTGCCGGCAGTGGGGTTTGAATCCACTATCTCCCGGATGCAATCTCACAGCTGCGCGCCCCTAACCACACGGCCAACTCGCTTGGTCTACCGACTGTAACAGTCTGCCTGTATATTGGTGGGAAATAGCTGGGGTGTAAGATAACTTTCTTCTTTAGCATGCCATTCCTCTGGTTCATACATTTTCTGATATATCTGGTACGTAACACACTGGTTCATCATAGTATTCGAGCTATACAATCCCTACTCTGAGCCACTGATTGGATTGAGTAGTGTGCATATTTAACGGAATAATGACAGAGGAGTGTTCACGGCAGTCTGCGACCTGGTTATTCCAGCCCTGGAACTTTGGACTGTTAGATCGGCACCGTAGTACTCTTCGTTGAAAGTGAGAAAGTGTGCGGTTTTTCATTTGATCGAGTATTTTATATCATAACATTGCTTTCAATCGCTACATTCCTACTGGCGTTTTTGTAATGACCTATGTTGAATTCAGTTAGGAAAACTACCAAGTAAGTCTTTCTGAGAATCCCGTAGCGAAGCATGGGTACATCAGCTAGTTGATACTCAAAAAAAAAAAAAAAAAAATAGGTAGATTTTTCTCAGGAATCATAAGAGATAAAGTAATCGAAATCCATACATTTCTTTAGTTGCCTAAAACATACAAACCGGGTGAGTTGGCCGTGCGCGTAGAGGCGCACGGCTGTGAGCTTGCATCCGGGAGATAGTAGGTTCGAATCCCACTATCGGCAGCCCTGAAAATGGTTTTCCGTGGTTTCCCATTTTCACACCAGGCAAATGCTGGGGCTGTACCTTAATTAAGGCCACAGCCGCTTCCTTCCAACTCCTAGACCTTTCCTATCCCATCGTCGCCATAAGACCTATCTGTGTCGGCGCGACGTAAAGCCCCTAGCAAAAAACATACAAGACATACTTGTAGGAAATATTAGTAGTATGAAACTAACCAACTTAACATTTTTAAGGGTAAAAATATCTTTCTGAGAGCCCATTTTGTACATGTGAATGTAATTAACTTGCAAAAATATGGTCATCATCATCATCTTCCTTCCAAGTATTGGGCCATGTGTCCCATTACGGTCTTGCATTTTTCTTTTTGCAAAACTTGAAAGCAATCAAATGTCCTTCCCTTGCTAGCCTGAAGGAAGTAAGACCATTGGTGGGGCTGCCACCTCTCAGCTAATGGACTAGCTGAAATTACAGCATTTCCTCCATAATTGATGTAACGGTTATACCGCCATGAGTTGGTCGACAGAGCCTCGTCTGTGGGAATAGGTTTGTTCATCCCGGGGAACGTGAGGCTGGCATTTGGACAAGAGAGTTTATGTCATCATCATCATCATCATCATCATCATCATCGTCATCATCATCATGGTAATGGTGATTATTGATTGAAGAGGAAGTACAACTGGGTACCATCCTCTGTTAACACTAATCAGAAGGAAAATGGAAAAGATCTGATTATTTGAAATATGAAAGTATCGGCAAAACAAACAGAAGGGCCATGAAGGGCATGAAAATTAAAAACCCCTTACATCTCGAAAACTAAATACAGTTGGGGTAGTAAAAGGAAAAGAGTTGACTAAGGGAGGTTGGATATGATATATGAAAGTGAGAAGCTTGGCACAAGTAAGTTGCATTAAAAGAACTATGACTTGTGAAGTAATATTTTCTGGGAAAACTGTACCTAAAGTTGTGGCAGACATTTGAACAGCAGCGGCTAGCTCTAACAGGCAGAGGGGCACGTACCCCTCCAGTTAAGTAACTGTTAATGCAGGGTTTTACAAGTACTGACAATCTGAATTATGATACATTCAGTTTTGATATTAGGCGCATGCAGCTAGTGCATCAATGTTTTCATCAATCACATACTTTGCTTCCTCCGGCGGGCTCCTCATGCTTGCCCTATGCCCTTCGCTGCGGACTCTTTCTTAAGTAATTTTTGTTCGCATCTGTGTAGAACTATTTTTTTAATGAAAACAGAATGGGAGATTGACTCACTGCAGAAAGCCAGCCCACTACGATCCTGAAAATACACAAGGCTTATCATGCCAAGCTGAAAATTCATTTCAAATTCGTGTTCCAAGTCTGTCGCTTGCGGTATGATAAATGTGCTGTACTGGCTAATGAAACTGATTAGTACCCTATTTCATAATATTTAGTGTGGTGTCATTAAAAGTAAACCTGTCGTGTGTTGTGTGCGGATATATATAATCCCTATGAAGAGTTGCATAAGGTATATCGCACAGGTATGATTAACTTGTAGGCTACGTACAAGGAATTTTGTGAGTAATATTCTAAGTAGACCTCTTTTGCAACTGTCCCTAACTGAAAAGACGGAGATGAAGACACTCGGTAGACCAACATCCCATTTACAACTAGAACAAATCAGACAATATAAAAGGCGTAAATATTGACTTAGATTCCAGCCAGGGCTGTATACAAAATAAGAGTGGCTGTGATTCAAGGAATGCATTCTTCTGTTTTCCGTGCATGTTATTTGGACTTGACATGACAGGATTTGGACGAAAACCAGAGTAACAGATCTCAAACACTTGAAAGCAAAAAAATGAAAAGCACAGAAGTTTCTCCCAACATAACAATTCATGCATGAAATTAGCTGTGTTAGGGAATGTTAATATAGCAACTCAACTGGATTCTGCTTATTGCTAATCCACTAACAAACAGGTTAAGAAAAATAGGCACATATTACACAGAATTATTCAGTCCACAAAATTCCGAGGTGTATTTGAAATGGCACTGCATGGCCATGATGAGACAGAAAATTCTCTAAATGGCAATTGGTATTTGTTTCTTGGTATGCAATAGAGCTTCACGTCCATGAAAGGTTTTTTTTTTTTGCTATTTGTTTTACGTCGCACCGACACAAATAGGTCTTATGGCGACGATGGGATAGGAAAGGCCTAGGAAGTAGAAGGAAGCGGCCGTGGCCTTAATTAAGGTACAGCCCCGGCATTTGCCTGGTGTGAAAATGGGAAACCATGGAAAACCATCTTCAGGGCTGTCGACAGTGGGGCTCGAACCCACTATCTACCGATTACTGGATACTGGCCGCACTTAAGCGACTGCAGCTATCGAGCTTGGTATGAAAGGTTTTGGCGATTCATGAATTCAACCGATAGGATAGCGGAAGGATTGAGTCAATGTCTGTTAGAGCAAATTAATACCATATTAATACTGTTATTGGCTTTACGTCCCACTAACTACTTTTTTTACGGTTTCCGGAGATAGTACCATATAAACTTAGTTTTCAGAGTTATGAAGAGCCAGTGTGAAGAGTGGAAGGGCAGGAGATATCCAGGTGAAACTGAAAGTATACTATCCTAATACGCATTTCATTAATTTGTATGGACACCTGACAATGCATAAGGGTGGTTCGCTCAATCCCCAAGTCAAATTATTTTTCTGTAACTTGTCCACAATGCCAACTTTTTTCCCAACTCGTCTCAAGACGTGACCTTTTGAATGAAATAATGAGAACTAGACTCTCTCGGACAATCACTACTCGCTGGAACTACAACATTTGTATGGTAAATGTAGTTTACGAGAATAGAGAGAAACTGATCGAGTGCTTTCGTAGAATAGGACGACAATGCAAAACGTCGATTAGTGTAAATGAAGCCAGTGGACTGCGCCATACTCTTGAGCATACCATATTCATGTTCTGGTTGTCTGTTTATCACAAATTAATGTCGCATGTTGACATACTGTGCAATCAACTACAAAAACGCGAAACAGATTCAGTTCAAATAAAAAAGGCTATTTCTGACTTCATAAAGAGTGTAACACAACAAGTGAAGAAATAGATACAATTGCACGTGTTATCACAGACTACAATAATTCCGATAAAAGACGTAGAGTAAGTGACACAAGGACCATTGGAGCGAAAGAAGTCTGTGATGTTGTAATGAACCAGGTACATGATAGGTTTGCATTTACTGGGTATACTGAAGCTGCGACACTACTGTACCCCGATTCATTTGAAAAATTCTCTACGAACTTTCGAGAAAATGTTACATTATGTAATGTTGCAGAATGAAAGGCTAACGACGGAATTAGAAATGATTTATAAACGGTCAGATTTCAGGCAAGTCAAAGGGCTCTAACACTCCTCGCTTTTATTTTAGAAAATAATCTCAAATCAACGTTCAAAGAAACACTAAAGCTTCCCAGGATAATTGTGACAACACCAATGTCCACAGCCGAAGCAGAGCACTGTTTCTCAACACTGGATCATATTAATACATTTCTACGCAATACACGACTGAAGAACAACTCTCTGCTCTGGCAATGATTTCTATAAGTAGGTACGGTAATTTGTATGGACTTACGGATTACCCGAACATCCACCGGTGGTTCATTCGATAATGTGTATATTGCTGTGAACGTATTTCAGATAGACTTCAGCGACAGTAGGTACATTTAAACAGTTCAAGACACTTGGGTGAGTAACAGTCTGGATCACCGCTTTCTTTGCACGGACACCAGCATTTCATTCCACATTTTCTCTTAAAATGAAGAAGAAGACAGTGAATTAGGTGACTAATGTTCAAGTATTTAACATTGTATTATGTGTATCCAGGCATGCATTTGTTTACTTGTGTGTGTTTAGTAAGAACGTAAATTTGTGAAAAAGTAGTGCCCCTCTGCCAGTCTCCCGCAGCAGCCACTGCTGCATTTCAATTATCAAATATGATTTGTTGCTACTTGAATCCTTGTTGATGAACTAAAGGAGAAATAGTTGATACTAAAATGTGAGCCAAGTTTGGAAGCCTTGGAACAAATAGTTTCTTACATGAACCTAAAAAATGGGCCTTAAAATATGTAGACTTAACAATCAGGTGCCATCTACAGTATCTACAGACCAATGATGTACTGGGAAAAAGATTTGATTTTAATTCGAGATGGATTGATATCAATTTCTGTTGATATATCGACACTTTCATTCTTGAAATAAAATAGTGAAACACAAGTTTCTAAAGTGATGTAGATGTTGATTCCCATAGGGAACCTAAAATATTTGTCCTGAATGAGTAAATTTATAATACCAATATAATGGTCCGTTATTGGACATTATAAATTTTCAAGCTAACTCATTCTTGGTTGCCTGCGTTTCGCCCTCGTGTGCTAAGTTAGGCTCGTCAGTTGGGACTTAGCACACCACCCAAGACGCAAGGCTAGTGCATACCACGGTGTGCACCACGGTATGCACTAGCCTTGCGTCTTGGGTGGTGTGCTAAGTCCCAACTGACGAGCCTAACTTAGCACACGAGGGCGAAACGCAGGCAACCAAGAATGAGTTAGCTTGAAAATTTATAATGTCCAATAACGGACCATTATATTGGTATTATAAATTTACTCATTCAGGACAAATATTTTAGGTTCCCTATGGGAATCAACATCTACATCATTTGATGGCCAGGCAGGCATCTATTTTTTGGAAATGAGACATAGCTCTCATAGTGCATTGACACTGCTGGTGGCTTCAAATAGCCTATGCAGTGGCCTCCACGGTATGCACTAGCCTTGCGTCTTGGGTGGTGTGCTAAGTCCCAACTGACGAGCCTAACTTAGCACACGAGGGCGAAACGCAGGCAACCAAGAATGAGTTAGCTGGAAAATTTATAATGTCCAATAACGGACCATTATATTGGTATTTCAAATTTCTAAATACAATATTATTTATTAAACAGGCATTTTTATGTTAAAACATCAATATCTGTATACTTGTAAATTAAATTAAAATATATTGTGGTATATAGTTAGTTATGCATCTTTCCACAAACAAAATATTTAAAAAATGTTGAACACTATTTAACCCATTATTTACGAAATTTTTAAGAAATCATAAATAGTCTAATATTTTTGGAATATAAGCATAAAAAGGATCCCCTATGAACATATACACCTGTATTTTTGAAATAAATATAAAAATTATATGAATTATGTGCTGCCCTATAAATATGACAGTGGTAACAATTGTTACTAGCTACTGTTTACATATTATTGCAAGAATGATAGAAATAGGTAGGGAACACTTACAGCAAACATATGTAACGAACAAGAAAGTTTAAAAATTGATCGGTACATAGCACTAGGACTTGTGATACGGAAGTCGATGTTCATTAATACACTGTTTACAGTTTACTAACTTACATAAAATCATCGTTGTGAATGATAAGGTCCAAAACACATTTTACATAATGTTACACTGCACTTTTTGCAATAGGACAAGTGTTTTGAAGAACAGTTTGTATCTTGGCATGTTCTTTGTTTTAGCCTTGTGAACAAAAAGTGATCCTTCTTGTCATACCTCATATTGGGAAATGGTTGAACGACTTGCCTTCTTGCAATTGCAACAGGACGTCCTAGAGTTTGTCTAATCAAGGCTGTCTTGATATAGGTCACAGTTATATCCCTTCTACAACCCAACAGTGACATCTCCTTTCCATTTACAAGTTTGTGAATAATCCAAGCGTCAACAATGCACATGTCTAGAAGACAAATAAAAATGGGCCAGTACCACCTTTTGCCTTTTATATTTACCCTATATTTTGAGACGAGACAGTTACGTAGATCGACCCCTCCCATTGAGCTGCTGTAGTTTCTTATAAGTCTGGGAAGTGGTATGGGACATTTCTTTTTCTGATCTTTATTGTATTGTTGTGCTGAGGCCAGTGGTTCTACGTTATCAAAGTTTGTAGCAACAGTGACGATGCTGTTGTCATTTCAACGAGCTAGAAGCAACTTAGTGTTAGGATCAGAACAAAAATCATAGGTACCTCTTTCTTTGTTTTTCATCTCTTTTGGATTGATTAGAGGACACTTTCGTGTGCAGTCAGCAGTCTGAATAGTACCACTGACACAAAAACCAAGTTCACAGAGTTCACAGAGCAGGTCAAGGTTTGTAAAGAAATTGTCAAAATAAACCTCATAGTTTAGTGGATCTTCTACAATGGTCAAAGGATTTTGAACTACTCTAGTTCCTAGTGGAAGAGGCTCCACAGTAAGACAAATTTATCTGCCACAATATAAATTGAAGTTAGAGCAGAAGCCACTTACACCATATAGAGCCCAAAACTGCTATCCAAATCGTATGGGCTTTCCCTTTATAAACTGTTTTAGTTTGTTATGCAATGATTGGCCTATTGCACTCAAAATAGGTCTTACTTTGAATGCTTTGTCTTGTTTACTTTCGTCATTTATAATTGTATTATCGCTGAAATGAATGCAAGATTTCATTTGGTTAAATCGGTTCCTAGACATCACGTTGGACACCAGAGGAACACCCAAATCCTCTGCACTACTCCAGTAGTGAGAAACTTGTGGTGAAATGTGGTAACCAAAAATCAGGAGGATTCCAAAAAATATTTTAAGTTCATCAAATGTTGCAGTAAAGGTTTGGTCATTTTTACATGTAGAAGCATATTTCATTTTTTCTGTTTAAATTTCATTCATTCAATGTGGAAAAAAAAAATTCAAATATAGAAATGGGCAATTCACCATCAAACAAAGCTTTCACTTGTGCTGCACATGTTTCAGCATGATTGCTCTTATCAAGCACGTCATATTCAGGTTCTGAATGTATCCATTTTCGTTTTTCAGGTTTATCCTTTCTAGCTGTAGTGTCTCTTTCTTTTGGGGGCATACCTAGATGTTTGTTTCAAATTAGTGCTGAGAGATTGATTGACTGAGGTATTATCTGCACAGTAACTGCTACATTCACATGGATCAATTTCTATGTCTTTATCATTTGTTCCATAGCCCTGAACATCCTTAAATGTTCGAATGTGTAACTCTAAATTACCTGCTACTTAAGACATCTGGGGGTTCTCGGTGTCACCATTGTCAATAATTTCCGGATCAGTTACATAGTCAAAATTGTCTGGTGGTAGCACAACACCACTTGCTGATAACACATTGTCCTCTTCATTTTCTAGCTGTAGTAATGCACTACATATCTCATCAATAGTTAAATGAGGTGAAACAATTATTTTGTAAACTCAATACGCCAGCTAAAAACCATTACAATGTTTACAACAGAACGGAGAACAATCATGCACAGTAGCCAAACTCACACCGAAGAGAAGACAAATGCTAGAGAAGCAGAGACAATCGGCGACCTGCAGTGGAGTAGTGGCGACTCACTGGAAGATGTATGTCTCAAATATTATTACAATATTATAAGTCCACCTGTTCAATACAATACAATATGATCCACTATTTCAAATGGTCAAATTTTTTTAACATAATACATAAAAGTCAATGGTACATGTTTCACCCTCCTTACGGGCATCATCAGCCTATATCAATCTTAAAAATAATACATATGGAGTCATTCTAATCTTATAAATTATAGGTTAAAATGTTGAAAAATGATTTCGTAAAACATTATACAATAACATCTAAAACAACGATAATGCACCAAAGTATGTTAAAAAAAAAAAGAAGTAAATTAACTGTTTTTGAAGATTAAAACGTGGTTAAACATGAATTTTGAGAGTTCAAAACTAAAATGGATCTTTTTTTTTTTTTATAATATCATTAAGACTGTGATGGCGTTGAATGTAAACACAATCATCAAAGGGGGATGTTACTTCAATTCCCGTAGTTGGATCATATTGTATTGTATTGAACAGGTGGACTTATAATATTGTAATAATATTTGAGACATATGTCAACTTCAATATGGAACCAAAATGAGAATAGTTACTTGCCATTGGAAGATGTCGCCGGTGGCGAGAGAAGTTCATAACGTGGATGGAATCATTTAATTCTTGTCATTATGCAAAAAAAAAATTGTGAAATTTTCCTTAAGAAAAAGAACTAAGGAACTCTCAGACATTTTTGAAGAAGTCAATTAAATGTTTTTTTGTTTTGTTTTTTGTTTGTGCATTTATGTAAATTTTTGGTAAAATTGCCATCGCAAGAATTAAGACATTTGCGAAGAAGTTGATGAAATATTTGTTTTATTTGTTGTGAATTTAAATATTTATTTAATCATTATGAGTGTTGGGAGAAAATGTATTTTGGTATTGGAGATTTCCAGTAGTGTGCTTGTTGTAACCCATCTTTTGTATCACCCTGTATTTGCCACATGGAGGCTTCGATCACGAAATTGCTGAGTTTCACAATATGTTTACCATATATGGTGCTGTAATCTTACTGGCCAAAATAACTATCATTTTTATTGGTGAAAATTTCGGATCGAACCATAGGTAGCTTCCCTGATTGGCTGTTTGAGTGTTTCTCAATTTCCGGCCTTTGGCTCCTTGGTAGGAGCAGGGCTCTGGTCCGCGTCTTTATTTCGTACGTCTTCACGGTCGGATGCACCTTGAAGGTGATCCACTCAGCGGCTCCTGTCACCTCGGGGTAAGCATGTTTACTTTTCTCGAATGTTAAAATAACAGGTAAATTCATTTGTTTCGGAGTTTACCTTAGACCCTGGTTTTCACTGTTTTGTTCTGTAATGCCCTAGCTCGTCAGCTAGGCATATCCTTTGTTATGGAGGCAATACCCTTTTATTAACCTTTCGTGTAATGTAAAATTTAATTTTTCATCCGGGTTGCCTTCCGTAGTGCAGTACCAATTTAGGGTAAGCCTGTGGAACTATGCATCTCTCGCTGATGCGTATTAGGAGAGGAAGCAACTCTAAAGGCCTCCGCATTAAATTTCAAATTCTGTTGATATTTTCTTTGTAAACTATTGGTAATAATTTGTAAACTCTTTTTCTATTTGCCTTGTAAGATGGTTGTAATTATGTTTATATTCCCTGTTAAATTTCCCTTGTGAATTTCATTGTCGAAGTTATGCTCACCTTCTTAAAAGTAGTTAAAATATTTTATCGCAAATTTGATTTTCTGAAGAACCATCGACACAAATCTCATGGTTTGTTTCATCTTGTTTCTTTGTTAATGTTATCCTTTTAATTACTGTTATATTAACTTGTTAAATTTTCTTAATTATTAGTAAACTTGACTGAAGGGTAAATGCTCTCACGTCTTTTTCCCCTATAACGTCACGTAAGACCATGTCCTCTGTAGGATTTCCCGGCCTCCTTCCTATATCCTTTCTCTAGTTATCATGTTGGTAATCCTGCGTATCTTTGTTTCTAGCCATGTGCATGTTTTTGAAATTTGAAATGTTTTTCATGGTGTGTCATCAGCTGACGTATGTTCCTTCAGGTTTGTTATTTTGTATTACTACATTATTACTTTGTTTTATATGTGCAAGTTTAATGTGACCCAGCCAAAGGGAGGGGGGGGGGGGGAGTTGACAGAGAACAATCATTCACCGTAGCCAAACTCACACCGAAGAGAAGACAAATGCTAGAGAAGCAGAGACAATCAGCGACATGCAGTGGAGTAGTGGTGACTCACTGGAATCGGACAACCCACTAGATACCACTGTCATATTTATAGGACGACAATATTTAACCTGCGCTTGCACTTGCTACAATTTTAGTTTCAAAGCAAAAATTTTATGTTTATATAAAAGAAGTATTTATTTGGTCTGTAAATACAATGAAAAATTTTGAAACACATTTAAGTATTTATTTTGTATATTTTCCAAAATTGTGTATCAACATTTGTTTTATGCAGTTTTAATAAATACATGAAAAATTGAAAATATGCAAAATGAATGTTATTTATTGATTATTTTCATTAAATAGGTTCTAAATATATGAAAAGTAGGAAAATACATTTAAAACTATATGCACTTATTTTTAAAAATATTTAAATTTGAAATCCTAAAAATACAACAGTGGTAAAAAATGGGTTAAAAAAGGATAAATGGAAAAATCAAATGAACAGAAACGAATAATGTCATAAGTTTTTGTTGAAAAATACAAGTATTCTCACCTTCATAGGTCAAGCCTACTTATTTTACCATCACAATAAGCCCTACAGTGCTTACCAATGCTAGTGGTATACATAAATATTTCACAGTCTGTTTTCACAGCTTTGAAAACTTTATATTTGTTTTCCAATAATCGTAAGCGTTTGAAAGGGGAGATAATAGATCTTTCAGGTATATAGTGATTTCATCATAATTGACAATGAATTTTTTGTATCTTTTCTTGCATAATACTGCTATAAGAAGATACAGTGTTATTTCACAAATCATCATCCTGATCTAGGGAGATAATTAAGCAGAAGTACAGGAGAAAAATAAATCTTTGGAATTACAAGTTTAAAGAATATGGAATAAACATCAGTAAAAAAAACCTGTTGAAATGACTATCAACACGAAAGGCACAGATTCAAACATTTTCCTGGAAGAACTCCTTTACAATCTATCTCTAACTTCAAATATCCTGGAAGTATCATTTCAAAAGATACATACATACATACATACATACATACATACATACATACATACATACATACATACATACATACATACATACATACATACATTATCATTATAGAGTGTTATGCCTTTCAGCGTTCAGTCTGCAAGCCTCTGAGAATTTACTAAATGTCGCCACGATCCTCGATTTGCAACTAGTGTTGTGGCCTCATTTAGTTCTATACCTCTTATCTTTAAATCGTTAGAAACCGAGTCTAACCATCGTCGTCTTGGTCCCCCTCTACTTCTCTTACCCTCCATAACAGAGTCCATTATTCTCCTAGGTAACCTATCCTCCTCCATTCGCCTCAGATGACCCCACCACCGAAGCCGGTTTATGCGTACAGCTTCATCCATCGAGTTCATTCCTAAATTAGCCTTTATCTCCTCATTCTGAGTACCCTCCTGCCATTGTTCCCACCTGTTTGTACCAGCAATCATTCTTGCTACTTACATGTCTGTTACTTCTAACTTATGAATAAGATATCCCGAGTCCACCCAGCTTTCACTCCCGAAAAGCAAAGTTGGTCTGAAAACAGACCGATGTAAAGATAGTTTCGTCTGGGAGCTGACTTCTTTCTTACAGAATACTGCTGATCGCAACTGCGAGCTCACTGCATTAGCTTTACTACACCTTGATTCAATCTCACTTATTATATTACCATCCTGGGAGAACACACAACCTAAATACTTGAAATTATCGACCTGTTCTAGCTTTGTATCACCAATCTGACATTCAATTCTGTTAATTTCTTACCTACTGACATCAATTTAGTCTTCCAGAGGCTAATTTTCATATCATACTCATTGCACCTATTTTCAAGTTCCAAGATATTAGACTGCAGGCTTTCGGTACAGTCTGCCATTAAGACCATGTCATCAGCATAGGCCAAACTCCTTACTACATTTCCACCTAACTGAATCCCTCCCTGCCATTTTATACCTTTCAGCAGATGATCCATGTAAACTACGAACAGCAAAGGTGAAAGATTACAGCCTTGTCTAACTCCTGTAAGTACCCTGAACCAAGAACTCATTCTACCATCAATTCTCACTGAAGCCCAATTGCCAACATAAATGCCTTTTATTGATTTTAATAATCTACCTTTAATTCCATAATCCCCCAGTATGGCGAACATCTTTTCCCTCGGTACCTTGTCATATGCTTTCTCTAGATTTACGAAACATAAACACAACTGCCTATTCCTCTCGTAGCATTTTTCAATTACCTGGCGCATACTGAAAATCTCATCCTGAGAGCCTCTCTGTGGTCTGAAACCACACTGGTTTTCATCCAACTTCCTCTCAACGACTGATCGCACCCTCCCTTCCAGGATGCCAGTGAATACTTTGCCTGGTATACTAATCAATGAGATACCTCGATAGTTGTTGCAATCCTTCCTGTTCCCTTGCTTATAGATAGGTGCAATTACTGCTTTTGTCCAATATGAAGGTACCTTACCAACACTCCACGTTAATTTTACTACTCTATAAAGCCATTTCATCTCTGCCTTCCCACTATACTTCACCATTTCGGGTCTAATTTCATCTATTCCTGCTGCCTTATGAAAATGGAGTTTATTTACTATCCTTTGCACTTCCTCAAGCATAATTTCACCAACATCCTTTTCCTCCTCCCCATGAGCTTGGCTGTTTGCAACACCACCATGATGATTTCCTTTTACATTGAGAAGATGTTCAAAATATTCCCTCCACCTCTCCAGTGATTCCCTGGGATCTATTATGAGTTCACCTGAATTACTCAAAACACTGTTCATTTCCTTTTTCCCTCCCTTCCTAAGATTCTTTATTACTGTCCAGAAAGGTTTCCCTGCTGCTTCACCTAGCCTTTCCAGGTTATTACCAAAATCTTCCCATGACTTCTTTTTGGATTCAACAACTATTTGTTTCGCTCTGTTTCTTTCATCTATGTACAATTCCCTGTCTGCATTAGCCCTTGTTTGGAGCCATTTCTGATAAGCCTTCTTTTTACTTCATCATTCCACCAAGATGTTCGCCTTTTCCCATCTTTACACACAGTTGTTCCTAGGCATTCCCTTGCTGTTTCTATTACAGCATCCCTGTATGCCACCCATTCACTTTCTATATCCTGAACCTGCTTACTATCTACTGTTCGAAACTTCTCACTAATCATATCCATGTACTTCTGTCTAATTTCCTCTTCCTGGAGACTTTCTACCCTTATTCGTTTGCAGACAGATTTCACTTTCTCTACCCTAGGCCTAGAGATACTTAGTTCACTACAGATCAGATAGTGGTCTGTATCATCGAAAAATCCCCGAAAAACTCGTACATTCCTAAAAGATTTCCTGAATTCAAAGTCTGTTAAGATATAGTCTATTATGGATCTGGTACCCCTAGCCTCCCATGTGTAGCGGTGAATAGCCTTATTCTTGAAGAATGTATTCGTAACAGCTAAACCCATACTAGCACAAAAGTCCAGCAGACGCTTCCCATTCCCATTAGCTTCCATATCTTACCCACATTTACCAATCACCCTTTCGTATCCTTCAGTTCTATTCCCAACTCTCGCATTGAAATCGCCCATTAGCACTATTCTATCCTTGCTGTTGACCCTGACCACGATGTCACTCAATGCTTCATAAAACTTGTCAACTTCATCCTCATCTGAACCCTCGCATGGTGAATATACGGACACAATTCTTGTCCTAATTCCTCCCACTGACAAACCTAGCCACATCATTCGCTCATTTACGTGCCTAACAGAAACTATGTTGCGTGCAATGGTATTCCTGATAAAGAGCCCTACCCCAGACTCTGCCCTTCCCTTTTTAACACCCGTCAAGTACACTTTATAATCTCCTATCTCTTCCTCGTTATCTCCCCTTACCCGAATATCACTTACTCCTAGCACATCCAGATGCATCATCTTTGCTGACTCAGCCAGTTCTACCTTCTTTCTTCCATAAGCCCCATTAATATTGATAGCTCCCCATCGAATTCCATTTCCTTCAACAAGTTGTTTCCAAGGAGTCCCTCGCCTGTCAAATGGGAGTGGGACTCCATTACTCCCATAGGTCCGAGGCTTGCTTAAAGTGTTCTGAGCTCGGTAAATTCATGAAGCAGGATGCTGCCCTACTTGCACATAGTCCAAGTGAGGATCTCTCCTCTAACGGGTTATGGACCACCGGTGGATTGTATAGTCCTAGCCACCTGAGCACAAGGAGGGCCACGACTCAGAATATGTCCGAGATGCCCACTCCCATTCCATAGCAACTGGTATCCCGACTCTCAGGACCACTTACTAGGCCACTCAGCCGTTGCCCATGGTTCACGAACTAGGACGTGACTACAGTAATCCACAAACATGAAGATAACACAATAAATTTCTAAATACAATATTATTTATTAATAGAACTCGGAAAGCTTCTCAATTTTATTTTCAAGAGAGAAATCTACTCTGGGATGATAGATCAAATAACCCAGAAAGAAAAACTGACCATGTTTCATACCTACTTTATTCCAATTCTCACCTATGGACCAGAAACATGTACTTTACATAACAAGGCTATTAGTAAAATCCAGTCAACAGAAATGAAATTCATCAGAACAATGAACCAAAAGACCAGGAAAGACAAGATTAGAAATTAAGCTAACAGGAAGGAGGCCAGCATCAAAATACATGTTACCGAACTTTTAGAAAGATGGACAAATTAATGAGGATGGACAGAACGAGAACAGCAAGGAATTGTTTTGATAGAGAAGTGAAAGGGGAGAGGCCAGTAGGGAGGCCAATAAATCAATGGATAGACACAGTGAAATCGAAGGTCAGCAAGAAGAAAGTCAAGTGGGAGGTCACAGAGTAACAGAAACTATACTTTGGTAGGAAGGAGTGGCAAGCGGTTGTGCACAACACCCCGGGAACTAGAGCTGGAAAATGATGAGTATCATGAATGCTGCCATACAAGCATCACATAGCCGGCAGTTTTGCTGGCTCC
Organism: Anabrus simplex; assembly: GCF_040414725.1. Classification (NCBI taxonomy): domain Eukaryota; kingdom Metazoa; phylum Arthropoda; class Insecta; order Orthoptera; family Tettigoniidae; genus Anabrus; species Anabrus simplex. The sequence continues at coordinate 962,920,214 of NC_090265.1, read as the reverse complement.
AAAGCAATATGAAATGAAAATTTTAAGAAATATTTACTAAACTATTTTCAGCAAGTTGTAACATTATTATTTTGTGTATGAAGTCAGATTATCTTACAGGAAAGAAAGAAAAAAAAATATTGTGTGATCTTTATCATTTAATCTAGTTGGTTTGGATTTTTTGTGATATTATTATTATTATTATTATTATTATTATTATTATTATTATTATTATTATTTGGTTTGGCATTTTCCCATTAACCATGTCTGTAAGCCTTCTTATCTTATTGTTTCAGTTTTCCTGTTTATTTGTGGTCAGCTTTGAGGTGAGTCTTTGACTCGCAGTTGTAATTGTGTGGAGGCCTTGCTGTGTGTTACTGGTCCTTATAGGCTAGTATGGATTACGGCAGTCTCCTTTACAGACACGCTATGTAACATCATTTTTATATAGGGGCTTTTGCCCCAGATTTGACATTTTTGGGTCTATTGGATGTATGTATCTGGTCTCCTCTACGAAATTTTGAGTGTATTCTTATTCCATCTGACATTATTTTCTTCATATCAAATATAATGGCTCCTTGGTAAGTTGCCTTCCTGTCTCTGGTTTCATTACAAGGCTCGTCCTTACGTAGGTTGAACTTTTTTCCTACAACACTTCAACTATTAATTTTTGGCTGACGTTCCTGTGATCAATCCTTATTTCTTATGAGTAGAGATGTATCACTCAACATCCTTATTGTATACTACATAATTCTGTATTTTAAACGTTACATTAATATCTTTAATAAGACTTATTACCATCGAGATTGGTCTCTTAACGAACAGACCAATTTGGTTCTTATTTTAAAGATGTGAACTTGTTTAAAAGGTTAACTGAACTATTGCACAGCTAAAAGATTAAATGACTCGGTAAATAATTAACTGCAATAATTCTCAATTGTTCCCAGTTTTCTGTCTATTCAGCTGTTCCTTTAATGATTTTATTCTGGGTCACCCTTAGCGACATTTATTGGAATAATTGAAGTATTAATTCTGTTGAGATGAAAAAGAGAAACGTTTGATTTGCACTTGACCGTGACGTATGTTTATCAGCTATGTGTGCCGACTGTGTTGGATTTAATTTATCTTATTTGCTGTGAGATCTTCGATATCCTTTCACATTGGGATTTATTTCTTATTTGTATGTTCTTGTGAACAACTGATTCTCCAATCTTAAACTATTTTCCTCATTTATTCAAGATCTGATGTGACAGCTTCTATCTTACATTTTTATGCCTAATCATTCCCTCATTTAATATTTCTTTTAAAACGTTCTGTATTCTCGACTTATTGAGAATTATCTTTCATGACATTATTGAGAATTATTCGTTTAAGTATTTATCTGAATCTAATTGTTTTCATTTTGGGAGAATAACCTTAACCTTTAACTCCCAATTAATTAATAACCAAACCTAATTTCAATTTACCAAGCATCTTTATTTCCCCCTCTCTAAAGAACCAGAGAAACAAGAAAATGCCATTTGGTCCTTGTTTCAATGACGGTGAAATCCTGACATTCACCTCCCCATGGTAGAGAGGGGGCAACAACTGCATATAAAAATAATATTTTATATCCAGGCAGCTAACGAATGAAGGGACCGATTATCTCCCGGTATAAGGAGATCCCCTATACCAAGTGCCAACAGTCTCTTTGAGAGTGGAGGAGCGGGCACGGGTAAGGGCACTCTATTATCCTGGGGACAAGAAATTGTTCCCAAAGGCGGAGGAAGCAGTTTGGTCAATGGCATTAGGATGCAGAAGGCAACAGGAAACCACTGCATTAAAGATCCTGAGATATATTCCAATAGATTCACATGGCATGGCTGCAACGTCAAGATCAGAGCTGGCCGTGTGGATCGCCTACCTCCGTTTGGAGAAGAAGAAGAAGACGAAGAAGAAGAAGAAGAAGAAGAAGAAGAAGAAAGCATCTTTTGTAATTTTTTTAAAAATTTGAATTTACTTTTAAATCTTCATCTTGTATTTACATTCAACTTTAATTAAATCCTTATCCAAATTATTTATGGGTTAACATTATATAGTTTGATCAGCAAGTTGGCAATCATACAAAGATCTTATTGATTTTGAGTAAGTCATGGGTAGCTTCTTGCACGTTACATTGATTTTCAGTGAATTTATGTTTGGTGTCCACAATTAATCAATTAATTTATTAGTTAATTAATCATCAACACGTCACAAAGTATATAAGGGTAACCTATAATTTTACAAAAGATTTGAATACAGAACATATTAAAATGGTGTTACAAGCTTATCTCTTCTACTGTAGATTCAGGATTCTTCTATTTGAAAGTTACAGCAGTTTGTCTGTAGCAGCAAGGAGAGCACTCAAACTGAGAAAACTTGTTCTTTCCAAACCCCACTGTTGGCAGCCCTGAAGATGATTTTCAATGGTTTTACATTTTTCACACCAGGCAAATGCTGGTACTGTACCTTAATTAAGGCCATGCCCGCTTCCTTCCCACTCCTAGGCCTTTCCTATCCCGCTGTCGCCATAAGACCTATCTGTGTCGGTGCAACGAAAAACAAATTATAAAAAAATTTGTCCTTTCAAGTGAGGGGACCAACATTGTTGCATGAAACATATTTCATCTTCAATGTTACTGTACTGCATATTAATTGCATCCAGCAATGATTATCTTACTGTCACAATTCCTGATCTAGATCTAGAGATATTTAGTTTACTACAGGTCAGTTAGTGGTCTGTATCATCACAAAATCCCTAGAAAACCTGCACATTCCTAACAGATTTCCCGAATTCGAGTCGGTTATGATATATTCTATTATGGATCAGGAACCCCTACCCTCCCATCTGTAGCGGTGATTAGCCTTATGCTTGAACAATGTATTTGTAACTAGTAACAAATACTAGTATTCCATACTAGCACAAGCATAATTGGCAGTCATACAAATTTTAGTGAAAAATGGAAGGGCATGTATAGGTATTTTTGTAACATTCTACCTCTTCCTCGTTATCTCCCCTTACCCGAATATCATTAATTCCTAACATAGCCAGATGCATCCTCTTTGTTGACTTCTTCTTTCTTTCTTTCTTTCTTTCTTTCTTTCCATAAGACCCATTAATATTGATAGCTCCCCATCAAATTAATTTTGTTCGCCAATTTGTTTCCAAGGAGTCCTTCGGCTGTCAAATGGGAGTGGGACTCTGTTACTGCCATTGGTCTGAGGCTTACTTAAAATGTTCTGAGCATGCTCAGTGAATATTCTGTGAAGCAAGATGCTACCCTTTATTTACAAATAGTACCAATAGGATCTCTCCTCCAGCAGGTTAGAGTCCACCAGCGGATGGTAGAGTCTTAGCTGCCTGAGCACAAGGAAGACCATGACTCAGAATACATTCGAGATGCCCTCTCCTGCTCGATAGCAACCGGTATCCCGACTTTAAGGACCACATTTTAGGCCACTCAACTGTTGCCCATGGCTTACAAACTTGGACATAACTATAGTAATCCCACACCACGAATGTGCTATTTTGAAACACCGAGATGTGCTCCTGTGACCAATTTAAAATCTGCTACTTCTGGCAAGTTGACAACATTAATTAAACATTTTAGTATTCTATAAACATAGAATAGCAAGGTAGGCCTTTCTGAAGGAAAGAAATCTACTCAATTCGAACATTTGATATGGGAATTAGAAACATTATTTTGAAAACTTTTGTATGGAGCATTGCATTGTTTGGAAGTGAAGTATGGGGACAATTACTAGCTCAGAAAGAGAACAGAAACTTTTGAAATGTGGTGTTACAGAAGAATGTTGAAAATGAGATGGGTAGATATAATCATGAATGAAGAGATACTGAATTGAAATGGTGAAAGGAGATTGATTTAGCTCAATTTAAGGAGAAGAAGAAATAGAATGAAAGGATAAATATTAAGACACCCAGGACCTGTTCGGTTGATTTTTGAGGGAAGTGTAGGCAGTAAGAACGGTAGAGGTAGACCAAGGTATGAATATGATAAGCAGATTAGAGCAGATGTAGGATGTAGTAATTACGTAGAAATGAAAAGGTTAGCACAGGATAGGGCGGCATGGAGGGTTGCATCAAACCTGTCTATGGACTGGTGACTCAAACACACAGTATAGCAAATATCTGTGGTACTATTGCATGATATCGAGAATATCAAAGTATTGAGAACACATATCTTATTTTAATCCAACTTGTGATTGAGCACTCCTCCAGAAAAATCTCCACATAATAATATGATCTTAATTTTCTACAAATTTAAATATAATTTTATAAAGTTCTTATGAAGAAATCATAAAATGTAAGAAATCTTTGTCAGTGTTACCTGATAAGTGATAATCTGCAGTTTTCTGTGGAAACATGCTGGATCTTGCTTAAGAATTTTATTCATTAGACCAAACATCTGTTCAATTCTTTGATCCTGGCGGAGATCCTCACCAAACTTTACCAAGTACCGGTGTTCTTTAGCATCATTCCCAAGGATAGTGATTCGTATAGGATGACGAATGGAGTTCATCAAAACAACCTAAAATAGAGTTGATGACAAATATAGAGAATTATTACAAAATAATCTGCTGGTAATTATAAGACAATATAGCAGGCACCTGCTGCGCCAAAGGATCGAATAGGGCAAACTACTGGATCAATAAAATAAGAAAGACAAAGATGAAGAAGAGGAGAAAGCACAAACAAAACTAAGAACACAAGGATAGGCCGAACCTCTTAGTTTCACAAATTTTTGAATATTGTAAGGTAGGTGCTATATACATGTTTTTAATGTATATTGCACAATTTGCAAATGTTTTACTGCGAATATTACGTCATTTTACAATTCCTTCACGAATACAGTAAAACCTCCCTATAACGGACACCTCTGGGACCAAAAAAAAATGTCCGTTATGAAGGGGTGTCCGCCCGCGAGAGGTTATGAAACCAGTGCCATTAAACGTAAGTTGGAACACAATAACCCATGTAATGTATGTGTTAACAATTCTCGCAAATGTACCTTTAATTGTATACAGTATTGTACAATATACTGCACTGTACTCACATGAGAAAGTTGTAGATGGGCTGCTGCAGCTGCGATGCACTGTATTAAAGAGACAAAAACACTTCTATGGAAACCTCTATTGAGCACACTGTACACATTACCGTACACCATGTTAAAATTAAGAAGCAGGTATGAGTTTTTGAAACTTCAAATTAGTATGTAGATGTAGCAATCTCTAGCACAGTACAGTAAAACATTAGCACTTGAAAAAATCCTTAATGTTCGTTTGTTTTGTCCATTTCGGTTTAACAATGATGTTTTCACTATGTGCAATTAAATCCTGGGTCAAATTTACACCTTTTTCATGGTTTTGTTTATAATAGAATTCTTTCAGTCGCTTAACAAACCCGAGAGCCTCACTGTATGAGGTTATTGGCAGCACATTCATTTCCGTATTTTCTTCAAAGTCATTAGCATCACCTTCATTCCCGCTTTCGTCAGAATCTTCATTTTTGTCTTTCTTCCCTTGGATTGACTGAAGAATCGTTTTCATGTCTCCACTCTCACACTCTGTTGGAATATCTGAATCAATTTTAATATAGGTGTTCACTTGTACATTGTAACCTGCTGCATTAATCAACTCTTGTGTTGTTTCCATGCTGTCAGGAAGGGTATCTGATTCTGTTTCGGGATGTCCACCACTAGCGGGAAACCCAGCTTTCAGAAAGCAGTCACGAATTGTTGAGGCCGTGACGTTTTTCCATATATTGGTTATCAATGAAATTGCTTGGAGAACATTCAGCCCCTTTGTCAGTGTTTGAAGGGTTACTTCATTCCCGTTAAGTTCTGATACTATGTGCTTCATCACTAACTGTCTGTACATAACCTTGAAGTTCTGGATCACTCCTTGGTCAAGCGGCTGAGAAACTGATGTTACATTTGGTGGGAGAAAGACGATCTTCACATTTTGCAACTTAATTTTATCCGGATGCGATAATAACACTTTTCGCTCCCGGCGGTCATCCATGCTTTCCTATTCACTTTCCATTGAATGCCAAACTTCGTAACGTCCATATTTTTAAAACACCTTGGTTTTGCAGCTTTTCCTATCACAAGGGGCTCCTCCCGTTCTCCACTCATACTTGCACATAACAAGACCGTTAGACGTTCTTTCGCAACTTTTCCACCAGTACAACGATTTCCTTTGAAACACAAAGTTGTATCGGGTAAAGCACGGAAAAATAATCCAGTTTCAACGGCATTCAAAATGTTTTCCCAAGCGATTGAAGGTATTTTTCCTTGCCAGTTGTCAACAATCTCCATATTAACACTGGATAATTCTCCGCAAATCACTCTGAAGTTGATACCATGTCGCTTTCTGAATCTTTCTAGCCAGCCATTCGAGGCTTTGAAATCTCCAATACCTAATTCTGTCGCGAATTCTAACGCTTTTGCTTGTATCATTGGTCCTGACACAGGGACATTCTGATTTCTTACTTTAGCGAACCACTCTAGCGTTGCCTTGTCAATGAGAGCTCAACTACCACTTTGAAACAGTTTTATGCAGTGTTCGTTGCCATTTAAATGCCATTCTTCCACTAGTTCCTCTTGCTTTTTCACAATTTCAGCTGCCTGTGTCTTTCCAATCTTAAACACTTCGGACAGTTTATGCACACCACACTTCTCACGTTTGTGATAGTCTATTATGCCTACCTTTTCTTTTAAAGTTAAAAACTTCCTCGGAGCCATGTTTACACCAACTTACTAACGTAAAATTGAACACGTCAAAAGCCCACGAGTCAATGAAAAGTAACCTGACAGTGAAGGTACGAATTCCAGCGCTGTCGAGCATGTCAGATCACACAACTTCCGGAAGTGATAGCGTAGCTTAATGTTGCCTTCCAAGAATGTGTACAGCCTGGATCAAAAGTTACGATGTCTGTGATTCTTGGAAGTACCGCCTGTGCAAAACGTAAGCGAATACATACTGTACAGGACACCAATACCGATTTTTTTGAAAAAGAATGTGTCCGTTAAGAGAGGTTTAATTGGAGTTTCTCGTGGCTATGGTGTGCCCGTGTCCGTAATAAAGGGTGTCCGTATAAGAGGGGTAAATTACTCAAACACAACATGGCATTTAATTACGGACCTAGAAAATCGTCCGCCAATGAGGGGTGTCCGCCGGTGAGAGGTGTCCGTTAAGACAGGTTTTACTGTACTTACATTATTCAAGATTTTTTGGCAAATTTATATTTAATCCACCATTCTTTTTGCAATTTTGCTATGAAAAACGTTATTTATTGCAGGATATCATCCACCCATCGTTCACGTAAAAATACAATTATAGGGCTGGGAGTGTCCACCTAATGAATACTTGTTATAATTACAAGTACATGGATTAAATTTAAAAATACATTCTTAAATATTATATCAAGCATTGATTCGGTGGAGACTCGCAACCCTATAATTGTAAACTGTCGAACTATCACTACAGACATGAAACTAACAATGTATGACACTAGAAACAATCAACATATTTCAATATCTTGCAGTTCAAGTACTGAAATTTATTCCTAAGCTATTTAGTGATTTTACCTGTGTATCATAAGTGCCAGGAGCCTATACTGTGGGTACAGATTTGATATGATTTTTTTTCATTTATTTCAAAAATTGAGTTTCCAGAAGGCAACCATAATTTAATTTCACCAGTTGAAATATTTAAGTACTTAAGCTCTTTAGACCTTTTCAATTGTAAAATTACCAGTGTTCCTCCACTGTGTAAAATTGGGCTCATCAGCTATTTATTTTATTCAATGTCTTTAGTCCTTTCAAATCGTCAAATTCCAGTGTTCTGCCCCAGTGTGACAGTGGGCTCATCATTTATTTATTTTTGTATATTCTATATACATAATATGAACGTGTAACACAATATTGTGTGAGAAAACCGCAATATTAATGCCTATATGTTATACATACAAAGAAATGTCCGCATTTCAGAATTACTAAAAAAAAAAAAATTATTTATTTCACTAAGTCCTTTATTTGAATAAAATAGTCATTTATTCAAATAATACGACACATAGGTTGTTGAAGTTAGCTGTATTCGCTGGAGATGGCTCTATGAAAGCTGAAGTTGTCTACCTGATCTTTCTATGCCAGCCCAACAGAGGGTTCTGTGAAAGTTATCCATATAGATCTTTCTGTTCTGGCTCTGTGAAATCAAGTCAGAACATCTTTTCTTTTGAAGCTCCAGGAGGCTGTGGGAAGACATTTTTTAAATTCAAGTTTAGTGTACATGATTAGAAGCAGAGGTGAGATTGCAATCGCTGCTGCATCGACATGAATTGCAGCTTTGTTATTACCAGATGGTAAGACAATTCACAAAACTTTTAGTTTGCCTAGTCCAGTAAGAGAAAGTTCAGTTTTGTGTATTAAATGGAACAGCTCAGAAGCAGGTGTTTTGTGAAATCAGCCATTATTATTATTATTATTATTATTATTATTATTATTATTATTATTATTGATGAAGATTCAATGATTCCTGCATTAGCAGTGAATTTCATTGATTGCCTACTAAAGGACATTATGAGGTGTGAAAAAGAAATGAGTGGTAAGATTACAAGATATTAGAATCATTCCGTATTGACGGTTTTCACTTTACAATGGCGAAAAATGAAAGTATCCTCCTATTCAATACATCATATATTCCGTCATTAGACGGAGTAAACAAGTTCAGACATGTTTCGGCTCGTTTGAGCCATCTTCAGTGAAAAAATTAGGGGGGTTGGAATAATTTACATATTATGAGTTGAAAAAATGCTAAAAAACATAATGAAAGCGCAAATGAAAAAACAAACAAAAGAGAGCCTAGATGGAAACAAAATAGCACAAATATACAATATTTACATCAATATGCAGAGCAAAAAACAACTTATTGCAACAAAATTCAGTGAAATAGGTGTTAATTTGAAATAATAATTGATACTAAAAACTGCGTTAACCTAAGAAACAAGGGAATGAGAAAACAAATGATGCAGATGGAAATGAATAATAGTAGCACATGGTGAGGTTGTGGACCTCATAGTTTACAAATTATTAGTTTATAAAAACGACAAACAGTTTGAAATCGCTGTCAAAATCCTAGTGGAAACCCATCACATAAAATTGGTCAGGAGGAGAGCGGGAGCAAACATATTGAGAGAAACCAAGCCTGAATTAACCTGCAGGCGAAAAGCCTGTGATAAGGAGAAAAAACACCTTAAATTTAAGGCTTCAGAAATAGCAGCATTCTTAATATCTTCTCAATCTAGCGGTCCCTTTCTTCATTATTGTTTCATAATGTTGGCTGGTGTTTTGCCTTATTATAGAGGGGTCGGAAGGGCCGCATATAAAAATATGAGAAGCTGTGTTAGGTAGAAGACAGATGCATAGTAAATTGTAGTAATCTAGTGGAAACCATCAATGAAGTTCTAATCTGTAATGGAAAAAATGCATTTTCAGGCTTGGTTTCTCTCAATATGTTTGCTCCCGCTCTCCTCCTGACCAATTTTATGTGATGGGTTTCCACTAGGATTTTGACAGCGATTTCAAACTGTTTGTCGTTTTTATAAACTAATAATTTGTAAACTATGAGGTCCACAACCTCACCATGTGCTACTATTATTCATTTCCATCTGCATCATTTGTTTTCTCATTTCCTTGTTTCTTAGGTTAACGCAGTTTTTAGTATCAATTATTATTTCAAATTAACACCTATTTCACTGAATTTTGTTGCAATAAGTTGTTTTTTGCTCTGCATATTGATGTAAATATTGTATATTTGTGCTATTTTGTTTCCGTCTAGGCTCTCTTTTGTTTGTTTTTTCATTTGCGCTTTCATTATGTTTTTTAGCATTTTTTCAACTCATAATATGTAAATTATTCCAACCCCCCTAATTTTTTCACTGAAGATGGCTCAAACGAGCCGAAACATGTCTGAACTTGTTTACTCCGTCTAATGACGGAATATATGATGTATTGAATAGGAGGATACTTTCATTTTTCGCCATTGTAAAGTGGTAAGATTGTCATATTTTGCCAAGTTCTTCGTGTCGTATCCAAAAGTGGAAGATCTTAGGTATGAGGCATGTATCCAGAATACTCAAATATTGCCAAAAAATAAAGTATTGCACTTGAAAACAAATATGCATGCAAAATATTCTGAAAAGGAATTCATGGCATGGCTACTGCAATTAGGAAATAATGAGATTAAAAATGAAAAAGAGCAATTATAAGTCCCTTCAATGATGACTGTAACAGAAGAAATGAAAATGTTTCTCACCTAATTCCAGGAAGTTTTAAAGAATACAACAGTGTCAATACTCTCTTGTCAGATGATGATGATAATGATGATGATGATGATGACACAGATTTTGTAAGCAGCATACCCATAGAATATCTACCTCTACACTCCATTATGCAATCAGGAATGCCTACACATGTATTAACATTGAACGCTGATGCATTTGTAATGCTTGTAAGAAATGTGCACAATGCCTTTGGTTTAGTAAATAGAGTGCATGTGATAGAGAAATGTATGACAAAATTCCAAAATTCCAAATCATTACAGGTACTTTCAAGAATCTACCTAGGACTGATTTGGTGTCTACTGACAGTAATCTGTTTTTCAAAATTAAAATGGAGGCAGTTCCCATTACGCCTTACTTCCGCAATGACCATTAACTAAGCATACAGATAAAGTTTTGACAAAACAGGTATTTACCTATCTCAGTTCGTTTTCAGTCATGGTCAGTTACATGTGGCATTTAGTAGAGTTAAAGTTGCGAGGGACGTCAAAATTAAAATCATAATTACACCATATCAGGGTCAGTTCCCTGAAACTGAAGGGTATTTCACAAGAAATATAGTTTACAACGATATACTAAAATCAGCCAATGAATAGGACTGTCAAATGAATCATTTACAGTGAACTGTAGCCTACATTATTAAAGTGATTAAAAACATGACTCTTCAAAACAAGCACAAGAAGAATATAATAGGGCAATTGCCAACGTTCAAAAATTCCATTTGCATAGTCTCAATGGGAGTGTAAGTTTAAAGGCAAATAAATGGTCTTCCTGAGTTCAGTATCATTTCCTTTACTTTTCTCAAGCTTCCTTTTATCATCAGTTTCAATCTTAGTCTTTGTTTGCAGCTACTGCTGTGATAGGTCACTTGTATAAATATATTTTTTGCTATTTGCTTTACATTGCACCGACACAGATAGGTCTTATGGTAACGATTGGAAAGGAAAGGCCTAGGAATTGAAAGGAAGCGGCCGTGGCCTTAATTAAGGTACAGCACCAGCATTTGCCTGGTGAGAAAATGGGAAACCACGGAAAACCATCTTCAGGGCTGTCGACAGTGGGGTTTGAACCCACTATTTCCCAGATGCAAGCTCACAGCTGCGCGCCCCTAATCGCATGGCCAACTCGCCCAGTACGATGATTATTATTATTACTATTATCATTATCAACATCATTCTAGCAGACGTGCTGAGATGTCACTGGTAGGGTTGACATGCATTTATAGTGGTCCACTGCAGTCTCTCATGCTGACAAAGTGACCTCACTGATGTGCCTGTATGGCTGTCTCAAAAGAAAGCATGGCATTACAAACAACTGACCTCACCACAGAGCTGTGTGTCCCTTATCAGAGAATGAGAAGTGGTGATAGCACCTTGATGCAGCAGCTTAGACTTGATATGCATGGCCAAACCATATTGCAATGTTGATCATTTCTTCAGTATTGTGCAAAGTACTCTTGTGGAAACATCATAGTAAAAGTTGTCTTAGATATTTTGATTCAGAGTACAACAAACGCCAGATCAGTACTTTCCATTTACAATATAGAAGAGGAAGTAGGAAAATGAAAGTAAACTAGGAAGGCACAGAGTTGGAGCACTGTTTTATACCATAACTAGCTGATGTACCCGTGCTTCGCTACGGAATTCTAGATTGTACGCAGAATTGTAGGTTAGGTAGAGTACACGTTGTGAGCAAGACTGTATTAAATTGCATAGATCTTTCTGTTATCCTAGAAATGCGACAGATAAATCACCAAACGTCTTTTCTCATATGAAGACTGTGTTAGGGAATTTTCATTGTGATGGTAGGCCCGCTTGCCTACCATAATTAACAATCAGGTTGGAGTTTTCTCTATAATGGCAGACACTCCGTCTCCATCTGCCTTTTTACATTCTCAAAAAGACTGTCTTAATGGTTTTCCCAACTGAAATGAACATAGGTCATTAGAATGACGTCAGTAGGAATGGCGGGAGTAAAAGCAATGATTTCACATGAAATACTTGATCAAATGAAAAACCACACATTTTTCTCACTCTTAACAAACAATACTACGCTGCCGATCTAACAGTCCAAAGTTCCAGAGCTGGAATGACCAGGCTGCAGACAGCCGTGATACGTGAACACTCTTAGTCTTTTTTCGGGGGAAGAGGGGTTCGAATAGTGAAGATTCCCAGGGCAAAAACTATGCCCTTTTACTAATGTTTCCTAGGAGTACCCAATGAGTCGGAAAATCTCAATTCACTACACTGGCGGCGGAAAAATCTATCTGGCTTGGAGGCAAATTCTTCCTCCAAGCCAGAGGAGAAATCCCCTCTTCACTGCTAATTTTGAATAAAATGAATGTAGAATTTAATAAAAGTGAGGAGGAAGAAGCCCTTTTTAAGAAACGGCTCTTTTCAGGGTTGAATTTTGAGTTACTTAGTGAATTGTGGTGCTATAATTTGGAATATGCCTAAATTGTAATTCTAGACCAGGTCATACTACTACTACTTTTTTTTTGCTAATTGCTTTACGTCGCACCGACACAGATAGGTCTTCTGGCGACGATGGGACGGGAAAGGGCTAGGAGTGGGAAGGAAGCGGCCGTGGCCTTAATTAAGGTACAGCCCCAGCATTTGCCTGGTGTGAAAATGGGAAACCACAGAAAACCATTTTCAGGGCTGCCGACAGTGGGGTTCGAACCTACTATCTCCCGAATACTGGATACTGGCCGCACTTAAGCGACTGCAGCTACCGAGCTCAGTCACTACTACTACTACTACTACTACTACTACTACTACTACTACTACTGCTGCTGCTGCTGCTGCTGCTGCTGCTGCTGCTACTACCACTACCACCACTACTAAGTGAACCTTTGTCTTAACAGTGCACACTGCTCATTCAAACCAGCACATAAGAGTAGGGATCGAATAGCTGGAATAGTATGATGAACCAGCGAGTTACGTACCAGCAGAACGGTATCAGAAAATGTATGAACCAGAGGAATGACATGCTAAAGAAGAAAGTTCTCTAACTCCCCAGCTATTTCCCGCCAATATTCCGTCAGGCTGTTATACTCGGTATGCAGCAGTAATCCCATCTATCCGAGTTGAGCGGCAGCATAAGAGACAAAGAACATCACCACAAACAATGGTCAATGTAATGTTATTGTTGATCAATGTTATGCTCTTTCAGTATTGTAGGCCTTCACATTTAGTTTCCTTCCGACTTTGAAGTACCACTCTTATCATAGTCGGTACGGTGAAATTGAATAAAACATAAATGGTCGGAAATTGTATTCTCTATAACTTGTTATGCGGTACTTTTCGATAGGACCAATAACATAAATATTTAAAAATTAAATTTTAGGTGCCTTCCCTTAAACTACAATTTCATACAGGGTGAATAAAATTGTTTATAACTTGGTCTGTAGTTTCTTATTCCCCAACTCTATATACCGACTTTAATTAAATTCTGTTAACCCATTTTCTCGTGGCTCGGCGTTGATATGGACTTGGCAACAAAAATTCAAATTCATGAATATCTGTGTTATCAGAGCCAGTACGGTAACAATGTATGACATAAATGATCGGAAATTTAATTCTATATAACTTTAGTTATGTAGTATTTATCGATAGGACTACTAATAATATAAATATTTGAGAATTAAATTTTAGGCCTTCCCCTAAACTACCATTTCACTCAGCGTGAGTGAGATAATTTATACCCTAGATTGTAGCGGGCCACCCTCCGTCTTCACACACCGATTTTCATTAAATTCTCTTCAGCCGTTTTCTCGTGATGCGTGTACATACATACATACATACATACATACATACATACATACATAGAGACAGACAGACAGACAGACAGACAGACAGACAGACAGAAATTACGGAAAAGAAAAAAGTGCATTTACTATGGACATGACCGATACAGAAATACCATTATTTTCAAATTCTGAGCAATGTACAGACAAAACTCTTATTTTATATATATAGATAATAGACAATCAGACAGGTCATAAATATTAAAGACACGGTCTTAATATTAAACAAAATGTCTTGAATATCATCTGGGAACTTACAGGTAATAATTGGGGAACTCAACCTATGTTGTTCTTATACAAAGGCACTTGTTTTTTTGGCAAGGAAATTATGGTTGTCCTCTATAGGACAGATCTGCCTTTGCAAAACAAATAGATATGGTCCTCAAAGAAACAATCCATCTTATTACAGATTGTCTGAAAGCAATACCTGAATACAAAATGTATGATTTGGAAAGCATCACACTTCCTGAGATACATTGGAATGTAACCACAGAGGTTTAGAGGGAAAAGGTTGAAAAGATGAGGTTCGCTCAATCCACGGTCTTGAACTACCAATCATCATCATCATCATCATCATCATCATCTGGGTATCCTTCCAGAGGGCCGGGTCGGTTCCTCCGTCGGTTCCTGTCATTATGGAGTTCCTATCCTTTCACATCCTGCAGTGTTGTGCCTTTCTCGATAAGGTCTGCATTTATTTGGTCCAGCCACCTTCTTCTGGGACATCCAACAGGTGTCCTTCCAGGTACTGCCATTTCCAAGTATTGTCTGACGGTTCTGGTCTCTTCCATCCTCTGTACAACCATTTCAACTGTGCAATGCGTAGTCTTTCTTCCATCGTACAGGTCACTTGCATGTCATTTCTAATGCACTGATTTCTAATTCTGTCTCTTCTTGCTTTTTGCATAGAAGATAGTAAAAATTTCATTTCAGATGCTTGCAGTTTCCTGATGTCTCTTTTCAATAAAAAAACAGGTCTCCAACCCATATGTCATGATTGGCAGGAGGTAAGATTTGAACATTGTTTGGTTCTTCCTAAATTCAAGGGAAGTGATAATCATAATCACCAATATTTACTGTAAAGTAAGAAGTAATGTTTCTAATGTACTTGTTCAATTTGAAAATTATTTTGGACCCTGTTCATTTCTAGTTACGACAAGTTTTACTATATTACCTAATACTATAGGAATACTAAGGAAATTTTCATAACAAAAAAAAAAAAAAAAGAGCCAGGAGTTCTAACATATTGTAACTAACATATCAGGTAAAGTATAGTAGATTACAGGTTGTGAAACTAACCTGTTTCTGGAAACTGGCAATCTTTATATGATACTGTGGTAATGGACACGATTCACCAGAGTACTGACCAGGCAGTTCCAGACCGTTAACCCAGTGTGAACCCTGAAACTCATCAAGCCATGGACTATAGCTTCGTAATGAACTGGAGTGCTTCCTTCTGGAATTCTGTAGAGCTTTCTGGATATTTTGTAAAGCCATCACACCTTGTTTTATTCCAGTTCCACATCTCAGTATCTCCACCGCTTTCTCCAGAGGTTCACGATGGTTATTTAACACGCTAAATGCTTCTCCTCGCACTTTTGATGTGGTTGGCCCATCTTCATACACTTCTGCAAGCAATGTGTGATAAGTAGCCTCCAACCGCTGAATATTCATAGGCTCTTCTGATGAAACTGCAATTAACTTCTTTAAATGATGTTCAAACAGCAATTCTGGCACAACCAATGAGGACATAGAGCGTAGGAATGTCTCCATTAATGTGTCACCCATGAGAAGTGTTTCTAACCTGTAACATACAAGAGACAGTAAAGTACAATGATGTATGTTGTATGTTGGGTATTCGGACCGAAGGCTGGTTTGATCCTCCACAGTTCCGCCAACAGCTGCCATAAACAGCCTAGGCGTCACTGAAGAGGCATACTAGGGAAATGAGGAGTGAGGTAGTTTCCCGTTGCTTTCCTCACCGAGCCAGAAGTTGCTATTACATATCAGTCTGCCAAGCCCACTGAAATGCATGCATCAACTGACCCTATGAGCGATATTTTCACACCATTCATAACAGGGTCTGGCTGCATAAGGAATTATATTACTAGCATCGCTCATACCTCAGTCACTTTCATATTGTCAAAGCCGAGGATGAGACTGAGACAGGGCAATGAAAGGAACAAATTTATTCTAGCCCATACCAGAAAACATAGTGCACTGTAAACACTACATCTCATCAGCAAAGTACAATGATATCATACTAAAATATACCAGAGACATACCTCATTAACATGTTATGATCTCACCTATATAACCCTGTGCTCCTGATGTCACATTCGCTTCAAAGTGTGCTGAGAACAACACAAGGTCCCCATAGCCAATTACACTTTTAACCAATCTTAAAATATACTAGAGCAATTCAATAAGTAATGCACATCTTTTTTTTTAGTTGTAAAATGAGATGTTGGAGGACCAAATTTTGTCTGCAGCAACTACAAACTTTACTTGGTGATGCCATGAAGTTTTATCCTTGTTGTTGTCAAATGGCTACTGCACACAAAGTACTTACAAAACAGAGAGCTGTGATTGAATTTCTTTTTGTGGAGCAGGAGACTTTTGAAAAACCCAGGCGAGTTGGCCATGCGGTTAGGGGCGCGTGGCTGTGAGCTTGCATCCAGGAGATAGTGGATTCGAATCCCACTGTCGGCAGCCCTGAAGATGGTTTTCCGTGGTTTCCCATTTTCACACCAGGCAAATGCTGGTGCTGTACCTTAATTAAGGCCACGGCCGCTTCTTTCCCACTCCTAGGCCTTTCCTATCCCATCATTGCCATAAGAACTATCTGTGTCGATGCGACGTAAAGCCACTAGCAAAAAAAAAAAAAAACTTTTGCAAACACTCTATGGAGAACAGTCAATGGATAGGAGTATAATCAGCCATTAGGTAAGAGAAGTTTCAGCGTTGCAACGAGGTAAAGCAATTTACGAAATTAAGAAATGTATGGCACTAAATCCGTGATTTGCTTTGACCTACTAAGCGACCGCTGCTCAGTTCGGTACCTGCAGTTTACGAGGTGAATCATGGTCGGTGAGACAGATCCTCTCAGTAATTATTCTTGGTTTTCCAGACCGGGGTCCTCTCACCCTCAGATATCTCCTCAATTGCAACCACTTAGGGTCACTCAGATTGAGTGAACCACGAACCAACCCTCAGGACCAGGCGAAAATTCTTGACCTGGGCGGGAATCGAACCCATGACCTCCGGGTGAGAGGCAGGCACGCTACACTTGGCCCGCGGAGACCAGCATTTAGGTAATGATAGAGGACTATATGTGACTATAAGGTTTAGCAGAGAGTAAGTGAAAAGTAAACTGAAGTGTGATATGGGCGGAGAATCAGACGGTAGGGCATGTTTAGGTCCAAGAACTTCCTTGAAGGAGACAGGAGGTTGAGGAATGTTCATTGGGACAAATTTCCACAAAATGTTCTCCAGAGACATCATCATCATATTCATTATCACTAGTTTCATCTACCACCATATTCAGAGTAGCTTTAGTGCTGTTAGACATAATTAAACGTCTCTTCTTTAGCTGCGGTGATTCCGCGGACGTGTCCGGTATAATTTCGTCGCTACTCTCTGAATTAAATTCCCTATCGCTATCCGATAAATCATCACCGTTAACTTCACACTGTTCTAAATACTGCATTCATTTATTGTCATCAATACCTGCTAAAAAATTATCACGTGAATAACATGCCATTTTCCTGTCACAAATCCACTCACTGCAAGGAGCAATCTCTTACTGACCGGTTAGCGGCATTTGTAAACACAGGAAAGGACTCTTGTGAAAGGTATAACACCCTCTTAGAACTGCCAAAGCAAGGCCAGGCACACAATAACGTGTAGCCCCTTTACTACAGGTTGTAACAAAAGTATGCACTTCACTATAGGTTGCCTCAAAATTACATATATCACAGAATTTTAAGCCGGCCGATGTAATCGGCTCTGGCAATTTAAAAGGCGGATGCTCGCACTACCGCCTGGCACCAAGAGAGTTAAAAGACAATGGTTTCCATATAATTATTGCTAGGGAATGTATTATTATCTTCGAATTTTTTATTAATTGTATGATATATATTTTCAATAATTTGTACTATTTAAGGCACAAACAAATTTAGTAACTTAAGTATGGTAATTATGTTCAATTTTTTCATTTCCATTTTAAATTAAGATTCGCATAATTTTCCCTCCCCATTTTTGAGGTTGAAAAAAGTAAAAAATAGGGGGGGGGGGGATTATGCAAGTAAATATGGTAATTCCCAAATGTGGATGAACATGTGAGATCGCTATGGTCGTATCGGCAGCTCAGAAAACAATCCGAAGCCTCCAGTTTGAACGAGGTTGCATTTACCAAGTGACGCTTGAGGATGTTTCAGTCCTGGTATTGTTTCCAATAGACTATGGACCGAGCTTGATAGCTGCAGTTGCTTAAGTGTGGCCAGTATCCAATATTCGGGAGATAGTGGGTCGACAGCCCTGAAGATGGTTTTCCATGGTTTCCCATTCTCACACCAGGCAAATGCTGGGGCTGTACCTTAATTACAGCCATGGCTGCTTCCTTCCCATTCCTAGACCTGTCCTGTCCTGTCCTATCATTGCCATAAAGCCTACACTTTATAAAGGAAAAATTCTATGTATCCTCCTAATTCAATATAAAACATAAATCCATCATTAGATGGAGCAATAAAATTCAAACATGTTTTGACTCATTTGAGCCATCTTCAGTGAAAATAGTATGGAAAGGAAAGAAGAGAGAAGAAATTAATATTGAGAAACTGAAAGATAAAGACAAGTGTAGAGAACTAGAGGATGAGTATTGTAACAATAATACATTAGGAAATGAAACAGAAAATGTAGAAAGGAGATGGGAAACTTTTAAAAATGGGATAAAAGAAGCAGCTAAGAAAACGCTTGGAGTCAAGGAGAGGAAAAGGGCAAAGAAGGAATGGATAACATCAGAAATGATAAATGGAGGAACGCAGGAAATGGAAAACAGTAAATACAGAAGAAGGAAAGCGTAACTACAGGAAGTTAAATAATGAATTAAGAAGAGAAACAGAAAAGGCAAAGAAGAAATGGTTGACAGAAAAGTGTGATGAGATAGAGCAACTGGAGAAAGAAGGGAAATATGACTTGATGTACAAAGAAGCAACAAATATAGTATTCAGAGAAAAGAGAAGGAACAACAGCAATGAGGAACTAGAGGCTACAGATGGCACAATGATATATGAACCCCAAGAAATAATGAAAAGATGGGAAGAATACATAGAATGGCTATATAATCGGGACAATCGACCAAATGAAGAAGAACTTGAATTAGAGGAGGAAGATATGGTTAAAGAGGATGATAAAGGGGAAACCATACTGAGAAGAGAGATCGAAGCATCACTGAACGAGATGAAAAATAGAAAAGCAATGGGAATAGATGAGATTCCTGTTGAACTGTTAAAAGCGTTAAATAATGAAGGGAGAAAGGAGTTCATTGGATTATGTAATCAAATATACATGACAGGAAAATGGCCAAAGGACTTCAGTGAAGTCATCTTAATTCCTATGGAAAAGAAAAAGAACTGCAAAAAATGTGAAGAACATAGGACATTGAGCCTGATTTCACATGCAGCCAAAGTCTTACTGCGAACGCTCAACAGAAGGATATATGGAAAGCTGAATAACTTTATAGGTGAAGAACAGTTTGGTTTCAGGAGAGGAGTTGGAACAAGAGACGCCAATGGACTTCTGAGGGTGATAGGAGAGAGGTACATACAGAAAAACAGGAAGGTTTATGCTATATTTATTGACCTTGAGAAGGCTTTTGACTGTGTCAGATGGGACAAATTGATGACAATTCTGAAGAAACATGGAGTTGATTGGAGGGATAGAAGGCTAATAAAGAATTTGTATATAAACCAGAGAGCAAGAGTGAGAATAGGAGATGAGTTGAGTGAAGAAATTGAATTAGGAAGAGGTGTAAGACAGGGCTGCTCTTTATCACCGACACTGTTCAACATATATCTCGAAGAAATAATCAATGAATGTTTTAATGGAAATAGTGGAGTTTGTGTTGGAGGTAGGAGAGTAAAATGTATAAGATTTGCAGATGATATGGTTGTGATGGGAGAAAGCGAACGTGAAATGATACAAATGTTAGATAAACTCAACATGAAACTAGAAGAATATGGAATGAGAATTAATAAGAAGACCAAAAGTATGATAATTGGAGGAAAAGGTAGAAGTTGTCATATTAGTATAGGAGGAGAAGAAATAGAGCAAGTCAGTAACTTCAAGTATTTGGGAAGTATGATCAGAGATGATATGTATTGCACAACAGAAATTAAGAAAAGAATTGCCATAGCAAAAGAAGGCTTTAGGAAAAAATCAAAATTATTTTGTGGACTACTAAACAAAGATTTGAGGAAAAGACTTGCTAAGTGTTACATTTGGAGCATAGCGCTGTATGGCGCAGAGACTTGGACATTGAGAAAGAAAGATGAGAGAAGATTGGAGGCACTAGAGATGTGGGTATGGAGGAGAATAGAACGAGTGAAATGGGAAGACCGGGTAAGGAATGAGGAGGTATTACGAAGAGTTGGAGAAGAACGAAGTATGTTACAAACCATTAGAAGGAGAAAAATGAACTGGATCGGACATTGTTTGAGGAGGGACTGTTTACTGAAAGAAGGAATAGAAGGAATGGTGAAAGGCAAACGAGGAAGAGGAAGGAAAAAATATCAAATGTTGGACAATATCCAAGGAAATAAATATTCGGACATGAAAAACTTGGCGCAGGACAGGCAACAGTGGAAGAGGTTCATCCCATGACAAGACCTGCCATAAGGCAGAATACCTAGATAGATATAAAGTAATCTACATAATACAAGCTAAAAATGTGCTAAAAACATAATCAAGGAACAAAAGAAAAACAAAAGAGACATGACGGAAATAAAACAATAACAATATACAATATTTACATCACTAGATGGACCAATAAATAACTCGCTGAGACAAATTCAGTGAAGAAAGGTTAATATAAAACATAATTGAATCCAAAAATTGTGCTAAACCTAAGAAAAGAAAATAAATGATATAGACAGAAACAAAACAATAAGTGCTAATAGTGAAGATGCGGACCTCTTAGACTAAAATTTTTTAGTTTGATAACGACTCAAAAACAAGACAAAATCACTGTGTTGAAAATTCAGGCTGACAGTCTGTCTTTGTAGAAACACCATCACCATGAATGGCTAGGAGCGAGTGAAAGTATGTGATAAGTTATGATAAGTTATGGAAAAGCGCCGATGAATTTAAAATTTTAGAATAGCAGTATTCTCAATTTCTTCTCACTTTAACGGTCCCGTTCTCGAAGATTGCTTCCAATGTTGGCTAGGTGTGTTTGCAGTGACAAAATTGAGAAGATGTGTTAGAGAAGTAACAGGTGCATGGTAAACTGTAAGTGACCATAGTGGAAACTGTCAATGAAGTTCCAATCTGTAATGGAAAAATGAGGTTGTCTGAGAAACTTTGGCTGATAAGTAAAAAATTTGAAATGGGTGTGAAGAAATCTTCAGACTTGCGGAACTTAAAAGGTGGTTTTCCTCTCGAACCGGCCTGGCCTTCTCAAAGTTAACGGTCCCGTTTGTACGATCGAGTCCATGTTGGCTCAGCTGTGTTTGTGAGGATGGGAGGAGCAGAGGGGGAAGGGGGTGGAGGGATGGTGGTGAAAGGGTGTAGAGGGGGGAGTGGTGGCGAGTTAGAGAGATGGAGGTGGGTTTCGTTTTTATTATAGACGTTATGAAAAATATGTGGAATCGGTGATGGCTGCCATAATTTAGATTGTGGAAGCTGTAAAACATTTATCCAAAGAAACTTGGAGTCCTGTTTTAGAAAGGCAGGATTGACTGTGACTAATAAGGAAATACATGAAAACACTTCAATCATGCAAATTACACAAACATCAAAGCAGAAGACTATGCCAATACTGATGTGAATGTTGCTGCGGAGTATGACATATGTGACTTGAATCAGTCATTGAAAATTGTTTTTTAATTATTTTTTTTTACAATTTTCCTTTACGTCACACCAACACAGATAGGTCTTATGATGAAGACGGGGCAGGAAAGAGCTAGGAGTGGGAAAGAAGCAGCCGTGGCCTTAAGGTACAGCCCCGGCATTTGTCTGGTGTGAAAATGGGAAACCATGGATAACCATCTTCAGGAGCACTGACAGTGGAAATTGAACCCACAACCTCTTGAATGCAAGCTCATAACTACGCAACCATACAATTTACTCCATCATAGAAAATCACCAGAGAGCTGAAATTAATGAGGAGAATCATGAAGATGACAACGAAGACATGAAAACGGTAGGAACTTGTGATTCGTGTGTGAAAACTTACTGTGAAGCTGTGCAGCGTCTGACGAATATGGAACAGTTTTTACTATTTGAGGAGATGCTGGTTTCTTTGGAGCATTAAAAAAACAAAACAAGAATCTTGGCAGAAAATTGAGTGTGTAGTGCTACAAGTCATGTCCAGAAATAAATTCTTGATTATTTCAAAAAATAATTCCAGTAATTATTCTGAGCAATTTAAGTTGTTTCAGAACATGAAAAACAATGAAAAGAATTACAGAATAGTATTATTGTATGTAGAGTATTGTATTTTCTATCTTGTGTGAGGATGAATAAAGTGTTACAGCATGTATAACAAAGTCTATTGCATCTTAGAAAACTACTAGAAGGCAGCAAAGGAACAAGATAATATCCTTAATTACTCTAGGGGGCTTCAGTGCACAATAGGTGAGTACAATATACTTTACCCTCTTCTGTATTACATTTACTAGTTCTCAAAAGAAATGTGCACATAACTGAAAAAATTGTGGCACCATACAATTACGCTGTGTACATGATTCACTGTAATATTATACTGGTTACAGATTATCTATAAAAATTTATACCAGTATTAAGTTTGTAACATCTAAACAATAATTTTAATTACATGATAGATCCAAAGAACAACATATTACACAGGTTGTTTCTTGCATCTTATATAGTCCTCTATACTTCTAGCAAAGAGTATATGCTTACAAAAAATAATGTGATAAACAATATTTCTTCGTTTTCTACATATCCTTTGATGAAGGACTTTACCCTACCTTCCAATACACATCTCTCTCTCAACTGTGAGAATTTAATATAAATCATAAATATGAATATCATGCATTTTCTTTGTAAGTCTATATTTTCACTTATCACATTCAAGAAACCATTTATTAAATAAACTTGCCCATTTTGAAAAATATGTTAAATGACCAGTAAAAAAATGAATAACTCATCTGTATAGTAGTTTGTACTTAGCTCCACCAGAGATTACCTACCATGCTGAAGAGATGATATATTAAATGTGGTGGGTGACTGTTCGAACAGCTTCCGTAAACAACATAAACAAGCACTTATGCAGAAACTAAGGCATATATTGTACAGATAAATAGAATGCATTAACCTTGTAATAAGATCCTTTGTTCGCAGGCCATCTGGGTCTGCACTATAAGTATACTTCTCGCGGCTAACTCGGAAAGCGTATGCGATAGCTTGAGGGTATTTTTTTGCCAGTCTCAAGACAAGAGAGTGCAATGCTTGTCCAACTGACACATTGAGACAAGCCATAAGCTGATTCACCCAACCAAGGAACATCCATTCAGGAACATCAGAACTCTGAAACACAAAAGACAAGATATACAGTATAAAGGAAAAATAACAATCAAAAGTTATTGTAAAGAAAATAAACAGTCTAAAGGAAAGTTAGACATTTAAGGATAAATTATATCCAGTTGAAATCAAACATAGAAAGTTAGGAACCAGACTATGAATATACAAACAAGCTGCCAATCCGCAAACAGCACTCTAACACGTTCATCCACATTGATTAATTACCATCTTTAGCACACCTCCCAACTGGGTTTCTAAACCACTTGTTGCAACACTTTTAATCAACTTCAACCGTCTATACTGATACAGTCAGTTTTCCTTGTTTCACAATCTTCACTGCTAGGCCATGTGCACACACTCTTACCCAAACAGAAATTTATAAAAAATATAATGATGCACATATGCAATATTCCCTAACTACAAATCCTTCTTACAATATTATGTTCTTACATATTAATTTAACAAACTTACATGATATTCACTACTTTATATTACAAATTATTTACTAATATTTCCTAACCTAAAATTGGGAGATGGTCATTTACAAACATTTCCTAACTTAAAATCAGCAGGGATCGTACCCATTCTGCTTGACATATTCATACCTTGGCCTACCCCTACCGTTCTTACCACCTACACTCCCTTCACAAGTCCTGGGTGTCTTAAAATGTGTCCTATCATTCTATCTCTCCTTCTCGTCAAATTTAGCCAAATTGATCTCCTCTCACCAATTCGATTCAGTATCTCTTCATTCGTGATTCAATCTATCCATCTCACCTTCAGCATTCTTCTGTAACACCACATTTCAAAAGCTTCTATTCTCTTTCTTTCTTTCTGAGCTAGTAATCGTCCATGTTTCACTTCCATACAATGCTACGCTCCACACGAAAGTCTTCAAAAACATCTTTCTAATTCCTATATCAATGTTTGAAGTGAGCAAATTTCTTTTCTTAAGAAAGCTCTTCCTTGCTTGTGCTAGTCTGCATTTTATGTCCTCCTTACTTTTGCCATCGTTAGTTATTTTACTACCCAAGTAACAATATTCATCTACTTCCTTTAATACTTCATTTCCTAATCTAATATTTCCTGCATCACCTGCCTTCGTTCGACTGCACTCGATTACTTTTGTTTTGGACTTATTTATTTCATCTTGTACTCCTTACCCAAGACTTTGTCCATACCATTCAGCAACTTCTCGAGATCTTCTGCAGTCTCAGATAAAATAACAATATCATCGGCAAATCTCAAGGTTTTGATTTCCTCTCCTTGGACTGTGATTCCCTTTCCAATTCCTCTTTGATTTCCTTTATAGCCTGTTCTATGTAAACACTGAAAAGGAGGGGGGACAAACGGCAGCCTTGCCTCACTCCTTTCTGGATGGCTGCTTCTTTTTCAAAGTCCGCGATTCTTATCACTGCAGACTGATTTTTATACAGATTGTAGATAATTCTTTGTTCTCTGTATCTGATCCCAATCATCTTCAGAATCTTAAAAAGCTTGGTCCAATCAACATTATCGAATGCCTTTTCTAGATCTATGAATGCCATGAAATACTCTTGTAACTAATATATCAAGAAACATGATGTAGCCAGCAGAATGTGTGCATAGCTCATTCTTGATTTTAAATGAACTGTCAAACCTTACTACGGGCTATGCTCGCAGCGCGACATGAACGTAATTTGGCTGCTAAGCTCGCAGTTAGACTGGAAAAAGTTAGCCAAAATAATATGAGAAAATTATTAGATATTTTCATTGAGAATTAAAATCGTTATTAAAGAACAGCTCATACTTTGATCTAAAGATCTAAAGATGAAAGAAAACCCATGCAATAAAATTTTTAACAACCAAGATGAACTTAATGAAATAATTCAGTGGTAGATAAGGTTATGAGTTAAATAAATGATTAACAGAAATAATAATAATAATAATAATAATAATAATAATAATAATAATAATAATAATAATAATAATAATAATAATAACAACAACAACAAATCTGCTATGCTGGTCCAAAGCCCGGGGCCTCATCTTGCAACCTTCGACATCCTTGCACTTCTCCTTCAGCCATTCTTCCTAAGCTACCTTACATTTTCTATCCACTTGATTCTTTAATCGCCTGTATTCTTTTCTGCCCTCTTCATTTCTAGCATTCTTGTATTTTCGTCGTTCATCAATCAGGCCTAGTATCTCCTGAGTTATCCACTTGTTCTTAGTTAATCTTTTCTTCCTTCAACAAAATTACGGAGACCGCGAACCCACTTCATAAATAACGAGATTAATGGATTAATGGATCCAACTTTATCATCTACATAGTGCCATACTACAGTTTAATATCACAAGTTTTCAACAAGAAAGTTTCTGTGTCAACTTAAGTGGCTACTAAGGTCCATTAACCTTCTCTTCAACATGTAAATTCAAGTTGCTTTCGGCCGAATTTCACTTGAACTTTGATACGGCAACTTTAGCCATAGACCTTCTTGTTATTATGTGGATAAGGCCTAGATTGTCTATTTTATAAAATATTTTAAAATTGCTAGTGTAATATCATACCAACTTCAACCTTTTCTTCGCAAACATTTTAAATGAAGTTTCAATTGTAAATTATTATTTAAGAACTCATAACAATTTCTCACATTGTATAATACTCATTTCCAATCTTATATTCTCATTTTTATATTTTTTACCATGACAATCAGGATCCTGATTTTTATCTTTGAAGTATGAGTGTAAAAAGGCTGATGATGCCCTTATAAAGGGCGAAACATGTCCCTTCAAATTTTAGTGTAATAGGATGTAAGTCCTAACTTTGGAAATTCAATTGTATTGAATAGGTTGATCCTAATAAATTTTGGTAATATCTTAAACTGACAAGTTCAAACCAAACAGAGGTATACGTTCTGAAGGGCGGAATCATGTCGTACAATGTCAGCATGTAAAAGATCTCAGGTGACACATTTGGTGTTTACCAGACAAAATTCATTAAAAAACTCAGCCAAAGACGCCACCTAAGAAAGATTCAGTTTATTGTGATAACTAACAAGCCTACAGTAAAATGGAAAATCAAAACTTGATGAGGAATCAGCCAAATAGTGTCAAATTAAAATGCTTGCACGTGGTAGCTGAGGCCATATTATTATTATTATTATTATTATTATTATTATTACAATCATCATCATAAGTTTAGGAACAGGTAGGTTTGTATTACTGACGACAGAGTGAATTTTTCCATAAGGAGTTTGTGCATAATTTTTCCTGATGAAGATGATGATGATGCTTGTTGTTTAAAGGGGCATAACATCTAGGTCATCAGCCCCTAATGCTGCAAATTGAGACAAAATCAGAGGTGCCAACCTTTGAAGTGGATTATCAGTAATCGCCCTCCGCCCCCGAGAAGAATTTCGAGTCAAATCCAAAGCATGTTCCTTCCTTGTAGATAATGACACCCCCTTTGCCCTTCCCTCTAGCAATCTATTAGAAAGTATACCATATTACACAATAACATTTGCACACAACCTGTCAGTTCTGTGATAAAACATTACTTGAAGCTTGTTTCTCACGCAGCAGCTGCTTTTCAGTGTAGTTTTTCTTGAAGCATCCTTCTCACTGTGATAGCATTTTCGTCCTCTGAACCATAAGCGATTCCAGTGCTGATGTGCTTAATGTAGGCCTTACTTCTTTCCAGGTACACTTAACACAGCAAATACAACATTACTGAAGGATTTATAGTGGAGAAGGGCAGCGCCTGAGCTCCTTCATTCACAATGAATTTTACAGCGCTTGTAGGTAGCAAAGGAAGTCACGATCGAATAAGTATCGCTGCCAACTCACAAGCATTGAAACGAGGACGATTTAGGAGAAAGGCTCGACGTGCAATTAAAAGTGACCCATGGTGTTCCCCACGTGGTGGTACTAATCACAAGTAGTTTCATGGTTCTAATACAGTCATCCCTTGATCGCCCCTTTTAGTCGCCTCTTACGACAGGCAGGGGATACCGTGGGTGTATTATTCGTCTGTGTCCCTCACCCATAGGGGAGTGTGTTTGGTCCGCGAGAGGTATTTTGTTTCCCTCAAGTCCGCCGGCAAGCCGGTTAGGACCCCCTATCTGCCACCTGGGATGCACCATGTGGGAGTATCACCTCTCCCCCTGCTGTACCAGCGTAGTAGGTTCGTGGTCCTGATGAAGAATGAAAGAAAATCTCTCGAAAGTATTTCACCTCTACTCTCTGACTCTGACCAATATTTGAAGTTCTTTTTCATCTTCAGCATTCATTGATTCATCAAAACAGACTAAATACAAGGAGGTTCCCCCATCGTCTGAGAACATCTTTTGAAAATATGGTCCCAGTGCATCAGCTCTTAAATACTGCATCTTCTTAAGGATAAAAGAATAATTAGTTGGAACAACCCTGCTGCAAGAGGATGCAAAGAAGTTGCAACACATCGACTTCATAAATCAAATTAATTCAGATAATGATGCCACATTCTTCGGACTATAGAGAGTTTAATGGCAGGTACAGAAGAACTACAGCTTGACCCAGTATCTCCACTTTGGATTGTATCAGAAGTATCTGCTTATACTCTAGAACATCAGAGGCTAATTTTGTATGTTAAGCATAGTCTGAGGAGCATGACACCCCTTGTTTTGAAACTCTGTTTTACATGCACAAACTTTGCAAACCAGTTCAGTTCCACTGTGTCTTGATACCCATGTTGACAACAAATGACCATTCCTGTCCTTTTTTAAGTAGTCAACAGGTTCTAAAATCGCACTTTCCCATTATTAACATATCTGTTCACAGATCAACAGCCAACCACTCCAATATAACTCCAGAAAGGAAAGGAAAAAATAATAGAAAATGGCATAAAGTACATTACAGAAAAGCTCTGTTTTAAACTGTTCTGTAATTCGGGGTTAGTTTCCTCAGTATCATGAAGAACACACAGAACAATTTCCGTGTTTCTGTGTTCACTACACAGATAGAGACTTCAGAAGGAGGTTAGATATTAATCAACCTTAAATATAATAAGACAAACCACATAACTTTATTCTATTTGGAGAATAATATTTCACACAAGTCTTCTGTTCCAATTGCACATTTTTTACATACTTCACCCGCCAACCGCAAGAAAGCTAGAATAGAGACCTATTCTTAAAAAAAAGACTATGAGAGACTTACCCTCCCAAAACGAGACTAAGAACTAAAAATGAGACCAACTCTTAGGTCTGGATTGGGTTATAAGCTTGCATGCTCTCCCAATCTGTCCTTTATCAGAGTTCGATTAATTCTCTGGTTTCCTCAAAATGTTCAGATTTTGACCAGCAACTGACTTCAGAGCCCTCTCTTTAGTACCTAATGTGGCTAAGTGTTGTCTACAAATACATCTTAAGTTACATACACCTTTACAAGTAGACTTGAATTTTAAAAAATGCTTCAGTAAAGAAAATTTTACAAATTAAGAAATAATGGAAAATCCAGAGCTGTCAACTCTAGTTCTAATCTGAAGTAATATTGCTTTTAAAAAATAAGGGAAATAATACGAGTGCCTACAGAAACATTAATATTCTGTACTCATATGTACCATTCTTACATTTTTATAAATATCTCTGCAGGACAAAGCCTGAACTTACCTCAGTATCAAATAGCTCTCTCCAGTCTGTTGCTAGTTGCTGGATTTGAAGTAGACAAGGGAAGAGTTGTCGAGCTTCGGGCGAACCATATTTCATAGCTCTCAAAACAGATGTCACTATATGAGGTTCCTTGGCTAGAGGAAAAAAAAAAATCAACAACATGATATTCAATCTGAATTAGAGTTGAACGATAATTCTTTATTTAAAGAAGAACACTATGAGGGATTTAAAGAAGAGCTTCATGTAAAACAGGAAAAGTTTTATGAAAACGGACAGGATTCTTTGAAAAAACCATGGACAAAGCAACATGTTTTCAAGGTCATCCAGGAGGTTAACAATGCGATTAATTATAGGCAGACTGGTTATCGTAGGTACCAAGCAACAGTGAATTTGGGGAGTAACTGTAACTGTAAAGAGAAATCCTTGCATACTTGATTACAATAAGTAGGCCTACATGAGTCACAAACGAGGCTTTCCTACTACATTGTTCTCAGAAACACTATTAACTGGAGGCACAAACGGTACTGCTTTCAAAAAAATATCACATCATACAAACCACTAAACAACCTAGTGAGCACATGTTCCAAGTCTGAAGTCGATGTCTTGAATACTTTCTGAGTTACTGTAGTTTGAGTGCAGCAGTGTAATTTCTTTCCTGTCGAAATGGGGTAGCAGCCTTCATTCGGGGCCCATTTTCAATGTGTTAATAAGTAGTCTTCAGAAAATCATTCCACAATTCACTACTATTATTACTATACATTTCCATTTAAAAACATTATGTCTAAGTACTGTTCTTAATTCAGATTGTGTTATATTCATCTTCTTTCTCTTAACTGTAGAATGTGTTTTAAAATGAAACCTAGGCATGTAGGATATGCAATGATTGTTCAATGGTTGAAATAACCTTTAATTTGTAACTTATTGGCAAAATTGAAACATGAAATTAATAATTTGTAAATAGAATAAAATATAAATGATGAAATTGGGAACCACTTGCAAAAGATTTATAGAGGATGAATGAACTCCATCTCCCAAGGTGGCTGTCATCAGACTGACAAGGCTCCAAACTTACTTCATTACCTTAGTGGCTACTATTTAACTCTGAAAATAAATTGGGTAGCATGCTAGGTTTTTCCTTACTTCACCAATAAAAGATTTACTGTTCGTTTCACTACGAGAATTTACTCCTGAAATAAAATAAAACAAAACAAACCCCAACAATAATCATTACATGAAAAGATCAAATCATTTTGCCGCTTATATAGAAATAAACATCCACAAACAACATCTACAATCTACAACCCATAAATGTACATAGTTCTTTAGGCTATGCTTCAGACTGATGATTTCATACGGATAAGATGACTGCCCATTCTTAACATCATTTACATGAACAAAATAGCATCATCACTGTGGAATCAATTTAGCACGCATAACAACAGCATGAAAAAAAAAAAAAAAAAAAAAAAAAAGATAGAAAGAAAAGTATCCCAGTCACATCACTTCACTCTGTTAATCAAACCATACAACTTCACAATATAAAAAGGCTACTGTAAAATAGATGAATGACGAATGTCATGTCGAATCAATCAAAGAATGACCAAGCACTGAACACTTGGCCTAAAATTTCATCTAGTAATAATCAGTTCTGTGCACAACAACACATTTGTCCCAGATTACACTTATAAACCATCACATTGTGCATTTTCTCTGAGAGGAATAATCCAGAGTATGACTGACAAATTAACACTATGTAGCGTCTTCAACAGAATCACACCAGGAATGAACTTGTAATCGTCTCGTAATACACTAGTAATGACTCCGGAATGCCTTTGTAGTCTGCTCCAAAATGGTTTATATCGCATGCAAACACACGTATATATAGGCTTCTTCAATTACTTTAATACAGGACAGCTTGCAGTTTTCAGCACAAAAGTTGATAGTCTCTGTTACCTGCATAGCTTGGTGTGAAGAATAATTCAACAGCACATTGCCACTGGCGTGTTTATAATTATTTATTAGTGTGTTACATTAAATAGTTTTAAATTGCAGTTTACTAATGCAAGTATTATGACTGCCATTATTTGTGCAGCAATTATGGCATTGCAAACTGCTTGAAGCCATTATGGCTGATAAGCCAAATGGGCTTTACATAAGTAAGGACTCTTCTCATGCTTACGTTAATAAGTATTTCAATGTAATGATTGTTATCTTAAAGAAACGAATGACGTATATGGAAGGCAGGAGGGAAAAAATACGAGCAATAAAGGCAAAGAAAGTAATGCATTTGTAACTTGCACTAAGTGACTTTGTTTGTACAAAATGCACGGTGGTTGTATTGTTAGAGGAAGTACCAATTGGACAATTATCCTCTATCAACATTACTCAGAAAGAAGATGGAAGAGGTCTGACACTGCGAAGAATGTAGATATCGGCAAAAGACAGGATAGGGCCTCGAAGAGCATGAAAATGAAACAATCCCTAAGCCTCACAAACCTAACACTGTCGGGGTCGGAACAGAACAAAAATTGACCAAGAGAGGTCATATGAGAAAGATGAAAATGAAGAGTGTGACACTATTATGTGGAAACAATGTCAGACTCAGCTTGGTGAACCGTGGTCGCAAACCCACGCTCCCAACTTGAGAGTCCATTGTCCCCATTTTAGTCGCCTTCTACGCCAGGCAGCAGATGTTGTGGATGTTATTCTACCACCCCCACGCATGTATCCAAGCCTGTCGTAAAAGGCGATTAGAAAAAGACCAGGGTCTCTCAACTTAGGAGTGTGAGTTGGCAACTCCGGCTCCCTTCGCTGTTTGGCATTGCTTCCGCTTCCACTTCCTTCACCTTTACTACCCGACCTTTCTTGGTCAATTTTTGTTCCTTTCTGACCCTGACTGTATAAGATTTGCGAGTTCTAGAGAGTCTTTCATTTTCACACCCGTCGTGGCCCTTCCCCTTTTATAGCTGATACCTTCATTTTTAGAAGTGTCAGACATCTTCCTGTTGTGTCGCTGACACGGTGCAGCCCACAGTCTGTACACGATTGAGTGAACAGTCCAACATAGAGTCGAACCGCGACTACAAAGAGTAATGTAAAATAAGAATCACAGAGTCAAGGAAACGGAAACTCAACGCAGATGTATATCACAATACAGTAGTAAAATACCAGATCAAGTATTGAAAGTGTCCGAGTAATGTAATTATACAGAGAAATAATTTTAATACATATATTAGAAACCTAAAGACATCGCAGCTTTGAAAAGTTGAAACCAGCTAGGCATGGTGAAACATTAAGAGTACATAACAGGATGTTTGTAACTCCCTTATCACGGTGTGTACATGTTCAAAGGACAGTAGGACAGATCTTGGAGGATGCATGTAGGAGTGAAAGTTTCAGATTCTCCAAGCTTCCAGAACAATCGGATGACTACAATCTTATTAGGGAAAGGATGTTACTGACCAATAGGAAAACGACAACTCAGGATGACGAGAAGTTCAAAGTCAACACTGCGTGGTAGTTTCGGGAAACACCAAAGGTAACTTAAGAAGGTAACAAAAAAGTCGGGAACGGTCAGTTGGCAAGGTTCAGTCAGCAACAGTAAGTCGGTCAGACCGCGAGTCGGTAACCAAGTAAGAGCTTGGAGTCAGGGCCTAACAGTCAGGGAAGCGGCGGTTAGTAAGTCATGACTGAGAAGTAAACTTCTGGTGGTTTGCCGGGAAGTCATCTAGACATAGATAGAAAGGCAAAGGGTCGGAACGGCAGTTAAGCGGGTCAGCCAGTACCGCAAGTATGAGAGGGAAGCCTTTCAGGCAGCAATAGGTGACCAAGTAGTTACATAAGCAATTAGGCAAGGAACCGGTCATTTCGATGATACAGCCGCAGTATAAAGACGTATAAATAATAGACAAGAGACTGTAAATGGACTATGGTCGTTCTACTTAGATGACTAGTTAAAGGTCTCTGGAGGAGCCCACCGGGTAATTCAATAAGCTTTACAGGAACAATATAAAGGGAGCTTACGTAACAGGCGTGGAACCTTCAGGTCACAGACTTGAGCGGGGAGAAGGAAACTTAGAGTTATGAATTTCATTGGGTTCCGTATTGAAGTGGGATTACAGTAAATTAATTAAAATTCTCTCGAGATCCACCTATTCAATACAATGACATTTTATTGTAATTCAATCACATGTCAAATGGTACTAGTTTTGGCATCTATGTGCCATCATCAGCCTTAAGTACAAATTAGACAATAATATATATTCCTAAAACATCTAAAACACATTTTAATACATAATAAAATACATTACATTAATGATACATGAGATACGTTAAAGTTATGTTACAATTGATTGCTGTAATATAAAATTCTTAAAATTCCAGCTGTTCATTATATAGTTCAGTCTGTGTACACCTAGGATAAGTGAATTTGTGCTGTTGTATGCTGTCTATGTGAGTGACACTTATTCACTTGATGTTGTGGTTCCGGGAAGTTTACTTTGATTATGTAAGATCATGATATAAATAAAGATGAATTTCCACTTCAATTTAAACCTGAAGGAGAAAATAGCCAAGTTGGATATTGGAAGCAATGTATGGAAGTTACTAAAATCATTAGAATCATTGAATGATGAATGACTCACCTTGAGCAGCATGTTGAACGTGTTGTTACACAGACGGAGCCGGAGGAAGTGTGTGGGCAGCGGTAAAGGAGGCGAGGGGAAGGAAGGAGGCGGAGCCCTGCGGGGGAATGGAACTAAGGTGGGGCGGAAGGATGGGGTAGTGGGGGTAATTGATGAGAGTGTGTATTGCGAATTGCTTGGAAAATCGAACTGTTTTTCGATAGTTTGGTATTTTTAAGCCAATCGAATAAAAGTTTGAAAAGGATATTGGGTTTCTCGTCAATTTCGTTTAAATTATAATTGGGGTTGAAGTACTGATCGCAGTTAATATAACAACTTTCAATAATATTCATGATGGGTCGCTGTATATCTTGTTCAATGTCGGTAAATTTGTGATTACTGTCGTGCATATGTAGACCCATGGCGGAGAAATTGTGCCTCATCGCGCTGACATATTCTGAATATCTAATCATAAAATTGCGTCCTGTTTGACCTACATAAGAGCTGTTACATTCATTACATTTTAATCTATATATTCCAGATTTTGAGTAGATATTGATTGAAGCAGAGTTATGTAAAATTTCGGAGGTTCTGTTGTTAGTTTTGAATAAAATTCTTACATTGTGTTTCCGGAAAAGGTTGGTGATTTTGTGGACGTCGTTATTGTAAGTGAAGGTTTTTTCTTTTTCTTTTATGAGTTTGGTTTTAGGCCGGTACTTATACTTATTTATTATTTGTTCTATAAATGGCCTGTTGTACCCATTGAACTAGGCAATTGCCCTTATGGTATTGAGTTCATTATTAAGATCTTTCTTTGCCATGGGTAAGCAAAAGCTCGATATACCATGCTATTGTATGCTGCACATTTGTGCATTAGGGGATGTATGGAATCTTTGTGGATTGTGTTAGTGGTTTGTGTAGGTTTCCTGTATATTTTGTAAGACAGACCAGCGATATTTCTAATAATGGTTATATCTAGAAAATCGATTGCTTTATTAATTTCCGACTCTAGTGTGAATTTAATGTATGGGTCAATACTATTCAAATCTTGAAAAATGGAGTCCACGTTCTTGATTGATTCATCCATAATGACAAATGTGTCATCCACATATCTGGCCCAAATGAGAATATTTGGAAAGTTGTTATTATTGATTTTTGTATGTTCTAAGTTATCTAAATAGATATTAGCCAAAATTCCTGATGTAGGTGATCCCATCGCCAGTCCATTCTGTTGATATATAATTTTGTCAAAAACAAAGAAGTTATTGTTGATGGCCAGTTTTAGAAGCTGAATGAAATCCTGTATTTCTACTTTACTAAGAGAACTATATTTAAATTATTTTCAATGATTTTTGGAAGTTTAGAAATTGGTATGCTCCGATACATATTTTCAATATCAAAGGAGTGGAGGGAGTGGTTAGGTTGTAGGTTAAATGCCTTTAATTTCTCTATCAGTTCAGTAGTGTTTTTAATGGATTTGTTGGAAAGAAAGTGATAATTTTTGGTTAGGAAACTTTGTATGAATTGGGATGCTTTGTAGAGTGGACTGGGTCTGTAGTTGATAATTTTAATTAATTTACTGGAGAAGGAAACTACCGACGGCACAGCAAACAGTTGGGAATAGGTAACTATGGAAGGAGTAGATACAGTACAGCTACCGAGTCTATTACCAGGGAACCCATACAGACATTGACACTTAAGAGGTGACAGAGCTGCATTCTCTTGGGTTAAGGTGTGTGAAGCGGGTGAGTTTAAAGGGTGTCAAATAGTGCCAATAACCTCATAGAAGGAAGAAAGAAGACATCATGGAAACCACCTTCATCTCGGAAGATTAGTATTTACTAGTAATATCTTGAAGAGAAAAACAGGGAACCAAAGACTGTTTATTTAGCTTAATTATATGTCGAGTAGGAAGTTCCCAAACAACAAGAAGAATCTTTATCCCTTGCACTGTATATATTTGTATACAGTGGACGCCGCTTATTATGATCACTCTGGGACTCAGATAATTTGATAACATTAACCGGCTGATAAAAGTATCTGAAAAATAAAAATTGGTATGTAGCCTACTGTATTTATTCATAACCTACATGCACTATAATGAAACAGATACCGGCACACAGCACTGCAATATCGTTAACTGTTTTCAGCTATATAAAATAGTCTCTAATGTTGGGGCTGTACCTTAATCAAGGCCACGACCATTTCCTTTACATTCCTAGGTCTTTCCTATCCCATCGTCGCAATAAGAACTATCTGTATCAGTGCGACGTAAAGCAAATTGTAAGTAGTAGTAGTAATATTACTACTACTCATTTCAGAGGGCCGACTGAGCGAGGATTTTAATCGTGTCTCTTAATCCAAGTAGCTCGGGGGCTGTATTTGTGTTCATCTTAACCCTTTGTGAGTGGCGGTAATTTATGGCCGTAGCCGGCAAAGAAAAAAAATGCATGCAAAATTTTGGGAAATTTTCTAAAACTTGAAAATATGCCTAAATATATCACGTACCTTGTTTAGGAGTGGAAATCCAAATTTGAAGTGGTTTGAAGGCAAAATAAAAACTGTAAAATCATTTTTTCATTGGAAGAATGGCACACTCCACTTTATGATGTGACAGTGGTTAACTTGAAGTACACTGTAGTCTGCTATTATGAAATATATGTACAAAAAACTACTTTCAATGATATTTTGGTTTAATTCTTTGTCTTTGGCCATCAAAAAGTGAAAAAATCTGTCAGAAAATAGTCACAGAAGTCGAACCTATGCTGTACACAAGTAATACCCTGAATTTGTAAGTGTCAAGGTGATGTATCCTCAAAACTCCAATAAATGCCTTTATGTCATGCAATGTTGGGAATATCATATTTCATCATCAAAAAATAGATGAAACTATTCTACAGGGGGCGTATCAGTATCGAAGTGTGATGGTAATACTGGCCCTTGATCAGGAATAATATTTGTTGGCCCAGGGTCGCTATTACTCACGTCCGTCCAGTCGTCCGCTTTCTCGCTATCTGTGTCAGTGTCACTTGTGTCGTTGCACGCAGACGAGTTGGAGAAAGAATTTTCATCCTCAGACTCACATTCATTAAAATCAGACTCTTCTTCAACCAATATTACACTATGTCTGTATCACTGATCCATTGATTCACATTTGACAATATACCAACAAGATGGCTTGGCAATGGGATCAACAGCATCGGGGATCTTGGCAGAGATATACTTTCTGGAACACACTCTTATTGATAACGATAATTTCAAGAAAATACTTTTTGGGCAAGATATGTGGATGACACATTAGTAATTCTAGATGATGGGATTATTAATGCATCCTCTACTCTTAATAATCTCAACAAGTTTCATCTTCATATTAAATTTACCCTTGAATCTGAATCCAACAGATCAATAATTTTCTAGATATAACAATTAGCAGATTACCTTATTCTTTATCTTATATTATTTACCGGAAACCCACACAAACAGCTACTACCATAAGATTCCTCACACCCACAATCACATAAATGTGCTTTCAAAATACCTTTATCTAAAGATAATTTAAATAAAGAATATCATACGTTCCATCGCTAAATTTAATGGTTACAGCAGATTTTTCATTGAACGAATAATCAATAAATTTAAACACCGAACAAATACAACACTGTCAAATAACAACCCTAAACCAGCAGCTTACTCTACTTTCACTTTCAATGAAAACATCTACTGCACTGCCAATATCTTCAAAAAACATAATTCCAAAATTTCCTTTCAAACTAACAATAGAAACCTGGAAGTGATTTATAACTCCAATTCTTTAAACAGAACTAATATATTTTCAAGATCTGGTGTATACCGTTTTAAATGCAAAAGTTAGATATTCAGAACACATTAACACGGTAAAAAATAATAAATTTTCAGCAATAGGGCAACACATGCTGTCCGTCTGTGTAACAACACATTTAACATGCTGCTCAAGGTGAGTCAATCATCATTCAATGTTTCTAATGATTCTAGTAACTTCCATACATTGCTTCCAATGTCTAACTTGGCTATTTTCTCCTTCAGGTTTAAACTGAAGTGGAAATTAATCTTTATTTATATCACAATCTTACATAATCAAAGTAAACTTCCCCGGAACCACCTAATATCAAGTGAATAAATGTCACTCATATAGTCAGCATACAACAGCATAAATTCACTTATCCAGGATGTACACAGACTAAATTATATAACGAACAGCTGGAATTTTAAGAATTTTATATTACAACAATCAATTGTGACATAATTTTAACTTATCTCATGTATCAGTACAGTATTGTATTTTATAATGTGTTAAAATGTGTTTTAGATGTTTTAGGAATATATGTAATTGTTTAATTTGTACTTAAGGCTGATGATGGCACATAGATGCCGAAACTAGTACCATTTGACATGTGATTGAATCACAATAAAACGTCATTGTATCAAATAGGTGGACCTTGGAAGAATTTACTTTAATTTACTGTAATCCCACTTCAATACGGAACCCAATGAAATTCATAACTACAAAAGAAAAACACATGCAAGATGTAAAACATCATTTCACTACATTAGACCAAGACATTGAAATTATCAGTACCCTAAACAAAGGCCCTCTTCTTGATATCACTGAAAATTGTTTAATACACCTTGATCAATATTTTAATCCTAACCAAAACCTTATTGATTTGTCTGAAATACCGAACATCCTTTTTGACTTCCTTATCTTAGTTTTCAAAAGCTTCAAGTTGACAAGTAGGCGATCGATCTTCCATGTTATACACAACACCTTCTCACGCTACTCGCCCTTACCACAACACCTCCCTGACCCACCTTAAACTCCTCTCCTTACTTCCTAACCCCCTCCCATCCCCTACCTATGTTCAGTTTCGGTTCTTACTTTCTCTTGTACTTCAGGGCACAGCTAAATAAAGATAAGCCTCATAGTACTACTTATTTTACCATTTTTCACTGTTTTTATATTTCTTATTTTTAATTTATTTTCTTTTCCTTAGGTCTAAAAAAATCTATATCAGTACTGATAGGTTCATATCTTACAACATATTCTAGGAGTTTTTATATATACCACTACCCACCTTTGATGTATCAAAAACAAAAATCATATCATTTGTTACCTAGCAACAAGTTTATTCCTTGCATAACAACAATTGTGTATTATGCTGCATCTCTTTTAACCTCAAGATCTACAACAAGAGTGCTCAAGAACCTAAGATATCTACAAAAAATTATCTTCACTGAAATCTGCTACATGAACTTCAATTATTAATTCTTCAAGAAAAGTGTTACAAGTGTTACAATTACTCTTTAATGTTTTTTGTGTGTTGACTTCTTGCCATTTTTGTATCGGCTGATGATGACATGGATATATGTCGAAACCAGTCCCATAACATATTAAACATGTTGCAACATTAATTTGTGCAACAATTTATTATTGTATTGAATAGGTGGAAAATCTTTCTCTTTCTAACATTGTAATTATTAGTTCAGTACGGATAAGTGATGAAGTTTTTAACTTTAAATGGTTACCAAGCAGCCGATACAAAAGTCAGCAATCTCTAGTGTTCATCCACATTGATGAATTACCATCTTCAGCCTATACTTCCCGGCTGTACCCCAGGTTTAAAAGCCACCTGTTGCAACACTTGCAACAGACTTCAACCGTCTTTGCCGATATAGTCACTGTTGGCCATGTTACACAATATTCATTGCTAGGCCATGTGTACAGACTCTTACCCAATTTTAAAGTTGTACAAAAATAAGGATATAGGCCTACATGTTCAATATTTCCTAACTACAAATC
The DNA here is from genome assembly GCF_040414725.1 of Anabrus simplex. Taxonomy (NCBI): domain Eukaryota; kingdom Metazoa; phylum Arthropoda; class Insecta; order Orthoptera; family Tettigoniidae; genus Anabrus; species Anabrus simplex. The sequence continues at coordinate 962,880,196 of NC_090265.1, read as the reverse complement.
ATTCTTATAATCACTATCACTATCAGCCATATTCAATCGTTTTTACGATGTGGCCTCTTTAAGTCCGAAGCAAGGTAGGTTTTCATGAGGTCTCTCCATCTGGGACAGTCTTGAGCGATGTTCTGCCAACTGATCCCAGTAATCTTCCGGATGTTTTTATCCCATCTGTCCGGTGGTCTTCCCTTAGGTCTCAGATGATCTTTCAGACTCCACTCAAGCACAAGCTTTGTCCACCTACCATCAGTTCGCTGAGCAACATGGCCTCCCCACTGCCATTTTAGGGTAAATACCCTTTCTAAAATGTCACTGACCTTTATGACTGACCTGATGTAATATGCTCTCTTCCTGTCTTTCTTCATGAAGCCTAGCATAAACCGTTCCATAGCTCTTTGGGTTGTTCTGAGTTTTTGCTTAACAAACTCGCTCATTGTGTAGGTTTCACAACCGTAAGTCAGTACAGGGAGAACACTCTGGTCAAAGACTATCTTCTTTAGGTGGGTTGGCATGTTGGATTTGAAGATTGAAGAATTTCTTCCATAGGCTTGCCATCCTAGTTTGATATGTCGGAAGATTTCCGGTATTAAGTCCCCTTTCATGTTTACAAGCTGCCCAAGATAGACATACTCACTGACTTGTAATGTGGAGTTTTCCACATGCAGCTTTCCTGCTGGGGCCCATTTGTTGAGCATTACTTTGGTGTTAGAAAGGTTCCTGGATAGTCCCCCTTTTCAACAGGCTGAAACAAGATCTTGTATTAGAGTTTGTAGTTCATCGATGTTGTTGGCCAAAAGTGTAATATCGTCTGCAAACCTTAAATCGTTTAGCCTTTTCCCATTGATTTTGATTCCTGTATTTTGCCAGTTGATTTTTGATATGGCCATTTCTAATACTGCAAACTCACATGTTATTCATTATTTTATATCACAAATTATTTTACGAAAATTTCCTAACCTAAAATTGGGAGATCGTACTTGTGTACAGTTACAAATTAATAATAATGTAAGTTATATTCTGGATTAGTTTCAATGAAACCTGTCATATGCTACTCATTTTGTTGCTTTGATTTCAATTTTCTTAACTCTTTACTGAACATTTACCATTTTTTTTTTTTACAGAACCCATAAAGGAGATTCAAGTTAAAAAGTAAAAGTAGTACTTCATCATAATATTAAATATAATTATAATACTGCTTTCAAAGAAATTGCCTGGGCCGATGACCTTCGATGTTAGGCCCCTTAAAACAACAAGCATCATCATCATCATCATCAGCAAAGAAATTGCGAAGAGGCTAGTCTTTTTGCATTATTTACATGTAACTGCATTTTACAAATAGGCTGAAATGCATCAGGATTATTATCAAAAAACACTAAGTAATTGACATTTTTCCTGCAAATAGGCGGCTGATAGGAAAGAAGACTGAAGTTAAAATTAACCTGCGACATATGCATTTGGAGAACAACAATAAATTGCTAAAGAGCTTCAAGTACTTGGGAACTAAACTGATGCAAGATACAGGAATGGACAGGGGAGATTAGTCAAAGGATTCACCACAGAAATGCATTTTTTTTTCTTTTTGCTAGTTGCTTTACGTCATACCGAAGAAATGCATTCAACCAGAGTGTGAGAAACCTGGTGTGGAGGAAGGGAGAACCAATGAAATGTAGAGGTGATGTATAGGATGTACTACCGATCAATCCAGTATTATACCACTTTTACATTCCCGTATTTAACGTTGTCCCATTATTGCTTACAACATTTTTTGTTGGTACCCTCAGATTTCCCATGCACACAATATATTAAAATCCTCAAAGGAATCAGAACTACTACTAGACAGAAACAAAATTCAAATTTTAGCAGTACAAGAGACAAGATTTTTGGATGAGAATGTGATCGAGTCTTTACAGGTAAACTTGCGATTAAAATTATGAAAGGAATGCCACTCTTGGGAACAGACTTTTACGTCCATAAAAGTTTATTAGACAATGTACAGTAACTGAATTCAAATCCCGCTCAGAAAGGATATCTCTTAACAACAAACTGCAAAAATAAAAAATATACTTCTACTAACTGTCATGCACCAATAAATGAAGACAACAAAAAGAACCCAAATAAAGTAGAGGAATTCTGGACACTCCTGGATGATTAATTACTTAAAATTCCAAAATCAAATGTGGTGATATTACTTGGAGATTCCAATGCCTAAGTAGGAAAAGAGAGAATTCATGGACCAATCACAGACCAATAGTGGGAATATATGCTGCATACCAAAGAACAAACATCAATGGAATGAGATTAATTACTATCTGTAAAAACTTTAAAATGAAGTTAATGACAACTTTCTTCAAGAAATTGCCAAGAAAAGCTAAAACATGGATTTCTCCAAATCCAGTACTAGGTGAATTTCAACTGGATCATGTAGCTATATCCATAAGAAAAATGAAAGAAATTCATTACTTGTCTAAAATCAAACTAAAATTCTTACCCAACAGAAATCACAGAAGAGGGGAAAAGAGTAAACAAATATAACACAAACAGACTTCAAATTACACAAGAAACAATGGAAAAATTTCAGGAAGAAATAAAAGCTCCTCATCATGGGAAGTGGCAAGATTTATCTAAAGAAATAACCAATGCAGTCCAGAAAACATTCGGCTAGTCAAACCTAAAAAGAAACCTTGGTCGAATCAAATATGTGAAGATATGTTACAAGAGAGAATAAAACAATGGAAAAAGTAGAAATCCTCTGGAAAGACTGAGCCCTATGACCAATTCAAACAACAAAGGAAAGACAATGCTAGAATAATAAGGGGAATTAAAAGATCTTTAAAAAAATCACAACTTATCTGATGATGATGATGATGATGATGCTTGTTTTAAGGGACCTAACATCGAAAGTCATCGGCCCTTCACAACTTATCAACTTGCAAGACAGCTTTATTAAAGATAACTCTCAAAACTTCTACCAAACTTTTAAGAGTCAATTGAAGGGGTATCAAGCGCCTAGCATATGCTTCAAAGATGACAATGGTAGACATGACCTAAGCAATGCCGAGAATGCCCCGTTTACAGTAGTGAAGTGCTTTGATCAACTTTTGAACTGCCCTGAACCCGACCATAAGTTGGAATTCTCTCAAACAACTGAAAATCTGGAAGACGATATACCACCCACTGCTTGAGAGTCTGGATGACCTGAGGCAGACACGTCTCACTGTACCACTTCGCAGTAACTGTGCTTTGTGTTTCTAGCACAACCCGAGTCAGGATGCCTCGTTTACAGTAGTGAAGCACTTTGATAAACTTTTGAACTGCCCTGAACCCGACTCTAAGTTGGAATTCTCTCAAACAACTGAAAATCTGGAAGACGATATACCCCCCACTGCTGAAGAAATTAAAGGCGAGTGAACGCTTTAGTCTTTTTCAAAATAATTTCCACCACACTCAATACACTTCTCCATTCATCGAAACCAGTTACTGAACCAACTCTGCCACTTTTCTTCGGTTACATTTTCACACTCTTGATCCCATGCTGCCAGAAGCTCCTCGTTGGATGCAAAACGCTGCCCTTCCAGCTTATATCTTCACTTCTGGGAAGAGTGCGAAGTCACATGGGGCAAGATCAGGACTGTATGGAGGGTAATCAAGCACAGTCAACTCTGATCTGGCAAGAAAATCCATTGTTACAATAGCACGATGTGCTGGAGCACTGTCGTGATGCTAGAGCCAAGTGTTGAGCCGTGACCTTGGACGGAGCTGCTTGAGAGTCTGGATGACCTGAGGCAGACACGTCTCACTGCACCACTTCGCAGTAACTGTGCTTTGTGTTTCTAGCACAACCCGAGTCAGGATGCCCCGTTTACAGTAGTGAAGAATACTGCAATCATCCTTTTCTTCACTGACCTTGACTTTCGCACAGACACAGGAGTACCCTCATCTTCAAACAGTCACACCTTGTTCTGGGATTTTGTTGGGACATCGTAATAATAAAGCAAAGTTTTGTCTCTGGTAATGGTGCTATTCACGTTATGCGAAGCGCCATTTACAAACTGTTTTAGTATTTTTCGGCACCATTTCACTCAATGTGCCCTTTTTTCCCTCTGAAAGTGAATGGGGCACCTATAGGGAAAAAACCTTTCTAACCTGGAGATGGTCATGTAGAATTGAATAAAGAGCTGGTGCAGGGATGTGAATGTTTTCCTCAGTCACTGATTCAGACGGTTGCCCAGAACGGGGAATCGTCTACAACCCCAAAATTTCCCCTCTGGAACTCTTTGTACCAGTGGAAAATTGTTGTCCGATATGGACAGTCTTTCCCCAGCACAGGGGTCATTTCCTCCAAGCACTGGTCAACAGTTAATCCACGAGCAAAATTGTAGCAGATAATTATGCGATATTCAACTTTAGACCACATTGACATCTTAACTTGCTTTCAATCCCTGCTTGGTAACAACTGGTGTGAAGGTCGCACCTTGCTGTGTTCTAGACCGGTTTTCACCCCTCTCTTCAACCCTCACCTTAACAGGGGTGTCCAGCCAACTGTTTTTGCATACTGCAAAACTTTCCTAGTGCCCTTTGTATAGTACGTGCACCTTTCAGTGATTCACTGACACATGGGCCCCCTAGTGCTGAATTGGTCGACCTCGGTTATCTTCGAGATTTGTATTGGCAACCTTTGAAACACAAACTATGAATCGCTTATGCATCGCTGTGCGACATCTGGCGTACACTTTACATACTAGTACTGTTGTTGTTTACACAGCAAAGCCAAACTATAGAATTCATGCTAGGAACAAGATTCGCATCAAGAAATGTTATATAATGTGTGTGTGACACAGTTGTTGGCTTAAGATAATAAAGGTTTAGAAAATTCATATTATCGATACAATTCAGGTTGTATTTCCATTCAGTTGGCAGTATTACTGAAACCGGGAGAGCTCCCTCCTTACTCCTCACCCCTGCACAAAAATCAATCACTAAGAAGTGTGCAAATAATAATAATAATTACAGTGAAACTCGGTTAAGAAGTTCCCGCATAAGAAGTTTTCCCGCCTAAGAAGTGTGATATTCTTGGTCCCTTGATCAGTTGCATTAAGATATATGTATATTTTTCCCGTTTAAAGTGTTCTGTTGTAAATATATTTCCCGCTTAAACAGTTCAGATTTTAGAGCCCCTTGAGATAGAAAACGTCCGCCCAAAGCAGCCCGTGGTTAGAACCCTCCAGTCTCCGCGCAAGTTGCACCCTGTGTTAGACCGTTTGCGCGCTCGCGGTGTGTGTCTGGTGTCACGGAACATGTGCGGGCCTGCCACGGCCATATGACGTCACGCTATGACAACACGGACAGCAGATGCTCACTCTCGACTTGTGGAATCGAATCGAACCCATCAGTCAAAATTTCCACTCCGCCGTTCCATCTAGCGGAATAAAATCGTACGGGAGTCTACGTAAGAAACATAAAGTACGCAATGGATGATTTGATAAAACTTTAATGCAGTAATTTGCGGGCCGCGACAGGGTGAAGTCATTAATCGAGGTGGCCTAAACATTAAAAACCGTAAAGTGCATTTGTTCACAACATTACTGTTAACCTACCACAAAACTGAATTTTCTAACCTATCTGATTTTTCATTCCCTTGCTTATTTCCTTCCAGCCATTCAGTCTTACGTTGTTGCAATAATACTTATGGGCCTTGCCGTAGAGGAAATTACGTTTTTGAACTAAACTGATAAGATTTTCCGTGTCTATTATTAGTTTGGTGAATAAAAACAACTTCGCGACTCTATGCAGGAAACAGCCGCTTTGCCAGCAGCCAGCTGATACACATGCCGCCAAACAGCCGGCCGAAAGATCCCGATCGTTTACGAAGTTGAACGAATGTTGATAGCCAACTGGGTGTTGAGGGAGGCACACATAGGCATTGCAATACCACGTGTTGGCATAAAATTGAAAGTTATTTTTAATTTTACCTTTATACGAGCTAAACATTGTATTATCGTATCACTCGTACTTATTACATCGCATTATTAGAACGTAGCACAAGGATGAGGAGACATGAAATAAAATTCTCGCGGGGAAAGAAACTGTTTACGTTTAGATGTGCTAGCGTTGCTACTGCGCCTTTATCTCTCCCATGTAATACCCCAGATACATTTCCATGCACTAATTTCTGCAACTTCGAACCTGTGTTTTTTTTCTTCATTACCTATAGCATGAAGAGGATTGAAGCGGGAAAATAAACTCAATACTGGCTTGGCCATGCGGTACTTGTGAAACAGCCAGAAACTACGCCCGTTGCCGTGACAACCAGTAGGAATGCAGGGGCGATTTAGGCCTAGGTTCTAAGAATCTCTAGGAGTAAGTTGCTAGATTTCCCATTTGCTGCCGTTATCCTTGAAGCAGGTGTCAGAGGTGTGAGGAAGATAGAAAGCACATGCTAACAAACTGTAGTACACGTCTTGTCTTTGTTTCTTGTAAGCCTAAGCTACGAATTGCCAAGCATAGTGTAGCATCGTAATTAGTATGAATAGGAGTCGGTGAAGTTAGTTGTACTTGTAATATCAACGTACAAGCTTTTTTTAAGTGAAAATGAGCGCAACTCAGAGGGAAGAGATCAAGCGAATGGCACTAACAATAAAAGACAAAGACAAAGTGGAGTTTATTTGCCTTGGCATAGTAGCTGGGGGATGCCGCTGTCTACTCTGAACGGTATTATAGCGAAGAAAGAAGAGATCGCTGCTTCTGCAGGGAATACTTCAGCAAATTGTAAGGAAGTTAAATATGAAAAGTACGATGAAATAGAACAAGTTCTGCTAATACGGTTTAAACAGCAGCGAAGTTTAAACATACCTTTCAGTGGGACTATTATGCAGGAGAAAGCCTAATGCAAATTAAGGGTACCTTTTACCGCGTCGAGCGGGTGGCTGGAACGCTTTAAAAATCGAGCCGGCATCGTTTACAAAGCCGGCCCCGTGGTGTAGGGGTAGCGTGCCTGCCTCTTACACGGAGGCCCCGGGTTCGATTCCCGGCCAAGTCTGGGATTTTTACCTGGACCTGGTTCGAGGTCCACTCAGCCTACGTGATTACAATTGAGAAGCTATCTGACGGTCAGATAGCGGCCCCGGTCTAGAAAGCCAAGAATAACGGCCGAGAGGATTCGTCGTGCTGACCACACGACACCTCGTAATCTGCAGGCCTTCGGGCTGAGCAGCGGTCGCTTGGTAGACCAAGGCCCTTCAAGGGCTGTAGTGCCATGGGGTTTTTGGTTTTCGTTTACAAAACAATTTGTTGCGAAGCAGAGAGTGTAAGTTCGGAGGAAAGGGAAGTGTGGAAGGACATGGTTCTGCCTGCTAAAATAATCAAACCTTGCAACGTTTTTATATAACTTAATATGTTCCCTTCTCTTATCAAATATATTTATAATATGGTATGTTCAATTATTTTACTTTATCTCTAAAAATATTGTCATGATAATCGAATTTTTATATTGTGGCTTTCTGTAAGCAGCTCTTATATATCGGCCTATTTCGGTATTGTTCACAAACAAGGAAATCTGTTGGCTGTGTGTTTCACATGTATTTCGGGTACAGAATAAGTTTTTGGGCATTATCCCTTTTAAGAAGTTTCCTGCTTAAGAAGTTTTTTTTTTTGCAGTCCCTTGAAAAACTTCTTAACAGAGTTTCACTGTATTATTATTTACATTTTATAGCCTTCATTGGACCAATCTAGCCCCCCCCCCCCCCCACACACACACACATTATATAACATTTCTTGATGCGAATCTTGTTCCCAGCATGAATTCTATAGTTTGGCTTTCTTCATTCTCTGATCTTATTCTTCTTTCTTCATCGGAAATCACCCTTCCTATTGTCCGTTTCTTGATTCTGATTTGCAGTCCGGTTTACTTGTCTGTGAGTTTCTTGATTTTATCAGTTTTGTTTCTTAGGTCTTCCACTGTAATTTGTAGTTCATATTTTCCTTGATTTCTGTAATCCACTTAATGTTGCACTTACTGTTTCATAATTTTTCTATTATACTCCTGATGATCCTGTTCTCTGGTGTCCTGATTAAATGTCCAAAAACTGAAATGCGTTTCTTCCTGATTGTGCTCATTACTGGTTCTATTTCCTTGTAGACTGTTTCATTAGAAGGTATTCTCCAGTGTCCATCTTTCTGATATGATTTGTTGATGCACGTTCTAATGATTCCTCTCTCTATCTTGAGTATTTTGTCTATTTGTGCAGTGTTAGTTGTTTTGAAGATGGTTTCACTTGCATATGTTATTTCTGGTTGAGTGACTGTTTGGTAATGTTTTAATTTTGTTACTATTGACAGGCCCTTTTTGTTGTAGGTATTCTTGGTATTCTTGGAGAAGACTCTATAACAGCTGAACTTTTGAAAGGGTCTCAATTAAAAATCACTCAAGAGTTGCAGTTAATCCTTAAAGATATTTGGAGAACAGAGAGGATTCCAGAAGAATGGAAAGTGGCTCTAATACACCCATGCATAAAAAAGGAGACAAACAAAAGGATGATAACTGTAGAGGCATCTAATAAATTGCCTAGCATTTGTAGACAATGTTGCTATATTGTCAGAAAACCTAAAAAGTGCTACAACACAAATCAATCTCTTGTAAGAAATAGCCAACAAGACAGGTTTGAGAATCTCCGTAGCCGGGCTGTACCTTAATTAAGGCCACGGCCGCTTCCTTCCCACTCCTAGGCTTTTCCTGTCTCATCGTCGCCATAAGAACTATCTGTGTCGGCGCAACATAAAAAAGAAGAAGAAGAAGAAGAATCTCCATCGAAAAAACAAAATTTATTATAAACATCAAGAACGCTCCAAAATTTTTGGCAACAGATATTGGTCCAGTGGAAAGAGTAACGAAATTCAAATATCTGGGAGAAAATTTCAAGAAAATGGTTTAGACAAATCTGCAGTAGAAGAAAGGGTACACACGATGGAAAGAGCATATGGTATCACAAAGAATTTTTATAACAAAAAGTGTCTATCAAAAATCTTAAAATAAGGCACTACACTACAGTGGTGAAACCAGATTGCCTATATGCGATAGAATGCCTGGTACTAAAATATAGATTAGATAAACATGAGGTACTAGAAAGGAAAATCATGAGAAAAATCTTAGGCCCTGTGAAAACAACAGAAGTATGGAAAAATTAAGATCTAATGATGAAATATACAGGAACATAGAAAACATAACAGAAATCATAAAAAGGAGATTGCAATTTTTTGGACATATTTACAGAATGGATGATTCCACATTAAAAAAAGGATTTTCAAGTACCTTTGGGACAAAAAGACAACAATTAGCTGGATGCAAGAAGTTAAGAAAGATTTAGAGAGAAATAATATAAGAAAAGAAGAAACTATGGACAGAGAGATTTTTAGAAAGAGGCTAGTAAGTATGGAAGGATTCCAAGGAAGATTGAACAAGAAACCCAGTATGAAGTGGTCCGAGAACAGAAAGAACAGCATAGGGAAAGGATGAAAGAATATTGGAAGGAACGGAAGAGAAAACAACAAAGTATGAAGAATTGAATAGAAATTGGCACGTGGTCCTTAGCAAGCCTCAACGGAAAGAAGAAGAAAATCCTCAAAATTTGCTTTTGTTGACATTTTATGCTTCCCAGCATTTTTGGCAAGTCAGGCTGTTCGAGACTGGAAAAAGTCAAAGTAAAATGGAGTTGCAACTAATCTATAATGCTTCAAGTAACCATGGCATGATGACCAAACTGAACAGCACACACTTTTCAACTACACATGGGCAAAACTAGCCTATAACGAATATCAGCAAAACTATGCAAACCACATAACAATTGTAACGAGCGGGTTGCCAATCCAACAAATTTATGTAAACACAGATGTGTTTTGGTGCTGGGGGTCCATCTGAAACACTGGAGAGTTTAATATCGAAGTACATCAGAGGGATATGTGACGATAAAAATTTGTTTATGAGGAGCCAATATGGATTTAGAAAGAAATTTTCTTGCGAGGCACAACTGGTGGGATTTCAGCAGGACATATCAGATCAATTGGATTCAGGAGGCCAGTTAGATTGCATAGCCATAGATCTTTCCAAAGCCTTTGACAGAGTGGAACATGGAATATTATTAAAGAAATTGGAGGGAATAGGATTGGACGTAAGGGTTACACGTTGGATAAAAACATTTCTAAATTCAAGGGTTCAGAAAGTCAAAGTAGGAAATAATGTATCTCAGGAAGAGAAAGTTTGGAAGGGAATTGCACAGGGTAGTATAATCGGTCCGTTACTTTTCTTAATATACGCAAATGATTTAGGGAATAATATAACATCAAAAATCAGATTGTATGCAGATGACATAATTGTTTATAGGGAAATAAACAACATTGTTCAGAATTACAAAGGGACCTTGAAAGTATCCAACAATGGGTTGAAGAAAATAATATGAAGGTTAATGGAGGCTAATCAACTGTTACAACTTTTACAAACAGGAGTTTTAAAACTGAATTTGAATATACTTTGGATGAGGTAGTTATCCCAAAAGATGGCAAGTGCAAATACTTAGGTGTGAGATTTGAAAGTAATATGCACTGGAAGGGTCATATTGATGTCAATGTTGGGAAAGCATACAGATCATTACATGTCATAATGAGGCTACTTAAAGGATGCAACAAAGAACTAAAAGAAAAAAGTTACTTGAGTATGGTTCGTCCATTATTGGAATATGCAAACAGTGTTTGGGATCCTCACCAAGAATACCTAATAAAAGAAATAGATAGTGTGCAGAGGAAAGCAGCAAGATTTGTAACAGGGGATTTCAGGAGAAAGAGTAGTGTATCAGAAATGTTAAAGGAACTTGGGTGGGAAACTTTAAGTAAGAGAAGGGAGAAAACTAGACTTATAGGATTATGTAGAGCCTATACAGGAGAAGAAGCATAGGGAGATATCCATGAGAGGCTTCAGTTGGAAAATAATTATATCGGCAGGACTGACCACAAATATAAAATTAGAAGGAATTTTAGCAGAAGCGATTGGGGTAAATTTTCATTCATTGGGAAGGGTGTGAAGGAGTGGAACAATTTACCAGGGGTAGTGTTTGATCCTTTTCCAAAATCTGTACAGATAGTCAAGAAGAGAATAAACAGCAACAGAGAAAATAAATGAAGTGTTAGAGGGCATTCGACCAGTGCAGGTTACCTCATTTGCAAATAAAGAGATTTGATTGATTGAAATTAGCGTAGACAGTTTTGTGGGGACAGAAACAGACACCATTACCAGGCAACCAGTGTATGTTATATAGATGGATGATTGACACCACTTTGGTGGGTGGAAAGGTATGTTTCTGGAAGATGTTGGACATATTAGACCTTTGAAGAGAGCCTGTAAACAAAGCGCCGGGCTGAGCAGCTTGGCTGTTAGGGTCAAACTTGGCAGGTTCGATCGTGGCTCAGTCTGGTGGTATTTGAAGGTGCTAAAATACGTTAGCCTCGTGTTGGTAGATTTAATGGCACGTAAAAGAACTCCCAAGGGACAACATACTGGCACCTCGGCATCTCCAAAAATAGTAAAAGTAGTTAGTGTGATGTAGAAACCAATAACATTATTATTATTATTATTATTATTATTATTAGCGAATTCTCCCAATATTGGAAGACGTTAAGCAAATAACTCAATCAATTCTTCTGTGGGTTCTTCTCGTTGTTCCAATAGGCTATCATTCTTTCCAAGAAGGCTTGTTTATGTTCTGCTGACAACTTTGTTCTGTACTGTTTTTGTAGTGGTTGCTGTGATGTAGCTTCCCAATTATTTACTTTGTGTCTAAAGATGTCTGTTGAACTTAGTTTGCGTTTTTGAGGTCCTTTGGAAGTTCGTTAAGCCAGGGTGTCGAGTTCTTAAGCGAGGTTACATAACCTATTATCCTTTTTGTCAATCGATTTTCTGGTAATCTAGTAAGATGACCGAAGAATTTCATTCGTCTTTTCCTAATGTCAATTTCGATGTGTGAGAACTATTCTGTTGTTTTGTTGATTGTAACCTGTAACCGTCTTGGGCTATCTTGTTCCTAAGATTTTCCTAATGGTCTTCCTCTCTTCTTTTTCAATTTCTTCAAGTTCTTGTTTTCTGCTGAGTGCCAGTGTTACACTTGCATAAAAGGCTGTTGGTTTTATGACTGTGTTGTAATGCCAAATTTTTGTATGCCTTGACATGGATTTGTTGTTGTAGATGTTTTGGACTAACCCTAATGCTCTTCTAATTTTTTGGAGACAAGTTTGTTGTGGGAACCTTTCAAGGCATGTCAGTTCGAATAAGTCTCCGAGGTATTTAAAGAAAGGGACCCTGTCGATTGTACCATATTTTGTTCTCAGGCTCTTTATATCTGTCTTTGAACATAAGAATTTAGTTTTCTCAAACGATATCTGTAGTCCCACCTTTTCTGTATTTTCTTATCTCGAGCTGTTTAACGGCAGTCTCATCATTCTCTGTTAGTACAGTGAAACCTCGATTCTCCGTTTTTCGAGGGACCATGAAAATAAAACGTACAATAAGAGAAAACGGAAAATCCGGGAATGAATGAAAACCATCAACAATTTGGCTAAACATCACAAAAATGAAATATGTATAATTATAATCTTACAAAACTCCTAAACCAAACCAAACTACAGCCCCAGTGGGACTTTGCCTGCCAAGCGACCGCTGCTCAGCCCGAAGGACTCCAGATTACGAGGTGCGCATGGTCAGTGCGACGAATCCTCTCGGCCGGTATTCCTGGCTCTGTAGATCGGGGTCGCCATCTCACCATTAGATAGCTCCACAATTAAAGGTAATCACGTAGGCTGAGTGGACCTGGAACCAGACTTATATCCAGGTAAAATTGTCTGACCTGGTCGCAATCGAACCCGGGCCTCTGGATGAGAGGCGGGCATGTTAGACCACGAAACCGCATTAATTACCGGTATGCGAGTTCAAAATCTCGATACTTTATATTCAGTTTTACAGGGGAATCTTCGTCAGTTTCCCGTGAAAACTTCTTTCAGTTCAGCGACTTTGATTAGACTAGCCAAACTCTTCGAAAAATCTAATAACGCCAAGCCAAACGACAATCGACCATAAGTAGTTTTTAATTCTCTCATCTAATAAAATAAAGCACATTAGATACGAAAGCACCCAAAATGAATGTGAAATCCGTTCATTTCTTAATCTTTCATTGTAATTTGGTCTCCGGTATACTGTTCGTAGTCAGTTTCTGAAAATCTCGTACCGCGCAAATTAGGCCTACGTCGACTTTTAAAGGTTATGTTGAACTCGAAAACATGGTTTCGAATATAAGTATCGATTCTTAAAAGTTCTCGAATGCATTATATTCAATTCTGCGCGTCACAATCCAACCAAATTGGAAAGATAAAAGAAATATCAAAACTTCAGAAGTTACGGTTATTCGTGACCTTGAGGTCATCTGGAAAGCGCGCTCGCTGCACATGTCAGTGCGAGTTTGAAATTATACCAACCATTTAAAATGTAACGTGCGCAAATAAAACGACTGCGGTTTTTGGTATTTTAACACGAAAACGTAAAATTCCCAGTCTTACATTAGGACCTAAACAGTAATAAGCAATTCCAAGACCTCCCATGGCTTTCTTTTTTTAAATTACATTTAGGTGCAACATGTGTTTTGGTCTCGCTAACATAATCATGTACGATAATATCAAAAATACTGAATTTGTGTTAAGAAGCAGTTTCGATTCCTGCCTGAAAGCCCAGTTACTCTGCAGTGCCCTGAGCAAAGTGCCAAAAACCTCTTCGGCAGTACGATCGAAAAAAGTAAAAATATAAACATCTAACCCTGGACGTAATATGGACGTTTTATAAGTGCGAACATTTGACGAAACTCGTTCCGTCTTCAAGCAGAGCTGTCGAAATGCGCCGTGTCTCCTTGCAATTGTTGTTGCCACTCTCTGCTTTATGATTTTCCGAGATTCTCTAAACAATACCACCCGAATGCGATGCTAAGATGGTCCCTTATGCAAGTTCACCGCCGATCGCTTTTCCAGTACCGGTACAGTACTTGCTTTAATTATCGCAGTGACGGGGCGTTAACGCCAAGATCCATAAATATGCCATAGCCGTCCTTTTGTGAGATACGGTTTATTAAAAAACGATTGATCGAGGATTTAGCGTTGATGGGACTGGAATTTCTGGACGGTTGATCCGGGAAATCGTTTCTTCGAGGAACGGATAATGCGGGACTATTACAACGTGATTTAATTACGATGCTCGCGGGACCACGTAATTTGAACGCATATTCCGGGAAAACGTATTTTCCGGGAACGGATAATCGAGGTTCCACTGTATTGCCAGATCATCATCAGGGAAGCTTCCAAAAACTCACATTTCTTGAGTTCTTTCTCCCATTCTTCCATAACCTTGTCTAGGATGACACTGAACAGAATAGAAGAGAATCCATCACCTTGTCTCATGACTGTTTGAACGTCGAAGGTTTCTGAGATTTCCTCCATAAATTTCACTTTAGATTTTGTGCTAGTCAGTGTTTGTTTTATGAGTTCTTGAGTTCTTGGATTTAGTCCCCTCTCTTCTAGAATTTGGAACAGTGACAGCCTGTCAATCGAATCGTTAGCCTTTTTGAAATCTGCAAATGTGCATACGAGGGGTTTTTGCCTGAGAGCTTGCATTCTGAGTATGGTTTTCCTTCTTCTTTTTTCTTTTCTAGCCTATTTCAATCCACTGCTGGATGTAGGCTTCTTCCATATGCTTCCATCATCTTCGGTCTTGAGCCACCTGGAACCAGCGTGTTCCAGCCAACATCATTGTGTCATCGAGCCATCCCTTCTGGTGTCTTCCAATGCCTCTCTTGTGTTCCCATGGTCTCCAGTGAACAATCCTAGAGTTCCACCTGTTGTAGTCTTGTTGAGCTATGAGTCCTACCCATTGCCATTTTAGTCTTGCTACTCTCTCCAGGATGTCCGTTACATTCGTTCTTCTCCCGCAGTCCTCTGAACGGATCTTATCCCTAAGGCTGATCCGTAGCATCTGTCACTCCATAGCTTGCTGTGTTCGCTGAAGCTTGCGAGCACTTGCCATAGTCAGAGTCATCGTTTCCAGACCGTCAGTATTAACTGACAGCACGCATGTATTATAAACCTTAGTCTTCAGGTTAATTGGAACATCCTTGTTGGTCAAGATGAATCTTAGGTTTCTGAATGCTATCTAACTCATTCCTATTCTGCGAGGAATTTCTGCACGTTGGTTGTCTTTTCCAAGTTTTATCTTGTGCCCAAGATAGATGTATTCATCGACAAGTTCTATATATGGGTTTTCCATTTTAAGTGGTTGACTGTCTAGGCTGTATTTTTGTTTTACCAATGTTCATTTCCAAACCAATCTTAGCAGAGGCAGTTTTTAATTCTTGGATCATGTTTTCTAGCTCTTCTAGATTTTCACTTATGAACACAATGTCATCGGCAAAATGCAGGTGGTTCAAATATAACCCGTTGACTTTTATTCCTTTATTATCCCAATGAAGAGTTTTGAATACATCTTCCAAAGCAAGAGTAAACAGCGTTGGAGGGATTGTGTCACCTAGGCAAACACTTTTGCCAGCTGGGATTTTATTAGTGATGACGTCTTCATCCACTCTGACTACCACTGCTGCTTGATTATAAATGTTTTTCAGGAGCTTTATATACCTTGAGTTTATCATGGCATTTTGAAGTGCCTTCATGACTGCCCAAATCTCCACTGAGTCAAAAGCTTTTTTATAATCAATGACAGCCAGATGAATCTTGATGTTGTACTCAGTGTTTTTTTCTAAAGGTGAATAGTCTAGATGTGTTCAACAGTTGAGAAACCTTTACGAAATCTTGATTCCACCAAGGGTATTTTGGTTTCTTGTGAAGAGGGATGAGATATATTGCCATTTTGATGATCTTAGTTTGAAATTTCTCCCAGTTCTCTTCAGGTTGTTCTTCCCATTCTTCTGTTATTTCGTAGTCTTTTAATTTATGTAGATAAAATTTTTCGATCACCAGTGTTTTTCTGTTGAATTTTCTTTTGGGTGTGAATTTAATTTTAATATTGGTTAAATAATGATCTGCCTCTGAGGTGTTTGAACATTTACAACCCTTATTTTCAAATTTTTCTACAAGTATTCTAGCCACATTTTATAAATTAATTTTGTATCCACTAGACACTGACTCACTTCCTATAACACACTGGCAACTGGCATTTCATGTAAGTACAGATAACCTTGCAGCCTTGGCTCTTCATAACCTACGTATGTGTTCACAAACCAAGAAGTGCAGGTCTTGCAATGTTTGCATTCCATCTGCTCAAAAAATATTCAGCCCTGCATTACAAATATATATAGGTAGAAGAAGAATCAAACAATGTGAGAAAATTACTGTACTTCTCTGAATCCAAGATGACCCTGAATGGAAGACGACCCACACTTTTTCCTTCAAAGAAACCAAATTGGGCTTAAGAAGGGCTTTGTGCAATCACATGATGCCTTTCTTGTACAGTACGCATTTTTAGACTATCTTTGTTTTCATGCCAACACCGAACATTGGCTTTAGTTATGCCGTACTTTCTTATGGCTGCACAATTATTCTCTATTTCCGCCAGTTTCATAACTATGCAATTGAAACTGGCATCATAATATCAAAGAGAACCCGTTATAAATTTGCTGGCCATGCATGTTCCACGTCTCTACAATATGACGATCCATCAGGAAAACATTCCTGCTGTCTATAAAACTGTTACTTTTACTAAGTATCAGGTACAACTGGCTTCCACTAGACGCATATCTTGCTTGCTGGCTTCGGCCAACTTCAGTGGCTAGCGATGTATAATGAAGACTCGGATGTTGAAGGTCAATGAGTTTATTGCGCCGTGGTATGACCATTCCGCCCTTGTGTTTCTCATGCACATACTTGTGTTTCTCGTACACATACCTTACAATTTAATTTTCGACATTTTTAAAGTGTCCTTGTTGCGGGCTACTATACTCCGCATGGCCTTACTTCTAAATTGAAGTTTCGTAAAACAAATGAGCATCGCCTTCCCTCTGTTGCCAGCGCGCTACGCCTGCGAGAACAGCTGATGCAATATGACCGCGGTAAACAGCCCTTGTAAATTGTAATACAGTACTCAAAAAAAGAATGAATATGGATTGAAAACAAATTCACAAGAACTGCACTCTCTAACAAGATCCGACACTAAAAGAGAATGTATTATTAACAATAAAAGAGTCAACCTAGGAAGGGACTTCACGGCCCTGGCAAATGGGAGTGAAATGCGTCGTTGCGACCATCTGCAACAATAAACTACTGGATTCAGCAAGAGAATCCAACTAGCCTCTTTCATTCCAACTCCAGCACGTAACCTACAAGAGGTGCCCGTTAAGCCGAGCAACCCAGTGGAAGGTTGGGTAACCAATCCCAGCGGGAAACTGGGTCGGTGAACCGATCAGTGCTGGGGGCTCCAAGGCTCACAACCTTGGTAGTACCTTGGTCGGTGCGAAATATCACCGATCCCATTCTACAGTTTTTCAACTGTGAAAAAAGTAGCGAGAAAATTTCAGCTAAAGCTACTACCCCAGGTGGTAACCAATCCACCGTCGTCTTGTACGACGTTAGCAGGCCTTCGGATTCTGGGGAGCCTGCACCTACATGCTTGGAGGTATCGGAGACTCCACGAAAGATCAAACATAGGGCCAAGAATTTCTTTGCTACCTTTAATGCCAATTCTCTCCAGAAGGTAGGAAAACTGAAACAGCTCACAGATATCGTATCACAACAGCAAATTTTGATTGCAGCAATTCAGGAAACGAGATTTACAGATGAGCAGGCCTTTGAATCTGAAGGTTACAGGATCTTCGAGGGTAAACCTGGTAAACGTGTCATACAAACTGTCCCCCACCTTGACAAAGCATTTGTAGTCAACAAAATGATTCTGGACTCAATAAAAAATTTCACCTCTGTGAATAGCAGAGTCTCGACTCTGTCCTTTCGAAGCACAAACAAAATGTATACCATTGTGAACATTCATGCGCCGATCAACCAAGCAAACAAGAGAGACCCAGAGGGAACTGATAGATTCTGGGAAGAACTTGAGGAGATTTTATCCAAGATTCCAGACAAACATACCATAATCATGCTTGGAGATTTCGATGCCCAGGTAGGCAAAGAGAGAAAGTTCCGAAACATCGTTGGAAACTATCCTGCTCACCAGAGAACAAATCGTAATGGAGAAAGGCTAATAGAGCTGTGTAAGGCATTTAACCTCATAATGAAGTCTACTGCTTTTAAACACCTGCCCAAGAAACAGAAGACCTGGAAATCCCCAAATCACCACCTTGGTGAATTCCAGATTGATCATGTCGCGATCGTGCGGAAGGCTCAAAGAGAAATTCATAATGTTGAAGTTCTAAGACAAGCAAAACTGGACTCAGATCACTATCTATCCAAGATAAAAATCAAACTGCTCCCGAGAAACACAAGGAGAGTTCGAGCCAAAAGGATTGAAAGATTTGATAGAGAAAAACTAGGATCTAACCATGAATTCACTCAGAAACTACAATCGGTGGATGCAGAGAACTGGGAACAACTGCGCGAGGCCCTGGTCAAAACAGCTAAAGAGACAGTTCAGCTTACAAAGCCCAGGAAGCATGCTTGGTGGAACAGTGAATGCGATGCAGCAATAAGGCAAAGACAGTTCACCTGGCAGAAATGGAACTTGCTAAAGAACCAAGTCAACTGGACAAACTTTCGTAAATGAGAGAAAGTGTGCAGCCAAAACCATCCGCAGTGTTAAACGTGCTTTTGATAAACACCAGCTGGCTCAAATTGAGCAGGATTTCAAGAAGAACAATACACGCGACTTTTATGAAACATTTAAAAGCAACTTGAGGAAATACGACCCACCGAGCCTACAGTTCAGAGATTCCAATGGAAACCTAGCCCATAACGACAAGGAAAACTGCCGGATCCTTGCAAAATACTTCGAATCCCTTCTTAACTGTGAGGCCCCAATGTCCAGATTCACATTTGAAGATAAAACAACAGTTCACCGAGATTCAGCTCCACCTACGAAAGACAGATTATCTGATCCTTGAAGAATAATAAAGCGCCAGGTGAAGATTCGATAATAGCTGAATTGTGGAAGTTTGCTAGTGACAATGCAGTGGAAAAATTAACGGACATCACACATGAAATCTGGAACACTGAAAGACTTCCAAGTGACTGGACATCTGCCCTAATCCACCCACTTCATAAGAAAGGCGACAAGTCGGATGTTAACAACAATCGCGGCATTTCCCTCCTACTTATAACCTACAAAATTCTCTCGAAAGCTCTTCAAATCAGGGCAGAAGAACAGCTAGATCCAGAGCTGGGTGATTACCAAGAAGGTTTCAGGAAAGGACGGTCATGTGTGGAGCAGATTATGAATCTGGAATCTGTCCTTTCATATCTTAAACTAAGGAGCAAGCCTTTTGTAGTAACGTTCATCGACTTTAAGAAGGCCTATGATTCAACTGATAGAACTACCCTACTTCAGATCTTAAAGGAATATGGCTTGGATGGTAAAACAAGAGTGATCATCCAACAGACTCTCACCAACACCATCTCAAAAGTGAAGTTTAGAGGAGAGATTTCAGAGGCCTTTGAAATACGGACAGGAGTTAGGCAAGGAGATGGTCTCTCGCCTCTGTTGTTCAACTGCGTTCTTGAGAAAGTGATCCGTGAATGGCGCAGAGAAATGAGTTATGAAGGAGTCGAAAGCGGAGTCAGACTAGGCCACAAGAACAAGAACCTTTCAATTGACTGTCTAGCATTTGCAGATGATCTCGCGGTTTTCGCTGATTCCTTCCATGTGGCCACGAAGCAGATCAACCAGCTTCAAACACAAGCTGCAAAGGTGGGCCTCCAAATCTCCTTTGAGAAAACGAAATTCATTACAAACATCAAACTGGCGCCAAGTGAGCTAGAAGGGACTCACGGAAAAGTCAAGTGAGTTGAAAAATTTAGTATCTTGGTGAATGGATAGAACCTAACTTGTCCAAAAAAGAAGCCTTTTCTTCACGCATGAATAAAATGGAAATGGCTTACCATCTGACTAAAAATGTCTATAACAAAAGATCTATATCTCTGAATGCAAAAATCAAACACTATTGCACAGTTATCCGGCCAGAGGCTCTACATGCTGCGGAATGTCTCGCCATGAACAAAAAAGGCATGATGGAGAAATTGGAGGCCAAGGAAAGAAAGATTTTGAGAAAAATCTTAGGTCCAGTCAAAGACAACAGCGAGTTTAGGAGACGGCACAACCAGGAATTGTACTCGCATGTGGAGAAAATAACTGATGTGATGCGAAAAAGGAGGATTACTTTTTATGGACACATGGCCCGAATGAATTCAACACGGTTAACAAACCACATTTTCACTTTCCTCCAAGAGAAAAAGGCAAAGGGGGCATGGTTCAGTGAGGTACAGAAAGATCTGCAGGAGACTGGGATCTCATTTGAAGATATCCAGGCACGTGTCCCACTTAAGAAAAAACTCCAAGAACATCAGAGTTTCCTACCAAAGCCGAAGATGAAAACTGGAAAGGCATGGACGGAAAAACGAAAGGAGCAACACCATATACAAATGAAGGAGTACTGGATCAACATTAAAGCTCAAGGGAAACAGTTGAAATGACGTGGTCCTTAGTTGGCCGAAACGAAACAAGAAGAATAAAAGAGAATGAGGAAATAACACATCACTAACGGCTAATGGCTGGGACAGAAAGGAGGTTATGGCCTACAAAGGGAACACTACTGATCTCAGAGTCACTGGAACCCTCCAATAATATGACAAACACACTAAATATTGAAGGAAAATGCAAAAAATCGTGAACCGTACCAAATACCATACACGCTGAGTGAGTTAGGTTAACCACGTGGCGAATGTAAATATTAGAGTTGGCAACTAGGTTTCGAGATCGTGCTCTGCCGATATAAATCGATATGAATGGCAGCTTGGGATTGGTTGGATGTCTATGCTTCAGCGCATAACCATCAGACGAGCCAAAATCTGCTAAAACGTCAATTTAGAAGTAGAGCCGTACGGAGTACAAATGCATTTTTTGTATATTATGCATTTTGAAGTTATCTTTGTCTTCATGCTAACGCAGAACATTGGCTTTAGTTAATCCAAATTTTCTTGCAGCTCCACAATTATTCTTCAGTTCCATGTCTTTAATAACCATTAACTTAAAATTGGCATCATAATATTGATGAGAACCCGCTGAAAATATGCTGGCAATACCTGTTTCCCCGTGTCTTTACAATACGATGATCCATCACGAAAATATTCCTGCTGTCTGTAAAACTGTTAATTTTATTAAGTGTCGGGTACATACAGTAGACACGTTATAACTCTGCTGCTGAGTAGCCATGGCCTTTCTAAGAATTCAAAGGCTTGCATATTTTGATGCCATTCTGCCGATTTGAGATTTTTGTAGAGGCTAATACAGGGATATTTTTAAATCTATTCAGGGGATTGTTGCTCGCCTGTGCTGCAAGCCTGTCTCCCACCAAGTAGAATGTAATTCTCCCTTCACTATTTCTCAAGAACCAGTGACGTTATGCAGAGGCACTGTACAATCAGTTGCCGTGGCTAGCGATGTTGCCTATAGGCCCAATAAAAACATGGATGTTGAAGGCTGAAGTTGTGTGTGTGTGTGTGTGTGTGTGTGTGTGGGGGGGGGGGGGGGGGGAAAGGGGGGGTTCCTGTGGTAGCTGCCAGTGGTGTTCATTACTCTTAGGTCACGAATGTAAGACAACCCTCGAATTTTCACATGAGAATCTGAGGGGGGAAAAAAACCCGTCCTGGATTCGGAGAAATATGGCATATATTTTTATCTGCTCTACCAGAAGGTTTGCTTCTAAGAGCTACAAGATCTGAATAACACAGCAAACTGGCTTGGTTTTTTATTCACACAGTGATGAATACATCAGCTTTAACCAAATTCTTAAAACAATTAATAGATAAACACAGTATCTTACTTACATTTATCACCATACATCGCTTGACAGTACTCCGCGAGTTTATAATATGCATCAGCAATATCATGGCTGACAGTAGTTCCATCATTCTCAGCAATGCACACAGCCTGTTGAAGACAGGTAAAACCATGCTGGCATAAAGCTTGCCGTATTGCACCTTCACTAAAAAAAAAACAAAAAAAAACCACTTGATATTAAATTATAGACAATAATGTGTTAATAAGTAAATTTAATTCTGTTGCTGTTTATAATTAATGCGGGAGGAAAAAATCATGCAGAAGGAACAAAAATGACAGTTTAACTAGAGATATATTTGTTTGCCACCAACCTATGGTTTAAACTGCAGGTTAAGAACGCATTACACCACAACATGATGGAACAAATGGATTTGGAGGATATTTTTGAGGTGTGTGAAGAAATATATAGCGATGATGACGAAATGGTTCCAATTATTGAACGACCAGGGAAATTACAAGTTTTATGGATCAAGGGCACGCCATTTTCATATCTGGATTGAAACTGAATTTTTAAACAGGTTCAGGGTAACACAACAGACAACCATAACATTATTTCAGCAAATCAGAGCTAGAATAAAATATGAAATAAAAAGGTAAGAATGTAAAGATTACGTTTTTGAACTTTTACTCTCAAAAGTGTGTGAATTTTAGAAGGTTCAGTTGTGACAATGTAGGTAAAGATTTTTCCACAAATTTTCAGGTGATTCAGTTGAAATTGATTTTTACGTAACCTAGTTGTCTGTAGGTTTTTACAAGTCCAGGTGAAGCAGTGTAGTAGTTTTAATATGTTCCAGAAGCTTATATTGTAATGCTACGACATAAAATATCAGTCCTGTGTTAGCAAAACTTGTCCTAAGTAAAGTTAATGAAAACTAATGTAAAATAAGGAAACATGTTGCGATTTAGGTGATTCTTGAACAGCAAATGATATGATAATGTACAGAATGATCCTTTAGATCAATACAACCAACAATTTCCCAAGTCAAGATGCAATTTATATTTTTTAAATGGATATTTTATTGGACATAATTAATAATCCATTTCAATTGTGATACATTGTAAAAATCGTGAAATATAGGAGAGGCAAGTAGCCAAATAGCTTAACTGATGCCGATTATATGAGCACAGATGATTATTACATATGCAGAGTCCACTGCAAAAATGATGTATGTCACTTTTTCATCGAAAATGAGCTGAAGGTGCCATTATATTCTTTATACGACATAGAACATGTGGTTAAAAGGCGAAGTTAAAATCGCGGATAGCCCATGAGATATGAGGAGAAGAAAATTTGGTATACACTGCAAGAATGCTGGATGTCATTAGTATACAATGCAATAATAATGGTGGTCATTTTGTTTCCATGATTCATTGTGTCTTTTCCAGTGTTGT
The DNA here is from genome assembly GCF_040414725.1 of Anabrus simplex. Lineage (NCBI taxonomy): Eukaryota > Metazoa > Arthropoda > Insecta > Orthoptera > Tettigoniidae > Anabrus > Anabrus simplex. The sequence goes on along the minus strand of NC_090265.1, from coordinate 962,856,729 downwards.
TATTGATAATGAAGTCAGTTCGTTTGTGATGCAATCTTCTGCATAGTGGACATTTCATGTGTTGTGCTTATTATTTTGTTAAGTGCAAAATATAATAGTACTATGAGTGATAATCCTGAAACTCATTCTGATGTAGTGTATGAGACAAAGAGTGAAAACAACACAAAGAAGAGGTTAAAGCATGGCAGAATGACTGATCTTATGAAGAAGATGGGGTTATGTTCACATGAATCTGGGCCTGACTATAAATGTAAAAGACTTGAGTGCTTTAAAACCATATAAAAAAACGTATAATTAAAGAGTTTAATGAAATGGCGTCCTATTACGAACACAATGCCTATCTTTTTGGACTGATAACATTTCAGCCAGTTAAGAATTGCAGGCCCAGGAAAGAAATTTCATGATTTGTCGTGTTATTAAAATGTAAGAGCAGCTCCTGCAAACAGTGATACTTCTGCAGTTGTTGATGTTCCCGTCTGTGCATTTACTGCAATACATGGTATAACAGGTAGGAGATTGCAAACACTGCAGCAGTCATTCAAATGCCACGGTCAGGCACCAAAGGATAAGCGTGGTAAATATACACACAAACACAATAAGAAATCTGCACATGTTGCACAAGCTGTAGAAGATCATATAGCATCTTTCAAGGGACAGCCTAGTCACTATAGCAAGGATAAAACTAACAAAATTTACCTTACAGAAGATTTGAACGTGATGAGCTATGGTTAACATTAAAAAGAGTACTTAGATAATAAAAGCAGAATGAATATTAATCCAATTTTAAACTTAATTCTCACATTTTACCTTTCTCATCCACTTAATTCTTACTTTCTTGAATAAATGACATTAATTAAGGTTAATATGATGTGTTATTGATGTTTTCCATAGTAACAAAGACCAACTTAGATTTAAGCTATAGAATGATCCATTTTTTTTGCAATGTCATAATACGCCAGATGGAGACGTCCATCAATTCTGATGATAGATAGATTTACATAGTACATCAACGTTGTCTGAATCCCACAATAAGATCTTTATGAAAATAATAAATCCTGAGATCTAGTAAGGATATCTTTACGTCAGCTATCCTGGACGTGGGATGGGCGTAAGCGATAGGCCTGCCACACAGTAAATCTGATCACTGCTTTCATTTGAATTATCGTCATCTTGTGCCGCTAACTTCCCTGCTACTGGAGTGTCGTCGTTCCAAATGCCGTCATCTTCACAGCATTACAAAATACAATACCTATTCAATACAATCAATACAATACTGATTGTATTGAATAGGTGGAACAATAAATGTACTCCTTTTGTAATCTAAGCGAAATCTTCACAGCAATCAAGAGTATTCGAGATCCCGTCTTTTTGAAACTTAAATAGTTTCATTCCCGACTACAGAGTCTAAACAGTGAGAATCTATTCGCAAAAGGTTTCTGGAGATAGTCTCTGATATTTTCAGATGGTGTATGTGTATCAGAAGCTACCCCTTTTAAATAAAGCCGTGCTGTAAAAAATGTGCCAACCCACAGCTGATAACTAGCGTATGTTATGAATTGTACTTCCGAATGTAATACACAGTGATTGGAAGCATTCTTTGGATACTGCGGCTCTTGAAAGCCAGACCTTTATTTTTAAGTATATTTCATGCTGGTTCTCCACATTTATCACTTCAGGAATTACCTAAAGAAGCTGTAATTGAGATAAGAAAGACGGCACTGTTTTTCTTAATATATCAACACATAGTGTGCAGAAAGAAACAAACCTTGAAGAGGATGGGTTAGTCCAGCCTATCAGCTGATCAGCAATTCCTTTTCCTACATCATCCAGGAGGGAAGGGTTGTTTCCAAGAAGCTGCCATATACTCTGAGCATACACACTTGTCTGTTGGTAAGACACTCGTTCCAGGCTAGGACATTCCTTCCAGTCACATTCTCCTGACACCAAAATAAATGACCTTAATGAAAACAATCAGTTCTTTATGAACACAGAGTACCAAGAACTAACAACAATTCATATTAGCTCTGATAAAATGGTTACAAATCTTATGATTTTACACAGGAGGCTTGAAGAATGTTATTCTCAAAAATACGGATACAAAAAGAGTGAATTAGTAAAGTCTGGTCAGTTAATGCATTAAAGGAATGAAAGTCCATGGTTTTTCCTGCAGAACAGAAAACACAAGAAACTCAATTTGACAAAAGCAATTAAAATTCAAAGGCTAACAAGAAACTTACATCTTACACTTCTTATCCACTATGCTGTCAGATGTTTTACCCATGCTATAATGTGGCATTTTCAATTAAAATGATGGTCAATTTTAACCTATAACTAGATTCTAAGGTATGGAACAAAAGAGTGACAATTCACGTCATATATAGAAAGATAGGAAGATGAATAGGAATGCATAACAGGATAAACTCAATGACAAGTCAGCATCATAAGAGAGAGCAATGGAAAAGAAGACAAGGACAAACATGAAAAAAACAGCACAAGAAAAATTTCCACATGTCCATATACTGCCATCTTCAGAACAATAGGCTCCTTCGCTGTCAATCCCAACTCTTCTACACCAGTTTCTTCTCAGTCCCCGACAAACTTGTTTCACCTTCCCAAATTCATGAGGAGGATGGGCTTCAACACTCACTGCAGGGCTATCTTGACAGATCTCATTCTTAATGCATGATGATTAGGATCTTTCTACATATGACTGGATTCTAAGGTATAATTAGCATGTTTCAGACACATATCAAATAAGTGAAAATGAACAGAAAAGTTACATTGTAGTAAACTTAGAATTTTAGTCCTACTCACTTAGTCTGTTCCAAGCTTTCATTATCAACTTTATTTTTTCAGGAGCTTGATCAGTCTTCCTACTTGTAAGCCAGTGACACTTGCTGAATCCCATGTTCCAACGCAGTCTAACCTGAGGATTGGAGCTATTGGCCAACTGAAAAAAAATAAATAATAATAATAATAATAAAAAATATATATACAATACAAAAACACAAAAAATATAATAACCAAGGATGCCAGAAACTGAGCTGAAAAGTGAAAATGTCAACTACTACTACTACAGCTACAGCTCCCTGGCTGAATGGTCAGCACACTGGCCTTCAGTTCAGAAGGCCCCGAGTTCGATTCTCGGCTGGGCCAGAGATTTTAACTGCATATGGTTAATTCCTACGACTCAAGGACTGGGTACTCACCTTGACCAATACTTCAACCCTAATTTCAATTTTTTTTTTCTAGTTGTTTTACATTGCACCGACACAGATAGGTCTTACGGCGACGATGGGACAGGAAAGGGCTAGGAGTGGGAAGGAAGCGGCCGTGGCCTTAATTAAAGTACAGCTCTAGCATTTGCCTGGTGTGAAAATGGGAAACCACGAAAAACCATTTTCAGGGCTGCCGACAGTGGGGTTCGAACCTACTATCTCCCGAATACTGGATACTGGCCGCACTTAAGCGACTGCAGCTATCGAGCTCGGTAATTTCAATTTAAACAACATTTCTGAAAAAACCCAATATTCTATTCGACTTCCTCATTCTCATTTTCTAAAATGCTAAATTTCTAAACCCAAATTCAATTTTCCATGCCTTACACAGTTCCTACCTTCGTTTTCTACCTCTTATAACCCATCCACCTGCCCCACCTTAAACTACTCCTCCTCATTTATTTCCCTATGTTATTCTTTCCTTTCTTCTTTCATCATTCGACGTCCCGCTCTATTAATCATTTCCTATCTAATTCAACCCCTCTCTATATATAATGTTTTGTTTTAACCATCTTTGTTTTTCTCCCTTTTTCTTTTCCGCATTGAACTGTGTATTATAATATCACTTATGGTTCAGATCATTATAACATTTAAATTTATACTTTACGCCACCTCAAGAACTACCTGAGCTCTTATCTTCAAGAAATCATACGCTGTGTAAATGATCTTCTCAATCATTCTAATATTGCGCTTTTTAACTTTTTTCTTTTCACAACTGTTTTTTGATGTCAACTGTTGTGCATCTCCAAACTTCAAGAATCTGACATACAAGTTTCTATAAACATTAATATATATTTCTATCGTCAAGTATATTAAACTGTACTGTACCATTTTGGGCCTACAACGTTTGCAGGCTTGATCCTAATTAATTTTTTCATAGTTTTCATAAACATTTGTAAGCACAGTGCTGATCAGCACGTATATTTTGCTGCTCTCCAAGAACTTGCATCTGGCTTCATTTATGTGACTGATCCTCAACTTCTTCAGGATTTTGGGAACTTTCAACACACAGTGTTAATCCCTAAAATGTTATAAAGCTTCATGGAGTGCAACTGGTGAAAGATTTATACATTATCTATTGCTTTCCTGTGCAATGTTTTTTATATTTTAAGTGATCGGCTGATGATGACCCGAAACAGTGGTCGAAACTGGTACCACTTGTATTCAACTAGGAATGTAACATTACATTTCTATTTCTACTTGTGTTGAAAATGTTGAACCATTATATACCTTATTTCAATTTAATTGTGAACTAAGTTCAATACGGAACATTATGAAATTCTTACGTTTAAATGTATCTTGAACACCTCCCTTTTGATCTTGAAACTGACAATCAGGCATTGACTTGGGTATTGGCCAAACCAAGACGGACTGGTCGTCTGGCGCATTGGGCAGTACGCATCTCAGCTTTTCAGTTCGAAGCTCGTCACATTTGTGGCACTGAAAACATTATGGCTGATAGCGTCAGTAGAATATTCTATCCAGACAGTACTGATCCTCAGTCAGAGCCTGCAGATCCCTCTCCTAACCAAGTTTCAGCCTTTGTGAATGTCGTTCCGACTAACTAGCCTTTTCTTTTCAAAGATATTTCCAAACATCAGGAAGATGATGCAGAATTAAAGGCTATTATTGACAGGATTAAATCTGATGTTAAAAATTAAATAATTGAAAAGGAGGGTCAACCTATTCAATACTTAAAAGAAAGAAATGCAGTAATCACATTCCTATTTAAATCTGGTGAACATGTTAAACCATATGTTCTTAAGAATGGTCTTCTGAGTTGTCCTGCTCGTGGTCGCAGAAACCCCAAAATTGTCAGTCCATCTAACCTAGTTCCTGTTCTTTTCAAATATTTTCATGAATCTCCAGTTGGTGGTCACCTCGGTGTTTCAAAAACTAGAGAAAAAATCTGGAAGCATTTCATTTGGAAATCTATGGATTATGAAATCCGTACTCTTGTCAAATCTTATAAAAATTGTAACATTAGTAAACCTGTACCTAATACTCGTGTAGGTCTGTTGTCATCTGAGCAAGCTTCTCGTCCTATGGAGAGATTATTCATAGATTACATTGGTCCTTTACCGAGGTCAAGGACCAGCCATCATTTCATACTTGTGTGTTGATGCCTTTTCATGTTTTACGTGGCTATTCCCAAAGCGTGTGGCCAATGCTAATACTACTATCTCTTGTTTGAAACAGATATATGCTTAATTTGGACCTTGTCAATTTTTAGTGAGTGACAATGCCAGAGCTTTTTACCTCTGTTCAGTTCTGTAATTTCTGTTTTGATTTGTTAGTTTCTCATGTAACCATGACCCCATACTATCCGAGGCCAAATTACATCGACAGAGTTAATTGAAATCTTTGATTTGCTCAAATTGCATATCAATCTGCTAAGCACTCTAAGTGGGTTTCATCGCTCAATTGGTTGTCGTTAGCATTTAATAATGCTGTCCATGAGAGACATAAGCATAGCTTCATTAATGCTAGCTTTTACTCCTAATTCTCCTCTTTCAAATCTAGGGTCCAAATAATGATATGAATGCTGGAGTATATAAATTAGAGTGCCAAATGTGTAATTCATCTTATCTTAGTGAAACAGGCACTGAGCTCAATAGCTGCAGTCTCTCAAGTGCAGCCAGTATCCAGTATTCGGGAGATAGTGGGTTCGAATCCTACTGTCAGCAGCCCTGAAGATGGTTTTCTGTGGTTTCCGATTTTCACACCAGGCAAATGCTGGGGCTGTACCTTAATTAAGGCCATGGCAACTTCCTTTCCAGTCCTTTCCTGTCCCATCGTTGCCATAACACCTATCCGTATCGGTGCGACGTAAAGCCAATAGCAGAACTTTCTTACGAGATAAGCAGAACACTGCAATGCTATAAAATACAACAAATTCTTAACTATGAGTGAACACCATAAAAATGCTAACCACAGATACTACAATAGAACAAGATCTGACAACCTTAAGTACAGAGCAAAAAGGCTAGTTAATATTCTAGAAAATAACCACATAAACATCCAATACAAGAACACAGCTTGTAGTAATTTAAATGAAACTAGCGAAAAAAGAAACATACTATTAGAAACATTTATTCCAATTATTTGTAAACTACACCATATGATGTCACTCCCCACTACTACTAGTGACAACAGCTCACCCGGCAGAACACGACTAATGGTGAAGACTTTTGCGGACAGATAGGTGGAACATGCAAGTTTGTTATTCATTTTCACTCACACAAAGGTTTTATCACACTAGGTATATATGTTTTTCAATATATACTTTGAACTGGGTCATTTCCATTGAAGATACTGTAACGTAGAAACCCGTCTGACGGCACCTCAGATGATATAAACAGTACACAGATATAGATAACAATAACAAAGTTTACGACGGAAGTCAACTCACAAATGGAATAACTTTAATCTACATATCAAGTTTTATATATATAGAAGACAAGAGATTACATCTCACGACCAGTGATTTTAATTAGGTGTCAATAATATGTTACCAGGACACCATTGAAAGATTTTAATAAGCCACTTGTTAGATAGATGATTTAAGAATAGTGTTTTATTGTGATATGTTTTCACGACTTATTTTCCACTAAAGAGGACTCAAAAATGGGTTGAAACATGTTTGGATAATGTAGCTGTATCATCTTTAAAGATGTAATATATTACTAAGTATAGAATAAGGAGGACTGTTTACATTTGAATTGATGTAATTGAAAAACTATCAATACGGAATGAAATTCATACTGTACTGTGTAATCCAATGAATATGATAATGATGATGATGATGATGCTGCTTGTTGTTTTAAGGGACCTAACATCGAAGGTCATCGGTCTCCCAATGAATATGACGATAAGGTTAGGTTCATCCTTGAGCAAATTTCTGATGGCGATTTAATTGCTATGTGTAATGTAATGTGCGTGGGACACAAGGGAGCAAAGAACAACTGATGACGTGCAGTTTGTAGCATCTCATCAAATTAGAATCCTTATCATAGCTTGGAAACGAAGACTGTAATTCTCAGAGGCACTCACTGCAGTCTTGGCTTCAAAACTAAGAATAAACTAAAAGCATATGATAGAAGGAAGAAGAAAGGAACTTACAAAACAGAAACCTTTACAAAAGATAGTGAAAGTGAAGATAACTCAGTCATGAAATATCTCACATCGACAAGAAGCAGAAAATCAGATTGTGAATTCACATTGATATTTTGGGACACTGAATATTCGATATGCACCTTTGATGGTAGGGGACATTATCGTGTTAGAAAGTGGGTTCAAGCATTTGAGGAAACATGATGTTGACGGAAAAGGACAACATGAAGAAGTTGGCATTCGCTAAGAAATCAATGTCTAGTTTGGCAAAGCTCTTCATTCAACATGAAACTGGCTTAACAACGAGCAGAAAATTAAAAAAGTCATTGATTGAAGAGTTTGATATCAAGATGAACAGTGCGAAATTACACAGATTTCTGAATAGGCATAAAAAGGAAGAAGATTGCTTATAAAGGGGAGGTAGATGATTTCCTAATACAATACATTATTTTTAGATGGCACAGAAAATGATTCTGGTAATAAAATGATTTTATATGGGGCTAGGAATTTTTAGAGAATTTAAGGATGATGATGTTTGTTGTTTACAGGTGCCTAAAAGCTAGGTTCTAATGGTACGAGATGGAGCATAATGACATGATAATTAAAATTTTAAAATGTATCCACTAACTAGAATTTTTAAAAAATGGTGACGAAAAATGATGAGATTAAAACAATCAGTGGTTCTAATTCGCAATGCCATATTTTCTAATAAAATTATAGAAAATACAGGTGAAAATGGAAGTACAGAGGTATATATATAATTCAAGTGAGAAGTTAAAATAACACATTTAAATACGCAAACATGAAATAAAATAGAGTCAATGGAATAAAATCGCAGTTAAGAGACATACACTAATACATGGACGTTATTACACGAGAAAAAAGACCACTATCCCTCATGAAATGGATGACAAGGTCTGCTGACTGCTCGTCGCAGGATGAGGGAGATGGAACCCGGGAGTTTTTTATTATGGCGTAGATTGACCAGGTTAACGCACTCCGTAATCATGTATACCACGGTAAGATGATCGCCGCAAGTACACACCAGACGGGGTTCACCTTTCAGTAAATAGGAGTGTGTTATTATACCGTGACCGAACTGAAGATGACATATTACCACTGCTTCTCTCCAAGAAGCCTGAAGGGAAGTCCCCCATACCTTCAATGTACCTTTTATCGCTCTCAGCTTATCTCTAAGCGGCGTGCCCTCCCAATGCGACATAACCAAATGTCTCAGCAGAGAGCGAAAATCACTCACTGGAACCTTGTATGGCAATGGGGGCAATGTAACTGCCTCCTTGGCAACCTTATCTGCTAACTCGTTTCTCTCTACACCCATGTGGCTTGGGAGCCACATAAACGTGATTCTGGTGCCGGCATCCAAACACCTGGCCAGCAGGTCCTGGATCAGCTGCACCAGAGGGTACCGAGAAAAACAGGTATCAATAGACTGTAGCGAGCTCAAGGAGTCAGTACACAGCAGAAAGTGTTGGCGCTTATCGGACAGTGTGTACCGCAGAGTTTCACAGATAGCACAGAGCTCTGCTGTATAAACACTACAGGTTTCCAGGAATGAAAAAAGTAACCTATCGTTATCAACAACAAATGCACAGCCCACTTTTGTTTCTGCCCTCAAACCATCCATGTAAACGACGACTGATTCTGGATACAAGCCAACAATGGACAGGGAGAGCCTCCGATAAATCAAAGGTTCAGAGTTTTTCTTCGGACCAGTGTGCAGATCCAGGATTATTTCCGGTCGTCATATTATTCACGGAGGTACCCCACTTGGTGGCTTGACAAGGCAGGGAACAGGAGGTACATCAATCAATCTGTGACTGCTATCCAAGCGTATTCCAACCGGCCGCGTTGCGTGAGGATAAGCAGTGTAAGCCAGTAGTTGAGAGAGATTTTAAGGAAAAGCTACGACACTATGAATGCACTGTTGACAGAAGAAACACAAAAGTTTTCAAGAAAGAGGGTGGTTTGAAATCTGATTCAAGAAACAAGTGTACGACAGCTGTAGGAAAAAAACCAAAAAAACAGAGATATCAAAGATGTTTTAATTGTGGGGAAGCAGGCCACAAGTCAACAAATTGTAGGCATAAGGATAAGGGTCCGAAAAACTTCAGATGCAATAAATTTGGACATTTATCAGTAGAGTGTAAATCAATATAAAAGGGTGATTGTAATGGCAGTTTGCTTTCAAAATAATAATAATAATAATAATAATAATAATAATAATAATAATAATAATAATAATAATAATAATAATAATAATAATAATAATAATAATAATAATAATAATAATAATAATAATAATAATAATAATAATAATAATAATAATAATAATAATAATAATAATAATAATAATAATAATAATAATAATAATAATAATAATAATAATAATAATAATAATAATAATAATAATAATAATAATAATAATAATAATAATAATAATAATAATAATAATAATAATAATAATAATAATAATAATAATAATAATAATAATAATAATAATAATAATAATAATAATAATAATAATAATAATAATAATAATAATAATAATAATAATAATAATAATAATAATAATAATAATAATAATAATAATAATAATAATAATAATAATAATAATAATAATAATAATAAAGGTTTTGCACCTCACTAACTACTTCTATGGTTTTCAGAGATTCCAAGGTACTAGAATTTTGTCCTGCCAGTTAATGTACCATCATGAGTCTGGCATACTTGAGTAACTTCAAATACCACCAGATTGAACCAGAACTGAATCTGTCAATTTGGGCTTAGAAAACCAGCACTTCTGCTGTCCGAGTCACTCAGCTCAGCTAGTGTGAAATTATTTGAAAGTGTGCTGCACAAGTGCACAGGGTAAGTTCAATGTGTTTCTTTCTCTATTAGTGATGCAAGTGATTCAAAATGACATAACTTGAAAACAATATTCTCTCACCCATGGGTAAATAATGCAAGTATCAAGTTCAAATTATTATTATTTTATTATTATTATTTTACGATTATGATTATTACTATTATGACTTGTGATGTACATCCACTAATTAGTATCATTATTAGTTTACAATTGCATTATTTGTGAGGTTATGTCATGAAACATTTGTTGTATGATATTTATATGAGCTTAGTTAATGTAAGAACCTCTACCTGTATATATGATTTGTAATCCACTACAGAATTGTGAAACACACTGTAACATCCAGAATGGTACTGGGTAGACAAGAACTGTGTAGAATATTCTGTACATTATATCTGGGCCTTAAGCACTCTAGAATTTATGAGAAAGTGTATCTTTCTAGAAGACTGGCCAGGCACAAATGTAAAGAGGTGGTCTTGATAGTAGGGACGGGTTGCTGTTTAGTTGGAGTTACGGTTTAACAAAAGGAGTTATACTTGTGACCACGTTTATTACATGCTTGTAAGTAGTCAATTGTTTTAAGGTTGCAATCTCCGTGTGGCTTAGTAATAAGCATTATTTTTGTTAATGATGGTGGTTTATTGATGTATTTTGTTTGTGACAACAGTTGATTAGGTTAAGCATATGTTTATGTGAAGTTAAGGTGAAATAAATAAGTGTACCAACTGACAGTATTTTGAGTGCGTCTTTGTGGAAACAACATTGGCAACCGTGGGACAAGACGTAAGAAGTTACAAGTTAATACGAGTGTAGCGTGAAATAGATCAAAATGCAAGTGATACTAGAAAATATGTCGGTGAAACAGCTCAAAGACAAATTCATCAAGAGAAATCTCCCGACAAACGGGAAGAAGAAATCGCTGCAGACGCAATTGCGGGAAGATCTCGCTGAAAAAGGAGAAGAACCCGAAACATATTTTATTGAAGTCAAAGAAGATCCAGACGAAACATCTAAAGATGAGTTAAATATTCCCAAAATGTGTTCTAACTTAATGACCATGATGCAGGCATTAAATGAATTTCAGACGTAAATGACAAACTTTCAGATAAAATTTCAGACGTCAATTCTGGCCTAACAGAACAGATTGCAGATCAAATTTCAGAAGTAAATGACAAAATTTCTCAAGCTAACTCAGTTTTAACCGGACAAATTTCACAAGTGTACAAGCAGGTTTACAAAGTTGAACTGGGCCTAGAATTGAAAATTTCAACTGTAGATGACAAAATTTCATTGTGAATTAGCGACATCACCAATCCATTAACGCAGCCGATATTCGACATCAGGTCAAACCTGGGACAGGTTGAACAGATCGATGGTAGGGTAAGCCATCTGGAAGGGGATATCTCGAACCTCAAGGAGGAGGTGGAAATCCAGATTTCCAGCATAAAGCAACAGGTTGAGGGGAGGATTTCTACAGTTGAGGGAAATTTTGGAAGCCGTATCTCTCCGTTGAGGGAAACTTTGGGAGCCATATTTCTGCTGTTGAAGGAAGGTTAGAAAACCGGTTTTCGACCATCAAGGGAGATATGCAGAATATAAGGGAAAACATCCTTCAAGCACTAGCAGATAGATTAAATCAAAGAGAACGTTTCACCACACCTCTAACCTCCTCAAACCTAACTGGCAATACAGTACAACAAGATCCGAAGGTGATTATACAGAGCCTTCCGGAATTGCATGGGTGACTGGAAGAGAACCCGACTAGCTTCATCGGGGGATCGATCAATCTGTTAGGAAGGACTAATCTACCAGAGGGTCCGGTCCCGCGGTGTAGGGGGCAACGCAACTGTCTGTCATCCGGCGGACACGGATTCGATTCCCGGCCAGGTGCAGGGTTTTTAATTGTAAATGATTAATATCCCTGCCCTGGGGAGTGGGTACTTGTGTCGTCCTTAACATTCTTTTCCACACATTCAACACTCTACACTTCCGCAATTCCACTTACACACAGGTTCCTACCATATGGTGAAAGTAGTGGTAAAAGATCTACAGAGGTTGACGCCATGAACAAATATCATTTAAAAGTCTACCAGAAGACATCTTCATGCAACTCATCACACCGTGATTAAAGGGGGAAGCCACAACTTGTTGGAATAACTTGTGCTTATTTCAGGGGCTTTACGTCGCACCGACACAGATAGGTCTTATGGCGACGATGGGATAGGAAAGGCCTAGGAGTTGGAAGGAAGCGGCCATGGCCTTAATTAAGGTACAGCCCCAGCATTTGCCTGGTGTGAAAATGGGAAACCACGGAAAACCATTTTCAGGGCTGCCGATAGTGGGATTCGAACCTACTATCTCCCGGATGCAAGCTCACAGCCGCGCGCCTCTACGCGCACGGCCAACTCGCCCGGTGGAATAACTTGAAGGATCTCCATTTAAACTACACGGACTTCAAGAGGGAATCCCTCGCTAGGTTTAATTCCGAAGAGGTGAAGAGCTCCGTGAAAAGGAAGCTACTGACTGAGGCACAACCCAATGGCATGAGAGCTAGCGCCTTCGTCCCACAGAAGTACCAACTCTTGAAGTGTCTGCACCCGGAACGAAACAAAAACGAGATCTTACTAGACATCACAGAGCTACTCCACGATAAGATTTGACCCCTAGTGAAAGCATCACAACCGAGATCCTTTGATGATCTATGCAGAATCATCAAACAGCTGGAGGAGGAACACAAGAGCAAAGCTACGGAAGAGACCAGCACAGTTAGGAACTGCTACCAGTGTGGAAGAACAGGACACATGAAGAACAAGTGCCAATCCAGACATCGGATAAGCAACCCTGGTCAAGTAGGAGAGGGATTGGCCAGATAGTAAGTAGAATAGGCCAACCTCGCCCAGCTATTGTCTCAAGGATTGGCAACAAGAATTTTTCAGCCATACTCGACAGCCAAGCAAGCCATTCATTTGTCAACAGGACTGTTGCCAGATTACTACCGCCTATGAAGTCTCACCACCTCGGAAGGGTAGTGGGAGCAGCAGACAGGATAACCTATTCCTTCCAAGGATAAACTAATCTAACCGCTAAATGTATGAGCATGCCTATCGTAACTGACGATGCAGTGAATCAGAACCTGATACCTGACAACATATTAGGTCAGGACATTCTGGTGGAATACAAGGTGATCCTAGATTATGCAGTTCATGAAGTCTTTTTGGGAAAAGACAAGACGTCTGAGGGTCACCTGGCATGATGGAAATCTCCGGACTCGCAAGGATACAGAAGTCGACGTAGACCTGGGAGATATCCAGTTAACACATCTTCAACCGAATGAAGAAGAGGAGCTAAGACACACCTCAAAGGACTTTCCAGAAGGCATCACCAATAAAATAGGATGGACTACCACGGTAACGCACACCATTGAATGCAGCGCTTCCTGACCCATCAAGCAAAGTCCACATCCTCAACCAGGATAAGCGCAACTTCATCATCCAGAAGATTCAAGGGATGGAAGGGCAAGGTCTCATTGAACTCTATACATTCTGTTGGGTTTCACCTATCATCCTACCGAAGAAGAATGGGGATAATTGACTATGCATGGACTTCTGCAGGTTAAACGAGAAGACCATGCCTGACCTGAAAGACTCACTGAAACAAGTAGGTCTAGGATTTTCAGCAAGCTGGATCTCAACTTCGGATATTGTCAAGTGGAGGTCGAGGAAAGTTCTAGACCACTGACTGCCTTCATGACACCGAGAGGATTGTACCAGTTTGCAGTAATGCCCTTTGGATTGGAAATGCTCCTGCCACCTTCATGTGACTGATGGATAAGGTATTATTAGGATATGTTGGAGATTTTTGCCAAGTGTATCTTGACGACATTTTAATTCACAGCAAGAATTTTCAAGAACACCTTGTACATCTGAGGAAAGTGCTGGAACGACTGAAGAATCCTGGACTGACGTGCCAACTGGAGAAGTGCCACTTCGCCCAGTCCAGCGCAGAATATCTTGGCCATGTCCTAACCTCTGAAGGCCTAGAAAGGCAAGCGGAGAAGAATCAAGCTATCGAAGAAGCTGAACGTCCGCGGACCAAGCGGCATGTACGTCAGTTCCTCGGCTTGTGTGGATGGTATAACGGCTTTGTGCCACACTTTGAAAAGAAGGCAACACCACTCACCGATCTACTACCTAACAACCGCCCGTTCCGATGGACCAGCAACGAAGAGGCAGCATTCCACGGCGTTAAGGCTGCGATATGCAACGCTCCCGGTCTAGCCCATCCCGACCCTCAATGGAAGATGTGCCTGCAGATGGACACCAGTGACTCCGGCTTAGGGGCACTGTTATTCCAGTAGAGGAGTGACGGTGGAAGGGACATCATCGAGTATGCCAGCAGGAAGCTATCTCCCACCAAACAACGCTACTGCACTGCCGAGAAGGAAGACCTAGCCGTGGTGTGGGCCTTGGGCAAATTTAGAGGCTACATGGAGGGAAGGAAATTCCAGCTCTACACCATTAACACCGCTCTCAAATGGTTGAACTCGGTCTCTGGTTCAAAATCTAAATTGATGTGATGGGCTGTTTGTCGCAGAATTTGAATTTGATGTGTGTCAAGTCCCAGGACCGGCGAACAAAGGAGCAGACAGCTTATCTAGGCACCCGGCAATGGAACCTGAAGCTAGGAACACCATTGTTGAGAGGGAGTTCCCACGAAAACACCCGAGTCAGCCTAAGGAACCTGTCCTTATGACCATCAAGAAGGAACTTGATCTGGGAGTAATCAAACAGTGGCAAGAACAAGACAAGCCCTGTAGAGCCATGACGCAGTGGATTAGGAGACAGAACAATGATAGTGGACTCGTCCCGAGGGAATTCTATATGTGCTACAGGAACTTCTGGGCTGATGGAAGACTCTTGATGTACAGATCTCGCCTCTCTGACATGCCTGCAGTAGTGGTGATCCCCAGACAGCACACAATGGACATCTTCGAGAAGTTCCATGACAGCACTGAAGCCGGACATCCAGGAGGCAAAGAGACGTATCAGTCTATCCGATGAAGATTCTTCTGGGTCAACATGCGGAAAGACATCCTGGACTATGTGAATGGGTGCTACATCTGTGCCTGCACCAAGGCGAGCAACAGGAAAGCAGATTCCAGTCAGCGAAGAAGACGGCCGCAATGCCCTTGGGAGGTCATAACCCTAGACTTGATGGGTCCTTACCCTAGAACATCACGGGGTAAAGCAGGACTCCTAGTGATCACCAAACTCTTCACAAGATGGATTGAGGCCTTTCCGATACCAAAAGCCACGGCGGGATGCATCACCAGTCTTCTACAAGATGAGGTATTCAGCCACTACGGTTATCCACGGTGCATTCTGTCAGACAATGGGATTCAGTTCACGTGAAGGAAGTGGCAGCAAATGATGACAGAATGGGGTGTGGAGCACTGGACCAACCCAATGTACAACCCAAGGGCCAATCCAATGGAACCAGGAACTAAAAAGGATGCTATGGGTCCACATAATAGACAAAGAACATCGACTGTGGGACCGTCAGATACAGCAGTCACATTATGCCCTGCGACGATGCATCAACCGTGTCACGGACTATTCCCCAGCGGAGCTGTTCCTTGGTCGACAACTATACAGACCGGGGATTGGGAGATCATGCAGCTGTACCCTTAGCAGAGTGGCAGCAGCAGCAGTAGCGGCAGCACCACGATATCAAGGAGAAGCAAGCTTTGGCCATGAAGAGATCCCTTACCCAGGCCAAGGCTCAAGAAGTTGAAGAGACCCAGATCTTCCTACCAGGCCAACAAGAACTGCGATGTAACCACCCGGTCAGTAATAAGACTGGAGGGTTTCACACAGGTCTCGCACCTCAGGGTTGGTCCCATCAAGGTGGATAAGCAGCTGGGCCATGGGGTTTAATTACTAAAGACCAAGCCTCCTGTCAAGGTCCATGCATTGGATTTGCAGCGAGTTACCCTAACGTTAAAATTGAAATAACGTAGCAACACAGACGCACACAATATGCTATCAGTTGGTACAGTGAATTTTATTCGCATATATACACAAATTGACACACACACAACCTTAATCACAGTATTGTGAAACAAAAACACTTCACTTGTAGAATATCAACAAAGCTGCCATCTTTAAACACTTGACAACTGACACCGAATACCACAGAGGTTACACTTTGAGACACAGTTGAAAACAGAGGACTACCGATCAATTCAACTTGGAGACTGCCTTAACTCGGCATGTCAGCCATGTGCTTCCAAATCACAACTTCAGTAACTCAACAGTAACTAACTTCACCGTCACGATCGTCTCTTTATATATATCCAGCCAGATTTCCAAAAATATACGTTACAAAAGAAACGACCTTCTTGAATATTCCAGAGCATCCAATACAAAGATTACAATGTATAGAATATTCTCAATTGTTCTAGTGTCTATACCATTCTGGAAGTTACAGTGTGTTTCACAATTATGGATTACAAATTATACAGGTAAGAATAAATTAATTTACAGGTATTTACATTAACTGAACTCATATGAATATCGATGTACAGCACATGTTTCATAACCTCACTCACAATACGATCATTCAACTACGTAAATAATAGCACTAATACTTAATGACATAACCTCACACACAACGCGATCGTATTGTAATAATACAAATACTAATATGATGTAATACTTCACAGCCATACATACAACTTCAACGCTCAACTAGGCAGAGAAAGAAAATACTGTGACATCATTGGAAAATGGCCAGCACACAAGAAAACAAATAAAAATTGAGAGAGACTAGCTGACATGTGTAGAAACCATAATTTAGTCTCAAAATCTATATGATTTAAGAGGAAACCTCAAAAACTCAAAACATGGAAACACCCTGACTACACTAAAGGAGAATGGCAACTGGATCACATCTGAATGGACAAATACCACCACAAAGAAATCTATAATGCCAAAGTCCTCCGAAGAATAGACACAGGTTCAGATCACTAAGCAGTTAAAATTAAAATTAAACTCACTCCCCAGAGGAGACAGCAAAAGCAAGCTCTTAAAACTAAAAGAAAAATAGATCCTACCCAGCTAATCAACAACAAAAATTACCAGAAAGCAACTGAAAAAATAAAAAAACACAGATAAACTTGAAGACTTAGTACACAACCTTAAACAAATTGCAGAAGACCTGGCTCCAATTAAACCACGTAAAAAACACCAAGGGTGGAACAGTGTATGTGATGAAACAGTGGAGAAAAGACATCACGCATGGCTATTACATCAGTCCCAAAAAACAGAAATATCCTATCAAAATCTTGTAAAACAGAGAAAAGAAACTGCCCAAGTCTTAAGAAGAATAAAAAGACAACATCATAAGGACACACTGCAGTTAATTGAAGAACAATTCAATAAAACTCAATCAAGGGACTACTACAAAATCTTCAGAAAGCAGCTCCAAAAATATGAACCCCTGACCCTACTGATGAAGGATGAAAATGGTAAGCTGGCTCATAACAATAAAGACAATGCAGAAATTCTGGCTAAATATTTCAACAAGCTTTTAAATTGTGAGGAACCTACAGAACTCCTTCATTTGGATACCAACACCCCGATAAAAACACCACCCGAGAACATCAATCCCCCCCACAATAAAGGAAGTCTACCAAGCTCTGAATAAATTAAAAAACTACAAAGCGCCAGGAGAAGATCAGACCTTTATGGAAATCTGGAAATATGCAGGAACATCAGCAAAAGTTGTCCTCCATCAACAACTTGTCTCTTTCTGGATTAGAGAAGAACTACCAGAACAATGGACAGCAGCCCTCATTCACCCACTGCACAAAAAAGGAGACAAAACTGACCCTAATAACTACAGGGGAATCTTGCTGCCTGACATAACATACAAAATATTTTCAATAATCATCCTTAATAGGATAAGTTTACAACTTGAGAAAGAACTAGGAGAATATCAAAGAGGTTTCAGACCCTGGAGGAGCTGTCCTGATCAGATCATGAGTCTTAAGTTGATAATGGACTATAACAGCAGAAGAAATAGAGATATGCTGATAACATTTGTAGATTTCAAGAAAGCTTATGATTGCATCCATAGAGAATCTCTGTTCAAAATTTTAAGATACCTTGGACTACACCCCAAATTAATAAACATGATAAAATTGATTCTCACCAACACCAAATCAAAAGTGAAGTTTAGGGGTGAAACATCACAGACATTTGAAATTAAAACTGGACTATGGCAGGGAGATGGGCTCTCACCACTATTATTTAATTGTGCTCTAGAAATGGTAATGAGGGAATGGTTTAGGAAATGTCGCCCCAAAATAAAGATTGGCCGAAAAATCAAAACAAATTGCCTCGGTTTTGCTGACAATTTACCATTACTAGCAGTGGACATAAAAGAAGCAAAAACCCAGATATCAGAACTTCAAAACATTGCAAATAAAACTGGCCTCAAAATATCATTTGAAAAAACAGAAATTATGCCCCAAAACCAACACAACTAAAAGAAGTTACCATAAATGGTAATAAAATCAAAATAGTAACTCAATTTAAATATCTTGGAGGAACAATAATACAATTCCTAAATGAAAAATCTCCATCCAAACAAGAACAAATAGATTAGCGAAAGCACAAGAATTAACATGGGATATCTACAAAAATAAATGTCTATCAATAAATGCAAAAATAAAACACTACAACACAGTTATAAAACCGGAAGCTACCTATACAGCAGAAACACATTTTTACCTGAATAAACAATCCAAGACTAACAGACTTCAGAAAATTGAAAGGAGGATTGGAAGAACCTGCACCAACAAAAAATACCAGAAAGATGGACAGTGGCGGATAATACCTAGCGAAGTCGTGTACAAAGAGCTACAACCCATTACAGATACTATGCATAAGAGGAGACTGGGATTCTTTGGACATGTCATGAGGATGCAGGATTCGAGACTTCTGAAACAACTAGTACAACACAATCTCGTCTCAAAAAATATCACAACAGGATGTAAATGGATCAGAGAAGTAAGAGAGGATCTGAAGGAAATAGGCCTTACAGAAGACACCACAATAAGATAAAATTGAATACAAAACTCAAGAATACAAACCTCCGCTTTACCCTTACACAAAACAAACCAACTACATGCATATGTTTAACTGAGGAAAGGGTACGAAGATTGGAGCGTCTGAAGAAGTACTGGGAGGACCACAAAGCCCGAACAATCCCTTCAAAGAGACCTGAACGACGGACTGACTAAAGTGATCCTATGTGGTCATAAAAGAATAATAATAATAATAATAATAATAATAATAATAATAATAATAATAATAATAATAATAATAATAATAATAATAATAATAATAATAATAATAATAATAATAATAATAATAATTCGAGCTCGATATCTGCATTAGTTATACATGGGTGAGAGAATATTGTTTTCAAGTTATACCTGATATTGCACTTGTGTCAACCCAACCGCTGTGCATACAGAGTAAGCATGGTACTGCCACTGGTCCACGTGAAGGAGAGGCTACTGATGGCGCAGATCAGGCTGGTCATGAGGAGAATGCATCGACTATCATCGAGGAAGAGGCTGGCAGCGATGCAACCCTGACCCCTGACATGGCACGATCCAGTCAAGAGGAGAAGAGCACACCCAGCAACGTCGAGGAAGAAAGAAGATACAATCTACGACCAAGGCAAAGTTGAAGAGTGTGACAGACTGTGGAAACTGTTTTCAAGTTATAGGGGGATATTGATGCAAATGTGATAAATTGACATAACTAGAAAACAATATTCTCTCACCCATGGGTAAATAATGCAACTATCAAGCTCAAATTATTATTATTATTATTATTATTATTATTATTATTATTATTATTATTATTATTATTATTATTATTATTTTACGATTATGATTATTACTATTATGACTTGTGATGTACATCCACATATTAGTATCAGTATTATTTTATGACCACATTATTTGTGAGGTTATGTCATGAAACATTTGTTGTACATAGATATTTATATGAGTTTAGTTTATGTAAAAACATGTATATAATTTATTATTACCTGTATATATGATTTGTAATCCACTACAGAATTGTGAAACACACTGTAACATCCAGAATGGTACTGGGTAGACGAGAACTGTGTAGAATATTCTGTACATTATATCAGGAACTTAAGCACTCTATAATTTACAAGAAAATGTATCTTTCTAGAAGCCTCGCCAGACACAAATATAAGGAGATGGTCTTGATGGTAGAGATGAGTTACTGTTTAGATGGAGTTAAGGTTTAACAAAAGGAGTTATACTTGTGACCACGTGTTATGACCTGCTTATAAGCAGTTAATTGTTTTAAGGTTGCGATCTCTATGTGGCTTAGTGAAAGGCATTTGTTAATGATGGCAGTTTGTTGATGTGCGTATTTTGTTTGTGACAGCAGTTGATTAAGTTACGTGTATGTTTATGTGAAGTTAAAGCGAAATAAATAAGTGTACCAACTGACAGCATTTTGTGTGCGTCTTTGTGAAAACAAAATTAGCAAACCATTTTCTCTCGTAATTTGATTATGTAGAATTACAAGCAGCAAGCTGACTACTGATGTGTCAAATATAGCATGAAATTCAGACAGTCTTATAATCTATCACCTCAGTTATCAGCTCAAATACATGAAAACAGTGTTGTTCTAGCCAATACAGAGGAAGATTTACAAGTTGTTTTGAAACAAGCACTTCCAATACTGGCTTAGAACTTACATTAACAAAACACAAGTTCTTTACTAACCTGCAGCAAACCACACCAAGAGAGCTCCTTCCAACACAGTCAAAGGGAAGAACCTCCACGGCCACTACCTTCCCAATCCTAGCTATTTCCCATCATTGTGTAGCTCAAAACCTTTGATTCATTAGTGCAACGTTAAACCACTAGGAGCAAATAAAAAATCCTGCACAAAAAACACTTTCCTTACCATGACAGCCGACTCTAAGCAAATGTTAAGAATATTGTCTCAGTGCACAAGATTGGTGTTCGGTAGTTTCCTCAAAAGCATCTACAACAACCATTTCTTTAGTGTTCAGACAAAGGTATCTGTTTACAATTCAATATTGATTTCAGTACTTGCCTATGGATGCTAAACCTGGAACACAGAAGAGATTTAAATATCTGGTAAATACCCCCCAGGAATACTTAAAATGGAACAAATAGTATTTTGGAAGGAGTCAGTATCATGAAGATTAAGGTAAGAATTAAACATAAAATTTGATAGGTTGGCCGCATTGTCCACATGCATTCTAAAGCAACTGATGTATTTTCAACTGAAGGATGGAAAATGCTATCGGGGGGGCAACAAAAGCAAAAAAAGTATATGCAGCATTTGACCTACCAGTGAGATAACATATTGTTGACGAAAAAGAACACTTTGAACATCAGCGAAGAAGGCATGAACCTGGTAACAGAGATTGTAAAAAAGAACAAGAAAATCAAAGAAGATATAACTGCCAGACTACACAATAACAAGGAACTACGGTAGATTTGATGTATCAGCCTTGGGACAGAGCTAGTGGTTCTAGAAGTGGTCTCTTCAACTACTAAAAAATCCATAATTGGCAAAATTGATGCACTCGAAAAATACCTGTTATATTTACCAGAGAGTGAATGTCTCAAATTGATGATGATCTATCACTGTATACAAATCAACAAGTCAAATGGACACTTTTACATTAATAATTGTCACACAAAATTCTCTCTTTCTTTCCTTAAGAATCTCCCCTCTCTCTGTACAATTGTGTCATCAATTTCAGGAACATTTATTTCATTAATTGGCACATTTATAAAGCAATTCTAATGAATGCCTCGTACGGTAGAGCGTGGGTTCTTTCCAATGGTATTTGAAGGTGTTCAAATACGCCAATCTTGTGTCAGTATATTTACTGCACCTTACAGAACTCCTGCACAAAAAAAAAAAAAAAATGTAAAAGTAGTTACTGGGATGCAAAAGAGGTATGGAAAAAAAAAAACCAAAGCCACTGACTTAGTTGCAAATAGAGGATTGTGGAGGTACACTATTAATTCAGTAAAATTACAGTCACTTTACAGAATGCCAGTCTTAAAGAAATCATTGAAAATTTGTTCAGATAGAGCTGGAATGATACCAAAGGTTAGAAAGAAAAGGATATTACCATACTTTAATTTGTGTTTTGTTTTCCCTTTTAAAATATAGAGACATTAAATGGCTATTATCATTAAGTGCGCCTAAACATGATGTACCTTAACAGTTTCAAAATTAATTTGCATTTTAGCATTTCAAAAAATTGCCATTCACCTTACAAAATAATTTAATTCTAAAAATTCTCATTGCTAAGCCCCAACCACATGGGGGAAGTACATCTTTTGCATTTGCTGAAAAGATGCTCTACATGGGCACTTGAAGGAATATCTGTGTTTAATTTTAAGGACATCCTGAGCAGTGATTGATATTGTAGAGTAAATTTGGTATAATTGGAAGAAAGTGTCTCAAATTGTTTGGTTATCATGTGGAAAAGCTCTAGATGCCAATTTTGAAACATAATTTAAAGATCTTAATATTCCCACTAATAAATGGGAGTGTTTATGACGGACTATTAAAGGCTATGAATAATTTCCATGAACAAGTTAGCACTATGTTGGACATTCATTTCCACAACAAAATTACCCCTATCAACCTGACAATCCTTATGTTGGACTGCAAAAAATAGCAAATCATTTTTGAATATCTGAGTTTGCAATTCTTCAACATTCTTCCTCGAAGTATTACTGAATTACCATTCCAAAAATCAAAGAATAATTTAATAGTAGTTGAAAAACAATCCTATGTACAATATGCAGGAATTCAGGGAAATGGCATTACATGAAATTAAGATACAAGAAACTTGTCCATATTATTGTATTAAATTTTCTTTTATCATTTACCATATATGAATAAAGAAACGTTTTCAATACTATGGCATCGGCTATTGCAAAATGTAGCTTTCATCCATGCCTGTGAAAATATAGAAGCTGCTGAGATATGGGTGGTGCAGAGTAATGATTTTTGGAGCATAACTACAGCATCTGGGTGTTATGAAATGTGTTGAATGGTCAGTTGAGTAGCAAAAGCACAGCCTGACCCAGTGAGGAAATCAATGGCAAACTGTCTTACGCTTCATCTTATCTACTACTCATTTTGGTGCTGCCATTAGTTTTTGTGGTCCCCATCATAGCACATCATCTGGTGGTGCTGTACGAGGATACAACCCGCCTCTGGGCTGACAACCTAACAGATGACGTTTAATTAAGAAATAGAATACAATATATGATATGATTTGGTAACAGAACAAGTTTAACAAGAAATGTAATCAAATATACTATCTACCTTCTGCTTGCCCAAGGTCAGATATTTCCGAGCAACATGAAAGTTACATTGGCCCAATGAAACATCAATCATAGCAAGCTGCATTTCAGACTCTGCACTTTCCAGACAAGGTGGTTCATATCCAAGCTTCTCCTTCAGCTGTGTTGCAAAGTGATTTCTGTACAACAGACACAAATATCACATGTTTTATTTATCATTAAAAAAAAAAATAAGATCATAGAAAACATTCTAAGAACAAGAAAGTAGCAAAAGCTGCAAGAAGAGTTTCAAAGCAAGAGTGCCATCTGAAGTCATATTCTTCGGTCAGATATAAACGCCTTTTGTCAGTGCCCTATGGTTACAAGTTATAAAATTTCACAAATTGCAAAAGCAATTAAAAATCCAAATTGTTATGATGGTGATGGAACATCCTGGCTAGAGAATATAAAAAGGAAATTCTCATACATAGTCCCGATCTTCACCCGGGAAAGCAGAATGCACAGCGCAGGCACTGGACCAACAGTGAACGTCAATAATTCAGTGAGAGAATAATTAAGTTATAGAGAGATCAGACAGATTTACCTCAGTAAGGCTTAATATTTCTAGGTCATAAATATTTCAAAGGGAAACCAAAAAGAAGCCTGCAGGGGCATTTAAGAGAAGAAATACTGTAGATGCAGTCTGCAACAATCTTAAATGTTTATGAACAGTAAAGAACTACGTTTTAGGAAATTCAACAAAGATAAACTAATTCCTTTATTCCAAATATAAACCACGAACGCATAACTATTTAACACCCAGGGACAAGACTGCCATAGAATTAAATAGGGCACTGACTAGAGTACATCCTGAATTTTAAAATCTTTAACAATTCACACGGCCAGCATATTACCCTATTTTTGAATTTAAAGAGAGCTAGGATATAATCCAACAGCAAGGAATTTAGTAGTGACCTTGAAAATAGAGAGTGAACCATTCTAAAACCATATTTTCAAGTGTTTCAGAGCATATGAAGTACAGCTCATCACAAATATTATCCATTAGCTGTGGTTGACAAACAACAAAGCCAGATGAGGCAACAATCTGAACCAGCCGTGAGCCAAATTTATAATATTATTGGCTTTACGCCCAACTAACTACTGTTTACGGTTTTCAGAGATGCCGGATTAGCTGTTAACAATGGTTACAGCAGAAATGATGTTGACAAGATCATTAATAAAATTAAAAACCAACACATTACTTGACACTAATTAAGGAACCCAAGTCGAAGAAGGACTTTGTCACTTTCACTTAAAACAACAATAAATTATATCAAATCACAAACATAAAAAAATACAAAGAAAACAACAGAAATTTAACATTGTTTTTATAGCTAGTAACAACAATTCTGAACTTTTTTACAATACAAAGACTGTCAACAGCAATAATAAGTATTGTAACTTAAAAGCTTTTCAGGCTGTCAAACAAACAATTTCAATATCAAATCAAATCAAATCAAATTAAATCAAATCAAATCAAATCAAATAAAATCAAAATCTCGTTATTTGCAAATGAGGTGTCTACCTCGGTGGCAAATGGTACACTAAAATACATTATTGTCAAGCACTAAATTTTAGATTAACAAGAGAAGAAAATTTTCCCAAAATACAATATTATACAATTTACGCTAACAGTTTTTTCTATTAAACACACAGCTCATCCTGAATAAATTTATATTGATTACAAAATTCTACTTATAATATCTCCTGTACTACTTACAAATATAGTCAACTCATATACAGTATGTGGAATTACTTCAAATGATACTATACAATTGGTATAAGATTAAAATTTATATTGCATTTATTTATTTATTTTTTACCCATTCTGGAACCTAAGTAGCATAACGACCTGCTGCGTCTTAACCATAGCCCCTTTTGCCACCAATTTTCAGAGTTCCTGAAGGGCCTTCACAGCTACTGTAGCAGTCCCAGGGCCCTCGAAGTCCCCACTGTACTTCACCCCTACAGGCAGTCCCCTACTTTGGCTGTCCAAACTCCTTAGACGAGGGGATGGAATTAATTTATTCACACACATTTTTTATTTACATTAACCTGCACTGGTCGAATGCCCTCTAACATTTCATTTATTTTCTCTGTTGCTGTTTATTCTCTTCTTGAATATCTGTACAGGTTTTGGAAAAGGATCAAACACTACCCCTGGTAAACTGTTCCCTCCTTCGCACCCTTCCCAATGAATGAAAATTTACCCCAATTGCTTCTGCTAAAATTCCTTCTAATTTTATATTTGTGGTCAGTCCTGCCAATATAATTATTTTCCAACTGAAGCCTCTCCTCATGGATATCTCCCCATGCTTCTTCTCCTGTATAGGCTCTATATAATCCTATAAGTCTAGTTTTCTCCCTTCTCTTACTTAAAGTTTCCCACCCAAGTTCCTTTAACATTTCTGATACACTACTCTTTCTCCTGAAATCCCCTGTTGCAAATCTTGCTGCTTTCCTCTGCACACCATCTATTTCTTTTATTATGTAATCTTGGCGAGGATCTCAAACATTGTTTGCATATTCCAATAATGGACGAACCATCTTTAAGTAACTTTTCTCTTTTAATTTTTTGTTGCATCCTTTAAGTAGCCGCTTTATGACATGTAATGATCTGTATGCATTCCTAACAATGTCATCCACATGACCCTTCCAGTGCAAATTACTTTCAAATCTCACACCTAAGTATTTGCACTTACCATCTTTTGGGATAACTACCTCATCTAAAGTATATTCAAATTCAGTTTTAAAACTCCTGTTTGTAAATGTTGTAACAGTTGATTTGTATCCATTAACCTTCATATTATTCTCTTCAACCCATTGCTGGATACTCTCAAGGTCCCTTTGTAATTCTGAACAATCCTCAATGTTATTTATTTCCCTATAAACAATTATGTCATCTGCATACAATCTGATTTTTTATGTTATATTATTCCCTAAATCATTTACGTATATTAAGAAAAGTAACGGGCCGATTATACTACCCTGTGCAATTCCCTTCCAAACTTTCTCTTCCTGAGATACATTATTTCCTACTTTGACTTTCTGAACCCTTGAATTTAGAAATGTTTTTATCCAACGTGTAACCCGTACGTCCAATCCTATTCCCTCCAATTTCTTTAATAATATTCCATGTTCCACTCTATCAAAGGCTTTGGAAAGATCTATGGCTATGCAATCTAACTGACCTCCTGAATCCAATTGATCTGATATGTCCTGCTGAAATCCCACCAGTTGTGCCTCACTAGAAAATTTCTTTCTAAATCCATACTGGCTCCTCATGAACCAATTTTTATCATCACATATCCCTCTGATGTACTTTGATATTAAACTCTCCAGTATTTTACAAACTATACTGGTCAGGATATTTGCTCTGCAGTTTTCTGGTTTCCTTTTATCACCCTTTCCTTTATAAATTGGTATTATTATAGATTCCTTCCATTCCTTTGGCATTACACTATTATTTATAACATAGTCAAAGAGAAATTTCAAATAAGGCACTATGTACCACCCCATTGTCTTTAACACCTCCCCAGTAATTTGATCACTTCCTGCTGCTTTTCCTTGCTGAAGCAGTTGGATTTCTCTGAAAATATCTTCATTTGTGAATGAGAAGCTTCTCGTTTCCCTCTGTGTCTCTCCCTCTGTATCTTCTGTTTTGGTTTCCAACTCCTGACAATCATCTACTGAATCTCTGAATTCCCTACTAAATAGGTTTGCTTTCTCAGTACAGTGGAACCTCGATTATCCGTTCCCGGAAAATACGTTTTCCCGGAATATGCGTTCAAATTACGTGGTCCCGCGAGCATCGTAATTAAATCACGTTGTAATAGTCCCGCATTATCCGTTCCTCGAAGAAACGATTTCCCGGATCAACCGTCCAGAAATTCCAGTCCCATCAACGTTAAATCCTCGATCAATCGTTTTTTAATAAACCGTATCTCACAAAAGGACGGCTATGGCATATTTATGGATCTTGGCGTTAACGCCCCGTCACTGCGATAATTAAAGCAAGTACTGTACCGGTACTGGAAAAGCGATCGGCGGTGAACTTGCATAAGGGACCATCTTAGCATCGCATTCGGGTGGTATTGTTTAGAGAATCTCGGAAAATCATAAAGCAGAGAGTGGCAACAACAATTGCAAGGAGACACGGCGCATTTCGACAGCTCTGCTTGAAGACGGAACGAGTTTCGTCAAATGTTCGCACTTATAAAACGTCCATATTACGTCCAGGGTTAGATGTTTATATTTTTACTTTTTTCGATCGTACTGCCGAAGAGGTTTTTGGCACTTTGCTCAGGGCACTGCAGAATAACTGGGCTTTCAGGCAGGAATCGAAACTGCTTCTTAACACAAATTCAGTATTTTTGATATTATCGTACATGATTATGTTAGCGAGACCAAAACACATGTTGCACCTAAATGTAATTTAAAAAAAGAAAGCCATGGGAGGTCTTGGAATTGCTTATTACTGTTTAGGTCCTAATGTAAGACTGGGAATTTTACGTTTTCGTGTTAAAATACCAAAAACCGCAGTCGTTTTATTTGCGCACGTTACATTTTAAATGGTTGGTATAATTTCAAACTCGCACTGACATGTGCAGCGAGCGCGCTTTCCAGATGACCTCAAGGTCACGAATAACCGTAACTTCTGAAGTTTTGATATTTCTTTTATCTTTCCAATTTGGTTGGATTGTGACGCGCAGAATTGAATATAATGCATTCGAGAACTTTTAAGAATCGATACTTATATTCGAAACCATGTTTTCGAGTTCAACATAACCTTTAAAAGTCGACGTAGGCCTAATTTGCGCGGTACGAGATTTTCAGAAACTGACTACGAACAGTATACCGGAGACCAAATTACAATGAAAGATTAAGAAATGAACGGATTTCACATTCATTTTGGGTGCTTTCGTATCTAATGTGCTTTATTTTATTAGATGAGAGAATTAAAAACTACTTATGGTCGATTGTCGTTTGGCTTGGCGTTATTAGATTTTTCGAAGAGTTTGGCTAGTCTAATCAAAGTCGCTGAACTGAAAGAAGTTTTCACGGGAAACTGACGAAGATTCCCCTGTAAAACTGAATATAAAGTATCGAGATTTTGAACTCGCATACCGGTAATTAATGCGGTTTCGTGGTCTAACATGCCCGCCTCTCATCCAGAGGCCCGGGTTCGATTGCGACCAGGTCAGACAATTTTACCTGGATATAAGTCTGGTTCCAGGTCCACTCAGCCTACGCGATTACCTTTAATTGTGGAGCTATCTAATGGTGAGATGGCGACCCCGATCTACAGAGCCAGGAATACCGGCCGAGAGGATTCGTCGCACTGACCATGCGCACCTCGTAATCTGGAGTCCTTCGGGCTGAGCAGCGGTCGCTTGGCAGGCAAAGTCCCACTGGGGCTGTAGTTTGGTTTGGTTTAGGAGTTTTGCAAGATTATAATTATACATATTTCATTTTTGTGATGTTTAGCCAAATTGTTGATGGTTTTCATTCATTCCCGGATTTTCCGTTTTCCCGTATTGTACGTTTTATTTTCATGGTCCCTCGAAAAACGGAGAATCGAGGTTTCACTTTATCTGTTAAATAATGTTCACCCCATTCTCCCACCATTGTAGGAATTTGTATTCCTTTTTCTTTTTTGATTCCTGATATATGAATACAGCTTTTTCCATTTCCCTTTGTGGTCATTACCCTCTTGAAGTATGCCATTCATATAATTCTCTTTTGCTTCCTTTTTCACTCTATTCAGTTCCCTCATTAGCTGTTTTCTAGTTTCTCTACTCCCTCTACCATCTTTGATTTTCCTGTTTACTATTCTATATTTTCTTTTTAATTTTCTTATTTCCCTTGTATAATAAACAGGGTCTGAGGTCATTTTACCCTTCTTAACAGGTACAAATCTCTTCTCTCCTTCCCAGATGATTCCTTTAAATTTAGCCCAAAGTGTATCCACATTACTCCCTTCACTTATCCAACAACTGAATTGTGATTTAAGGTAAGTCCTACAATTTCTTGTCTTGTGTGACCCTCTTATTAAGCCTTTTTGATACCAGTCCTACATCCATTATTACAGCCTTATGGTCACCTATTCCTTCAATTACCTCAGTTTTATCAACAATTTCCCATGGTTTAACCAAGAATACATCTAGTAAGTTATTGACACGAGTCGGTTCTTGCACTACTTGTGTAAATCCTCCCTCCCAAATTAACTTATTTGCCAGTTTCTGTTCATGGGCTTCACTTGCAGCTCCATTCCATTCAACTTCAGGCAAGTTTAGATCTCCCCCAATTATTACTATATCATTATTATAGTTTTTATGAGTATAATCTATTATTTTTTTCAAATATTTCCATGTGTCTTTCCTCTCTTCCAGGCCTGTATGTTCCTATAATTCCCACCTCCTTCATATTATCACAAAGTAATTTTATTCCTAATATTTCATCTCTTTCGTCGGTAAACCATTCATGTGAACAGTAAGTTTCCTTCACCAGAATAAACACCCCCCCTCCCTTTTTATCTCCTCAGTCTCTACGATAGACTGTGTACCCTTCTGGAAATACTTCTCTATTACCCACCCCTTCTCTCAACCACGATTCCACTCCTATCACTACATCAGTCTATAAGATTCCATCAATGTACCGAATTTTACTTGTTTATTTACTACACTCTAACAGTTTACCAAGAGCAATCTCAGACCCCCTTCCTCCCTAAAACTTGACTGTTGCAATTGGGTAACTTGAAGTTCCTTACTTTCCTGAGTTTCATTTTCTAGTTGACTGAGCCAGCTTGAAGTACAGCTGGCTCTTTCTACTAGTTTTCCTGGTCAGTATTATAACTCAAGGGAGTTGCCTTTTTTACAGTACATATCTTAAGATTAATAAAATCTAGAGCAATATTTGCTATCTTTTGTTTACCTGAATTGTTTAGATGAAGGCCATGCTTTGTGTAACAGTGTCTCTCGAAACTGCTCCTATCAATTACCTGTGTATTACAAAACTGTTTACAAATTTTAACCATATCTGTATTAACTTTGTCCACTTCAATGTTCACACACGAGTCTCTAATCAAATCATGCCTGTGGGGCACGTTCACTACAAAGATGTTAGTGTGAGTCAGCTTACCTAGTGTACATTTAAGTTTAGAAAGTACATTCTTAGCGTCGTTGTGAGCTATGTTGTTCGTCCCACCGATGATCACTACTGCATCACGACTTCCGAGATATCTAGCTGCCTGTTCCGTGTTTTCCAATACCTTCTTGATTGGGGCCCCAGTATAGATGACGGCCGATACTGCAATATCTTCATTGTTCTTTTCTCCGCAATTCCCCTTGCCTGGCTGTCACCAAATATAAGAATCTTTGACACTTTCGCCAGTGCACTGTGTGGGATTTTAGGCCTAACTTTGCAGCTTCTCGAAACGGATTTTGCGCTATACATTTGACTGCTTCCCATACGGATAAGTCCTTGTATATTGCTTACTTCGCTCAGGGCTGAAAATCTATTTTTGGTGTCAATTACAAAGTTCACACTATCTGCTACGTGATGTTGTGGCATTACTTAAAATGCGAATACAAAAGAATTACGATTCCACTCGAACTTAGCAAATATGAAGAGCACTGTAGACGCACTGAAGTGAGTGAAAGTGCGAAAAGCTACATCTGCATGTTGCGGAAGACGTAGTCTATCATGACGTGGATAAATTTTGAATTTATATTACTCTGTAAAATACTATTTAAAAAAAATGTAAAACCAGTTTCGAATTAAAAGTCTGAATTTCGGTAATGGGACCAACATTGTTCTTCGAATGACAAATTATCTGTATTTTGAATTAAACGATTTAAATAACATGAAAAACCATACCTCATGTTTCCGAGAACGAGAGCTTCTTCGAAATAGGTAAGAATTTGAATTAACCGATTTTGAATTATCGAGTTTCTACTGTATTTGCTTATGTGTATTATTACAGTATGGTTTCACTTCAGTCCAAAGAGTAGTAAAAAATTTCAAGAAGGGGTTACCCACATACTCCTAGAGTAAAAAAAAGAAATCTGGGCATGATGTTGAAGGAGTGATTATAAGGGAGGATGACTAGTTAATGTTCATACTGGAAGGAAAAGGGGATTTGTACCTGGTATGTTTTTACCTCTTTTTCATATTATTCTGGGCTGAAATTGATAGGCACGATATTTTGCTGGGTTCTATCAGTGGTTCTTGACTTTGTCTTCTTTGCTGCCAAGGGTCCTAGGTCATTCCAAAAACCTGTAGATATTTACTTTAGGCCAAAGATTAACTTTAGAGCGGTACTTCACCTTAAACTTCTTCAGAGTATTTTCAAGCAATGTAACTGTGTACTAGTATTGGTATCAGCAAATTACTTGTAAACCTAGGCCTGTTTATTAGGTTTGTTCTGTATTTGACAATCTCCACCTGAGTCAGCGTATGATTGCTGGCTGTCAGATGGAAACTTTCTAAGCTTTTTATTTCTAACTGCCTGATGTAGTTCAGTTTCTCAATTTTGTGTAATGTTTTAGTATGGAATTCCTTGCAAGGTGGTTTGTAACAAGTACCTTTCCTTCTAAGATAATAAAATAAATGTTTATAGTTGTATCATTAATACAGGTGATCATGGTCTTCTAATCTAGATATAATAATCAAAGAATATTCATGATAAATTTTAGGGTAGGAAAGGTGTTAGTAATTCACCAACTTCATCGTCAGGTGACTTTGCTGCAAAGAAGTTGCTTTCAAGTAAAATCAGACTTTTTTCAGCCATTTAACAGAAATCACAATACCTGAAGAATGTGATCTCATATTTTTAAGAAAAATTATTTAGAACAAAGTTTCGTCGTCAAAATTTTTTGCAGGTACTGATTTAATATTTGCAACAAATTTGAAGAGAAATCAGAGCCACCATATCAATAGTGAAAAATTTCAGGTGTTGGTGGAAACACAATTAATCGTAGGGATAACTCAATCGCTTCAGGTTTAATGGTCCCATGCGCTTGCTTAGATATTAGATTTAAATCGCCTTCAACACGAGTAAGACATCTAAGCCACCCGGTCAAAACTATTGTGCACTGCTCTGAAATAAATGCCATAAATGTAACAGCAACAAAAATTTTCATGCACAGTTTTCAGTGAAGCATTAAAAATAATTGTAGTCAACAACAATTTCACAGTCACTCGTATCAAATGAACTGTCACTTTCACTTAAGATCTCTTGTTAAATATTATCTTAATTGCAATCGCTGTCCTCCGAATCACTGACTAAAACACTTTCAATTAACTCAGCAATAATATTGCTGTCACTTGCCTATATTACGCCCAGAACCATGGCTAGGAGACTGACCAATACCTCATGAGAAACGTACAGAGTTTCACCTTGTTTTCTTGCTTTCAGAGGCTACATTTGGGCAGTAAACAATGGTACAGTTATTTAGTTCTTCTTCTGGGTTGAACAGTGTTGTTGTTTTCTGTACATTCTGTACAGTTTCAAATACATCAAGCATCAATCTACAATGAAATGGAGGAAGGATCAATTAGTTGTAATTATACTAGATGGAATATTTTCTTCTACTGAAGGATATTTAATGATGTTACCGAGTTTAATTTTAATTTTTCCTGTAATTTGTAGTCATTTACTTCAATGCATAATGTTATTGCTATTACAACACACCTTCTTTATGATGTGAATATACAAGTACTGTATATTTCTTCCAAAATATATTTTTTATACCTGCACCAATCAGACAAGGGACAAGGGAAGTATTTTTTATTAAGGTAGATAATGTTCTTATGTTATTTGTTTATTTAGTGTATGGCTAGAGATACAGTGTCTGACTTAGGTAGGATCTACATTTCTATAGACATATATCTAAATTTTGGATGTAGTCTATAATTTCTGGGGTCGCGAGAGCGAAGTCACTAGCACAGCCATTATACAGTGGAACCTCGATTCTCTGTTTTTGGAGGGACCACGAAAAAAAAACGTACAACATGGGAAAACGGAAAATCCGGGAACAAATGAAACATCAACAATTTGGCTAAACATCACAACAATGAAATATGTACGGTATACTTACAATCTTACAAACCAAACTACAGCCCCAATGTGCCCTCTGCCTACCAAGCGAAGGCCTGCATGCAGATTACGAGGTGACGCATGGTCAGTGTGACGAATCCTCTCGGCCGTTATTCCTGGCTCTCTAGACCGGGGTTGCCATACCACCATTAAACAGCTCCTCAATTAAAGGTAATCGTAGAATGACTGAACCTGGAACCAGCCCTCATATCCAGGTAAAAATGCCTGACCTGGCCAGTAATCGAACCCGGGCCCTCCGGGTGAGAGGCAGGCAAGTTAGACCGCGGGGCTGGTTTCAAATGTTAATTACCGGTATGCAACTTAAAAATCTTGAAACTTTACATTCAGTTTTACAGGTGATTCGTCAATTTCCTATGAAAACTTCGTCATATTCCTTTGAAAACTTCATTCAGTTCAGCAACTTTGATCAGCCAAACTCTTCGAAAAATCTAATTAATACCCGTAACGCCAAGCTGAACAACAATCGAATACAAGTACGGTAGTTTTTCATTCTCTAATCTAATAAAATAAAACACATTAGATGTAAAAGCATCCAACATGATGGCAAAATCCTTTTTATTTTTTTATTTTTAAATCTTCCATTGTAATTTGATCACCGGTATACTGCTCCTAGTCAGTTCATGGAAATCTTGTGCCACGTAAATTAGGCCTACATCGACTTTTAAAGGTTACGTTGAACTCGAAAATATGGTTTCGAAAGTATCAATCCTCAAGTTCTCGAATGCATTATATTTAGTTCTGCCTGTCACTAATCACAATCAAATTGGAAAAAGAAAAAAATATCATTAACACTTCCAAAATTACGATTATTCGTGCCCTCGAGCTCAGCTGGAAAGCGCGCTCGCTGTACAAGTCGGTACGAGTGCGAAATAATCAAAGTTTTTAAATGTAACGTGCGCAAATAAAAGACTGTGGCTTTTATAACATTTTAACACAAAAACGTGAAATTCCCAGTCTTATATTAGGACGAAAACAGTAATAGGCAATCCTAAAACCTCCCACGGCTTTATGTATGTAAGGTGCAACACCTGTTCTGGTCTCGATAACATAATCGTATACAATAATATTAATAATAATAAATTTGTGTTACTTAAGGAGGAGCAGTTTCGATTCCTGCCTGAAAGCTCAGTGACTATACAGTGCCCGGAGGGAAATGCCAAAAACCTGTTCGGCGGCACACTCGAAAAAAAGTAAAAATATATACATCTAACCCTGGACATAATGTAGATGTTTTGCAAGTATGAACATTTGATGAAACTCGTTCTGTCTTCATGTAGAGCTGTTGAAATGCGCTCTGTCTCTTTCCAATTGTCGTGGGCACTCTCTGCTTTATGACTTCCGAGGATTCTCTAAACAATACTACCCGAATGCGACGCTAAGATGATCCCTTATGTAAGTTCACCGCCGATCGCTTTTCCAGTACAGTACGTCTTCAAATTACCACAATGACGGGACGTCAACACCAAGATCCATAAGTATGCCGTAACCGTCCTTTCTTAAGATACAGTTTCTTGAAAAATGTGTGATCGAGGATTTAGTGTTGATGGGACTGAAATTTGTGGATGGTTGATCCGGGAAATCGTTTCTTCAAGGAACGGATAATGCAGAATTTTTACAAAGTTATTTAATTAGGATGCTCGCGGGACCACGTAATTTGAATGAATAATGCGGGAAAACGTAGTTTCCGGGAACGTATAATCGAGGTTCTACTGTACTTTCTTATCCTACAATCTGTGATGACGTGGTGGATTGTCTGTTGTGTAGCACCGCAGTCACCTTCAGGTGTTGATATTCTGTTCCACTCGTAGTGGAAGGCTGCACAGTTCCTGTGGTTGGTTCGAATCCTGTTCATTGTGGACCATAGTCTACGAGGGAGGTTAAAACCAGGAGGCATTGTTGGGTAGTATTTGTCGTTGAATCTCTTCTGCCATTCAACGGAAGTTTGGCACTTGCTGTTCCTCATGTTCATGGCATCACTTGTTGGTGGTTTTCTTGAACGCAGGCGATTAGTATTTGCATCACCGATATCATCACGTATCAGCAGTTCTAGATTGTTCATTATTTTGTTGAATTCTCTTAGGAGAACATCTTTATGTCTGAGATCCGGAGGAGGAATATGACTTGACATTAGTAACCACTGTATGGGAATAGATTTGATTGTGCCAGTGATGAGATGCATTGTGGTGTTCAATTGAGTAAATATGAAATGTGTGTGGGCACTATTTAACCAAACTGCAGCACAGCATTCGGCAGTCAAATACACCAACCCTGGAGCTGAGCATCGCAGAGTTGCAGCTGTAGATCCCCAAGTTGTTCCACATAGTTTATGAATTATGTTGTTGCGAGTTCTTACTTTTGCAGCAACAATCTAGAAATGTTCTTTATAAAACAATGTTCTATCCAATGCGACCCCTAGATATTTAGGGTATCTATTGCTGGTTGTCCATGTACACTCCCTATTAGCTATTTTGTTGTTTAGATGAAAGCAGCAAACTTCAGTTTTGTTGGTGTTTGGTTTGAGTTTCCACATTTTAAAGTAGTGTGTCAACTTCTCAAGGTCTTCTGTCAAATTTTTCTTCCATTTACTCAACTGTTTGGTTTCTGATAGCGATTGCCCAGTCATCTGCGTATCCAAATTTCCTTGAAATTCTCTCCGGCATGTCTGCAATGTATTAACAGCAAGGAAGCAAGAACGGACCCTTGAGGTAGTCCGTTGTTCAGCAATCTTTGGCTGTTTACATCTTTCCCGTTGTGTACACAGAACTGTCTTTGACTCAACATGGTGTTCAAAAGCAGTGCAGTTATTCTACATGGGATAACTTTCAGAAATTTGTAGAGTACCCCATCTTTCCAGACTGCATCACAGGCTGCTGTTAAGCCTATGTATGCCACTGAAGTCTTGAGTTTTCTTTGGTAGCCTGCTTCTATGTAGGTTGTAAGAGATGTAACTAGATCTGTTGTATTTCTCTGTGATCTAAAACCTGCCTATTCCACTGGAATTTTCTTGAGTATATCAGGACCAATTCTGTTCAGCAGAAGTCTTTCTAAGAGTTTGTATGCAACACTGAGCAAAGCAACAGGGCAGTAGCTCTCTGGTTTTTCACTCGGTTTGCCTTTCTTCAGTATGGCAATAATCTTTGTCTGTTTAAAGAGCTTTGGTATTTGGCCCCTTTCAAGGATATCAGTGTAGAATTTGGTCAGCAAGGCACGAGCATGACATCCCCACGTTCACTGCATAGACCTTACGGGACAATGTGCAAACTTTTTGGCCAATCGACCTTACTGGTCTTGAGTGCCATGTCATTAAATGCTGTTCTCCACAATGCGTGAAGAACTTCGGGTGTAAGCCATCCTCACCAGGCGGCTTTACCTAACTTAATGTCACTGATGGCGATGTTTATTTCTTTATTGCTAAATGATTTGTGTTGTGTCACCGGGGAATTACGTTTAAGGAGTTTCATTTCCTTCCTTATGTCCATAGTAAGATTTTTGCTCCTTTTACTTTTGGAAGTCATGACTATACGAGAGGCAATCTTGTTTGGATGGACTTCTGACATCATCCCTGCAGTTGTTTTTCCAACCCCAAGTTTCTTTAGAAGAGACCATGCTTCTCGGCTTGATTTTCTGTACTGTAGTTTAATTACCTATGATTGATTTTGGGCAGTCAAGTGAACTAACTTTATCTTTCCATTTTTTCCTCTTGGCTGCATCTAGACTGTGTAAGAGTTGATCTGCAATTTCACTCTCACTGTTCTCAAGAAATTGTTGGTGAAGTTTTTCATGTTCCTCACTCCATCCATGGATATATTCCTTGCGAAAGCCTCGAGAGATATTTTCCTTTGCTGCAGATATCATAGCTCCTACAAATCTTTCATAGGTGGTATCCGACGTACACATTTATCAAGTTCTTCTGTGAAGCCAGGCCAATCAGCCTTATTGAAATTCCAGCTTGGTCGAGGGCTAGAAGTGATCAGAGGGATTTGGTCTATGTTGACCATGTGGGAAGTCATTAAGCACCTTTCGAGTAGTTGGTAGAGGTTTGTTTCCTTCGTCTCTGGACACAAAGCATAGATCAGGACAATACTCTCTATTCCATGCTGCTGATTTAAACGTATTTCGCTTTTTGGCAACAAAGGCGTGAAAGAGGTTGTTTCTGTCTATCCATTCCACTACTGCTTCACCATTCTCATCATTAGTTTTGTATTTCCAATCCTGGTGGTGACTGCTGAAATCTCCAATGTATACTGCTGGATGTGGTCGTATATCCAGAACATGGTTGGGCCACTTGGATTTCGGAAGTTTGTAGATGTTTGAGACCTCAGTGTCACCTATTCTAATGACAACGGAGTGGATGTCCTCCTCTGTACTGGAAGACAGAAGAAAGGCATTATCTATTGTATTTTGCACATTCTGCATTACTATAGGTTTGATGACAGGTTGCACCCAGATCGTATCTTAGTATTTTTCCTCTAGCCCGCAGCTGTTGTTCGTCAATGGTGTGTGTTACTTGTATGACTGCCAGATCAACTTCATGAGAAAGTAGCAGTTTAGACAAGGCTTCACTTTGAGTATGACTAATACCTTCAATGTTTAGTTGACATATACGTAGGACAGGTCCCCCAGTGGTAGAATGGCACTTAGAAGGGCC
The DNA here is from genome assembly GCF_040414725.1 of Anabrus simplex. Lineage (NCBI taxonomy): Eukaryota > Metazoa > Arthropoda > Insecta > Orthoptera > Tettigoniidae > Anabrus > Anabrus simplex. The sequence goes on along the minus strand of NC_090265.1, from coordinate 962,818,215 downwards.
CTCCCTTTTAAAAGTCATTCGTAATAGTCATAGTTTTATACTATATCTTGATCAAGATGTAAAAGCTTTACGTCTGATCTCCTGATAGTCGTTGCTCCCTTAGCACCACCCACGGGTCACGTGTAGGGTACTCTTAGGTTAAACCTATGGACGTAAAGAACGTTAGACTCCCAATATTCTTATGTATAGGTGAAGAACTGAAGAACCATATATAGGTAAGCGGGTTTCCCCTGGTTGAAGTTCAACCTGTGTCTAATTATGAATAATAATACACTGAATGAATTAGCTGTGCGGTTCGGTCACATCGCTGTGAGCTTGCGTTCGGGAGATGGTAGATCTGAACCCCAGTCAGGAGACCTGAAGTTGGTTTTACATGTTTCTTCATTTTCACTCCAGACTAATTTTGTGACTTGTGGCTGTACCTTTATTAAGGCAACGTTAGCTTCCTTCCATTCCTGTTCTAGTCCTCTCCTATTGCAGTGTTGCCATACGACCTGTTTTCAGTTGGTGAGGCTTAAGCCAATAACAAAAAAAAATTACGAAATAAAAATTTGTTGATGCTGTTTGACTTATTAGTGCCCCTGTACATTTTCTGGGACTGAGAAAGATGGCTGTGTGGTTAGGGGTGCACAGCTGTGAGCTTGCATTTGGGAGATAATGGGTTCGAACTCCAATGTCGGCAGCCCTGAAGGGGGTTTTCCGTGGTTTCCCAGGCAAATGATGGGGCTGCACCTTAATTAAGGCCACTTCCTTCCCACTCCTAGCTCTTTCCTATCACATCATCACCATAAGAATTATCTGTGTTGGTGCATTATAAAGCAAATTGTAAACAAAACAAAAACATTTCCTGGTTTCCCCAATTAGGTGAGCGAGATACAACCAATCTGGAAGCTGAAAATATGTTTAAAAATGCCCGTATCTTATTGAAGAAGAAAACAATACCCAAGCAAAAGGAAGAACAGATAGGTCCCAAACGGTAAGCAAGTTCTTGAATTTTTTGAAATCAGAATAAATCATACAATTCAGCTCTCTCTCTCTCTCTCTCTCTCTTGTTTTTTAAGAATATGGTTATAATAATGAGAACATCAAAATACAGGTAGGAAACGTTTGAAATTAAATTAAGCAAGTGAAGGAGAGAGTGTGTGACTACCTCAGGTGGAAGAGGGCTGGCCTCCTGATCTCAGATTGGTGGGTCTGATCCTGGCATAGTCCGGTGGTATTTGAAGGTACTCAAATATGCCAGCTTCCTGTCTATAGATTTACAGGTACATAAAAGAACTCTTGCAGGACGAAATTCCAGCACCTCAGCGTCTATGAAATCTGAAGAAGTAGTTAGTGGGCCGTTAAAACAATAACTTTATCATTCGCAATTCCTCAGAGAGCTTCAAAGATGATCTAATTTCTGTTTACATAGCTTGGCTCTTTAGTGTTTCTATACATTTCCTGAGTAAGATTGAAGATATAACCAGCCTGCAAGCTGAAAATATGCTCAAAAACCTCTCTCTCTTACTGCTTATTGAAGAGAGAAGAAACTATTCACGCAAAATAAAGGAAATACATTCAGTCATTCCTGGAACTTTTTAAAATCACATCACATCTATATATAATATATAAAATATATAAAATATAAAATATATATATAAAATATGAGTTTTGTCTGTACATGGTTCAGAATTTGAAAAGAATGGTATTTGTGTATTGGCCATGTCCATAGTAACAAGGAAATGCACTTTTTACTTTTCCGTAATTTCTGTCTGGCTGTCTGTCTGTATGTATGTATGTATGTACATGCATCATGAGAAAACGGCTGAAGAGAATTTAATGAAAATATATGAAGCCGGGGGATGAACCACTACCATCTAGGCTATAAATCATTTTACTCACGCTGAGTGAAATGGTAGTTTAGGGGAAGGCCTAAAATTGAATTCTCAAATATTTATATTATTAGTGGTCCTATCGATAAATACTACATAACTACAGCTATATAGAATTAAATTTCCAATCATTTATGTCATACATTGTTACCGTATGGGGTTTGATAACACAGATATTCATGAATTTGTATTTTTGTTGCCAAGTCCATATCAACGCGGAGCCACGAGAAAATGGGTTAACAGAATTTACTGAAAGTCTGTATATAGAGTCGGGGAATAAGAAACTACAGTCTAAATTATAAACAATTTTATTCACCCTGTATGAAATTGTAGTTTAAGCGAAGGCACCTAAAATTTAATTTTTAAATACCTATGTCATTGGTCCTATTGAAAAGTACTACATAACAAAGTGTACAGAGAATACAATTTCTGACCGTTTATGTTTTATTCAATTTTACCGTACCAACTATGATAAGAGTGGTATTTCAGAGTTGGAAAAAAACCAAATGCGAAGGCCTACAATATTGAAAGCGCATAACATTGATCAACAATAACATTACAATGACCTCTGTTTTGTGGTGATGTTCTTTGTCTCCTATGCTGCCGCTCAACTCCGATAGATGAGATTACTGTTGCATACCGAGTATAACAGCCTGACTGAATATTGGCGGGAAATAGCTGGGGAGTTAGAAAACTTTCTTCTTTGGCATGTCATTCCTCTGGTTCATATATTTTCTGATATCGTACTGCTGGTACGTAACTCACTGGTTCATCATAGTATTCCAGCTATTCAATCCCTACTCTGACGCGCTGTTTTGAATGAGCAGTGTGCACTATTAAGGCAGAGGCTCACTTAGTAGTATATCAGTCAATACTGATCTGCATTTAGGGCAGTCACCCAGGTGGCAGATTCCCTATCTGTTGCTTTCCTAGCCTTTTCCGAAATGATTTCAAAGAAATTGGAAATTTATTGAACATCTCCCCTGGTAAGTTATTCCAATCCCTAACTCCCCTTCCTATAAATGAATATTTGCCCCAGTTTGTCCTCTTGAATTCCAACTTTATCTTCATATTGTGATCTTTCCTACTTTTATAAATGCCATTCAAACTTATTCGTCTACTAATGTCATTCCACGCCATCTCTCCGCTGACAGCTCGGAACATACCACTTAGTCGAGCAGCTCTTCTTCATTCTCTCAATTCTTCCCAATCCAAACATTGCAACATTTTTGTAACACTACTCTTTTGTCGGAAATCACTCAGAACAAATCGAGCTGCTTTTCTTTGGATTTTTTCCAGTTCTTGAATCAGGTAATCCTGGTGAGGGTCCCATACACTGGAACCATACTCTAGTTGGGGTCTTACCAGAGACTTATATGCCCTCTCCTTTACATCCTTACTACAACCCCTAAACACCCTGCCATAACCATGTGCAGAGATCGGTACCCTTTATTTACAATCTCATTTATGTGATTAGTAGTAGTAGTAGTAGTAGTAGTAGTAGTAGTAGTAGTAGTAGTGGTAGTAGTATGACCTGGTCTAGAATTACAATTTAGGCATATTCCAAATTATAGCACCACAATTCACTAAATAACTCAAAATTCAACCCTGAAAAGAGCCGTTTCTTAAAACGAGCTTCTTCCTCTTCACTTTTATTAAATTCTACGCTTGCTTCATTCAAAATTAGCAGTGAAGAGGGTTTTTTTTTTCTCTGGCTTGGAGGAAAAAACTGCCTTCAAGTCAGATAGATTTTTCCGCCGCCAGTGTAGTGAATTGAGATTTTCCGACTTATCGGGTACTCTTAGGAAACAGATTAGTAAAAGGGCATAGTTTTTGCCCTGGGACTCTCCACTATTTGACCCCCATCCAGAAAAACTAAGAGTGTTCACGGATCACAGCTGTCTGCGGCCTGGTCATTACAGCTCTGGAACTTTGGACCGTTAGGTCGGCAGCGTACAACTGTTCGTTAAAAGTGGGAAAATGTGTGGTTTTTCATTTGATCGAGTATTTCATGTGAAATCATTGCTTTTACTTGCGCCATTCCTACTGACGCCATTGTAATGACCTATGTTCATTTCAGTTGGGAAAACCACTACGACAGTCTTTCTGAGGATGTAAAAAGGCAGGTGGAGAGTGAGTGTCTGTCATTATAATCCAATTCCTCAACCTGATTGTGACTGATGATAGGCAAGTGGGCCTACCATTACAATCAAAATTCCCTAACGCAGTCTTCATATCAGAAAAGACGTTTGGTGACTTCCCCATTGTGTTTCCAGGGTAATGTTAAGAGCTATGCAATTTAATACAGTCTTGCTCACAACGTGTACTCTACCTAACCTACAATTCTGTATACAATGTAGAATTCCGTAGCGAAGCACGGGTACATCAGCTAGTAGATTTATAAAATAAACTACACTGTTCAAAATGTTCTTTTCACAAATAGGTTATAGTACTGTGTGTATCAAAATAAAGGCAAAAATATATAACATTAAATTGAGTGAGGGTGAGAGGGAGTGTTTCTTTCCTTAATTCCACATTGAGCGTGAAAACCGACTTGATTATAAATATCTTTATTTACTTCGTTTTAGCTTTTGCAATTTATACTTTGGTAAGGGAACCTTGATTATTGATGCTTACATTGAGGTTAGTTTGTTATGGTTGTATCTGGTGATTTTAATAAGTAACAAGTCAAGTTGGCAGTAGTGATGAACCTTGAAAAGAGAAAGGGCAGTGACACTTGTTTTTTAGTGTATTCGCTTACATGCTGAGGACTATACCCATGTGCAATTCTTAGATCCCAATCTATGACAGAACTACCAATAGATGACAGGCTGTTACACCACTGGTTTGCAAAACAAAATGTTATAATACCTGTATGCAATTCTACGATCCCAGTCTATGAGACAGCTAGATGTAGATGGTAAGCTGTTACGCCACTGGCAACAAAGTTGTTCAATCTGATCACTAAGGTCACTGGCATTTCCAAGAGTAAACATCTCGCCAAAATTTAGGAACATCTGAAAAACAAAAACAAATGTTGAAGTGACAGTGAATGAATTTTATATGATATTCAATAATAACATAAGCATTCACCAAGATTAGAAGAGGAATAAACTTTATGAGTGTAAGCAACTTGTTACTTTGGAAATCAAAGAGTCTAATATAATTATTATGTTGTAAACTTCTCCAGAAAACACGAGTAACATCACCCAATAACACTGACAGCACGACACATCCTCTTCCTACACCTCCTCATCATATCCACTAGGCCTACCAGCAAATTTCAAATTCCTCCAGTTATAACAAGGCAATTCACAGAGCTAAGAAAACTGTAGTCACCTTAAAAAAAAAAAAACACCACTTTTTAGCAGAAACAACAACAAAAATATTAACAACATTAACTACTACAGTTACTACTACTGGCATTTTCCTGCTTTAGGTTGCTGGGACTGTTCTTCTAGAATGCTGTCTCCACTTTATCCTGTTGTGAATATCAGATGACCTTAACTTTCTAGCTTTCGCATCACTGCTGAATGTGTCCATCCATGTTTGTCTTGGTCATCCTCTAGGTCTTTTTCCATTTATCTCAAAGCTGAATGCTACTGCTGCCACAGAAGTGTACTGCGCTCTCCTCATCTGACCATCCCATTGGAATCTTCTATCCAACATCATTTTGGCAATGGAGAAATCAACAATTTCAAAGCAAATTCTAAACTTTATTTTTTTTTTGCTAGTGGCTTTACGTCGCACCGACACAGACAGGTCTTATGGCGACTATGGGATAGGAAAGGCCTAGGAGTTGGAAGGAAGTGGCCTTGGCCTTAATTAAGGTACAGACCCAGCATTTTCCTGGTGTGAAAATGGGAAACCATGGAAAACCATCTTCAGGGATTTCCAACAGTGGGATTCAAACCCATTATCTCCTGGATGCAAGCTCACAGCCACGTGCCCCTAACCGCATGGCCAAGTTGCCTGGTAATTTTCAACTTTCATGATCTTTTTTGTATATGAGGATGCTACAAAAAACAGCTCATTAACAAAATGGAAAATATGTCAACACTACACTGTTCTGTACTGTCTCCCCTTGAGGCCTTGAATACAGATAGGTGCAATTACTGTTTTCGTTCAGTCAGAAGGTACTTAATAACATTTCATACTGATCTTACTAATCTGTGAAGCCATTTCATCCTTGTCTTCCCATTATATTTCTGCATTTCAGGTCTAATTTCATCTACTCCTGCTACTTTATGACAATGGAGATGATTTACCACAATTCCCAACTCCTCAAGCATAATATCACACATCAACATTCTGCACCCCTGAACTCTGTTATTCAAAATCAAATCAAAATCTCTTTATTTGCAAAAGAGGTGTCTACCTAGGTGGCAAATGGTACACTAAAATACATTATTGTCAAGCACTAAATTTTAGATTAACAAGAGAAGAAAATTTTCCCAAAATACAATATTATACAATTTACACTAACAATTTTTTTCTATTAAACACACAGCTCATCCTTAATAAATGTATATTGTTTACAAAATTCTACTTATAATATCTCCTGTACTACTTACAAATATAGTCAACTCATATACAGTATGTGGAATTACAACAAATAATACTGTACAACTGGTATAACATTAAAATTTACTTTGCATTTATTTACTTATTTATTTTTTACTCATTTTGGAACCTAAGTAGCATAACAACCTGCTGCGACTTAACCAGAGCCCCTTTGGCTATCACTTTTCAGAGTTCCTGAAGGGCCTTCACAGCTACTGTAGCAGTCCCAGGGCCCTCGAAGTCCGCACTGTACTTTGCCCCTAGACGCAGTCCCCTACTTTGGCTGTCCAAACTCCTTAGACCAGGGGATGGAATGAATTTATACACACACATTTTTAATTTACATTAACCAGCACTGGTCGAATGCCCTCTAACATTTCATTTATTTTCTCTGTTGCTGTTTATTCTCTTCTTGAATAGCTGTACAGATTTTGGAAAGGGATCAAACACTACCCCTGGTAAACTGTTCCACTCCTTCACGCCCTTCCCAATGAATGAAAATTTACCCCAATCGCTTCTGCTAAAATTCCTTCTAATTTTATATTTCTGATCAGTCCTGCCAATATAATTATTTTCCAACTGAAGCCTGTCACAGATATCTCCCCATGCTTCTTCTCCTGTATAGGCTCTATATAATCCTATAAGTCTAGTTTTCTCCCTTCTCTTACTTAAAGTTTCGCACCCAAGTTCCTTTAACATTTCTGATACACTACTCTTTCTCCTGAAATCCCCTGTTACAAATCTTGCTGCTTTCCTCTGCACACTATCTATTTCTTTTATTAGGTATTCTTTGTGAGGATCCCAAACACTGTTTGCATATTCCAATAATGGACGAACCATACTTAAGTAACTTTCCTCTTTTAATTCTTTGTTGCATCATTTATGTAGCCTCATTATGACATGTAACAATCTGTATGCTTTCCCAACAATGTCATCCACATGACCCTTCCAGTGCAAATTACTTTCAAATCTCACACCTAAGTATTTGCACTTACCATCTTTTGGGATAACTACCTCATCTAAAGTATATTCAAATTCAGTTTTAAAACTCTTGTTTGTAAATATTGTAAGAGTTGATTTGCCTCCATTAACCTTCATATTATTCTCTTCAACCCATTGCTGGATACTCTCAAGGTCCCTTTGTAATTCTGAACAATCCTCAATGTTATTTATTTCCCTATAAACAATTATGTCACCTGCATACAATCTGATTTTTGATGTTATATTGTTCCCTAAATCATTTGCGTATATTAAGAAAAGTAACGGACCGATTATACTACCCTGTGCAATTCCCTTCCAAACTTTCTCTTCCTGAGATATATAATTTCCTACTTTGACTTTCTGAACCCTTGAATTTAGAAATGTTTTTATCCAATGTGTAACCCTTACGTCCAATCCTATTCCCTCCAATTTCTTTAATAATATTCCATGTTCCACTCTATCAAAGGCTTTGGAAAAATCTATGGCTATGCAATCTAACTGGCCTCCTGAATCCAATTGATCTGATATGTCCTGCTGATATCCCACCAGTTGTGCCTCACTAGAAAATTTCTTTCTAAATCCATACTGACTTCATGAACCAATTTTTATCATCACATATCCCTCTGATGTACTTTGATATTAAACTCTCCAGTATTTTACAAACTATACTGGTCAGGCTGATTGGTCTGTAGTTCTCTGGTTTCCTTTTACCACCCTTTCCTTTATAAATTGGTATTATTATAGATTCCTTCCATTCCTTTGGCATTACACTATTATTTATAACATAGTCAAAGAGAAATTTCAAATAAGGCACTATGTACCACCCCATTGTCTTTAACACCTCCCCAGTAATTTGATCACTTCATGCTGCTTATCCTTGCTGAAGCAGCTGGACATCATTCAAGCATTCATGACATCACGGAAAGTTTCCCTTTCATGGTGAGAAGACTTTTAAAATATTTCTTTCACCTGTCCAATGATTTCCCAGGAGCTACTGCAAGTTCACCTGATTTACCCAAGATATTATTTATTTCCTTTTTCTCTCCCTTTCTAAGATTCCTTATTATGAAAATCTTCCCATGGCTTCTTCTTGGATACAACAATACTTGTTTTGCCCTGTTTCCTTCATCTACATACAATTCCTTGTTTGGAACCATTACTGATACACATATATATTTTTTTTTACATCACCAAGATGTAACAGTTGTTCCTAGGTAATCCCTTGCTTTTTCTACTACATCATCGCTATATGCCACTCATTCTCCTTCTATAACTTGAATATGCTTAATTTTTATTGTTTGGATGGAACTTTTGACTCATCACATCTACAGTATGTACTTCATTCTAATTTCCTCATCCAGGAGATTTTCTATTCTTATTAGTCTGTGTTGACATTCCACTTCCTCTGCCCTAGGTTTAGAGATATTTGGGTCACTAGAGATCAGAGATATTTAGTTCACTAGAGATCAGATAGTGGTCTGTATTATAAAAAAATCCGAAGAATACTTGCACACTCCTTCCTGAATTCGAAGTTGGTAAAGATACAGCCTATTATGGACCTGCTTTCGCTACCCTCCCATGTGTCTCTGTGAATAGCCTTATGGTTGAAGAATGTATTTATAGCTTCTAATCCAATAATAGCAAAATGTCCAGTAAATGCTTCCCATTCCTATTAGCTTCCACATCATCCCCATATTTACTCATCATGTAACCATACCCTTCAGTTTTATTTCCAACTTTCATATTTAAATTGCCCATTAGCATTATCCTATCCTTGCTGTTGCTCTTGACTACGATGTCATGCAGTGCTTCATAAAAGTTGTCAACTTCATCCTCATCTGCACCCTCACATGGTGAACACACAGAGGTAATTCATGTCCTAATTTCTCAAACTGCTAAATTTACCCACTTCCTATCCCATCATCGTCATATGACCAATCTGTGTAGGTGCGACGTAAAGCAAATCGTAAATTAAAAAAAAAAAAAAACATACGCTTCACTTAATTAATTCTCGTTTGGCAAATATGCACTAGAGTAACAATGTATGGACATGATTTTTAGAATTTTCATTATGTGTGCATAGAATAAGAAATATATATTTATTACAGTGAGAATTTCCTGGGTGTTTCTGGTTCTAAATTGACACAGTCAAGCAAAGGATGAGTTCTTTCGAACATTCTAATAATGGTTTAGAGGGATAAAAGTACTTTTTTTTTTTTACAAATACAATATCCAATGTATGGAATTATACAAAGAATAGTAATAATAAATGAGAAAAGAAAAATACCTGAAAATACTGTATTTTAAGCGAGTTCACTGTGCAGTTAGGGTTGTGCAACTGTGAGCTTGCATTGGGGAGTTAATGATTTGAACTCCACTGTCGGCAGCTCCAAAGAGGTTTTTCCATGGTTTCCCATTTTCACACCAGGCAAATTCCTGTTTTTCAAAAATGCCCTAGAGTAACAATGTATGGAGATGATTTTTAGAATTTTCATTATGTGAGCAGAGAATAAAGAAACTGTACATATACTCAGTACCATGTTTTGTCCAGGTGTTTAAGAAAAAATATATTTAATTTGAAAAAGGTAAACATGGCTGGCAAAAAGGTTCTTGATATGTTTCCACTAATGCACAGCCATGGTTATTCTCTATATGTACCATGATACATTAAATTCGTGTCCAAATTTCTACTGAGTATTGCTCCTTAGACTTTTTCATTCAGAACTGATGCTACTGTTCATGGTGTTTTGGGGTGTGGCTGAATTTTCAGTCAGTCTTGATAAAGCCTACTGTAATAATGACAAAACATCAGCTACTTACCAATCCAGGACATGGCACAATAGCCCCAACACCTCAGGCAACAATTTATTTAGCAATTTTTCTTTAAGGGGAGTAAGCCAGCCAAAATTGGGCAAAAATCAAAATCGAGTTATTGGTCGTGTTTGCATCTCTGATATATTAACATTATGCCAAAAGAAGGAAAGCACAAACTCAGTTTGAATGCTTGAATTTCAATCACCTCTCAAATGTGACATTTGGTAGCCATGCCCCCTTCTATAGTATCAGCGACTCAAGTGAAACTTATGGGAAATATACTTGACCAATGTTGACTATGTGTCTGACAGTACCCAAAACTTGAAAGATAACGTTTCATCAGTCCTATTAGTAGCATTTGGAGACAATTGAAAGACATGTGGTGTGTCTAGCCTATAGTGGGAAAAGTTTGTGTACTTCCTTAGTGTTTCGTTGTGCTGAAATATTGTGCTTTTGCCAGTTGTACAGTACTGGCATTCTGATAAGATAAGAGACTGTTGTAGTGTCTTTAATCATCACTTGTGAATGTTATATAGCAAGTATGGTTCGAATAAAAAAAGTCTAGTAAGCGCAAATTTTCTGGAAACTACTGGACTTGTTTCTCAAGTAAGGAAAATGTCCGTGAGGTTATGGTTACAGAGGCTGAATCTACACTATTCACATAAATAAACCAGACAGAATGGTGGAAGAAATTGAGAAGTGTTCAAGAAGGAAGGGAAGAAACAAGAAGAACTTCACAGAGGATGGGGAGAACGAAGAGTATTGTCCCTGTTTTTACCATCAAGGTAATTTGCCCCACACTAGTCAGCCAATCCCAGGCGTGTTCAGTCCAAAATATATTAATAATGCCCTAAAATACGTACACCCTGGATCTTGATGGGGAGCATATAACTAAATACGGACACGGTGAGGTCAATTAAAACTACAAATAAAGCAAGGCAAAGCATGACGTCAGTTTTGGAGGAAAATCTGTTTATTTAAAAAACTAACAAGATAAATATATTAAAAGAAATAAAAAAGTATCAAATAATCCAGATTTACATGACTCAGATTGTTTTTTTTTTCCTTTCCAGTTGGATAAAGTCTATCTTGAGAATAAGAATATATTACAGATTTATAATGTATGCCGACACACATACTTAACATATCAAATCAAATTTTTACGTTTTTAAAATTTTTTATTAATTTTAACACATGGGCTTGCGTGCTTGCACCATACTCCTGGCTTTACTTTTTGCTAACACTTTTAACTGTAGATGAGTACATTCCCCATTTCTGCACACTTGACATTGCAGTGGGGTCCCTAATCTTAAGAAAAGATGTGGTCTAATGTGCAAAAGGGGGAGACAAAACTAACCTAACTGTACAATATATAACACGCTGAGTGGTAAAACATCCTGTGCATAAAATATACATCTCAAGTCATGAACAATCTCATAAGAACAGCAAACAATGTGGATTGGAACCACACAAAATCAAAATCATATAAATGGCAAAATATACATTCAAAGAAACAAAACATGATATCATATTTTCCAGGGTTCACCAAGGAAAGCATGCGGCATTCACGCAACTCGCATCCATTCAAAGCCTCAACGAAAATAAAAGGAAATATAATTACACTTAAGCAACACTTCCTATTCAACGCAGGTTCCTGAAAATTATACAGGGCACAAAATCAATAAACAGGTGGACTTTACAGTGTCACGCTCACAATCAATCCTGAAATGAAATTTCGTGACACAAATACATTAAAAAAATGATCTAATTTAACGTTGTATCCTACAAAAGATGACGACACAAATTATTCCTCAGCGCGGTTATATCGAAAAAGAAAATCCGGAACAAATGTTGCGATATAAAACTCTCGTCAACTACAACAACCATAGAGACATGGACAGAAACAATAAAATCACGAAGTATAGGCCGCTCAAATAAAACTCACCTTGGTAGACATACATATCACCCTCGCCAACACACGGCGGAATGACTCAAAGGGGAGATCGATGTCTCCCAAAATAAACCAGCAATACCAAAACCACAGGGTCCAACCCTTTACACACGCTGCTCAACAGTCTACCCAAGGCAAGTCACGCAATCAAGAAAATGCAGGCCTTTCAGATGAGGAACGCGTCCTCTTACTCAAAATCACACAAAATAATATCTCCTGTCCTAAAGTAGCGTAAAACTGAAGAAATATGAAGGATGTCGTCTAACATTTGCTCGCATGAAAGAAACACGACTGCGCTGGTTAAAAATCAAAGCACTTGCACATAAAGTATACATGAATAATAAAGTGGCCAACTCTGTAATAAATATGTTAAACTGAAACTAAAAAATTGCCACATTGACAATCGATCATGTCTGAACATCGGAAAGTTACTGAAATATCTCAATCCCACATTGCGAGAAACTCATATGGATGATAATAATAATAATAATAATAATAATAATAATAATAATAATAATAATAATAATAATAATAATAATAGTAATACATTTTACAGAAATTTTATTCTAAGATTCGGAACTCGTGAATCAATTACTAATTTACAACCTACATATACAAAATAGTCTTGAAGATGAGGCTAACAACTGCGTGGATCCACACTCCACCGTCTCACACACTCTCATTCACACATCATCCAATAAATTCCAGAAAACGTGACGGCATGTTTCCGTACACTTTTGAGCTCCCGTTAATAATATTTTAATGTAGTCCTTCCTGACTTTGATTTGAATCCTTATTTACAATTAAAATTAAGCCCCGAGACGTACACAGCGCCTCAAACATCAAAGCAACAAAAAAAAAAAAAATATATACGAGGCTAAAATAAGAAACTGACTCGTAAAGAAATGTCACTAACCACTCAGCTAAATAAATCAGAATAAAATGTAAGACAGCAAGCTGCGACCTCATGCAAATGGTCCACATTTATGTTACAATTTATATTTACATTAACAAGCTTCCTATCATTTACTTTCAATGAGACGTAGTCCTTCCAAACAAAGCTACATCTACAGAAATTAAATATCGAACTAACCTATCCCCTTTTGCAACGTTAAACACGTTCACACTCACATAATTATATTAAACACTCTGTACTCATCTGTTATGTTGGCTCATGGCCGCTCGTCCTCAGGAGACAGCCGATCCCATCTTACCTTTTAGCCCGCCATATCGACGATAATGCTGCCTTCAGAAAAGACTTGGATCAGTCCTTTTGTCTCCATCGAGGGGTAGAAAGGCGATGCCGTATTTTCCGTTGCTGCTTCTGCTTCAGGATGTCGTCTAAAACATCCCCTCATTCACGATGTAGAAATTAGGTCAAGATCAACCAGCCAGTTACAAGAATACTACAGCCAGGGGTAAATTCTGCCGACCGTGAAACCAGTTCCCATTCAGTCGCGGAATCGCTTCTCTTATCTACTCCCGTAACTAGGTCAAATATTTCCCATATTATAAAAGGCTGAACTGAAAATGGTAACGTTTATGCCCTCAGAAAACAATTTACACAGGCAGGCTACTATGCACTTTGAAATGATTAAATGGAACTGTTCTCTCCCTTTGGTAATCGTAAGTTAAATGCCATTCTCCCAGTATTAGAAAACTTGAGTATATCAAATGTAGACTGAGCGTCTTGCAACAAAATCTTACGAGGCCCCACACGATCACTCGCGTAAATAAAAAACTTCTTACGACGTTACCTGCACAGAATCTCACCGAATATTAGGGTAACTAACTGACGCGGTCATCGTTTTTATTAACTCATCCTCGAAGACGCCGTCGTATCCTCAATTGGGGCCACATCTCCCCTAGCCCAATGCCTCGCCGTATTGACGGTGGCTCTATCGTTTCATTGGCTCGACGCATTGCGTACCTGACACTTACTTCAAACATTTCTTATAAGCGACCCTAGCCTCTCGCCCGGGCCTACGAAATGTTGTCGGTTGGAATTCTATTGTCCCCTTGTTTGGCGTTGTGTGCGTCATGTCGAAATTCCACCTTCGAAACTTAGCTGGTGAGCAAACAAATCCGAGCTCCAAGCTCCCTGCAGAAATTGCGACATGTGCTGCTGAATGTAGATGTTTCCTGCCAGTTACTAGCACTTAATAAAAATGGAATATTCTCTGTACATTTGAATAAATGACTGATTAATTAAATGAGCACTTCAATAAGGGCTCACTATGGAGCAGGACAGTTTTAAAAGTAAGATTTCTGTTGCAAAACTTTGAAGTCATTTTCTCCATTCGACATTTTTCTAATTCTTGGTACAGATTTCTCATACACTATTCATGCTACAGGATTAAATTTCTACAGCTTGTTCTTACATTGCAAAGCTACAAAAATAAGAAGTAAATTTTCTATAAAATATATACTTTTCAAAATATGGTAATTTTAGCAAACTTTTTCCTCGAAAAAAAAAAAAAAAATAGGACTTCGGGGGAAAAATTACATCCTGGCAACTAATAAATATTTTCACAAACTGCTTCTTATTCTTGTCAAGGAATGTTCAATCTAAAATTGGTAGGAGTTTCAAGTCAATATCTTCGCCCAATTTTAAGAAAATGGTACCTGAAAATTGGAAAATTAACTTGGTCGAGATAGGGCAGGCTTACTCCCCTTAATTTGTAAAACAATACAGTTTACTGTTTATCCAAGGTCCATAATTTTACAGAGCAAGTATTTTAAAGCAAACAAATACTTTTGCAGTAACCCATTTTGCTGGTAAAAGAAGGGTATTCTAATGAATTATCAAAATTTATCACTTTGTAATTTCTTTTTTTTAACAGAAAACAATTTGTTAACATATTCTTAAGCAAAGTGTTTTGTGTTTAATGTTAATTCTGGTGTAACTCAGGATTGAACTTGAAATGCTCCTTCCTATTGTTTATATATATAATGTTCTAAGAATTTGTTGTTTGCAGACGATGTTAAGATGTTGAATGAAATTACTAATTGCCACAATGCCTTAACATTATAAACAGATCTGGATAGATGTTATGAGTGGAGCATTGAAAACACAACATCCATTTAATACTAAGGCTGCGTGCACACCGAACGCGCTTCGCATAGTGTGTCGCGTGTAGCGTGATATGCTATGCATAGCGCAAGGCGTGCTTGCTGTTCACACCGAAAACTCTACGCCGTGTTCTCAGCTTAGTTTAGCGCGAGGCGTTTTAGGGTGGTCATAAACTAATGCCGTTGTCCAAGTACACTAGAAACAGTTGAAAATTAGAAAGAAGAATCAAAAGTGGGTTCATGAAATTAATGAAGAACGAATTACTTTCGGAGAATTCCATCGTTTGTACGGAGATGCAAGATTTCATCGCGATAAATTTTATGATTACTTAAGAGTGACAAAAAATACTTTTGACCTTCTAAACCCTGCAACTGAAATGTGGCGACAAGTAGCAGAGAAGTATTGAGAAAAATTCAATTTTCCAAATTGTCTAGGAGCACCGGGCAGCAAACACGTGGAAATTAAATTTCCGGCTAAATTACGCTCTTTATATAATAATTATAAATAGTATTTTGCAATATTGTTACAATTAGCATACACAATTTTTCATCGTAACAAAGGTGGAGTAAATGTGTGACAAATATAATTCATAAACAGAAATATTTACTTCCAAGCCCACTACTAGCCTGCAGAGTGATATTCTTCACGTTACCACCCTCCATTGGCAAAATTATAAGCCGATATGACAGCGTTTGAGAGAAATTGGAGGGAATAGGATTGGACGTAAGGGTTACACGTTGGATAAAAGCATTTCTAAATTCAAGGGTTCAGAAAGTCAAAGTAGGAAATAATGTATCGCAGGAAGAGAAAGTTTGGAAGGGAATTGCACAGGGTAGTATAATCGGTCCGTTACTTTTCTTAATATACGCAAATGATTTAGGGAACAATATAACATCAAAAATAAGATTGTATGCAGATGACATAATTGTTTATAGAGAAATAAACAACATTGAGGATTGTTCAGAATTACAAAGGGACCTTGAAAGTATCCAACAATGGGTTGAAGAAAATAATATGAAGGTTAATGGAGGCAAATCAACTGTTACAACTTTTACAAACAGGAGCTTTAAAACTAAATTTGAATATAGTTTGGATGAGGTAGTTATCCCAAAAGATGGCAAGTGCAAATACTTAGGTGTGAGATTTGAAAGTAATTTGCACTGGAAGGGTCATATTGATGACATTGTTGGGAAAGCATACAGATCATTACATGTCATAATGAGGCTACTTAAAGGATGCAACAAAGAATTAAAAGAAAAAAGTTACTCGAGTATGGTTCGTCCATTATTGGAATATGCAAACAGTGTTTGGGATCCTCACCAAGAATACCTAATAAAAGAAATAGATAGTGTGCAGAGGAAAGCAGCAAGATTTGTAACAGGAGATTTCAGGAGAAAGAGTAGTGTATCAGAAATGTTAAAGGAACTTGGGTGGGAAACTTTAAGTAAGAGAAGGGAGAAAACTAGACTTACAGGATTATATAGAGCCTATACAGGAGAAGAAGCATGGGGAGATATCCGTGAGAGGCTTCAGTTGGAAAATAATTATATCGGCAGGACTGACCACAAATATAAAATTAGAAGGAATTTTAGCAGAAGCGATTGGGGTAAATTTTCATTCATTGGGAAGGGTGTGAAGGAGTGGAACAGTTTACCAGGGGTAGTGTTTGATCCTTTTCCAAAATCTGTACAGATATTCAAGAAGAGAATAAACAGCAACAGAGAAAATAAATGAAGTGTTAGAGGGCATTCGACCGGTGCAGGTTATTGTAAATAAAAAAAAAAAATGTGTGTGAATAAATTAATTCCATCCCCTGGTCTAAGGAGTTTGGACAGCCAAAGTAGGGGACTGCCTGTAGGGGTGAAGTACAGTGGGGACTTCGAGGGCCCTGGGACCGCTACGGTAGCTGTGAAGGCCCTTCAGGAACTCTGAAAAGTGGTGGCAAAAGGGGCTCTGGTTAAGACACAGCAGGTCGTTATGCTACTTAGGATCCAGAACGGGTAAAAAAAAAAAAAGTAAATAAATAAATGCAATGTAAATATTAATGTTATACCAGTTTTATAGTATCATTTGAAGCAATTCCACATACTGTATATCAGTTGACTATATTTGTAAGTAGTACAGGAGATATTATAATTAGAATTTTGTGAACAATATAAATTTATTAAGGATGAACTGTGTGTTTAATAGAAAACATTGTTAGCGTAAATTGTATAATATTGTATTATAGGAAAAATTTTCTTCTCTTGTTAATTTAATATTTAGTGCTTGACAATAATGTATTTTAGTGTACCATTTGCCACCGAGGTAGACACCTCATTTGCAAATAAAGAGATTTTGATTGATTGATTCTATGCACTTTGTCACAAAGTGTCCGGCTACGTGGCTAAATGGTTACCGTACTGGCATTTGGTCACAGGAGTCCCGGGTTCAATTCCAGGCAGAGTCGGGAACTGTATCATAATTAGTAAATTCCATTAGCACGGGGGCTGGGTTGTATTTGTGTATTCATAATCATTTCATCCTCATCACGACGCAGGTCACATACTGGCATCAATTCAAAAGACCTCCACCTGGCAAGCCGAACTTCTCCTCGGACACTTCCGACACTAAAATCCATACGCAATTTCATCCTGTCACAATGTTAAGCCCAGTGAAGTGTGACGGTAGAAGTAATATTACTGTATGTGTTTACTGTAGGAATGCGATAAAACTGTTGTAGATACTTAAGTCCACTTATTTTGCAAAACAGTTACATTTTTAAAGTTTTTGTGTGTTGGGTTCCATATTTCTTCTCTTTGAAACACTGCATGAATAATTGCTTTTTCCATTGCTTCAGAACCAGCTAGGTAACACTAAGCAATTAACCAACACTGCGCGTTGTCTGGCGCTTCGCTTAGCTGTAAGGTAGGCGTTCAGCGCAGCAAAGCGCGAACGGTGTGAACACCTAGCTTAGGAACAAAGCACTGGTTATGCTTAGCGTGACGCTTAGCGTTGAGCAACACGCGACACACTATGCGAAGCGCGCTCGGTGTGCACGCGGCCTAAGAAGTGTTTTATGATTATGATCTCTTGGATTAGCAATGATTTATATTTTTAAAAAATACAAAATAAATAACCAAGCAGTGAAAAGGATAAGCAGTACAAAAGATCTTTGTTACTTTAACTTGCAACTTTTCATTTAATTGTCATACTGAGAACATTTGTAATGAGGCATATAAACTATCAATGTACATAAAATAAGAGTTTTGTCTGTACATCGCTCAGAATTAAGAAAAGAATGGTATTTCTGTATCAGTCGTATCCACAGTAACAAGGATATGCACTTTTCAATTTTCTGTCATCTCTGTCTGCCTAGCTGTATGTATGTACGTGCAGCATGAGAAAATGAATTAAGAGAATTTAATGAAGACTGGTATGTAAAGTCAGGGAATAAGACACTACAATCTAGGTTATGAATAATTTTATTCACGCTGAGTGAAATGGTAGTTTAGGGGAAAGCCTAAAATTTCCTTCTCAAAACCTTTTATTATTAGTGGTCATATCAATAAATACTACTTAACTAAAGTTATATAGAATTAAATTTACGATCATTCACATTTTACACAATTTTACTGTACCAGCTATGATAACCGACACATTCATGAATTTTTATTTGTGTTCCTAAGTCCATATCACCGCCAAGCCACGAGGAACTGGGTGAATAGAATTTAATGAAAATCAGTATGATAAGCAGAGGAAGAAGGCACTACAGTCTAGGCTATAAATAATTTTATTAATGCTGCATCAAATGGTAGTTTGAGGGAAGTGGCCTAAAATTTAATTTTTAAAACACCTATGCCATTGGTCCTATCAAAAAGTACTATATAAAAAAAGTCACAGAGAATACAATTTCCGATCATTTATGTCTTAATACAGTTTTACCGCACCAGCTATAATAACAAAATTCACATTGCATAGTCCATATCTATGCCGAGCACTGCTAACATGGAAATATTAATAAATCATGTTAACTGGCGATGGTTTTTGTCATGACTGTCTTAAAGTGTGAAACCACATGGTCATTAGTCCATACTGACAAGGAAGATTGTGAAGATAATTATAAAAATGAGAAGAAATTTATGAAGGAATGATCGCTTGATGAATACGGTAAGAGGGTCATGAAAGAAGGAAGAACTCTCTTCACATTAGGTGGCCTAATATCACAGAGTCAGAAGAAAACTACATATGAAGGCCTTTGATCCCTACTCTGAGGCACTGTTTTGAATGACCAGTGTGCAAACTTAACAGAATATGGCTGTCTGTGATCTGATTATTCCGTAGTGAAGCACGGGCACGTCAGCTAGTTTATTATAAGAAACAGCAATGATATTAATGAAATTTACTGAACTATTTAATTCCTTAATAGCGAGTTAGTTGGAATATGCTTCTGTAGTTTGGATGCCATTCTGTAAATCATATATCAATAAATTAAAGAGAGACTACAGAATACATTTTTAATATATCTGTATTTCAAACAGTACAATCTCTCATTGTATAAAGGTAGAATATTATACAGAAACCTGATAATAGAGTTTAATCGTGTGTCTTGAAAAAACTATAGTGAAGCACCTCAACAAATTTATCTATTATAACATAGTAAATGGACAGATGTTATGAATGGAACATCGAAAACAAGTTCCATTTTATATTAAGAAGTGTTTTGCGATTACATTCTCTAGGATTAACAATGATTTACCGTATATTTTAGGTACAGAATAAATAACCAAGAGGTGGCAAGGGGCAACAGCACATTTTTTTGGAACAATTAAACTTTAATGTCAAATGGTCTAATTTAGAGTTACAGCAAATTTACTATCATATACGGGGTAACACATTATATCACAAGAATTCACCATAAGTGAGAATATGAGAAACATTTCATAATTTGATATGAGAGTAAGTAAGTGCCACTCTATATTATTTATAATTTCAACTCTATATTATGGTGTCAGGAATAATTCTCTAATATACCATTATTTTAGCTCTGTATCTCATTACTACAATCGTTGTTGAAATTATTATCCTCAACAATGTGTGATGTGTCCACAAAGATGCACACAAAATTCTGCCAATTGTGTACACTGTTTTATTCACAAATTATATTTACATCTTCTACACTCATGCACTAATGAAATGCCATCTTGAAACGAAACAATACTATGAAGTATAAGAATAAGATTGCATTAGTTGCATGTCAACTACCAACCCAACAAAACCAATTCACACATTTGACTTCAAACACTTGGCTAACGTGACTTCCACGTAAGTCTCATTAAAACAACTCAACTCTACTCCCAAGACTGCCTTCTTATATACGTTGCCTGGCCAGGCTTCTAGAAGCATATGACATAACATGTTTTCTCATAAATTCCAGAGTCTCCAATAGCCTATTTACAATGTAACGAAGTCTCTACACAATCTCTACACAATTCGACTCGCACATTGTGTTATTCAAGACTATTACAGTGTGTTGCACAATATTGCAGTGGATTATACATCATATATACAGGTAATAATAAATTATATACTATTAATTATGTGTTCTTACATTAAATAAACTCATATTAATATATATGCAGCAGATGTTTCATGACATAACCTTGCAAATAATAGGATCGTCTGTACATAACTAATAATAATAATAATAATAATAATAATAATAATAATAATAATAATAATAATAATAATAATAATAATAATAATAATAATAATAATAATACAACTTTATAGCCACACCTCATAAGTAATAATAATACATATTTTCATTATTTATCCATGGGTTAAAGAATATTGTTTGGAAGTTATATTAATCTATTACACTTGCACCATGTGAAACCATATTTTGGGCAAAATTTATTGTTAGACAATGTTGTAAAGATATTATTGTAATATTTCTATGTTGTATTATGTCATTTACCACAGCCTGTTTGTATTTCTTGATATTTATTGGTTCCTAATTTTATCAATTTCCTTGCAAAGTCTACCGTAACTGGAGTTTTTATTTGTTGCAAACTAAATAAATAAATTAAGCTACAGCCCTGACATTTGCACAGAGTGAAAGTGGGGGTTCAAATCCACCAACTCCAACATGTGAGCTTGTAGCTACAACCTTGTATTGCTCGATTTTGGTGTTGATATTTTGTCAATATGAATGTCTGTACTATATAATTAAAGTTCATTCATCAAATACATACTCACCCATAATTCGGCTTGCCTGTGTAAATCTTGCAACGTGAGGGCACGTTGTTTGAAGGCAGAAACATTCAAGTGGCTCCATTTTTCAAGAAAGAGTCTGTGACTGTCACTGGCATATACACGAGCCATTACAAAATTCTTCTCCAAAATGCACAACACCGCTAGTTCTTCATTTAAGTAAGTCTGTAAGAAAAATTCCTTTAATGAGTCAGCAATCTACAGACTAGATTCATGTAGCTCTCCTTGGCTTCCTACCCAAATTAAGATCAAGTGTTATCAAGTGCTTGTAAAAAAACAAATAGCAATAGCATGTCTAGCACAAACCATGCTGTCCATGTACAACCCAGTATCTTTTCAATAGACACATCATTCTAGTCAGATAAGACATTATCAGAACAGCTTCATACTGAAGATACCACACTTTGAGAAAAAATTAGAAACATTATTTATAAATTAAAAGCACTGAAAGTGAAAGAGACCTTATCAGAGGCTTTTCTAGATGAAACAAGTCAAGCTGGTGATATCACCAAAAAAGAATGTATTGTTCTTAAAGAGCAAAGGCAAACCATCACTGCCTTACCTGTAACAGTGCTCGTAGTATGGTCTCAACGATCATGTGCACATGCAGCTATCCTTCTGGACTTCAAACATGACAAGTCAACTATCAAAGAAAAAGAACTTCACATTCTATACTAGCAGTCAGGTAGAAGTGGATCTGCCATAGCTTAGGGATCAACTGCCACTCTAACAATCACAGCAAAGTGTACAGCAGTGGGTTTGTTGACAGACCAGGCTAATCTTCATTTTCAAAAAGCAGTATTTACAAGGAGATCAAGGTCCTCAGTCTCACTGCCATACCTTCATCTCCACTTCCAGGAAGAAGTAAATGTGAACTTAACTCAGACTTAGACTTTTCAGTTTACAAAATAAGAGGCAAGAGAATGGCATGCCAACTTTGGTTATCCTTCAGTCTGGAGGAAAATGATACCTGAATGCCTCAGCAGAAACCTTTTTTATTTGTGATATGGTTCTATGACACAACTCCATCAGTATTTTTGTAGCTTAACAGGTCATAAATTCAGTACAAATACAGACCATACACAAAGAAACACACTATTATGATGAAAGAAGCAAAGTTGGTATAGAGGAGGCATTTTAGAATGAATGCCAGTATACAAAACTGAACCAGAGCAGAATGAGTATTTTGAATACTTACACAGTGTTATAGGCCATTATAGCAAGTATGTAGAAAAATTTAAAATCAGAGTATTAGTATTAATAATTGGTTTTAATTAACCCATTTATGTCCAGGTGGGTCGTTTTTGACCCATCAAATTATGCTATCCTTCTTTAAGCTATCACATTGTTGACACTTGTAAGATCGATTAAATTAACCATTAAATGTTTCGTCATACGTTTAGATGGGAATTTGATTCATTGTTGACGTTATTCTCAGTCCGGAGTCAATGCATGCGGAAGAAGAATTAAGTAGAATTGATAACTATTCTCATTGGCATGTTATTCATTGCAGTACTTACTATTTAAAATTTCAATAATATACACACATAATTTGATATCCACGTAACTTGCTTAGAATTTCCGTTATTTTCAATAGAACCTAGTGTGGGTCGCTGTCATTGGGCAGTTACCCGAGAACTATCACTGACTTTCACATTCACTCGATAATGACCATATGTTTAGTTCAAACCTTACGTAATTAGTCTTACTATTCCTAATTGCTCCGTAATTTATTGCAGAGTACAGCAACTAATAGTTGCAGAAATTCTGGATGAGCACAAAGCGGCCGATCCTTCAGATATCCCCGACTCAGGTGTTGATATCTTTATGGGGCTGCCTGAAGATGTAGGAGAAGAAACAGATGCTGACTCTGGTGATGAAGATTGTTCAGATCCTGACAGACTAAGGGCCAGTTCTACCACCTACTGGTAAAGTAGCGCGTAATTTGCCCTCCGCGTAAAAGGATGTTTCCGTCCGACCACTCGCAGGTAGCGCTATCGGCAGCATAAATCGTCATTACCCGGCGCGTAATTTATCGGCCACTTCGAGGGCCCGATAAGACTTTACCTGCCGGGCAAGTTCTGAGAGTTGAACATTATTAGCTGTATTTCTGGTGATATGCAACTCAAATTAGCTTAGTATACTGAAAAAAGTAGTATACTGTAACAGTGATCGATAATGTATTGCAGGATTTTGAACATTAATGCTTCCCTTTAGTTGCAACGGTCACACCAGCCTCTCGCATCGGTAGCGCAGGGAACACATTTTATACGTCAAGCTTTCGTAAAGAAACTCTAAAAGGATATAAAATCAAAATCTATTTGGGAATCATTTCAAATGGGCTTTAATTTTCTACTTTTTCAGTTTTCGGACACGAGATATATATTGCTGTATGTATCCTACCTAACTCAAGCGTTTTCGTAGCGTAATGGTTAACACGCTCGCTTCATAATACGAAGTGTGCAGGTTCGAGTCTTTATTATGACGAATCTTTTTTATTTCCATTATTAGCGTTGTGTTAATTTGTATGCCTCTTTTCATACGTTCTTATCACAATATTATGCCCACTAGGAAAATTGCTTTATATGTATGCTACTTATAGCAAGTGATGTTATGATTAATAGCACATAGGACTGTCGCCCAGGTAGCAGATTCCCTATTAGTTGTTTACATAGTCTTGTAAATTATTTCGAAGAAATTGGAAACTATTCCATTCCCGAATTCCTCTTCCTATGAATGGATATTTATCCCGATTAGTTCTTTACATTTACAGTACCTTCCAACTTTATCTTCATAAAGTTAAAAATGAAAATGAAATGCTTTATCAATAAATGGAAGCATCTGGAACTAAACGGGGTCACAGAACTAGTTGCAAATAGAGCATCGCGGAGATACTTAATCGATTCACAAAAGCCTGCAGATAAAATGCTCAAAGGCAATAAGTCCGTAAAGAAGATGTGTGTGTGTATACGTATATGGAAGTGCGTAAAAGAGAGTTAAGTACAACGGCAGGGAACGAAAATACATTTTAAAATGTAAATTAGAAATACGATGAAAATGCGTACCTTCTATTACGGAGCGAGCGACTTGACCAATCTACTACGAGAATACTTTTCAAAAACGCTGCCTTACATGACAGGTTATAACTGGCGTAAGAAAATGTAATCTCGAGATTTTAATCCCAATTAGGTATCGATATTGAAGATCATAGATTAAAATCACGAAAGCTTGACATGAATCGTTGTCCATAACTCTTAAGACTCCCCTTATTAGGCTTTCTGGTGATAATCAGCAGACGCAAGCACAGGGAAATAAGACAATCGAAATGGGTTTCATGCATCTGACGATAGATAGCACCACACTCGAAAGCGAGAAATTGCTGAAAATCAGTCTAGCCAACTTCGTATATCGGTGTCTAGCTCCGGGTAGCTACCTGGCGCTTGCGCGGAGGTGGTTGGACGCAAGCCAAAGTACCAGCCGATTTACACCTCCAGGTAGTTTACCTCCCGGGCAGCTGCCAGCCACTTTACCAGCAGATGGTAGAACCGGCCCTAAATCGTTCTCAGCTTCAAGCTCCAGCAGAGTTAGTGATGCAGGTACCAATAAACAGTAACTTTGATTCAGAACTTCCTCCTGAATTCAGTGATGAACCTGAACCACTTCCGGAAAACGAACAGATTGACGGTAGCGACTTTGACACAAATTGTACTAATGGAACAGCGAAATCATACTCTTTCAATTGGGAAATAGGTGATATGAAATACCCACCCTCTTCTTCGTCCAATGTTTGTCATCCAGGTAAAATAAATTTTACGATCCAATCACAGCCTACAGATTTTTTTGGAAGCATTTCTCGATGCAGATACAGTTCTTCAAATATTGAAATATACTGTTGGTTATGCCTCTTACACCAATAATCCACAGTTTCAATTATCGTTGAAAGATATGTACTCTTTTCTCGGCATACTATTTCTGAGTGGGTATGTACCCCTACCATGAAGAAGGATGTTTTGGGAGAACTCAGATGATGTTAGAAACGAACTTGTTCAGAAAACAGCATACGTAGGAATAGGTTTGAGGAAATATTTAGCTCTTCATATTTGTGATAATTTGAATCTCCCGGCAGGTGACAAAATGGGTAAATTGAGAAATTTTATAGATCATCTAAACCATCTAAACAAGTCATTTCTTATAAATGCTCCCAATGAAGACAAAGTATCTACTAGTGAGTCTATGATCCCGTATTTCGGGCGCCACGGGTGTAAGCAATTCATCCACGGCAAACCAATTCGTTTCGGCTTCAAAGGCTGGGTAGCTGCTCAGCGGACAGGCTACTGTCTCCAGGCTGACATTTACCAAGGATATAAAGGAGGAGAAGGGAGTGGGCTTAGGTGAAGCAGTAGTGATGACATTTGTGGATATTCTTTCTGAAGTATTTCCTAGGATGGCTTTTTCTTTCTATTTCGACAACTTTTTCACATCAGCTAAGCTTCTATGTAGGATCTCTGAAAAAGGTCATCATGCTACAGGAACCTTCAGAAGCAACAGAATGCTAAAGTGCCCTATTTCTGGTAAGCCTGTCATTGAAAAGAAAAAGCGTGGTTACTGTGAATCTTGTTTTGATAAAGAGCATGGTGTGATAGTTGGGTCTTGGAAAGACAATGGTGTAGTGAACATTATGTCTCTCTTTCAAGAGATCACAAGAATCAGCCAACAGGGAAAAATAAAAGTCAAACAGCTAAATGTTTTCCGTAAGTACAACCAAAGCATAGATGGAGTTAATCTCATGAATCATAACGTATCAGATTTACGAATTTCAATTCGTGGCAAAAAATGGTATATTCCTATTTTGTTTTGGTTGCTCGATTTATGCATGAACAATGCCTGGATTCTTAGCAGGAGCTATGATATGTCTCTTGATGCCGTAACTTGCCATTGGGAAGCAACCAAGGCAATTCTCTACAAATATGGGACAGCTCCTAAGGAAAGAGGTTGACTTACATCGCTTGACATTATCAAGAAACACCAGAGGAAGGACCATCGACGGCACCTGCTGATAAGTCAACAACCTAGGCGCCGATGCAAGATTTACTGCAATAAAACAGTGAAGGCTCGTGCAAGATGTAATGTTCCCCTTCATGATAGGTGTTTTGTAAATTACCATGAGTGAGTCTCAGTTCCACTGTAAGTTATGGAATCTGAAGTTACGTGTTTTGGGTACGAAATATTATTATAATTAAACAGAACACTGATGATTATTGCTTTTTGTGTCATTATAATACTCATTTCTCAAGGTAAGTGAACTGTAAGTCTGTAGAAATAATAAATTGTTGCTAAGGTTGATGTTCAGAATATTCTCTCTCCCTGTTTCCTGAGCAAGTGCTTAGTGGGTTGTTAACGACCCATGTGTTTATATGGGTTCTAGACAAGTAAATATGGTTTTGTTCATTTGTACATGAATAATGGGTCATATTAAGTGTTTATATATACAAGTTATCAATATCGGAAGAAAAAATAATTTGAATAATTTGGGCATAAATGGGTTAATCCATAGAGTTCATTTCTAACTTAGCCTTTATCTCCTCATTCCAAATACCCTCCTGCCTTGTTCCCACTTGTTTGCACCCGTGATGTTCTCACTACTTTCATTCTGTTACTTCTTACTAATGGATAAGATGTTGAGATTGATGCTTTCATGGCCCGTAATCGTAGACACAATAATAAGCTTTTGTGCTTTTGCCGTGTCAAGAAAACACGGTGAAATTCTGTACATTTTGCAGAGAACATAGCTCCACGTCTTCAGAAGAAAATCTAGAATGTTCACTAGAAACACTTCTCCAATAATGAAGGTTTGAGTTTAAGAATGCCCGTTGGTCTGTAGTAGGTGGTACTCTAATTCGTCACCAGGTGGCTCACAGTAAGCTAGCATTCCAAGTGGGAGCTAATGACACCCATTTAAGCTCCAATTAAGATGTTTCTTGTTACATCATATGTCCATTGTGAAGTAACAGCAAGATCATCAGATGAATCAGGGATGAGAGAAATGAAAATAATAAATTAAAAAATGCACAAAAGACTCACAGAGCTGAGGAATGGAAAGAAAGTGTGTAGCAAAAACAGAGGCTAACGAGTATGATCCGGGCAGGGGGGCATAACAAGTGTACACAAGTTATGAAGGTATGGCACTTAACACATAACCTGGAATGAACCATCTGGTGACGAGGAATGTACAAATTTGGAAAACACCAAATAACAACAGTGAAAGGACAGGGAAGAGAACTACCTACGTAAATTCTTAATGGCTGGCAACCATGTATTACTTAACTGATAGCCAGTGTTCCTGTTGAAACTGTTAGGAGTTTTACTTATTCTAGAACTTCCCGTATAATCCTAGACCTGTAGCGTTTAGTGTGGATAAGAGCTTGAACGTCTTGCAACTCGACATCATGACCCGCTGATAGGGCCTGCTCAGCTATTGCCGACTTGTCTGGCTGGTTGAGACAGATATTTCATTGGTGTTCCTTGATCCAAGTACTAATGGACCAGCATGTTTGGCCAATGCATACCCTGCTGCACAAGTACAGGGAATTTTGTGCACCCCACCGTGTAAAAGTGGGGACAATTTGGCCTTGCTTTTACTTAAACTGTGAGCAATTTTAGTGACTATGCCAAACATGGTTTTTATATTGTGCTTACGGAGGACCTGTGGCATTGTGAATGTAATGCAGGTAGGCAGTTTCCTTCACTACTTCTTCCTGTGAGCTTTGCTTAGTCATCCCTCTGGGATGAAGGACTCTATGAATCGGCACATCATTGTAACCATTACCCTTGAACGTGACTGAGTGTGTCCATCTCCTCCTGGATATTTGATGGCTCAAAATTTGTGTCACCCTCATGGTGAGTGTCGTGAGAATGCCCTGTTTTTATGCTGGAGAATCTGCACGGAGATAGTGATTTTTGTGGGTAGGCTTACGATAGACTGTAACGTCTTGAGGAGTGTGCGTTTCTCTCTTACTGGAACATCCCAGAAAGGAAGGCATCCATCTGACTCCATCTCCATAGTGAATTAAACTGAAGGATGCTGCTAATTTAGGTGGTTTAAAAATGTATGAAGTTTCTCAGGATCTTTTGTCCAGACCACAGATGTATAGTCAACATACCTCCACCTAATCACAGGTTTGATAGGTGCTGAAGCGATAGCCTCCTTCTCAAAATACCCATAAAGAAATAAGCCACTACCAACGCAAGTGGACTTCTCCTAGCCACACCACCATCTGTCTGTTTGTAAAATTGCCCATCCCAGAAGAAATAGCTGGAAGTCACGTAGTGGTGAAATAGCTTAGTAATGCCCTCAGGGAATACAAGCTCCAAGAGAGACATGACCAAGTCAATCGGCACTTTAGTGAACAAGGACTCCACATCGAAACTCACCAGAAGTGCATTGGGTTGAAGTGTTAAGGCTGACAAATTACTGACGAAGTCGTCTGAGAAACGTAAAGAATTTTTCCTTGTTTTCTTGACATGGAAAAAACCTGAAAGCTATAATGTCTATAATGAATAAGATATCCTGACTTCACCCATCTTTCATAGCCGCTCCATCTGCCTGTTTGTAAAATTGCTGACTTATTTCTTACATAATTGAAACAAAGAAAACAAAGATGAATTAACTACACTAAGTTTGAAGTGCAAGCCATTATACTTAGCTCAATATACTGTGAGTATGTTTTACTGTGGAAACAGACCATGAACTTGTCTGCAAAGTTACCGGTGAGTGTGGTGAGGTATGTTGGCATTTAACCTCAACTTCAAGGTGGTGTAGCAGGTTATGCGGCTGAGGTTTGTGATCCTGCATTTCTGACTAGTCAGATTATATTATATAAATTCATACTAAGAAGAATACATTGTGTAAATATGTACAGTGGAATTCAGCGTGTCGAGGGACAGAGAAAATCTTAATGTTTCGTAGCAAGGTCGTCATACCAACTAATTTAAACGAGTAATTATGCCGTGTAAATACAGTGCTGATCGTGAATAGTAAGAGAAAAAGTGTATTTCTTGTGATGTAATTTGTCTTGTCATGTGTTATGGAGGTGGATGGTACTGGTATGCTAACAGTATATCGATGTGGTTAATTTTAAGTGTATATTTCTAATGTTGTAATTTATGTTGTTGTGTGTTATGAAGGTGGATGGTATTGGTATGCTACAGGAATATCGAGGTGGTTAATTTATTTATGTTGTTGTGTGTTATGAAGGTGGATGGTATTGGTATGCTACAGGAATATCGAGGTGGTTAATTCTGAAAGCATATTTGTATATTTTAATTAGCTATGTGTGGGTGTTATTTGACAAAAAGAGTATAGCCTAGCCAGTATATCCTCATATCTTCTCAGTTCAAGAGGTCGTCAGGTTAGGTAAGCAACTCAGGATATCGTCAGCCTATGACCCCACCCTGGTAGATATATTAGTCTCACGCTAAGTTTACATGTACCATCAAGTACACTGGCGCCCAATCAGTTTGTTTTAATTGTAACATTGTGTTAATTAAGTAAATGTATTGGGGAGTCCAGAAACCTGTAAATGCCATTTGGCTGCTACAGCAGTTTAGGTATTGGCGAGATAACATAATGTTTGAGGGGTATGGAGGAAATGCCTACTCCCAGTCCTGAACAACTAGGATGAAATAAGGCTGAAAGCTTTCTTCACAATTTCATAAAATCATCCATCTCTCATCTTCACCTTTCTAAATGTCTGGCTCCTTGGCTAAATGGTTAGCGTGCTGGCCTTCGGTCACAGGGGTCCCGGGTTCGATTCCCGGCAGGGTCAGGAATTTTAACCATAATTGGTTAAATTCACTGGCACGAAGCTGGGTGTATGTGTTGTCTTCATCATAATTTCATCTTCATCACGATATGCAGGTCGCCTACGGGAGTCAAATCAAAAGACCTGCATCTGGTGAGCCAAACTTGTTCTCAGACACTCCTGGCATTAAAAGCCATACTCCATTTCATTTTTACCTTTCTAAATAACATTTAGAATTGTAACTCGAGGATTTATCCTCATCTCAAGGTGACACCTTAGACAGTCAACCATGAAAAATCTTTTGAAGAAGAATTCTATCGACTGCAATCATATATTGCAGAAAAGACAGCATTTGGATGCGGTGGGCAGTCATTCAGAAGATTATGATGGATCGGAGCATCTGAAAACTCATCAGCCAGCATCTACACAAAAATTTCAAAGAATTAAACCTAAATACATCTCTTTCTTCTTGACACACAATGTTAACTCTTTGTGCCATATTGGAAAATTAAAGATTGTCACTGCACTGACATCATGGAAAAACTTTCTAATCATGGCCCTTCAAGAAATAAGGAATAGTGATCAAGACATATAGAATCACAAGGGTACCGGCTGTATAAAGGAATCCTAGGAAACTGTCTGCAGTTTGGTAATGGATTTCTAATAAATCTCAAAATCATAGATTCAGGCATGGAATTTAAATCTCAATCCTCCAGACTTGCAACACTAACTCTGAAATCTGCAAATAAAATATACACAATTATCAATGTACATGCTCCCACTAATCTGAAAAATAACACTCTAAAGGATAAGAAGAAGCACAAAAATTCGGGGATCTCCTGAATCAAACTTTAATCAACTCACCTCCATCACACGTTAAAATTTTCCTTCGCAATTTCAACGCACAACTGGGACAAGAAATTACGGTACCGAGATATAACTGGAAAATGGCCAGCACATATCACGACAAATAAAAACGGTCAAAGATTGGTTGAATTATGCAGAAACTACAATCATCTCAAAATCAACATACAGTACTTTAAAAGGAAAACTTACAAATTAAAAACTTGGAAACATTCAGATTTCCAAAAAGGTGAATGGTAACTGGACCACGTTTGCATTTCACCATTGTGAAAACTACAATATCAAAGTCCTAAGTTGGGAAGACTCAGGGTCAGATCACTATGTCGTTAACATAAAATAAAATTTACTCCAACGACAAATATTTCAGGTTCCCTATGGGAATCAACAGCTGTATCATCTAAATAAGACAACCAAATAAAAATTATAAAAAATTTGACCCTACCCCCAATATAAGAAAACAGGAGAAGGATCTGTCAACACTAATACATTAGAAGAAGTAACCACCAATCTAAAATCGATAGCAGAAGAGTTAGCTCCAACAAATCCCAGGAAAAACCTGAATGGAGGGATAAAGAATGTGACCAGGCAATTGAGAGAAGGCACCAAGCTTGAATAAATCAAGTGCAAAAATCAGACATATTAAATTTAGAACTAATAGAACAAAGAAAGTCAACCCATAAAATCATCAGACCAACCAAACGCAAACACCTTAAAAATATCTTTAAAATATGAGCCCCCAATATTAATGCTGAGAGATAAATCAGGATGGTTAGCCCATAGTAATCAAGAAAATGCAGAGATCCTCGCAGAGACATTCAACAAACTTTTAAATTGTGATGACCCACTGAAAACGTTGGAAGTAAATACTGACACACCTGTTTTAACCACCCCAGAACTAATAGATCCTCCAGCTAATAATGAGGTAAGGAAGTAAAAAATTATAAGGCATGTGGTGAAGACCTAGCCTTTAAAGAAATCTGGAAAAACGCAGGGAAACCAACAATCATAAATTTACATCAGCATGTAGTCAAAATGTGGATCACACAGAACATCCCAGAACACTGGACCTCAGGCGTAATCCATCCATTATTCAAAAAAGGAGATAAAACTAGTTCAGACAATTACAGAAGAATAACCCTTTTGGACTGAGTAAACAGTTGTTATTTCATTTATAGATTTCAAAAAAGGCTTACGATAGTATACAGAGACCCACTCTTTTAAAAATCCTCAGACCAAGCTCGATAGTTGCAGTCGCTTAAGTGCAGCCAATATCCAGTATTAGGGAGATAGTGGGTTCGAACCCCACTGTCGGCAGCCCAGAAGATGGTTTTCCGTTGTTTCCCATTAAGGCCACGAACACTTCCTTCCCACTCCTAGTTCTTTCCTATCCCATTGTCGCCATAAGACCTATCTGTGTCGGTGCGACGTAACGCAGCTTGCAAAAAAGACTCCTCAGAGTATATGGCCTTCATCCTAAATTAACAAAAATTACTGAACTAACTTTAACCAACACAATTTCAAAGGTAAAGTTCAGGGAAGAAATGTCAAATGCTTTTACAATAAATACAGGCCTCAGACAAGGTGATGGATTATCCCCAATGTTCTTCAATGTGGCTCTAGATTATATCATGAAAATTTGGCAAAAAGAAAACCTACCTAAAATTGAAATTGGAGCATAACCCTCAATAAGGACAAACTGCCTAGGTTTTGCCTTTGACATGGAAGAAGTCCGTGCTCAGATCACCAGTCTCCAAAAAATTGCATTAAAAATAGGATTACAAATATCCTTTGAGAAAACTGAGATCATGCCAATAATATCCCTCGACATAAACAATGTCCAATAACGGACCATTTATATTGGTATTATAAACAAAGTCATCATTAATGATAAAAAAAATTAACATAGACCTACAATTTAAATACCCTGGAGAAATCATTATGCAGAACTTAAGCAAGAAAGCAACATGGATGAGTAGAACCAACAAAATGAAAAAAGGAAAATTCCTAACCTGGTCATCTTACAGTATAACAAAAAAATGCTTGTCAATAGACATCAAGATCCAACACTACAAAACTGTAACTTTGCCCAAAACCACTTATGCTTGCAAAACCTTGTTTCAAATTAAAAATGAAAGAAGAACTGATCAGCACCTCAAAAAAGAAAGAAGAATTATTAGAACTTGCATAAATAAAAAGTACCAGGTTGAAGGAGTCTGAAGAATCCTCCCCAATGAAACTGTCTATTGAGAGATTGACCCAGTTACCAGCATGATGAAGAAGGAAAGAATATCTTATTTCTTTCACCTCTTGCAATTACCAGAAAACAGGATTTTACGACAACTAGTGATGGGAAATCTGGGAAAGAAGACAGGAGGGCAGTGGATCAAAGAAATTCTAGAGGATCTCAAAACAGTTGGACTCAAAATTACAGATGTAGAGAACAAGAATAAAACTACCACCCTTCTTAAGAAACACAAATTTTCAACTGAAATGATGCACAGAAGGCCTGTAGAGATTTCAGATGAATTAAGAACACTGCGATCAGAACGAATGAAGAAGTACTGGGCAGATAAGAAGAATCAGATAGTACAATCTTCAAAGAAAAAGTGTACATGGAAGACTCAAGTGGTCCAATAATAATAATAATAATAATAATAATAATAATAATAATAATAATAATAATAATAATAATGGACTATCCCCATTGCTCTTCAACTGGTGCGCTTCAGAAAGTTGTACGGGAATGGAGAAAAACTGGTGCACCAACCCACCGACTGGGGCCAAAACTGAAAGGCATAAAATTAGACTGCTTAGCATTTGCCGATGACATGACACTAACTGCCCAAGATATCTCTGATGCATAAAAACAACTTGAACTACTACAAGAACAAGCTGCGAAAATTGGATTACAAATCTC
Source organism: Anabrus simplex (assembly GCF_040414725.1). Lineage (NCBI taxonomy): Eukaryota > Metazoa > Arthropoda > Insecta > Orthoptera > Tettigoniidae > Anabrus > Anabrus simplex. The sequence goes on along the minus strand of NC_090265.1, from coordinate 962,784,122 downwards.
GTTTGAAAAAACAAAATTTATGATCGACCTCAAAATCGCATCAAATGTACTTTTAATGGGCAAAACAAGATCTTTAGAGTAAATGAATTAAAGTATTTAGGTGAATGGATTACAGCAAACTGTAATGAAAAGAAATCTATTGAATCGAGACCCCAGAAAATGGAGATTGCTTTTCAGTTAACAAAAAATATATATACAACAAAAAGAGCCTTTCCTGGAACTGCAAAATCTGACGTTATACAACTGTAATCAAACCTGAAGCGCTCTATGTTTCAGAGACACTCAATCTCCAACACAAAACAATAAAACACCAAATAGAAGTGAAAGAACGTAAAATAATGAGAAAAATCCTTGGGCCAAGAACCAAAGACAGTGTACATTATCCAAAGCCTAACACAGAAATATATTTAAAAATTCCCAAAATCACAGATACAATGCGAATACAAAGAATTCAATTCATGGGACACTTAGAAAGAATGGACCCGAACAGAATAACGCACAAAATACATGCATTCATAAAGAACAAGGCTACTAGACCGAATTGGTACAAGCTTACAGAAAAAGATCTGAAGGCATTGGGATCACCAAACCTACTTGACTGGAATGAAATCAAGAAAATCACTCACACATGGGGTTTCGAGGAAGAAGAGAAGACTACACAACATACATGGTCAGAGAACGAAAACAGACCCAATCATTGCACATGAAGGAATACTGGGCCAACAGGAAGGCTAGAAAGTGTTGATTCAGCGTGGTCCTATGCGACCCATTCATGAATAATAATAATAATAATAATAATAATAATAATAATAATAATAATAATAATAATGATGAGGGACAGCAACGAGAAAGGACATACTAAACGCCGCGTTTGACCACTTCGGTCAGAATCTGTATGGACTAAGGACGGACGTATCATTATTCTAAGCTCTGATGGGAAGAAAATTCAAGTGACCACACGAGCTGACCTTAGCAATGTTATTCAAGCAGCTAGGGGGTGAAACAGTGTGCAGTAACGACAATGCGGATTAGTTTAAGTTTATATTATAGTGTTTTATTATTAAGTGTGAATGTGATTGAGTGCATGAAGAGCCAGCGCGATATCAGAGGAAATACGCAGGTAAGAAGCATGTATTCTTCTTGGTATTCTGCTTTGTGTGATGAGTACTGTTATAACCACTGCCAGCTGTGGACCTGACTGTCCCCCTACCCCCAACCTCTCTTATCCGAGAACGGAGACACCCCGCTGCCAGAGCTCATTAGTGAAAGTATTTCAGGTCAATGCACGTTCATTGAACTGCATTCATTTAAATTCTCAATCCCTACCTGCTCACAATGAGGAGCTAACAGCTCTCCTTGAAAACAGCAATGTACACATAGCTTGTATCAGTGAGAGCTGGTTACGCGCAACTATCCCTAGTAGTATGGTACACATAACGGGCTATAACATTTACAGGCATGACCGAATAGATAAAAGGGGCGGAGGAGAAGACTTCTACTGTAGAGATATTAAATGTAAAATTGTATGCACATCTGCCCACTGTGCTGACCCGAGACCTGAGTTCATTTTTGCCAAGATCACTGTGACAACAGTTAAAGCCCTAATAGGAATTGTTTATCGGCCACCACGGGTAGGTCACCTCTCAGACATTGAAGACATCCTGCAGAGACTATCACCTGCTTATGAACATATTTTAATATTTGGAGACTTCAATACTAATTTACTGGAACAGGCTAGAGATACAAAGCAACTCTTAAGTATTTTCCAGATGTGTGACATGACAATACTTCCACTAAAACCGACAAATCATACCTCATCTTCACATACACTAATTGACTTAATGGTCACTAACAACCCACAGAAAATAGTATCACATGGACAAATTCCTACCCCTAGCATATCGACACATGACTTAATATACTGTACTTGTCTTACTCACTCAAAGTACCGAAGTATAAGTCCAGATACATCACATTCAGGGACATTAAACATATAAACTTAGATCATCTGAAAGTTGACGCCTTGAATAGTCCTTGGGATGACGTAAAAAATATAAACGGTATCTATAAGAAAGTTGAAACTTTAAGTTCACTTATACTTGGTCTCCTTGAAAAACATGCACCAAAGCGTACGGCCAAAGTCTCCCGACCTCCTTCTCCATGGCTCACCGATAACATTAAACAAATGATGTCTCACCGTGACGCGTTACACCAGCTCTACAGACGCATACACTCTTCCAGTGCGCTTGAACAGTATCGGACACTTCGAAATAGAATTGTAATAATTCGAAATAAGGAATTTTCTACTTTACAATCACCTGGCTGGAAATTTAAATGTGTCAAACACTTGGAAACAAATTCATTCCATTGGAATTGGGAAAGCTTTGCCCCAGCCATGTAATCCAGACATCTCTCTGAAGAGATTGAATGATCATTTTTCTGAAATAAAAATTAAACCGGAAATACACACAATATCACAGATTATAAAATCTCTTCTGAACCAGCCACCACCAAATAGACCATTCTTTGAATTTTGCGAAGTCACAGAGATTATAATACCAATATAAATGGTCCATTATTGGACATTATAAATTTTCAAGGTAACTCATTCTTGGTTGCCAGCGTTTCGCCCTCGTGTGCTAGGGTGGGCTCATCAGTTGGTACCTAGCACACCTACCAATACGCTGGCCAGTGCATACCGTGGAGGCCACTGCGCAGGCCAACTGGAGCCACCGGCAGTGCCATCGAGGAGATGCTCACGGCAAGACAACTTGAAGGAATTTAAGGATTTTATGGCTCTAATGTTGTGGGGGAGAGAATTCCATATTGGCCTGCGCAATGGCCTCCTCGGCATGCACTGGCCAGCGTATTGGTAAGTGTGCTAGGTACCAAATGATGAGCCCACCCTAGCACACGAGGGCGAAACGCTGGCAACCAAGAATGAGTTAGCTTGAAAATTTATAATGTCCAATAATGGACCATTTATATTGGTATTATAAATTTACTCATTCAGGACAAATATTTCAGATTCCCTTTGGGAATCAACATCTATGTCATCTGATGGCCAAGCAGGCATCAATTTTTGATAATGAGACAAGGTCTCTTAGTGCATTGGCACTGCTGGTGGCTCCAGTTGGCCTGCGCAGTGGCCTCCACGGTATGCACTGGCCAGCGTATTGGTAGGTGTGCTAGGTACCAACTGATGAGCCCACCCTAGCACACAAGGGCGAAACGCTGGCAACCAAGAATGAGTTAGCTTGAAAATTTATAATGTCCAATAATGGACCATTTATATTGGTATTATAAATTTACTCATTCAGGACAAATATTTCAGATTCCCTATGGGAATCAACATCTATGTCACAGAGATTGACGTGAAACGCGAGGTATTATCAATCACATCATCTGCTGTAGGACCTGACGAAATACCCATACTCATAATACAACACATCATTGACATTATTCTTCCCGCCATTACTCATATATACAACACATGCCTCACAAGTGGCCTCTTTCCAAAAATGTGAAAAAATGCCGTTATAAATCCTGTTCCCAAAACTTCCTCACCTGTACTTACAACAGATTATCGACCTGTTTGCATACTTTCAACTCTCTCCAAGCCTCTTGAACGCATAGTACACATGCAATTAACCGACTATTTAAATAAATACTAACTACTTGACCCTTTACAATTGGGTTCCAAAAAGGGACACAGTACGGCCACTGCCCTGCTGAAAGTTACAGACGACATGAGACGTGCTATGGACAAAAGGCAGGTGACGTTACTTACACTTCTTGATTTTAGCAGCGCTTTTGACACAGTAAATATAGACGTACTGGTTGCTAAATTGAAATCGCTTCACCTTGGACAGACAGCTCTAGAATTCTTTCTCTCATATCTTACGGAATGAAAACAACGTGTAATTCTTCAGAATAGGTCATCCAAATGGGTAATGAAATATTCAGTAGTACCACAAGGCTCTGTACTTGGACCACTTCTCTTTGTTATCTATATTAACGATATATCGACACGGCTAAGACACTGTAAATACCACTTGTATGCTGACGATCTACAGATCTATTATCATTCCAAACTTTCAGACATCAATCAAGCAATAGGTTATATGAACTCTGACTTAAATAATATCTGTGCATACGCTCATGAAAACTGTATTTTAATTAATCCATCAAAATCTAAAGCTATTATTGTTGGGCAGACGAAACAAATCAGTGCGGCAAAAAAACAAAAAACATTCCTCCACTAACTTTATCTGGTAAAATTATTCCGTACGAAAACTCAGTAAGAAATCTTGGTGAAATTATAAATGAAAATCTTAACTGGGGAGAGCACATTACAAATATCTGTAGAAAAGTGTATGCGTCCCTTCATACACTAAAATATCATCAAAATATGCTGCCACTAAATATGAGAATTAGGCTTATAAATACTCTTATCCTCCCTATATTTTCCTACTGTGACGTAGTAGTAATTGATGCCACGAGAGAACAACTAAACCGATTACAATGTGCTATGAACTCATGTATTAGATTTATCTTTTTCTTACACTATGATGTTCATGTTACCCCTTATTATAGACAACTTCCCCTTCTAAAATTTGAACAATATAGAAACCTCCACGTGGCAGTATTAATCTTTCGAGCATTAAAAGAGAATATCCCATACTACATATCTTCACAACTCAATTTCCTATCCTTTCCACCAGCATAACACACGCTCCGGCAGTACACTTGCTATCCCTCTCAGCAGGTCAGCAGCATTTAGCTGTTCCTTTGTTGCAAATGGAGCTAGAATATGGAATTCTCTCCCCCACAACATTAGAGCCATAAAATCCTTAAATTCCTTCAAGTTGTCTTGTCGTGAGCATCTTCTCGATGTGTGCCGCCAGGCTGAATGAATCTGGTAGAGTGAATGTGTGTTTGAATGTACGTTTACTGTGCTTATGGTATTTTGTGTCATTCAACTTTTAATTTGTAACGATAGTTTTAAGACATGGCTAAGATTATTTATAGAGTTTATGTTATTTTGTTTCATAGTTTGTAATGGTAGTTTTAAGATAAGATAATGAATATTGCTCTCAGATGTAAAATGTTAATGAAGTGTGGTTAAGTGTAAGAGAGGACCATGAGTCCTAACTTCGCCACTACAAATAAAGGCAACAACAACAACAATAATAGTAATAATAATCCCGTGGGGGTTTTTGCCTGTTCCCCTACTGGGCGCGTCCCAGGTGGTGGATCGGGGGGGGTCCCCGGACTTGTCCGGAGGGCTTGAGGGAAATAAAATACCTCTCGCGGACCAAAAACAGGCACACCCAGAAAACATCTTGAGGCAACATCCGAGGCTCAATACCTTAGTTGTAACTATGAGATTGACAAAGATCAATCTTCCCATTATCTTCAACTTACTAGCATGATGGCAACGTCAGTTAATGATACTACTACCCCAGGTCCTAGTATTCATACTAGGTTTTCTCGGTCATCGGATTCTGGGGGACCGAGAACATCATGCGGAAATGTATCGGAGCTTCCCAAATCTCTTCGCCCGAAGGAAAAACATTTTATTGGCACTTTAAACATCAACATGCTTTGCAAAATTGGAAAGTTGAAGCACTTAACAGACACATTAGACCAACTCAACATCCAAATTCTGGCACTCCAAGAAACTAGGTACAGTGATAAAAATCATTTTGAATCAGGAAACTATAGAATTTATAAAGGTAAACAAGCTACCCTCGACCCTAACAAAATATTACAATTTGGCACTGGTTTTGCAGTGACAAAAAATATCACAAATTCGGTATTATACGTTACATCTCCTTCTGAAAGAATGTCGCTAATGACAATCAAATCAGGAAACAAAGCTTATACACTAATCAATGCACATGCACCTACAAACAATTACAATCAAAAAGACCCACAGAAGGTAGATGACTTCTGGGAATTACTAGAAGAAACTACAGCCAAAATTCCAAAACATCATGTCAAAATTCTGCTGGGGAACTTCAATGCACAAATTGGCAAAGAGAAGAAATTTAGGACCACTGTAGGACTTTGCCCTGCTCACAAAAGAACCAATAAAAATGGAGAACGTTCAATTGGCTTCTGAGAGAATTTCGATCTAAAATTGATGTCAACTGATTTCCTAGCACTTCCACAAAAGAAAATGACATGGAGATCCCCGAACATGCATTTAGGAGAATTTCAACTACACCATGTGGCTATTTCCAAGAAAAACCAAAAAAAAAATTATGAGCGTTAAAGTCAAAAAGGGAATTATTGACTCCGACCACCACCTATCTCTTGTTAAAGTAAAGTTTCAACCCAACAGAAAGAAAACCAAAACAATCAGAAACCCAAGAATCGACCCTGAATTTCTGAGACAGAACTCAGACAATTTCCTTGCGAATATCTCCAACGATGCTCCTTCAAACTGGCTAGAACTCAAGGACACACTCTTGAAAGCTTCACAAACCATCAGCAACCCCTCATGGAAATGCAAACACAGGTGATGGAATGACACCTGTGACAAGGCCATAGAAGTCAGAATTAGGTCCTGGCTAAACTTGAGTTCCCATAAAACTGATCAAAATCATGATGAATTCTTCAAAACACAGAAACAAACCTCAAAAATCATCAGATCTGAAAAACAAAAATAAGATCAAAACAGACTGGCAGAAATCAAAGAAGATTTCAAGAAAAACAATACACAGAACTTCTACAGAACATTCAGAGAAGAATTATCCAATTACCAGGCACCTAGTCTCTGTTTCAAACGTACAGATGGGACTTTGGAAACAAGTAATAAGGGAAATTGTGAACTCCTAGCAAACCATTTCATGGACCTTTAAACTGTGAATCTCCGAAAGAACAATTCACCTATGAAAAACCAACACCTAATCCAGATTCAGAACCCCCCACATTACAAGAAGTCAAACAAATAATCAGATATTTAAAAGACAACAAAGCACCAGGAGAAGATGGAATAATTGCTGAAATGTTGAAAATTGGAGGTGACAAACTGGCCCAGAGTATTCAAAAAATCTTACAGGACATCTGGTTTTCTGAAGAAATTCCGGAGGATTGGAAATGTGCATTGATTCACCCACTTCACAACAAATCAGATATTAATAACTACAGAGGAATTTCTCTCCTCTCACTCGTATATAAAATCTTCTCTAAAGCTCTACTTAATAGATTAGAGAAACAAACAGACCACCTGATCGGAGATTATCAGGCTGGATTCCGAAAAGGAAGATCCTGCGCAGAACAAATCCTAAACCTAAAAACCATACTAAAGATTCGCAAAACCAAACAAACAGTAATCACCTTTGTTGACTTCAAAAAGGTGTAACACCTTTGTTGACTTCAAAAAGGTGTATGATTCCATAGATTGGCAGACCCTGTTCAACATACTAGAGGAATTTCAAGTCAACAGGAAAACGAGGGAGTTGATTAAACAAACTCTGACCAACACAACATCAAAAGTTAAGTTCTTGGAAGAAATTTCTGAACCGTTCGAAATCAGAACTGGTGTCCAACAGGGAGATGGACTATCCCCACTACTACTCAATTTAGTTTTGGAAAAAGTGATTCGTGAAGGGAGAAAAGAAACTAAAGGTTTAAACATTGGCAGACTTCTTAAAGACAAAATTCACCCTGATTGCTTAGCTTTCGCAGATGACCTTGTGATCCTTTCTAACAACAGACAAGAAGCAATCCACTCCATAGAAAAATTGCATGAAATAGCCACAAAAACCGGACTTCAAATTTAATTTGAAAAGACGCAGTTTATGGAAGGAACTAAATCAAGATTCGACAATCAACCATTAATCACCAAATGTGGAATAATTTCCCAAGTAGACAAATTCAAGTATCTAGGTGAAATTATTCAGCGAGCAGGGTTAAATCAGGAAGCTAAGAAAGAACTGCTAAACTGCAAAGGGCTTACAAAATCACATGGAACAGATACAACAAAAGATGTATATCAAAAAAATGCAAAATTACGACACTACAATACAGTCTTCAAACCAGAGGCACTTTATGCATCTGAAACACTGATCATTGGCGGCAGGTCACAAATGAAAAGCATTGAGAAACAAGAGAGGAAAATTCTCAGAAAAATCCTAGGACCAAAGTTCGAAAATGGAATTTGGATGAAAAAGAAACCACACAAAATTTTTCAATTCACAGAAAAAATCACAGATACCATCCGAAGGAGACGACTAAAATTCTTACGGACACCTACACAGAATGGATAACAACAAGGTGAAAGAAAATTCTAAATCTAGCTCTAACCCTGAAAATCTGCAACAATTGGTTAGCAGAAATTCATGAAGATCTACAAAAAATGGGTACTGAGGATGAAACCATTCAAGATAGAATGAAATTTAGAAGCTTAGTAAACAAACATAAATTTGCAGAGAAACCAACAAGAAAAAATACAGGCTGGACAGAAACACGCAGAAAGGAACACAGTGAAAAAATGAAGAGATATTGGGAAGAAAAGAAGAAGAAACATTGTGCAAAATAAGTTCAAACGTGCTCCACAGTTCGGCACAACGAATAATAATAATAATAATAATAACAAAAATAAAAATAATAATAATGGATTTATGAGAGTTACCCTGAGTAGTTTAGGTTTAAAAGTTAAATGTTGAGTGTCCTAGTAAGGTTGTGATCACGTTGTGGAGCTAGTGTTTGATTGGTACCTGTACAAGTAACTGTAACTTCTAGTATCAAGAGAAAGCTGAACTGAATGAGGATATGCTATTCATAATCTGGAGTTAACAGACTGGATCAGCAGTTTGTCTCAAATGGGATGCATTTTGGTCTAAAGAGGATACTCAGAACTGTCCAACCATTATCACTCGCACACCCAAATGCTCAATGAGTTTCATTCTGGGGAAAAATTCACTGTGTCAAATATCACATTCAAGTCAAAATACATTTACTTCATACATACTACCATAACAGAAAAAGCTTCCCATTTGAGACAGGCTGTAATAAAAATAATTTTCATAATCTGACCTAGTATTTGATGAGCTCTATTTGAATGATGTCTTAGGTACCATGCATCAATGAATCTACCAAACCTGGGCTTGATCATCCAGATGGCTAGCAAATAGGAAAGTATTCTTGCAAGTTGCTGTTTGTAAGAAAAATAAAAATGTTATTAATTAAGCATTTGTTCAACTGCTCGAGAAGCTGTGGTATTAGATTTTCATCCCAAGGCGTTCTTTAACATACCAGAAGCCAATGACTTGGACTTGCCACATTTAAACATCCTCAAATACCACCAACATTAGCCAAGATTAAATTATATACAGTACTACTGTTCTCAATATTTTGTTGTTAACCAGCGTAACTGAGTAATTACAGCATAGTCCACCAGATAAGCTATAGAAAAATATATTAGATAACATCAAATTTAGCACTTACCAGTATATCAATTTAGAGATTACTTTAAACCTAGTATGTAGTAATTAATAAAAGGAAAATGTAGAATATAAAGCTGTAGGATATCAGTCAGTAGACTGACGACTCACTGAAAATTTTAGTGTGGCACGCTGTATACATGTACACGAGGAGAAATAGACAACAAAGAACTCGTAACACCTGGTACCTAAGCCACAGGAATTACGTGCACTAAAAATCCCCAGTCCAACCCAGAATCAAATCAGAGAGCCCCTGAGCCCAGTACACTAACTACCCCGTCAACCAGTTTCACACAATGATGAACTTAACAAGATGAGAATGGTTGACAGAACACATAACAAAATAATTACAGAATAAAATAGCAAGAGAAAAATAAAGCTTACAGTCTACAAGTAAGTCTGTAGATTGATTTTACCTACCTTCATGTAACTGTTTTTCTCTTTAGCTGAACACCAAAACTGCAGTGCTGTTAAAAACCGACTACAATCTCGTGATCCCATTAGCTGCAATTCAGAGATGAACAACCATGGCAAAAGCTTTGTTTTGCTCCTGAAATTAAAAAATTTTAAAAAAAATAAATAATAACTTCCTCAAGTAATCTTTTACATTGAAATAATACAGATAGATTGATAGATCGATTGATGATTGTAGTTTTTAGGAGTCTAACATTTAGGTCATTGGCTCCCAACAGCATGGAAAGAAATGATAAATTTATTAATATTTCACACCGAATAAGATATAAATGTATATGAGTTTAAACCAAAAATTTATTGTAACATCAAATTTAAAACACAAACTAAGTAGATAAAATAAGGGAGTTAAAAGATAAAAGACAAAGTGTGATTTAGAAAAGAATTCTATTAAAGTTCATTTAAAATACAAAAAAAAGTTAAAAATAACTAGACTACTATTTTAATGCTAAAACCGGTGAAACAGACCATCGTTGCTCATAGAACGGATGAAGAGGTCTGCTGACTGCTAGTCATCTTATAGAATGAAGGATAGGGTGTTTGGAAGTTTTAGACTACCATGCAAATTGGCCAGGTCCCTGTACTTTCGTAAGGATTTGTACTATGGTCTGATGGGCACCACAAGTAAACACCGGGGGAGATCTTCTCTCTTTCGTAAATAAGAGTATGTCGCTATACTATGGCCGATCCAAAGATGGCAAAATACCACTGCTTCTCTCTGGGACACCCAAAGGGCAGTTTTCCACACCTTCGTAGTTTCTTTAATCACTCTCAGCATAATTAAAAGACATGCAACCTACCATTCCTCCTCCCAGTGAGACATTAGAACGCATCTGTGATGAGAGGGAATGTTGCTAGCAGAAAACAGCTAAGGCAATGGGGGTAGTGCGACTGAGTCTATGACAGCCTTATTAGCTAACTTATTCCATGCTAGACCCATGAGGCTGGGAGCAATATAAATGTAATTCTGCTGCTTATTTTCCAAATCCTGCCCAGCAGATAACAGATGGTTGTACCAGAGAGAGTTGCGGGAAACACGTATATTGTCTACATCGAGCTCAAATAGTCAGTACACAGAAGGTATTGCTATAGTCATTGGACAACATGTACTGAAGACTGTATAGAGCTTCGGTGTATACATACTGTGGAGGAATATCTAGGGTTACTTAATAATATGCGGAGCGCATAAGAACACAACTTGCATTTCATTTATTCAATCCTTGATTGTCTACAATGGGCATGACATTCATCGTGAGCGTATATAAGTAGGAATGGTATTCTCTAAGAGTCCCCAAAATCCTCCCCACCCTGGTCGATCTCCAGGGAGATGACCAGGTGGACAGGGCATGTTAAATCCTTTACATCTGCAGTACAAAGCACAACCGTTTTTATTTTACCATCTCACCCTTGATGTAACTCATTTATATATGCCCACTTCCACATGCCTTGGACGTAGCTCCTCCTGTAGGAGGAAAAGGTCAACAATAGTCCACTCACGTTTATGGACGTTTATGGATGTTTACGAGTGTATTACAAGGTTACAACTAGTTCATTCCCGGTAGGCATTCTGTGGAAGATGCTACATAATGTTCATTTGTCAGTCATACTCCATATTATTCCTCTCCAAAAAAATGCACAGTGTGTGTGCTTGTTTAACGGCGTAATCTTTGCGTCTCTTTTACGTGGCTGTTGAACTTCAAAATAGCGGTGAAGCTGGAGCACATAATTTCATCATCCATCTCTTCCAGATATCTCCTGCAAATTGTTGGCTGAGATGGAATTGCTTAAAGTTGATGATGATGATGCCTGGTAGACATGACAATCAGTTTGCCCCAGTGGAGAAAGTGTACTGTTGTTAAACTACCGTTCTCATCTTGAACTTAAGGTCGTGAATTGATAGCGGCTTCTATTTCATATAAGATGGTACTCAGCACTACTGTACTTTGTCTACTTGCTGCTTCCCTAGATTCTTCCTCAAACACTGTTTAACTGTGCCAACCATACCCTCCAACCATCCTCCCAATCAAGCTGCCCGCAGTCTATGAATGTTCATATAATCTTGTGGTTAGAGAAGTACTGGGATATTTGGGAAAAGTAAAGATAGAAAACAATTCATCTGGTCCTCTGCATCCTACCTGGATGTCTTGTATATTATGAGAATAAATTACATGTGGAGATCCTCTGAAACTTTCTGGTGTATGAGTAGTTGTGTGAAATGGTAATTTCCATCAAGAAGTAAGTGGTGTTTCTGTTTGGTGGAGAGTTCTGCAAATTGGAGCCTTCCCTCAAGGGTGAATATAGTTGTCTTCCAAATAGGGATGAAAACTGTGCCATACTTTCAAATATTTTAGGTAAGAAAATTATTGTAAAATACTTTGTAATATAAAGTAGTGAATATCATGTGAGTTTGTTAAATTAAGATGTAAGAACATAGTATTACAAGAAGGATTTGTAGTTAGGGAATAATGATCACGTATATCCTTATATATGTATAAATTTTTTTTTTTTTTTTCCCAAGTTGCTTTACATCGCACTGACACAGATAGGTCTTAAGGCGATGATGATGGGACAGGGAGGGGCTAGGAGTGGGAAGGAAGCGGCCGTGGCCTTAATTAAGGTACAACCCCAGCATTTGCCTGCTGTGAAAATGGGAAACCACGGAAAGCCATCTTCAGGGTTGCCGACAGTGGAGTTCAAACCCACTATCTCCTGATCTGGATACTGGCCGCACTTAAGCAACTTTTAATTTGGGTAAGAGTCAGTACACATAGCCTAGCAGTGAAGATTGTGCAACATGGTAAAGAGTGACTATATTGGTAAAGACAGTTGAAGTTGGTTGAAAGTGTTGCAACAAGTGACTTGGAAATCTGGGGTATAGTTGGGAAGCATAGGTTGAAGATGGTAATTCATCAATGTGGATGCACACTAGAGATCGCTAACTTCCATATCGGCCGCTCGGTAACCGATTGGAAAGCTTCGATTTTGAACGAGATGGCACTGACTGAGAGACGCTTGAAGATATTTCAGTTAGAGCATTGCTACCAGTGGACGTCTGGCGATGCAAGAGCCATGTGGAGCAAGCCTACATATGTGTATGCAGGTGTGATGGGTTCATTTATGTATGAAGCTATTATGAGTCATATTTATCCATTACGAAGTTAGTAGTGTTGAAGAACCTTGACGACCCAGTCTTAACTGTATGAGATCATTACAGATGTTTACGAGTGTATTACAAGGTTACAACTAGTTCATTCCCGGTAGGCATTCTGTGGAAGATGCTACATAATGTTCATTTGTCAGTCATACTCCATATTATTCCTCTCCAAAAAAATGCACAGTGTGTGTGCTTGTTTAACGGCGTAATCTGGAGCTAATGTGATGATGTGCAAGGAACTGATTATTGCTAGATGAAATCGTAGGCCAAGTGTTCATTACTTGTTCATTCCTTGATTGATTCGACATGACATTCGTCATTCATCAATGCCACAGTAGCCATTTTACATTGTGAACTTGTATAGTTTGATTAACGGAGTATAGTGAGGTGATTGGGATTTTTCCTTCATACAGTTATAACCCATGTTAAATTGATTCCACGGTGATGATACTATTTTTTAATGTAAATGAGGTTAAAAATGGACAGCTGTCTTATCTGTACGAAATCATCAATCTTAAGCATGGCCTTCAGAAATATATATACCAGGCTAATGCTGGAGCTGTACTGTAATTAGGGCCACGGCTGATTCCTTCCCACTCCTAGGCCTTTCCTATCCCATCGTCACCGTAAGACCAATCTGTGTCTGTGCGACGTTAAAAAAAAAGTAACTTATAGTACATCTTTTATTGGTGGAGTAAGGGAAAACCTAGCATGCTACCCAAATTTATTTTCAGAGTTAAATAGTAGCAGGTAAGGTAATGAACCAAGTTCGGAGCCTTGTCAGCTTGATGACAGTTGCCTTGGGAGAAGGAGTTGTTTCATGTTCTACAGAGTCAATTATGCCTGTAAATCTTTTGCAGGTGGCACTCAATTTAATTACTTATTTAATTCTAGTTACAAATTATCCATTTTGTGTATCTATTTCGCAAAGAAGTTATACGAACTGCAGTTTCTGACACGACAAGGGATACAAATACAATGAAATACACTCAGAAACATGATGAACAGTTGTTTTCTTTGTAAATTGTGCATGTTTGTGGATGTGTACCTACTGCATAAGTAACACTGAACAAATACGACTGAAGTAAGAAGGCTTCATTTACCTTGAGATAAATATTTATGTAGTTATTTCTTCAACATGAACATAAATAATCTGAAGATTAATTTCAGAATTATTGACTAAATACATTCGCAAAAATATCAGCAGAAGATAAGGAATAAATAACTAAATAAATAAATAATAATGAATTCAACCAAAAGAAGAATTTATTTCAATTAAGACAAGAATTAATCGAGAATAAAATTCAGAGCATCAGTATAATCATCAACCACATCAGCCACCATCATTTTTAACATCCCACATGATAGAAAAACAAAAACTGATCCAAGATCATGAGACAATGGCAACGCCCACTTTTGCAATGAACAGCCAAATGGAATGAAAATGAGTATTATCCCACTTTTTTATTTTTTTATTTGCAATGTAGAATGATGTAATTGGAATTGTGCTGTAGACATTTTAAATGGTAATGAACAGTTAAAAGAAGATAAGAAAACATTCAGATGAAAAGTTTTGTGATGTCGGAATTTGTAGCGGTATAGGCTACGTACACAACAGCTGACTGAAGTCATATTTCTTTGAAGTAAAATCACACAGGCAATGATATTTACAATGAATTGGTTATTTACAGTGATATTATGAGTTGCAGGCATCATGAATAGTGCTTTTAATATTTTTTAAATTTTTTATTTTTTTGCTAAGGGCTTTATGTTGCACCGACACAGATAGGTCTTATGGCGACGATGGGATAGGAAAGGCCTAGGAGTTGGAAGGAAGCGGCCGTGGCCTTAATTAAGGTACAGCCCCAGCATTTGCCTGGTGTGAAAATGGGAAACCACGGAAAACCATCTTCAGGGCTGCCGATAGTGGGATTCGAACCTACTATCTCCCGGATGCAAGCTCACAGCCGCACGCCTCTACGTGCACAGCCAACTCGCCCGGTGCTTTTAATATTATTACGAGTTTTTGATCAGAATATACTTCTCTTCATGTTTAGTTTGAAATGGGAAATATGGTAAGTTTGTATATGGGATTTGAGAATAAAGTGAAATTGAATGTTTTCTATTATGTCAAAACATCAATGGATACGTATTGTAATGGATATAGCGCCCGCCATGCCAATCGGCAGTGGGTCCGGCCCCACACTGTATAGGCCCACTCCTTACGCTTCAACTGCGCCAATCACAAGCAGCGCTTAAGTGCTAGGCCAGCCCCACTCGCTTCCGCTCGCGGTCCCGTAGCAGAGGAGTATGGAAATGACTCCACAATTAATCTGGAGTATTCCATTTCGCAATGTTCCTGGATCCATCCAGCATCCGGACGATTCGAGAAGGGCCAGTGCAGGTATATAAGAGAGGAACGACCTGCCTGCAGTTAGTGAGAGTTAGAGAGAGTTAGAGTGAGTTAGAAGTTGGCGTGGTTCAGTCATGAGCGACTGCCAGTGTAGTGAAGTATGTGAACTGCCGTGATTATCGGACTAGTGTGCTACAGTGCGGACTGTTGGCGAAGGAGAGAACGTGTAGCCGTGCGGCGCGGGACCTTGTGTGCCACGCGAACTGCGTAAGTATGTGTTATGAATAAACGTTGTGTGTAGTCTTGTGTAGTTTAGTGCCTACCTAATAAATCTTAGTATTGAAGCTACCAGTCTAGTGTTAATTGATCCTACTACCCCACCAACTTGCTACAACTGGTGTCAGAATCGGGATCGACTGGTAGTAGTAATTTCGTAACTAGGAATTTCTAGTGAATCGTAAAATGGATAGCAAACAGTTTCAGGCTCTCCTCAATAAGTTCACTGAACTCTCATCCAAACAGGACGAAATCAAGAGCGAACTGAAACTGGAATTAAATGAACTTAAGGGTGGACAAGGTAAATTAGAACACGAAATGCGCTCTGTCAAAAGAAAATTAAAGTGACATTATGCAGGATGTACAGGATCTGGTTGAAAAACAGATCAAAGAAATACCGCAGGGTGTGGAGTCAGGGGTTCGAGACCTGAAAGAAGAAGTAAGTGCCCTGCATACGAGAGTGACAGCCATGGAGACTTGTGCTAGGGCCACCCGCAGCGACAGCGGCTCCAGCGCTGGGAAAGTAAAACCCCCGCTTGACAGCCGGTACCGTCACCACCAGCTGGCAGTCGCCTACCGAGTCCAGCTGAGGAAGAGGACCCAGCGCACCAATGAGACGCAGCAAGAATTCGCGCAAGATGTGGAGCAGCTAGCCCACAAGGTTCTGGATGGGCTGCCTCTGGACCACATTCAGAGGGAGGCAGCCTATACATTCATTGATGGCTCCGCGATGCTGAGATCTGTCAAAAGCTGATGCTCAGCGGGGAGCATGACCTCAGAGAGGCCCTGACGTTAGCCCTGAGGGTGGAGGCAGTGAAGGGAATAGCGGCACCGTCACCAAGAATATGAGCCGTGAGAAGTGAGGACGCGCCGGAGACCCGCGCCGTTACGGAAGAACGATGCACGCTGCTGTTGAGACGCCGATGCACCAACGAGATCACCTGTTGGAAATGTGGCGAGCGTGGCCACCTGCGGAGGAAGTGCCGTATGGAGGCGGCCCCTGATCAGGGAAACGAGTAAGGGCCGACAAGGAGAGGGGCTCGTCGGCACCGTCACTACCGTCCCCTAGTTTCATGCTAAATGTGGTCACCGAGCGGAGCGAAGACAGCTTGATCGCCGACGGGTGGCTCGGAGACACGATAGACACGAGGGCGGCATTGATCATTGCCAGGCTGGACATCGCTGAGAGACAGCCAGAGAGGGAACCCCACCGCCCTCATCTGCTGCAAACGGTCTCAGGAGACACCATCCTTGTTTTGAAGGAGGTGCTACTTCAACTGACGCTGGGACGACGCCTATGAGTCTGGGCTTCTGTCGCCGCCATCATGGATGAGGTCATCCTGGGCCTAGACGCGCTACGGAAATACGAGGCGACTGTCGACGTGGGGCGACAGACTCTGGAAGCAGGCAAAGGATTGGATAAGCTCCAGAAGATTATATCCGATGCCCAGAAACATTTAGAGGCAAGACATCTCAGGGAGGTTAAGGAACTAATCCATGAGTTTCAGGACATTTTCACTGCTGCCGGAGGTGACTACTGAAAGACGGACAGAGTGTACCATCGCATTAACACCGGCGATGCCGCTCCAATCCGACAGCCACCTCGTAGAGTACCCCTGGCGAAGAAGGTGGAAATCGACCAGATGCTAGATGACATGAAACAGCGGGGAGTCATCGAGGAGTTGAACAGCCCGTGGTCATCGCCAGTCATCCTGGCGAAGAAAAAGAATGGAGAACTCCGTTTCTGCGTCAATTACCGGAAGTTGAACGACGTCACGGAGGACTGTTTCCCATTACCTCAGATAGATGACACCCTGGACACGTTATCTGGAGCCCAGTAGTTTTCGACTTAGGACCTGAAGTCTGGATACTGGCAAGTAGCGCTCCATCCGCAAGACAAGGAGAAGACGGCGTTCTCAACCGACAAAGGGCTCTACCAGTTCACCATGATGCTCTTCGGCCTCTGCAATGCGCCGGCGACTTTCGAGCGACTGATGGAGGTCGTGCTGAGAGGGCTAACTCACGGCGCTTGCCTCTTGTACCTGGACAACATTATTATTGTGGGATGCACGTTCGAAGAGCACGTGGAGAATTGGCGGAAAGTGTTCGAGAGGCTACGTGGGGCTCACCTAAAGTTAAATCCTGGAAAATGCCAGCTGTTCCAGAAGGAGGTCCGCTACCTGGGCCACATCGTGTCATCGGAGGGAGTAGCCACAAATCCGGAGAAGTTAGAAGCTGTCAGGGAATGTCTGGTGGCGAAGGACAAGCGAGAACTAAGGAGTTTTCTCGGCCTTTGCACGTATTACCGCAGACATCTCAAAGCCTCTTACACGGCTCACCGAGGAGAGGAGGTCTTTCCAATGGTCAAGCGCAGAGGCTGCCTTCCGGAAGCTGAAGGAGTCGCTGTGTACTGCACACATCCTCGGATACCCCAAGCCTGGGGAGAAGATCGTCGATACTGACGTCAGCGACGTGGGAATTGGTGGGGTACTGTCACAAGCGCAAGACGGCCAGGAGAAGGTGATTGCCTATTTCAGCAAGATGTTGTCAAAAGCTGAGAGAAATTACTGCGGGAATTGCTGGCCATTGTGAAGACCTTGGAGCACTTCCACAAGTATCTGTATGGGCAGCCTTTCTGCCTGCGCACCGACCACTCCACATTGACCTGGCTCCTAAGCTTCAGAAACCTGGAAGGACAGAGAGCTCGCTGGGTGCAACGCCTTCAGGAGTACGACTTCACCACTGAGCACAGACAAGGAAAGAAGCACTGCAAGGCCGACGCTTTATCGAGAAGACTGTGCCCTGCAAACTGTACACACTGCCAGAAAGTGGAGAGACAGGCAGGCATCATGGACGTCCAGGCCGTGAGGGCCACCGCCACTGAAGGATGGGATCGAGATGGCCTCAGGAGGGAGCAGCTGCAGGACGACGACATCGGGCTGATCATACGAGAAGTAGAGTCGGGGCAGAGGCCGGAATGGAAAGACATCGCCGAACACAGTCCAACCTATAAAGCATACTGGGCTCAGTGGTCGTCTCTCATAGTTAGTGACGGGGTACTTACCCGCACGTGGGAATCAACTGATGGAAAGAAGCACATTGCACAGCTGATAATCCCCAGGAGCATGAGAAAAGAGGTGCTGACTGAGTTGCATGCGGGCGCTACTGCCGGCCACTTGGGAGTGAATAAGACGGTAGACCGTGCCAGACAGCGCTACTACTGGGTGTACTTGAGGAACGGTGTTGAGAGGATGTGCCAGCTGTGTGACACCTGCACAGTGAGCCGGGGACCACGTACCAGGAGTAGGGGCAAAATGATGCAGTACAACGTTGGAGCACCATTCGAGAGGATCGCCATTAATGTCGCTGGACCGTTCCCCGAATCTGATGCTGGGAACCGTTACCTACTCCTGGCTATGGACTACTTCACCAAGTGGCCGGAGGTCTACACCATCCCGAACCAAGAGGCATCGACAGTGCCCGACGTCTTGGTCAAGAATTTCTTCTGTCGATTCGGTGTCCCGAGGGAACTTCATAGCGACCAAGGCAGAAACTTTGAGTTCAGGTTGATGCAAGAGGTTCTGCAATGCTTAGGAGTGCAGAAGACATGTACGACGCCTCTCCACCTTCAGTCAGATGGTATGGTGGAGCGCTTTGTGAAAATCGTCGAGGAGCACCTAAGGAAGGTGGTTTCAGCACACCAGAAGGACTGGGACGAGAGGGTCCCATTCTTCTTGATGGCCTATCGAGTGTCCACCCATGAGACAACGGGCATGACACCTGCCAACATGGTTTTCGGAAGGGAGCTCCGCCTGCCATGCGATCTAATGTTCGGGTCTGCATCAGACCAGCAGCAACCAGCGACAGACTATGCATGGGAGTTGGTGGATCAGCTCAACGACATCCACGATTATGCCCAACATCATCTAAGGGTAACCAGTGACCGGATGAATGCCCGCTACGACATGCTCGCAAACTCGGCGGGTTTCCAAGAAGGTGACAGAGTGTGGCTGTACCATCCGGTGTGGACGAAAGGGAAGTCACAGAAACTGCAGCCGCAATGGGAAGGCCCATATACAATCGTCACCAGGATCAACGACGTCGTCTACCGGATCCGGTGGCCTCCCCAAGGGAAGATAATGGTTGTTCACATGGATCGCTTGGCACCGTATCGTGGAGCAGCTCGGAACGAGCAGCCTTGAGGAGGGGGCAGTGCAATGGATATAGCGTCAAATAGCGTCAACCATGCCAACTGGCAGTGGGCCCGGCCCGGCACCGTATAGGCCCATCCCTTATGCTTCAACTACGCCAATCACAAGCAGCACTTAAGTGCTAGGCCAGCCCCACTTGCTTCCGCTCGCGGTCCCGTAGCAGAGGAGTATGGAAATGACTCCACGATTAATCTGGAGTGTTCCATCACGCAATGTTCCTGGATCCATCCAGCATCCGGACGATTCTAGAAGGGCCAGTGCAGGTATATAAGAGAGGAACGACCTGCCTGCAGTTAGTGAGAGTTAGACAGAATTAGAAGTTGGCGTGGTTCAGTCGTGAACGACTGCCAGTGTAGTGAAGTATGTGAACTGCCGTGATTATCGGACTAGTGTGCTACAGTGTGGACTGTCGGCAAAGGAGAGAACCTGTAGCCATGCGACGCGGGACCTTGCGTGTGAGTGTAAAACTGTGCAGTGTGAGAACAAGTGAGAAACGAAGGGGGAGAGAGTGCACGAACTGTGTAAGTGTGTGTTATGAACAAACGTCGTGTGTAGTCTTGTGTAGTTTAGTGCCTAGCTAATAAATCTTAGTATTGAAGCTACCAGTCTAGAGTTAATTGATCCTAGCTAACTTGCTACAGTATTAAGGGAAGTTGAATGTTGCACCACCCCCTTCCCTACCGATGATGTGAGACGTAAAATGATACGCATGTAGGGGAAAAATGAGGCGTGGACCACGACCGGGAAAGGCCAGGAGAACACAGCCTTGAGCTGAAAACGTCCCTCATTAATGATGAATAAGGATACCAATCTAATACTACACCAATAAAATCCAAATAAAACTTAAATGGGGGTTTATTGATAAAGTAAAATTGAAACAGATAAGCAAAATAGTGATGTCAATAACTTAAAAAGGGAAAAGGATTGTAAAATAAGCATGCCTCGTTCAATGGATGTCAAAACATTATAGCATGAGCGCGGCATTATTACACCAAGATACAGGTAACTATTATCAGAAGCTCGCCGCCTCAAATATAAACTCGTTACATCACGTGCAGATATTAATACAGCTCACACGGCCCAGTTAGGTCGTTCTTTTTACGAGATTGACTTCTTTCAAGCATATATATTCTTTTTGTTCATTATCCACACAACAACAATAGCCATATCACTACGAAAAAACCTCTCCGCTACATGGAAAAGAAAAGGCAAGTAAAACAAATATGAAAGACTATATCACGCCAGAGAGAGGAATGTCTCTGGACCAAAGAAGTGCATTAAAATCGAAGGAGGAAACACAGGCATGCGCATCACCCACAAGAATGAAAGTAAACCAACATGGCTGCCTCACGGGCAAGAAAGCGCCTGAGACAGAGACCAAGACAAAATAAGTAATACTGTACCGAGAACAAAAATAAGGTACGAAAACTAAATTAAAAGCGAAAATAGAACTGACCGGCACATCGTCTTTCCTCTCCCCTCACTCACGCACACACTCCCGAACTCACACACATATGCCAGTACAGCAGGCAATACGAGCAGTCGCTCCAATTAATGAAGTCCAACACCAATCCATATAGGGTGACTCACCTGGTCATGAACTGCAGGTCACTCGTACACCAGACAGCAGTGTGCACGACGCAAACAATATAACAAGGAGATCGGAAGAATCCCGTACTCAAAACCACTATGTCACGTGCCCCGTACGACGAGAATGGAGCTTCCAGTCGACACGGGGAGTACAGATATATTTGATGGCGAAATACCATACGATGCAGTGCACATAAATGGAATCAATTTGAGACTCAGTTATCACCATGGCATAGTCACAAACATACTAACAGACACACGTCCCATTCATGCTGTTTTGAGGGAAGACACATATCGATCAGCCATACTCAATAGGGCCCATAGTAATACTAAAGAACTGCAGAACCAAAGTTAAACAAGAATGAACGTACCTGCGACATGAATAATCAAAATAATAAGATGCATGTTAATATGAGCTAGGTTTGAATATATTAAACACCCATTTATAAGATAGGAATGCAGCTCTGCTCTGTGCGGGCTCCATTGTTAATTCATCTCTCATAAACTAATCAAAGATACTCTTTAGAGAGATAATACTTCTCGTCTCGCAAAAGGAACGATCTTCCGTGTTTATATCACACAGTGCTGCCCTCTCTAGTACATTGTCAGAAACACATAAGCTATTCGAATTGAAGCCATAGGAAGCCATTTACATATTGAAAAAACATCCCATTTATGAACATGCCATTAGGCATGGCTCACTGTTGAATAAATACAATGTGTGCTTAGTAGAGGTTAAGGATAGCTTTGAATGAGTAAAAATTGAACTTATGTGGAAGTGCATGATGATTGGTCGTGTTATGTTCGTGTGTGATATAATGATACTAAACAATAATTGGAAACAAAAAAGGAATTAATGTATATTCAAGGCTCATAATATCATGGGTAAATAGCATGAATAGGTGTTAAAACTTTATTTGGAGAACTTCTGCTACAATTGCAGCAAGATATAGGAGATATCTTGGGATTCGGGAGGTCAAATGGATTGTATCGCGATTGACCTGTCTAAGGCATTTGATAGGGTGGATCATGGGAGACTACTGATAAAAATGAGTGCAATAGGACTAGACAAAAGACTGACTGAATGGGTGGCTATATTTCTAGAAAATAGATCTCAGAGAATTCGAGTAGGTGAAGCTTTATCTGACCCTGTAAAAATTAAGAGGGGAATTCCTCAAGGCAGGATTATTGGACCTTTTTTCTTATAAATATAAATGATATGAGTAAAGAAGTGGAGTCAGAGATAAGGCTTTTCTCAGATGATGTTATTCTGTATAGAGTAACAAATAAGTTACAAGACTGTGAGCAACTGCAACATGACCTTGATATTGTGAGATGGACAGTAGGCAATGGTATTATGATGACATGGGGTTAAAAGTCAGGTTGCGAGTTTCACAAATAGGAAAAGTCTTCTCAATTTTAATTACTGCGTTGATGGGGTGTAAGTTCCTTTTGGAAATCATTGTAAGTGCCTATGTGTTAATATAAGGAAAGATCTTTATTGGGGTAATCACATAAATGGGACTGTAACTAAAGGTACAGATCTCTGCACATGGTTATGAGGGTATTTAGGGGTTGTAGTAAGTAGAGATGGAACAGATTAAATGCAACAGCTATTTTGAAACTGTTTCGGTATCGAAACCGTTTCGAAATGTAGGTGTTTCACAAAACACTCTGTTACAACCACTGCTTCTGAAACTGTTGTGTTGCTACCTCGCTAATTGATTGGTCGCTCGCTCTGCGTGACCTGGTATCGAAACCATCTCGGAATGCAGCTGTTTCACAAAACACTCTGTTACGACCACTGAATCCGAAACTGTTCTGTTGCTACTTCGCTAATCGCTATAACTATTGGTCGCTCTGCGTGCCCAAGGAGATCGTCAGTGCCATCTGGCCGAACACCAATGAAACAGATGCACAAGTGCGGCGCCGAGAGTGATTTAAAAGACTCACAATACTTAAACCGCAAATTTTAAATACTCCAAGTTAATACGATTTAATTGACACCTGAGCGTAGTAAAGAACAAAAAGGAAACAATCCACTCATTAAGATAATAGCAATTATATACGCTTAATCGTTACCTTCGTTCTAGTATTAACGAATTCTGTATTGAAATGTAATAATAGAGAAATAATATTGTGATACCTGATCATGTGGGAAATTGCCATATAGTTCAAAATCTGCTGAAATTGCAAAAATCATGATACAGTATTCACTTCCCGCGAATTCTGTATGCAACATGCGGAGGTGGACGCTTCTGTAATTTTGAGTTATACAGAGTGAAAATCAGGATATGGCTGACTTGTGAGTGCAGTGCAAATTTTAAGTGTGTTTTATTTTGGTTAATTAACTTATTCATGAATGCATTTTGTTGAACACTAATAAATTATAGTATTTGAAAATGAATGTGGTGGTCAAGAGGAATAAAACCAGCCCATTATGGTCATTTTTTTTACAGAGGTAAGGACCAGTGACCATGTGGTACAATGTGATATCTGTAGCCAAAAGCTGTCGTATAAATCATCAGTAACAAACTTAAAAACACATCTAAGGAGAAAACACACTACAGTGACAATATCAAAATCAGGTGAAAATTTTTACAGTGAAATAGCCAATATGGATAATCCTCAAGTTTCTGCTCCCATTTCAAGAAAAAGTACTACTTCAGGGCCTCCTTCCCACTTACCAGACAATTCCAAAAATCAAAGTAATCCTCAGCAACCTCCTGTGTCTTCCTATCTCATAATCAAGATCTTCACATTCCTTTAACTTCAGTACCCACTTCAAGTGTCAACTCTTGTTCAGGGCTTAATACTACAGTAACAAACACCAGCAGTTCATCCCACCATTCACATATATAAAGTTTTTTGACAAAGAAAATCAGTCATACTGTTCAGAAAAGGCTCAATCACTACTTAATGAAGCTGTTTGTTCTGGATTTTCAATCTTTCTCTATAGTGGAAGACCATGGGTTTATAGAATTTGTGAAGGCATTAAATTCTTCATATGAACTCCCCAACAGGAAACTCATATCTTCTAGTTACCTACCAGCAGCGTATGAGCAATGTTTCAATGCTGTCTCACAACAGCTGTTATCTACTGAAAATGTCTGCCTTACAACGGATTGTTGGACTTCTAAAAACAATGATTCTTACATAGCTGTCACCGCCCACTACATGGATGAAGACTTCAAATAGATTACAACATTATTGGACTGTACACCAGTAGATGGGCCACATACTAGCAGTAATTTGGCTACACATGTAAGAAACATAACAGATAAATTTAATTTATCTGAGAAAGTTCAATTGGTTGTCACAGATAATGCAAGCAACATAAAATATGCTGTAAAGAATGACCTAGGGTGGAAGCATTTTGGTTGTTATGCACATACCCTGAACCTGGTTGTTCAGGAAGCTTTAGGTAAAGTACAACCACTGCAAGAAAAGGTCAAATCTATTGTTGCCTTCTTCAAAAGAAGTGCAATTGCAACAAGAAAGCTAATGGACTACCAGAAAGCTCACAGTGATATTATCCCTAAAAAATTAATTCAGAGTGTACCAACTAGATGGAGCTCAACATTTTATATGCTGAGTCGCTTTGTGGAGCTCAAAGATGCAATAAAGGAAACAACAGCATTGACCAGCAACATCTTACCTGTACTCTCTGAAGAAGAATGGGAAATTTGTAAAGATCTCTGCACAGTGCTGAAACCATTTGAAGAAATCACAAAGCAGCTTAGTAGAGAAAAGTATATAGCATCATACTCATGGGAGACTTCAATGTACAAGTTGGTAAGGAGTGGAAGTACTGGAAGATAGCAGGCCATTATCCAGCCCATAAGAGAACAAACAGAAATGGACACCGTCTCATTGAACTCTGTGACAAGTACAACTTAGGCCTTCAAACGTCTACCTAGAAAGGCCAAAACCTGGAAGAGTCCAAATCCTATGCTTGGTGAATTCCAGTTAGACCATGTTGCTATAGCACGGCAACATCATACGGCATATAGAACGTCACGGTATTACGAGGAGCCAACACAGACTCTGATCACTACCTTTCACTTGTCAAGATTAATATGCAACCCTTTAGGAAAACACCAAATCTCCAAAGTAGTCATAAGATACCCAGGTTCAACACTCTGTGACTGTGCGATGAGGACTGTGATTTTCAGGATACCCTCAGGAAGAATACAGAGAAAGAAGGATGGCTTGCCTTACAAAAGGCCTTGCTGGATGCCGCTCAAGAAACTATCCCTGCCTCATCAACCAAATGCAAACACCCATGGTGGAGTACAAAAAATGTGATAAGGTTATAGCAGAAAGGCGTAAAGCCTGGACTAGGTGGAACCAACATAAAATTGAAGCCAATTATGAAGCCTTCCTCATGCAAAGAAAAGCTACAGCTAACACCATCCGCAGTGCCAAGAGAAATTACCTCAGGAGCCTAATGCAACAGGCTGAAAATAATTTTCAGACAAAACAACTCAAGAGACCTGTACAAAGGACTTAAGAAGCAAATGACCCAGTACACAGCTCCTACCCTCACCCTCCAGGGCCAGATGGAAAACTTCAACTGAACAATGAAGACTGCACCAAAACTCTTGCAGATTATTTCCAGAAGCTACTAAATGCGGAGGAACCTGAAGACAAGCTTATTTTCCATCAGCCTTCACTCAGGAACCCTGATTCTCAACCATCTACGAGAGAAGAAATAATGGACATCATCGGTGGTCTCAAGAACAACAAGGCTTCAGGTGAAGGCGGCATAGTTGTCGAGATGTGGAAACATGCAGATGACCAGTCTTTGCAGAGCATCCATCAAATCATAAACGACACATGGACAACAGAGTCCCTACCCGAAGGATAGAAGTCTGCTGTGATTCAACCCCTTCACAAGAAGGGAAGTAAGACAGACTTCAACAATTATAGAGATATTTCCTTGTTAAAAATTACCTACAAGATCCTCTCTGTAGCCCTGCTCAATAGAGTCACCACACATCTAGACCCACAGTTAGGTAAATACCAAGGTGGTTTCCGTAAGACTAGATCTTGTCCAGAACAGATACACAATCTTAAGACAGTTCTCAATTACAAAAGCTGAGGTGGACATCCCTGGGTAGTAGTCCTAGTAGATTTTCAGAAAGCTTATGACTCTGTGGACAGAGACACCCTTTTCTCCATACTAAGGAAACTTGGTCTGGATGGGAAGACCCTACGATTAGTTCATGCCACTCTGAGGAACACGATGACCAAGGTCAGATCCAGAGGTGAACTATCCGAAAGCTTTCCAATCAGAATAGGAGTTAGACAGGGTGATGGTGTCTCCTGTATTCTCTTCAACTGTGTCCTGGAAAATATCATTAGGGAATGGAGAACGATGCTACCACCGGGAGCTGGACTGAAGCTTGGGTACAAGAGAGAGAACCTCATTGTCCCGTGCCTAGCCTTTGCCAATGACCTCATTCTACTGGCAAACAATATAGAGGAGGCTACCTATAACTTACAGAGTCTTTGTAGTGTAGCGGTTAAGACTGGTCTGAAGATCAGCATCCACAAGACTGAATTTAAGACCATTATCAAAGAGGCCCCTTCTACAATTCCTCTCACAGTTAAGTACTTGGGAGAATGGATCTCTGCAAATCAGAGCGAGAACCTAGCCATAGATGCCAGATGTACCGAGTTTGAAAGGGGTTATCACTCCTGTCGTAATATCTATTCATCTAAGTGCCTCTCCAAGAACCTCAAACTCAGACACTACAACTCGGTCGTCAAACCATCTATTCTGTATGCTTCCAAGTGCCTTGTAATGGCCAGGAAGGGCCCACTCAGAAAGCTGGAGTTAAAAGAGAGGAAGATCCTGAGGAGGATATAAAACCAATCAGAGAGGAAGGAGGTATTTACAGAATCCGCCATAATTATGAACTGTATGAACAGCAGGAGGACATCGTCACGTGTATAAGGAAAATGCACCTGACCTTTTATGGACACTTGGCCTGTCTGGATTTCGAAAGACTCACCAACAGGATATTCACAGTAACAGGAAGAGGCAAGGCTTCTAAGAAAAAATGGATCACGTCAGTTAAGTCGGATATGGAACAACTAGGTATCCCACTGGGACAAACTCATGACCGAATACTGTTCCGTCAAGTCATCCGACACGGTGTTTTCCCAACGTCCCTTACAAGTAAGAAGATTACAGGAATTAAGTGGACAGAAGAGAGAAAGCTGCCTCATAGTCAGCAAATGAAGGAGTACTGGAAGAAGAAAGCAACAACTTTATCGAAGAGTAAATACGAGCCCCGTGGTCCTCAGTAGGCCAAAACGACAAAGAAGAAAGAAGAAGGAATGACAGTAGCATTGGGAAAGGTTATTCTGTTGTATGTATGTTGGGTATTCAGCCCGAAGGCTGGTTTGATCCTCTTCAGCTCTGCCAACAGCTGTCATAAATAGCCTAGGTGTTACTGAAGAGGCGTACTAGGGAAATGAGGAGTGAGGTAGTTTCCCGTTGCTTTCCTCACCGAGCCAGCTGTTGCTATTACATATCAGTCTGCCAAGCCCACTGAAATGCATGCACCAACCGACGCTATGAGCGATATTTTCACACCATTCATAGCAGGGACTGGCTGCATAAGGAATGGTATTACTAGCATCACTCATACCTCAGTCACTTTCATATTGTCAAAGCCAAGGATGAGACTGAGACCGGTCAATGAAAGTAACAAATTTGTTATAGCCCATACCAGAAGACATAGTGCACTGTACACACTACATCTCGCCAGCAAAGGCATGGTTATTCTGTATAAACTGTAAAAACACAACAGTGCTAATTAACAAATCATTGGACCCACAACCACAGTCTCAGTTACGCAGGTTCCCCTTGAAAATATTACAACTTATGACCGAAAATTTTCGAATAGCCTTTTGGAAAGGTATTTGTTTATGAGCAGCATTGGCATGTCTTTATACTGGTATCAAGGAGAAAAAGCCAATTTATAATGCAAGAATTACCAGTATAATCTAACCTCAATGTTTACTTAATTATGTAAAAGCATTAACGAGAGCGTTTAAACAAGTTATAAAAAGTAATCATGTCTAATTATTAGTTGTAGCTCTTGAAGCATCACTCCACTGGCAAAAACAGTTTTATTTTTATGTTAATTTATTCTGTACAGGAGTTTTTAAGTCACTATTAAAATAGCAGGGTGCAACAACACTAGCAATCATGTTACAATGCTATTTGGAATGAGAAGCACAAAACTGCTATTCGAAACAGTTATTTTGAAACTGTTTCAAGTTTGAAACAGGAACAGTTGAAACTGTTTCACACAAATAGCAGTTTAGCCCACCTCTAGTAGTTAGGATGTAAAGGAGAGAGCATTTAAGTCTCTGGTAAGACCCCAAATAGAGTATGATTCCAGTGTATGGGACCAACACCAGGATTATTTGATTCAAGAACTGTGAAAAAATCCAAAGAAAAGCAGCTCGATTTGTTCTGGGTGATTCCTGACAAAATGTAACGTTACGAAAATGAAATGAAATGGTATGGCTTTTAGTGCCGGGAGTGTCCGAGGACAAGTTCAGCTCGCCAGGTGCAGGTCTTTTGATTTGACTCCTGTAGGTGACCTGTGCGTCGTGATGAAGATGAAATGATGATGAATACGACACATACACCCAGTCCCCGTGCCAGCGAAATTAACAAATGATGGTTAAAATTCCTGACCCTGCTGGGAATTGAACCCGGGACCCCTGTGACCAAAGGCCAGCACGCTAAACATTTAGCTATGGAGCCGGACATTACGAAAATGTTGCAAAGTTTAGGCTGGGAAAACTTGGGAGAAAGGAGACAAGCTGTTCAACTAAGCGGTATGTTCCAAGCTGTCTGTGGAGAGATGGCTAGGAAGACATTAGTAGACGAATAAGTCTGAGTGGTGTCTTTAAAAGTAAGAATGATCACAATATGAAGACAAAGGTGGAATTTAAGAGGACAAATAGGGGCATATATTCATTTAGAGGAAGGGGAGTTAGGAATTGGAATAACTTACCAAGGGAGATGCTCAATAAATTTCCAATTTCTTTGCAATCATTTAAGAAAAGGCTAGGAAAGAAACAGATAGGGAATCTGTCACCTGGGCGACTGCCCTAAATGCAGATCAGTAGTGACTGATTGACTGATATGATAATTATCGCAATGGGTAATAACGTTTACATAATTAAAAAATTCAATTTTGTAGAATATACCAGTATCTTGGCTTTGTAGAAGTGGTGTTTTAAATAGAACTGAGTAAGTAAATAATTGATTTTAGGTAAATAGTGGTAGTATTATGTTGTTTACTAATTTTATTTTATTTTATTTTCAGGATACATATATTTCATTGTATCTTTGAATTCTTACTTTGAGGTAAAAGTAGGATATAAGAGTTTTGAACATGTATACATGTATACCACAAACGACGGCTGTATACGTGGACGAGACCTGGCGACACTGGAAGGTATCAAATAGACTTCATTATGATTAGGCAGAGATTCAGGAACCAGGTGTTGGATTGCAAAACTTTCCCAGGAGCAGACATGGACTCTGACCACAACTTGTTGGTCATGAAATGCCATCTGAAGTTAAAGAAATTGAAGAAAGGAAAGAATGCAAAAAGATGGGATCTAGGCAAGTTGAAAGAAAAGAGCGTGAGGGATTGTTTCAAGGAACATGTTGCAAAAGGACTAAATGAAAAGGCTGTAGGAAACACTATAGAGGAAGAGTGGAGAGTCATGAAAAATGAAGTCGGTAGGGCTGCTGAAGAAATGTTAGGAAGGAAGAAAAGATCAACTAAGAATCAGTGGATAACTCAGGAGATACTAGACCTGATTGATGAACGACGAAAATACAAGAATGCTAGAAATGAAGAGGGCAGAAAAGAATACAGGCGATTAAAGAATCAAGTGGATAGAAAGTGCAAGGTAGCTAAGGAAGAATGGCTGAAGGAGAAGTGCAAGGATGTTGAAGGCTGTATGGTCCTGGGAAAGGTAGATGCTGCATACAGGAAAATCAAGGAAACCTTTGGAGAAAGGAAATCTAGGTGTATGAATATTAAGAGCTCAGATGGAAAGCCCCTTCTAGGAAAAGAAGAAAAAGCAGAAAGATGGCAAGAACACATCCAACAGTTGTATCAAGGTAAAGATGTAGATAATTTGGTTCTGGAACAAGAAGAGGCTGTTGATGCTGATGAAATGGGAGACCCAATTTTGAGGTCAGAGTTAGACAGAGCTCTGAGAAACCTAAATAAGAACAGGACACCTGGAACTGATGACATTCCCTCTGAATTACTGACTGCCTTAGGAGAAACCAGCATGGGAAGGTTATTTCATTTAGTGTGCAGGATGTATGAGACAGGAGAAGTCCCATCTGATTTTCGGCAGAATGTTGTTATACCTATTCCCAAGAAAGCTGGTGCTGACAGGTGTAAAAATTACCGCACCATTAGTTTAGTATCTCATGACTGCAAAATTTTAACACGTATTATTTACAGAAGAATGGAAAAACAAGTTGAAGCTGAGTTGGGAGAAGATCAATTTGGCTTCAGAAGAAATGTAGGAACACGTGAAGCAATCCTGACTTTACGTCTGATCTTAGAGGATCGAATCAAGAAGGACAAGCCCGCGTACATGGCAATCGTAGATCTAAAAAAGGCATTCGATAATGTTGATTGGACCAAGCTATTTATGATTCTGAAGATGATAGGGATCAGATACCGAGAACGAAGAATTATCTACAATCTGTATAAAAATCAGTCTGCAGTAATAAGAATCGAGGGCTTTGAAAAAGAAGCAGCAATCCAGAAAGGAGTGAGGCAAGACTGCAGTTTGTCCCCTCTCCTTTTCAATGTTTACATAGAACAGGCAGTAAAGGAAATCAAAGAGAAATTTGGAAAGGGAATCACAGTCCAAAGAGAGGAAATCAAAACCTTGAGATTTGCCGATGATATTGTTATTTTATCTGAGACTGCAGAAGATCTCGAGAAGTTGCTGAATGGTATGGATGAAGTCTTGGGTAAGGAGTACAAGATGAAAATAAATAAGTCCAAAACAAAAGTAATGGAGTGCAGTCGAACGAAGGCAGGTGATGTAGGAAATATTAGATTGGGAAATGAAGTCTTAAAGGAAGTAAATGAATATTGTTTCTTTGGTAGTAAAATAACTAATGATGGCAGAAGTAAGGAGGACATAAAATGCAGACTAAAGCCAGGAAGAGCTTTCTTAAGAAAAGAAATTTGCTCACTTCAAACATTATTATTGGAATTAGAAAGATGTTTTTAAAGACTTTCGTGTGGAGCGTGGCATTGTATGGAAGTGAAACATGGACGATAACTAGCTCAGAAAGAAAGAGAATAAAAGCTTTTGAAATGTGGTGTTACAGAAGAATGCTGAAGGTGAGATGGATAGATCGAATCACTAATGAAGAGATACTGAATCGAATTGGTGAGAGGAGATCGATTTGGCTAAATTTGACGAGAAGAAGAGACAGAATGATAGGACACATCTTAAGACACCCAGGACTTGTTCAGTTGGTTTTTGAAGGAAGTGTAGGTGGTAAGAACGGTGGGGGTAGACCAAGGTATGAATATGACAAGCAGATTAGAGCAGATGTAGGATGCAATAGTTACGTAGAAATGAAAAGGTTAGCACAGGATAGGGTGGCATGGAAGGCTGCATCAAACCAGTCTATGGACTGATGACTCAAACAACAACTATATTTGTGTAATTTTTAATTTGGTAAGAGTCTGTACACAAGGCCTAGCAGTGAAGACTGTGCTGACTATATCGGTAGCAACTGTTGAAATCATTTGGAAGTGTTGTAACCAGTGGGAAACTGCCATTATAGTGGAAAACTCCCCATATCTACTACAAATGACAGCAGGTAAGGGAGCTTGCCATTATTATCTAAACTCCCAAATGAGAATTACCATTGTAATGAAAACTCTCTAACTCAGACTTTAGATGAGAAATGATGTATGGAGATCTCCCTGTGGTATTTCTTGGGTAATGCTAAGAGCAATGCAAACTAATTAAATCTTACAGCACTTTACCTACAATTCCATAGCAAAGCACAGGTACATGAGCTAGCGATACATATAAGTTAGTGGGTTTGTTTAGAAGAGTTATAGGGAGTGGTGACAGTATAGGAAGCTGAAGATAAATCATATTGCTTGCATCTTTAACTACTAAAATTAAGCACCTTAAGACATGTCACCTGGATGTAATTATAACTGGATGAATTGCAATTAACTATATTGTCCTTCACAAGGAGAGACCACGATGTTTTAATGCTGCATGTCAAATTCATTTCTAAGACTAGGTTTCCATACTTGTTTTATTGTATATAATTTGTTATGTGTTTGTCAATTTGAAGTCGCTGAAGATGACCTTTATTGTTAGGCTGAAACTAGTACCACAAGGTCTTGATGATTCATATTATTACATCAATAATCAAATTGTATTGAATAGGTGGATCAACTTTTTATTTTGAATTGTAGGCATTGCCTTAGTTCGACTTATAATCGAGAACACAGCATGAGCAACCAATTAAAAAAAAAAACACATTCCCACATTGCTGCATATACAGATTCTAAATGTCCACCAACTCTTATAAATTAATACACTTGTGCACTTACACTATATTCTACAAAGACAATTAACATTTATAAATAAATGAACTGGATTAAAGCCACTATACATATATATATTTATTTATATTGATTTAATAATGAAGCCGAGCTTTCAACCAAATTGCATTGGCCTTCATCAGGGCATGTAAAGTTTTGCCTCTGACAGTGGGCATAGAAGTTCTTCGAAGGAACATGGAAGTCATGCCCGTACTATCCATGGCCTACCCCACTAACTGGACTCAAGGATCGTCACGCTGTGCTGTGATGGTTGGGAGGGAAGTTACCAATTCACTGCCCTCTGTCGACAGTTTCTTGAGAGCGTCCCACTGTGCCATGGTGGTGTTATGCATGTATTTCAGCAGTGCAGGTCTCCATGTATTTGATAACTTGAAGCCGTCTTCCCTGTTGATGTTATTTGGGAGTAGCTCTATCTCTATGGCTTCCCTCACAAGTAAAACGCAGAAGTGTTTTACAGGCGCGATAGCCTTCGCCTGGTGAAAGAGGATTTCATGGTCTGTACTGTAGAAATGTTCCGCTATGGTAGACTGGCTTGTAGCATTCTCCGTGGAGGATGAAAGAGCGACATTCTTTACCGACCTAAAGTATTCTTTCACCCTGGTGCTAACAAACCTTGTTGTCATGCCAACACATGAGCAACCAGAACCACATGGAATTTCATACACGCCCGGTGTTTCAAGATGTGGTTTTTCTTTGACTGGTCGAAACAGGGATTTGAGCTTTCAGTCTGTCGTGAAAACCGGAATTATATTGTACTTCTTAAGAATGCGCCCTATTCTGTCAGTTATACCTTTCACGTACGGAAGGAATACTTTTTCTTTTTGCTGTAGTCCTGTGCTCCTTCGAAGAACCAAAGGAATGGAAGGAATCTATAATAATACCAATTTATAAAGGAAAGGGTGATAAAAGGAAACCAGAGAACTACAGACCAATCAGCCTGACCAGTATAGTTTGTAAAATACTGGAGAGTTTAATATCAAAGTACATCAGAGGGATATGTGATGATAAAAATTGGTTCATGAGGAGCCAGTATGGATTTAGAAAGAAATTTTCTTGTGAGGCACAACTGGTGGGATATCAGCAGGACATATCAGATCAATTGGATTCAGGTCAGTTAGATTGCATAGCCATAGATCTTTCCAAAGCCTTTGATAGAGTGGAACATGGAATATTATTAAAGAAATTGGAGGGAATAGGATTGGACATAAGGGTTACACGTTGGATAAAAATATTTTCTAAATTCAAGGGTTCAGAAAGTCAAAGTAGGAAATAATGTATCACAGGAAGAGAAAGTTTGGAAGGGAATTGCACAGGGTAGTATAATCGGTCCGTTACTTTTCTTAATATACGCAAATGATTTAGGGAACAATATAACATCAAAAATAAGATTGTATGCAGATGACATATTTGTTTATAGGGAAATAAATAACATTGAGGATTGTTCAAAATTACAAAGGGACCTTGAAAGTATCCAACAATGGGTTGAAGAAAATAATATGAAGGTTTATGGAGGCAAATCAACTTTTACAACTTTTACAAACAGGAGTTTTAAAACTGAATTTGAATATACTTTGGATAAGGTAGTTATCCCAAAAGATGGCAAGTGCAAATACTTAAGTGTGAGATTTGAAAGTAATTTGCACTGGAAGGGTGATGATGATGACATTGTTGGGAAAGCATACAGATTGTTACATGTCATAATGAGGCTACTTAAAGGATGCAATAAAGAATTAAAAGAAAAAAGTTACTTAAGTATGGTTCATCAATTACTGGAATATGCAAACAGTGTTTGGGATCCTCACCAAGAATACCTAATAAAAGAAGGTAGTGTACAGAGGAAAGCAGCAAGATTTGTAACAGGGGATTTCAGGAGAAAGAGTAGTGTATCAGAAATGTTAAAGGAACTTGGGTGGGAAACTTTAAGTAAGAGAAGGGAGAAAACTAGACTTATATGATTATATAGAGCCTATACAAGAGAAGAAGCCTGGGGAGATATCCGTGAGAGGCTTCAGTTGGAAAATAATTGTATCGGCAGGACAGTCCACAAATATAAAATTAGAAGGAATTTTAGCAGAAGCGATTGGGGTAAATTTTATTTTATTGGGAAGGGTGTGAAGGAGTGGAACAGTTTACCAGGGGTAGTGTTTGATCCTGTTCCAAAATCTGTACAGATATTCAAGAAGAGAATAAACAGCAACAGAGAAAATAAATGAAATGTTAGAGGGCATTCGACCAGTGCAGGTTAATGTAAATAAAAAATGTGTGTGAATAAATTAATTCCATCCCCTGGTCTAAGGAGTTTGGACAGCCAAAGTAGGGGACTGCCTGTAGGGGTGAAGTACAGTGGGGACTTCGAGGGCCCTGGGACTGCTACAGTAGCTGTGAAGGCCCTTCAGGAACTCTGAAAATTGGTGGCAAAAGGGGCTCTGGTTAAGACGCAGCAGGTCGTTATGCTACTTAGGTTCCAGAATGGGTAAAAAATAAATAAATAAATGCAATATAAATTTTAATCTTATACCAATTGTATAGTATCATTTGAAGTAATTCCACATACTGTATATGAGTTGACTATATTTGTAAGCAGTACAGGAGATATTATAAGTAGAATTTTGTAAACAATATAAATGCAATTTGGCTGAAAGCTCGACTTTATTATTAAATAAATAAATAAATATATTTGTGTATATATATATAGCGGCTTTAATCCAGTTCATTTATTTATGTTAATACAATGAGCCACGAAAACCTACGTTCATAAACAATTAACATTTACTGTCAGTTTACATGAAATTACACCAGCTGCATATGGAAGAAACAAATGTAAACAAACCAATGTTTACAATGTACTTGGGCCATGGGCCGCCCGAATTGCCATCTTGGAAGAATCGCGAGTAGCATTAAGGTTTGACTATTGAAGTTGGTCTTGGTCTCGCCACAAACAAGTCTACGATCGATCTATCTATTGACAATTAGCACCAGCTGTGTAGCTCATGTAATGAAACACAGACAGTAACTTAAAACTGGAATTAAAGTACATCAATAATTATTGGTAAAACTAATTTTAAAAAACTAACAATACTAACTCACTGTATAAGTTTAATATTTTGACTTATTCCAATCCAATGCGAAAAAAAAAAAAAAAGAAAGTTTTCTCAACACAACTGACTACTGAGGATGTTCTAACAATACTGGGTTATTTTGTGCACATTAAAATGAATTGGTCGCAGTTTAGAGATTTTGCGCGTTGTGCTGTTCCTGCATCCAGGACGGGCCGCGAAGAAATCCTGACTAGCTTGTTTCTGTTTAATTTCGATCCAAACATCATCTTGTGGTCGTGGATTCAAAGAGACTGCAAATAATGTTTTGTTTGACGGCTATTTCCTTTGTCGATAAGGCCGATGGACGTCTCCACTGCATCAACTAACCCTTCTTATAAAACAGTTTCGCAAATTTTAAGCTATAGTTGACTCTGTTACTATAATACTTACACTTATATGAATATAAATACCAATAATGTAAAATCTAGCGAAATAAATAAAGAAACAAAACCTTCTTGGAAAGAATGACAAACTTCATTTAAAATTGGTTAATTATCTTGAATCATTTTATCAAAGACCTTTGATTATTAACATATTCATAATTATGTACAATGGAAAAATAGAAAATTGAAATTACTCTGGCAAATTCTACCCATATAAATTGAAATCACCTTATTGTTTCCTATCCATCAGTATAAAAGATAATATTGCTACTTTAATTAACGTTATAAAATTATTTACAGATCTTCCCGGGAAATCATTTGTTTCAGCAACAGCCATTTGCCTTAAATTATAGGTATTCAGGTCTTAAACATTTTAGTCTTCAAGTATTTATAATATCGAGGACGAAGATAAGGTTATCACTTAGGAACTGGTTTTCATGGATGCCTCAGGAAAAAAATAAGTATTAAGTCATTTACATCATGTGCTCTCTTCTAAATTAATATCTACTACTAGCAGTTTCCTGCTGGCTCCGCCCCCAATGTACAGAGTATGGTGTTGTTCGTTACTATCCTCACGGATGTATTTGCAAAGTTTCGAGTTAATGAAATAAAGCACATTATCTGCTGTGGTAATAAAATGTAATATTATGTCAACAAAACACTTGAAAATACATCACACAAAGAAATTGAATAAAACGTTCCTTGAAACAACAGAACACGCCGAACTGTTGCAAAGTCCTTCAAAGATCTTTGTCGTGGAGACAAATGTACTC
Organism: Anabrus simplex; assembly: GCF_040414725.1. Classification (NCBI taxonomy): domain Eukaryota; kingdom Metazoa; phylum Arthropoda; class Insecta; order Orthoptera; family Tettigoniidae; genus Anabrus; species Anabrus simplex. The sequence goes on along the minus strand of NC_090265.1, from coordinate 962,746,680 downwards.
ATAACTTTTCTCAGAATCTACCAATTTAAGTAGTTATTACCTCAGAAGAAAGCGCCTGATCCACTGAGTGTTTTTAGACCAAAACTGTGTACCTCAATTGGAACGCAAGATATGATTGCTTCAATAAGAAAAAACGTTGAAGAAATGAGACGTCAAATTGAATGTGTACTCATAACTTTCTTCAGAATCAACCAATTTGAATATTTAAGAGCTGAAATGAAAGAGCTTGATCCACTGAGTGTTCTTAGGCCAAAACGAACTCCATACCTTTATTAGAATCAATGATGTGATTGCTTCAAAGAGACAAAAAATTGAAAAATAAAATAATTTGAGGAAGGTGGAAGTTAAGTGATTTATAGTACCTGATGACAAATCTATGCATGAATACCTTTCAGTTAAAAAACAAATGAAGGAAATTGACCGAATAGAATGGCCGGGCTGACTGACTTTAGTTTTCATACATTTTTTAATGTATAGCTCAACTGAATATCATTCCTCTCCTAAATCTTACAAGTTAGACCAACTGTATAAATGTGTCTCATGAACTCTGTCATCAGGCAGTTAATAAATTACAACACCTCACACACTGTTATTTATAAAAACAGGTATAAAGTATTATTAATGAAGACTAACAATCTTTACCATCTACAATTATATGTGAATAACTTGACATACTGATAGATGTGGTAAAAATAAGTGCCATGTATTTGTTCATCAAACAATCATAATTATGGAAAAAATCTAGGTTAATGTTGGTTAATATTCTACTCAACTTTCCTTACAGTGAGTTATCTTGATGACTTACATGTGCCTAAACTCTATATATGACCTACATAATATAACTTCAATATGTTGGATATGAAATATCTAAGAATTAATTTAAGTACAGTATAAACCCTAAATTGCATCAACCCTCTTATTTTAATCATCAGAATAAATCATTTTCTTCTTTACCAACGAAACAATAAATATCACTATCATTACTCTTCCTTATATTCATTCACTTATTCATATACCACTTCCTTCATATTTCACTATCATATTTATTCTTTCATTTGCCCAAAACCTTCTTATACACGTTGACTTGACACTTAGAATTCTGTAACCATCATCTACTTACTTGAATATTCCATTTCTTCTTAATTCATTTCTATTTTACTTCATATCATTCACATATTCTCATATAATCCAACTATAACCTATATATGGCACTGTACTATCCCCATCTTATAAGATATTAACCCTATTTACTCATATTATTAACCATTATGTCATTACAGATCTTATAATTCACATATGATTACCTCATCATTGAATTAAATGTCATTACGAATGCACTTTCAAGTTATATATTTCACATACATCCTAGCCTAGGATTAGTCATATCGTATAGAAACTACCTATCATCCCCTCACATCGACACAAACATATATTATTTCATGAGAACTTACTATTTCTGAGCTAAGCTAAAGATCTCACTGCCTCACTATTTGTTCACCACACAAGAAAAAATCAATTTATTAAGATTTACTCTACTTACTACTCCAATGTGTATGACTTATCTTTTTCCATCTGCTCCAATGAAGTTTGCATTAGATGTACTGGAACATCTATGGATCAGACACGGCCGCTACATCCTTCGCTGGTCACTGGGATGTTATGGGATAGGTCCAGTTTCCCTTGCTGTCATCTCAGGCAAGCCTCCTCTGGTCATCGGGCCATGGTCTTCTTAGCAAATCTTGACAGCCATTTCTTGCACAATGCAACAAAACTAAACACAGAAGAAGTCAATTTCGTCACCATAGGGATTTCATAGCCTTCTAACATTGTAATGTCTATATCAGGCGTGACATTTATTTTTTTAACTTCAATTCTAATTCCGCTTTTAGATTACCAATATGTCTGCTTCTAATTCAGGTATCTGTGTTACAATTGCTGTTCTACATGTCAATTCAGTTATTTGCAGTGGCTTACATATTACTTTCTTGGTAGCTATTAAGGGTTATTCCTTGCCAATTGGAAATTGTGACGTCAGCTTTCCCACAATCTTCCTTATGAACTTGCCACTTTATTTTTGGCCTTTATCTTCTGCATTCTTGTGTTTTATTATGCGAAGTAGGTCTTCTCCTTTAAATATTCTTAAGATTCTCTTGAAATCTTGATTTGCCGCTCGTGATATATGACTCTTTCAATAAGATCGTTGCCTTGATTTGCTTTCAATTTGCAGTTTTCTTGAATAATAGTGTTGTAACAATTCCAGGCTTTACCTTGTCTTTTTCACTGCCACCTTGATCTTTCCTGCCTCAATCACAATATACATTATATTTTATCGACATAGATGATTGAGATTATGTGCCGTATTTATTCATGTTGTGGCAATTGCGTCCATTTTAGTTCCAATATTATCAATTTAGGACAGTGAACTGGCACAGCGTTGCTATTTAAAAACTAGAATTTGAACATGACTAGTTCATCCTTCATTTCTCATCACTGACAATAATTAATCACTGCAGACTGTCATCCCTTTTGTACACACACCAAGGAAATAATTGTTGTTTTCCAACAAGTGTATGGTATTGTGTGTTCAGTGCTAATTTTATTGCATACAACATTTCATCCAGTTTTAGATTTTTGTCAAAAATGAAGTGTTTCCATTAAGCCTGGAAATATTTCCATAATTTTAAGAGGAAAAACTGGGGTCCATCCATTACGTAGTGGCATCAAATATGTGACTAAATAAGTTACCAGTACGTACAATACGTTCACCATTTACAGTTATGTAGGCCTAAAAGTCACTTCACCATTTACCATTATATAGGTCCAAAAGTCAAATGTTCATCATACAAAATGGGAGGTTCTCACATATTGGACCCCACTTACATTTTGCAACTGTAAAAATGGAAGAAGAAAAAAAAAAATGTGGTCTACACATGAGTAAATATGGTATATTTGATTTCCTCCGTTCATAAATGCTGGAGTTTATTAATTTACACATTGGTTGTTGTACCGAATATATATGAATACTCTGCAAATATTTTTTTCTGGAATTCAGCTAAGAAAAACTTGGGTATGCGTACTATTTGAAAAATGGTTGGTACCACTTTGCCTCAAACAATGGATCCAGTTATACTATAGTGTTGTCCAGTGTTTGTCTGTGTGGGGTCAGTGCCACATTAGAAGTGAAGTGTGAACCACACATTAAGTATGGCTACAAGATTTTGTAATCACTTGTTCACAAATAAAGATAAGCTTGGGGTTACTGAAGATGCAGAGAACAATGGAAACCACGCAACAGAAAGAAAGTACAAGTACGATGTCAGAGAAAGTTGTACTAGTGACTAGCAACAACAAAGAAAAAAAGTAATCACCGGGCATTTCATACAACGCATTCCTATACAGCTAATACAAGACAGCACAATCATGAAGACAATGCATAGGTGAAACTAGCCGATTACAAATATCAGGGGAAGGAAACAAACTGCATGATAATTCTGATCAGTGTGTTGCCTCCCAACAGTATGTGAAGACTATAATAAATTTCTTTAAAAAATGTATATTTTACTGCATTCAGTTATGAAGTACAGTACATCAGAATGAAGGATTAATTTCTTGTAAATAATACACAAAGAAAATCCCACCTCATCCTCTTTTTTTTGTTAAGTTTCTCTCCTAAAATTGAGGTGCGCAGATTATATGCGTGTATACAACATTCTGGATTCTTGAGGTCCCCTATAATTTCAGGCTACCGAGCTCGATAGCTGCAGTCGCTTAAGTGCGGCCAGTATCCAGTAATCGGGAGATAGTGGGTTCAAACCCCACTGTCGGCAGCCCCAAAGATGGTTTTCCGTGGTTTCCCATTTTCACACCAGGCCTTAATTAAGGCCACGGCCGCTTCCTTCCCATTCCTAGTCCTTTCCAATCCCATCGTCACCATAAGACATATCTGTGTCGGTGCAACATAAAGAAAAAAAAAGAAAAAGAAAAAAAAAAAGTCAGGCTAAGTAATAAAAGAGAAATTAAAGTACTTGAGAGTATTAGAGTGGAATATAACACAGTGTGTGCTCCATATTCCTAGGTTGTACCACACAGCTTAGTGATGACTTTGCTTTTGTCCAAGTTCCAGAACTTGCCAGTACTTAAAAGATAGTTGGGAAACAAATACAGTCACAGTCAGTCACAGTCAGTCAGCTCACCAAGAACCATCAGTATCACACAAGGCAAGTGGTGAGAACAAATAGGCTGATCATCACCAAATAAGTAGATATACAGTAGTACTTGATGAATAGAACTCACCATATACATAGTTGCCAACTTTTAGAAATCAAAAATAGGATTTTTTTCTTGGATTTCATCACATATATTGCACAATGGTCTAAGAGAAAAAAGGACAGGATAAAAGGCATACAATTCTACAGTTACAGTGTGAATTGGCCATTAAATTTATAAACTCTTAAACTGAAAAAAAAACCCATTAAAATGGTTACAAGAAAATGCACCTAATCACTCTCATTTATGACACATACATATGAATAATACTACAGTCAAACCACGATATCTCGAACCTCTATTACTCAAATTTTCAGTATCTCGAACTAACTTAGATCTTCTGGCCGTTTGTCCTATTCTTCACGTGTACTTATTTCTCTATTCTCGTATTCGGTTATACGAATTTCTCGATTTCTCGAAGCAAACATTTCCTCCCTTGAAGCAAAAAAATACTCTGTAACTCGAATTTTGTGCAATACGGCATTTGTGGTTTGTGAGCAACTGTTAACAAGTAAAGAAAGGGTTACAATCAAGCTGGAAACTAATATGATTGCCAAATCAGCAAAGCCTCGCCGTTTCTCGGGTGTCAATTAATTACATGTTATAATTCTCATGTTAGGTCTGTATTGAAATGTACGTAAATACAAAGTATGTTACAAGTGTTATTTTAATATCCATCTATTCAATACAAATAAATACGCTTGAAAATGAGGTTGGGTTAATTACACAAGCACACAAAAATTTATCCTTTCTCCTAGGGGAAGAGTATTTACTGTACACGAGGTATATTGGTCAAACATACAAAGAGTATTGAATAGGTGGATATGAAAATAACACTTGTAACATACTTTGTCAATTAATTACTGGTCACGTACGAAAGCAAGCCCAGAAGTCGCGGAAGACAAGCTCCATTTATGAAACTTGGCTGCGTGGTATTGACGAGAAGTTTCAACGTGAAGGGAGGAAAAGTTAATTGCAACAAACAGAAGAGACTAACAGATTTTTTCCAAACATGTTAACGGAGCTATGTTTCTTGTTTCACTACTCTATGTACTGTATCCTGTCTTCTAAAAAGTTACTATAGTAAGTTTTATAATTAGAGTGATGCCGTAAAATAGAGTTTCTTCGTATATTTTTAAATACCGTTAAAAGTACCGTTAAACATAATGTATTCAGTAAAAGCCCAAAGATACATATGATTCAATTATGGTATGTGCTATACATGCTCAAAAACGGTATTCTCTATATCTCGAAATTTTGATATCTTGAAATAAAATTTATCTCCCAAGGTGATTTGCGTAATAGTTTCCCTTATTAGACTGTAAAATTAACAGAAATTTAATTTTATAGGTATCTCTGAACACTTGGAGATAACGTTTGTTATGTTTTTTGGCCATAACGTGAAGAGAAAATACCAGAAACTGTCACCGACACAATTTCCTGAAATTCATTCAACTCATTAAAATTATGAAATGTAAGAACAAACAAAAATGTACTGAAATACATGAAACTACCGCACACAAAACAGGTTGGTATGCCTCATACATTAATAACATATGACTCTGACACAGGGAAAAGTACAGAACCGCTAGAAAATACACGTGGCATACAACTGCAATGAAATTACGCACAGAAACGATGTTAACAGTGCGCGAACCACACATTAAGAAACTCATTCTGTTGTCCCGATTAACTGAGTTGCTAGCGCACGCTAACCTCTCTTGCTTGAAGGACAATTGCCATCCCGTCCCTAGCCTAAAAGCACACATGCTGCTGTAGCGAGCAGGAAATGTGATACATGAAGGCGACGGGCGATACACTCGCGAAATAAAGCATCAAATAAAAACGCTTGGAAATGAGGTTGGGTAAATTACACAAGCACATAAGAATTTATCCTTTATTTATCCTTATATTGGTCAAAAATAGGAAGAAATAAAAATAAATCAGAAGAAGAGTTAAAAAACGGAAAGTTTTCGGGTAAATCAGAAGGGTTGGCAGGTCTGCATATAAAAATGAAATGGTGTATGGCTTTTAGTGCCGGGAGTGTCCAAGGACACGTTCGGCTCGCCAGGTGCAGGTCCTTCGATTAAATGCCTGTAGGTGACATGTGCGTCGTGATGAGGAAATGATGATCAAGACGACACATACAACCAGCTCCCATGCCAGAGATATTAACCAATGATAGTTAAAATTCCGACCCTGCCGGGAATCGAACCCGGGTCCCCTGTGACCAAAGGCCAGCACGCTAACCATTTAGCCATGGAGCTGGACACTCACCATATAAAATTACACACATAGATTACTAAAAATGACACACTTACCACTCATCTTCCCATACAGAATCTAGGTTTCCCTCTAGCTGCTGTTCAATGCAGGTTAGCAGTTCTTCCCATTTTGACAAGTTGGCAAGACACTAGAACCAAGTAATTCATAAGTGGGACCAACAAACCAATACAGATGGAATTGAAAAAGGATAATTTCAAAACTGGCTTAACAAGAATGTTTGATTCTCTACCTTGTAATATGCCTCATAATAGAAGTCTTTTTGGTTATCAGGGTCACTGCTGAAAATAGCTCTCTTGTAAAACTCCTGAGCTTCATCCCAACAACTGTTGGATTCAGCTTTTATAGCTAACTTAACACTATCATGGCATCGAATTTTTTTACTGAACACACCATGCACGACATCCCATTCATCTAGATTCTGGTACAGTCTGAAAAGACATGAGAAGTAAAAAAACAGGTCACAACATAATATAATCAGTCATAAAATTTATTATCCCTAGGAGAAAGATGAGTTACTAAAACAAGGAAGTACTCACGGCTTTTTACTATCATTGCTCACTTTATACTGTATTTATTCACCTATAACACACCTCATCTAGAACAACCTCCTATTATTATTGAGGAAAATAACTGGAAATAAAGACATTCAGGGAAAAAAAGTTGCAAAAAAATCTTTCAATTGACAAGGCAGCAAGTGCAAAAGTTCAGTTAATGGTAAAAGCCAAGCTTCTGTACCACCTCCCCATTGGCATTGGCCTTGGCCTTAGCTAACTCTCCCCCTGCCAGAAATTTCTCATTGCCCTTCCGAGCTTTGCAGCTGGTAATTAGGAAGGATCCAGTATACAATCTGGAGTGAAAATGAGCAGAACAAGTTTAACGGCATTCTTCAAGGTGAATGTGTTAGAAAATACTGTAGATAGTAAGTGTTTATGTGGCAAGTTGTAAATACGAAGTGCAGCTGAGTGCAATTCATTATTGATTTAACCAGAGAGAAAATTATTGACAGCAAAAAAATTTATCTGATTCCTTCTGCAGTGTGAAGAAAGGAACATACAAAAATGTGGACATAATATTTCTGGAGTGATTTAGAAAAGCAAGAGACAATAGCAATGCTGTAAATCATGAAATGATGCAGTTTAAAGCATGTGAAATTGCACAAAGTCTTGGTATTGTGGGGAAGGGTTTTAAAGCAAGTAGATGTTGGTCAGAATGCTTTATGCACCAAAATTGACTTAGTTTGTGAAGTAGGATATCACTGTACCAGCAGCTTCCATCAGATTATACCAACAAAGTGATTGAATTTCACCACTTAGTTTCTCTGTCGCAGACGTCGGAGATTGGAATGCTGTGCGGAATTCAGTCATGTGACCAGTCAGCTGGGGTAATGCATGGTAGATACAAAACTGTTTAAATGTACTAACACAAATTTTTGTGTAAAAAAGAAGTATAAATTTAAGTAACAACTAAATTCCCTTTTTGGCTTTTAAACCATTCCAATCTAACCTATATGTGATATTTTTGGAGTTGAAAAATTAGGGGAAGAAGGGTGTGTGTTACAGACAAGTAAATACGGAACTCTAACTGTTCTTTCTGTCTATTGATACATGTGATAGGAATCTTTCATATACAGAATGGGCCACCAGCCCATTATAATTTATTAAGATATGCAACCTATCTAAGAGAGTTAGTCTTTAAGGTCAATATAGAATGAGCAAAACTTGCACATGAAAAATGATTATATACAATCCTTGCACCAAGAGGAATAAAGTATTCAACAGACATACTGTCATAATATATGTACCAGTAATACATTCAAGATGGGTCAAGTGATCTGCCTAAGCAGAATGCTAAATCATCATCATCATCATCATCATCATCGACCATCTCCAGTTGCTGGGGTGAGGTGTACGAGCCCCCTCCATCTTTGCCTGTCCATGAACCACTGTTCTTTCGTAATCTTTTGCCAATCCTGTCCTCTCTCCTCGACATCTTTCTTCACCAGATTGGTCCATTCTTCCTCTGGATCTGCCGCTGGTATTTTTCCTTTCACTTTTCTTTCATATTTTCTCTTCTTGCAGTCCTGCTTGCACTCATCCTTCTTAAATGGCCAAACAACTTCAATCTTGCTTTCTGGATCCTCTGCAGTAGGGTCTCTCCTATTCCCACCTTCTCTCAGACTTTTTTATTCTTGAACTTGTCCTTCCTGGTCTGCTAAATAAATGCTGTAAATCATGAATCAGAGAAATAACAAAGAAATTAAATTTCGAAGTGAATGTAAGTGGATTATCCTGTGAGTGAGGAGTGCACTGTGTTTGTGGGATAAATCAGTAAGGAACTGGTTGTCTTTGAGATCTGTAAACAGACTGATGGTTTGAATCCTCCGCTACGCAGATATCTCTGAAAGTATCACAGATTTACAGATTTATTGTACTCATGTATGGTAAAGCTTGTCCCTATGAGATAATAACACACTTGCAAGTTGCCTGAACGTTACTCCTAAGATTAAAGGTCACAATACAAAGCTCATAAATTTGTTAGTGTAGTGGAAGAGAACATAATGATTATTACCAATCAACTGTACATTCAAGATTCATTTCAAGTACGTTGGTATGTTTAAAAGAAAAGAACTGCATGGGATTCAAACTTGTTTCTGACTGGCATGGTTTTGAAGCCCCCGTGGTGTGTGCGTTTGCTGCCTTAGGAGCAGCGAGGGTGGGTACGGACAGTTTCAGAGTTTGTTTGGTCTCTGTTCATGGGTTCAATGTACTCTTCCTGTCTTAACGGAAGTGTTATTTGGAGCTGTAATTGTTTTATGTATTTATTTGAGTTTCTAACATTTAATTATGGCTGATAGGGAAAGTTCCTGTAGATATAAGAATAAGGCCTAGCCAAATAATCACCCGCAGATCAACTGAGAATAAAAGGAACATCGGTGAAAGGGTCGACGGTAGAAGAGGTATATTACTTACTGTAACACCAAAAAGCCAAAACCATACAGAAGAAATTGAGAACATTAAGTCAGAATTCTCAAGAAACAACAGAAATTTTTAAAAGATCTTCAAGCAGCATGTAAACGGCTATCAACCACCAAGTTTGAACTTCAAGAGAGACGATGGGAAACTGGCAGATAACAATAAAGAAAAGTGTGAGATCCTAGCCAAGTACTCCAAGACACTGCTTAACTTCAAAGAATCCAGAGAAAAATGGTTGAAGATAATTCCAGACCAAAGAAACAACGATTCAGCTCCTCCTACTCCTGAATAACTTTAGAGGATAGGTGAGGAACTGAAGAATAACAAAGCTGCCAGGGAAGACTCAATCACAGCAGAAATGTTGAAAAGTGGAGGAGAAATTACCATTAATGCCCTAAGTCAAGGGCTGGAAAAGATCGGGGAAACTTGAATAATACATAATGAATGGACAACAGCACTGATTCATCGTCTGTACAAAAAGGGTGACAGAACTGACGTCAACAATTACCTAAGACTCAGAGTCTACTCTTCTGATTGCGGGGACAACGTTGCTCAACGTCCGTAGGTTTTACCTGAAATTTCCCTACACGTGTCCTCCGGGTGGTGCTAACTGAGCAACAACACTGGTTGCCAGATAATCCTTTGGATCTCCTGGCATAAATCACATCATACAATAGAATGTAAGTCTGATGTTCCACTGTCTAGAAAGGTCATTGCCTGATGAATTTTCAGTTGAATATAGAAGGCATTAGTCGATCTAAATGCCAAGTATTACACAAGATCTTGGTCGATAACAACGTTGACATAGCCCTGATTCAGGAAACACATGCAGGAGATGTAACCGAACCTCTTTCAAGAGGCTCCATACCTGGATTTGAATTATTAGGTGCCACCTATGACAAGGTCTATGGTATTGCAACATATGTATGAACCAATATAGAAAATGCATATATTATTGCTATTAGTTCTGATTTTGGTATCCATGAGATTGTTTCCAAGATAGGAGAAGTTACTGTGGTTAATATTTATAAACCTCCGGGGATAACTTGGCCTGCGCATGTACTCCATAGTCACAGTCATCCTACGATATATGTGGGAGATTTGAATAGCCATCATGAAATGTGGAAATATTCTTGCAATGATGATAATGGAATAGCTTTGGTTGATTGGACTGAACAACACAACCTCAACCTTGTTTTTGATGCCAAAGATCTATGTACATTTCGGTCCGCAGCCTGGACCTCTATTTTGTTTCGTCCGATAATAATCTCCAACCCTTGCCAATGTCGAGACAGGTTATGGCAGACTCTCCACACAGCCAACATCGACCAGTTCTTCTGGAAATGGGCCATAGTATCCCAATAATAAGGTCCTTTCCACACCCTCGATGGAACTTCAAGAAAGCTAACTGGACTATGTTCTCGGAAAATCTTGATAAATGCGTCGGTTGGATTCCTCCCATAAGGTCCAATTACAAGCGATTTGTTGGTGCTATCATAAGTACAGCAAAGAAATGTGTCCCAAGAGGCTACCGTAGGGAAAATGTCCCTGGCTAGACTGAGAAATGTGAGAAACTTTACGAGGAATTCTGTGTAAGTAACGACCGAGAAATAGCTGATGAACTGCTATGCCAACTTGACGCTGCAAGACGTGCTAAATGGACAGAGACTGTTGAATCTATGGACTTCCAAAAATCAAGTAGAAAGGCCTGGTCTCTCCTTAGGAAGCTTGGTGGAGGCAAACCATCACACCGTACTAACGGAGCTGTTACACCAAATCAAATTGCGTCCAACATAGTCAACACTTCAAGAGCTCCTCAAAATAAACAACACACGATCAAAGTTAAGAAGGAATTAAGAGGGCTCATGAAAATATGCACCTCGAATTCTGAATATTCCACTCCATTCACTCCAGAAGAAGTTACAATAGCACTGAAAGATATAAAAGCAGGAAAGGCTCCAGGTTCCGATGGTATTCATCCAGAGTTCCTACTCAACTGTGGTAAAAATGTAAGAATATGGTTAGCTAAATTTTTCACAGACATTCTTCTATCAGGCAATATACCCCATGAATTAAAGAGGGCAAAAATCATTGCTATTCTTAAACCTGGCAAACCTAACAACGAACGTAAAAGCTATAGACCTATTGCTCTGCTTAACATGATCTATAAACTTCTGGAAAGAATTATTTATAACCGTATTTGCCATATCATTTTCAAAAACTTACCTGTTGAACAAGCTGGCTTCCGCCCGCACCGAAGCTGTACAGATCAGGTCCTTTCTATGACAATATTCATAGAGGCTAATTTTCAGAAACACCAGAAAACTTCAATTGCCTTCATTGATCTAACAGCAGCATATGATACTGTGTGGAGACAAGGATTGATTCTCAAACTTCTACAAATCATTCCATGCCTGCACATTGGAAATCTTATTAACAACATGCTCAATAACAGAAACTTTCTTGTTCAAATTGTCAATAGTATGAGCTCACTGAGGAATCTTAATAATGGTCTCCCACAAGGTTCTGTGCTGGCTCCCCTTTTGTTCTGTTTATATATAGCAGATATGCCAAAGAAGAGATTTGTACCTGTTAAGAAGGGTGAAATGACCTCAGACCCTGTTTATTATACAAGGGAAATAAGAAAATTAAAAAGAAAATGTAGAATAGTAAACAGGAAAATCAAAGAAGGTAGGGAGAGTAGAGAAAGTATAAAACAGCTAATGAGGGAACTGAATAGAGTGAAAAAGGAAGCAAAAGAGAATTATATGAATGACATTCTTCAAGAGCATAATGACCACAAAGGGAAATGGAAAAAGCTGTATTCATATATCAGGAATCAAAAAGGAAAAGGAATCCAAATTCCTACAATGGTGGGAGAAGGGGGTGAACACTATTTAACAGATACTGAGAAAGCAAACCTACTTCGTAGGGAATTCAGAGATTCAGTAGATGATTGTCAGGAGTTGGAAACCGAAACAGAAGATAGAGAGGGAGAGACACAGAGGGAAACAAGAAGCTTCTCATTCACAAATGAAGATATTTTCAGAGAAATCCAACTGCTCCAGCAATGAAAAGCAGCAGGCAGTGATCAAATTACTGGGGAGATGTTAAAGGCAATGGGGTGGTACATACTGCCTTATTTAAAATTTCTCTTTGACTATGTCATAAATAATAGTGTAATACCAAAGGAATGGAAGGAATCTATAATAATACCAATTTATAAAAGAAAGGATGATAAAAGGAAACCAGAGAACTACAGACCAATCAGCCTGACCAGTATAGTTTTTAAAATACTGGAGAGTTTAATATCAAAGTACAACAGAGGGATATGTGATGATAAAAAGTGGTTCATGAGGAGCCAGTATGGATTTAGAAAGAAATTTTCTTGTGAGGCACAACTGGTGGGATTTCAGCAGGACATATCAGACCAATTGGATTCAGGAGGCCAGTTAGATTGCATAGCCATAGATCTTTCCAAAGCCTTTGATAGAGTGGAACATGGAATATTATTAAAGAAATTGGAGGGAATAGGATTGGACGTAAGGGTTACACACTGGGTAAAAACATTTCTAAATTCAAGGGTTCAGAAAGTCAGAGTAGGAAATAACCTATCGCAGGAAGAGAAAGTTTGGAAGGGAATTGCACAGGGTGGTATAATCGGTCCGTTACTTTTCTTAATATACGTAAATGATTTAGGGAATAATATAACATCAAAAATAAGATTGTATGCAGATGACATAATTGTTTATAGGGAAATAAATACCATTGAGGATTGTTCAGAATTACAAAGGGACCTTGATGGAAGCAAATCAACTGTTACGTCATTTACAAACAGGAGTTTTAAAACTGAATTTGAATATACTTTCGATGGGGTAGTTATCCCAAAAGATGGCAAGTGCAAATACTTAAGTCTGAGATTTGAAAGTAATTTGCACTGGAAGGGTCATGTGGATGACATCGTTGGGAAAGCATACAGATCGTTACATGTCATAATGAGGCTACTTAAAGGATGCAACAAAGAATTAAAAGAAAAAAGTTACCTAAGTGTGGTTCGTCCATTATTGGAATATGCAAACAGTGTTTGGGATCCTCACCAAGAATACCTAATAAAAGAAATAGATAGTGTGCAGAGGAAAGCAGCAAGATTTGTAACAGGGGATTTCAGGAGAAAGAGTAGTGTATCAGAAATGTTAAAGGAACTTGGGTGGGAAACTTTAAGTAAGAGAAGGGAGAAAACTAGACTTATAGGATTATATATAGAGCCTATACAGGAGAAGCAGCATGGGGAGATATCTGTGAGAGGCTTCAGTTGGAAAATAATTATATCGGCAGGACTGATCAGAAATATAAAATTAGAAGGAATTTTAGCAGGAGCGATTGGGGTAAATTTTCATTCATTGGGAAGGGCGTGAAGGAGTGGAACAGTTTACTAGGGGTAGTGTTTGATCCTTTTCCAAAATCTGTACAGATATTCAAGAAGAGAATAAACAGCAACAGAGAAAATAAATGAAATGTTAGAGGGCATTCGACCAGTGCAGGTTAATATAAATAAAAAATGTGTGTGAATAAATTAATTCCATCCCCTGGTCTAAGGAGTTGGACAGCCAAAGTAGGGGACTGCCTGTAGGGGTGAAGTACAGTGGGGACTTTGAGGGCCCTGGGACTGCTACAGTAGCTGTGAAGGCCCTTCAGGAACTCTGAAAAGTGGTGCAAAAGGGGCTCTGGTTAAGACGCAGCAGGTCGTTATGCTACTTAGATTCCAGAATGCGTAAAGAAAAAAAAAAGTAAATAAATGCAATGTAAATTTTAATCTTATACCAGTTGTACAGTATCATTTGAAGTAATTCCACATACTGTACATCAGTTGACTATATTTGTAAGTAGTACAGGAGATATTATAAGTAGAATTTTGTAAACAATATAAATTTATTAAGGATGAGCTATGTGTTTAATAGAAAAAATTTGTTAGCGTAAATTGTATAATATTGTATTATAGGAAAATTTTCTTCTCTTGTTAATTTAATATTTAGTGCTTGACAATAATGTATTTTAGTGTACCATTTGCCACCGAGGTAGACGCCTCATTTGCAAATAAAGAGATTTTGATTTGAAGACTACATCTAGGAAGTTTGGGTACGCAAATGACTGGGCTCTTGCTGTTAGCCATATAAACTTCGAAGTTACCGAGGATATTCTAACCAGAGACCTATCTACTATGGGACGATACTTTCGTGACTGGAGGTTACAGCCAAGCGCAGCAAAGACAGTAGTTGCTTCGTTCCATCTCAACAATAAACAAGCGAATAGAGAACTGAAAGTTCACTTTGATGGCTGATTACTCTCACATACCAAGTATCCAAAATTTCTAGGAGTCATTCTAGATAGGACTCTAAGTTTCAAAGAACATCTTAGCAGAACTGCTGCCAAACTCAGAACCAGAAATAATATCCTGCAGAAACTGTGTGGCACTATGTGGGGGTCAACAGCTTCTACACTTCGGACTTCTGCCCTTGGACTAGTTTATCCCGTGGCTGAATATTGTGCTCCAATCTGGATAAACAGCGCTCATGTTAAGTTTGTTGATACTCAGCTCAACCAAACCATGCGTTTCATATCAGGGACAATCAGATGTACTCCAACATACTGACTGCCATCATTAAGTCACATACCACTTCCATCCGTGAGAAGAGAACAAGCACTTATCAAGGTGTACTATAATATGTGCAACAATTCTTCTCTTCCTGTACATCTTGACCTCCCTGTTATTAACAGGAAGATACTTCGCTCTCGCCACCCTCCACTGAATACTGCAAGGAAGCTTGCTGAAAGTAATTTCAACATGATTGACAGCTGGAAGCAATTATGGAAGACCTCTGCAACACCAGAACAGCAAGCTATGCCATGCATCACATCTAGGCCACCAGGTTTTGAGCTTGGCAGAAAAATTTGGTTTACTCTAAACTGAATCAGAACTAATTGTGGTAGATGTGCAGACTCCCTTTATAAATGGAAGAAAATTCCATCTCCCGAGTGTAGTTGTGGTGCTGAAAGACAATCTGTTCAGCATATTATCCAAGAATGCCCTCTATCAGCCTTCTCAGGAGATCCAGCCGAGTTCCTGATGGCTACTCAAAACGGTGTAAATTATATTAGAGATACCAATCTGACATTTTGACTTAGTGGGTTCAGACATGAAAATAATGTTAAAATACTTTTATTGTGATGTGATTGTAAACCATACGATAAATAAATACCATGGCATTTCTATCATACCTCATACTTACAAGGTACTCTCCAAAGTATTGCAAGCTAGGCTAGTAGAGCAAGTAGATCATCAACTTGATGAATATCAAGGTGGATTCAGGAAAGGGAAGCCGAGAGTTGAGCAGATTTGGTGCTTGAAAAGGGTATTGGAAAATTACGTATCTAAGGACCTGGTAGTGGTCTTCTTTGACTTTAAGAAAGCCTATGAGTCGGTCAACCAGGAAGTATTGTTTGACATCTTGATAGAATTTGGAGTGGACTGTAAAATAGTGGAAATTATCAAGCAAACTCTAACACAGACACATTCAAAAGTAAAATTAATGGGAGAACTATCCAGAGAGATTTTAATTAAAACTGGTATCAGACAAGGTGATGGACTGTCCCCAGTTCTCTTCAATTGCATGTTAGAAAAGGGCATCCGAGAACGGGAAACTGAATTAGCCAGAAAAGGGTTACTGAACAAAGTTCACATCAGAGGCTCAAAAAACGGCATGGGAGTCAACTGCCTTACCTTTGCTGATGACGTGGCAATCCTGTCAAGAAACATGGGGACATCTTTGGAACAAATAAACACGCTGAAAGAGCAGGTAGAGAAAGCTGGTCTCCAAATTTCTTTCGAGAAAAGAAAGTACATAAGCAATATCCAAACAGCATCTCAACACCTAACAACAGATTAATGGTAAAATAGAAAAAGTGGACAGTTTCAGATATCTTGATGAGATAGTGCAGATGAAAACTAGTGAGAAAGAAGCCAACAGCAGCAGACAAGAGAAGATCGCCGCAGCTTTTTGTAGGATGCATGTCCTGTACAAGATAAAGGCAATCTCAAGGAAAGCAAAACTCAGGCACTATAACACAGTGATCAAACCCGAGAGTCTAAACGCAAGTGAATGCCTCAGAATGACAGGAAAGGCTGGACTGAGAAAGGCAGACAAGTATGAGCACAAGATCCTTTGCAAAATAATGGGTCCTAAGATAACAGACGGACAGTACAGACTTCAAGGAAGAGAAGAGCTATGCAGGGATAATGAACGGCTGATGGAGTCAATAAGGAAACGACAACTATGGACATTCTATGGACATCTGTTCAGGATGGATGCAACCCGACTAACGAAGCAGATTTTTAATGTGTTGGACAACAGACCTAACGACAAAGAAGTAAGGAAGGACCTCAAGAGCATGTGACTGAATCAGGAGGACATCTCTAACCGATCAAAATACAGATCAGTGATCAACAACTTCAACGGCTTCCACGATGAGCAAAAGCAGAACAGAGGCTGGACAGGAGAAGACAGGCGGCTGAAGGAAGAATGCAACGTTTTTGGGCTGCAAAAACTGGCTTCCAGAAATGACTTCTAGTTACATGACGTCCTAAATGAAAATAATAATTTAATTATCCTTGGTGTTAATGATTCCATCTATACTGTCCAGGTGAAACTCAAACATAATAATCATTATATAAAGGAAAGAAACCAATATTTCTGAGTTGACTAAACAACAAGTTGCATTCTACTACATCAGAAGGGGCTTGTTGATCAGTCTATTCTGTATATGTGTAACAGCTTTTCTGTTTATTCTTATACTATTTTCAACTAATACTATGGTATTTTAAAATTTCCAATTACATGTATAATAATTACCTGAAAGGAAAGCAGAACAATTTGTTCTGGGTGACTTTCGACGAACAAATAGTGTTATGAAAATGTTGCAGATTTTGAGCTGGTCAGAGTTGGGAGAGAGGAGACGAACTGCTTGACTAAGCAGAATATTCCGAGCTGTCAGTAGCGAGATGGTTTGGAATGACATCTGTAGAGGAATAAAGTTGAGTGCAGGTTTTTCGAGAAGGAAGAATCATAATATGAAGATAAAGTTGGAATTAAAGAGGACTACCTGGGAAAAATACTCCTTTATAGGAAGAAGAATTAGGGATATGAATAATTTACCAAGACAGATGTTTGATAAATTTCGAAGTTCTTTGACATCATTTAGAAAAGACTAGATAAACAAGTGATAGAGAATCTGCAATGTGGGTAACAGCCCTAAATGCAGATCAGTGGTGAACGACTGACTGACTGACTGACTGACTGACTGACTGACTGACTGATTGATAAAATTCCACTTTCGATTTTATATTTGCCTAAGGAAGTATTGCACTGAATCTGCTGGATTGCCATAAAAGTATGGGTTTTGGTAGAAGGTGAAGTGGAAAGAAAGGCTAGAAACAATATTTTAAATACACAAGCACAAGCATGAGTAGGAAGGAGCATATTAACACAGTAGCTAGTTAATACATGAAGGTTTACCTACAATTTGGGGAGGGGGAGTCTGCTTCTATACTTTAAGAACAAATTCACATAAAATTTGCTACATATTACCCTATATGCTGCATGTCATCTTCATGGTGTAAAATAACAATGCAAGTTTAGTGTCGAAGTGCGTATGGGACAAACTTATTTAAAAGAGAAAAGTTTGACTTTCATTCAACTGTACAAGAGTCTGCTCAGTTTTCGCATCAGAGCAGGTACAGCAGTATTATACTGGCTCAACACTGCCAAGTTGTTGACATTAAAAATTCTGTATTTTGTTAAAGGTCTGCTAACATCAATTGACATAATTTGCTTTTCCTTCTTCCATTACTTCCCTCTCACTATGATCCAACTGAAAATGGTGATCAACTGGGTATAGCAGTAAGATGTATTCTTCAATGAATACAAGTGTTATGATAAAATATGAATTTCTTACTCAGCCAGGCGAAGCCAACAGTTCTGTTCTTCACTTAACGTAAAACTTCTTTTCTTTGCTGCAGGTTCTGTATCTGGTAATGCCATTAGTTTTCCCTCCAATAGCAGTATTCCCAAAGAAAAGAGACCACTGGATTTGCTCACTAAAAATAAAAAGCATCAGGATTAAGCATCTATTTGATACTAGCTTAACATACCTTAAGTCAGAAAACTAACCTTTTAAGATGCTGTCTGTATCCAAAGAAATCATGTGGTTATGAGCAAATGCTATCTCTAGGATGGCACCAATAAACATTGGGGTAGTCTGGATGGTCTTATTCACAATGTTTCCTAGAGCAGTGCTCATGTGTGCAGCAAACAGGTTAGCCTCTTCTCTATTCAATTTACTCATCACTCCAGAGAATATGGAGACAAACACTAATCGGCCTGTCATGTCATCATGCTGAAATAAGACAAGATTTAAAACTATTATTTGTAATATGAAAGTATGAAACTGAGGAATTATTTAGAGCAGGTAGGGTAATTCCGACAACGTAGTATTTCCGTCCTTATCCCTTTGCAACCTTACTATGTGTACGAAAAAATTATATTGAGTAGACTTATTTATCAACCATTACGTACGATGCAAGAATACTGCCTTAAGAAACTTAATAGTAAGGGTGGAAAGGGAGGTGGATGGAATTACCCTATCTGACCGTATACAGTCGAAATTCCACATTGGAAGGGATGTCGTACAGTAATTTACTGTAAATGGAAACTTTGTTTTTTTTTTTTTGCTAGGGGCTTTACGTTGCGCCGACACAGATAGACCTTATGGCGACGATGGGATAGGAAAGGCCTAGGAGTTGGAAGGAAGCGGCCGTGGCCTTAATTAAGGTACAGCCGCAGCATTTGCCTGGTGTGAAAATGGGAAACCACGGAAAACCATTTTCAGGGCTGCCGATAGTGGGATTCGAACCTACTATCTCCCGGATGCAAGCTCACAGCCGCGCGCCTCTACGCGCACGGCCAACTCGCCCGGTGTAAATGGAAACAGAAGTCAGGTAGTGGGTTTAAATATTTCCACACAATCACTGCAGATATACACATTGTCTGGCTCCATGGATAAATGGTTAGCATTCTGGCCTTTGGTCAAAGGGGTCCCGGGTTCAATTCCCAGCAGGGTCGGGAATTTTAAAGGTCACTGGTTAATTTCGCTAGTATGGGGGCTGGGTGTATGTGTCGTCTTCGCCTACGGGCGTCAAATCAAAAGAACTGCATCTGGCGAGCCAAACATGTCCTCGGACACTCCCAGCACTAAAAACCATACACCATTTCATATACACACTCTAGTTTCTATAAATTAGATTCTCTGAATCAAAGATGTAAGTCTAGAATGGTTATTACAATAAAATAAAGAGCAGATTTTCCCAAACCAGGGATGCAGATAGAATGATATAATGAGGTACACAAAATAGCATGTAAATGAATGGTTGGTTAATAACTGGAGTCATTTATATGTTTGTCATCAAGAATACTTCAACACAAAATTTGGTTCAAGTTCGATTCCCAGTTTACTTATAAATTTTAGACTAGTTCAGAGTCTGCAAAAAGAAGGTTTGTAATTTTACAGGAACATCAAGAGAGTCATGTCTGCAGACTTCAAACCTTCTTTCCACATCCAGCAACAGTGCCAATGTTGCCTCCATAGTTTCTCTTCCTGTCTTTCCTTATAGTAACAATTATCACCAAGTATACAGAAAGTAGTAGTTTCAACCATCCGACCGCGCAAGTGGCTATGCGCATTCGGTCATGTAGCCATCAACTTGCCTTCAGGAAATAGTGGATTCAAACCTCCACTGTTGGTATTCCTGAAGACTGTTTACCCATAGTTTCCCATTTTCACACCAGACAAATGTTGGGGCTATACCTCATTTAAGTCCACAGTCACTTCCTTCTCAGTCCTGGCCTTTTCCTATCCCATTGTCACCATCAGACATGTCTGTACTACATAAAACAAATACTAAAAATACATATACAGCATAGTACTGAACTAAAGAAGGAATTCTTCCTCCTCCTCCTCCCAATGAATATCCTAATGTAAGAATCGTAGCAACTTACCATGTCACCAACATTGCTGTTCTTGAAAAAGCGCAAGCAAAGACTATAGAATCATCCATCACTGGTCATCAGTTTAGGGGGACTGGCGATGTCCATCAGATGAGTGATACCAGATTTCCTCACCAAAACCTGTACGGTGAACTTTATTCTGGCACCAGACTTCATGGAACCCTTATGAGGCACTACAAGGACCAGCTTAAGCACGCTATGAAGATGACAGGTCCCAATCCACAAACGTGGGTCATACTTGCTCAAGACCTTTCAATTTGGCACCTTGCTGTTATCAGTCTGTTTGAAAGGGTAATATGCAGACGTGAAGAAGCCAGGAGCGAAGCATGAAAATTCTGTGCTTTTTCCATGCTAGGATTGGTCTGTTCAGTCATCAAAAGTACATCTACAGACAGGAGTGAATTTATTGGAAGAGAAAGACAGTTACTCAGAAACGAGTTAAGCCGTTAAGTGCCAGGAGTGCCCGACGACATATTTGGCTCGCCAGGTGAAGGTTTTTTATTTGACGCCCGTAGGCGACCTGCACGTCGTGATGAGGATGAAATGATGATGAAGACGACACACACACCCAGCCCCCGTGCCAGCGGAATTAACCAATGATCGTTAAAGTTCCCGACCCTGCCGGGAATCGAACCCAGGACACCTGTGACCAAAGGCCAGCACGCTAATGATTTGGCCATGGAGCCGGACAAGCTGACTATGACAACACATGAATCTTTGTTTAGTAGTAGTAGTAGCAGCAGCAGCAGCAGCAGCAGCAGCAGCAGTAGTAGCAGTTGTTCAGGTGAAATCACATAGTGTAATTTCTTTCTCATAGCATTTTGTGGTCAGATACTTTGTGGGAGAATAACATGTTTCTTTCAACCATGAAACACCACCCCGAGGGAGGACCATTGTATGGTGTGCCGAGCATTGCGGGATCCCATAACTTCGGCACTTGCCATCTGCGAAAATGTACAGGAAATTCTACACATCCTGCAAGTTCCCGCACAGTGTCTCGACGACTCGCATCCACCAGATTGGGGTCCTACCGCCCCATCCGTCAGTTGTCTTTGACACCAGAACACCAACGCCTGCATTTGGAGTGGTGCTTTGACTGGAAGGCATGGACAAAAGACGACTGGTGTCGCATCATGTTCAGTGATGAGTCCCGCTTCTCCATAACTTCCGATGACCATAGTGTGCGGGTTTGGCAGCATCAAGGGCAGATCCTGCCCATATTATGGAAAGACACACAAGCGTAATCCCTGGTATCATGGTGTGGGGAGCCATAGGATATGCGTCTCTTATAGTGCTTCGACAGACTTTGAAGGCACAGCGATTCGTCACAGACATTCTGAGTCCGCAAGTCCTACCCCTTACGGCACAGCACACTGGGACAATGTTCCAAAAAAATAATGCACATCCACACACAGCACGAGTGTCTATGGACTGCCTAGAGCATGTTGAGGTCCTCCCGTGGCCAGCAAGATCCCCGGACCTCTCCATCATTGAATGCGTGTGGGATGACAATGGAAGGGGACTGCATCCCAGTACCAACCTGCCAGATCTGGAGGCACAGCTGCAACAAATGTAGACGTACGTGCCTCAGGAAAGGATCCAAAGGTTGTCTGACACCATTGCGAACGCATAAGGGCATGTATTGCGGCCAGGCGGGATGCGACACCCTACTGACCTAGCGCCAACATTCCACCTGTAACTGCCAATGGCCTTGTCTCTTTCGACCCATATTGTAATCAGTTCAATAGACACATGGACTTTCAGCATATGTAGTTTAATTCACTTTCAACCACTCTTCCTGGATGATTAACTATTTTTGTCAAGTAGTGTATATGTGTATATATAAATGGAGGTTGATTTGTAGATATATATAAAGGTATAAAAATTTAGATATGAATTAATGAGGCAGTTGCGGGCATCTCAGAAACCTCAAAAATTGGTACCAAAGAAGCTGAAGATCTTAGGATATCTCGAAAAATAGAAAATTATTAGAGGTCCCAAGGTGATCCAGCTAGGGGGTTTCAAATTTGCAGCTCAGGACAAAAATGCTTCATTCTTGACTTGCTTGACTTATTTCCTTTAATTTCTAGGTGGAACATAGGGCCTTGACGAAATTTCTCCAGCTTGTTCTGTCTGCTGCCAATACTTTCACCTCCCTCCATATCTTGTTGACTCCAGCAATCTCCCTGTCTAGGGTTCTCTTCCAGGTAATCCTAGGTCTGCCTTGGCTGCGTACCTTGTGGATTTCAGCTCAATGCCTGCCGTGTGGATATTTTCTTGCGGTCTTCGCTGGGTGTGCCCAATCCATCTCCATTTTCTTCTCATTATCTGTTGCTCTACGGGACTTTCATTTGTGTACTCCAAAAGGTATTCTCATAATGTACCTCAAACAACAATTTATAATGTGGTAATGTCTTCAGTCACTTTCTAGGTCTCACTTCCATACAGTAACACAGATTTAATGTTTGAGTTGAATATCCTTAACTTCATTTTTAAGCGAATGTGAGGGGATCTCCATATTGGCCATAACTGTGCAAAAGCTACTTTGGCTTTAAAAATACGACTCACCAGATTTCTAAATGTACCTCCATTCTGGCTTACCATGCTTCCTAAGTAACAATTCCTCTACCCTTTCTATATCCATTCCATCTAGAGTCAAGCTACAATTTTTACGATGGTTTAAGCTCATTTCCTTACTTTTTGTTATTTATCTTTAAGCCTACTTCTTTAACTTCTATTTTTAAGTAATTCAGTTTGATTTCCATGTCCTGAAAACATTCTGCAAGATGATGGAGATCATCTACCTAATATAGTTCTTCCAATCGGTTATTTAATCCCCACTGAATGCCACGCTTTCTAATCATTGCCTCTCTCAACATACAATCCAGTGTCATGATAAACAAGATTGGCGACAGTAGACATCCTTGTCTTATTCCAGACTTGACAGCAAAAGGCTCAGGCAGCTTACCTTTATGTTCTACTTGACAAGTATATCCATCATACATTGCCTGTGTAAGACAGACTATCTTTTGTGGGATTCTGAACTTTCCAATGCTCTCCACATTTTCTTCTGGTTGACAGAATCAAATGCCTTTTCAAAATCAATGAAGATGTCTGATACTCAGCAAATTGTTAAATGATTAACCTTAATGAGTTAATCTGATCCGCAGTAGACCGATCTTCTTTGAAACCTGCTTGTTCTTGACGTGGTCTCCTATCAACGGTACTGCTTATTCTGTTAAGCATTTCATTCTCCCAGTCGGATACAGTTTTTTTTAAACGATGACCTACAATTTTCATGGGCTTAAGAGTTTAATGAAAGTCAAAATGAAGTTTCAACATCAAACCTTAATAAAATACTCCATCCCCTTACGGGCTGTTATTTAAATTTTGATTCTTCTCAGAAACTTACTAAACATCCCTATACACATCAACTTCCATTTATCCTCTTAGGCCTGGTTTCTTCAACTCTGTGTTAAATTTTACTTAATAAATGTTAACTAACGATTGTTATTAATTTAACATTTCGGTTAAAAGTACGTCTCCGCTATTTCACAAATGCATTATCAACATTTGTTATGAAACAACTGTTAAAGACAAATTATGACATTTACGTGAGATTACTGAACACGTCTGGCAGTGAGCATCTTTTGTTTCTTTACATAAAGCACTCCTGCTGATGTGTTGAAATACTATTTTGTCACACATGGTTATGGTTTGTGGAGATCGCTAAGACAAAAACATGTCAAGTAAGAGGCAACACTGTCGGCAGCCCTGAAGATGGTTTTCCGTGGTTTCCCATTTTCACACCAGGCAAATGCTGGGGCTGTATGTTAATTAAGGCCACGGCCAATTCCTTCCCACTCCTAGACCTCCCCTGTCGCATCGTCGCCATAAGACCTATTGATGTAAAGCAAAGAGAGAGAGAGGCAACAAAAGCGTTATTATAATGAATGTGAGACAAATGTTGTTATAGTTTTAATTTGAGAGTATGCGAGTATGCTTAAAAACTGAAAGAACGGACTGTTATATCAAACATTCGATACAGCCTATTCTTATATGAGTGCAATTTAGACTCCTACATCACAGGGAAAATGGTACTCATGTTCAGCTCCTTGAAGATGGATTTGTTGGTTTGAAATGCTGTCCAAGGAATGCGAAGCATTCTTCTCCAGCACCACATCTTGAATGAGTTGATCTTTTTCAAATCTGAAGCTTGTAAAGTCCAAGTTTCAGCACCATAGAGGAAGATAGAGAATACCAGTGTCTGTACTAGTCTCATCTTTAGCTTTACAGAAATAGAGCGATCCTTCCAAATATGAGATAATTGAGACATGATGTTCTTGACCATGGCAATCTCTCTCCTGATCTCTATTTCACAGCTCTCGTTGCTAGTTATAATGGCACCCAGGTACAATATTTCTGAAACCATTTCCATTTCGCTGAAGGGACTGAGTTCGTTCAGCTTGCCAGGTCTATCAACTATCATAATTTTTGTCTTTTGCGTGTGTTGTGCTACTATTCAGAAGATCGTGCCTTACTTCTTATAAGTGACTGACTTTCTACTTCTTCTAGATTTTACGATTTAAAATTGCACAGTGCCAATCCCCATTAACATTTTGCCTCTTCAACTGTTTTTGTGAAAGACTCACTCTTTAATTTTCTTATTTACCTACGCATTGTTTATTGCATTTTATTCGGCTGATGATGACCCAGATTAGGGTCGAAACCGGTACTGCTTCCGCTTTTAATTAAATAGAATGCAATACTACATTTCGTATTTATTTGTATTGAATAGGTTGAACTACCTTATTTATTATTTCAAGTTGTTGGATGTTCAACAGCCGTTCTCTTGTGCTTTTTCCTCTGATGGAACAAGCTTGTTCAGGGGGAATCTGTGAACTAATATAATTTTAGAGTCGGTCTTTCAAGATATACAACATGATCTTGCTAGCATGTGAGATTAATGATAAAGTCCTATAGTTATCACATTTCATTGTTAAGCCCTTTTTATGCAAGGGGATGAAGATGGATGTAACCCAGTCAGCTGGCTATTTGCCATTTCTCCATATTTTATTGCAAATGTCTGTGATAATTTAAGCACCAATATCGCTCGTCTCTTTCAGTAGTTCAGCTGTTATGTTGTCAGAACCCGGTGCTTTGTGTGGTCCCAACGATGTGATTGCCCTTTTTGTTTCCTGAAGTAAGATGTCTGGTTCTTGTTCAAAATCTCGCCATTCATTCATCGGCTGTACTATCTCTTCTTTATACAACTCCTCACAGTACTGTTTCCATCTGTTCAATACAGTTTCAAAATCATGTATCCAATGCAATTGGAATCTTCTATGGGCCATACTTGAGGTTTGTATTTATATGACAGCTGTTTTACTTTACGGTATATATAATTATCTCGTGTCTCATTGTGATGGCCATGAGCTTCAATTTCTTCACAGACTGCTGACAGATACTTATGTTTGTCTAAGCGGCAATTACGTTGAATTTCACCACACAGTTCGAAGTATCTATCTTGAATGTGCAAGCCTGTTTCTTTCAGTCGTTTCCGCTGTTCTATGAGCTGCCACGTATGATCACTGATCCAACACTTACGATGACTCTGTATTGGAGAAGAATGTTTCATTGCAATGGTCACTATATTTTGCTTGAGGTCTTCTCCCATGTGGACCCTTCAGCAGTACTGTGCTTCCTTCTAGTGTTCAAAGGAATATTTTGGATTTCCACACCAAAACTCCTTAAGTTTTCACCTTCCACGTTTTGCATTTTACAAGGTACACGGTGCATACCTCTGAGTTTCAACTGGAACATCATAAACAGTAGTTGGTGATCTGTGCCACAATCTGCACCAGGGTATGTTTTTGCCTTTATGATAGAAGATTTCCAGCAATTGTTAACCAATATAAAATCAATCTGATTTCTATGAAGACCATCAGGGAAGCACCATGTATACAGTCGACAAATATGATGTTGAAAGAATGTGTTGGTTACACATAATTCACGTTCCAAAGAAAACTGTAGTAGCCTCTCTCCACTATCTTTTCACTTTCCAATGCCATAATGGCCCACGATGTATCTAAACTCACTGTCAGTGGTTGTTTCTCCAATCTTTGCATTAAAGTCTCCAAAAACCATGATATTTCCTTACTTGGGATATTTTTCATTACACATCTAATTCTCCATAGAATTTCTCGATTTCTTCTTCGCTCAAAACAGGTGTAGGTGCATACACTTGAATGATATGGAGTTTACATGGTGCTGCCTTAAGTGTTAAGTGGATGATTCTGTCATTAACACATGAACATCCATCCAGTATATTTGCCAAATGCGGAAGGACAATTACTGCAACGCCATTAGCGCTTTCATTATCTGGTCCAGAAAAGTACATCGTACTACCCTTTGTGGTGCAGAAGAAGCCATTACCTTTCCAGTGTGTTTCAGATAGACCTAGCAAGTCTAGATTGTGATTTTCCATTTCCTTCTCAATGATCTGAAATTTCCCAGGTTGCAAGAGTCCCCTTACATTCCAAGTTGCTATTTTATTTTGGAGTCAAAGAGATGTTCTCTTTAAGATCTTACTCCTCCCAGTCGCACATATCCCGCACAAGGTCTGGGCGTCTACCTTCATGTGCCCAGTCACCAATTTCACACCATTCAGTCTGGACCTGAGATGGCGACGGGTGTCAACCGGATCGCTTGATGAATTCATTTTTAAATTAGCCATATCCATCAGAGATTATCTTGAGAAGGTAATGTGGTAGTTTCCCTTTCATTTCACACTGCAGTATCATGGTTGTTGATGCTGATTCAGCAACGCCCACAATAATCCAGTTTACCGAGCTCGATAGCTGCAGCCGCTTAAGGGCGGCCAGTATCCAGTAATCGGGAGATAGTAGGTTCGAACCCCACTGTCAGCAGCCCTGAAAATGGCTTTCGGTGGTTTCCCATTTTCACACCAGGCAAATGCTGGGGGCTGTACCTTAACTCTTTCCGGTCTAACTGCGAACATAGCTCGCAGCAGCCGAAATTACGTTCAGGATGCGCTGCGAGCATAGCCCGTAGTAAGGTTTGACAATTCGCTAAAAGTCGAGAACGAGTTATGCACGCATTCTGGTGGTTACATCGTGTTTCTTCATGTATTAGTTACGAGAGTATTTAAGCAGATGGCAGTATTATATGTCAAAGTCAGAGAATTTACGATATTTTTGAACTGCATGCATCAGTAGATGTTGTCACTCGGTGAGCTCTAAGACATGATTTCTCGCGGCGAACATGTGCTTGACGAAAGTGATATTTTCGATATTTTATGATATATTATAAGTTTATGTGCAAAGGAACATATTATTGACATATGAATTCGAAACAACTTCTTGCATTTCATTATGATTGGTGATCGTTTTACGGCCTAGCGCATGTTCCCGCATTTCATATTTGCATGCATACGTAAGATTGTCTCCATATTCGTAAAGTTGTCTGTTTAGAAGACTTATTTTCTCCTTCTCAGAAGTATTTTGTGGTAAATGGAACAATAATTTTACATTTGAGTAAGTTTTAACAAAATTTATCAATTAAAATAAAATTTCGTAAGAGCTCCCATTTTCGTTATTGTAATTATTACTATTATTATTGAAAAATTATTGTTTTTATATCGTAATCATTATTGTTGTTGTTTTGTAATTGCAATGCACATTTTATATTAGCGAAATAGGGTAAATATAACTGTATTTCAGAAAACTGTACTTGCTTAGTTATCCGTCAGACTTTTCTTCCATTCGCAAAACATGGTATAATATATAAACAATTTTAAAATCTCAAGTGATAGTTGACATGATACAAAAAGCGCTTTTGAAAATTAGTTTCTCAAACAAGTACAAAGAAAGAATCATGCCAATATCTACTACAGGTACAGAGATATAATGTTTTAAATATCCTTAAAAATGTCCAGTCCAGAACGTTAGGTAGGGATATTAAGGCCCAGACTGGAATGGGTTAATTAAGGCACGGCCGCTTCCTTCCCATTCCTAGACCTTTTCCATCCCATTGTCGCCATAAGACATATCTGTATCGGTGCGACGTAAAGCAAATAGAAAAAATAAAAATAAAAAATCCAGTGATGAGCCGATCCAAAGTCATTCTTTTTATGCCTCATCCTGGTACTGATAGGTACTGCTGCCCTCTATCAGGGATGGATTCCAGTGGAATTTCCTCCAATGAGGAGACCATCACCTGACCTAAAGGAGCTCATCCGCCAAAAGTCTTTGGCACCCTTAGGGAGTCGGGTTATTTACCGCCGCCCAACACTCGGCGTTGAGTCCTGGCTGCACGGTCTACTCCATTACCGTAGCAAGTTAACCTGGCCAGACAGAGAAAAT
The DNA here is from genome assembly GCF_040414725.1 of Anabrus simplex. NCBI lineage: Eukaryota > Metazoa > Arthropoda > Insecta > Orthoptera > Tettigoniidae > Anabrus > Anabrus simplex. The sequence continues at coordinate 962,717,655 of NC_090265.1, read as the reverse complement.
GCTGAAATACTAAACATAAAACTTGAGCTAACAAATTCCTTAAGGTGTTGTATGATTATGATATGGAATGAAAAGTTTTCCAATATGCAGCAATATGGAATGAAAAGTTTTCCAATATGCAGCAATAAGTTCATAATCAAAAGATGGTCAAATTTGGTGTGCTAGAAGACAGCAGGAATCATGAGCGCCACTATTAATTCATTATGGGTACCTCGAATGAACCCGTAAAACGAGTACAAATGTGCAGAACAAGTACTTTAAAACAGGAGGTGGAGAGACAGACTGGGAGCACGGTACTGTATAGGCTGGGAAGGTCAAGTGCCGCAGTAGCTCACATGGCAAGCAGGCGGGTAGATATGTGATGGTGGACACTACTCAAGGTAGGACGTTCGAATCCCACGTAAGATTTTCTTTTAACAGCCCATTGCCTGGGATGTGGTAAGATTGCATACTTGATAGCTTCCAAACACTGATTTGTTTATTTGACCCTGTAAAAGGTCGTATGTATCATTGCATTGGGTATGGTGCTGGGTTGGACGAGGATGAGGAGATGATGATCTGTGGCCAGTTAGCTACGCCGTACATGTTCCAAGCTTCGTAGACCACAGTAGGGCAAAGTATACCCCATTGGAATGACAACAACATGCAATGGCAGGTAAGTACGTAGCTGCACGAACTCCCCTCCTTCGAAGCAATAAACAACACAAAGTTTATTCATTGCCTCAAGATGTATTCCAGCAACGAGTATGTGGATACACAACTAAGTATTTTTTTATTTTCCACCTTGTCGATACATGAGTATGTGGATATGTTACTTATCTATGGTGAAGCTAGATAGAATACATACCAGGCACAACACCTGTACCAAAAATGCTATCCGGATAGAAGACAGCTGACAGGCATGACATTTCGGACTGTGGAAAGAAGCGTGCGGGATACTGCATCCCTGGGAAGGATACGGCATGTTTGATATCATCCCGTGACATCTGCTGACAATGAAGAGGTTGTGTTTGATGCTATCCGGCGTAACCCTCATACCAGCACACGGGCCATTGCACAGGAGATGAACATCAGCTGAGCGTCTGTTATGCAGATATTGCATACTCACCGGTTTCACCCAAACCATCTGCACTTACACCAGGAGCTCCATGGTCATGATGTCAATGCCCGGGTGGTGTTCTGTCAATGGATCCTACACAATGTGGACAGTGATCCTGCATTCCTAGCGGCTCTGTTATATAAGGATGAAGCACGATTCCACAACAATGGAACCGTTAATTGCCATAATATGCATTACTGGTGTGTGGATAATCCCCATTGGGGGCAACAGACAGCTTTTCAGGTACAGTGGGGCATGAATGTATGGTATGGAATCATGCGTGATCACCTCATCGATCCCCACTTCTTTGAGGGCCATCTGACCAGCCAATGCTGTAGTTTCTCCACGATGAATTACCATCGTTTTTGGAACATGTGCTACTCCTCGAATGCTGCAGAATGTAGTTTCAACATGACGGAACTCCACTGCACGCGGCGGTGGTCGTCCGGAATCATCTCCATGCGACGTATCCTGATAAGTGGATAGGAAGGGGAGGATATGTCCCCTGGCCTGCCAGATCGCCTAATCTTACGCCCCTGGATTTTTTCTGTGGGGCCATGTTAAACAACTGGCGTATGCACAGGAGCCAGCCAGTCCTTGTCACCTTAGACAGCTCATCACCGAGGCATGCTGATCAGTTTCGCCAGAGATGTTGCAACGTGCCAGACGGTCCTTACAACATCACGCACAGCTCTGTATCAACCACGGAGATCATCAGTTCGAGTATGTGCTGCGTTAAACGATATGGAATACTGAAATCCTGTCACATGTCTCCTAGTCTCTATCAACCCAGCTCTATACCAACGACCTTTTTCAGGGTCAAATAAACAAATCAGTCTGTGAAAAATACCGGTATAAAGTATACAACCTTGCTACATCCCAGCAACTGGCTTAAAAAAAAATACTTGCATGGGACTTGAACCTCCTAACCCTCGAGCCCTGTCAAATATCATACACCCTATCACGTGCTAAACGTGTGAACAACTGCGACACTTGACCTTTGGAGACAGTGAGGTAATGCCCGATGAGTCCTGTACGCCATCAACATGCCCTTCAGGGAGGCAGATATATCATGTTTTGGGGCAGCATTATGTATGGATGTTGGATGCCACTCATCATCGTAGAAGGCAATATGACTGCTACACAATACCAGAACAGAATCCTCGGGCCCATTGTTCTACCACACTGACAACATTTTGGTGATAGATTTGTTCTGCAAGATGACAACGTGCTCCCACACCGCTCCAATCTTATGAACCTCTTCCTCAGGGAGGCCCACATCAATTGGCTGGACTGGCCTACGGTGTCTCCGTACATGAATCCCATTGAACGTGCCCGGGATATGCTGAAAGAGGCAGTGCAATGACGAACAAATCCACCTCAGACTGGCCAGAGTGCTGCTGTCAAAGAGTGGGATAGAATCAATCAGGACAGTCTAGATAAAGCAAACTTTTCAACACAGCCATTTCTATTCTAAAAGATACATATCTAAAAAGAATCTGTAGACACAAATCCACACACACCCCAAAAGACACAGCCCACTCCCTCCACAAGCTGCTTCCCCCTCCCAACTTCCCCTCAGTCTTAATGCTACAACAGCCACACGACGTACACGGAACAGTGTGCGGCATGCTCCCGACCATGCTCAATGAGATATCAAGTCCACGCGTAAGTAACACACACACATCACTGTTCACAACACATTCAACAGGCACTCTCTATTAGTTAACCTAATTTCTACTTTCCTTTTCTTCTTTCATAGATCATTTGACTTTACACAAGTCGAACACAAGTATGAAGAGGGGAGCACTCATACACTGGTATCCAATCAGTTATTTTAAATTTTATGACATAATATTGTGTTACACATGTAAATGTAAATGCACTGGGAAGTCCAGAACCCCATAGATGCTGCTCAGGTGCTACAGCTGCTTAAAATTCATGTTCATGACGACAACAACAACAACAACAACAATAATAATAATAATAATAATAATAATAATAATAATAATAATAATAATAATAATAATAATAATAATGTATATTTCTGCATTAAAAGTAAGTGTTATGATTTTATTAGCTATAGTATGGCTGTGATCACGTTGAAGGGCTAGTGATTGAAGTGTACCAGTTCAACACCTGCAAGGGCTATCCACGGAGATTAGTAAAAGTCTACTGCCAGCTATGAATCTGCACATTGACAATCAAGGAGTACAGAAATTGGCTGAGAATCCTGTGTTCCACTCACGCACGAAGCATATTCATGTGCGTCATCATTTTGTGAGGGAAACCAACCTGCAGTATTTCACAATGGAAGAGATGTCTTTATTAACAGAAATAAGAGTTATAGATCACGTAATCAATACATCAGAATTAAGATAATGATGAAAATTATCTCATTTAAAATTCTTATCATCTTCAACTATATTAATCAAATAACAGGATAAAACATTTATCAGAACTGAGTACATAAAATTGACTAAAACACGAAGGTGAATTAGCTAGTTAAAACAAATCAAACGGGGACTGTGAGAGTCCAATCAGAAAAAGTACACAATGAACAAAAAAATGCTTACAAAGTTATGATCAATGAAGTTAAATGCTTATAAAAGGTTGAGTATAGAGTCCATAATGTTATTGACAATATGTTAGCTCGAGATCTTGATGTTTAAGGTTCAAATGAAGTGGTATCAACACTTCAACTTGAAATAGCACATTGAGTAACTAGCTAGTATTTCCAATAAGATTGTATAAAACATGTCAAGGAACAATTGCACTGTATTGTCCGGCCCGGCGGTGTAGGGGGCAATGTGTCCGCCTGTCACCGGGGGCCCCCGGTTCGATTCCCAGCTGGGTCAGGGGTTTTTAATTGTAAATAATTAATATCCCTGGCCTGGGGACTGGCTGTTTGTGTCATCCTTAACGTTCCTTTCCTCACATTCAACACACTACACTTCCTCCATTCCAATTACATGCAAGTTCATATCACATGGTGCAAGCAAGGGCAAAAAAATCACTATAGGTAGATGCCCCGAACAAATAGCATTAAAAAAAAAAAAAATCCTTAATAATGTTCATGTATGATCAATGGATTAAACATTTGGATAAAAACACCAGATAATAGTTAGGCGTACCTGAAAGCTGCACAGAGGTTTTTGCTCCCTATAATTTGCCTCTCTGAATACGTCAATAACGAATTATATGCCTGCACTTCATATTTGTAACTTGTTACTCTCACTCCACTTTCTACAGCATATTACAACACATTCAATTTGAAGGATGTCATAAAACTTGTTCTCTTGCTCATTTTCACTCTTGCTTGTGTACTGGATGCTTACTAATTACAAACTGCATGTGGCCGCAGGGGCTGCAGAACTCGGAAGCTGGAAGGGCATTGAGAAATCGAGGTTAGGAGGAGAGAGTTGCCAAACCAATGCACAGGTGGTGCAGAAGAGTGGCTTTAACCAATAACTGAAACGTTTCACTTGCTGCCTGGTCATACAATAGTACATTATACGACAAGCCTATAATGGCAGTAATTAAGACAAGAGTATATTTTTTAAAATTCATACATTTCTGTCGAGATGTCGCTTGACAGTTGAGTTTACTGAACAGGCGCAGAGCGCATGCACTTGGTTATTGATTTTATGTGACTGGATCAGAGACCTTAACAATGTCATATTGTACCATTCTGTTCAGTTATTAACAAATGATATTTAACGCAGAAATAATATTGCGCAACATGACGCCAACTGTAAAGGCGTGATGCCATATAGAACGCGGGAACTCAGAAGGTGATAAGAATTTGTTTGGGGAAGCACCATGCCACCCTAACAATAATTTTAAGCGGGAGCAGTCAGGTTCACCACATCACGGGAATTGAGCGATATCTCCTCTATCTGAAGGTTTTCCAGGATAATAAAAGGATGGAAATTATCTCCAGATTTTTATGAAGCCAACGATACGTTTAATGCTGTTAACAAATAATTAGATTAATAACTACGGAGTAAGCCAACTACCGTGGGAAACTGTTTACTGGCTGTATACCAAACTCAAGTTGTTTCCAGGGGCTTTCCCTGGTGTTGTGTGCCTTCTTGCCTCCTATAAGAGCTGAGAGATGTGGAAGGAGGGGATTCATTCGACGATAAGACCTCTGCTCGTGCATGTCGTGCGTCTGCTTGCATTTACGCCAGAAACCTTTGTTTAGGACAAAGACTGTGAATAATAAGTGCAGTTGCGATAACTCTGATTCAGTGGATCGGAGATCTTTAAACTTTCCGGTAGTAATTCAAGTGTATGATAATATTTAGATGCTTTGCAGTGAGGTCGCGAGTGCCTAATTAATTGATGGTAAAGAATGCCGTATTTGTAGAGTTTCTTATGAAGCGGTAAGGGTGAAGTTTGCAAAGTGCAGAAGAAGCACTAATAATAAACCAAAGCAATCGGTATTATTCCTGCTAGACGTATGAGACTGGATCAGTTGAGCATGAAATAGTAACAATTGCCTTGAATGACTCAGTGTTGGTTTCAAATTTGAGGTTGCAGATAGCCAGTACTAATCGGGAGATGGTATGCTGTGAATAAATTAGATATTTCATTCTAGTAAAGACCTGTGACGTGTGCAAGAGAAGTGTGTTATGACCTTCCGGCCACAACCACAAGAAGACGACCAACGAGCCATCCTCACAGAAGAAGACATCATGAATGAGCTACACATGGAGACTGGATCTAGAGGATCGACCCAGGACCATACCACTACTATGATGGGTTAAGCAGGCACAGTTCAACCCGGATGGAGGGATGAAGAGGTCTCCAAATTGATAGATAAGTGAACCATACTCAATAAGCATGTGTTAGGATTGGGGGAGGGGTTGTTGCGCAGAAATACAGTGATTAAATTTGTAAATATTAGTAAGGAACGTGATTACAGCCTATCAGGCTATTTATTAAGATGGTTTCATATATTCAAATGTAAGGCATATATGTTTTTTTTTTTTTGTAGCAAACAATTATATAAAGTAGGTTACGTGATAGGAAGAAGTGCATAGTATTACGGGAGCTTGTTTGTGTGCATTAGATTAGTATATTCCTTAGTGTCTGGCTTGGATGTAATTTACTAGTAATTAAGGGTTACTCAGAATTGTGTCTCATTTCTCTCTATTGGGAAGGATATGTATATCTGCGTAACATGGTGTGCATGCTGCCTGAATTGAATTTTTTAAAATGCTTGTATTTATTTAATCGACTGTGGGTGAAATGAAACCACACCGTAGGCTGTGTTATTAATATTTGCGACCCCATTTTTACTCTGCCAAGCAAGGGCTTGAACCCTAGACCTGAAGGTTACCAGGAACACATCATATGGATTGACGGTGATATTTTATGTGAATAACAGGGCAAAATTCTTTATATGTTATAAATGAGGCCCATGCCGGCCTGTTACTTGTGTTGGATATATAGAATGTGATGTGATTCCTCACTCATTATGTGGCTATTGGTATGTCATGAGTAGACGAGGATAAAAGCCCTTTCGTTAAGTAGTTCTGAGTGCACGGAAATTAGGCCATGGGGCCACTGCCGGCCGTGTTTACATTTTTTGTAGTGAGGGGAGATTTTACTGGCGAGACAAGGAGGTCATTCCCCAGCCCTGCACGACGGGGGGTCGCGACCATTTTTAAAAGGCAAGGGTATGAGGGATTCTTTCTTTTTCAGGCAAAGAATGTATTTGTGACAGCGATTCTTTCTCTTGTTTTTCTTTACTTGTCAATAGAGGTGTGTCCTACGTATGATCATGGCACTAAGGAATTAGTTGTGTTAGTACATCTTGTAAATACAATAATTGCTTAATGGACCTGAGTTCGCATCCATATGTATACTTCTATGTGGTATAGGGAGAGACATGCATGTAGTGGTAGATTTATTTTAGTCATAGCTTGTAACAGATGGAGTTGCTATTTGTGTATGTGTACTTCCCCAATATGTGAGGGAACCCATTGTAATAGCTTTATTTCTGCGAGACAGTTCTGATCCTAGCATTATGTCTTATATTTATAGGTCTGATGGGTACTCCTTAAGGAGGAATGCGAGTTTGGTTCACAGATTTATTCTTCAGCACCAAGTCATCACTGAATGTAGCCTTATAAATTATGAATATGCGCCTTTTTGGCAGTTGTTTTTGGCACTATGAGTGCGATCAATTGTAAATAGGATAGTGTGATAACAGAATTCTTGCTTATTTGATTAATCAAATATGCTTTGTCTAGTAAAAATATATATCATAACTGAGTTCCTCATTTCATAATTTAAGGTAACAGTATAAATTTCCTAACCCCATACTCTCATCACGAGAACCTAGAAATCGACCGTCTGCCGACTGCAGCTAGGCTGGTGCATTTATTTATTAACAGGTAAGCAGGTAAGTTCAATTATGCATTGTTATTTATGCCCTGTAGGGTATAATATGTTTTCAAAGCTTTGATAGACGGTTATAGTAACCTAGTTTTATTTCAAATACAAATTGTTTATTGTACAGCTGATGAGGTGAATTTGCGGGAATGTGACATGTAGTTGTGGAATATTGGACGTAGAAGGTGCATTGATGTTAATACGTGTGTCCAAAATGTTTGATTTTGCTATCCTTACCTACTTGGTCAAACAGTTTTATCATAATGAAAATCTGAACTCTGATTTGTGGAGAACAAAGTATCATAATGAAACTTGAATTATAATGAGCCTCATTAAGATTCAGTTTTCTGGCATGTAATACTTATATTTCAGGATCGTTGAGCATAACAGACTTTTTGTGATTTTTTCCTGAATAATAATTCAAAATTTGTGTGTGTGCTTTTTACAGGTGAGTGGGTGTTATAGGAAAGTAAATTAATGTTCCATAACTGACAACTTTCTTTGTTACCTTGTGTCGCATCACATTTCTTCTTTCTACAAGAGTGAAGATTTCTTAAACCATTCCTTGTTTTATGTTTCCTTTACTAAACTTCAGAGGCAACTAACAGTCCCCACTTTTTCTACATTATTTTATTTCCCAGTAGCACAACTGATTAGTTTGATTAACTCATTTCTACACTATACATACGTGCAACACCTCTCATAGCGCTACAGCCTCGATGGGCACTGGCATAACAAGCAACCACTGCTCAGCCTAAAGTCCTGCAGAGTTCAACTTGATGGATAAGGCTGTTTTCACGAACAAGCTTCAGTGAGGGATGATCTGAGGTGAACGGAAAAGGATAAGTCACCTGCGAGAAAAATGGTATGAGCCATGGAGGATAGGAGAAGCAGAGGAAGGACAAGGCAATGATGTTAGACCAAGTTTTTAATGATTTAAAGATAAGAGATGTGGCACTAAATGAGGTCACAGAACTTGTTAGAGGATTGCAGAGCAGCTCAGTTAATTCGTAAAGGCTAACAGACTGAGCACTAAAAGGAATAACAATTTATAATGATGTATGTATGTATGTATGTATGTATGTATGTATGTATGCCTTGTGACCATAGTCATAGTGTGATTGTCATTGTCTTCATATTATACTTCCCTTTTAAAATTAAATTAGTGTTAATTTTCTTCTAGACAGGGTTTAATTAATTGAGAACAACTGGACAACATAATACTGAGCTGAATTACAGAGAAACAAATCAAACACAATGCATGCAATATCACTCAAAACATTAATTAGATGAACAGAAATAAGATTCTCTGCATGCACTTCTCAGCCAGTAGACACAGAGTTGACTGATAATTAATAATCCCCATTCATGAAGTGCAGCTGTTCTTACTTCTAATTTCTCCACATTTGAGGGCTGGAGAAGTCAGTCATTATGAATTATGTTTATGTTATGTATGTTTCTTTTTTTTGCTAGTTGCTTTACGTCGCACCGACACAGATAGGTTTTATGGCGACGATGGGACAAGGAAGGGCTAGGAGTGGGAAGGAAGCGGCCGTGGCCTTAATTAAGGTACAGCCCCAGCATTTGCCTGGTGTGAAAATGGGAAACCACGAAAAACCATTTTCAGGGCTGCCGACAGTGGGGTTCGAACCTACTATCTCCCGAATACTGGATACTGGCCGCACTTCAGCGACTGCAGCTATCGAGCTCGGTATGTTATGTATGTACCTCTTCAATATGAATCCTCAATTAATCCTCACTACTATTCCTCTGCAACACAGAGAATAATTCATTGATTGATGTGATTGCTTCATCAAGATATATACCTCTGCCAAAACCTGAAGTGGTTTGAGAATGGCTGAATAGGCAATCTCAATGTCAGGAAAGTCCCCAATGCGGTAGCTACGACACATGACCACATTTGCTTCTTGCTTATGAACACGTTCTTGATGCAACTGTTGACGTCTAGATGCCTTCTTTGCCTCAAACATTGCATGCATACTGCTTATCTTTTTCTGGTCGCGTAGAAATCGACGACGTCTTTGTGGAGCAATACTTCTATCACCTGAACAAAGACAATTCACTTGACTAAAGGGAATTCAAAGTTACAATGGTGTACATGATAATTATGTTATATGATACAAGTACTGGTAAAGAAAAAGAAGGCATTAGAAAAATTACATCTATTTGCCTAGTTGGATTCAAGACTATGTACGAGGCAATTTCCTTCTTCCATGATTAATGGGAATAAGACCATTAAACACAGAAAATTAGGTCATATATGCATAGGAATACAAAAAGGAACACATAAAAGGTTGAACACAATGACAGATCAATGTGGGGAAAGGGAGCAAAAGAATGAGGAGATAAGGATACTTACCTTACTTTTGATAGCAGTGCATGTAGATTTAAAGTTAAAAGTTTCATTGTTCCGTATTGAAGAATATTACAGTTAAAATTGAAATAATTGATAAAGAGATTCAACCTATTCAATACAAAAGAATAAGAAATGTAATGAATTGCATTCTTATTTAATAATAAGTTACAAGTCTATGTATGAGGCTGATGATGACCTGGACTAGGGTCGAAACCGGTACCACTTCTACCTATTAGGTAGGGGCTCTGGGGCCCCTTTTAGTCACCTCTTATGACAGACAGAGGATACTGTGGATGTTATTCTGTCACCCTGATCCACAGGGGAAAATACTGGTTGGTGAATGGAAGAGACAAAGGTGTATTATTATTATGATTATTATTACTGAACCATTTTTTATTAAAACAGGTTTGAGACAAGGAGACTTTATATCACCATTACTATTTAATTGTGCATTAGAATTTATAATAAGGGAATGGTAGAAGGTCAACCCAAAGAACATAAAAGTTGGAAGCTCCAAACAAAATTTACGTTCAAACTGTTCAGGATTTGCTGATGACCTTGCTCTATTGTCCAACAATATTCTGGAAACTTGACACCAAATTAAATCTCTGATCATATTTACACATGCCCCACTGGTAAATAAAATAACAACTGATGGGCAAGAAATCAAAATTGTTGATAAATTTAAGTCATCATCATCATCATCATCATCATCATCATCATCAGTTTTCCACTCCAGTTGCCCGGGTGTGGTTTACGAGCACTCTCCACTTCTGTCTGTCCATGTACCACTCTTCTCTCAAACCGACATGTTGATAAATTTAAGTATTTAACAGAAATCATAACTTATAATCTTAATGAGAAACCAGCTTGGTATATAATAATAAATAAATTAAACAAAGCAAATTATATCACCAAGACTACATACAATAAAATAAGCTTATCGATAGCAGCAAAATTAAGACATTATAAAACAGTCACAACCAGAAATAGCTTATGCTAGTGAAACTACGTCTACCAGCTAATTATGAAAATAGCTATGTCTCTGACGAGTACTTGTCCTCACTCCTAAGTGCTTCAAGAAGTTTGTCGTATTATCTTTTCATATAAAATTAACAACTTCAACATTGGATTTAAATTTAAGTACCACTAAGAATGACCTTTATCCTAAATATTAAGCTATTATAAGCTCCTTACGCCATCTCCAGAATAAGGCACTATATTTTAATAATAATGTTATTTGTTTTACGTCCCACTAACTACTTTTTAAGGTCTTCGGAGATGCTGAGGTGCCGGAATTTAGTCCCGCAGGAGTTCTTTTACGTGCCAGTAAATCTACCGACACGGGGCTGTCGTATTTGAGCACCTTCAAATACCACCGGACTGAGCCAGGATCGAACCTGCCAAGTTGGGATTAGAAGGCCAGCGCCTTAACCGTCTGAGCCACTCAGCCCGGCGCACTATATTTTACCAAATTTTATTTCAACGCAGCAATTTACGTATTCTTTTTGAACTTTTAACTAACTACTTGTTACCATTTTAAAAAAACAAGACATTCATAAAGATCTACAATAAGGATTGATTATAAGACTTTGTCATAAGAGTACTTATAAGTACTATATTCTACTTGCTAGTCATTTTATACACATTTTTACCTAAAACAATATCCTCTTATTTACGTATAAGAACAATCAGGATCCTGATCTATCTTTCTTTCAGGTATGAGATTTTTAGGCTGATGATGCCCTCATTATGGGTGAAACATGTCCCTATATCTAATATGTTAAGTACTATCTCTTAAATTTTAATAAAAAAAACTCTTATGTATTGAACAGGTGGAATTTATCTAGTAATATTATTTGACTTTAAGTACATTTCAATACGGACCATAACATGAGATTTGTAACATGTAAGTGGTATGTTCCAAGCTGTCAGCGGAGAGATGGCGTGGATCGACATTAGTAGATGAATAAGTTTGCTGATGATGATGATGATGCTTGTTGTTTTAAGGGGCCTAACATCGAAGGTCATCGGCCCCTGAATAAGTTTGAACGGTGTCTTTAAAAGTAGGAAAGATCGCAATATGAAGATAAAGTTGGAATTCAAGAGGACAAACTGGGGCAAATATTCATTCATAGGAAGGGGAGTTAGGGATTGGAATAACTTACCAAGGGTGATGTTCAATAAATTTCCAATTTCTTTGAAATCGTATAAGAAAAGGCTGGGCAAACAACAGATAGGGAATCTGCCACCTGGGCGACTGCCCTGTGATGCAGCCTTCTGCCACTTAATTTTAGAACAGACGCTAAAAGATGTAGATATGGATATTTTTCTTGTCCTTTGGTGTTTTTTTGTTTACTTTGTCTCCTCTTTCTATTGCTCCTTCTTCCCACAGTGACCTGTCATAGTGTTTATCCTATTACGTGTTCCACTGCACATTCCTATCTTTCTATAAACAGTATATGAATTGACACTCTTTTGATCATTTCCAATACTTAAAAAGAGAAAACACTGAGATTTTTAGATTTCCATCAAAAACATATTTTCATAATTAAACTGGTGTATCATGTGTTAAGAACTTCATTCTAGAATGCAGAGTTCTGTTTTATGCTTACTATGTTAAACATTATCTGGTTTCTAACATGCTTGTATTAATTAATTGTGAATTTTTTTGTGGCAAATTTAGTCAGATGCAGCCTTTGTAAGGCCGATCCTCTGATGACGGCGGGTGGTCTCTGCCACAAATGAGAAACAGCATGTTCTTGTGGAGGAGAATAATGTGTGTAGTGAGGGATTTGCAGGAATGCTGGAGAGAGTGTGAACATCCGCGTCCCTGAGCTGCAAGAATTATCAGTTCAAGATAAAATCCCATAACATGACAGGCAATTTAACCTGGAACCCCGTGGCCTAAAGGCTAAAATGCTGAGCCACTCAACTCTGGAATTGGACATGCTTTATTGAAACCTCTGTAGGTTCAATAATCCTTGAAGGGTAAACTCCATTGTTACTTTTGTAACGTTAACATAAGTTTGGTTGTCTACATATCAGAATTTGGTCTGTATATCAGGGTTTGTCTGTGCAAGAATTTCATATTGAATAACTTTATCTCCTTCCGGCAACTGACATTTTCTTTACAATATGGCCCTCTATCTCAAAAACTACTAAACCAATAAGTTTAACATTTGGACATGAATTTTGTCTGCCATCTGCACTTCGCAGGAAGCAACATTGTCATCGAATTCAACATATGAGATAAAACTTGCCTCTTTTACATCATTCCTAAGCTGGCTACAGTCTTCATCCATATGATCAGTGCTTTCCATTATTTCCATTTAAATGCCATCAGTGGCTGAATAAACAAAGTCCGCTTTGCGGAAACAGTTTTGAATTGTGGTCTCGTTTACAGATTCCGAAGCACATTTTAAGAAATGCACGCAACCAAAATTGAGATTTGATGTGAATCACTTTACAGGAAAGTCAAGCTCTTCTGCACAAGCATCCTCCTATATTTCTGCTTCACAAACCAGATAATGCCATGATCCAGCTGTTGGAGATGGCTTGTACAGTTCGTGGGAAGAAATACTACACATACATTTCTCAAGTAAGATGTACCAATCGGGTGCGGTCAATGAACAGTATGATTTTCCTCTGTTGCATTCTCATTATGGCGACAAGTAATCCCAAGAAGTTCTCAAAAACTGATGATGTCATCCCACCATTGGTATTCGCCATATATAGGCATGGAAAGTTACATAATTCTTAAAACTGAGTGAATTCCTCCAGTTCCCTATTATGAGCGGTGTCAATTTCTCTGTACCACTCTTGGAGCAGCAAAATAGTACTGTATGTTTCTCTTTACTGAGTTTACCTCCATGGCATTTCACAACCTTGAAGCTGGAATAATAGCCCAATTCATCTACATTAAAAACATCATCAGGGCTAAAGTCCTTTAAGATTTCCGGCAGTGTTGTATTTTTCTAAATCTGTACAGTAGTGATATTGATGCTGCCAGCCTTCCAACATTCAGAATTGTACAGTAGTTTATTCCTTTTCTTTTTTTAAACACTCAAGCCATCCATTAGATGCCTTTAAGTTACATAATCTCGTTTTGATGGCTAAATGTGATCCCAATGCCCCAACCACTGTTCCCTCAACAGGATTATCCGATACAAAGATTGTTTAAGACATAACATAATCTATATCTGGATTTTTTTTTTACAAACGAGGGACTGCCTGGCTGAGGCGGTAAAGGCAGGCTCGGTTCGCCCGGAAGGTCGTGGTTTTCGAATCCCCATCAGGAAGTCATAAAATTTAAGAAACGAGATTTCCACTTCCGGAGGTGGATATGGCCCTGAGGTTCACTCATCCTACACCAAAAATGAGTACCAGGTTAATTCCTGGGGGCAAAAGTGGCTGGGCATAGAGCTAACCACTCTACCCCATCACGTGCCGGGATTAACAATGGTGGAAGCCTTTACCTTCCACTCCTCCAAGGGCCTTCATGGCCTGTCCGGAGGTGACTTTGATTTGCTTTTCAGCTTTTACAAACGTGTTTCATTTGGCCACTTCCTCTGGCAGAGAAATATCCTCAATCTTCTGTCAGTTACTTACAATTGTGTTTACAGACATCGTAAGAATGTCCAACATCTAGGCAATATGCACGTTTCATAATGCTCATTAATAAATGTTCTCTATAAACTTCGATTCTTAGTCATTTGTAAACTGTATACCCTTTTTTCGTCTCCATAACTGAATGTCCTGCAGAGTTAGGAATGATTGCAGGAGAAAGGAGAGATTGAAGGAGCTTACCAGGAAATTGAATTTAGTGAAAAATTCAGCTAAGGATAAAATGATGGCAAACAAAATTGGCAGCCATATGAATTTTAGGGAGCAATGGAAGGATATATATAGATACTTTAAGGCAGAAACAAGTTCCAGGAAAGACATTCTAGGGATCATTCATGAACAAGGAGAGTGCGGACGAATGTGTGAGTAATGTGTTTTTTTGCGGGACTCACCTCTGGTAGCACTGTCACTGCTGATTGTATTAAGGTGGATCTGGCGTATGTGATGGGGTGGGGGATTGTTGGTGGGGTATATGGTTATCTCTATGTTCGTGGGGTTTGTGACATTCTTCTGCATTCAGTCACATATAATGGCTACCATGACAAATGGTCACCAAGCTATTGACACTGGGTGCGTGACCACGTCGACTACAAAGGGCACTAGGGAAGTTTTGCAAACGCAAAAATGGTTGGCTGGACACCCCTGTTATGGTGAGGGATGAAAAGAGGGGTGAAAACCAGTCTAGAAGACAGCAAGGCGCAACCTTCACACCAGTTGTTACCAAGCAGTGGGATTGAAAGCAAGTGAAGATGTCAGTGTGGTCTAAAGGTGAATATCGCGCAATTATCCGCTACAATTTTGCTCGTGGATTAACTGTTGACCAGTGCCTGGAGGAAATGACTCCTGTGCTGGGGAAAGACTGTCCACATCAGACAACAATTTTCCACTGGTACAAAGAGTTCCAGAGCGGAAATTTTAGCGCTGAAGACGATCCTCGTTCTGGGCGACCGTCTGAATCAGTGACTGAGGAAAACATTGAAGCTGTGAGGAAACATCCCTGCACCAGCTATTCATTCAATCCTACACAACCATCTCCATGTTAGAAAGGTTTCTTCCCTTTGGGTGCCCCATTCACTTTCAGAGAAACAAAGGGCACATCGAGTGAAATGGTGCTGAGAAATGCTAAAACAGTTTGAAAATGGGACTTTGCACAACGTTAATAGCATCATTACAGGTGACGAAACTTGGCTTTATTATTATGATGTCCTAACAAAATCCTAGAACAAGATGTGGCTGTTTGAAGATGAGGGTACTCCTGTGACTGTGCGAAAGTCAAAGTCAGTGAAGAAAAGGATGATTGCAGTATTCTTCACTAAACGGAGCATCCTGACTCGGGTTGTGCTAGAAACACAAAGAACAGTTAGTGTGAAGTGGTACAGTGAGACTTGTCTGCCTCAGGTCATCCTGGCTCTCACGCAGCTCCGTCCAAGGTCAAGGATCAACACTTGGCTCTTGCTTCACGACAATACTCCAGTACATCGTGCTAATGTAACAATGGATTTTCTTGCCAGATCAGGTTTGACTGTGCTTGATCACCCTCCATACAGTCCTGATCTTGCCCCATGTGACTTCGCACTCTTCCCAGAAGTAAAGATGACGCTGAAAGGGCAGTGTTTTGCATCCGATGAGGAGCTTCTGGCAGCATGGGATCAAGAGTGTGAAAATGTAACCAAAGAAAAGGGGCAGAGTTGGTTCAGTGACTGGTTTCGACATATGGAGAAGTGTATTGAGTGTGGTGGAAATTATTTTGATAAAGTCTAAAGCGCTCACTCACATTGCAAACCTTTCCTAGTGCCCTTTATATTAATGTACTTCCATGGTAGTTGGCAGTGGTTATCAAAACACAAACACTGTCCCTAAGTAAGAGAAAATAACAAAATGCAGCTAAAACCTCCGGGCTGGGCAGAATCGAGTCTGGGATCCCCTCAACCACTCGCCGCTACACTGACCATTCAACCATGGAAGTAGACACAGAAAATACACAGCTCAAAAAATTAGGGGAACATGTTTTGTAACATCTGGTACGTGAACATTAATTTGGTAGATGGGGTTCCAATAGTCGTACAGCATACCTTGAGACATTAGCTACTCAGGGTATGTCAAATCAAAGTTATACTCTATCTGTAGGCGTAGCCATGCATTAAACTATCATGTGACCCCTGAAAAGAAAGGGAATAGCGGTGCATCCATGTGTAGTCGCGAGCCACACAAACTACTGCAGTCATTTGAGAACATTGTACGTACACTAGCACTTCCTATGAGACATCTAAACAAGGTTCAAGTTGCAAGGGCAGTCACTTTGATCCAGGAAAGGTGGACTTATCGTCGAGTTGCTGTGGATCTCAATGTCAGCCCGTCAGTTATTCAACGCTTGTGGAATCGCTACACTGAGACAGTCCAGTTCACGAGGAGGGTTGGACAAGGTCGTGGACACATGATAATCCTACGGGATGACCGATATCTGACTATCTGTGCGTTGTGGCATCGTTCAGCAACTGCCAGATAACTGAAACAAGACTTCAGTGGGGTCACTGGAGTCGTGGTGTCTGACCAGACACTAAGGAACATGTTAAGAGAAGTGAGCTTACGACCCAGACGTCCTGTTCGAGTGCCCCATTTAATGCAACAACACCGCGCAGCTTGCCTTCTATTTGCCCGTACCCATGTCAACTGGCAACTTTGCCAATGAAGACCTGTGTTGTTCACAGATCGAGTCCAGATTTCCCGACACAGCGTGATGGACGTCAACGCGTATGGAGACGCCGTGGTGAGCAGTACATGCCAAATATTGTCCAGGAAGGCGACCGATTCGGACAAGGTTCTGTGATGGTATGGACTGGCATCAGTATTTTTGGCCGTACGGATCTTGTCGTCGCCCGTGGTAATCTTACCGCCATGGGGTACATCGAGCAGATACTGTTACAGCATGTATTGGTTGCTGCATACGGTGTTGGCCCTGAATTCGTACTCATGCACGACAATGCCAGGGCTCATGTAGCGCACATCGCATGACCTGTCATGCGAGAACTGGACATCAACAGATGGAATGGCCAACAATGAGTCTCAACCTTAATCCCATCGAGCATGTGTGGGATAGGTATAACAGAAGTGTTCGTGGGCGTCCTGTTCCACCACATACTCTCCAAGACCTTGAACAGGCTCTCATTGAAGAATGGGACCTGATACTGCAACGTGACCTCTGTCGACTTATATGGAGCATGCCACGTAGGTGCCAAGCTGTGATAAATGCTCGTGGAGGACATACACCATACTGAAGCTCTCCAACTGTGATGAAAATCCACCCTGGAAGACTGTTATCACTTTGTTTTCACCCCTATTTGGACATTTCTGTTTGCGTTCTGAAAATGAACGTGAATCCATCCATGTCTTTTGTATACTTCAATGGTAAAGAATAAAGGTTTAATTGGTAATGTACCTGGGTGTGAGATATTGTTTTGTGGAGCATGGCATACGTTCAAAAACATGTTCCCCTAATTTTTGAACTGTGTATTTTCAAATATATTTTAATTTCTAGGGTGAATGACTCTTTGGAAAATCATATACAGTATATAAGTAGATATGCGTTGTTTCTGTACACAATTTACATCAGTTACAATGTTCATGAAAGGTATTCAACTATGAAGGTTATCGCCGGTGTTGAGAAGTTCATAACATGGATAGAATTATTTAATTCTTGTCATTATGCTAAAAATTTGTCGTGAAATAGCCACTGAAAAACTAAGGAACTCTCAGATATTTTTGAAGAATTCAATTAAATATTTGTTTTTGCTTGGTTCTGTATTTATGTAAATTTGTGGTAAAATCGCCATCACAAGAATTAAGACATCTGCGATGAAGTTGATGAAATATGTGTTTTATTTGTTGTGAATTTTTTGTGAATTTAAAGAATTTTCAGGACTTACAGGAAAGACAGTTGATATTTATTTAATCATTATGAGTGTTGGAAGAAACTGTATTTTGGGTACTGGAGATCTCCAGTAGTATGCTTGTTGTAACCCATCTTTTGTGTCACTCTGTATTTGCCACGTGGAGGCTTCGATCATAAAATCGCCGACTTTCACAATTGAAACCTCTAGAATGTGTTTCCCACATTACCATATTAGGTAAGGTATTTTCACTGGCTGGAATAACAGCCATAATGATTGGTGAAAATTTGGGGTCGAATCGTAGGTAGCTTCCCTGATTGGCTGTTTTAGTGTTTCTCAATTTCCGGCCTTTGGCTGCTCTGCTGTAGCAGAGCTATGGTCCGCATCTTTGGTTTTCATACGTCCTCACGGTCGGACGCATCTTCTTGGTGGTCTGCTCAGCGGCTCCAGTCACCTCAGGGTAAGCATGTTTTCTTTTCTCGAATGTTAAATTATTATGTAAATTCATTTGTTTCGGAGTTTACCTTAGATCCTGGTTTTCACCGTTTTGGTTTTGTAATGCCTTAGTTCGTCAGCTAGGCATATCCTTTGTTTTGGAGGCAATTCCTTACTATTATCCTTTTATGTAATGTAAATTTTAACTTTTCCATTTGGGTTGCCTCCCGTAGTGCTGCGTCAATTTAGGATAAGCCTGTGGAGCGATGCGTCTCTCGCTGATGTGTATTAGGGGAGGACAGCAACTCTAAAGGCCTCTGCATTCAATTTCAAATTCCGTTGTTATTTTCCTTGTAAACTATTAGTAATAATTTGTAAAATCTTTTTCTGCTTGGCTTGTAAGATGGTTGTAATTATGTTTATAATCCCTGTTAAAGTTCCCTTATGAATTTCATTGTCAAGCTCTGCTCACCTTCCTTAAAAGTTGTTAAAACATTTTATCAAGATTTTGGAAGAACCATGGACAGAAATCTCGTCTTTCGTTTCATCTTGTTTTCTGGTTAACGTTATCCTTTTAATTGCTGTAATATTAATTTGTTAAATTTTTTGAATGATTAGTAAACTTGAATGAAGGGTAAATGCTCTCACGTCTTTTTCCCTACAATGCCACGTAAGAACACGTCCTCTGTAGGGTTTCCTAGCCTGCTTCCTATATCCTTTCTCTAGTTGTCATGTTGGTAATCCTGCGTATAGCCATGTGTATGCTGTTGAAATTTGGAATGTTTTTCATGGTGTATCATCGGCTGACGTATGTTAATTCAGGTTTGTTATTTTCATTATTACATTATTACTTGGTTGATATGTGCAAATATTATGTGACCAACTCTCAAAAGGGGGGATGACAAAGGTATTCAACTATGAACTATTCAAGGTATGAAAGAACATATTCTGTAATGTACACAATGGAGAAAAGGAATATATAGTAAAAAAGTATAGTACAGTATAATCTTTGTCAGTAAAGGAAAGAAGACTGACTCTTATGTACATGCATAACACTGACACCAGTAGACAGTGGAAAGGGGAGAAAAGAAATACCAATGGCAAGTGTGGGAAAGGAAGAGAGATCAAAATTAATGTTCAGGTTTAAACATTTCCTGGACTAATACATGTTCCAATTACCTAAGTAATAGAAAGGAAAAACAAATGACCAATGAAGTTATGTATAGAAAAATAGGAATAAGGGGAGTCTGGTGCCACAGGGTCTACATGACATCAACCATACAGCTGAAATGCAAAAGCAAAACTACAAACAGAAACCCACTTAAATGGTGAACACAGCACGTCAACAAAGTCTCATTTAAGAGGATAAACTCAGGACAAACATGAATATAACGAAAGGTTAGGACAATCTTCACTCAGAGTCTGTCAAGACAGCCCCTCACCGAGCACAAAGCTTGCTCTCCTGATGGTTATGGAAGCAGAAACTTGCTCATCAAGGGCTAAGAAGAAATTAAAGAAGAAAACTGGTATTGATAAGGAGAGAACTTGTGTATGTGAAGATATCAATGCATGAAAATTGTGCTTGTCTCAATTTTTTCATATTTATCTTTACCCCCTTATTTCTGTACCTTCCTCTTCTCGCACTGACATGTCACTGTGTTTTTTCACCACACATTCCTTTCAATAGATGATATTCCAAACTTTGACTCACTAGGGGCAATGGCGTAAGATGAAATGGTACATTACAAACTGGTTCAAGGTCAGCAGTTCATGGCAAAACAGTCATAAAATAAAAATAAACTAGCTGGATGCAAGTATGATGAAAGGATATGTAGATTTACAGGTATTCCAGTGAATGGCTAAATTGACAGTATTCAGGTTAGTGTAATAGGTTAGACAAAGCTTAAATTTCTTTACAAACAATAAACACCAGTAAATAGATTGATCCAGGAATACAAGGTTTAATCTGCAGTGAATGTGAAGAAGGCACGAAGACAATTACAAATAAGTCAGCTGTAAAGACTATGCCGTACGCTTGAAAGTTCCTAGGGCAACTGCCTCTGTTGACAATGCCATAGAGTGTTCAGAAACCTTGCTCAAGTCCTGGAAGCTTGTCTCCTTGGTGAACTTCTATACAAATCTCTTCATCAAAGAGGTAGGAAAAGGGATGCAACCCTATGAGGAGGTACATTAGGATTTTAATAGGTGGACTGATATCATTGCCTTTAAACCAAACTCATACTGTATCTAGGTTACATTACAGACCCTACCATCATGCTTGAGACCCACAAGAGCCAAATTGAAGAAATAGATTCAGAGAATGCAGAACATTATGAAGAGAAATACCACCTGGAAAAACATCATAATATTTGATTTGATGATAGGAGCCAGATGGACCATTTCACATTATTTATTTGAGAACTTTTAAAAACAGTTTAAGTATTGGAAAGGAGCAAACAACAAACAAAAATCAGTTTGAATTGTCAATTGCCCTCCTGATAGCTACTGTACTAAAGGACTCTTATTTGAATATTGAGACAGCACTCTCATGAGCTATATTATTTTGTATTATTACTCAATGTCCAGACTACATATACTTGCCTAAGCTCACAGTTAATATGAGACTGATGAATATAACACACAACAATCATCTCTTGCCACACTACTACTTGTCTCCATGGCAGCCTTAATTTGATATAGAAATAATTACAGGCAAAATATTTAAACCTCGAACGAGTAGTTGAAATAGCTCTAACCGGTGGGTGCACCACACATTTGCAGTACCTAATATAAGTCACTCTGACATGTATTATTCATTCATTATGCATTCACACCAAAAAATTCAGCATGAACTGAACTATTTGAAAAGTGGTTTCCATTTACCCTTAATGTAATTTATTAACATTTTCTGCCACTTTAAACGTCCCCTCAACAAAAATCAAAATTATTTTTTACTTACACATCAAATATAAATGACTAATAACTTTTTCTGAAACCTTTTAAAATATACATTTTTAGAAAAATTAATTCTGATGATAAGCATGCAAATTTTAAGTGAATAGTGTTTATATTTTGGGAATTAGGCTCCTTTCACACGATCCACTGCTATCCACACCACTCCACTCCACCAGAGGTGTAGAAAGGGGCCCGTAGCATTCATACAAGACACTTCGTGTGGCACAACCTCCCTCCACTCTTGTAAACAGCGGGCTGCTGTCTACCGACCTGAAGTGTCTTCCACTCTCAGCGTCCGGAAGCTCACTAAATCAGATTAGTTCGTTCAGAGGGTCAATACTGTGTGCACCACAAGTTCAAAGTTTTTGTTTTAAAATATCAGTTCCACTTATAGATGCTGAAAAGTTAATAATAGAAATACAAAATCGCCCTTGTCTGTGGGATTTATGAACAACAAACTATTCAAATAAAATTTTAAAACTTCAAATGTGGAATGAAGTTTCCCAAGAAGTGATTTCAAATTTTGCCAAACTAGACAACTCTAAAAACTATGTATTCAATATTACAATAACATAGAAAATTGAAAAAATAATTAATCAAGGTTTTTAGCAGTCTACATTTCAAAAGAATTGCTTCCAAATAAATTACATAATAGCATTTCCTTATTCGTGACAACTACTAGTGTTTTATTTATAGAAGTTAGGTATAGATAGCAAAGCCATACTTGTAGCTCACTAAATCAGTCGTTCAGATGGTCAACAATGTGTGCGTCACAAGTTTGAAGTTTTTGTCTCAAAATATCGGTGAAATACATTTTCTCATTTTGGTGTCCTGACGTTGTAAACTTGCTTCGAGGATTGACAACAATTCATCAAACGAATTTCCACTCATACGAAAGTAATTAAAGAACATTTTTGGATCACTGGTACGTTCATCTAGAAGTAAACAATGAGCACCTTGTTCTAGATGATATAAATTTAAAGGATGGAACAAATGAACCTTAGTACTCTTCTTTCCCCTCAATCTTGTTTTTGTAAGAATATAAATACCAAGAATAACATTCGCGTCCATGGTCCAAAGTCAAACAGATGCAAAAGATGCGATGGGGACTAGAAGTTGCTGGCAAGTTGCCGGAAGTTGACAACAAGGAAAAAGATAGTGTCAGAAGTGGAGTGGAGTCGCGTGGCGTGGCGTAGAAAGCAAGTGGATCGTGGGAAAGGAGCCTTATTCGATAAAAAGTATAGTAGTTGAAAAGATGTCTAACCGGTGGGTGTGCACCACAGATTTGCAGTACCTGATGTATGTTACTCTGACACATGTATTATTCGCTGGTTATGCACATATAATACACCAAAACAGTCAGCATGAACTAGCCTATTTGAAAAGTGGTTTCCATTTACCCTCAATTTAATATTTTTAAAAATTTTCTCCCCTTTTAAATGCCTCCTCAAAAAATTCTGTTTTTATTTACTTACACATCAAATAATAATAATAATTGTTACCGTGTTTTGGTGGATCAGCAGAGGTGAAAGAAGGTGTGGGCTGGAACGGGTCTAACTACAAGGCCGAAAGATGAATTAAAATTTCAATAAAGGTTATATTTTCAAGACTTAACAATTTTCACATAAAAATTTCAGATTTTAACAAATAACAAGAAGTCAAATCAGGTACAAGACCAGGAAAGCCAAGATTTAGAGAGACTTTAACAATCTGGGCCACAAGCCCTAATTTTTACAATTCCTGAGCTCTCAGCTCACAACCACATATTACCAAAGGGCAGAAATCCCCTTCTAACATGGAGACCTTGCTCCCACCTTTAAATCTCAAGCCCCTCTGAGGCAACATTTACTACAAGAAAGAGAGCTAACCCGCTCTCAATTTTCCGAGCCTATCAAAGGCAACAACCAACATTACTATTAACTGCCCTCAAGGCACACCTACAAAGAAACAGGGGTATCTTGTACCCAATCTACCGGGCCTTCGTGGAAAAGAACAGATTAATTAAATGGCCCAAAATACCAAGATGAATGGAGGCGTGTACTTGCACTCCTACATGAACACGTGTTAAAACCTAAGGGGCACTAGGCTGATTAAACAGGGGCTAATCCCACATTAGGGAAGTGACTCGTATAAGAAAATTTTAATACATTAAGAATAGAAAATTGGTTATGAAAACGTAGTCACCTCCAATCAAAAATGAAGGGGAACTCGAGAGGGTAAAGCACTCTCTATCCCCGATTTACAGTTAAAGTAATAAGAAACTTTTACCTAAGCCGGCACTAAGTTACATTTTTAGAAAGGTAGGTTACATTGAAAAGGTTTCAGACCTACCCCGAGGGCTAAACTGCTGAGCTAGCAAGAAATAAAGATATTAAAAGGCCGTTACCTTGTAGAAGAGCTGCTGGCGGATGAAAGAGGCGTTTTCTGCCTCCTGCTATACTTCCATACACTAAGCTAGATGTTGTACGAGTGGCCAAGAGCTGTGAAAATCAGCAGTGGAAGATTCGACACCTTTCATGAATAATTAAGACACACCCACATGCATTTATTGGTCGGCTAAAGTTTACACATCAAATGTGAAGAAGGACACGATTGGTCCAAAATTAATTAAAGAAATTCGGGATTGGCTAAGTTCAAAACTAGCGGAAAGAAAGATTAACATTGCCAACCCACAAATGAGAAAACAAAATTTAGCAAAGACCAAAACTTCTGAATACAAAATTTCTTCAAAAAGTTCCTTCACTTCGCACCAGGGTGCATGATCATAGTTTTTTGGCAGAGACATCTGTGAGAGAATGTCCACACTTCTTGATAATTAGTAAACAAAAACAATTCGAAATTAACACAGTGACATCTTCTGATAAACAGCTGAATTAATTTAGTTTTAAAGTTCAGAGTTTTAGCAGCAGAGGAGTACTTTATCAGGTCAGCCCTGAAGTAATGCTCTAGCTGTGGCCAGCACTGTCCATGGATTTCTACATTGGGCGCCATCACCTTGAATGGCCTCTCTTCTTCTCTGCTCCACACACGCACCTGTTCTTTCACTTTGGCCTAGCAACTTGGTGAACACATGGAGGTTTGGATCTCCAGAAGGTCCAAGATTTGGTGCTGGTGCTTCATCTGACAGAGACTCCGCCAAACTGACACTAACTGGTTTCTCAGTGTTACATTTAGACAATGTAGGCATTGTAAACAGTCATGTCAAGAAAATTAAAGATGATCATCTTCCAAAATTGCCTAGAAGACCAGTTGCAGGTAACATGATAGACACTGTCCTTCAAATCAACACCTCCCATGCCTAGGTTGTAACTACCTACCATAAGTGGTTTTATGCTTTTTCTGCCTTTCTTACTGGTGACAGACTTATTTTCAGCTGGTTCTGAAGTAGAAAGGCATATTACAGGTTTCCCATTTGCCTTTCTACTAGGAATACACTGTCTTTCCCGAAATAAATTGCTTCCCCAGCCTTCAACTTATGGTGAAGTCGCTCCTTTGGAATAAACTTGGATTTTACCCTAATTGTTCCTGTAACAAGTGTGTCCTGGTGTAATAACTCCTCAGCAGAGGGAATCTTTGTGAAAAATTATCCGTGAAGAAATGGTATTCTTTAATGAGTAAATTAGACTCTGTCATTAGATCCATCACTACACTGTGTGTTCACCTCCGACATTGAAGTTTTTTCCACTGTAAAGTTCTGAACAAAAAATGTAACCTATAGCAGATTCAC
This sequence comes from Anabrus simplex, assembly GCF_040414725.1. Lineage (NCBI taxonomy): Eukaryota > Metazoa > Arthropoda > Insecta > Orthoptera > Tettigoniidae > Anabrus > Anabrus simplex. The sequence continues at coordinate 962,692,144 of NC_090265.1, read as the reverse complement.
AAATTTCAAACTTTCTTAGCCCCCACTGTGAATGTTTCTTGTTAGGCATATACTCCTATCATAGATTCATCTACACTGACATTCCTTTAAGGAACTCAGTGTTGTTTAAAATTTATATTTAAATGGTCAATATATGGCCTGACTTTATGCCATGGATCAAATCCAGTCTGACCATGTTTAGTTGCAGTTGTAGGATGAGGTGTAAAAATCTGCTAATCGGTTCAAAAATAGCAAGTGGCATGCTTTAAGAAAAAAAAATAAAAAATGAGATGGTCTTTGATCCCAATAATGGGCAATTTCTTGTGAGGTGTAAGTCCCACGTTCAGACACATAGCAATATACTTCTTCAAAAAACCGACAGTAACGGGCTGCCATTTCTTGTATCTACCGAACATGTAATGTTTCATATATTCTTGTTTGTTTTCCAAGAATGTTTTGGCAGACTTGTTTGTTGCTTGCACAATCACTGGCCATAGATTCATTGTAAAAAATAAAAATAAATAAGTACTCAACTGGGGGTGAATTTCTTGCAGGAACATTCCTGGTACCTGCATATCTAATACTGAAATCAACAGGCTGTTTATAACCTACCCCAGGTGGCACAATGTTTGTCCATTCTGCTGCAGTAGGCTTAGACAGTTCATCATTGATCACATTATCACTGGAGTCACTACCACTCCTACTATCTACACTACTCACACAGTTATATACACTATTGTTATTACCAGCAACACCACTTGACTCTGCACCTGGGCTAACTTCATTACATCCATCAGTCCATCCAAAACAACTATCATCTAAATCAGACTCATCACTTGAATTTACAGATGCACTTAATTCTATTACAATATCTTTTTCATTTAAATACAAAAATGTAGCCATCATGTGGTACATAACACACAGTAAACAACGAAAGCAAGTCACAACAAAATCAACATGCGTTTCATCTTCATTTGTTTCAAAGACATCACACGTAAATGGATGTATTTAACACCAGAACATTCCACTTTGCAAGGAGAAAACATGCGTAATGAATGCTGCCATCTACCAGAAATATTCACAACTTCTTCTAGCTGTATTTACTGGTACGGTAGACCTGATGATCTATACTCAGCGGCAGTTGAGATAGGCGCACACCTGTGGATCTATCGTCAGCTACCAGTTTGAGGGTTAAAAATTTGTTTAGATAGGTTGTTCTGGTAGATCTAGGTTTAATGGAGCGAGGTTTGGGATTCAGGTTAATTACAAGGATTTTGAAACTGACTTATTGGTTGGGGCAGCCCTTGAAAGAGAAGGTTATACCTCGATGCATCGTTCCCGGAAGTGTCGTTTTCCCGTATCCATCGTTCATTTTATTTAGTCCCGAAAATGTTCCATACAAATTAATGTTAAATATCTTTGCACCTCCTTGAACTATCATTTTATTCACGTCGATTTTCAAAAAATTACTAGTCCTCCGCCACAATTTTCCCACGTTGATTGTTTATTAAAAATATATACACAAACGTTCTTCTGAATTTAAAGTGGCATGGAATAATGGCAACCTGTTACGCGAGAATGTATGAGCTATGAGCGATCAGGAGTTTCTAGGCTTGAGCAAGTGTCTCGGCTGGAGCAAGGTCCATGTAGGCTGGACTGCAGTGCACAGATTATTTACGCACAACCACATTATGTGAACACGCCTACAAGCCTCCTGGTACCATGGCTTCTACTCAAAGTGCCAAGCCATTGTTGTGCTGTTTCATTTCATTCTGAGTGGTCCTGTGCTGTGTCTTGGTTGTGTGCGGCGATTACAATTTGATTTGTCGTTTGCAATTATGTTTGTTTTCTCAGTTTAGTTCGTGTGTATTAATGTTATTTATGACATGTCATGTCCTATGAAAAATGTAAGAACTCTCAAAGAATGATTGAAAATTATAGTTGATTAGAAACCATTCGAAAAAAAAGTAGACACCACTAAACGACTTTGGTTAGTGTTTTCAAATTTAAACTCCATATTTGCCACGAAGAATGAGATAAGAGAGGTAATTGATAAACATGGCAGTTCAAGTAAAAAAAAAAAAGAAAACCAGAAGAGGATCTACATTCGCTTAGCTTGAGAATATGCTTTTCACTTGGTATCAGCAAGCAAGGGCTTCCAATATCCTTATAGATGGAACCATATTATGGGAGAAAGCCAAGAAAATAGCTGTAAGATTGAAAACTGATCATTTTACTGCACTGAATGGATGGATCACTTGATTTAAAGTGCGACATGGACTAGCCTTCAAGAAAGTTTCCAGAGAAAGCGCCTCTGTGGACATGGAAGGTAAGGAGCTGTGGTTCGAGACTACCTATGCCACTGGAAGGGTACGAACCATGTGAAGTGTATAACACAGACGAGACTGGACTTTTTTACAGTGACCTTCCGGACAGAACACTGGCGCATGGGGGAAAAGTTCAAAAGAACGACTAACCATTCTGCTGTGCGTGAACAGTGATGACAGTGATAAGAGAGAGCCAGTAATAGCAGGAAAGTAATTAAAAGCGCTTATTTTTAAGAACACGAAAAAACTACCCATGATATATCATGCAAATAAAAAAGCTTGGATGACCACTGAATTTTTTCACAATTTTCAAGGTCATTTGAATGCTTCTATGGGTGCACAAGGAAGAAGCCATACTCTTTGTGGATAACTGTGCCGCTCATCCACAGGACACGTCATTTCTTCGTAATGTGAAAGTTGTGCATTTCACCCCAAATTGTACCAGCTCTCGATCTTGTGGTAATAAAATGTTTTAAGTAACTGTACCGTAAGCATCTATTGCAAGTTGCCGTGTGCTTGTTGGATGCCGGGAAAGAAATGAGCAAGAAAACCGATTTACTACAAGCGATTCATAAAACAATTAATGACTCTCTTACTAAAAAGAGCAAGTAATAAAATAACATATGAAATTATACCATAATTATTTTATGTTTATAACACATTAAAATTAGCATCCTGTAGCATTAATTACTTGAAGCAATATCAATTATTACCTGTCACCTGTTTTGATATTTGATTAGGTCTATTTGAGGGACGTAAATGAAATTAAAATATTATGCTTATATAACAGAATAAACAAATAAACATAACCCAACCAATATTACAGTGTTCTGTTAAATAACTAGACTGGTAATAGTGTCAATATTGTTGCCAAGAAAAGAAGATAGAAACAAACAATGACAACATAAAGAAAAGGTCATTTACAGCACAAAAGCTGTAAGTTCTGTTCGTACATTTGAATTAAAGAATAACATTCCACAAGTTTCAAGAGTTTCTTCCGTCATTGCTTTCCAGTGCAAACACAGAATGCAACATTTGTTTAAATTTTAACAACTGGCAATTATTTTAAGTCTATTCTAAAAACTAACAAAATATTACAAACACCACTATTTTATAAAAGCCTTTTTATCGGTGCTTCCCTTCACTTTTCCCAAGAAAACTGACATCGCACCCTGTCCTCTCTAACATGCTCAAATTATGGTTCGTCAGCTAGCAACCGACTTCATGTTCATGATTACAATTGAAATATCCATGATTAAGTGGTATATTTTACACAAACTGATGAAACAAACTGATGGTGAATGGAGAATGTACACCACGTTTCTAACCTTGTTCTACGTACAGTAAAGAACAAAATATCCGAGCGAGTTGGTCGTGCGTTGAGGGCTTGCCTTTAGGAGATAGTGGGTTCGATTCTCACCGTCGGCTGCCCTAAGTACAGTTTTCCAGGGTTTCCCCATTTTTACTAACCCTTCCTCACCGAAAACCTTGCAACCTGTTGGAGTGACATTAAACAAGTAGGAAGAAAAGGAAGAAGAACAAAACAAAGTCTAGGAACTTTCTATTTCAATTCTAAATATAAAAAAATTACACAATCTTTGAAATCCTCCGTACTTCACTGAAAATACAGGTTAAATCCAAAATATCCACTTATAGCAGTAATTTGTAATAAGAAAACTGACCTTAACCGAAAACCGTTACAATGCGATGTAAAGAAAATTGAAAAGAAACGGCGTAAAAATTATGCTTATTATTTCCATCGTGTGTATCATGGTTGCAATATTATGAAGCCTACATAAAGAAATATGTCCAAATACAGTAACCGAATTTTATTATTTTGCTTTCCTCCAATTTCTTATGCCACCTGCATTTATCATTTCTTGCATCCATCGTAATTTTCCCCTTCCCCCTTGTAAAAATTATGCACAGAGGTTTGAATGTATTGAAGTAATTAACAGTTACCATACAGCTGATCAAGTAAAGTATTTTTCAGCTAAAGCAAAAGGCTTTTCACCCAGTTTTACACCAGTACTAACTATAAAAGGTATACTATCCCATCCGACCAATTAGTCACACAGTTCATGCCATCATTCTCACACAAATCTTCATTTGGATTTGCATTTTTATCAAATTTACAGTTATGTTCAAGTGCCTACAGACTTCCACCTCTTATGAACTTTTCCAATTGAATAGGACCACTGAAATAAAGGAAGAAAAATAAAATGTGTCCTTTTAATTCCAGAGAATAAAAATAAATAAAAATAAAAATAATCACAAGATACAACCATTCAAAGTTAGTACTTACTAAGTTGCTACATAGAGAGTCAATTATGGTGAAGAGTTCAGCCAGGAGTGTGGAATAATAAAGGGATCTGTTCTTTTTGTCAGATAAGATAGGATGTAACAGAAGAAAGAGAAATGACAATTATAACAAAGCCAAGAATTTTGACTCATAAGAGTAATAATACCTGGTGTAATATTTTGGTGGTTGCTCCTGTTGTTGAAACTACTGATACTGGTGTCAATCTTGAACAGGAGACTCGAACTTGTACTGGAGCTGGAAATTTTCTGGATCCTGCTGGTGACATCATCTACAAACATTCCTACAAGCAAAAGAAAAAGGGAGGATACTTAAAATAAGCCAGCAAATCAGAGTAGCCAAGTAGCCAATTTAGGTGAGATTCTCCTAGCAGAAACCTGAATCCCAATTAAAGTCAGTTGGGTTTGGTAGAAAACCTAATTACCCCAAAGTACACAATGATCCAGATAATTTAGTTACAATACTTGTAATTGACCATTACAAAACTGTGAGGTTTTATATCTACTGCAAAGGCAACATAATTGATAGCAATAATATGAAGACAAGTTCTAGCAATACAATACTTCCCAGAGTTCAGTGATCGTATTTCATTCCACTCCAGTCAGTAGTCAGTGATACCAGTTTCCTGTCAATTATTGTCTTTGTGACATTTTGCTAATGACGGGTACAGTGTATTTTACAGTTTAGTAAAGAAATATCAGTAGGTTGGGACTTCGTGCTTTATTTCATTTTGAAACTGTTTATAAGTTGTGATTCTGTTATGCGTATTTGATATTTTCTTACAGTGACTAGATATGATAAAATGATCGTTTGAGGCACTTAATGTCTTACAGTAAGTTATATATTGGTATTATCTAGATTTCTAAATGTTTTTTTTTCAGCAATATTTTTGTTTCATTCAGAAAAATCCTGACTGACAACCCTGCAGGTGGAGGTGATTACTGTTTGAAGATGAAGTACAACTGGGCAACCATCCTCCATTAACAATTATCAGAAGGGAAAAGGAAAGAATTCTGACACTTCAAAGAATTAAGATACTGATAAAAGAAAGGCAAGAGCCAAGAAGGTTTTGAAAATGGAAGACTCCCCAGGTGTCGCAAACCTAATACCATAAGGGTCAGAAGACAAATGACCAAGGAAGGTCAGATAAAAAAAAAATGAGAGTGAGGAACATGACACAGTGGAAACAATGCCAAACTCAGCCAGAAGCTCCGTGGCCCTGACCCACGCTCTCAGTTCAGAGAGTATACAGTCAGCATGGGTCATGTTGGAACACTGTATTTGCTGCTGTTAAATTATTTTCTTGGCAGAACTGCAGCAAACATTTACTGCATTCACTCCTTATGCTCAGTCCAAAGTGGTCAACTACATTCATATTTGCCAACAATAAAAAATAAAAAATAAAAAAAATATCACCAGATTTTGATATGAAAAATCAAGAAAAAACAAATACAGTAGACTCTCGGCTATCCTAACGTGGCGGAAGATCAAGCCTGACAACAAAAAGCCCAGATAGGCTGGAGTTGTATAAATACTCTCTTCCGACCCCAGCTATACAATTAAAAGCCACACTTTTATATCAAAACACAATTGTATGAATATTTTCTGACTTCTTACATAGTACATGCTAGTTATAAGTGTTTCTTATGTATGCACGTTTCAAAAATTAATACAGGAAACACAACACGACCTGCATTGTAAAGTATATATGAATAACACTTCTAAAATAAATAAAACAATTACAGAAAACATAGCCTAATTGTTACAAAAATGTTACACATGTGAAAAGGCAGGCCTAACATAAAAGTCTAAACTTACAGGTTGGAGGTTTTAAAAGAATCTTTGATAGACGACTGCTTTCCCGCTTTAGCCCTCTTCCATGATGCAATATCCCTTCACTTATGCAAGCAGATGATATCAGTTGCCTCTTCTTGCTCACTAATGTACTGCAGTGCTGCCTCAATCATCTTGAACCCATCCGAATGTGGAACAAGATATTTCTAAGCTTGCCTCCTTTTGTTTTACCCCATACCCTGTGTCCCCATTTCCACAATATCATTTTCAGTTAACCCTAGAAGCACCAACCATTTTCTGGTGGTCACATGGAGCACCAGGGGTGGAGGTGGGGGAGGAAGCAAAATTTCCCCACTGAATTTTTGCACAAAATAAGCACTCACTTATTGAAGATATTATTGTTTTATTAATATTAGTGTTATTTAAACAATTGCACTTATTTCAAACCTCTGTAATAATGCAAAAACACACACAGTGTAACACAAAATTCTAGTTTTTATTTTGAAAACCACATCAGCTTTCTGCAAAACCTGTTGAAGTCTCAATAGATATCATCCAAAACCGTGGAACATGACCCTGCACGGCACTGAACTTCAGTTATAGCGTGAATTTTGCATAGATTTCCTCCACAGTTTCTACATACAATGTTAGTTTTGGTAACAATTTTCTTTGAGTTTCAGTCCGGAGCATCCTGAACGCAAACATGACAACTTGCTCTCTTCACTGGCTCACATGTAGCTTTGTTTCTTTTTCTCTCCAATTTCATTCCAAGTCCTCCATAGCATAAATCACTAAGAAATGCAGACTTTGAAGATTTTGAGAATGTAAATCAACACAAGGCTTCACCAAAAGTGTAGGAATTTAGAGCTGCAATGTCTATTAGTATATAAAATACAGAAAGTGGCCATCTCCTGGTACCTCATTTGGTACTGTAAGCCATTTGGTCAATCATGTCTACACCTCCTTTTGTAGAGTTGTAATACAGGTTTATATGTAACTTCTTTTTTGGTGTGTCTCTTTCTATCCCAGCATCCCTATGTTGAGTAGATAACATGAGTAGATTTTTTTCTGCTTGTCTTTGGTAATGTAGGAAACAAGAGTAACCGGAGGCTTCCCAGTTGACGGATCAGTGAAAGCGAACTTAGATGAGTAGAGTTCTCTTCCACTGATGGTCTTCAGTTCTTCTGGAATTTCTTGGACTTCCGTGTCCCAATCAGAGTCAATCTGAAGTCGTTGTAAAGTACATCCGCCAAATCAACAGAAGTATATTGTCAGTGAATGTCCTAAGTCCTTTGTTGTTGTTTGGTTCTGAGAAGAACTGTTTCTACTCATGATCATGTATCCTCTATTTGCTGGGATATCCGGAAAAAAAATTATTTTGGTCCAGCAGCCGATGTTGTTGCTTACTTAGCACCACCCGGGGGACACGTGGAGGGCACTTTAAGGTTATACCTACAGACGTAAAGCAACGATGGCGAAAGGGGATGATCCTGAAGTTGCTGAAAATTATCCCTTGCAAGACCTTAGCTTCCTTGCTCAACAACATGCTATGCAATCGCCTAATTCAAGTACATCTCAATGGAAACAGAAGCAGATCCTACAGATTAAATGATGGATTGCCGCAGGGTTCTGTTCTTGCTCCACTTCTCTTCAATCTCTACACGGCAGATCTTCCACCTACTGCTTGCCAAAAGTTTATATATGCTGACGGCATAGCCCTAACAGCACAGGCCACAGACTTTGAGACCGCTGAAGCCATTCTCACACAAGATCTCCTAAAAATGGATAGATACTTCAACACCTAGCGATTGAAACCCAATGTAAACAAAACAGAGATTAGTACCTTCCATCTAGTATCCAGTAATCGGGAGATAGTGGGTTCGAACCCCACTGTCGGCAGCCCTGAAGATGGTTTTCCGTGGTTTCCCATTTTCACACCAGGCAAATGCCGGGGCTGTACCTTAATTAAGGACACGGCCGCTTCCTTCAACTTCCTAGGCCTTTCCTCTTCCATCGTCGCCATAAGACCTATCTGTGTCGGTGCGACGTAAAGCAAAATAGCAAAAAGTACCTTCCACCTAGACAACAGAGAGCCTATTACATTCCACAAGTTCCATTCAGGGGCCAACAGCTAAAATACTGTGCTCATCCAAAATACTTGGGTATTGTGCTGGATCGCTCTTTGACGTATAAAGAACACCTCTGCAGAACTGCAGCAAAGGTTAAAACACGTAACAACATCCTTCACAAACTCAGTGGCACTAGTTGGGGAGCAAATGCTAATGTCCTCCGAACAACAGCTCTTGCCCTAGTATACCCAGTTGCAGAATATTGCAGCCCTGTATGGATCAACAGCGCACACACAGGAAAAGTTGATGTCCAGCTAAATGATACCATGAGGACAGCGTCTGGCACACTCAAATCCACACCACTTAAATGGCTGCCAGTATTAACTAACATCCATCCTCATCACCTCTGACGGCTAACTGCTCTGAAGAAGGAATGGTTAAAGTGTACTGCAAATACACTCTTGCCGATTCATCAGGAGTGCAACCCTAAGAAGTATGGAAGATTAAAATCTCGACATCCATCATGGCAACTAGGAAAGAGGCAGGTTGAATCAGAGTACAACATGAATAATGCCTAGAGGGAAGAGTGGGCTGCTTCAAACCCTGACCAGCTAGGACTGATATCTGACCCTTGTAGGAAACTTGCTGGGTTCAAGTTGCCAAGACGTATCTGGGCTTCGTTGAACAGGGTGCGGACCGGTCTTGGAAGATGCAACTTCTGGCTCCACAAGTGGGGAAGAATTTCCAGCCCTCATTGCGTCTGCGGTGACGTGGCTCAGACGGTCCACCATGTTGTAACGATGTGCCCACTTCGGAGCTTCCAGGGAGGATACCACGAACTTCATGCAGCAAGTGAAGAGGCAGTGAATTGGCTAAGTTCTCTGGACATTAAATTATAAGTTAATTACCATCGATTGATCTTTGTCCGATTGTTGTTTTTATCTATTTTAAGTGTATATAGTTTTAAGTGTATATTATATATATAGTTCCTCTGTACCCTCTATATGCCATTATAAATAAATAAATAAATAAATAAATAAATAAATAAATAAATAAATAAATAAATAAATAAATAAATAAATAAATAAATAAATAAATAAATAAATGAATAAATAAACAAACAAACAAACAAACAAACAAACAAAAGTATAAAATCAGTCAGTGGTAAAATTATAACCTGTGTTACATATTGGCTGTACGAGTCTTTTCACAACTTCAAGTGGCCCACGTTTTGCTGCAGGTCTGTTGTCCTTACTTAACATAAATCTCCATCGTCACATACCTTTCAATTGCACCAGTCAGCATTCATACAAGGATACCATATTTGCCTGGTTTTTCTTTCATAAATACTTTAAGTGGCCAATGCTCCCTGAAAAGTGACAGCATTTCGTCAATGGCACGTGAGGGCGATATATGAAGTATTTGGAAACGTTTCATTTAGTTTTTCAAAAACCTCTCTAAGCGGTGCAAATTAGTATGCATTATGTCTTTCCTGCCTTGTGTCCTTATCATCAAACCTCAGAACAGAAAGTACTTGATGCTTTCTGGTTCTGCTCATTACAGCCTGATATACACCCCTACCAAACAAATTTGACCACAAGTCCGTGAATGATATACCACAGTCTTGATATACACCCATCAGTATCAATAGACCAATGAAAGCATATAGTTCATGGTCATTTTAGGAAGGAATGCCCTTTCTTGCTGCCTCCTCATTAGAATGTCTTAGTATGCAATAAACAATTTCAGCAGTGATGAACTTTTGAAATGATTCACGGATTTCTTAGTTTTCCCTTCAGGTGTTACCCCTTGCTCATGGTGAATAACATTAGCAAAATGCCGTTTGGATTGCTTCTTAGCTTCTGAGAGATAAATTCTTCCCAATTTTGTGACGTATTTCCCAGACGAACTTGTTACTCCATTTGTAGTGCTTCAATCATCACTTGAATCTGGTGAGCTTTCAGTGTTCTCAGTATCATCTACCTCATCTTCACTTTCAATTTCAAAGTCTTCGGGCAAATCAGCCTCTAACTCCACCCTAATGTAAAGATTCTTCATCGAATCTATTTGTTTTCACACACTTATTATACACACACCGCAAAACTACCGATAAATCTTTCCTCCTGGTAGTCGGAAAACTACTGAATATAACTTTTTCAAATCATAAAATGTAACTAACTATATGCAAACAATGATAATCACAAGGATTTTAAATCAAATTCAACAATGGAACACTTTCTTTCTTCTTATAAACTCATGGCGATTCTTAAGAATTTATGTATCATGGAGCACCAAGGAGGGGAAAAATCTGCCATCATGGAGAGATAATAAATACAGAGAGAGTGTATGTGAAGAATATGAAATACGTTAGTAGCTGTGGCCTATGAAGTCCTTTACAAATAGCTTACGTATCACTGATCTGCGAATTCATTTGAAGCATGAATAATAAAGAAATAAAAGACAGTGGCAAAACTTGCCTCCCCCTGCTAGGAGGGTTAATTCATAAACTTCACCATTTGCCATCCATTCTGTAACATCCTCTGCAACATCCTCACAGCTGGGTACAATTTTGAGCAACGAAAGATCATAGTTTCGATCTTTGATTTTGGTTTCACACATGGATTCAAAATTTAAATCTCCACCTTCACGGTCCAAAAGAATTTTCCAAGACCTTACAAGTGATATGTGATGAATTTCATCCTACGCTCCAGCTAACCATCTTATGACATCTAACAAGTCAATCCTCTTCAGAATGGTTGCACTATCTCCATTATTATCAACTGCTGATATGAACGAACTGAGAAGACGCTGGTGATATATAATTATATCTTACATAGCTCCCCACTTAAAGGGGTTAATACAGGATTTGGAGTCAATATGGAAAATACTTTTCTAGATTCAAATATGGGACATCTTGTACAATATAAGACACATGGCAACCCACCAGGATTTTAGCAATGCATGCAACGAGCGCTTCTGGCAAAATAAATTTTAACTCACTTGTGCTTATTACGAGTAATGAACTTCATTCTGGTTCCGTATCGACTATAAATATCTAAATGGGTCCAACCACATTTATCACAACTACTGGTTGACTCCGGTGCCAATAGTTGTGAAAAATACAGTTGGACCCACACAATAGTTGTGATAAATATGGTTGGGCCCACAACTGTTACAACTAGATTCGTCCAAGAATGAAGATATGAACATTTTGAACATACATTGCTATTGCATTTGTTGATTGTATTTATCGTTTTTTTATGTATCACTGTTTTTGTATATGTCTTTCATCTTTGTATTATTTTAGCTGATGATGACTTCTAGGCTAGGTTGAAAATTGTCCTATGTAGCTTTTTAGACAGACCATTTATCAAATGGCAAACTTTTATTGAGCAGGTGGAATTTATACAATTAAATTTAGAATTTTATCTTAGATCACTTGTGCTTTAAACTTTGTGCTGTGAATAAGTGGCATGTCCACCACATCTTTATGTATTAATTATTTTCAACACATCCCACTTTGTTATATTTTACTATAACAAGATCACCTGTTTATGCCAAAGATATTTACTCATAAAATACATGCATTTAACAAGTATTCAAAATTAAATGTTTTCTCCATATCAGCACCCTATATAAAATCCTGATATATTGCTTGTATCATTAAGATCTAAATTTGAAACGGATTGTACTGGATATTACACCAAGTATTAGCATCCGTGCCATATTATGTGATTCAGATAGTAGCTTATGCACCACCTTTGGCTATTTAAAGCCAGTCTTCTACTTGATCTATCTATTCCAGTTCATCGATCTGTAATCTGCATGCTGAGATGAATTATTTCAGATGATATGGATATCTACAAGTTCACCTTGTACAAATCTGGCTTGTCAGCAACGAGCTGGCATGAACCGCAAGTGTGTGGTGCATGCCTATGATGGGGACACACTGCCAGACCACTAGCGGGAGATAAATGGCTGCAGAGCATTCCTCATTACACCACCAATGGACAGAAAGCTGCTGGAATTATTTAAATTCAAATTATATGCGGGTTTAGAAAAAGGGTCAAATGGTAACTTGTACTATCAGGCCAGTGAAATTTGGAGGTTTACAGAACAAACAGAAAATAAGATGCTTCAAAGCCAGGCTCTATACTACATTAATATGTTGATAACAGACTATATCATTAACACTATGAAAAGTCTAAAAATACTTCCACAGCAAAATAGTTACCCATTTCCATTGTTGGCTGAAAAGCTAGTGAAGCCTGCGTTGCCTTCAGTTTTGGAAAACTGGAACCATCCAGAGAATCAAAACGGCTTAGCTGGCTACTGAAAGTATCAGCGAACATAGGAGCAAAGGAAGCATGACGAGCTCGCCATGATGCCAAGACCTGCAGGTCTTGAAAACTACAGTCTGAGAGTGGATGCTGGAAAATTTTCATTTCATAGTCAGGTGAATCCATCATTACATTCATTAATAAGCGGGTACCATAGTTGAGGAAATGTTCTTCACTGTCTGGAGAGTACAACTTAGTTAACAGAGCTTGCAGGCGACTTGTGGTCTCTGATGGTAAGTTTTTCTCCTCATTCCAGAACCTGCAATGGAAAACGATATTAACACCTTCAGTGCTAGGACTGTTCTGGGAAATTTTTTCCAGTGGACCTACGTGTATACTTTTCCAAATATACTTATAACTGGTCACAATACAGTGAGAGAAGTAAGTTGATCATTTGTATGATTTATCACAAAATATATTTTTTACTTGATAAATGCAGTCTTATGTAAAAGATCTGGGACCATACAGTACCAAAACTTTAAATAATAGAACATATGTAGAAGATCTGGAGCCATATGGTACCAGATTGTGAAGCAGATTTAGGTTCTCTTCTATCAGTATAAACAAATTTCAATCAGTCCAGTAGAAGGTCTAACAGCACAGAAACGAGATAACAGAGTATACCAAACATACCTTGGTGGAGGCATGTGATAAACAGTCTATTTAAAGTAGAAAAGCTAAACCAATGAAGGATGGATAAGTCATTGAAGCATGAAAGGAATCTTAGAGGTTTTAGTATATTCAGGTAATGTAGTTCTAGAAGAGGACAAAATAATTTTTTTTTGCTATTTGATTTACGTAGCATTGACACAGATAGGTCTTATGGCAACGATGGGACAGGAAAGGCTTAGGAATGCGAAGGAGCGGGAGTGGCCTTATGTAAGGTACAGCCTCAGCATTTGCCTGGTGTGAAAATGGCAAACAACGGAAGACTATCTTCAGAGCTGCCCACAGTGGGATTCGAACCCACTATCTCCCAGATGCGAGCTCACAGCTGCGCACCCCTAAACGCACGGCCAACTCGCCCGGTAGGACAAAATCTGACCACCAAGGCCCAAAGATGCCAAACTGTGCATTATGGTTAACGACACATATTGGTGAAGAAGACTCGAATACTTTCAATCTTCTAGAGAAGGAAAAGCATCCGTAAATGTAGCCATTCTGAGGAATGCTGAAAAATAGGCCTAATATAGAATACATACAATTGTGTAAACAACAGCTCACAATAGAGGAGAAATTGGTACAGGCAACAAATATAACCCACAGTATATCAAAGGTCTAGAAACAATAAGATTAATGTAATGTGTATGATAAATTGTGAGATCTGTTACTACTGTAACTAACATGTGGCGCAGACTGATACAAGCAAACTAAAACTAGTTTCACCACCTGTCTCTGAAACGTGCCGTGAAGTAAATTATTATAATACAGTTTTTTTTGTTTCTTTGTTAGGGGCTCTACGTCGCACCGACACAGATAGGTCTTATGGCGACGATGGGATAGGAAAGGCCTAGGAGTTGGAAGGAAGTGGCCGTGGCCTTAATTAAGGTACAGCCCCAGCATTTGCCTGGTGTGAAAATGGGAAACCCCGGAAAACCATCTTCAGGGCTGCCGATAGTGGGATTCGAACCTACTATCTCCCGGATGCAAGCTCACAGCCGCGCGCCTCTACGTGCATGGCCAACTCGCCTGGTATAATACAGCAAAACCTTGTTAAGATGTTTCTGCAGGGGACAACAAAACAAAACGTGTTAAGCGAAAAAACATACTACTGAATATACGAATAAAAACTATCCAACAGGGATATGAAAACACCAGATATATTTCCGACATGGAGGTATTTCAACAAATTATTAAACAAATTAATTTAAAACACCACCTAATCGATACTTTATTTCTTGCCTTTTAGCAGAATTATAAAAACATTATCATATACAGGACATGTTTCGACCACTTAGTGGTGATGTTAAGCTGTCTTTAAAATAGCTTAGATGAAACAATTTGATTAGTAAGTACACTAAAATCTTAAATTACTTTCCCATGGGAACTTATAACTATTGCTTAAAGCATTTGAGGCTTGGAAGGAGGAAGGGGGGAATGAGTGTGGGGGAGGGTTTAGTGATGTGGTGTGGTGTGTAAAAAGGTACTTAAATTACAATTTGCATCTACGGTAACATTACAAAACTTATTTTCAAATTGAACATATTACAAATATTAAAACGTCTGTAATTGGGCACTTTTTGCAAAAACACTAGGTGGCTTGATCTTGCTTATGTTAAAATCAATGTGTGTAACAGTCTTCAAGTTTCAAATTAATTGTATGTAGTATTGATTATCTCCCTTTAAAGTTGGTTTTTATTTTTAGTACCAGGTTGTGTTGAACTGTTAATATACAGGGGATACCGTGATGTTATCCAACCACCCCTCCCACAGACGGAACGACCGACACTCTAGCACTGGTGCATTATTGAGACAAAAGAGCTTGCTTGTTCTTGACAGTTACCACGGCCACACAACAGATGCTGTGAAGAAACATATCAAAGATGGGAAAACCGACCTAGCAGTCATTCTGGGCGGGATGACGTCTAAGCTACAGCTGCTGGATGTCTGCGTGAACCGGCCATTTAAAGCAGCCTTAAAACAGCTCTATACAGAATGGATGGCGGCTGATAATCACACACTGACGCCAACTGGTCGCATTCGGGCACCCGCAACTTCAGCTGCTGTGTTCATGGATTTTGACGGCATGGAATCGTATCCCTGGAGACCTCATACAGAAGAGCTTCAGGGAATGTACCATTTCTAATGCTATGGATGGTAGTGATGACGACATTTTGTGGGAAGGTATGGTGATGAAAGTTCCAAAGTTGGTACTGATGATAATGATGATGATGATGATGATGATGAATGAACTTGTTGGATATCATTCTGGAAATGTTTGTTTACTTTTATTTGTATTTTCTAATCATTTGATGTGTTAGTCAAGCCTGTAAATAATTCTGACTTCACTTTTTTTTTAAAATTTTGTTTTCAAAATAAGGGTCCGGGTCTTATTTGGTGGCGGGTGGTATTTGAGATTATACGCTAGTTAACATTCTCTTTTTCCTACAAATATGTGAACCCGCTGCTACATTAATGTTTTCTTAATTCATTTTATTATTATTATTATTATTATTATTATTATTATTATTATTATTATTATTATTATTATTATTATTATTATTATTACTGATTTTATGGTTATTATTTTTAGTTTGTGAAGGCACGCTCACCGATGTTGTTACAGCACTTGTTGTATATATTGTAGTTAATGGATGACAGATGTCAAAAGAAGAATGGGAAATGCTTCTCATCAGTATTGGCCTAATGAGAATCGAAAGGGACATATTAAATATGTGTGCACAACCAGTTCTTTCATACGGTGCTCAGGGAATGAGTGGGTTAGAACAGAACAAATTAAAGTTACTGTAAATAGTTTGTACATTTGCTAGTGACCACTGACTAATAAGCTCCTTGGTGGCAACAAATGGACTGCAATTTATGTTTCTATGTATGTATGTATGTATGTATGTATGTATTGTCCCCGTTAAAATTGGCGATATTACGAATATTTTAACAAGTGGAAAGTGAAAATTTTATTGTCTGCTTGTAACTGCAGCATATCATTTGGGGAGTTGTGGCGAGCTGAGAACGAGTTTTTTTCGTCGTTCAGAGGGGTGACACACCGGCAAGACTGTGCCAAGGTCAGAGCAGACCACGTGACTGCCTTCGCACGCACGCAACCCAGCTTGTTTCTGGAATAGTCTGAGCCAATTAAATGAGACCATCAGCCAATTACCGTTCTCGCTGAAGATCACACCTCCCAGGCTAATTAGATAAAAGGCCTTGTTTCGAGTAAATCGCTCTCTTGAAGCTCTTACTCTGAATATCCTTCGTCGTGTTGTGCTGCACCACGTTATCGGACCACGTGGAGAAGTAATTTCAGTTCAAGTCGACGCCGTTCTGCTAGAATTTAGTGAAACCATTAGTGAATTCTATGGAATAAAGACGCCTAGGAGCCAAGTTAAGTGTGACAGTGTAGACGAGCTATTTATATTCGGCGTGTGCTTATGCAAAATAATTTTGTCATCTCAGTTACAGCTTGTGACCGGCATTCTACGGAAGTCGTCTTAGAATTGAACATCTCAAGATGGATAATTCCGCAACCACCGACAACCTCATTTCATCGAGGGACACCTGTTGCAGAGCCTCCATGGAGCTGTAAAATGTGAGGCGTATCTGGTAATTGGAAGGAGACTGACCGGAGGAGTATGCTGGAATAACTGACTGTCGACGGGAATCGAACCCCATCAAAAACTTGAGTACCTTTTTAATTTAATTTATCTGTCTTACCTTTTGTACAACTAGAGGTCTTTCTTCTTAAATCGTAGATCTATTAGTTTGTTGTAGTTAGAAATATTTCATTTTTCCACTTCTTAAGGTGTCGTGGTAGACTAGGTACGTGTGAATGAAATTTTGGAATCTATTAGAGTAGACATGTAGGTTGTCTTTGAATGATTTCCCATGCTTAAGGAGCTTTATATTTAATAATCACTGACCACACGATAAATCTCCTTTCCTTGTAATGTTGAAGTTACTGGATGGAAATTTACGTGTACATTTTGAGTGAATAGGGTCGAACCTAGTGTCTTTCAAGATCACTTGTCGTATTTATGATGAAGTCATCTAATTTTACGATGTTCCATGAGGATCAGTAGATGTAATAATCACTTAAATAATAATAATATTAACTAAAGATCGGGTAAAACAGAAGTAAACGCTCGTGAGCCATAAAACTACTGTAGAGTCCTTATACGTGAGATTGAATGTGCTCTGTTCATGAAGGGTCTGGAATATGACCAATCCTGAGGGATACTTGTTGTATAATTGTGCAATTGATAATTTAATGATGATAGTTGATTTATTCTTGTGTATTGGGAGTGCAAGATGGATTATAATTATTGGAGCACGTGTTGCGAGTGTATTTCACAGGTAGGAAGTAAAATAATACGAGTAAGGCTCACGCTTGCGGTAATTTCAACCTGTAGCCCAGATGATGGTAGTGCTTATGGATTTTACTAGAATCTTCCATTATAATTTCATGAGTTAGATGAACTTACATTGATATGTGAAATGTGTTTCTACCAAGTGATACCCATGACTTCGATCACTAGCCACTATAATGAAGAATAATTTCAGTACACGGATTATTTCTGCTAGACATTACGCGTCCCGACCACCAATAAAAATCATTAATAAACTTGCCAAAACAGGATTCGATGTAAATAATGTACATAAAAATGTGTTTCCCTAGTGTGAATGTGTGTGTGTATGTAAATATGTATATTTCTCTTGTGTCATGTTGGTTTCATTTGATTTTGATCTGGTCACGCACTCGCTGTGATGCAGATTACACTCATCGTTGTGTGTTGCCTTAAGAAATAATTTTCATGCCCTTAAGGGAAAGTTTGATTAAGTCGAGGAAGACTAGGAAGAATTTATTTTCTTAATTAGCGAGATTTAAAAGGAAAGATTATCTCGTTACTTTATGAAGGCACTCGATTTGTAAATAAAATTTATTTAACTAGCTCCCACGTTGGTAATGTAAATTTCTAAAATTTGAAATACTTTAAGATTAATTTGAATAGAAATGAAATACGAAGATCAGAGGTAGAAATTTGTTAGCCGCATGATTAATTGGAGTTATGGTGAAAATAAGTCATTAATAATTAATTCAAAATAATTATTCTGAAATGCTAATGACGATCATTAGGTAAATAATGCAGTGGAAAGTAATAAGAGCACGATCGTGTGACAATGAAACATAGGCTAATTAAATGATGAGAAATTAATATTAATAATAATAATAATAATCAGAATAATAATTAATTAATTTTGAGAATTTTGAAATCAATTTTCATTTTCTACTGAAGTTCATGTTGGTGACATTGACTATTATTAAATACTGTAAATGACAAATTCAGTTGAGTACATCTTAAAACCACGTGTTGAGACTACTTTGAATTGGTAAAGCTTTGAACACATTTATTGTAAAACCCTCGTCCGCAAGACAGCTGTTAATCATTTTCTTTTTCAAGTTCTATGTTAATTTATTTAATTCTTTCAGTCAAATATTTTGATGTGAAAAGGCAAGAGGCCTAATTTTTCTTTGGTTTCATTACAGCACAGTAAGGCTGGAGGTTAAGGACACGTGTCACTCTAAATCGAGGAAGAAATGCAATATTATGAAAGTTCTATTTTTGTAAACACATCAGCAAGAGTATTTCATTTGTTTGTTTGCTTATGTGAATAAATGTCAGAGTGTTGTTTTAACATTTCTTTTTATCCTGCTTGGTCATCAATCCTTAACAACCCTTAAATGCCTCTAGAAAGTGATAGCCAACGATCGAACGGTCCACCTTGGGATCTCTCGCTCGATGGCTGGGCTTAGCTCGGGAAAAATGGGGGCAGTATGTATGTATGTATGGATGGATATAAAATAGTCTTCCTTCTCTTCTACATAATCACAATCAATAACAGAAGTATAATACTTCATCATCATCATTCACCACCACCACCACCACCACCACCACCACCACTCAAATTACTACCTGACATTAACATGAAAAACTAAACTGAACCAAAGAAATGTGTTATCACCTTTCCTGCTAAAAATCCCACACAAGAACACTGATTTTGCTAGTCTCCTAATGCTACACACTAATCAAATCGCAGAGACATTTTTTTCTCTTCTGTGTTGCTGTGTACGGAAGGCCCTTAATGAAAAAAGAAAAATGTTAAAAAAAATAAACATATGTACCAAAAATCACATTCTGAAAACAGAACACTTTAATGTGTTCTGGCTTCCACTTGCCACAAATACTTAAAGTACAGTATATTGTGAGGTAGGGCAATGAGAAGGAGAATGATGTTAATAATACAGTAAGGGGAAAAGTTTGGTAAATGTTACATAAGAACAAAGGGTTGTCACAAGGACACCAATATTATAATCAGTTCAAAAATTATTAAAAAATAAATGATCACTTACTTCATTACTGTGGCTCGTAAGTCAAGATCACTGTCCAGCAACCCAGCAACCAATGCAGCCTGACCCTTTTCTCCTAAGCTATGATGATCATATGCCCACATTAGAATCTGGAAAGCCACAGCACGACATTTTACATTCTTGAGGCAAATTAACTCAACTACGATATCAAGCAATTCTTGCAAGTGCACTTTATCTAGATTAGGCAGCATTTTGTGTATCAGACGTAATGACAATAACTGAGTATCAGAATCATGGTTCTGTAGGAGACCAAACAATCCTTTGCCCTTTAGTTCAGCGTAAGCTGAATTGCCAAGCAATTCCACTCGTTTAAGGATAAGTTCCACACATATTGTTTTCAAACTTCCAGAAACTTTTGGTAAATGGAACAGTATAATATTGAGAAAAGAGTCCACCACTAAAGGATAATGTTTATGTATACCATACAAGCTCAGAAGGAATGTATCAATAAGCTTTGGCTGAAGAGCTTGTAATTTCTTGTACACTACACTTCGGAACTTTGCATCCTCATCCAATAGTTCACCAGTGAGCTGAGCATCAAGAAATTTTAGTGCCATACCAACCACTTCAGAACAAGGTTTGAAGATTAAGCGGTCGTTATGATCTAAATTTGAAGAAAGCAGAATCAAAAATCTCTCCTTTCCTGAGTAACTCCAAGGAGCCACATTATTTGCCAAAAGAATACCAGTCAACTGTATGCCCAATTCAATCATCCTTGTATTCCCCTTTGCATTCAGCTGATCAACAATAAATTGATGAGGAAAATTTACACAACATTTCCATACTTCTACTACACTTTTGATCAGTTCTAAATTATATTTGAAGATATCTCTGCGAGAATGACCGGCATTGGTCATTAAAAAGTTTACAACCTGACTAGCAACCAGCTTCTCAGTTTCTGTTGAAGATGGAATGGCTTTAGAACTCCAAATAACTAACATTTCAACAGTGTCTGTAACCATGTAATTCATCTCAAAACCAAAACATCCATCAACAATCACCTGCAAAATGGCACACAACCAGAATTTGGCATATGGCTGAAATACAGTCTGATTATTGAGAATCAACTTCATGAGAAAAACTCTTACATTCTTATGGTTCGTCATTAAACTTTTGCGTAAACACTCCATCCAGGTAGGTAGAGATGTGGGTTCTTCGGAAGGAATTTCTGCCCCAAGATGTTGAACCACAGCACATAATGTTGCCATACATTCATGGCTATTGAGAGTGTCTACTTCCAGCTCCACTTCAGTGGATTGCTGAGGTGCTGGGATATTGAAGATCTCGCGTACCACAGAAGTGCTAAAGTCGAAGCGAGTGACATCCTCTGAAAGGGTGCTACTAAAGAGAAGCTGGGAGTCGATGGGTATGTAATTCACTGGAGCACTCCCTTTGGAGACTTCTTTTCGAATACTAATTAATACCTTCCTGCAGCGAGGTAATTCATCCCAATCAACAGCGAAAGTAAAATTCTTATTGCAATCAACAAGATTCTCCCACACCAACTGGAAAGAAAAAACACTATATTATATTTTGTACATAGGATACTTTGAAAAACTAATTCAGCACTACATTTAATAACTCTGTATATTGTACATTTCTTAAGATTATCTATCATCACACTGAAAATTCCAAAATTAAATGATAAAACTTAAAACTCTAGTGCAAATTACCTACATCAACTGTTCAAGAATTTTTCCTCAAAATAACTCAACAAGTCAGTTTTTTTAGAAAATATGTGGGAATGTCATGTCCCTCCATAAAGACTTTATTCATGCAAGATTATCAAATAACTTCAATTCTGAAGAATAAGAAGCTCCATGAAACTCAGATTAATGAGAAAGTGATAACATAACCAGTGCCACTAATCTTCTTGAAGACTTCATAATGTTAATACTGCACTCTGCACTCGTACATAATTCAGAACCATAGTCTGCCCAGCCAGATGATCTGCAGTTATTAGAGTGTCACAGGTCAGCAATCACAATTTCCTTGGTAGTATTACCTAACTTTCTTGACCAGGTATCCTGTCTCTTGTCCTGCTCCTCCTCCTCACCTCCTGTTTAGAACAATAATTGTCACCACTACCACTATCACCATCCATCTCCTCAGCGTAATGGTTAGCACTAATACCTGCCATCCTCAGTGGCCAGGGTTCAATTCCCAGTACTGTCAGAAATTGAATAATAGCAGGAGGACTGGTATGGACCTAAAATGGTACATGCAGCTCACCTCTATATGGCTAAATGGTTAGCACACTGGCCTTTGGTCCAAGGGATCTCTTGTATGGTTTAGGGCAGAGTCACTCAGCTGGGTGCCTGTTGAGGCTGGCCCAGTGCAGCGGGCTCACTTTTCTGAAATGTGGGCAGTTTACGGACCAAGCGTACATTCGCTAAAGCCAAGGGGAGTGCTTGCACAACTTTATTAACAAAAATTGTAGATGAATAGCAGTGTTACTTGGATCAACCGGATGTGATTCAGGTGGACTGCTTGTCACTTGACTGGAGCAAAGTCTTCAACCAAGTGCCACACGAACAACTTCTGTTAAAGCTGCAACAACTAGATATACAAGACAGATTATCAGCACGGGTGAGGTATACGGAGGGGCCAGGTCAAAACCTATCATAGTGACATCAGGAGTGGTTCAGGGTTCTGTGATTGATCCCCTGATGTAACTCGTATTTGTGCCCAGCACTTCCCAGTAGTGTAACTGCACACATGACGGAATATGAAGATAACACTGCCCTATAAAAAAGCACTAAGCATTGAAGATAGTAAAAAACTGCAATCAGACTTGTAAAATTTACCCGTGTGGTGGTCCATGAACGGTTTAAACATAAATATATAAGTAGTAGATCAGAAAACTGCCTAGAGAACAAGTAAAAATATAATGAAAATGTAATCCTCAAGCGCTCAAACATTAAACTTCTTAGAAATCATTATTTCATGATTTTTAGCGATGGAACTTGCACGCGGAAGGCACAAGACAAAACGCAGTGAAAATTGTGAGATCCCTAGCAGGAATTTAATAGGCTTCAAATCAGGGATTCTTTGAACAGCCTATCTCAGTAAAGAGAGACTCATTAACTTATGGTTTTCCTGCCTGGAGTCGACACAGTCTGAAACTTGAACAAGTTACAGAACATCCAGCATTGCGCGGACAGGCTAATAATGTACTGCTCCCATCTTCATTCAGTTAAATTCCCCACAATAGAAACTACTGTCAAAAAAACCCCCCGACTTGATCTTCCTTTGAAAATTTCTCACCGGCTCCATTAAATTTGCAATGCTAAAAAGAGAAAGATGTTCCACCTCTTCAATACAATACTATTGTTGCATAAATTAATGTAGCAACATGTTTAATGTGTTATGGCACTGGTTTCGACATATGTCCATGTCATCATCAGCCGATACAAAAATGGCAAGAAGTCAACACAATTGTAACACTTATGACACTTTTCTTGAAGAATTAAAAATAGTTTATGTAGCAATTTTGAGTGAAGATCATTTTTTGTAGATATCTTAGGTTCCTGAGCACTCTTGCCATTCGCTATCCTTTCACTCTGTTTGCAGAGGTGTTAATCACGTCCCTCCAATTGCTTGTACTTCCTCGTACCAATTCGGTTACTATGGCCGCTCCTGAAATGGACTGTCGTCTGAAATAAAAGCCTTGCCTCAAATGCAATTTACAAAACACATAAAAAAAAGATGTGGTAAATCTCTGCATGTACATGAAGGGGAGTGAAAGTGAGTGTGTTACTGAGTGAATGTATTAATGTACGAGTATAAACATGTGAATAATGTAATTATTGTAAACTAGCTGACCCGACAGATGTCGTTCTGTCAAAAATAAATGACAATGGAACGAATTCAAATTCAGTCCGTACTGCACGCAAAAATCAGAATAATGCAAATGACTACATTATCAACATCGAATGAGTTAATTTTCTACTGCTACCAAAAGTTAATAACAAACTACTGGAAAAGCGTGTTTTCATTACCTGCAATATTAATATCTTGATTGCGAATAAGGAAATGCTGAAATAGGTCACAGCATATCACTACCCAGAAATAACCCTGATAGACTGTAACATAGATGGGAACTGTTCAGCACGTCTTCAAATCCTTCACAGAGCCATAATTATCCCCCGTTGCAAATCAAGTAATTTGATAAGTTGATGGTGTGAATATGATATGGCAAAACTTACTCCTCTTTCTTTGTGGGAAACAATTATCATAGAGAACACTGATTCCAATCAACACTATGAAGATACACAATATTTCTGTTTGATTATCTGGCGCGTAAACAATCAAATTGATAGTTTTCCAACATGGGAACAGGCAACATACAATTGTGGCATTACAAAGATGCAGTTGGTTGATATTTCGCAACATTATGACCACTGATCAGACCATTAGTTGAAGAATGTGAGGCGGGCAATCCTGGCAAATCCAGCAAGTTCAAAAATTCGGATGGATAGTTCCGATTACATTTTTGTGATTAGGCCTATCAGATGGCATGAGATCCAGGGCAGTTCTGAACAATGTAATCAACTGATTGTGTTGATGAAAAACGTTTGTAATTGTTCTACAATAGACCTCTTCACTGAACTTTTATGAGCACAACGCAGATCAATTTCTTGTACTGAATTGCCCATGAAATAAATTTGCAGAAATTTGTAGTCCCCATCTAACACTGACAACAGTGAACCTGCTCTGTGATATATTTGGCCTTGTATCTGTAAATTAAGGAGGACAGGTTTATTATTTTTGTCACAAAAACTATAAAATAAAGTAAAAAGGCGTATGATAGTATCCGTCGTGAATCACTATTGAATATCCTAAAAGAATTTGGTTTACATCCAAAACTTATTCGCCTTATTGGAATTACCCTTAAGAACACTAAATCTGAAGTCAGATTTAGAAATGAACTCTCAAAACCATTTGACATTAATACTGGACTTAGGCAGGGAGATGGACTCTCACCATTATTGTTTAATTGTGTGTTGGAAAAAATCATGTGGGAATGGAATAAGATGTGTCAACCTAACATCAAGATTGGCAAAAAAATAAGACTCAATTGTTTAGCATTCGCTGATGATCTTCCACTACTTGCTAATGATATGGAAGAAGCTAAATTGCAAATAGAAGAACTTGATAACATAGCAAGAAAAGTTGAATTGCAAATTTCATATGAAAAAACAGAAATAATGCCAACCTTCCCTGTTACAGCACCAACCATTACCTTAGTCAGTACCAAACAAATTAAAATTGTGAATAAGTTTAAATATCTTGGTGAAATTATAGCTTGGAACACCAATGAAAAATCATCAATAGAAAGCAGAACATTTAAGTTAAAAAAAGCACAACGAATTACATGGCCAACGTACAAGAAAAAATCTCTTTCAATAAATGCTAAACTTCAACATTACTGTTCCGTCATTAAACCTGAAGCGACTTATGCTTGTGAAACACTATTTAAATTGAACACCAAAGCAACAATTGATACACTGCAAAAGGCTGACAGAAGGATACTCAGAACAATCATTAATAAAAAACATCAGGTGGATGGACAATGGAGATTATTGCCTAATGCAGTGGTTTATAGGGAAAGTGAATCTATAATAGATACGATGAGAAAAAGAAGAATTGCCTTCTTCTGTCATCTTTCTAGATTAAATGATAATAGGATAATAAAACAACTATTTAATTACTTTTGGAAAAGTAAAACAAAAAATAATTGGTTTAAAGAAGTTCAGAATGATTTAGAAGAGCTGAATATTACAATGAAGCAAATTGAAAATAGAAAAGAAAAAAGATTCTCAAGAACAAACAAATAAGATTGTCATTAAAAACTGTACAACACAAACAATATGTCATATCTGATGAAGAAAAGGGCAGCCAGGTCAGCCAGAATGAAGAGGATTTAGGAAAGGAAGAAGATGATGCAAGCTAAATCTTCAGTTAATTCTTTGTTAACGTCAATGTATTTGGGTTTGATTTAAGTGCTCCAATGTGGAAAGAAAGAAAGAAAGAAAGAAAGAAAGAAAGGAATAA
This sequence comes from Anabrus simplex, assembly GCF_040414725.1. Classification (NCBI taxonomy): domain Eukaryota; kingdom Metazoa; phylum Arthropoda; class Insecta; order Orthoptera; family Tettigoniidae; genus Anabrus; species Anabrus simplex. The sequence continues at coordinate 962,666,153 of NC_090265.1, read as the reverse complement.
ATAAATAAATAAATAAATAAATAAATAAATAAATAAATAAATAAATAAATAAATAAATAAATAAATAAATAAATAAAGTAAACAAAGCAATATGGAGAATGTCTGATTGTTATATGTTATCTTGAAAGTTGGCATGAAATTGTCCCGAAGTACATTTGTTGCCCCAAAAGAAGTCATTTGAAAGCATCTGTTATATTTTTGGATATTTGTAAGAAAATGTATGGAATCTGTTCCTGTTCCTGAAACCAATGAGTATAATGGATCTGGTGGTGGAATCAATGGCACTAATTTCACTTTGCCATTTGCGAAACACAATCCAGCGGCTTCATTTTTGTATTTCAATGCCTTACAATATTGGCAAACTGAGTTCATAGATCCAATAGCAATGCATTGATATGCACTATAGTCAATTGAAACATCGTAACTGAAGGCAGCTCCATTCAAACTTGCAAGATTATTAGCTGAACGACGCGCTGCACGGGTTTGTGATACCTGAATCCTTTCGGTTTCATTTCGCTCTTCACGTTGTTTTCGATTAGACTGAAAATTAGCTTGGCTTGTAGCATTTCGAGTTCTTTGACCGAAGTTGCTCTGCCTGCGTCTTATAGGCGGCATGAGTCTTGAAATTAGTATACTGTGTATGGAAGCACACACAAAATAAATCAATCAACCAAAGAAATCAATAAACTTGTTTGTTGAGAAGTGTTTTAAAAATAATCAGGGTAGACAAAGGTCTCCAACTACAACAAATCACGACACTGCATGTGACTGTCTGGAGAGCGTATGTTTGGGAGATCCGTAAAGGGAATCGAGGCAGCCAGCCAGCTGAATCACGCGCGAAACCAAAACCCAAGGAGACGTTCTTGCTGTCAAACTGAGAACTAAGCGAGATAAGAAATTGGGGTTTGTTTTAAAAATAACTTCCATATCCGAAGACTATTTGCCTCACTTTGACCACCCATGCAAATTCAATAGCAAAGAAGTTGGCCAGCGACTAACTTTCGTGCCTACACATAAAAATCTCTGAACATGACTGAAAAGAAACACAAATAGTGCATGTTCTTATCATTTAAGTTTAAAAACAAACTTATCTACGATGAGCTGAAATGTTCTTTTACCAGCAGTCAAAAAATTACAAATATAGTATTATAAAATAGGAGTTATGACATGATAAGTTCTATGCAATGATGATTTTGCATTTGAGGTAACATTCCATTATTTTAACATTTTCACACTCAATTACTTTGTAAACTTTTTTTTTTGTTAACGCATCAAATGCAGCTTGAAATTTTGTATATAATCCAATATTCACCCATTTTAACCGATAACATTCAGATTTATGGACATTTGGCAAACGTGCTGGATTAGGGGAGGACAGCGCTAAACGCAAACGTGAGAAAAGGAAAGAGAGACGAACAGTTCGAATGGAAAAAGAGAAATGGGGCTTTTACGTTTTTCCTGGCATTTTTTCTTCTTCAAATTTTCTCTTCGTAAAAACCTTACTCGGACTTCGACGAATATTTGAAAAAAAGAATTAGCCGAATTGGTCCACCCGTTTCCCGAGTTTTGCGCTTAGCAACACATTTAGCGATTCATTTTTATTTACATTAGTAGATTTGTGAAGCATTTAAAGTACATGGGGCTTGCCCTTTTTCACTAGACCATCCATAAATTTTGTACTCTTTGTGATAAATAAATAAATAAATAAATAAATAAATAAATAAATAAATAAATAAATAAATAAATAAATAAATAAATAAATAAATAAATAAATAAAATTAAATAAACAGACAAACAAATAAATAAAGCAAAAAAATAACTGTCATGAAAATTTGTAGCTGACTAATATAATTAATATTTTCAATTTTTATATGGAGTTTCTTAGTAATTTTAGTAATATCAAACTGAAAAAGTATTTAGAATTCCTCAGTGTCTTCAGCTCCTCCCTGTCTGAACATTATGCTGTCAAATAAACTTTACAGAGATAGCTAAGCACATTTTAAAAATATTATTTTATAAAACTGCCTTCCAACAAAAGTCACCCCATGGGACTCACTATACTCTAATAGAAATATTATAACAGCTATAGCAAATCATACTCAAATATTTGGGCTGAGATGGTAATTTAAGATTTGGCGGGATTTCTTCACGACAGTCACATCAATCTCATCACTAAGATGAGAGGTAAGCCAAATCTCTTCCTAAAACCTTCAAAAACCTTGGGTATGACATCAAGCTCCCTCAAAAAGACCACAAACCTTGACTGACTCAAGTGATATTCCTTTGAAGAAATTTACTGTGGATTCATATCTACTCTTCTTTTCTTGGTGAATCTACATATCCAGTTCCCCAACTCTAATATTATTGTAAGATCCACAATTACACCTCGCTTTGTATTAGTTAAGTATGCTATCATGTCAATCCTCCGAGTTGATCCATTTACAGTAAGGCAAGACATTTCCTCATGTACTGCAGAGCCCTTCTTCCTCAGAGCGCCAGCTATCTTTGACCTTACAATGTGTTGACGAACCGTAAAAGAGTAGTTAGTAGGACGTAAAACAAATAACATTATTATTATTATGTGTTGACGCGAGTTGCGAACAGCATTCCATGGCTGCACTGTTCCAAGTTGTGAGGCAGGGTTTCAGTCTCCAGGCAGCCATGTTGGCGCAGGTACTAAGGACTGGCCGGGAAAGCCTTGAACTGAAGAAACACTGGAATCATCTTGTTAGATATCCACTTGTTAGCCTTGAGCACCATATGGTTCATTGCTAACCCCTTACCTCTTCCAGACTTAGAATTCCAAGTTTCATATTCCTTCCCAGAATTTGATCACTGTTCAGAATAGTAACTTATGTTGATATAGAAATAAATACCGAATAATAATAATAATGATAATAATAATAATAATAATAATAATAATAATAATAATAATAATAATAATAATAATAATACCGGGAGATATACCCCAACACCGCGCATTTAAATCTAGCGCCTAAATGAACTCCTCTATTGGTGAAATAGTGAAACTGACACTACACCAACTTAGAAATTTACTCAGATGATGTCACCACTAAAATATGATGTAATTTTGTTATTGTGCAGTTACCTAACTTGTGTGAATTTCTACTTGTTTTGTTTGCCATTCATCAAGAAGTTCGGTCATTCTCCCATAGATGACACTACCAAAAAACTATGATCATGCACCCTGGTGCGAGGCATAAGAACTTATAATTCAAAGAAGTTTTGTATTCATAAGGTTTTTTTTTACTGATTGATGTTCATTTATTTTTGGGTTGGCAATATTTCCTTTTTATTTTTGCCAGTTTTGAATGTAGCCAATCCCTAATTTCTGTAATTAATTTTCTACCAATCACAGGCTTCTTCTCCGATTCTGAGTGTTACTTTTGAAATCTACCAATAAAATTCAGTGGGTGTGTCTTGATTATTCATGAATGATTTCAAATCTTCCCTGAGGGTTTATAAACTGCGGCTTTTCACGTCTCTTGGCCAATTGATCGTCATCTGACTGAGTGTGTGTGTCAAAGCGGAAGGCCTCTTTCGTCAGCTGCTAGAACTTCGACAAGGTAATGGCCACATAACAGCTTTCTTTCTTGCTAACTCCGCAGTTTAACCTGAGGGAAAGGTCCAAATCATCAACTATGTAACCTACCTTCCTAAAAATGTAACTTCTGCCGGCTAATGTAAAAACTTCATAAAATCTTTAACTGTAAATCAGAGATAGAGAGTGAATTACCCTCTCGAGCTCCCCTACGTTTTTATAACTGTTTTTCATTCTGTAATATGGTAAAGTAATTTCTATTCGAGTTACCTCAGTAGTTTGGGAATAGCCCCTGTTTCATCGGCCTAGAGCCCCTTAGGTTGTTTTAGTGTTCATTTCTAGGAGTGCAAGTATACGCCTCCATTCAGTTTGTGTTTTGAGCCATTTACTTAACCTATTCTTATACCACAAAGGCCCAGTAGGTTGGATATTTAATACCCCTGTAAAAGTAAGTTCCATTTGGGAAATGATGATGTAAGGTTGCCTCGAGTAGGCTTGGAAAACTGAGAGGCTGTTCGCTCTTTTTCTAGGTTTTTGTAAGATTTATGAATGCCTCTTGAAGGCTAGATGTTGTAATTCTAGGAGCAAGTGCTCTTTGAATTAGGGGATTTCTGTCCTTGTATAAATTTGTGCTCTTTTGTAAAATTTGAGCTAGGAGCTCAGGAAAAGTAAAGTGTGGGCTTGATCCCCATGATCTGTTAAAACTACTAATCTTGGATTTTTCCCAATCTTGTTTAATGTTTGCTACTCGTACCTGTAAAAATTGTTAAATTTTGTGTTCTGAAAATATAACCTTCAGTTTATGTTTTAAATTCAATTCTTGACATTGTAGTTAGCACCCCGGCAACTTCTTTCACCTCTGCGTTCCACGGTAAACCCCGGAATAATAATAATAATAATAATAATAATAATAATAATAATAATAATAATAATAATAACCCATGTGGGGATTTACCGGTTACTTCCATCGGGCGCGTCCCATGGGAATTGGGGAAGCTCGCTGGCTTTGCCGCCAGCAGAGTCAGAGGGTAGTAGGGAAATAAAATACCACCGTGAAAAAAAAAACTGGTCCCTTGCCAGGGTTACGGCGAAGACTGGTAAATGACCAGAAGCCAGAAAACATCTTGAGGCAACCTCTAGGACTAACAACCCTAGTTGTAAAAGGATGGGTACCCGTCCAAAGCAAAGTCAAGTCAAAAAGTATGATGGCACAACATTTCGAGAAACATATCCCAGGGGGTAAATCTTCGGATAAATCCCTCGTCATGAACGCCACGGCGCACAAGTCTCGTTCGGATTCTGGGGGAGACTCTACATCATGCAAGAGACGAGTCGGAGCATCTCGGTGTACCCCGAAGAGTCAAAAACTCAGGCCAAAATCTAAAACCTTTCTAGCAACTTTCAACATAAATTCACTTACACAAACTGGCAAGCTGAAAACCCTCACCAAAGCTCTTCACGAAAATCAGATATCCATAATGGCCCTACAGGAAACAAGGTACCCAGATGAAGAGATTTTTGAATCCGAAGGCTACCGATTTTTCAAGAGCAAAGCGCAAAGAGGAATCCTCAATGGAGTTGTGATGCTTGGAACCGCGTTTGCTGTTAGAACCAAGATCCTTAAATCGGTTGCAAATTTCGAACCTGTGAATGACAGATTGTCCATACTCACAATTAAATGCGCGAACAAAACCTACGCCCTAGTTAACGCACATGCTCCTACAAACGATAAGAACAAGTCTGATCCAGACGAAGTTGATAATTTCTGGGACCTACTGGATGAAAAATTAAACAAAATCCCCAAACACTATGTCAAGCTTCTTTTGGGTGACTTCAATGCCCAACTAGGTCGTGAACAGAAGTACAAGAAAGTTATAGGAAATTACCCTGCTCACAAAAGAACCAATCCCAACGGCAAAAGACTGGTGTCCATTTGCGAAAATCAAAATCTGTGGGTCATGTCGAGCCACTTTCGCCATCTACCCAGAAAGCAAATGACTTGGCGTTCTCCCGTCCAAGCTCTTGGAGAGTTCCAAATTGATCATGTTGCAATCTCCAGGAGAAACAGCCCTGAGATTATGAATGTCAAAGTAAAGAAAGGCATCAATGTGGCCTCAGATCATTATATGTCTCTTATCAAATTCAAACCAGTTCCCGCAAACACAAGGAAGACAACCAAACAGATCACACACTTTGACAATGATAAACTTCGGCAAAGGGTCGAGGAGTTCCAGGAGAAGGCTAGACCAAATGACTGTGACTTTAACAATGCCAAAAGTCTCCTTGTTGAGGCTGCTAAAGACGTTGCAGAAATCAAGAGAAGCAAAAAGCATGCCTGGTGGAATGGTACCTGCGAATCAGTCCTCCAAGAAAGACTCAATGCGTGGAAACAGTACTACTCTACGAAATCAGAAAATGATTGGGAAACCTACAAAACCCAACGTGCCCAAGCAGCTAGGGTGTTCAGAACTGAGAAACGTAAATACGAAAAATCTCTCATTGAAAATATAGAACAAAACTTTAGGAAGAATGAAAGCAGAGAGTACTACAGAGCCTTCAAACGCAAACTCACTGGCTATAAACCACCATCTCTATGCTTTGAGCGAAAGGACAGCACACTGGCGACGTCAAATGAAGAAAATTGCAGCATTCTGGCAGATTACTTCAAGAATTTACTTAACTGCTCTAAACCGCAAAGCGCCATTGAGACCAAGGAACCCTTACTCAGATACCCAGATTCCAGACCACCCGACAGAGATGAAATCAAGCGCCACATGGCCCGTCTCAAAAATAACAAAGCGCCGGGGGAAGACTCAGTAGTAGCAGAACTATGGAAATATGCCCCAGAAGAATCACTTGATATCTTGCAAAAGCAAATAGAAGAAATTTGCAACAAGGAGACCCTACCCGAAGATTGGAAAATAGCTTTGATCCATCCATTACACAAAAAAGGCAGCATGAAGAACATCAACAACTACAGAGGAATATCTTTGCTACCCGTGACTTACAAAATTCTATCACTTGCCATCCTGGAGCGTTTGGAAGCACAAGTCGAACATCAAATAGGTGAATACCAAGGAGGGTTCAGAAAAGGTCGCTCATCAGCTGAACAGATCCAAAATCTCAAAACGATCATCAGATATTGTACACTAAGGTCCAAGCATTATGTGTCTGTCTTTATGGACTTTAAGAAAGCGTACGACTCCATTGACCGGGAAGTCCTGCTAAACATCTTAAATGAATTTGGAGTTGATTTGAAACTGCTGGCATTAATTAGAGCCACCCTGACCGATACAAAATCCAAGGTGAAGTTCCACGGATGTCTCTCGCATTCCTTTGACATCAAAACAAGAGTCCGACAAGGTGATGGGCTATCCCCGATACTCTTCAACTGTGTTCTTGAAAAGATCATCAGAACCTGGCGGGTGAGATTACAGGAAACCAACTACAGTCCATTGAGAATAGGAACCAAATCCAAGGGGATCGCAACAGACTGCTTAGCATTTGCCGATGATATTGCTGTTCTCTCAAACGACATAGAAACCACTAGAGCTCAAGTTGAAATTTTAAAGGAAATTGCCGAACAAACTGGTTTGCAGATACCGTTTGAGAAAACAGAAGTAATGACTAACATCAAAGAGGCTCCACCAAAACTCCATACAAAATATGGGGACATCACCCGAGTAGACAAATTCAAATACCTGGGTGAGATCATCATGAAAAATGGACTGGACAAAGAAGCACTTCAGGAGCGAGTACGCAAACTGGAAATAGCCTACCAAACATCCCGCACAATCTACAACAAAAAATGCCTTTCCCAGAACACCAAGATACGCCACTATGAAACAGTTCTGAAGCCAGTAGTTCTATATGCAGCTGAAACCTTGTCTCCAAATGCCAACAAAGGACTCCTTGAAGAACTGGAGAAAAGAGAACGCAAAATTGGGAGAGGAATCTTGGGATCAAAGTACAGAAATATAATCCATCAAAAGAGATCCAACAAGGAAGTCTACAGCAAAATAGAGAAAATTACTGACACAATCAGAAAAAGACGGGCACGATTTTACGGTCATCTGAAAAGAATGGACGGAAGAAAGTTAACTAAAGAAATCTTTCACTTTTTTGATTTAAACCCCAAAACCACAATTCCTTGGTTTAGAAATACCAAAGAAGACCTGCAAATGCTACATATCTCAGCTGAAGACGCCCTTAACAGAGATCTCTTCCGCAAGAAAATATTGACGAACGGGCTAAACCGAGACGAGCAACCGAAGAGACAGAGGACAGAGGAGCGTAAGCAGGCCCACTCACAAAGAATGAGGGAAATTTGGGCTCTAAAGAAGGCCAAGTTCAGTGTCAAATGCAACAAGACTTAACGTGGTCCTTGATGGCCCCAGCGAATAATACTATTATTATTATTATTATTTATTTATAATTTATATTTATTTATTTATTTATTTATTTATTTATTTACAGAGTTTACGCCCACATTGGAGCACTTAAATCAGACTACAACAAATTTGCTTTCCTTTTCTTCTCCCAAAAAGTCTTGAGTCTGGTTGACCTGGCTGCCCTCTCCGCATCCGTTATAACATATTGTTTCCTCTGTACAGTGGTCAGAGGAAGCCTGATGCATTTATTCTTCAAAATACTTTTCTTGCCTCTGTTTTCTATGGTTTGCATGGTAATATTCAACTCCTCCAAATCACTTTGAACTTCTTTAAACCAATTGTTTTTTGATTTACTATTACAAAAGTAATTAAATAATTGTTTTAAAACTCTGTTATCACTTAGTCTTAATATATAAAAAAAAGGCAATTCTTCTTTTTCTCATCGTGTCTGTGATGGACTCACTTTCCCGATAGATAACCTCATTCGGCAACAATCTCCACTGTCCATCCACCTGATGTTTCTTGTTTATGATCTTCCTGAGTATCCTTTGATCAACTCGTTGTAAGTGTTCTGTTGTTGATCTAGTATTGAGTTTAAATAATGTTTCACAACCATAAGTTGCTTCTGGTTTAATAACAGAGTTATAATGCCTAAATTTAGCATTAATCGAAAGACATTTCTTTAGGTATGTAGGCCAAGTTATCCGTTGTGCCTGCTTCAGTTTATATATTCTGCTCTCTATTGATGGTTTTTCATTGCAATTCCAAGTGAGATTTTCACCCAAATATTTAAATGTACTTACAATTTCAATTCGTTTATTATTATTTAATAATAGCTCTGAATTTAGAGTTCTGAAAGTAGGCATTATTTTTGTTTTATCATACGAAATTTGCAATCCAACTTTTTTCGCTACATTTGCAAGTTCTTCCAATTGAACTTGAGCCTCTTCGAAACCATTTGCCAGTATCGCAAGATCATCCGCGAATGCCAAGCAATTTAGTTTGATATTTTTTCCAATTTTGACTTTTGGAGGACATACCTTAGTCCACTCTCGCATGACCTTTTCCAATACACAACTGAACAATAATGGTGAAAGTCCATCTCCCTGGCGGAGGCCTGTTGTAATTGCAAATGATTTAGATAACTCATTTCTGAATCTAACTTTAGATTGAGTATTCTTAAGAGTCATACCAATCAGGCTAATAAGTTTGGAATGTAGACCAAATTCCTGAAGGGCATTCAACAGTGATTCACGATGTATACTATCATACGCCTTTGAAAAATCAACAAAATTTTTGTTTCTAGATCTATGATGTTTCATAATCCATTTTAAACTGATGATTTGGTCAGGGCAGCTTCTTCCTGGACGAAATCCACCTTGATATTCCCCTAGTTCACAGTCAAGATGTCCCTGTATTCTGTTATAGATAATCTTAGATAAAATCTTATATGTAATATCCAATTATGATACTCCCCGATAATTATTTGGATCAGATCTATCGCCCTTTTTATGCAGTGGTTGAATTATTGCCATATTCCATTCTTCAGGCATTGTAGCAGTATTCCAAACATCTATAAGATGTTTATGTAGATTCTGAACGGTTTGGTCATTAGCATTCTTCCATACCTCTGCGACGATTTGGTTCTCTCCCGGTGCTTTATAATTTTTAAGGGAATCAATTGCTGCTCGTACTTCATTATAAACGGGCGGTGTAACCTTTTCTAAAGGTATCCTATTTTTTGGATGTGTATCATATTGCAGATATTCTGAAGGTTCCTCACTGTTAAGTAAGTTCTCAAAGTATCTAGCTAAAATTTCCGCATTATCTTGATTAGTATGTGCCTGTTTTCCATTAGTATCTCTCATTAGGAGTGTTGGGGGAGTATAATTTGTTTGGTAATGCCGAAATGTTTTATAGTAATCTCTTGTCTTATGTTGAGTAAATGCTTCATCAATAGAGTGTAACATCTCCGTGTAATAATAATAATAATAATAATTTTTTTTTTTTTTTTCCGAGGGAGTGTGGAAAATCTTTCATAAGACGCTTGTGAGGGTCCGCACTCAACAAGTGTGTGGAGATTCTTACCCACTAAAAACCACACTCCCTTTTCCCACGACGTTTATCTCCGCCCCGGAACCGCTCTCGCATTACTTCAGGGCGGATGTCGTGCTTAATGCATCTTGTGCTTCATCTTCCTTCTTCTGCTTTACTATCTGTCGTAATCGTCCAGGTCCTTCTTCTTCTGACGCAGAATATTTTCTACGTAGACTGCCACCTGGTCCCAAGATTCTCGACTTCGTAGCATTACTGACACGATCCCTTCTGGCGTCAATTCTCCGTGCATAACTTCTAAGCATCTTCTTTGTGGCAGCCAATGAACACACACAAAGAAAGTATGTGATACGTCATCGATATCGCCGCAGTATATGCACACCGGACTAGTTGCTAGCCCTAGCCTATGAAGAAATTTTCGGAAGTATCCATGACCTGTCAGGAACTGTGTGAGATAGTAGTTCACTTCACCATGATTTCGGGCAACCCATACGCCCAGAGAAGGTATCAGTCTTTTCGTCCATTTCCCTCTAGAATCATCTTCCCATCTTGTTTGCCATCGTTGCATTCTGCGACTATGAGCCAAAGCTTTTGCCCTTTTCCTTCCTAGCTCTTCTTGTGTGAGCCAAATTTCTTGTCTTTCGAAGGCCAACAAGTCAATGGGAGCTACTGCTGCTACTACTAGAATCGCGGGTTCTGATACTGTGCGATATGCGCAAGCAATTCGTAAAGCTGCTCTCCGTTGTACAGCCGCAATTCTTCTCCGATATTTCACAATTTTTAACGATTCAGCCCAAATTTCCGAACCGTATAGCAGTATCGATTGAACAATTGACATGAGAAGCCGCCTTTTACTAGATATCGGTCCCTTGATATTTCCCATGAGTCTGCTCAGTGCAGTCATGGTTTTCGCTGCCTTATCTGTTACCCGTTGGATGTGGTCCCAATATGTAAGCTTAGTATCAAGCGTTACACCAAGATATTTTGTGTTCCTAGTTGTTTCGATGGCTATCTGTCCGATCTGCATCGGTACAACAGTATTAATCCTTTTCCTCGTCAGGAGGACAATTTCCGTTTTGTGTTCTGCGAGTTCTAACTTGTGATTTATCATCCATTCTTTGACACGTCGCATCACCTGATTCAATTTAAATTGAGCCAGCTCTAGGTTACGGGTTACTATCACAGCAGCTACATCATCAGCATAACCCACAAGTTTTACATCTTCTGGCATCTCCAGCCGTAACAAATCATCATACATGATGTTCCAAAGGTGTGGTCCGAGAATTGAGCCTTGCGCTGCACCAGCTGTGAGCCGTTTTCTTCTCTGACCGTCTTCCGTGTCGTATAACAATGTACGGTCTTTCAAATAGTCTCGCAGTATATACATGAGATATTCTGGTAGCTTGAAAGTTTCTTCTAGAGCTTCCAAAATATCACTCCATCTTGCCGAGTTGAAGGCATTTTTAACATCTAGAGTCACAAGAAGCGTCAGTTTCCTAGAATAATGATTACCCGTTTGAGCTCGTTCTGCTGTCTTCACCACTTCCTTCACAGCATCTAGCGTTGAGTGACCTCTGCGAAATCCATGTTGTTGGTCGGATAGGTCGCCAGCTAATCGGACTGCTGCTAGTATTCTCGGTTGTAGAAGCTTCTCTAAACCTTTCCCGGCAGTGTCCAGCATACATAGAGGTCTGTAACCCCCAGTTTTCCCTTTACTGATCAGAACCAATCTAGCTATCTTCCAACGAAAGCTAAAAATTCCCGCTTTCAAACAATGATTATACATTCTCAACAGCAGTTGAGGACATAATTCGGCTGCCACCTTTAGTACTTCTGCTGGAATACCATCTGGACCAGGGGCTTTCTTATTTCTAAGGGAATTAATTGCTGTTATCAATTCTTCAATTGTAAAAGGTGGTACATTGTCTAGTTCTTTCTCGGCCTCATCATCAATCCTCTCTGCATGATCAGGGAATAGTGTGTGTACTATTTCTTCCATGGTGCGTGGATCCATGATAGGGCTTGGTAGCATCCCGAATTTCTTCATGACAATTTTATACCCTAATCCCCATGGATTTTCATCCACTTCCTTGGACATTTCCCACCACTTGTCGGCTTTACTCTTTTTTATTGTATTTCGCAGTCTTTTCTTCATAGTCTTATACTCTACTGAGAGAGCTGCGTCGTTATGTCGTGCTCTTTGTGTCCTTCGTCTGAGTCGCAGGCATTGTTTCCTCAACTCAGCAATTTCTTCATTCCACCAATATGCTGGACGCTTGCCTCTCCGTTGTTTGATTCTGGTCATTGATGCGTCGCATGCTTGCTGAAGGAGTCTCATGGTGTGTTCCACGCATTTATTAGCAATAATGCTTCTCTTGCCTCCGTGACATGTATCCGTCATACAATCCATTCCATTCTGTATTACTTCATGAAATTTTTCTCTGTCCATAGTGGCTATGTTCCATCTTTCTGACTTGGGCGTGGTAATCCTTAGATTCGGAGTCTCTTGAAGTACACGAAAAGTGATATACTGATGATCGCTTCCAGTATATTCTTCAATTACTCGCCATTCAGTTATCCTAGACGCAATGTCTTCAGAAGCAAAGGTTACATCTGGTATGGTTCCCTGACACCCTGGTCGCCGAAAGGTTGTCACATTTCCAACGTTGATAACCATTAATCCCAATCTCGCGACCATCTCCATTGTACGCCGCCCTCTAGAATCTGTTTGAGGCATGTTCCATTCAACTGCTTGAGCATTAAAATCACCAGCAACAACTAGGTTAGTGTTCATCCCTTGCAGAGTATCTTCAAGCCCATCTAGTTTTGTCTGGAAGTCAGAAATAGCCTCGTTCGGGGTAAAATAACAGCTGACAAAAATTACCTTCTCAACTTGGACCCAGACGAACCCATCTCCGCATCCTTGATTTGTAACTGAGTATTTTCCAAGGTCTGGTACCCATATCGCAGCTGTCCCTAGATTGTCTGAAAACCAGCCTGGTTGTTCTCTGTCTTGATATTGTTCGCTGAGAATCAAGATGTCTGCTCCTATCTCATAGATTATCTGCGTCAATAGATCATTGGCAGTTAGACTCCTGTGTATATTGGCTTGAAGGATCTGTACCATTCACCACTGCTTTTTGGCCTTTTCTAGTGCTTCACGAAACACAATACACTTGCCTGAGCCAAGAGCATGATGTCGTTTTGGCTCTTCAACGCCCATATCTGTGCAAATTATGCATCGTGGATTCGTTTTGCATCCTACTGCCTTGTGACCAGCTTCTCCGCACTTAAAGCAGAGCTTACTTCTGTCCAATCCTTTACAGTTTCGTGCTTGATGCCCATATGACAGACATCTAAAGCACCGAGGAACTACGGCCCACCGTCTTACTCTGCAGTATAGCCAGCCTAGTTTAATTTTGCCTATGTCTAACAGCTTTCGTGCCTCGCTATCTTCTATCTCCACGATGGCGAGTTTTTGTCCCCTGCTGTTCGGGTTTGTGATGGAGACCTTCAATTCTTGATTAAGATTTTCTAATTCACGTCTTACAGCCTCCTCTACGTCGGAAATAGTGGTGGCACTGTCCATATCCCGAATTTCCAATGTAGTTCTAGGCGTCAAAACCTTTACTTCGCCATCATGTCCAAGAGCGCCTTTAAGTGATTTATTAAAATTGTCTCTATTCTCCTTTTCCGTGGCCTTATTAAATTCAAGAAGAACTGCTCCAGACATAGTTTTCCTGATCGATCTAACACTGGCGCCACTGTCTTCTGGGTTCACCTTGCTGCGGATATCCTTCACAACATCTGCAAAAGTCTTGCCATTCATCGGTTTAATAAGTACGGCTTCTGGGCGGCTTCTTATAGTTGAACGTTTCCGTTGCTCGTTCTTTTTAACAGTTTCAGATACCGGTACTGGTTCAGGTTGAGTACCTTCATCTTCATCTGCCTTCTTCTGCCTCTGTTCCCTCTTCTTCTTCTTCTTGGATAAAACTATTTCCCAGTTATCCTGTTCTACGTTTCTGTTTGCGGTGCTCTGTTCTACTTTCTCTTGATCGGTCAAATCCTTTTGCATTAATGCTCTAGTTGCTTTCCAGGCTTTTCTGTGCGTAGATCCCGCATCTAGGGCTTCCTCCAATTTCCTTAAACCTTGCTGAATTTCAATCTTCATATTTTTCTGCTGAATTGCAAGAATACTTTTCAACAGGCCTCTGGCGATTTCCAGTTGTTCTTCCTCTTTTAGCATATCCTCCATAATTTGTTGAGAGATATCAAGCCTCAGATTCGTTTCCTCATTCTGCTCAATGCTTCTATTGCATGTATCATGCGTGCGCTCCACGTCCATGATATTGTGGCCATGTTCCATAGATGCTGGATTCAAATCCACAGAGTCGCACTGGATTCCAGCTCCCGACATCGTGCCGTGAGTAGGGAGTCCAGCTGGCCGTGACTCAGGTCGCAGAGATATATCTATTCTCTGTTATTTCTATGACGAATAATAATAATAATAATAATAATAATAATAATAATAATAATAATAATAATAATAATAATAATAATAATAATAATAATAATAATAATAATAATAATCTCATCAGAAAATCCAAGTAACGAAAAAATAAAAAAATTTAATACCTGCTTTTTATTGTTTAAAACATCTTTGTTGTATTAATATTATATGGCATGAAAAAATTCCTTTCTTTTCATATTAAGATACTCATGCTATGAAACATTATTGAATGCAGGCCTATTACGAAGCTCGATTGAAATTTAAAACATCAGCTGTACTTACAATATATAGTATTACCCTGCTTTTACTTAAATCCCCTGTTGTAAGGCCCATCAAAATATATTTCAGAGGCACAAGATTAGGGTGGAATATTTAAATACACTGGTATGAATTTGAGGGCAGAAGAGAGAATATGAAGAGAAGTAGGCAGGATACAAAAAAATAATGATAATAATATAGGCCAGTGGAAGAATATGGAAGAAAGTTAATAAGAGTATATGATTAATATCCTTTGAGGATAGATATAAAATGATAATTATATTGCTCGGTCCGGATGTAATACTGGCAAGTGCTCAGCTGTCTGGTTATGGTGCGTCACCCTATGCGAATGAAATATGGGTCCTCACGGTGAGGGAGGGCTCCCCACTTATCTTTTTGGTTGCCTTTATTCTCAAGCATGTGACGGTTTAGTCCTGCGGAGATGTCTTCACCATTTAAATGCCCACAACTTAAATATTAACTTATGTAGTAACATGTTTTTACCTGTGAAAGGTTCACCCTTCATGAATCGATAGACGATGCATTCCTCCCTATTACGGTATCGTAATGATCCGTAGTTAGCGAATTCCAGCTGTACCTCGAGTCAGAAGGAGTAATGTTTGGCACCTACTTGGTGTTATTCCCAGGACATTGGCAAGGTCAATGACTCCGATGAGCAGTGATGTATTTATGCTTCTATTAACAGAATAATGTTCCACCATATTATGTATCAATGGTTGTTTGTGTCATGTTATATTTTGTTGTTGCCCTGCCTATACCACTCAATCTGGAGTCACTTGTCAGTCAGCGTTGTGGTGTGTGAACTGAGTAAATATTGGCAATGAGTTTGATTACCCGAAGAGCAATGCATACACGGATGTATAATGATTTATAGTTAGATGTTCTTAAGTACATGAAGGGTAAACTCATGCGGCTATGGATTTTCATGAATAAGTACTTGGCGATTTAGGCAGATGCACTTAATAAAATATTCTCGAACTATGATTCCGTTAGAAGTGCCAATTATCCAGTAGGTGCCTAATGCCAATGCTGCCATACTGTACTGGTGTGTTTGTTTTGTGTTTTAATGGTAATGACGTGATGACATAGCATGCCCTTGGGCAGATAAGGTCATTGATCTTTCCAGCAAAATGTGGATATCCAACTGATATTATTAAAGTGAAATGAAAGAATCAGGAATATATACCATTGAGTTAGACACATTAAGAATCATAGGAGGTTCGAACCTGGGAATGTCAAAATACAATTGAGTGTCAAATATGACCTGATAGAGAGAGTGATTGATTACAATGATAGAAAGGCATTACCCAGGCGATGTGTTGGGATATCACACCTAAAATTGCCATTCTGGCAACCTAATTGGCACTTCACCTATGTACAGAGTTTTTTCTTTTATATGTCTTTCAGTGCAATAAACTGTGTTTTAAGCGTAAGGTAAAAATCCATTCTAATTCTTTCTTGGAATGAGTAGTGGTTGTGTATGGTGACATCTTTTGAAACCACTTAATAACCTCATTCAAAAATGCCTACTATTCTCTTCCTAGTACAAATGTAAACTCCAGTTAGTATAGATAGAATTATAATGGTCCAATCCCTCTCTTGCTACTGTATTTCTTGAAAGCTTCCTCCATGAGAATGATTTAAAAATAATATTTTTGGCTCGTGGTTTAATGTCACATCAACTCGTATAGGGACGATGGTAAAGGGGTAAGATATGCTAGGACAAGGAAGGAAGAGAATGTGTTTTTATTGAGATGTTTTTCCAATACTTCTAACAGGTTTTCAAAAAGAACATTCATTGAATTTTTGTTACTGTTCTGAAAAAACTGTGCTTATAACTGCGCTACTTTTGGTTTAAGTTACAATATGGCTCACCCTGAACATACTGAAAGGGCCAACACGATTATGAAGTATAGTATGTACCTGAATAGAACAGAATTTAGCAGACTTGCAGCTCTCCCCAGGGCAATGGAACTACCATCCGGTGATCTTCGTTATAATCGATTTGTGTGCGTGTTGCTATTGTTTAGCAGACCCTCTGAATACAATGGGCAGCATCTGCTTGTAGGGGAATCTGCATGTTGGGGTGGTGGAGGATAGTGTTGTGTATGGGGTATGAGTTATAGGAATGTTGCAGACAGCACAAGTATTCAGTCCCCAAGCCAAGGAAATCCTCTGACACACCTGGGAATCGAACCTGAGGACTGAAGACCAAGACTCTGAAGATTCAGTCATGTGGCCAGACAGGATGATGGATGATGTATTCCTCTTAGTCTTTTTACCCTATTTTCAAGATATATTAGATATTTACCTACATTAATTTTGTCAGACAGACTAGGACATATATGCTCTGAGCCTATCTATTGCTCAGCATGAAAGGAGGGAGGAAGGGACCTTGATGCCCGGGTTTGATTCTCTGAGGTTCTTTCATCCATAAGATGACATGTTGTGGGGCTTGATTTTATATTTTAGTACCCTGTCGATGCCCAGGACAGTATACACATAATCACCATTAAGCTCAACAAAAGTTTGCCTGAAATAATAGTTCCTGCTATTCGATTTGAAGACAATTTTGCAACCTGAGATGATCAACAAAGGAAATAAACATATGTATCAGCCAATACCGGTAATTCTCTTCTTTCAAAGATTGTATAACGTTAACAGAATCAACATAAAAGGCATATTCTTTGGAGCGAGATGAATGATTTCTGAAGGATTTGTAAAGTGCAAGGAAACATAAAACTGAAAAACAACTTCAAGATCAGATTGTAACAACCATAATGAAATTTTCTGTAGCAATTGTGAGAAATCATTTGTATGGAGGTCACAAAACTTGAAATTTTTGTAAGAACCTATGGCTCAAACCTTTACTACAAATGCATAAAAATCACTTATTCTGTGTCTCATGGCAAGCACACTTTATTTTCAGATCAAATTAATATTATTATTATGATGCGTGAATGGTCCCTTTCGGAACACACAAAGCTTTATTTATGATTTCGTTTGTGGAGGATCCAGGATGCTTTCATCTGTTGACTAAAAATCCTCTTCCTTTCTTCTGTCCACTTGGTACCTGCTCTTTTTGGTACTCCATTCTCTGGAGTAAACTCCCACTTGTCAATATTCTTTCTATATATATTTCGATTCAAAATTTCTTCAGATTGAATTTGTGCGTTCTTCATGTCCGCTTTTGTTTGTTGTACCCAAGGGAAATTCTTCAGTTTATCAACTCTTTCAAGAACTTGGTGGGTTAGTCTGGTTTCTGGAAACCTCTTAACATGTCCATAAAATTTTAACCTTCTTTTCCTGAGGTCTGCCGCAATATTAGATAATTTTTCTGTGGATTTCCAGGTTTGGAGGCGGTACCCTTCTTCCGTGTGTCTTGGTCCTAAAATTTTCCTCATGATTTTTCACTCTTCTTTTAAGATATTTTCCAGCTCGCCCTTTCTATGAAGAGGCATATAAAGCCTCAGGTTTGATTACCGTATTGTAATGTTTAATCTTAACGTGGAGAGACATACATTTTTTGTTGTAGATTTCTCTTGTTCTCCCATATGCACTTCTGAGTTTTCGGACACTGTTGTTTTGGGCTTTTTCTTTTTTTTTTGTCCAGCTGGTTAGAGGATTTCACCCAGGTAATTGAAGTGAGGGACTCTGTTGATTTGTCCGTATTTTGTATCGAGGCTATGGATGTCTAGCTTTGAACAGAAAAATCCAGTTTTCTTGAAGGAGATATGAAGTTTGACCTTTCTGGCACATTCTTGGAGAATTTAAACTTGCTTTATCGCTGTGACTTCATCGCTGGACTAAAGAGCCAGGTCATCCGCGAAGGCTAAGCATGGAATTTCAAGCTTGTTTTTTTGTGTCCCAATGTTTATTGGGTTCCAGTTATTTTGTGCTTTCAGTTCTTTTTCCCATTCCCTCATCACCTTATCTAGGATGAGGTTGAAGAGGAGGGGTGACAGCCCATCTCCTTGCCGGACACCCGTTTTTATCAGGAATTCGTCTGATGTTTCTCCCATGAATTTCACTCTTGACTTCATGTCAATGAAGGTCTGTTTGGTCAAGTTTAGCATTTTGGAGTCTAGTCCCTGTTCTTTTAGTATGCTGAACAGAGATTGACGACCAATTGAATCATAAGCCTTCTTGAAATCTATGAAGGTACAGATGATTGGAAGGTTCTGAGGGCCCTGAATTTTAGAGCGGTTTTGAGGTTGAAGATCTTTTCAGTGCACGATATGTGAGGGCGGTACCCAGCTTGATATTCACCAATCTTATGCTCGAGTTGTTCTTGTATTCTTTTCAACAGGCATGCAGAGAAAATTTTGTAGCCAACTTCAAGTATAGTATGTATAGTATTATTATTAATACTGTATAATTTTTGGGCGACATACTGTTCACAGTGTTAAAATTAGAATCTGCGGTACATCCGACTGCGCTACATCAGGCTCCTACTGTAATGATAATAATAATATGAAGAAGAACCACCATTTCAAAAAAAAATAAATATATAATCCTCTATCCTCAAAGAACATACTTTTTCTCTCTTTTTTTCCCTCCACAGGATACTCTCTGAGTAAATACAGTTTGTATTCTTGGCATAGAGTTCTACTCTTTACAGATCTGCTAGCAAAAACCATCAACAAGGGAATAACAATGATGCACATAAACTGATTGGGCTTGTCCTACGAAGCAACAGCTACTCAGTCCTTACGCCAGCAGGTTACAAGGTGACGCGTGATGAATGTGACAAAACCTACGGGCAGTTAATCCCGATTTTCTAGACCAGGCCGCTATCTCAGCTCCTCAATTGTTTTCATACAGGATGAGTGGATGTCAAACCAGCTCCCCCCAATTCTGGTAACAAAATTCCTGAACTGGCTGGGATTTGAACACAGGGCCTCCAGCTAACAGGCAGGCTAGCTACTCCGAGGCCATGGAGCAACCACTAATGACAGTTTCTTGTAATTTGAATTTCATGGCAGGTAATTTAAAACTGGAAAATGCACTGCATTTTCAGTACTCTACTCTTACCTGATTTTTCTCCCTGTTTTCATTGAAGAGGAAACCAGCATAAAATTTCTCTTCCTTTTTGGAATTGCTGATTACAACAGAAAGAGTTTTGTAGGCTGCACACTGCATCACACGGAAGAACTCCATTACAGTTGGAGAGTCTTTTCCTCTTACAGGAAGAGTCTCTGTACGAACATTGAAAGCCCTGTAAAGTTAATACAATTAAAGCATCAGTTAGGTTTTCATTATAACTTCATGCAGAGTATACGGAGATAAGACATACTTAAACATTTGAGTGTACATATAATAGGTTCCTTTCTATATATTGCACCATTAGGTATAGAGTTTAATATCATAAAAATCTCAAAGGAAAAATCAGAGTTACCTTTCAATTCCATTCCATTACTCCAAACTTTCTTTATTCTAATAGAAGGTTTAAACAAAAAAGATAACTACAGTAACACTGTGACTGTATAATGAACAATTTATTTTCTTCTCTTTCAGTTGCTTTTTGGTTATATAATTAATTTCAACTTAATAAGAGAACTTTTGAAATGTGTGTCCCTTTCTAAGATTTGTCCATTTTAAACCTGTATTTATTTAATACAAAAAGACAATTCTAGTAACAGTCAAGAAATAGACTTTTTGTGCTTATGCCGTGTCAAGAAAATAACATGAAATTCTTTACGTTTCGTAGAGAATTTTTACTAGATGGCTCACCATACGCTGTACAGCACTAGCAATGGAAGCGCAAGCTGACGGCACCATCAGAATCAGTCCGAAAGGGGGGCACATAACAGGTGTACACATATTACTGTATGAAAGTATGACACTGACACAAGCATAGAATGAAACATTTGGTGATGAGGAACGTACAAATTTGAAAAACACCGAAATGAGATAACAATAGTGAAAGAACAGGGAAGGGAACTACCTACGTAAATCCTTAATGGCTGGCAACCACGTATTACTTAATTGATAGAATGTGTCCCTGTTGAAATTGTTAGGATTTCTATGTATTTCCACAGTTTCCCGTACAATCCTGGACCTGTAGTGTCTAGTGTGGGTAAGAGCTCGATCATCTTGGAACACATCATCATGGCCCGACGATAGGGCGTGCTTACCTATTGCTGATTTGTCTGGCTGGTTGAGATGAATATTTTGTTCCATGTTCTTTGAGACTAGTACCAATAGACTGGGATGTCTGGCCACGTATACCTTGCCACAAGTACAGGGAATTTTGTTTACTCCAGGATGTAAAAGTGGGGACAATTTTTCCTTGGTTTTACTTTGACTGTGAGCAATTTTAGTGCCTGTGCCAAACATGGTTTTTATATTGTGTTTGCAGGTTCGTTCTGTCATGTTGCGATGTAAGGCAGGAAGGCAGTTCCCATCACTTCTTCTTTCTGTAAGCTTTGCTTCATCATCCCTCTGGGATACATGGCTCTATGAATCTGCAAATCGCTGTAACTATTACCCTTGAACGTAATTTTGTGTGTGTCCATCTCCTGGATATTTGATGGCTCACAAATTCTTATCACCCTCTTGGTGAATGCCTTGTTTTTGTACTGGATGGTGGTGAGAATCTGCATAAAGATAGCAATTTGTGTGGGTAGGCTTACAATAGACGGTATGTCCTAAGGAGCCGTCCGGTTGCCTTCTTACTAGAACATCCAAGGAAAGAAGGTATCTGTCCGAATCCATCTCCATAGTGAATGTAATTGAAGGATGTTGCTGATTTAGGTAGTTTAGAAATAGATAAAGTTTCTCAGGACCTTTTGTCCAGACCACAAATGTATCATCAACAAACCTCCAACAAATCATACGTTGGACGTGCGCTAATGCAGTAGCTCCTACTCAAAATGCTTCATAAAGAAATTAGCCACTACAGGCGAAAGTGGACTCTCCATAGCCATCCAGTCTGTCTGTTCATAAAAATTCTAGTAATAATTCTAGTACAACATTAAACTGACAGGAACTGTATCATTATTTAAAGGCTGCTTTTGCAAATAACAGTGCACTTTGGTTACAACCCAGCGCATGCCCAGTTGGATTTTCCCCTTCCCTCGGTTTGTCTGCCACTAGCATTGGTCACAAGCTAAGCCATTTCAATTTGTATGAGGATGTCGGGAGATGTAGATTTGCTGATTTTGTACTTTACAATCTAGGGGCAACAATAAAGGTGTACAAGGATAACTGGATCTTTAATCCAGGGCAAATTCTTGGAAAAAACTTGCTTCTTATGAAGACATTTAGAATGATTTTTACTCTACAGAATGTTATTTTTCTGCATTGGATATAACATAGTGAGTAATCATCTGGTGTTACTGAGGAGAGTCCCTCTTCTTCTTCTTTAAAAAAATATATTTTAACATCACTGTGATTTCAGGATTATATTTTTACTGTGTAATTATATCCTTTCACTCACACCGACAGTCCTCATTAGTAATCACAGCTTAATTTTCATGTTAATTTGCATTATCTCAAAGAAAATAATGTGAGCTAGTTCTGTGTGGCTTTATTTAGGGCAATACCAACCTGATGCCATGACCCTTAAAATGAAATGATGGACATATTGTAACTGTCTTTTTGAGGAAGTCCCCATTAGTAATAATAATGTCATTTGCTTTATGTCCCACCAACCACTTTTATGGTTTTCGGAGATGCCGAGGTACCAGAATTTAGTCCCGCAAGAGTTCTTTTACATGCCAGAAAATCTACCGACACGAGGTTGACATATCTGAGCACCTTCAAATACCACCAGACTGAGCCAGGAACGAACCTGCCAAGTTGGGGTCAGAAGGCCAGCACCTCAACCGTCTGAGCCACTCACACCGACAGTCCTCATTAGTAATCACAACTTAATTTTCATGTTAATTTGCATTATCTCAAAGAAAAATTTGATCCTATATTTACTTCTTGATCGAACTATTATTTGTTTTAAAGTACATTTGAGTGGCTCAGTGCCATAGTTGCCTAACCCACATTTACTTCATTTTGAGATATTTTAGGTTAAAGTTAGACTACGATTGAAAAATGACAGGTGCATCTTATATATTACTTTTTATTGCATTACTTAGTACAAATACGGTTTTTTCACATACATAACAATAAAAAAATTGGCACTAATTATCCCCAACCAAAATAAATCACAAACTTATAGGCAGTTTTGGCGCTGAACTATAACACACTTCACAAACAAAATTGCTGGTTAGGCAACAATGGACTTAGATATAAGGAACTTTCTAATGCTCATTTTCAGCAGGAACTATTGAAATAAGTTCAGTCTTTACCTTTAAAGGAATTTAAATGACAGAAATTAATAATATTTGAATCTGCTCTTGACAATACATAATCTACGGTAACTCCTTATTATTTTCAATCTTCGTCAACTTCACTTTCTTCTTGTTCTTGTTCTTTAAGTGATCTGTAGAAATGGTGGTGTTGTGGTTGAATATATTTCATCAGATCCAGTAAATCTTTTAATTTCCCTTTTGATATTTTCCTGCCTTTGGGGTAGAGCTCCAGAGAACTTGGTAACTGGCGGATGGGTCAGCCTCGAACAGATTTCTTTGAGAGATCAACTGTCTGGAATATCCTATCTCCATGGCTGTTGTAGCTATAAAACAGGGTCTTTGGTTACTCTCTTTGTATCTTAAGCCACCATAGCTTCAACCATTCCACTTTTTCCTTGTGCGTACTTGTGGTTCTGAGTTACCTGTAACCAAGTTACATTAACTCTCAACAACAGGTCTCTAGAACATTATCTCCACTGCACTTATAGTTATAAAGAAATTTTACCTGAGGTTTGTGAAATAGAATCACATACAGACGTAACAGCTGCAGGCCCATCTTGTCTTCCTGCATCTGAAAATGCATCGGTAGATCAGAGCCAGACTTGACTAACCAACATAATATTTATAATGGACTTTCTGAATTACTTATATTAATATTTTTATAGCCAGAACTTATCCTCTTCAGTTACTCATTATGTTAGAACTAATACCAAATTTAATACATAACATAATCACCATTGAAGTATCAATCAGTTATGCCTAAGCACAATACAATTTCATTTACTTCAGTCAGAGCTAGAAATGCCTAACCAACTACATGTTTTCCGTATTAATCACAAACCATTCAACTTATTACCTAATATTATCAATATGTGTATCTATTCTAAAGTACCTGAGGATTTGAAATCAGCATAGTTACGTTCATAACCTTGGTCCTTGCCACTGCCATCGTAATTATCCTCCAGGAGCATTTCCACAATACAGCTCTCTTCAGCCATCTTGATGTTGGATAGGCACAGTTGGCACTAAAGGAACTGAAGGTTATGGAAGTTGCCTAACATAATTGCAGGTGGTAGCACCAATCAAGCTACTGGAATGTAGTAGGCAAGTCTGGTCCTGATAGAGGCAACTATTAGGAGTCCATTATAGCACATTAATAGCATTTTTTAAATTTGTGGGTTAGGCACCTATGGCGCTGGGCCACTCATTTGTTTTGTGATTTATCTCTTTTCCTTTTAAAATATGGTTAGATATTTTCCTCATAATTATGATTTACTGATCTTCTTGAGTTAGGAGAGTTTTCTTCATTTTGTTGAGTTATTAGATTAAAATTTAATCTATTCTATCTTTAGATATTATCCAGGATGTACATTTGTTGAGTCATCTTTTCTTCAAGTTTTTATTTTATGCTTATCTTGTGAATCCTATTTCATTATTTTCTTCTCTTTCAGTTGTTACTATTGGAAATTGTGTCTCCACTGTTTAACTTTTACTATTGGAAAAAACAACTATGAATGAATAGAATAGAATATTCTCCTCTCCCAGTAATGGATGACAATGAACTGGGAAGAGAGTATTCATTTATTGTTGTTATATGTTTTTTTTCCACTGTTGGCATCCAGTAATGTGAACATGGTTATGTCTACTCCAGAGAAAGTAAGTTTAAAACTTGATGTTAAGTGCGGTAAATGCCGTAAAATAGTTGTCCTAAGAATGAGTTTCAGTGGTTCCCCATTTCCATTTCCTGGCAAAGATTGGAACAGTTTCAGTTCAAACGCTACAGCAGGTTCCTTCCACCTCCTTACCAAAATTCATTCACCACCATTCATTTCATCTTAATTAGTTCCTCAACTGAAGTCGGCATCTGGAAGGGCATCCGGTCATAAAAAAAAAATAATCAAATAGCATCTCACCTCATCCCCAACCCAGTATCATGAAAAAGGACCAAGTAAACATACATTGTTTAAAATTGCCCGCCCATCACCTAGCAATCTTTAAAACCTTTTGTGGCTTGGGCCAAGTCTGTGTTTGTGCATGGTAATGAATACAACAGACAGTTAAGCATATATATAGTGGAGTTAACATAATAGGGTGTTTCTAAACATGACATGAAGTACCATGAGAGTTTCAGAGAGCTTTAGGATAATTAAGCCAGGATATCTTAAATCCTCAAAAGCTATCCAGGTCCATTACACTCATATCATTTTCTCATTCAAAATAAAACTATTGGAGGACAGAATAACTTACTTGCGTGTAATATCTGTGATGAACTCCTTGCCAGTATTCACAGCTCCTAGAAAGGCAGCAACAGTGATGGGACAATTCTTGCTCTCCAGCTGCTCTACAGGGTATGATGAAAACAGCAGCTCCAGTAATTGCCAAATACCTATACATGTGACCAGCTGATGCTCCATCCGTATAATTCTACTGCTGTCAAGTTTTTGCACAATTACAGCCAACATTTGGTGTACATGATTACTGAAGAAACGTTCTAGCACTGGAATATTACACGCACGCACTAGAGGTACTAGATATCGCTCGACGCACCCAATTCGAGTTTCTGGAGCATACAGCTTGTCATCCCAGAATATATTATATGTGATATCAATGGCGTGCAGCTGCTGCTCAGCATCTAACCTGAAATTGGAATATATCAATGATTAGAACAAAAAATATCTAAATTGGACGAAAATGGCAAGCTAGAATGACATTTGCAATACCAGAGCTTGATGCATAAAAAATCTCACTCATTATACTGTACATGAAAAGGCTCTGCAAATAACCTTACTCCTTGTGGGTGGGGTTAACTTCCAATAAGTAACCAGGGGAACCTGATCCCTACAGAGCGCGTCCCCAGGTGGCGGATAGGGGGCCCCTACAGTATGTAGGGCTGGTTGAAATAACCAATACAACCCGCGGACCAACAGGTAGCCCAATTCCTGGGGGTTTTAAAATACTGGGACACCCTCTCTCCAGGGGCATAAATATGGAGGACCTTTGCCCTGGGTTGAGGGTGAAGACCTCAACAGCATCTACGGGCAGAGAAGATGGACTTCGGTACGGCGGAGATGGCGGAAGAGGCAACCCATCCTTCTGGGGTGTACAGATGGAACCTACTGCCTTGTAGGACGAGGAAGGCATCCTCAAAGGCTAAGGGAGTAAACCATGAAAGAAAATCCTCTTATGCGTTAGGCCTAGCAAGTCAGCAGGAGAGTATTGAGTACAGTTGCTTTCAATAAGAAAAAGAGCCTCGGAAAGAATATTATAGACCGGACTGACACGTCCTCTCAGACAATTGTAAAGTATGATGACCGTAAGGCTGATGATATACAATGTTCTGAAAAGAAAACCCCAAATAAAAAAGAGACCCAAATACCGAATTGGAACTATGAACATTCTATCATTGACTGGAAAGTTAGAAAAACTCCTAGACATGATGGATAGAAGAAAAATATCAATATTGGGATTAAGTGAGACCAAATGGAAAGGGATTGGAGGTAAGATACTTCGTGGAGGTTATAAATTATACTGGAGTGGACAGGAGAAGGTGGCGAAAAATGGTGTTGGATTCTTAATTAACGAAAGGACTGATGCTACAGCTGAAGTTATCTGCAAAAGTGATAGAATCATTAAAATGTTCATGAAAGTGGAGAACACTAAGTACACCATCATACAAGTGTATGCCCCACAGACAGGCTGCAGTGAGGAAGACAAAGAGAAATTTCGGCAAGACCTGGAAGATACAGTTAATGAGGAAAATATTATTATTATTGGAGATCTAAATGCGCAAGTTGGAGTAGACAGACTTGGGTACAAGAACATCATTGGTCCACATGGATTTGGACAAAGGAACCCAGAAGGAGAACAACTATTAGATCTGTGCAGAAGAAATGATCTTATAATCAAAAATACATTCTTCAAAAAAGGAGACAGTCACAGAATAACAAGGTACAGTTGGGATGGCCAGTATAGAACATTGATTGACTACGTAATCACAAATAAAGATGGTGGCAGGTACATCACAGATGTAAAGGTCATCCCTAGTGAAAGCATGGACAGTGACCACAGACTGTTGGTAGAAGACTTCAAACATAAGGCAAATGAAACGCAGAAACTTATTACGAAAAAACCAAGGGTTAAAACTTAAAAGTTGCAAGAAGTCCAAATAAAGGAAGAATACAAACTAACGATTCAACAGAGTTTGCCAAAGTGTGAAGTAACCAGCGTTAATGAAGAATGGAAGGCCTTCAAAGACACCTTTGTGGGAGAAGCCAAAAACCTATGTGGAGTTACAAGTTCTATCAAAAGAAAAAAAGGAGACACCATGGTGGAATGATAGAGTGAAAATAGCGGTGAAAGAAAGAAACCAAATAAAGAAGGCACTGGACAAGGAAAAACAAAAACAGGGACAAGAACGAAATGAACAAGAAATACAAAGACTTCAAGGAGTATACAGGAACAAGAAACTTGCTGTAAAGAACATTGTAAGGGAAGAAAAAGAGAAGAAATGGAATGAGTTTGCAGACAAACTGGAAGAGGACAGTAGAGGAAATATGAAATTCCTATACAGAGTAGTGAAAAACAAGCGAAGGGATCAAGAGACCATAAAAGCAATAGAACGTGATGATGGAACTCTGGCACAAGAAGAGGGAAAAATTAAACAAGAACTCAAGATCTATTTCGAAAAGCTGCTGAATGGAGATACAGAAAACATAACGGATAGAGGAGAGCCAAGTCGAGGAACCACAACTGAACCACCAATTACATGGTTTGAGGTTGAAAATGCACTCAAGAGCAAGAAGAAAGGAAAGGCAGTGGGAATAGATGAACTAAGTGCAGATATGCTGAAAGCAGCGGGAGTTCCAGGAATCCAATGGCTCTATAGACTGCTCAACAAGATATGGGAGGAAAATACTATTCCTGAGGACTGGAAGATGGGCATCATTGTACCTCTGTTCAAGAAAGGAAGCCGACGAAAATGTACTAATTACCGTGGTATCACACTACTGTCTCATGTCCTGAAAATATTGGAAAAAATAATAGCGACCAGAATCAGAGATATTGTTGAACCAATTTTGGAAGAAGAGCAGTATGGTTTCAGACCAGGAAGGTCAACTACAGACCTTATATTTGCAATTAGGATGCTAATGGAAAAATACTGGGAGAAGAACAAGCCTTTATTTCTAATATTTTTGGACAATGAGAAAGCATACGATAGTGTACCAAGGGAAAGAATTTGGCAATGCATGAAAGAACTTCAAGTGCGAGACAGCCTCATAGACAAAGTGAAAATGTTGTATAGTGGGAACAGAAGCTGTATTCAAGTAGGATGTGGTTTGTCGGTCTGGTTTGAAACAAAGAGAGGAGTGCAGTAGGGCAGCTCATTGTCACCACTTCTATTTATTATTGTAATGGATGTAGTAATGAAATCTATTAAAAGGAAAGAACATGGAGATATCAAAGCCTTCACATTTGCAGATGGTGTTGCGATCTGGAGTGACTCAGAAGAGGAATTGGGAGAGAGAATACAAAGCTGGAATGAGGAGTTTAAGAAATATGGTTTAAACATCAGCAAGACCAAGACGGTGGTGATGAAAGTGTATGGAGAAGGAGCAGAACCAATAGTCATGTTAAATGAAGCTCAACTGGACAGCGTTCCAATTTTCAAATATACCGGGCGAGTTGGCCGTGCGCATAGAGGCGTGCGGCTGTGAGCTTGCATCCGGGAGACAGTAGGTTCGAATCCCACTATCGGCAGTCCTGAAAATGGTTTTCCGTGGTTTCCCATTTTCACACCAGGCAAATTCTGGGGCTGTACCTTAATTAAGGCCACGGCCGCTTCCTTCCAACTCCTAGGCCTTTCCTATCCCATTGTCGCCATAAGACCTATCTGTGTCAGTGTGACGTAAAGCCCCTAGCAAAAAAAAAAAAAAAAGTTTTCAAATACTTGGGTAGCGTTATATCAAATGACAACCTAGCAAAACATGAGGGGAACAATCGAATCAATAAGCAACACAATTTTACCACCAGGTAAGACACCTGCTGTGGGATGAGCAAATACCCATGAAAACAAAAATGACATTGTACAAGTCCTATTATACACCAATTCTTACATACAGTCTCGAAACCACAACACTGACCAATAGAGATAATTCCAAACTTCAGGCAGCTGAAATGAAATTCCTATGCACTATGATCCAGAAAACTAGGAAAGGCAAGATTAGGAATGAGAAAATTAGAGAAGAAGTAGGAACAGATGATTCTCTCCTCAATAAGATTCAGATATCAAGACTGAAGTGGTTTGGTCACATGAAGAGGATGCCAGTAAACAGAACTGCAAGGAAGGAATTTGACAGAAAGGTAGAAGGAAGACGACCCGTGGGAAGGCCACGAAGGAAATGGATAGATTTAGTTAAGAGCGATGTACTGCTGAGAGGTCATGATTGGGACAAGTTGGTGGAGGAAGAATGGTACAAGGACAGGATGAGATGGAGGAGGCTCATATACCACACCCGGGAAACTGGAGATGGTTTAGGATGATGATGATGATGAACAGGCCAGTTACGACCCGCTGTGACATTTTTCAAATTAAGTCATATGGCAGTTATCACAAAAACCATTGAGGAAACAACGATGAGTTATTTTTGTAAATATACTAGTGCTAAAACATTCAAAATATCTGCAAAAAAGTAACAGGGGCTCCTCCTTTCAATTATACTCAAGGAATCTAAAGAATATGAAACAGACCTTCAGCCTATTAGGTTGTGTCAAGTACATATAGCATATGCCAAAGAGATATTAAGAAGGAACAAATACAGTAGAAGTCTGTTATAGCAAGAACCCATACACGGCAAAAAATTTACTCGCTATAGCAGATTATCTTTATATACGATTTTTCGTAAAAGTCGGTGGGAAAACCACACACACATTAAAATTGATATGAAACAGCAGTCAGTTTGTTCATTACTTGTGTTTTCACAAGTTTCCATATTATGGCTTACTCTTTTATTATTTTTTCTAATTCTGAGTCAACGTGAACACCTATGTTCAATTTCATTCCGAAAAATTGTAGCATCATTCACCTACCATGGTGCATATTTGTGTAGCCCAGTTATGGATGCTGAAAAAATTGTGATGTCACTAAGACAAACTTAAAATCCAGGAAGTAAAAAGCATCCAAATCATCCACCGATGGTGCGTATGTTGAATCGATCAAAGTGTTGTTCCATTCGAGATGACGGTCAAAGTAATCTCCTCACACATGGCTGAATTTAACCTCCAAGTAATTCAAGGTAGAAGAGTGTTTTCAGAAAACAATGTATAATAACCCGGTGGTCCAAAATATAAGGTTTCAACTGACATTTATTTTATAAACAGTGTGATCTGCAAATCTGTAAAATTCTGGAGAGTTTAATATCGAAGTACATCAGAGGGATATGTGATGATAAAAATTGGTTCATGAGGAGCCAGTATGGATTTAGAAAGAAATTTTCTTGTGAGGCACAACTGGTGGGATTTCAGCAGGACGTATCAGATCAGTTGGATTCAGGAGGTCAGTTAGATTGCATAGCCATAGATCTTTCCAAAGCCTTTGAT
The DNA here is from genome assembly GCF_040414725.1 of Anabrus simplex. Classification (NCBI taxonomy): domain Eukaryota; kingdom Metazoa; phylum Arthropoda; class Insecta; order Orthoptera; family Tettigoniidae; genus Anabrus; species Anabrus simplex. The sequence goes on along the minus strand of NC_090265.1, from coordinate 962,635,451 downwards.
AGAGTGGAACATGGAATATTATTAAAGAAATTGGAGGGAATAGGATTGGACGTAAGGGTTATACGTTGGATAAAAGCATTTCTAAATTCAAGGGTTCAGAAAGTCAAAGTAGGAAATAATGTATCTCAGGAAGAGAAAGTTTGGAAGGGAATTGCACAGGGTAGTATAATCGGTCCGTTACTTTTCTTAATATACGCAAATGATTTAGGGAACAATATAACATCAAAAATAAGATTGTATGCAGATGACATAATTGTTTATAGAGAAATAAACAACATTGAGGATTGTTCAGAATTACAAAGGGACCTTGAAAGTATCCAAGAATGGGTTGAAGAAAATAATATGAAGGTTAATGGAGGCAAATCAACTGTTACAACTTTTACAAACAGGAGCTTTAAAACTGAATTTGAATATACTTTGGATGAGGTAGTTATCCCAAAAGATGGCAAGTGCAAATACTTAGGTGTGAGATTTGAAAGTAATTTGCACTGGAAGGGTCATATTGATGACATTGTTGGGAAAGCATACAGATCATTACATGTCATAATGAGGCTACTTAAAGGATGCAACAAAGAATTAAAAAAGTTACTGGAGTATGGTTCGTCCATTATTGGAATATGCAAACAGTGTTTGGGATCCTCGCCAAGAATACCTAATAAAAGAAATAGATAGTGTGCAGAGGAAAGCAGCAAGATTTGTAACAGGGGATTTCAGGAGAAAGAGTAGTGTATCAGAAATGTTAAAGGAACTTGGGTGGGAAACTTTAAGTAAGAGAAGGGAGAAAACTAGACTTACAGGATTATATAGAGCCTATACAGGAGAAGCAGCATGGGGAGATATCCGTGAGAGGCTTCAGTTGGAAAATAATTATATCGGCAGGACTGACCACAAATATAAAATTAGAAGGAATTTTAGCAGAAGCGATTGGGGTAAATTTTCATTCATTGGGAAGGGTGTGAAGGAGTGGAACAGTTTACCAGGGGTAGTGTTTGATCCTTTTCCAAAATCTGTACAGATATTCAAGAAGAGAATAAACAGCAACAGAGAAAATAAATGAAGTGTTAGAGGGCATTCGACCAGTGCAGGTTACTGTAAATAAAAAAATGTGTGTGAATAAATTAATTCCATCCCCTGGTCTAAGGAGTTTGGACAGCCAAAGTAGGGGACTGCCTGTAGGGGTGAAGTACAGTGGGGACTTCGAGGGCCCTGGGACCGCTATGGTAGCTGTGAAGGCCCTTCAGGAACTCTGAAAAATGGTGGCAAAAGGGGCTCTGGTTGAGACGCAGCAGGTTGTTATGCTACTTAGGATCCAGAACGGGTTAAAAAAAAAAAAAAAAAAAAATAGTAAATAAATAAATGCAATGTAAATATTAATGTTATACCAGTTGTATAGTATCATTTGAAGTAATTCCACATACTGTATATCAGTTGACTATATTTGTAAGTAGTACAGGAGATATTATAAGTAGAATTTTGTAAACAATATAAATTTAGTAAGGATGAGCTGTGTGTTTAATAGAAAACATTGTTAGCGTAAATTGTATAATATTGTATTATAGGAAAAATTTTCTTCTCTTGTTAATTTAATATTTAGTGCTTGACAATAATGTATTTTAGTGTACCATTTGCCACCGAGGTAGACACCTCATTTGCAAATAAAGAGATTTTGATTTTTGATTTGAATAATGCGCTGATACTTTTATACGCCTCAGTGCAATTTTTTTAAAATATTTGTTGTCAGATATCAAGACTGAAGCGGTTTGGTCACATGAAGAGGATGCCAGTAAACAGAACTGCAAGGAAGGAATTTGACAGAAAGGTAGAAGGAAAACGACCCGTGGGAAGGCCACGAAGGAAATGGATAGATTTAGCGATGTACTGCCGAGAGGTCATGATTGGGACAAGTTGGTGGAGGAACAGGAGTGTGATTTAGATGACGACTAAGATCCTGACTTTGAAGCAAAACAAATTCTCGACGATGATCATAATTCCTATTCAGAGACTGATATGGATAATGGTGACTTCATAACGGAAGTGGACGATGAAGACACACCTTATGACACACTATTGTTATTTATCCTTCATCACCTAATGTAATCAGTGTTGGCCGCAATATCTGAAACCAACTCGCCGTTCCGCCTGGGAGAGTGTAATGGGAGGAGCCAATATTCCTACGTTACACCCCTCCCAGTTAGGCGGCACCGTTCCCAGAAGTCTCCACGACAAGGAGGCGCCCAGTGTGACGTCTAAGTTCATACATATCAGATTGTCGGTTGTCTGATGCACGTTAGCCATTGTCTCTCAGCTGTTTGTCACAATGTAAGTGTATGTTATTATTCTGTTCTGTGGATTGCTTTGTAAATAGGTGTTTTCAATGACATTAACTATAAAATTATCGATGTCTAGTACAAATAAGTACATATTATAAAACTTGTGTCGTAATATAAAATATAAGCACCCTTATTTAGGCAAATTACAAATTTTTGTCGAAGTCCGAACTTTCTGACGGTGACTCTTTGCACTATTTAGGCCCATTACTTCATCAAATAGTAGTATAAAACTATTTCACTCTGAAATAATATACATTTTTACCGAATAACAGAACCATTGCTTCTGTACAGCGTAATTTTGGTTTCTTGTTTCTAGGGCTAGATATAGCACCTCCGAGGACATCTAAAGAATTCTAAGGGAACTAGTGACTGAAGAGGCTGCTGGAAATGGCTCCTGGCCGGGTAATGACTACTAATGCAGTCCGGCTGCGGGTTCAGTACCACCAAAGCACCCAAGACGACACCACGCCAGATCTCCTCAAGGATTTGATCCATATTAAAAATGCTTATAGGAAAGGACGGCAAAGATTTAGGGACCCAACTGACCGGGTGGAATACCTGGACCTAGCCTGGGAAGTACGAAATCGATTGCTGGAAGGAAATATTGAAAAATGGGAGGAACTTTGCCGTAATCTCTCGGAAAACTGGTCAGGTCGCTAATTTTGGTGAATTTGCTCAGAAAATTTAGGTGGAGTATATATAAAACGTTAAGCATTCAATTATAAATTTCAGTATAATACCGTAGCGAAGCACGGGTATCTTGCTATTTATAATTAAAATTATTGTAACATTTAAAACAATTATTTTAACAGGATTTCCACTTCGAATGTAATATGGTGTACAACATTTATACTAGTTTTCCTTTTTATTAATTTCATTCAGAAGTACAATGTTATGTGTTGAAGTGAATGTAGCTTCGGTCATATTAAAAATATCACCCACAACTTCAGGGAGACAGTCTCTGCTACAATTACAGCATAGTGCAATGAAAAACAGAGGAAAAACTAGAATGACCAGGAACATTAGCTTTCTTACCTGAAAATGAAGCTTGGCAAAGTCTTCTGAATGTTTTCATTACATAAGTGTTGTTTATCTTGAACTGATGAGGCTATCACACTACGAAGAAGCACAGGGCTCCCTGAAACTTCTAATCCCCGAAGTAATTTACAGAATGCAAGCACAAAACTGTCTCGTTGCAATGAACTTGGAGATAATTCTGATGAAAACTGGGGAAAGTGCTGTTCCCGTAATTTCTGGAGTGCATTCCTGTAAATAATGTGAGAAATTCATTAACAGACAAGACACCTTGGGAAGAATGAGCAACATTTACAAATGGCGCGGTCCGCACATTTCGACGACAGTCCAGAACATTATTATTATTATTATTAGGGTGGGTGATATTAGTTGAATTTAGGTTATTATTATTATTATTATTAATGATATTCTGGACCCCGCAGTAAGATATGAGACCGCTACTTGGTGGTAAATTATGTCTCCTGCCATTGTCATTGTTGAAAATGTGACCAGCACCATTGTCGCGTGTAGGCAAGTGTGCGGGATTTCTGGCGATACGAATGATATAATTCCGTGCATTATTGACCTTATCATAGAGGTGAACAATTGCATGGCCAATATCATTCCTATTGTTTATTTCAAATGTGTTTAAATTTTTATTTATATGCCAGGAGAATCTACTGTAATCAAAGTTTAAGTTCTCCAAAGGAAAAGATGGCTTTTGAAAACGAACCCAAGCAAAAAAAATGATCAGTTTATGATCAGAATCAAGTACATTATGAACAGTAAAATCAATTGGTCTCAACTCCCTTTTCACCCCACCACCGTTAAGTTGATTTACCCCCACCCCCAAAAAAAGGAGGCGTGTTTCTTTATGTTTAATACCAATGTTCACATCCGTTACTTTCGGTTTTGAGATATAAGTATCCCCATAAAAAGAATTCACTTTTTCACTTCCATTCACACTCCCCCCTGTTAAGTGAATTTTCCGAAAAACATACTTGTTTCTTTATTAGTAAAGGATCTTATAAATACCAATTATCACAACTGTAACATCTTCAGTTTTTGAGATGTGCGTCATAAAAGGAATTCAACTCCTTTTCACCCCTGCCCCCCACGATGATTTTTCCCCAAAAATGAGATTTTTTTTTTTTTTTTAAGGAGATCCAAATACCAATTTTCACGTCTGTAACAACTTTAGTTTTTATTACATGTACGTATCCTCATACAATTAATTCAATTCATTTTTCAATTCTTTCACCCCCCCACCTTCATTGGCTTTTCCTAAATCAAAGGAATATGCGTTTCTTTACTTTTAAAGCAGATTCCAAATACTAATTTTCATGTCTGCAACATCTTTCGTTTTTGAGATGATAGTATCTTCATACAAATAATTCAACTAATTTATCAATTCCCCCCTCCCCAAGTGGATTTCCGAAAGCCAAAAATACATATTTCTTTATTTTTAAAGGAGATTCCAAATACCAATTTTCATGTCTGTAACATCTTCAGTTTTTGAGACATCAGTATCCTAATAAAAAGAATTCAACCCCATTTTCAGTCATGTTTTACCCCACCCCCCCAAGTGGTTTTTCCAAAAACAAAAAAATATATTTTTAACATAGGTTAAAAATACCATTTTTCACTTCTGTAACATGTTAAGTTTTTGAGATATACTGTAGACAGGCTCCTTTTAAAATTTCACGCTCTTTTTAGTTCCTCGTAAGTGGACTTTCTGAAAACACATCACCTATGTTTATTTACTTTTACAGGAGATTCCAAATACCACTTTTTACGTCTGTAACATTTTATGTTTCTGAGATATACTGTAGATATAGTCTTTCTAAAAATTCACCCCATTTGTCACTCCTGTTTAACCCCCATTAATTGGATTTTCCAAAAACAAAAAAATACGTGTTCCGTTATTTTCTAAGGAGTTTCTAAATACTAATTTTCAGGTCTGTAAAATCTTCAGTTTCTGAGATGTAAGTATCCTCATTAAAGGCATTCAAGCCCATTTTCAACCCTCCTAGTGGAGTTTTCCGAAAACAAAATGATGCGTGTTTCTTTATTTTTTAAGGAGATTCTATATACCAATTTTTACATCTGTAAACTTTTAAAGTTTTGAGATATGGAAACACTCATTTTAAAAATTCACCCTCGTTTTCACCCCCTTAGCAACAGAATATCCAAAAATCCACCGTTAGCAAGCACCTACATTGTAATATATGTATCCTCAAAATTTCATGTCTTTATGTCCAGTAGTTTTGGCTCGACGATAAGTCGGTCGGTCGGTCACCCAAGACATGTTCTTTTATATATGAGTCATCCAGTTGCAAAACGCGCTATGTCAATTTTTCCTCAAAATGAGTTATCACCACCATTGTATGCAGCACATCAAAATACACAATCCAGTAATGTAATACGTGAGCAAATGCCATTTAATCCATACGTTTAAAGGTGACAAATAACGGAACTGCTGCAGAAGTCGTTATGTCCAGCATGTGCTATGCAGCAAAGCTCATTATGTCCCAGAACCCTGTAAGAAGATCGTGCATGAACAAAATCAGGCAACTGTGTTATGAGAGGTGAAGTAAACTATAACAGCGATTGTGGTGGAAGTGAAAAGCATATTGAAGCATGGGAAACCCTTTTCTGCTATTGTGCCAGTACCAGTGGAGGAAGGGGATCCTCTTAAGAAAGGAAAGCTCAACGACCTGAACACATTGCTGACCAAACATTACGGGAAAGAGTGGATAAGTAACGATGACCTCGCGTCGTACAAGACACTGTTTGACCAGCGGAAAACTTTAAACAGTGAAATGCAAGACAATGACATTGATGTGGGAGATTTTGTTGAGGGCAGTAATGGATTGTTAATAAACTGTAAAAAGTTACAGAACTTATAAAACGTTTTGAATGAGTGATGATTTCTTGATGTAATCATAAAATCAAAGAGCAGGGATTAGATATCAAAACATTATATCCTAACCTTAAAATTATTACCATTCATGTTATTTTCATAAAAACCCATCGGTTGTGTGTTTATTTACCACCTCATCACATATCAATATTGACCATAATTTACACTTCATGTCAGTTTCAACCAGTCATGGTCAACTGTCACTGAAATATTATTGAAATGTGACTACTGCACCTGATAGGAAAGTGTTTCAAAATTATCAAAGGTGATTTGCAATGGTTTTTTGTTTGTAAACTAATGCATAGTATTTTCAAGGCAGTGAGTGAATCAAATATGGCGGCAATTACAAAGAGATTTGCAGAAGTGACGTTATCTTACTGCTATGTAATATATTTTTTTTTTTTTTGCTAGGGGCTTTACGTCGCACCGACACAGATAGGTCTTATGGCGACGATGGGATAGGAAAGGCCTAGGAGTTGGAAGGAAGCGGCCGTGGCCTTAATTAAGGTACAGCCCCAGCATTTGCCTGGTGTGAAAATGGGAAACCATAGAAAAATGTAATAAATTAATATATGAAATATTTATTTAATTTTCATTTTGTTAATACTGTTTATGAAACATTTCTTTCACTAAATTGTCTTACCAAACACAACTTGTGGTTTCATTTTGTTCAGATAATTCACGTGCTCTTGAAATTATTGATAAGAAGAAACACACTCAGTATATTACCCACGATTATTACAAATCATTTCTTCCATTCTTGCATTTTTTTGTGTTGGTTAGTGTAAATAATTTCTTCTTCTTTTACTGAATAATCAACGTGTTTATTCTTACAGTATTTCCAATCTTTCTTTGTACTTTAAAGCTTTTGATGTTCATTTATTGGAACCAATTTAAAGATCCCACACATTTAATTATTTTTATCATCAAGCAAACTAGTCAGAACATAACCTCATCCATCAAAATAAGTACAATTCCCATAAGAAGTGATAATCTTCACTTCAGTGAAATGTGGGAAGTACGGCCTGTGGTCCATCCAAAACTGACAATTACAAACGAAAACAGTATGACAGGTTATGTATGGGAGGAAACTCATAAGCTGCAGGTGATATTTAATACTGAATCATGCCATTTCCCCATGAGAAAGTGTTTTAAACGGTTAAGTCCAACTCGTTGGCTGGTCAGCGTGTTGCCCTTCGGTTCACAGGGTCCCGGGTTTGATTCCCGACCGGGTCGGGGATTTTAATCGCTTCTGATTAATTCTTTTGGCTCGGGAACAGGGTGTTTGTGTATAACACGGCCAAATCCACATGTGTGACACAGTCCGCACCTGCAATCCTACAAGTATGGGAAAAAGCGGTAGGAAGAAAAGAGTATTTTAAAGGGTTAAGGCAGTGCATGATATTCTTACACAAATTATGCTCATTTTAAAAACATTTGCAATCGATGAAATATTAATATTTCCTCTGGGAACTTCATTTCTGATATGCTCTTTTTGTTCCAGGCTTTTACAGGACATTTGGGCAAATTTTCTCAACAATTCCAACCACCCTGCATACTTAAGGGTTTTTAAATTCAGATACAAAATGTTTAGTTCTAGGCAATTACCACAAGAGATTTACACAGTATTTTGAGAATTACTTGTGAAGTAGTAAGATAACATACTCAAGTTCACTATCACTCTTCTGGTTTTTACTGGCGAGACAAGGCAGCAGGTCCAGTGCATGGTTCTTGTAATGAAGAGGTAGATCAGGAGCGACCAGCTGGGTTATTATCCATTTTTTGACGTAATCATGAGACATGAAACGGCCAATGGGCTGTTTTGAGCATGCTGCAACCTGGTTCAACAGCAACAGTAGCTGTGTACAGTTCTCTGTACTGGTATCTGCCCATGATAACAAAGCTGGCCAATGCTGCAGAACAGCTGATGCACATCTATCAGCATAGCTGCAAAAAAAGCACACAAACAGATTGTATATAAAATGCAGAGTGTGATTTTTCTCATAAGTGTGTTTTATCCTGCAGTGATAATAGGAAAATAAAGTTCAACTGTGGCATAAATCCTATAGTATTTATCATCATCATCATCATCATCATCTCTCATTAGCCAAGCAAGTGGTCTGATTAGAAAGGAAATGACAATTTTTTACATCTGAATCTCTAAAATTCTGAACAATGTAAAAATGCAGAAAACAATATATTCTCTATCCTCTTCTTTATTTACTCCTCCAATGAAATGAAATTCTAGCTGCACTGAAGAAGTAATATACTTTCCATGGGAACAGAATTCCATGAAACATCTAATAAAAATCTGAAATGATCTAAGAGAGAAGAAGAGGTTTTGACAGAACACATGCATAATGACAAGTTGGGCAATCTACCTATCTTATAGTAGTATGCTTGAAAGAGTATCTGAAATTTTCAAGTTTGTATCTTTTAAATTTCTGTATAATTTCATTAACATATATTTCTAACTGTTATCTTCTCATGTTATGCAAAGATACGCTTGTAGTTTTAAGGAACTGTTGATATGATCATGGTCAATGGTATGGAATCCTGTAGTCATGTCCTAGTCTGTCAACCATGGCCAATGACTTCAGTCGACAAGCAATGGTCCCGAGAGTCATGATACCAGTTACTATTGAATAGGAGTGGGTATCTTGGATATATTCTGAACCGTGGTTCTCCTTATGCCCTGTCAGCTAGGACTACCCAATCCACTGGAGGTCATTAAACTGTTAAAAGTGAAAAATACTCGCAGAGATGACGAGTGAGCAAAGCCATCACAGCCTACTTCACAGAAATGTTTGGTTCATGCTCACAATATTTTAGCAAGTCTCAGGCCTATCTATAGGAGTGAAGGAGTCCCCAATTCCATTTGACTCACCAGGGACTCCATGAAAACAACTATGCAAATGAAATGAAATTTAATGGGGTACTATAAATTTCAGTGCAGCTTATCAAAGTAACAACGCCTAATCAAGACAGCAGGGAGGATGCATCTGGGAGTATTAGGAGTAAATGGTATTACGGCCACGGGGATAAGAAGAAAAGAAGCAGAAGATAAGGTGTTCTTAAAATGTGCAAGCAAGCAAGCAAGCAAGCAAGCAAGCAAGCAAGCAAGCAAGCAAGCAAGCAAGCAAGCAAGCAAGCAAGCAAGCAAGCAAGCAAGCAAGCAAGCAAGCAAGCAAGCAAGCAAGCAAGCAAGCAAGCAAGCAAGCAAGCAAGCAAGCAAGCAAGCAAGCAAGCAAGCAAGCAAGCAAGCAAGCAAGCAAGCAAGCAAGCAAGCAAGCAAGCAAGCAAGCAAGCAAGCAAGCAAGCAAGCAAGCAAGCAAGCAAGCAAGCAAGCAAGCAAGCAAGCAAGCAAGCAAGCAAGCAAGCAAGCAAGCAAGCAAGCAAGCAAGCAAGCAAGCAAGCAAGCAAGCAAGCAAGCAAGCAAGCAAGCAAGCAAGCAAGCAAGCAAGCAAGCAAGCAAGCAAGCAAGCAAGCAAGCAAGCAAGCAAGCAAGCAAGCAAGCAAGCAAGCAAGCAAGCAAGCAAGCAAGCAAGCAAGCAAGCAAGCAAGCAAGCAAGCAAGCAAGCAAGCAAGCAAGCAAGCAAGCAAGCAAGCAAGCAAGCAAGCAAGCAAGCAAGCAAGCAAGCAAGCAAGCAAGCAAGCAAGCAAGCAAGCAAGCAAGCAAGCAAGCAAGCAAGCAAGCAAGCAAGCAAGCAAGCAAGCAAGCAAGCAAGCAAGCAAGCAAGCAAGCAAGCAAGCAAGCAAGCAAGCAAGCAAGCAAGCAAGCAAGCAAGCAAGCAAGCAAGCAAGCAAGCAAGCAAGCAAGCAAGCAAGCAAGCAAGCAAGCAAGCAAGCAAGCAAGCAAGCAAGCAAGCAAGCAAGCAAGCAAGCAAGCAAGCAAGCAAGCAAGCAAGCAAGCAAGCAAGCAAGCAAGCAAGCAAGCAAGCAAGCAAGCAAGCAAGCAAGCAAGCAAGCAAGCAAGCAAGCAAGCAAGCAAGCAAGCAAGCAAGCAAGCAAGCAAGCAAGCAAGCAAGCAAGCAAGCAAGCAAGCAAGCAAGCAAGCAAGCAAGCAAGCAAGCAAGCAAGCAAGCAAGCAAGCAAGCAAGCAAGCAAGCAAGCAAGCAAGCAAGCAAGCAAGCAAGCAAGCAAGCAAGCAAGCAAGCAAGCAAGCAAGCAAGCAAGCAAGCAAGCAAGCAAGCAAGCAAGCAAGCAAGCAAGCAAGCAAGCAAGCAAGCAAGCAAGCAAGCAAGCAAGCAAGCAAGCAAGCAAGCAAGCAAGCAAGCAAGCAAGCAAGCAAGCAAGCAAGCAAGCAAGCAAGCAAGCAAGCAAGCAAGCAAGCAAGCAAGCAAGCAAGCAAGCAAGCAAGCAAGCAAGCAAGCAAGCAAGCAAGCAAGCAAGCAAGCAAGCAAGCAAGCAAGCAAGCAAGCAAGCAAGCAAGCAAGCAAGCAAGCAAGCAAGCAAGCAAGCAAGCAAGCAAGCAAGCAAGCAAGCAAGCAAGCAAGCAAGCAAGCAAGCAAGCAAGCAAGCAAGCAAGCAAGCAAGCAAGCAAGCAAGCAAGCAAGCAAGCAAGCAAGCAAGCAAGCAAGCAAGCAAGCAAGCAAGCAAGCAAGCAAGCAAGCAAGCAAGCAAGCAAGCAAGCAAGCAAGCAAGCAAGCAAGCAAGCAAGCAAGCAAGCAAGCAAGCAAGCAAGCAAGCAAGCAAGCAAGCAAGCAAGCAAGCAAGCAAGCAAGCAAGCAAGCAAGCAAGCAAGCAAGCAAGCAAGCAAGCAAGCAAGCAAGCAAGCAAGCAAGCAAGCAAGCAAGCAAGCAAGCAAGCAAGCAAGCAAGCAAGCAAGCAAGCAAGCAAGCAAGCAAGCAAGCAAGCAAGCAAGCAAGCAAGCAAGCAAGCAAGCAAGCAAGCAAGCAAGCAAGCAAGCAAGCAAGCAAGCAAGCAAGCAAGCAAGCAAGCAAGCAAGCAAGCAAGCAAGCAAGCAAGCAAGCAAGCAAGCAAGCAAGCAAGCAAGCAAGCAAGCAAGCAAGCAAGCAAGCAAGCAAGCAAGCAAGCAAGCAAGCAAGCAAGCAAGCAAGCAAGCAAGCAAGCAAGCAAGCAAGCAAGCAAGCAAGCAAGCAAGCAAGCAAGCAAGCAAGCAAGCAAGCAAGCAAGCAAGCAAGCAAGCAAGCAAGCAAGCAAGCAAGCAAGCAAGCAAGCAAGCAAGCAAGCAAGCAAGCAAGCAAGCAAGCAAGCAAGCAAGCAAGCAAGCAAGCAAGCAAGCAAGCAAGCAAGCAAGCAAGCAAGCAAGCAAGCAAGCAAGCAAGCAAGCAAGCAAGCAAGCAAGCAAGCAAGCAAGCAAGCAAGCAAGCAAGCAAGCAAGCAAGCAAGCAAGCAAGCAAGCAAGCAAGCAAGCAAGCAAGCAAGCAAGCAAGCAAGCAAGCAAGCAAGCAAGCAAGCAAGCAAGCAAGCAAGCAAGCAAGCAAGCAAGCAAGCAAGCAAGCAAGCAAGCAAGCAAGCAAGCAAGCAAGCAAGCAAGCAAGCAAGCAAGCAAGCAAGCAAGCAAGCAAGCAAGCAAGCAAGCAAGCAAGCAAGCAAGCAAGCAAGCAAGCAAGCAAGCAAGCAAGCAAGCAAGCAAGCAAGCAAGCAAGCAAGCAAGCAAGCAAGCAAGCAAGCAAGCAAGCAAGCAAGCAAGCAAGCAAGCAAGCAAGCAAGCAAGCAAGCAAGCAAGCAAGCAAGCAAGCAAGCAAGCAAGCAAGCAAGCAAGCAAGCAAGCAAGCAAGCAAGCAAGCAAGCAAGCAAGCAAGCAAGCAAGCAAGCAAGCAAGCAAGCAAGCAAGCAAGCAAGCAAGCAAGCAAGCAAGCAAGCAAGCAAGCAAGCAAGCAAGCAAGCAAGCAAGCAAGCAAGCAAGCAAGCAAGCAAGCAAGCAAGCAAGCAAGCAAGCAAGCAAGCAAGCAAGCAAGCAAGCAAGCAAGCAAGCAAGCAAGCAAGCAAGCAAGCAAGCAAGCAAGCAAGCAAGCAAGCAAGCAAGCAAGCAAGCAAGCAAGCAAGCAAGCAAGCAAGCAAGCAAGCAAGCAAGCAAGCAAGCAAGCAAGCAAGCAAGCAAGCAAGCAAGCAAGCAAGCAAGCAAGCAAGCAAGCAAGCAAGCAAGCAAGCAAGCAAGCAAGCAAGCAAGCAAGCAAGCAAGCAAGCAAGCAAGCAAGCAAGCAAGCAAGCAAGCAAGCAAGCAAGCAAGCAAGCAAGCAAGCAAGCAAGCAAGCAAGCAAGCAAGCAAGCAAGCAAGCAAGCAAGCAAGCAAGCAAGCAAGCAAGCAAGCAAGCAAGCAAGCAAGCAAGCAAGCAAGCAAGCAAGCAAGCAAGCAAGCAAGCAAGCAAGCAAGCAAGCAAGCAAGCAAGCAAGCAAGCAAGCAAGCAAGCAAGCAAGCAAGCAAGCAAGCAAGCAAGCAAGCAAGCAAGCAAGCAAGCAAGCAAGCAAGCAAGCAAGCAAGCAAGCAAGCAAGCAAGCAAGCAAGCAAGCAAGCAAGCAAGCAAGCAAGCAAGCAAGCAAGCAAGCAAGCAAGCAAGCAAGCAAGCAAGCAAGCAAGCAAGCAAGCAAGCAAGCAAGCAAGCAAGCAAGCAAGCAAGCAAGCAAGCAAGCAAGCAAGCAAGCAAGCAAGCAAGCAAGCAAGCAAGCAAGCAAGCAAGCAAGCAAGCAAGCAAGCAAGCAAGCAAGCAAGCAAGCAAGCAAGCAAGCAAGCAAGCAAGCAAGCAAGCAAGCAAGCAAGCAAGCAAGCAAGCAAGCAAGCAAGCAAGCAAGCAAGCAAGCAAGCAAGCAAGCAAGCAAGCAAGCAAGCAAGCAAGCATCATAAGGATGAGAAACGGGATAAAATTTAAATCAATCCACCATAATACAGTGTACCATGTTATTTATGCAGTGGGGGACAGGAGCATAAGTTTGTGAGTGAAGTGAATATCTCAGAAATTTTTCTGGGTTTGATCTCAAAAGGTAATAAATTAAGAGTTAAATGAACATCTTAAGCCTATTCAACCTCTAGGTCATTATTTTGAAAAACAAAAAAGTTTCACAATGTCTAAGAATGGCTTGCATTTTTCGGTCTGTCCCTACTCACTGCGGAGATATTAGTACCTGTATTTTTGTTTTCTAAATGTCTACAGCTGTGAATTTAACCTTTTGGAATGTATTTATGTGTATATATTACATTGCTAAGGAAATTACTTAGGGTGCTGCATTAAAAAAAAAAAAAGAAGCAGTGTGATTGGACAAAAATTGATGGGAACTTCCAAATTTCCTGAAAAATGCATCCCACCCCAGACATTGATGGAAACATATGTGTAACTTAAAAAATGTAACTTAAACATATGAATGAGGATCTTAACTACTCCAATCAACCCGGATATTTTTTCAAAGATACAACAACAGGATAGAGCCTCTATGGCTCAGACGGCAGCGCGTCGGCCTCTCACCACTGGATACCATGGTTCAAATCCCGGTCACTCCATGTGAGATTTGTGCTGGACAAAGCGGAGGTGAGACAGGTTTTTCTCCGGGTACTCCGGTTTTCCCTGTCATCTTTTATTCCAGCAACACTCTCCATTCTCATTTCATAGCATCTATCAATTAAGAGATGAAAGTATATGATTTTCCACCTGTTCAATACAAATTCAAATGTGATATACAATGAAATGTCACATTTTATTCATAAATATTAGGGACCGGTTTCGGCATATCTATGCCATCATCAGCCTAAAGTTAGATACACAAGGACACAAGTAAATTACACATGTCAATACACAAATAAACTTTCTAACATATTGGCAATTCATAATAGCGTTGATATATACAATATACAGACGGCATGTGGTGCATGAGGTCCGTTTTGAAACAAGATCTCTAGAATTGCATTTCACCACCTGATGACATAGTGCTTTGTGAACTCATACTCGTCAACTACGGCCTCAGCCACTCACATGTTCTTTGTACTTCTGAGAGTTAGAAACTTAAAACCATCTGGCAACCTGTCAACTAAGCTACCGCTATTTCAAGTAAGACTTATTTGATTCTTAAAGCCGCTCAATTTAACTTGGCTTACCACCTATATTCTAATGAGGAACTATTTTAACAAACATTAAATAACGAACAGCTATTCTCGTTTACAATGTAACAATACTGGACACTGTTACTAATTTTATTTACATGAGTATTTTTACGCGATAGAATGTCTTAAATTTTAATACTATAGGAATTTCAACACCCCAAATTTTTATTAGGTTATAAGCTGTTCAGACATAAGTGTTTTAAAAGACATCTTTTGTTATTTAACACACAATTGTAACAGTAGGTAATAGATATCACAGAATTGTAAATAGATCATTTTATCTTTATCGTAAATTTTATAAAAGGTATAATTGAGAGCTTTTATACATTCAAAATTTTGTATATATCAACGCTATTATGAATTGCCAATATGTTAGAAAGTTTATTTGTGTATTGACATGTGTAATTTACTTGTGTCCTTGTGTATCTAACTTTAGGCTGATGATGGCATAGATATGCCGAAACCGGTCCTTAATATTTATGAATAAAATGTGACATTTCATTGTATATCACATTTGAATTTGTATTGAACAGGTCGAAAATCATATACTTTCATCTCTTAATTGTAAATCTTTTTTCAATACGGACCAATTATGAAGTTTTTAACATTAAATAAGCATCTATCAGTCATTAATAAATCACTTTGGGAGTGGTGACTCCATCGTACTAATAGCCTATGTATTATTCATTAATTACATCCCTGATCCGGTCAATGACTGGAAAACAGGTTGTAGGTTTTCATTTTCACAACAACAGGATAATAATGCATGCTGTTTTATTTTTCCAAAGCCCTCCTGGTATTTTATGACTGGAAAACAGGTTGTAGGTTTTCATTTTCACAACAACAGGATAATAATGCATGCTGTTTTATTTTTCCAAAGCCCTCCTGGTATTTTATCACCCCTTAAATAACTTCAAGACTACTTGAGTGAATTTCTATAACAATACTGCAGAAAAAAAAAAAAACGAACATGCATTCTTTAGCAAAAACTGGCAGTTCTCTTCAGACTTAAGCTGTTGAGATAAAAAGGTTTTTTGGCATTGGTACATAGGTTGCATCCTATATCCACTACTTTCAATATGCTAACAGAATGGAATTCAATTAAAATTAGACAGTTTTGCCAAGGCCAGTGATAGGTTCTTTGCTCTCAGGAAAAATGTGCATGTAGTGCACACAGTTTTAATAAACCACAAGATGCCAAAAACAATGCTCTGTGGAAAAGATTTAATTCATTAATGACTGTGCCAGGAGAGCATGGTTTTAGATTCCTAGAGACCAGAGTACACATTCCATCAATGAGCAAATTATTTTATTCTGATGGCAGATGTACAATCAAAATGTTGAAAATAAGCCCTAATCTGAGGGATTAAAGAACTTTCTTTTAACAACTTCCACAGGAATCCTGATTGATTTGAAGTGTCCCAGGGAAAACCCACACTTTTGCCTTGAAGAGAACTACATTTAGGACCCTCTGTTGTGATACATTTAGTATTCATAGCTTTGTCTACTTAAATGGACATTTCACTTTTTTTGTTTTGTTTACTCACAATATATGAAGCCATCTATTTTCATTTCTGACTCAATTTATAACTGTTAGATTCTACAGTCTGCCAAAATTGATTTTGAATAAATAAATTTATAAAGTATCTGAAAAAGAAAACATGGATGGTAATAGAATTATACCTGAACAGGAAACAACTTAATTAGAATGACATGTTTCGTTTCAGAACGTTACCATGGCTTCGTTGTGCTCTGGCATCAAACCAGAAAAGAAACTTAGGTGGTCAAAGGCAGAGAGACCTCCCATCAGAGACACCTTCATTTCACTGGCTTGAAAGACTCTCCTGTCTTAGACCAGGTTCTTAGGTATAATCAGTGCATGAATGCTGTTGATGCGAGTAATAGACAAACAGAATATTACCACACTTGGTTTTGGCAACTGTCAACAGTTGGACGTTATACAGGAGAGATTGTTTAAGAAATCAGAAAAGGAGAAGAAAAGGTAAGGACTTGTTGCAGTTTCAGATGGAAGTAGCTGAAGCTCTCATTTCAACACCAGAGATATAGAGAAAATGGTGTGCTCCTGAAGAAGATGAAACTCTGTTGATGACAATGAACCTGCAAAGAACAGCAAGATCTACGCTCCACTGCCAACAGCAGGATGACACAAAAGCTATGATGAATATGACCACCAATAAGACATCTTCCTCTCTCCTTCCACCATTCCTCATCCATCATTTTGTACCACTTCAAGTTTCTTCTTCTTGCACTCCTCTTTAATAAATCAATCCACCTTTTTCTAGGCCTCCCATTGCTCTCTTTCCCTCGAACTTCATCTCCATTATCTGTTCTGGTATTCTTTCCTTCTCCATCCTCTTCACATGCCCAAACCATCGTAGTTTACTCCCATCAGTTCTCTCATTTAGGTTTTCTATTCTGACCTCCTTGCCTACATCTTTGTTTCTCAATCTGTCTTTCCTATAATAATTCTGAGGTATTTCATTTCACTGGCTTGAATTCTACTCTCCTCCCTACTTGTCACTGTCAAGATCTCAGCCGGATAGGTCAATATGGATGCATAACACATTTTGTACACTATCTCATTTTACTTTGTTGGTACGGCGCTTCCTTATTCCCGACAAGGTTTATTACACTTTGCTGGAATGCATTGGCCTGTTGCATCCTCTTGCTAATCTCCATCTTCAGCCTTGTATTCTGCATTAATTCAATAATAATAATAATAATAATAATAATAATAATAATAATAATAATAATAATAATCGTATGGCCTCAGCTACCGTTTGCAGACATTTCGAATTGACGCCATCTGGCTGTCTGCTCGTCAATTTTGACGTTCCGGTTTACTCTGTCTGCCATCTAGCGGACCTAGAGTAAACCGGATCTCTCTTGGGCGTCTATGGCTGAGATTTAATTAATTTTGTCGGGTAAATATCAAATGTATCACCAGAGATCTTTTACATGCCGACATCGTACGACATGGAGTGTCGAATGGACTTTTTTCCGCCCTTCAAAAATCCGACTACCTCTGCCGGGTTTGAACCCGCTATCTTGAAATTGTCAAAAATTTCAAGGCTTTGACCACCAATTTCCACAATGCCTTTCCTTTGTCTTTGTTCCCTTGATATTCCATGGTCTTGCTTTTCTCTGCAGTGATTTTCATATCATACTTCTCAGTTTTCTTGTTCAGTGCATCAAGTTGTCCTTGCACTTCTTTGCTGTTTCTTCCCAAGACCACAATATTGTCTGCAAGTAACTTCAACTCCCTATTCCCATATGCTACCTTTGTCTCCTTTACTATTTTGTCCATAACCATTAGAAACAAAAGATGCAACAGTGCACTCTCCTGTCTTAGACCAGGTTTATTTCTAAACCATTCTGTCTTTCTAAAGCGAGCCTCCGTGGCTCAGACGGCAGCGTGTCGGCCTCTCACAGCTGGATACCGAGGTTCAAACCCCGGTCACTCCACGTGAGATTTGTGCTGGACAAAGTGGAGACGGGACAGGTTTTTCTCCAGGTACTCCCGTTTTCCCTGTCATCATTCATTCCAGCAACACTCTCCATTATCATTTCATAGCAATTCTCAGTCATTCATAAATCAGTCTGGGAGTGGTGACCCCATTGTAATATTAGCCTATGTATGGTTCATTCATTACATCCCTGACCCGGTCAAAGACTGGAAAAAAGGTTGTAGGTTTTCATTCTGTCTTTCTAAACAGAGTCTGTATGCTGCTGACACAGTTTTTGTACACTGCTTGAACCATTTCTACACTTTGTGTACCCAGTATCGTTTTGACCATGGTATCGCACATCACCTCGCTGGGAACACAATCGTATGCCTTTGTTAGATCATTGAATGTCCTGACCAGATCCTTTCCATTTTCCCAATACTTTTCCATTACAATGGAACCTCAATTCTAGGACTTTGGAGGGACAACAGAAAAAAACCACCATAGAACACAGAAAAACAGAAAATCTGTTTACGAATTCAACCATCAACAATTTGGCTAAACTTCACAAAAATCAAATATGTATAATTATAATCTTACGAACACTCCTAAACCAAACCAAACTACAGCTCTAATGGGTGTTCGCCTACCAAGCATCTACTGCTAAGCCCAAAGGCCTGCAGATTGTGAGGTGACGCACGGTCAGTGTGTCGAATCCTCTCAGCAGTTATCCCAGGCTCTCTAGACTGGGATCGCCATCTAACCATTACATAGCTCCTCAATTAAAGGTAATCACGTAGGCTGAGAAGACCAGGGACCAGCCCTCATATCCAGGTAAAAATGCCTGACCTGTCCAGAAATCGAACATGAGGCCTCCAGGTGAGAGGCAGGCAAGCTAGACAGTGGGGCCAGCTTCAAAGATTAATTACATGAGTTAAAAATCTTGATACTTTACAGTAAGTTTTCCTGGAAAAACTTAGGCAGTTTTCCGTGAAAATTTCTTTCAGGTCAGCAAATTTGATCAGCCAAATCACTGAAAAATATAGTAACACCAAGCCACACAACAATCCATCAAAAATAGTTTTTAAATTCTCTAATGTAATAAAACAAAGCACATTAGATACGAATGCGCTCAACATGATGGCAAAATCCCTTCTTCTTTTTTTATTTATTTTTATCTTCAATTGTAATTTGGTCACCGGTATACAGTTTGTAAGAAGTTTATAGAAATCTTGTACTACGTAAATTAGGCCTACATCGACTTTTAACAGTTATGTAATATAAGTATCAATTCACAAAAGTTCTCAAATTCATTCTACTCAATTCTGCCCTTCACTAATCACAAGCAAATTTGAAGGAGAAAACATATGATCAAAAGTCCAGAAATTTCCATCATTCATGACCTTCAGCACAGCTGGAAAGCATGCTCGCTACAAAAGCTAGTACGAGCAGAAAATTATACAAACTTTTTAAATGTTGTGCTGCACAAATAAAACAACTACAGATTTTATGACATTTTAATGTAAATGTAAAATTCTGTGTCCTATATTAGGACCAAAACAGTAATAGGGAATCCCAAGACCTCCCGTGGCTTTATATATGTAAACTCTTTCCACCTAGTGAATAAAGTAAGCATGAACAAAACCACATAACTTCGACTGCTTCACACTAAGCAGTCCACCCAGTAAATAGTACAAATCTAAATTTAAAAATACGAGTTGTTTCGAAAAGTTTGAAGTTTAAAGTATAAAGTATTGAATGCAAAAGTGTTTTATTGATTGAAAATTATATTATTGTTCTAAGCTTCTCATCAATAAATTAAATATCCGATATCTGCTCACAGAAATCCCTCTTTATCTCACATTGGTAGCTGTCAATGGCGAGGAAAATCACGCGCAATTGCACGACTTTGAGTCAGTTCGTTTCAAACCTGCTTCAATGACTGGTGTTATAAAGCGTAAGCGAGGGAAACCTCTGAAAAGTGAAGAGAAGACTATTGCCTTAAATGTATTTAATAAGTTTATGGAAATATATCCTAACAGTTCAACTGATGATATCATGAAATTAACATCAGAGTTCACTGGTGTCTCTCTTTCGAGTGATTACAGTGTGTGGAGATAATTTACTACTACTAGCTGTGTTACCACACTAGGTAAAAAGAGGCCATGAGTTAGAAGTGTTTTGGACGTAGAGTGTAATGAATTTGTTTATTGTGCTACCCAGAGGAAAGAGCACGTATTTTTTTAAAAACAATGAACCCCCTACTATTACTATTGACTGTAAACTCTGATTGTGAACTCCCAGATTTAAAAAAAATCCTCCTTAACAAGCTAATGAAACAAACAGGTTTCCAGTTCATCAGTAGAAATCAAAAAAGCATCGTAGTGGACAGAGATGATATTATATTGTGGCGTAGGAATTATCTCTGCAAGATTAGAGATTTTAGACAACAGGGAGAGAAATTATACCATTTAGACGAGACGTGGATTAATGAAGGGCATACAACATCAAAGGCATGGCGAGACACTGCCTTAAAATCAAAGAAACACAGGCATTGCCTTCAAATTTAAGCACAGAGAGTAGGTAAGTGACTGATAATGTTACACATTTGAAGTGATGGCTGTTTTGTGGAGGGTGGTGATCTTGTGTTAAAGTCTTTTTTTATTTTATTTTTTTAAAAAAAGAGTTACACGATGAAATGACTGGTGACGCACTGAAGTCGCGGTTTGAAGGAATATTACTAAAACTGATGCCTGGTAATGTTATCATGTTAGACAACTCTCCTTATCACAGCGTGATGTAGGAACGTATCCCAAACAAATCATGTAAGGAAGCTAAAGTAAATACATGACTGAGAAGTAAAAAATGTAACATGTGATGAAGGACTTGTTAAAACCAAATTGATGAATTCATGAAGACTCACAGTCCTTGGTTCAAGAAATATATGACAGATGTCGAAACTGAACAAGCGGGCCACATTGTACTCAGGCTGCTCCTGTATCACTGTGAATTAAACCCAACAGAGATAGTGTGGAGCCAGATCAAACGTTATGTTGCTAGCCTTAACACCACTTTCAAACTTTGTGACATGAGTAAACAACTGGACACAGCATTTCGTGAGGTGACAGCTGATCAATGGCATTCTCATATCCAGCATGTGGTTTGCAAAGAGAAAACTATGTGGGATCTGGAAAGTGCCATAGATACTGTGTAGTTGAAAAAAAATCAAATTAGGTAAGAATTCTAGTGATGCAAGTAACAACGAATTGTCCGATCTACATGGAATCGATCCTCTTGCAAGTTTGGATTTATGAAATAATGAATTGTCATAAAAATACGCATAGTTAATAATTTTCATGGCAAATATATTTTATAGCAATAATGATGTAATTTGATACCTATCTCAAATATGTTCATATGTCTACATTTGTCAATTTTCATTTATGTTCATATTGACGTAAAGAGCAGGCTGCGAGAAATGTGCAGAGTGATACAAAATGTTTGTTTATGTCTTTATTCTTTTGTTGGAAATAGTTTAAGGTGGAAAATCTGTTCTAGTCTCGAGAACATAGTTGTATTACATGTTATGATTCTCATAATTTGGTCCGTACTGAAATGTACAATAAAGTCAAATAAATATGAAAGTTTATTTGTTCCACCTTTTCAATACATAAAAAGAATTTTAAAAAAGAGTTAAAACTGTGGGGACATGTTTCACTCTTCAATCAAGAGAATCATCAGCCTATATCTCAAACTGAAAGGTAAATAATCAGGTACCTGATTGTAATTAAATTAAATATAAATGTGAAGATGATGTTACAAATGGTGAGTGAAATGGTTGACAATAGTTTAAAGATTAAAATATGGATAGTCGTATCCGATACTATCAAAACACTATATTTGTGTTAAGAAGGAGCAAATTTGATTCTTGTTGTAACCGTACATAAGTATGATCCCCGATTTTAGGTTAGGAAATGTTTGTAAATTACGATCTCCCGATTTTAGGTTAGGAAATTTCTGTAAAATAATTTGTAACATAATATTGTAAGAATGATTTGTAGTTAGGGAATACTGCATATGTGCATCTTTATATTATGTATAAATTTCTGTTTGGGTAAGAGTCTGTGCACACAGCCTAGCAGTGAAGATTGTGCAACCTGGGAAAGAGTGACTATATTGGGAAAGACGGTTGAAGCCTGTTAAAAGTGTTCCAACAAGTGATTTAGAAACCCGGGGTATAGGCAGGAAGTGTATGCTGAAGATAGTAATTCATCAATGTGGATGAACATGCAAGATAACTATTTGCGGATCGGCAGCTCAGTAACCAATCTGGAAGCTCCGAGTTTGAATGAGCTTGTGTTGACCGAGAAATGCTTGAAGATGTGGCAGTTGGAGTGTTACTTCCAGTGGACTTTGGCAGACGCTGCTGTTGATGACGATTACCATTATGAAGTCTTTGCTGTACGAGTTCTTTACTGTACAATTACAGAGTTATGAGTGCATTACTCGCTAATTACAAGTTCCCGGTGAGCAGTCAATTGAAGACACTACATAGTGTCCTTTTGAGGGTCAGATTCAGGATTATTCCTCTCTGAGGAAATGCACACTGTGAGGTAGTTTATATGAGTAATCTGGAGGTAAAGTGTACGATTCCACGGTGATGGTGCTATGTTGTTCAGATGGCACGTCTCTATCGTACATTTTATACACTAAATGGAATAACTTCGCCACACCAGTTTCTCCTAAGGCAGTCAGTAATCAGAGGGAATATCATAATTTCCAGGTGCCTTGAACCTATTTATGTTCCAAAGGAAATCGTAACATACGAAGATAAGCAAGACACTGCATCATTGTGAGCTGAGCGAGTCTGTGCCAAATCACCAGACGTGACCACAGCTTGTTAAATTATGCGAATGGATTAATAACGTGAGCCTGATAATGTGAACAATTGGGACTGCAGAATTTTTTTCTTTTCTTACTATTTATTCAATCGAATCTTGGATATTGCATTGTAAAATTTTAACATGGCATCATTAGGACTCTAAGGAACCTTGCTGTTGTGCTAACATTATCTTGCTAAGTATGTTCCTGGTGCTGCATTGGACTCTGTGCAAGGCTTTTTTGCTGAAATGAGAACTCTGCTAGGAGTCTTGAACTGATTTGATGTCACCAGTTAACTTTGAAGATCTTTGTACTTTGCTCACTGCATTTGGTTCTTTCTTTCTTTCCTCTAAGCCAGGAACTTTGTACCTGATTTAGTTTTATTTATTTGTAGTTGCATTATAGAAGTAGTTGTGCATATAAGATCAAAAAAAAAAGTTGATTTAATAATTTAAAGATTTTCTAATACTATCCTTGATAGGAATTTTTTTAGTGTAGTTTATTGGGAATCAGTTCTGCAATATGGTATCCTGTGAGAGAAAACTATAATAATGATTGCTTAGCAGATTACTAACTCCTAGTGATATCATGTGAAATTAATATTTTGTGTAACAGTTTAGTTGATGTATTCCTTGCCTATGGCTGCCTGCTGTTATGCTTAGTGAGACTTAGGATACGATATTGGAAGTACTTGTAATTTGCATTAACCTGCTCTACCTTTGGGAAAGATATTTGTGTTGTTATCGTAAGATCTTTTGAAAATCCTTTCAAATACATCCTCCCATTTGTTTTTAGGATTTTAATATTTGCAATGGTTTAGAATTGTATACCCTCGTATCCTATATTCTGTTCCTAAGAGGTAGGGTTAGTTTCCTATTTTCCTTGTTTAGGTGCCACCCACTCCTGATCTTCTGATTGGCCAAAGCCTTTGCATTAATGGCACTATTTTCCACTGCATACTTGTGTTTTTAATGTGCCGGTGCTTTCTTGGTAAGCTTGTGCTTTCTTTTAGTTCCTCTTTGCAGTATTTAAAGATAAAAATATCATTGTTCCGTATTGAAAGTATTAACGTTAAAAATTAAATAATTGAAAAAGAGGTTCAACCTATTCAATACATAAAGGAATGTAGTGATTAAATTCTTATTTAATAGTGATTAGAAACGGGACCGGTTTCGACCCTAGTCCAGGTCATCGTCAGCCGTTCAATACATAAAAAACAAGAAAAACAATGCATATGAAAAAGAATAAGTGAACTCTGGATCGGTATAAGATGAAATATAAATTGATGATGGGGGTAGAAATTCTGAGTCACTTGAAATAAAACAGTACGTAATATTATGAAAGGTAGTACGGCACACGCAATGATAAGTAAAGTCTCTCAATGTTTATGAATAGTGGAGAACGGTCAAATGGGTCAGCTGTCACACTCTGTCAGGCACAAAGTCACAACACTATCGAACAACATATGAAGATCCATAAATATTTTGAAGTCGCAGACGAATAGATTTACAGAAGCAAACCGCCAGCTCTCGGTGATCAGCGCGGCACATCCAAGGTCATGTGCTGTGGTCTCGAACGCCAAAGTAGAATGGAGAATATCCTGAAGGTCGAGTATTTGCCTCGGTTGCGGGAAGTTAAGTACGTATATATAGAAATATACAACGCAATTCAGTATAATTGAATGAGTAATTGTGCTCCTGCTGAGTTCTTGGAAAACAGTTGACTTGAAAAAACAATTGTAAAGAGAAAAAAATGTAGTAAAAAGCGCAATATCGGAAAACAAATGAAAACATATATGCACAGTGCGCTATTTTAAACTGAAAAAATTTAGATCGTGATTGAAGTAGTCGAAGTTGGCGCAAGACAAGAGTTAAAATTTGAATGAGGAGAACCGAAATGAAGGTAGTGTTTTTGTTTTGGTTTTTAATAGAAAAGGTAGAATAAATTAATACCGGTAGAAGAAGAGTGATAGTGAAATAAGAGAAGAATAAAGGAAATTGAAGATAAATGGTGTTGAAGAAGGATAAGATAGCGAAATGAAAGAGGGGTAGTTTAGGGTGGGTTAGGAGGGTGGGTTATTGGAGGTAGAAAATGTGGGTGGGAACTTTGTAAGGCATGGAAAATAGAATTGGGGTTTTGGAATTTGGAATTTTTGAGAAGAAGAATTAGGAAGTCGAAAAGGATGTTGGGTTTTTCAGAAATGTCGTTTAAATTGAAATTAGGGTTGAAGTACTGGTCAAGGTGGATAAAGCAATTTTCAGTTATGTTTAAGAGGGGGCCTTTGTTAACGATCTTAAGTATTTTCATGTCATTTTCAATACTGGTGAAACTATGCTTTGAGTCTTGTATGTGCTGTCCTATGCCAGAGAATCTGTTGTATTTAATGGCGTTGACATGTTCAGAGTACCTGATATTGAAGATGCGGCCAGTTTGTCCGACGTAGGAGGAATTACAGTTGTTGCATTTGAATCTGTATACACCAGATTTAGAAAAAGCATTAGATTTATTTAGAGATTTAGAGTTGTGTAAGATATCACGATTTCTGTTGTTAGTTCTAAAAGAAATTTTCATGTTATGTTTTTAAAAAATATTAGTTATTTTATAAGCATCCTGAGTGAAAGTGAAGGTGGAAAAAGCAGTTTATTTTATTGTGTCTTTAGATAAAGTGGTTTTTGGACGGTGTTTGAATTTGTTGATGATGCGGTTTATGAAGGAGTTGTTAAAGCCATTGAATTTAGCGATGTTGCGGATGGTGTTTAATTCGTTATTTAAATCTTTTTTGGACATAGGGGTGTTGAAGGCACGAATTTTCAGAAAACCAACCCAAACAGCAACCACAATACGACAAGATTCTTCGCACCCTCAAGCACATAAACGTGCTACTTATAACAGCTTAATTTTTCATGCCTTCAACACCCCTATGTCCAAAAAAGATTTAAATAACGAATTAAACACCATCCGCAACATCGCTAAATTCAATGGCTTTAACAACTCCTTCATAAACCGCATCATCAACAAATTCAAACACCGTCCAAAAACCACTTTATCTAAAGACACAATAAAACCAACTGCTTTTTCCACCTTCACTTTCACTCAGGATGTTTATAAAATAACTAATATTTTTAAAAAACATAACATGAAAATTTCTTTTAGAACTAACAACAGAAATCGTGATATCTTACACAACTCTAAATCTCTCAATAAATCTAATGCTTTTTCTAAATCTGGTGTATACAGATTCAAATGCAACAACTGTAATTCCTCCTACATCGGACAAACTGGCCGTAACTTCAATATCAGGTACTCTGAACATGTCAAAGCCATTAAATACAACAGATTCTCTGCCATAGGACAGCACATACAAGACTCAAAGCATAGTTTCACCAGTATTGAAAATGACATGAAAATACTTAAGATCATTAACAAAGGCCCCCTCTTAAACATAACTGAAAATTGCTTTATCCACCTTGACCAGTACTTCAACCCTAATTTCAATTTAAACGATATTTCTGAAAAACCCAACATCCTTTTCGACTTCCTAATTCTTCTTCTCAAAAATTCCAAATTCCAAAACCCCAATTCTATTTTCCATGCCTTACAAAGTTCCCACCCACATTTTCTACCTCCAATAACCCACCCTCCTAACCCACCCTAAACTACCCCTCTTTCATTTCGCTATCTTATCCTTCTTCAACACCATTTATCTTCAATTTCCTTTATTCTTCTCTTATTTCACTATCACTCTTCTTCTACCGGTATTAATTTATTCTACCTTTTCTATTAAAAAAAAAAAACAAAAAACCACTACCTTCATTTCGGTTCTCCTCATTCAAATATTAACTCTTGTCTTGCGCCAACTTCGCCTACTTCAATCATGACCTAAATTTTTTCAATTTAAAATAGCGCACTGTGCATATATGTTTTCATTTGTTTTCCGATATTGCGCTTTTTACTACATTTTTTTCTCTTTACAATTGTTTTTTCAAGTCAACTGTTTTCCAAGAACTCAGCAGGAGCAAAATTACTCATTCAATTATACTGAATTGCATTGTATATTTCTATATATACGTACTTAACTTCCCGCAACCGAGGCAAATACTCGACCTTCAGGATATTCTCCATTCTACTTTGGCGTTCGAGACCACAGCGCATGACCCTGGATGTGCCGCGCTGATCACCGAGAGCTGGCGGTTTGCTTCTGTAAATCTATTCGTCTGCGACTTCAAAATATTTATGGATCTTCATATGTTGTTCGATAGTGTTGTGACTTTGTGCCTGACAGAGTGTGACAGCTGACCCATTTGACCGTTCTCCACTATTCATAAACACTGAGAGACTTTACTTATCATTGCGTGTGCCGTACAACCTTTCATAATATTACGTACTGTTTTATTTCAAGTGACTCACAATTTCTACCCCCATCATCAATTTATATTTCATCTTATACCGATCCAGAGTTCACTTATTCTTTTTCATATGCATTGTTTTTCTTGTTTTTTATGTATTGAACGGCTGACGATGACCTGGACTAGGGTCGAAACCGGTCCCATTTCTAATCACTATTAAATAAGAATTTAATCACTACATTCCTTTATGTATTGAATAGGTTGAAACTCTTTTTCAATTATTTAATCTTTGCAGTAGTTTGCCCCACTATACTTTGGAGGAAAGTGAGAGTAGACGACGTGAGTGAATTAACAGCCAATTACAATTAAGCCACACGTGAATATAAGCCACAAATGTAATATCAGTATGCAATTCAAGATGTAATAAATTGGATGATCATTTGGCCTAAATTTAATAAAAAGGAGTATCCTTAGGTAACCATAAAAAGTAGATTTTATTAGAGAAACCTTCTTAAAAATGTTAATAATTAGATTTTTACTCACATCAATTTCTGTTTCCTATTCTCATCTGCATAATGTAAGAAATGCTCTAGCACACGTAAAGAACGGGAACTGTGATCTGGTGTCAACCCATCCAACAATCCATTGACAGTATCTTCTGGGAAGTTAAGTAGATGTTCAAACAGGCACTGTTGGTAGCATATGAGGAAATACTCCCCATGCTCTACTACAGACTGGATGTACGGATTTTTTACCTCAGTACCATCTCGAACATAGTCCAATATATCTGAAATCTGGAATGAATGAATGAATGAATGAATGAATGAATGCATGAATGAATGAACAAATAAGCTTAGCTACCAAAGAAAATATTTCTGAATCAATATTATTGTAAAGGCCATAGGAGATGGACAGGATTCTTCATTTCTATCCTTTATCTGCCCAAGCTGATCTTGCCATATAAAACCACCATTCAGCAAAAGCTTAAAACATAAATATTTTATCCAACATTCCGAACCTATGTCATCCCACAATATTGCTAAATTTTAAGATGGATTGAATGGTGTTATACATCACTTGACCAAGCACCAAAGTTTATTTTATATTTAGATTATTGTTCCATGTGGTAGCTAAAGATGTAAACTTTATGCAGTTTATTGTTCGGAATTTTGTTCTAAACAATGGTTTTGGAGGAAATTAATTTTGACCAAACACCAAACCTTCAGTCATTAAATGAAAGTTTTGCATCAAGTGACTGCCATTTCTGAGTCTGAATTACATGTACTATTATATATAATTATAACTTGTTAAGCAATGAAAGAAGAAAAATATATACTATTCCATATAAAAGAATAATTATTTTATTATTCTAAGTCACTACAGATCCAATATGATGTTCACCATTTGTTGTCTGAATTATACAACAAAATTGCAGGCATTTGTGAAAGAGGTCTGTAGACAAGAAAGCTCAATAAACCAGATGGTGTGGTATTTGACAGAATATTAGGTATTCTGAACTGAAATAAGGAAAAAAATTAGTTAATAAATGCCATGTTCTACACAGCATTGAATTTAAAAAATATAATCACTAAATGACAATTCTGTTGGTTAATAAAAGATGCAAAAATAAAGAAAAACTACAGAAACCAAAACAAAGAATCAAATGACCAAGTGCCATTATCTCAGATTATGACAATATTTTTAAAATATCACTAATTTTGATACATTTCCAAGAAAACTCATGCTTTATCTTCATTTTAGGTACTATTTCACACAATAGATGAATTAATGCAAAGGATTTTGTGTTTGTGTAAATAACTCTGAATCAAGTGATGCTTAACACCATCTAACTGTTCTTCACCTATTACAGTAATGATACTAATTTTCATTACTACAAGAGGGATTCAAACTGAAGAAACATCAAATAAATCGCAGTCATATTTTGTACAGTAAATTAAATGTTCAAAACTGACAGCACACATTTGGTCTAAAATAATCATAAAAAACTTTCTAATTGTATGAACACAAACCTGGGTTTGGAGATAGAAAGCTAACTTGAGCAAGGCCTCTCCAAACTTCTGAACTGAAGGTTGTAGAGCAATGACCATCCCTGAGGGTTGTTCAACCAAGGACAGGAATACTTTCCTCATAATTCTGCTGCCCATCTCATAGAATTCCTAAGATATAGATGAGAGGGACAAATAAGTTTTATAATACATTATTTTTGGATAAATTACTAATACAAGAAACCAGATATATCTTATTCCACAAACAGTAAACAGTATAAAATAGAGCAGATAGATTTGGTAATGAGATTTGTGTATTGTTGAAGCAAATAATCTCTATAGCTTCAAAACATATCCTAATATCAACATACTTAAATACTGTTATAAGTTATGGTATTTGGATATTTAGCCTCAATGACCGGACTGTACCTGAAATAAGACATTCAGTCTGTTAGACTGTGTTGAGTATATACAGGATGTAACAATAAGGTATGGCCAAACTTTCAGGAAACGTTCCTCACATGTAGAAAAAGAAAACATAATATGGGCAGAAGTCGGAAAACACTTTTTTCAATTATTTAGTTTATTTTCTGGGTTGAACCGTGTTGTTGTTTTATGTACATTACGTACAGTTTGCCGACGTTTCGAATAGATTGCAGTATTATTTGTCAAAGCGACTGAAATACCCCTATAATACCAGTTGGGACTTAGCACACCACCCAAGACGCAAGGCTAGTGCATACCGTGGAGGCCAAGGACCAAGGGGGAAGTTTTCATTCCCCTTCCCAAAGGGAAGGGTAGGCCACCTAGAAGGTAACGCCTTCTCTCTGGCCAGGAGATTTGGCGGGGTTTAGGGATTTGGTGGGATTTGATGATAGAGGCCACTGCATAGGCTACTTGAAGCGACCAGCAGTGCCAATGCACCATGAGAGCTATGTCTCATTTCCAAAAACTGATGCCTGCCTGGCCATCAAATGATGTAAATGTTGATTCCCATAGAGAACCTAAAATATTTGTCCTGAATGAGTAAATTTATAATACCAATATAATGGTCCGTTATTGGACATTATAAATTTTCCAGCTAACTCATTCTTGGTTGCCTGCATTAGCTGGAAAATTTATAATGTCCAATAACGGACCATTATATTGGTATTATAAATTTACTCATTCAGGACAAATATTTTAGGTTCCCTATGGGAATCAACATTTACATCATTTGATGGCCAGGCAGGCATCAGTTTTTGGAAATGAGACATAGCTCTCATGGTGCATTGGCACTGCTGGTGGCTTGAAGTAGCCTATGCAGTGGCCTCCACGGTATGCACTAGCCTTGCGTCTTGGGTGGTGTGCTAAGTCCCAACCGACGAGTCTAAGCACACGAGGGCGAAACGCAGGCAACCAAGAATGAGTTAGCTGGAAAATTTATTATGTCCAATAACGGACCATTATATTGGTATTATAAATTTACTCATTCAGGACAAATATTTTAGGTTTCCTATGGGAATCAACATTTACATCATTTGATGGCCAGGCAGGCATCAATTTTTGGAAATGAGACATAGCTCTCATGGTGCATTGGCACTGCTGGTGGCTTCAAGTAGCCTATGCAGTGGCCTCCACGGTATGCACTAGCCTTGTGTCTTGGGTAGGGATGGCAAAAATTGTTTAAATACCGATATATTGATATTGTGCTATATTGAAAACTTATTTTCGATATCGATATTTATTGCACATAATATATTGGTATATTCAAACGATATCGATATATCGTTAATGATAACCCAAGAGTCCAAGACCAACAACAATATCATCAGTCCTGGTTGGTTGAGTTTATCTTGCTACTGGAATTCGCGGTTTAATTATCCATGGAATATATCCATCAACGGCTGCTAATTTCAGATGACTACCAGCCTGCACGGTTGCTAAGGTTATACTCCCAAAACACAAATTTTCATTGACCCTCAGCCACAAGATATATTTATGTCAATAGGCGCCAGCAGTCGAGGCATAGATCCTGAATAATTAGCTTTTTGAAAGAACTAAGTGCACCTGTGAAAGAGAGTGAAAAAATAGTGTCAGTAATGCTTGATGAAGTTCATATAAACCTCGTAAAATATAAACCTTGTAAATTAGTAGGCATGGCCGAAAATAGTTAAGAATATGATGCAGAATATACCGTGCAAGTATTTATGGCTTAATCATTACATTCTGGGAATAAATATCGCACTGGTCTTTTTTTCTGGTGAATAACATTAACTCAGACACTTAGGTGTTAGAATTCATGGGTGAATTAGGTTTTGATGTTTTGTACTTTACTGCTGATACCATTTTACACAAAATATTTTGGTCATCATATTTGATTCTCTTAATTATCTTGTTTTTCTTGGAACTGCTGTGGTCCCTGTTTTATACAACTTCAATTTCATTTCAAATCCTTGTATTTTGGAGAAAAAAAAAGAAAAAATTGATATCGACATATATCGATACTTTGTTTTGATAGTAGGATAATATCGGCATGTCGATATCGAAGGAAATATCGATATTTTAGTACGGTATATTGGACGTCCCTAGGTGTTATCGTTGCCTACGAGATAAGTAAAGGCCTCTGCATGCACGGTCTCTTCAAGTACTAAATTGACAGAGTAACAGCAGTTCAAATAGCGCCGCTGGATGTCAAGTTTTCCCTCCATTCCTCAGCATGATTCCAATTGGCATTACGAGAATTAACTTGCACATAAAAGCACATTACAAATATAAAACATTGCATTTTGAGTAGGAAAGTGATATTTCTATGAGGTGTAATGAAGAAAAATAAATGTATCATCCAGTAATTCAAGCCAAAGGCCGTAGCCGTGTTGAAACACAGGATCCCGTGAGATCTCCGAAGTTAAGCAACATTGGGCGTGGTCAAGATTTGGATGGGTTGCCACGCGCTTTTGGTGAGGAGTAAGGGAATGGAGGAGCGGAAAGGAACTGGCCACCCTACCGTACGTAAACTCCAGCTCAGGCACACCTCTGCGGAGGTGTGGACCTGCCTTCGGGCAGAATACACCATTACCATTACAATAATTCAAGACGAGCTCATACGAATCAGGTAGTATCATTACAACCGGAAAGTTCATGTCCTGATAAAAATGAAAATACTCCATTGTATATTTTAAAACACTGCAGTATTCACATAACCTACGCCGTTGAATGCAGAGTGGATCTCGATCCACAAGTGGCCACGGCCACCAACCCCCTCGCCTTCTCCGAGCATCTCCTTTACCGTCACAAATCTCCCGTTCTGAGAGACGGCGTCACCGTCTAAGAGGCCCGCCTCCTCCTTCAGGTGAGGAATGAGAACATTTTAGTAGTAGTACATAGCCTAGTCTTGCCATGCAAATATGATGGATACCCTGAAAAATAACGTGTTGGCATTGATTTCGGCTAGTTTTAGTAGTAATGCAAAAGCATGTGCTTTCATGTTCATACATACTACAGACTTCGAGGAAGGTTGCCACATGCTGTTTTTTCGTCACCCCGACATGATATAATTTAAACCCATTTTTCTCGTAGTTCTACGTTTGCTCATGGAAAGAAATGCCACTACCTTTCTGAAGTTTAGATTGGCAGAATGGTACACAGCAATAAACCATTGTTTATCACGTGCAATAAACATCCTGCGAATATAATGTTTACAATAAACTCTCTCTCGGCTCTTGTATATTTATCAATATGCACAAAACATTTTATTAATGTAAATCCTCAGCTTGTTTAGTCATTTGACCATGTCAGGAATGGAACAAATTAAGCCCCATCTAGCGGCGAGGATGGGAACTGCGCCGGCTGCCGAAGCCTGTCACACTTCTCTGGGGCAAAGATTAATGAATAACAGATGAAATGATAGTGGAGAGTGTTGCTGGAATGAAAGATGACAGCGAAAACCGGAGTACCCGGAGAAAAACCTGTCCTGCCTCCGCTTTGTCCAGTACAAATCTCACATGGAGTGACCAGGATTTGAACCACGAAACCCAGCGGTGAGAGGCTGGCGCGCTGCCACCTGAGTCACGGAGGCTTCTATTTTCTTAATCTTACGTTTAAATTTAAACCATATACTCACCCAAAGCTGAATACATAAATCAACGAATCTTAAAATTAATTTTAAGGCTTATCTCACCTACAAACTCACTAACTTGCTTTTTTGCTTCACAGTTTCCTTATACGTCTGTGTGGTTAAACAATGGAGGGCTAACACGAAGTCTAGCGGCGACTCTGGAACTAGAACGTATCTATTTCGCGCAGTGTAAGCTGCCCTGCGGAGGCCTTATACTAATCACGTAGGCAACGGTGTTACATATTCCACCGTTTGTATTCGAATTATAGTCCAGCCTATCAGAGGCTCAGAGCAAGGTATTGATTAAATTGGATATTTCCAGGTTGCAATTCCACCTTCACTAGCACCATCTCTTGAAGAATTATCGGCGTTCTCTAGTGCGGATGTTGTTAATGAAAACAATAATTCAAAGAAAAACGATACATTTATGGAAAAACCGATCTATTATGCGATAAATTGAATCAAAATTTCGGTATCGATATATCGATAAATCGAAAGGAAAATATCGGTATTTCATAAAAACCGATATATCGTTGTCATCCCTAGTCTTGGGTGGTGTGCTAAGTCCCAACTGACAAGCCTAACTTAGCACACGAGGGCGAAACGCAGGCAACCAACAATGAGTTAGTTGGAAAATTTATAATGTCCACTAACGGACCATTATATTGGTATTATAAATTTACTCATTCAGGACAAATATTTTAGGTTCCCTATGGGAATCAACATTTACATCATTTGATGGCCAGGCAGGCATCAATTTCTGGAAATGGGACATAGCTCTCATGCTGCATTGGCACTGCTGGTCGCTTCAAGTAGCCTATGCAGTGGCCTCCACGGTATGCACTAGCCTTGCGTCTTGGGTGGTGTGCTAAGTCCCAACTGACGAGCCTAACTTAGCACACGAGGGCGAAACGCAGGCAACCAAGAATGAGTTAGCTGGAAAATTTATAATGCCCAATAACGGACCATTATATTGGTATATAATGTCCAATAACGGACCATTATATTGGTATTATAAATTTACTCATTCAGGACAAATATTTTAGGTTCCCTATGGGAATCAACATTTACATCACATGAAATACCCCTACTCGATCCGAAGTAATCAGTCTCCCAGGCAGCAATCACACTACAAACCTGACCTTGGTCTATATATCCTAGCCTTTCTGGCTGACGTAAGCCCGCTGGCTGTCTCGTGAGAATTCTGGAAGGTATGTGTCACAGACGGGTAGTGGGGCTTGCCTGTGCCGTTATGTAAAAGGAGGTTCGACCTGCGTGTTTATGTTATAGTCTGTATGTCTTAATCTATGTATGATAGACATCCAAGTATTACTGATTTTATATCCTTCTCTAAATTCATATCATTCGGATGTTTCTTGATTTCGATAGACTCACGGATTTTCCTTTCCAGATTCCAAGGGATAGATGCTAGGATCTTGGTCTTGTTAAATGATATTCCGTGTCTTGTTTCGTAGGAATGCTTGGCTACTGCTGAAATATCTGTGTTTTGATTCTTGGTGTGATGGATATGTTCTTTTAGGCGGGTGGAGATCAGATGTTTTGTTTCCCCAACATAGCACTTTCCACAGCTACATTCAATGCGGTATACTTCAGGAGCCTGTAGTTCTATTGTGTTTTTACTGGTAGTAGATAATGGGCTAGCTTTTGGTGTAGTTTATAGATGATTTTTATGTTGTATTTGTCCAGTATCTTGCCGATCCTGTCTGTAGTGTTTTTAATGTATGGAAGTATCGCTGTTTTCTGGCGGGTTAGTTTTTGTTTTCCGCTGTTTTCTCCTATGGAGGCCTTTTCTTTGTTTTCTTCTGATTTTCTAAAGACTCGGATGTTATTGAGTGAGTAGCCGTTTCTCCTGAGGGTTCTTGTGAGGTTTCTTTCTCTTCTTCGAGGTGTTCTGCGTCTGATTTCGCTATGGCCCTGTAAACCAGTTATGTTAGAACAGCCTGCTTTTGTGATGGGTGGTGATGAGAAGCGTGCAGGTACCAGTCTGTGTGTGTGGGTTTCCTGCATACTGCGTGACTCACAGTCCCATTGATGTTGCGTTTTACTAGGACATCCAGGAACAGTAATTTTCCGTTTAATTCGATTTCCATGGTGAACTGAAATTCACATGAATGGAGTTGAGATGTTCGATAAATAGCTGCAGGTTGTTGCTCCTGTGAGGCCAGATCACGAACATGTCATTCACATAACGGAGAAAACATTTCAGTTTCAGGGTAGATGTGGCTAAGGCTTTCTGTTCGAAGTGTTCCATATACATGTTTGCTATTAGAGAGAGGGGCGATCCCATTGTGGCCCCTTCTGTCTGTTCACAGAACTCCCAGTTGAAGTAGAAATAAGTGGCGTTAAGACATTCTTTAGCTAGTGTTGACAGGTCTTCTGGAAGTTTCTGGTCTAATGGCGGAAATACTTCTGTTAGCAGCACCTTGGTGAAAAGTAACGCGACATCAAAACTTACTAATAAGCCGTACTTTCGACTGATTGGTCCTTAAGGAGCTGGATGAAATGTCGGGTTTCCTTCACGTAGGTGTCAGCGTGTCCTGTATCTGGCTGAAGTAGTCCGGCTAGGTAACGAGTGATATCGTGCGTCGCAGATGCTATAGCGCTCACAATAGGTTGCAGAGGTATGCCGCCTTTATGGATTTTAGGGAGGCCATACTATTTAGGGGGTATGGTGTCCGAGATCAGCTTCATCAGTATTTCGGCTGGGATACTGGAATTTTTTACTAGTCTGTGAAATTTGTTCTTAATGCGGTTGGTACAGTTCCTTCCTGTATGTAAAATTTGTGAGTAATTGTTCTATTTTCCGTGTATAGTCGGTGCGTGTCATTATCACCGTAGCGTTGCCTTTATCTGCAGGTAGGATTATTGTTTCCGTATCTTGACGTAGTGTTTTGAGGGCATGAATTTCTTCTTTGGTCAAATTGGATGGCGGCGGCCTTGCGGTTCTCAGTAGACATGATATATCCTGTCTGATCTCTTCTGCAGATTCGGTAGGGAGGTGTTGGATTGCAATTTCAACTTTGCTAATTATTTCTTCCACTGGTAGCCTATTAGGAGCTTTTCAAGGCTGAGGTAGTTAGGTTCACCGAGTGGCTTATCTGTGAGATTAACTATTACATTCTTCTGTAGTGAATCAGGTGGTTTCGGTTTCTGTTTTAGTAGGAGGCGGTCAAATTTCTTGTTTTATTTGGCAGTATTCGCAAATATAAAGACAAGAACTTTCCACCTAATCAATACATTTATTCTTTATAAAGTACTTAAAACATGCTAATATGTCAGTACCGGTTTTGACCCTTTTAGTGGGTCATCTTCAGCTGAAGAACCTATCGTCTTAATAACAACAACTTATAATGCCAAAACACAGCTTGTCCTAATTATGAATGACTAATGCCCTTGAGGTGATGTATTGTGGTAATAAAATACGACTGGAAAAATAGTTTTAAAAATCTGTAAAGTTCACAAGTTCATTTTGATGCTGATCTTGATGTTCACTCATTTAAACCAGTGTTGTATTGTTGACACACTTATTTAAAAATGTTTCAATGCTGAGTTGGTAAAATATTACTATACCAATTGCAAATGACTAATGTTAAAATAATGATATCTTATGATAATAAAATATGCTTGAAGAGTAACTTTGACAGTCTAGAAAGTTCACCAGTCCATTATAACACTGTTCTTGACGTTTGTACATATTCTCACTCATTCAATCCATTGTTTCTATGTTGTACACTTGAACATCAATAGGAAAAAGTATCTCTTATACTGCAGCTTATTTCAGCTCACGTGCCTTCAGGCCATTGTATTCTTGGTTGTGTACTATCTATAGCACCCAAACACCAGCAATATGGCATATTTCATAGAAGTTGTAGATAATCTGTTGACGTTCTTTTCACTGAACAAAATATTAAGGAATCTCCTCATGAATACTATCGTTGCTGAAATTTTACTAACAATTCTACCACAGTAAAATCTCTCTATAACTCCTTCGGGACCAAAAAAAAAAATGTCCATTATGAAGGGTTGTCCACCCTAGAGAAGGTATGTAAGGGGTACCATTAAACATAAGTTGGAACACAATAACCCATGTATTGTATGCGTTAAAAACTCTTGCGAATAATTGTATATAGTACTGTACAATATTCTGTACTGTACTCAGATGAGAAAGTTATAGAAGCGCTGTAGCTGCAATGTATCAGAGAGACAAAAACAATTTTATGGCAACCTCTATTGAGCACACTGTATACTATTACCGTTCACCATGTTAAAATTAAGAACTACATATATCTGTAATTGAATGTATTTTTTCTTGCCAGTTTTCAACATACTTGTTCTGTGTGTATAGATGAAACTGTTTTTCGTGTAATTGTACATATTTGTTAATAACCAAATTGTAACAATGTATCCTCATGCCATACGAAATATATATATATATATAAACAATCTCCATATTAACACTGGATGATTCTCTGCAAATAGCTATGAAGTTGATACCATGTCGCTTTCTGAATCTTTCTAGCCAACCATTTGACGCTTTGAAATCTCCAATACCTAATTCTGCCGCGATTTCTAACACTTTTGCTTGAATCATCGGTCCTGACGCAGAGACATTCTGACTTCATATTTTACCAAACCACTCTAGCGTTACCTTTTCAATGAGAGCTACACTAACACTTTCAAATAGCTTAATATGCTGTTCATTGCCATTTAAATACCATTCTTTCACTAGTTCCTCTTGAGTTTTCACAATTTCAGCTGCCCGTATCTTTCCAATCTTGAACACTTCAGACAGTTTACGTACACCACACTTCTTACGTTTATGATAGTCTATTACGCGTGCCTATTCTTTTAGAGTTAAAAACTTCCTTGGAGCCATGTTAAAATACACCAACTTACCAACGTAAAACTGAACACATCATAAGCCCATGAGTCAATTAAAAGTAATCTGACGGTGAAAGTACGAATTCCAGTGCTATCGAACATATCAGATCACACAACTTCCGGGAGTGACAGCATAGCTTAGTGTTGCCTTTCAAGAATGTGTACGACCTGCACCACAAGTAACGGTGCCTACAATTCTTGGAAGTACACAGTACTGTACAGGACACAAATATTTTTGGAAAAAAAAAAAAAGTATCTATTAGGAGAGGTTTGATTGGAGTTTCTAGTAGCTATGGTGTGTCCGCATCCTTAATAGAGGATGTCCATATAAGAGGGGTAAATTATATATAACATATGATTTAATTATGGACCTGGAAAATCGTCCGCTAAGGAAGGGTGTCCGCCGGTGAAAGGTGTCCGTTAAGCTAGGTTTTACTGTAACTGAAACTTTTCAAATTGTCTCCAAACATAACATAAAAGATAGTCTGCTGTACATTTAAAAAGTGTTCAATCCTGAATGTGCTTGACAACACAGAAGATGATGATCTATACGAAGACAGTGACAAAGATATAAGTGATATGTGTAATATGTGGTGAGACGGAGAACTGGAACTATGGGAAATATAATTTTAAAGTTTTTTTTAATTTAACGTGCCTGAAGGATTTCATTTTTGTTTGTAATATTTTGTCTTGTAAGAAATGAAGAAATAAGAACTCTGGACTCTGCTGGAATTATTTTTACTGCAAGAAATATTAACTTAAATATGTTTGTGATAAATTTTTTAAAATGTAATTTTGGACAACAAGATATATTGAACAGCATGAACATTGCAAGATGCAAAAGTATTTTGAAGTGATTTTTTTATGCAATTTTTTTTTGTAATTCTGTATGTCAAAATTGTAATCTGATGTAAAATTTTGTAAGGTGCTTTATTTTGAAGCATCCTATACCGCATGAGCGGTTACCGATGTTGAAACAGGTGACTTAATTTCTCTCGCATCAGTAGGCCAGGAAATAACCATATATGGTCATGCAATTGTATTGGCAAACGGGAATCTAGTGGAACAGTGTCCCATTGGTGGATTGTAATTTGTCAGTTTCGGGCCTTAGGCCGCTTCGAGTGCGGGATGCGGGTGCTCAGCGTCTATTCCATCTGACCATCGCTGGGTGCGGATGTGCTCGAGGAATTCCCCTCCGGGGACCCTACCTCCTTATTGGTAAGTGCCATTTCCATTGCCATTTCAATGTTTCTGATTTCGTTTGATTTAATTTAATTCCTTTGCGTTTCATATTTTCTTGCTTGATGTCATTTTCAAAGTTTTAAATTCAACGTGTCTAAGTTTGCGCTAGATTCCCGTTGCTGTAATTTCAGTTCTTTCACCTACTTTCGTTCTGAACTATACATTGTAATGTACCATCACCTTTCTATGTTAAATCTAGTGTTTCTCTAAGTTACTTAAGTATGTCTTGATTCCGTGTCGTGGAAATGTATTTGTTAACGTCTCTGAAACACCCTTGATTTGTGAATTTAGTATCAGTTGCTATGTCATGACTCTGTTTCTTGTAATATTGGTTTTGATTATGTTAATATGATGAGTTTCGAGGTGATGATCGTAAACCTTTTCTCCCTCATAATGCCATACCTTCCCATGGACCTCATAGGGTTCCTGCACATTCCACTCTCCTTTCTTAGTTGTCATTTTTTGGCCTGTAAGTGTTCCCTTGTATATGATTTAATTTTGCGTATTGAAAGTTATCCGTCACGTTTCCATACTCTGACGTGTATTCACTGCCACTGCGTCATTTTACTATTTCTTTATTCACATTGAGTGTCAATATTATTATTTTCAATTCCGTGTTTATAATATTATTATTTTTGTATTATTATTATTATCAGTATGTGTAGGCATAATTATCTCGATTATGGTTACAATATGAATTTGAAGTATTTGATGGCAATGGCTGACTACACAATTAAATGGCAAGAAATTCATCCTTATGCCTTTTGTGCTTCACTATTTCTTGTATTTTCCTTTTTAAATCCAGAGGTCAGCTTACAATCTGTGCCTACTTAGAATCGAATAAGATGGTAATTACTTGAACAAGGTTATTTCTCATTTACTTACCTCTTTTACCATAATTACACTAGATTGGTTTAAATCATTTCAAGAAACCTGACAATTATATTAATAAAATCAGATGGTTAGAAATATACAGAGGCACAGATTATTTCCTAATGAAAACTTCAATCAAGGAATGATTGTTATAGGGATTGTTGGTGGAAGGGCAAAGAAGGAGAAAACGCTAATTTGGAATGAGTCACAAATAACACCTAAGGATATAAAATGTGGAACCGTCAGTTAATTCAATAAAAATATAATGCATACCTGACTGAGTTGATGTAACATATTGCTCTTGTGTAAGATCACAAGAGTCTCAACACTTGTTTGTTGCTCCTGCGACACAACATTACTCCGAAGAATCTCTTCTAAACAGTCTAAGAATGGTGTTGTATATCTGGTAACACCTTCCCTCAGAACAGCATAGAAACTATGCAACAGATAGCTTGAAGCTAAGCCTTTCTTTAATGCAGTAAGCACTTGCTCTAAAGTACCAGGTAGTCCTTGCACAACCTCACTGCAGCGGAGATCAAATCCCACCTGCACAGGTGTGAATAAGCAGGATCCCAGAAAATGCCACAAAGGAGATCCAAATAAATTTTCCTGAATAAAGTCAACACCACTGCCATCATTCAGTTCATTGAGAACAGCTACTAAAAACTCACACAACTGAACAATGCACTTGCACTTGATCAGTTTACACTGACTTTTCTCAGATGGAGAAAACTGTGACGATTCCTCATTCTCCCACTTAGAATTCACTTGCTGCATAAAGAACAAAATTTCCTCTTGAATCCTGAAACAAAAATTAAGAAAAATTCACAACATATTTCTGATGAGTTTTATTTTTTACTTTGTTTCAAAGTCTGAAATCAATACAAGGAGGATTACTAGTTACAAATAATCTTCCTTTTTAATATGTCCATATCTTAATAATTTTTAAAACACAAAGAGAAACAGCAATTATTATTATTATTATTATTATTATTATTATTATTATTATTATTATTATTATTATTATTATTATTATTATTATCATACATACATCATCATTAAAGACTGTTATGCCTTTCAGTGTTCAGTCTGCAAGCCTCTGTGAATTTACTAAATGTCACCACAATCCTCTATTTGCAACTAGTGCTGTGGTCTCCTTTAGTTCTATACCTCTTATCTTTAAATCGTTAGAAACTGAGTCTAAACACTGTCATCTTGGTCTCCCTCTACTTCTCTTACCCTCCATAACAGAGTCCATTATTCTCCTAGGTAACCTATCCTCCTCCATCCACATCACATGACCCCACCACCGAAGCCGGTTTATGCATACAGCTTCATCCATTGAGTTCATTCCTAACTTAGCCTTTATATCCTCATTCCAAGTACCCTCCTGCCATTGTTCCCACCTGTTTGTACCAGCAATCATTCTCGCTACTTTCATGTCTGTTACTTCTAACTCATGAATAAGATATCCTGAGTCCACCCAGCTTTCGCTCGCGTAAAGCAAAATTGGTCTGAAAACAGACCAATGTAAAGATAGTTTCGTCTGGGAGCTGACTTCCTTCTTACTGAATACTGTTGATCGCATCTGCGAGCTCACTGCATTAGCTTTACAACACCTTGATTCAATCTCACTTACTATATTACCATCCTGGGAGAACACACAACCTAAATACTTGAAACTATCGATCTATTCTAGCTTTGTATCAGCAGTCTGACATTCAATTATTACTATTATTATTATTACAACAACAACAACACCATATTACCGAGTGTCCCATCACATGAAAATCCAATAAAATTACTTTGATACAGAAATCCTGACAATTACGCAAATTTTAAAAAGTACAACTCCCGCCAACACTGAAGTTATTAAAAATGTGGTGCTCACCAGGTAAAACTCCTAACATACATGTATGTACAGCAAACTTAATTACCATTAAACTGCCATATGTTGCTCAACTCTGCCTGAACGAGATTCAGATTACCAACTGACAACTGTCTAATTGTAAATTTTACATTTTTATATTATTAATGTATGTGACCCCCAGGGGCTCTGAAATTTGGAGCGTGGATTAGCGACCATGGAGCCCTTAGCTGAGTCCTGATGTTGCTTCCACTTACTTGTGCCAGGCTCCTCACTTTCATCTGTCCTATTCGACCTTCCTTGGTCAACTTGTTCTTTTCTGACCCCGACGCTATTAGGTTTCCGAGGGCTAGGGAGTCTTTCATTTTCATGCCCTTCGTGGCCCTTGTCTTTCTTTGGCAGACACCTTCATTTTTGGAAGTGTCGGGTCCCTTCATTTTTTCTCCTCAGGGCTAACAACCTTGAGTAGACAA
Source organism: Anabrus simplex (assembly GCF_040414725.1). NCBI lineage: Eukaryota > Metazoa > Arthropoda > Insecta > Orthoptera > Tettigoniidae > Anabrus > Anabrus simplex. Next base: position 962,592,975 of record NC_090265.1, on the reverse strand, counting down.
ACCGTCACCCACTAGGGTGGCCTCATCTACATACTCGTTGGATTCAACATGAAAAGAAATATTAATACAAAGAATACCCCAGTTGGTAACAAATCCACCCCACTTGTGATGGGGCAAGCAGGTCATCGGATTCTGGGGAGCCTGCACCTTCATGTACTCCACCATGCAAACAACAGCAGAAAAGAAAGAGAAATATCACCTACTTGGCTACAGTGAACATCAACTCGTTGCTAAAGACTGGTAAACTTAAACAGACTCTAGACGTGCTGAACAAATATAACATCAAGATTGCAGCACTACAAGAAACATGATTCACGGACGAGGGTGCATTTGAATCCCAAGGATACAAAATATACAAGGGGAAACCAGGCATCAGGGTGATGAAGACAGTTCCACATCTTGGGACTGGCTTTGCTGTTCATCACAGCATGATTGATCACATAATAGGGTTCACTTCACCTAATGGTAGGACCTCCTCAATATCTTTGAGGTTCTGCAATAGGGAATATACCATAATGAACTTCCATGCACCCACAAATGACACAAATAGAAATGACCTGGAAGCAGTTGAACAATACTGGAGCATTCTAGAAGAAACCCTGGACAAGATCCCACATCATCATACCACCATACTGATGGGTGATTTCAATGCACAGGTAGGAAAGGAGAAACAATATTGCAGGATAGTGGGCCTCTACCCAGCCCATAAGAGGACAAATAAGAACAGAGGACATCTTATAGACCTTTGTGACAAATATGGTCTTGTCCTAAAATCAACTTCCTTCAAACACCTGCCTAGGAAGGCGAAGACATGGAAGAGCCCAAATCCACTACTAGGTGAATTCCAGATAGACCATGTGGCCATGGACAAAAAGCATCACAATGAGATTCAGAATGTCAGGGTGCTAAGCTGTGCTAACTTAGACTCGGACCATTACCTATCTCTGGTAAAAAAAACATCCTACAACCACTGAGGAGGCCACTGAATGTCGGCAGAAAGGCTAAAATACTAAAGTTCAACATCCTCCGATTGAGTGATGAAGACTGTGATTTCAAAGTCACTCTGAAAGAAAACACATAGAAGCAAGAGTGGCACAACCTACAAAAAGCTCTACTGGACGCTGCTCAGGAAACCATGCCTGCCTCATCCAACAAAGGAAAACATCCATGTTGGACCACTACATGTGACCATGCTATAGAAGATAGACGCAGAGCCTGGGTCTCGTGGAACCAATGCAAAAATGAGGCTAACTACAAGGCCTTCCTTACTCAAAAGAAAATAACTGCCAATATAGTACGACAGGCTAAGAGGAACCATAACAAGGCTCTAATACAACAGGCGGAAGAGGACTTTATGAGGCACAACTCAAGAGATTTCTACAGGGAACTCAGAAAACAGACAACGAAGTACACAGCTCCTACCCTTCATCTTCGTGGACCTGATGGGAAGCTTCAGTTCAACAACAAGCATTGTACCAATACTCTTGCAGGGTATTTCAAACAGCTCCTCAATGCAGAGGAACCTAAAGAGAGACTCGCATTCTCTGAGCCTCTTTCCAGAAACCGAGACTCCACACTGCCAACCATTGAAGAAATAAGGGAGATTATCAAGAGCCTAAAGAACAACAAGGCCTCAGGTGAAGACGGTATAGTAGCGGAGATGTGGAAACATGCTGACGAACAATCCATACAAAGCATCTATCAGATCATAGAGGATATTTGGGCAACGGAGACCTTACCTGAGGAATGGACCTCAGCGGTGATCCATCCTCTACACAAGAAAGGTAGTGAAATAAACCTCGACAACTACAGAGGCATCTCTCTAATATCGGTTACGTACAAGATCTTTTCTAAAGTCCTGCAAACCAGAGTGGTCAGTCAACTGGATTCCCAATTAGGTGAATATCAGGTTGGTTTTCACGCAAATAGATCTTGCATAGAGCAGATACAGAACCTCAAGACAATCCTAAGGTACAAGAATCATGGCGGACACCAATGGGTAGTCATACAAGTGGACTTCCAGAAGGCATATGATTCAATAGATAGGCAGACTCTCTTCTCCACCTTATGGGAATTAGGCCTGGATGAGAAGACCACCAGACTAATCCAGACTACACTGAAGAACACCACCTCCAACGTAAAGTTTAGATGTGAGCTTGCAGAGAGTTTCTCTATCCAAGCAGGAGTTAGATAAGGTGACGGAATTTCTTGCATTCTCTTTAATTGCGTTCTAGAGAAGATTATCAGGGAATGGACTGCCACATTACCTCCAGGACGTGGACTGAAAATTGGCTACAAGAAAGATAATCTCAGTGTACCTTGCCTAGCCTTTGCCGGCGACCTTACATTATTAGCCAACAACATAGAAGAAGCTACTCACCAGTTACAAAGCCTCTATACCATAGCAGCTAAAACCGGCTTGAGGGTCAATATAAAGAAAACTGAGTTCATGGCTAACATAAAGGGAGTCCCACCTACTATGCCATTGGAAAACACCACAATTCATAAGGTTCTTGCAGTGAAGTACCTAGGGGAGTGGATTTCAGCAACCGAGAATGAGACATTAGGAATAGACACCAGATGAACCAGGATCTACCATACCTGTAAGAGCATCTATACATCCAAGTGCTTCTCTAAGAACCTTGAACTCCAACAGTACAATTCAGTAGTAAGACCGTCCATACTGTTCGCCTTTGAGTGTCTTCTGATGAACAGAAAAGGTCCACCGAGGAAGCTAGACCTCAAGGAACGAAAAATACTAAGGAGGATTTTAGGACCAATAAGAGAAGGGGATGGCACTTAAAGGATAAGGCACAACAATAAGATCTATGACCATCAAGAAGACATAGTTACATCCATGAGGAAGAGGCAATTAACTTTCTATGGGCATTTGACTCGTATGAGTACTTACAGACTTACCAGCAAGATCTTTACCAGTACAGGCAGAGGGAAAGCGTCCAAAAATAAATGGATCACCACAGTGAAGTCCGACTTAGAACAGCTGGGGATTTCAGAACAAACCATACAGGATCGTGTATTATTCCGGCAGTTGACCTTTCAAGGTGTCTTTCCAGAGTCTCTCACCAGCAGAGTACAGGCACCACCCAACCGAAGTGGACCGAGGAAAGGAAACAAGCACACAGCCAGAAGTTGAAAGCTTTCTCGGCAAAGAAAAAAAAACAGAATTTCCATACAAGGAGTCGAAACGAGCCCTGTGGTCCTCAGTAAGCCCAAACGACAAGAAGAAGGAGAAGAATTAATGTATGTGAGTTTATCTATGGCCATTGACTGTTTGCAATAAACATTATTATTACTATTATTGTTATTAAAACTGATCCATATAATGTTTGCTTTAAACAGCTTAGTTTAGGAGATAATTAAGAAAATTCAACAAAAGATCACAACTTTAGCAACTTTTTGATAAAAGCACAATTATTTGAAAGCCTGTATCTCAATCACTACGTAAGCGATAGAGCTGAATTTGGGTTCAAACTGTAGCAGATTTACTCTACTCTAAATTTGGAATGAATGAATTTTTTTGCTCGACCAGCCGTTCAGGAAAAACAGAGAAAAGGTAAATAAAACAAACTGATATTTTTCCAGTGCCAAGTGGGGTGAAAACCTGGATTTTACATTACAGCCCCAACACTAACAAAAAATCAAAACTACCTGACATTTTGCATACCTAAATGTATAATTTTACTGGACTATTTCAGCTTCAAAATTATAGATCCATTGTTTCACTATTTGAACTGTGCTTATTTAATGGATCTACTTGGTAGGAAGCAAATTTCTCTTCCATTTTGTCTAGGTCAGTGTTTTCAATTATGTTTTGAAACAATTCAACAACAGCATCATCAACAACAACAACAACAACAACAACAACAACAACAATAACAACAACAACAACAACAATAACAAAGCCACTGTAGTTGCTCTCAATGAAAAATCCACTACTACTACTGCATGCTTCACCACAGTCATGAAAACTGAATTTGTCCACAATGTTGTAGGATATTGTACAGAAGACATTTCTTATCAATTTGAAAAACTGTTTCGTGTCATATCCAGATAAACTGCCAGCCTCACTTCCTCGCTTAATGTGCTGTCTTGATGTAATTCCAATCACAAGATCCTCATCATATTTCTGACAATTCATGATATTGAACTTTATATTGGTAATGCATTTCAAACTTTCTTCTAATAGCTTTCCAATTTTTTCAGTTTTCATAAACCTCATCTTTAAATCCATCAACAATCCATTCATGAATTTGGCCACTTTATGTATGGAGGGAGCTTCTACTTGAAACATGATGCTGTGTTTTGTGAAAACTGGGAGTGTGTTCTTGAGAACAAGTTAAGTTTAGTGGCATTATTTTCCATTGCTGCTTTCACTGCAAGAAATTTGCTATTGCTAGTTTCTTCAGACTTGACTTCACCAACAGGAAATAAAGGCTCTCACAGTTCTATTACCCTGGTTATTGAATCAGTGAAAGATAATCGTTTGTGCTGACATGTTTCACGATTTTCTGGCTTTTGAGCTCAGGTCCAATCATTTCCTGATACATTTTCAATTGTTTTTTCCTTTTTCTTTTGAAGCTTCTTTCAAGAAAGAAAAATGTCTACTAACAATGTCTCCAATTTTTCACTTGCTTTATATGTTTTAGTAGCCTCCTGGCCAGCTAAGTGAAGTAGGTGACAGATACAGCCCTGAATAACTATTAAAAGATTCTGCCATTTGAAAAATGCTGACATTCCCTAAAATTTACCTACCATTGTATTTGCATTGTCACAACAAAATTATGAACACTTTTCCCATTTCAGCAACTTGATCTTAATTCTGCTATCCAACACCTGAAATATTCCTTTGCCAGTGTTATCAACACTTCATCAATACTTAATGCTGCAAATTACACTTCTCATCTACAATACAGCTACCTACAGTAGCACATCAATTTGACGGAATTACATGTTAAAGTATATTTCCTATCGAACCGTATCATATCACGGTCCAATTGAATTGATTTAACACTGTAGAACATTTTGAATTTAGCGCTAAGGAACGAGCTTAGGAATGCTGAGTGACCGTGAGTATAAACGTGTAGCAAGCAGGGTGCAGTGCAGATGAACCAAGGCAAGATGCCGTAATTTTACTGGTGTAAACCCCCTCGATGGCTTGGGTACATGAGGACACTTTTTTTATGTTTTTGAGATCAATTGGGGTATTAAACAACGAAAATTACAAAAAAAAAAAATATCTCTGCTTAGTCATGGGTCTGAAAGGAGTATAAACATGTTGAACCCGTAGCCAACAGGGTGTGGTGCTTTTCCCTCAGATGAACCAAGGCAGGATGCCGTAATTTTACTGGTGCAAACCCCGTCGATGGCTTCGGTACACGAGGAGAAGAGAGTATGCAAACAACATGCAAGAGACAGAGCGAGAGATTTGAAATCGGGGAACTATTGAACGTCTATGTGACCCCTAACACAAAGTAACCAAGTCTGGAATCATTTGAATTTGATCCAGCATATAAGTCACATAGCCATATCCCACAGATCCATGATGAGGACAATTCCTGTTGAAATTTTCAAAGTAGAATGAGCCATTAAATCGATATAATTATGCCTGTTTTGTTTGTTTCCAACTTATTTGAAATATCCGTTGCAAGGTAGCTGGCTGAACACAAAGGGAGCCTCTTGTATCCCGGGGATGTACTATTGGGCGTGTTACTCCCCTCAGACTATAAAAGAAGAAAGTGTAATGGCCCTTAATAGCTAAGCAAAATTTGAAGAGTGCATACTTTCCGTGAGGACATGATCACCAAAGCTCATTGTATCAGTGATAGATGAGACTTAGTAACTATTTGTTTTTTAAGTTCACCTGAGCAACATTTGCTCGGTTAATAAAAGTTTTAATACGTGAAATAACTTTGAGTTTGGCCAATGAAGGCTAACTGCTGTGAAGGACTAGATCAGAACCGGGAAAATATCCCTTAATTTGGTAACCATCGTTTGACTAGACAAATGTTTCTATAGTGGATATTGACAATTGTATCCCTACCTTGATTATGACAGTGAATTCGTGCACGAATGAAGTGGTGACGAGAATCGGGAATGACAACTGTTACCAGGTTACAGGGACACATTTGCAGTACAGTACTTAACCAAAGACAACAAAGCCATGGGCCCAGAAGGACCGGTCCAACAGACTCCTAGATTCGCCGACAGCAACACTGTCATGAGCTAAATTATACCTATGGAGTGGTTACAAGGGCACCGCTGATGGCAGACATGGAGATAAAGATAAGCTGAACAGTTTATAAGCATGAAATGTAGTGATCTGATTCACCTAGGGCCTTTCATTAAAAGTAAATAGTAATTGTGATGTAAGCCACAGTAGCATTTGTTTGTTTTGATTTACTTTGTAAATAATGCATGCTATATCATCATCTTCACTTCCCGTTTCCAGCTTCCCGGGTCGGGTTGTGAATTAAGGACCTCCATCGCTGCCTGTCTCTCCACCACTTTTCTCCTTTTTTAAGTACATCTTCTGGTTTTCCTCCCGTCTTCTCTATGCACTCCCACACTGAATCTGTCCACATCTTTCGGGGTCTTCCTCGTGGTCCCTTTCCTGTTAACTCCCCTGAAAAAGCTTTCTTTGGCACACTCTTTTCTCTCATTCTCATCATATGCCCATACCACTTTAGCTTTGTTGTTTCTATCCTATCTTGAAGTTTCAAGATTCCTGTCCTTTTCCTTATCTCTTCATTTCTAATTCTATCCTTTCCGGTCTTGCCCTCGATACCTCTTAGGAATTTCATCTCCGCTGCCTGTATTCTACTCTTCTTTCATTTTGTTGTAGCCTACGATCCAGCTGCATAGGTTAGTATGGGCTCACAATAGGTTGAATATAATCTCTTTATTACATTTCTTCGGAACATGTTGGTTCCACAAAATACCCCTTACACTCTGGTAGAAGCTGTTTCTTGTTGTATTCTTTTTCCAATTTCCTAGGTTATCTTTCCATCTTCTGTGATCACACTTCCCAAGTACTTGAAACTTTTAATCACTTCCAGAATTTTACCATTGTTTTATCTTTCCTCTTCCTTCCTTCCCCTTGTCATCACTATAGTTTTACTTTTCTCTGTGCTTAATCTCATCCCAAATTTTTCTCTCTCTTGATTCCATACATCTACTTGTTTTTGCACTTCCATTTCATCCTTACCCCACATCACTATATCATCTGCAAACAACATGGCTTTTGTTGCCTGTTTTCCCAATTTCTGTTTAATGTTCTTATGAATTTCATCCATGACTGTGATGAATAGTATGCTGGATAGTACACTTCCCTGTCGGAGACCTGTTTCAACTTTAAACCATATTGTTTTTCCTATACTAGTCTTCATACTACAAACACAATATTAGTACATAGCTTTTATCATTTGCACTTCCATTCTGTTAACTTGTTTTTTCCTTAATGTGTCCCATACCAACTGTCTAGGCACACTGTCATAAACTTTCTCAATGTCAAAAATTGTCATCACTATGTCTTTTCCAAACTCCCATCTTTTCTCCCTCATATGTCTTAATGTAAAGATCCAGGTCAAACGTTGGTCTGTCTTTCTTAAAACCATACTGTTCTTCTTCCATTTCTCCTTCTAGCTTCCTCCTCAGTCTTCCTTCCAATACTCTCTCAAATATCTTAGATACATGGGCAATAAGGGTAATTCCTTTGTACTTATTAATTCCTTTTTATCAGCTTTTTTAAACATCAAGATAATTAAACCCTTTCTCTTTCTTCCTCAGATTATTCTAAATAATCTATACAGCCACCGCAGCCCTATGGGTCCTGTTGCTTTTATCATTTCCGTAGTTACCTCATCCACTCCTGCTGCTTTACCGCTCTTCATCTTTTGTATGGCTTCCTCTATTTCTAACATCGATATCTCCTTTTCTTGTTCTTCTTCTTTCCCCATTGTTTCTTCTTGCTCCTTCTCATCTACCAGTTCACAGCATTTAATATTTAGCAATTCTGAGAAGTATTCTTGCCATCTTTTTAGTATGTCATCTCTTTGCGTCAATATCTGCCCTGTTTCAGTTTTTTCAAATTTTATATCTTCCCTATTCATAAACTATTCACCAAACCATACAAAACCTTTTTACTTCCCTCTTCTTGCATACCTTTTTGGCTTCTTTATATTTCTGCCAATTCTCTGTACTATTGCTGCCTATCCCCTTCCTCCAAGCCATTTGTTTCTCTTTAACAGCTTCGTTTACCCTGCTGTTCCACCAAGAAGTCTCCTTTTCCATTTTTTTCTCCCTGACAGTCTTCCACGGGTGTTTACTGCACACTTTACAAATCCACTTCAGAAACATGTCCATTCCTCTTCCACTGTTCACGTCATCTTTGGGAATTTCTTTCTTCAGATCCTCTTGAAACTTTTCCTTTATTTCTTTCTGTTTTAACTTCTATCCCTTCATTTTTCTTTCCATTTTTTTAATATTACTTTATTATTTTACCAAGTCTTAATTTGGCTACCACCACTTTCTGGTCTCCTTTAAAATCTGTTCTTGGCATTGCTGTCACATCTTCCAGTTGTCTACGTTTCTCCTTCTCTACCAGAATAAGGTCAATCATTGTCTTTGTCTTTCTATCTCCCCAACCATATCTAGTTATTTTTTGTGAGTTCCTTTTTCTAAACCATGTATTGCCAACAATTAATCCATTCCTTCTACAAAATTTATTACCAAATCTCCTTCTTCATCTAGATTTCCATAACTATAGGGGCCAATTATCTCTTCTTTTCCCTGTCTGTCTGTTCCAACGTGTGCATTAATGTCACCCATTATTACAACCTCTTTGTCTTCAATACAACTTTCCAGTTCTTCTAGGAACTCTTCTAAACATTCATCTGTATTCCCCAATTGGGGTGGATAAACCTGTATAAAATCCTTGATTTCACTCTCAAGTCCAAGTCTAACTTTAAATATCCTGCCACTGATCTGGTCAATTTTGTCCACATATTGTGCTAGGTCTTCTCTGAATATAAGACCAACACCATTTGTTGCCATCTTTCCTCCGCTCCAATATAATCTACTGTATACCCTTTCTTTAATTTTTTTACCTTTACCCTTCCATTTTGTCTCACTTATTCCCATCATTGCTATGTCTTTCTTCTCCATAAACTATCAGTTATTCTACCTTGTCATTCAAAGTCATGACATTGATGATACTGATTCTTGTGACGTCTGGTAGCCCTCGTCTGGTAGCTCCCCCAGAACACCGGGAACTGCGTGTCACTTCAGGGTGACTCCTTAGCATTTTTCGAGGCCTTGATTCACTCGCACTCATTTTATACGCTGTTTGTATGATGGGTTTGCCACTCCCAAAGGCATTTTATTACCTTCTGCCAGGTTCAAATTAGGCCGCCACTAACATGGAGTCAGACGCCTTTCGTAGCTGCTTCTCTGGAGTACAGACGTTACGGGTTTGGTCCTTCCACCATCTCCACCGTATCGAAGTCCATGTTCTCCACCGTAGATGCCGTTGAGGTCTTCACCCATAACCCAGGGCAAGGGCCCCTCTATATTTATGACCCCTGGAGAGAGGGTGTACCAGTATTTTAAAGCCCCTAGGAATTGGGATACCTGTTGGTCCGCGGGTTGTATTGGGTATTTCAACCAGCCTTACGTACTGTAGGGACCCCCTATCTACCACCTTGGGATGCGCTCTGTAGGGGTCAGGTTTCCCTGGTTACGTATTGGAAGTTAACCCCACCCACAAAGGCTGAGGTTATTTGAGGTTATATGCATGCTATACCCCAGTCTTATTTCAGTGTTATTTAGAGTTGGGAAACGAGGGTTATGCCAGGATGGATGTGTGTGTTTTTTTATTTATTTTTTTATTTTATATTTTCACTCGTCATGCAGACACTAAGGTATAAACAATGTCAAATTCATCTATGTAAATTGGAGGGCACTGAAGCTCATGTGGATACAACAGGAACTTACAGATGAATTATGCATGAAGTAGTATTATTGCACGTTTTTCAGCTGATGATGTGTGCAGAGGGCTATCCCCATCATTGAATTTAGGGAGGGTCATTTACAGAAAGTGGCAGGCTAACTCTAACTGTGCTCCAGATTTGAACTATTGAATACGAGGCCATGATAAGCCATGATTATTGTGTTGAGGCCTAGAATTGGAGATAGTATTGTGGCTGACTTAATGAGTTCTACCTGGTTTGAGAGAGGGTGTGCCCCACATCAGATGTTATAATTAATTATATATGTGATGGCCTATAAGCTGGGATTTCTTTCCGCTCGGCAAGTTTGCTTAGATTACACGTTATAATTCTCATGTTAGGTCCGTATTGAAATGTACGTAAATACAAAGTATGTTACAAGTGTCATTATTTTTTATATCCACCTATTCAATACAAAGAGATCAGGTTTGAGTTTGAGGCTGATGATGCCCTTAATATGGGCAAAACATGTCCCTTAACATTTTGTAATAATATTTAATTTCTAAAACGATCTCTTTGTATTGAATAGGTGGATATAAAAAAATAATAACACTCGTAACATAAGTTTGCTTAGAGCGAGGAATTTGTGTGTCCGCTGAAGGCCTTGAGTGATTATGCATAGTCCCATTACTTGAGAGGGTAGTAGGCCAGAGACGGTTGCTTGAGCTACGCAGACAAAGAATTTTTCCCTTGCCAGCCAGCTGATCACCTGCTTTGGAAACATGTAGCCCAGAATAGCCCAGTGTATTATGACACAGCCTGTTAAGAGAACATTGCAGATCTTCAGAGCGATTCCTGCTCGCTCTGATGCAGCAAGTGTTACATTTATGTCATTCGTTTTCAGATGTGGTTTATTTGTGTTCATTGTTTATATGTGTCTTAAGCGTGTGATACTGTTGTCGATTATTTGTGTTGGTTAGTATTTCACAGCCCATTGGCTGCAAATGGACTGCGAGGTTTCCAAACCTCTGTCTTATGCCCATGATCCAGATATCATGTATTATAATCAGTGCTTTTTGCAGGGTAAATTTACAGCCAATCCCAAACAAAGTGTGCTTTTTTATATGTTTATATCTGACAAATTCAGAATTAGTTTAATTAGGTCAACACTGAATCGATCATTATATATTCATGGAAGAGACAGTTTTTAATCGCACCCTGCGGGCTTGTCACAGTCGACTTATCTCGATCTCCATTACAAATAGAAGATTTCATGTTTCCGAAGTTATTGAACGTGATATGCCCGGGTTCTTGAACAGTATGCTTTGAATGACCTTTAGTGTTGAATTTTATACTGTAAATTTATTTGTAATATATAATATGGAGTTTTCATTGGGGCATAGTTAATTTGAATTTGAACTTTATGTTTTTGATGAAATAAACTAGGTTGTTACCCCCTTTTATCTTGCTGAATTCTCATTCATGAATATGTATTCTAGATTCTGTCCCAGTTTTGTATGATCATTTTGTTAGCCATATTTGTTTTTTGGACAAACCACACAGCTAGGCCATCAGGGACAGGGGAAAGGTGCACTATTAGGACTAGAGCACAGAAAGTCTTCGAGGCAGCTGGTAAAGTGTATTGTCTTCTGCATTAAGGTATGGACGTTTGAAATGTTATTGCTTATATTTGATTACCATTGCTTACTTCACTGTTTGATTCATTCAGGAATGTTTTCACTCTCGCATAACTGGTGTACAACTAGCTGTATTGCATTCCTGAAGTGATGCTGTTCCCTTCAAAATTTAATCCAATGGCGTTGCATCTTTATGTGCATGAAATTGGAAAATGTCTCACAATTCTTACCAACATATAAACTAAGTTTGGATTGGAGGGTTGTTGGCTTTCAGAATGAACACATTTGCCTCTTAAAAGTTACAGTATATAACTTCACACTTGGACATGATAAAATCAAATTCATAAAATCTGTAACAATCGGTACCACTTCCGTACTGCCAAATTACATGTGAGAAATTCATAGAAGCTACGGAAAATCCATAGTAGTTGGCATCTCTGTATATGGAGTAGCATTACCGAGAAATAACAATACACTATCACACCGTACCCTTTCTGGCCACAAGGAAGCTAATGAATCATGGAAAAATGTTGTAACAGATCTTTTCCATATTCCCACTACTTTTTCATCCACAATCTCAAGGTAAATATAGGGTCTATCACTGATCTGCCCTATCGAAAGCAATATTGCCCTTCTAAATTTCCTTCCATCCTTCCTCTCATCCTCCTTTCTATTATTTTCAATACTTTGACTACTTGTGACAACAGAGTGATTCCGTGATATTTGTCACATACCTTCCTGTCACCTTTCTTATATACTGGTATTATTGCATCTTTACTCCAATCATCAGGTACTTGCTTTTTCCATAGCAGCTTAGCAGCTTTTATAACCAATGTAGTCAAATAGGTCCTGCTGCCTTTATCATTTCCACACATACCGGTATTGCAACCATCTCTGCTGCTTTTCCTGTTTTCATTTGCTTAACGGCCATTTCAACCTCTGCCACTGCAATATCACTCTCCATTTCTGAATTATCCTCATATATTACTACACTTTTTCCTGCATGATTTCTCACATTCAAGAGTTTATTGACGTAATCTTTCCAACCATGCTTTATCTCCTCTGGGTCTGTTTTTACATTTCTACTCTCTTCCTTCACTTCTTTTGTGTAGATTCTTTCTTTTCTAGTTTTTATCAATCCATACACCATCCTTTTTCCACCAAATACTTCCTTTTCCAACTTATGTGTCAATCTCTCCTAACATTCTTTTTTTTTTCTTTCCCTCATTTACTACCTTACTTCTTACTTCCTTCTTTCCTACCTCTATTTCATTCTTGCATATTTCTCCTTTCATTTAACAAACTCCTTCACCTTTCCATCCTACCAATGTGTCTCCTTTTCCTTCACTCCTGCCGAAATTTTGTCACAAATCATCCCCGCACACCTTACAAATGAGTTTTCAAATTTGGTCCATTCTTCTTCTATACTTTCCATTTATAAAATAGGAATGTGTTGTTTTAATTCCTTCAGAACTTTTTCCTGAGTTCCTTTAGATTTTATTTTCCTCTATATTATTTCTTCTTCTCTCACAATCTTAACCATTTTCAATTTCGCTACCACTACTATGTGGTCTCCATCAAACACCTCATCTGGCAGTGCTTTTACATCCATTAACTGTTTACAATTTGTTTTCTCAAACAAACAAAATAATCAATAATTGTTTATGTTCCTCTTTTACCCCTCTATTGAGCTTTCTACTATTCCTTATTCTAAACCAAGTGTTACCAACAATAATTCCATTTCACAAAAATCAATCAACTTATCTCCCTTGCTGATTCTTTTTCCATAACCAAAAGGACCAATCACTTCCTTTCCAATTCTGTCATTTCCAAACTGTGCCCTGAGGTCTCCTAAGACTATCACTTCCACATCAGTGATTACTTCCTTGGGTGTCTCCAAGAATTCCTGCTCTATCGAAAGCAATATTGCCCTTTTAAATTTCCATCCTTCCTCTCATCCTCCTTTCTATTATTTTCAATACTTTGACTACTCGTGACAACAGAGTGTTTCCAATTTGGGGTGCATAAACTTGGGTGAAGTCTTTCACTCCTTTTTCAATCGTCAGTTGTACACTGATTATTATGTCACTAGCATAGTCTACCTTATTCATATTTTCATCCAGGGTTTTGTTAACAATCAATCCTACTCCATTCTTTGCCTCACCTCCATTCCAGTATAGGGTGTATCCTTTACTCATCTTATTCATTCCCTTTCCCTTCCTCTTGACCTCACTCAGCTCCATCCTTGCAATATTCTCTTTCTCCATAAAGTAAAGCAATTCTTCTGACTTTCCTGCCAGGGTCATAACATTAATTAACTTTAAACATTCCTGATCCATGTTAAATATTATCACAAGGCAAAATCAGTCAATCATCCACACCCTTCCGACTATTTGCTTCACTGGGATGCACAAGCAATAATAACAATAAAGCGTCCAACCATGGTAAAATACTACACTCTTGATAGGTAGGAGCAAGTTCAATTCGCATCTGAAACCCGACTGACTAGTGCCCTGAGAGAAGTGCATAAAACCTAGTCGGTGAAGCAGTCTTAAAAAGTCTGTTAAAAATAAACATCTAACCCTGGACATAATATAAAATTAGTTAGGTTTACTTTTTTTAAATATACATATACAAATACGAATATTTGAAGAAACTCGTTCAGACTTCAAGTAGAGCTGTTGGAATACGCTCTGTCTTCTTCCAACTGTTGTGGCCAGTCTGCTTTATGACTACCCTAGTTTTCCTAAATAATACCAGGCGAACGCAATGCAAAGATGGTTCCTAAAGCAAGTTCACTGCCAATCGCTTTTCTGGTGTTTGGTCTAATTATTGCAATGGCAAAGTTGTCGTGAACATCCATAGGTATGATAGCCATCCTTTTGTGAGATACTGTTTCTTGAAAAATGCTTGATCAAGGATTAAGCATTGATGGGACTGAAATTTTTGGATAGTTGATGCAGGAAATCATTCCTTCAAGGAACAGATAATGCTGAACTTTTAAAACATGATTTAATTAGGATGCATGCAAGTGCACCACACCAGCACCAAGGGCTGTACTACCCTGTATCAGTTCTGGGTAACATCAGTAGTATTTTAGGGGCAGCAGAAGGCAGGACAAAATAGGCAGCAAAACAGAAACAATTCTTCACCATAAGGTAAACATCAAAGCAAGAAAAGTTACAATTTATTACATGGATCATTACAAAGACCTACCTTTAGACAGCTGCCCTATTCTAAACAAAGCTGAAATTAGACTCATTTCCTTCGAGTACAATGAAGAGGTCAGAAAAAAGGAAGCAAAATGGAAATACTTTGCCTGATTTGCATAAACGAGAGCACCCTTCTCGTTAAAGAAAAATTTTAATTAAATAAGGCAACTTGATTGCAACTTGAAAATTAGGAAACTAGATATAATTCAAGGTAGACTGATAGTAGGGTGGAAAATAAATAAATGTTTCAAAATTTCATTCATTAATTAATCAATAGAGGATTCCTATCTTAAATAATGTTTTAAAGGGTTTCTAGTCTCCATTATGCTTCATTAATGGGTTACAATAATGTAGAGAACACAGTCTGACCTTCAAAGCCCTTTTGAAACCTTGAATAATGCACAGATCTTCCAAAATTAATTAATCTTTTTATTTTTTGCTATTGGCATTACGTTGCACCGACACAGATATGTCTTATGGGAACGATGGGAGAGGAAAGGGCGGGGAGTGGGAAGGAAGCGGCCGTGGCCTTAATTAAGGTACAGCCCCAGCATTTGCCTGGTGTGAAAATGGGAAACCACGGAAAACCATCTTCAGGGCTGCCGACAGTGGGGTTCGAACCTACTTCTTCTTCTTTAAGACGCTGTCTCCGAGCGGAGGTTGGCGATCCACGTAACTAGCTCTGATCTTGACTGCGCAGAATGGAATGCCATTTCTGAAGTAAACAGTGCCACCTTCAAAGGTCTTTCAGCCATGAATTTCTTCTTCTCCCAACAGATCTCTTCCCCTGTATCTTCTCTTCGATAATAAGCTGTAATAACTGATACCTCTCACCTCTCATGATATGTCCTAGATATTGCGTTTTCCTCTGTTTTATGGTGAGCAGTAGTTCTTTTTGCTTTTTCATCCGACAAAGGACCTCGGCATTTGAGATTTTCATTACCCAGGATATCCGCAAGAGACGGCGATACAGGAACATTTCGAAGGCATCAACACGTTTTTCTATGATTGGATCCAGAGTCCAGCTTTCACATCCATATAGGGGAACAGAAAATATATAGCAGTGGATCATACGAATTCGTAGTTGGAGACTGAGATCTGACCTCGCAAAGAATTTCTTCATGGTAATGAATTGTTTCCTGGCCTGCTCAATTCTAGATATTATCTCCTGTTTGGAGTTACATTGGTCATCCAAGATGGTACCCAGATATTTGAGAGAAGACACTTGCTCAACTATTTTATCTTTTATTGTGAGATTTGTCCGAATTGTCTTCTTAGAGAACACCATCAGTTTCGTCTTTGAGGGGTTAACATATAATCCAAACTCTTCACTGTGCTGAACTAAGGAGTTTATCATGCACTGAAGGGCAGGCATGTCATCAGCTATGACAACAGTATCATCTGCATATCTGATGTTGTTGATGATTTTCCCGTTAATTTTGATCCCACCATAGTCTTCCAATGTTTCTTTAAAGATTGCCTCTGAGTAAATGTTAAACAACAGAGGTGACAGTACACAACCCTGGTGGACGCCCTTCCTGATCGAAGCAGTTTCTGAAGTTCCTTGATCAGTTTTGACATTTGCAAACTGTTTCCAGTATAGGTTACTGATTATACGTAAGTCACCGGAGTCAATACCTGTTGATCTCAGAATTTCTATCAACTTATTGTGCCTGACACAATCAAAAGCTTTTTTATAGTCTATAAAACAGGCATAGACATCAACATTCATATCTCTGCACCTCTGTAACGACACATTTAACGAGAAGAGTGCCACACGTGTACCAACGCCATTTCGGAAACCGAACTGATTCTGAACCATGTGGGATTCACGTTTTTTGTATATTCTAGTGTGAATGATTCGCAAGAATATTTTGAGCACGTGAGACATCAAACTTATCATATGATAATCATCGCACTGAGACGAGTTAGGCTTCTTCAGTAGTGGTATGAAGGTTGATTTCAGCCAGTCTGATGGTATTTCTCCTGATACATATATTTGATTGAATAATGATGTTAAGATATTGAGGCCGGTAGACTCCTGCTCTGTTATTACTTTGAGAACTTCAGCGTACACACCGTCAGGTCCAGTTGCTTTACCCTTCTTTTGAAGTTTTACAGCATGTACAACTTCACTTTTTGTTATTTCAGGGCTATTTTCATTTATTCTCTCGTCAGGTGAAGGAGGATCATTTCTGTCATTTTTGAAGAGATTTTCTATATATTCCTTCCATCGTTTGAGTTTCCCTTCTACACCCAACATGATTTCATTATTGGCATCTTTCAAAATTAGACCATATCATCTCCGTTTCAAACCAGCAAGTTCTTTCACTTTCTTATGCAAGTTAAAATAGTCGTGCTTCTCTTGAAGGATCTCAATTTCTTTACATCTGTCTGTCATCCATAATTCTCGGGCTTCCCTGCACTTTCTGCGTACAGCTTTGTTTAGAATTTTGTATTGAATGTGATCTGTATTTTTGTGCTTTCTCCTTTCATCATAAGTTCTAGAATTTCATCTGTCATCCAGCTCTGTCTTTTGATGTTGTTGCATTGTCCAATTTCATTTTCCTGGATTTCAATCACACTATCTTTAATGGCGTTCCATGTGTATTCTACCTCTGATGATTCAGTGTATCTTATTAATTCCATCTTCTTTTCCACTGCAGTTCCAACATTAGTTCTTACTTTGGGATCCAATAGTTCCTTAATATCTATCTCCCGAATATTGGATACTGGCCGCACTTAAGCGACTGCAGCTATCGAGCTCGGTAAATTAATTAAATACCACAACAACAACAAAATTAAAATAGATTAAAATAACCATAGAGAAGCTCAGAAAATCAAAATCCACAATTATACCCCAACATTACCCACAATTAACCAAAGAAATGTGATGCACCACATCAAAGACATATAAACTCCATTGCTTTTTGGTACCTGGCAAGCCAGTGAAGGCAATCTTTTATGTGCTTGTAACAAAAACTACCTCTGGCCTCACCTCATGAACTGCTGCTGAAGACATTACAGCCGAAGCCAATTCTTTTACATTTGCGCTGTCTGCCAATTTTGCAGTAACCACTTGCTCTGTCCATCCACGGGTTCGATTCCCGGCTGGGTCAGGGGTTTTTGATTGCAAATGATTAATATCCCTGGCCTGGGAACTGGGTGTTCGTGTTGTCCTTAACATTCCTTCCCTCACATTCAACATTTTACACTTCTGCCATTTAAAAAATACACACAGGTTCCTCATATATGGTGCAAGTAGGGGCAAAAGATCTTTCTAGGTCGATGGCCTGAACAAAAAAAAAAAAAAACTCTTGCTTTGGATGATCACTGTCGTATCATGACTGAAAACATTGCTTCCCAATGCATCACTTCCACTACTGTCATCTGTCAGAGGAATAATCTCTGCACCCATCAGAGAGTGGAATGGCCCGGGAATTCCTCTGCGACAGAGAAGCATCTAGCCTGCAAAGTATTTGCTTTCAGTACTATCCCTTCAAAAGTGGCAAGAATTTTTAAGTTATAGTTCACAAAACATTCTCAAGATGGCAGGAAAGCAATTAAAAACTGAAACATGTCTGACTAAAAATTTTCAGTTATAAAAGAAAGTAGACAAGAGGACCAAGCACATACTATTTTAAAATGTTTTTAATAGCTTTGAACAAGTCAGTACAGGAACAAATATAAATAACTATTATGGTTAAGTTTGTCGACAATGGCAGGAAAGGATGCCCCTTCTACAGCAACTTCCTTGAAACTCATCCAAAACACATTTCATGTTCTATCCCTAAACAATGAGAGTCTAAAGAAACATATATTGATAAATTTCATATTCCTAACTATGAAAGAGAGATGGCAGGAAAGTACACAACTATTCTATTCATAAGCTGAAAAAAAGATCCCAGAAAACAGCAGTGATGCGTGTGTAATACGCATTTTAACTTCTGCCAGCACCGGCCGTCCGTGGCATGTAAAACCGGCTGAGCTAGTATAGTCTACTGTATGTACAATGAACGTCAAAATGGCTTGAATGGTTAAACACCATTACAATAAATATAACTAATGGCTAAATAAAACTTATTTTTTGAAAGGTGTTCGTCGTTCGGTCTTTCTACCGTTACAAATCCTCCCCTTGATTTGTAAAGATTAATTTATATTTACATGTTAGCATATCAAAATTTGATTGTAATAGAGACATACATCTTTGTAATAAATACACAAATCCTTCCACATTACAGCCTACATTTATACATAGTGTAGGTAAATTATAAATATCTTGCCTGACTTTTTTTTTACTATTATACAGTAAGAGCCAATCATTTCACCTTTAGTGTTCAACAGGTGAAGAGCACACTTGCCAATTTTCCTGTTAATGGTATAAGGTCCTTGATATAGCTTCAAAAATGTATAAATTTCTTTGTCTACAGAAGAAATGTGTGGAACTTTCAGTAGTACTTCATCCCCTATTTCAAAATTATCCTCAGGATACCTCCCCTGCTGCTTGACCCTCTTTTCATGTGACTTCCTTTTGTTTCACTACATTAATCACAAAGTCTTTTGGCATTTCTTCGCCTGTGGAAAGACCAAGGATATTTTGCCAAATCCCATTCAGACTTCTCACCCAACTGCAGTTCAACTTGTGTCAATCCTGTGATGTCCTGTCCCGTCACGTTATACTAACATTCCACATCTTCCCGGTAATAAACCGAGAATTATGTTTATCACTAATGAACTGTACATAGAAACAAGCGGCAAATTTCATGCATAATCCTTTCAGGAATATTACCCTAAGGGTAACATATTGATAAATATTGCACATTAACCCCAATTTTGCTTAGTCCGTTCTCCCATAACCAAGAAGTGCTTTGAGACCCATGATCTGAGAAGATTCTTTGAGGCTTACCGAACTCTGGTATATATTTGTCCAGGATCTGTCTCACATAGGCCTTTGTAGTAGCCTTGTAATGCATATGATATGAAATATTGATAAAAGAATCCATCACCACAAAAATGTACTGATAAGTGCATTTAGATTTTTATGAAGACCATACAAATCTCAAATATCAGATCAAAAATTAGATGGATGGCTTTTCCGGCGTTTGCTCTATTAACCAGCGTTTCGTCTTAGGTCTGACACTAGACTCTTCAGAGTGGGATGTGTCAGACCCTACCCACTGACGCTGGGGTGTATGCAGGTGAACTTATCAGAAGCTTATTTATGAAGCCGCGGGCATTAATTCCATTGTGGAGTTTTATCTCCCGTATGCAGTTATCAGACTGTGCTTCATAAATAAGCTTCTGATAAGTTCACCTGCATACACCCCAGCGTCAGTGGGTAGGGTCTGACACATCCCACTCTGAAGAGTCTAGTGTCAGACCTAAGACGAAACGCTGGTTAATAGAGCAAACGCCGGAAAAGCCATCCATCTAATTTTTGATCTGATTTTTGATATGCTCTATTGGTGGAACAGAATCTAATTCCCTCCATGGGAACTTAGAATTTCCATTTGACCATACAAATCTACATACACCAACTCATGAAGTCCGTCAAGACATTACAACTTCTCTAGGGCCTTCCAGATACTTGTTAGGATGTTTATTTCTTTGACAGGGATCACACTTGCCTAAAGAGTGAGCAAGTGAGCGTGCGGCTTGGGTAACATACCTATCAGCTTGCATTAGGGAAATAGAGGATTCGAACCTCACTGTTGGCAGCCCTGAAGATGGTTTTCTGTGGTTTCCTCTCTTCATACCAGGCAAATACTGGGGCTGTACCTTAACTCTTTCGTTGCGGAAGTCGACTTTTGTCGACTTACTTCCCTATAGCATTCGCTGCGGAAATCGACTTTTGTCAACTTGGTACTTTCTTGCTATATTTTCCATGCACTTCTTTAATAAAGGCGCATTTAATAATACAAACATCTATAGTCATGTATTGACTATGTCTGAGCATTGTTTGAAAATGTTGCCGCGAATACTGGACCTATGTTTACTTGTTATCTTTCACCCGTCCGCCCACAAACATTCCTGTCAGCTGTCTGGCCAATAGCAGGCTTCACTCAGCAGCTATGAGTGAGCGGAAAAACATTGGTAATGACAGTGATGAAATCTTCAATGTTTTAGTGGCCGATTCTGATTCAGTCTGTTCAGTAAATTTGGACAATGAAACAAGTGATGATGTGCATAGTGATTGTTCGGAGGAAAGTGCCAACAAGGAAGATCTTAATTTTGTTTCGGACTAGCGGGATATTAGTGATGGCATTGAAACTTCACTAATGAGAGGAAGAATATTGTACAATAAGCTTCAAAAAAAGGGCAATTAGTGCTCCTAACTTCAGAAATTCTGTCATAATTGGACTTCTATGAGAGTATCAGCACAGTCCGCCGGCAAAACAAGGAAGACCTTCTGATTACATACCTCAAGCACGCCTGACGGAGATGCACTTTCTTGGGGAGCAGCAGGACAAGAGTCACAAACCTAATTGTGTTGTTTGTTCCATATTACCAGCAAAATGTTCAGAGAAAGGAAAGGGACTGTACAAGAGAAAACAGACAGTATTTTTTTTGTAAGAATTACCCAAGCAGCCTGCAATGTGTCCAGTTCCATGTTCGGAGATGTATCACAGTAATGTGTGTTTCAAAGTCAAATGTCACTGCTAGTTTGCCAAAGTTGACTTAAAAATGGTGCAATGGTGTTGAATGTCACTAACCTTTAACAAAAATTAAATTTCAGTTCATTTGGAAAATACGAAAAAAATTACATTTTTCTGTAAGTGTTCTGTTTTAAAATAGCGCAGCGAAAGAGTTAATTAAGGGCAAGGTCACAGTCTGTCGGGTGACCCGCACACTATGATCGTCGAGCCATTCACTGCGGCACACACAGCATGAGAAATGCAGTTTCCAACACCAGAACTGCAATGGACTGCCACAGACTCCGACTACAAATGAGCTACACCTTTACAGCCAATCCATTTGGCATGACCTCTTCCACTTCCACAGCTGTTGGAGTCGAAATATCCAAAAAATATGACGGTGTTCTCCTTATCACCCACCTTGTCATTCTGTTGTGAAGTTCTCAGGTTTACTGATCCTTTAAATACAATATTCTTTCTTTCCTTCAGATTTTCCTTTCATTTTGATGCTTCTTATATTTAAAGCCTATTGAAAGAAACACTTGCCTCAAATGTTTACAACTCCATTTGTAATCCATGCCATCATGGACTGTAGATCATAATTTTAATGGTGAAATTTCCTTCTTCATTTTGTAATACTCCTGATCATTCCACCCGATGATGCACTCATCCATATCATCCAGTATGATTTTCTTATTCATTTTTCCATTTTTAACCTGGAGTGGATAATTTCATAACATTATGTTCTGCCACTATCACCTCCCTTCTGATTTTCTTAATAAATGTCTTGGATTTCCATTTTGGCAGTGAAGTTCATTTAGTTGGATGACATAAAGGCAAGCTAAAGAAATTTGCAGCCTTTTCTAAATCAAAGAAAGCAATTACATTGCGTACTATCTCTCTTTCTTTGCAATGAGCAGCTTTGTTTTTAGCACTTGCTATCATGTAACACACAGATATAATAATTATACTTCCGAAAGGGTAAAATATCACATTCTCAGAAAATGAAGGAAGTTTGGAAACAAAGAAAGTTAAATACAAAGAAAAGTAACCAACGTTGATTTATCGTACACTCAAAAGGGTTATTCGAAGAGAAGAAGAATAGGCAGTTTAGGAAACATAATATAGTTGAACACATTTTTTAACCTGCTGTTAAAAATTAATAATAATAACAACGTTTCTCGCTTTACGTCCCATTAACTACTTTAACTGAATTGAAATGATAGTATGATCGATCGATATGAATTTTCTAAACCTTCATTATCTTCAGCCAACCACTGTGTCACACACACATTATATAACATATCTCGATGCAAATCTTGTCCCTAGCATTAATTCTAGAGTTTGGCTTTGCAGTGTAAACAACAACAATACTAGTAGGTAAAGTGTACACCAGATGTCGCACAGCCATGCATAAGCGATTCATAGTTTGTGTTTCAAAGGTTGCCAATACGAATCTCGAAGATAACCAAGGTCGACCGATTCAGCACTAGGGACCCCATGTATCACAAAAAGTTGCGCGTTCAGTACTTCACTTTAGTTGCTTCCTCATGTAAATCTATATATATAAAATAAGAGTTTTGTCTGTACATTGCTCAGAATTTGAAAATAATGGTATTTCTGTATCGGTCATGTCCATAGTAACAAGAAAATGCACTTTTTATTTTTCCGTAATGTCTGTCTGTCTGTCTGTCTGTATGTATGTACACGCATCACGAGAAAACGGTTGAAGAGAATTTAATGAAAATCGGTATGTGAAGTCAGGGTATGAACCTCTACAATCTAGGCTATAAATCATTTTACTCGCGCTGAGTGAAATGGTAGTTTAGGGGAAGGCCTAAAATTGAATTCTCAACTATTTATGCTATTAGTGGTCTAATGAAAATCGGTATGTGAAGTCGGGGGATGAGCCTCTACAATCTAGGCTATAAAACATTTTAGTCACACTGACTGAAATGGTAGTTTAGGGGAAGGCCTAAAATTGAATTCTCAACTATTTATGCTATTAGTGGTCATATTTTAAAGAAAATTGGTATGCAAAGTTGGGGAATAAATTGCTACAATCTAGGCTGTCAATGATTGTATTCATACTTAGAAAAATAGTAGTTTAGGGGAAGGCCTAAAATTTAATTCTCAAATATTGTTGTTATTAGTAGTCCTATCGTGACGAAAATTGGTATGCAAAGTCAGGAAGTAAGTCGCTATAGTCTAGGCTGTAAATTATTTTATTCACGCTGAGTGAAATGGTAGTTTAGGGGAAGGCCTAAAATGTAATTCTTAAATATTTCTTATTAGAGGTGTAATCGATGAATGCTACATAACTAAGGTTATACAGTATTAAATTTCCTATTATTCATGTCTCATACATTGTTACCGTACTGGCTATGATCACAAAGATATTCATGAATTTGGAGTTTTGTTACTACAGTAAGTCCATATCAGCGCCGAGTAACGAGAAAATGGGTAAACAGTATTTAATGAAAATCGGTATGTAAAGTCGGAGAATAAGAAACTACAGTTTACGGTATAAAATATTTTACAAATCACAGAGTCGAAAGAAAACTAAATGTGTAGGCCTACAATATAGAAAGCTCATATCATTGATCAACAATAACATTACATTGACCATTGTTTGTCGTGATGTGCTTTGTGTCTTTTGTTGCACCTCATCTCCGGTAGATAGGATTACTGCTGCGTACAGAGTATTTTTATTTGATTTACGTCGCACCGACATAGATTGGTTTTATGGCGACGATGGGATAGGAAAGGACTAGGAGTGCCTTAGGCCTTAATTAAGGTATAGGCCCAGCATTTGACTGGTGTGAAAGTGGGAAACCACTGAATACCATCTTCAGCGCTGCCGACAATGGGGTTCGAATGCACTATCTCTCGGATGCAAGCTCGCAGCTGCGCACCGCTAACCGCACGGTCAACTCGCCCAGTCGTACAGAGTGTAGCAGCCTGCCTGAATATTGATGGGAAGTAACTGGGGAGTTAGATAACGTTCTTCTTTACGTAACACACTGGATCATCATAGCATTTGGGCTATTCAATCCCTACTCTGAGGCACTGATTGGAATAAACAGTGTGCATATTTAGCGGAATAATGGCAGATAAGTGTTCATGGCAATCTGCGACCAGCTCTGGAAATTTGGACTATTAGATTGGCACCGCAATCTAACCGCAGCACTGTTTGTTAAAAGTGATAAAACGTGCGGCTTTCCACTTGATCGATTATTTTATATGATAGCATTGCTTTTAATCGCTACATTCATACTTACGTTTTTGTAACGACCTATGTTGATTTCAGTTAGGAAAACCACAAAGTCAGTCTTTCTGAGAATCTCTTAGTGAAGCACGGGTACATCAGCTAGTTATTAAGAATAGTAAGTAATAATGCACCCTATACACTTCAATATTGGTTAAAGTGAGGTGTTCTGTAGTGACATTCTAAACTATACTATTTCTTAATGCCTAATATGATGCCATGTACCAAACATAGTGCTTCTCTTTTGAATTCTGTGAACAAGCTAACATACTCCCAACCAGAGTTGAATGCTACTTTATCGCATTGCCTTGATTAGCTATCATTAATTACAGCATGTACTGTACCGTACGACTGTACTGCATGAGCATAATACACTGAGTCAGGTACACTGCTGTGGACTATACAATCAGTTCCTGGCATCCCACTATCGGCAGCCCTGAAAATGGTTTTCCGTGGTTTCCCATTTTCACACCAGGCAAATGCTGGGGCTGTACCTTAATTAAGGCCACGGCCGCTTCCTTCCAACTCCTAGGCCTTTCCTATCCCATCGTCGCCATAAGACCTATCTGTGTCGGTGCGACGTAAAGCCCCTAGCAAAAAAGAAAAAAAAAAGTTCCTGGCATCAGCTGCATTATCAAGTAGCTTTATGGTAATCCAGTCCCTGCCTAGCAGATGTCTATTGTCACAGGTGTAGAATATATTGTAAGTGGAAAGTGTTTATTGAAGATGTTATTTGTAAACCTTGTAAAGTAGTACTTACTGTATGATCTGAAGTGTGGTGATAAAATATTTTTTTTTTGTATTCCATGCAACTACCTAACCTGTATAGTGTAAATAGTTTGGTAACATATGGTATTTGTAACAACTAGATTTCATTTCTATATTTACTGGAACTATCCAGAAAGTTGTAACTTGAATTTTTGAACAGGGTATGTTCTGCCTTTTCTGGAAATGGAAGATTCGCGATCGTGCGTATTCGAAAAAATTATTTAAACTTCGCGACTGAAGTAGGAGTTGTGATTGGTGAATCTGGGTGGCGATAGGCGGGCTCCTGTGTTCTGATTGGCTACTCCAAGGCCAGGGTTCCCTTTTTAAAGAGAGCGAGGCAGCATTTCGTGGTCTGTCTGGCTGTCTGAAGTTTTGACGTCTCGCTACCGGGATGGGCCACCTTGGGGTAAGCACTCCCTATTTCTGTTCCACCTTAAATTTCACTTAATGTTCGCTTGCTTTTTCATATGGGAGTTTGCTCTAACCTCACCCAAACTTGCCACTCAATTATTTTGGATGCCTTAGGTTTTCAGCTGGGCTTGCCTGTTTGTTTCCGAGGCATTCTTTCCTTGTTTCACTATACTTGTAAATTGTAGTTTTATGTATTTAATAATACGTTTATTGCAGCCAATGGCCATAGAGAAACTTACATACTGTACAAAGTAGATGATCATAAATTACAATTTCATCAAATAATTCTCAGTCTGCACAGTATTAACTCTCTTCCGAGCAGAATTTCTTAAGCGACATACGCCGGTTCTCACAAAATTGCACGTGGTATCGATCGCATAGCTTGCCACACAATGAACAACTACAGTCTTCACATGGCTCATGGAACTGATCCGTGCAACAGACTCTGAAGTGAAAGCCGTGTATCGCGAACCTTGTCACGAGGTGCCTCAGCTCGTAGTTCGCTTCCTTCCAGTCATTTGTCGTCATCGCGTCTGTGCTGTAGAAGTCAATCCAAATGTCTTTCTTTTTCCTCTGGTGTTCGAAGACTATTTCTTCGTAAGCTGGCATGGATAGCAGTCCAAGCTGTAGGTGGAGATCTTCCAAAAGCATCGTTTCGCTGCACAACTCGTAGATCAATCTGGATGGGGAAAATTTGGAGACGCCGAGGACTCGCTTCATATACGTGGCCTTAACATTTTCGATGTCCTTCAAGTTCGCTTTTGTAAGGCATTCCCAGATTAACCGTAACCCATACGTAGCTACGGGTATGATCTTAAATTTAAATAGTTCCATTGCTGTTCGGAGTGAAATCTTCCTGATATGTCTGATATCATTTATTGCAATCAGAGATGCAGCCACTCTATCTTTAACATGTGCAGAAAATGTTCTCCCCTGTGCCTGAAGAGTTATTCCCAGATATTTGAATCTGTTCACATTGCTTAATGGTTGTTGGCCCAAGTATATTACATCCTCGGCTGCTTGCCGTCCTCCTTTCTTGAAGGTCATTTTCACTGTCTTCAGCCTGTTGAGTTGTAGATCGTTGTCATTCGCCCAGTCAACTAGGTGGTCGAATGCTTTTTGTAGCGAAGTGATCGATGTTGAAACCAGGGCAGTATCATCCGCGGACAGGTACACCTTTACGTCTTCTGTCTTTGTTGCCTGCACCACGTCGTATGTAGCAATGTTGAATAGGAGGGGGCTAAGTGGGTCCCCTTGAAAGACTCCCGTCGTCTGGTCAATCGGGTTAGAGGTAATAAGTGCATCGTCCACTTCGATATAGCTCCTCGAAAGTATATTTTTCACCAGAATCATATAGGAGTTCTCTTCTCCTACGAGCTGCACGAGTTTCATCATTAGCTTCGATCTGTTGATAGTGTCGAATGCCTTGGTATAATCAACGAAGATAACATGCAGTTTCCCTTTTGAATGTCGAAGGGCCTCATTTATGTCGTTCTGTAGACATTCTACTGCTTGGATTGTCGATCGACATTTCCTAAAACCGAACTGTTCCTCTGGGAAACACTTGTCCATTATGGCTGTCAGTTTCAAGGTCAGACGTTTCACCAGGGCTTTATATAATGTACATTCTAACGCTATACCTCTGTAGGAATCAGGATTACTCGGATCTCCTCTGCCCTTGTACAGTGTTTTAACCCTTGAAATCCTCCACTTGTCCGGAATTCTCCCCTGCTGGAGACATTCATTGAACAGCACAGTCCATGCCTTTGCTAATATTTGAGCTGAACTCTGCAGGTACTCACTAAAAATCAAATCATGTATTTACCTTGGGGTTTTGCCTCTAGTAGTTCCGTGTCACTTGACATACGCTAGTTTTCCTCTGCCCCACATCAGAAGTGTTTTTGGGTGTGGGACCAAGTTGAACTGGCCTCTGCGCCAAGTTTTGATACCATATTTCTGATTTTACCCTTTTTCAATTATGTTGTTAAGATATTTTGAAAGGTACGTTTAGCTTCACTCTAAATTGTACTGTACGACTTGGGTTGTAATTAGATATATGGTATTTGCTTGACTCTTTGAACTTATAGGAAGCTATTGTCAAGTAACGTCCAATTTGTGTGTCTCTAGGAACATGTAATTTGTAGTTCACAAGTTCGGTATGACTGAAATTGTTCAGAATTCGCTTGTAAAGTCCTTTGTAAATAATATTTTGGTACATAATATATTTTGAAAATCAAGGATCAGGGTTGATTTTCCGGAATCTGCAACCTAAGCCATCTCCATGCCCTTGGTAGATTCCCAGCTTCTTTCACATTCCTGGGTTTTTATCGTCAAGTTCCCCCTACTGATAACTGATATTTACCAGTGTTGTTATCGGTGGAGTTCTGCGAAGTTCATCAGCTGTTTTCTTGTGTGTGTAGTGTCTTAGGTACCGTGTAATTGCACTTACTTTCATCCCTGTACTGTGTTTTTTGTAGCCGCTGAAGTAAAGGTTACATCTATAAAGACAGCTAATTCAATATCAAAGAACCTTTACACAGTGAGTGTCCTTGTGGTTGAGTTAGGTATTGCTTCCTCTCAAATGAGCCAGGCTCCCCGCTTCCATCTTTCCTATCTGACCTCCCTTGGTCAACTCTTGTTATCTTCTGATGCAGTCGGTATTCGGTTTGTGACGCCGGCATCTAAATGCCCTTTGTGCCCTTGCCTCTCTTTCACCGATCCTTCATTTTTCGAAGTGTAGGACCTCTTTCATTTTCCTTCTGTTCAGTGTTAAGAGAGGATGGTTGCCCAATTGTACATCCTCTTAAAACAATAGTCACCAACACAATTCTTTCATCTTAAAATCAAGACCACCTTAAAAGAGGCTATCTTCTAAGAATATCTCTGAATGCAGACAGTAATTTCTGATTTTAGCACTGGTTTCAAAATTATTTCATTTTCAATGCTCATTTTCTGAGATAAAGTCAACCTTGGATGAAGACTGAATGTTAAGACAAGCTTCTTGAACTACATGTTAAAAGGAAACAATTACATTTATGGATAAGATAATGAGTAATAATATCAATCACAGGATTTCTTTATAACATCAAATTATAACTTGGAGTAGGCAACAGGAACAGTGCATCATATATGTCTTTTAGATCAATCTTACTGGATGTTCAGAACTTATCAGAAACTTACAGCAGTAATGAGTTATTGTGCTGCCAGGAGCACTTCAGTAGTAACATAGAATCACTGGCTAATGCAGCAACTATTTTCAATTAATTTTGAGAACTGGCAAAAGATGTCAAAAGACATGAAAGTAAATACTGTGAAAATAGGATCCATTTGGGAAATAAAGAAAGCAGCAGCAAATTGTCATCTTAATACCGATCGTGACTGTCTTGTGGCATATCTTAACTGAATCAAGCTCTTTAATAGCAGTTCACAGACAACAAGCAAACAGCAAATTTGTGAAATGAACAATGATCATCTCCCGATATGCCCAAAATTAGACCTAACCTGTCAATAACAGAGCAACCTTGCAAAGTTGTATTGGGATGCTAGAAGATAAATGGAATAAATACAAAATCTGCCTTCAGAAAATAAGAAATAAAGTGCAATGTTGACAGGATAAATATTTAAGGAGCTGTATAATTTTTGATAGCTGCCAAGACATACAACATGCATACAATGTACACTTCCTCTTCTTATATGTTCATACATCAGGTATCGACCACAACAGAAAATATTTTATAGAACATTAGAAACAGCTCTGTGGAATCCAGGGGTTCTTCTAAACACAGATTGCATCACTGTCTTAAACAATATTAATTTTGGATCTATTTAAATAATGCTGATTATAATCTACTACTGTATAGTTTAAATCTGAGTAATATGAATTGTTAATGACTTAATGACACCTAGAAAACCACATACAATTTGTCGAAAGAAAAACAAAAGCAATAGTATGGAGCATAAAGGAATTTATTATTACAGAAAAAGAAATATATAAAGCAGCATTTTAGGGTCTATTGGTTTTTTTATTGTTGTGTATTCTGTCCCTGACAGTCATCAGGCTGGGAGTAATATTTTGTTCTGTATGGTGATGCTACATATATACAATTACCGAGGTTACACAAGGATCTACAGAAACTGGAGCAAATTTAATGCTACATAGTCTTAGAACATAATATTGTCAAACCATATAATTATTAAGGATCCACCAATTCAATACACTCTTTAATCAGATAAAAGATATCACCTGATAGAAATTACAAACAAAGGTTATTTCTTTTATCTGATTGAGAAGAGTATTGAATTGGTGGATCCTTAACACTCCAGTGGTCGCGCGAAGAAAAGTCACGTCAGTGGTCGCGCGGATCACAATTGTGATCCGTACTTTCTTTGTGATATAAGACTATTCTATGCTATTTATTCAACGAATATGATTATGCATTGTGAAAAGAACTTCATTTTGTGCACAATGTAATATAATTATGTATGCAGTTATAAGAAATACCTGAAAATTACCGGACATTGTTATTTGTATCACTTACTCCCTCCATAAGGTATCTCACTGGCTGGTTCATTCAGCCATCGATTTATATCCTCATAGTCATCCATTTTGTACTCATATACCAATAATTAATATAAACTCATAACACAGAGTAGATATATGCACATGAACTGAGATTAGACACCGTAATAAGAAAACAAACAAAGTAAAAAAAAGTCACGCTAGTGGTCGCACGGATCACAGTTGTGAACCACAAGAATAAATTGCTTTATAACGCAACAACCATCAGTCAAGATTAGCAGACTACTGCATTATCAGAGAGGAGATGGGGTGCGAGAAAGGTACACAGATGCTCAAGGTCAACAGTCATACCAAAACACAGGAGCGACATGAAGTAAACGGCTGGATCACTATTGTGATCCGCGTGACCACTGGAGTGTTAACAATTGTATATGTTTAGTGATGTCAATATGGAACCAATATGAAACTTCTAGTGAGTAATTGTCAAAACATTCTAACAGAGCATACAAGAAAGTCAAAGTTTTTAAAATTCAACACTACTAATTTTCAGTACAATATTAACTTAAACTTTTAATATTTGAAATTTTAAATATTTGAAAATATTACCCACTGAATTCTGGGAGTTAAAATAGATGAGAAACTAACATAGGATTGCCATATTGCAATTTGTTTACAATTCTATACCACTATTCACATACTTGTAGTGGGAAATATGTTAGAATGGCATGGTATAATATGATATTTTCATTCAGTTATCCAGTAAGGAATCGTTTTTGGTGGTAGTTAAATAATTTTACTCAAATATGAACGACATTAGATCCATCAGTACATTTGTGGTAGCACAGAAGATGCTAGTCCTCAAAAATTGTTACCATAGCATAGATTAATACATAGGACAATGCAGGTATCAGTGTCATTAACTAGGAGATTTATTCCACAGCTTCTATAGTTTTTTCTCAATTATCATTTGATAAAAATTGCTTTATAAATATGCAACTGAATACTATCATTTATCATTTCCAGGTAAGTCCTACACTTCTGACATGAGATGTATAGTCTGTAGAAGCTAATGGCATGAATGATTATTTCCATGATAAAATTTTGCAACTATTCTCAACTACTGGTGCTTGTAAGACAACAAACACAACAAATGAGTGCAGTAATTTATTTCATGCCCTCACAAAGTTTTATATTAATACCTTATCCCTTAAGAAGTAGTGAAATGATACCAACACATACCTGCTAGTTTTACTTTTCAAGATATCCAGAGACACCAACCCCTTACCAATCAACCAGGTGTAACAGTCTAAACTTGCCAGCAATAACTGCAGCCAATTAAGAGTATCTTCTGGTATACCCATGGTGGACATAGATCTCTGCACTGAAATTATGCCGCCTTCACAAATCTGTACCAAGTTTCCAAGTCCTTCAGTTTCTATGAAGTTATCGATGAAACTCCTTGTGGACTTGCAACCTATATTGATAGTAAAAAGTATACACGTGCAATAAATTATACCTCATGCTAAAGAATTCAAACATAATTTAACAATCTAATACAAACAAAAAGGTACATTGCATAGATATCTACAAGGCATTACATTAATTATTATAAAAATAATTTGATATTGTTAATTTACTGCCTTAATAACATAACTGCAGGTGTAATGGTATCGGAAATATGGTGCAGTTTCTTGTATGCATATCCTAGTATGTGAACCATATGCAGTGGTCTAATAATCCTGAGAGTCAAGAAACCAGTTATAATGAAGCAGGACATGGACATATTCTGAGTCAGAAATAGTCTCCTTGTGCTCTGATGGCTAGGAATACCCAATCCATACGTGGTCCCTGAATCTGAATCTTAGAAAGAAAATATTTTGATTGGAACTATGAGTAAGTACAGCTAGTATCTTGTTTTTCAGTAATATAAGATTTTTAACAAGCCTTGAAGCTATGGAAGAGATGGAGCCCCACTTGTACTGGACAGACAGGCTAGGGACTGGGAGCTAAGGGCTGTTTTGAGAGAGAGAGAGAGAGAGAGAGAGAGAGAGAGAGAGAGAGAGAGGAGTATTTACATTTGCAAGACAACTAAAATGATGAGTTTATAGTTGAGATGAGGAATGAAATAAGTCTGAGATAAAACTATCCTTATAGTGCTCTCCTTTCATCCCAATGACAGACAAAGCAGAAGTACAATCTACCTGTACCTGAATGAGGCAACTGTAAAAGACATCTGTACTCCAGAGAAGCAGCCTTCTTCAACTCCTGGCAGTAGGTATAAGATGCACCTGCTTCCTTGTAGATGAAGTAGGAGATTTTTAAAGGCTAAGGAAATTCACTCCAAGAGCAAAACCCTGAACTTTCATAGGCATATTGAGTCACTGGAAAAGGTAAAAGAATAACAGCTGCTTTCAAAGAGAAACGGAGCCTCAAAAAGAATAGAAAAACAGACTGTGACCAATACTTCTCATACCTCCTGAACAAATGACGATTCCTTAGAGCCCGAAGGTAATCCAGGAAATGATCGAAGAAATAACACCTGGAGTAGACAAAATGAAAGGAGTGTTCCAGGATTGCAGACTCAAATGCTAAAAAAAAAGCACTCACCGGGACGGTGGAAGAAATAACAGATGTGACAGTAAGAAGGAAAATGGATTTGCTAGGACTGGCAAAAACAAGATGAAGAGGAAGATAGGAGAGAACTGAGATGAAGGAAATAACTTTGAGATATGCCCTAAGCAGGCTGTGCATCACAAGAAAAAGATGTTGAAGGAGAAATGCATAAGCAGCTGGAAGGAAAGAATAGTAGTGATGGGGAATTTAAATGCACACATTGACAAAGGCAAGAATATGACGATGTGCTTGGGAACACGTGGTTGAGGGAGTTGAAATGAAAATGATGAGAAGTTGCTGGATTTCTACAAAAAGAATGGATTGTTGGTTGTAAACTTTTGGTTCAAAAAGAAAGAAAGTCATAAAATAATCTGGTACAGTAGAAACTGGTCTAGAAATCAGGGATGGACTAAATTATACTCCTTCATAGTGAAATGAAAATGGCCACCATCTCCCTCATTCTAAGAGATGACAAGCCGTCAGCAGACTTCGTAGTTCATATTATGAGAGGTAGTGGCCTGTTTTATTATTATGTTTAAAAGTGAATTTTCTATTTGTTTTCTTATTTTCTTGTTAACTGCATTTTTTATTCTATTGTCTTTGTTTTTGTCTTTGGGTATTTTTAAGGAGTTCAACTTTCAATTTGAATGAAATACATGATTTTACTTCTTGTTCAGGCATGGACAAGCTACCGCCAAACGACGTCATGGAAATGGTTTAACACTGGAACATTGTGTCGGAAGAAGGAGGGTGGAACTACAGAACAAAGTGGAGAGGAATCATATTTGCTCCGACCTGGTGTCAGCTGGAAATGGGAGAATGAGGATGATGATGATGACATGATTTTACGTCAAAGGCAATGCCTTATATCATTTCATTACCTTATTATCTATTTTTAACTCAATTTTATAAGAAAATAAGGCATTGTGAATGTGATCGACTGATTATTCTAAATTCATTTTTCATAATCTTTTCATTTTTTTAATTCCATACAGTGCATAAATTTTAAATTTCCCTGTCAAGGAGTATAACATAGTCTATCCCCGCTTTTTAGACCAGTTTCTATTGTACTCCAGTACTCTGAAGTTTTAGACTATGGCGCAGATCTGCCAAGTCCACACACTCCGTAAGGATGTGTACTACAGTCACGTGACCGCCACAAGTACATATAGGCGGGGAGGGGGCTTCTCCCTTTAGTATGTAGGAGTGTGCCACTATAGCATGGCCGATCCAAAGACGACACAATACGACTGCTTCTCTCAGAGAACCCTGAAGGAAAGTTCTTCCATATCTTCATAGTTCCTTTAATTGTTCTCAGCTTATTTGAAGGAGGAGTGGCCTGCCACTCCAGCTCTCGATGGGACATTACCAAATGCCTCAGCTGAGAATGAATATCACTGGCTGGAACCTAGTAAGGCAAAGGGGGCAGGGTGACAACCTCCTTGGCAATCCCATCAGCTAACTCGTTTCCCGCTACACCCATGTGGTTTGGGGGCCACAAAAATGTGATTCTGCTGCTAGCACTCCAACACCCGCCCAGCAGATCCTGGATCCGCTGCACCAGAGGATGCCGTGGGAAACATGCTTCAATAGATTGTAACAAGCTAAAGGAGTCAGTACACAGCAGAAAGTGCTGATGTTCATTGGACAGCGTGCACCCCAGAGCTTCCAGGATAGCATAAAGCTCACCCATGTACACGGGTTTCCAGTAGAGGAAAAAGAAACCATTCATTATCAACAGCAAACGCACAGCCTACTTTCACTTAAGTCCTCGAACCATCCATATAAATAACTAATGAACCTGGATACTGGCCAACAACAGACAGGAAGAGCCTCCGATAAATGGAGGTGGCCGAGTTTAACTTAAGCCCGGTATGCAAATCCAGGATGATATTTCCAAACATCAAATTAACCTCGGAAGTACCTTACTTGATCGTCTAACGAGACAAGAAACTGAAGGTACAGCAAACGATCTATAAATGCTATCCAAGTGTACACCAATCGGTTGTGTCACTCTTGGATAAGCAGCTTACAGCAAATGGTTTGCATTGTCAAATACACACGGATAGCTTGGGTGAAGTAGCATCTGTCACAAATTTGCAGCAAAGGATAATAGTATTTGTTGGTACGTCAGGTGTAAAGACTGCACACCAGATTCACCAAGCAGACTAGCAATGGGGCTTGTACGAAAACCTCCCGTTGTCAACCTAATTCCGCTGTGGTGGATACCATTCAGTTTCACAACGACACTTTGCCTTGTTGGTCCATATGCTGCACCAGCACAATCTAACCTGGATAAAATGTGTGCCCTATAAAATCGTAGGAGCACTGTGCTGTCAGCCCCTATGTAATGCCACCCTGAAACTTAAAATATTCTGGTCCTTAGCACATTTCACTTTTAACTGACGGACGTGTGGCTCCCACGATAATTACTATTGAAAATGAGCCCAGGAAATCGATATGTGTCCACCACAGGAAGTGTGATCCCCCTCCCAAATGAAGCTGAGGATGGAGGTGAAGAGTGTGCTTCCAGCAGAAGTGAACAACAAAGGTCTTTGAAGTTAAAAACCGAAAGTCATGGTCTAAGGTCCACTGCTGAACTCTTCTAATAGCTCACTGTAATTGTCGCTCTGCAACTGCCATACTATGTGAGCTATAATGCAGAGCAATATCATCTACATATAGCGACTGTATTATTCCTGAATCAGCAACAGTGACAATACAGT
The DNA here is from genome assembly GCF_040414725.1 of Anabrus simplex. Lineage (NCBI taxonomy): Eukaryota > Metazoa > Arthropoda > Insecta > Orthoptera > Tettigoniidae > Anabrus > Anabrus simplex. Next base: position 962,557,221 of record NC_090265.1, on the reverse strand, counting down.
TTATGGCAATTGCGAACAATGACAATGAAACCCGATCCCTTTGAGACTCCATTTTCCTGATCATGATATTGTGAATATGCCCTCCCTACTTGGACATAGAATAAACAAACGGAAAATAATTCGCAATAAAATCCCGCAAGTTACCTTGGAACTTCCATTGATATAGGACTGAAAGGAAGCCATATTGCCATGGGGTATCGCAGGCATTTTTCTAAGTCAAAGGAAAAAACACCAAATGCTGTTTTCGGAGAAAGGCGTCCTGGATAGAAATCTACAGGCATATCAAGGGGTCAGTGGTGGAGCGGGCAGCTTGAAAACCACTTTGGTACTCGGACAAAAGTCTTCTTTTCTCCAAGCACCACACAAGTCAGTGATTTATTATCCGCTCAAATAGTTTACACAGACAATTAGTGACACAAATAGGTCTGTAACTACCTGCACACTTAGGATCTTTGCCGGGCTTGAGGAGAGGAATTAGTATTCCTTCTCACCACTGTGACAGAAATTCGCCTATCCAGATTTGGCTGAACACCCCAACAAGATGTAAGAGGCTATCTCACTGAGGTGTTTAAACATCTGATTATGGACATTATCTGCCCTTGTAAAGCGCCAAGGCACTGCAGAGTTCCCACTCTGTAAAGCGCTATCTCCAATGGAAATTTCCGGAAATGAGGATGGTCCTTGTACTCCCGAAATAAGATGAAGTTTAGTCCACACTTGAGATGATGGTCTATGTGACGTCACATATGACACATCTTTCTCATGAAGCTTTCTTACTCTGTCGAATAAGAACCCTCGCCTTAGCAGGAGACTTTGGCCACATAAGGCTGCCTATGACAGTGTTTATGAGCGTGACATCATTATTTTATAGCTGCTGCAATTTCTTTGTTGCATCAAGGAACGAGTTTTTGACGAGAAGTCCCAGAAACAGATGAAAGGACTCCTCAGCAGCAGGAAGAATAACTTGTATGATATAACTTACATTATATTGTCGTTTATGCTCTGGCTATTCAAGTCATTAATCCCTCAGCGACAGGAAATATTTGAGTGCCGCTTTATCCAGAAGACGAAGGCGATTCACATGTGAGCATTAAGAGAACGCAGTAATCTCTTTAAAAATTCACTATTACAAGAGTTTAGCTCAGATTATTTTCATATGTTTATAGTAGAGAATCAAAAGAATGTAGTTTACATTCACTAACGTTATATTACCTTACAGTGCAGTAATGGAGATGAGACCTTCCATATTTTGTATGGAATGAAAACATTGAGAAGGTGAGGACATTAATTACGAACGATCGGCGATTAACTGTGGGCATGACAGCGGATGAACTGCAGATTAACCGCGAATCCATGTGACAAATCGTTATCCAGAAGTTAGGGAAGAGGAAACCGTGTTCTCGTGTTGTGTCACATCACTTGACTGACGATCAGAAGCACGCACGTTTAGAGGCTTCCTAGGATTTTGTCTGCCACCGGTGGTGAGTTGATAATACCAATATAATGGTCCGTTATTGGACATTATAAATTTTCCAGCTAACTCATTCTTGGTTGCCTGCGTTTCGCCCTCGTGTGCTAAGTTAGGCTCGTCAGTTGGGACAAGGCAGGGAAACAAGGATGAATTAGCTGGAAAATTTATAATGTCCAATAACGGACCATTATATTGGTATTATAAATTTACTCATTCAGGACAAATATTTTAGGTTCCCTATGGGAATCAACATCTACATCATGGTGAGTTGATAGTCGGTGGATACATTTAATTCTTGGCTTGTCAAAAGAAACTAAGGAACTGACATTTTTGAAGAATTCGACTAAATTTATTTTTGTTGTTGTTATAAAAATGATGTAAAATTTTGTGTGTTTTATTTCTGGTGAAATTGTGTGATTTTAAAGAATTTTTAGGACTCGCAGAAGAGACAATTATTTACTTAATCATTGAGTATTAAAAGAAAAGACATTGATATTGGAGATCTCCAGTAATATGTTTGTTGTAACCCATTTTCTGTATCGCCCTGTAGTTGCCACGTGGAGGCTTCGATCACGAAATCACTGAGTTTCGCAATCGAAACCTCTAGAATAAATTTCCCACATTACCATATATAGTGCTGTAATGCTATTGGTGAAAATAACGCTAAATTGTATTGGTGAAACTTCGGGTCAAAACATAGGTAGCTTTCCTGATTGGCTCTTTGAGTATATCTCAATTTCTGGCCTTTTGGCTCCTTAGCAGGAGCAAGGCTCTGTTCAGCGTCTTTGGTTTTCGTACGTCTTAACGATCGGACGCACCTTGTAAGGTGGTCCGCTCGGCGGCTCCAGCTATCCCAGGGTAAGCATGTTTTCTTTTCTCAAGTGTTAAATTAAAATGTAAATTCATTTGTGTGGAGTTTACCATAGACCCTGGTTTTTCACCGTTTGATTTTGTAATGCCTTAGTTTGTCAGCTAGGCATATCCTTTATTTTGGAGGCAATTCCTTTTATTATCCTTTTGTGTAAATGTAAATTTTAATTTTTCCATTCGGGTTGCCTCCAGTTATTCGGCGTCAATTTAGTGTACACCTGTTGAGCTATGCGTCCCTCACTGATGTGTATTAGGAGAGGACTGCACCTCTATAGGCCTCTGCACTAAATTTCTTGTAAAAAAACTCTTTGGATTTGCCTTGTAAGATAATTGTAACTATGTCATATTCCCCGTTAAATTTTCCTTGTAAATTTCATTATCGAAGTTATGCTCACATTCTTAAAAGTGATTGTAATGTTGTGTTGGTATTTGATTTTATGAAGAACCACCGACAGGAACCTTGTGGTTTGATTTAATTTTTTTAATTGATTATGTTATCCTTTTTATTGGTGTTTTAGATCTTGTTAAAATTCTTTATTGTGAGTAAATTAGACTAAAGGGATAATGCTCTCATGTTTCTTTCCCTACAACGTCACGTAAGATCTCGTCCTCTGTAGGGTTTCCCAGCCTGCTTCCCATATATTCTTTTTCTAGTTGTCATGTTGGTTATCCTGCGTAGCCATGTGTTGTCAAAAATTAAAATGTTTTCCTGGTATATCATCGGCTGACGTTGGTCTTTCAGGTTTGTTATTTTGGTTTATTAAATAATTACTTGTGTTATATGTACCTTATATTATGTGCTCTCTTCTGCAAAAGGGGAGGGGGTTACATCTGGTAATGTGGTAACTTGTGATAATGTTCCCCTCCAATCTTCTCCTGTTATATTTACAAGTGCTTCTCTGCCCATGAATAATGCCAGTGATGGTTCTTTTACACAAGTTGGTATGTCTACCGTTCCTATGGGAACTGTTAATTCAATTGTTTGTCTTCCTTGGCGCAAAAGCATTATTTTCGTGTACAGCATTTGAATGAAACATTGTCTGAATATATTCAGGACATTAAGTTCAATGCCAGGATTTTTATGCTCAACTATTTTGAGTCTCAAATGGTTGCTAGCATTGTTGAGGGTCTTGCACCAAATTATCGGTCTATCTTGCTCTGTCACCACGACCTGCTACATTTGGTAAGTTGGAAGCTATCACTGTTTCTACTGCAGGCATTAGGTATGATGACCAGCTATGCATTGCGTTAGCTCCTCCTCCTATGAGCATGTCTTCTCAGGTCTCTAGTGCCATTTATTCTCCTTCTAAGCCACGTAATTCACGTGCATGCTACAATTATGGCTCCACTGATCATTTCCAGCGGAACTGTCCTGAGATTGGGGCCTTAGGCAATTCAAAACCGTCCGTGGGTGGTCAACTTCAAAATTTCCAAAGGAATTGTCCTAAGATTGAGCCCTTAGGCAATTCAAATCCTATTGTGAGTAGAGTTTCTTCCTCTACTAATTATGGCAGATACTGTGGGTCGAATAGACATTTTTCTAGACAGTGTCCTCGCAATTCTTCCGGTTCTGGGCATTCTGGTAATGGCAATGCCAGATGACTAAACGCCAATTCTTGTGCCAAACCTTATAGTGTATCTTCATGTTTCGTCTATTATCGCTGTCAGCTAGATGATGACTTACACAACCATGTAGTTGATGATAAACCTGTATTTGACCCAAGTGTCAATTTCCCACAATCTTGTGGTATTTTGCTATGCCTCCGAGTAAATTACCTTACATACGCCTAGAAGTGAATAATGAACCTGTTTGTGCTTTAGTTGATTCTGAAAGTAAACGAAAATTGGTATAACTCTGTAAAATCTTTTTGCAATTTCCCTTCTTTAAAACCTGTGTCTTTAACTTGCCATATGGCTAACTCTAATTCATTGAATGTGATTGGAAGTCTAAATGTCAAGATTAGAATCCGTAATTTCACGTGGAAAATGCCCATGCTAGTGGCGAAAGATTTATCTTGTCCTTTCATTCTGGGTGCAAATTTTATTGCCAAAACAGGTATGATTTTGGATCTTCAATACAATGAATTCCAGTTTAAATTTTCTGTTAGAATCTTTAAATTGTGTAGTCGTTCCCCTATTCTTCCTTATGTCAATGCTGTCCCTGAGGACACGAGTGAACCCAAAGCAATCGACTTTAGTCATTTACCTGAGGATCAAGCCAACTAATTTAGAAATCTTTGTGATAAATTTCCTGATGTGTTTACCGTTAAGTTAGGGGTAACCAATGTTTTGGAATATAAAATTGAAGTAACTGATAATGTACCTGTTCATTCTCCTCCGTACTGGTTGTCGCCTCCCAAGATGAAAGCCCTTAAGGCTATCATCGATCAAATGCTTGCTGATGGTGTAATACATCCCTCTGAATCCACGTACTCTTCTCCCATATTTCGCGTCCCTAAACCACAGGGTGGCTTCCGGGCTGTAGTGGATTATAGAATGTTGAATAAGACAGTTGTGCTTCAATTTGTTCCTCTTCCGACTTACACTCTTGTTTCTCTTGGTTTGCTAATGCCAAAAATTTTACCACTTTCGATTTGAATCAAGAGTATTATCAGATACCTCTTGCTGAGGAATTCAAGCATCTCATGGCTTTTGCCACTGACTGGAACCTCTTGAATTTCAGCGTGTACTGTTTGGGCTGGCAAAGGGATCTGCAGTCCTCTCTTGGCTGCTGGATAACATGTTGTCAGACATTAAATTCAAATTTGTTTACAATTATTTAGATGACTTGATTATATTTAATGAAACGTTTGAAGAACACCTTGTTCATCTCCATAAAGTGCTTGAAAGACTCCGTAAAGCAGGACTGACCCTTAAAGCTAGCAAAGTTACTTTCGCACAATCTCAGATGTCCTTCCTAGGGCATATCGTGTCCAAGAAAGGTGTTTCTGGTGACCAATCTTGTACTGCAGCGATTCAAAATTTCCCAACCCATAAAGGTGTCAAAGCTGTAGCTAGGTTCATTGGCATGGTCAATTTCTTTGGTATATTCATCCCCAATTTCGCTGAAAGAGCACCTCCATTAAATGCTTTGAGGAGGAAAGATGCTAAATTTGAAGGGGTGATGCTCAACTTGAAGCTTTCTATGATTTGAAATCTGCCTTATATAATGCTCCTGTGCTGGCGATGCCAGATTTTTCTAAACATTTCATTCTCCAGACTGATGCCTCATCTACTGGTATCTCTGGCATGCTCCTTCAGGAATTTGAAAATGGACGTCGTCCAATTTCTTATGCTTCCCGTAGTCTCAATCCTGCTGAACGCAATTATTCGATCTATGAATTAAAAGCCTTAGCTGTTGTTTTCTCTTTGGAAAAATTCAGAATGTACATTGAACACCTCCTATTTGATCTTGAAACCGATAATCAGGCACTGAGTTGGGTACTGGCCAAACCAAGAAGGACTGGCCGTCTTGCACGTTGGGTAGTACGTATCTCCGCTTTTCAATTTGAAGCTCGTCACATTCGAGGAACTCAAAATGTTGTTGCTGACAGTCTCAGTAGGATGTTCTACCCTGGCAGTTCTGATCCTCAATCAGAGCCTGCAGATCCCTCTCCTGAACAAGTTTCGGCCTTTGTTAATGTAGTGTTGACCAATTCCCCTGTCCTTTTCAAAGATATTTCTGAACATCAGGAGGACAACCCTGAATTGAAGGCTATTATTGACAGGATTAAGTCTGGTGAGCATGTCAAACCCTATGTCATTAAGAATGGTGTGCTGTGTTGTCCTGCTCGTGGTCGCAGAGACCCCAAAATTGTTGTTCCAGCTAATTTAGTTCCTGCTCTTTTCATATATTTCCATGAATCCTTTGTCGGCGGACACCTTGGTGTATTCAAAACTAGAGAGAAATCCATAAACACTTCATTTGGAAATCTATGGATGGTGAAATCCACACCATGATCAAATCTTGTAAAACCTGTAACATTAGTAAACCTGCTCCTAATACCCGCCTTGGTCTGTTGTCATCTGAGCAAGCTTCTCGCCCAATGGAGAGATTATTTATAGACTACATCGGACCATTCCCGCGATCACAGACCGGCCATCGTTTCATACTTGTGTGTGTTGATGCCTTCTCGCGTTTTACATGGCTGTTTCCTACTCGCATGGCTAATGCTAATACTACTATTTCATGCTTGAAACAGATCTTTGCTTCATTTGGACCCTGTCAATTTCTGGTGAGTGATAATGCTAGAGCTTTTACATCTGTGCAATTCTGTAATTTCTGTTTTGACCTATCTATTTCTAATGTGACTACCACCCCTTATTATCCCAGGCCTAATTATGCTGAAAGAGTCAATGGAAATCTAAGATCTGCTCTCATTGCCTACCATTCTTCTGACCATTCTAAATGGGATTCATTACTTAATTGGTTATCATTTGCTTTCAACACTGCCGTACATGAAAGTCATAAGCAAACTCCTGCTTCATTGATGCTAGTGTTCACCCCCAATTCTCCACTCTATAATCTGTGGTCTATTAACGATCTTCTACCCGATGTCGCAAATCCAGAAACGATCCGTGCTCCTTGGCACCGTGCGCATAAGAATTTGAAAGTATATTAGTTCAACGTAACTATAATCACGGGCGAAGACCACACAGTCTGTCTGTGGGTGACCAGGTTTATGTAAAGACTCATACTATGAGTAGTGCTGCGGACCATGTTATTAGTAAGTTGGCCCCCAGATTTCAAGGTCCCAGCACGATATTGAAATTTTTAACTCCTGTGTCATTGTTAGTCAGCGATCCTGAAAAGAAGAGGATCAGTCGAGTCCATTTGTCGCAAGTCAAGATCCCCTAGTTATGAGATGATGCTTTAGAAACTATTATAGTTACTTAAGGAAACTTAGTTGTAAGCAAAATTTTGGGGTATATATCCAGCTGGATACACTGGCAAGTTTAGAGGTTATTTAAGATTTTAGTTGTAATAAGAATTGAGATCATGTTAGGTATAATTTTTGTATGTCTAAGGTTTTCGTTCATTGTCATAACTAGGGATCCGTGGTAAAAATTTCTGGTATTAAGGTAAACCTTGATAAAATTTCCTAATTTTGTTTGGTCTGTTAAGTTTTGTAAATTTCAATACATGCTTGCCTTGGAGGGGCTTGGAGTTCCCTAAGATATTTGGGACGAGGTTATCCTCCTCGCATGGAATATTAAGAGTTCCTGTTATATAGAATAGTCATAAAGAAAAAGAAACAGAAAAAACACCCTTCAGTCTACATTTCTTCAGACTCTTCTGCATAGCCGAGGCTATGCCTTTTCCTATATTACTTCCTTTTCTGCTGCGCTTGATCTCTCTTCCAGTGATCACTATAACCTGGTCCAGACAGGGAACCTGTCGTGCCTGTTGGAAGGGGCATTATGAATTCCTGACCTGTTTGTATCCAACCTGGGAGTGCATTGTTGCAGAATTCCTGGTGGTGGCAGTTGTCCAGTACTGCACTATGTCTTACTACATGTTCACTGTGAGTTCACTGTTCAAGTGAACTAAATAAGCTTCATTGGAGACCCTGCTGGGACTGAAAAGGGAAACCATATTGGCAGGCAGCTGATGTCAGCGATCCTATGGACAGCAAAACCGCCATTTAATGTAAAGAGTTTTTTTTAAATTTATTAACGAGCAGAGCTCGATATTCGGCGGTGGAGGATGTCACCGATGGTCCAATAACAGACCATTATATTGGTATTATAAATTTACTCATTCGGGACAAATATTTTAAATTCCCTATGGGAATCAACATCTGTATTATCTGATGGCCAGGCAGGCATCAATTTTTGGAAATGAGACATAGCTCTCAGAGTGCATTGGCACTGCTGGTGGCTTCAAGTAGCCTATGCAGTGGCCTCCATGGTATGCACTAGCCTTGCGTCTTGGGTGGTGTGCTAAGTCCGAACCGATGAGCCTAACTTAGCACACGAGGGCGAAACGCAGGCAACCAAGAATGAGTTAGCTGGAAAATTTATAATGTCCAATAACGGACCATTATATTGGTATTATAAATTTACTCATTCGGCAAAAATATTTTAAATTCCCTATGGGAATCAACATCGTATTATCTGAAGGCCAGGCAGGCATCAATTTTTGGAAATGAGACATAGCTCTCATTGGGCATTGGCACTGCCGGCGGCTTCAAGTAGCCTATGCATTAGCCTCCATGGTATGCACTAGCCTTGCGTCTTGGATGGTGTGCTAAGTCCCAACTGATGAGCCTAACTTAGCACACGAGGGCGAAACGCAGGCAACCAAGAATGAGTTAGCTGGAAAATTTATAATGTCCAATAACGGACCATTATATTGGTATTGGTGAGTTAATAGTCGGTGGAATCATTTAATCCTTGACTTGTCAAAAGAAACTAAGGAACTGACATTTTTGAAGAATTCGATTAAATTTTCTTTGTTGTTGTTGTTGTAAAAATGATGTAAAATTTTGTGTGTTTTATTTCTGGTGAAATTGTGTGATTTTAAAGAATATTCAGGACTCACAGAAGAGACAATTATTTACTTAATCATTGAGTGTTAAAAGACATTGATATTGGAGATCTCCAGTAAAATGTTTGTTGTAACCCATTCTTTGTATCACCCTGTAGTTGCCACGTGGAGGCTTTGATCTCGAAATCGCTGAGTTTCGCAATCGTAACCTCTAGAATAAATTTCGCACATTACCATATAAGGTGCTGTAATGCTAATGGCAAAAATAACGCTAAATTGTATTGGTGAAAATTCAGGTCAAAACATAGGTAGCTTCCCTGATTGGCTGTTTGAGTATTTCTCAATTTCCAGCCTTTTGGCTCCTTAGCAGGAGCAACGCTCTGTTCAGAGTCTTTGGTTTTCGTACATCTTAACGATCGGACACACCTTCTAAGGTGGTCTGCTCAGCGGCTCCAGCTATCCCAGGGTAAGCATGTTTTCTTTTCTCAAGTGTTAAATTAAAATGTAAATTCATTTGTGCGGAGTTTACCTTAGGCCCTGGTTTTTCACCGTTTGATTTTGTAATGCCTTAGTTTGACAGCTAGGCATATCCTTTATTTTGGAGGCAATTCCTTTTATTAACCTTTTGTATAAATGTAAAATTTAATTTTTCCATTCGGCGTCAATTTAGTGTACACCTGTTGAGCTATGCGTCCCTCACTGATGTGTATTAGGAGAGGACTGCACCTCCGGCTGCACTAAATTTAAATTTCCGTTGTTTTCTTGTCTTGTAAAAAACTCTTTGGATTTGCCTTGTAAGATAATTGTAATTATGTCATATTCCCTGTTAAATTTTCCTTGTAAATTTCATTATCAAAGTTATGCTCACCTTCTTAAAAGTGATTGTAATGTTGTGTTGGTATTTGATTTAATGAAGAACCACCAATAGGAACCTCGTGGTTCGATTTTTTTTTATTGATTATGTTATCCTTTTTATTGGTGTTTTAGATCTTGTTAAAATTCTTTATTGTGAGTAAATTAGACTAAAGGGATAATGCTCTCACATTTCTTTCCCTACAACGTCACGTAAGATCTCGTCTGTAGGGTTTCCCAGCCTGCTTCCCATGTATCTTTTCTCTAGTTGTCATGTTGGTTATGCTGTGTAGCCATGTATTGTCGAAAATTAAAATGTTTTCCTGGTATATCATCAGCTGACGTTGGTCTTTCAGGTTTATTATTTTGGTTTATTAAATCATTACTTGTGTTATATGTACCTTATATTATGTGCTCTCTTCTGCAAAACGGGGGGGGGGGTTACATTGTCGAAACGGCAGATGTGACACCAAATTCCTTGATCTGTATCGTCACTGAGAATGAAACCTGGTGTCTCAAGTACAACCCTGAAATGAAATGGCAAAGCATGAAATGGCAAAACATGAAATGGCATTCTCTAGGATCCCCTCGTCGGAAAAAGGTCAGAGCCGAAAAGTCACGCATCAAAATGATGCTCATCACCTTTTTCGATAGTCAAGGCATTATGCACAAGGAATTTCTACCTGGGAGAACGACGCTGAATGCAGCACGGTACAATGAAATTTTGACCCGTTTCATGAAACATCTACGCAGGGTATGACCCCAGTACGCACAACAAGTTTCATGGTTTTTTTCCATGACAATGCTCGCCCACACACAGCCAATATCGTCAAACAGTTCATGGCCAAAAAGGGGGTGGTGCACTTGAACATCCCCCATACTCGCCAGATATCAATCCTCCAGACTTCTTCCTATTCCCACAACTCGAACTTGCTTTGAAAGGAAGAGATTTGACAATATTCCTGACATCCAATGAAATGTGACGAGGCTTTTGAATACCATCCCAAAGCAAGCCTTCTTGCAAAGTTTCCAGGACATGTATCACCGATCTCAGCAGTGCATAGTTATGGGAGGGGACTATTTTGAAGGACAGTCATGCATTGTTCATCTATGTTGATAGTACAGGACTATTTAACAAACTTTGTCACAGGTTGTATCACGGTTCACAGAGGAGGAATGTGGTTTTCTGGTCTAAAATCCCCACTATGTGCAAGTGTTGGAAAGGAACCTGCCTCGTGTTATGGTATGGGCCGGGATGTCAGCAAGTCACCTGTTCGGACCGTATTATTTTTAAGGGTACATAATAGAAATTCTTATCTGTGCATATCTTGGTTAATACCTCAGTTCCAAGTCAAGAGAATCATGTATCATGTATGGTTACAGCAGAACGGGGCTCCAGCTCAGTTTACTATTCTTGTGCACAAGTTCCTTGATGAACAATTTCGAGGCTGTTGGATTGAGCAGGGCTCACCAACATCTCCAGCCCCACTGAAATGGCCACCACGAAGCACGGACCTTACCACGCCAGACAAATCATTATGGGGAGTAATCAACTCCTATGTGGCTCGATGTTGATACACGACTAATAAAGAATTGCGCCAAAGTGTGGAGGAAGCCTTTTTAAAAATAACTCCTGAATTTCTCCGCAAGATGTCAACGAGACCTAGAGATGGATAGAACTCTGTGTAAGGCACGATGGTGTACACACAGATATCCTGGATACTTAGGGCCGATTGCAGAAACAGTGTTTAGACTATGTCTACGGTTAAACAATGCCTAAGTATGGCTGCTGCACTGCTGACATTATTTATCACTTAGACACTGTCTAAAACTTATGTTCAACCGCCCATATTTAAACACTGCCGAAAACACTGTTTAACCTCAAATGAGAAGAGTGAATCACAATCAGAGGTTATGTACCATGAAACATGCAATTTGTATTATCATGTTGTTGAACGATTCCAGGGAGAAAGGTTAGTCCGACGGCCACTCTGTTGGTCGACCGCTGCAAAATCGCAGCAATTCATTTGAAATGTACAGGGAAGTAAAGCTTAAAAAAAGATGATTTCACTTTTCAAGAAGAAATAATAATAATAATAATAATAATAATAATAATAATAATAATAATAATAATAATAATAATAATAATAATAATAATAATAATAATAATAATAAGAAGAAGAAGAAGAAGAAGAAGAAGAAGAAGAAGAAGCTACAAGAAATCGCATCTTCAGAAGTTCAACACGAAAAAGATAAAGGAAACTAACATAAAAGAAGAATGGGAAAAGGAAAAGGTGGACACCTGGCAACAGTTCCATGACAAGATCATTACAAGAGCTAAAGAGACGATTGCATTGAAGAAGAATACGAAACACACTTGGTGGGATTCTGCATGTGAAGAAGCACTGGAAAAGCGGAAGAGAGCCTTTCAGAAATATAACTGTAAGAAGTCACTCGAGGCTCAACAACACTATCTTCAGACAAGGAAAGAAACATCAAAAGTAATCAGGCAAACGAACAGGAGATACATGAAGGACCAACTGGAATCTATAGAAAAAGATTTCCAAGATCGCAATATGCGAGACTTCTACAGGACTTTCGCAGGAAGAATCCGTGGATACACCCCACAGAATGTATGCTTCTGAAAACAAGGCGGAAAACTCGCGCTGTCTAACCAGGATAATTGTAAGGAGTTGGCTCGATATTTCTCTGAATTACTCAATTGCCAGGAGCCAACATTACGATGGCCCAAACTCCTGTACACATAAACCCTGAATATCCACCACCTACCAAAGAAAAATTCAGAGACCCATCTTCAGACTCAAAAATAACAGGGCACCTGGAGAAGATGGCATAGTCGCAGAACTCTTAAAGAACATAGGCCCAAATACACTTGAGGAGCTCACACTAATAATCATAAGACATCTGGAAATAAGAAAAGCTACCTGAAGAATGGAAATGTGCACTTATCCATCCGGTACACAAGAAAGGTGACAAAACCGATGTAAATAACTACAGAGGAATTTCTCTCGTTCACGTCACCTACAAGATTCTCTCCGCATGTCTTCTTCAAAGAGTACAAGAACAGCTTGAACACAAAATTGGAGAATATCAAGCCGGTTTCTGACCTGGGTGGTCCTGCGTTGAACAAATTTTTAACTTGAAGACGATATTGAAATATAGAGCAACCTGAAACTCTCCGATTATTTGTAGTTTCGTCGACTTCAAGAAAGCGTACCATTCGGTCGATCGACAGTCTCTCTTTAACATCTTAGAAGAACAAGGGCTTGACCCAAAGACATTAAGACTCATCAAGGAAACACTCACGGACCCCAAGTCAAAAGTGAGATTCATAGATGAAGTATCGGAGTCCTTTGCCATTAAGACCAGCATGCGACAGGGTGACGGACTGTCACCACTGCTTTTCAACCTTGTTCTACACAAAGTCATTCAGGAATGGGAGAAGGAATTAAAAGTTCAGAAGCACTGGAAACCCATTCAACTTGGCCAAAAGAACAATGACATTACGGTCAGTTGTTTAGCTTTCGCAGACGACCTAGCGATACTAACAGACAGTGATATTTCAGCGATCAAACAGATTGAAATCCTCAAGGAATACGCTGAGAAAACTGGACTAAAAATCTCATTCGAGAAGATCACGTTTATTTGCACTAAATTCGACATTTAGGAATTACAAACAAAATATGGACACATCAAATGAGTTCCTTACTTTAAATATCTCGGTGAGATAATAGAAGCAACAGGGTTGGAAAAGGAAGCACAGAAAGTTCGATTACAAAAACTCAAAAGAGCATATTGGAGATCCCGTGACATCTACAACAAGAAATGCATGTCCATACATACAAAAATCAAACATTATAATACGGTGATTAAACCTGAAGTGCTGTATGCAAGTGAAATCTTGGTTCTTAATAATAAAGGTGATCTGGAAAACATCTTGAAGGAGGAAAGGAAGATCTTAAGGAAAATTCTGGGCCCAGGAAGAAGGGTATAGACTCAAATCACGCAAAGCTACGGAAAGACTGTCTAACCTTGCCGCAGACGTCAGGAAACGAAAAACTGAAATTCTATGGACATGTTCACAGACTATCGTCTTCAACGATAACCCACAAGATTATGACATACACTGAAAAACTGAAGAACGTACCATGGATACAAGATGTCAAAAATGATCTGGAAAAGGCCCAGATAGAACCATCAGAAATAGTGGACAGAAACATTTACCGTCGGGGACTAAGTGGTCAGAAGAAAGAAAACAGGCACACAGCAAAAGAATGAAAGCAATATGGTCTGTTAGAAAGGTAAATCATAAATGTAATGCGTGATCCAACAGGGTCCATACGTACATAATAATAATAATAATAATAATAATAATAATAATAATAATAATAATAATAATAATAATAATAATAATAATATTGTTTAAAGAGGAGTACTGGGGAAGAAGAGCCGTGGCCATAATAACAGCCCTAGTATTTGCCTGGTGTAAAAATAGGGAAACTGCAGAAAACAATCTTCACGACTGCCGATGATGCGTTTCGAACTTATGATCACAAATATGCAAACTACATTCATATGCCCCGTACAACACATTCGGTCAAACGACGTGCTCCCTAACTGTACACATTCGACCAGTCAACAGGATTATATTACTGAATGTCCAACAACAAAACTACAAAGAGGGAGCATCTACACCTACTCAATATCTTTAAACGAGATTAGTACCAAGAAAACTTATGACATACCATAATATTTTGATGTTCATCATCCAACATTCTTAATCATATGAACTTAAAAGAAAAACAATATACATAGTTGAATATTCTAAAATGCTTGGTACAAACATACCTGTGAATGCACAAAATTAATATAATTCCAAAGCGTACCGCAAGAATACTGTGAACATTTTATCGTATTTTAATGTATTATTTGATAAATTTTATTACATCCATATCATAGAATGTTCCAGAATGTTTAGTATAAACATACCAATGAATGTATACAACGATTCACCAATATGAACTGAACTTCAAAGTGTAACCCAAGAATGCCATAAACATTTTACTTGTTGAAATTGTATTTCACCAAATTATCTACTACTCACAAACAGTACACTAGAATTTTATGTAACACATACATGTCATAGAATATTGACGCTTGTTTTTAAACCAGAAGACACATCATATCATTGTATATTTTATATTGTATATTTTAATATTATCACTCACAACATGTGACATTCTTCATTAGATTTAGTAGTGTTTTAAAATGATATGTTAACTTTAGATCTTATGACCAGCTGAGGATGACCTCTGTGAAGGTCGAAACCGGTACTGCTTAGTCACAAGATATAATAAAGTATTGATTAGGTGGACGGTACCCATTCTTTGTGATTGTAGATACCAAGTATCAATACGGACATGAAACTGATAGATTACAATATGGTCAGTTATGTTTTCCAGTGACCAAATAGCAGAAATTTTCGTCAACTCTAAATAAGGGACCAAAAATTTCACGGTTCTGCCTCAGAAAATAATCCTCACCATCATCTACCCTCATTATCCTACGGCTAGCATGAGTCTAGTGTCAGACCTAAGACGAAACGCTGGTTAATAGAGCAAACGACTGAAAAGCCATACATCTAATTTTTTATATGCTCTATTGGTGGAAAAATATCTAATTCCTTCCATGGGAACTTAGAATTTCCATTTTAATATCCTTGTCGGGAACTACGCCTTTAATCTTAACTTGGGCAACAGGCAGAATGGAAATGTTGGTCGTCTCTTACGCCACATCTATCAATGTTTGCGAAATTAGTGAGGCTTGTGATCCTGAGTCTACTAAAGATTTGACAATCATATTGCCTAACATAACAATTATGATCGGTAAACCGCGCTGTATCTGAGGCTGTCATGGTGTTGAATCCTCATACAGTAAATCCATATCCTTTAAATACCAATGGTTAATGGCTGCGCTACATATTACTTCTCCTTCCTCCGGGTTTTCAGGCAATCTCCTTATTGCTTCAATAAAGTTGTTTTTTTTTTTTTTTTTTTTTTTTTTTTTTTTTTTTTTTTTTTCTCCACCCGTAGCTTCGGGATCCATTTCCGTTCTATCATTTCTTCCTTGAACCTCTGCCTGGTATTCCAAAGAAGCTGCTCCAGGTAAACCTTCTTCCTGTTCTTACTCCTTACGTATTCTCTAGTCTCTCGCTCCAACGTTTCTCTAATTCTTCACGCTGGGAGTTCCTATTATCGTTAGGTTGACTAGCTGTCTGCCTCCACGAAGGTCCTTGTTGAAACATGGCCCTCTCTTCATAGGGACACTTTCTATATCTTCTGTACCGGAATGGAATGTCTTGACGAGTTTCTCTTTCTTCTCGTGGTTCTGGATTTACTTGAACCGGAGTTTTCACCTCCACGGGGTTAGCCGTAGTTTCTTTGGTTCTACCTGTTTTCGTTACGTTCTGAGTGTGCGCAGTATCGAGTTTCCTCAAGACGTCATCAAGCTGCTCTCAGTCCTGGACGTTTGCTGCTACCAATATCTCCTGAACGTTTGGAGGGAATTGCAGTGTTATGACCTGAATAAGTTCTTGCTCCAGCAAAGGAGGGTCAAAAAACTGCATCCTTTTAAGCTGAGATATAAGATCATCTGAGTATCGTGAGGAACTGACGGAAGTGTTATACTTTCTAGAGTATAATTGGAGTTTTTTTTTCAAGTGTTAAGTTTCAGAACTCCAAAATCGTTTAAGTAGGACTTCCTTAAATTCCTGATAAATGCTGACACTAAATTTGAAAGCAGTGTACCACATTCATGCCTTGCCTTCTAACAATTGAGATGCTATACATAATCGGTGGTCTGTCTTAATGTGATTTTCCTGAAAATACTCTTCAAGGTTAAGAAGAAACTCTTTAGCAGTATACTCCTCCTTCCCCGAAAATTTGGCTGGTTTTTCCTCAGTCATTTTAAAAGCTGTGGAAACATTCATGGTTTCTCCACTAGTATAGTGAAGGCTAGATGATAAGACATCCTGTTCAATTTGGGATACTTTGCTGCTGAGAGATTCCATACCTCCTTGGAGTTTGAGTTTTAGCGTTTTAATATCCCCCTGTACGGAATTCTCAATTTCTTTGACCTCCTTCTCTAAGTCGGTTTTAACTTCTGCTGCATCACGACAGATACGAGCAATCTGCGTGTGAGCACTATCTAATTGTGTCTTGACACATTTATCAGCCTCCTCTTGCTGAGTTTTCAGAAGAGTAATTTCGTTTCCTAATTTCACGAAATTATTTTAACAGATTCATGAAGTTTGTCTTGAACAGAAGCCATTTTGGTTTGCGCAAGTGATAATTGAGCATGGGACTCTTGAAATTCTCCCTTTAAATTTTCTACTTATTTAAGGACTTCCTGAGAAGAAGGGAAAGCAATTTTTAAGTCCTCCACTACTTGTGATCTGATGTCTTCCTTAATAGTTTCTAGTTAATTTTTCATTTATTTCCATAAACTTAGAATCCATTCTTTCGTTAGACTCTTTAAATCGTTTCTCAATTTCAGCACCTGCATTATTGAGTCTACGTTCCAAATTATCATTAACTTCTGACCTATACTAGCATTAGTGGCATCAATACAACTTTCCAGGTTAACGCAAAGTTGGTTCTTGCTAGTATTAGTGGCCTCATTAGCTTCTCTAAGTTGAGTCATGTTAGCATTTAAGGTAGTGTTAGATTCTCTAAGATGAGCTCCTCAAGTATTATTAGTGGCATCAATCCTATGCCCTAAATTAGCAATACTTCTGTAATCCTGTCATTTAGACTGGCTTCAAAAGCCTCAATAGCAGCTAATATATTCTCCATAATAATGTTGTTAGTTTCACAAAATGCAGAAAATACAATCATTCAATTCATACGTAAAATCACCATTATTGTCCAATGGTAAAGTTCAATAGTTCACTAACACAAATATCAAACACTTATATGAGACTGTGCATAAAATCAAATATTGTGCCTGAAATATTTAAGAACGAGAAAAAAAAAAAAAAAAAAAATCACTTGTGCGATCAAAATTAATCAGAGTTCTGTGCCATGAGTTCAAGATGTTATCAAAGTCATTGAATTGAACTTGGTAAAATTTAAAGTATCCACTGAACTGAAGTTAAAGTTTAAAGTACCCTTCATTTCTATCTGAACTTGAAAGTGAAAGTAGAGATATCACTGATTTCAACAAAGTTAATTATTGTCACTTTGTACTCTCTTTAATCGAGCCCCAGCGTCATGGGTGCCACTTTATTATTCACTACCTTCTCTCTGAAACAGGAACGCCTGTACTTCAGCTTTGTGGAGAGCATGGATTAATGCCAAGGCATGTATGGTTCATGCTTTAGAGAGTACGAAAGAAGGGTAGTAAAATGAGTTCATATTTAAAGTGGAACTTGCAGTTTATTCAAAGAATGCATAGAAATTATATCTTTTACAGACGAATGGTTTGAATGTCCTCAAAGATGTGGAGAAGACGTCGTCCCACAGCGGTTGTTAGCCCTTGATGTTGAAGGAGACTCGAACCTGGGGTGGTCGCCTGATGATAGTGCAGCGTGGAATAGCTGTTTAACCTTTTATTCCACTAAGTCCCATGAAGGGAGTAGAGAAATGTAAAACTTTCGTACAGAATGTCAATAGAATCTGATACGACACTTCTCTACCGCACTGCACCGCAAATTGTGGCGAGACACTGTTTACTGGTTGAACAAGTTCCACAGGGAATGGTGTTGGACGCACATTACTTTTGGAAAAGAGATGAATTCAAAATCACAGTTCTGTGCAAATAATTAATATTGTTCGTGCAATAGTCACTGTCGAACTCGAAGTGATAGGTAATGAAAATAATCTGGAATTTTCTGAGATACAACTGTTTACCACTTCACATAATTTCAGTGCGAAAATAAAATAAATTAAGTCCCGTGGACACAGTCTTTATACTATTTGTAAAGAGCACATGCAATGTTCTAGCACACGCACACATAGGAATAAATTAGTTTCTGCGAAGACAGAAAGAAAAAAAAGTTTATGACACGGTCTTGTGAAAGAGAACTAAGTTCTATTACAACACAGTCTTAAGAAAACATCACGTAGTATCTCAGAGATAAATTTTCCACTGAGGCACTGTATTACACGTAAATGTAGACAGAGTCTTTATGAGGGGAATTAACATAATCCCTTGAAACCAATCAGCACAGTCTTTGAAAGGAAATATCGGCACAGTCTTATGGAAGAAAATGTTAGCACGGTTCTGCGAAGTGAATTAACACAGTCTTTTGAAAATAAAGGTTGGCACAGTCTTATGAAAAGAAAATGCTGACAGTGTTTTTCTCACGGAGTGAACTGACACAGTCTTTAAAAGAAAGGTTGGCACTGTCCTTTATGAAACAAATAACACTGTCCATGAAAAGAATTGTACTTTCACTAGGGCACAATTTCGTGAAATAACCTAACACAGTCTCTTGGAGAGGAAACAACTAAAGCACAGTCTTTATGCCCTAAGTCCTTTATGTACAGTTTCAAAATATCTAGTGATTACTGTACAGTCTCTTCAACACAAAATTCACAAAAAGAAATAATGTTACTCGGTTCAACAGACCGATATTACATGCGAAGTTGAAGTTCACTGAAAAGGCTTTCAACACCCGTATCACGTACTTTCAACCACCGGTCCTTAACCGGACAGAGTAACAAACTGTATCACATCAGCAGGCCCGAACAGTGAGACAGCTGGTTCACAACGAAGTACTCTCTCACCCACTGTGACACACTGACACACTGATCTCCTCGAGGCTGGCGACCCCCTTTTATTGCTCAAGGTCAGACGGCGAGACTAGAAATATGAGTTTCTTACAAAATTCATATCTCGGCCATCCTTCCGCCGATTTTCGTGAAATTTGGGGCAGTAGCCTTTGTTGTCCAGGTCTACAAGTTGACATTCTCGAAATTACGATTTAACCTAGCAGCGCTCGCTTGCATGTTGTCCCCCATGATGCCTGTGCGCTCGGCGCTTGTTTTGAATCCTACAGTCGGGTCTTAGTGCGTTCTCCTCAAGAAATACATCAACGGTGAATGCTCACAGGGCATTCCTGTTTCAATACCTATGATGATAATTTTTGAACCATGGGAAAAGGCTCTGGAACTGACCATATGGAAAGTGATGATGCTCCTAATAACTTGAGATGATAAAAGTTTAAATTTGGTAATTTTTTAATATTTTGCCATGTAAGGAGTGTGAACGTTGTTTACATTTACTCCCAAGGAAACCATAGAACTCAGCTAGGTATGGAGTTAACTGGTATGTACGTTATTCACTTATTTTATATTCCTTTTTCTTCTTTTCTTCAATGGCTTCCATAACGAAAGTAACAACAACAATTTTATTATTATTATTACAACTTCCCCCATGCGGAGGCTGCCACAAGGACAAAGTATGTCGACTACACAGTATTTTGTCTTCTAAGTTACTGTTGACTTTGCTAGTGTGCCAGGTAGAAGATTCCCCAAAAGGCTCAGGAATAGATTTGCAATACGGTTCGTCAGATGTTATATAGATGATTGCGGAGTATGTTCACTGAACCTCGTATTGCGGCGATAGCGATGTCGTGGAGTCGTGTCCGGCTGAGACCGAGAGAATCCCATAGCTGTACAAGAAATTTAGGGATTGTGCCTCGAGCTCCGATCATGAGTCCATGGACGGAAATATTGTCTAGGTGATATTTATCTTTATAGTAGTTTACAGTTGGCTGGTAAATTGACTTCTTTTCGGCGTCCACCTCTTCGGCCTGGCCAACGTGCGACTCGAAGCGTATTGTGGGATCTAAGATTAGTCCTTGCTTGCTAGCTGGTTGAAAGGCTATCATGTCAATACGTCTGTTACTCCCGTCGGTAGCTAGGCCAGAGACCTCTTCGTGCACCGTGAAACCGTGATCCCTCAGCGAGGTCGCAATCATGTGTCGTATTGTATGATGGCGGGAATTTCTCAATACCTCCCCGTGAGGGCAGGCTCCCAGGACATGGGCAAGGGTTTCGTGCTCTCTGTGGCAACGCCGACAGAGGGTGTTGTCCTGGGACCTTCCTGGCACGGAGCGAACGGCGCACACGTTCGCTGTCATCTTGATGGCCTCTCTCCATTCCGCACAGGATAAGCCTCGGTGATCTCTTATCCATTTGTTCGCTGGCGTGTATTCCTGGAAGAGTCCGACGCCCTTTCCTTTGTGCGGCAACTTCGTCCATGACTGAACTTCTCTGTCTCGTAGTGTCTGTCGGACCTTCCTTACGTTGGGAAGATGGCTATTTTTGGACATAACTCGATCATTCATTTCTATGCCTAGATCTTGCAAACAAATTGTACGCTCTTGTTCCAAGTTTCTAGTTGCATTAATGTAGCCGTTATTTGCAAGCGATAATTTATTACAGATGTTAATATGCTGTAGTTTGGCTTCCCAAGTCGCGCGAAACAAACCGAGGCCTTTATACTTCCTTTCGGAGTATACCATGTGATCCGGAACGTCTGCTGGTAGTTGTAATAATTCTTTAGTTCCACTCTTTAATATTTTATCCGCATCTGATAGAAAAGATTGAGGTATCTTGTTTAGGGGAGTAACTTGGAGTGGATAAATAAGAGTAGGTGATATTGAACTGTTTAAAATTGAAAATTTCTGGTCAGATTGCAGCAATGGTGAGCTAACAAGGGTGTCAATCTCGTTTCGCGTCTTTTCAAGTACGGCTTGTGGATCCAGTTTAATTTCATTGATGAAATTCACACCTAAGTAACGAATTGCACTTCCGTTGCACTGTGATTTAATTTCACAGTCGTCATTAATGATGATATTCTCCTCCGTTAGCCGACCTTTCTTGATAGAAAGACAAGCTGATTTTGAAGCGCTGATGTGCAGGCCGAGTTCCTTAAATCTTTCTATGGCGATCCTGGCTAGTTCGGCAGCAGATTCAGTGTTTTTCCCAAATATTACCGTATCGTCGGCGAAACACATTATAGTGAGGTTAGGCTCCTCGTTTGCAATCGAGTAACCGTAATTCCTTGCTAAAGAATCTTCAGAAAGTTCTTCCACAATATGATTGGTAGCGATGTTAAATAATGCCGGTGACAAAGGGGAGCCTTGAAGCACACCACGATTAATTTTGATGGGTTTTGTTCCCTGTTTTCGTGTCTCTACAGAAATCACATACACAATAATAACAACAATAATAATAATGTTTTTAACATCGATGAAGTTAAATTGTTGTTTCCTTCTAGGAACCTTATATTTGAATATAAAGGCCACAGGCAAGCATTTATGCAAGTGGAGGCACATGCTTCCCCTAGCGCACCATCACTGCTTTGTCCTACATAGGAGGCTTGCAGTGGTCTCTCAACGGTATACTAGTGGCCTGCGTCTTGGAGGGGTGTAGCAGTCCAACTGCTGCACTGGGGTGAGGCGCTGGTGATTTCACGATTAAAAAAGCCTAAAGAGCTTAAATGTTTTTAACATTTGCAATCGATGAAGTTAAATTGTGGTTTCCTTCTAGGAACCTTATATTTGATATAATAATAATAATAATAATAATAATAATAATAATAATAATAATAATAATAATAATAATAATAATGTTATTTGCTTTACGTCCCACTAACTAATTTGACGATTTTCGGAGATGCCGGGGTGCCGGAATTTAATCCTACAGAAGTTCTTTTACGTGCCAGTAAATCTACCAACACAAGGCTGACGTATATGAGCATCTTCAAATACCACCGGACTGAGTTAGGATCAAACTTGCCAAGTTGGGGTCAGAAGGCCAGAGCCTCAATCGTCTGAGCCACTTAGCCCGGCATATACATTTTGTACTGCTTTCTTTCATATCAACACCAATGAGCTTAGCAATGAAAAATGTGGATACAAGTGACTACTAACCATAAAACAACACATAACTTCTGATTACTGAACAACTCTTGTCGACATATCTTTAGTTCAGTACCCAGTAGACTTTTCTCTGTCTACCGAGCAGGTGGCTGTGCAGTTTGGGTCACGTAGCTATCAGCTTGCATTCAGGAGATAGTGGATTTGAACTCCACTATCGGCAGCCCTAAAGGTCTGCAGAAATATCTAATAACATTATCAACATCTTCATTGCAAATCAGGTCATACTTTTCTCCCAAATGAGAATTAACGATCTCAGATTTATTTCTAAAGTGTTCTACAAGAAGATTTTTAGTTTTTTTAGTATCGCACATTTCAATTCCGTGTAAATTTTTTCTGATGCCTTCCTTCGTTGATAAAAGTCTATTTACTTGCCTACAGTGCCATATTATATGCACAAATACGAGGTGGACAACATAGATGGGAGAGGTCTCATCATTAGTGCAAGAGGGACAGTCCCTAAAAAGACTACAGAGCTGATGAAAACCTTAAACATCAGTATCAAGGAGTTCCATTGACAGAGGGCTGAAAGCCTGAGGGGTTCTTTTCTGATACGCAGAAACCACTTGTAATTGCCAGACTGAGATCATGGACTTATAATTACTTTTCATTTCATTTCTTTTTTTTTTTTGAACTGATTAAGTGTATTCTTTGTCTTAGGCAGCCTCCAAGTGGAGGAAGATTCTGAAAATAAAATTACTATGGACAAGTAAATACCTGGTAAAAGAGGAGACAGAGAACACACCAGCTTCATACTTTTACGACGGTACTCAACCTGATGATGGCCACACTGCTTTAACAACCACAACACAGCATCAGACAGCAGGATACCAGCAATACCGCAAGGTTGGCGACGCCTCGCACTCGGCTGAAGAATACCAAAGAATTTCTTCTGAAGTTATAATTATTGAGGGAAGAATACAAGAAGTACATCAAGCTGAATTAGTTGGCTAAGAAGGAAGCGATACTTTCCAGTGTCGACTCAGTTAAATGTAACTTAAAAGCTTTTCAGTCTGTTGAACTCACTATTTCAATATAAATATTATACTACAACATACACGTAACAAAACACACTATTAAACAAGGAATACAAATACACACTAATATATGTATTTTCAAATGCCTCGCATTGTATGCTGGAGAGAAAGTAGAACTTCATTAAGACAAGTTCCAAATTTCAAATTCCTAGGTGTTTGAGCAGAAATAAACAAAAATATTTCCACATATTTACTGTGATATGATAGAATCTGAAAATTGTCTCTTGAAATGAAACATATCATTCTGTGTTTAATGGTGTATTTTTATTCCTTGTTTAATATTTTTTTTACAGATATGTTACAGGGTAATATTTATATTGAACGTGTGTGTTCGACAGACTGAAAAGCTTGAGTTGCATTTAAGCCGAATTAGGGAAAATAAATAGAAAGAGCAATTTACCTGGACAAAGCTGCAAAGGACACATATAGTACATTGGTGAAATAAAAAGGCACAAACCTTTCAATATTTGGTCCTTTTGTCAGAGAGAACAAGGAGTTATGTACAAGACTGTTAGTGACAGACTAAAATATTCTTATTTTCCCCTCTTTCTTCACTGATCTATAATTCTGTTCATCAAAGCATGCGTTTCTTTTCACATTCCTATCTTTCTAAATGACTTACTTGTTTATCCATTTCCATCATTTATATTTACCTGTCCTCATCTTTTTCGCTTATGTTCATATTCTAGTACCACCTGTACTCATTTCCTTTCCTTCTCCTGTATTTATAAAGTTTTCTTCTTGTCCTACACTGCCTACATCAAGACTTAAGATCTGTCAATATGTCCCTGGACACGTGGTGATACCCACACTACTGATAAAGCTAGGAAGCATCAATGAGCTCATGAGGGGCTAAGAACAAATGGACACAGAAAAACTGAGATAAATGAGGGGAAAACCAATTTATTAGAAAACAACAGTGTATGAAGACTTTTGAAATTATCTTCCATGTTTTCTTGTTTGTTCTTGACTCCTCTTTCTGTCACTCCCTCTTCCAACACTGACCTGTCATTGTGTTTATTATATTAAGTGTTTCCTTTCATGTTCTTACCTTCATTTATATACAGTTACCTCTTGTTATGCCATCGTTTGTTCAGTGTGTAGTTGGTGCGATAAAGAAGATGCCATTACAGTAAATGGAGGTCATGTTGTAAAACATGGATTCGAATGACTTATGTAGTATACAGGGATTTTCTGGAATAGTATTGACGCAAGTCTAATAAACTGATATAACTTGAAAACAATATTATTTTTTTGCTAGTAGCATTACATCGCACCGACACAGATAGGTCTTACGGCGACGATGGGACAGGGAAGGGCTAGGAGTGGGAGGGAAGCGGCCGTGGCCTTAATTAAGGTACAGCCCCAGCATTTACCTGGTGTGGAAAAACAATATTCTTAACCCATGGGTAACTAATGCAAGAATCGAGCTTGAATTATTATTATTATTATTATTATTATTATTATTATTATTATTATTATTATTATTATTACTTTTGATGTACATCCACTTATTAGTATTAGTATCAGTATTATTTAAGATCACATTATTTGTGACGTTATGTCCTGAAACATGTGCTGTAAATATATTTATATGAATTTAGTTAATGTAAGAACCTGTAATTAATAGTATATAATTTATTATTACCTGTATATATGATGTGTAACCCCTTCAGTATTGTGTAACACATTGTAATATCCAGAATGGCACTACATAAGACGAGAACTATGTCGAATATTCTTTACATTAAATCTAGGCTTTAAGCGCTCTAGAATTTATGAGGGGCCGATGACTTTCGATGTTAGGCCCCTTAAAACACCAAGCATCATCATCAGAATTTATGGGAAGGTCTTTTGTGGTATATCTTTCTAGAAGCCTGGCCAGGCACATAAATAAGGAGATGGTCTTGATGGTGGAGACAAGGGTATAACTCCCGAGAAGGCTCGCCAGGACAAGTAACATAGTAATCATGGCTGACGGTGGGCAAATGGACTCTGTCATTGGTTGAAGATTAGAACAATGAAATGTCGTTCCCATAATTCAAGACAGCGAGAAGTTATAGCCAACTTACGCGCGATGAAAAGACCTAAGAGAATGAGGATGTCGCTGTCTGGAATTATGGGAGTGACGTTCCATGGGGCAAATCTTCAGGAAATGGCAGAGTCTATTCGTGCCAACGCCAGCCATGATTATATAGGAACACCGAAGATTTATAACATAATACTGAAATAGTTCAGACGTAGGTAAGCAGTAATTACAATTCCGAACACTAGAAATCATAGACAGCACCACTTACGATTTAATATTAATAACCAATGATTTTTGTAGGTAAGCAGTAATTACGATTCCGAACACTAGAAATCATAGACAGCGTCACTTACGATTTAATATTAATAAGAAATAGAGGCCTAAATCCGCTTCGCAACTTCTAATGTTTGCTTGTTCACAGACCAATGATTTTGTCACTAGCCGGACCTAACATATCGAGAGCAATGTAGGCAGACAGTAATTATGAAATTGCACACTTTAAAGCATAGATTGGGCTGTTCTTACTGATTGCAATAGGGGAACTCATGATTCATTATCAATAAGAAACACAAATAATGGCATGTTTAAATGCTTCAGAGATAGCGGTACACTGTGGTTCAGGGAAAAGAAATACACACACATAAAGAAGGATATAGAAAAAAGAAACATTTATGGTGACATTTGAATGTACCTTAATGGAGAGGAGGGTAGAGATCAGCTGCCAGGAAGAAATTTGGTGCTTTCTCCACATTTTTCACATTTTCTCTCCCTCGTGTTGAGGCCGTGATAATAAGTCTTCGAATTTAGACCTAAATTGTGCAAAATCTACTGTTTTCACACAGCACTGTCCACACCAAGCGACATCCATTTTAAATAGTAAGTTGTTGATTACCATAGCAACGAAAAAGTATAATTAAACATTGCGCGCATTCAGTGCCCAAAGAAAAGAATAATTAAACATCGCGTGCAATCAGTGTCCAAGGAATATAAAGAAAAATAATAATTAAACCTCGTGCGCAATGAGTGCCCCAAGAAGAAGAAAGGAAAAGAATAATTAAACATCGCAATCAGTGCCCTCCCATTTTATCACCCGGCCAAGTTGGTACTTCGTGCTACGTAGTATTAGAAACTAAGTTTAGTTGTTGCTACGTCATACTAGAAACTAATTCAAGTTGGTACCACGAACTAATTGAACTGACCTACATCCCTACTGACAAATGAACATTAAACAGCGGTTCTGCACTGGTCAACCTTTACGGAAGTTGTACCAAGACGAGTTACTGCTTAGTTGGAGTTAAGGTTTAACAGGAGTATACTTGTGACTTCGTGTTTTGTTTAGGCAAACATGTTTGTAGGCAGTAAGCAGTCAACTGTTTCAAGGTTGCAATCTCCATGTACTTAGTGATAGGCAGTTGTTAAAAATGGTGGTTTGTTGATATGGTGTTTTGTTGTGATAGCAGTTAATTAGGTTATGCGTGATTAATGTGAAAATAAGTTCTAAATAAATAAGTGTACCGACTGACAGCATTTTGTGTGCATCTTTGTGGATACATCAGTATTAATTCAACATTTAATTTATGTAGGTATTTTGTATTCGTACAACACAGTGACATATTACATGCAAAATTTTTACAGTTATCGTAAGCATAATAAAGTACATTCAGCTTTGAAAAATAATTTCAATTAAGTTTACAGTATATATATGATATACACACAGTGCTGTTACCTATACATTAAATCCTTTTGAAAAAAAAAGAAATGATTTTGGACCAAACTTATACAGATCTCACTGTGAGCTGAAATACCTGAATGAATGAATGGCAATGAGGTAACCCTAGGTTTCTACTGAGAAAGAATTCTGTTCAAAATGACCATGCAAACAATCTACACAGTGATATTCTGATGCACTACCTTTGGTATTTCATTTTCAGTGTCACTTGAACTTTCTGCTGGTTTCACTAGATCAACAATGTCATCAATGGAAAATTCCTGAAACACTGGCTTTTCTAGATGCACTGCTATGAGTTGCTCTGCTGTGAAGGTAGCTTCATTGTGTAGATATTCAAGAGTTTCCTCTAATGTTTGGACTGATTGGTTTTCCTCAGATGAATCAGCCCCAGCAGTGATTCCAGTGTGGGATCAGTAGTTTCTTATTGTTGTAGCCTAAACTTCTCCCCATGCAACTTTCATATGGTAGAATAGAGCATCCTCTAATGATAAACTGACAGAATACCCATCACTGATCTGCTGAATACATGGTTTTTGTTTTTACTGCCTATAATATACTTTAAAACTTTGAATTATTCTCACATCCAAAGGCTGAAGATATCCAGTGCACTGAGGAGGAGGAAGTTCCACCCTGATATTGCTTATATTGGCAGGAATTTTTGTATGATACACTGTCAAGAATGACTAACACATGGCAATTCATTATTCTCATGTCATTGTTAAAATCTTTGATCCATTTGTCTAATTCAATAGTTGTCACCCACGCCTTTCTATTGTTCCTATACTCAATGTTAGTCCGGCCCCGCGGTGTAGGGGGCAACGCGCCCGCCTGTCACCCGGCGGCCCCGGGTTTGATTCCTGGCTGGGTCAGGGTTTTTTAGTTGTACTGATTATTCAATAGTTGTCACCCACGCCTTTCTATTGTTCCTATACTCAATGTTAGTCCGGCCCCACGGTGTAGGGGGCAACACGCCCGCCTGTCACCTGGCGGCCCCGGGTTTGATTCCCGGCTGGGTCAGGGTTTTTTAATTGTAATTATTAATATCCCTGGCCTGGGGACTGAGTGTCGTTCTTAATGTTCCTTTCCTCACATACAACACACCACACTTCCGCCATTACAATTACACGCAGGTTTCATATAACATGGTGCCAGTAGGGCAAAAGGTCTACAAGGGTCAACACCCCGAACAAATATAATTTTTTTAAAAATACTCAATGTTAACTGATGAGTTAAAATTATTAAATCACTGTAGAGAACCTCTTTTGAAGCATCTCTACTCAGCGACCCAGCCCATGCATGTACCAGAGCACAATGACCTAGTGTGAGGCATTTGCTAAGGGTCCCAGTTCAGAGTTATGAGTGAAGAGCTTAACGGTACCTACAGATGATATGAAGGACTTCAGTGCAGTGTAGATGGCAGAAGAGGCAGCCCAGAGCTTGGATTAACTGAGTAAAAGGTATCTGCATCCAGCAGACAACAACCATATCGCCTGTACTTCAGAGAAGTGGCTACAAAAGTGATTGTTCTCTATGATAAGGGCAGCTGATGAATGGCCTAAAATGGCATTGAGGAAGGCAATGGGAAACCACTTAAATTAATTTTCCCCAGGATATTATCAGTATGCTCCCCAGTTCCCAGCAGGTCTTCAGTGGTTGCAAGGAATCTCGGGAGATGTACACTTAAGAAAATGGAAATTGCAACACCATGAAGGCATTGGTCGTTTGTGTTGATTTTCAAGATAGGGAATGATGCCATGTAGTTATGTAAACGATCAAAGTTTCAGACCCATTGGATTGTTGCTACAGGTCTCCCCACGTGATTGGTTGCAGAAGAATCAACTCCAGTATATGGACTCTGGTGTAGCGTAGTTAGCTTGCAGTCTGTGCAGTGAAGTGTTCCCCATCAAACATGCCTCGACGACAGAGAAGAGCATGCTATCAATGTCGCCGTTTGAGAGGGCTCGGATAATTGGGCTGTGCGAGGCTGGATTATCGTTAAGGACTGTCACTGCATGTGTTAGCTGACAGGCATCTACGGTACAACGTGTATGGCAGCAGTGGTTAAATGAAGGTACCCACACTCGTAGACCTGGCACAGACCCAGCGCGCAGCACAAATTCGAGCAGCTGTGGCACCCCACGTTACACAACAAACAGTTGGTAATCGCCTGCGTGCAGCTGGCTTATGAGCCCGTGTCCCTGCAGAAGGTGGTCCATTGACCCCACAACAGCGACTTGTAAGGCTGGACCGGTGTCAAGAAAGATCTACGTGGGTCGACGAATGGCACAGGGTCGCCTTTAGTGATGAATCGCGCTTCTGTCTTGCCCGCAGTGATCGCCGGAATCGTGTGCGCCGACGTACCGGGGAGAGGGGCTGCCCAGATCTTATTGTCGAGAGCTACACAGGGCCAACACCAAGCAATATAGTCTGGAGAGCTATTGGCTTTAATGAGAAATCACAATTAGTGCTTGTTGAGGGCACTATGACAGCTTGACAGTACGTTGATAGGGTACTCAATCCAGTGGTTGTCAATATGATGGCGAACATTGCTAATGGGATGTTTCAGCAGGACAATGCCCGGGTTCACACTGCATGCATCTCCAGAGAAGCTCTCCATGACATCACAACCTTAGAATGGCCCACCAGATCCCCGGACCTCAGTCCTATTGAGCATGTGTGGGACATGATGGGTCGACAACTGGCCAACCGTCCTCAGCCACCCACAACTCTGGAACAACTGACCCGTGCAGTGCAGCAAGCATGGACCACAATTCTTCAGGAAACAATCCAGGGCCTTATTGACTCCATGCCTCGACGAATTTATCAATGTAATGCAGCTCATGGTGGGCACATCCTGTATTGATTGTTGTCCAAACTTGCGGCCAGAGGGACCTGAAAGTGTATCATCGAAGCACAACCGAACATTCATCCTGCATGTTCAATTGCAGCAATGTAGCACCACTCTTTCTGGGTGTTGCAATTTCCATTTTCTTCAGTGTATCTTAAAAGCTCTTCAGTCTGACCAACACACAGGTTAAATATATATATATATAATACCACAACATCCTATCCCAGGACCTTGAGAAGATGGATGGTTATTTCACAAAGTGGCGATTGACACCTAGCCCTCTAAAGACAGAAGTAGCTACGTTTCACCTCAGTAACAGGAATGCAAACTACCAACCGACAATCAGGTTCAGAAATCACACACTGCGGTGTAATGCTACCCCCAAAAGCCTCGGTGTAACTTTAGATAGATCCCTAACCTACCGCCATCACCTTCAGAAACTGGCAGCTAAACTGAAAATTCGTAACAACCTTTTGGGTAGACTAGCTGGAACATCATGGGGTGTAGATGCGAATTCACTGCTAACAACTGCTTTAGCACTAGTATATTCTTCAGCTGAATACTGTTCTGCTGCATGGCTGAATAGTTCCCATACTCGTCTGGTCGATGTCCAGCTGCACCATACAATGAGAATCATATCTGGCACCCTGCACTCCACTCCTGTACAGTGGTTACCCGTACTGAGCCACATTCAACCTCCTCACATCAGACGACAAAATGCTCTTGTCAGATTATGGACTAAGGTGATGACGAACAGCTCACTTCCCATCCACCAGGATGCAGAAGAAAATGCAGTTGCGAGACTGAAATCCCGGAAACCTGCCTGGAAGACGGCCAGGGAACTGACATACCTTTTAGACCTGACGAAGCATGGAAGCAAGAATGGGCCAGATTACACCCACATGGTCTAATCAACATTGATGATCCAACAACAAAACCTCCTGGGTTCAACCTCCTAAGCACCATCTGGACTAGATTAAACAGGATACGCTGCGGTATTGGAAGAACTGCTTCTGCACTACACCAAGGAGGGTAGTTGGAGTTTCCTTCCTGCAACTGTGGTGCTGAAGTGCAAACCATCAGCCACATCGTGAAAGAATGTCCTCTCCGAGCATTCACTGGACCTATGGAGGAGCTACATCAAGTAACCCCTATGGCACTCACTTGGCTGGAAGGACTTGACATCAGCTTGTGATGAAATCTCAGAACCTGCAGTTGTGTGTGTATATGTGTGTGTGTGTGTTTACCTCCTAGTTAGTCTGTAAATACTCTATTATCCATGTATTTAAATATGTTTATATTTTTCTAATAACACTCATATGTAAAATACATTTCAAACGATTGTCAAATGAAGCATCATACGCTAAATAAATAAATAACCACAACATACTTTTTAAAAAAACCACACACACATTATTAAACACTTCGTTAAAAAACCTGGGTCCATCCGGCTCCGGATGGTAGCACCCTGTAAGGGCCCCTGCCTAGGGTCACAAGGTGAAACCTGGTCGACAGTATCAAAGGCGGAAGAGGAATCTGATTTCCAATGGTAGAGAGAGCAGAAGAGCCTAGTGGAGTTCACCATGAATTAAAAATCAAATCAAAATCCAAAAGCGTCTGTTCCCAATTTGGGCAGCATTTGGTCAGAGTCTATCTCCATGTACGAGGTGGCTGTGAAAATCCTCCGGGGTTAACAACCTCGGTTGTAAGAAAAGGTGGCTCTAGAAGTCACCCCCAGAACTCAAAGAATTATTAATCATGGAAAAGTGTGATGTGAAACCAATTAAACCAGGAGGTCAATCCACCGCACGTAAGTGCACAAGCAGACATTCGAATTCTGGGAAGTCTGCAACATCACGCAAAGATGAATCAGAGCGCCTTGAGGAACCTCAAACAAAATAAAAAACTGGAAAGAAAACTACGTAGCCACTTTTAATGCAACTTTGCTTTTGAAAGTGGGGAAACTTAAGACTAACAGACACATTAAATGAACACAGAATCATCATAATGGCTGTGCAAGATACCAGGTTCTTGGACGAGGGCAGCTTTGAATCAGGAGGATTCAGGATACTTAAGGGGAAGACGGGGACAAGAGTTATGAAAAATGTTCCCCATCTTGGAACAGGTTTTGTAATCAACAAGAAAATATTAGACTCCATTATAAGCTTTGAGTCTCCATCTGAAAGGCTATCGCCACTCACGTTTAAGTCGACAAACAAAGGATATACAATTGTGAATGTTCACGCCCCTATAAACATTGACAACAAAAAGAATAAGGAGAAGGTGAACTATTCTGGGATAAACTAGATGACAATGACGCAAGTGTGATAACTAGATATAACTTGAAAACAGTATTCTCTCACCCAAGTAAATAATACAAATATTGAGCTTGAATTATTATTATTATTATTATTATTATTACATCGTATGTACATACGATATGATCATGTTGTTTGTGAGGTTGTCATGAAACATGCTGCACATAAATTTTTATATGCGTTCAGTTAATGTAAATACCTGTAAATTAATATTATATAATTTATTACTACCTGTATGTGTAATCCATTACAGAATTGTGAAAAACACTGCAACATCCAGAATGACGTATCTCTGACACTAGACGATGGTAGAATAATCTGTACAATATAATCATGTTGTTAGGCACTCTAGAATTTACAAAAAAATATGTCTTTCTAGAAGCCTGGCTAGGCACATATATAAGGACGTGGTTTTGATGGTAACGACGAGTTACTGTTTAGTAGAGTTATGGTGTAGCAGGAGTATACTTGTGACCACGTGTTGTAGGTGACATGCTTGTAAGCAGCCAACTGTTTTCTATTGTTTTAACGTTGCAACTTCCATGTGGCCTGCACTTACTGATAGACAGTTGTTAAAATGGCAGCTTTGTTGATATGTGTATTTTGTTAGCGAAAGCAGTGATTTATGTGTGTGTTTGATGTGTAAATTGAAGTGAATAAATAACTGTACCAATGACTGCATTTCAAGTTTGTCTTTGTGGATACATTAAAATCAAGGAGAGGAAAATTTTGTTGAAGTTCATGGATCCCAAATTCCAAAATAACAAACAAGTTTTCTATAGAAACGAAGCCCTCTATGTAAAGTCACAGAAAAAGGAGGATTGATTTCTATGGACACATATTCTGAATGAATCCTGACAGATTAAGTTAACAGATCTTCTTTTACAACAAGAAGGCTAAACCCAGCTGGTTCAAGGAAGGGGAAGAGGATCTGAGAGATCTTAAGATTACAAAGTCATGTTAAAGAATGTCCAGCCAAGAGCGTGACCAAAGAAAACTAAGAGGTTCCAAGTTAAGATTAACACCAGAAAACCGATTTGGCTATCAAAGGAGGGAAGGAGGAGGAGATCAGATAGAATGAAGAACTACTGGGAGAAAAAAAAGAACCACAAGCACCTAAGAAGCGATTGATTTGTCGTCTAGTGTCAAGAATTTCATTTTTAGGTTCCATATTGAATCGAGATTTACATTCAAAATTGTTAGGTATGGGGATCCACCTATTCAATATAAGAAATAGTTATAATTATAAAGTAATCACACGTTCATTTTATTTAGGACTGGTTTTGGCAATAGGGTATGCCATCATCAGCCTAGGAAGTAAGACAAAGACATTGGACATAGAGTACATTACAAATGAAAATCCACAGCCTGTTTCCAGTCATTCGAGAGGGTCAGGAATGGAATGAACGAAGCTCCCATCTAGCGGCGAGGATAGGAAATGTGCCGGCTGCCGAAGCCTGTCGCACTCCTCTGGGGCAATGATTAATGAATGGTTAATGAAATGAAATGATAGTGGAGAAAGTTGCTGGAGTGAAAGATGACAGGGAAAACCAGAGTACCAGGAGAAAAACCTGTCCTGCCCCCGCTTTGTTCAGCACAAATCTCACACGGAGTGACCGGGATTTGAACCACGGTATCCAGTGGTGAGAGGCCGGCACACTGCTGCCTGAGCCATGGAGGCTTCACATACATTTCTTAAAATTATTAACAATACTTTTTTAAAATGTATGTGCTTGAACTGAATTACTTGGTACACCAAAATATTTGTACAGTTAAAATTACAAAAGTGGAATGAGCTTTTTTCACATTGTAAGAACAATATGAGTCGTTAGCTACTTTGTAGTCATAGTGGTATATATGAAATTGAGTTTCTTAATTCAGTAATAACATTTGTAGTGGACTAGTTACAACAACCAGTTGTTTACTTCAGTTCAATTAAACTAATAAACTTCATTGCTTGTCCGTATTGAACCAAGATTAGAACTTTTTATTATACTTTTGGGTCCACCTTATTCAATACATAAAAATTGTTGCATAGATGTAATTACAACATATATTTTTCAATCAGTACTAGTTTCAACGCCTAACTGCGTCATCATCAGCTGGTAGAAGTTTGTAGAAAATTGACAATCATAAAAGTTTATCAGCGTCAAATTCATCACAATTTAAAACTTTAAATACTTTTTTTTTTGCTCAGATTAAACTCAATGCAGTGTTTGATAAACTTTATATCCTTGCCTATCTTCCCTGCCTTAATTCTTAAGCCCAAAAACCGATGGGTTGCCATCTTTGCCTGGTGGGCTTCCTCAGTTAAACTTCATTGCTTGTCAGTATTGAACCAAGACTACAACTTTTCTTAATAATTTTGGGTCCACCTTATTCAATATATACAAATTGTTGCATAGGTGTAATTACAACATATATTTTTCAATCTGTCATGTCATGTATGAAGTTTAAAAAATGTCTAAAATATAGTATGGCTTCTGTGTCACAGGTTATAATATCAACAAAAGTTCAGTAAAAAGGATAAGTCCATAGTATAGCTTGGTCTGCATGTCTGCAGGTGTTGACTACTTTCCAGTTCTTGTGGTACCTATATGTAGAATTTGGTTTATCAATTTGAACATCTTGATTCAATTTTTAAACATTTGTTATCAATATAGATATGCTGATGAGCTAGTTGCTACAACCTGTTATTCAAGAGGAACTTCCTTCACTTGAATACCAGGTGGAATAAGGTTGAATTTTACATTAAAGTAGGTAGTAGGTAGTGAAGCCTTGTTCAGCGAACTTGTGTGTTGTGAGAAGAGATGTGGACATTATTCAACCATTCAACTTTAGGCGTACCAGCCACAAACAAATATTTGATGGCCTTGCCAACCACACACAACACTGGACAATGACTTATTGTTGAAAAGGCACGATGTTTCGGAAAGTAATAAGATCAGCACGGTTTCTATTAAAACGACACTATTTATTACATACGTAAATCACAGATGGATACAGTGAAACAATAGACAAGGAGATTACAATCATGACGTGTCAGAATGGACAAAGTGAACAAAGTGTGTAGGTGGCGCTACTTGATGGTGGCTCAGTTTTGTCTGTACATTGCTCAGAATTTGAAAATAATGGTATATCTGTATCGGTCATGTCCATAGTAACAAGAAAATGCATTTTTTACATTTCCGTAATTTCTGTCTGTCTGTCTATCTGTCTGTCTGTCTGTCTGTCTGTCTGTCTGTCTGTCTGTATGTATGTATGTACACGCATCATGAGAAAACGGTTGAAGAGAATTTAATGAAAATCAGTACGTGAAGTCGGGGGGTGAGCCTCTACAATCTAGGCTATAAATCATTTTGCTCACGCTGAGTGAAATGGTAGTTTAGGGGAAGGCCTAAAATTGAATTCTCAACTATTTATGTAATTAGTGGTCTAATGAAAATCGGTATGTGAAGTCGGGGGATGAGCCTCTACAATCTAGGCTATAAATCATTTTACTCACGCTGAGTGAAATGGTAGTTTAGGGGAAGGCCTAAAATTGAATTCTCAACTATTTATGTTATTAGTGGTCATATTTTAAAGAAAATGGGTATGCAAAGTTGGGGAATAAGTTGCTATAATCTAGGCTATCAATAATTGTATTCACGCTGAGAAAAATGGTAGTTTAGGGGAAGGCCTAAAATTTAATTCTCAAATATTGTTATTAGTAGTCCTATCTTGATGAAAATCGGTATGCAAAGTCAGGAAATAAGTCGCTATAGAGTAAGCTGTAAATTATTTTATTCACGCTGAGTAAAATGGTAGTTTAGAGGAAGGCCTAAAATGTAATTATCAAATATTTCTTATTAGAGGTGTAATCGATGAATGCTACATAACTAAGGTTATATAGTATTAAATTTCATATTATTCATGTCTTATGCATTGTTACCGTACTGGCTATGATCACAAAGATATTCACGAAATTGGATTTTTGTTAATAAGTCCATATCAGCGCCAAGTAACGAGAAAATGGGTAAACAGTATTTAATGAAAATCGGTATGTAAAGTCGGAGAATAAGAAACTACAGTTTATGGTATAAAATATTTTACAAATCACAGAGTCGAAAGAAAACTAAATGTGAAGGCCTACAATATAGAAAGCTCATAACATTGATCAACAATAACATTACATTGACCATTGTTTGTCGTGATGTGCTTTGTGTCTTCTGTTGCCCCTCATCTCCGGTAGATAGGATTACTGCTGCGTACAGAGTATAATTTGATTTACGCTGCACCGACATAGATAGGTTTTATGGCGACGATGGGATAGGAAAGGGCTAGGAGTGCCTCAGGCCTTAATTAAGGTACAGGCCCAGCATTTGACTGGTGTGAAAGTGGGAAACCACGGAATACCATCTTCAGCGCTGCCGACAATGGGGTTCGAATCCACTATCTCTCGGATGCAAGCTCACAGCTGCGCACCGCTAACCACACGGTCAACTCGCCCAGTCGTACAGAGTGTAACTGCCTGTCTGAATATTGATGGGAAGTAGCTGGGGAGTTAGAT
Organism: Anabrus simplex; assembly: GCF_040414725.1. Lineage (NCBI taxonomy): Eukaryota > Metazoa > Arthropoda > Insecta > Orthoptera > Tettigoniidae > Anabrus > Anabrus simplex. The sequence goes on along the minus strand of NC_090265.1, from coordinate 962,520,058 downwards.
AACTTTCTTCTTTAGCATGCCATTCCCCTGGTTTATAAATTTTCTGATACTACTGGTACGTAACACACTGGATCATCATAGCATTCGGGCTATTCAATCCCTACTCTGAGGCACTGATTGGAATGAACAGTGTGCATATTTAGTGGAATAATGGCAGATGAGTGTTCATGGCAATCTGTGGCCTGGTCATCCCAGCTCTGGAACTCTGGACTATTAGATTAGCACCACAATCTAACCACAGCAATGTTCGTTAAAAGTGATAAAACGTGCGGCTTTCCATTTGATTGAGTATTTTATATGATAGCATTGCTTTTAATCGCTACATTCATACTTACGTTTTTGTACTGACCTATGTTGATCGCAGGTTAGGAAAACCACAAAGTCATTCTTTCTGAGAATCCCGTAGCGAAGCACGGGTACATCAGCTAGTATATATATATTCTCAACATTTATATATCTGCACTGATATTAACAGAAGAGTGGACATCAATTTTATCTCATCATTTTGTTTTTTTATACCAAGATTGATACTCTTACTCATCAGACCAATTTTATTGTATAACACCAATGTACCATATTAGACTATAACGCCTGTTATGCGTTACATTACTCCATCATATTTTACCCAGTGTTCATTTAGCTCTAAATGTAAAAAAAATTGTTAACCATTTGTACTTTGCATTGCATGTATTATGTACACAGTTCTACATTATGCACCCTGCCCACTTTGTAACTTCTACCTGAAGATGATGCCACTATGCATCGAAACCAGTACTAGAAACAAATAACATATTGTAAACATCTTATACGACATACTTAGTATTGAATAGGTTGAAACTTTCTCAATTCTAATTGTGAATCTCAGCTCAATACGAGAAAATGTTCTTAACTTATAATTAAAATTATCCTAAGAAATCTCTCATCCTCTTTCTCAGCAAAAGGGAATTTCTTATGGTTCTATTCAAAGGGCTACAAAGTTACGTAAGTTAAAACCTACAAATGCAAGAACATAAACCAGATGATCCTGATTAATTGATGTTAAATAAAGTGCATGATGGAGAAATTGATTGACAAAGCGTAGTTTCACTTATGTGCATATTTAAATTGTCAAACCAGCCGATATTGGAGCATAGAAAAACCTAATCTGTTCCATTAGGAACCTCTTGATGACAAGAAATTACAAGTAAGTACTTTCAAAGTGCATTAGAAGTTATCAGGCAGTCACTCTAGCTTGCTCTCATATTGGTTGGCTCGCAGGAAGCAATATCTTGTGAAGCCTCATCTGCCGTTCTCCATTAATTGAATGACACAGTACAATGAGAACATCTTTTATGTCCTATTATAATCTACCAGAAATCATATTTTTCTAAAAAATGAGTCTACACTGCTAGAAGAGATATTACACAATCTAAAACAATGTTTGGGTTTTAGCAGGATAACACATCATCAGCCACTATGATTATGTTATGTATTGAAATAAAATGAAATGGCGTATGGCTTTTAGTGCCGGGAGTGTCCGAGGACAAGTTTGGCTCGCCAGATGCAGGTCTTTTGATTTGACTCCCGTAGGCGACCCACGCGCCATAATGTGGATAAAATGATAATGAAGACGACACATACACCCAGCCCCTTGTCAGCGAAATTAACCAACTAAGGTTAAAATTCCTGACCCCGGCGGGGAATCGAACCCGGGACTCCTGTGACCAAAGGCCAGCACGCTAACCATTTAGCCATGGAGCTGGACATGTTATGTAGTTAGAGAACCTTATCCTTCAAACACTTTTCCTCTTTACCCAACAGCAAAGCAGCACCCAGGTTTTAACAAAGGTTACTGCTATTCTTTCCCTATTCTCCACGAATAACGGCCGGAACTGAAAATTCTGGATGAGTAATGTTTTGTTTTATCCACCCTATTTACTGAATCTACTCTTGCTTACTCGGTAACTCGCTGCTCTCAATCTGTTTCACACACACACACACACACACACGCACGCACGCACGCACGCACGCACGCACGCACACACACACACACACACACACACACACAAAAATCATTATAGACTGTTATGCCTTTCAGCGGTTCAGTCTGCAAGCCTCTGTAAATTTACTAAACATCGCCACAATCCTCGATTTGCAACTAGTGTTGTGGTCTCATTTAGTTCCATACCTCTTATCTTTAAATCGTTAGAAACCGAGTCTAACCATCGTCGTCTTGGTCTACCTCTACTTCTCTTACCCTCCATAGCAGAGTCCATTATTCTCCTAGGTAACCTATCCCTCACGTGACCATACCACCGAAGCCGGTTTATGCGTACAGCTTCATCCATCAAGTTCATTCCTAAATTAGCCTTTATCTCCTCATTCCAAGTGCCCTCCTGTCATTGTTCCCACCTGTTTGTACCAGCAATCATTCTTGCTACTTTCATGTCTGTTACTTCTAATTTATGAATAAGATATCCTGAGTCCACCCAGCTTTCGCTCCCGTAAAGCAAAGTTGGTCTGAAAACAGACCGATGTAAAGATAGTTTCGTCTGGGAGCTGACTTCCTTCTTACAGAATACTGTTGATCGCAACTGCGAGCTCACTGCATTAGCCTTACGACTCCTTGATTCAATCTCACTTACTATATTACCATCCTGGGAGAACACACAACCTAAATACTTGAAATTATCTACCTGTTCTAGCTTTGTATCACCAATCTGATATTCAATTCTGTTGAATTTCTTACTTACTGACATCAATTTAGTCTTCGAGAGACTAATTTTCATACCATACTCATTGCACCTATTTTCAAGTTCCAAGATATTAGACTGCAGGCTTTCGGCACAATCTGCCATTAAGACCAAGTCGTCAGCATAGGCCAGACTGCTTACTACATTTCCACCTAACTGAATCCCTCCCTGCCATTTTATACCTTTCAGCAGATGATCCATGTAAACTACGAACAACAAAGGTGAAAGATTACAGCCTTGTCTAACCCCTGGAAGTACCCTGAACCAAGAACTCATTCTACCATCAATTCTCACTGAAGCTCAATTGTCAACATAAATGCCTTTGATTGATTTTAATAATCTACCTTTAATTCCATAGTCCCCCAGTATGGCGAACATCTTTTCCCTCAGTACCCTGTCATATGCTTTCTCTATATCTACGAAACATAAACACAACTGCCTATTCCTCTCGTAGCATTTTTCAATTACCTGGCACATACTGAAAATCTGATCCTGACAGCCTCTCTGTGGTCTGAAACCACACTGGTTTTCATTCAACTTCCTCTCAACGACTGATCGCACCCTCCCTTCCAAGATGCCAGTGAATACTTTGTCTGGTATACTAATCAATGAGATACCTCGATAGTTGTTGCAATCCTTCCTGCTCCCTTGCTTATAGGTAGGTGCAATTACTGCTTTTGTCCAATCTGAAGGTACCTTACCAACTTCTTCTTCTTCTTTTCTAGCCTATTTCAATCCACTGCTGGATATAGGCCTCTTCCATGTGCTTCCATCGTCTTTGGTCTTGAGCCACTTGGAACCAGCGTGTTCCAGCCAACAGCTTTATGTCGTCGAGCCATCTCTTCAGGGGTCTTCCAATGCCTCTCTTGTGTCCCCATGGTCTCCAGTGAACAATCCTAGAGGTCCACCTGTTGTAGTCTTGTCGAGCTACGTGTCCTACCCATTGCCATTTTAGTCTTGCTACTATCTCTAGGATGTCTGTTACATTAGTTCTTCTCCTGATGTCCTCTGAACGGATCTTATCCCTAAGGCTGATCCCTAGCATCTGTCGCTCCATGGCTAGTTGTGTTCGCTGAAGCTTGCAAGCACTTTCCTTTGTCAGAGTCATCGTTTCCAGACCGTAAGTTGTAACTGGCAGCACGCACATATTATAAACCTTGGTCTTCAGGTTAATTGGAACATCCTTGTTGGTGAGGATGAATCTTAGTTTTCGGAATGCAGTCCAACTCATACCTATTCTGCGAGGAATTTCTGCACATTGGTTGTCTTTTCCATGTTTTAACTTGTGTCCAAGATAGATGTACTCATCGACAGCTTCTATATATTGGTTTCCCATTTTAAGTGGTCGACTCTCGGGGCTTAGTATTTTAGTTTTATTAATGTTCATTTCCAAACCAATCTTAGCAGAAGCAGTTTTTAATTCTTGGATCATGTTTTCTAGCTCATCTAGATTTTCACTTATGAGCACAATGTCATCGGCAAAACGCAGGTGGTTCAAATATAACCCGTTTATTTTTATTCCTTTATTATCCCAATGAAGGGTTTTGAATACATCTTCCAAGGCAAGGGTAAACAGCTTTGGAGAGATTGTGTCACCTTGTCGAACTCCTTTGCCAACTCCATGCTAATTTTACTACTCTATGAAGCCATTTCATCCCTGCCTTCCCACTATACTTCACCATTTCAGGTCTAATTTCATCTATTCCTGCTGCCTTATGACAATGGAGTTTATTTACCATTCTTTCCACTTCCCCAAGCATAATTTCACAAACATCATTTTCCTCCTCCCCACGAGCTTGGCTGTTCGCAACACCACCCGGATGATTTCCTTTTACATTGAGAAGATGTTCAAAATATTCCCTCCAGCTCTCCAGTGATTCTCTGGGATCTATTATGAGTTCATCTGAGTTACTCAAAACACTGTTCATTTCTTTTTTCCCTCCCTTCTTAAGATTCTTTATTACTGCCCAGAAAGGTTTCCCCTGCTACTTGACCTAGCCTTTCCAGGTTGTTACCAAAATCTTCCCACGACTTCTTTTTGGATTCAACAACTATTTGTTTCGCTCTGTTTCTTTCATCTACGTACAAATCCCTGTCTGCCTCTGCGCTTGTTTCGAGCCATTTCTGATAAGCCTTCTTTTTATGTTTACAAGCTGCTCTCACTTCATTATTCCACCATGATGTTCGCCTTTTCCCATCTTTACACACAGTTGTTCCTAGGCATTTCCTTGCTGTTTCTACTACAGCATCCCTGTATGCCACCCATTCCCTTTCTATATCCTGAACCTGCTTACTGTCTACTGTTTGAAACTTCCCACTAATCATATCCATGTACTTCTAATTTCCTCGTCCTGGAGATTTTCTATCCTTAATCGTTTGCAGACAGATTTCACTTTCTCTACCCTAGGCCTAGATATACTTAGTTCATTACAGATCAGATAGTGCTCTGTATCATCGAAAAATCTGCGGAAAACTCATACATTCCTAACAGATTTCCTGAATTCGAAGTCTGTTTAAGATATAGTCTATTATGGATCTGGTACCCGTAGTCTCCCATGTGTAGCGCTGAATAGCCTTATGCTTGAAGAATGTATTCATAACAGCTAAACCCATACTAGCACAGAAGTCCAGCAAACGCTTCCCGTTCCCATTAGCTTCCATATCTTCCCCACATTTACCAATCACCCTTTCGTATCCTTCAGTTCTATTCCCAACTCTCGCATTGAAATCGCCCATTAGCACTATTCTATCCTTGCTGTTGACCCTGACCATGATGTCACTCAATGCTTCATAAAACTTGTCAACTTCATCCTCACCTGCACCCTCATACGGTGAATACACTGAGACAATTCTCGTCCTAATTCCTCCAACTGACAAATATACCCACATCATTCGCTCATTTATGTGCCTAACAGAAACTATGTTGCGTGCAATGGTATTCCTGATAAGGTGCCCTATCCCAGACTCTGCCCTTCCCTTTCTAACTCCTGTCAAGTACACTGTATAATCTCCTATCTCTTCCTCGTTATCTCCCCTTACCCGAATAACACTTACTCCTAGCACATCCAGATGCATCCTCTTTGCTGACTCAGCCAGTTCTACTTTCTTTCTTCCATAAGCCCCATTAATATTGATAGCTTCCCATCGGATTCCATTTCGTTTGCCAAGATGTTTCCAAGGAGTCCCTCGCCTGTCAAACGGGAGTGGGACTCCGTTACTCCCATAGGTCCGAGGCTTGCTTAAAATGTTCTGAGCTCGGTAAATTCATGAAGCAGGATGCTACCCTACTTACATATTGTACCAGAAAAAGTTTTTGGGTAAAGGGCATGAGTAGGACCTCAGGGAGTGGAACTTGGTTTTGGAGCCGATACAGAGTAGGATAGACTCGCAGAGCGAATAATGGATGGTTAAAAAATTTTTTTTCAAAACAATTTATTAATTCTTCACCCTGCGATATGATTATTGACTCAAATCTGGCATTGAAATTAAAAGTTTGAACGTAATCTTCCTGAATTCTGTTCATGAAAATGGCATAAATATCACTGATTCCAAAGTCTTTCATATGTGAGAATATGAGGTATTGAATTTCCACCTAAAGTCTTTCTAAACCTAAGCACACACTTATAATTGTAAGTTGATATGAGAAATTAAATTTCTGTTAAAAGTTTTCAGTTTTCAGTTTGTAAACTTTGATATATAGCACACTTGAAAAGCCTAAAGTCTTTCTGTGAGATATAAAAATGAAATTTGAAATTAAATTAATCACTTCTGAGAGATTATGAGAACTTTGAAATATTTGTTCACACGCGGCACTGAAGTTTCCACTGTTCAAAATTAATGAAAACAATTTTAGTCAGTTTGTTACTACTCACTTACGGAAAGAAATGTTGCTACAAAATGTCGAAGGATGGACATCTGGAATGTTCCGTGGAGAATCAGGATCGGCGATGTTCCCTTAACACACCATGTTGACGTTCCCGATGAGGTGATGACGGCTGGAACTGGATCATGTAGCATTGCAGCTTGTTAGGGTGATTTTTCGCACACAAAAAATTCACTTAGTGTGAGTAGTTATCACTGACACTGTCATTTACTGTTGAACACTATTTATGGCGTAATTGAATTTCAAGACGTGAAATAAAGAATCACAGTCCTTCCTGTATGAAATACTATTTAAAGTCGTTACTGAAACGTTCATAAATACACAGTTCACACTTGAAAAGGCAAGTCGATAATCACAGTCTTTGAACACAGTCATTAAGTCACTAAGGATTTATTTTCTGCTTATCTTGTTATGATAACGTCATATTACCTCAGAAAAAGTTCTTAATTTTCACTCAAATTACTGTAAGTCGTATACTGATGTGGCGTGAATAAAGAAATACAATTCAATACTCGAAAAGAAATGAGTTCTGGTGATTCTACACATTAGTTTCTGTAGAAGTTCAATATCATTTGAAGTAACCTAAGTCTACACGTAATGACATATTCTGTGAACGTTAAATATTTGATATTTGCACTTCAATAAGTTCACTCGTATTATATTCTTAAATGTCTTTAGAATTAGACTGCGACGCGATGTACTAAATATAGTGCGACGTCTTTTATAATTCTGTCGGCGATATAACTTCGCGTTCCGGAAATGCGACGGCAAGTACTTTCACCGTGACTGCGCGAACATACTGTACGCGGGTCGGTCTCTCCTCTGTCTCACTCACACACAGCTGTATACTCGTCCTTGTACTGGCCTGCTTGCTGGCTGGCCTTGACATATATAGATACCAGCGCTGGGAGGGGTAGCATCTCTTGGCCATGTGACCGTGAGTGCGTAATTTCGTTGAGACTTTAAATTATTATAACTCAACAACCATGGGATGAATTAATTCGAAATTCACAGGGATTAACTTTTATGACGTCCGCTATGATTCAGCGTTTGTCCCGTTGAAATTGGTTAAGGCGTTGAAAAGCTGGTAAAAAAAAATTCTTTTCGAGAAATATCTCTAGGGGAGGTGAGCTTCGAGCGACAGGTGACGTCACTTGACTCCGCCTAGTGCACTCGTGGGGTCTGGCACATACTGGAACATTCTTTACATAGATGTTCGTACGTCGGTCGGATCTTTTATGCTGGAATAACGTTTCTTTCGATTGATATGGACCAGGACCTAGGCTCTCCTGGTACATCATGCACATATAATTTTTCTAGAAATGTACTTTGCCTCACTTCTTTGGGAATAGCTACTAATAATTCATTATAAAAGAGTTTCCCTCACCTTGTTAAAGACACTGGCTTCAGCCTTTAAAACACGTTCTATATGGTCCACAGCACTTTCAAGTTCAGTGACTGAGCCAGTCATTACTTCTTCAGGCTTTGTCTGCGCAAGGTTCTCCATGAGATAGTAGAGCAGTTCCAACCAGAATTCATCTACCACGGCTTTATCCTCTCTTAACACAGCGTATATACTGTTGAAGGCCAGAGCTCCTCCTATCATGTAAATACAGAATAAGAACTACCAGTGATAAATATGCACCACAGATAAATACAGACAAATACTCATTCTTACCAAATCTTTTTGATGAACTAGGGTGCATACAGAGAAGTTCAATCCTCTTGATAATGAATCTAACATTGATGGGTGAATTATCGAGTTCATGAGAATGGTGCTGCCTGATGGCCCATACAACAAACTCACAAAGGCATTCAGCAGCAATATTACGTAGTGCACTGTCTGCAGGGTCAGTGAGGGCATCCTAAAATCAAAGGTGTCAAAGTTCACTGGACTTAATAAATCATTCAAGGCTCTATTACAAGAACAAAATTTAATATTGAAAGTAAAAATATATTCTAGTTCAGTAATCAAACTGAGATGGTAAAATGGAAAAGAGGTTACCTTGGTAAAGTAGAAAATAGATCATGTTTTTTTAATGGTCTCCTGCTTACGGTGATTGTTTATAATGTTCTTCCCTTCCTACCTGTTTTTACCTTTTGTAGCTTCACTACTCTCATTAATACGCACTAGCTTTGCATTTAATAACACAGGTTTTCAAACACTTTTAGATTAAATCAAGATTTGAGAAATTCTCATGTAATCACTGATTCACCACATTCACAATTACATCCAAATATGTTCATATTCGCAAATATTACTCACAGCTGTTAAATAATACACACATTAAAAAAAAAAAAAAAAGGAATATGGATAGAAACACACAGAATAAACACAATGATGGGTCAGTGCACAACAGAAGAAACAGCAACAGAATAAAGAGAAAAGAACAAACACTAAAACATAAGGTACCAGTGAAAGAAATTTAAATAACGTAGGACTTCTACAAGAGACTTCTACAGAACATGAAAGAGGAAATCAGGGCAGACTACAAAAGAAATGCAGTAGTTTGGGAGCTTACCAAACACATACTGATGCACTAATTACCAACTGCACAATGGTCTGGTCAGGTTTTCCCACTATGACAATGGAAAAGATCATACTGCCAGCAGCTCAACACTGAGTGTTGGGTGACTTCCTACAGGAGCCAACAACTTTGGACAAATGAGCTGCTTTAGATGGAAAGATGCCCACCCCCAGTGAAGGAAATGACAATGGAAGCCATCAAGCTCTTTTTTCTGGCCCAACAGCAGTTCCCAACTGTTGTGGAGGCAGAGGAGGTCAAGCCAAATGGACTGGCTGTGAAGGCGCATCTTAACTATATTTTGACTCCATGGCAATCTGTTGCAGTACCAGCATTCAACACTGTAAGTCTTATTTCATGTGTGCCGCAGGATTTGGCTCCGAGATCACAGTATGAGGGTCTCTCCCCAGCAGGCAGCGATCCATCTTAAACAAATTCATGTCATTGGCACTTTTCCCTACTATCTACCTTCACACTTTGAAGTCCAATGGGGATGGGATATAGAGAGTAGGAGCGGGTTTCAAGTGAAACTGGGAGCTTCTACTCTGGACCTGCATTTTGGCAGCAGATGTGTGATGGTCGTCTTTCTGACATCTGTGACTACTCAGGAATTCAGTCCTGTGTCCGTGTAGGCCTATTTAGGAGTACCGCTGTCAACTTCCACATGGGGAAGGCCCTAGAAAATGTAGGCTAAACATCGCTAGCCACACCCTTTGCCTGGTTGAGCGGCCGAATCCAGTGGTCACACCGCTATGCCGCACTTGCGGTCAGAAAAATAATCAATCATTTACAATTGGAATTTGGAATATCGGAACACTGATGAATATAAATAACAACAGACCTGAAAGACGAACAGCATTTGTCGCTCACAAGCTAGCTAGATTGGACATTGATCTTGCCGCCTTGAGTGAAACCAGACAGTCTGGTGATGAGAAAAATGTTCTGGATTTTGGATCAGGCTATACCATCTTTTGGAAGGGAAGGCAGCAAGGTGACCCTCGTATGCATGGTGCTGGGTTTGCTGTGAAAACAAAAGTAGTAAATGTCCAATAATGGATCATTTATATTGGTATTATAGTAAATGTCCTCTAGCTCACTCCCACAGCAATCACTGAACAACATATACCACTCACAGGGGATATTTTCATCACTCACATATGCGCCCATTATAGATGCTTATATTAAGAATGCATTTTATCACCAGCTGAGCAAACTCATCTGCAAAGTACCAAAGGAAAAACTGTTATTGCTTGGTGATTTCAATCCCAGAATTGGGATGTGATGAGCAACCATGATATTGGAAAATGCAACACTTAAGGGGTTACTGCTTCTCGGCCTACATGCCCACCATACTCAGTTCAAGCTACCTACAAATTTTAATCTAGAACGGCTGAGAATCTTGCATTCATAGAACAGCGGTAAAGGGTCAATTTGTCCCATCATAAGAAATGCTTGGAAATGTTCAAATTAGAACTCAATAAGAGATTTTCTTCTACTGTGTTTCCACGAATTTATTTTGCACACAAAGACCTGACTTTAGTATATAGATCTTGTATATTACTGATGGACACATGAATAATCACAAACAACTGTATCGTATTTGTTTCTCCAAGGAGTTTTCATTAAATTAACCAACTGAACACCTTGTGTTAGTCAGTCATCCACACTGCAACAATTATATATTTTCAGAAATACATTAAAAAAATTAAAAACAACTTAACACATTTTCCACACACACATTCTTCTTTTCCTACACATTTTTTGCACAATGTTTTGAGGCACTTGCTGCAGGCATTGTTGCCTTTACAGAGATCAACTTGGTACTTCTTCCACTTTTTAGATGGAAACTATTCTACAAAGACCTCCTGTTGTTGTTTTGTTGTTGTTGTTGTTGTCCTTGCTCATTCTATCTTGTTAGTTCACTTACCAAATGGCAGATGAACTTCTTCCACTTTATCTTTCTACTTCCTACTACACTGTTGTCTGGCAACGCAAACTCCTGCATTGTAATAAGGAATTGTACAGGGACCAAAATGACCCCTTCTACTGTCCAGGGTATGCCACATCAAAAATCTATGAAAATGTAAATATTTGCACGGTGCGATACATCACCATAAAACAGACAAAAAACTATGAAAAGTCAAGACACTTGAAGAGAAGCAATATAGGACTGCACATATTATTAAAGAAAAATTGAAGGTGGATGTCATTTTGACCACTTCCGCTGTTCTAGTATTAAGACCACGTGGATGCACCCACGCTCTAACCGCTGGAATATTCTTGATTATGTTATCACCCGGTAATGTGATAAGAAAAACATTCTGATCACCAAGAGCCCAAGAAATATTTGTGACTGCTATACAGATCACTAACTGCTGACTCAGAATCTGTTTCCACCATAAACTGCCCCATCATTGCTCAAGTCTGTCCAGAAAGAAGTTTGATATGCAGACAGTACTTTTGCAAGATAGTTCCAGAATGCAATCTCCAAACGGTTGGCATCCAATCCTCGGTTTTTCATTCTTAAAGAATTTTTGTTTAGCCGTCCACCTTTCAATAATTAAAGAATCTATGAAGTCTGACCTCATATTACCATGTATACGATCCCCAATGTCAACTGCAATGAAAAAGCAAGTAAATACCTTCTGCCTCTTTGTGCTGAGCATGCAAGCCGCAGTACCAGACGTGCAAACATTCTGTTTAACACTGATGTTCCTTACAGCACCCAGCAGCTTCAGCCTTATTCTGACCGTTGGCTGTAAGTACTGAAAGGTGCAGCCATAAACAAAAGTTCTTTAAGAATTAAAAATCAAGAACTTGTAAGTCAATACTGAACAGTCAGAAAGTTCATTGACTGCAATGGCAACCAATCTATCAGAAACATCGTGGAGCAAGAATGGTCAACAATTCAGTCATGAAATTCACTGGATGTAATGGTATCCAATTTAACAATCAGAAGATACATGGAATGAGAATGGTCATTAATTCAAACTGTTCTCCTGAAGTAAGCTAAAGCTAAATTGTCAATACGGATCCAGAATGAAATTTATTACATATGAATCTATTGGTTTCAAAGAAAAGTTGAGACTGGTTTGAGGACAATAATGACAGATATTATGAACCTCATTGATGCCAAACAGAAAGCTCTTATATCCCTTAAGCAAGATCAATCCTCCAGCTTCAAGAAAGCCCACTTTCAAGATTTTAAATGGAAATAACAAATTTTATTTAGGGAAATAAAGAACAACCAGGGGCAATAGAAAGCTCAAAAACTTCAAAGGTTATCCGGTGTGAGAGACCTGCAAAACTTCTATGAAGAGATTAAAGAATTATGTGGACCGATTTGTTCTCACAATAGAAACTCTGATATTAGCCAAAAATGCTACCACCTTTACTGACAGCCAGGACATCTTACAGAGTGCTAGAAACAGCACTTCTCCGCTTCTTTAAATCAAAACACTACTTAGCTGAGGACTTTCTCAGAGACGTGCTACAACAGCCCCCACAGCCATGGCTGGCAATGCCACTGCCATGCCATGAATTCTGTAAGGCTCTTCCTCTTAACAAAATTAAACCCAAAAGACACCTGGACTTGACAACATTCCGTTAGAGCTCATTCAAGGGTGAGGCTTATCCTTAAAAGCAAGACTCTTCACACTAATCCACATTTTACTCTGGGAAACTCGGCAAGTAACTGGTGACCTGAAGAATGCTACTATTATCACCATATTAAAAAAAGATGATCGCAGTATGTGAGGCAACTATCACTGTATAAGCCTGTCAATCAATCAATTACTACTGATCTGCATTTAGGGCAGTCGCCTAGGTGGAAGATTCCCTATCTGTTGTTAACCTAACCTTTTCTTAAATGATTGCAAAGAAATTGGAAATTTATTGAACATCTCCCTTGGTAAGTTATTCCAATCACTAACTCCCCTTCCTATAAACAAATATTTGCCCGAATTTGTCCTCTTGAATTCCAACTTTATCTTCATAATGTGATCTTTCCTACTTTTGAAGACACCACTCAAACTTATTCGCCTACTGATGTTCTCCCATGCCATCTCTCCACAGACAGCTTGGAACATACCACTTAGGTAGGATGCTAAATATAGTATCTTCAATACGGATCGATAATGATATTTATCACTTGCAACATACCACTTAGTCAAGCAGCTCATCTCCTTTCTCCCAAGTCTTCCCAGCCCAAACTTTGCAACATTTTTGTAAAGGCACTCTTTTGTCGGAAATCGCCCAGAAAAAATCGAGCTGCTTTTCTTTGGATTCTTTCCAGTTCTTGAATCAAGTAATCCTGGTGAGGGTCCCATAAAATGGAACCATTCTCTAATTGGGGTCTTACCAGAGACTTGTATGCCCTCTCCTTTATATCCTTACTACGACCCCTAAATACCCTCATAACCATGTGCAGAAATCTATACCCTTTATTTACAATCATATTTATGTGATTATCACAATGAAGATATTTCCTTATATTAAAACCCAGATATTTACAATGATCCCCAAAGGGAACTTTCACCCCATCAACGCAGTAATTAAAACTGAGAGGACTTTTCCTATTTGTGAAACTCACAACCTGAATTTTAACCCCGTTTATCTATCATCATACCATTGCCCACCGTCCATCTCACAACACTACTGAGGTCACCCTGCAGCCGCTCACAATCTTGTAACTTATTTATTACTCTGTACGGAATAACATCATCTGCGAACAGCCTTATCTCTGATGCCACTTCTTTACACATATCATTGATATGTATTAAAAAACATAGAGGTCCAATAATACTGCCTTAAGAAATCCTCCTCTTAATTATTACACGGACAGATAAAGCTTCACCTACTCTAATTCTCTGAGTTCTATTTTCTAGAAATATAGCCACCCATTCAGTCACTCTTTTGTCAAGTCCAACTGCACTCATTTTTGCCAGTAGTCCTCCACGATCTACCCTATGAAATGCCTTAGACAGGTCAATCGCGATACAATCCAATTCACCTCTTGAATCCAGGATATCTGCTATACCTTGCTGGAATCTTACAAGTTGAGCTTCAGTGGAATAACCTTTCCTAAACCCAAACTGCCTTCTATCAAACCAGTTATTAATTTTGCAAACATGTCTTATATAATCAGAAAGAATGCTTTCCCTAAGCTTACATGCAATGCATGTCAAACTGACTGACCTGTAATTTTCAGCTTTATGTCTATCACCCTTTCCTTTATACACAGGGGCTACTATAGCAACTCTCCATTCATTTGGTATAGCTCCTTCATGCAAACAATAATCAAATAAGTACTTCAGATATGCTACTATATCCCAACCCATTGCCTTTAGTACATCCCCTGAAACCTTATCAATTCCAGCTGCTTTTCTAGTTTTCAACTTTTGTATCTTACTATAAATGCCATTGCTGTCATAGGTAAATTTTAATACTTCTTTAGTATTAGTCTCCTCCTCTATCTGGACATTATCCTTGTAACCAAATATCTTTACATACTGCTGACAGAATACTTCTGCCTTTTGAAGATCCTCGCATACACATCCCCCTTGTTCATTAATGATTCCTGGAATATCCTTCTTGGAACCTGTTTCTGCCTTAAAGTACCTATAGATACTCTTCCATTTCTCACTAAAATTTGTACGGCCCCCAATTATGCTTGCCATCATGTTATCCTTAGCTGGCTTCTTTGCTAGATTCACTTTCCTAGTAAGCTCCTTCAATTTCTCCTTACTTCCACAGCCATTTCTAACTCTATTTCTTTCCAACCTGCACCTCCTTCTTAGTCTCTTTACTTCTCTGTTATAATATAGTGGATCTTTACCATTCCTTACCAACTTTAAAGGTACAAACCTATTTTCACATTCCTCAACAACTGCTTTAAACCCATCTCAGAGTCTGTTTACATTTTTATTTACCGTTTTCCTCTGATCATAGTTATTAAAAAACTCCCTCATGCCTATTTTATCAGTCATATAGCACTGCCTAATAGCCCTGATTTTCATGTCTTCCCTTCTTTGACATTTATTTTTAACTACCACAAAAAACAGCTTCGTGATCACAAATACCATCTATTACTTCAGTTTCTCTGTAGAGCTCATCTGGTTTTACCAGCACCACATCCAGGATATTCTTCCCTCTAGTTGGTTGCATCACTTTCTGAATCAGATGCCCTTCCCATATTAACTTATTTGCCATTTGTTGTTCATGCTTCCTATCATTTTCGTTACCTTCTCAATTGACATTTGGTAAATTGAGATCACCGGCTACAATCACGTTCCTTTCCTTATCGTTTCCCACATTATCAAATAATTCTGAATAAGCGTTAGCACTACCCTTTCTTGGTCTGTACACTCCAAAGATATCAAGTTGCCTATTATCTTTAGAGATGAGCCTTACACCTAGAATTTCATGTGTCTCATCTTTAACTTTTTCGTAGCTTACAAATTCTTCTTTCACCAGAATGAATATTCCCCCTCCTACCATTCCTATCCTATCTCTACAATACACCTCCAGTTCCGTGAGAGTATTTCTGCATCCATTATATCATTTCTCAGCCATGATTCAACTCCTATTACAATACCTGGTAAGTATATATCTATTAAATCACTTAATTCTATTCCTTTCTTTACAATACTTCTACAGTTGAGCACTAACATTTTTACGTCATCCCTACTTGATTTCCGGTTCCCTGTTCCCTTAACACCGCTCCCTAGTTCACTCTGTTTCCCTGAATGTACCTCCCTATAACCATTCTAAACAAATTTCCTAAATTATATGCACCACTGTGGTTTAAGTGAAGGCCATCTGAGCACAGATCCCAATCTCCTACCCACCCATTAGGATCTATAAATCTCACTCCCAGTTTCCAACATACCCACTCCATAGTCTCATTTAAATCCCCAATCACCTTCCAGTCAGTATCCCTCCTACACAGTATTCTACTGATAATCTCCGCTTCCTTAAACTCCACCCGTGCTGCATTTACCAGGTCCCACACATCCCCAACTATGTTGGTACTTATACCTGCTTGTCTCACGTTGTTAGTACCAACGTGAAACACTACCACCTTCTCATTTCCCTCCTCCTCCTCTTCTACTTTACTCAACATGTGCCTTAACTGAATTCCTGGATAACACTCTACCCTGGTACCCTTTCCTCCACACACCTCCCCGACATGTCTAACGATGGAATCCCCCATGACCAGAGCCTCAACCCTACCCACCTCATTTGATCCCCTTCCCTCCTGGTCAGCCATATCTTTCCTGACAGCTGCAGAAACTACTTTCTCCTCCCTTATCTCCATCCCATTACCCTGTTCCACCTGTCTTTTCCTATCCACTACTCCACATTTCCCTTTCCTATCTCTTCCCTTTCTCCTACTTCCACACTTCTCAGCAACAGTTCCCTGTTCCACATCTTCCCTCGATTGTTCTACCTGCAGTGACACATACCGATTTCTCACAGACACCTGTCCTGAATTCTGATCCTGAATGGAGCCCTTTGGCTGCAATCTCCTTCCCCTGTCTTCTACAATTCCTCTCTGTCCTTCCCATCCCTCTTTTACACCTACTGTATCCTGTATATTGTTTTAGGGAGGCCTCCTTTCCTTCCTGTCCTCTGAGAGAATCCTGATTATCTCCCTCAAGCTCTCCAACTCCTCCCTCATACTCCTTAATGCCTGGCCACACCCACAGTTCCTATACTTGCACTCCTTAGCTATCTTTACTGAATAATGAAAAGAAAAGGAAAAATAAGATAACTTATTCTTTGCAAAATAAAAATGAAAGGAAAGAAATATTGTCTAGGATAGTTCACAAAGATCACACGACAATAAGTTAATTAATATAGGCTACTACTACACTATAATACTACTTAATTGTATTATTTTTTATTCCTACAACACCCTACCAGGATGAAAATTGCTGTTAATTACTGGAAACAGAGAATAATACACAAGAATTACACAATTCTTAACAGCAGGTATGTCTACCCTAATTACTACAACAGAATTCTAGTAAGAGAGTTACTACAGATACCACAGATAAGGTACTGTCCATAACTTCTTGCAAGGATTCCAATTAGCCATCTCCAGGTTGTCTTTAAGTTTCTCCGTGAGTCTCAGTGTGGTTTCCATGCCTCAAGAAGCATAACTGACATGATCTTCTGTACAAGGCAACTTCAATAAAAGTGCAGAGAACAGCAGAAATGTCTCTACTCAGGGTTTTTTGACTCTGTCCCAAGGCCTGTTATGTAGACAGTGCTGAGACGCTTTGGTTGTTCTGAATGCTTTGTGGCCTGGTTTGAGCACTCAATCATGGTATGTATGGTTAGATTTTCCATAAAAGAAAAACATCTGTGAAGCTTTTCCTATCACACATGAACTGAAGCAAGGGTGTGCACTTGCCCAAACACTCATCATTTTGATGACACTGTTCACATCCCTTAACTCACGTGACCAGAATAACTGCACTACAGTATGTTGATGATATTGCAACACCTGCTCTTACCCCTGATGATTTGTAGCACTCAATCAATAGTTTCAAGAGTGCATATGATAGTTTTGCCTAACCATCAATGCCCTATAGACTAGTCTTCCAGAGTTCAATGTATCTGTCTCAGGTGACATTCTGGAACAGGCAGATCACTTCACGTACCATGGGAGCATCTTGCCTACATGATGAACCTCGTAAGAGAAAGTGGAAAACAAATGCCATGCTGCTCATTTGGCATTTGGTCAGCTATACATGTGGATTTTTAAGAATAAAGACCTAATAGTTCATACCAAACTTTAAATTCTTGAGACAGCATGCATGAACAGTGCAGAAGCCTCTATCATTGGCTATCAGCTTCTGTGTCCTGGGTCTGTGAGCCTTATGAACGATACTAGGCTTCCTCACCAATTCATTTATGGTGAACTTTCCTCAGACACAAGACACCTTGGTGCCCCTTTGAAACATTATGAAGACCAGTTTAAACAAACCATGAAGGTCACAAACATCAACTATAACCACTTTTATTCAACACTGCAATGGATGAAATAATGAAAAGAGTTAAGAGACTCTACAACAAATATGAGTTTAACTCTCTTGGTGCCAGAGTCGCTGTGAGCGATCCTCGAAAAATGTACAAAACTTGCCAGAGTCGCTCTGAGACACACTTCGTTTCTTGACATGACCATTGAAAAGAGTTCAAGCTACCATGTTCTGACAACATTCTTCTGTTTTCTATCGATAATCTTGAACGATGTTTAAAGACCCTTGACTTGTTTACGCGCGACTTGTAAAAGCATGGTGTCAAAGTGTAAGAAGAGTTGTGAAAGAGAGGAGAAAATTAACGAACTAATGAGTCCAGGAACTGTCGTGGAGCCTGTGCAGGATTGTAGTGTTCAACATTCCTTTCTTCCCAGTCACTTTTATTATCAACAGTCACTATTAGTATCAACATCACTATCACTTGCTTGGTTACGTACAGTCACATTCCACGTAGGAAATTCATAGTCGAGGCAAAATCGGCACTTGATTCATCACCAAGATCAGAATCACAGTCCACAAAGTCTGAGAGGTCACCAATTTACTTGCCAGTCATCATCTACACGCCTGCTTATTTTCACTGTTGTCATTTAATTGTCTTTACTTGTGTGATTACCATTGTTGGTGCATTTTTCCATATGTTAGATTTTAGAATTTCAGATTTTTGACACCCCTGCAGATATTTTCAGAACAAACAAAATGCGTTTCTTTGTCCTTGTATTATGAATGTGTGCCCTTCAGTGTTCATTTTTACTCCATTTGTAGACATATGGTAATAAGAATTCCCAAATTTTCCAACTTTTACTTTTATTAATAAATTTCATCAAGATCTGAAAGTTAACCTGAATTTAGATGACTATGTTTTGCACTCCCTGATTAAGTTTTGCTTTCATATCTTTAAAAACCATGAAGTTACATTCTTTTTTCCGAAAGCCTACATTTTCCATTAAAACAGCCTGGGCACTTTTAGACCTCGCCTTTACATTTTTGCCTGACACAAAAAGGGTTAAAGCTCTTGCCTTTGTGGATAATGTTTTGATATGGGGCGATAATGAGGCCGAAGTACAAAGGAAGATGAATGATTGGAATTCTATATTCAAGCCATTTGGCCTCAAGATAAGCAAGTCCAAAACTATAGTTTTGCCTATCAGTCAATCTGTACTAACATCACTCTAGATGGATCAAAATTGGAAGTACATCCGTTCTGCTATCTTGGCAGTGTAGTAACAACAGATAGCCGATGTCTTCAGATATCACTAGTACAGTACAGAATGGAGCACAGTTTTATCATCTTGTGAGAAAACTTATTTGGGATAAGCAAGTTCCATTAAGACCAAAATTAATATTCAACAAAAGCTTCTTTGTACCACTTAGTCTAAAAATCTACATCCAAATACTAGCAATACTAGGAATACTAGCAAACTATAGGTGATGGAAATGAAGTTCTTAAGAACTATGATTCAGAACACAAGGAAGGAGAAAATTAGAAACTATGAGATATGCCATCTTGTCCGAGTAAAACAACCCCTTAGTGAGATCTGTGTCATAGTTGGGCTGAGATGGTTTCTTGCAAAATGGTACTAATCTTTCTCAAGCATCTTCTGTTCCTCATATTTCACAAGCCTGAGTTTCTTCTGCCCAAGAGCTTGCTAATTAGTGTGTTCCTTCTGCTCGAGTTTTCATAACTCCAGCTTTGTCACAGGTGTGTTGTCCTTCCACACTTTTGCAAGCTGGTAATGCCCTTGGACAAAGTTATGCTGCTGACGTGTTTTCTCAAGTGTTTAGCCATCTACCACACCAGCTATATGTGCTGAAGTCAATGTCTAAGTTTTCATTTCTTTTCTTTCATTCCTGATCAAGCTCAACGATCAGAGTATTCTGTACAATCTTGGTAATGATCAGATTTTCCAAAAACACTAACCATACATGTCCAGTGTTCTGTTGGAGCACGTTCTAACAGCT
The DNA here is from genome assembly GCF_040414725.1 of Anabrus simplex. Taxonomy (NCBI): domain Eukaryota; kingdom Metazoa; phylum Arthropoda; class Insecta; order Orthoptera; family Tettigoniidae; genus Anabrus; species Anabrus simplex. The sequence continues at coordinate 962,499,912 of NC_090265.1, read as the reverse complement.
ATTTCCCAAAGGTGGACGACAGAACTATTTGTGTTCACATTCTTTAAGTCTTTATCCCATCTCAGGCTTTGCCTTCAGTCATACAATGATATTTTCTTATGCAACAGTTGGATGAAATCCTTTCTGTGTACATTCAAGATATTAAGTTCTATGCCAGGGTATTCTTGATTCATTTTTCTGAGCCTGGTGCCTAATTATCGTTCTTACCTTTACTTGTCAACAAGACAATTAACCTTCGCACAGCTGGAAGCCATGCCTGAAACACCTGAATATGTGCACTATGCAGATCAGTTGAAAGTTCCCCTAGCTCCTCCACCTGTTTCTCTTTCTTATTATTCTCCTAGACCACATAATCCTAGCATGTGTTTCAATTGTGGTGATCCTAACCTTTTAAGGAGCAACTGTCCTAAGATTGGACCGTTACTTAATGCTAGCCGTACCATCAGTTACTCTCCGCCAAATTGTCAGACTTCCATTTCGGCTCAGATAGGCATTTCAGTAGACAATGTCTGTGCAACTGCTCTAACTCTTCGGGATCTGGGCATACTCAAGATAATAATAGACAAGGACTATCTGTGCATTGTAATCTTAGACCTCCTAAAGGCGTTAATCATACTGCTGCTAACTATATTTCAGATTGTAGTTCAGTCAATCCTCATGCCAACTGCTTTTCAATTTATGATTCATCCAGTCAGGCAGCAGACTGTATTTCAAAATGTGTCTCTTACAGTCCTGATGCAAACTGTATTTCAGAGTGCAATTTTTCCATTATGATAAAAAATGTTTTCCCAATATTGTAGTATTTCTGCTGTGCAACCATGTAAATGTCTTTTGTGTGAATGGAAGTGAATAATGAACTGTTTATGGCTTGTTACATTCTGGTAGTAGTATAACGTTAATGAGAGACAAATGGTTTCATTTACTTATTCAGACAACTATTTCAGGTTCCCTGTGAAAATCAATTTCTGTAAAAAATGGTTTCATACCATGAAGTCTGTGTGTAAATTCCCTCCTTCTGACGTTGTTTCATTATCGTGTCACACTATAATACACAACAATATTGTACAATTTCTACAATATCGTGGGTTTTGTTATGGTAAAAATGTTAGTCTGCAATTTCACATGGGAGTTACAAAAGTCTTGATTTCTAAAGATTTATCATATCCATCCATTCTTAGGGCAAATTTTATCACTAAATCTGGTGTGATTTTCAATTTGTTGTACAATTCTTTGTACTTTAATATTTTATAAATTGATCTACCCCTTGTGTAAATATTGTCCTGCATTTCCTTTTGATAATTTTGATGTCCCTCACAGTGATGAGGGTGAAACATGTACATTTCTCGTTGTGTAGTACCATTTGAAGCAGTTCCCCATGTGAAGTCCCAGTTTACGTTCACAAGTTTCACAATTATAGGTTGTCTCTCGTCTTCTCCCAGGAACATTTCGCTTGGAACACACAATACAGTCCTTGTGCTTTCGTTCTGGGTGTGGAGTGATGATATGCAACTTTCCATCCAGTCTTTGATCTTCATCTGAAGTAGAACGACGCCCCCTTCTTGAGTTACCACCTCCTTTATGGAAGTCTCCAACAAGTTCCTTGACCAGCTGTCTCCTACAATTTACATGTTTCATGGGCTTAGTGTGATTTGCTTTGGCATTCTGGGCATTGGAGTATGTAAGCATTTATAATTGAAACCTCCATACCCCAGAAAAATAATGTTCTCCACCATTTGAGTGTCTTACAGAGAAGCACTCACCCATGTAACTATTGTAATTCACAACTACACTTGGTTTATTTACAACGTTATCTGCTTGTCCCTGCTCTTTCCTTCTGATGTTCTCTGATGAAGATGTACTCCATGTACTGAGCATTGTTACAACTCTTTTGTCATGCCAAACGAGGATTAGTACATCTTCACTATTGTGGCATGCTATATTTGCTCCTTTCTTTTAGGGTTGGTTTCTTGATAGAAGCAGGAACAACTTTCCTATTAGAAAGCAGAGTTCCAGAAAGGTGACATTTCACAGCTAGAAGTTCAGTGGCAAGTGTTGGGCTTGTGTAAAAAGACAGTCGGTGAAAATATGGTGTCCAGAAACATCGGACCATATTCCTCAAATGTAATTATAAAACTGAAGAACTATTCTAGAAGGGAAGGATGGTTTGATGAGGCTTTCTGCAGTGATTTTCCCATGATATGATATAAAAGTACAGATATAGCTACAAACAGAGTCGGCCAAAACATATATGTATGTTCCCCATTTCGTAGGTTTCTTTGGGTTGTAAGTGATGAGAGAGATTCTTCCCTTGAATCCCACTACTGACAATTCTGTCCTTGTATAAATAGTTCTCTGCATCTGCTGTCCATATATTTGAGAAAGTTGCTGACTTTTTGTGTTCTAGTTTTCGAAGAGCGATCTAAATTGGGAACTGTCTCTAAATGCAACATCCAGAATATTTGAAGGAATCATTTCCGTGTCATCACTTCACTAAAAAACTGTAGTCTTGATGTAACGTCCTTTGCCCAATAATCCTTTACGTCAGGTAAATGAAGTATTCCCATAATGATTATGATGATGCCTAGGAATGCCAACATTTCATGCTATTCCTCATTTGCCCAATCATGCCAGGTGGAGAATTTTGACAAAGTTTTGTTGCCTATTTGTGCCCTAGCATATGCATTAGTTTCAGCAACAATTTTTATCAGTGCTGAAGTACAGCATAGCATCAAATATTGCAGTCGGGTGACACAGTTTGCAAGGATCTGTGGTCCAGGAATTTTTTGACCCACTGAATATTTTCGTTTTGTTGGCTCTTTGTCATGGTAGGACATATTTTCATACACAAAGTCCTTGGATGTAGCTGTGATAGGCCCAGCATCACCAGTATCATCATAATCTATATCATTATGACTCACCTCAGGATCCTCCACAGCATTCGTAAAATTGCCTGCAGCTACACCTCCAACATTATAAATTGGCTGATCTTTTCGGCGTCAATGTTGACAGTTGCCGATTTTCTTGCTGTCACTATTAGTTCATCCTCTGAATCAGACTCTGAAGAATCTCTATGTGATGTGCTGGGTTAATTCTTTTTTCTTACATTTAGGCCTACATTCCGTATCAAACTCTCTTCACTGAGTACACTAGAATCATTTATATCATCACTTTCACTCAAGGGCACTCATATGATAATTTGTAGGAGGGGCCTAGACCTGGGGGTATGTAGTATTTTTAATATTTTGGAAGATGAATGGCAACTTGTAAGTAGCCATTTAAAAGTTTCGTTCCGACCCAGTTAAAAACTTAGTCCTGTTATTAAAATACTAGGCCATGGTACTCATACTCTATAAAAGAAAAAGAACAACACGTTATTTTAACTGCTTTATTGAAACCAGTGAATATTTAGCAACACAAACACAGGAGCAAAGTCATTTATATTTTAATACAGAAAAACTAAAAATGCACACCTCATAAGATTTTACAATGGTAAAAAAGAAAACCTAAAACCTTTTTTTTCAGTCACTGACCAGGTCAGGGATGTAATGAATGAAGCATATACAGGCTATTAGTACGATCGGGTTGTCACTCCCAAAGTGATTTATTAATGACTGATAGATGCTATGAAATGAGAATGGAGAGTGTTGCTGGAATGAAAGACGACAGGGAAAACCGGAGTACCCGGAGAAAAACCTGTCCTGCCTCTGCTTTGTCCAGCACAAATCTCACATGGAGTGACCGGGATTTGAACCACGGTATCCAGCGGTGAGAGGCCGACACGCTGCTGTCTGAGCCACGGAGGCCCTAAGATTTTACACTGGTATTTATGTAAAAAGCAAACCATAAGGTAAATTATTATGCATAGGTTTGTTTATGGATTTGGCACTAAAATTTATCCGAAAAAGCAAACTGTAAATTTCTTTTCTCCTTGCCGAACAAGTCAATCACTTTGTCCTCGAAACCAGGACTTTTTGCTCTTTTCCTGTGGACACTAAGAAGGCACAAGTTGGACAGACGGTCCTCGCCAGTATTACTTCTCAGCCACGTCTTCACTCTATGCAGGGTACTGAAGGAACGCCCTACGGTGCAAGTTTGGAAAATATAAGTAATCTCCTTACTGCTGGGTAAAACATAGTTTCTGCATGTATATCATTGAGCTTTGTTTATTCCAAACACTTCTTATTAGTCCAGACGTCATACCACAATCTGGCTTCTGCTTCCAAGTTGTCGATTTGATAAACATTTTGCAAACTTTTTATGTCACTCATGAAATCTTCTTTCTTCTTCTTTCTTTGTTATTGAATAATACACTAATTGTAACGAATAGTATACAGTTAAACCTGAAGAATTCCAACTCTGAAAGGTATCTCTATCTTTTTTAAATCTTGTAGTAAGTGACGTGATTACAGAATCCATGTACAGATTGTAAATTCCCACTCTGAAATAGCCTTCGGGCAATGAGCACTGGACATTCATATTGCACCTGTGGGTCTGCCTGCCAACCAATCTTGGGATTTTTATATCTATGTCTAGTTCCTTACAATCTTCTTTTACTGCCTCGAAAATGTTTCTGAATTCGATATTGCTTTCTCTCTGCTTTTGAAAATTGGCTAGTAAGTTAGAGTTGACATATCTGTAGACTGAGTGGAGATCCATATCTGTATACTGGAGTTCGTTCACTATTGGTTCTAGATATGAAGAATACCTTGATATGATGTCCAGAGAAATAATAAATATAGTTGATGATGTTGCACTATCTAGTGTCTTAATTGTTTTCAGGGTTAGTTGCAAGATGATTGAGACTATCCTTTACTGCCAAGAAGTTTTCTTTGAATACCCTGATTGATGTATATTTGTGTGACCACCTAGTTTCACAGAACACTGGAATGTTAGGTATTGTTTTCCTACGCAATACACTTTCTCAAGAACCTAATAACTTCTTTTATTGTTCCAACAGTGTTACGAATTTCCTGGACTCTGTTAGAGTCATTGGCAACTAAGTTTAGTCTGTGTGATGCGCAGTGGAGATAAACTGCTGAAGGATATTTTCCCCTAATCCTAGCCTGCACTCCAGTTTCATGGCCTGCCATCGTCGAACAGCCATCAAAGCCCAAGCCAATCAAAATTTTCAACAAATTTTAGAACAGATGAAGAAATTCCCTCAGCATCCAATATAGTAAGCTCTGCAACCCCTAAAAATTCTTCTTTCACTGTAAAGTTCAATTTCTCGTCTACAAATCGTACTCCCACTGACAGTTGTTCTTTCCCACTAATGTCAGTCATTTCATCAGCCAGTAATGAAAATACTGGTGAGCTGTTTACCTCATCAACAATCTTGTGTTGTAACTCAGAACCACATATACTTATTAAACTGTTTTGAGCTCTGTGTGATGTATATTTTGCTTTTCCACTAAGGTTTTATAAATGATCCTCCAACACTTTGTCGCCCACATTTACTCTAAATAAAAGTAAATCTTGAAAATTTCTTTCACTCGAATTCTTTCCTCTAATGTACATGTCATGAGTGCCCAAAAATATTAAAGTAGCAAGACTTCATTTGTTTTTTTCCTATTGCTATTACAAGCTCTGTGATTCCACTGTTTAACTGATCATGCTTTTCTTTCTCATTTCTAAGGACTCACAAAAACTTTTGGCCTTTCTTGTAGATTCTTGTAGATTCTTTTCATGGCCTTGAGCATCTTCATGAAAGTGTTTGTAGTCTTGGTGAGCCTTTTCACAAAAGCGTCAAATATTCCTCTTTTGAAAAGAGAACAAAACTTACAAAGCCCTCCCTTCAACTTGGGCGAGTATACTAGCCATGAGTACTTTTCTAGCAAAGTTGATTGAAAAGTCATTTTTATAGTTCTCTTCTCATCAATTCCTTTCTGAAATCATGAGATGTTAGTAACTGATACTTGACTTTGACACTGAATGGTTTATGTATTTGCCTAAATCAAAGCTGTGATTAACTGATAATAAATCTAGTTCCTCTGGCTTGTTGACAGTAGAAACTGAAGTTGATGGGTTGACATCATCCCACTCAGTAGCTTCAGTAATAGTGATATCAACTGACGATGTTGAAGACTGGCACGTTTTACATTTATCGGGCGAATTCTCTTTGACAAATTGAACTGAAGTTGACAGCTGACAGAAATAAAACTTGGAAGACTCAGTACTAATGGTGGAAGAACATTGTGGCAATGACACTTCTGATGACTGGCAATGGTAGAGACTAGGCTCGACAGATAACATTAAGTTACAACGTTGCGTTGAGAATAAAGTAGAAGTTGTTGTGGGATGCACTTTCAAAAGTACTGGACCTGGAGTTTTTAATGAGTCGTGGAAGTTCATCTTCTGTGTAGCAGAAACACCTCTCTGTCCAAAGAAATTCCTGATATCCATCTCTGTAATAAATGCTAGGAAATCAGTATCAACACTTAAATAACATGTTCAATACTTAACTTCAGAATATTTAAGAGTAATTCCCTTAAGAGGATCACTAACCTGCCATTGTAAACCGGCTTAATAATTTAGAGTCTTTCTTATTAGAAACAATAATATGCATTATTTTATATGATAAAATATATCAAATGATTCTTCATTCTTAGGAGAATGCTATAAGATATTTTAAAAAATGTTATTACTAAATAACGATGTATTTACTAACCTCGTTTTTTACCACCCTGATTTAAATAATTTTTACACATTTCTATTATGAAAAATTACGAGATTCTACGTATTTCTAACAAAACTACTTTCAAGTTTAAATTATACGGTATTGAATAGGTGGACCTCTCTTGTTTCCATTAAAAACTACTTTGTCATTAGAAATGTGTAAAAAAACTACCGTACGTATTTCTACTTTTCCTTCTACCGAAAAATCAAAATACGTACTTTTCCTTCTAGCCAAAAATCGAAATACGTATGGTAGTTCATAAGCATTTCTAACGGCAGTACAGAGGTGTGTCTTATGTCAGAAAAATATGTAATTTAATTTGAAATACATAGAAACACATAATTTTTCATAATAGAAATGTGTAGAAATTATTTTCACCAGGGCACCTCAAAAACTATCACTGCTTTTGTATTTGTAATTTAACAAAATTGAATTTTTAACATTATTATTTAGAGTGAACAAATAGAATGAAGGTAACCTCAAAAAACAATTAAAATAAATTCTCAGAAATTAATTAAAATCTGTAATGTCGGTAACATGTGTTTGCAATCCTGTGGGACATGCTCTTAATGGAATTCAATACTTCAACCTCTACCTGCTCATCCACTCTCAAGGAGACTGTTGGCACCTGGTAGAGGGGATCTTCTTATACCGGAAGATACTCAGTCCCTTCATTCATTAGCCACCTGCATATAACAAAATTGTCATAAACAGTCGTTGCCCCCTCTCTACCGCGGGGAGGTGAATGTCAGGATTTCACCATCTTTGAAAAATATGCCTCCACATCAGATAGATTTTTCCGCCACCCAGTGTAGTGAATTGATATTTTTCGACTCATCGGGTACTCCTACGAAACAGATTAGTAAAAGGGCATAGATTTTACCCTTGGGAGTCGCTACTATCGACCCCCTCCCCGCCGAAAAAGCGGGTCTACCATTACAGTGAAAATTCCTTTTTTTTTTTTTTTTTTTTTTTTTGCTAGGGGCTTTACGTCGCACCGACACAGATAGGTCTTATGGCGACGATGGGATAGGAAAGGCTTGGGAGTTGGAAGGAAGCGGCCGTGGCCTTAATTAAGGTACAGCCCCAGCATTTGCCTGGTGTGAAAATGGGAAACCACGGAAAACCATTTTCAGGGCTGCCGATAGTGGGATTCGAACCTACTATCTCCCGGATGCAAGCTCACAGCCGCGCGCCTCTACGCGCACGGGAAAATTCCCTAACTCACCCTTCATATGAGACAAGATGTTTGGTGACTTCCCCTTATTGTTTCTAGGGTAACGTTAAGAGCTATGCAATTTCATACAATCTTACAACGTGTACACTACCTAACCTACAATTCTGTATACAAGGTAGAATTCCACGGTGAAGCACGGGTACATCAGCTAGTAAATAATATTTCACTGTTGAACCACTTCTACACATTACCACCTTTTAAATCATTTTCTTGAAAGAAAAAACACCTGACTACGTAAGATATTTCCTTTCCTTGAGAACTAAGGGGACCGCGGCCCCCCTTGCCCCTGGCCATGAGCGCCCTTGCTTTCACTCGACAAATCATGAAACTAGTCATCTAATTCACATAAATCATCATCACCACCACCATCATCATCATCATCATCATCATCATCATTGCCACTCTGTTCATCTATCAGCCTCCTTATATTATTCTCATCCTTGATTGCATGATATTATTCTAAAAAATCACAAATATATCTCAAGAAATACGCATATACTGCCTAATTGGGAGTGGTAACTACGGAATGTAAACACAGCTGTTACGATCATGCTGCCAACATATATTTGTCATTTTTTATGAATATTTCCATGGAATAGAAAAGGTACAAAACTCAAGAATACAAACCTCCGCTTTACCCTTACACAAAACAAACCAACAACACGCACATTTTCAACTGAGGAAAGGGCACGAAGATCGGAGCGTCTGAAGAAGTACTGGGAGGACCGCAAAGCCCGAACAATCCCTTCAAAGAGACCTGAACGACGGACTGACTAAAGTGATCCTATGTGGTCATAAAAGAAGAAGAAGAAGAAGAAGAAGAAAAGGTACATTCTTTTGACAACAGGAAATTCCTCCTTAACCCTTATACGCTCAGCGAGCCGATCTATCGGCTCGGGTGGTATTGCTTAAAACACTCAGCGTGCCGATCTATCGGCTTTGTGTTCGGACGGCTGTATAAGTACCTTAATGGACCCCCAGATGTCAGGAAAAGACATGAATAGTAGCTTTTGGATTTAGTTTACACTTTTCTCGAGAGATACAGACACTAAGCTCACCTGTTTGGAACAAATGAAGTTATCAAACTGCGTATGTTCACCGCATGACGAGTTGAAGTGTGCTGCTTGCCAGTACAGTCTCATTTAAGCTTCAAAATACGTGTTTTCCTTCGTTTTATTGTTTCCATTTTAATAATAGATTATTGTTAATTATATTTTGTTTATATTCTACATTTATCAGTGTTCTCAAGTGAATTTTAGTTTAACATTTCATGTTATTAGATTTTCGTGCCACGAGTAGGCCTAATTTTTTTACATGGCTGGGCCAAGTTCTAGACTAAATAATTCCGATGTTTTGGATTATTTAGATGCTTTAGACGATGACGGTGACGTTATAGCCGATATTGATTCGTATTTCAGTCCGACTCATTGGCTGAATGATCAGCGTTGAGGTATTCGGTTCAGAGGGCCCGGGTTTGATTCGCGGCCAGGTCGGGAATTTTAATCGCCATTGATTAATACTTCTGACCCGGGGCCTGTGTGTTTGTGTTTGTCCCAACACTTTCTTCTTCATATTCAGACAACACACTACACTACAAACTACCACGGTAACACGCGATAGTGATTACTTCCCCCCATATAGGGTTGGCGTCAGCAAGGGCATCCGGCCATAAACCACCAGCCAAATCCACATCTGCGACACAGTTCGCACCCGCGACCCCACAGGTGTGGGAAAAGCTGTAGATAAAGAAGAAGTGATTCGGATTTTACAGGTACTGATGATAGGGGAATGTTTTCCAAAACACAAATGCTGACTCCGGAAGGTACGTGTACAGTTCTTTACGTCAGGTGCTATAACTCATGACTAAATAAGAATACAAAAAACAAAATTATATCATGTTATACAGAATTAAATGCTCTTATTTTCAGAATGACTGAACAACAATATCACTAAAGAAAATATTACTTTTTTAGTATTTAAAAACAGATTTTCATTTTTTGTAATATATTTTCAAATTTCAAAATTTATTGTGAAGTAAAATATTCCATGAACAATTTTGGGATATTTTTTTCCTAAAACGATATTAAATAGTGTACTACTGTAATTTTTTTCAATTTTGTAACTGGGGATTTCTTTATACGGCAATTTTTTACATTTTAACATGCATAATCATGAAAAATGGCCTGAGTGTTTTGGGCTTGACCGGTGAAAATAGCCTGAGAGCAAAAGGGTTAAGTTCTACGGAGTTCATATATTAGCCGGTAGTTGCATATATAAAACGAGTATGAATGAAGGAAAGTCAGTGTCGAGTAGAACCTGATGTTGGACTCAGTGCAACGCGCAGGAATGTCGAGTCAGCCTTGACATTGGACCTATAAGAGTTGAATCCCTTACAAAGGAAGGACACCAAGTTTATTTGGGGTGATAAACATATGAGAGCTTTCTATGATTAAAAGTCTGGTCTCTGTAATGCCTATCATAGAAATTCCAGAATTTTCCAAACATTACATCGGTTACAGAAATAGATTCCAATAGGGAACCTGAAATATTTTCCCCGAATGAGTAAATTTATATACCAACATAATTGGTCTGTTACTGGACATTATAAATTTTCCATCTAACTCATTCCTGCTGCCAGCGTTTCGCCCCAGTGTGCCAATTTGGTAACTAGCACACCTAACAAGATGAATGGCTAGTGCATACCATGGAGACCACTGCATAGGCTACTTAGAGCCACCGGCAGTGCCAATGCACTATGAGACTCTGCCAGGTTCCCTAGGGGAACCGATTTCTGTAACATCTGATGGCCTAAAAAGCATCAATTTTTGAAAAACAGATGCGAGTCCATGGCCATATTGAAATTTGTACTGAACAATAATTATTTCATAATTATCATAATTTACTAACACAGTGATCTTACAATGGGTGCACCAGCAACAGGAATATTGGCAGGAATTTATTTGGATAACCTCGAATACAGCACAATCACAATAAAGCAAAGGCTTTTATTTCTGGGAACGTTATGTTACCGATGCCTTTGTGATTATAAAGCAACAAATTTCAATTGCAATTCCACTATACTCGACCACCTCAGCACAATAGACCCAAATATTAAATTTACAATAAAAACAGAATCTAATCTTACCCTTAATTATTTAGATTTAACAATCAAAAGTTCCAATAGGAATCTCACGACGTTTATCGTAAGCCTACACAGGCAAGCAACATGTTGTGGATTTGGATCCCACTGGTGTCCGGTTGGCCATTTTTGTTCTGTACTTAACATTTCTTCAACATGTACTATGTACGTGTAACTCGACTTTACAGCTTGAAGGTCTATTTAGATTACAATGCGGTCGTGAAAATTCAATATTCATTATACCTGGTCTTTCACCACAATTATTTTTACATTAAGATACAGAATCTGAAATAATAGTTTTGATGGTCTTTCAGTATAATCAACAAGAGACTTACTCATGCTGTCAAGAACTCCTTTTTCTTTTCTTTTTTTCCTTTTTTCTTTTTTTCTAATTCCCAATTTTTGTCCAATGGTGTAAATTCTCTGCTCAGAAAGTGACCAAAAATCCAGAAGAATATACAATTCCCTTGCCATCTGACGTGACAAAGCCTTTTATTTAATAAATTCCTGTTGGCACGATTTTTTTTTAATTCTTCAAAATCTCAATTGATAAACTTATTGAGTAATGAAATAGACTTCAGTTTGAAATTTTTCACTTTTCACAGTCTTGTTCTAGTATTTTAGAAACACTTAATGTACCAAATTATTTTTACTCACAAAGTCAGTCTTCTGTACAACTTGCATACTTCTATCAACGATTTACAGGCTTATCCCAGTAGTTCCTCACACATCGGCTCTGTCGAATTATCTTCAGTCACCTCGATAACTTAGCACACATTTTTAAATTACCTAGATCGACAGCTTACAAGTTTTTCATACTACAGTTTTTAACACCGATATCTGTTAAATTATTGTTTGATGCTCAGTAATCTTTCCGCACAATTCATCTTTTTCTTATTACGTTGATAGATGATTCATACGTCTGCCCCAGTATTTTCTCTCACACTAAAATCTACCAGATGATAGTCTCTCACAAAGACATTCTTCCACACAATTTATCATCACCTGCTTACTTTTTTAAAAAAACCAACAACCACGTTGGTTTTTTTTGTTTTGTTTTTTTGCATTGTAGCATGCCAGAATCTTTCCTCAGATATATACATATATATCATCCATACACATAAAGATACAATAAAAACACAATGATCCTACTCAAGCTAACACACATGCCAATGCAAATGCAGATCAAATAGCACACCAACTTTTGCTTAATGGAAAACCAAAACTTTCCATGAAAATAGGGAAGAATCCTATAGTCAGACAACCAGACAAGAACAATGAGTTATCTAAGCATTTCACACTAACTGAACTGGAATTAGCTCTCAGGAAGTGTAAGATTGGGAAGTCAGCAGGACTTGATGACCTTCGAATGGAACAAATTAAGAACTTTGTGGTCTTACTGCGAAATGCTAGTTGGCAGAACTCGTGAACAACTGTGTTCAGTCTTCTCTAGGGCCATAGCCATTCTAAAATCAGTCAAAGTAAAAATGACCGTAGAAGCTACAGACAAATCTCCTTATTGTGTCATCTTTGGAGAGACTTATCCTCAATAGGTTGACTGATAAAATCAAGCCACTTCTGATTCCACAGCAAGCTGGTTTCAGAAGAGGGAAAAGCTGCACATCGCAGGTGTTAAAATTAAGTCAACATATAGAGCTGCATTTATAGATCTCTCGGCAGCATATGATACTGTTAATCACCGAATTCTACTAGAAAAGGTATATAGCGTGACAAAGAACTTTCATCTGACTTATGCCATTAGAAACCTACTTCAAAATAGAAGTTTCTTCATTGAGTTCCAGAAAAAAAGAAGCAGGTCGAGGATACAGAAGAAGAGACTACCTCAGGGAAGCATGTTGGCACCAATGTTTTCCAATATTTACACCAATGATCAGCCTCTTCCCGCTGGGACGAACAGATTCATCCATGCTGACAATTGTGTCATCACTTCTCAGGGGGATATCTTTGAGACGATTGAACAAACATTGTCCAAAGCTCTAGACACTCTCGCTTGCTATTACAAGAAGAATCAACTAACACCAAACCCAACTAAGATGCAAACCTGTGTTTCCCATCTAAACAACAGAGAAGCTTCCCGAACTCTAAAAGTCACTTGGCAAGGAACAGCATTACAACAATGTCCTACCCCGAAGTACCTTGGAGTGACTCTGGATCGTGCCTTAACCTACAGGAAACATTGTTTGAACATCAAGCAGAAAGAGGCTGCTAGAAACAATATTGTGCAGAAGCTAACTGGAACATCTTGGGGAGCACAACCAGACACACTGAGGACATCTGCCCTTTTGCTCTGCTATTCCACAGCTGAATACGCATGCCCGGTGTGGTACAAATCTTGCCATGCCAAAGCAGTTAATGTAGCACTCAACGAGACCTGCCGAATTATTACTGGATGTTTTGGGTTTTTTTTGCTAGGGGCTTTTCGTAGCACCGACACAGATAGGTCTTATGGCGACGATGGAATAGGAAAGGCCTAGGAGTTGGAAGGAAGCGGCCGTGGCCTTAATTAAGGTACAGCCCCAGCATTTGCCTGGTGTGAAAATGGGAAAGCACGGAAAACCATATTCAGGGCTGCCGATAGTGGGATTCGAACCTACTATCTCCCGGATGCAAGCTCACAGCCGCACGCCTCTACGCGCACGGCCAACTCGCCCGGTTACTGGATGTTTGAGACCTACACCTTTGGAAAAAGTGTATTGCCTTGCAGGGATAGCACCTCCTGATATCTGCCGTGAAGTGGCAGCCAAGAAAGAAAGAGAAAGACGTTGACGTCTGAAGCCACCCTTTGTTTGGATATGAGCACCACGCCAGCGCCGTAAGTCTAGGAAAAGCTTCTTGAGAGCAACCGAAACACTTGTAGGAACAGTGCAGCAAGCAAGAATTCAAGAATGGTGCACCAGGAGTCAACATACGAATATCAGTCAGTGGATGACCCCAAAAGAGGAACTCCCTCCTGGCCATGTTACAGACTAGGTGAATTGGAGAGCACTGAATAGACTGCGCTCTGGTGTTACATGGTGCAGGGTCAACCAGAAGAAATGGGGTTTCGAAGTGGATAGTATCTTGTGTGTATGTTTTTCCTGTAACCTTGCGATTCTCCCATTAAATCCTACCAACCATATATATAGCAATAATCACACTTCACACTCACTAATCGATCTAATCATAACAAACAATCCCCAGAAAGTCTTAAATCACGGCCAAACTCCTGTTCCATCGATCTCAACACAGGACCTAGTTTATTTATCCTATTCTCTTCGCATACGCAAATACAAACCTAAGTTCACCACTTGTAGGAATATAAGAGATATTAATTTAGATCAACTGAAGTAAGACGCCTACAGCCTACCCTGGAATGATATTCTACTACTAGACGATATTGACGCAAAAATAGACAAATCAAATTCCCTCATTATTAGTCTATACGATAAACACGCTCCCAAACGACAAGTGAAAGTGAGTCGCCTCCACTGCCCATGGTTAAATGACGAAATTAAGAATTTGATGGCTCACCGTGATTCATGGTTCCGACGATACAAATGTACCCGTGATGAATCAGATTTTGAAAACTATCGGGCACTTAGGAACAGAATTAAGCAAGAAATCAGAAATATAAGTACTTAAACTGTCCTTCATGTAAACAGAATGCCAGGAATTCCTGGAAAGAACTACGCTCTCTTGGTATTGTAAAAGGCCAACAACAGCAACGAGAACCAACTGTTCCCCTAGACGAGCTTGTTACATATTTCTCTGAAGAACGAATCGTGTTTAAACCAATCAATCAGGCAGAATTAAATACGAATCAACCAGCCATCCCTCCACTTAACCGTCCTCAATTTTCATTCCAAGAGGTCACTAGCAACCAAATTAAAAAAGTACTATACTCTATTAAATCTAAAGCAGTAGGAGTAGATGACATCCCTATGCATTTCATACATAATATAATAGGCACTATCCTCCCGATTATTACACATATATTCAATTACTGTCTTAGAAATGGAACTTTCCCTGCACTCTGGAAACAAGCTAATGTCATCCCAGTGCCCAAGATAAACGATCCTAAACTGACCTCTGACTATCGCCCAGTTTCTATTCTTCCAGCGCTTTCTAATGCTTTGGAAAGACTGGTGTACGAGCAAGTATTGAAATATTTAAATAACTATTCTCTCCTTGACCCATTACAATCGGGCTTTAAGAAAGGGTACAGCACTGCCACGGCTCTCCTTAAAGTGACAGAAAACATCAGACTAGCTATGGAACAACGACAAGTTACAGTACTAACGCTACTGTATTTCAGTGGTGAATTTGATACAATAGACTTACAGCTGCTAATTAAGAAAATGGAAACTTACTTGTTTGACCATTTAGTACTGAAGTTTTTTGCGTCATATTTGAAAGATCAGAGGCAGCGGGTGATAACTCGCGAAAGAAATTCAGAATGGCATACAAGGAAAGTTGGCACGCCACAAGGTAGTACTTTAGGACCGTTGCTTTTTACATTGTATATCAATGACATTTCATCTTCTCTAAAAACGTGTACTTATCACCTATATGCTGATGATCTCCAAATTTATTACCATTGAAGCTTAAGCGAATTACCAAACGCAGTAAAATGCATAAATGATGACATGAAAAAACTCAGTGAATATGCTCTCGCAAACAGACTTCCCATAAATCCATCAAAATCGCAAGCTATCATTGTCGGTTCCCAGAAGCTCCTACACAAGATCAACAATTCGATCATTCCTCCTCTACAAATAAATAATAGCACAATCCCGTACAGTAAAACAGTGAGAAATCTTGGAGTGACTATGACTGAAAATCTAAATTGGCCAGAACATATCAAAAACGTAAGTCATAAGGTGTTTGCTACTCTACACCCACTGAAATAAAGATATTATACCACTAAATATGCGGCAAAGATTAACAGAGACCATAATTCTTCCTATCCTTGACTAATGTGATGTTAACTTGGTAGACGCTACTAAAGAACAAACTAGGAAACTGCAGCGTATTATGAATTGTTGTCTTAGATTCATTTTTAACCTAAGGTATGATGTGCATATTACTACTCATTATCAAGCACTGCACTGGTTAAAACCTGTTAAGAGCCGTGTCTTAATACACAAACTCCTGCATAGTAACTCCCCCCAGTATATTTCATCTAAACTTCACTTCCTCTCTTCCTTCCATAACCTTAACACTCGCTCGGGCTCCACTTTAGCTATTCCTCTTCACCACTCTTCTGTGTACAATAGATCTTTTATTGTAACCAGTTCCAGGCTTTGGAATTCCCTGCCAGTAAATGTCAGGGGCAATGACTCCTTCCACAAATTTAAAATCTTGCCGAGGCTTCCTGTTGAGAGTTACCGATTGAAGTGTGTATTGGTGTGTATTGTGTGCGTGTGATTGGTACTTGTAAAATTAAAAATTGTTTCTGAGCTAATAAGCTGCATATTGTGTGGGTGTGTAACTTAAGCTTAATTTAGGAAACAGTATAATTAGTAATAGGCAACCTTAATATTATTTGTTGTATTGTGGTTAAGTGTAAGAGAGGGCCATGTGCCCTAACTTCGCCACATAAATAAATAAATAAATAAATAAATAAATAAATAAATAAATAAATAAATAAATAAATAAATAAATAAATAAATAAATAAATAAATAAATAAATAAATAAATAAATAAATAAATAAATAAATAAATAAATAAATAAATAAATAAATAAATAAATAAATAAATAAATAAATAAATAAATAAATAAATAAATAAATAAATAAATAAATAAATAAATAAATAAATAAATAAATAAATAAATAAATAAATAAATAAATAAATAAATAAATAAATAAATAAATAAATAAATAAATAAATAAATAAATAAATAAATAAATAAATAAATAAATAAATAAATAAATAAATAAATAAATAAATAAATAAATAAATAAATAAATAAATAAATAAATAAATAAATAAATAAATAAATAAATAAATAAATAAATAAATAAATAAATAAATAAATAAATAAATAAATAAATAAATAAATAAATAAATAAATAAATAAATAAATAAATAAATAAATAAATAAATAAATAAATAAATAAATAAATAAATAAATAAATAAATAAATAAATAAATAAATAAATAAATAAATAAATAAATAAATAAATAAATAAATAAATAAATAAATAAATAAATAAATAAATAAATAAATAAATAAATAAATAAATAAATAAATAAATAAATAAATAAATAAATAAATAAATAAATAAATAAATAAATAAATAAATAAATAAATAAATAAATAAATAAATAAATAAATAAATAAATAAATAAATAAATAAATAAATAAATAAATAAATAAATAAATAAATAAATAAATAAATAAATAAATAAATAAATAAATAAATAAATAAATAAATAAATAAATAAATAAATAAATAAATAAATAAATAAATAAATAAATAAATAAATAAATAAATAAATAAATAAATAAATAAATAAATAAATAAATAAATAAATAAATAAATAAATAAATAAATAAATAAATAAATAAATAAATAAATAAATAAATAAATAAATAAATAAATAAATAAATAAATAAATAAATAAATAAATATATAAAGAAAGAAAGAAAGAAAGAAAGAAAGAAAGAAACAAACAAACAAACAAACAAACAAACAAACAAACAAATAAATAAATAAATAAATAAATAAATAAATGTGGAGAAGAGTAGACCACAGCCCATTTGCTGCAATGTAGTTCATGCCCATTCAGATGCACAACAGAAGACCTGGTTAAAGCGAAGCCAAATGCACTTGATGTTGCAAGATTTTGGGCTCGCATAGTTTAATGTAACTCTTTGTCACTGCCCACCACAATAGTGCAGGTCTATATGCCTACTAGTTCAGCGGATGAAGAAGAAATCAAAAAAATATATGGAGAGACAGAAGATTTAATACAATATGTAAAAGGTGACAAGAATCTAATTGTGATGGGAGACTGGAATGCAGTGGTAGGCCAAGGAAGAGAAGGTAATACAGTAGGAGAATTTGGATTGGGACAAAGGAATGAAAGAGGAACTCGGCTGGTTGAATTCTGCATTGATCATAATTTAGTCCTTGCCAATACTTGGTTCAAACACAACAAACGACGGCTTTATACAAGTGGACGAGACCTGGAGACACTGAAAGGTATCAAATAGACTTCATTATGATTAGGCAGAGATTCAGAAACCAGGTATTGGACTGCAAAAACCTTCCCAGGAGCAGACGTGGACTCTGACCACAACTTGTTGGTCACGAAATGCCATCTGAAGTTGAAGAAATTGGAGAAAGGAAAGAATGCAAAAAGATGAGATCTAGACAAGTTGAAAGAAAAGAGTGTGAGGGATTGTTTCAAGGAACATGTGGCACAAGGGCTAAATGAAAAAGCTGAAGGAAACACAATAGAGGAAGAGTGGATAGTCATTAAAAATGAAGTCAATGAGGCTGCTGAAGAGATGTTAGGAAGGAAGAAAAGATCAACTAAGAATCAGTGAATAACTCAGGAGATACTAGACCTGATTGATGAACGACAAAAATACAAGAATGCTAGAAATGAAGAGGGCAGAAAAGAATACAGGCGATTAAAGAATCAAGTGGATAGAAAGTGCAAGGTAGCTAAGGAAGAATGGCTGAAGGAGAAGTGCAAGGATGTTGAAGGCTGTATGGTCCTGGGAAAGGTAGATGCTGCATACAGGAAAATCAAGGAAACCTTTGGAGAAAGGAAATCTAGGTGTATGAATATTAAGAGCTCAGATGGAAAGCCCCTTCTAGGAAAAGAAGAAAAAGCAGAAAGATGGCAAGAACACATCCAACAGTTGTATCAAGGTAAAGATGTAGATAATTTGGTTCTGGAACAAGAAGAGGCTGTTGATGCTGATGAAATGGGAGACCCAATTTTGAGGTCAGAGTTTGACAGAGCTCTGAGAAACCTAAATAAGAACAGGACACCTGGAACTGATGACATTCCCTCTGAATTACTGACTGCCTTAGGAGAAACCAGCATGGCAAGGTTATTCCATTTAGTGTGTAAGATGTATGAGACAGGAGAAGTCCCATCCGATTTTCGGCAGAATGGTGTTATACCTATTCCCAAGAAAGCCAGTGCTGACAGGTGTGAAAACTACCGCACCATTAGTTAGTATCTCATGCCTGCAAAATTTTAACACGTATTATTTACAGAAGAATGGAAAAACAAGTTGAAGCTGAGTTGGGAGAAGATCAATTTGGCTTCAGAAGAAATGTAGGAACACGTGAAGCAATCCTGACTTTACGTCTGATCTTAGAGGATCGAATCACGAAGGACAAGCCCATGTACATGGCATTCGTAGATCTAGAAAAGGCTTTCGATAATGTTGATTGGACCAAACTATTTACAATTCTGAAGGTGACTTGGATCAGATACCGAGAACGAAGAATTATCTACAATCTGTATAAAAATCAGTCTGCAGTTATAAGAATCGAGGGCTTTGAAAAAGAAGCAGCAATCCAGAAAGGAGTGAGGCAAGGCTGCAGTTTGTCCGCCCTCCTTTTCAGTGTGTACATAGAACAGGCAGTAAAGGAAATCAAAGAGGAATTTGGAAAAGGAATCACAATCCAAGGAAAGGAAATCAAAACCTTGAGATTTGCCGATGATATTGTTATTTTATCTGAGACTGCAGAAGATCTTGAGAAGCTGCTGAATGGTATGGACGAAGTCTTGGGTAAGGAGTACAAGATGAAAATAAGTCCAAAACAAAAGTAATGGAGTGCAGTCGAACAAAGGCAGGTGATGCAGGAAATATTAGATTAGGAAATGAAGTCTCAAAGGAAGTAGATGAATATTGTTACTTGGGTAGTAAAATAACTAACGATGGCAGAAGTAAGAAGGACATAAAATGCAGACTAGCACAAGCAAGGAAGAGCTTTCTTAAGAAAAAAAATTTGCTCACTTCAAACATTGATACAGGAATTAGAAAGATGTTTTTGAAGACTTTCGTGTGGAGCGTGCATTGTATGGAAGTGAAACATGGACGATAACTAGCTCAGAAAGAAAGAGAATAGAAGCTTTTGAAATGTGGTGTTACAGAAGAATGCTGAAGGTGAGATGGATAGATCGAATCACGAATGAAGAGATACTGAATTGAATAGGTGAGAGGAGATCGATTTGGCTAAATTTGACAAGAAGAAGAGATAGAATGATAGGACACATCTTAAGACACCCAGGACTTGTGCAGTTGGTTTTCGAAAGAAGTGTAGGTGGTAAGAACGGCAGGGATAGACCAAGGCATGAATATGACAAGCAGATTAGAGCAGATGTAGGATGCAGTAGTTACGTAGAAATGAAAAGGTTAGCACAGGATAGGATGGCATGGAGGGCTGCATTAAACCAGTCTATGGAGTGATGACTCGAACAACAACTTTGTCACTGAAGAATTCATATTATGTTTTATGTTCTTTCCTCATATTTAATTTTAAACTTATGTATGCTTCTGACATGATATAAGTAAAAGAATAAGTAAATAAGTAAAAGAATATACACTGTCTGATAAAAATATTCAAAGAACCCAGAAGGGGAGAAGGAAACTATATGAAACTTTATGTGCTGAGGGAGTATGAGATGTTATTTCAGTGACTACAAAATGGAGTCAATTTTACAAAGAACTTGGAAGTACAAGCCCACTTATTAGTATGACGTTGTGCCCCATCTGGCCTGGATGAATGCACTGATTTGGTTGGGAAGGGTGTCAAAGCCGTTGTGTCCTCTCCTGAGTCAAGCCGGTCCACAACTGTTGTAATTGGTCCTTGATCATTGGGATGGAGTTTACATCTGAGCTGGTCCCAAACATGTTCTATCAGGGACGGATCTGGGGATCGAGCTCGCCATAGAAGTACCTTAACATCACGCAGACTGTTTATGGAGACATGTGCCGTGTGTGGATGAGCATTGTCCTGATGAAAAATGGCACCAAGTTACTGTTGCATGGGAAGTAACACGTGGACGCAGGATGTCGGTGACATACCGTTGTGCTGTCACGAGTTCTCTCAATTACTACCAACAGTGACCCGAACACTGGAAGAATGGGACCTGTCCCAGGTCGCCACCATACTCGCAAATGATGGTCACATAGGGTACTGCAGAACTGTGATTCATCGCTGAACACAATGCGATGCCATTCATCAGCAGTCCATGCTTCCTGGTCATGGCAGCCTATGTATTGGGCAGTAATTCCCAAGTCCGGCTGCTGCTAATCTCCAACCAATGCTGTGGGATGACACAGAATGTTGCAGGGAGGCCATTACTTATTCTTGGATGGCAGGCACAGCTGTGAGCAGGTTACGATGTGCAAAGTGCACGATATGGCAATTCTCCCTTGTGGTGGTCAGACGTGGTCCACCGGAACTTTGATGACGAGTATGTCTGCCCTTACGTTCCCATGCAGTCTAACATCGGGACAATGTCAGATCCAAATGCCCTACAAATCTGGATATTGCACAATTCAACCAGCTGGCCAAATGGAGACCCACATTGAGGCCCCTTTCAAACTGGCAGGTGTTGATAACACTCTCACATAAGTATGTGGTATATCCGTGCCCTTCATAGTGATCACTCAACATCTGATGCTGTTCACGCACCTTATACACCCTACCAGGCCTGGTAACAACATTAAACACACCGAGCAAGTGGCCGTGCGGTTAGGGTTGCGCACCTGTGAGCTTGCATTTGGGAGGCAGTTCGAACCCCAATGTCGGCAGCCCCGAAGATGGTTTTTCTGTGGTTTCCCATTTCCACACCACGCAAATGCTGGGGCTATACCTTAATTAACACCATGGCCACTTCCTTCCTACTCCTAGCCCTTTCCCTTCCCATCAATGCTGTAGAATGTATCTTTGTCGGTGTGACGTAAAATAAATTGAAAAAAAAGAAAAAAAACACACTAAACAAGAAGAACACTAATGCAATCTGGTGGCCATTCAACCTGTCACAGAGAATTTCAACTTTAACCATTTACATACCTGTCGATGTATGAAGTCACATTGATACCCGACCATTTCTTCCGGGTCCTTCAGGCAGTGCAATATAAAACTTAAAATCAATGAACATAAAACTATACCCTTCCTGCCTACATACTGGGCACCAGTTGTTAATCCCAGGTTTGTAATCAGGTACACCTTGGTGATATTCCGAAGAACATAAAAAACAAAACTTAAATTAATAGGAAAGGAAAAAAAGAGAGAGAGAGAGAGAGAGAGAGAGAGAGAGAGAGAGAGAGAGAGAGTTAAAATATATACATATGAATGAGAACCCCTTGCTAACTTGGTTCATTAAACATTTGGCAGGTAAAATAAAATGTTAAAACAAATAAATCACACTTAAACCACATATTCATCCAACGACATGAAAAAATCAGACTAATATCCAACGGGTAATTAAATAGTCCCGTTGTATGATATTTCAAATCTTTCTATTCATCACATGAAAACATCTATCACACATTTACATTTATCAAAGTCTGTGTTCAATTCAATCTTGTTTCCAATGTTAACATTTTTTACATCAAAATTCACACCCTCTAAATCTTCAAATCACAACATTTTTTTTGTTAACTGCTTTCTGTCATTTAATCCCATCAGTTATTTCAATTATTACAATTTAATATTGAAATCATTGACATTTTGTTATTTAGGTCATTGACATATGAATGGATGAAAACCATAACGGCATAAGTAGCATTTTGGTCATTTAGAGAAAAAGGCATTTAAACATCTTAACACTCATATAAAGCATGCTATTTGTAGTTATACCATCCATCACTAGAGCGCAGAATATTACCGTTATCACTTGTATCTCTTTGCTGGTGAAAAGATACATCCTCCCGGACTTACATCCTGCACTTAACTCATTTTCTAAAAAAATGTCACTTGTACCGCTATGGTTTTCATCCATTCATATGTTGCTTAAATCATAGACTTCTTTTGTTTAACACATTGAAGATGGCCATATCTGAAAGGGCTACCCTCCGGAAATCGCAGGATTTTTAATGGTTTTTTAAAAAAAATTTCAATGCTAGGGTAAGCCTTGATTATAACAACTTTTGGAATATTTAGAAAGATAGCACTTTTTCTACACAAAAATGAGTCTTAATTCTCATAACAGTGCAGCAATTTTTAAATATAAATTTATGATGATAAGTTTTACAAACTAAAAAAAAAAAAATCGGATGCAGCTCTGGACGAAATTCGAAATTTGTCTAATATTGTGGACACATCTACATAAACACACTAATACAGATTCTAACCTAATTGGTCAATTGGCACCGGTATCCTTGTTTACAACCATTAATTTGCTTTTCCATTGTTCGTTGTTTGACGATGGAGTTGCATCGAGTTGCTGCAGGTTGTTGTCATCTGTATACGGGAAACACCCACATTTTTAGGAAGCGGTATAAAAACAGGATTACAGAACCCACTTCAGGAAGTGGTATAAGACTACGTTACACTTCACACCAATCTGAAATTAGCTCATTATATACATTTACTTGCCTGAAGCGCCAGAATCATCAGGTTTACTTAGTGTGTAATTGTTATCTTCATCCTCATTTTTAGAACTCCATGTCTTCCATAAGAACATCCATTATGGATTCGTTGTTGAAATTTTGTACACTTGAATTAAACATGTCAACTATTCACAAGAATTACACAAACAAGCCTGCCTCTCAAACACACACTCTACCAGTCCGCATGTACCGTACGTACTTTCCTGCCCATTTCACAGCTGAGAAGCAACAATGACGCAACCCCAGGTTATGTAGGAATGTGGCCATATTATCAATGCCGTGAAAGAAGAGCTCTCAACTTATGAGCATAACTAGTATATTTTATGCTTATAGAAGCATTCAACAGTATTGTAGTGAAGTCGCAGCTTGCTGAAACGGTAGTTACTATTTTTTTAGCTACAGTGAAAACGTGCCCGTAGATTCTCCAAGCTCCATCAGCTGCGATGAAATAACATGCCTATAGTTTCTACGAGCGGCATCTCCAATGGGTTAAATCATCATTTCTTTGAAACATTCCAAGTATGGAGAGGCATTGAACAAGTATCAACGATTAGTAATTCACTATCATAAGTGAAACTGTATAAGGTTCAATCGTATAAACACACAATCCCTAGCTGCCACTGCACTTGATAACACTCCAGGCAAATTTACATTAATTCACACTAATAAAATTCAAAGCAAAGGCTCTACGTAACCTACAATAAAAAGAAAATCCCACAAAATCTTACAATTACACTGGCTCTACTGCTGTGGGAATAGAACCCCTGCCTCAAAGACATGGCAACCACATGGAACTGAGTCTACAATCTTCAAAATTACCACAACCACAAAACAGAATGTGTTGTCAAATACCCATACAAGAAATGTAAACCACACATGTAAGCACATATGGTAAATCATGGTGACAACAACCAGTGAAAACCCAGATACACTAACTGACCTGGTCGAGGAATGAAGCAATGTCCCTCAAGACATCCAATTACAGCCTACCTGAAATGCCCTGACCTCTAACCAAAAATAATGTTCAGATGATGTTAATTAATTAAATAAACTTGATCCTACTTAATCAATAGAAACTGTTTATGAAAATTACAAATTTAATATTCTTCAATGACCCTGTTTCAAAGTGGAACTAATCTCTTACGTTCAGACACGGTAGCAGGAGATCTCATCCTCTTGAGAGTAACATAGATCTTTCAACACATTACCGTCACTTGAACATACAGCTGCACACTCGAGCTAGCATCACAACATGGCAAGGACACATTTATTCTCTATTCAAATCAATTATGTCTACTTTGGGCATTCTATAAAATTCCACTCATTCCAAATCTCGTCCGGATTAACATTGTATTCCTCATCATAATCTGAAATTACACAACTCTTGCCTCTACTATCTGTCTAAAAGAAAATACCTGAATAAATTACAAATAAATTACAAAAACTGAAAAAAACTTATAACTCATAAAATACTTCACAGCACAGATATTAATCTTGACCAAAACAGATCATTAATTCACACTGTGAAGACTAACAATAAGCTGTAATTGTCATAGGTTACAGGTTCGGGTCTGTATCACAATACTAATGGGTTCTCGCGAAGAATGCGTTCACAAACCACACGCTGATAGTCTACCATGTTCAATGCAAATTTCTTTAAAGTACTTAATGCCATCTATCTTATTAATTCCCTACTATGACAAAACTCACACTACACTTCAGTAGTACAGAAATATATATTTAACACTCGCTGCAGAAATATATTACAAAGATAACACTAACTCTCTTCTTCTTCCGCTTTTTCCAAACCTGTGGGGTCGCGGGTGCAAACTGCGTCGCACATGTGGATTTGGCCCGGTTTTACGGCCGGATACCCTTCCTGACGCCAACCTTACATGGAAGGATGTAATCATTATTGCGTATTTCTGTGGTGGTTGGTAGTGAAGTGTGTTGACTCAATATGAAGAGGAAAGTGTTGGAACAAACACAAAAACCCAGTACCTGAGCCAGAATTACTATCAAAGGGTAGGAAGGGTCCACCTATTCAACACTATTAGTTTGTATATTGTCTTATAAAACTGTGACTAGTTTCGACCCCATATATATTGGGTCATCTTCAGCCAAACTCCAACTGGAAGACATAAGCAGCATATATAACCAATAATGATAAAATCACTGATATGACACAATTTATAGTCTTAATTTAAACTATTGATGAAGTCTGAAATAACATATCTACACTTTAAACTAAATAACACATCAAAAATGTTGTGGTTGATGGCAAACTATTTTGTCGTTTCTACAGCAGGTATCGTTTTTGAGTTGATCTGTGAGTTGGTATCTTTTTCTGTGTAAACACTGATATAATTTAAACCACTGATGAAGTCCGAAGAACATATACACACTTTAAACTAAACAACACATCAAGAATGTTGTGGTTGATGGCGAACTATTTTGTCGTTTCTAAAACAGCCATTGTTTTTGAGTTGTCTGGGAGTTGGTATCCTTTTCTGTGTAGACAAGCAACTTGACTGATATTCATGTTTGTTCGTAGTAATATCGGTCAAGACGTATGTAGTTTTAAGAGGAACATTCGTACGTGTGGCGGTAATGCATTTTATTATCGTAATGTTTAATTTTGTACATTCATTGTCTCCATTTTCTTATTAACATATGTTATGTTTTGTTTTGCATCTACAAAAATTGTAAAAGTAGTCAGTGGGGACATAAATTCAACAACATTATATTATTATTATTATTTTTTTTTTTTATTATTATTATTTGTTAGGTACATTGGCGAGTAAAACAAACGTTATGATTGGATTGTTTTTATCACATTTTAAATTTACTTTTCTCTTAAAATTACATATACTGACCTGACTTACGAGATATTAAACGACCACTTTGTTAATGATCTCGCCTGCTATATTAATAGCAACAATCATGAATATTTCTTAACTAAGGTAAACGAGTTTCCTCATCCTGAGGTGGTGCAACTCTTTTTAGGCACACCCCCAATGGAGGAGAGTAGCATGTACCATTCTTATGGCATATCTACCTTCCTGCCATTCTTAAAACAGTACCAGTACGGTACCAGGAATCAAATTCGCGCCCCTGAGAATGGCAACTAATTGTGCCAACCATTCGACAGGTGGACATTCCTAATTACAAACCACAGACATATAGCATGGCTGATGTGTGCTTGCAATGCGCAGGTTGGACACAAAACTGTTCACCTATTTGTGTGACGTCATCAGAGCTTCAGAAGACCTATGCTGTGGAGGCGGACATTTCTTAACTATGAAATACAGATGTACCGCATGACTTAGACGCTTGGTTTCATTGCATGGGTTGAACAGAAGAAACTATTCACAAATGTGTGGGTTGTCATCGGAGCTGCAATAAGGCTTGTACCCGCTTTGAAGCGGAATCATCGTTGTTCTCTGATGAATTACATTGGGCAAGTCTTGTATGTGAGATTTACTTTTTTTTATTTTCTTTGTCTTGAAAAGCCAGGGGGGGGGGGGGGTCTAATACGCGAGGGGGTCTAATACACAAGTAAATACAGTATTTGTTTGTCACCTGTGGTGGAAATGCCAAAACTTGGAATAATCAGAAATGCAATTTGGTTTTGTAAAGTGTTAATTTATGGTTTAAATGGGACCTTTGAAACTGCAAAAGTAACTGAGTGCAAAATTATTTTATGTGTTAACATTTATCTCTACCAAAGAAATTATTTAAAGAAGAAGTTGTGTTGTTCTTTTTATGTAACTTGATGTCACCTGTGATGGAACTGCCAAAACTTGGAATAATTAGAAACGCAACTTGGTTTTGTAACGTATTCATTTATGGTTTAAATGGGACCTTTGGAACTGCAAAAGTAACTGAGTGCAAAATTATTTTAAGAAATTTATCTCCATCAAAGAAATTATTTAAAGAAGTTGTTCTTTTGATGTAACTAGTAGAAATTACAGTATATGTTAGGAAAATGTGAACTATTAATTATGAAGAATGTGAAACTTGATTTGGAGGAATGCTTGTTTTTAGGAATTTCTTTTTTTTTAATATTGTTTAATTGTTTTAAAATTGAAAGCAACTTTTGAGGCAGCTTGTATGGGCACGTGTAAATTTCCGATTGTGAAATTGCTGTTTCGTAAATCCAACTCTCTAGAACTTGCCCATGTAAGGAAGTGGATTTTTATTGGTCGGAATAACGACCTTTTTCATTGGTGAATGCAGAGATCTAGGGAAATTCCATGTTTTCATTGGTTACCTTGTAATCGCACGATTTCCGGTTTTGGGCTCCTCGTGAGTGCGAGGCAACTTGTCCGCGTCTTTGAATACTGATCACCTTAGCGAGGGGACGTGTTTTGCATTCGTCCCACCTTGGGACCTTACCCTCTCAAGGTAAGCGCTACTTCACAATTTCTATTGTGTTTGATTTTATTTAATTCATTCTTGTGTTTCAGCCTTTTCTCATTTAACGTAAAATTTCTGTGGTAAATATTTATTTTGCATGTCGGAGTTTCCCCTAGATTTCAGCATTCACCAAGTTTGCTTTTCTGAATGACTACCTCGACAGGCAGTCATAGCATCTTGTTCTTGGCAACTCCTTTTGATTGTTCTGAATCGTGTAACCTATCTAAATTGTAATTAACGTAGTAAATTTAACTGTTTTTGGAGTTAGTCTTACTGTAATTCTGTATCAACTTTTATGTTAATGTTTAATCCATATCGTCGGAAGAGTACCGTTTGTGTTTTATAAATTTATTTAAATATTCTTTGTTTTAAATGTGCATAATTGTCATCGGCTATGTCATTTGTTTTGGTTTATCTGAATTTGTATCTTTTCATTTGTTAATTTACAAATACATTTGAGCTCAAGGGTGGTCGCCGTGTGTTTCCCTTTCCCCACAACAAGATACGATCTCATGGCCTAATAGGGTTCCTTCCACATTTTCCACATCTTTCCGTAGTTGCCGTTGTTAGACCTGTAAGTTAAAAGTTGCCGTAACGCAAACTTGGCGTTAACACTTATTTTTAATTTTGTTTTTTTTAATTTTATATTTTTCTATTATTATTATTATTATTATTATTATTATTATTATTATTATTACATGCAGCTGCACAATAGGTGCCACATTGTTTATTAATCACATCCCTGAAACCAAGCACGAGGCATGAAGCATCAGTATAGAATGTTTGTGGAACTTTACAGATTTGTAAGCCATGGTCTAGTGAAGTAGGAAGTTTCACTAAGAACTGTATTCAACGTTTTGAAGGGTCTGCTGTCTTCAATGTCTGCGAAAGTCAGTAGGGTACTACACCCTAAATCTGCTTAGACAAGAGATGATCTTAGTTCACTATTGACCTTCACGGGCCTTGGAGACTGTGGATCCCAGAAAATGCCAAGTGCAGTTCTTGATGTCTCAAGTTTCAAGCCTTACTGGATTAAGATCTAAAAGCCTGGTAGTTACAATTATCACACGACAAAGGTCTAGAAAGTTTAAACTTGTATATCAGTATACATTTGCACTGGCAATCTGTATACCTATACAAGTAGATTTCAGTGAAAATAAATCTTTGTGAAGTCAGTGGTGGAGATATGGAGTTACCCTTTTCTATTCTTTCTTTTGCTCCTTCTCCTCAATGATTTTTTGTTATGTTTATCTTAATATGTGCTTCTATACTTCTACAAATGTGTATTGTTCCATTACATTACTTACAAGCAGTGTATCAATCAAAGTTGCTGTATTTTTGCTCTTGAGTTGGAAGGCACTTGAATACCAATGGGCCAACTGGAGCACCAGAGGATGGAAAAGCTGATAAATAATCTGATCTGAATCACAACAACCAAGCTGCAGAAGTGGCATAAACAATTTCTCAAACAATTCTGACAGCTCACTGTGATCTGCACTGGCAATCTGCACACCTATAGAAGTGAAAGTTCCCATGAAAATATATAGATCAAGAATAAAAGTAAAGCATAAAAAAATTAATTTGAGAACAATATATCTTGAAGTGGATACATACTTGTACCTAACATGAACATAGTGATGGCATGTAGTAGTTCACATGCTGCAATTCTTGTACGGCGGTCACTGCATGTCAGGGCAAGATCTACAATTCGGGGCAACAGGTGATCTGGTGAGAAAATTAAAATAAAGCAGTAGTCAAAATAGCAGTATGTTTCAAATTTTATGCCAGGTGTTTCAAATACTAGTGCATGTATATTTCAGAAAAAAATTCAATTCTTTGCAATTATGTGAGAGATTTTCTTGAAATTTAGCCCACATGTACATTATTATTAAGCATTTTGTGCAGTATGAAAAGACTGAGTTTGTGTGCAGCAACTAGTTCCCAAAGTTTCCAAAACAAATCCAAAATTTCTTCTATACTTTAATATACACAATGAATCACAATGAGAATAACTGGCACATTTACTCTATACAGATTTCAGAAAAATGCAATTTTTTTTTTTTTTTGCTTTATGTCCCACCAGCGCAGATAGGCGATGATGGGACAGGAAAGGCCTAAGAATGGGAAGGAAGCGGCCATGGCCTTAATTAAGGTACAGCCCCAGCATTTGCCTGGTGTGAATGGATGGGAAACCATGGAAAACCATCTTCAGGGTTGCCGACAGTGGAATTAGAACCCACTATCTCCCGGATGCGAGCTCCCAGCGTGCGCTTCTAACTGCACGGCCAACTCGCCCGGTAAAAAAAAAAAAGAAAAAAAAAAAAAAAAAAAAAAGCATTTTTCCTACCATTTTATATATGCCTTAATTGGAAGAACACTCCGTCACTGGGAGATACCACGGAAATCCAAGTGCCAGTCCCCAGTCCCAAGCCTGGACAAAGGAGGAGGGTCAATGGCTGGTTATCGAGTCTCAGTGTGGGCACCAATGCCGAGTGGGTGTCTACGGTAAATACTGAGAAATGCTCGAGTTGGAGGATTCGCCTACCGACGTAACCAGCAAATCCTACTCCCTAAGGAGATGGGTGAGGGCGAGTATCCGGCGCCTTAAAACGGGATGTTCTCGGCTATGGTATGATAACCCAGAAAGAAGGTTCCCTGGTCCTCCAGGTTGGGGGTTGTGTGCAGGGCTAACACCCCAGCCACGTGAACAAATCTTGTTACGAGACTTACCTACAGAGATAGCCGGATGGATAAATTGATGACGACTAAGCGAGGAAAGGGAAAACGAGATGTTATTTTTGAAACCTGGAATGTGCTAAGCCTGTACCGAGAGGGAGCCTTTAGGAATCTGAAAGAAGTTTAACAGAATTATAAGGTGTCGGTTGCTGCACTGCAAAAAATCAGGTTGAAAGGTGCGGATATTATGGACTCGAGAAATTACACCATCTCCTTCAGTGGAGGTAATAAAAACCAGCTGGGAACAGAATTCATGGTAGCAAATGATGTGAAGCAAGTGGTTCTGGGATTCAAACCCATGAATGAGAGACTGTGTGCCCTACGCTTAAAGTTCTCCCTGTTTAATATCACAGTATTCTGTGCTCATGCTCTTATGGAAGACTCAAGCGAAGATATGAAAGATGAATTCTACATTGTACTTGAGAAAGAATATGAGGCAGCTCCAAGACATGATGTTAAGATTGTTCTCGGAGACATGAATGCTAAAGTAGGAAGAGAAGAAGCATTTAGACCAACGACTGGACTGCATAGCGTCTACGTGGAAAGTAATGATAATGGACTTCGGCTTGTAGATTTCGCAATAGCACATGAGATGACCATCTCCAGTACGTATTTCCCACGGAAGAATATTCACAAGGTAACATGGAAATCCCCCGATGGAGAGACAGAGAATCAGATCGATCACGTTCTTATCGACCGAAGACATGGGTCGGACGTTATGAACGTCAGGACAAAGAGGGGGGCAGATGCAGACTCGGACCACTATCTTGTGATAATGAAGTACAGACAGAGAATGGCCAACATCATGAAGACACGGGGAAAGAAGTCATTAAAGTTTGATGTACAGGCACTGCAAAGAGATGAAATGAAGAAAGCTATAGAGAAGTGGTTGCTGAAAAGCTCAGAGGTCGAGAGCAAGAACTGGAAGGAGCTACAGTGACTCGGCAGTGGAAAGTATTACAAGATACTTTGAAGAGTGCAGCCGCAGAGACGGTGGGATTTCAGAAACCTGTGAGGAGAACAGAATGGTACGATGACGAGTGTCAGGCAGCAGTCTTAAGGCGTAATGAAGCAAGAGAAAAAACACTGCAGCGAAGAACAAGAGCAAGCACTGAGAGATTCCAACAAGCTAGACAAGAGGCGAAGAAGGTACTGAGAAGGAAGAAGAGGGAGTGGGAAAAAGAGAAGCTACAACAGATCGAGGAAATGCAGAACAGAAAGGAGGTCAGAGCCATGTTCCAGGGAGCTAGGAAAATTAAGAAGGGATTCCAGCCAAGGACAGTATGTTGTAAGGATAAAGTAGGCCACTTGATTGGAGATGAGAATGGGATAATGGAAAGTTGGGCAGAATATTTTGAAGACCTTCTGAACCCTATAGAGGAAAAAACAGGAATCGCAAGAGCAGGTGGGAGATGGTCAGTTGGTTGTAGATGGTGAGGAGGAAAACGTACCTGAAGTGGCCTTAGAAGAGGTGAAGGAGGCAATATCCCTCATGCATAATAACAGAGCGCCAGGAGAAGATGCAATTCCAGCTGAGCTTTTCAAGTATGGTGGGGAGGAAGTTTGTAGGAAGCTGCATAATCTCATTTGTGCAGTGTGGGAAAGCGAAAACATACCAGAGGATTGGAACCTAGCGGTCATCTGCCCCATCCATAAAAAGAATGACAAGACGGTATGTAGCAATTACTGTGGGATCTCCCTTCTCAATGTGGCATACAAGATCTTCTCAAAAGTGCTAGCAAGGAGATTAGAAGCATATGCAGAGAAAGAACCGGGTGAATACCAGTGTGGATTTCGGTGGAACAGGTCAACAATCGATCACATCCTGTCATTACGACTAATTCTGGAGAAGTGCCACGAATATAACGTCAGCGTACATCAACTCTATGTTGATTATAAAGAGGCCTATGACAGTGTCCATAGACCCAAGCTACGAATGGTGTTGGAGGAAATGCAGGTGCCAAGAAAGATCACCAGTCTTGTGGAAATGACATTGAGGAATACTAGAGCTAAAGTGAAAATCCAGGGGAGGCTGACCAGGGAGTTCCCAGTGCAAGGAGGGCTTGGGCAGGGAGATGTTTTGTCGACGACCCTATTCAATCTTTGCCTGAAGCATGTCATTAGGAAAATACCACTGAACCCTCGGGGTACCATCTACAACAGGTTGCTTCAGTATATGGCATTTGCGGACGACGTTGTCCTTCTTGGTAGGAACACAAGAGAGTTGACGGATGCACTACAGTACATGCGTGAAAGTTCGAGACACCTGGGGCTGAGAATTAATAATGAAAAGACAAAGTATATGGTGAGTACGAGGGAGAAGGAACGATTCCAAGGGGTGAGAGACCTGGAATGGGAAGAAGGAAAGTATGAGAGAGTTGCAGAATTCAAGTACCTGGGTGTCATGGTAACGGAAAACAACGTAGTCAGTGCAGAGATCCAAGCACGCATTGCAGCAGGCAGTAGATGCTTCTATCCATTTCATAAACTATTGAAGTCCTCCAGTCTATCTAGAAGGCTTAAGCTCACTGTGTACTGCACCATAATACGGCCAGTAGTTCTTTATGGATGTGAAGCCTGGACGCTTATGGAAAGTAATAAGAACAGGCTCCGAGTATGGGAAAGAAAGGTGCTGCGGAAGATCTATGGGGCTGTGTGTGAAGAAGGCGAGTGGCGCATCCGAACAAATCAAGAGGTGTACCAGCTCTATGCTGCAGTAGACCAGGTTGCAGAAGCGAAGAAGAGACGCCTGACTTACTTGGGGCACGTGGTGAGAATGGAGGAGGAGAGGGTTCCAAAGAAGGCCCTCGAGCAACACCCTGAAGGCAGAAGGAGGCAAGGAAGACCT
Source organism: Anabrus simplex (assembly GCF_040414725.1). NCBI lineage: Eukaryota > Metazoa > Arthropoda > Insecta > Orthoptera > Tettigoniidae > Anabrus > Anabrus simplex. The sequence goes on along the minus strand of NC_090265.1, from coordinate 962,466,259 downwards.
AGGAAGAGATGGTGGGATGACGTCAGAGAGGATGTGCAGGCGTTAGGAATCCGGAACTGGAGAAGGTGTGCGGCAGAGAGAGATGGTTGGGCGACAGCTGTAGGAGAGGCCAGGGTCCTGCATGGACTGTAGCGCCAGGAGAGTGAGTGAGTGAGTGAGTGAGTGAGTGAGTGAGTGAGTGAGTGTAATTGGAAGAACAACATATTTAAGCCACATGCAGGTAAGTGGTGTTATACCATAGGAGCTGCTGACCAAATATCTTACACCCTCAGGTTCAGTGATTCTGGTGATCATTTCAATGAGACTGAAGCATGGAGAAAATTTGTTCAGTGATAATCAGGTAGTGGGATATGTTGAATTAGCACAATGGGCAAATTACATTATGGTGTAACACTAGCAGTTGCAACAAAGAAGGCAGGGAGGTTTTTTTTGTACTATTCTGAAAAATGAAAAAAGATACTTGTCGATGTAGAGCTATGTGCACAGACTCAACGCTCTCTCTCATGTAATTTGCACAGAACTTCCTCTTTTGCATTTTGTGCATAATGACATGAGTAAGTATTTCAGAAAATGGTTCAGGGGACCAAAGAATCCCTGAAATTTTTAACAAAATCAAAAGGATGTCAAACAGTTATTTAAGAGTAACAGATGAAAGTTTAGCATTTTGAATTAAAGAACAAACAGACTGGCCTTGAAGTATGTACAGGTATATTTACCTAAATATATGACTGGTCTCATATCTTTAAAAGGCAAGCTGAACTCCAACTTCCGGGAATTTCGCCATGTGGATAAGGAGTCTATTGGATCAACTAGCAGAGACTCAACAATTCCTGAATCAAGTGGCCCTAGGAAGTGTAGAATGCGTCTCTGAAGTTGTTGTAGCTCTGTATCTGGCCTCTCTGTAAGCAGATTTCTTTTTAACATATGGCGGCGACGGCTGCTGCTGCTGCTGCTAGATTCCAGCATTTCCAACTCCTTGTCAGCTTCATACTCCACACCTATCCATAAAAGCAAACATAGAAACAACCATGTTATACCTATTTAAAAACAGCTCCAGAAAATCAATGTTATTTAGTGCACTAGGTTATTGAAAATTACTGTAATAAATAAACATACATACATACACACATTGTATATATATATATACACCTTCATTATGGACTTGTCATGCCTTTCAACCTTCAGTCTGCAAGCCTCTCAGAATTGATTAACCAAACACGAACACAATCCTGCACTTATAACTAGTTCTGTGGCCTCATTTCATTCCATACCTCTTAACATTCCATCATTAGAAACTGAGTTACTGTCCCCCTAGTGTTCCTCCATTTCTCTTTGCCTCCATGACCAAATCCATTATTCTCCAGGTAATCTATCCTCCTCAATTTGCTTTACGTGACCCCCTTCCCATCAGAGCTGGTTTATGCATACAGCTTCATCCACTGAGTTCATTCCAAACTTAACCTTTATCTCCTCATTTCAAGTACCCTCTTGCCATAGTTCCCACCTCTTTGTACTAGCAATTGCTTTCGCTACATTCCTGTAGCATTCTAAATTATGAATATAATATGCTGAGTCCACCCATCTTTAATTCCGTACAGCAAATTCTGTCTGAAAATAGATCAGTGTAAAGATGGTTTCATCCTGGAGCCGACTTCCTTCTTACAGAATTCTGTTGATCCCAAATGCGATCACACTGCATTACCTTTGCTGCACCTTGATTCGATTTCACTTAATATACTAATCATCTGGGAAAATACACACCCCAAATACTTGAAATTATCTACCTGTTCACGGTTAGTATTCCCAACCTAACATTCAACACTCTCAGGTTTCTTCTCTACTGACATCACTTCAGTCTTGGAAATTTTTTGTATCACACACTCTACTACATTTCCAACCATGTAAATCCCTCCCTGCACTTTATGCCTTTCAGTAAATGATCCACGTAAATTAAGAACAACAAAGGCGAAATAGAACAGAATTGTCTAACCCTGTAACTACCTTGGACAAAAAACTCATTCTACCATCAATTCTCACAGCAGCCAAACTGATAACGGAAATGCTTTAGATTGCTTGTAATAATCTATTCTTAATCCCATAAACCCTCAGTACGGCTAACATCATCTCCCACGGTTCTCCATTGTGCCTTCTTTACATCTACAGAACACAAACACAATTGTCCACTCTTGTAGCAGTTATCAATTACTGGCGCATACTGAAAATCTGGTCTTGAAGTGTCTCTGTGGTCTGAAACCACACTGATTTTCATCCAATTTTCTCTCAACTACTGATCGCATCCCCCTTATCAAAATGCCAGTGAACACCTTGCCTGGTATACTGAACAGTGAAATACCTTGATAGTTGTTGCAATGTTTCCTGTCTCTTTGTTTATACGTAGGTGCAATTACTGCCTTCGTCCAATCAGGGTTCTCTCTAACATTCCATCCTAATCTTACAACCCTATCAAGCCATTTCATCACTGTCTTCCCACTATAATTTTACCGTTTCCAGTCTAATTTCCTCTATTCCTGCTGCCTTATAACAATATAGTTTATTCAGCAGTCTTTCCACTTCCTTGAGTGTAATTACAGTGGAATTGTTGTCCCCCCTCCACATAAGGTTTCCTTACAGCTCGACCAAGCCTTTCCAGGTTATTACTGAGATCTTTCCTGGACTTCTTTGATTCTACAATAATTAGTTTCCATCTATATATCCATTTCGCCGGGTAGTATTTAAAGATGCTCAAATACGTTAGTCTCGTGTCGGCAGATTTACTGGCACGTAAAAGAACTCATACGGAACTAAATTCCAGCACCTCGGCATCTCCGAAAACCATAAAAGTAGTTAGTGGAACGTAAAGCCAATATAATTATTTTTACTATGTGTATCAGATCTTGTATCGATCCATTTTTGATACACCTTTACCCCATCTTTACACACAGTTGTATAATCAAGAAGTTAGTAAATAACCACCTAATCGATACTTTATTATTGCCTCAGGCAAAATTGAATATAAATTAGAACTTACAGGACATGTTTCAACCACTTAGTGGTCCTCTTCAGCTGTATAAAGAAAGAATTGAGAAGAAAAACATTAACACAATAAGCACAAATAATAAAAATTCTTTGGAGACTCCTCTGTTTAAAAATGGAGGTCATCAGAACAGGACATCTTGCCTCTCGTTCTTGTTTGGAAAAGATGTTTATTCTGTGCTGTCTGGAGGGTTTGTCTTTGAGCGCGACCTGGTGAAGTAACGATGTGGCACAGTCTGACATTTCATGCAAAGCTCTGGAGAGAAGGAAAGTACAGTTTTGTCATCATCTAAAATATCATGTGAGGGAGGAGGGAGATTGGGATGTGCTTCTGCGATATATCTCTTGTCCGTCTTGTCTGTTTTATGTCTACCCATTCCAAGTATTTACTAATGTTCTTGTATAAGATGTTTTTTTTGCTCGTTGTTTTCGTTAAGATTCTCTTCACCGTTTTCTAATTTATCAAGAACGATGTGGATGTTTTCCAGGTTGTTCATTAGATTTCCTTTATTTAACATACAGATAATTTGAAGGTCCTGTCTGATATTGGTGAATTTGTGGTTGGACTCTTTCATATGGGATCCCATGGCAGAGAATCTTTTGTATTTTTCAGCATTGACGTGTTCTTGATATCTAATTAAGAAGTTCCTTCCTGATTGTCCCACGTAAGTTTTTTTACATTGAGTACAAGTTAGCTTATAAACACCAGATTCCTGGAATTCGTCATCTTTAAGTTTATTAGCTTTATTGTGACTAAAGAACCAATGTAGCCTTCTCAACCAACAACAACACAAAATATAGGTTCTTTAGTCACAATAAAGCTAATAAAGCTAACAGACCCTCTGAACTGAAGGCCAGTACGCTGGCCATTCAGCCAACGAGTCAGACCCTGGATTCACTGAAACATGGAAACTCTTCCCCACAAGCACTTTTAAACACTGCATCATTTTTCTTTTTTTGACATTTTGGCCAAAACAAATATTAAGGCATACAACCAAGAAGCACTACTATGTGACGTAACACAAGCACTTATGCGGGTCCTGCCCCGGGTAGACGTCAATGGCATGCTACTTCTGAGATTAAGTTACTCGCTTGCAACTTCCACTTCCTATTATTAAGCTATTTGAGTATTTGACTGTATTACAGACCAAAGGGGAGCACACGGCTGGCCACCGTGTCCCGTACTGTCATCCAGTTGTGATTATCAGAACTACTATCTACCAGCCATACTCAACCATATATCGATAGAATGAGGAAACGCACGGGAGTTTAAAATAATATGAAAATTATTGAAACTGCTCTGAAATTCGGGCGATCAGTCCTGGCAACCAGGAGATTTGGCATGTCTGATTGTGTTAAAACATATGCAAGAAAAATATGTAATTACATAAAAATCCACTCTCTAGTGATTACCCCAACGTAGATCAATCCTTATATTAACACCCAGGTACTTACAGTGATTCCCATGAGGTACTATCACCCCATCAACACAGTAACTAAAACTGAGAGAACTTCTCCTCTTGGTGAAACTTACAACCTGACTTTTCATCCCATTCACCTTCATACCATTGTCTGCTGTCCATCTTACAACATTGTCTAGGTCTTTTTGTAGTCGTTCACAATCCTGTAACTTATTTACTATTCTATTATACAGTATAAGAACATCATGGTGTTTCCTTACATTAATGTGTATTCTGTCAATGAAAGCTTACCTTGTGATTTTCTGTTCTACATCAACTTACTTTACAAATAACAATAATTAATGTTAGCTATGCATGAGTTAGTTCTTATTACCTCTGCTCTGCAAATAAGTATCTAAGTATGGAAGCACTTCCTTCAAAAATCGTTTCATATCATCAGAAGACAGAGACTTGGTCCAATTCTCTAGAGCAGTCAGTCCTTGGTGAGCTATCTTTAGATAGCTACGGCCAATTTTGAAGATAGCCTGAACAGAAAATAAACAAAATTCATGTTACCACTGATACTTTGACAGCCCGTAATTGTAGACACGATATGGCCTATATCATGTCTACAAACAAAATTCAAGAATTTTCTGACAGCAATCACTTCTCTAAGAATAATGAAGAAGTTAACATGCCTATTACAGCAACTTTCCCTAATACTAAATTTGTACAAAATTTTTCCATGCCTTTGTGAAATTCTGAAGACTGAATACACCAGAAATATATGCTATCACTGACTTCTGAAGATCATTAAGATAAATTAACATTAGCCTGGTGGTTTACATTTCAAATCTAAGAGTAAGGAAAAAGTAAATGAATCAAAGTTCACAAAGCAGGAACTTAATTCTGAATCATAAGCTTTCTAAAACAACAGCAGTATTATTGGCATTACTGACACACATTAGGAACTGCTACAACTGTTATTTCCTCCATTAACTATGTAAATCGCCTTGCTAATACACATGAGTGAAACGTAATTTTCTTTTTGTAGTTTTACATCACTTATATACACTGCACGTTTATGAAGTAAAAGAGTATTACAATGTTCGTTAACCCGGGAGAGAGCGCACCGCGGAGAAAATCTCTACACTTTGTTTATTTTGTTTGTACAAGAATGTGACTTTGACCAACTAGCACATACACGTCTTATTGCTTGGGGATACTGCAAATCAATCGTCAAGGTTAGTTTATTTCTATCTCTAACTCTGCCACTGTGGCAATTGTTACTGTTAGGTATTTTCTTCAATGCAGAAGTATTCTCCGCATGCAGCTCTTGCTGATACAATACATTGATGTTTTTCCATGCGAGCGTGAATGTGTTAAGAGTCGGTGTATAATATGATTTACTCATCGCGTTTTATCATTTACTAGCATAAGGGATATCACCAAGGAGGAAAAGATTAATAAACTATTTATGAGTGTGGAAAAAGAATTTGATCGGAATGATTCACTTTTACAAGCACAGATTTCGGCTCGTCGGCTTCATTTTGATGGAAATACTGAACTGACTGTAGATTCAGAAGAAGAATGCGTAGCAGAAGAAGACAGAGTTGAAGAAAGTGCTCATGAGACATAGAGTGAAGTATATCAGTAGACTCGGAATATGGAGAGAATATTCCACCACATAACACTGAAGGTACCCCACTAAACACTGGCAAAGATTTTTTTTTTTTCAAGTTGGTTTACGTTGCACCAGCACGGACGGGTCTTATGGCGACGTTGGGACAGGAAGGAGCTAGGAATGGGAAGGAAGCGGCCATGGCCTTAATATTAAGGTACAGCCCCTGCATTTGCCTGGTGTGAAAATGGGAAACCATGGGAAACCATCTTCAGGGCTGCTGACAGTGGAGTTCGAACCCACTATCTCCCGAATACTGGATACTGGCCGCAATTAAGCGACTGCAGCTATTGAGCTCAGTGACTGGCAAAGACATTGGAACTGTTTGAAATATTCATTGTGCTAACAAAAGTGGTCGTTCTAGGGGACAGAATATTGTAATTCATTTACCGGGCAGTAAAGGGGAGGCTAGGAATATTCATACCCTTTAGAGGTGTGGAAGTTATTTTTTCCCAAATAACGTATTGGATGACATAGTAACACACCAATATATGGCTTGAGAAGAAACTAAATAAATTTCCAAGGTACCGTGATGCGAGGGAGACTAATCTTGCAGAAATTAAAGCCATGATCAAGCTTTTGCATCTGGCTGGAGTTGATAAGCAAAGAACCTCAACTTTTCTAACTTATGGAGCAGAGATGGAACTGGAATCGAGCTATTTCAAACTACAATATCCACGAAAAGATTTAAGCTGTTGTTACTAGCTTTGAGGTTTGACGATATAGAGTTGAACCTGTTTTATACGTAACTCTGTTCTATGTAATTCGTATTTGTACGTAATTTCCTTTAGGTCCCGGCAAAATATAATTTAAAAGCGTGTTAATTAAACCTTATTTATACGTGATCTGTTTATACATAATTCACTATTATACGTATTAAGTGCCAGTGAAATATAACTGAGTTTTGCGTAATTGTAATGAGATTGTGCTTTTTAAAAAGAAACTACTGTATTTGTGAAATTTCCTCTTTGTTGGCTAGGTGGAAGTAGAGCGATCGGGTTTCGGTGCTGGAACAGAATACAGAGTTTTGCCGAGTGACATTGTTGACCCTTACTTACAGGTGGCTTAACAAAGGCGAGTCCCCTTCGCTCCTCCTCTACCTTCGTCGTTTTTGACACGCCACCAAAGATTAAGATACATTATAAGCAAAGTGGGCGGTTTCGGTGCGGAAACAAGAAAAAATACAGTAAATTTGTTTGAATATGAGAATTTCTTTCGTGGGAACAACAGAGAAGTAAAATGTCCATGATGCCAGTATCTGGTGTTTACTGTTGAACAGTAGTTTTGTCATTCAGTTGCTTTTGATTAGCCATGGAGAACAGAAAAAAAGGAAAAGTCATACGAGAAGTGGACACTAATCCACACAAAACAAAAATTGAAATCGCTTCAGACTTAGGGATTGCTTATACCACACTATGTACAGTCATCAGTAAAAGAAACTCTATTCTGGATGAGTTTACAAAATAATTTAAAAAACAAGTTGAAGCTGAGTTGGGAGAAGATCAATTTGGCTTCAGAAGAAATGTAGGAAAACGTGAAGCAATTCTGACTTTACGTCTGATCTTAGAGGATCGAATCAAGTAGGACAAGCCCAAGTACATGACATTCGTAGATCTAGAAAAGGCATTCGATAATGTTGATTGGACCAAGCTATTTAATATTCTGAAGGTGATTGGGATCACATACCGAGAACGAAGAATTATCTACAATCTGTATAAAAATCAGTCTGCAGTTATAAGAATCGAGGGCTTTGAAAAAGAAGCAGCAATCCAGAAAGGAGTGAGGCAAGGCTACAGTTTGTCCCCCCTCCTTTTCAGTGTTTACATAGAACAGGCAGTAAAGGAAATCAAAGAGGAATTCGGAAAGGGAATCACAATCCAAGGAGAGGAAATCAAAACCTTGAGATTTGCTGATGATATTGTTATTTATCTGAGAGTGCAGAAGATCTTGAGAAGCTGCTGAATGGTATGGACGAAGTCTTGGGTAAGGAGTACAAGATGAAAATAAATAAGTCCAAAACGGGAGTGCAGTCGAACGAAGGCAGGTGATGCAGGAAATATTAAATTAGGAAATGAGATGAATATTGTTACTTGGGTAGTAAAATAACAAACGATGGCAGAAGTATGGAGGACATAAAATGCAGATTAGCACAAGCAAGGAAGAGCTTTCTTAAGAAAAGAAATGTGCTCACTTCAAACATTGATATAGAAATTCGAAAGATGTTCTAGAAGACTTTCGTGTGGAGCATGGCATTGTATGAAAGTGAAACATGGATGATAACTAGCCCAGAAAGAAAGCGAATAGAAGCTTTTGACGTGTGGTGTTACAGAAAAATGCTGAAGGTGAGATGGATAGATCGAATCACAAATGAAGAGATACTGAATCGAATTGGCGAGAGGAGATCGATTTGGCTAAATTTGACGAGCAGAGATAGAATGATAGGATACATCTTAAGACACCATGGACTTGTTCAGTTGGTTTTTGAAGAAAGTGTAGGTGGTAAGAATGGTAGGGGTAGACAAGGTATGAATATGACAAGCAGATTAGAGCAGATGTAGGATGCAATAGTTACGTAGAAATGAACAGAATAGGGTGGCGTGGAGAGCTGCATCAAACCAGTCTCTGGACTGATGACTTAAATACAAACACACATTTTGGACGAGTTTTTAAAACTGGGTTCAAAACGCAGCCGTCAGCAAGAAGGAAGGTACGTAGATTTGGAGAAAGCACTTTCCACATGGTTCCAGCAAAAGCGGGCTGCAGCTCTACCAACTAGTGGCAACATGCTGAAGGCAAAGGCGATAGATTTAGCTAAAATGATGAGTATCACTGCTGCTTTCAAGGCTTCATCAGGATGGTTGCAAGAATTTAAAGATCGTCATGGAATCACAGGGAGAACAATTTTCAGTGACTCAAAATCTGCAGACGATGTCACGGTGCAACACTGGAAAGAAGAGGTTCTGCCGGGTATCGTAAGCAATTATCAGCCTCCAAACATCTACAACTCTGATGAGACCGGCCTATTCTAGAATCTCCTTCCTAATAAAACATTAGCTGAAAAAGGTGACTCATGCCATGGAGGGAAGAAAATTAAAATTTGTGTAACAGTACTTCTCGCCACCGATGCAGGTGGATCTGACAGACTTCCTCCACTTGTGATAGGAAAATCGAAGAATCCGAGGTGTTTTAAGGGTGCAAAAACAAGACCTAAGGAATATAAATCCAATGGAACAGTGGTTGAAAAAACTGGGCATTAAAATGAAAAAGAAACAGAAGATCCTTCTTCTTATGGATCGTTGTGCAGCACATCCACCTCAAATCGTTCTGGAGAATGTCCGAATGGAATTCTTCCCTCCTAACTGTACCAGTGCTCTACAACCGCTTGATTTGGCATCATTGCAAATTTCTAAGTGCATTATAGAAAAATGCTGGTTCAACATTTAATAACACTGAGTGATGCAGGAAATGAACCTCTCTCCATTAATTTGCTACAAGCCATGGACTTCATTTCCGATGCCTGAAAGCAGGTGTCATCCTCCACAGTCAGCAACTGTTTCCGCAAAACTGGTGTCTTACTAGAAGAGGCTGCCTCTAATGATGATTATGGGGACGAAGTTTTGTCTGGCAATGAGCTAACGCTACAGAGGGTGTAGAATTTGATACTTCTGTGCATTTTGATGACAATCTGGCTCTATGTGGAGAACTACCGGAAGAAGAGATTATTGCTGATGTATGCCAACAACGCAACGGTGATAGACCAGCTACAAGCGATAGTGACATTGGAGATGGAGATAACGACTTGAATCTTGACACCTGAACTGAGTGAAGTGTTAAGTGCAATCGAAGTGTGTAGGCATTACATCAGTGCGAAAAGTTGTAGTGAAAATACTTTGAATTAATTGTTAAGTTTGCTAAAGGAGGTTTATACTCTTAATGCAAGAAAAGTGAAACAAGCCAAACTATCTGATTTGTTTAAGGCTGGGCCAAGTTCAAAATAATATTTTCTGTCTTAATGTATTTATTATTTGCAAGGATTTACACATGTAGGTCTATTCCATTGGTTTTTCAGTAAATATGTGACGTATTGAGTAAGTCTGATTTCTAAGTAATTCTGAGTTACAAGTAGTTTTCTCTCTTCCCCTTGATATACGTGTAAGTCAGGTTCAACTGTAAATACAAGGACTGGCAGAATCATGACTGACAAGGTCACTTTTATCAGGGAATTATCTGTAGGCTTTGTCACTCGATGTAAAATAAACTATAGTTCAAGTTAATATACAACCATAGATAAGATGCTTGAAACATTCAGAGGAAGATGCAGTTTCAGTCACTTCATTCCCAACAAACCATCCAGATACAGAATTAAAGCGTTCTCTTTAGCAGATGAAAGAACATGTTATACAGTAAATATGGAGGTATACGGTGATGAACAACACGAAGGACCATATAAGGTGGACAATGGCCCAGCAAGTGTTGGTCAGAGGCTTATTCTCCTGATGTCCCGAATTGGATGAAATGCCACTCTGGACAAATGGTACACATCGATACCACTTGTTACTAACTTCTCAATGAGCACAAACTCACGGTGGTTGAAACGCTAAAGAACAGAAGAGAAATCCCTCCGCTATTTCTACAGGCTTCCTCAAGACCAACAAATTCAAACATATTCAGTTTCAGTATGGACTCCACGTCCAAGCAAGAGGAAAATAGAGTCGTGCTGTTGGTAATGTCTATTCATGATGGCGATTGAATTCACAAGAGCTCTGGTGATGCAAATAAGGTGGAAATTCTGACTTTCTACAGACTTACTAAAGGTGGAGTTGATGTGGTAGATCGCACGACAGGTGAGTATTCAGCATCAAGAATTACTAGCCGCTGGCCAATGACCATAATCTAAAAGCTCTTGAACACTGCAGAATAAACAGTTTTTCAATATATCAAGCTAACCAGACTGCTTCTAGTCATCATGAGTTCTTGAAGACCATATCAATACAGTGCTCAATGTTCCACATTGGAGTGCATTCCCAGGGACATAAAGATGCACCTGATAAGTATTCCTGGTTTGGAGGCAGAGGTAAGAGGTACAAACACAACAACACCAAGGAAGGGAAGAATCAGGCTGGTGTGCTTTTTGTGACAGAAAAAAAGAAGCGTTAAGTCTAAGAAGAAATGCATTCACTGCTCACAGTTTGTATGCCCGCAACACTCAACACATTCATGTATAGAATGCGCTGTGTGTGACAACAATGATGAAATGGACTTAAAAGAAGACTACTAAACCATGCTATAAGCGAAATCACCTTTTATTAATTTTATATTGAAGTGTATTATATTTCTATAAACTGTGCAATTTTCAAATTTTTGTAGAATGCAGAGGAACTGGAATCAAGTTATTTTGAAATACAAGGTTCCTGGAAAGGTAGTTACATGCAATACATTTTGAAAATGACTGACAGAACCAAGATCAAAAAGTTGTCTGATTTAGGAAATTGACTTGATATATACTAATAATGACCTAGTTTATGTAGTGTAGCCTATAATGATAGAATATAACACGTTTATAACATCAAATATGGTGAAATTTTCTTTTGTTTAGATCATGCTCAAACAATTTGCATGCTGCAGCTTAATGCATGTGCAGATGTAGCTAAATATTACACCTGTTACACGAAAAAGTGTTATTTTACTTATAGCCAAATAAATAAGGTATGGCTAAAATGCAGCATTCTTTATTGAGAGCCCATATCCATGGAGAAAAATTCTGTGCACACTCTTTTGTGTAATCAAACATCGCGCGGTCACTCTCGAGTTAACATTTTGTATATCAGGTTGCATGGGTGATTAAAAGGTTTCGGAGGAATATTGGAGATGTCTTCCGTTTCCTTTGCTGTATCAGCTTATAATGGCAGAGTGAGAGAGAGAGAGAGAGAGAGAGAGAGAGAGAGAGAGAGAGAGAAATAGAGTAAAAAAGAAGCATAACTATCCTCTGATAAAGTGACAGATGGTATGATGATGATTAGGGTTTAGATTATTAGAACCTAATAGTCACAAATATATGCAGGTAAAGATGATTTTTAAAAATAGCTTCATAAGATGCAAAAATGGAAAATATGACCAAACATGTGTACTTCCAACACATGACTTTTGCCAACAGTTCAAGTCATTATACGTAGGTGGTTTGAAAAATTCTCGGAATGTACTAGAATTAAGTATCTTACCTCGGTGGAACTGCTTTTATTTTTCAACATAGTCTCCCTGTAGACTAATGCATTTGGTCCAGCAATGTTCCAATGCCTTGATCCCATCTCGAAAATGAGATTCCTCCAGGCCTGAAAAATACCTCTCCAATTCGGCTGTCAGTTCTTCCCGAGGAAAATTTTCAGCTTGGGGAATAGATGAAAGTCTGATGGTGCCAAATCAGGTGAATAACGTGGATGTGGCAACAATTCGCACCCCAGTTCATGAAGTATTGCCATGGCAATAACATTTGTGTGCGGCAGAGCATTGTCCTGATGAAAGATGGCCTTTTTCCTTGCCAAACCAGGCCTTGTTTCGCGTATCTTATCCTGTAGTTAGTCTAGGAGGTTTGCATAGTATTGCCCCGTAATTGTTTGGCCAGTAGGAAGATAATCTATCAGCAGAATGCCTTTTGCATCCCAGAAAACTGAGGCCATGACCTTTCCGGCTGAACGCACTGCCTTTGCTTTCTTTGGTGGTGGTGAATCAGCATGTTTCCACTGCTTTGACTGCTGTTTTGTCTCTGGGGTATAGTAGTGGACCCAAGTTTCATCTGCAGTCACAAACCAGCGCAAAAAATCTTGTTGGTTGCACTGAAAACGGGCCAGACTTTGTTGGGACATTTCAAATCTGGTGCGTTTATTGTCTAATGTCAAGAGCCGCGGCACCCATCTTGCGGATTATTTTTTCATACCCAATTCTTCGGTTAAAATATAATATACCCGTTTAGAAGACATCCCTACAGCTTCAGCAATCTCCCGCACTTTCAGTCGACGATCCTCCCTGACCATTTTATGCACTTTTGCAATAAATGCTGGGGTTGTAACACTTTTTGGCCGTCCACTATGCGAATCATAATCCAAGCTCTCCCGACCAAATTTAAACTCGCTGGTCCACTTGGCAACAGTTGAAAATGAAGGAGCAGAGTCCCCCAGTGTGTTCTGAAAGTCGGCATGAATTTCATTTGCTTTCATACCTTTCTTTACAAAGTATCTAATCACTGTTCGAATCTCAGTTTATTCCATTGTCACAAATCACTACGCGGGAACAACAACAAAGAGTCGTCACTACCACACTCCTGCAGCTAGAGCACTGACGCGCCACGTGTTCACTCACAAAGGATGTGTGATTATTGCGCGGAAACCTCGTTGCTCTAGCACTGACATCTAGCGGTGATTCCGAGAACTTTTCAAACCGTCCTCGTACAATCTTACTGCACTACTTTCACTTCCTTACTAGTTCTTTTAACTTAATTCCACTAGTTCCTGTCATAAATTCATCATCATTCATTAACCTATGTTCATTACCAAAGATATTTTTAATTAATTTTCAGTCTTACACAATGGTGACAGAAACTACATTGCTGCTCCTGCAAATAATGAAAATCACATTAGCTATTCGAATTAAGAATGTGCCAATTGTCGCTGTGGGCACAAAACATTTAACTGAAGTAAAATATAGAAACAATGCATGCCTCTTATTCCCCATTCATCTCAGCACTTTTGTGCCTAGCAGTGCCACTATGCTCCTAGACATTACAACACTTTACAGCACCTAATTTAACTTCGTACACTTCACAGAAGAAGATTTTTCCTTCAACAGAGAAGCATTCCTCCCCAAAATCTTTAATGCAATTTCTGCATTTAACACTTTCTTTAGGCATCCTTCTTATGCCAACTCTTTTTTTTTAAATTTGCTTTACGTTGCACCGACACAGATAGGTCTTATGGCGACGATGGGATACGAAAGGCCTAGGAATGGCAAGGAAGCATCCGTGGCCTTAATTAAGGTAAAGCTCTGGTGTGAAAATGTGAAACCACAGAAAACCATCTTCATGGCTGTGGACAGTGAGGTTCGAACCCACTATCTCACGGATGCAAGCTCACTGCTGTGCGTCCCTAACCACACTGCCAACTCACCCGGTTTATGTCAGCTCCATCACTATTAATGTCTATGAAGCCATGAAAATTGTTTCTGTTGAAATTTTTAAGAAAGGTAAAGGGAGAAAGATAATTTATAGTTCCATTTTTATGAGTTTCGACTTGACAGTTAACCGGAAGTCAGACGGTGGTACCAAACTGCTACGAATACAAACAGCTTATTTACGATACACAACACAAATGGAAATGTATATACTGTAATATGTCCATAATAATTTATTCTTTGTAGCAACATACATAATTCACGTAAGATGAACAACAGTACACAACAAATTTAGGATAAGGCTACAAGATAAAAACATGTCAATGCTCGAATAGATAAAACGTGAGAAAATTAAATTAAATTTCTACTCACCATGTAGAAGAGCTTGTGCTGCTGTTAGATTCAATTTCCCCTAAGGAAGGAAATAATCCTACAAAGGGAACACACCACTCATTTCTGAGTCACTATCGGCATTGTAATCGTCTGTGAGACTTTCTATCCCCCAAGCTTCAATCATCTCGGATTTCATGTGTCTCACAACGTTGCTCCAATACGTCTGGTATCACAATTCATTAACATTTTGTATAAAAGGTTGTATGGGTGATTAAAAGGTTTCGGAGGAATATTGGAGATGTCTTCCGTTTCCTTTTCTGTATCAGCTTATAATGGCAGAGTGAGAGAGAGAGAGAGAGAGAGAGAGAGAGAGAGAAGTAGAGTAAAAAATAGGCCAATAAAATATTCACATTTTCTACAGTGCCATTGTCATTTCCATCGGAAGATGACAATTTTGCAAAAGCCAGCATGTTTTCCCTCGATATGGATGAGCAGGTGGTCCATTACATCAAACTGGGCCTCTCGTATAGACCTAACATCAACATCCATATACTGTCAAGCTGAAAGCTTGTCACAAGAGGGGCTACCTGTTAATGGACATCCTATTTTGTTGTTACATTCTTTCCATGTTTAACGAGTGCGTCACGAATTCTGATGCAAATATGGTGTGGTCAAAAAGTGGGGATCAAAACAGCAAACCCCATGCTAATATAGCCTTAATGTGTTTTGCCATATCAAGCAGCGCTGGTTGGTTATGAGGAGATGTGTGGTCAGCACGACGGAGCACTTTGGCCATTATTTTTGGATTTCTAAATTGGGGCTACTAGCTTACCATCAGATCATTAATTGTTCTCACGTAGGCTGAGTTGATCTAGGTAAAAATTCCTAATGTTGTCAGGAGTCAAACCAGGGGCCTCTGGAGGAAACGCAGGCTCATTACCCCTATATTGTGGAGAGAGCTCCATTCTCTATCAGGCTTAGTATATCATATGCATTGAGGGATGAAATGTACATAATATATTGAAAGAATAAAATTATAAAAACCAAGCTCGGTACCTGCAGTCGCCTAGTGCAGACAGTATCCAGTATTCGAGAGACAGTGGGTTCGAACCCCACTGTCGGCACTCCTGAAGATGGTTTTCCATTGTTTCCCATTTTCACACCAGGCAAATGCCAGGGCTGTACCTTAAGTAAGGCCACGGCCACTTAATTTCCACTCCTAGCCCTTTCCTGTCCTATCATCACCATAACATAACATTATGTAAGTTGATTTCTCAATTGAAGCCCAATAGGGCAGTACGGCAGCATGTTATTGTTGTTATTGCTCTATTAGCACCACCAACTGCACCACACAATGAGAATTATGTCTGGTACATTGCACTCCACTCCTATTCAATGGTTACCATTACTGAGCAACATTCAGCCTCCTCACATCAGACGGCAAAGCACCCCTATTAGACTCTGGACCAGAACTATTACCTCCCAGTGCATCAGGATACAGATGAAAATGCCGTAGCGAGACTGAAATTATGCAAACCTGCCTGGAAGACAGCAAAGGAATTAGTTAATTCACATTTTAAACCTGATAAATATGGAAACATGAATGGTCTCAATCACACCCTCATGGCATTGTCAACATCAGGGATCCAACTAGAAAGTTGTTTGGGCTCAACCTTCCTCGCTCCACCTGGACCACACTTAACAGGATACGCTGCGGAGTCGGAAGAAGTGCTTCTGCTCTGCATCAGTGGGACTGAAGAGACTCTCCAGCTTGTGACTGTGGTGCTGAAGTGCACATTCTGAAGGACTGCGCTCTGCAAGCTTTTGCTGCTTTCATCGAGAACATACATTGTGTGACCCCTGAGGCACTCTATAAGGGACTGAAAGCCCTTTTTAATGTTGACTTTGTGTATATATCTTTAAGGTGTATATAGAGTCAACTGTATATCCTTTTTTGTACGTGTTAAGAACTTGTACATAGAGTCGACTGTCAATCAATAATCACCATAAGACCCATCTGTGTTGGTGTGACGTAAAGCAACTTGTAAAAAAGGACCTCTTGGTTCAACAGCTGCAAGTACTTTCTGTAGAGATTGCTTCCTTGTGATGCTGTCCTCAAATGAGGACAGCAAATTTACAATGCTGTGGATTTTTTTAGGTTTCTGAAAAATCACAACACAAATGAACACACATGATACACCCTAGTTATGTTTTCAGCCACATTTAACCACTAATAGGTTTAAAATTCCTGAAGTTATCACAGCTATGTAATGTTAATAAATAACACTAGCCTGCAAAAGAAAACTTCTTTTAATGTGGTACAAACTAAAATAGGTGGGTTTCATTAACATCGTAATGCTGAATTCAAGAATGAATTTTATTTTGCTCTTCCATCCCGGGATAAAAAGCAATTGGACAAAACGTTATTTTGTCATTACGTAAAATTTTCAATACTGATTGAATTATGCATGCAGAATAGAGATAAAATATACAAACTAAACAATTAGCAAATGAAGTAAATGATACCTAAATTAAAAGCTTAATCACATTTTCTCAGTCATATTTTTCTGTTTTCCATAGAAATTGCATGTTTTTTTTTAAGATTGTGAGTGTTCTCTGGAAGGTTGTCACTTGCAATTGATCAACAGTAACTGTTACAAGTAATAAATTTCATCTTGATCCATGGTGGAGTTGTTATATATAACAAATTAAAACTTGTACATTTGGGAAGTTCCACCTTTCCACCACTTTAAAAATCTTACAATTTTCTTAGATTATGATAATATTCATTTATTTTAATTTTTTCTTTGTTGGTACATGTTTCATTTTCCATGGAAAACATCTTCAGCCGTGATCTTGAATAATAGTTAAAACATACACAAAAACACAAGTAACATAGGTAAAACAGAATATTAAAACAACTTGTCCTTGATTAAATAAAAGGTTTAAATGTTGCTGACCACACAATACACTTTTTGCAAAGGATAGCCTCTTATTCCTAGTATTTTAAAATTAGGATACATTTAACCAGCATAACTGTAGTGTAGTTATTCTAGTTCGGGGAATCAACCAAAAAGATGTACCTAGCTGTTCACTATCAAATTATTGCAGCAAGCATCAAATTAATATGAGATGTAGAATATTTCTCACTATTTCAACATGTACATTACGACATTTAAGCCTAAGACACATTTGAATTTTAACAAGGTTTATGACTCAAATTTTAAGCAACACAATACAATAGTTCATTAACTACTGAGTTAGTAAAAATGAAGAAATTTACGAGAATTTTAGCCAAATTTTTTCATTGTTGTTGGGATTTACCATGTTTTAGACATCAGTGTTAATAGATTTAATGTCTATTCCAATTTTAACACTGTTATTTTAAATGTTAATCTGTTCATTGTGTTCACAAATGTCTTTCTGTTAATGTATTTTACTACTTAATATTAAGATTATAATTAAGTAAAAATTAGTTATAAGTAAAGTTAATAATGTTATGTCTTAACCTTGAGAAAAGTTATAAAGGCTGAGGATGCTCGGACGTCGAGCAAAACATGTCCCTATTAATGTAGTATTGTAGTAAAATTGATTTTCTAGTGACAAAAAACAATTATTATTACTGAATAGGTGGAAAACAAAAACAAAAATCGTATGCAAAAATACATACCACTTAGTTGAGCAACTCATCGTCTTTGTCCCAATTCTTCCCAGCCCAAACTTTGCAACATTTTTGTAACGCTACTCTTTTGTCGGAAATCACCAAGAACAAATCAAGCTGCTTTTCTTTGTTTTTTTCCAGTTCTTGAATCAAGAAAACAAATAGAAAAGGTAATAAAATATGTAATATGTGAATCAATTTGTGGTGCGAAGTGTTGGACGTATTGTATAATTTATGTGAAAGGAAGCAAGAATAAGGAAGGTAAGGAATGAGAAAATAGGTAGGATAGTTCTGAGATAATTAGGGAAGGGAGGTATGTGCGTCTTTGTGGATACATCACTGGTGGCCATGGCGAGGATGTAAGAGTAATTTTCGAGTGAATATGGATTAGGATCAGTTTTATTAAAATCAGTATTATTATTTGTGTAGTTAGGTACAGGCAACTGTACTATTTGTGAGGTTATGTCATGAAACCTATGCTGTATATATATTAATATAATTTTTTAAACACACTGTGTACAAGGTATTAATTAATTAAACAAAATTAGCATCATTTGCATAGTGTGACAAAGTCAATGTCCTGTCTTTGCACTCAACGATATGATACGTGTTGCATGGTCCTCCACCTAAGGTGCACTGACATCTGTCAGTGGGGCTGTGGTATTCCTTGATTGAACATATTCGGTGATGTAGTCCGTGGGCTGCCACTCTCGTATATATATGGCGCAGTTGGTAGTTGGCCTTTTTCTATTAGTTGATGTATATATATTAATGTGAGTTAAGTGAATGTAAAAACCCGTAATTAATAGTATATAATTGATTATTACCTATATATGATGTATAATCCACTACAATATTGTGCAACACACTGTAATATCCATAATAAGGCACTAGATGGTTGAAAAAAAGTTCTTTACATTATAACTAGGCTATTAGGCACTCTAGAATTTATGAGAAGATATGCTGTGACATATCCTTCTAGAAGCCTGGCCAGGCAACACATAAGGAGGTGGCCATAATTGCGATCTAAAACAATGTCTACAAGCACTTTCAATCTCTCGTCGTCATCGCCGCTAAGCCGGTTCTACTACATGATGAATACTGAAAACCAATGAAAATAAATTGTTATTCAACAATCTCACTGCCACACAGAAATACAGACAGCCTTGCTTACCAACAGTACATATTAAATCAGTGCAACGTGGAAGAAACTACACATAACATCCCCGAAGTCCTTAGGATCTTTATGTGGTTACAATTTGCTGACCACATCATACATTGATAAGGCCAGAATTCATGTAGACAAAATTTTAGTATAATAAATTCACGGAATTACAATACATGTACATATACTGTATGTACTGTTAAGAGGGTGTAAGTTACTTTATTTTCTGAATTATAATATTCTGTTAATGAAACTACAGTAGAAGTCCGTTATAGCGAGTACGGCATGTAACAAGAACTCCATTATAGCGACGGCCTTTTTCTATCCCTTGAAAATTCCTATAATAAACTGTGTATCGCCCTTCGGTTACAGCGAGAGCCCTATCACTGAGGCATCCGTTATTGCGAGTGATTAAGCGCGAGAATTTTTCTGTTACTGATATTTATACACCCCAGTGATGATATTGCATGCGATCAATTACCTTCGGCATCGTTTCCTCGCTATGTGCACTAGCGAGTTCTCTCGTCGACATTCGAAGGCGATGTCGGAGTCGATTAGTAATACCCGTCATCTGCTGTTCTGTAAAGAAAATTCGAAATGAAAGAGAACATATTTTTGTAATAAATGCGTAAATAACGTGTCCGATAACGATTGTTAATTACATAAAATCAGCTTCATGGTCCGTATCGCACTTCAATAGATTCACAATTAAGTATTTATTTATTTTCCACCTAGTCGATACAATGATTGCTTAAGGCAACTTTTAATGGTCAAAGTATACTTTGTCAATTTTATATATTTTTCATCTAAACAGTGTTATGTGGCTGAAGATGTTGATAATATATGAAACATGTACCACTTTTGACCATTAAAAGTTGCCTTAAGCAATCATTGTATCGACTAGGTGGAAAATAAATAAATACTTAATTGTGAAACGATTGTTAACTCGCTAAAAATTAAGGCTGACTAAACGACCTCTTAATTTTGAGGCTAATGTTCTCTAAAGAAAATTCGAAATGAAACAGGATAACACGTTTTCGTAATAAATGCATAAATAACATGGCAGATAGCAGTTGTTAACTCGTTAAAAATAAAGACTGAAGTACCGTAAACAATATCTTGATTTTAATGTTGTATACGGAAATTAAGTAAGAATGCCATACACCTCAAGATATGGCAGAGTACATCACTGATTTCAGAGGATATTTCATATCTTCTCGCGTCTAGTTAAATTGCGGGAAGGCTATTTACACGTAAATTTTTCGCAAGGAGGTTATCATTTCTTTACATGCATTTCAAATATGTTTTTATGATACATATACGGTCAGGTTAGGTGACGCCGTTTGAAGAAGAAAACGGAAGTGTTTGCCACAGAAACCTCTGGAGTGATACCGTATTTCTCTGAATCCAATAATTTTTTTTCTCAGTATCTCATGCGAAAACTCAAGGGTTGTCTTGCATTCGCAGCCTAACAGTAAGTTAATGGATGCCACTGGCAACTACCGCGGTAACAACGCTGTTTCTTTTCACATGCGCACGCTCACACAAAACTCGCTGACAATAAACGAGCGCCTCTTTACTATACATCGCTCGCCGCGACAACCGGTTGTACCAGCGCCTCCTAGAGAACAAGGCCTGGCAATACGATTCGTGACGTCACGCGACGGCTCAGCCGTGACCACCACGGCTCAGTGCGAGTGGATAGTAGATGAAGCTAATTCCTTACAAAAATTGAAAAATACGCTGGTTAAAGTGCATTCTACGAATATTCTTTCTCGTAGACGTGCATATCGGAAGCGAAATGAGTAATATACCGTAATAATTAAAAAGAACAATTAAAAATGCAAAGAAGAATTTTTTAAGAGTCTTAATACTGAACAAATTTAATAATATGTTTATATGACACTTTCTTACGTATATTTAAGAGTCAAAAATGATCAGTTCCTTTTACAAAACTCGCCATAAGACCTCTCTCTGTCGGTGCAACGCAAAAAAAGAAAAAGCAAGCTTTTACAGAACTGAACTTGCTGATGAAAGGTAAAAAACAACATGTAAGTACAGAAAAAGCTATTAAATAAAAATAACGTATAAACTACCTTACTTACAGTATATTAGTAGCAGTCCAGGAACATGCAAGCTGTAATGCTCAGTGTTGTCGGTCATGAAAACAGGTAAACATTTTTTTTACAATAGAAGCCTCACATAAATTAAGGGCGTGAAGAGCCCACACAATTTGGCTGTTATGCAAAGAGAATGATTATAGTACATGCCAACAATAGTTTGTTCATCAAGTCATCAAAATTATATTCGCATTCCCTAGTGTAAATAAATGTACTTATATGATTTTGGACCCTGATTCAAATAACCAGAACAGGAAAAAAATTGAAATTCTTAAATTTGAAAAGTAGCATGCCAATTCTTATTACATTTGAACTGACCTTCAGCCAGACATTTTCTGAAATTGTTTTCAATTTAACTTCACCAGGTTTCTTAAAATTGAAATGGACATGAGGTGAACATTATATAAGAAAATATAAAAGGAAATCTCTATGAACAGTAATTGTTAAAATCCTAAGAAACCATATTAAGAACTTGCATCCCTGCCATTACATTAATAAAAAAGTAGCAGAACACACACTGAACTACTCATTTCATGCTTTATGAACCAGCTGCACTATATAGATATGACACACATGAGATCAATTAAGTAATTAATCCCCAATTTTTCACAGATGCATATTAGATTCATTACATAACAAAAGCTGGAAGGAGTACTCTCTCCAAGAGGAAATTCATAACCAGAGTGTGAATAGGCTATAATGCTGGAAGAGGAAATTCATAATTGAATTCACAATTACTCAAACAGGAATGTTTACTACTGAAGGAACTTACAGTGATTAGCCCTGAATTCAGAGTTTACACATTCCCTTTGAATGGAATTCATAGAGGTTCATCAACTCAGTGATTAATAATAGTAATGTACTAAAAAAAAATTAGAAAGCCTCAGCTTACCACAGACAAAAGGAAAGGATGGTTAATGATTTTGTAGGATATGTGCCACCAAGGTAATGAACCGTATTTGTTAAATGACAAAATACCTGTTTAACATAAAAGGTGCCCTCTCAAATGTAATATCACTCCCTGAAAACGTAACACCTGGCAATAAATATGATAAAATAAAAGTGCTCTTGTGTTATTACTGTATTCTCTTCTAAAGAAACTACTATGGAAAATAGAGCTACTAAATTTGTTCCTTTTCAGAGCAGTTCCAGTCTTGTTTTACAGATATTGAACTTAATTTTTCTTCAAATTCCTGGAAGTTCTTGAAAGAAACATACTGACATGAGCTTCATAGGTCTCTAAACTTTGAGCAAGAGCCTTGGCCAAACTTTCATTGTCTACTCGACAACGCCTATCGTCTGGAGCTTCTCGGTGGGCAAATGTGGTATCAGACAAGTACTCTGGGCAGTTTGGAAACTGAGAAGGAACAGCTCCTGAAACGTTTAGACCAAGTTAAAATGCATTCGCCTAGATATAAATGCGCTCGTCTATTAATTCATGGCACCACTTACTTCACAGGACCATGTCATGTCTTAGATATATCTGGTTGATTTTAATATAAAATGAATAGCACACAAGGAGACAGAGAAAAATCATTGAACTTGTAATAATTATACAGAACCTAACATAGTTGCAATAAACACAATAACATTGCTGTCTAGCCTGAACTAAAAATATTAACCCACACTAAGTGGTATTTTCCCTCATGCGATATAATAAACAGAACTGGCTCACTTGCAGTTACGGGGTCCAGCACAGAAGGAATACATGAAAGCCAATACCTTACATACCTTCATAATTTAGGCCCTATAAGTTTTCCCAGAATATCACTATACCCACAACAGTAGTCCTTTGAAGTAATGTGAATACTCAGCACATTCCAAACTAAATGTAATAACTGGTCAATTCAATACAGCAAATGCTTAAATCAGTAAGATATAAATCACCCTAAAAAATCTACTATTTCATTCATCAATAGCAAAGATATAAGAGACCTATCCACAAACCTTTCACAAGCCTTGGATGAGATAAAGGTGCAGTCAATAATTTCCCATTTCTCTCATCATACATGCTGGTCGTCTTTTCAACCTCAGTTTTGAAATGGAGCTTGCACACCTACAACACAGGGCTCCATTTCAAGGACCATTCCACAACTTAAGTGATTGAATGATTGGAATCATATATAATACACTAATAACTAAGACTTACCTCTGCAGTTTTGGAAGGAACGAAATCATCCCGGCGAATAGCTCGTTAACACTTAGCTCTCTCCGAGTCGTCAGTTGGAAACTAGAAAACACTCACTTTAGGGCCAGTGCGATAATTGCCCTTATAGTTTTGGAACACTGCATTTTTGAGGCATCGTTATTCATAATTTGAAAAACAGTGATCGCAATTCACAACACACCATTAAAAATAAACTCAGTTCTAACCTCACGTGGTGGCCATGCCGGCACTTTAAACACAATTTATCAATATTAACAATTTATAAGTACTATCACCTTTAACTGAACTTACACTAATAGGAATATTAAGCGAGTGTTAACACACAAGACTCGATTAACATTAATATAATCGATGAAAAACACACATAATAGGGAAACGCGTCCTCATACACCAAGCAGCAACAAGCTCACTGAGTTACTGGCATGGGCCAACTTCAACATACGTCATCAGCTACTCTCATTCGTATTGCCAGGCCTTGTTCTCTAGGAGGCGCTGGTTGTACAGTGCCTGTATGAAACGTCACTGGATCTTAGGAAATAGTGAACAGAGAATAGCGTTCTATTAGCCTCTACAAAAACGTTTCTCAGATCTGAAGAATGGCATCAAAACATGCAAGCCTTCGAATTCTTAGAAAGGCCATGGCTACTCAGTGCCAGAGCTATAACGCGTCTATTATACTTGACGCTTAGTAAAATTAAGTTTTACAGACAGCAGGAATATTTTTGTGATGGATAGTCGTATTATAATGATACATGGAAAAGGTTGATGCCAATTTTAAGTTAATGGTTATTAAACACTTGGAAATGTAGAATAATTGTGCAGCCGCAAGAAAATACGGCATAGGCCTAACTAAAGCGAATATTTGGCGTTAGCGTGAAGACAAAGAGTTTAAAAAGATGCGCACTGTACAAAAAATGCATCAGTGGTCTGCAACAAGGATGCTTTAAAGAAGTCGAAGATGAAATTGTGAGCTATGTGCACGAGAAATGCAAGGGCGGAATGGCCATACTGTGACGCAACAAACTCGTTCGTTGACTTTCAACGTCCGCGATTAGGCCTATACATCGCTAGCTGCTGAATTTGGACGAACCCAGCAAGCAAGATGTGCGTGTAGCGGTAGCCGGTGATATCTGACGCTGATTATAAGTAACAGTTTTATAGACCGCAAGAATAATTTCCTGATGGATCGGCGTATTGTAGAGACGAATGGAATAGGTATTGTCGGCAAATTTTCAATGGGTTGTCTTCGGTATTATGATTCCAATTTTAAATTAATGGTCCTTAACCCCGCGGGAATAAAGAATAATTGCGCAGCCGCAAAAAAAAAATACAGCATGACGAAAGTCAAAGTTTGGCATCTAAAAATGTGTAGGCCTACTGTACAACAAAGGCATTCATATGATTTTACAAATTACTACTTGAGCCTGATTTAAATTTTTTGAGGGAAAAAGTGGGGTTCATCAGGGTTTCGGAGAAATACGGTACTATATTTATTCTGAATGAAATTAAACATACACTTTCAAGTAGTATGGGATTTCGAAAAATAACAAACAAGTAAGCCGTAGTGTGGATATCATCTGCAGAAACGCAAGTTTTGAACAAACTGATTGCCGTTTTATACCAATTTTAATGTTCATGGATTTTTTTTAGACTTTTATACAAAAATCAGATATAACGACAATCCGCTATAGTGAGTAAATTTTTCGCTGTTATGAATTCTCGCTATAACGGACTTCTACTGTAATTGTAATGTAATTGAAGCTGGTACTTAACTTTTGATTTTCAAGTATTTATGAACTGTCCCTTATTTTTTTGAAAAATTCTGTACTTTTAGGTAAATGTCCCTTATTTATTATATCAAAAGGTGGGAACCATATTCCTGTAACAAGTGAAAGGGTTTTTAATTTTATTTTTAGGACTAAATTCAACATTAAATTCCACCTACCAAAAAAAGGGACAAGTGTCTCACATGTGAAAAACTGAAAAATACACCAGTACAGGATCTGATGCAAAATGATATTGAAATGTTTGAAAGCCATGAAGATGAGGCTCAATTTTCTAAAGATGTACATCAGCTTGATCAAGAACAAGCCAAAAGGGACTCAACATTTGTCTGTGCCAGTTTTGACCTGCAAAAGGTATTTAATACCCCTCATGGTAATAGTCTCTTATTAAATTATTCCAGGAAATATTGTGTAAAAAATGAGACAATGTATGAAAGTGGCTCCAGAAATGTATACTGTTTTGTCTGAGGAGAAGATGCTAGGGGCTTAACGTCACACTGACACAGATAGGTCTTACGGCGAGAGGAGAAGATGATGGGCATCGAGGAACAAATGAAATTTGTTCTGTACTACATTCTTATCTGTCAATTATAGACGAAGGAGGTGATGTCAGAACTGTTGTTCTATACTGTGACTTATGCCCAGCACAAACAAAAAATCAGGTCTTGTCTTTGATCCTGTGGTTTCTTCAGACATCAAAGAGCATTGAATGCATCTCAATAACTTACTTGCAGCCTGGTCATACAGTACATATATGCCAGCAGATTCTGTTCATGCTTCAATAGAAAAAAAACCTCAAAAATAAAGCTGTGTGGGCTTCTTCAGGGTGCATACCTGCCAACTTTACAAAACCAAAAATCAGGAGATTTTGATATGAAAATCAGGAAAAGTCAGGAGAAATCAGGAGATACAATTGGTCAAAACTGCTTATTTTACATGTCTTAAGCAATACAATACAATGATATAATTATAACACTTATTGTCTCAAAGCCTGACTGTTGCTATAATGAGGCTCCAAGGCTGAAAATTACACACCTCTATTACCTCACAGGAAGTATGCAAGTGAGATAATCGGTCTCTGACAAGCCTTCCGAAAATAGTATGAACTCCTGCTCCACATGTATGAATCGGTCATGCACTTAAATGCCATTACTTAGCAAATGCATAGATTAATATATTTGATCAAGTGCCCATGTGATTATGCGAAGCGCAATGCAATTTGTATCAAATAACTGGCTGTTGTACCCATGCTTCGCTACGGAATTCTCAGAAAGACTGTCCTTATAGTTTTCCACCTTAAGTCAACATTGGTCATTACTAGGGCAAGGTATTTGATGATTTTGCATCTTTTTTTATGAAGGCCAAAATATAGCTTGAGTATATGTACATGTGTTTCATGAATTGACTGATTAAATAAGGGCAATTTGTTAGGGCATATTTTTCATTTTTTGCCGTTTACAAGAGATAGGTCATTTTTGGAGCAATTTATGGTTATTTTCGGCATTTTTAATTGTTTTCTGGGAAGTGTTATATTTCGTTATATTTGGATATTTAATTAATATTATTTATGTTTACAATACTTGTCTATTATGTTTAACTTAGACAAGTAACTTGCTCAAGAAAGAACGTAGACTTGCAACATACCCTGCTGCCACTAGTTTTCAAGGAAAGAGTATTTTCAACTCGACTGCACTTCCAAGAAAACATACTTTAAGCAGTACCTGCTTCCCCTATATGTAAGACGCATAATGGACTCGCCCAAGCTGGGCATTGTTCCTTATCTTCAGCTAGATAAGAAGGAAGTCAGTCGCCCACGTGCTGCGAGTCGAGTGAATTCTTTGTTGACAAGTACTGTAAGATGCCCAAAGTTAAAGGAAGTACAATTGTTAAATTAAAACAATTTGTTACACAATATGGAGAAAATATATTTTCCACTGATGGGAAAATAATATTTTGCAAAGTGTGTGATGTGCGAGTTTCAGCAGAAAAGAAGTTTACAGTTGAACAACATGTGTCGCGAGAAAAACATAAACGTGGTATGCAGCGACTTGAAGATAAAAGAAACTGTGGCTTACACCAGACACTACTGGGTGAATCTTCAACATTTTCTCCATTTTGTGAGAAATTGTGTACAGCATTTTTATGCGCCGATATTCCACTGAACAAACTGAACCATCCAAAGCTGCGTACATTCTTAGAAGAGGAGACTGGAAAATCTGTACCAGATCCCAGAACATTAAGAAGTACCTACGTTGGAAGATGCTATGACAAAACGTTACAAGAAATAAGGATAAGGGTAGGAGACGGAAACATATGGGTATGCATAGATGAAACAACAGACAGTATGGGACGATATATAGCCAACGTTATTGTAGGCTTCCTGGAAGCAGGGAATGCTGGAGAACCATTTCTACTACATTGTGAGCAATTGGACAAAGCTAACTGGTCAACAATTAGCAAACTGTTTGACCAGTCTTTGAGGCTATTGTGGCCCGATGGCATTCGGAATGACAATGTGCTGCTTTTAATAACAGATGCAGCACCCTACATGGTAAAGGCTGCAAATTCGTTACAAGCGCTCTTCTCGAAAATGGTGCATGTCACATGCCTAGCCCATGCGTTACATCGGACCGTGGAAGAGGTACGACATAATTTTCCTGAAGCTGACAAGTTAATTGGGTGCATAAAGAAAGTGTTTTCAATAGCCCCATCTAGAGTTCTAGCATTGAAAACAGAAGCTCTTGAAATTCCCTTGGCCTTTTCACCTGTTTTGACTAGATGGGGAACGTGGATTGAGGCTTGTTGTTATTAGTGCGAGAACTTTGAAGTTGTAAAGAAAGTGATCGATTCCTTCGACAAAACTGAGGCTGGATCAATAAAAACAGCCCAGAAACTCTTGGCTGACAAAGAAATTGCAGGTAAACTTTCCTACACAAAAACAAATTTCAGATCCCTTCCTAATGCAATAAGTGCTCTAGAAAAATCCCAAGTGCCACTAGTGGAGCAGCTGCAAATTGTGTATAAAGTTGTGAATGATCTGAATCGTCTGTGTGGTACTACGCATAAGTAAAAGTGACCAAGCGTGGTGGTACTAATTATAATAGTATCATGGTTCTAATTAAAACATGCCTAGGTCACCCCTTTTAGTTGCCTTTTACCTCCGGCAAGGGATACGATTGGGTGTATTCTTTGCCTGCGTCCCCCACCCACGGGGGGTGTGTGTTTGGTCCACAAGAGCTATTTTATTTCGCTCAAGTCCGCCGGCAAGCCGGTTAGGACCCCCTATCCACCACCTGGAACGCACCACATGGTAGTATTATCTCTCCCCCTGCTACGCCAACGTAGTACGTTCGTGGTTATTCCATTCAAGTCTGCAGACTGGTCATTCGAATCGCTGCCTCAGAGTAGTGATCGTATAGCTGGAGTACTATGATGATCGAGTGTGTTACGTACCAGTAGTATCAGAAAATTTATGAACCAGAGGAATGGCATGCTAAAGAGAGAAAGATCTAACACCCCAGCTACTTCCCGCCAATATTGAGACAGGCTGTTACACTAGGTACGCAGCAATAATCCCATTTATTGGAGATAAATGGCAGCAGAATACACAAAGCACATCACAACGAACAATGGTCAATGAAAAGTTATTTTTGATCTATTTTATGAGCTGTCTATATTGCAGGCCTTCACATTTAGTTTTCTTCCTTGTGTTATTATTCAAGCGATCATTCCTTCTTGATTTTTTCTGATTCTTATAATCATCTTCACAATATTGTTATAGTCGGTACAGTAAAACTGAATAAGACATAATCAGAAATTGTATTCTCTATAACTTTACTTTTGGATACGACCAATTAGATAGGTAATAAAAATTAAATTTTGACACTTCCCCTAAACTACCATTTCAAACAGGGTGAATAAAATTATTTATAGCGTAGACCGTAATTCCTTATTCCCCGACTTTACATACCGATTTTCATCAAATTCTGTTCATCCATTTTCTCATACGTCGGTGCTGATATGGACTTAGCAACAAAAATCCAAAGTCATGAATATCTCAGTTATCAAAGCCGGTATGGTAAAAATGTATAGGACATAAATGATAGGAAATTTAATAATATATAACTAATTATATATTATCTATCGATAGGGCCAATAACAAACTAAATATATGTGAAAATTAAATTTTAGTCCTTCCCCTAAACTACCATTTCACTCAGCATGAACACAATTACTTATGGCCTAGATTGTAATGACTTATTCCCCGACTTTATATACCGATTTCCATTAAATCCTCTTCAGACATTTTCTCGTGATGCGCGTACATACATACAGACAGACATTATAGAAAATTAAAACGTGCATTTCTCCTAGTTACTGTGGTCACGACCGGTGCAGAAATATCATTCTTCCTAAATTCTGAGCAAAGAACAGACACACTTATTTTATTTATATTGAGATAAATTAAAATTATTCAGAACTGTCTCCAAAAGGCTCCTAAAATCTTTAGAAAAGTCACTAGTCATTATCATTGAAATTATATCACTAAATTACTAAAAAAGACTCCATATCTAGCGACTAGTCTCCAGAATCAACTAGAGTACAAGACTGATGTGAACGAACACGAACAAAGCACGTGAGAACTAGAGATTGACGATCGATATACGCATTGCGATATACAAGTTTCAATAAACATCGCACAATCGCGCACATTTCTCGCATTAATAAACGTAGATATTTCGTTTGAAAGTGGCCAATGAGCGAAGAATTTCCGGTCACATGCGTAAAAAAGCTGAAATCGCGGGATTTGAAAACAAATGTTTGAAGTTCACCAAAAAATGAGCTTAAATCGGGAGAAATAATAGAATAATCGGGAGGCGGGAAAAACTGTCAAAAATCGGGAGTCTCCCACCGAAATCGGGAAAGTTGGCAGGTGTGAGAGTGGTCTACTATAATTGTAAATGCAAGAGTCAACCCCAAGCCATACGAAATCATTACAATGTCTCACAAAGACTTCAAAGGTCTTCAACAGAACTTCCCAGCAAAGCTGGCTAAGTGTGATAATGGAGAAAAGATAATGTTTAAATTAATTAAGAAATTGCTGTTTTCAAAATATTCACCAGTCATAAAACTGAAATACTTGTATAATCCTGAGGCAGAGGAGAAAACGGTGCCTCTTGGAACTGTAAGGAACAAGCGTACTAAACGGAGCTTACCTGTTTCACTTAAATGTGTTTACAATTCAAAACTATCAATACCGAATGTGAAGTACAATGACCCGGTAAAGCTTGTGTCCATAAAGGTAATCCCTGTAAGGTATGGTAATGAGTATTTGCAAATGCCTCTTAAGAATTCTCTAACCGAGCTCGATAGCTGCAGACGCTTAAGTGCGGCCAGTATCCAGTATTCGGGACATAGTAGGTTTGAACCCCACTGTCGGCAGCCCTGAAGATGGTTTTCCGTCGTTTCCCATTTTCACACCAGGCAAATGATGCGGCTGTACCTTAATTAAGGCCACGGCTGCTTCCTTCCCAGTCCTAGCCCTTTCCTGTCCCATCGTCGCCATAAGACATATCTGTGTCGGTGCGATGTAAAGCCAATAGCAAAAAAATATATGTCTCTACCAGATGAACTTCCAAAGACAGATAAAGAAGATATTTAGTTATTCAGTATTGCTTGGTCTCATATGGCTCTTATTTCAGTTCAAATTTATAACTTTCATCGAGCTGGATAGCTGTAGTCGCTTAAGCGTGGCCAGTATGCAGTATTCGGGAGATGGTGTGTTCGAACCCCACTGTCGGCAGCCCTGAAGATGGTTTCCCGTGATTTCCCATTTTCACACCAGGCAAATGCTGGGGCTGTACCTTAATTAAGGCCACGGCCACTTCCTTCCCATTCCTAGCCCTTTCCTGTACCATCGTCGCCATAAGACCTATCTGAGTCGACGCGACGTAAAGCTACTTGCAAAATTGATAACTTTTAATAACACAACATCATCTCTCTTCCATTTTTATTATTGTGTTATCTCTGCTAATATTCTAGTGATATTATATTTTGAAAAACACCATTTATGGTAAAATGGAAATGGAAAATTTATATTATGATTCTTCCTATAATGTATATAAGAGTTGAAAGTTCTAAAAAGACCATTGTTGTGAGAATTTATTGGCAATGTCTAAGTGTCATTCATTATTGCGCAGATTATTAAACCCCATGGCATTACAGCCCTTGAAGGGCCTTGGCCTACCAAGCGACCGTTGCTCAGACCGAAGGCCTGCAGATTATGAGGTGTCGTGTGGTCAGCACGACGAATCCTTTCGGCCGTTATTCTTGGCTTTCTAGACCGGGACCGCTATTTCACCGTTAGATAGCTCCTCAATTCTAATCACGCAGGCTGAGTGGATCTCGAACCAGCCCTCAGGTCCAGGTAAAAATCCCTGACCTGGCCGGGAATCAAACCCGGGGCCTCTGGGTGAGAGGCAGGCATGCTACCCCTAGATTATTATCCATATATATATTAATATAATTCAGTTTAATTCAGCATAACTCAATGTTCTGATATCCCAACACTTAATAACTTTTGAATTTGAGTGTTACTTCTGTGAGGGTAATTTATTTAAATAAACCACAATAGAAAATGCGTGTTTTATAATAGTTTTCTTACTATTAATGATCATCCTTTCACACAATAAACAACTTACCATTGTTATTATTATTTATTCCAATTAGTGTAACTGAAAATATACATTGTTGTAACCAACACTGATGTAGTATCAGTCCCAGTCAAAAGGCAAAATCCTCAAATTTCATGTCAAAGAATTAATTTCAGGAAACTGTATGATCCCACACAATATATTCCAGTACACTATAGTACACTACAATCTCAGATTCATTACAGAATTGAAATAAACAACAATTAAGATAGATCAATGCCTGTAGTGAGGTGCAAACTGTTCTTTTGTCTCTCCTGAAAAATATTATTTTTGTTGCTTACCTCAATTCGCCTGTACCGAGTCCAATTTAAGTACTCAGTCATTTCTGTACAATCCAAACCATTTCTATTTGTAGTTAGCAGATTGCAAAACCAACCTGAAAGGCGTCAGCAGCAATGTGAAGCAGTCTTGGCACCATACAGACAGGTGTAGCAATGAGTGTTTGCAGACAAGCAATCTGCAATTCTGCTTTGTAGTGTTTCAAGCGAGCCAACATATCCTCCAGGAAATGATAAACCAAATTATAAAGTGAGCCATGGGAAGTCTGAAAAATAAATTTCAATTCATCTGCATCATATCTGCAACTGCTAGTTCTTTCGTCACTATCTATAAAGGGTGTATCCATGATAATGTTCCAAACTTTCAGAGATGATGTTGGACAGCAAATGAATCAATTTGAGATAAGGAACCGTAGTCCAGAAACGTTTGAGTCAAAAGTTCGGAAACGTTTGAGTCAAAAGTTATGAATAATTCAAGATGTTTAACATCTGTTTGGTCTTAACAGTTCAAACGGCACCGGGGATATTCAAACAGAACTTTGTGCAATGATGCCATGCCTGCATTGATGCAGGGGGATGCCATTTCGAACATTTGTTGCAAATGGAGCAGCTTGTGTAACTTGTGCAGCTAAATGGACTTAAATGAGTAGAATTTTGCTGAACTTTTGACTCGATTGTTTCTGGAATATGGTTCCTTACCTTAAATTGATCCATTTACCATCCTCCATCATCGCTGAAAGTCTGTAACATTATCACAGATACATCCTGTATACACTGAAAACTTGGTTGGCACCCTTTGTGTGACAACTAGAGATATTATACTGTAATGAGGAAGCATGGTCACAAACTGAATAAAAATATATTTAATACATGTTTAAAACATAGTGAACAGATAAGAACAAATGAAAAAATGAAACATGATCATTATTTCACCATAAGAACACATTGTGTCCATAATGGATCTGTCCAAAATTATGCACAACAATAGCTAGTTTTCAAGTTGCAACTTAATTTGTCACCCATTTGATCCTTCCTATAAGGTATATCAACCCGTTTGGATCCTTGTCTCCTTTTGTGTTTGTCCTTTGTTCCTTGTCTCTTACCATTTTTTATTCATCTTTGTCTCTTTCCTTTTCTTGTGTTTATTTAGCTTTCTTCTTTTCCCACACTTTCCACATGTCCCAGCTCTTCGGAAGCTGTGAAGAAATGGATGTAGAAGAATTGGCAGTGACGACCAGCCCATAAGGTCACACAGTTAAATGCCATCCCAGTAAACACTCATACTTCATTTTTACTTCTTAATACATTACACACAGGTTTTAAGCTCATAGAGGTGACTGGTACTTCTTAACTGCAATATTAAGTTTTGAGATAGTGTAAAATTGTATATATATCAGCTCCCAATCATAACCCCCATGTGACTGTAAGTACATGCTCTCCAAATGTTCCCATTCACTATGTTTCTTACAGAAGGGACCTGCTGAAATGAGAGAGAGAACTCGTCACAAGCAAACTATGACCAAACAGGATAGCAGGTTAATTTCCTGAAGAAAAGAAAGCTACAAAGCTAGTTTACTTATATTTGCAACTTGAACCCTGATGTCTGCTTAATGGTACAGTAAGACTGTTGCCTTGGAAAATCAATTGTTAAAAAAAAAAAAAAAATTAAGTCATGTTCTATAGTAGTAAAGGTGTATTTAAATTCGCTCATACGTGTTATGTCATGTAACACATATTCAGCCATGAGTACAAACAGTTATATCCTTACATAATAATTTTACGTATAGCAAAAAAAAGGCATCCTAATGAACATTTTAGAAACAATGTATACAGAAATAGAACAAAAGCAAAATCTTAATTTTAACATAAATGAAATTACAGAAAACAAATATACTACCAGAAGAAACTTTAAAAACAGCTTCATAAATAACATTAGTAAAAAAAGACACCAAAGAACATTTGAGCTCCCTACCAACCGTAAGTTCCCCCTACCACAGTAATACCCCTACCACTCCCTCAGCCCTCCCTTCCATGCTTTTAACCGATCAGCTGCTTGCTGAAAGCAGTTGCCCACCAGCTACACAAGTGACAATACGCTCTAAAGGTTGAACTCAATCCCCCCACCACATAAATAGAGGTAGCAAAGTGACGCAGAGAGACTATGAAAGTAGATCGTGATCGAAACTGACAGGAAACGGTCAGTAGCTGAACTTGGCTCCCAATACCAACAGACCATGTATAGGAAGAAACACTAAAATCGATGCACATATATTAAGACAGGGATAATCTTAATCCTCTTGGAGCAAAGAGCAGATCTGGTCGGCCGCTCCCCATCAGCTGGAAGAGGCCAGAGCTCCGCCTCCACTCTACTACTGTAAAGTGCCAGGCCGTTTTCAGTGGAAATACATGTATTTTAAAATTCATGTATATCTACTGGTGTATATCAAATACCGGCATGAAATTTTCTACATATAGACTACGTAGAATAAGAAACTGGTATGGAGTGATATAAAGAGTTAAAGATGTTTTGTTGTTGACTCGCTGATGTACCTGTGCTTAGCTACGGGATTCTCAGAAAGACTGTCTTTGTGGTTTTTCTACCTGAAGTCGTCAGAAGGAATGTAGTGATTAAAAGCAATGTTATATAAAATACTTGATCAAATTAATAAACCGCTCATTTTCTCACTTTTTACGAACAGTACTACGGTGCTGATCTAACAATCCAAAGTTCCAGTGCTGCAATGACCAGACCGCAGACAGCAGTGAACACTTCTCTGCCATTATTCCGTTAAATATGCACATTGCTTATTCCAATCGGTGCCTCAGAGTAGGAATTGAATAGCTCGAATGCTATGATGAACCAGTTTGTTACATATCAGTAGTATCAGAAGTTTATCTAACTACCCAGCTACTTCCCGGCAATTTTCAGGCAGGCTGTTATACTCGGTACGACCGGGAGAGTTGGCTGTGCAGTTAGGGGTGCATAGCTGTGAGCTTGGATCTGGGAGGTAGTGGGTTCCACTGTCGACAGCCCTGAAGATAGTTTTCCATGGTCTTCAATTTTCACACCAGGAAAATGCTGGGGCTGTAACGTAATTAACATAGGGGGTGCTTCCTTCCCACTCCTAGCCCTTTCATATCCCATCGTCGCCATGAGTCCTATCTGTGTCGGCGCGACGTAGAGCAAATGTTAAAAAACTCGGTATGCAGCAGTAATCCCATCTATCGGAGATGAATGGCAACAGAGACACAAAGCAAATCACAACAAACAATGGTCAATGTAATGTTATTGTTGATCAATGATATGAGCTTTCTGTATTGTAGTCCTTCACATTCAGTTTTCTTTCGACTCTGTAATATAAGGCTGTCTTATAAAATTAATTATAGCGTAGACAGTAGTTCCTTAATCCCCGACTTTACATACCGATTTTCATTAAATTCTGTTTACCCATTTTCTCGTGACAGTGCTGATATTATCTTAGCAACAACAATCCATATTTGTGAATATCTCGGTTATCATAGCCGATACGGTCAAAATGTATAAGACATAAATGATCGGAAATTTAATACTATGTAACTTTATTTATATAGTAATTGTCCACAAGACCACCAATAACACAAATATTCGAGAATTAAATTTTGGGCCTTCCTCTAAACTACCACTTTTCTTAATGTGAATAAGATTATTTATGGTGTAGATTGTAGCAACTTATTCGCCCACTTTGCATACCTATTTTAATTAAGATAGGACCACTAATAACATAAACATTTGCAAATAAAATTTTAGGCCTTCCCCTAAACTACCATTTCTTTTAGAGTGAATAAGATTATTTATGGTTTATATTGTAGCAACTTATTTTAGAACTTAACATACCGGTTTTCATTAAGATACGACCACTAATAATATAAATAATTATTTGAGAATTAAATTTTAAGCCTTCCCCTAAACTACCATTTCTCTCAGCATGAAAAAGATTATTTATGGCCTAGATTGTAGCGACTTATTCCCGGACTTTACATACCGATTTTCATTAAATTCTCTTCAGCCGTTTTCTCGTGATGCTTGTACATACATACATACATACATACATACATACATACATACATACATACAAGTCTCCGCATTACCATAGATTTATGTGATAGGACAAAAAATATAAATTTATCGCAATGTAATACTATCCATAGCTCTGATGTGAAAGATGTATTTTTTAAATGTTACATTGTAATGGTCATAGTTTTGAATTTTTAATGGGGCCCCCCTATTTTATCAGGTCTTATTGTATACTGAATTTTAATCCACTAGCTGAGGAAGAGAATGCATAAATATTCTCGAAACATGAACTAGATGTTAAGGTGAAAGGTAAATAATAAATAGTATTGACTAGGCGGACCATCTACCAACATATTTGCTGTTATTAAGTCAATACGGATCCAATACTGGCCACTATGGTCAAGATTATTAATAGTGATTATGCCAGCCAGGCTAGAAAAATGATAAATTTAAGAACACCAAGGTTAAAATTCTTAGTATTTCAAAAGACCTGAACTTTCTTAAGAAATGTATTAAAAGTAATGTCATACCTAAACACTTGAATTCAGTACAAAAGAGAGGTAGATTACTGCATCACGAAATGAGAACACAGCGGAAAGTAAATCACCTGTGGATTAAAGATGAAATTAGGTTTTTACACCTCAAAAAAACGAAGTTGACAACACACTTTATGAATTACACCTACTCATCACTAGTCAAATTTCGGCTCTGGAATGGGAAGAGGCGCAATTTAACATTGAACTATCATTATTTACAATACTAATGAAAAAACAAGAAATTCTAGATAGAAAATATCAGAGGCTCATTGACTACAAACGCATCACAAAAGATGAAATGCGAAACAATAACACGTACACAACACACACATTTTATCCACCACTCAAAAACCTGACCAACGCTGATTTCAATAATGATGAAGTCGAGATCTTAAGTAAGGGTCCTAAACATAACTGGCCACACACAAGTAAGACTGTTCAAAATAGGGAACTAGTGAAATTGTTAGCGGAATCTGAAGTAGCAATTGCAGAGGTACCTACAGATGAACAAGAGAATATGAGGTTCGAGACTAAAAAGAAAATTGGTAAAATAATGGAACATAAGACCATCGCAGATACCCACACAAATAACAATCTCCGAAAGATTAATAAGAAGATCATAGATAACAACATAATTGTCATGAAGGCTGATAAGGGTAACACTATAGTTTTAATGAATAAAGATGATTACGTCAGTAAAACGAATGATTTCTTGAAGGGAGACAACTTTCGTCAGATAAAGAAGGACCCCACTAACAACATGCAAAAGACATTTTAACAAATTTTAGCTAACACTAATTTTTTGATGAATTTGAATGAAACAAAATGTTTGGTAAATATGAACCCAGGATTACCTAAATTGAGGGCAATGCCTAAGGTACACAAAGAAGGCATACCTATTAGACTGGTTGTAAACTTCAGAAACAGTCCCACATATAAAACGGCCAAATTTGTACACACGTTTTTAAAGAAACATTACAGATTTAATGTAGATACAAGTCTCCGCAATACCATAGATTTTTGTGATAGGACAAAAAATATAAATTTATCGCAATGTAATACTATCCATAGCTTTGATGTGAAAGATATGCATTTGAATATTCCGATCACAGAGACTATCAACATTGTCAAGGACAACTTAAATACACATAGTCCATTGAGTAAAGTAGAAATTGATGAATTCATCAACTTGTTAAAGTTCACATTAGAAAACAACCTTTTTACTTTCAACAACAACGTGTATAAACAAGTTAATGGGCTGGCCATGGGATCACCAGCGTCTGGTATCCTTGCGGATATATTTATGGACCATATGGAATCTAATTAGTCGGTAAAATAAAAGGATTAGACTTATGGTTAAGGTTTGTTGATGACGCGTTCGCTATCATTAACGAACAAGAACTCAAGCCAAACGAGCTGTTAGACTAATTAAACAACCTAGATAAACACAATGTTTACAATCGAGTCGGAAGATAATAAAAGTTTAAACTATCTTGACGTAACAGTAACTAGAGACAATAAAAACCTGATTTACCAAGTATTTAGAAAACCTACACACACAGATGTTATCAGGAAAGACTCGAACCACCCAGGAGAACACAAGAAAGCGGCATTTTACAGCTTCATCAATAGAGCAGTAAGAATACCATTAAATAGAAATGATTTTAATAAAGAGATAAACATTATCCAAGATATCGCCAGAAGAAACGGTTATCCCAAGAGCTATGTCAATAGGATAAAGAGTAAGGTCATGAATAGACCGAACACTCTACTTGTAAATAAGAAAGAAGAAAAAAAAGAAATTCGCTACATTAACTTATATTAATAAACAATCATACGGTTTGGCTAAACTCTTCAGGAAACACATTACCCATGTATCCTGTAGGACAGATAACAATAATAATAATTTATTTTTCAATTTGAATAGCGTAAACACCAACAGTAGGTTCAGTAAGTTAGGAGTACACAAACTGTCTTGCCAAGATTGCGGAAAAAAGTATGTCGGACAGTCAGGTAGAAGTGTGTTGGTGCGGTATAAAGAGCATGTCAATGCACGAAGACATTCTAGATACTCTGCAATGTGTGAACACATGCATGAAAGCAACCATCATTTCACCAATATTGAACAAGACATGGCTTTATTACATTCATTAAACAAAGGTAAACAAATTAATGCCCTCGAGAAATTAGAAATAAACAAGTTGCAAAAATTTGATAGTGAAAACAGCCTAAATGAATACACGGCAGAAGACAATCCGTTGTTTAAATTGGTGACCCAATACCCTAGAAAGAGGGCAAAAGAGAATGAGATCATGCGCGTAAGGGGGTAAGTATGACTATAGTATCAGGGGCGGTACCTTCCACCCCTCTTTCCATCCACCCCGCATCCCAATGTACTGTAATTCCGCAACCAGTTGCCGTACAACACCAGTTGCTTTCACATCTCTTCAACATATGCACGCCACACGTAATATTTACATCAACACACTGGTAAGGTTTAATATTTTTGGCCCGTTGTATTCTCATTTTGTTCGTCGGAGCCTTTTTGTTAATTTCTATTTCCTTTCCTTTTTACAGACCATCTTAATTTTATTTCAACCTGGCTGCATAATACACCCTTTAACTTAAGATAATGGCAGGAATTCCAGTTTTAATGCAACTTCGTTTATTCTTATACAAATCCAATTGAACTTCGCAAGATAGTATTACAACTCTAAGGACACTGTAAACTCACATCAATGTACGACACCGTGTTCAATATTTTAATTCATATAGACATTATTTTAACACCTATTAACGGCGGATATCGGCAAGACTTCAAGTTTTAATGCAATTTCATTTATTCTTAACTCAACTTTATTTGAACTTCGGAAGATAGCATTGCAAGATCAAGGATACTATGAACTCATATCACCATAAGACGCTGTACTCAATATTTAATCAGACATTACTATATTGTGTTTTTATTTGTACGTGACAAGATGGGATTATAATTCCATGTTTTTTACCATCCAAATTTTTTAAATGTTACATTGTAATGGTCATAGTTTTTAATTTTTAATGGGAGCCACCCTATTTTATCAGGTCTTATTGTATACTGAATTTTAATCCACTAGCTGAGGAAGAGAATGCATAAATATTCTCGAAACATGTACTAGATGTTAAGGTGAAAGGTAAATAATAAATAGTATTGACTAGGCGGACCATCTACCAACATATTTGCTGTAGATTTATAGTTGTCGATAACGTTTATTTTTAAGACGAGAAAAATATTTTCGCACTTTCCCTCTCAATATCTACTTTGAAAAAATAATTTACGATACAAAACTATATACATAATTATGTATAATGTATTTCTAAATACAATTCTATAGAATAACTAATTTGAACAAGAAAAATAAAAACTTAAAAATTAAAATTCAAGTAAAAACAAGACAATTTTACTGATAAAATTCACGTGTATGTATCGATGTTTGGCAAACACTGACAACAAATTTTCTATGTGCGGACAACACAGTATTAAAATAATTCTGAATTATTAAATAAGTTTTTTGTTTTCAGAAAAAAAAATAGTTTCTCGTTTTCGGTTGTAGTACATATTAGAAAAATAATTTTACAATACAACAGAATTTACGAAATTAAGAAATGTATGGCACTAAAGCCGTATTTGCTTTGACCTACTAATCGACCACTGCTCAGTTCGGTACCTGCAGTTTACAAGGTGAATCATGGTCGGTGGACGGATACTTTCAGTAATTTTCTTGGTTTTCCAGACCGGAGTCACCCTCTCACCCTCAGATATCTCCTCAATTGCAATCACTTAGGGTCACTTAGATTGAGTGAACCTCGAACCAACCCTCAGGACCAGGCAAAAATCCTTGACCTGCGCGCAAATCGAACCCATGACCTCCGGGTGGGAGGCAGGCACGCAACACTTGGCCCGCGGACACCGGCATTTAGGTAATGATAGAGGACTATATTTAACTATAAGGTTTAGCAGAGGTAAGTGAAAAGTAAACTGAAGTACGATATGGGCGGAGAAGCAGACGGTAGGGCATGTTTAGGTCCAAGAACTTCCTTGAAGGAGACAGGGGGTTGAGGAATGTTGTTGGGTTCACTGGGTCAAATTTTCACAAAATGTTCTCCAGATACATCATCATCATCGTATTCGGTATCACTAGTTTCATCTACCACCATATTCAGAGTAGCTTTAGTGCTGTTAGACACAAACGTCTTTTCTTTAGCTGCAATGATTCCGCGGACGTGTCCGGTATAATTTCGTCGCTACTCTCTGAACTAAATTCCCTATCGCTATCCAATAAATCATCCGCGTTAACTTCGCACTGTTCCAAATACTGCATTAATTTATTGTCATCAATACCTGCTAAAAAAATATCACGTGAACAACATGCCATTTTCCTGTCACAAATCCACTCACTGCAAGGAGCAATCTCTTACTGACCGGTTAGCGGTATTTGTAAACACAGGAAACGACTCTTGTGAAAGGCATAACACCCTCATAGAACTGCCAAAGCAAGGCCAGGCACACAATAAAGTGTAGCCCCTTTACTACAGGTTGCACCAAAAGTATGCATGTCACTATAGGTTGCCTCAAAATTATGTATATCACAGAATTTTAAGCCGGCCAATGTAATCGGCTCTGGCAACATCCGACTGGATTGTTAAAGGCCGACCAGATCGGCTCTGGCAATTTAAAGGGCTGGTGCTCGCACTACCGCCTGGCATCAAGAGAGTTAAATAAAAGGGAGTTTGTCCAAATGAAGAGAAAATACATAATAAAATTTGCCTTACCCTCATAATAGAGAAGAAAAGAGTATAAAGGGGTACGTTACTAACGTATAACATAGAGGTGCATCAGAATATGTATGGCTGAGCCATGTCAGTCTCTCTCTCTCTCTCTCCCCTTTTAAATTATTATTTTTTTATTTTATAATTTTATCATAATGAAATATGAATACCACCGAATTAAGAAGTCGCCCCTCTCATGCAGAAAAAGGCTACTACAACAGGGTATAAGAGTATTCCGCCAGCTCCGTGGTGTAGGGGTAGCATCCTTACCTCTTACCCGGAGGCCCCAGGTTCAATTCCCGGCCATGTCATGGATTTTTACCTGAACCTGAGGGCTGGTTCGAGGTCCACTCAGCCTACATGATTAGAATTGAGGAGCTATCTGACGGTGAGATAGCGGCCCTGGTCTAGAAAGCCAAGAATAACAGCCGAGAGGATTCGTCGTGTTGACCACACGACACCTCCACCTCGTAATCTGCAGGCCTTCGGGCTAAGCAGCGGTCGCTTAGTAGGCCAAGGCCCTTCAAGGGATGTAGTGCCATGGGGTTTGGTTTTGGTTTGGTTTTTATAAGAGTATTCCCCTTTTATATTTTGGGTCAATGAAGTGACTTTGAATCAAAGTATCTTCCTCCTTTTTACCAAAAATTACCTCCCTCTTTTTAATTTTTTAAAAATTTTTTTTGTGGCGACAACATTTCCCAAAGAGGAACTGTATTATCCTTCAGGCACAAGGAAAACATATTATCAAATAACAAGTAAGGTGAGGGTAGGCAGGTGGCAAAGAAGTATGCATAGAATACATACATGGAGAAAACAACAAATACGAAATTTCCATTGTTACCTTTAAAATACACAAAGTTAAAACATGGCAGAGCCAAAAATAAAATGAGAGAATGGCTGGGGAAGCTGGAAACAAGAATGAAACAACAAAAGACACTGGAAACTGCACACCCAAAAAGCAATGCAGATACAGAATCAAACTCATTCACACGAACACACATAGAGACCAACACAGAGAAACGTAGGGCGGAGAGACAAGCTGGTAAAGCATGCCATAATAGTTCACAACAAGCATAATCAAAATAACCAATTTGCTCGTGAATCCGGTCTGGTAAAACAAACACAGAACCAGGCCAAGAGAGAAAACATGCAGCACACCAGCAACATGTATCACGCAGTCAAAACCCTCATTATCAGTACAAATCCATACCACACACCCAGAGTGGACGAGCAAGAAAACACTAAACGGTGTCAGAATCAAGCAAAATGTAGAATGTCCATGCGTACATAAAATAGGTCTCCACACATGTACACATACACAGGAAGCAATCAAACTGAGGAGAAAACATAACGGGACCTACACTGCCCTTGGTTTTCGAACAGAACTTAAAAATTGGCAGACATACGTTAATATAAGATC
Organism: Anabrus simplex; assembly: GCF_040414725.1. Classification (NCBI taxonomy): domain Eukaryota; kingdom Metazoa; phylum Arthropoda; class Insecta; order Orthoptera; family Tettigoniidae; genus Anabrus; species Anabrus simplex. Next base: position 962,422,945 of record NC_090265.1, on the reverse strand, counting down.
AATGAGAAATAAGTCTGCAATAAAATTAAAGTAGAACAAATACGTAACCTCAGAAAACACTTGAAGACAACCATGGCAAGTCTTGGGAGGACCAAAAATAGCAAAATAATAAGTGAAAATAATAATTACCTGATGGGTAATAAATGCAATAAAAACGGTTCAGTCTGTCAAACACACAGCAATTACAATATAAATTATAACACTATTAACATACCTGTAAAATACACACTAATATACAAAGAATGACATGTTTCGTTCTACAAGAACATCCTCAGATTCTATCAAATCACTTAAAACATGCTTATATATGTACAGTATTGTTTACGTTGTGTAAACTTGTCAATGATAAACAGTTTAGTGATAACATGAACCAGTAATGACAAAAATAAAATATATATATACACACACAAGTATTAATATAATGGAAAACTTACGTATTTATCAAGACTGCTGATTCTAAGTCTGTTGTCACCAAACATTATTTCAGGACGAGTCCTATTTTTGTCATTACTGGTTCATGTTATCACTAAACTGTTTATCATTGACAAGTTTACACAACGTAAACAATACTGTACATATATAAGCATGTGTATTTTACAGGTATGTTATTAGTGTTATAATTTATATTGTAATTGCTGTGTGTTTGACAGACTGAAAAGTTTTTACTGCATTTAACTAAGTCGACACTGGAAAATATGGCTTCATTCGTAACAAATGATGGATAATAAGAACAAGAAGTCTCTCGAAAGAACCGAGTTTCACAATACCACATTTAAAACCCTTAAAGTATCTTATATAGGATAGAAACCGCCGTCGCCATTTCCTTTTGTTATTACTGTGTTATAACAGATATTTTATTGAACAAATTATTAACAAATTTAAACACCAGCCTAACATAACACTCTTAAGAGATAATCCTAAACCAACTGCTTACGCCACATTCACATTCAATATAAATGCCTACAGTATTGCTAATGTATTCACAAAACACAATACCGTGATTTCTTTTTGAACTAATAATAGAAACCTTGAATTATTACATAACTTCAACTCCTTAAATAAAACAAGTGCCTTTTCTAGGTCAGGCGCATACCATTTTAAGTGCAAGAACTGTAACTCTTCTTACATTGGTCAAACTGGCCGTAACTTCAAAATTAGATACTTTGAACACGTTAATGCAATAAAATACAACAGATTTTTGGCAGTAGGGCAACATATACATGACACAAAACATATTTTCACTACAATAGACTAGGATATTGAAATTCTCAGCACTGTAAATAACGGCCCTCTCCTAGACATCACTGAAAACTGTTTTATACACCTCGACCAGTTTTTCAATCCAAATCTTAACCTGAATGATATTTCTGAGAAGCCCAATGCCCTTTTTGATTTTCTCATCTCTATTTTAAATAACCTCAAGCCAACAAGCAAGCGATCAATCTTTCACAATTTACACAATACCCTCTCACGCTACTTGCCCCTTCTGCAACACCCCCATGATCTTCCTTAAATACCCCCCCCCCCAATTTTTTCCTTTCCCTCCCACCCTCTTATAAGCGCTCATTATTCCTCACCCTTTACTATATTTATCATCTCCCATTTATTTATCAATCACCATGGCAAGATGTTTCAAGTTGAGCCTGACATTATAATTTCTTTTAAAATTTCTTCCTATTTTTTATATATTTTTATTTGGTTTTATTCTTTTTAACAATTTAAATTATTTTTAAAATTTATATATCTGCTTCGAATTGTCGAAATTAAGTCCTACACTGTTTTCCTAATACTTCAATTATGTCACCTTTTACTCTTCGGCCGGAGAAACAAATGCCTACAAGACCTGCCTAGCAACAACTATACATAACTGCATATCACAATTTCAATTTCATAATGAGTTATCCTTCAAGTTTTCATATTAGAACAAGTCCTTTAACTCGTTATCGATCGCAAATACAACATCTTCATACGTCTTCCTATGTGAATATGGCATAACAGGATTGTACTAGACCTGCTTATGAACTTCAACTGGATTTGTTTCGGCACGAATAGTGGTGTTCTTTTTACTCTTTTGACTGATCATTGTGTTATGAACATCAACTGGAATTGCTTCAGCACAAAATAGTGTTAATTTTTTGTCTGTGATCATTGTATTAGTTATTTTTAGATCTTTATGACTTAATTTTTGCACTGCTTTGTTAATTGGCTGATGATGACACTTCAAATGTGTTGAAACCGGTCCCAAATGAACAGGTTGTAACTTCTATTTGGTTCAACTTAACAATGGAGTATTGAAAGGATCCCCCCCTCCTATTTAATATTGTATATTGGCTGGTCAATCTTATGACATGTGCATGTGATTTTAAGTGACTAGTTTTCAGCTTCGTAATTTGCCCGACTGGCCAAATAATTTGTTAACAGGAAGCTTCAAAATCATGAACATTAGCAAATCAACTACAGTTAATAATAAATGTCCAGAACTGAAGCTCATTCCCAAGTACCCAGTCTTACCATAAATACTGTCCCAAATTTTGAAGGTGGCTGTACTTCCGCCCGAACGAGGGAGCGGCTACAAAACCGGTATCGTGAGGCGTGAGTCATTGTTGGTTGAGCTGCAGAAGTGTACCGTTGTCAGTTTGAAGTTTTCAAGATAGAATGGGGGGAGTATGAGAATCGTGTGGCTATGATAGAGTTACACAAGGTAGGGCAATCACCAGGGGAAATTTTCAAAACCCTCCAGAAACTGAAAATTAGTAAGAAATTTGTTGACCGCACTATAAATCGATTTGTTGAGGTTGTAACTCTGAGAGATCGCCCGCGGCAAGGAAGACCACGCACAGTACAAACGCCATAACTCATCAAAGCAGTGGCGGCTCGTGTGCGACGAAATCCGGTACGGAGACAGTCAGTGATGGCTCGTGAGTTACAGATATCAAAAATGTCTATGTCTCGCACGTTAAGCATTGACCTGGGACTCCATGCTTACAAATGACACAAAGGACATCTCCTGACAAATGAAGTGAAGCGCCAGAGGCTCCTAAAATCAAAGCGCTTACTTAAGCGTTACGTGGCTAATGGTCATCGTCGAATCCTGTTTACGGATGAAAAGATTTTCAGTGTTGAGGAGACTTTCAACGCCCAAAACGACAGGGTATATGCCCATTCCTCTAGAGAAGCTGGTGAAAAGACTCCAAGGATCCAGAGGGGGTCATCATCCCTCATCAGTTATGGCTTGGTGGGGTGTGAGCTTCGAGGGCACAACGGAGCTCCATTTCTGTGAAAAGGGAGTCAAAACTTCAGCTAAAGTGTACCAGGAGACAATGTTTGAGGGACTGGTCAAGAATCTCAACACCACCCTCTTCCATGGACGGAACTGGAGCTTCCACCAGGACTTGGCCCCAGCGCACAAGGCACGGGCAACTCAGCAGTGGTTCGAGGCAAATGTTTCTGATTTCATTTCCACTTCAGATTGGCCGCCTGCAAGTCCAGATTTAAACCCTTTGGACTACAAATTGTGGTCCAAGCTTCAGGAGATGGCTTGCAAGAAAAGACATTCCAATATTGAAAGCTTAAAGCAGTCTCTTTGGAAGGCAGTTGCAGAATTTCCAGTTGATGTGTTGCATAATGCCATTGATGAGTGGCCACAAGGACTTAAGGCCTGTGTGCGTGCAAATGGTGGCCATTTTGAATAATTACTTGTGGTTACGGTTCATAATGCATCTACGTAACACTTGTTATTAGGATATTAAAATATCTCTAATCATTTTGTGTCAATTTACTCGAACGTTTGGGACAGTATTTATGGTAAGACTATGTACATACCCATAAAAGCTAAAACCACAACAACTTTGGCTAAAATATCAACATCCCCACAGTCATAATGGATCAGAAACTAAATAAGAATCATGAACATAAAGAAAAACTAAGTCAACAAACAAATTCTACACATCCATTTAAACCTAAGCAACTTTTGTCACCATACTCAATGGACATCCCGCTCTAATTTCTTAGATTACATTTTTTTTTTTTTTAAGCATTCAGGAAACAACAGTTCATTGACAAAATATGTAACCTAATCAACAAACAGAAAAAACCAAAAATAACAACCATGACAAACTCACTAATTTTCACCCTAGATTAATTAATAGATCAAACACTTCCTTTTCAAATAAAGAAATAAATCTGCTAGAGAAGGGCCTAGAATTCAACTGCCAAGAACACATTAAAAACAACATAAAAAAGCTAATCACCAATGTTGAAATTGCTTACAACAACATACCACAAAGAGAAAATAGCAACAAACAAAGTCCCAAAAACAGTCACACAAGAAAATTCCACCAAACAACTGAATTTTGCAACTCAATATTCGAAACTGAAAACAGCTTAAAAACAAAATTAAAAACTACAAACTAATCATCACAAAAGCAGATAAAGAGAACACAACAGTCATAATGAAGAAAGGCCATAGAAGAAACAACAGAATTCATCAACAATGATGAAATTCATGAATTACAACACGACCCGACAAATATATTTCAAAACGAAATGAAACAAGTGATTAAAAAAATACACCAAGAGACCTACCCAAAATACACAAAAACTCGTGTCCCATTAGACCAATAGTAAATTACAAAGAGGCACCAATTTACAGTTTAAGCAAATAACTCAACCAAATGCTAACAGAAAAAGTCTCATTTAGAAAAGATAGGACGATCAAAAACTTGTGTACAATTAGGAAAGTTTCTTGAGAAAACCATGCTTTTCAGAGTTGACTCAGTTTAACCCTATATCACTAACCACTTGTCTGCTGGACGATACGTAAAATTCTTTCAAGAATAAAATTTACTGTATCCACCTATTCAATACAATTCACAGTTTATAGTGATTAAATTCTACATGAATTACATACACTTTTTAGGTACATGTTTTGCCCTATTTGGGTATCTTCAGCCTACTGACAATCCTAAGGTCAAGTCCTAGGCCTTGTTTGAGTTAAACATTTGAACTTAATACTATACAAAATGATATTATTCTAAAAAAAAAAATTGTGAAAAAGTTTTTGTGTACGTTCAATGAAATCAAAATTTGTGACATGAATACAATAAAAACTATCTACATTTAACTAAAATTGTCCAAAAATAACAGACATCATCAATACAGTAACAGAGATAGAAACCAATTTTCAAAACTCCCCATTAAGATACAGAACAATGTCAGATTCGAAGTAAAAACGAAATTACCAAAACTAGCCGAAGAAATAAACGTAAATTTTGATCTCAATCACAAAAAACTAATTCAGAATTTAAAAACAAAGACAGACAACAACATTATTGTTAAGAAAGCGGATAAAGGGGGTTCTACGGTCCTATTAACAGTTTTACGCTCAAAAAACAGAAGAATTCTTTAATGATAAGAGTTATTCAGTAGTCAACAAATACCAGACTAAGAATTCAGCGAACTTTAAAGAAAAGTTTTAATTTTCTATTCAATGAACAAGAGCAACAAAAACTTTTTCACATGAACCCCAATATCCCAAATGCTAGAGCCTTGCCAAAGATTCATAAGGACACTCCAATGCGCCCTATTACAAATTGTAGAAACAGCCCCACCCACAAAGTGTTGAAATTCATCCATGGCTTTTTGAAAAAAACATTATGTATTCAACAATAAATACCCCTTAAAAAATTCAATTAGTTTTTGCAAAGTTTTGATAAAGTTTAATTTGCAACCTAACCATATTATATGGTCTTACGATATCGTAAACATGTTCTCAAACACTCCTACTAACGAAACCGTTACAATTATGCATGACAACATCAATAAACACAGCGGTCTTAGTAAAATGGAAATCGAAGAATTCATGAAGATATTAAAGAACATACAGAAAGCAAGACTGAGATGGTTCGGACATGTAAAAAGAATGGGAAAGGAACAGGTAGCAAGAAGAGAATTGGAAAGAGAAGTTAAGGGAAAGAGACCAGTTGGAAGACTGAGAAGAAGGTGGATGGATCAGATCTGGAAGGGCATTAGAGAAGCTGGATTGGATGTGGCGGAAGTAATGGAGCAGGAAAAGTGGAAGGACAGAACGGAGTGGAGGAGGCTTGTTAACCACACCCGGGAGACTGGAGTGGGACATTGATGATGATGATGATGATGATGATGATGATGATGATGATTATTAAATATTGCTCCAAATAACAATTACTTCTCATTTAATGAGACAATAAATAAAGTTAGTAGGAATGTTTGAGAACATGTTTACGATATCGTAAGACCATATAATATGGTTAGCTTGCAAATTAAACTTTTTCAAAACTTTGCAAAAAATAATTGAATATTTTAAGGGGTATTTATTGTCTTTAAAGAAAAGTTCTAATTTTCTATTCAATGAACAAGAGCAACAAAAACTTTTTCACATGAACCCCAATATCCCAACTGCTAGAGCCTTGCCAAAAATTCATAAGGACACTCCAATGCATCCTATTACAAATTGTAGAAACAGCCCCACCCACAAAGTGTTGAAATTCATCCTAATATTAATCCTAATATTAAATTTACCAAAGAAGATGAAATCAAAAATTCTTTAAATTTTTTAGATCTAACAATTATGCATATGCATAACACCTTTGAATTTCAAATTTATAGGAAACCTACTCATTCACCCTTAACTATTAAAGATTCATCCCTGCACCCGAAGACTCGAAAACAAGCCACTTTTCATAGTTTAATATATAGGGCCCTAAAACTTCCTGTTTCTCCAGATAATTTAAAAATAGAACTAAAATATATAAGACAATTAGCTCAGTTCAATGGCTTTAAAATATATATGGTCAATCAGTTAAATAATAAAATCAAAATTAGACTGTCCTCTAATCTAGTACCAGATAAATCCAAGAAAAATAGCTACACCACATTTACACATAACAACCCGGCTATTCATCGGATCACAAATGTTCTTTTTTAAAAAAAGGTCAATATAGCCTTCAGGACAGTAAATAATAACCAAAACATATTTTTCAACCACAATAAGGTCAATAATAATACTAACGGTTACTCAAGATCTGGGGTTTATAGACTAAAGTATACAAAATGTGGGTTCTCGTATCTAGGTCAAACTGGGAGGAGCTTTTATACAAGGTATTTGGAACACTACAATGCTTCCAAACACAACAAGTATTCAGCCATGAGCCAGCATGTGAGTGAAACGGGACATAAATTCACTTCAATAGAGAAAGATCTAACCATCGTTAGAAGCTTAGGCAAGGGGAAATTATTGAGTGAAATGGAAAATTTATACATTTTTTTGGACCAAACCTATAATAAAGATAATAATCTTAATGACATAATTGACAATGAGATAACTCCAAGGTTGATCCATACTGTAAACAGAATAAGGTCCCTACTATTTTTTCAACCACAGCACTCAAATGTTCCATTTACCATGCCTAATGTTAGGCCTGCCAACACCAATTCGGGTAACACCTCTCCAGCAATAACACAGGTTCACAAAGTACAATCCACTCCCCTTTGACCTCTACACTCCACCCCTCAGTTACTGCATCAGTACTTCACTAGAAGTAGAAAGGTTAGTCGATCAGATGCAACCGGAACAGGTGGGTCCAACTTACATCAGACTGGATGAGTTTTTTTTATCACAATTATGGGGTATTATACTATTATCTTTATAATTATCAATGTGGGCTCTAACATTTGTCATTCTAAATTTCTTTTTCTTTTTATTCAATTACAGACAATATTCATAAAGCATTCCAAGGTAGATCAACGAGTCAATGAGAACAGTAGTCTAATAAGAACGGCATAAAAAATCCAGGAAACATTTTGTTAGAGGAGCAGCTGCCTATGAAGCATATTTGTCAACATCATTTCAACACACACAACGTTTAACCCGTAATTATACTAAATTCCTTAAAAAATAGTATCATCCAACCTCGCTTCTTTCCACATGTGATATTCAAGCTTTGCCTGACTGACAACATACCACAGTTCTGGTTTGTTGCTGCCAAACGTACGGTATAGGTGATTAATAAGCACCTTTGGATGAACATACCTTTTATAAACTTTATTAACCTAATGATTCATCCTATAATTGATGAAGGTCCAATTTTCGCTTTGGACAATTTTTTTTTTTTTTTTGCTAGGGGCTTTACGTCGCACCGACACAGATAGGTCTTATGGCGACGATGGGATAGGAAAGGCCTAGGAGTTGGAAGGAAACAGCCGTGGCCTTAATTAAGGTACAGTCCCAGCATTTGCCTGGTGTGAAAATGGGAAACCACGGAAAACCATTTTCAGGGCTGCCGATAGTGGGATTCGAACCTACTATCTCCCGGATGCAAGCTCACAGCCGCGCGCCTCTACGCGCACGGCCAACTCGCCCGGTTTGGACAATTTTAGTTTAAATGTAGTTTTTATTGTAATGTCACAAATTTTGGTTATATTCAACGTATACATTTTAAACCCAAAAAAATATTTTAGAATAAGATCATTTTGTATAGTATTACGTTCAAATGTTTAACTCAGACAAGCCCTAGGACTTGACCTTAAATTTGTCAACAGGCTGAAGATGCCCAAATAGGGCAAAACATGTACCAAAAAAGTGTATGTATGTCTGTCTGTTAGGTCATCAACCCAGAGGCTGGTTGGATCCTCAAATAGCACCACCAAAGGTTATGCGGTTATAAGGAAACCGCAAAAACCAATGGTAGCACCAAAATGAGGCGTACTAGGCAAGACAAGGAGTGAGGTAGTTTGCCATTGCTTTCCTCACTGGGTCAGAAAGTGCTATTGCAGCATGACTGACCCTATGAGCAACACCTTTCATAACACTCAGATGCACTAGTCGTGCTCTGAATGTCATCACTCAGCACCACCCATACCCCAGCAGCTTCCATATTGTCACAGCCATGGATGAGACTGGGACTTCGGTGGAAGCTACACTTTACTCTGGCCTGTGCCAAGAGATGGATACAAAAGTACTGTATCCATCAAGAAATGGCAGCAAGCAAAAAGTGTATGTAATTCATGTAGAATTTAATCACTATAAACTGTGAACTGTACTGAATAGGTGGATACAGTAAATTTTATTCTTGAAAGAATTTTACTTAGTTATCTTCAATACGGAACAGACATGAGATTTGTTACATGTTACTTGCTGGACGATGTGCAGAAAGAGGAATGCGATTCTCTACCCTTCCGGTCACATTCTTTGCGTTGCCTTCTCACTATCTTTCCCAGTGTGCATCCTGATCTGAGGAACAAAGGGTTAGTAAAATTGTGACCTTTATATAATTGGGACATGAGGTTAGAAACATTTCTTGCTGAATAACTATGTATGAATTGCTCTTATTGATCTTGTCATTAGTTTTCGGTTAGGGACACCTTGTTCCAGGTTATCTTAGTAGGTGGATATGCCTGATAATCAGTGTGTTTGTAGTGATGGTATGAGTGTATGTAATATTATTTAGAACTGGGGGCTATGATTATGGAATGGTCATTGTGTTCATAAGAAAGATCCCTTCCCATCATTTTTGGGAGGTGGCGGGGCATACTTACGATGGCCATTTTTTAGTCCAACTTTAGAACCTCAAACTCCCCCAAGCAATGTACTTACTCCGCATAATACCCTACCATCTGAGCTATGCTACTGGATACCTTGCATGCTTCAAAAATGAACTCCTCAGATTTGTTTTGCATAATATATGAGTAGGCCGACCAATATTTATAAATGACCACCGCAGTGGTCTCTGGGTAGATTTCTTGCTCTTTGTACAGGTGGCCTGGGCTTGATTCATAGTATCAGCAAGCAATTTATAAAAGCCAGGAGGTCTGGAACAGAGTTAACCCAGCATCGCGAGGGTTACTGGAAAGCTACAGTGAGTAGGGGAAGCGGCCAGGAAAACAACCAATGCGGTTGAGGGAAGTGTTGTGCTCACCACACAATCTCCCTTCATCTGTAGGCCTCGAGCCGAGCAACAGCTGTCTTGTACGATATGGACCTGCACAAGGCCTCCCTACTCTATGCAGTACTTATAAATACTGTTACATCAATTTGGAAGTAGATGTACTTCACAGTTTATACATCACACCCTCTTTTGTTAACAGTATACGATAATTAGTATCTGCAATTATGTGCTCACTAAGATTCAAAAAACCTTTCTAGTTTGTTGAAATGTATTTCAGATGGTGGAGAATATTAAAGATGATCCGAAGAAAACGAGGAACTTCTGAAAGAGGCAGATGAGGAAGACAACAGACGTATGCAGTGAACTCGAGGACGGCCTCAAAAATGATGCTGTTGAAATGACTGCCAGTGAATCTGACCTTTACTACAATCTACAATTAGACCGAAACTCATCTGATGACTTAAGACTTACCAGGAAGAAAGGGAAAACGGAATCCTAAAGCAGAAGACTCTGATGAAGACAATGACTCCACTGAAAATAAATTCACAATGTCCAGCAAACGCTTCGATTTTCTTCTCAAATGACTCAGATTCTATGACAAAAACCACAAGGGAAGCTAGAAAGGCAACTTAAACAAAAAGGATTCTTTTTCCAAGTCAGGAGTCTATGAACTCAAGTGCCAAAAACCTAACTGCATTGTCATATATAGGCCAAACAAGATATAATTTCTGCACATGATACAAGGAACATAAAAATTTGATCAGATACAATTGGCATTCAGCCTTTGGAGAGCACATAAGAGTTCACACCATTTCACAGTCATCAACATAGATCTAAAAATTTTACACATTGAAAATGAAAGTAAATCATTGAATATTAAAGAAGCAATTGAAATTTACATCACAAAACAGGCTAACGAAACCAACCTGAATGACCATAGACATTAAACAAATTCCTTCCTCTTAGCCCTACTTATGTAACATCTGGACAACCTTCACACTTTTTTGGATTAGCGCTTAATGAATCCCACAGGAGGTAATCTCCGACTTAAATGTCTGGAATGTAGGTTAACATTTTTTTTTTTTATTTGCTTTACGTCGCACCAACAGAGAGGTCTTATGGCGATCATCGGATAGCAAAGGACTAGGAGTGGGAAGTAAGCGGATGTGGCCTTAATTAAGGTACAGCCCCGACATTTATCTGGTGTGAAAATGGGAAACCACGGAAAACCATCTTCAGAGCTACCGATAGTGGGATTCGAACCCACTATCTCCTGGATGAAAGCTCATAGCTGCGCGCTGGTTAGGAAATTCTTAGCTGTCGTAAATTCTCTTAATTTATGTACCATCTTTCGCCACTCAAGACAATCTTTTAAACATTTATCACTAAAAATAACATCTTCCAAGTTACTCTCTAATTCAGTTCCATACTTTATTTAACCAAAATGACTAACTTACATTTACTCCATAATAGATCAAATACATTATAACATGAAGAAGCAAAATAACCCTCTCCCCTCTCCAATGGTCAGAAGATAGGATCAACACAACACTCCTCTCTCTCCCCTACTTCCCCTCCCCTTGGAACAGGATGAAATGCTCACAAAAACTTTCCACTCAGCCCCTCCACGACCAGTCTGGAAACAGTGATTAAAGGACAACAAACTACACCTTAGCATCTTAGATAAATACAGAAACATTTCAGTAAGTCAATATGCTGACGGTTGAATATTAACAGAATTATTATTTGTTAATACTTCTTCAAATTATCACCAAACTCTCAATCATTGATAAGTTTATGCAATGTAAACTATACTGTACCTACTGTACCTATATATTCATGATTTAAAGTGATTTGATAGAATGAAACAGGCCATTCTTTATTTAATAGTGTGTATTCTTTACAGGTATGTCATAGTGCTATATATTATATTGAACTTGTGTGTCTGGCAGGCTGGGAAGCTTTTAAGTTAGATTTAACATCAGTACTTTAGTCAAGCCGTATAGAATAAGCAATAATTTCCTTAGCTTTTAATGCCTGTTGCCATTCAATACCATATCCAAGTTCTTCTATGCATCAAGCAATAGTAGTTTAGGTTAATTTGACTGAATTTGCTACTTTCAATAGGGCATAGACATTCCACAGCTATCTCGATGCATTCTTTCACAAATGGTCCCGTAGCAAAAGATTTCAACTTCTGTGCAATTGAGTATATGGTTCTGTAGTCAGCCCTTAAATTTGCACCACTATCTGACAAATCTTCTCAATCCTGTAACGAGGAATACAATGTATAATTCCTTTTTATTACCTACTATGAGTTTGAAAACATGATTCATATTATTTCTGTAACTTTGGTAATAATATGGAAATAATGCTTACGGACAAATGTTTCTTCAGATCTTCAACTATTTTAATTCAAATCATCCCACTGAACAGTCTCATGTGATTGAGCATGTCTCATATTTTAGTGGAGTTTTACATTATACCTCTTTGATATAACAGACTGACCACATAGTAGGCATTTTGCACAGTCTCCTGCTTGCACAAAAAAAAAAAAAAAAAAAAAAGTTCTTCCCATTGGCTCTCTGCCACCAGATTTGGTGAGGCCCTCTTTCCTCCATTATTTTCTGCCTCTATTTCAAACTCGGGTATTGCTGCAGTGATCAAAAGTGAATGGGATTACTTCGCCAACCTTCACAGCCTTTGACAAAACGAAAAATTCACTGTGGGTGAATAGCATACATTCATCACCTGCCTTCCCACGGAATGAAATGTCCAACATGAGCAACTCTGATATAGAAGAACAAATCATGTACTAATTGCCATTCTACTTATGTGTTTGTTCTTGATATAGACAAAAGAATAATAAATGTATTAAAAAGATGAGGAATCTCTCAATTATAATTGATTTTACGACAATACAGATTTTTGACAGTGAAATTTATAAATTGTACAACATGACCTTCAAAAGTCCAATAGACCTAATGGTAATTTATATAGTACAGGAATTACAGAAACTTATTACATATAAAGGTGACCAATTAGAAATGGAAAATTAAAAAAGAAGGGATTTTGTCATCATGTTGGGCGCTTTTGTATCGGATGTGTTTTACTGTATTATATTGTTGGAACAAAGTCCAGCGACAATGTTTTAACAATGAGGGACTGGACGCTGTAGTTGGAGAGGGGAAAGATGGAAATATAATAGGTGATCTTGATCTTGGAACAAGAAATGCACTGGGTCAATGCCTTCTTGCTTTCTGCAAACAATAACCTTATGTCATAACCAATACTTGGTTTACAGCACCAGCGAGGCATAGATATACATGGAAGATGCCAGGGGACAACTATCGCTACCAAATAAGGCTAAATTCTAATTAAGCAATGATATAGAAATCAAGTTTTAAAATCTCCAGCATTTCCTAGAACAGATGTAGTATCAGATCACTCTCTGGTAGTAATGTGTGCCCACTTGAAATTTAAAAGACCTATTAGAGAAAAAATCAGGATGAGACGGAATCTAGACATATTTCATAAAGAAGAAACCAAAATGGTCATTGATAAGAAAATATTAAGTGCAAACTCTCACCGAAGTGGTGTAAACCAATTGTGGACAAGAATCAAGGCTGTGATAGAAAAGGCTGCAGGTGAATTTGAGGGATCAGTTAAAAGGGTTAGCAATAAGCTATGGATTACCAACGAGGTACTTCAGAAAATGGATGAAAGGAGAAAGTATAAGAATGTTCCTTCAGAGGAAGGCAGGAAGAAATATCAAATGCTGAAAAATGATATTGACAGATCATGTAGAACACTGAAAGCAGAGTGGTGGAACTTGAAATGCCAATATACTGAACATCTGGAATAAGCAGACAAATCAAATTTAGTTCATGAACAAATGAAGAAAACATCAAGGAAACAAAAAGGATTTTGCACAAGGTTGATTAAGGATAAAAATGGTGTAGTGTTACTGGACAGTAATGTAAAGAGTTATGGAGAATGTTTGTTAAGGATTTGTACAGTGCAAATGTTCCATTTTCTCGGACACGAGTAACACTTGATGACAGAACAATGGAAGAGGATGGTATAACTACACAGGAATTTGAAGTTGCCCTTAAATATCTACGCAACAGAAAGTGTCCAGGGGTTGATAATATTCCTGCGGAGCTTATTAAAAACAGTGGCAAATTAACAAAGAAATTGTTTTTTGAATTAACTGCAAAAAATTTACAAACAAGGAGAATTACGAATATTGAATTTTCACGATCGCATTGTAATCGAAACAGACTTTCAACGTATTAGGTCGTGTTACGTACATGTAGTACGTGTTGAAGAGATGTTAAGTACAGAACAAAAATGGCCAGCCGGACACCAGTGGGATCCGAACCCACAACCTCCCGATTTCGCGTTCAACACGTACTACATGTATGTAACACGACCTAATGCGTTGAAAGTCTGTTTCGATTACAATGCGATCGTGAAAATTCAATATTCATTGACATGCCCCACAACGGGCGACTTAAACGCACTCTACAGTGTGCTAGCAGCAGTGCCAGACCTGTAGCTCAGATCCTTTCAAACAGAACAAAGATGGCCTAGGCCACCATAGCTCAATTGGTAGAGCAACCGACGCGAAATCGGAGGTTTCTCCAGTAAAACTTGTGCTGAAACCTGGGTGTTAAACAAGAGTGATATTAAGAGGCTAGAAGTCTTTGAGATGTGGTGGTGTTGTCGACTGCAACGGATAAGTTGGGTGGAGAAGACCAACACTTGACGTATTGAACATTCTCCAAGAAAAGAGACAGCTGTTGAGTGAGACTAGGAAGAGACAACTCTCTTGGATGGGACATAGTCTTTGACATATGAATGTGTTGATGGAAATTTTGGAAGGTAAAATACCAAGAAAAAGCCCTCGTGGAAGCCTAAGAAAGATATTCATGATGACATTTCTTGTGAACTAAAGATGCAGGAGCTATAGAGATGCAAAACGTACTGCACAGGATTGACCCAGTTGGAGAAGATTCAGCGCAGGGGCAAACCAGTTATTAGACTGAATTACTCAAAGAAGAAGAATAGAGAACTAAAAACTACTTGAAATTGATTGATGCTTGGCTTTGTGTTACTTAGTAGCATATTTTTCGATGAGCTTAGCTGATCATAGTTGCTGACCTGAGAGTTTTCATAGGAAAGTGACTAAGTTTCTCCAGTAAAACTTAAAGTACAGAGATTTTTAACTGGTGTAATTTATGTAGGAGTTCTTGTAAGATTGTAACTATACATATTTAATTATTGTGATGTTTAGCCAAATTTATTCCTAGATTTTCATTTTGCCCATATTGTATAGTTTTAATTTTCACCCCCCCCCCCTACCCTCAAAAAAAAAAAAAAAGGCAGAAGCAGAAGAACAACAATCGAGGTTCCACTGTACTGAAGATGTAAATGTTATACAGAGCTTATTTTCCTATGAAACTTGGAAGATGTTTTCTTTTCCCAGGAGCTACTCTAGCAGATTATACGATTATAAAATTTCTACAACTTGCAAAAGAAACTTACCGTGAAGTAGTTTAGTTTTTCAGATAAGTCCAGAGAGATTGTGAGCAATCGATAGAAGCCACTCACAATTGGTTTTACTGATGATTCCATGATAACACAGTAAATGAATGGCTGAACCCATTTCTCAAATAAGTGAAGGTCACACTTAGGAAGAACATCACTACAAAGATCAACTAAGTTATAAAATATTTGGAAGTCTTGTGGGATTGATGCTCGGAGGCCTCCATTGGGATCGTATTCTTTGATCTGGAAACAAAATTTGCATGAAAATTTAATATGACCATTGGGATATGAAAGTTTATAAGAGACAAGCCAGAACTCTACAACAATATTCAGCACTAATGTTTTATATGATAAACAGACGAGATAATACAGATGAACTTTGTGGGGAAAATTAGCTGTTATATAGGGTTAGACAAGAACTAATTGTGTGAAGTATACGGTTATGTCTTTCATGCACTCCATCTAAAAGTGGACTTTGAATTAATTATCACACTTAAAAGTTTCTGTAAACATTACTACAACAGTTTAAAAATAAAGGTTGGCATCTTGCAAAATGTGCTACATACAACAAAAACAACCAAGCAATAGGCCTAACCATTGCAAGACCACTGAAATTTAAAAAAATATTTACTCCACTGCAAATTTCTTGATTAAACAGGAAAATACAATTATGTAACATTGAGTGTTGTAAACAAGATAAGGTTTACAAGAACACAATTTATTTATTTGCTTCACACAGAATTCTACAGTATGTACAGGAATAAAACATAAAATTGTCTTGAAGCAAAGTAGATGATTAGTCTTGAGAGAGTTTCTGTTTCTATACACTATGTACACTCTGAATGTATTTACACTCACTGCTATCTTGAAAAGATAGTTCTTGGGAAAGATATAGTTCGTGATAGTTGAAAACTATCATTTGCACTAGCATAGATTAGCTAAGAGAGTTCCTTCTAACTTGAAGTGTCTGAGTTCATAAGCTTGTACTAAATGAAAGCTATGTTCACAATTACAGAATCTAATGTATGTGTCGGAGCTTGAGTGAGCTTGGGGACGTGTGGCATACAACATCGGGGCTCGACATGGATGAAGGAACGGGAAAGTGGAGTAGTGACCTGAGGTGAAACCTCATACTACCAGAATTCCGTCCATCTGGTCGAGACACATTTTTAAGAGGAGTAGCCTCCGTGTTCGACGTTCAGTGTATTCTGGAGCAGGACACTGGGGAGAATCCTCATGAGTGACAGACAGGGAGCTCCTTATATACTGCACACGACATAACAGACACGCGCACTGAAGACTGCGCGTCGAGTCTCGAATGATAGACGCTTGCGTGCGTGCGTGCGTGCGTGCGTGCGTGCGTGCGGCTGGCTGGCGCTGAGCGAAGAGAGCGGAGGACACACAACACCCTCCCCTCCTAAATACGCCGATACGGCGTGAAGCGGCGGTGGCGCTAGCGGCGGCTACGATGCTGGGCAGGAGCTTCTGAGGTCTCTGTTGTATTGTCCGGAGCTGTGAATGAGTGGAGTGGCGCTGCATCGTCCTGAAAGGAACCGATGGTTATTAAATGGTCTAAAGCTCGTTCAGCAATACATTTATCTGGCTTAACAAGAGAATCAATAGCCGGATATGGACGGTAGCGCAGGCGTATCTGGTCCTGGTGGCGGCAAATGCGTTTCTCAGCAGTCTGAATCTCGTAGAGACGATGGCCCAAAGATCTGCGGATGACACCAGGTAACCAGAGCGGGTTTGACTTGAATGTCCTTATGTAGACCCTGTCGTTGATGGTGAACTTTGTTGGCGAGGTCTTAGGCTGGGCCGGAAGAGGCTGCAACAGAGAAAGTAAAGTTCTGTGAGGTCGTCCATGGAGCTTTTGTGCGGGAGTGACATTATCAACGCCGAGCAGAGTTCTGTAGTTGCTCAAGAGTTGTAACAATGCTTGGTCTTTAGTTAAGCCTGAAGAGACAGCTTTTTTCATACTTTTCTTAAAAGTTTGTACAAAGCGTTCAGCTTCACCATTAGATTGAGGGTGAGAAGGCGCTAGGATATGGCGAATGCCATTATATGTACAGAAGTTCTTAAAAGCAGTAGCTGTAAATTGCGGTCCATTGTCAGAAATTAGGACTTGAGGTAAGCCTTCAGTTGTAAATATTTTCTGAAGAGCACGAATGGTAGCTTCTGTAGTAGTAGTCGAATGCATATCCACTACATAGGGAAAGTTCGATAGAGAATCTATGAAGATAAGCCACATGGAATTGAGGAAAGGACCTGCGAAATCGATGTGAACTCGTTCCCATGGAGAAGTAGCAGGAGGCCATGAAGCTAGATCAGAAGACGGGGCGTTCTGATTAATTTGACATTGTTCACAATGGCGGATGAGCTTTTCGATGGCGGCATCAATACCAGGCCAGTAGCAGTGTTGACGTGCCAGTTGCTTAGTGCGGGATATACCCCAATAACTTTGGTGTAACAAGTCGAGAACTTGTGTCTGTAGACTAGGTGGGATAACCACTCGGAAGGTGGTGCCGGTTTCGAGGAGTATAACTCCGGCACGAGTCGTAAGACGATGCTGAATACGATGATAAGGCACAAGGTGGGCAGGAAGTTTGTTCTGAAGGGGCCAACCATTGCGGATGTAAGTACGTACCGTAGCCAGTGTACTGTCCTTATCCGTAGCTTTAGCAATGCAGGTAGCGTCAATAGGAAAGGTGGATACGGTGTCATCGAGTTCTATGTCTAACTGAAGACATTCGGATTCTTGAGAATCAAAGGCGGTATCAGGACCGACTGGTAAGCGAGAGAGGGCATCAGCATTACAATGCTGGGATGTGGCACGATAGGCGATCTGATAGGAATAATCAGAAAGGAACATGGACCATCTTTGAAGCTTTCTGAGGGAATGCTCAGGGATCTTATTACCAGGATAGAATAAGTGTACTAGAGGCTTGTGATCAGTAATGATCAGGAAATGGTTGCCATAGAGATATTCATTGAAACGGTGAATACCAAAGATGATTGCTAAAGCTTCTTTTTCTATCTGGGAGTACCGACGTTGATGCTCATTAAGTGTCTTTGAAGCAAAGGCGATGGGGCGTTCTTGTCCGTGACGATCCTTCTGGGAGAGAACGGTGCCGACGCCGTAATCTGATGCGTCAGTAGCTAGCATGATGAGCTTGCCAGGCTGAAAATGAGTGAGTTTAACAGCTTGAACAAGGGCTTTGTTGATCTTTTGCCAGGCCTGTTGGCATTGCGGAGACCACTGAAATTTAACACCTTTTTTTGCGTAAGGCGTTTAATGGAGCTGCAACTGAAGTGAAGCGGGGAATGAACTTGTTATAGTAGTTCGCTTTGCCTAGGAAGGATTGGAGCTGCTTGATGTTCTGTGGGACAGGCATGTTTACAATCGCCGAGACATTCCGTTCACTAGGTTGAATGCCGTTTTTATCGAGGATGTGTCCCAGGTAGTGAACTTGCGGCTGAAAGAAAGTGCATTTAGCGAGATTCGCTCATAGGCCATTGTCTTTCAACATCGTGAGAAGGAGGCGCAGATTATGGAGATGTTCTTGATGATCTGTGCCGGTCACAATAATATCATCAAGGTAGTTAGCACAACCGGGAATGGAGGCAGTGAGTTGAGCTAAATAGCGCTGAAAAATAGCAGCTGAGGAAGAGACGCCGAACGGGAGAAGCTGGAGCTGGAGCAGTCCGATAGGAGTGTTGAGTGTATGAAATTGCTTGGATTCTTCATCTAAAAGTAGCTGTAGATAGGCTTCTTTAAGATCCACTCTACAGAAGAATTGTCCACCAGCTAGACGACGGAATAAGTCCTCTGGACGGGGAATTGGAAATATATCTGTGTCGATTTGTGCGTTGATCGTAGATCGGAAATCACCACAAAGTCGTACATTGCCATCAGGTTTCTTGATTACAACTAGTGGAGTGGCCCATTGACTGGAATTGACTGGTACCACTATTCCAGCTTCTATCCATCTTTCTAACTCCTTAGTGACCTGGTCTTGAAGTGCCAGGGGTACTGGACGTGCTTTGAAAAAGCGCAGCTTAGCTCCCGATTTCAGCTGTATGTGAGCTGTATAGTTTTTGGCGGTCCCGTGCGTAGAGTCGAAGACTTCAGGAAACTGCTTGAGGAGAGCCGTAATATCAGAAGTAGGTTGCAACGTAGATACTACGTTGATGTTGTCATGAATCTGGAAGCCGAATAAATTAAAGAGATCCATGCCCATAATGTTCAATGCGGTGTAGTTGTTGACTACGAGTAGTGGAATGACCTTCCGAATTCCTTTATAACTGGCGGGAAGCGTGATTTGGCCTTTAATGTCAATCTTCCGTTTGTTAAATGTAACAAGCTGGAGAGCATGAAGGTGAACCTAAGTCGTGATATGTAGCCAGGTTAATGATAGACACAGGTGATCCAGTGTCTAACTGAAAATCGACAGAGCGATCAGAGAATGATAGAGGAACGATGATCTTGTGAGAATTCTTGGTGGGAAGAATAAGATTTATCTGATCAACTTCCATGTCCTGTCGGGGCTGTATATGCTTCGGGCGTGCTGCACGGCGGAGTGAACTCTGACATACAGTCTTGATGTGTCCTACTTTATTACATCGTTCACAAGTGGCTTTGAAAAAACAACAGGCACGACGTTCATGATGTTTGAAACATCCTCTGCAGGAAGGCAGGAGTTGCGACTTGCTCTTAGAAGTGGGCTTCCTTGGAGAAGAACGAGAGGTAACCGGGTGAGAATGCTTGGCAGAGAGCGACTTGGCTGCGCGGTTCAAGGTAGCAGAGGACTGGCGGGCTGGAGTAGAGACTTGAGCGACTTCGTGTTTAGAAGCTATTTCTGCCGCAGTCTTGGTAGTAAGTTCGTATACCGTAGCAATACGCTGGACGTCTTCTAAAGAAGGGTTACTCTTCTTGACAGCGTCAAAACAAACTTTGTCCTCTGGAGTATGCAGAATGACCATATCCCGAATGAGGGAATCGGTATAGGGCGTACCACAACCGTCCTTGGAACATATAAACTGGCAGGGTTTAGCTAGACCTCGCAATTCCGCTATCCATTCAGCATGAGTCTGATGCAGTTGCTTCCTGCTCTGAAAAAATTTGTAGCGAGCGGCCACTATGTGCGGAGCTTTAGCATAGTGTTCAGTGATATGGGCCAAGAGCTGTGCGAACGGCACTTCAGAGAGTTGCTCCTCTGGACTTAATTTTTGTAGTAATTCGCACGTAGCATTGCCAACCGAACTGAGAAACAGTGCACGTTGGCGCTTGTCACCCGTGACGGAATGGCATATGAAATGTTGCTGCAGGCGGGCGAAATAGACTGACCATTCTCCCTTAGCCGGATCGAAAGCAGAGAACGGAGGAATTGCTGAGGGCTGTGTAGAAACAGAAAGAGTTTGCATAGCTGTGAGCAATGCCGCTTGTTGTTGCTGCATGAATTGCTGTTGTTGCTGCTGTAGAGCTTGCAATACGGCAGCTAGCTGCTCGGCTGTAGCCATGTTGAGATGCGTGAGAGAAAAGAACTTGGCTAGCAGCGTGTACTAAGCTGGCTGTAGGCGAGACCTTCACCGGAACAGCTGGGAGTGTGTGAGAGAGCAAGCAAGCTGAAGCATGCCAAACAGGTGCTGCGAGCGAGAGAGAGCCTTGGAATGTCGGCTGACTGTCCGTAGTTCGAAGGAGGCTAATAGTTGCACTGTAGAAAAGGCTAACTGCTGGCAGAGGCCGTACAGGTTCCAATGTGGAATGGTGATAGTTACGGAGTATAGTGTCACTGTGCCAATGAGTGGACTATATCCTGTAAGAGTTTGTTGCCCTGTCGCGAATGAGTGGACGACAGAATGTAATCAGTTTTGTACCTCGTTTCGAATGAGTGGGCGACACACTGACCACTGTTTGACTTCGTCGCCAATGTGTTGGTGGCAGATGGCACGTAGTTTTTTTTTTTTTTTTTTTTTTTTTTTTTTTACCTCATCGCCAATGAGTTGTGTTGTAAACAAGATAAGGTTTACAAGAACACAATTTATTTATTTGCTTCACACAGAATTCTACAGTATGTACAGGAATAAAACATAAAATTGTCTTGAAGCAAAGTAGATGATTAATCTTGAGAGAGTTTCTGTTTCTATACACTATGTACACTCTGAATGTATTTACACTCACTGCTATCTTGAAAAGATAGTTCTTGGGAAAGATATAGTTCGTGATAGTTGAAAACTATCATTTGCACTAGCATAGATTAGCTAAGAGAGTTCCTTCTAACTTGAAGTGTCTGAGTTCATAAGCTTGTACTCAATGAAAGCTATGTTCACAATTAGAGAATCTAATGTGTGTGTCGGAGCTTGAGTGAGCTTGGGGAAGTGTGGCATACAACATCGGGGCTCGACATGGATGAAGGAACGGGAAAGTGGAGTAGTGACCTGAGGTGAAACCTCATACTACCAGAATTCCGTCCACCTGGTCGAGACACATTTTTAAGAGGAGTAGCCTCCGTGTTCGACGTTCAGTGTATTCTGGAGCAGGACACTGGGGGGAATCCTCATGAGTGACAGACATGGAGCTCCTTATATACTGCACACGACATAACAGACACGCGCACTGAAGACTGCGCGTCGAGTCTCAAATGATCCACGCTTGCGTGCGTGCGGCTGGCTAGCGCTGAGCGAAGAGAGCGGAGGACATACAACATTGAGATCATTAGCATCTCAAAATAAAAGAACGTAGCAAGTAAGGGGCTAAGGAACTCGGACTTCTCAAATACAGGCACAGTGCAGAAAGCAGTTTAATGTTCAAACAGATATTCTGAATATTTCCTTATTATCTCAAGAAACAGCTTGCAATATATCATACATATCATGCCATTCATTATCTTTGCATTACTTAATCTGACCAATGGAAATATGTTGAATGCAGCATATTTTGCATGATATGGTCTCTTCCCAGGTGGCCACCATAGCACATACCATGCAATGTTCATTATTTTCTTAACTCTGGTAATGTCTGAAAAATTGAGCTGAAATTTTATGGACGAGATCTGCCTTATGCGACCATATCTTAGGATTTTGCTGAACTCTATAGTTGTATCTATGAAGGGAACCCTGGCAATTTTTGAAGCAGTAGCTGCTTTGTACAAGAAGAATTTATATCTGCATTCATCTTCCAATGTACTGTCACACCAAGTGAATGTTCAAATGTGCAAATTATATTTTTATATATGGTGGAATACTTTGTTGTCAAGCTTTGTAGGTGATTTTGAAAAGTACCCTTTAGACTTAGGTGGTACTGATGTACGGCACATGATGTCTTCAACTGAATTTTGTGTAGATATGACAAAAAGATGCCAGGATCCACTCAGCTATGTCATCCATGAAGTGTTAGAACTTAGTAATGGCATATTTGGAGAAAAATCTAACTAGTGATGGTGAATCAGTGTGTTCACAGAATACTGTGAGTCCAAGTTGTTCAACTTGTGTTGAAGTAGTGTAGTTCAGTCGCTTGCCATTGTACCCGGATGAGATAGGCCCTAGCTTTCATGATTTGATTTCTATACGATAAATACAGATATATAGGAATATTAAATTGAATACAGTGTCAGTTTTGTGTGGGCGGAAGGATTTCAACATAAGCTAGACATATCGCGACTGTCTGTCGCCACAGTTAAGCTTGGTAATTGCTAGGCGGGCATTAATTCCATTGTGGAGTTTTATCTCCTGTATGCAGTTATCAGACTGTGCCACATAAGAGGCTTCTGATAAGTTCACCTGCATACACCCCAGCATAAGTGGGTAGGGTCTGACACATCCCACTCTGACGAGTCTAGTGTCAGGC
Source organism: Anabrus simplex (assembly GCF_040414725.1). Classification (NCBI taxonomy): domain Eukaryota; kingdom Metazoa; phylum Arthropoda; class Insecta; order Orthoptera; family Tettigoniidae; genus Anabrus; species Anabrus simplex. The sequence goes on along the minus strand of NC_090265.1, from coordinate 962,399,623 downwards.
CTAAGACGAAATGCTGGTTAATAGAGCAAACGCCTGAAAAGCCATACATCTAATTTTTTATCAGATTACAGTTAAGCTTGTCATTATGGGGAGAATGTTTCTTGGTCAGAAGCTAAGAGGATTAAATCTAGAGCTCACAACAACAGAAGTAATGACTACAAGGAAGTGAAAGAGTATGCATTTCGGAACAAGGGCGAGCAGGTGCAGCACCAATACCGAGAATATGACGTACCAGTATTTTCCACTGCCTCGAGGCATTTTGTGTTGTCAAGTTGCAAGGAAGAGATTTTAAACTAACCGATGCGGTGTTGACCAATGGAAAAATTTATCATAGGCCCGCAGATAAACCAACATAAGAAAAACTCAGAGTGAACTCCAGTTAGCTTCTCCGATAACAATAATTAAATTATTCCAACCACATAATTGAATAGAGGGGATTTTTGGGTTATCATTCCCATGTTGATTAATTGTAATCATAATAAATTAAAGTAATGAATTCGTGGAAATGACCCATGCTATCTCGCCATTGGTCAAGATGAGCACGCCATCAGGGACGCCGAGTTAGCGCGCGAAAGGTGGAGGACAGGAATTAAGTGATATTTCCATGATCACCGAACGATATGAGCTCAGAATATGACACATGAATGTGTATCGCCAGTTTATTAAGTAGGATAAAGCAAGGGATCAAAATCCACCTGCATATGCCAATTTAGGATAACCAACCCCCCTCCCTAGGAGATGACAGCGGATGACCCCGGCGGGAAACCATGTCGTCCATAAATAACCAGTAGTGGGATCTCACATCAACCAGTTCTTACCAGTCACCAGTTGTTATCGGTCACCAGTCGTGTCAGTCGTATGAAGTAGTTGAGACTCTGACACGTTGACTCTGTAAGTCAGTACCTCGGGACGCATTCGAAGTCAGTTAGAGCTAAAAGTGCGTGAGTTGTTATGAGAACGAAGACGAACAGTGAGATTATCCATAGTACTGAGTGTAAATAATCAGTACAACTGTATGTTGAATTTAATAAATGTCATGTGATTAAATAATAAATAACTAACGGAATGCCGATAGTACCTTTGGAAGGCAGTGTGCGGAGCCTGAAGTAAATAGCTCAAGATAGACGGTGAATAACTATCCGAGCAGGGAACTATAGGAGCTAGGCGATTATCAAGACGGCTTAGAAATAAACCAGGAAGTGCCGGTTGAAGACGCGATGCGCGCCGGTTCAAATGAAACGACACTTCGTCGCAATGTGTCACGACGTGTGTTTCGGGCTTATATAAAGAATATATTGTGCAAGTGTCAGGGGTCTAGACGCACCTATAAGTGTTTTTTAAATTAGTACTCTTGTATAAAATAGTGTAAATTATTTAATAAGGTGTTAATCATGGGTAATCGCATAGAAGTGTTTTGCTGTGTTAATTTTATATTGTGCGACATGATGGACGAGTAAATCACCATGGGGCCGTGAGGCTTATCTTCCGCTACGAGACAATGGAATTCTACATAGGAATGAGTACACAAATTTAATATTTGGGGATGTTATCGCGACTAAACGGGATCCAGTGTAAATTAATTATGGTTACTTAACATGGTCCGCCTCCCGAGTCCATGATTTTATTTTTTTGTTAGACGGACGAACTAATTTATATTAACGTAATAATGGGTTAGATTAATTAATTTGAGTATTTGTTTGTTGTATATAATGTAAATATGGGATATATTTCTTTCAATTAATGCATGCTGTTTGTAATACTTTGACTTAAGTTCATTTCAAGTGTTAAATTCCTTTTTGTGCTAACCCATTTATTTGATTTTCAATCACTGCGGTGATTATTTGTATTTTAGTTAGGAATATGTTCTACCAGACAGCCAGATTATGAAAGTGCCAGAGTATGTAAAATTTGTGTTGCGTACGGAAGGTCATTAAAATAATAATAATGTTCTATCTGCTGTGGGCGTTCATAAGTTCCATATAATAATAATAATGCTCGGTGTGTTTGCGAGAAAGAAATAATAATAATGTTTGTGAGTTGGCAAAGGAAAGTAAATTAATAATAATAATAATATTTTGTGCGTTTGCAAGTTAAAGTATAATAATAATAATTACAGTGCTTCGTGAGTTAGCCAGTGCAAATATAATAATCAATGTGGAGATGACATGTAGCGTTAAAGACTTTCATTCGCGTAATCAGTTTGATTTTACGTAAATTGTTGATTTCACGTTTGGACTTTATTTTAACCATTAAAATTTGTTTAAAAGCGATAGAGGCACGTGAATTAGAATGGTCACGATATGTTAAAAGCCCAGAGTGGTTTGAGCCCATATTTAGAGTTGGAAGTCATGAGGGACGAATATCCGGCGTGAAATAAATTGAGCCGTATTGTTTGTAATGATGAAATAGATGAATCTCAAGGCCTAAGATGATATAAAATGCATATTCCGGTGTTATTAGTGGCAGAATCCACGCACCGAGGATTAATTTATGAATTAAATGTTTGAAGAGATCCAATAAAAGGAAATGGACTTCAAATTGGAAGGAATAGTTTAGCAATCGCCGGCATTGGAGGTATTTACCCAGCCGCGATGTGCCATAGGTTGTGAGATGTGTCTTGGGAGGACGTGAGTCCCCATATAAAATTAACGGCAGTACGAAACTGAAGGTGCGGTCCCGAATACCGTGTTGTCCCGACCGATATAAAGCAGATCTTAGTGGTTCATAACGGGATTTAACATATGTGACTAAATTCTAAAGAGTGGAAATTAAAATATCATCTTTCCATTTTTAATAATAACAATAATAACAATAATAACAATAATAATCATACTCCAAGGGAATCTTGTCTTAAATCAATTGCTTAGTGCCAAAGTAGACTGAAATTGTAAAGGTTTATGCATTTAACCATAAATATCGCTAACGGTAATGTAAACGTGAAATAATAATAATAATAATAATAATAATAATAATAATAATAATAATAATAATAATAATAATAATATTTATTAGGAAGTTGATCATTAAATTGTGCGGATAAATTACAAGGAAGAACGACCCTTCGTTTGAAACATCGGCAAGGATTGGTATATAATCATCCCGGATGACAAATTATAATAATCAAATATAGGATTATAATTGAAATTAATGATAATAATAAATTAATTGATGGCAATCAAAGAATATAATAATGATCAGATAAAGAATGATAATTATGTTATTTAATAATCATAGGAGGATATGATAGAGACAGTCGTCCTGTGTCGAACTGCTCAGAACCAGAGGAGGATATGATAGGGACAGTCGTCCTGTGTCGAACTGCTTAGAACCAGATGTTGGGTTTTCATGGGGCAGATTGTTAGCGGTAGATACGTAAATAACCCACGGACGGCACATGTCTTCATTGTCAGAGCATAGTAATGAACCTTTCCATACGTCTTGTCGTATTGACAAGTGTAAATATTGAAATAGGCTTTGAGTTAACGAACTCTACCTGGTGTGTTTGTGAATCTGGAAATAATAGGCTAGAGTTTGTCCGTACTATAAATTCCCGTTTTTTTCGAGGCGATAACATTTCCACGGTGGGTGTCCGGCTCACCAGAATGTACATACCGGAAGTGTCTCATGTCCAAACGGAACGAGGAGATGACTGTAAAACGTTACTGTCATGCCTTCGTCTCCGAAAGAAGATCTCCAGCGGTGAAACGTCCACTCATACGGATGTGAATTCGATCCCCAGTAACCAATTGGGGCGAATTCACCAAATGTTTTACACTACCAGAGTAGTGAGGTAAATTCAAGTAGTATGTCATTTATTTTTCAGGATGGAAGTGTCCCAATGTAAAAATTATCATCATGTGTATTTTGCTAAATAAGTGAATAAATTGCTCCTCATTGCAATTTCAATAGGAAACAGTTTCCATATCTTTTTATTGTAGTTAGTCCAATATGCCCATGGAATTTAAGTTGTCACTTCCCAGTCCTATCGTGGAGTCAAAAATTTGTATCCATGAATGAGTCGTCCCCCGTAACCTTAATTTGCATGCCCCGTTCATCCCTGTGTTCGTTTGATGCGCCGATATATAATTTGATTTTCTTTATATTAAATTTTTTTTATCGTTTCCAAACTGATCACCCCTGAGATAAATGCTAGTCTGGGACTCAGGAAGAGAGCGGGTGCACCATGTAACTTGAGTGCGAGAAACAGAAAGTACCAATGGTAGTCGTGAGTGATTTTAACACATTTTCATTTGAATGCCTTCTAAATTTGTTTTCATTATTAGCATTTATTCTATCCTGTCTTGCACCCTTACTCTCATTATCTAAGTTTCTAAGCAATTGTCAGTATTGTCAGTATTGGGATAAAACACATACGGTATATCACTTTCTTGCTCTTTTGGGAGACATCTTTATTACACACTATGCTTGTAACATTTCTGAGGAATGTTTCTGCTTGTCTTTTCTGCTAATAATAATAATAATAATAATAATAATAATAATAATAATAATAATAATAATAATAATCGTACGCCCTCAGCTACCGTTTACAGACATTTCGATTTGACGCCATCTGGCTGTCTGCTCGTTCCGGCTTACTCTGTCTGCCATCTAGCGGGCCTAGAGTAAACTGGATCTCTCTTGGGCGTCTATGGCTGAGATTTAATTAATTTTGTCGGGTAAATACCAAATGTATCACCAGAGATCTTTTACATGCCGACATCGTACAACATGGAGTGTCGAACGGACTTTTTTCCGCCCTTTAAAAATCCGACTACCTCTGCTGGATTTGAACCCGCTATCTTGAGATCCGGAGGCCAACACTCTACCACGGATCCACAGAGGCTCTTCTGCTCACTTACTTCCTATCGATTCTCCCATTTTTCTACATTAAGCTGCCTAGGTACTTGAAGCTCTCCATATTTTTTAGTTGTTCCCCACCAATTATTACTTCAGTTGTTAGTCTATCCTCTTTCCTGGTTGTAAGCAGCATCTCACTCTTCTTTATACTAAATTTCGTGCCATATCCTTATACCATGCATCCGATTGTCCTGAACTTCATCCTATTTCCCCCACACCAGCAAATCCTCTACAAGCACCACTGCTTTCATCTTCTCTTCCGCAATTTCCTCTGCCACTCTATCATTATATCATCCAATATTACAGTGAAAAGGAATAGTGAGAGTGTATTTCCTTGTTTCATACCATTCTGCTGTTCATTCTACTCCTACTTTCACACAACTCTCACTTCTTTGATACATCTCCTTTACTCTCCCTATAGCCTCTTTCCCAACTCCTTTATGTTTTCCAGGGCTTTGCATATCTTCCTTTACATACATTATCCTATGTCTTTTGACCATCCAAGAAGGCCATCATTAGATCTTTTCCATATTCGTAATGTTGTTCTTGTAGCTGGTTTACTGCAAAGATGAGGTCTATAATAGAGGTCTGCATGAGTTCAAGCCAAAGCCTTGAGCTTAAAGTGACAAATGCTTGTCAGGCATGGACCAGACTATGTCTTGATAAAAAGTCAAACAATTTAATTTACAGCAGATTTTTGATCCATTAATTATAATTCATTTCAGAAACACATTACTAGTATGCAGATATGCCCCAACGGAATAGCTGAATTATTGCAGTTTTCATTTTAATTATTTACTCTCAATGTACGCATCATTTAAAACATGGTTATTTTACTGAAACCATTTCAAATGCTCCAACTAGTGTGCACAACTAATGTGCATAATGTGCAGAGAGTTGTTAAAAACTTTCTCTCTCATTGCTCAGCTGTAATCTGATCAGTCTGCTCACACCACATGTGGCACTCAGTTGACACACAAAAACAAATGACAAAAATCCACAATTACAAAGAATGGGTACTATCCACCTAATCAATACTTTATTATGTCTTGTTACTATGCAGTACCGGTTTTGACCTTCACAGAGGTCATCCTCAGCTGGTCATGAGATCCAAAGTTAACTTAATATGTAATTTAAAAACATTACTATATCTAATGAAGAATGTCACATAATATGAGTGATAATATTAAAATATATAATGATATTATGTGTCCTCTGGTTTAAAAAACAAGCATCGATATTTTATGATATGTATATGTTACTTAAAATTCTGGTGTACTGTTCGTGAGTAACAGATAATTTGTTAAAATACTATTTCTACACTTAATGTTTATAGCATTCTTGAGTTACACTTTGGAGTTTAATTCATGTTGGTAAATTGTTGCGTACATTCATGGGCAAGTTTGTACCAAGCATTCTACAATAATCCAAAATATGGATGTGATAAAAAACAGTAACACATAGAACATTAAAATACGATATTCTATAACATAAAATGTTCACAGTATTCTTGCGGTACACTTTGGAGTTGGTAAAGCTTTGTATACGTTCATAGGTATGTTTGTAACAAGCATTCTAGAATGTTCAATGATGTGAATTGTTTATCTTGTGCATTCATACAGTTGAGAATGTTGGATGATTTACATCGAAATATTGTGGTGTGTCATTAGTTTCCTTGGTACTAATCTCATTATAAGATATTGAATAGGTGCAGATGCTCCCTCTTTGTAGTTGTGATGTTGGACATGCTAGAGTAGAACACAGCCGGGAAGACGGTCTCGTTGTGCAGAGAGAGACAGAAGTATGAGGTGTAGTGATGCCAATTTGGCTACTCATAACAGCACGAAAATGTAAGTATTTTTTTCATCCAGTTATATCTTTAATTCCAAAGCGATGACCTATATTTTTCGTGGGCTTAAAACATTCCTGAAAGTCCAAATTAATTTTTAACACCAAACCTCAAGAAAGTGTAGAGGAAAATTTTCAAGATATTAAAGAAGGTAAATGGAAGTTAAGAGAAATGAAAGGCGAGACATCAGGCATGGTTAAAATTTCAAACACACAAAACAGAAGAAAGTACAACCAACCTCAAAAATATCAGGAAAAAGTTCACACAAATTATCAGGCAAACCAAGAGACAATCACAGAAAGATCTAATCAACTCAATAGAAGAAAATTACCACAAAACCAATTCCAGAGACTTTTACAAAATGTTTGGAAGACAAGTACAAAAATTTGCCCCTCCCACGTTAATACTGAAAAGTGAGGATGGAAAAACGACACATAATGACAAGGAAAATGCTGAAATCATGGCAAAAGCATTCATTAAACTTTTGAATTGTGAAGAACCCCAGGAACTTTTAGCAATTAATACACACACACCCATCAAAACCCCGCCTGAACTCATAAACCCCCCAACAATCCAAGAGGTGGAAACAGCACTCAGAGAGTTGAAAAATTATAAGGCATGCGGAGAAGACCAAGTTTTCACAGAAATGTGGAAATATGCAAGTGATACAGTTCAAACATCCTTACACATGGCCCTAACAAGAATCTGGATAACAGAAAAGTTCCCCGAACATTGGACCACAGCCATAATCCACCCACTCCACAAACAAGGAGATAAAAGCAATCCAGATAATTACAGAGGTATCTCTCTCTTAGACTGCACGTATAAGATTTTCTCCAGAATCCTATACATGAGGATCAAAGAACAACTAGAGGAAGAATTAGGTGAATACCGAGGAGGCTTCAGACCTTGGAGAAGCTGTGCAGAACAAATCATCACTTAGCCATAGCATATTACAAGAAGCAAAACAAACCTCTTGCAATAACCTTCCTGGACTTAAAAGCTTACGACTGTATCCATAGACCTTCAATGTTGAAAATTTTAAGAAATTTCGGGCTCCATCCAAAATTAATCATACTGACAGAACTCATCTTAAACAACACTAAATCAAAAGTCAAGTTCAGAGGGGAATTCTCTGAGCCATTCATCATAAAAACAGGCTTAAGACAAGGAGATTGCTTGTCACCACTGCTGTTCAACACTGCCTTGGAATATATAATGAGGGAATGGTACAAGATTAACCCAAAGAACATCCAAATTGGAAGACCCAAAGACAACATAAGTTTAAATTGCCTAGGATTTGCCGATGACCTTGCTCTCTTGTCCAACAATATTCAGGAAACCAGACAAGTTGTATCACTATAGGAAATAGCACAGAAAATAGGTCTTGGAATATCTTTTGAAAAGACAGTAATAATGTTTAATGACCCACCACTCATAAACAAAATTGCCATAGGAAACCAAGAAATCAAAATTGTAGATAAATTTAAATATCTGGGAGAAATCATAACATTTAACCTCAATGAAAAGCCAGCATCGCATAACAGAATAAATAAACTGACCAGAGTACAATGTGTCACCAAGAATACCTACAACAAAAAGGGCCTGTCAACAGCAACAAAATTAAAACACTACAAAACAGTCACTCAACCAGAAATAATGTATGCAAGTGAAACCATCTTCAAAACAACTAACACTGCACAAATAGACAAAATACTCAAGATAGAGAGAAGAATCATTAGAACATGCATCAACAAATCATACCAAAAAGATGGACACTGGAGAGTAGCTTCTAATGGAACAGTCTACAAGGAAATAGAACCAGTAATGAGCACAATCAGGAAGAAATGTATTTCATTTTTTTGGACACCTAATCAGGACATCAGAGAAGAGGATCATCAGGAGAATAATAGAAAAATTATGGAATAGTAAGTGCAACATTAAGTGGATTACAGAAATCAATGAAGATATGGATGAGCTACAAATTACAGTGGAAGACCTAAGAAACAAAACCAACAAAATCAGGAAACTCACAGACAAGCAAACCAGACTGCAAACCATAATCAACAAACAGATAATAGGAAGGGTGATTTCCAATGAAGAAAGAAGGATAAGATCAGAGAGACTGAAGAAGTACTGGGCTGACAGGAAACTGAAAAATTCTTTGTATAAAGTTGGCTAGAGTGGTCCAATGAAGGCCATAAAATGTAAATAAATAAAGATGCCACATGAGAAAGACGTTCACTGTGACATTTAGAAATTCTACAGTAAAAAGGAACATCAAAACTTGATGAGCAGCCAGCCTGATAGCATCACATTACAATGCTTACATACCGAAGCTCAGGCCATATTATTATCGTCATCATCATAAGTTTATGAAGAAGAAGGTTTGAATTACTGATGGCAGGCTGAATATTTGCGTGAAGAGTTTATGCATCATTTTTCCTGACGAAGAATGTTTGCAAATGTCTAAAGTACTTCACCTCTACAGAAAATGAAGCTCTTTCTTGTCTTCAACATTTGTTGATTCATCAAAAGAGATTGAATACAAGGAGGTTCCCAAATCATCTTAGATCATCTGTTGAAAATATGATCCCACTGCATCTGTTACTAAATTTCTCATCTTCTTAGAGATGAAAGAAAAATCGGTTGGAACAACCCCTCTGCAAGAGGATGGGGAAAAGTTTTGACACACACATTTCATAAACCAAATTAGTTCAGATACTGTTGCCGCATTCTTCAAACTACATATTTATAGAATTTACTAACATGCATAGAAGAACTACAGCTTGACCTGGTATCTTCACTTTGGATTCTATCAGAATAATCACCAGGTTTTGCTGCACCTAAAACTATCTGCCTGTACTCCAGAGCATCAAAGACTAATTTTGTATATTAAGCGTAGTCCGAGTGTTGAAGAAGAGCATGACACCCCTTGTTATGAATTTTTTTTTTTTTCACTCAAAGTTTGAAAAATACTTCAGTTTGACTGTGTCTTTATTCCCATATTGACTACAAATTACCATTCTGCTACTGTAGTTTTAAAATTGCATTTTCCCATTATTAACTCTTCTGTTCACAGATCAGCAGCCAACCATTCCAAAATAAATCCTTAAAGGAAAGGAAAAGAATAATATACAGTGTGACAAGAATTACATTACAGAAAAACTCTGTTTTAAAAATATAACTCAAGGTCAGTTTCTTCACAGCATTACGAAGAACACGCAACAATTTCTGCGTTCATTAACTGGATATTCTTATCATAAGAAACTTCATAAGGAAGTTAGATATTGATGAACCTTAAATATAATGACAAACCTCATACTTTTATTGTGTATGTGAACACCACCTCACGCAATTCTTCTACTCCAACCCTGTATTTTTGAAATTCTTTGCCTGCCAGAGGCAAGAAAGCTAGAAAAAAGAGTTATTCTGGAGAAAAAAAAAAAAAAAAAGACTATGAGGCAGTAACCTTCAAAAAAAGAGACAGAGCTACAAAAGAGACCAACTCCTATGCCTGTAAATACAGTTTCATTTAACCTTTCCCGGGCTGAAAACGGATATATCCGGGTATAGCTCTTAATTAAAACTGGTGCCGATTTTCACTATAGTAGTTAATGCTAGGCTCAGAAGATGGCAGCACCATACAGACACAGCTTTGATGGTTAACTTATTACCACTAGAGACCTCTGTGACTTCACAAATATTTTCAGCCAGCTGTTGACTCAGATGCACGTACTTGATAATTTGTAGGCGTTAGAGTGTGTTAGTTTTTCTGTTATTTGTTTGACGCTTTTCACATAATGTCGCAGAAAAGAATACGGACTGATGAGGAAATAGTTTCTGCTTTGGATGTGAGTGATGATATTTCAGATATTAGTTTTTCTGACAGTGATAGTGAAATAAGTGAAGCTGACGCGTGTGAGAGCAAGAACAGCACAAGTGATAGTGTGGCGCCTGACAGCGACAGTGACTCAGAGTAGAAAGATGTGTTCGATAGTATACCCTACCACCCAACATCATCTCTTTAATCTGCTTCAAGAACGGGGGTTAATTGCATAAATCACACATATGGTGGTAGTAGGCATATGTTCCCACCAGCTTCTCAGGGTAAAAATATCAACTTCGTCCATAAAAACTGTTAATATAATCACAGGTTCTGTTGAAGAGTAAAAATATTCGCATATCAATCATTCAACCCCCCATATTCAAGCAAGTACCCATGATATTGATCATATCATCTCATAGATTATTACTATTATCATTTATACTACCTTATGGCTACATATCATTACCTATTTTCAGAAAGAAAACGCGGAAATAATCCTAAGACTAGTTTATTAGCATGCTAATACGGTATCAAATAAGATTAAATTGAATTGCAGGCTGTAGAGAAAAGAAAATGAAAATATGTTACACATTCTACTTAAATACATAAATTATTTCAATTGACATAGTTGAAATTGGGTTTACTACAATCTTTCATTCATAACTTGTCATTAATACTTCGTTGAATTATTTCAGTTCATCATTTTGCATTCAAATAGTACATGGGGTTAATTCTTATGAGGTCTGATTCTTTATTTCTGGTGGATGTGGGGATTCTTCATATTTAGTTTGGATTTTTGTATTAACTTTTCGAGATACGAGATAATCAATAAGTTTCCTGGATGTGGTATCAAACTGTCACCACACTTTAGAATACTATATCTATAATAATACTAAGTAAATATTGTCAAATTCAGTCGTACATGCCAGTGGAAATCGAATATATTATCAATAAGTGCCACTCAAAGAATAGCCAATCAGTTCAAACTATGAAAATTGTGCCGTACAACTATATATATACGTCCTACTGTAACTGAAATAAACTCTTATATCATTTACCGCTGTACCGATACTACATTGTAATTCAATTCTCCAATCTACATTCTCATTGGGAAACATTCGTTCTGTAAGGCGATGTTCCTTAATATCCCTACATCTCCTCCATTAAGTAGGTGAGATTCAATTAACCTTGCATACTCTCTCAAGTTATACTACCAATCGACATTTAATCACCTGGACTGTATCTCTATATTCATATGAACATGACCTAACCTCGCAGCCTGCATCTTATTTATCATACACTATCCATAACTAACACATAAATCCGTAACACCATCTTCCTTCATTTGCTCACACAACGAAACAAATAATATACTCCAATATTCTCATTACTTCATATTTCTCATACATCTCTTCTTATAAATTCATCTGCATATATATATTCTCAATTCATTTCTTCTAAACAACATCTCTGTTACAGTTTGCTAGTCCATCGATGACATATTCTTCTTATTAACCGCAAATTCCCAATATTTAATCCATTTCTTCTTATAATACAGTCATAATGGCCATGTCTGCTGATTTGGTCTCTTCAGTATCCAGGTTATACTCTGCAATTCATAGATTCTCTTCTTGATCTCGCCTATTTCAAAGCTAAATAATCTTCCCGAGTAGATTGGTACATTAACAACGATATACACACTCCATATATGCTTACAATAACCTAAAATCATATTACGAGTATAACTATTACTCAAATTGGCACACCCTCATGGTTAACTTAAAATCTAGCACTGACATTCACAAACTGGCACATATAATTTATTTGTAGGCAATTCTTCACTCCTACTATTTTATTTCAACAACTACAAATAACTCTGAAAAGTAATTTAGAAACTTATTACTTATCTCGTCTCGAATGGGTCAGCTGCTGGCTCCTGCTCGTATGTTATGCCATCTCCGAGTAATCAGCTTCCATCTCCGTATACGTCACAGCTGGGCATCGGTCTCGGCAGCCTTGGTTTGAGTCATAGCATCTCGGGCAGTCCTTCTCCACCAGTTTAAGCGTTTCATCATATTGCCGGTGTCCATGCAAGAAGACAACATTATTTGGGCAGAATATATAGCTAATTCTTCCATTATAAGTCTTCTAGCAAATATGAAGGGTTGCTAGTATTTCCTAATACTTCGAAATTGTGCTCTATATATATCCAATATGGCTTATTCTCATTAAACATATCATCTGCTGAACGTTGACTAATGCTTCTAATTAATATTTCTGCTGTTCTTGACGGTATTCAGCCACTTATTATACTGTAATTCGCCCGTTTCTCCTCAATCTTACACTGGTCCGTAGCTTTCTTTAACTCCAATATTTTTAAACAGAAATGTATGCGTTTTCTTCTTGTCTCAGCTTATTTTGCAGCCATAAATAGCTAAATTCTCCGCTAGAATGTATATTATTATTTCTCGTCTTTCTTCTTGTACGTTAATAACACTCCTCTTGGTTTGCAGTAAATTACTATTTTTTTCAAAAGCGATCTTTATTTCCAAGGTAGTTAAGAATAGATTGAATTCAACTATCTTTTAAGGACCATAGTTGTTCTATCTAAGAAACTACTCCTTTTTTTTTTTTTCCACCGGTCTTTGTAAGTCTCCGCCTTCTAATTACAATCAACTTGCATCTTGGATACACTTCATATATGTTTGCGCTGTCTGAAGCTGCTCCACGCCATTTTATCCGTTACATCTCCATGTTAATGGTCACCTCAACTGTAACGTAATGGTACAATAGGGATCCGGGGCCTAGTCATTGGGTTCCTTTGTTAGGTATAAACCCTGGTCGAGTTCTTCTGTCTAGTTTTGATAGTAATACAGAGCCTGTAGAGTATTTTGACCTATTTTTCAATGATGACTTAATAAATATAATTCGTGAAGACATGAAAGACGGTGACATAAAGGAACAAAAGAACACCCCTCCCCCTCATATAGGTCAAGGCTAAATGAATGGAAACATCCTAAACATTGTTAAGAATCTAAATTTGCTCTGGCATGAAAAAATAATAGCACAGTTTTCATGCTGAGCACTAGCCACAAAGGGTTAACGTATCCACACAGACAAACACAAGATGCTGTCAGGTGGTACAATGAATTTTATTTACATATTCACAAATTAATACACACACAACCTTTATAATCGTATCACAAAACAAAAACACTTCACTTGTAGGATATCAACAAAGCCACCATCTTTAAACAGTTGACAAGTGACACTGAATAAGAGGTTACGCAACACAGATAAAACAGACGACTACCGATCAATTCAACATGGAGACTGCCTGGACTCGGCATGTCAGCCACATGCTACTAAACAATAACTCTCTTCCAACAATTGTCACTCTCTTCCAATAACTGTGACTCAATTCACCGTCAAGATAGTCTCTTTATACACTGAAGAAAATGGAAATTGCAACACCCAGAAGGAGTGGTGCTACATTGCTGCAATTGAACATGCAGGACGAGTGTTCAGTTGTGATTCGATGATTACACTTTCAGTTCCCTCTGACCGCAAGTTTGGACAACAATCAATACAGGATGTGCCCACTACGGCTGCAATACATTGATAAATTTGTCGAGGCATGGAGTCAATATGGCCCTGGATTGCTTCCTGAGGAATTGTGGCCCATGCTTGCTGCACTGCACGGGTCAGTTGTTCCAGAGTTGTGGGTGGCTGAGGACGGTTGACCAGTTGTCGACCCATCATGTCCCACACATGCTCAATAGGACTGTGGTCCGGGGATCTGGCGGGCCATTCTAAGGTTGTGATGTCGTGGAGAGCTTCTCTGGAGATGCGTGCAGTGTGAACCCGGGCATTGTCCTGCTGAAACATCCCATTAGCAATATTTGCCATCATAGGGACAACCACTGGATTGAGTACCCTATCAACGTACTGTCGAGCAGTCATAGTGCCCTCAACAAGCACTAATTGTGATTTCACATTAAAGCCAATAGCTCCCCAGACCATAATGCTTGGTGTTGGCCCTGTGTGCCTCTCGACAATAACATCTGGGCGGCCCCTCTCCCCGGTACGTCGGCGCACACGATTCTGGCGATCACTGCAGGCAAAACAGAAGTGCGATTCATCACTAAAGACGACTCTATGCCATTCGTCGACCCACGTCGATCTTTCTGGATACAAGGCAAGCCTTACACATCGCTGTTGTGGGGTCAGTGGAACACCTTCTGCAGGGACACGGGCTCGTAAGCCAGCTGCACGCAGGCGATTACCAACTGTTTGTTGAGTAACGTGGGGTGCCACAGCTGCTCGAATTTGCGCTGCTGTTGCATGGGGTTCCATCCGGGCCATCCGAATGATGCGGTGATCCTCTCTCACAGTTGTCTGTCGCGCTGGGCCTGTGCCAGGTCTGCGAGTGTGGGTACCTTCATTTGACCACTGCTGCCATACACGTTGTACCGTAGATGCCTGTCAGCCAACACGTGCAGCAACAGTCCTTAGCGATAATCCAGCCTCACACAGCCCAATTATCCAAGCCCTCTCAAACAGCGACAGTTGCTGCTAGCGTGCTCTTCTCTGTCGTCGAGGCATGTTTGACGGGGAATACTTCACTGCACAAACTGCAAGCTAACTACGCTACACCAGAGTCCATATACTGGAGTTGATTCTTTTGCAACCAATCACGCGGGGAGACCTGTAGCAACAATCCAATGGTTCTGAAACTTTGATCGTTTACATAACTACATGGCATCATTCCCTATCTTGAAAATCAACACAAACGACCAATGCCTTCATGATGTTGCAATTTCCATTTTCTTAAGTGTATATATATCTGGCCAGATTTCCAGAGAGATACGTTACAAAAGAAACTACCTTCTTGAATATTCCAGAGTGCATGAATACACAGAATACAATGTAAAGAATATTCTCCACTGTTCTCGTACCTATACCATTCCGGAAGTTACAGTGTGTTTCACAATTATGAATTAGAATTTATATATAGAGGTAAGAATAAATTATAGTATTAGTTTACAGGTCTTTACATTAACGGAAGTGATACCAATGTCTATGTATAACACGTTTCATAACCTCACACACAACGCGATTGTATCGTAATAATCATACTAATACTAAAAGGATGTACACTCCATAGCTAAACATAATAATAATAATAATAATAATAATAATAATAATAATAATAATAATAATAATAATATCAATAATAATAATAATAATAATAACCATAATAATTCGAGCTCGATATGTACATTAGGTACCCAAGGTTGAGAGAATATTGTTTTCAAGTTATACCTGTTACTGCATCCGGCTCCATGGCTAAATGGTAAGCGTGCTGGCCTTTGGTCACAGGGGTCCTGGGTTCGACTCCCGGCAGGGTAGGGAATTTTAACCTTAATTGGTTAATTTAGCTGGCACGGGGGCTGGGTGTATGTGTCGTCTTCATCATCATTTCATCCTCATCACAACATGCAGGTCGCCTACGGGTGTCAAATCAAGAGACCTGCATCTGGCGAGTCAAACCTGTCCTTGGACACTCCCGGCACCAAAAGCCATACGCCATTTCATTACCTTTTACTGCACTTGCATCAGGGTTGAAGCCAGATGTTACATCAGTCTCCTCCTAATACCCAAACAAGCCCCTGATAGACAATCCCAATATGACGGTAGACTACACGAAACACATGAGTGGTGTGGATCATAGTGATCACTATATAGCCTCTTACCACTTCATGCAGAGGACAATAAAGTGGTATGGAAAAATGTTCTTCTGGCTCCTTGAGATAAGCATTGTCAGCTCATATCTGCTCTGTCACGGTCCAGAAAAACTGTAACTCCGAACCAATTACACAAGAAGAGTTCAAGCAATGGACTTGTTGAGTCCCTGGTCCTCAAACGGGTGAACTCCAAGCAAAAGGAGAGCTGTTCCAAAAGGGTAACGCCCTCTCTTGGTCCCCCACCAGAAGAACGCTTGAATGGAGAAAGGATCCATTTTGTGTGTTAAAAAAAAAGGGGGGGGGGGGCTTCGAAAGGAAACAAATTTTTACTGCAAAACCTGCAGCCAGAAGCCTTTTCTGCAGCATCCCGATAGAGGCTTTGAGGTGTACCAC
Source organism: Anabrus simplex (assembly GCF_040414725.1). Taxonomy (NCBI): domain Eukaryota; kingdom Metazoa; phylum Arthropoda; class Insecta; order Orthoptera; family Tettigoniidae; genus Anabrus; species Anabrus simplex. Next base: position 962,382,948 of record NC_090265.1, on the reverse strand, counting down.
ACTTCAAAACATTTCTAAAGAGAAAGTACTGTGTGTTTTATAGAAAAGTTATATAGTGTATAATATATAAATTGTAGTTACTTGTGCTGTTATTGCATTAAATGTACAGACATAAAATAAGAAGATTCAACTTTACAACCAACAGATGCTGTTCAACCTTCCAGTACCAACAGCTAAGCATAATACAGCTGTGGTATAATTAAATTTAGTGCATGAATAATATATTCTATATATTTTAAAATTCGGAAAAAAATATTCCACTCACAGCCAAAAAGGCATCCGTTTGGGAAGGGTTAAATTATAGGTCTATTCCATACAAAAATTTGGACAATGGGCTGGGCCGGATGGAAAACTATAACATATTCTTGGGCTTGGTTCGGATCGGGCTAGGCATAAGAAACTAACTCCCTTCCTTCCTTCCTTCCTTCCTTCCTTCCTTCCTTCCTTCCTTCCTTCCTTCCTTCCTTCCTTCCAAACACTACTTCTGCTGCCTCTCCATTCTTCTTCTTCTCCTCCCATTTTTGTTCATCCACTGCCATGTTTTTTCCTTTACTATTTTCAGAAGCTCTTTCCCTAGTTTTTTTCTTTTTTTCTTTTTCCTTCAGCTTCCATAGTTTAATTTCTCTCTCTCGATTTTCTATCCCCTAATTGTACATGCTCCCAACCCCGTATAAACCTCTATTACCTAACTTGTGTCCTTTTCCACACACTCGTGAGTGGCTCATATCAGTAATGTTGTAATGTGTATGTAAATTAAGCAGCTGATGTTTGTTCAAAACAAGATAATTTCTTTTGCTAGTGGCTTTACATTGCACCAACAGACAGGTCTTATGGCGACAATGGAATAGGAAAGGCCTAGGAGTTGGAAAGAAGCGGCCATGGCCTTAACCCTTTCCCGCCCGCATTTTCACTCTGCTTATCCCCAGGTTTCAACCTATTATTTAGCAAAAACTGAAACAGACCGTATTGTTTCAGAAAAAGTTAAAAACAGTAAAAACTATTGATCACAATGAATTCAAATTTTCAATAAGATCAGAAAATATACCATCACATCCATTTCTCTGTTATTGAGTTATAATGTGTTTTTCACACCACCCCCCTCCCCCCCTCCTCGTGATACTTGACACAGAGACAGTCTGCATTTGTCACATTCCCATGTTGTCTGAATCCCTCAAAACCAATAATCATGTGATTTTGGAAGTGGAATGATGCCCATGTATATAAGATTTTATTTCATCTGGGCAAGGGTCTTCCCAATCTGTTTTTATCTTACCAAAATGCGACTGTTTGAAGGCTGCATTGTTATATGCTCAATAGGCTATGTCACTGAATAGTTTTCTCCTCCTAACATACGTAAAAAACAATCTTTCCCCTAATACTCTGTCCGAATTATGCGCAGGTTCAACATCATCCATTTAATCATTCGGAGTAACGAAACGTAATATTTGTGCTACCTGAATTGCCGTGGCATCGCCATCAGGTCCGATTTATCGATATTCGTTTTCATTCATATCACTGTTATCACTAAAATTATCTTCGTTGATACATTATTCACTCATTAAAAATTCACCTGAACCCCTACTCAAGGATTCTGTATCACTTTTTTCGCCCATATTCAGCTCAGTTTCAATGTACGCGATATTCAATCCCTCCATGTTTACGAGGGCGAAGCAGCTGACCCGCGCTCGCGGAAGTTCAAGACCATTGCCTAGGCAACATCAAGACAGATTATCTCTCTTCCTTTATTCCCTAAGACTTGTAGATTGCACTGCGTGTTCATAAATGCCTTATAAACACTTCACTGATGAGAAAAATAAAAAACTATCGCACAGATCGCAGACGAATGCAGATAATGCAGCCGGGCGCTTTCGGGCGCTAAGGACCGGAAGGCTAAATGAACAGTCGGGCGCTTTCGGGCGCTAAGGGCCGGAAAGGGTTAATTAAGGTACAGCCCCAGCATTTGCCTGGTGTGAAAATGTGAAACCATGGAAAACCATTTTCAGGGCTGCCGACAGTGGGATTTGAACCCACTATTTCCTGGATGCAACAAAACAAGATAAATCACTGTTCAACAGACCTATGTTCTTCCACACATGAACCCTGTCTAGCATATTGAATTGTACTGGAGTCTGGTGAAGTTTGATGACTAATTTTTATATTTATTTATTTAGGAGCATTTCAACCTCCTATGGGTTATGATTACACAACTTCCCTGAGTGTTGCTGTTCCTTCTTTTTACGCCAATACTCCTTCATTCTCTGGCTCGCTTTTGTTCGTTCATCATCCGAGAAAAACCTTCTTGTTCTCCTGGGTTTCTCTACGAACAGATCCGTCACCTCCACGATTTTCCTTCTGAACACTGTTCTGTTTGTAATATTTCCCTCCTCAATCCCACATTTTTTTAAGATCCTGATGAACTTATTTCAGCCATGGTACTTGGGTCTTTCTTCTTTTCTGGAAGATGAAGATCTTAGTTGCTAGGTGTTCTGGTCCCATTCTTCTCAGGTGTCCATAGAAAGTCAGCCGCCATTTTCTTATAGAGGTTGAAATGTTCTCACATTTTTCATACAGCTCTTAATTTGATCTTAAACGGAAGGTAAACTCATTTCCTGTTGTTTTCCTCGGTCCCAGAATTTTCCTTAGAAATTTACGCTCTTTCTTTTCTATTTTGGAATTCCCCTTTCTGGCAATTGTATCTGCTGCATAGAGGCACTCAAGTTTCACCACGGTATTATAGTGTCTGAGTTTGGCTCGATAGAAGAGGGATTTGGACTGGACTTATAAGTTATCTGGCATAGTCTGAATGCAACCTCCATCTTCTTTACTCTTTCTTCCATAGCTGACTTCTTGTTGTTGTTGTTGTTGTTGTTGTTAAGAGTCAGAATCTCCCCTAGATATTTGAATTTCTGGACTCTCTTTATATCACCATACTTCGTCTTCATTGTCCATGTTTGTTCTTTGGAATCTATGTTAACGTACTTAGTTTTCTCAAAGGATATTTGCAGTCCAGCCCTTTTTGCTGTTTCTTGCATAACCTCTATCTGTGTAGTGGTAGTCTAGATTTTCAGCAAAGAACACTAGGTTGTCTGCAAATGCAAGACAATCAAATTTTAGTCCAGCCTTTTTGTGTCCTAACTTGATTCCATTCGGGATATTTTGCTGACTCATCATTTCTTTTTGCCATTCCCTTATCACTTTCTCCAAGATGCAGTTGAAAAGGAGTGGGGAGAGGCCATCTCCTTGCCTCACACCCGTCTTGATTTCAAACGGTTGCGATAGCTCTCCAAGGAATTTTACTTGTGACCGGGTGTTTGTTAACGTCTGTTGTATTACATTAGTTATTTTGTCATCAATTCCAAATTCTTTCAGCACTTTTATTACTGTGTCCCTGTCGACAGGGACTTTTTGAAATCTACAAACCTCATAATTACCTTCTTGTCTGCTGCTGAAGTTTTAGTTTTGATTAAAGTCTTGACAGTAAATATCTGCTCCGCACAGAACCATCCTTTCATGAATCCTGCTTGGTATTCCCCCATTATTATTTAGGTCTAGGATTTAAATTAAGCAACTATTTGCACAGAACGAGTAAAATGAACCACAGGGAGGATAGCTACTTAAAACCATTACAGATCAAGATCAAACCACTTGATAAGTCCTAGCATACTCAGCCAAAATTGCAGCTTCACTCTTACTGGACTGTCCTCTTTTAGGTCTTTAACAAACATCCACCGAGCTCGATAGCTGCATTCGCTTAAGTGCGGCCAGTATCCAGTATTCGGGAGATAGTAGGTTCAAACCCCACTGTCGGCAGCCCTGAAAATGGTTTTCCGTGTTTTCCCATTTTCACACCAGGCAAATGCTGGGGCTGTGCCTTAATTAAGGCCACGGCCACTTCCTTCCCACTCCTAGCCCTTTCCTGTCCCATCATCGCCGTAAGACTTATCTGTGTCGGTGTGACGTAAAACAACTAGCAAAAAAACCAAACAAACAAAAAAACATCCAATCAGTGTCCATCCTGTTGCCCTCTAAACTTTCCCACTTGCTAGCTTAGTGGAATAAGCAGTTAAACCTGCAGAAATCTTGTATAGACTGCAGCACAGTTTAGTATACATTTTCACAGACTCAAGCATACAAGCGGTAGAAGTTCTTGTGAAGGTCATGTATTTTCTAACCTCACTCAAACACATCGCCCCATAATCAGCATTATGCTGCAGAATAATATGAGAATTCAAGACCTTTTTCATGATGACACATGAATAAGTGTTCATGAAATTAGTGCAGCAAGTGGTATAAGTTATGGAAGTGTGCAAACAATCATTATAAAGGGGTTGGATTTATACAAAAGTCACTTCAAAGTGAGTGGCAAGAACTTTTATAGCAAAACAACACTGTAGGAACTGAAATTTCACACAAGTTTATGGATCACTTTGAAGCCAAAGGAGAATCATTTACATTGCACATTCTGACTTGTGACAAATAATGGGAACATCCCTGATATGAAGAACTCAAGTGTGGAGTTGTGTGCACAAGGAAAAACAGGTCTGGTGAAGGCAAAAACCCATTTGTCTGGGATAAAGTTCTCATGAGCATCTTCAGGGATGTTGAAGGTGTTGTTTACATTGAATCAGTGGTCAATGATTTATACTACTGTGAACTCGTGGGCAGTCAGATAGGTCTATCGTTCCATAGGATACAAAATACTGATCAGTAGCATCCTATTTCCTAGGTCCCACATTGCTGTTGCTATGAAGTCAAATGGGAAGAAATGCACTGGAGAGAGAGACATACACTCTCTCTCTCTCTCTCTCTCTCTCTCTCTCTCTCTCTCTCTCTCTCTCTCTCTCTCTCTCTCTCTCTCTTCCTTGCTTACAGTCCTGATATGTCACCACATTTGTTTGGATCTCTGAAAATAGCCATATTTACAAAGCACTGTTCAACAGTGAAAAACAACAAGATATTGTATACTGATTATGTAATCGCCCAACATTTTTTATAAAAAAATAATTTGAAAACTTCTGGTGCAAAAGTCCAGATTTTGAAGAGGCTGTGTTTTGTGTCTGTTTTGATATGCATTAACCGAATGAATCTTTAAAACATCTCATTCATATACGATCGAATCTCACACAACAGAACATCATCTTTATACCTAATTTACAATGTTTACATATGTCCTACTTACAGTATTCCCGTCAATCTTCTTAGTAGTCAAGTCCAGTTTTTTTAGAAGAATTAATACAGACTGCAGCAAATGATCATACAACTTTATTACTATGGCTTTCTTTGCAATCAGTGGCACTCCTGAAACAAAATGAACACCAACATTGCCATGTAGAAATCTTAACTTCACATAGGGTTGGTGTCAAGAGGGGCACCCAGCCGTAAAACTGGGCCAAGTCCACCTCATGTGCCTACCCCAACAAACTGAAACAGGATTGCCATGTAGAAATCACAGCATTCTGTCTACAGCTGGAAAAGACAATGAAAATTACAGAAATATCATGAAAAATTACCAAAATGGTGCTAACTGCACAAGATCAAGCAGAACACTCAACTAAGGTACAATTTCCATACAGTCAGTATAATTTATAATAGCAAAGGTCAAAATCTGCAGGTCCTGCATCCACATTTGTGGTCAATGCATTAAAAACTACAGCAGCTCAGACTCAATACCCTAACATCTGCAGAGTAAATCACTTTCAATCAATACACTTACCTACCCTTTTAATACTGTCCTCAGCCCTTAATGGATCTGAGATGGTTTTAGCAATATACGTACCAGATGCAAGCTAATCTCCTTGTCTATTTTCCTTTCCCTAACAACATCTATAAAAAATATATACAATATAAAATAAGATTGTATGTACATTGCTCAGAATTTTAAAAAATGGTATTTCTGCATCAACCACATGCATACTAAGAAGGAAATGCAGTTTTTAATTTTCTGGTCATCTCTGTCAGTCTGTCTGTATGCACATCACGAGAAAATCGCTGAACAGAATGTAATGAAAACTGGTATGCAAAGTCAGGGAATAAGGCACTACAATCCAGGCTATAAATACTTTTATTTATGCTGGTTGAAATGGCAGCTAGGGAAGGCCTAAACTTTAATTCTCAAATATCTATGTTATTAGTGGTCTCATCGATAAACACTACATAACAAAAGTTATAGAAAATATGATTTTCGATCATTTATATCTAATACAGTTTTGAGTCCAGCCCCGCGGTGTAGGGGGCAACGCATCCGCCTGTCACCCGGCGGCCCCGGGTTCGATTCCTGGCCGGGTCAGGGGTTTTTAATTGTAAATGATTAATATCCCTGGCCTGGGAACTGGGTGTTTGTGTCATCCTTAATGTTCTTTTCCTCACATTCAACACTCTACACTTCTGCAATTACACTTACATGCAGGTTCCTATCATATGGTGAAAGTAGAGGCAAAAATCTGCAGAGGTCGATGCCACAAACAAATTTTTTTTTAAATGCAGTTTTACCATACCAGCTATGATAACAGATATATTCGTGAATTTAGATTTTTTTTTTCTTATGCCATATCAATGCCAAAACATACGAAAATGGCCGAACAAAATTTAATGAAAATCGATATATAAGGCACTGCAGTCTAGGATATAAACAATTTTATTCATGCTGGCTGAAATTGTAGTTCATAGGAAGGCCTAAAATTAAATTCTCTATGTTATTATAGCTCAATCCATGTTAAGAAAACAGTATTGCCCTTATGATAACAGGGTTGCCATATCGAACGGCTTTGCTACACAACATCACGGGAAAACGGCGGCACATAAATTTGTGAAATTCAGTATTTAAGTTAAAGGCAAAAAGTGGACGAAACTAAGCTAATAATTACTGTTATGAACTGAAGGGGGACGGGGAGTTTACAGGGGCTATTTTTGGTTTGCACATAAACAAACGTAAACTATAGCACATAAAAAACCTCAGCATTTACTGTAAGAGCCAGGCAAATTGGGGGAGGGGGAGAAAATAGACAAATAATTTTTATAGGTTCGAGGGGTGAGGGATGCACTTAATTTCATTTAATAAATTTCTCCAGACAATAAAGGCTAGAAAACTGACAAACAAATAAATATTGCAGATGGCTTTACAAAAGATCACAGTATTAATGTTAAAGAAATTACACACGTAGGCTTATCGCATAACTCTTACTCAATACAAGACAATTATGCACTGATTTAAAGCCTAAAAACACACACAACAAATACTGTAGATGACTTCACTACAGAAATGAGCTGCCAGCAGTTCACAGAATGAGGGACTACAGTACATGAGGCTTGTACCAGAGCGACACAGAAGAATGAAAATGAAGGAAGGCAACGAAGCGATGGGTGTTTCCGTCATCGTACTTCCTCCCTACAAATACATTCATAAGAAATAAAATATTATGTAGTTATTTTAATAACTCACGGATAAAATATGCCTCAGCCTTTTTATCTTACACAATACATTACAAAGTACAGTATAATCTCCCTTAATTACGAGAAATTATGGGTGTCTCAGAGGGGTGTGTTCACTCCTTGTAGGTCCATAAGAACAATACTGTTTTCTTAACGTGAAATGAGCTATAGTAGTCATATCGATAAATACTACATAACAAAAGACAGATAATCCAATTTCCTATCATTTATGTTTTACGTTTTACTGTACTGGCTATGATAACAGAGATATTAATAATTTAGACTTTTGTTGCCTAGTCCGTGTCAATGCCAAGCATCACTATTGTTCAATCGTGTTAACTGGTAATAGTACTGGTTTTTGTCAGGATTGACTTAAGGTGCAAACCGTTTGGTTATTAGCCCATTTTGGCAAGGAACATTGTATACATGATTATGAAAATGAGAAAACATGATGAAGAAACATCACAAAAGGAAGGAGGACTCAGTTTACATAGGATATCCTAATATCACAGAGTCTGTAGAAAACTACATATGAAGGCTTACAATACTGAAAGTCCATAAAACTGATCACCAATAACATTATATTGACTATTGTTTTTTGTGATGTGCTTTGTCTCCTCTGCTCCCACTTATCTCCAACGGATTTTACTGTTACGTGCCCTGTAGAAAACAGCCCCCTTGAATATTGGCGGAAAGTACCTGGGGAGTTAATAACTTCCTTCAATAGCATATCATTCCTCTGGTTCATACATATTCTGATAACTACTGGTATGTGACACACAGGTTCATCGTAATATTCCAGCTATTCAATTCCTGCTATGAGGTGCTGACAGGAATGAGCAGGGTGCGTGCTTAACGGAAAATCAAAGCATTGTTCACTGCTGTCTGCGGTGGAGTCATTCCAGCTCTGGAACTTGCCACTGTTAGAACGCCAGCATAGTACTGTTCGTGACAATGGAGAAACTGCGCAGTTTTTCATTTGATCGAGCATTTCATGCTATGACATTGCTTTTTAAATGTGATGTTCTAATTAGTTGATATTTTACTCTGAAAAGAATACGGGTGTTATTGTAATGACCAATGTTGAATTCAGTTTAATATTTGTCTATGTCTGTTACAGCATCACCAGAAAAACCAATGTGTAAATTTAAATGAAACTTGGTGCTTGGTTTAGAATAAGGTTGAGTATGATTTTAGCTATAAGTTGTCCAAAGAATTTCAGCATGAGAGGGTACTTCAGAAGCGGCCGATAGTATAAAACTCTACATCTCTCTCTTACGATTGGTTTTACACTAAAGTAGCTCATGGCAATTTTCTGTTCTGAACCTTTTTCCAATGCAGCCAAAAGAAAGAGAAATATCAGAGACAGTCAAGTGAAACTCTCAGTCTACGAGCAGGAAACTAACTCTATAGACTGTAAAGAGAATTGCTATGGAGATCATTCCAGCAATGTTTTAAAGGTGCTGTAATTCTGTCAGTAGTGTTTGAATATTCTGATTCATAGTAGCAAAAAAGGCCTAATAGGCTGGTTACAATAATAGAATTAAGTAATTTAATGCATTATATAATTAACAGACATTTAAATAGGACTTTAATCATTGCTAAAAAATGATATTACAGATGCAGAAATTTTTGCTCGGACTGGTTTATGGTGTGGGTTACTTTAGTCACGTCCTAGTTCGTGAACCATGAGCAACGGCTGAGTGGCCTAGTAAGTGGTTCTGAGAGTCGGGTTACCAGTTGCTATGGAATGTCCGTGGGCATCTCAGACATATTCTGAGTCATGCGCCCCTTTGTGCTCAGACGGCTAGGACTACACAATCTTCCGGTGGTCCCAAACCTGTTAGAGAAGAGATCCTCACATGGACTATGTACAAGTAGGGTAGCACCCTGCTTCATCAATTTACCAAGCTCAGAACATTTTAAGCAAGCATCGGACCTATGGGAGTAACAGAGATCCACTCCCATTTGACAGGTGAGGGACTCCTTGGAAACAACTAGGCGAACAAAATGGAATTCAATGGGGAGCTATCAATATTAATGGGGCTTATGGAAGAAAGAAAGAAAGTAGAACTGGCTGAGTCAGCAAAGAGGATGCATCTGGATGTGCCAGGAGTAAGTGACATTTGGGAAAGAGGAAATAACAAGGAAGAGAGAGGAGATCATAAAGTGAACTTGGCGGGTGTTAGAAAGGAAAGGGCAGAGTATGGGGTAGGGCTGTTTATCAGGAATACCACTGCACACAACACAGTTTCTGTTAGGCACGTAAATGAGCGAATAATGTGGATAGATTTGGCTGTTGGAGGAATTAGGATGAGAATTGTCTCAGTGTATTCACCATGTGAGGGTGCAGATGAGAATGAAGATGACTGAGTGACATCATAGTCAGGGTCAACAGCAAGGATAGAATAGTCCTAATGGGCGATTTCAATGTGAGAGTTGGAAACAGAACTGAAGAATACGAAAGGGTGATTGGTAAATCTGGGGATGATATGGAAGCTAATGGGAACGGGAAGCGTTTGCTGGACTTCTGTGCTAGTACGGGTTTAGCTGTTACGAATACATTCTTCAAGCATAAGGCTAATCACCACTATGCATGGGAGGCTAGGGGTACCAGATCCATAACAGACTATACCTTAACTGACTTTGAATTCAGGAAGTCTGTTAGGGATGTACGAGTTTTCAGAGGATTTTTCGATGATACAGACCACTGTCTGGTCTGAAGTGATCTAAGTATCTTTAGGCCTACAATAGAGAAAGTGAAATCTGTCTGCAAACGAATAAGGGTAGAGAATCTCCAAGATGAGGAAATTAGACAGAAGTACATAGATATGATTAGTGAGAAGTTTCGAACAGTGGACAGTAAGCATGTTCCGGATACAGAAAAAGAAGAAAGAGAATGGGTGGCATACAGGGATGCTGTAGTAGAAACAGCAAGGGAATGCCTAAGAACAACTGTGTGTAAACATGGGAAAAAGCGAAGATTTTGGTGGAATGATGAAGTGAGAGCAGCTTGTAAACGTAAAAAGAAGGCTTATCAGAAATTGCTCCAAACAAAGCCCGATGCAGGCAGGGAATTGTACGTAAATGAAAGAAACAGAGTGAAATAAATAGATGTTGAATCCGAACAGAAGTCATGGGAAGATTCTGGTAATAACATGAAAAGGCTAGGTCAAGCAGCAGGAAAACCTTCCTGGACAGTAAATAAATAATCTTAGGAAGGGAGGGAAAAAGAAAATGTACAGTGTTTTGGGTAATTCAGGTGAACTCATAACAGATCCCAAGAAATCACTGGAGAGGTGGAGGGAATATCTTGAACATCATCTCAACGTAAAACGAAATCTTCCTGGTTGTGTTGCGAACAACCACGCTCATGGGGAGGAGGAAAAAGATGTTGGTGAAATTACACTTGAGGAAGTGGAAAGGATCATAAATAAACACCATTGTCATAAAGCAGCAGGAATAGATGAAATTAGACTGAAATGGTGAAGTACAGTGGGAAGGCAGGGAAGTAATGGCTTCATAGAGTACTAAGATTAGCATGGAACATTGGTAAGGTATCTTCAGATTTGACAAAAGAAGTAACTGCACCCATCTATAAGTAAGGGAATAGGAAGGATTGCAACAACTATCGAGGTATCTCATTGATTAGTATACCAGGCAAAGTAAAGTATTCACTGGCATCTTGGAAGGGAGGGTGTGATCAGTGGTTGAGAGGAATTTGGATGCAAACCAGTGTGGTTGATTATTATTACAACTTGCTTTACGTCGCACCGACACAAATAGGTCTCATGGTGACGATGGAACAGAAAAGGGCTAGGAGTGGGAAGGAAGCAGCCTTGGCCTTCATAAGGTACAGCCCCAGCATTTGCCTGGTGTGAAAATGGGAAACCACGGAAAACCATTTTCAGGGCTGCCGACAGTGGGGTTCGAACCCACTATCTCCCGAATACTGAATACTGGCCGCACTTACCAGTGTGGTTTAAGACCACACAGGGGCTGTCAGGATCAGATTTTCAGTACACGACAGGTAAATGAAAAATGCTACAAGAGGAACAGACAGTTGTGGTTATGTTTTGTAGATCTAGAGAAAGCACATGACAGGGTACCGAGGGAAGAGATGTCCGCCATACTGGGGGACTATGGAATTTAAAAGTATATTATTAAAATCAATCAAAGGCATTTATGTTGACAATTGGGCTGCAGTGGGAATTGATGGTAGAATGAGTTCTTGGTTCAGGGTACTTACAGGGGTTAGACACGGCTGTAATCTTTCACCTTTGTTGTTCGTAGTTTACATGGATCATCTGCTGAAAGGTATGAAGTAGCAGGGAGGGATTCAGTTAGGTGGAAATGTAGTAAGATGTCTGGCCTATGCTCACCACTTGGTCTTAATGGCAGATTGTGCCGAAAGCCTGCAGTCTAATATCTTGGAACATGAAAATAGGTGCAATGAGTATGGTATGAAAATTAGCCTTTCGAAGACTAAATTGATGTCAGTAGGTAAGAAATTCAACAAAATTGAATGTCAGATTGGTGATACAAAGTTGGAGCAGGTAGATAATTTCAAGTATTCAGGTTGTGTGTTCTCCCAGAATGGTAATATAGTGAGATTGAATCAAGGTGTAGTAAAGCTAATGCAGTCAGCTCACAGTTGCGATCAGCAGTATTCTGTAAGAAGGAAGTCAGCTTCTGGACGTAACTATCTTTACATCGGTCTGTTTTCAAACCAATTTTGCTTTACGGGAGCGAAAGCTGGTTGGACTCAGGATATCTTATTCATAAGTTAGAAGTAACAGACATGAGAGTAGTGAGAATGATTACTGGTACAAACAGGTGGAAACAATGGCAGGAGGGTACTACGAATGAGCAGATGCGGGCTAAGTTAGGCATGAACTCGATGGATGAAGCTGTACACAAAAACCAGCTTCGGTGGTGGGATCATGTGAGGCGAATGGAGGAGGAGAGGTTACAGTATCTAGGAGAATAATGGACTCTGTTATGGAGGGTAAGAGAATTAGGGGAAGACCAAGATGACAATGGTTAGACTTAGTTTCTTATGATTTAAAGATAAGGGGTATAGAAATAAATGAGGCCACAGCACTAGTTGCAAATGGATGATTGTGGCAACATTTAGTAAATTCACAGAGGCTTGCAGACTGAATACTGAAAGGCATAAATGGACGGACGGACGGGACATTTTATGGCATATGCTAAATAAATAAACTTTCTAGAACTGATATGCTAGTAGTACCAATTTTTGGATGTATTTTATTTTAATAACTTTGATGTTATATGTTATGTTTCTGACACAATTAAATAAATTAAAATTAAAATGTCTTACCTTTCTCTTGATAGGACTGTACATTGAGAACTGATAACCACAATGGAATGTAATTCTTATAGGTGATGACCTTCTCTGACCCTGTCTGTTCTTTCAGAAGTTCAGCATCAATAGCCACAGGGTGAGAACATGTCCGCACTACACCCTGATATACTGTAAAACAGAGAATGTTTATTACTAGCTAGATATATCATAAAGCTAATAATTTTTAATCATGTCCATTACGGCAAAAAATAAATCCATCCATACCAAAGCTATCAAACTCCATAGCATTGAAAGAAGAGCTTTGCTAAATAAGAAAATTAAAGTCAACAAAAAGAACACCAGAGAAGTAGATAGTAGTATATAATATATTATATAGTATATATATATTATATAGTACATAATCTTCATGTAATGTAACAATGAAGTGAAGTTAGAAGTTTGTTCTTGACATTTTGTGTTTCCTTGTTTGTCCTCATGTCCTCTCTCTATCGTCCCACTTCCAACACTGACTTACCATTGTCTTTTTCCTATTGTGTATTCCTTTTATTGCTCCATCATCCAACACTGGTTTGCGATTGTGCCTGCCCTCCTGATGAAGCTGGGAAGCAGAAATGAGCTAATAAATCAGGGGATGAGAATAAATGAATGTTCAAGAAACAAAACTGATGAGTAGAGAGCCTTACTATTTACAGAGGACAGTGTGCAAATAAGTTGAGATTGTCCTTATCCTTTCGTGCTTTCATGTTTGTCCTCATCTCCTCTTTCTGTTGATCCCTCTTCCAGTACTAACCTGTCATTTTGTTCATCCTATTTGTTCGTGACTCTCTATCTAAAATATGATTTGAGACTTGTGTTTTTCCTTTCTAATTACCGATAACATTACTTGGAAGATGTACAATATTAGAAGGATCCACCTTTCAATACTTCGCTGTAAGTTGAACTAAAAAGAAGTCACAACTTGTTTATTGGGACCGGTTTCGACACATTACAAGTATCATCATCAGCCAAATAGTAAAGTAGGGCAAGATATAAAGATCTTAAAACAACTAATACATTGAACACAGGCAAAAAATTAACATTGATTCATATCGTAGCAATTCAGTTAATGTCCAAAACACAATGATCGCAGTCAAGAGAGTAAACAGAACATCATTGTTTTGCGCCGAAAACAAATATAGTTGAAGTTCACAAGCAGGTCAAGTTTGCACTTATGTAGAGTCGTTGGAACGAAAGTATTGAAAGGTGGATCCTTCTAATATTGTACATCTTCTTATTTCTATATTTTTTGCCTGTGTTCAATATATTAGTTGTTTTAAGATCTTTATATCTTGCCCTACTTTACTATTTGGCTAATGATGACACTTGTAATGTGTCGAAACCGGTCCCAATAAACAAGTTGTGACTTCTTTTTAGTTCAACTTACAACGAAGTATTGAAAGGTGGATCCTTCTAATATTGTACATCTTCTTATTTCTCTATTCAATACGGAACGATCATGTTTTTAACTTTAAAAAACATTACTTGGTACGGCAGTGAAAATATGAGCTTTGCTTTAGTAGTGTGGCAGTCACAGTCTAGCTTAAACAAGCACCGGGAACAGACGTGCCATGGCGGGTGTGCTGGTTGAGAAGAGTGGAGTAGTAGGGGGAGTGGACGGGTCAACCGGAGTTTGGCAAGGAAGATGATCGGTTTAGAGCAGTTTAGGGTCGCTGTAGGAAGATGGCGAGGAAGAATAAAGAAGGGAACAACCAGAAGAAAAGAAGGTAAAGTGGAGATAGGTCTGAAGGGGGAGTTGCTGTTGGTGGCAGCGGTGGTCACAGTGCTGTTGGTGACTGGGGGCATAGAAGTAAATCCAGGCCCTCAGAACAGTGGCAACATGAGCTGGGAGGACACAGAAGTTATAAGGAAGATAGTTAAGGAAGTAGTGGAGGAGTTCTGCCCGTATGAAGAGCTAAAACGGATATTACAGGAGCAAGTTAAGGAGCATGAAAAGACGCAGCAATGGATCCAGGAGAACATGAAGGAAACTAGAACAAAAATGGAAAGCAGTGACAGGGAAATTGTAGCACTAAGGGAGAAAATAAAAACTTTGGGAGAGGAGGTGAGGAACTTGAAGCAAGAAATAGCAGACGACAGTCAAGATCGTAGGAAAAAATCAATATTTATTTTTGGTGTGAAGGAAGAGAAGACAGAAGCTAAGGTGGACATTATTTATAAAGTGGTAGATATTGTTCAACATAAAATGAAAATCAACTTCAGCGAGGTTGATATAGACGATGTTGTGAAAGTAGGAAAGATAATAAAGGTGACGCTGCTCTCCGCATTGATGGTGGACATAGTGGTAAGGAATGCTGGAAATCTGCAGGGTGTTAAAATGTGTATTAAAAAGGAACATAGGAAGAGACAAGAATGAAAATTACAAGACTCTAAGGAAACATCTAGTGAGGGCCAGACTGCAAGGGTTGAGGGCACATATCAGGGGCCAGATACTAGTAGTGACCAATGGGAAATGGACGCAGAGGTGGCCGGTGTTCAAACTCAAGGCAGTGGAAGAGGGTATGGGAGGGGGAGTGAGAGTGGAAGAAAGACAGGTTTCAGAAATCAGTCCCGGAGAAGACGGTCTTGGTGTTAAAGAAAGGTCAACAGGAGGCTGTGTGCTGAGTGAGTCTAGTATAGAGGTGAGGTCCGAGGAAAGGCAGGTCAGAGAGCTTATGGAAAAATTTGATGAGAGACTAAATGATATGAGAAGGTGGCAGGTGGAGCTGGCAGAACTCCAAGAAATGGTAAGTGGCAAAAGGCATAGTGAAATTGAAGATACGTGTGAGAGGGCGAAGGGAAGAGAGACTATGACTAAAGGGAAGAGTAAGTCTAAAGGACCTGTGAGGAGGGCATAGTAACAAGAAGTAAGAAAGCTAAGTAATATGTTTGAATGATAAGAGAGGTAGTGAAGGTTA
Source organism: Anabrus simplex (assembly GCF_040414725.1). Lineage (NCBI taxonomy): Eukaryota > Metazoa > Arthropoda > Insecta > Orthoptera > Tettigoniidae > Anabrus > Anabrus simplex. The sequence goes on along the minus strand of NC_090265.1, from coordinate 962,367,237 downwards.
GTGGATTGTTAAGAGTCGGGTATGATAATTTAAGTTAAAGGCCTTACTAATTGTAATGGTGGATCTGTGTCTTTGTTAACTATATGTAAATTGAATTTGAAATGTAAATGAGCTTGATATCATATATGGTTAAGAGATGGGTATGGTAATTCAAGTGAATATATAATGAAGATCGGTTGAAAGATGGTTGGAGGTTGACAGAGTTATTATGTTTGAATGATAAGAGAGGTGAATTTAGATGGTAATTATGGATGAATTTTTAACAAGTTAATGGCGGAGCTGTGTCTTTGTTAACTGTATACTAATTGTAATTGATATGTATAGTGAGCATGATATGGTAGACGGTTAAGAGATGGGTTACGGTAATTCAAGTGAATATGGCCTGTACTTTAAGTGTTTGTTGATTGTGCTGAGAGGTGTTTGGAGGTTGGTCATAGAGTGATCAGAGTTATTATGTTTGAATGATAAGAGAGGTAGTGAAGTGTAGTTGGCAATTATGGATTATTTTTTAGCAAGTTAATGGTGGATCCGTGCCTTTGTTAACTGGACATAAATTGAAATTGAAATGTATAGTGAGCTTGATGTGATATACGGTTAACCCTTTCACACTCAGCGCGCCGATGCAAGAGATTATGGCGAGAAAACTCACGGTGCCAATACATCGGCTCTGTCCTATTTACAGATTTTGGCCATTTGCATGGCTGTTAAATTGTAGCAGTTGATCATGACTACCTTAAAGTGTTGAATTTGCGTTTTACTCTACAGATATATCCAACAGCCCGACAAAATATTTTAATTTTCGACAAATGTAATCTGTTAACCGTGAATGCTTATGTTGTGGTTATTGGAAGTTGTTACTACGTGGATCTGTTTTGGTTGGCTTATGAATACAACAATTTGATCTTGCTATGAGTTTAGTTTAGAGTTTATTTCATTTCTTTGGTATATCGTGTGTTCACTGTACTTTGCAAACTATAATTTTACTCCTTTTCATAACTCCGCTGTTGCACGTGCTTACGTCATCTTTTTATCGTAATGGCTAGGACATATTCAAGGCCGAATGAGGCTGATATCCTTGAATTTTCAGATGATTTAGACAGTAATAATGACCTTCTTTTGCCAAAAGTGATTCCCATTATTATTATTTACTACATTATTTACATTATTTACTACATTACTACATTAAAAAACACGATACGCCTGTAAACTTCCATTTAAAAAGAAGTTAAAGAGATTACACGGTAATAGTTAACAGTCGTTGTATTGTTATTGATTATTGTCGCTCCTCATATTCAAATATTGCATTGTTGGCTACAGTCGTGAACAAAGAGTGTAGTGTAGTCAAGTAAATATAAATAAAAATCAGCTGACCTTGTATTCCATTCATTTGTACTTCTGAGTAGGTAGTTAGTATCCGTAATTTATATTTCGCTCCCTCGATCTTCCAGTATTTATGAGCGGTTAGCTAATAATAATAAAGTTCATATATCCCAGTATTTGCAGTTCAAGTCCCTGGAGTAGTAGTAGTAGTAGTAGTAGTTTTGATAGAAATATTTGAGAAATTATTGTAGACAACCTCGTATTTTTCAGCAGGCCTAATTAAGGACACTTTTTTTTCTCCGTCCCGTGGAGTAGCGAAAATAATAGTAATCCACCAGCTGTAATAATCACATAACCACATTTCAGTAGAATTGTAGTGAAGATAAGGTATAATATATTAGATAGTATCTTGCCAGTTATATTCGTGTTTTCCTTTGTGTACGGCAAACCTTTTGATACTTAAGCATTTAACCAAATGCAGTGTAGTGTAGTGTAGATACATTGTAGTATAGATACAGTACATTTAGATAGTGCCGTATCTTGCCTGCTATATTCGTGTGTTATCTTTCGTGTGTATCTATTAGACCGTAATACTAATAATAATTTGTCTAAGCATTTAGCTTCGTTGGTAATCTTTGAGTACAGTAGTTCTTGCAAATTTAATTTCTGTTGTGCTTAGTAGTGACATACGGTACGGTACCGGTATCGTAATTAGGATATGTCTGAAAGTAGTTTAAAAATTACTGTAGTGTACTGTACAGAAGTATACGAGTAATATCCTATTAGAATTGAGTGTGCTTATTTCATTATTGTAAAATATTTGTGTAGTACTGGTGTAGTAGAGGTATCCGTAGAAACTCTTACTAAAATACAGTTGTTGTAATTAGGATAGGCTTAATTGCAGTTTGGAATTGTGTAGTTCTTGTGTATTACTTTCAATATTCAGTAATTGACAGCAGTTTTTATCCTGTTAGGGGTTGTAGAATAAAAAAAATAGAGCACGACTAAGTAGTATTGTAGTGTAGTCGTATATTAATTACCTTATTGTTGTGTACTATCCCAGACAATATATCCCTTTGTTCATTTATTTTTTTGCAAATAAGTTATTTTATTTTTTAATTTAATTTCCCCCCCCCCCCCCCCCCCCGTAAAGAATGGCTAAGGAGCGCGAGTGTACTTATTGTGGGTGTGGTGAGGCATTGAGGGGTATGAGGGAGGAGTTGGAAAGTTTGAGGGAGATAATTAGGATTCTCACAGAAGATAGGAAGGAAGATAGGACTCCCTCAAACAATGTACAGGTTACAGTAGGTGTACAAGAGGGAGGGGAAGGAAAGGGAGGAGTTGTAGAAGACAGGTGGTCTAATGTTCTAAGGGGAAGGAGATTGCAGGCTAAGGGCTCTATTCAGGATCAGAATTCAGGACAGGTGTCTGTGCGAAATCGGTACGAGTCACTCCAGGTAGAACAACAGAGGGAAGATGAGGGACAGGGAACTGTTGCTGAGATGCGTGGAAGTAGGAGGAAGGGAAAAGGTACGAAAGGGAAATGTAGAGTAGAGGATAGGAAAAGACAGGTGGAACAGGGTCATGGGAAGGAGAAAAGGGAGGAGGAAGTAGCTTCTGCAGCAGTGAGAGAAGATAGGGCTGACCAGGAGGGGAGGGGATCAGATGAGGTGGGGAGGGTTGAGGCTCTGGTCATGGGGGATTCCATCGTTAGACATGTGGGGAAAGTGTGTGGAGGAAAAGGAACCAGGGTAGAATGTTATCCAGGAATTAGGTTGAGGCAGATGTTGAGGAAAGTAGAAGAGAGGGAGGAGGGGAACGAGAAGGTGGTAGTGTTTCATGTTGGTACCAACAACGTAAGGCAAGCTGATATAAGTACCAACATAGTTGGAGATGTGTGGGATCTGGTAAATGCAGCACGGGTGAAGTTTAAGAAAGCGGAGATTGTTATTAGTGGAATACTGTGTAGGAGGGATACTGACTGGAGGGTGATTGGGGATTTAAATGAGACTATGGAGTGGGTATGTGGGAAACTGGGTGTGAAATTTCTAGATCCTAATGGGTGGGTAGGAGATAGGGATCTGCGCTCAGATGGCCTTCATTTAAACCGCAGTGGTACATATAAGTTAGGAAATTTGTTTGGAAGGGTAATAGGGAGGTACATTCAGGAAAACAGGATGGCCTAGGGAGCGGTGATAAGGGAACAGGGAACTGGAAATCAAGTAGGGATGACATAAAATTGTTAGTGTTGAACTGTAGAAGTATTGTAAAGAAAGGAATAGAATTAAGTAATTTAATAGATATATATATTTACCAGATATTGTAATAGGAGTTGAATCATGGCTGAGAAATGATATAATGGATGCAGAAATTTTCTCACGGCACTGGAGTGTGTACCGTAGAGATAGGATAGGAATGGTAGGAGGGGGAGTGTTCATTCTGGTGAAAGAAGAATTTGTAAGCTACGAAAAAGTTAAAGATGAGACACATGAAATTCTAGGTGTAAGGCTCATTTCTAAAGATAATAGGCAACTTGATATATTTGGAGTGTACAGATCGGGAAAGGGTAGCACTGATGCGGATTCGGAATTATTTGATAGGATAGTCAGCTATGTGGGAAACGACATGGAAAGAAATGTGATTGTAGCGGGAGATCTGAATTTGCCAGATGTCAATTGGGAAGGAAATGCGAACGACAGGAAGCATGACCAACAAATGGCAAATAAGTTAATATGGGAAGGACAGCTGATTCAGAAAGTGATGGAACCAACCAGAGGGAAAAATATTTTGGATGTGGTGCTGACAAAACCAGATGAGCTCTATAGGGAAACTGAAGTAATAGATGGTATTAGTGATCATGAAGCTGTTTTTGTGGTAGTTAAAAATAAATGTGATAGAAAGGAAGGTCTTAAAAGTAAAACTGTTAGGCAGTACCATATGGCTGATAAAGCAGGCATGAGGCAGTTTCTAAAAAGTAACTATAATTGGTGGAAAACGGTAAATAAAAATGTAAACAGACTCTGGGATGGGTTTAAAGAAATTGTTGAGGAATGCGAAAACAGGTTTGTACCTTTAAGGGTGGTAAGGAATGGTAAAGACCCACCTTATTATAATAGAGAAATAAAGACTAAGAAGGAGCTGCAGACTGGAAAGAAATAGAGTTAGAAATGGCTGTGGAAGTAAGGAGAAATTGAAGGAACTTACTAGAAAATTGAATCTAGCAAAGAAGGCAGCTAAGGATAACATGATGGCAAGCATAATTGGCAGTCATACAAATTTTGGTGAAAAATGGAAGGGTATGTATAGGTATTTTAAGGCAGAAACAGGTTCCAAGAAGGACATTCCAGGAATAATTAATGAACAAGGGGAGTGTGTATGTGAAGATCTTCAAAAGGCAGAAGTATTCAGTCAGCAGTATGTAAAGATTGTTGGTTTCAAATATAATGTCGAGATAGAGGAGGAGACTAAGGCCAAAGAAGTAATAAAATTTACATATGATAACAATGACATTTACAATAAGATACAAAAGTTGAAAACTAGAAAAGCGGCTGGAATTGATCAGATTTCTGGGGATATACTAAAGACAATGGGTTGGGATATAGTACCATATCTGAAGTACTTATTTGATTATTGTTTGGTCAGAGGAGCTATACCAGATGAATGGAGAGTTGCTATAGTAGCCCCTGCGTATAAAGGAAAGGGTGATAGACATAAAGCTGAAAATTACAGGCCAGTAAGTTTGACATGCATTGTATGTAAGCTTTGGGAAGGCATTCTTTCTGATTATATTAGACATGTTTGTGAAATTAATAACTGGTTCGATACAAGGCAATTCGGTTTTAGGAAAGATTATTCCACTGAAGCTCAACTTGTAGGATTCCAGCAAGATATAGCAGATATCTTGGATTCTGGAGGTCAAATGGACTGTATCGCGATTGACCTGTCTAAAGCATTTGATAGGGTGGATCATGGGAGACTACTGGCAAAAATGAGTGCAATTGGACTAGACAAAAGAGTGACTGAATGGGTTGCTATATTTCTAGAAAATAGATCTCAGAGAGTTAGAGTAGGTGAAGTTTTGTCTGACCCTGTAATAGTCGAGAGGGGAGTTCCTCAGGGCAGTGTTATCGGACCTTTATGTTTTCTTATATATATAAATGATATGAGTAAAGGAGTGGAATCGGAGGTAAGGCTTTTTGCGGATGATGTTATTCTCTATAGAGTGATAAATAAGTTACAAGATTGTGAGCAACTGCAACGTGACCTCGAAAATGTTGTGAGATGGACAGCAGGCAATGGTATGTTGATAAACGGGGTTAAAAGTCAGGTTGTGAGTTTCGCAAATAGGAAAAGTCCTCTCAGTTTTAATTACAGCATTGATGGGGTGAAAGTTCCTTTTGGGGATCATTGTAAGTATCTAGGTGTTAATATAAGGAAAGATCTTCATTGGGGTAATCACATAAATGGGATTGTAAATAAAGGGTACCGATCTCTGCACATGGTTATGAGGGTGTTTAGGGGTTGTAGTAAGGATGTAAAGGAGAGGGCATATAAGTCTCTAGTAAGACCCCAACTAGAGTATGGTTCCAGTGTATGGGACCCTCACCAGGATTACCTGATTCAAGAACTGGAAAAAATCCAAAGAAAAGCAGCTCGATTTGTTCTGAGTGATTTCCGACAAAAGAGTAGTGTTACAAAAATGTTGCAATGTTTGGGTTGGGAAGAACTGAGAGAAAGAAGAAGAGCTGCTCGACTAAGTGGTATGTTCCGAGCTGTCAGCGGAGAGATGGCGTGGAATGACATTAGTAGACGAATAAGTTTGAATGGCGTTTATAAAAGTAGGAAAGATCACAATATGAAGATAAAGTTGGAATTCAAGGGGACAAACTGGGGCAAATATTCGTTTATAGGAAGGGGAGTTAGGGACTGGAATAACTTACCAAGGGAGATATTCAATAAATTTCCAATTTCTTTGAAATCATTTCAGAAAAGGCTAGGAAAGCAACAGATAGGGAATCTGCCACCTGGGCGACTGCCCTAAATGCAGATCAGTATTGATTGATTGATTGATTGATTATGTGGTAAATGACACACTCACAGCAGCTCACCGTGCATCGGACCGCGAGGACCTGACATCGATGAGCGTTACATGTACAGTGAATAACTTTTCTGCCATGCTTCATGAGTGAATTGCAGCACACACGTTATATTGATATCAAATTATACAGAATTAAATGTTCTTTCTTTCACATCTAAGAGTAAGGAAGGAAGACACAATAATGTCCGATTTTTCTGTCATTGAAAACCATAATTTTTTAAAAATTTATTTTCAAAATTTAATAATTTTCTTGGCTTTAGCAGTAACAATACGTCCTAGGTATAGTCATTTCTGAAATGCTCATAGTTTCCTGTATTAGTGTGATTTATTTTATTTTAATGTGTGTTAAACTGTTTATGTGTTGATTTTTTGTAATTTGGTTTGGAAAATCACAGAAATTAGTTTGAGTGTCTTCGAGCAAACTCCTGGATACAGGCTGAGTGCCAAAGGGTTAAGAGATGGGTATGGTAATTCAAGTGAATATGGCCTGGAATATAAGTGCTTGTTAATGGATAGGAAAGGAAAGTAAGTATGGTCAATGAGGGTTAGTAAGAATTTAAAGGTGGTTGGAGGTTGGTCATAGAGTGATCAGAGTTATGTAAATTATACGGGAACATAAGAGTGATTATGGTTGATTGAGAAGACATTGTTTTGAAGAGGCTGAGGTGATGGTGAGGTAATGATGGTTGGCTGAAAAGTGGATGGAGGCTGGTCATAGAGTGATCAGAAGTTATTTGAATTATAAGTGAATGTAACAGTGATTATGTTTATTCGAGAAGACATTGTTTTGGAGGTGAAGTTAGGTAATGCTGTATGGCAACAAGGAAGTAGTTCATGTGGAAGATGCAATATGTGGGGTTTCTGGCACACTAGCGTGGCAGGTGTTGTAACGTGATGGCTGGGACAGACAGACTTCTTGTTGGTCGAAGGTTGGGTCGTCCCCCTCTTCGAGCTTTTACTCTTTGCGACTCGCCTTGGGAGCAGCGATCATCATGGGTAACAATGTCATGAAAGACGAACCTGGGAGAGACTGAGTTGTCGTGCTGTAGTCTAGTGTACTGGCAGGTTTATTCGTGGAATAAAAACTTACAGCGTGCTTCCTGGTAGGAAAGACGTATCCCCTTTTGCAACATTAAACACGTTCACACTCACATAACTACATTAAAAACTCTGTATTCATCTGTGTCGTTGACTTATCGCCGCTCGTCTTCAGGAAACAGCCGACCCCATCTTGTTTTCAGCCAACCATATCGATGATGATGCTGCCTTCAGAAAAGACTTGGATCAGTCCCTTTGCCTCCATCGAGGGGTAGAAAGGTGATGTCGTATTTTCCGTTGCTGCTTCTGCTTCCGGATGTCGTCTAATATATCCCCTCGTTCACGATGTAGAAACTAGGTCAAGATCAACCTGCCGGTTACTAGAATACTACAGCCGGGGTAATTTCCAATGACCATGAAAGCAGTTCACATTCAGTCGTGGAACCGCTTCTCTTATCTACCCGTAACTAGGTCAAATACTTCCCATTTATAAAAGGCTGGACTGGAAATTATAAAGTTTACGCCCTCAGAAACTATTTACACAGGCAGGCTACTATGCATTTTGAAATGATGAAATGGAACTGTTCTCTCCCTTTGGTAATCGTAAGTTAAATGTCATTCTCCCAGTATTAGAAAACTTGAATAGATTAAATGCAGACTGAACGTCTTCCAACAAAATTTTACAAGTCCCCACACGATCACTCGCGTAAATAAAAACTTCTTCTTACGATGTTACCTGCACAGAATTTCGCCGAATAAAAGGGTAACTAACTGACGCGGTCATCGTTTATATTAACTCGTCCTCGAAGACGCCTATTATTATTTATAAGCTTCATGTCCGTATTGATTGGTATCACTATATAGAAATAATATGAATCACCACCTTATCAATACACTAGTTTATTTACTACCAAACTGGTAAATAGGGTCAATACCGGTTTCGACCCCTATGGGGTCATCCTCAGTTGACACATATAAATATCTATAAAAACATCACATATAATAGTTAAAGTTTAAAATTGATGGGTCATTAGTATACTGGTAAGTACATATGCATGTATTATGGAATTTATAAAATTGTTCTATTAGAGCTATTATGTAGATTTTCTGTTTCTTTGTAAACAGTATCAAAAGTACTGTATTGGATGTGGTTCATCCATTTGACAAAATGCTAGTGGATTGAATATGTACATTTGCTGAGAGGTACATGCTATTCTATTTTACAATTTTTGTTTTACATAATTTGGGGTAAAATTATTACATTTGCACATATATGGTGATATTAGGTACAATGTAGGGTGTTAAAGATGTACTATTTGAATTTTCAGTATCCTGATTAAGTTTGTTCTATTAGAGCTATTATGTAGATTTTCTGTTTCTTTGTAAACAGTATCAGAAGTATTGTGTTGGATGTGGTTCATCCATTTGACAAGATGCTAATGGATTGAATATGTACATTTGCTGAGAGGTACATGCTATTCTATTTTACAATTTTTGTTTTACATAATATGGGGTAAAATTATTACATTTGCACATATATGGTGATATTAGGTACAATGTAGGGTGTTAAATATGTACTATTTGAATTTTCGGTATCCTGATTACATTTCATGTAGTGGTTGTAAAGTTTACTGATTCACTTGTTTAGTTCAGTTAAATGCATAATGACCTTGTTGGTTTGAATTCTTAAAATTAAAATATTGGTATGTAATACCTAGTTGACATGAATCCTTAATATTAATATATAAGTTTGTAGCACCTCTTATTCCCGTTTTCAGTCTTAAAATAGAATTGTGTCTTGACACTTTATTTTGTTAGACATATAAAAGTCTTGCTAAGATAAAACTTTGGGGCTAAAACCGGTATGAAATACTTATTTAAAATACATTAGATAATGGTATTGATATGTGGTGCTATGTGCATATTCAAAAAATCTAAATGAAATATAAATATAAATTGGTGACAGTACTGTAGGTTGTTGTATTGTAGGTCTATTAAAATATATGTTTACTTGAATAGGTTTGATCACATGCTGTACGCGTTACGAATGAAATTGCATAATATATTATAGTAATAACTGGTAGGATACTGCTGTTGTAGTTGGAAATCTTGAATATCATTGAGAAAATGTTCTTATCTTGTCGCGTGTCGAATACAGGTTGAGTAGGTCACCATTAAGAGGTGAAGTGCATATTGGATGTCGTATATCTAAATTAGGTTGTACGTTGGTTGTACGTTGTTTTTATGGTTTTGTTTGCCTGAAAAACATAATGTTTTTTTAGGAATTTTTGTATGAATTTTGACAGTTTGTAGGTGGGACTAGATCTGTAGTTGATGATAGGTCTCATGGGAATATTATCTTTGTGAATTTTAGGGTAAGCTTTGGCTGTAGGTATACTTGGATTCATTGTAATCAGTTTAGTAGTTTCTTGTTCATTTAAAAGGAAGTTGGTGTTTTTTAAAAGAGTTTTTAAGTTCTTCTGGATGCTATTGGTTGGATCTTTATTCTTAATTTGGAAGGTTTCATCTTGAAAACAAGTTTTTGTTTTTGTTATATATTCCTCTTTATCCATAATAACTGTAGTATTTCCTTTATCTGCTTTTGTTACTAGTAAGTTGTTATGCTGGATTTTGTTTCTGAGTTCTTTTATTTGTGTTAGGTCTTTAGTATCTTGTTTATAGGTTTCTTGGTTAATTCTATTGATATATTGTGGTAATATTTTTTTAATTTCATATCTGATTTCATTTTGTTGTTCTTGAGGTATTTTGTTTAAAGCGTCTTCTGTTTCAGTAATGATAGTGGTGATATTTTCAAAAATTGAGTTATTTCTCCAGTTATGTTTAGGTCCCTTGCTCAGTATAGTAGTCTCTGCTTCATTAAGTACTGTATTGGTTAGATTTTTGATTGGTGGGTGGAATTCATGTAGGTTGCTTTCGATAGGTGTAGTGGTATGTTGTTTGTTCTGTGTGTACTTGTGATTTTGTGATTGCTTCAATGCATTGAGTTTCTTATTTAGGGTATTCTGTTTCTGTATCGCTAGGTTTTCTATCTTTACATAGGTTATTTGTTGGAAGTTAATCCAATATGTATATGGTAATTCATGTGAGGCTTTTAGGTGTGCTTCATACATTTGGATGTTTAGGTGTTGTTTCTTTCTGTACATGAATTTGATCTCCTCTTTAAGCCATATTCGATTTGTCTTATTTTGTGTATTTCGGGTTTGATTAGTGCTTCTATGTTTGTTATTATATTTCTTAAGAAATTTACCAGTTTGGTAGTAAATAAAATAGTGTATTGATAAGGTGGTGATTCATATTATTTCTATATAGTGATACCAATCAATACGGACATGAAGCTTATAAATAATAATAGAACAGCCAACCAGGCAAAAAGAATAGCACACAGATATCAAAATCTGAAAATTAAGATCACTAACATCGTCAAAAACATCACGTTTTTAAAACAATGCCTACAAAACAACTTAACCCCTAAATTTCTTAAGAAATATAATAACAAACATAGAAGCACTAATCAAACCCGAAATACACAAAATAAGACAAATCGAATATGGCTTAAAGAGGAGATCAAATTCATGTACAGAAAGAAACAACACCTAAACATCCAAATGTATGAAGCACACCTAAAAGCCTCACATGAATTACCATATACATATTGGATTAACTTCCAACAAATAACCTATGTAAAGATAGAAAACCTAGCGATACAGAAACAGAATACCCTAAATAAGAAACTCAATGCATTGAAGCAATCACAAAATCACAAGTACACACAGAACAAACAACATACCACTACACCTATCGAAAGCAACCTACATGAATTCCACCCACCAATCAAAAATCTAACCAATACAGTACTTAATGAAGCAGAGACTACTATACTGAGCAAGGGACCTAAACATAACTGGAGAAATAACTCAATTTTTGAAAATATCACCACTATCATTACTGAAACAGAAGACGCTTTAAACAAAATACCTCAAGAACAACAAAATGAAATCAGATATGAAATTAAAAAAATATTACCACAATATATCAATAGAATTAACCAAGAAACCTATAAACAAGATACTAAAGACCTAACACAAATAAAAGAACTCAGAAACAAAATCCAGCATAACAACTTACTAGTAACAAAAGCAGATAAAGGAAATACTACAGTTATTATGGATAAAGAGGAATATATAACAAAAACAAAAACTTGTTTTCAAGATGAAACCTTCCAAATTAAGAATAAAGATCCAACCAATAGCATCCAGAAGAACTTAAAAACTCTTTTAAAAAACACCAACTTCCTTTTAAATGAACAAGAAACTACTAAACTGATTACAATGAATCCAAGTATACCTACAGCCAAAGCTTACCCTAAAATTCACAAAGATAATATTCCCATGAGACCTATCATCAACTACAGATCTAGTCCCACCTACAAACTGTCAAAATTCATACAAAAATTCCTAAAAAAACATTATGTTTTTCAGGCAAACAAAACCATAAAAAACTCTATAGAATTTTGCAACACTACTAAAAACATGAGAATAGAACAATACTACAAACTAGCAACATATGACATAACAAACATGTATCCTAACATACCTACACAGAAAACTATAACTATCATAGAATCAAACCTATACAAACACAGCAAGCTAAGCAAATTGGAAATAAATGAATTTATAAAACTATTACACTTTGCCATTAATAACAATTACTTTAGGTTCCATGACACCATCTACCAACAAAAGGATTGCCCATGGGATCGCCAATATCAGGCATAATAGCTGATATATATATGGACCATTTAGAACATCAAGAAGTCCAAAAAATAGAAAACATCATTCTTTGGTGCAGGTTTGTCGATGATGTATTCATAATTATGGACAATAGACACACAAATGAAAATACAATCTTGGAACAACTGAATGAAATAGATCCCCACATAAAATTTACCATGGAAACCGAAAACAACAATACCATAAACTACTTGGATATATCTATAACCAGACATAATAATCATCTAACATACAACATATACAGAAAGCCTACCCATACATCAAATACAATAAAAACAGACTCCACCCACCCACACACTCACAAAAAAGCCGCATACTACAGCATGATACACAGGGCATATAACATTCCACTTTCAAAGAAAGATTTGAACAAAGAACTAAACATAATTCATGAAATAGCCAAACAAAATGGTTATAAAAGAACAATGATAAACCATATCATCAACAAAGTAAAAAACCAACCAAAAACTAAGTTAACCAGAATCACCAAAGATAAAAAAGAATACGCACTATTCACTTACAACAATAACCATATACACCCCATAACCAACATTTTCAAAAAACAAGGCCTAAAAATAGCATACAAAACTACACGCAATAACACCAACATATTATACAATTCTAAATCAGTCAATAACATAAACAAATACAACCACTCAGGAGTGTACCGTCTAAAATGCAATGATTGCCAAGCCAGTTATGTAGGGCTTACTGGTAGAAGTTTTTCAGTAAGATACAACGAACACGTAAATGCCGTTAGACATAGACACTTCTCAGCCATGGGACAACACATCAACGATCAGAAACATAGGTTTACAGACATCAGTAATGATATGCAAATCCTCAAAATAAACCCAAAAAGCCCCTTGCTCAGTATACTAGAAGAATTTTATATAAACTTAGACAAATACGTTAATCCAAATTCCAACTTAAACGATAACATAGACAGAAATAATATTCTTTTTCATACAGTTATTCCCCTCCTGAAAGATTATTATTTAAAAAGAATAGATAAACAAAAATCCATAAATACAAATCTACCGCTCCAAGACCTCCCCTCCTTTAATCCCACTCCCGTTACAAGTGCTCCACCCATCCCTTCAAGCCTCCCCTCCACCGCCGTAAACTATAACCTCAGAGCAACACGCTACAGATCTCAACAGACAGCCATACAGAGCACACGATCCCAACAGCCAACGTAAGTAATACGATATATACTTGCCACTACATTCTTTCGATACATTATCTCACACACTTATTATTTCTACTTACAGATATATTAATTTACAACACGTCTCCACGATACAACCAACGTACAACCTAATTTAGATATACGACATCCAATATGCACTTCACCTCTTAATGGTGACCTACTCAACCTGTATTCGACACGCGACAAGATAAGAACATTTTCTCAATGATATTCAAGATTTCCAACTACAACAGCAGTATCCTACCAGTTATTACTATAATATATTATGCAATTTCATTCGTAACGCGTACAGCATGTGATCAAACCTATTCAAGTAAACATATATTTTAATAGACCTACAATACAACAACCTACAGTACTGTCACCAATTTATATTTATATTTCATTTAGATTTTTTGAATATGCACATAGCACCACATATCAATACCATTATCTAATGTATTTTAAATAAGTATTTCATACCGGTTTTAGCCCCAAAGTTTTATCTTAGCAAGACTTTTATATGTCTAACAAAATAAAGTGTCAAGACACAATTCTATTTTAAGACTGAAAACGGGAATAAGAGGTGCTACAAACTTATATATTAATATTAAGGATTCATGTCAACTAGGTATTACATACCAATATTTTAATTTTAAGAATTCAAACCAACAAGGTCATTATGCATTTAACTGAACTAAACAAGTGAATCAGTAAACTTTACAACCACTACATGAAATGTAATCAGGATACCGAAAATTCAAATAGTACATATTTAACACCCTACATTGTACCTAATATCACCATATATGTGCAAATGTAATAATTTTACCCCATATTATGTAAAACAAAAATTGTAAAATAGAATAGCATGTACCTCTCAGCAAATGTACATATTCAATCCATTAGCATCTTGTCAAATGGATGAACCACATCCAACACAATACTTCTGATACTGTTTACAAAGAAACAGAAAATCTACATAATAGCTCTAATAGAACAAACTTAATCAGGATACTGAAAATTCAAATAGTACATCTTTAACACCCTACATTGTACCTAATATCACCATATATGTGCAAATGTAATAATTTTACCCCATATTATGTAAAACAAAAATTGTAAAATAGAATAGCATGTACCTCTCAGCAAATGTACATATTCAATCCACTAGCATTTTGTCAAATGGATGAACCACATCCAATACAGTACTTTTGATACTGTTTACAAAGAAACAGAAAATCTACATAATAGCTCTAATAGAACAATTTTATAAATTCCATAATACATGCATATGTACTTACCAGTATACTAATGACCCATCAATTTTAAACTTTATATGTGATGTTTTTATAGATATTTATATGTGTCAACTGAGGATGACCCCATAGGGGTCGAAACCGGTATTGACCCTATTTACCAGTTTGGTAGTAAATAAAATAGTGTATTGATAAGGTGGTGATTCATATTATTTCTATATACTCGAAGACGCCGTCGTATCCTCAGTTAGGGCCATCTCTTCTCTAGACCAATGCCTAGCCATATCGACGGTGGCTCTATCGTTTCAATGGCTCAACACATCGTGAACCTGACGCTTACTTCAAACATCTCTCGTAGGCGACCCTAGCCTCTCGCCGGGCCTCAGAAATGTTGTCCATTGGAGTTCTACTGTTTCCCTGTTCTGCTTTGTGTACGTCATGTCGAAATTCCACCTTTCAAACTTAGCTGGCGAGCAAATAAACCTGAGCTCCAAGCTCCCTGCAGAAATTGCGACATGTGCTGCTGAATATAATGTTTCCTGCCAGTTACTAGTACTTAATAAAAATGTATATTTGAATAAATGACTGATTAATTAAATGAGCACTTCAATAAGGTCTCAATACCGCGGATGTATTCTACATGTGCATCCCCCACTCGCAGGGGGTAGAAATAATATTATCTGGTGTCAACACATCTTCTCTTTATCATCCAATAGCCGCACAAAAAGAAAGTGTGAAGTACACCATCGATGTTGTCACAGAATATGCATGCTGCATCACTCGCACAGCCTACTGCATGCAGTAATTTCCGAAAATATCCATGTCCTGTTAGAAGCTGTATGAAGTAATAGTTGACTTCACCATGAACCCTTTCAACCCAGATATCCAAGCATGGTATCAGTCGCTTGGTCCATTTACTCCATGGATCACTTTCCCATCTGAGTTGCCATCGTCTCATCTGTTGACTGAAGGCACGCTTCTTTGCACATTTCTTTCCCAGCTCTCCTTGGGTACGCCAGATTTCTTGTCACTCCAATTCAAGTACATCTATTGGGGCTATTGCTACCACCGTGAGGATTGCAGGTTCGGAAACCGTGTGGTATGCACATGCAATTTGTAAAGCTGCTCTCCGTTGTACGGCAGCTATCCTTCTCCGATACCAAGCAAATCTCAACGATTCAGCCCAGGTTATTGAACCATACACGAGCACTGACTGAACCGTCGACATAAGAAGGCGTCGTTTACTGGATTTCGGACTTTTAATATTTCCCATCAGTCTATTTAAGTGCAGTCATGTATTTCACTGCCTTATCTGTCGCTCTCTGAATATGACTCCAGAATGTGAGCTTGGAGTCAAGTCAGCAATAGCTGAGCACGCTCTATCGTCAGGTCATGATGTCATGTTCCAAGATGCTCGAGCTCTTTCCCACACTACACACTACAGGTCCAGGATTATACAGAAAGTTGTGGAAATACGTAGAAATCCTAACAATTTCAACAGGGACATCGGCTATCAATTAAGTAACACCTGGTTGCCAGCCATTAAGAATTTACGTAGGTAGTTCCTTTCTCTGTCCCCTTCACTACTGTTATTTCGTCTCGGTGTTTTCCAAATTTGTACGTTCCTCGTTGCCAGATGTTTCATTCCAGGCTTGTGTCTAAATCATACACCTGTCTATGTCATATGTTATGCAAACACGTTACGTGAATTGCTTAGTCTGATTGTGATGGTTCGGTGAGCTTCCGCTTCGAACGCTAGCATTGTGCCCCGTCTTAGGAGCCATCTGGTGGCAAATGAATGTACCATTTCCACTTCTATTATAACGTCCAAATTTCAAAGTGTCATTGTTTAAGAAGCCTTTCTCGTGGTCAGTCAAGATTTCTTCTGAGGACGCAGAGCACAGTTTTTTGCAAAACGTTAAGAATTTCACCTTATTTTCTTGACATGGCATAAGCCCAAAAGCCTATACAGTATCATGTCAATATATATTTTGTATTCTGATATATTAATGTTAATTTATTATGGCTGATGATGTCCCTTAGGGGATGAAACATGTACTAAATATAATAAATTATATATTGTATTGAATAGGCGGACCACTTGGTTATAATATTTATCTTGAATATTCACTATTTGATTATAGTCAATACGGGATTAGTATTACTTGAAATGAAGCTGTTAAAGCTTGTCACATGTAATGAATCAAGGTGTAACAAAGCTAATACAGCGACCTGGCAGTTGCGAGAAACAGTATTCTGTGAGAAGAAAGTCAGTGACCCGATGAAGCTATCTTTACAACGGTCTGTTTTCAGGCCAGCTTTGCTTTATGAGAGTGATAGCTGGGTGGCCTCAGGATATTTCATTCATAAGTTAGAAGTAACAGGCATGCAAGTAACGATCTGAATGGCAGTATGAACACACACTATGTTCATCTCCTGTGCCACTACGACATTGACTCTGCGCTGTTGCCATTACGTCGTAAAGCAAGAAGACTGTTCAAAAACCTCCATCTCCAAGTGTATTTGCCCTGAGACACTTCTATTCACACTCGTCACTATGTGTAAACTGTTATGCTTTGCCATTCATTTATTGTACTATCTTATGTCAACAAACTGTGTTTATCACCTTACCCTGGTGTGTTCTTTTGGGGGTAGAGGCTGTGGCGTTATCATTTAAGGGACATTACTACAATTATTACCAACTATGAAATTTTAGTATGTGAGGACTTATTCTCAAAATTTAAAATGTATCATATGACAATGTGCCATGAACTGCAAGACAGCTATTGGCTGTAATTGGTTAATTGATGTACATCTAAAATCTTGACTGGATGATGAGGTGTAATTTCTACTGCTTATTATTTCGTGACTCCGCCTGGTGATCGTCAACTGTCTAAGTGTGTTTGCTGATGATCTACTCTGTGGACTGGGAGTTGCGATCTGGTCACCATCTAGTATGGTTGCTTCTGGACCAATGCTCTGCCTAGCCATGCTGGCTAGACAAAATGACTACTTAATGCCCTAGTTATGGGGCTGAAGAGGCTTTGGAGCCTGTTATGTTAAACTGTGTTCTCTTTTAAAAACTAAATTTTAATGGTGTTAAAAGTTATTTTATTTTTTATTTATTCTTTTACTAGGTGATTATCACCGTGTAATTTAAATTATGTTTTTGTGCTTTTAAATTTAAAGGATGCCTACAAGGATTATTTATGGACCACTACATCGGTAAGTTTTGAAAAACTTATATTTTAATGAAGGTATCTCATCTACTATAACCGTCTTGTGCATGGAGTACACACAAAACTCAAACATGTTGGACTGCATTATTAACTATGGCGCGTAAACGTGATATGTTGTTAGTGCCTTTGGTACTAAATGGAATTACCTGAAATTTGAACTTCATTTGTTAAAGTAATATTTGAAGAAGTTTAAAAGTGTTTCCTTTGAAATTCTTAAGTGATATGCTACCAAGTTTGGTATTGTGCCATTTCACCGTTCTATAGTTACTATATTTGGAACAAAAATGGCGCTTCGGCTATTAGCGGGTCAGAATAAAAACAATTAACAGCTGTATGAACTGAAGAGATGATAAATTCAACCGGCAATCACAGAAGGAATTTTTTTTTTTAGAAGGCAGTGCGAAAGAATGACGAGAGCGGATTATTTAAATCCATTATTGAAAAAAAATCTTCCATTAGAAGAAAGGATTCTTAATTGAGCACTACACCAAGAAAGACGGAATCGCGTAAAGAAACCCAGTAATAATTGGAGAGTTTAGTCTACTGTTAGAGATAAGATCAAGTCCACGATAACCCGCCGAACACCAGCTGTAATTGACATATACGTGAGATAAGAGACCAGCTGATAAGAAACGTCAAGTTGGAGCTTCACTACGTCACGGTTGGGCTCGGAACATTTTATTTGCCCGATACTGCATAACATCAAGAGAACTGAAGTAGACGGAACAGAGTGCAATCCTTAAAGCACATAAAATTCATAACGTTTCGGCGAGCAAGGCAGTTTGAAACAAGACGATATTTAGAGTCTTATAGGCAAATTAAGCGGAACAGAAAACAAATATACTGACCACATTAGCATTACTAAGCAGATTACCATGTATAAATCCACTAATGCCTTGTATTATTCTGTCCTTGATGCAATGAAGGCCGTCATGATGTTCTAAGAAGCTGAGGCGAGGACTACTCTGGCTATGGTAACGCTTGACGAGATGGATGATCCAGGAGGATAGTAGTCAGCTGTGATGACGAGATGATTCCTTGTTACTTAAGCCGAACCAGGGAGCAAGACCTACCATCCCATGACGATCAACAGCGAAATGGAAGCCAGATCCAATAAGCAAAGATAAGTCCCCATTTAAGTCGTATCGTAAGTAGAAAACCTTATTCTTTGGGTTAATGTATAATATATGTAGTAACATTTTGTGTGCGTAATTAATATACGTGTGTGTGTTCACAAGGAAATAGGTATTCATCCAAAGTTACCGTAAATTCCAAACATAGGCGTTAAAGTACCAGTGAAATGCCGTTCGTAAATCTGTCAATATGAGAGTGGAGAAGTGATTGATATTTTTCATAATTTGTTGTCAGTGAAATATTAGAGTATTATGAGGAACCTAATATTTATATGCATGATGGTTTTAACTAAGAGCAAGCGTAAAGATCGTATTTAGGGAGTATTACAAGGAAATTTGATGGCACAATTTTAAGGTTACAGTGTACTATTTATTTGATACTATGACAGTAATGGTAATGAATATATATATATGTGCAGGTGATAGTACATATGTTGTGTTTTGATGGAATGAGTGCTTCAATTATAAATGCTACGCGATAATGGAAGTGTTAAATAATGAATATAGTTAGCATATGAGTTGCTAGTGTATTTTGATGGTGATAGTTACTGTTATTTAAGGTGTCGGTCATAGTATTTCTTCGAGAAATGGTAGTATGTGTGGGTTGCACATGCTAAGGTGTCGGTAGTGAAACGTACTGTTTCTGATTGCTATTTTATTCCCTAATATATATATATATATATATATATATATATATATATATATGATACAATTTAGGATACGATCTTAATGCCATCACTAAAGAATTAATTGAATAAGTAGGATCTTCGAAGAGCCGAGAGATCACTTACGTAAATATTTAGACCTTCACTGACATAACTACGACTGTTTTCATATATTCTCACTTACGGCAAGTCAGTTTACGATTTATTTATTTTTCTTTTGGAGCAATATTAGACATCACTGGTAACTTAGACTTTCATATGTGGATTTTAGATGAGGATAGAGTCTTCCTATGTGTCAGTTTTTCCACACATGGTATTTCGTTGGAATATTAATCGTAATATACTTGGAAATGTTATGGTAAGTCATATACGCACTTTAGCTGAAATTTAACCATGAATTAAAGGAATAATTGAATAATTGAGCAATGTAATCCTTACGATGGGAATAATTTGAAGATGCTTACGACTTAAAGTGGACTTAGTTTTGCTTATATGGAGGCTAGTTGGTACAAAATATGAAACATTGAACAAATTGAAACTTCGAATAGAGTAAATACCTAAGGATCAAATAGTAATCTTTTCACACGATTTTTCTACTGTGCGTGGACATTGAGATGAACTGTTTTCAACCGAGTGATATACATTTCTGTAATTGTATGTGAATTTAATTCAAGCAATTGAATCTTGATGATTTCGAGAAGCAACTTAGCTAAATATTCAGAGATTCCAGATCTTAATTAATTAATTAATTAATTGAGTGATTAATTATTGGCCATTTTCCTCGCGTTTTCCTCATTTTCCAATTGAACTTTAATTTGAATTGTATATAGTAGGAATATAGTTTATTTTACTTAGAACTTTCGGATGCATCCAAATAATTCATTCATTACAAACATTATAATAATTATAATTATTGCAATTATCCAACTTTTTCAATTATGTTGAGTAATTTTACTTATTATGTAATTTAATTATTTTTCCTTTCATTTGAATTCCTTGGAAACTACTTAGTTATAATACAATTTTTCGATAGGCTAAGATTATGAGTCAGATGAATAAGGCCTAAGTTCATTATTTTATTTATTTATCAGAGGTTTTCCCAAACCTATTTCTTCAAGACAACATCAATATATTTATGGAGAAACTGATTGAATAGGAAACCTGCTATACTGTATAAATGATTTTCAAGGTAATCAACGTTTATTCCAATTCATCCGTAAATCAATTTATGAATAAAAGTTGAGTAGAATAATATTGAATTCTTTCAATGTCTACTTAGAATAGGTACTAGGTATAAGCTTGGAATGACTGATTTTCGTTGCGATCATGATGATGTCATGTACGATATTCTTGGCAAGCCACGATAATCTGATTTTTGCGATAAATTTTGGTATCAAAAATATACGGTAACCGACTAATAGCGTGTTGAAGACGTTCATCTACGTAGGTTGGTATTTACCGTAGGCCGTCGGTGTTTCTTTCTCACGCGGAACTCTCAACCCAAGAATATTCGGCAGATGAAAGTATTATCAAGAGCTAGTCTGGAAACTCGTGTAGTCAACCTGGACGCGGGATGGTGCATGTAGTTAATTGGCTGCCCAACTGCGGGGCAATTCTAGAGAAAGACACCGTGGGAGTAATCTGTAGCAAATATAGGAGGACACTGTGGAGCAAAATGTTGCTAAAACATGTAGTAATTGATGCCGCAATAGTGGAGTAATTCAAGAGAAAAACACCGTGGGAGAGAGATGTTGGTTATCAAACCATATTCATATGATGCTATGTCATATTCAGAATGAAGAGAAAGATATTAAGGTCAAGAAATGGAGTTGTTGAGTATTGTAGAATTACACAAACATGTGGCAATTTCAAATTTTACTGAGAGAGCCTTGATAAGAAGGAAAGGTATATTTTAGGAGTTGATTCACAGAGGATTTTGAATGTATGGACCAGATAATGGAGTGAAAATGGAGGTATCATGCAAAATTTAGTCATATCTGATTTTAAAAAAAAATGTCGTTTGACCAGGTATTATATTGGGATCGAAGAAAGCACAGCAGAACAGTGGACTGTGAAATCGAATAGATGCCCAATAATAATAATATAATCAGAAGTAAAAGGGGAAAGAAACGGATGAATGAGATGAAGAAAAATATTTCAGGATGGCTGGAAATAATCGAATTTCTGTCCAGAGGAAGCTGAAGTAGAATATGAGGACTTTATAATTGTAAATATAAAACATTGTAAGTGAATGTAAGGGATGTTACTAACATGTTGGTCACCATTTATTATGAAATAACTTAGATATAGGAAGTAGATGATAAGTTGAGTTATTTGAATTTTTTTTTTAATTATTTAGGCCAGAATTAGGATTTGGAATCTTAGTCATTAAGGTAAATGTTTCATATTTTGTGGAGTAATTGGGTCATCCTCGTAGGCAAAGCCTAGTCAGAGTAGTTAAGCCTATATTTAAGCATTGTATCAGTACAGTTGAGTGAGTAAGGATAAGAATATTTGTGAATATTGAACTATAGAGGAATTAGGGCAGAATTAGAGTATTTTCTGAAATAATAGAGAATTCGGAGATAATACGTAAAAGTAAAGATGTCAACATTGAGTCAATTAAAAGCACAATTTGAAGAGTACCAGAGAGTACAGGAGGAGAAGCAAGAAAAATACCAGAAAGAGCAGAAAGAAGAGCGACAGGGAATGTTGCAAGCCATAAAGCAAATGATGGAAGAAAACCGAAAGCGCGATAAGGAAGAACAGGAAGAGAAGGAGAGAAAACAGAAGGAAGAACAGGAAGAGAAGGAGAGAAAACAGAAGGAAGAACAGGAAGAGAAGGAGAGGAAGCAAGAAGAAAAACATAAACAAATGATGGAAGAAATTATTAATAAACAGGAAGAAAAGGAGAAGAAGCAAGAAGAGAAGCAGAAGCAGATGATGGAGGAGATGAAGCGGATGAAGGAAGAAATCATTGGTAAACAAGAAGAGAAGCAGAAGCAGATGATGGAAGAGATGAAACAAGAAATGAAGCAGGAGATGAAGGAAGAGATGAAGAAAGGTCATCAAGAACAGAAGGAAGAATTGATCAAATATCAGAAGAAGATGGAAGAGGTAACTAGGGAGCAAGAAGAAAGACGCGAAATAATAATGACGGAAATGAAAGAAGAGATCTTAAAAATAGGATCAGAAATGGGCAAGATCAAGAGCCACATGGAGGAATGGAAAGCAGAGATTAGTGGAAAAGTGGAAGAGAAAAACCAGAAAATACAAGATGAAATAAATGACATCAAGAAAGAGATGATAGGGAACAATAACTATTTACAATCTTTGAAGGAGAATGAGATAAAGAGCCTAACAGACAACGTGGAGAAATTGCATATAGATTCCCAAGAGAAATGGAAGCAATGTGAGGAGAAGATTGGGGAATTAAGCAGCGAAATACAGACAACGAATGCCGAGTTGGAAAAGAAATACGAACAAGCTGCAGATCAGATCGGAAATAAAATAGTGGAAATAAAAGACGAGATCGAGCACAACAAAGAAGAGCTAAATCAGAGAATAAGTAAATCTGAGGAAGGATTTCGGCTGATACAAGCTCAAATACAAGAGATAAGGGATGAAGAACATGGAAGGACCGTTCCATTATCCAATGACGAAGGTCGTAAGAATGTGGAATTTCAGATGAATGAGAGGGAAAATGCAGGCATACCGGTTACACGTTCGAATCATAGTATTGCGGAAAGGAATACAGAGAATGGAAGTAGTGGGAGCCCTACTATAATAAATGTAATAAAGACATTCGACGATAGGCCTAAACATTTTAATAACACCACGAGTATGTCACCGAAACGTTTCCTTCGGGAAATGGATGATTATTTCAGAGAGCATGGTATCCCAGAGGAGAAAAAACTAAAAATAGTAGAAAAACACTTGGACGCAAATCCTAGTTTGTGGTTCCAAGCATTCAAATATACTTTCCACGAGTACAGCGATTTTAAAACAGCATTCTTGCAACGCTTCTGGAATCCAGACATTCAGCACAACTTACGCTTAGAACTCTATTCTCGTAAATATGCTTCAAATGGTCAAACAGGGTTCAGCGATTTCTTTGCCCACCAATTTTATCGTTTTCAGGACCTGGATTCACCACCCAGCGAACTCGAAGCAATTAAAACTATACAACGTCAATTTCTGTTAGATGTTCAACGATTACTAGCTACTGCTAACCCGGTAACGGCTGTACAAATGGAGACAACACTAAGACAGATTGACATGACTACGGTACCACATCCTCACAGGATAGCTAGGAATGGTTACAGTGAAGAAACTGTTAACATACTTACGCAAGATGACACAAGTAGAAGTACCCTAGAAGAACACAGAAACATAAATAGAAAAAGACAATGGGGCAATCCAGAAAATGGAAGAAAGGAAGAAGAAAAATGTCATTGCAGGAGAGGAACCTATGGTCAAGGGACATATATGGGAAATAGAAGGTATAAGCCCAATATGCGACCGAGGAACCAGTACCGAGATGGCAGAGGAAGAAATAATTTCAGAGAGAGACCCCGATATGAAAGAAGGAATGTTAGGGATACACAAGAAAAGCAAAGTTACAACCGAAGATACATTCAAGAACTGAATGAGGCTCGAAATGATAAAATTAAATGGGAAAAGGCTATCAGAGATCAGGACGTAAATACTGACGTGGAAGGAGCTGAGAGTCTTGAATTACAAAGATTCAAGAAGCGAAGACAAGAAGAACAGGCGCTCAATCCCAACACAAAAGAATTTGAATATAGGGGAGAGAGTGAAACGCCAACAAGCAAAAAAAAAACGCCGATTTCGAATTAGAAGGTGAAATTGAAAATGTAGAAAACGCGGGGAATTTCAAAATTAATAGTTATTTTGTAACGCAGGTAGATTCGTGGGAGATTGATTCTGAAGAATTGGTTAAGGACTTAACACAGCATCACATCAAGAAAAGATATAATTTACCTATTATAGTCGCAAGAATAGGAGAGCTTAAAGTACATTGCCTTGTGGATTCTGGAGCCAGTATTAGTGTGTTATCCAAAGAGCTTTTCCAAGACATGAATAAAAGAATGAAACTGCTTACGATCCCAGTGTCAAAAATTAAGATACGGGGTATTGTACCTGACAAGACAGTGGAGTGTGATGTACAAACATATCTGGAGATTAATATAGGAAACAGAAATTTTGAACACCCATTTGTAGTCATGAACCGAATCAAGTATAACGTCATACTAGGAATAGATTTTATGACAGTCACAGGAATGACCATTGACATGGAGAAACAAGAGATAAGATTTCCTATTTGCGATGGGAATACCGAAGAAAAACAGGAAAGAATTAAGATCAATAAGGACGACGGTGTAGTCAATAATGTGAAAGTCGAGGAAGAAGGAGAGGACTTACACTCAGAAAGGGATTCGAAATTGCAAATAGAAGGGAATGAAATATCAATACCATGTGAGAATATGCTAGAAATTATTGAGAAGGTCATGATTACAGTGGAAGAAGAAAATACACCAAACATCTCAGAGGCGGTTGCAAATGCTAAAATTTCACCACTCGAAAAATCCAGACTTCACGGAATCTTGCAGGAATATTCAGATTTATTCAGGAACAAGCCAGGACAGATTCCTAATTTTAGATATAAGTTGTTGGTAAATGATTGGACACCTTTTAAAGGAAAATTGTATGGGGTACCAGAGAAATATTTCTCAGAAGTAAAGGAAATTATAAAAGGCATGGAGGATGATGGAATTATCATGAAAACATCTAGTCCATATTTGAACCCGTTAGTAATAGTTGTGAAAAGCAACGGGAAACTGAGAATTTGCCTAGATGCGAGATCCTTAAATACCCGATTAATTCCTGAATATAATACTGTACCGAAGATTAAGGACATTGTACAGAAGTTCCGAGACATGAGGTATTTTTCGACGATGGACTTCACGTCTTCCTACCATCATATTGTCCTTGAAGAAAAATCTCGACTGCTAACGGGATTCATGTTTGACAGTCAGACTTATTGCTACTGTCGATTGCCTTTCGGACTGAAAAATAGTTGTGCCATTTTGGTGAGAGCCCTGGATAGGAACTTAACTCCAGAGGTGAAGGAATTTCTAACTTGTTATGTAGACGACCTCATCTTGGCAACCAAGACATTCGAGGATCATTGTGGTAAGCTGGAGAAGTTATTTCAGAATCTAAGGACAGCTGGATTCAAAATCAACATAGCCAAGTCCAAGTTCTGTCAGGAAGAAGTATTATTTGTCGGTCACATGATAGATGGCACAGGGGTACGACCAAACCCAGTAAAAATCCAGGCGATATGCGACTTTCCTCGACCAAAACGCATTAAACATGTACGACAATTCCTCGGAATGGCCCAGTTCTTTTCTAACCACTGTAAAGGTTACACTCAGACTGCAGCACCTTTACAGGATCTTTTGAAAACAAATAACAGATGGAAGTGGGATGAAAAAGCAGAAAGGGCATTCCAAGAATTAAAAACTTTGCTGACCAAAAGTATAAAGCTAGGCTATCCTAATTACGAAAAGGAATTTATTATTCAGTCAGATGCCTCAAATGTCGGTATAGGCGCATGTTTATACCAAGAGGAAGAGGGAACACCCCCTAAAAGAATATATTTAGCTTTCACCAGTCGAAAGTTGAGGAGTCATGAAATTCATTACACCACCACGGAACAAGAGCTACTAGCAATAGTCTATGCTTTACAGCAGTGGAAGAAAACTATCTATGGATATCCGATAACTGTCAGGTCTGATCACAAAGCATTGACTTTCGGACTTAAAGCAGCAATGACAAACGAAAGAATAACAAGATGGATGTTGTTCACTCAACAGTTCCAAATAAAGATAGAATACTGCAGTGGAAAGGAAAATATCCTAGCCGATGCTTTGAGTCGAAATCCCATGGACAACATGGAGGAAGTCCATAAAATAGAGCTAATTCCGGAAGATGAGGATATTCTAGAAAAATTACGGAATATTGTACAATTGCAACGTCAGGATGAGAAGTTGAAGAATATCATAGATAAGTTAGAAAGTAGAGATTGCGATTCTGAGGCAAGGTCGAAAATATCAAGAGTATACAGCATCGAACAGGGTATGCTCATGGCTAAAACAAGTAAAGATCAAGAGAAAATACGCATTGTATTACCTTCAGTATTATATAGAGAAGTGGTCTGGCACGTACATCGAATCACAGGACATGGCGGTATGGAGAAAGTAACTCAAGTCATTTTAGAAAAATTCACTTGGAAAGGAAATAGAAGAACTATAAGGAGTATTGTAAGACCTTGTGATATTTGCCAGAAAGTGAAACAAGGTAATTGTCTGATAAGGCATGAACCAAGGGCCATAATACCACACAAAGCCAGAGAGCTATATGCTATCGACATATTTGGCAAGCTTCCTACCGCTAAGAAAGGAAATAAATTCATCGTGGTAGTTATGGACGTTTTCTCAAAGTATGTATCACATCAACCAATACAGCGTGCTAATTCGAAACAAGTAATACGACGTCTAGTTAAACATATTTTGCCAAACATGGGAAAACCCGAGAGACTGTTGTCCGACAGAGGAACTCAGTTTACATCACTTAAATTTAAAGAGGCTATGGAAGAGATGGGAATTAAACATGTTCTATGTTCAATAAGACATCCAGCATCCAACCCAGTCGAAAGATATATGAAAGAAATAGCCAAATTTTGCCGGATATACTGTTCCAAGCAACACTGGAAGTGGATAGATGTGCTTGAGAAAATTGAAGAAAGTATTAATAACACTGTCCACGAATCCAGCGGCCAAATTCCAAAGGTTATTCATTACAACATTAAACCTGAGAGACCATGGGACAAAATAATCCAGTTACCTACCGAACCAAGCTTTGACCAAGATAAGCTGAACCAACTAGTTCGAGAGAGGTTATATAAACAATCCCAAAGGAGACTGAGGAGGATACAACACAAGAAGTTCCATCCTGAATTGAGGAAAGGCGACCTTATATTAGTAAGGAAGCCAGCAATCTCGAACGTATCCACTAAAATATTTGCAAAGTTCATACATTTATTCGATGGACCATTTGTTATACATCGGTCACTTGGAAACAACGCTTATGAAGTTCACGATCTGAATGGTAGAAGTAAAGGAATACACAATGCGGCAAATATTAAATTATATTACAAGGAACAAAGGGATTAGGATCCATCAAATGACGTAGTTAAATAAGGAATGAGAAGTGGAATGGCTTATGAGAAGAACGAACTAATCCAATTTAAAAAAAAAAACTTACAGTAATGCTCTCAAAATTTTAACTATGAACAGTGAAAAGTCCCATTTATGATCTTAGAAATATATAGGATAAATATATAGCAAGCCATATATTTAAGTCAACGTGGGGGGAGTAAATGTGCCATTTCACCGTTCTATAGTTACTATATTTGGAACAAAAATGGCGCTTCGGCTATTAGCGGGTCAGAATAAAAACAATTAACAGCTGTATGAACTGAAGAGATGATAAATTCAACCGGCAATCACAGAAGGAATTTTTTTTTTTAGAAGGCAGTGCGAAAGAATGACGAGAGCGGATTATTTAAATCCATTATTGAAAAAAAATCTTCCATTAGAAGAAAGGATTCTTAATTGAGCACTACACCAAGAAAGACGGAATCGCGTAAAGAAACCCAGTAATAATTGGAGAGTTTAGTCTACTGTTAGAGATAAGATCAAGTCCACGATAACCCGCCGAACACCAGCTGTAATTGACATATACGTGAGATAAGAGACCAGCTGATAAGAAACGTCAAGTTGGAGCTTCACTACGTCACGGTTGGGCTCGGAACATTTTATTTGCCCGATACTGCATAACATCAAGAGAACTGAAGTAGACGGAACAGAGTGCAATCCTTAAAGCACATAAAATTCATAACGTTTCGGCGAGCAAGGCAGTTTGAAACAAGACGATATTTAGAGTCTTATAGGCAAATTAAGCGGAACAGAAAACAAATATACTGACCACATTAGCATTACTAAGCAGATTACCATGTATAAATCCACTAATGCCTTGTATTATTCTGTCCTTGATGCAATGAAGGCCGTCATGATGTTCTAAGAAGCTGAGGCGAGGACTACTCTGGCTATGGTAACGCTTGACGAGATGGATGATCCAGGAGGATAGTAGTCAGCTGTGATGACGAGATGATTCCTTGTTACTTAAGCCGAACCAGGGAGCAAGACCTACCATCCCATGACGATCAACAGCGAAATGGAAGCCAGATCCAATAAGCAAAGATAAGTCCCCATTTAAGTCGTATCGTAAGTAGAAAACCTTATTCTTTGGGTTAATGTATAATATATGTAGTAACATTTTGTGTGCGTAATTAATATACGTGTGTGTGTTCACAAGGAAATAGGTATTCATCCAAAGTTACCGTAAATTCCAAACATAGGCGTTAAAGTACCAGTGAAATGCCGTTCGTAAATCTGTCAATATGAGAGTGGAGAAGTGATTGATATTTTTCATAATTTGTTGTCAGTGAAATATTAGAGTATTATGAGGAACCTAATATTTATATGCATGATGGTTTTAACTAAGAGCAAGCGTAAAGATCGTATTTAGGGAGTATTACAAGGAAATTTGATGGCACAATTTTAAGGTTACAGTGTACTATTTATTTGATACTATGACAGTAATGGTAATGAATATATATATATGTGCAGGTGATAGTACATATGTTGTGTTTTGATGGAATGAGTGCTTCAATTATAAATGCTACGCGATAATGGAAGTGTTAAATAATGAATATAGTTAGCATATGAGTTGCTAGTGTATTTTGATGGTGATAGTTACTGTTATTTAAGGTGTCGGTCATAGTATTTCTTCGAGAAATGGTAGTATGTGTGGGTTGCACATGCTAAGGTGTCGGTAGTGAAACGTACTGTTTCTGATTGCTATTTTATTCCCTAATATATATATATATATATATATATATATATATATATATATATATATGATACAATTTAGGATACGATCTTAATGCCATCACTAAAGAATTAATTGAATAAGTAGGATCTTCGAAGAGCCGAGAGATCACTTACGTAAATATTTAGACCTTCACTGACATAACTACGACTGTTTTCATATATTCTCACTTACGGCAAGTCAGTTTACGATTTATTTATTTTTCTTTTGGAGCAATATTAGACATCACTGGTAACTTAGACTTTCATATGTGGATTTTAGATGAGGATAGAGTCTTCCTATGTGTCAGTTTTTCCACACATGGTATTTCGTTGGAATATTAATCGTAATATACTTGGAAATGTTATGGTAAGTCATATACGCACTTTAGCTGAAATTTAACCATGAATTAAAGGAATAATTGAATAATTGAGCAATGTAATCCTTACGATGGGAATAATTTGAAGATGCTTACGACTTAAAGTGGACTTAGTTTTGCTTATATGGAGGCTAGTTGGTACAAAATATGAAACATTGAACAAATTGAAACTTCGAATAGAGTAAATACCTAAGGATCAAATAGTAATCTTTTCACACGATTTTTCTACTGTGCGTGGACATTGAGATGAACTGTTTTCAACCGAGTGATATACATTTCTGTAATTGTATGTGAATTTAATTCAAGCAATTGAATCTTGATGATTTCGAGAAGCAACTTAGCTAAATATTCAGAGATTCCAGATCTTAATTAATTAATTAATTAATTGAGTGATTAATTATTGGCCATTTTCCTCGCGTTTTCCTCATTTTCCAATTGAACTTTAATTTGAATTGTATATAGTAGGAATATAGTTTATTTTACTTAGAACTTTCGGATGCATCCAAATAATTCATTCATTACAAACATTATAATAATTATAATTATTGCAATTATCCAACTTTTTCAATTATGTTGAGTAATTTTACTTATTATGTAATTTAATTATTTTTCCTTTCATTTGAATTCCTTGGAAACTACTTAGTTATAATACAATTTTTCGATAGGCTAAGATTATGAGTCAGATGAATAAGGCCTAAGTTCATTATTTTATTTATTTATCAGAGGTTTTCCCAAACCTATTTCTTCAAGACAACATCAATATATTTATGGAGAAACTGATTGAATAGGAAACCTGCTATACTGTATAAATGATTTTCAAGGTAATCAACGTTTATTCCAATTCATCCGTAAATCAATTTATGAATAAAAGTTGAGTAGAATAATATTGAATTCTTTCAATGTCTACTTAGAATAGGTACTAGGTATAAGCTTGGAATGACTGATTTTCGTTGCGATCATGATGATGTCATGTACGATATTCTTGGCAAGCCACGATAATCTGATTTTTGCGATAAATTTTGGTATCAAAAATATACGGTAACCGACTAATAGCGTGTTGAAGACGTTCATCTACGTAGGTTGGTATTTACCGTAGGCCGTCGGTGTTTCTTTCTCACGCGGAACTCTCAACCCAAGAATATTCGGCAGATGAAAGTCAACTCGTGTAGTCAACCTGGACGCGGGATGGTGCAGTATATATGTATATGTGTTAAAACAAAAACAAAAAACTAAACCTGTGGTCACCGTAATTAGCTGATGTTTCCTGGTATTATAACTTAATGACTTTTCAGAGTGCAGCTAATGTCTGTTATCACATTATTATCATTTCTAATATTTAAATCTGAAGGACTCAATTGTGTACCACTTAACCTAATTTCTTTGTAATATTATTACACTTAGGTTCCTTTCGTAGCTAATCTCATTCTTTTTCTACAGAATATTGAAGGTGCTATTGATCATTTTGGGGCCACATTCTCTTTTACGTAAGGGATTTGTTCATTTTCACGTAACTTCTATTCTTGTTACTGTTGTTGTTGCATCATCTTATGATGGTTATACCATTGTTGGGACAAGACGATATGTATTGATAAGATAAGGTATGTATTGCGTCACCCTTATGAGTTTGTCACTGTCTTCTGGAAAGCGTTGTTGATTAGACACTTGAGTTATGTAGATGTCAAGTCTTTGATTGATGGTGAAATGTTAAAAATGTGATCTCTACTATATTTCTTCTGGTTTTATTTGTGATGGTGATTTTGCAAACTTTTTTTTTTATGAGTGAACATGCCATGTTTAGGCACATTGTGGACCTGTAAATGTTCACGTTTCCTCTTTTGCCTTCTGCCATTCAAGGTGTTTTAAATTAATTGATTGGGATGTTTCCCCTTCTGTTTTTAATTTTCTTGACTTCATTTGGTGTGACCTACCTTTAAATGGGAGTTGTAATTTATTATGCATTCAATCTTCTATTACAAAATTTGGTATACTAAAAGGGGTAACCCGTACTTTTTCATCGTAGTTATTGAGAGCTCTCAACAGGTATGGTCATATGTTAAGATTTGATTTAAAGGTTGGTTTTAAAGAACTGCAGTTCGTGTGTAAAATTTTTTAAAGTGTAAAACGTAGTTGTGATTCAGTTTATTAAGTACCATAATTTATACCTTCTTGTAATTGATACTCAAGATGCATGTTTTTACTCTAATGGTTCTATTTATGTACAAGATATTCATATTTTAACTGGGAATCCTTTTAAGAATTTTTAATTCGTTTGAAAAAATAATGTAATGTTACCTTTTTCAAAAATTCTGAAGGCATTAACTACGAATTTGGAAGATACATTTCTTTTAATTGAATTAATTTCTTTTTAATTTTTTCATTTATTTAAGATTAATTTCAGTTTGTTTTCTTCATTTAAAGAAATTATTAATTTGTGTTACTATCTAAAAATTTTAATTTTTCCTTCATTAAATTTTTAATGTGGTTTAAACTATTTATGGTATTTCATGGTGTTTCTCATGAATCTATCCATTTGTCCAAGATTCATCCTCTATTTAGGTTCATTTGACCTTGGTTTGCCCAGATTTCATCGCTTCCCAGTTCTGTTCCTTGTGTTTTGGTCAAGGCGTACCCTACGTTGTTCGCGTGATTTCACACTGGGATGGCCTCTAGGCTTTCTTTTTTTGCTAGTGGCTTTACGTCGCACCGACACAGATAGGTCTTATGGCGACGATGGGATAGGAAAGGCCTAGGAATTGGAAGGAAGTGGCCGTGGCCTTAACTAAGGTACAGCCCCAGCATTTGCCTGGTGTGAAAATGGGAAACCACGGAAAACCATTTTCAGGGCTGCCGATAGTGGGATTCGAACCTACTATCTCCCGGATGCAAGCTCACAGCCGCGCGTCTCTACGCGCACGGCCAACTCGCCCGGTTCTAGGCTTTCTTGTGGTATAATGTGGTTAAATGTATATAAGTGCACATCTATATTTTGATTATTCCACACCATTCCTCACCAAATATTTGTGTGGGAGTTATTGGTAGTAATTTTACAGCCTTTATAAACATTGCACCTTCAGGAGGTAATCATTCAAATTTGATTGGGTAAATTTAGCACAATCTTGTCTTTATCACAATATTTTGGAAAAGGGAATGAAGTCTGTTAAATGGAGAGCGTTATGCCATAGTGAACCAAGTGTCACAATTTCTCCCTCACTTGTTTTTAACATCGCACACATGGTGACGATGGAATAGGAAAGGGGTAGGAGTGGGAAGGAAGTGGCCGTGGCCTTCACTAAGGTACACCGCCAACATTTTCCTGGTGTGGAAATGGAAAACTACAGAAAGCCATCCTCAGCGCTGCCGACAGTGGAATTTGAACCATCCATCTCCTGAATGCAAGCTCACAGCTTCGTGCCCCAAATCACGCAGCCACTCTGTAACCTTTATTACAGCAGTTACACTAAAACAAAACATTAAACACAGTAAAGGAAGGTAAGTGCCATTACGTAGTACCATAAAACTTCACACACAGTTGAACATCAGCTGGAACTACGCGGACCTCCGCCGACAACAACATACGTAAATATCAGTAGGGCCAACTAGTGGACAATAAACCAGGAAGGTGGAAGGAGCTAGGACCTACCGAGGGCATGGACATGGCTTAGATTGCAGATTCCGAAATAATCAACCGTGATCCTTAAATTTGAAAAACATTATTTACAAATGGATTTTACAAATACATTCCAAACAAAATCTGCCAACTTGCAACTTACGAACTATATGCTCTGTGATACACATAACTTGGAGGTTCTTTGATAATACCTTCCTACAAGTTCAAAATTTCAAACCAACTATATATCTAGTTACAAATCCAGTTGTACAATGCAATTTACAGTGAAGTAAACATACTCTCCAAACCTCTAGCGTACATCAAGTGACACTGAACTACCAGGGGCAAACCGCAAGGTAAATATATTAAACTACAATCTACATTTTCAGTGAAACAAGAAATGGGAATGCCTCAAAAACAAACAGGCAAACTGAAAAGCTAAGGCGTCATAAATAATTACCTTGGCAAATCTAGGTTAGGCTAGGGCAGACTCCTATATGAAACAGCAACTGAACATTATGGAAATTTTAGCCGGAACGGAATTCAAGAGTGCTTACCCGAAGGTGGCCATCCCCAGTAGCGAGGCGTCGCTTACGACGTAAAACTTCAGACAGACCAACACAGACTAAGGCAGAATAGGCCAAGACCAGACGACCAAATGCTGCCTCGCACTCGCACTCTATATAAGGGTAAACCCTGGCCTTGGAGTAGCCAATCAGAATGCATGAGTCCGCCTATCGCCGCCTAGATTCACCGATCACAATTCCTACCTCAGTCGCGAACTTTATATAAGTTTCTTGAATACGCACGTTTGCGAATCTTCCATTTCCAGAATAGTTAGAAAATGCCTTCTAGAACACATAACCAACAAAAGGCAACACACCCTGTTCAAAAATCATGACACAATTTTCTAGATACTTCCAGTAAGCACAGAACTGAAATCTACTATTTACAAATACATATGTTACAAATATTACACTGTACAGGTTAGGTCGTTAGAAATAAACCATATTACCACACTTTACACATAAAGTCTTCAATAAACATTTTCCACTTCCACTACATTGTTCACCCGTGACACACTCGCTTGGTGGGTTGTTCTATTACCATTCCTTTTTTTTTTTTTTTAATACCTCTTTTGATGACTCACTATGCCTAACACAGTCGGGCTTTTCTATTTTATCCACAAGGCTGAGTACTGAGTACTGAAACGCCTCACCTACCAATTGTACCAAAGGTCTCCTTCTAGACTGAAGCTGCCATTAAGGACTTCATTGTAACTCTGGCAAGGAACCCTTACTAAGTTAAACAGCTGGGCCAGTTGGAGACAAGGTTTTCTAAAGAGGTACTACTTCTCTTTCGCTTTCTCTTTGTCCTGGCTTGAACAGGCAGAGCCTCGCCTACCATACACTCGGCCCACTAACTGCAATATACTCGGTAAATATGTAAATAATGGAGTCTTTTGTCAGTTTTTGTCCAGTTTTAGTCACTGCTCTCTTTGCTTTGTAGTGGGAACATACTTTGAAGTGCCCCGCTCGTTGTCGTTTGCATCACTTTCCTCTTGTGTTGTCCCCAACATCCCTGCAACTCACACACCGCACATAACACTATCCTCCACCACAATAACACGGAGCTACCTACACATGGCAGATGCCGCCCACCCTCATCGGAGGGTCTGCCTTACAAGGGCTGCACCCGGCTAGAAATAGCCGCACTAAATTACAATTAACTACAATTGTTGCCTTCAGAACCACAGTCTAAACCCTTCCTAGGAGATTTTGTACTTCACCTCAAGAATGTGAATAAAAACACAAAGAAATTGTTTCTAGACCAAACTTTGGGTGTGAGATATGTTCAGTAATTTCCAAAGTCCCAAGCCAATACTTCATTTCAAAATGCATACAAGTTGGGTTAGAATTTGAACTGTGTGGATTATACCAGACAGTGTTGTTCTGAGAGTTGCGCTCATCCAAGAATTCATATGCTTCAATAACTCTGCACGGCCACAGATCAAATGACACAATTGGGTTAAGAAAATGTAATTTACAATATTAACAGAGGAAATGTTAATACTTACCCGTGATTTTGATGAAGTCTTCAAATATTATTCCTTTGCAAGTAGAGAGACTATAAAATAAGGTGGTGAATGCTTCAACCGATGATGAGTGAAATTTCTCGGGTACATTAGCAAAGTTCTGGAACAGGAAGACAGCTATGTGCTGTAACACTGCTAACTGATCTGGAGTAACTGTTCCCAGTTGTAAAATAATATTAGCAATGGATTCCACATAATCTGGCAAGTTCTGAAGACCTTTCTGCTTCTGGTCTTGAGTAAGTGAGGAACTGTAAGAAAAGTCCATGATATTTTACAGTTAGAAAAAAATGAAATAGGCAAAATAACTACTAAATCTGACTCTTATGAGGTTAGCATAACACAAGCATTTAAGTGGTGTAATGAAACAACTGGGGCAGGAGTGGTGTTGGCGGTGGTGGTGGTTGCTGCTGCTGTTGCTGCAGAAGAAATTATAATGGAACATCACATTTAAAGTGCTGCAGGTCCTTCTGTGAAAGGTTGGTCGTGAACTACGTTGGTTTTGATCTTATTAGACTTACAAACTAGAATGGGTTTTCTTTGAATATGGACTTGATTTTTGGAAATAAAAAGAAATCACGTGGGAGCTACATCAAGTCAGTATGACAGATGTTCCAACATGAGGATCTTCGCTTTTCCAAATATGTCTTTACAGTATGCTGCACAATATTTCAAGTCATCTACTTATCATCATTCAAAAATGGTACACAAAACCCTTTTATATCAAACCTTGTTAACAGTCTGACTTCTAGAGCCACCTATAGCTTAAACAATTCCTCAGAAATCGAGAAAGACAACCATCAATACTTTGAATTTGGACAAGCAAATCCACAACAACAACAATAAAAAATTTAAAAAATCTCTTCTTGGTGACCAGGGACTCTTCCAGTACAAGGATGGCATTTAGTTTCAGTGTCATACTAAGAAAAAAATAATTTATAACAAGTTATTGACCTATGATATTGACTTAGAAAAAATATAGTTCATTTCCAATATTTTTAAAAATATCAGCACAAATCTTCACTCGGGATTTATTTTGCTTAGGAATGAAGGATTACAGCACGATCCTCTTACACATTTTCCAAAAGCAATAATTCACACGTAAAGTCACTCAAACAGATTTTTTGTTGATATTGCATAATTCAGTGACTGCTCAACTTTGAGCAATAATCCTTCCTTACAATTTTATCAACTTTTTCAATGTTTAAAAACTTTTCATTTTTATGTGAAAGGACAACTATTACTATGAATATAACTAAAAGTTGGATGATTTAGTAGTATACTTTTTGAGTTTTATGAGGGCTTTCAGAAAAACAGAATGCATAACATCATTTTGACAGAGGTTAGGAACACAATTCTCTTAAAATAAAGGTTACTGACAAACATTTGGCCAAAATACTTTATCAAAACAGATAGAGAAGATAGCAAAGGTCAAATAAACTATCCTCATCATAGTTGCCAAAATCATACAGATTTGGCAAACAAACATGTTGGTTCTTAGAAGTGAAGCTTCCACGGTGTGAAGAACTATTTAATTTATTTTCCGGGTTGAACCGTGTTGTACTTGTACGCATATCACGTACAGTTTGCCGACGTTTCGAATACATTGCAGTATTCTTTGTCAAGGCGACTGAAATACCCCTACTCGATCCGAGGTAATCAGTCTCGCAGGCAGAAATTACACTACTAGAGTGGCCTTGATCTTGGCCTTTTATATCCTAGCCTATCTGGCTGACGTAAGCCCTGGCTGTCTCGCGAGGCTTCTGGAAAGTTTATGTCACAGCCAGGTAGTGGGGGCTTGCCCGCGCTGTTGTGTAATGGGGTTGCGGCCCGTGTGTTTATGTTGTGGTCTGTATATCTTAAACTATGAATGATGGGCATCCAAGAATTACTGATTTTGTATCCTTCTTCTAAATTTATGTTATTCGGATGTTTCTTGATTTCGATAGCCTCGCAGATTTTCCTTTCCAGATTCCAAGGGATAGCTGCTAGGATCTTGGTCTTGTCAAATGATATTCCGTGCCTAGTTTCGTAGGAATGCTTGGCTACTGCTGAAATATCTGTGTTTTGGTTCTTGGTGTGACGGATATGTTCTTTTAGGCGGGTGGAGATCAGACGTTTTGTCTCACCTACATAACAAGCTCCGCAGCTACATTCAATGTGATACACTCCAGGGGCCTGTAATTCTATTGTGTCTTTTACTGGTGGTAGGTAACGGGATAGCTTACGGTGAGGTTTATAGATAGTTTTTATGTTGTATTTGTCCAGTATCTTGCCGATCCTGTCTGTAGTGTTTTTAATGTATGGCAGTGTCGCTGTTTTCTGGCGGGTCAGTTCTTCTTTCCCGTTGTTTTCTCCTGCGGCGGTCTTTTCTTTCTTCTCTTCTGATTTTTTAAAGACTCGTCGGATGTTATTGAGCGAGTAGCCATTTTTCCTAAGGGTTTCCGTGAGGTGTTCTTTTTCTTCCTCGAGGTGCTCTGCGTCAGAAATCGCTATGGCCCTGTTCACTAGTGATGTTAGGACAGCCTGCTTTTGTGATGGGTGATGATGAGACGAGGCGTGTAGGTACCTGTCTGTGTGAGTGGGTTTCCTGTATACTGCGCGACTCAGCGTCCCATTGGGGTTACGTATTACTAGCACATCCAGGAACGGTAGTTTTCCGTCTACTTCTATTTCCATGGTGAACTGAATATTTACGTGTATGGAGTTGAGATGGTCGAGAAATAGCTGTAGGTTGTTGCTCCCGTGAGGCCAGATTACAAAAGTGTCGTCTACAAAACGGAGAAAACATTTCGGTTTCAGGGCAGATGTAGCTAAGGCTTTCTGTTCGAAGTGTTCCATATACATGTTTGCTATTATTGGAGAGAGTGGCGACCCCATCGCGGCCCCTTCTGTCTGTTCGTAGAACTCCCCGTTGAAATAGAAATAAGTGGCGCTAAGGCATTCTTTAGCTAGTGTTGACAGGTCTTCTGGAAGTTTCTGATCTAATAGCGGAAATACTTCTGTTAGCGGCACCTTGGTGAAAAGTGACATGACGTCAAAGCTTACTAATAGGTCCGTACTTTCAATGGATTGGTCCTTAAGGAGCTGGATGAAATGTCGGGAGTCCTTCACGTAGGTTTCAGTGTTTCCTGTATGTGGCTGAAGTAGTCCAGCTAGGTAACGGGCGATCTCGTGCGTGGGAGAGCCTATAGCGCTCACGATAGGTCACAGAGGTATGCCTTCTTTGTGGATTTTAGGCAGGCCATACAATTTTGGAGGTATCGGGTCCGAGGATATCAGTTTCTTCTGTATTTCGGCTGGGATACTGGAATTTTTTACTAGTGTGTGGAGTTTGTTCTTAATGCGGTTGGTACGGTTTCTAATTTTCCTGTATGTAGAATCGGTGAGTAATTGTTCTATTTTCCGAGTGTAGTCTGTGCATGTCATTATCACCGTAGCGTTGCCTTTATCTGCGGGTAGGATAATTGTTTCCGTATCTTGACGTAGTGTTTTTAGGGCATGAATTTCTTCTTTAGTCCGGCAATCCGGCACCTTCCTACCGAATCTGCAGAGGAGATCAGACAGGATATATCATGTCTACTGAGATTCGCAAAGCCGCCGCCATCCAAAAGAAGAAATTCATGCCCTAAAAACACTACGTCAAGATACGGAAACAATTATCCTACCCGCAGATAAAGGCAACGCTACGGTGATAATGACACGCACAGACTACACTCGGAAAATAG
The DNA here is from genome assembly GCF_040414725.1 of Anabrus simplex. Lineage (NCBI taxonomy): Eukaryota > Metazoa > Arthropoda > Insecta > Orthoptera > Tettigoniidae > Anabrus > Anabrus simplex. Next base: position 962,327,656 of record NC_090265.1, on the reverse strand, counting down.
AACAATTACTCACCGATTCTACATACAGGAAAATTAGAAACCCTACCAACCGCATTAAGAACAAACTCCACACACTAGTAAAAAATTCCAGTATCCCAGCCGAAATACAGAAGAAACTGATATCCTCGGACCCGATACCTCCAAAATTGTATGGCCTGCCTAAAATCCACAAAGAAGGCATACCTCTGTGACCTATCGTGAGCGCTATAGGCTCTCCCACGCACGAGATCGCCCGTTACCTAGCTGGACTACTTCAGCCACATACAGGAAACACTGAAACCTACGTGAAGGACTCCCGACATTTCATCCAGCTCCTTAAGGACCAATCCATTGAAAGTACGGACCTATTAGTAAGCTTTGACGTCATGTCACTTTTCACCAAGGTTATGAATTTCATGTTTTTGGTCCGTATTGAACAATATATAAGTAATAATAATAATAACTTAAATGTTTCCACCTTTTCAATACAATATATTCACAAATTTACAAAATTATACGGTACTAGTTTCGACCCCTAGATGGGTCGAAACTAGTACCGTATAATTTTGTAAATTTGTGAATATATTGTATTGAAAAGGTGGAAACATTTAAGTTATTATTATTATTACTTTCACCAAGGTGCCGCTAACAGAAGTATTTCCGCTATTAGATCAGAAACTTCCAGAAGACCTGTCAACACTAGCTAAAGAATGCCTTAGCGCCACTTATTTCTATTTCAACGGGGAGTTCTACGAACAGACAGAAGGGGCCGCGATGGGGTCGCCACTCTCTCCAATAATAGCAAACATGTATATGGAACACTTCGAACAGAAAGCCTTAGCTACATCTGCCCTGAAACCGAAATGTTTTCTCCGTTTTGTAGACGACACTTTTGTAATCTGGCCTCACGGGAGCAACAACCTACAGCTATTTCTCGACCATCTCAACTCCATACACGTAAATATTCAGTTCACCATGGAAATAGAAGTAGACGGAAAACTACCGTTCCTGGATGTGCTAGTAATACGTAACCCCAATGGGACGCTGAGTCGCGCAGTATACAGGAAACCCACTCACACAGACAGGTACCTACACGCCTCGTCTCATCATCACCCATCACAAAAGCAGGCTGTCCTAACATCACTAGTGAACAGGGCCATAGCGATTTCTGACGCAGAGCACCTCGAGGAAGAAAAAGAACACCTCACGGAAACCCTTAGGAAAAATGGCTACTCGCTCAATAACATCTGACGAGTCTTTAAAAAATCAGAAGAGAAGAAAGAAAAGACCGCCGCAGGAGAAAACAACGGGAAAGAAGAACTGACCCGCCTGAAAACAGCGACACTGCCATACATTAAAAACACTACAGACAGGATCGGCAAGATACTGGACAAATACAACATAAAAACTATCTATAAACCTCACCGTAAGCTATCCCGTTACCTACCACCAGTAAAAGACACAATAGAATTACAGGCCCCTGGAGTGTATCACATTGAATGTAGCTGCGGAGCTTGTTATGTAGGTGAGACAAAACGTCTGATCTCCACCCGCCTAAAAGAACATATCCGTCACACCAAGAACCAAAGCACAGATATTTTCAGCAGTAGCCAAGCATTCCTACGAAACTAGGCACGGAATATCATTTGACAAGACCAAGATCCTAGCAGCTATCCCTTGGAATCTGGAAAGGAAAATCCGCGAGGCTATCGAAATCAAGAAACATCCGAATAACATAAATTTAGAAGAAGGATACAAAATCAGTAATTCTTGGATGCCCATCATTCATAGTTTAAGATATACAGACCACAACATAAACACACGGGCCGCAACCCCATTACACAACAGCGCGGGCAAGCCCCCACTACCTGGCTGTGACATAAACTTTCCAGAAGCCTCGCGAGACAGCCAGGGCTTACGTCAGCCAGATAGGCTAGGATATAAAAGGCCAAGATCAAGGCCACTCTAGTAGTGTAATTTCTGCCTGCGAGACTGATTACCTCGGATCGAGTAGGGGTATTTCAGTCGCCTTGACAAAGAATACTGCAATGTATTCGAAACGTCGGCAAACTGTACGTGATATGCGTACAAGTACAACACGGTTCAACCCGGAAAATAAATTAAACATGTTGGTTGTTATTCTGTGTCTGCATTAGGCATGTATCTAATCTTCTAGTCGTGAAATACTTGAGTCTAACCACTGCCTCCTCTTCTCTCATTTTCAATGGTCAAATGTACTATTCTCAAATAATCTAACATCCTTCACTCACCTCACATCACCTCCTCACCAAAGCCAGTTTCATGACAGAGCATACAATGTGCTCACTCTTAAATCAGCCTCTATATCTTCATTGTGAATTCTATCCTGACATTATTCCCACCTGCTTGTGCCAGTAATCATTTTTGCTAACTTCATGCCAGTTACTGAATCCTGAATCCTGAATCCTGAATTCGGTCGGTCGGCCGGTCGGCCAGTTCGTTCCTCAAATGGCACCACTAAAGGTTATGTGGTCATATGGAAAACACAAAAATCCATTGATTCACAATTAAGTATTTATTTATTTTCCACCTAGTCGATACAATGATTGCTTCAGGCAATTTTTAATGGTCAAAAGTGATACATGTTTCGTACATTATCAACATCTTCAGCCACATAACACTGTTTAGATGAAAAATATATAAAATTGACAAAGTAATGCTTTAGAGGAAGTGTCCTTAAAATTAACATAAGATTGACAAGATTAAAACAAACAAATAACTCAAGAGAAAAATATATAAATTATTTCTAAAATAGAAAGCAGTCGTCAAGGAAACACTTATATTTTCTCTTGAGTTATTTGTTTGTTTTAATCTTGTCAATCTTATGTTAATTTTAAGGACACTTCCTCTAAAGCATTACTTTGTCAATTTTATATATTTTTCATCTAAACAGTGTTATGTGGCTGAAGATGTTGATAATATACGAAACATGTACCACTTTTGACCATTAAAAATTGCCTTAAGCAATCATTGTATCGACTAGGTGGAAAATAAATAAATACTTAATTGTGAATCTATTGAAGTGCGATACGGACCATGAAGCTGATTTTATGTAAACAAAAATCCATGGCGACACCAAAATGAGGCATATTAGGAAGGATGAGAAGTAACGTAGCTTGCCATTTCTTTCCTCATTGGGCCAGAAAGCGTTATTCCAACAGGAACAGCCATATAAGTAGCACTTTTCATAACACACTCACACAACTACTGTGCTTTGAACGTCATTACTCAGAACCACCCATACCTCAGCAGCTTCCATACTGTCACAGCCGTGAATGAGACTGGGACATCAGTGGAAGCTATAATTTGCTCTGGCATGTACTACAAGACAGATGCAAAATTACTGCAATCATCAAGAAATGCAAATAGGTGGGGAGGGATTGTATCACTTGCAAATTCCTTCCCATCTTACAAAATCAACTACAAGCTCACTTAGCTTGGTTCCATCTGAGTTTAGTTTCCCTCACTATGGCACCATCCTGGGAACGTATAAACTGTAGGTACTTGAAATGGACCATCTATTCCTATTTTATATTCCCCATCTAGTATTCTATTCTCCAACATTTCTTCTTAATCACCACCACTTTATTATTGAAAATGCTGATATTGCAGCAATCACACTCATGTTTTTTTTCAAATTACAAGATTGTAGATGATGATAAATACTATTACTACTACTAGTTTTCAGAGACACATGGCGACTGCATTTTGATCTTCAGAGTTCTTTTAAGTCCCACTAAACCGACGCGAGACTGGTGTATATGAGCACCTTCAAATACCACTACACTGAGCCAGGAACAAACCCACCAATTTGGGCTCGGAAGGCCTGCACATTCCCATCAGAGTCATGCAACCCAGCAAAAGATTTTACATTACAGGTTTTCAACACAGTCTGCTACTGTATTCAGATCAAGTCATCAGCATAAACCAAACAGCTTACTACACATTTCTTATCCAGGTCAGTCTCCACCCTCTTACGTTATACTTAAAGGGACACGACAAGTTGTAAACCCTGATTTTGATGAAACCAGTGTCACTGAAAATATCTTCAAAATAAAGAACAATGAATTTACATTGTAGGTAATCATCACTGAACTGCAAGAAACAACAGGACAGTTAGGTTCCGGAGTGAGAGAAAATGTGTTTCACCAGTAAAAAAAAAAAAATGAACTTAACTGTTTCTAGATCTTATAAACTAGCAAAGGATCATCTGAAAGCATGGTTCTATGGTTCCCCCCACCTGTTTGTGAAAAAAGTATTTTACATGTAGATTCTTGTACAACTTGTAATCAATCAATCAATCAATCAATCAATCAATCAATCAATCAATCAATCAATCAATCAATCAATCAATCAATCAATCAATCATCATCTACATTCAGGGCAGTCCCCCAGGTGGCAGATTCCCTATCATTGTTTACCTGGTCTTTTCTTAAATGTTTTCAAAGAACTTGGAAATTTATCAAACATTTCTCTTAATAAATAAACCATTCCCTTATTCCACATCCTGTAACCGAATATTTGCCCCAATTTGTCATCTTGAATCCAAACTTCATATACATATGATCTTTCCTACTTTCAAAAGCTCCACTCAACCATTTTCATGTACTAATGTCATTCCACACCATCTCTCCACTGACAGCTCAGAACACACTGCTTACAACAAATTCAATTCATTTTATGTTCTACATTGACTTACAATTTTTTTTTTTTTTGCTAGTTGCTTTACGTTGCACCGACACAGATAGGTCTTATGGCGACGATGGGACAGGGAAGGGCTAGGAGTGGGAAGGAAGCGGCCGTGGCCTTAATTAAGGTACAGCCCTAGCATTTGCCTGGTGTGAAAATGGGAAACCACGGAAAACCATCTTCAGGGCTGCTGACAGTGGGGTTCGAACCTACTATCTCCCGAATACTGGATACTGGCCGCACTTAAGCGACTGCAGCTATCGAGCTCGGTAGACTTACAATTTTAAGACAAAAAATTTTAGGAAATAAACTTTCTAAACATGTCCACCTATTCAATACACTTGTCAATTATTCAGTTACACTAAATAGTTTATTTGAAGTTAGTACATAGTTCAATCCTTATGGGGTCACCCCCAGCTAACATTAAAAGTCATAAAAATACAAGTTGAAATGAACAAGAACCAAAGACATTTTTACATCTAAAAAATTGATCGAAGTTCAGATTCTAGCTAGTTGCTTTACGTCGCACCGACACAGATAGGTCTTATGGCGACGATGGGACAGGAAAGGGCTAGGAGTGGGAAGAAAGCGGCCGTGGCCTTAATTAAGGTACAGCCCCAGCATTTGCCTGGTGTGAAAATGGGAAACCACGGAAAACCATCCTCAGCGCTGCCGACAGTGGGGTTCGAACCTACTATCTCCCGAATATTGGATACTGGCCGCACTTAAGCGACTGCAGCTATCGAGCTCGGTAAGTCCAGATTCATGAGAATACTATCTGATGAGGTGGTTAATATAACAAGAAAGTTCGGAAATTGAGGCTAGAATGTTCTTCTTTAGTGTGGTGGACGTAACCATCATTACAAATTCTTGTTAGATTGTCCATAAGTCAATAACACATGAACGAACCCACTCCGAGGTTGGAAGAGAATCTATTGTTCTCACTATTGCTCGCCTGGTGGCCATGATCATTAAGGCGCCGGTCTATGTAATCTAACACCATGGTTAGCAGGTTTGAGTCTCGTTGGTTGAAAAATTTCACCATCAGAATATTGGCCAGAAGGGTAGGACAGGTGGTTGGTATACAATTCCTAATCACTGGATTGTGGGCAAAAAGCCTGGATTAAATTCCAAACCTCTCTGTAATGCGCATATGATGTGAGAGCATATGACGCTGTTGGTGGTGATTCATCCATCGGATGGGGACGTGAAGCCCTGAGCAGACCCAATGGTGCTATTCGACAGGAGTAGGCTAATCTAATTCTAATTAATTATGTTGATTTTCAAGCTGTCACCATTTTACCTGAAATAAATGTTAAGAAAAGGGAAGAAAAAACTTTTATTATAATATCGTTGTCATATATCACCTTAAACTGTTCATTATCACACTCATTCTGAATTCATCATACCACATTGTGCGACTCCCTCAAGCATCTATTTTATTTTATCGTACGAATGTAAATTTTAATCATATTTTCAATACATTAATTCTAAGCCAATACTATATCTATGCAGCTGAAAATGGCCTAATGAAGGTGAAACATGTACTGTTATTGATGTTTTTTGCAATTTTGAATTGTGAATAAATTTGAATGTATTGACTAGGTGGAACAATTATACTTGTTTTTTCAACTCATATAACATAATCATCAGTCTGAAACCACAATGAAATTCATTTCATTTCATGAAACACTTTTGTTGCCCACAGCATTTCATAACTCATAAATCTGGTCAAGGCTCTTCTCTGATCCATTTCCAAACACTCATGGATTTAAACGAGGATGTGTGCTTGCAATGCTATAAGGAACATCTACAGACAACCAAAGTGTAAAGGTCAGATGTCACTTTGATGAGGTACTGTTCAATCTGACTAGGCATCACTCCCAAAAGCTCACTAAGATTACCACTGTTATGGAAATGCAATATACAGAAGATGCTACTGCACCTGCTCTCACTTCTGAGGAGCTGTGTCAGTCAGTCGGTCAGTCGGTCCAAAAGTGCCTGCGATCATTTAGGTCTCTCCATTAACATTTAGCAAACCAAAGTACTCACAGAGCCTGCACATGTGTCAAACCTCCCACCTTTCAATATCTCCACTGCGGATATTCCAACGGAGCAGGTCGACCACTTTTCATATTTAGAAACAGGAAAGGATTTCACCTATCAATACTTATTTATTGCACTTATTATGCTACAGTACCGTTTTCGAGCCCCTACATAGGGTCATCTTCAGCTGAATAATACATTCATATCTATATCTGTCACAGGTGTAGAATATATTGGAAGTGGAATGTCTTTATGGGAAATTTTATTTGTAAACCTTGCTAAGTAGTACTTACTGTATGATCTGAAGTGTGGTGATATGTTTTATTTGTATTCCATGTAACGACTTAACCTGTACAGTGTAATATTTTGGTAACATATGGTATTTGTAAATAGTAGATTTCATTTCTATATTTACTGGAACTGTCCAGAAAGTTGTCACATGAATTTCTGAACAGGGTGTGTTGCCTTTTGTTGGTTATGTATTCTAGAAAGTATTTTCTGACTATTCTGGAAATGGAAGATTCGCGATCGTATGTATTCGAGAAAGTATTTTAACATCGCGACTGAAGTAAGAGTTGTGACTGGTGAATCTGGGTGGCGATAGGCAGGCCCCTTCATTCTGATTGGCTACTCCAAGGCCAGAGTTCCATTTTTAAAGAGAACAAGGCAGCATTTCGTGGTCTGTCTGTCTGTCTGTCTATCCTCTATCACTTGACTGTCAGAAGTTTTTACGTCATCAGCGACACCTCGCTACCGGGATGGGCCACTTTGGGGGAAGCATTCTTGATTTCTGTTCCCACCTTAAATTTCATTTAATGTTCGCTTGGTTTTTCATATAGGAGTTTGCTCTAACCTCACCCAGACTTGCCACTCAATTGTTTCGGATGCCTTAGCTTTTCAGCTGAGCTTGCCTGTTTGTTTCTGAGGCATTCCCCTTTCCTTGTTTCATTAAACATATAAATTGTAGTTTTATGCATTTACCTTGGGGTTTTGTCTCTAGTAGTTCCGTGTCACTTGACGCACGCTAGTTTTCCACTGCCGCGCATCAGAAGTGTTTTTGGTGTGTGACCAAGTTGAACTGGCCCCTGCGCCAAGTTTAGATATTTCTAATTTTACCCTTTTTCAATTATGTTGTGCAGATATTTTGAAAGGTACGTTTAACTTCACTCTAAATTGTATTGTACGACATGGGTTGTAATTTGATGTATGGTATTTGCTTGACTCTTTGAACTTATAGGAAGCTATTGTCAAGGAACTTGTATTAATAATTGGTGTGTCTCAGCAGAACATGTAAGTTGTATTTTACTATAGTTATGTGTCGTTACCTTCCGCATGGCTGAATTTGTTCAGAATTCTTTTGTAAAGTCCTTTTGTAAATAATATTTTTGAAAATTAAGGATCACGGTTGATTATTTCGGAAACTGAAACCTAAGCCATCTCCATGCCCTTGGTAGGTTCCCAGCTCCTTCTCACCTTCCTGGTTTATTTTCATCTAGTTGGCCTTACTGATATTTACTAATGTTGTTATCGGCAGAGCTCCGCATAGTTTCAGCCGATGTTTCACTAAGTGTGTAGTGGTTTTTGGTACTGTGTGATTACACTTACTTTCCTCCCTTTACGGTGTTTAGTGTTTTGTTTAGTGTAGCCGCTGTAGTAACGGTTACAATATCATGAAGCTATGATTAAGATTACATTGTCTAGGGAATGCCATATGGTAATAAACATTTGGTCACATCCAAATGGGGCATGTCGAAACGGGAACTGGCGTGTATGTCACTATGTGCGACAATGCAATTACAGTATATGTCTATAATGATATGCTTTAGGTCTTAAAATTAGTTTATAAAACACATCTCTTCTTAAAACTAACATATATATATAAGATAAATACAATATATGTAGGAACACTTCAGGCACATGAACGTTCGTGTCTTGCGTGTTGTTCAGTTCATCCTTTACCATTTGTAGCTGTGCAGTGATGTTATATTATTGTTATTGGTGTGGCTGAGTTGTGTTTAATATGCGAGCTTGTTGTGTAGTACACAACACTTCCCAATTTGTACAACTACAAATGGGAAAGGAGCCACTACTTTGAACCCAAAACCACTCAAATTTTATGGACGTCACAGGACAACATGATTCTATTTTAACAAAGCTACAAGATTCAACACACAGCAGAGCTGAATATACATATTTTATCCTAACTCTATCCATACGTCTGGCACCCTTTTTTAAAATTGGAAAGTGATTTATTCTATGTATATACATGAAGACAAAATCTTTTATACATACAACATGACAATTTTACAAGCAAATCATATCATTCAAACTCCAGAAACAGCACCAAGTGTACAACTATGTAAATAAGACTTGAACACAGAAGTCAACCGATAAACTGAACAACACACAAGACACGAACGTTCATATGCATGAAGTGTTCCTACATATATTGCATTTATCTCATATATATATTAGTTTTAAGTAGAGATGTGTTTTATAAACTAATTTTAAGACCTAAATCATATCATTATAGACATATAATTGCATTGTTGCACATAGTGACATACACGTCAGTTCCCGTTTCGACACGCCCCATTTGGATGTGACCAAATGTTTATCATCATATGATATTACCTAGATAATGTAATATAGATGTGAATGTATTCTTCAGCTGAAGATGACCCTATGTGGGGGGTCGAAACTGGTACTGTAGAATAATAAGTGCAATAAATAAGTATTGATAGGTGGAAATCCTTTCCTATTTCTAATTGTGTAGTTCGTCAATACGGATGTGAAGATTATAGATTACGACACTTTTCATATCTTGGAACTATCCTCTCAACAAATGCTAACAGCTCACAAGATGTGGATAGGAGAATTAGTGCTGCCAGCTTAGCATTTGGACATTCATCCCGTCATGTCATCATGAACAAGGACCTTGCAGTGCGTATGAATATCATGGTTTACCGTGCTATTGTCATATCAACACTGCTTTACAGTCATGAAACTTGGACCCTCTACCATCAGGACATCAAAAAGCTAGAGCGTTTCTGTCTGCAAGATCTTGAACATCAAATGGGAAGACCATGTTACCAACCTTGCAGTTTTTGAGAAAGCAAATGCTATAACCATTGAGGCTATCATCAATGGCCATCGTCTCAGATGGATAAGGCATGTCTGGCACATAAGTGAACCACGTTTCCTCGTCAACTCCTGTCGAAAGTGGGGCTCGAACACTGTCTCCTGGATTCAAGCTCACAGCCGTGCATCCCTAACCACACAGCCAACTCGGCCGGTAGAGCTGGAATTAATGCTCAATCCTGGGATACGCCTGCTGACAATCATACACTTTTCTACATCAGTTACCATGTTTCAAGAGGATGACATAGACATGAAAAGGCTAAACAACAAGCATGGAAGCTCCGGCAAGCTCAGTCCTGCCCTCCCCCATCCATTCCATGTGATTTGTGTGGAAGTATATTAAATGCCAATATTAGACTAATAAGTCATATGAAGTATATTCACAAAGCACCGCAAGTGTGATAATGTAAACTGCTGAAGAATATGTTTACTCGGATACAAGTTGCAGCCAACGACGATGACTACAACAACAGTTCAACATTTTTGCTACTAAGCATTGATTTTTGCCGACAAAATAGATATCACAGTTCATCACTTTGAAAGCATTTTCACTGATACTAGTTTCACTGAAATTATCGCATACACTTTGGGTAGTGTCCCTTGTCAGTAAATACTTCATGTAAATGATGAACAGTAATAGGGGAAAAACACAGCCCTCAACAACTCCCTGTAACTACTCTGAGTTGTCAATTCTCATTGCAGCCCGACTGTCAACAGAAATAGCTTTGATTAGGTTGTAACCGTACACAAGTATGACCTCCTGATTTTAGGTTAGGAGATGTTTGTAAATGACAATCTCCCAATTTTAGGTTAGGAAATTTCTGTAAAATAATTCGTAATATAAAGTAGTGAATATCATGTGAGTTTATTAAATTAAGAACAAGGTATTATAAGGAGGATTTCGTCGTTGCAAGGACAAAACCTCCTATGTGATAATATTTCTGGAGATATACTGACCTGCAACACATACATTATGAAGAGCGAGAATGCCTTGACAACATTCACACAATATTGCACATTAGATGACAGAACCTTACCGGCCAAAGTTCTAAGCTAAAATATTTCACATACGAGATTTTGTCCCGGCAGCAATGATTTGCAGTTAGGGAATACTGAACATGTATATCCTTATATTTGTATAACTTTTAATTTGGGTAAGAGTCTGCACACATGGCTTAGCATTGGGTAGTGCAACATGGGAAATAGTGACTATATTGGTAAAAACGGTTGAAGTCAGTTGAAAGTGTTGCAACAAGTGACTTGAAAACCCGGGGTACAGTTGGGAAGTATATGAGGAAGATTTTTATTCATTTATGTCAGTGAACATGAGAGATCACTAACTTTTGTATCGGCTGCTCGGTAACCAATCCGCATGCTCCGGTTTCGAATGAGGTTACGTTGGATGAGAGAAGCTTGAAGATGTTTCAGTTAGAGCATTGTTACCAGTGGACTTTTGGCGATGCTACAGCCACACGAAGCAAGCCTATACATACATGTGTGTGCATGCAACTAGTTCAAAACTCACTACAGAGTCATTACTGTACATGTCCATTGCTAGTGTATTACGAGATTATGACAAGTCATTCTCGGTGTAAATTATGTGGAAGACGATACACAGCGTTCATTTTTCAGTCATGCTCTGGTTTATACCTCTCCAAGAAAATGTACACACACACAGAGAGAGAGAGAGAGAGAGAGAGAGAGAGTGAGAGAAACAGAGAGAGGGGGCGGTGGGTGGTTTATATGTGTAATCTGGAGCTAATGTGGTGTTGTGCACAGAACTGATTATTGCTAGACAAAATGGTAGGCCTGTGTTCTGCGCTCAGCTATTGTTTGATTAATTTGACATTGCATTCATCGTTCATCTATTCCACAGTAGCCTTTTTTACACTGTGAAGTTGTATGGCCTGATTAACAAAATATAGAGAGGTGACTGGGATTGTTTTCCTCATACAGTTACAACCTGTGGTAAATTAATTCCACGGTGATGATGCTATCTTGTTCATGTATAGGGTCTCTCTTATAAACCTAGACCAAGCGCACATGTTTGTACTCTGCGCTACAGCAGCTGCCTCAGCCCAACTTGCATAGTGCGCAACCACCCTGCTTTAAGCGTGTACACAATCTTATATGACATCTTACCTTATAGAAGATACTGGAAGTATTGTCCTTCATAATGAGGGCCTTCAGAAATACTACTAGGATTTTCTGCACATCAATAGCGAGAGTTACGACTGTTCACTGGACCATTAAGATGAAACCAGGCCTGCATGCAGAACTAACCAAAACTCCTACTCATTATGTAATTTCATGAGTGATTTATTCAGTGACCGTTCAAGATTTGTACCAATGTCGTCTAGCTTTTCCTCTGTTAAAACTGTTCCCATGCATGTAATGTCTTTTAATGAGCACTCAGCCGGCAGTTTCAAATTTATTTACAATTATTTGAATCTGTGCTGATGAAGGCGACATTTCACCAGGAAATTACTGAACAAACGCATTGCATACACATCTAGCCGACTCATACTTAGCACGCTCCTTACAAGGTCAAGAACTATGCGCGTGCCTCCCGTAGAGCTGCTTAGGTCTCCGAGAGTAAAAACGCCGCTGGACGGTTTGGGTTTATAAATGAGTCGTCCAGTTGCAAAACCCGTTATCTCCATTTTTTTCTCAAAATGAGTTATGACTGCTATTGTATGCAGCTCATCAAAATACACAATCCAGTAATGTAATACGTGAGCAAAGTCTATTTAATCCATACGTTTTAAGGTGACAAAAAACTGGAACTGCTGCAGAAGTCGTTATGTTCCGCGTGAGTAATGCAGCAAAGCTTGTTATATCCCAGATGACGAAAGAGTTGCAAAACTCATTATGTCCCATCATAAAATGCATAGATCAGAGAAAGACTGCTGCAAAAGTTGTTTTGTCCCACTCCCGAAAGGATTTTGTTTTAAATCGTTTTATGCAAACTCTTTGAAACCTGGTGAAATATTGAAGTTTTCTGTTGCTTAACCTGTTTGCACGTAATATTTGCCGCGTGGTTTTTGTTTACAGTGTAAATTTAGTAAGTTATCCAACACATGTTTTCTGTGCTTTTGCCTGAATGAATCCACTTCAAGTGCAACCAACAGCCCATGGGAAGAGCAGGAAGAAAACGGGAAACAAAGATACGTGGAAAAGAAATGTAGCAAAGCGAATGAGGTAACATTACTTTATACATTCTTGCTTTATAGGTCAGGTAACCTACAGCCAAGCAAACAGTGTATCAGAACACGTACGAGTGTTCTCAGTATCTGAAACAATGATTTATTGGCTCTTTTAAATAATCTAATAGATATTCAGCGTGCTCGTGCAAGCAAACTAACGTTATTTTATTTTATTGCAGATATTCTGCGCCTTCATTCCCTCAACTACTTTCATGTCAACACAAAGCTGCAGAGACTTTTCAATGCAAACAAGTAAGCATGCAAGATACAAGACACATGCACCAGAAATTCTACAGTCATCCAAACAGTCAAGCTCAGCAGAATTTTATCATGCGTCATGACACAGTTTCAACATCCAAACATAATAGATCCACAGGTAAGAATTGTGATTATCGGAGGAAGAAAGTAACAGCGAAATATTTTATGCCTACTCTGAAAGATGGCAGTGTAGACAATGTACAAGTGCAAGTGGCTATTCATTAAAACTTTATGTATATCTCGAGACAGACTTCAAGGATTGTGTAGAAGGTACTGGAGACAGGTGAAGTAACTGTAGAATGACGTGGAGGTGACCGCAAATTTGATGAATATTCTGAGAGAAAGCAAATTGTAAAGAAATATATAGAATCTATCCAGGTACTTGAAGTACACTATTGCCACAGCAAGAACGTAACTCGACAGTATATTTCCAGTGAGTTAAGTAATAAAGCTCTATGGCTACAGTATCAAGAGTCACACAGTGAAAGTTTACATGTAAAGCACGATTATTTTCGTGACATTTTTTATAATGACTATAACATTGGTTTTGGGTCTTCTGCCACTGATTGTTGTTTGACGTGCCTCTCCCTTTCAGAACGCATCAAATCTTGTACTGATGCGAATTTGAAGCAAAACCTAAATAAAGATCTAAATGTTCATCAGAGGAAAAGAGAAGCATTCTACGAGCATGTGCGGCAGAAACTTGATGGAGAAATAACTTTCTCCTTCGATTGTCAAAAGAATCATCCAATCCCCAAAATTCCTGACCAGGCAGCATACTTCTTACGCCAGCTGTATATTTACAACTTCACTATTTGTGAGGGGAGTTCTAAAGATCCTCAGGGGAGAAACAAAACGTTTGCTTATGTATGGCTTGAGAATTTATGCAGGAAGGGTTCAAACGAAATTGCATCTGCACTTTACCACAGATTAACAACTTCCGACCTGGCAAATTACCATTCCATCAAGCTGGTCGCCGATGGTTGCGGAGGACAGAACAAAAATAAAATCATAATGGGAATGCTTGGCAAGTTCTTGGCTGAAGATGCTCCTCCTTCAATAAAAAAGATAATTCTGCTGTTTCCTGTAGTAGGGTATTCATTTATCCCTCCTGATAGGGTTTTTGGACGAATCAAGGCCGATGTTAAGAAGCATACAACACTTCTTACGGATCAAGAGTATGTGAACATCTCTGAATCTCATGCAACTGTGATTCGGTTGGGAAACAGCTGTCCTGTGATGGACTGGAAACAGGCAGTGTCTCATACACTCAAGGAACCAGGTAACTGGAATTTCAAACTTCAACCCTGTAAGAGGATCATACTTACACGAACAAAATCAGGCAACTGTGTGAATAAGAGGTGAAGTAAACTATAACAGCAATTGTGGTGAAGCGCAAAGCATATTGAAGCGTGGGAAGCCCTTTTCTACTATTGTGCCAGTACCAGTGGAGGAAGGGGTTCCTCTTAAGAAAGAAAAGCTCAACGACCTGAACACATTGCTGACCAAACATTACAGGAAAGAGTGGGTAAGGAACGATGACCTCACATTCCTTAAGACACTGTTTGACCAGGAGCAAACTTTAAACAGTGAAATGCCAGAGTATGACACTGAAGTGGGAGATTTGGTTGAGGACAATAACGGATTGTTAACCCTCTTGGAGCCAAGAGCCGATCTGGTCGGCCGCTCCCCGTCAGCTGGAAGAGACCAGAGCTCCGCCTCTACCCTACTACTGTAAAGTGTCAGGCCGTTTTCAGTGGAAATACATGTATTTTTAAATTTGCGTATATCTACTGGTGTATAGCAAATACCGGCATGAAATTTTCTACATATTGACTATGTAGAATAAGAAACTGGTTTGGAGTGATATAAAGAGTCAAAGACGTTTTATTGTTGATTTATAGTTGTCGATAACGTTTATTTTTTAGGAAAAGAAAAATATTTTCGCACTTTCTCTCTCAATATCTACTTTGAAAAAATAATTTACAATACAAAAGAATATACGTAATTATGTAAAATGTATTTCTAAATACAATTCTATAGAATAACTAATTTGAACGAGAAAAAAAACGTAAAAAATAAAAATTCAAACATATGTCACTAGTAAAAACAAGACAATTTCACTCACCGATAAAATTTGCGTGTATGTATCGATGCTTGGCAAATACTGACAACAAATTTTCTACATGCGGACAACACAGTATTAAAATAATTCTGAATTATTAAGTAAGTAAAAATTAGTAGTTGATATTTTTTTTTCAGAAAAAATAGTTTCTCGTTTTCACTTGTAAAAGTACTTTTACAATACAACAGAATTTACGAAATTAAGAAATGTATGGCACTAAAGCCGTGATTTGCTTTGACCTACTAAGCAACCGCTGCTCAGTTCGGTACCTGCAGTTTACGAGGTGAATCATGGTCAGTGAGATGGATCCTCTCAGTAATTATTCTTGGTTTTCCAGACCGGAGTCGCCCTCTCACCCTCAGATATCTCCTCAACTGCAATCACTTAGGGTCACTTAGATTGAGTGAACCTCGAACCAACCCTCAGGATCAGGCGAAAATTCTTGACCTGGGCGGGAATCGAACCCATGACCTCCGGGTGAGAGGCAGGCACACTACACTTGGCCCGTGGAGACAGGCATTTAGGTAATGATAGAGGACTATATGTGACTATAAGGTTTAGCAAAGAGTAAGTGAAAAGTAAACTGAAGTATGATATGGGCGGAGAATCAGACTGTAGGACATGTTTAGGTCTAAGAACTTTCTTGAAGGAGACAGGAGGTTGAGGAATGTTGTCGGGTTCATTGGGACAAATTTCCACAAAATGTTCTCCAGAGACATCATCATCATATTCGTTATCATTAGTTTCATCTACCACCATATTCAGAGTAGTTTTAGTGCCGTTAGAAACAATTAAACGTCTCTTCTTTAGCTGCGGTGATTCCGCGGACGTGTCCGGTATAATTTCGTCGCTACTCTCTGAACTAAATTCCCTATCGCTATCCGATAAATCATCCGCGTTAACTTCACATTGTTCCAAATACTGCATTAATTTATTGTCATCAATACCTGCTGAAAAAAATATCACGTGAACAACATGCCATTTTCCTGTCACAAATCCACTCACTGCAAGGAGCAATCTCTAACTGACCGGTTAGCGGTATTTGTAAACACAGGAAATGACTCTTGTGAAAGGTATAACACCCTCTTAGAACTGCCAAAGCAAGGCGAGGCACACAATAACGTAGCCCTTTACTACAGGTTGTAACAAAAGTATGCACGTCACTATAGGTTGCCTCAAAATTATGTATATCACAGAATGTTAAGCCGGCCGATGTAATCGGCTCTGGCAACTTCCGACTGGATTGTTAAAGGCCGACCAGATCAGCTCTGGCAATTTAAAGGGCGGATGCTAGCACTACCGCCTGGCACCAAGAGAGTTAATATAAGTGTAAGAAATGTTACAGAACTTATAAAACGTTTTGAATGAATGATGATTTCTTGATGTAATCATAAAATCAAAGAGCGGGGATTAGATATCAAAACAGATTACATCCTAACCTTAAAATTATTTCCATTCATACTATTTTCATAGTGTAATACTTTCAAATGCAGCTAACAAAACATGTTCACCATGAATCTGCACACTCTATTTCAAATACTGCTGCAAAACTCATTGTGTCCAAATGTTTTTTTGCAAATAACACAGGTTTTATAAGTTATATTTTGTTGACATTTTGCGGCATGGTGAAGATGAACGTTTATAGTTTAATTACCAAATTTCAACCTCCTATCTTTGTCACACAACACATGACAGTTTTTTGCGCTTCCTGAAAAATTTGTTTGTCTGCACATAACGGGTTTCGCAACTGGACGACTCAAATGAGACCTTGTATACGAGGTTAAAAAGGGACAGTCATCTTATCCATACAAAATTGTAAATCTGAAGCATGACCTTCAGAAATATGTACATTTGTGGTGTGTAGACAGTGTGTTTGTGGATGTTTATTTATGTAAGCAGAAAAACGAATTGGTCTCATCACACGATGATTATTATTGGTGCCTAATTTGTTGGATTTTATTTTGTTTTGGTGGAAAATTCACGTAGTGAAACATGGTAAATCTCTTATTGGTGGAGTAAGGAAAAGCCTGGCATGCTACCCAAATTTATTTTCAGAGTTAAATAGTAACAAGTACGATAATGAAGCAAGTTTGGAGCTTGTCAGCCTGATGACTGTCGCCTTGGGAGAAAGAGTTAATTCATGCTCTACAGGGTCAATTATTACTGTTAATCTTTTGTAGGTGGTGGCCATTCTCATTAATTTTGTCATATATATTTTGAGTTACAAATTATCCATTTCGTATTTCATTTTCACTAAGAAGTTACAAGGTGTAATAACCTATTTTTTATTTCATAATCCTTTAGTAAGATAAACAGAATTTTTGTTGGTACTGTATCATATGCCTTGTCTAGATCTGCAAACTGTGAAAACAACTGTCTCTTCCCGTACAGTTAATAGCATATCACATCAAAAAATCCCAGGAATACCAGTATATTCCTTACAGATTTGCTGTTATTGAAAGTTGGTTGTGGTAGGATACTAGAACCCCTGTCCTTGGTTTCATGCTTGGAAAAAAAGAAGAAATAGCAGGTCCTAACTTCATACTAGTGCAAAAATCCAGTATGTTTTCCATTCCATATCTTTTCCACATTTGTCCCTTAACTCACTTCTACAGTCTAGTTACACCGAAATCACTCATCAGTAAAAAACTACTTTTACTGTTGACCTTGATTACACCATTCATAAAACTGAGTAAATTATCCTTATCAGCTCCTTCACACTGTCAACTTCTGCAACTAATACCGATAAATCTACCTGCATTACTTGTTCATTTATGAACCAAACAGAAACTATGTTGCAAACAATGATTTTCAAGCAATCCAACTCCATTCTTGCTTCACATTCTTCTCACCTGTTAAGAAGATCCTATTATCTACCAACTACTTATTCCTTCTTTATCTCCCCCTACATGAACAACAATTCTTAGCAAAGCTAGACATAACCTATTTGCTGAACTTGCCTGCTCTTTCATCTTCCTCCACAAGCTAGACTGATATGAATAGTATCCAATGAAATCTCAAGTCCTTTCAAAATAGTCTCTGGCTTGTCAAGTGGAAGTAGGACTCTGCCACCCCTAGAGATCAAGGGCTTCACTAAAAGCATTATGAGCGTACATAGTTAACTTTTGTGAAACAGGATGCTGGTCTTACACATAGTGCCGGTGAGATTTTCCCTCTCCAATGCTTTCGAGAAGTAGTCTTTGTTTGCTGAACATAAGGAGTACAATAACTTAGAATATGTCTCAAATACCCACAGCTTTCCAGAGAACTGGTAAAAAGTATCCCAGCTGTCGAGGCCATTTGGGTTCTTCCGATGGGTCACAAACTACGATGCAACTACTGAAACCCATGCCATCAACCACAAACCAGTTATAAAAATTGCAACAAAAAAAAACTCTCCTGATTCTGATATAGGCAGGCCAGACATTAATTAACCTTCCAGATGTTCTGCTCATTTCTATGGCATGGTTACTCATACACTGTATACTTTTTTTAATTATTATCATCATCATCATCATCATCATCATCATCATCATCATCATCATCATCGATTTTCTGCTCCAGCAAGCAGAGTGCGGGTGTTTAAGAGCCTCTTCCAGTTCATCCTGTCCACCCACAGCTGATGTTCTACCTTTTGCTGCCAATTTAAATCACATTTGGCAAGGTCTTTGAACCCCCTCGTGTGTGCTTCTACAATTGTAGGGGGCTAACCTTGGTTACCCTCTTCAATTGAAGATCCTCTTCGCGGTGAGGGGGACTAGTAGCTCCTTTCTTGCGATGCCGAATGGAGCCCTATTGGGTAACCATTCGGCATACAAGGAGGAGGAAGCTAAAGCACCGCCCAACCCTAAGGTGTAACGCGACCCGTGCCGATGGGGTGCATGGCACATGGGAGATGTGTCTTGAACGGAGCCTTCGAGATACTTGGCGACCTCTCGAAGTAAGTAGCCTTACCCAGGTATGCGGGGCTCTGCCTGGGCGGACATATATTTCCCTAGCTACTCGTGGGACCTACATGAGTTCCGTAGCCACCCATAAACCGGAGAGCTCTTCTGGGGCCTCCGAGAGAAATACCAGCACAACAACAACCGAAGGGGACTCTTCGGAGATACCCTCGGACAGTACGACTTCAACAGTTAGAGGGCTCACTCAAGAGGTGGGCAATCTGCAGGTGAAGAAGAAGAAGAAACAGCGCTCTGGCGCTGAAAAGAGGAGGTACAAGAAGGCCTTAAAGGCCCGGGAGCAGGCCAAAGAAGGCCTAACTCCTGGGGCTGAGGGGACTTCTACTACCACAACAGCGACAACAGTGGAGGGATCCAATGGGCACAAGAGGCGGGACCCTGAAAAGGGCTCTGCTTCTAGGGCACAGAGGACCCCACCCACTAGGATGCCAGCGGGGAAACGACTTCTGTCGGGGGCAACCCCAGAAGAAGATCGGCAGACCCGCAAGAGACCCAAAGTGGAGTACGCCAGGATAGCTAAAGCTGGGATCAGGATGGCCATAGTACCTGTGGGATATCCTGACCAGCAGCTATCCGAGAAACAGGTGGAAGCTGTGGAAGAGGCTATCACCAATCTGATAGACGAGCTTCCGGAGCAGGGGCCCATTAAGCCTCAGTTCCTGGACTGCTATCTGTCAAGGGGTGCGGCCGTCATCATAGCGGAGAACAATGAAACTGTAGCATGGCTTTCTAGCCTTGTTACAGATATACAACCGTGGGAAGGAGCCAGGCTCACAATTGTGGGCATGGACAAACTCCTTTCCTACAAGAGAGTCATGGTCTGGATACCAGGACAACCAAAGGACAATAACGTCCTTTTGGGAAGAATGGCACGCCAGAACCATGGCTTAAATCCCGCCAGCTGGAGGGTCTACGACCGCAAGGAGGAGAAGAGAGGCGTCCGCCTTGTGGTCAGCATGGACTCCAGGGATGTGGAGAAAGTGGTGGGGAAGAAGATCTTCTGCGGGGTGCATGTGGCTACCTTCACATTAGTGGAGGGCCAACCCCACCACAGATAAAACCGTGACCAGCAGGGGCGAAGAGCTGGAGCCCGGACAGGAACCGGGGCCAGCCAAACCCCAGGATCCATCGCGGGAGACGGAGCTGCAAGTTCCGGAGACCGCATAAGGTAAAGTATTCTATGAAAGTAAAGAATGATTACTTTCATACAAGCAAATATACAACATTGTATAGCGGCCTCTAGGGTACTCAATAGAAGTATCCAGAAAGGCGGGTTTTCGGTCGCCCTGATACAAGAACCCTGGCTTAGACAGGGACATATCATGGGACTAAATTGTGCAGGTTTCACTCTATTCAGTGGAATAGCAGAGGAGAAGCCTAGAGCATGTATACTAGTTAAGGATCATAACGCTTGGGCTATACCGGGTTTCATTACTAGAGACCTAGTAGCAGTCCTAATGAGATATGAAGAGGGCGGACAGCCAAGAGACTTGGTTGTCTGTTCTGCATATTTCCCAGGAGACTCTGAATCTCCACCCCCGCCGGAGGAGTTCAAGAGACTGGTGATATACTGTAGGAAACAAGGATTAAACCTCGTAGTAGGATGTGATGCCAATGCTCATCATAGCATTTGGGGAAGTAAAAATACAAACCGAAGGGGAGAGCACCTCATAGAATTTCTATGTACAACTGATCTTGAGATCATGAATATTGGTGATACCCCTACCTTCATTAATAATAGGAGTGAAGGGATCATAGATCTTACCCTGGGTTCCATGGGAATCATGCAGGAATTTAAAGACTGGAAGGTCTCTCTGGAGCCTTCCTTGTCAGATCATAGACACATTGTGTTTTATATAGAGGGCTCCATCGAGATCCCGTCTTACAGAAACCCTAGACGAACCGATTGGATATCTTTTAGGGAGGACGTGAGGAGGGGACTGGAGGGAGGACCCTCAAATATAATTGAAAACAAAGAGGAGCTGGAGCTCAGTGTGAGTTTCCTCACACGGACACTGGTTACCTCTTATGAATTAAACTGCCCTATTGTTAAGGCAAAAAGAGTAACAGGAAGCTTCAAGTGGAATAGTTATCTTGAACACCTGAGGAGAAATACACGAAGGCTCTGGAATAAATACAGGGAACTTCAGGATCAAGAAAGCCTAGATTCTTATAAAGAATCTCAAAGAAGGTACAAGTCAGAAGTCAAGAAGGCTTCTAGGAAATCTTGGAGACAATTTTGTGACTCCATTGAAAGTCAACATGAAGCGGCAAGGCTTCATAAAATTTTAACCTTGGATAGAAGGGCAAGGCTGGGCTCATTGGAGACTCCTTCTGGTGGATACACATCCACAGAGGGGGAGACCCTGAGCTTACTGCTTGATGCCCACTTTCCAGGTTCGGTAATCACGAATAGTGAGGTAGAATCGAGCGGATCCTTCAGACCCGATAAAAGTGGCTGGAGGGAAGCCGCAGAGATTGTTACCCCAAGAAGGGTTAAGTGGGCATTAGAATCCTTTGCCCCTTACAAAAGCCCAGGTGTGGATGGGATCTTCCCGGCGCTTCTTCAGGAGGCGGGGGGGGGGTCCTTATACCATACCTGGTCAGAATCTTTAGAGCCTGTCTCACTATGGGGTACGTGTACTCCTTGTGGCGTCAGGCGAAGGTGGTATTTATACCTAAACCAGGAAGGTCTTCATATACTAGACCTAAGGATTATAGACCCATTAGTCTAACGTCTTTTCTACTTAAGACCTTGGAAAGACTGGTGGATAGACATATCAGGGAGAAAGTATTAAGAGACTTTCCCCTGCATTCTCATCAACATGCATATCAACCAGGGAAGTCGGTTGAGACGGCACTACACCAGCTGGTTTCTAGGCTGGAGAGTGCCTTGGATCAGCAACAACTTGCTATGGTTGTATTCCTAGATATAGAAGGGGCCTTTAACTATACATCTTTGGGCTCCATAGAACGTAGTCTAGAGAGAAGAGGAGTGAGCAGTATGCTCATAAAATGGATTATGGCCTCACTGCAGGGCCGTCAAGTTCTGTTTACTCTCAACGCTGTAATGTTGAGAGCTAATATAGACAGGGGGTGTCCACAGGGAGGAGTATTATCACCAACATTATGGTGTCTGGTAGTGGATGAACTACTTACCAGGTTAAATGTTGGAGGAATATACGCCCAAGGCTATGCAGACGACATAAGCCTGATGGCGGTAGGAAATTTCCCCAGTACGGTTTCCGAACTCGTACAGAGCTCTCTACGTAGGGTGGAAAGATGGTGTCACGAGACAGACTTGTCGGTTAATCCCGATAAGACGGAGCTCGTGGTATTTACCAGGAGGAGGAGGCTAGACGGACTGTCAGAGCCTTTCCTATTCGGAAAAAAATTAGTTAAGACAACCTCGGTTAAGTACCTAGGGGTAATCCTTGAGGCAAGACTGAGTTGGAAGAAACATATAGATCATAAGGTGGATAAGGCTCGCAAGATTATGTGGGCCTGTCGCAGGGCCGTCGGGAAGACTTGGGGCCTAAGACCTAGGGTGGTCCAGTGGCT
The DNA here is from genome assembly GCF_040414725.1 of Anabrus simplex. Lineage (NCBI taxonomy): Eukaryota > Metazoa > Arthropoda > Insecta > Orthoptera > Tettigoniidae > Anabrus > Anabrus simplex. The sequence continues at coordinate 962,304,650 of NC_090265.1, read as the reverse complement.
CTATATCTCCATTGTACGGCCCACGATCACCTATGCATCTATAGTCTGGTGGCCAGGCTCAGAGAGTAAAACTGTGAGCACCAAGTTAAACAGTGTCCAAAGACTTGCGTGTCTAGGAATAACAGGGGCACTGGATACTACACCATTATGTGCAATGGAGGCCATCCTAGGTTTTCCCCCCTTACATTTATATGTTAAGGCAATAGCGGGAATGAGTGCCTATCGCCTTTGGTCACTCGGAGGATGGTCCTTCAAAAACCCGAATAGAGGTCATGCCTCTATTCTTACAAGGCTTCACCAGACTTGCCCTATGACAATGATGATCGGGGATCTGATGAAGCCTAGCTTTAATTTGAATTATAAATTCACGGTGGTGATACCCACAAGGGAGGAGTGGGCCGCGGACGCTGGGGCCCGTCTTAAGTCTGGGGGCTGTACATGGTACACAGATGGCTCGCGGACGGAGGCGGGCACAGGCGCCGGGGTCTGGGGGCCTAAGACAAGGCTCTCCCTTCCTATGGGTAAATATGCTACTGTTTTCCAGGCTGAAGTATACGCAATACTAGCCTGTGCTTTAAATATATGGAAAATGCCTGGATACAGAAGACACATCACTATATGTAGTGATAGCCAGGCAGCGTTAAAAGCACTATGTGCAGTTAAAACAACATCAAAACTGGTTTGGGAATGCCAAAGGATGTTAGATCAGCTGTGTGAGCTTAGCTCAGTTACCTTATTATGGGTTCCTGGGCACACAGGAATCAGTGGAAATGAAGAAGCTGACAAACTAGCGAAACAGGGCTCAATGGGTTCCTTCACAGGACCAGAGCCCTTCCTGGGAGTGTCACTCCGAAGTGTGAGACTGGCAATATCCCAATGGATAAACCAGTCTCACCTAGATATTTGGAAGAGGTTAACCATAGCAAGACAGGCACGTGAACTTATCAAAGGGCCTAGTCAAAGCTATAAAAAGGTCCTAATGAATTTGAATAGGACCAGAATGAGAATGGTAGTTGGACTGTTAACAGGCCACAATACCTTACAGAGACACCTACACATCATGAAAATCACCCAGGATCCGATGTGTAGAAGATGCGGTAAGGAGGAGGAGACCTCCGCGCATGTGTTATGTCAGTGCGAGGCTTTTGCAGGCACTAGACATCGATACCTGGGCTCACATTTTGTGAGCCTGGAGGACATCAGGAACGCCAAAATCCGGACACTGGTATCCTTTATAGGAGCACTAGGTCTGGACTAGGCAAACCCGTTTAAGGGGCACAAAGGGTCTTCATAGACCTACGTGTGGAGCTCTGCGAAAACAGGGCTCACCCATTTCTTATCTATCTATCTATCTAAGGTCTTTGAAAATTTGCTTTTCCCAACTGTCACGAGGCCAACTATCTGGGCCTCCTACCAACAAAATTCCTAATTGGAGCCATCCTTCTCATATGTCCATATCATCATAATCTGCTTAATTCTAAGGTTTCCAACAGGCTTCTGTCCAATCCAAGTTGTTGCCGAATACTTTCAATCCTTATTTTCTCTCTTTTCTTTTGGTGACATAACCGAAGGAACTTCATTTTAGTAGCCTGTAGGCGACTTTGTGCAGATCTAGTGAACGTTACTGATTCCAGTCCATATGTTAGAATTGGTAAAAGATATGTTTTTTACAGCGTGACCTTGCAAGCTTGGGGAAATGAGTCATCCCAATGCAATTGATGAACGGAGAGGTAGAATTTTGATGCAGCTTGTATTCTATTGCCTATTTCTTGGTTTATGGTATTGTCAGAATAAACGAAAGCTCCCTAAGTATTTGAAGTGATTGATAATGTCTACTTCATTTTGCACTTGCAGGTGGACTGCTTCAGGATTTTGACTCATCACTAAACCGATGGTTTTAGTTCGGCTGATGATCATCCCCATTCTTTTAAATTCTTCTTGCCAAAGATCTAGTTTAGCTTAAACTTCTGCTTCTGTCTCACCCCATAGCATAACGGTCTACTACAGGGATCTGTTTTAGCACCATTGCTATTCAATTTGTACATTCTTTTTTTTGTTTTTTTTTTGTTTTTTTTTGTTATGTGCTTTATGTCGCACCGACACAGATAGGTCTTATGGCGAGGATGGGACAGGAAACACCCGGGAAGGAAGCGGTTGTGGCTTTAATTAAGGTACAGCCCCAGCATTTGCTTGGTGTGAAAATGGGAAACCACGGAAAACCATCTTCAGGACTGCCGACAGTGGGGTTCAAACCCACTATCTCCTGGATGCGAGCTCACAGCTGCACGCTCCTAACCACACGGCCAACTCGCCCGGTACACATGATCTACCAACCACAACATCAATTAAGTTCATGTATGCTGATGACATCGCACTGGTAGCACAGAGTAATAACTTTGAACACGGTGAACAAATTCTTATGGAGGACCTCAAGAAGATGTCAACTTTCTTTAAGACCTGGAGATTGATCCCCAGCATAACAAAACTTAAGTATCTTGTTTCCATCTAGTGAATCATGCTGCAAACCACAAACCAAGAGTTCTGCTCAATGGACGAAAGCTGAGGTACAATCCTTTCCCAAAATATCTTGGAGTCACTTTAGATAAAACCCTGAGATACAAAGAGCACATCACTAAGCTTTCTCATAAAGTCGTCACAAGAAACAACATATTGCATAAGCTCTGTGGTACCTCCTGGGGAACCTCTGCTGATTGCCTACGTTTAACTGGCATCAGCCTTGTCTACTCGGCTGCTGAGTACTGTGCTCCTGTCTGGTTGGAAAGAATACATGTGAAGAAGGTAGACACAAAACTGAATGATACAATGCATTGCATTACAGGTACCATCAAATCAACTCCATGTCACTGGTTACCTGTGCTGAGTCACATCTCTCCACCACACTTAAGGCAGAAGCAAGCTCTACTAAAGGAAGCTAAGAAAATCTTTGCATCACCCTCTTTGCCACTGCACCAAGAATTCTGCCATCCGTCACAGCAGCGACTGCAATCAAGAAGACCAGCAAGTGTCACTGCAGGGCAACTCATTGCGGATGGATTTAACCTAAATGAAAGCTGAAAGCAAGAGTGGTCAACGAAAACATTGCGAACAAGTGCCGACCATCTTGATCCCACAAAGAATCCAAACGGTTTTGACCTACCGAGGAACCTCTGGTGCTGTATCAACAGGTTAAGGATTGGACATGGTTGTTGCAATTAGTTCAGGTACAAGTGGGGTTGGATCAGTTCACCAATGTGTGAATGTAACCTGGAAGAACAGACGATTGAGCACCTGGTCCAATGCTGTCCTCTTCATTCGTACCCTGGCACTCCTGATGATTTGTTCGCTCTCACAACCGGTTTAAGTGAATGGCTGAGAAGGATGGACTTTTAACGTTTGATTTTGCCTTGTATATACAGTAAAACCTTGTTAATTCGAAGTCGTTGGGACGCAAAAAACAGACGTCGAATTACGTGATTTCGAAGTAACCGCCAACACGTACTTCGGAAATGCCAACCATTGCAGCGTCACAACATATTCTCAGACCTGTTACTGCATGCAATTAACTTTGATTCACAGTTTAAAGCTCTCAAATGCCATGGAAAAAAACTATTTCCAAAATTTATCCAACAAGGTGCATTTACAGTATTCTAATAATGCACTTTGATAATTCACCGACAAACATAACCTCACACAGTGAAATCAAAAGAAAGAAAACATGATTCAAAGAAGAGGAGAAATCTATACTGGCTCCGCTGTGCAAGTGCTTTATTCATTGGATTAATACACTATGCATTTTAGATGCCTTGCGCTTGCACAGAAAGTACCTGATGCCCTTAAAACCTCGCAGCTTATTGAACTTTGCTATGACGAGGGGAGAAAGTCTCTCACTTCCGTACACATTACAACAACAGTACAATGACTATAGCCTACTTGTACGATTTCCCGCCATAGCTCTTCTAAGACCCATTAATGCACGCAATCACCTTGACTCTCAGTTTAAACTTTTCAAATGCCATGGAAAACACTATTTCAGAAATCTATCCAACAAGGTGCATACATTATTCAAATAATGCAATTGTATAAAACAATGACAAAATATATCCTCACGCAACGAAAGGAAGAAAAACACGATCCTATGACAGGGAAGGAAGTCTCTCACTTCTGTGTGCACTGCATAGCAACAAAGTACATTTCCCGGCTGGCAATTCTCTCCTTTTAAAAGTCTGTTTGGCCTCAGCATTTAAAAAAATAAAACAAATAATGCAGTTTCATCGGCATTGACAATATTGTTTGGTGCGTATGAATTGATTATAGGCTATAAGCCACGCTTTTTCGCCAAATGTCGCCATCGTCAGTGTTTGCGGATTCTACCTCTCCGCACACTGCCTGCTATGTTATATTGTGGATTTCCTTTAAATGCCGAATACAAAATAATTACGATTCCGCTCGAACATAGCAGATATGAAGCACACTGTAGACAAGCCGAAGTAGGTGAAAGTGCGCAAAGTTACCCCTGCATGTTCCGGAAGACTCGTTCTTTCATGACGCGGAGAAATTTTGAATTTAAATACTTTTTCTTTCAATATGCAAATGAAGTTTCGAATTAAGTCTAAATTTCGGTAACAGGACCAACATTGTTCTTCGAATTATGAATTATCCGTATTTCGAATTAAACGATTTAAATATCATGCAAAACCATACCTCATGTTTCCGGGAACGAGAACTGCTTCAAATTAGGCGAGATTTTGAATTAACCAATTTCGAATTAACGAGGTTCTACTGTATATTGTATAATATCACCATATGATTAAATAAATCCGCAAGTACAAGTGCATTTGTTGTCTGATCCTTCATTTTCACTGCTCTTATAACCTCATCCATTATAGTAATGAAGAGAAGTGGTGATAGACAACTTCCTTGTTGGACTCCGCTCTTGCTTTCAAAACAGTTTGACCTGCATCCTTGAATTTGCACACAGCTCTTTGTCTCTCGATATAGTTGTTTTAATTAAAAAACAATGATAGGTTTATGGTCCACCCAACATGTCATGATGTGTACTGATTGGGTGGACCATAAATCTAACATTGTTTCTTAATTTTAACTGTACTATAGTTGTTTTACTCTAGCTATAATCTCATCTGGCACTTCTTTACGTCTCAGACATTCTCATATGTGCTTACGTGGTACATAATCATATGCCTTCTCAATATACAAGAATACAACTATAACCATTCTATTCTTATCCCAGTATTTTTCAAAGAGCATTCTTGTACAAGAAATGAGGTCTATCATTGATCTGTTTGCTCTAAATCCAAGTGGTTTTTCCTCAAGTTCAACAAATTTTCTTATTTTTCACTCCAGGATGGTCTCATATATTTTTAACCCATGAGATAGAAGGGTTACACCTCTATAGTTGTTACACTTATTTCGGTCACCTTTCTTAAACAGTGGGGTAATCACTCCTTGCCTCCAGTCACTGGGGATTTCATTTTCTTCCCAAATTTTATTTAGTACTCTGTACAACCATTGTATTCCAGGTTCAAGTGCTTTGATCATGTCCACACTGAAATTATCCAATCATGCAGACTTGTTTTTCATTTTACATATTGCTGTTTCCACTCCCAGCCAGGTCAAACTTTCTACTTCTACTTTATACTTTTACATCTAATTTATTCTCCCCAGTCAGCCTACTTTAATTCTGCATTACTTATTTTATAGGTACTAACATTTATTAATGCTTTTTACATTAAATCTATTGTAGCAATGATATCAAATTAGCACTCCAAACAATGATAAATACTCTTCAAACAGTAAGTTTTTAGACCAAATGCATTGCCCTAAAAAAAATAATCTCAGTTTAAATTTATTTTCATTTTCAAAACATCACTACAGAATAAATGAAATAAATCTATCCATCCAAATACAACAATGCTCAATACATTTCAATCTAAGATGATATGGTTTATTAAATTAAAAGAAGAAGAATCTGAAATTTTCTTATTATCAAAATTATTTATTTCAATGACATAAGGTTAAGAAAATGTTCTGGAAACTTGTTGGATGTTAGACATCTACAATTTGCTTTACATCGCTGTTGAATGATGGATGCGGTTATGTGATCAATATGATTGCCACCCCTGTTTGCAATTATCGCCGTGAATCTTCTAGGATGCTACGACAATTAATTTTGCCATTGTAATGTATACTAATTTGTGCATGTTAAATACTAATCAGGTACCTGATTTTTACCTTGAGGTGATAATTTTTGACTGATGATGCCCTCAATGAAGGGCGAAACATGTCTCAAGCGGAATTAAGAACAAATTCCTAAATATAAAATTTATATGTATTGAATAGGTGACAAAATAAACCATTTAGCATCCTATATTCAGTATCTTCAATACGAACAACAATGATTTTTATCACGTGAATCTTCTAGTCGTGCTCCTGCATCAAGCTCAGGATATCCCCTTATGGTATGTTCTCCCATTCTACATGCACCACCGCCTTTAGTCTAGCCAAACTGTTGAAAACTTGGCACCAAATGTGATCATCAATCATGTCCCATACTCCTGGCTACCCAAACCAGAATGGGAACATTGACCTCCCGAAGAAACTATGTGACGAGTAGCATGGAATCTCGCATTGCTATGCACAAGCATGAAGTTTTCATCGCAAGTGAATGCAAATGGCTTTACATTATTAATGAGAATCTGCACAACGTACCTGTGTGCCGTGAGGGAGCTTTTCTCAATTCATACAAGATCAGTGCAGTTAACTGAAGTTACACGACCACACATCACTACGGAACCTCCTCCAAATGGTATAATCTCAGCAAAGGTACAGGGGACAGAGCATTTTCCTGCCTATTTCCACACTGTAAACTGTTTCCTACTAGAGAATAAAGTAAGCGTATATAAAACCATGTAACTGACTGCTTCACACTTCTTTCCTCTTTTTTGTCTGCCCGGTAAATAGCCCATTTCTAAATTTAAATATACTAGTTCTTTCTGAAAATCTGAAGTTTAAAGTATAAAGTATTGAATGCAAAAGTATTTTATTGACTGAAAATTATATTTTTTACTAAGCTTCTGGTCAATAACTGAAATATCCGATATCTGCTCGCTGAAATCTCTATTTATCTGGAATCAGTAGCTGTCAGCCATGTAGAAAGTCACGCGTGCGATTGCATTACCTAGAGTCAGTTTGCTGTAATGGCTGGTGTTGTAAAGCATAAGCGAGGAAAACTTCTGAAACAGTTCATTTGACGATATCGTGAAATTAATATCCGAGTTCATTGGTTGTCTGTTTCCAGTGTTTACAGTACGCTGAAAGAAAGAAATTCCTACTACCAGCCATGTTTCCACACCAAGTAAAAAGATGCTGCATGATGGTAGTGTTCTGGACGTGGAGTGAGATTAATTTGTTTGTTCTGCTATCTGGAGGAAAGTGCACATATTTCTTTTAAAACAATGAACCCCCTACGATTAACAAAGTGTTATCAGCTGTAAATCCTAATCCTGAACTCCCAGATTTAAAAAATCCTCCCTTTACATGCTACTGAAAGAAATACTGTAGGTTTCCAGTTCATCATTAGAAATAAAAAATGCATCATAGTGGACAGAGTTGATATTATATTGTGGCGTAAAGTAAAGAGAAGCAAAAAACATAACATGCGACGAAGGACTTGTTAAAACCGAATTCCTGGAATTGGTGAAGACTCACAGGCTTCAGTTTGAGAAATATGTAATAGATGAATTGGCCAAAAAACAGGCCACGCTGTACTCAGACTGCCCTCGTACCACTGTGAATTAAACCCAATAATAACGGTGTGGAGCCAGATCAAACGTTATGTTGCCAGCCTTAACACCACTTTCAAACTTTGTGACGTGTGAACATCTTGACACAGTATTTCGTGAGGCGACAGCTGATCAATGGCATTCCTATGTTCAGCATGTAGTGTGCGAAAAGAAAACGACGTGGAATCTGGAAAGTGCCATAGATAGTGTAGATGTAAAATGGTTATCAATTTAGGAGAAGATTCTAGTGATCCAAGTGACAGCAAATCGTCCGATCTACAAGGAATCAAGCCTCTTGCAAGTTCAGATTAATGAAATAATGAAATGTCACATAAATAGGCATACTTGTTGATTTTCATGGCAAATATATTTTATAGCAATGATGATGTATTTTTGTTACCATACCTCATCTATGTTCATACGTCGATATCAGTCAATTTTCATTCATGTTCATATTGTAGTAAAGATCAGGCAGTGAGACGTGTGGTCCTCACGGAGTGATACAAAATGCTTGTTTATGTATAAGTTTATTCTTTTATTGGAAATAGTTTAACTCTCCTGTCAGGTGACCTTAAGGAGAGTACATGTCCCCTCTGATCCTCAGATACTCAGCTAAAAGAACACGGCCTCTCTGGTGTTGTGGCAGAAGTTTTCTAGAATATAAATATGCCTCATGGAGCCTCTCTCTGACTGTGTTCTCACTCACAGATATGATGTGGATCTGCAACAGATCCGATACCTGTTCCTCAACACTTGCAGCCTCAAAGAGCAATCTCGCAAGGCAGAAGTCAACCCAGGACAGTCTGAACAAGATTTCCTGTGCTAAATATGATGATTTTGAAAACATTTCACAGCCCGATGAATGCTTGTAGGAGATGTATGCAAAACCTCTGCTGTACAGTGGTAGCTGTGGCAATCATCCAACAATGCTACTGCTTTCCACACAGTTCACAGGACTTAAAGGCATGATGAGGAGTTATTTATGGCTCAGAAACACCTCAGGTAATGCTCATATACGGGTCGATCAGAATCAAATGTACAAGAGTGTCTACAATGCTGAAATAATGGTTTTCATAATCATTCATTATTATTTAACAGTTCCAGTTTCCCGGGTACTGCTGGCGAGCCTCTTACATTCTGTCTTATTGAGATATATTCTGCTGTTAATGACATCCTCCAGTGTCCTTTCCCGATCTGCAATGTCTATCTTTACGATGTCCATCCAGTGGGTTCTTGGTCTTCCCACCATCTGTTTCCCTGCCACACATTGCTCCAAGTTAACATATGCTGTCCTTGTTGGCTCCATCCTCATTACATGCCCAAACCACCTCAGTCTGGACATGCTGACCCGATCTAACAATGATGTAACAATCCCAGCTTTCTTCCTAAGCACATCATTCCTCAACTTGCCCAGTTTGGTTTTTTGAATTGTGGACCTAAGGAACTTCTCCTCGGATGCCTGCAACCTTGATGAGTCTTTCTTAGTGAGGGTGCAGGTTTCAATACCATAGGTTAAGATTGGTATGAAGTACTGATTGAACATCACCAGCTTTGATTTAGTTGGTACTTTGGGATCCCGGAGGAGTGTTCGTACTTGCTGGTAAAAGTGAGAGCTCTTCTGCACTCTATTTGCGACCTCCTTTGTGCCTAGTGTATCTCGAGATATTACACTGCCAAGGTATGTAAAGCTTTCCACACTTTCTAGTGGATGGTTTCCTAGCAAGATGTTCACTGGTCGTCCCTCTCTGTTTATTGCCAGCACTACTGTTTTGAGTTCGCTTATCTTGAGATTGAACTCCTGGAACTTAACCTTCCATTCATTGAGTCTCGACTGTACTTGTTCCTCAGTGTCACCCCATATCATAACATCATCAGCAAAGGCCATTGCATTTAGTTCATCAGAGGTTTTCTTGATGTTCTTCATTATGTTGTCCAAGATAGTGATAACCAATAATGAGAATAGTGAACTGCCTTGCTAGACTCCACTTTTGGTCTTGAACCAGGATGAATGTCCGTCACCCAATCGCACACAGCTGGTACAGTTCCCATACAGCATCTGAACTTTCCTCACCAGTCCCTCCGGCACATTCCTTTCTCTTAGTCATTCTTGAAAGTCATTCTCTCTTGAAATGCTGTCATATGCCTTCTCAATGTCAAGGAAAACCATAAACATATCTTTGTCTTTTTCCCAATATTTTTCCATTAACATATGGACACTGAAGATCAGGTCTGTTGCGGACCTGTTAGGCCTGAAGCCATAATATTCCATACCGACTTACAATCAACTCTAAGATTTTCTCAAAAATCTTAAGCCCATGAGAAAAGAGTGTTATTCCCCGGTAGTTGGAGCATTTTCAGCGACTTCCTTTCTTAAACAGGGGGATAACTACACCCTTGCTCCAATCAGTAGGTATCTTGCCATCTTTCCAAACTGCATTAAGCACTCTGTATAGCCACTGTAAACACTGGCACAAAATTAAAAAGAAATTTGTGGAAGCACTCACCATTGATTGAATAGGTTAAAATATTGCATTAAAAAGCCTTCTGTTGTAATTCATTGTTGTTTCTCCTTCAGTAATGTTCATAGAACTCTAGCCATAACAACAGATAGGGAATCTGCCACCTGGACGACTGCCCTAAATGCAGATCAGTAGTGAATGACTGATGATTGATTATAAATAGTGAAAAAAGTATGGTTATCTTATTCAGTGTGGAATTTAACCAAGATTCATGCTTTTTTGTTTTGTTTTGTTTTGGAAGGCAGTGTATTTCTAATCTCTACTGAACACTCCTTACATGGAGAACATAAGGTACTAATGATCATGTAACATATTAAATGTTCACAAATTAAAATTAGTGTGTTCCAATTATGTAAAGTTTCATAGTGTTCAACTTTCACATACCACTTGTCTATTAGCATATAAATTGTCTATATTCATGAAATATCATTTTACATTCAGTGGATGCTCTTTACTAATAAATTATCCAATATTGTTCCTGGAACAGTACACTTATCGAGAGGCTACTTTTAAATTCATATTTCTGTACAAAGCTGAACTTACTTCAGGTAGGTATGTTGAGCTCTTTGGATCAGCTGAGTAAACATGACCTGTACATCTTCAGACCTCATATATCTCAGACAGGCCCCTGCGAAGAGACCAAATCCCTTGATCACTTCCCCCATCTCATAGATGGTAACTTTCTCGTTTAACATCTTCTCTTTGAAGTAGCTAATGAAGAACTGAAATAAAATTTAAAAACACAGGTCATTCAGCAAGAAACATTTTGATTATGAAATATTATGAAAAGAATAAGAACCATCAAAATCAACATGCAGAAACCTAATCTAGCTATGTGCTTTAATATTCACACCGATATCTCATGCGAAGATAAAAAGTGCCGATAAAGAACAAGAAAATGAAATTCCAGTTACCTTAGAGAATGAAAGTGTTAGCAGAAAAAATTGCAGAAAAAAGACTAATCAAAAAGTCATCACACATGATGTAGACTTTTAAAATTAAAATTGAAGATATGTTAGAAGGAAATTGGTGTAACACTTTGTAACCGTATGAAGTTTTGAACCTCCAACCTCCATTTAAGTTAATTAATTATGTAAATTAATAACAATAATTTAATTCAATTCAATTCACTCATGGCAATACGTTCAAGTATGATAGTGAAATATGTTTTATATTTACGGATTGTGAAAGGACGTTCTACTATTAAGGATGTAATTATGTTTTTATTGTGACATTGAGGGAAGTCTTATGTATTAGGCTTTAAGAGTGAAGGTTAATCATTATTATGCAATGAGAAAGCTGTAGATATCTACGGAAAGACATCTGAAAAACCTGGTTAGAGACGGGACATCTCGGTTTGTTTAAGAGAATAATCAATCTATTTAAACAGAAAAGTAGCACTAAGTGCATTGACCAAGCAGGACACTGTGAATTCAAAGTCAGTATCATTGACTATATGATGCTAGGAGTTCTGGCGTTTATATAGACCTACTATTCACTTTTAAGGTTGTGAACATTTCCTCACTTCGACATTTCTTCATGGACACTTCTTGGTTACTTCCTACAGTTACATGTTAATTACTTACTTACACGGAGACTTTCTTAGTGACCTGTTCATTAGAACAGCTTTCCAACTTCATGTTGCCCGAGCATGGTAAGCTTGATGTGATTTAATTTGTTACAATGATTTCATGCAGGAAGCAGTATCTTGACTGCTGACTTGCCTGTTTGAATCAATTGTGTGGGAAATTTCATGCTGAGACTATGTACTTGCAAGTTAACTGTTTTTAGGAATGAAGAGACTGAACTCTTAATACTTTGTTTGTGTGTGTCATGAATAGAGATGCAAGTTGTACAGCTCTCACTGTGACTTGTACAAGTGTACATGTGTTTTCTTGTGTTGAATTGAATGTCTGACGTCTAACATGGTGTTGTGTTACGTGTGAAACATTTGTCAATTTGCATACTGCATATTGGGTGTAGAAGTTTTTATAAATTTGTATTTGAGTAAGTTGGTTTTGAAGACAGACATAACCGTAAATCGTGGAACATCTTATAGTAATTCAACCCGTTACTAGTTATTCCTCCATGGTGATGACTGAGAGGATGTGAATATCTATTACTACAGCTGCAGACTGGGAACTAAAAAATCCTAGAAGGAAGATTGTAGAATTAGAATATATGCATGTTAGGTAAGGGATGTGCTCAGTAAAAGAGAATAATCTGCTAGTAAGGCAGATGGTGGTATCTCATCCTTACAAGATAGATAATAGGAGTGTAAATTGTGTACTTTTTTCAGTGTGTTTGTAAAGCAAATGTACTGATTATTGTGCTGTTGTGAAGTGATCAGTCATTTATGTGTAAACTACAGTAAATGTTTGAAATGAAGGTTTATTGGTTGATGATATAGTGTTGGTGGTAGAGATGATCATCATTGTTCACTGAATTCTGTATGGTTAAACTTACATCTTTTATTGATAGAGTAAAAGCCAGGCGTGCTATCCATATTCATTTTTAGAATTTAATAATGTCAGGTAGAGTACTAAAGCAAATTTGGAGGCTCGTCAGCACATGAGCATCACCCAGAGAGAACAGGAGAACTCGTGACAGGCAAAATTCAAGAATTCATTAACTTCTGTAATATTATAGTGGTGCCCAATTTTGTTTGAAGTTTTCTTGATATGTTTGTTGATTTAATTGTAAAACGGGGAATTAACTTTTGATTAAGGCCCAACACATAGACATATTAATATATTTTTGTTTCAAAAAAAAAAAAAAAAAGCTTATAAATTGACCAATCAGAAAGCTACAAGTTGAGGATCTGTAGTGATACGGTAACAGTCAATGAAAATCACTGACTGTTAATTAGAATCTATTCTAAGCGAGCAATATCTGCTGGATTTAATTCACAGTCAAAGCTATAAAAATGTTCACCTTGCCAGCTGAACATAGTGTTTTATACTCATTGTTATGGATGAACACCAATCCACACATGGCAAAGCAAAAAATTATCAGAATTTGGGAGGGCTGTGTTAATTGGAGCCAGATGAATAAAAATTGTATTTATTATTTAACTCGCCATCAGTATCGTTGTTAGGTAGCTTCTAAAAAAAACATTCCTTATTTAGAAAAGGTTTTTAGTTTAAGACTCAAACTTTTCAAACTCCAGGTATTCCCAAATGAGTATATGAGTCACGTGTTTTGCTTTGTTACACGATGATTCACGCACACATGTCACGTTGGGGAGTGGGGGAAGTGCGTTCTGCCTGGCGTGTTAGTCCACGCCTCGCCACGATACCGGTCGCGTCACAGGCAGTGTTAGGCGCATTCTAGCCTCGATAGCTTTGGCATCACAGTTTTTGCGCATTCCTTGCTCGTGTAATGTTTTAGTGAAAAGTGTCACAGTGAAGTTATAATGGCTATTAGGCCTAGTTAATCTATTCTTTTGAGCTGGATTGAAGGAGACGACGTATTTACTGATGTTGATGACCAAGGCTTTGCTTCTGACTGTCTAAGTGATGCTCCTACTGAACATTCCATGCATCAAACTGATACGGAGCAATCCAACGATTCGGAAAGTGATAGTGATACAGAACTAACACCCAAATTCTTCAGCCAATACCCTCCACATCTTCAACGCAGTCACCTGGGATATTTGCACCCGAAAGAGCCACAGTGCAGACAACGGAAAAACTTGAAACGTCCATCCGCTACAGCTATAATGCAGCCTTCCGGACTTCAGTACATTGGAAAGGATAAATATACCAAATGAACGTACACAAACAAACAAATAAGAAAGGAAAAACTATACACCAAAATATAGTTAGTAAATTACCAAGTGTCAAAGGTAAAGCAAAAAATTGTAAAACAGTTGCAGATTGTTGGAATTTATTTTTTTTTTTTTTTCCCCTAATGAAACGCCACACCCTAAAGTCATGATGGAAACCTTCCGAATCCAAGTGGGTGGCATTAGTGGTTTAACACGCTGAACTGCGCTTATTTATAGGCTGATTCATGCATTGTGTGGCGTATTGAGGTGTATAGTGCCCCAGTTGATGTTATCTATCATACCTGTGCTCCCATTATAGAAAATTTTCACTTAATAAGTGAACTGAATTTTTGCCAAGACGACAGCCATTTTTATTTTTATTGTTCAGCATTGATTTATATGTCCAGTACCTTTAGGTTTATACAGAGAAGCTAAAGATAAACCAATGCATCTAGGCAGTAATTCCAACAAATTACTAAGGTAGCCGCTTCTTATCATATAAGTGTTCTGTGTCCATTAATCATTCAACTTCTGAATTAGGCTATGTTCTCAATATTTTTTGTTTCTCTCTTCTTGCCATCTTTTAACACTCTTTAAATATCCTACTATGATACCTTCAATCATTGTTTGCATTTACAAGACAAAATATTTTACACATCCCTACTTTCTGATATATTCTACAGTTTCATAGTAATAGTGTCTATAGACGTAACAAATTATCATCATTGACAAATATAATCTGTAACTATATTATCGAGGTTATACGTCCTGTACTATGGCTACAAATGACACCAATAAGAGTTCCACTGATAAAAAAACACAATGTCAATTTTGCAGGCAAATGTATAAAGGTCTTAAGATACATATAAGTAAATCACACCCAGAGCAATACAGAGCCTGCTTGTTGAATCCATCTATGACCACACCTAGCCAGTCTAAGATCCTTCAGATCCTATTCCTATTTCTAGTAAAAATGGTCAGTCAACGAAGTTGGAAATAACCTCTGATCAAAGAGAGCAAAAAAATAAACCTTACCACGACAAACTGAGTAAATGGCTAGGTATTTTTCAACATGAATTGAATGATGCTGAATTCAATGAACAAGTCACTAATTTTGTAAACTTCCTTGCCACAGCTACAGACCTACTGCCTGGTCCAAAGAGTCCAGTTACTAGATATATTGAAGCTCGTAAAAGTGGCACTTACAACAATAACAACCGACAATATAAAACCTCCAGTGACCCACAGAGATCCTGTAAGAATGATCGTGAGTGTCAGAAAGCTAAATTTGAGTATGAACTGACTCAATATGAATATTTTTACCAAAGGAGGAAAGCAATTATAAAAATTTTAAGTGACAAAAGAACTAATAATTTGAAACTAGAGAAAGATGTTGTTGAAGGATATTTTAGGAACAGATTTGCTACTCCTATTGATTGCATGAGAGACTCCTATACTGATTATACGAATGATACCTTTGATGATACAATTTCAATATCTCAAGAGTTAGTTTTCTCTATTATCAAGAGCATAGCAATTGACACTAGCCCAGGTCCGGATAAGGTTTTATTGAAATCTGTTTATGATCCACTTGCTGCTAATATTTTAGCCCATAACATCAAAAGAATATTTGAAAGTGGGTTCATTCCTGAGGTTCCCAAGGCAACGAGAACTGTTCTTGTACATAAAGGCGGTGAAGAGAATGATCTGTCCAAATGGAGACCAATTAGTACTTGCTCCATTATTCGGCACATATTAAGTAAGATCTTTGATAAAATTGTAAGGGAATACATCCTTTTGAACCAGTTCCAAAGAGGTTTTGTCATGACCCCTGGCTCTTTCATTAACGTGAATACTGTTGATGGCATTTTACGAACAGCTGTAATGAAAAAGATTTTGGGCTGCGTAGTATTCCGCGACATCAGCAAAGCATTTGATAGTATTGGACACATTCACTTAAAGGCGACAATAGAGAACTCTATACTACCCAGATCCATTAAGAAGTTACTAGTCAACCTTCTCACAGAAAACACAACACAAGTTCAAACTGCTCGTGGTCATACAGATAAGATAAACATCAAATGTGGAGTGATGCAAGGAGATCCCATTTCACCTTTCTTGTTTAACTGGGGTATAAACCACATCCTTGATGAACTCACAGATATCGAAGTATCAGAAATGTATGGTTTTCAATTGAGTCCTAACACTGTACCTTTAACATCCCTATGCTTTGCCGACAATCTGGTGATCATAGCTAAAGACCAAGCAGCAGCTTCAATCCTAGTCACTTCTGTCATAAATCTGCTTAAAGAGCTAGGTTTGCATATAAATGCAGACAAATCAAATGCCATTATTATGGTAAACTTCATTCTGATGATATCGTGATAGTCTCTGGAAACATTACAAGTATAAAAAAGAAATAAAATATTTAGGGGCAACTTTCAGACAGACTTTAGTCTTCAATGAAAATCAGGTACTTGAAAAATTGAAAGCTAACTTAGATCAGATTGCCAGGACTCACTTACTCCAACTGCATCAAAAACTGACTGTAATAAATCAGTTTATTGGCCCTACACTGATATACTCCTTCCAGACTGTTTCGGTTGAGAAAATTCCCAAATCAAGTCTGTTAAAAGCCAACAACATGATTAGAAGCACACTTAAAGAAATTCTACAACTTCCGAGTAACATGTTGACAAGTATGATCTATTCAAGCCAAAAATACACTGAAGAAAATGGAAATTGCAACAGTCAGAAGGAGTGGTGCTACATTGCTGCAATTGAACATGCAGGACGAGTGTTCAGTTGTGATTCGATGATTACACTTTCAGGTCCCTCTGACCGAAAGTTTTTACAACAATCAATACAGGATGTGCCCACCACGAATTGCAATACATTGATGAATTCGTTGAGGCATGGAGTCAATAAGGCCTTGATCGCTTCCTCACGAATTGTGGCCCATGCTTGCTGCACCGCACGGGTCAGTTGTTCCAGAGTTGTGGGTGGCTGAGGAAGGTTGACCATTTGTCAACCCATCATGTCCCACACATGCTCAATAGGACTGAGATCTGGGGATCTGGCAGGGCATTCTAAGGTTGTGATGTCGTGGAGAGCTTCTCTGGAGATGCATGCAATGTGAACCCAGGCATTGTCCTGCTGAAACATCCTATTAGCAATGTTCGCCATCATAGGGACAACCACTGGATTGAGTACCCTATCAACGTACAGTCGAGCAGTCATAGTGCCCTCAACAAGCACTAATTGTGATTACATATTAAAGACAATAGCTCCCCAGACCATAATGCTTGGTGTTGGCCCTGTGTGCCTCTCGACAGTAAGATCTGGGCAGCCCCTATCACCGGTACGTCGGTGCATACGATTCCGGCGATCACTGCGGGCAAGACAGAAGCGCGATTCATCACTAAAGACGACCCTATGCCATTCGTCGACCCACGCCGATCTTTCTTGACATCAGGCCAGCCTTACACGTCACTGTTGTGGGGTCAGTTGTTGATAGCGTGCTCTTCTCTGTTGTCGAGGCATGTTTGACGGGGAACACTTCACTCCACAGACTGCAAGTCAACTACGCTACACCAGAGTCCGTATACTGGAGTTGATTCCTCCGCGACCAATCACTTGGGGGGACCTGTAGCAACAATCCAATGGGTCTGAAACTTTGATCGTTTACATACCTTTTTTTTTTTTTTTTTGCTAGGGGCTTTACGTCGCACCGACACAGATAGGTCTTATGGCGATGATGGGATAGGAAAGGCCTAGGAGTTGGAAGGAAGCGGCCATGGCCTTAATTAAGGTACAGCCCCAGCATTTGCCTGGTGTGAAAATGGGAAACCACGGAAAACCATCTTCAGGGCTGCCGATAGTGGGATTCGAACCTACTATCTCCCGGATGCAAGCTCACAGCCACGCGCCTCTACGCGCACGGCCAACTCGCCCGGTATTTACATACCTATATGGCATTGTTCCATATCTTGAAAATCAATACAAACAACCAATGCCTTCATGGTGTTGCAATTTCCATTTTTTTCTTAAGTGTATAAAGTGTTAGCATTAATGCGCGCTACTTGGGAAGTGTACCTTCAACAGCTGAACATCAATCTTAAGCTAGAAGCTGTGAATGATTCGCACGTAAATGTTATTTGAAATTTCACGGCAATAAAAACTCGCTGCCTATCTGAACTTCAACTCAATGAAGAGATATCATCGAAATATGTTAGACAACTGTGAGATATACTTAGAACACGTTAATTTGAAGCTTGGTGTTCATATCCACAGAAAGGAAGAGGTGTTGAGTTATTTGCTCAAGTTCCTGCTGCTAATTCTTGGGTTACCAGAAGGGATGGTTTAACCTGTTCGGAATGGAGGGAGATGTTGAAGATGACCGCGATGGTTGCACCAGTACGTACTCTGCCGGGACGTTCTACCAGCACAGGCCCCTGCACACACTGCAGTGAGTATGAAAACTTATCACATGTGCTGGGGAGTTGCCCTCAAGGAGAACTGCTTAGGATCAAATGCCATAACATCATCAGAAACCTGATTGCCAATGTTCTTTGTCTCAAAAATCTAGAAGTGTATGAAGAAGTCCACTGCATCGCCGAAGGAGGCAGCACTCGCAGGATTGATATTATAGCGATTGACAGATGGAGGAACGAAGCAGAAATTATTGATCTTATGGTACGCTTTGAATCTTCAGCCTCTCAGCCGACAGACGTAGACAGTGAGGAAAAAAGGATATCTATAATCCAACCATCCCTTTCTTTCTTGAGTTGTATAACCTTAAAAAAATTATGGTGACTGGACTTTTCTTTGGTGCGAGGGGAACAATTCCCAAATCTTTCGTCACATGGCGACAAAAATATAAACTAGCAAGTAGTCTACAAAATGAGATAGTCGTCTCACTCATCAAATACTCCCTTTCGATTCTTCGTCACTAATTATATGGAGTTCATGCCATTCAACATGGTTAATTGTAACCTATCATTTTTTTAAACATTAATCTTCTTTATCTTCCCTCAAAATTGTTATTGTGTATTATTCTGTGTCTTATGGCAAATCTAGGGTGTCCTTGATCAGACTAAATAAATAAATGACATTGTTTCATTCACAAATATCCAGCATTCTGAAATGGCCAGTTCTTATAAAAATGGTGAAAAGCACTGTCCAGAAATCAACGTTGATGAACTATTATCCTTTTTGTGGTGTTTTATATATGTTGGGTGTGAAGAAAGGCAATCATCTAAACACATCAGAAATGTGGGAAACTAATGATACAGCTCCTGAGTTTTTCAGAGGAATCATGAGCGAAAAAAGATTTCACCAGTTGTACAGAGCTATTCGGTTTGATGACAAACGTACTCAAAATTCTTGTACGATAATTGACAACCTGGCCCCTATTAGACAGACTTTTGACAGTTTCATCAGCAGTTGTATTACAAGCTATACACCTGGGGAATACGTTAGGATTGATGAAATTCTTGAAGGTTTCCGAGGAAGATGTAAATTCCATCAGTATATTAGCAACAAACCAGACAAGTACGGAATTAAAATCTATGCCTTGGTTGATGCCATGACCTTTTTTACTGTGTTGTTGTTGTTGTTTGAGTCATCAGTCCATAGACTGGTTTGATGCAGCTCTCCATGCCACCCTATCCTTGCTAACCTTTTCATTTCTACATAACTATTGCATCCTACATCTGCTCTAATCTGTTTGTCATATTCATACCTTGGTCTACCCCTACCGTTCTTGCCACCTACACTTCCTTCAAAAACCAACTGAACAAGTCCTGGGTGTCTTAAGATGTGTCCTATCATTCTATCTCTTCTTCTCATCAAATTTAGCCAAATCGATCTCCACTCACCAATTCGATTCAGTATCTCTTAATTCGTGATTCGATCTATCCATCTCACCTTCAGCATTCTTCTGTAACACCACATTTCAAAAGCTTCTATTCTCTTTCTTTCTTTCTGAGCTAGTTATCGTCCATGTTTGACTTCCATACAATGCCACGCTCCACACAAAAGTCTTCAAAAACATCTTTCTAATTCCGATGTCAATGTTTGAAGTGAGCAAATTTCTTTTCTTAAGAAAGCTCTTCCTTGCTTGTGCTAGTCTGCATTTTATGTCCTCCTTACTTCTGCCATCGTTGGTTATTTTACTACTCAAGTAACAATATTCATCTACTTCCTTTAAGACTTCGTTTCCTAATCTAATATTTCCTACATCACCTGCCTTCGTTCGACTGCACTCCATTACTTTTGTTTTGGACTTATTTATTTTCATCTTGTACTCCTTACCTAAGACTTCATCCATACCATTCAGCAACTTCTCGAGATCTTCTGCAGTCTCAGATAAAATAACAATATCATCCACAAATCTCAAGGTTTTGATTTCCTCTCCTTGGACTGTGATTCCATTTCCAAATTTCTCTTTGATTTCCTTTACTGCCTGTTCTATGTAAACATTGAAAAGGAGAGGGGACAAACTGCAGCCTTCCCTCACTCCTTTCTGGATTGCTGCTTCTTTTTCAAAGCCCTCGATTCTTATCACTGCAGACTGATTTTTATACAGGTTGTAGATAATTCTTCGTTCTCCGTATCTGATCCCTATCATCTTCAGAATTATAAATAGCCTGGTCCAATCAACATTATCGAATGCCTTTTCTAGATCTACGAATGCCATGTACGTGGGCTTGTCCTTCTTGATTCGATCCTCTAAGATCAGACGTAAAGTCAGGATTGCTTCACGTGTTCCTACATTTCTTCTGAAGCCAAATTGATCTTCCCCCAACTCAGCTTCAACTTGTTTTTCCATTCTTCTGTAAATAATACGTGTTAAAATTTTGCAGGCATGAGATACTAAACTAATAGTGCGGTAGTTTTCACACCTGTCAGCACCGGCTTTCTTGGGAATAGGTATAACAACATTCTGCCGAAAATCGGATGGGACTTCTCCTGTCTCATACATCTTGCACACTAAAAGAAATAACCTTACCATGCTGGTTTCTCCTACGGCAGTCAGTAATTCAGAGGGAATATCATGAATTCCAGGTGCCTTGTTCCTATTTAGGTCACTCACAGCTCTGTCAAACTCTGACCTCAAAATTGGGTCTCCCATTTCATCAGCATCAACAGCCTCTTCATGTTCCAGAACGAAATTATCTACATCGTTACCTTGATACAACTGTTGGATATGCTCCTGCCATCTTTCTGCTTTGTCTTCTTTCCCTAGATGTGGCTTTCCATCTGAGCTCTTAATATTCATGCACCTAGATTTCCTTTCTCCAAAGGTTTCCTTGATTTTCCTGTATGCAGCATCTACCTTTCCCAGGACCATACAGCCTTCGACATCCTTGCACTTCTCCTTCAGCCATTCTTCCTTAGCTACCTTGCACTTTCTATCCACTTGATTCTTTAATCGCCTATATTCTTTTCTGCCCTCTTCATTTCTAGCATTCTTGTATTTTCGTCGTTCATCAATCAGGTCTAGTATCTCCTGAGTTATCCACTGATTTTTAGTTGATCTTTTCTTCCTTCCTAACATTTCTTCAGCAGCCCTACTGACTTCATTTTTCATGACTCTCCACTCTTCCTCTACTGTGTTTCCTTCGGCCTTTTCATTTAGACCTTGTGCAACATGTTCCTTGAAACAATCCTTCACACTCTTTTCTTTCAACTTGTCTAGATCCCATCTTTTTGCATTCTTTCCTTTCTTCAATTTCTTCAACTTCAGATGGCATTTCATGACCAACAAGTTGTGGTCAGAGTCCACGTCTGCTCCTGGGAAAGTTTTGCAATCCAACACCTGGTTTCTGAAACTCTGCCTAATCATAATGAAGATTATTTGATACCTTCCAGTGTCTCCAGGTCTCATCCACGTATACAGCCGTCGTTTGTGGTGTTTGAACCAAGTATTGGCGAGGACTAAATTATGGTCAGTGCAGAATTCAACCAGCCGACTTCCTCTTTCGTTCCTTTGTCCCAATCCAAATTCTCCTACTGTGCTACCTTCTCTTCCTTGGCCTACCACTGCGTTCCAGTCTCCCATCACAATTAGATTCTCGTCACCTTTGACATATTGTATTAAATCTTCTATCTCCTCATATATTCTTTCAATTTCTTCATCATCCGCTGAACTAGTAGGCATATAGACCTGCACTATTGTGGTGGGCATTGGTTTGGTGTCTATCTTGGCGACAATAATTCTTTCACTATGCTGGTCGTAGTAGCTTATCCGCTGCCCTATTTTCTTATTCATTATTAAACCAACTCCTGCATTACCCCTGTTTGATTTCGTGTTGATAATTCGGTAGTCGCCTGACCAAAAATCCTGTTCTTCCTGCCAACGTACTTCACTTATACCAACTACATCTAACTTTAGCCTATCCATCTCCCTTTTCAGATTCTCTAACCTACCACAACGATTCAAACTTCTAACATTCCACGCTCCAACTCGCAGAACGTCAGTATCCATCTTCCTGATGATCGCCCCCTCTCGTGTAGTCCCCACCCGGAGATCCGAATGGGGGACTAGTTTACCTCCGGAATATTTTACCCGGGAGGAAGCCATCATCAGTACATCATTCATACAGAGAGAGCTGCATGTCCTCGGGAGGTGGTTACGGCTGTAGTTTCCCGTTGCTTTCAGCCGTGTAGCAGTATCAACACAGCTAAGCCATGTTGAGTATTATTACAAGGCCGTATCAGTCAATCATCTAGACTGCCGCCCTTGCAACTACCGAAAGGCTGCTACCCCCCTTTCGATGAACCATTCGTTAGTCTGGTCTCTCAACAGATACCCATCCGATATGGTTGCACCTGCGGCTCGGCTATCTGCATCATTGGGACACGCAAGCCTCCCCACCGCGGCAAGGTCACATGGTTCGCAGAGGAGGCTTTTTTTTTTCTATCCCGGTAAACAACCAGCTAGAAGCCCTTACACTACAGACAATTCTGCATCCACTGTTGTGAAGAGACTAATTCAACCAACTGACAAGGCAGGAAGGAACATCCCTATGGACAATTACTATACATCTGTTCCACATGCCAATGGCCATTTTACTCACTATAGAATGACAATAGTTGGCACAGTAAAAAGAAACAAACCTCAATTGCCACCAGACTTTTTGAATGACAAGAAGAGACCCGTTGTTAGTAGCATGTTTGGATTCGGCAAAGAACCTAATAGTATGCTATTAGTTTCATATGTTCCCAAGAAAAAGAAAAATGTTCTTATGCTCTCCACTTTACATAATGATAACACCATCGACGTAACAACCGGAGTTGTCAACAAGCCAGAGGTCATTACATTTTACAACTTTACGAAAGGAGTTTATGTTGTTGACAGGAAGAAAAAAGACTACAGCATGAAGAGAGTAAACAATAGATGGCCTTTAGCAATCTTCTGTGGTCTATTGGATCTCGCTACTGTCAATTCCCTGATTATTTATTTCCCTAATACAGGAGATTCGATTCCACAAAGAAAATACATCACAAATCTTGCCCTAGAAATCGTAAAACCACATCTGTTGGGACGTGCTTCAGTCGATGTTCTATCAATTGGTCTCAGAAATTCCATCAAAAATATCCTTGGGCAAAACTTCCCATCAGAAATGTGACAGCAGCAGTCCCATGTAATTATTGCTAAAAGTTATCACTTCACCATTTTTATAAAAAATCTAAATGAACACTTTGTAAATGTAACAGTTACTTCAGCGGCTACAACAAACACAGCAAAGGGAGGAAAGTAAGTGCAATTACATGGTACCTAAGACACTACACACACAAAAAAACAGCTGATGAACTACGCAGAAACCCAGAAACGTGAAAGGAGCTGGGAACCTACCAAGGGCATGGAGATGGCTTAGGTTGCAAATTCCGGAAAATCAACCCTGATCCTTGATTTTCAAAATATATTATTTACTAAAATATTATTTATAGGACTTTACAAACAAATTCCAAACAATTTCAGTCATACAGAACTTGTGAACTACAAATTACATGTTCCATGAGACACACAAAGTGGATGTTCCTTGACAATAGCTTCTATAAGTTCAAAGAGTCAAGCAAATACCATACATCTAATTACAACCCAAGTCGTACAATACAATTTAGAGTGAAGTTAAACGTACCTTTCAAAATATCTGAACAACATAATTGAACACGTCAAGTGACACGGAACTACTAGATGCAAAACCCCAAGGTAAATACATAAAACTACAATTTACATGTTTAGTGAAACAAGGAAAGAATGCCTCGGAAACAAACAGGCAAGCCCAGCTGAAAAGCTAAGGTATCCGAAATAACTGAGCGGCGAGTCTGGGTGAGGTTAGAGCAAACTCCCATGTGAAAAAGTAAGTGAACATTAAGTGAAATTTAAGGTGGAACAGAAATCGAGAGTGCTTACCCCAAGGTGGCCCATCCCGGTAGCGAGACGATGTCAAAACTTCAGACAGCCAGACAGACAGACCACGAAATGCTGCCTCCCTCTCTTTAAAAAGGAAACCCTGGCCTTGGAGTAGCCAATCAGAACGCAGGAGCCCGCCTATTGCCACCCAGATTCACCAATCACAACTCCTACTTCAGTCGCAAACTTTAAATAATTTTCTCTAATACGCACGATCACGAATCTTCCATTTCCAGAACAGTCAGAACATACTTTCTGGAATACATAACTAAGAAAGGCCAATACACCCTGTTCAAAAATTCAAGTTACAACTTTCTGGATAATTCCAGTAAATATAGAAATGAAATCTAGTTGTTACAAATACCATATGTTACCAAAATATTTACACTGTACAGGTTAGGTAGTTATGTGGAATACAAATAAAATATTTTATCACCACACTTCAGGTCATACAGTAAGTACTACTTAACAAGGTTTACAAATAAAATCTTCAATAAACACTTTCCACTTCCAATATATTCTACACCTGTGACAGTAAAAGTTGTTTATAATCATTACCAAAAAAACTACGGTATGTATATTTTTTCAGAAGTCCCCGAGCGGAAAACAAGACGTGCCTACTGCCCAGTCCGACAAAAACGATTTACGTCAGCTCGTTGTGATGCGTGCAGACGCTCAACATGCAAAGAGCACACTCGCCTAACAAAAGTAGTATGCAGTGAATGTTTTTCGCACGAAGTTGAAAGAAATGAGTGAACAGGACAATGATATAAAATAATGAGGTTTACAAATCATGATCAAATTAGTTTTGTAATGTAATATGTATTTGTAATGCCAAGGGTTTTGTTCCTTTTCATAATAGTAATGGTTATGTAGATTTATATATATATATATATATATATATAAAGGGATAACATAAAACCAGTCTGATAAAACAATACTAAATAACCGAAGACTAGTATCATTTATTCAAACTGCCGAGAAGAGCCTGTAAAAGAACTAAAATCATATACAAAGCTGATGTTAGGGAGAGCCTATATATGCTACCTCTCGTGTAAGTGAGGGCAACGCTACCGATGGCGGGTTAATATTCAATTTCTAAACATACAAGTTTATTCTGGATTAACCTTTAGAGTGTCAAAGAGTGTGACTGCGCTCTTCCCAACTCTTACTAAAACTGCCAGGAGCACGATAGCTCTTTTCTTTATTCAGCCTTGCAATTTCATAGTAAAGCTGGTGGCATTTTTTGTACACACACTGTAAAAAGCCTTGGCACTAAGAAGGCTAAACAATATCAGAGGATGGTTAATTAGTTGTATTTCCTCTTAAAACAGAAGTCACCACCACCACCACCTTAAACATTGCGATAAGTGCTTCAGGTACCTAATGGAAGTTAGAGAATGCAGTAGCCAGCCACTGGAGCCAAATTCTTATGACCAGGGCAAGGCAATTAATGACCTATGACATACTAATAAATACTGAAGAGTAAATGCATTTACATCCTAAAAATAATTTTTTACACCTAACATTTTAAAGGTGACCAGTAAAATATTAAATGTATTACTCTCAAAAACTTATTCTGTTCCTGAATAGGCAATTAAATTAATTACTAAAATAATGAAGTTTTAAAATTCTGTTTTGAGTTTAAATTGGACGTAATTATGCATTTGTAGACTAAGCGACAATTTGCTCATTTCTGGCTTTTTGGGCGTTATGGTGGCCAAGACTTCAAACTTCAATATAAGAAATGCCAACTTTCTTCAGTAAAACTTCTCATAATATTAAAAAACCTAAGTGCCACACGATTAAAGTCCATTACTATGTTTTGCATTTGAAGACCACGTATCATCATAAAAGGCAATAGTAGACCAACCAACTAAGCATTCTGCAATTGTAGATCAAAGCTGTCACTTGGTCTATAAAGGATTTGGTTCTTAATGTTGATGCTTAGTTCTGACAGGCTTTTGGTTTAAGAATAAAGGTTCTTTTACTTAATACTGCATTCGGCATCTGAATTGTTTAGCAGCTGCAGTATATTCTGGCAGGATTATGTATCTAAGAATACATACTTCCTTCTTTATAATCCCACTTCTGTACTGTTTATCAACTGCTGCAGTATTTACAGATCTCGTAGTAAGCTATAAACATGCTTCCTTCAAGAGGAAAGATGTTAGAAGCATTACGAATAACTGTTATGAAAATGGTAAGATAGATTTTTCATATTCTCATTAAAACAGATTGAGTGGTAAGGTTTTTAATCTGATATTTAACATTCTTCAATATCTTTTTTTAGGGATCTCTACAATATCCGCCTTCTGACAAAGAGCAATCTGACACCGCATCCAAGAATTAACTAATCCTGCACAACACTTTCAAACCAATTTTCTTATACCTACTGAATGCAGCGGAGATGTTTCTGATTTACATGATCAATTTGATCGACCTAAAACGGATGTGTTTCACTGTGAAAGTAATAAATTTTTTCCTTCAGTCAATCAGGACCTTCTGCTTTGCGATATTTCACTTCCAGTTGGGGAAAACAATGTGTAATGGTTCGCCTGAAGCCGTCACATTTGATGATTTAATATCAAATTCGAGTGCCGGCAATAGCTCCGAGAGAACAGCTCAGATGTGTTTTCTAATGAAAAGCCTCAGAAAGACTGTGATGATATTCCAGCTTGTACCATATGAGTTCCGATAATAGTATTTTCTCAAACAATATTTCTATTATAAAGTAAATATTTCCTAACACAAAATATTTCCTAGCACATCAGGAAATATTTAATGCCAAAATGGTGACAAAATGCTGGAAATCGGCACCTCCAATAATTCAGCCCCATGAGGAGACACTGGGACATCAGACGTGGAGATGGAATTGGACACTAGCGCTGTTATTTCAGATGACCGACCAAGAAAAGAAACAAAACAAAAATTTGAGGATCAAACACGACAAATTAAGAAGAGGAAGGTGAATACTAATAGAGTACATCAATACTAGAGGAATAGTTACGTTCGGTAAAGAATTTCGGGATTACAAATGTAATTGTTGTAACTGCAGGCTCAAATGCCATGAATGAGTTACAATGGAGGAGAGACGAGCGATATTTACTAATTTTCATAAAGCTGGTCTTATGAAGCTAGATGCCAAATAATAGCAGGAATGGTTAAAGAGGTCAATATTAAGTAGAAGAGAGCAGTAGGATCTGAGATGCGGAATGCGTCCAGAGAGTATTTACTGTGCAAGGTAAGTGTGTAAAGCAATATTTTTACAAACATTATGAGTGTTCAGTTGTGTTGTTGACAAAGCTTCAAAAATAATAAAGTGATGTGAAATTGTGGATGGAAGAGGGAGTGCTGGAGGACATAATAAACTACCAGAAGCTAAAGTCCGTGAACTGTGTGAACACATTTCAAAATTTCCAAAGTAAAAGTCACATTACTGTTGTTCACAAACAAAGGCAGAATATTTAAGTCCAGGTACTACTCTCAATGTGATGTACAGTCTCTAGTGACAACTATGCAAATCCTGTTTCTTTAGCATTATATAAAAAAATATTTCTAACCAAGCAATATTTTTACAAACATTAAAGTGCAAAACACTAAAGACAGACACATGCAATATACGTGATACTCTTACCATGAGGATAGAGAATTCATTGGGATTGGATTCTTCAGTAGTAAAAGAAGAACATGAAAGTCATTTAGAGGAAGTAAACCTTGCAAGAAATCTCATGAAGCAGAATTTTATTAACACTAAAAAAGATACATCAAGAGAAACTGAATGCATTCCGTTCGATCTGGAAAAGACACTGCCACTCCCAAAAATACCAAAACATATATCATGTTTTATAAATGATAACTTTGGTTATATAACTGCGGTATTCATGATTCTAAGCACAAAGGATTTTCTTCTGTGTGGGTGGAAGGAGATGCTGGAAGAGGAGCCCAAGAAATTGGATCATGTTTAAGAAAACACATACCAGCTCGTGTATCACCAGACACAACACATTTGATTCTCTGGTCAGATTTATGTGGGGGCCGGAATCAAAATATAAAATTAGTTTTGTTGCTGAAAACTATTCTAGAAGAACATCCTAGTCTACTGGCTATCACAGAACACTTTCTAGTTCCTGGGCACAGTTTCCTGAAAAATGATACGGACTTTGGTGATATTGAGTCTGCATTAAAGTTCCAGCAATGTCTCCATGTGCCAGAAGATTACATTAAAATAATGAAGATGTGCAGAAAGAGAAATCCTTTACACAAGTCTTCCAAATGGTAAAGGAAGTTTTTGTAGGTACAATGGCAATGGAAAGCGTGATCACCAACAGGAAGAAAAGCGTTCAGGGTGAAAAGGTAAACGGATTACTGTTCAAGGAAATCAGAGCAGTTTTTGTGAAAAGTGATCTAAGGCAGGAAACCTACACAGAAATAAACATTGGAAAAAGGACTGGTTAAAAATCTGTTGTTGGCAGCCTACATTTCTCAAGAAAACTGCCTAAACTGTGGCTGGAAGGAAAACCAATACGCACAGAAAAATTACATGATCTGAAGTCCATGTTTCACTCAATCCCTAAAGACTGTTTGGAGTTTTATCAAAAGTTAGTTAGTTCTCCTACCATAGCCGATGATATCGAAGGCATTTCAGGAAGGCCTGATTCAAAATAACTCATGAAGTCGTTTTTCTTACGTTGGTTTTACTATTATAATTTTTTAGTTGTGAAGTTCATACACTACAATGAACATGGGAAAGCGTGTTAATAAAAGAGTTATTATTGACTACAGAATATAAAATATTAACAATGTTGTACTGTGATATTGTGCTTGATAATGGTTTCCTGTAGAAATGTTGTGCTAGTTTTGTATTAATTTGTTTCGCATTTGTAGACTAAACGCCACCTGGCGCTTGGACTCTGATTGAATTATAGAAATTCTCAAATCACTTGTAGACTAAGACACCTTTTTATCAAAATAAAAGGCAAATAGGTTTTTGCTTATATTATTTTGGAAAACAAAATATGGTGCTAAGTGAATAAAGTAATATTTGATTTAGAGAAAAATGCACAAGGTAGATAGTTTTTCTTTGAGCATTCACAAAGTTGCCGTTCTCTTGAAACATGAATTTTGATGATGATGATGATGCTTGTTGTTTAAAGGGGCCTAACATCTAAGGTCATCGGCCCCAACATGAATTTTGTTGTTTGGTCTATCATTGCATAACACCATCCAATTGTCCCTATCAAACACATTGCAATTAATAATACTTAAGAACATAATTTGATCTTGTATTGTTACGGAAGACACAGACTTCAGTGCATTTAAATAACAAAAGTTGAATAATGAACAATAAACAAACAGCGGAAATTCTAAAATAAAAAAGACTGTCTATTGTCTGCTACTCAAGACTAATATTTGGAAAAAGTCCTTTCTACTTCAACAGAAACTATTAGAGCATACAGAAAGCAAGCAATATCTCCTTGATTTAATTCACAGTCAGCGAGATAAAAATATTTCACCCAAAGCTTTACCTATTTAACACAATGTTTTGTACCCACTTATCAAACATATTCTTCATTTTCAATGACACTGGTTCACTAACTTTAACAAACACATATGAGTTAAGATTATTCTCTACTTTATCCACAATTTGTAGGGTTTTTTTCCTTTCCTCTTTCACAATCTGCTTTGCATCGTACAGACACAAATTGGTCTTATGGCGATGATGGGATAGCAAAAGGGGTAGGAGTGGGAAAGATGTGACCATGGCCTTGATTAACATTTGCCTGGTGTGAAAACGGGAAACCACCAAAAATCATCTTCAGGGCTGCCGACAGCAGGGTTCGAACCTAAATCTACAAAAGCAAGCTGATAGCTACTTGTAGTTCCTCCAGTAGTTGCACTTGGGATTTTACAGAGATGTTATGGCACCGGGAAGGAATTAAAAATTTGACATAAAATAAGAATACTTGTAATTATTTTCTCAACCATCAGTTCTTGCATTGTTTTGATTGCTATAGACATGGTGTGGGGAAAATCAATTACTTTTCCATTATAACTAAAGATCCTCCCAATAAAATTCAAAAGAACCTTAAAGGAATCTTGAACAATACTTTAACCCACTTTAATGAGCAACAAAGTGTCAGCCCCGCAGTGTAAGGGTAGCGTGCCTGTCTTTTACCTGTAGGCCCTGGGTTCGATTCCCAGACAGAATTTTCACCTGGAACTGAGGGTTGGTTCAAGGTCCAATCAACCAACGTGATTACAATTGAGAGACTATCCAACGATGAGATAGCGGCCTCGGTCCAGAAAGCCAAGAATAATGGCCATGAAGATTCAGTGTTCTCACTACACGACACCTTGTAATCTGCAGGCCTTTGGTCTGAGCAGCAATCGCTTGGCCCCTCAGGACTGTTGCGCCATGGGGTTTGGTTTGGTTTAATGAGCACCAAATTTCTGAACTTATTTTGATGAATCTCAAACGCCCTACTGTCAGAGCTCTACCTACAATCCATAAGATCAACATTCCCATCAGGCCTATTATTAATTTTAAAAATAGTCATACATATAATATTTCTTGCTTCATACAAAAAAATTTGCCATGCATCATACTTTTTTTCTAGTAGTTCTGTTGAAAACTCCATATAATTTAGTAATATCACAAAGGAACTTAAATGTACATCCTACTATGCATTCCTTTGATATTATGATTATGTAAACATTCCTAAAATCAAAACTATCAATCTAATCCAAGAAAATTTAAACAAATATAGTCATTTGTGGAAACTAGAAATAAAAGAATTTTTAAATATTCTGAAGTATGTCCTCAACAATAATTATTTCACCTTTAATAATAAAATTTATTTGCAGAGAGGACTCTCTATGAGATCCATTTCTGGAATTTTGGCAGAAATCTACATAGATATTCTAGAAAAAACTCAGCTACTTAACAACTTACAAGGAATATTCCATTTGTCAAGATTTGTAGATGTTTTCATTATTATTATTATCCAGCATATCACCGATAGTAAAATCCTCCTTGAAAAACTTAATACTTGTGACCTTTATGTAAAATTTGCATTTGATTTAGAAACGGATAGAAATCTATAAACTTCCTTGACCTTAAAAGTAAGAGAAGTGACAACCATCTCAAGTTTGAAATCTTTAGGAAGCCTACTCAGAAAATAATACTACCAGACGGGATTCGCTCCACCCCGGCACCCATAAAGAGGCCACTTTTAAAACATGGTATACAGAGCTCTAAACATCCCTATATCTAAGAAGGCTTACAAGAAAGAAATTAAAATTATCTACCTCTTAACATGCAATAATGGTTACAATAGTAATTTCGTCAACAGAATTTTAAATAGCCGGGCTGAGTGGCTCAGACGGTTAAGGCGCTGGCCTTCTAACCGGAACTTGGCAGGTTCGATCCTGACTCAGTCCGGTGGTATTTGAAGGTGCTCAAATACGACAGCCCCATGTCGGTAGATTTACTGGCACGTAAAAGAACTCCTGCGGAACTAAATTCCGGCACCTCGGCGTCTCCGAAGACCGTAAAAGTAGTTAGTGGGACATAAAGCAAATAACATTATTATTATTATTATTAGAATTTTAAATAAGAGTAAACCTATCACCACACTCTAAAAACCAAAAGAGAAAAAGATTTTGTTACCTTTACTTTTATTAATAATAATAATAATCTGTACCAAATCTCAAAATATCTTTAAAAAAACAAAACCCTAACATCGCTTTCAGAAGCAATAACACAACCTCAAAAATTATTTATAACATGAATACTCTTAATAAATCTAATAAACATACACTATCAGGGGTCTATAAGTTAGCGTGTAATCAGTGCAATGACAGCTACATCAGACAGACCAGGAGGAATTTTCTAATCCATTATAAAGAACATTTTAATACAGCAAGCACAGAATGTTTTCCACTATGAGTGAACACATGAAAGATTACAATCGCTCATTTTCATCCACAGATAAAGATTTAGATATCTTGTACGTAGTCAAGAAAGGAATTTTATTAAACATTGTGAAAAATATTCACATAAACGTGGATCAAAAATCAAATCCCATTCACAATCTCAACGAAATTCAGGATAAGACTAACATTCTTGCTGATACAATAATTGAAAGTAATCTCAATCAGCAAACAAGCAAGTTTGCCACAACATGCAATACATGTGCGGTACCCCCATCCTTCAACACATTGTCCCTCCCCTCTTCCACTGCTTCCCCTAAAGAATATAATCTCTGAATAGTCCCTAGTCAGTGCTAAGGTCAACATCAACCTGACCTGAATAACTTACCTACAGGGCTGGAGGAGAGAGAGGAGTTCATGTGTTCGGCATTTCATTTAATAACTCTGTTTCTTCACACTTTTCTCATTCTCACTCTTGGTATTTCTGATTTCCCTTCAGATACCTGATCAACATTTTATTCTTCATTGAAGAAATATGGAGCTTAAATTTCACTCTGTTCCGACATTGACAATCAATAATATTTGACATTCCTTTGAAAACAGTCCACCTGATTTCAATGAGACTTTTCCATCCAACCAATGTTTCTTCAACTCCCCACTTACTCCTAGTCAAATCAGCACCAATTTTAAACACAGCAAAACTGAAGAATTATAAATATTTTAAACAAGATAAGTTTTTATTGTATATTGTTTTTTTCTCTATTAGGTTTATGTCATTTCTTGTACATCAAGCTGAAGAAACCTAAACAAACTACGTTGAAACACACTTTCGCTTCAGGATCTACTTGATTGATGCTTGTTATTTAAAGGGGGCCTAACATCTAAGTCATCGGCCCCTAATGGTAAGAAATGAGACAAAACGAAAAAACACTAAAAACCAAAAATCCTCCACTGACCACAATTCATGGACGGACGGACGGACGGACGGATGGATGGATGTGAATTTAAAACTATCAGTGGAACCGACCCACAGTGCCTCACATGCACAGAAGCTGGCGTAAAACAACAGTATTACTGACCAAGGAACTGCTTCTATAGCACGATACTATGATGCTTGCAGTCGAAAGCAGTCCAAAATCCAAGTTATCGGCCCCTCATAATGGTACTTATCGCTAGAAAAGTAGAGCCATGGTATATGTCATGTTGCGGTACTATTCAAGAGTACCATAGACTCGCGGTATTCCACACATTATGGTACTACTCATAGGTAATGAAATTTTCACATGTATTACAGACCTAATGTGTTTCGCACATTGCGGCACCATTGACAGGCAACACAAACCTATGGTATTCATCATCCCATCGTGTTGCTCATATAGTGCTACTAATCACAGGTACTGTAAAAGCCGTCGCGCTCTCGTTTGCCACTAATCACAAACCTATTTGGTACCTAACATAGCGGTACTACGCACAAGGAAAAGCGACCCACGGTGTTCCTCTTGTGGTGGTACTAATCACAAGGAGTTTCATGGTTCTAATATAATCATCCCTTGGTTGCCCCTTTTAGTCGCCTCTTACGACAAGCAGGGGATACCGTGGGTGTATTCTTCGTCTGCGTCCCTCACCCACAGGGGGTGCTTCAGGATCTGAAAAGCAGTGAACATTGAACAAGTTCAGTGCGGATCTTGCTATGGCATTAATCCAGTCAGGAATTCCACTCCACAAGGTAAACAATCCTGCATTCAAATAAGCCAATTTATGAGAATGTCTTTGAGAAAATAGAAGAGGCGGTCGGCAAATGTGAAGTGGACTTCATTTCAGATGAAACCACTCATGACCTTCCCCTCAAGCTATCTGCAGGAACTATCACATGTTTATGAAAATTCTACCATTACCTTTAGTTGCTGGTCCTTCCGAACGCCTCCCGCGGTCCCTGCCTCCTTAGTATACGCTGCACTCAAATAACTGGAGTAATGAAGACAATACGGCCTTAAATCGCCCACCTTTTATAGTATTTTGAGAAGCTTCCAGAACTCTTTACTGATAGGCGGGATTCCTGTCCTCCTTTTTCTATATGCCTTACCCAGTCTCCCAGATGTTGGCGATCAGTATGGACAGTGTTCCTCGATCTTCGGCAACATGTACACACCCCCAATTTTGATTGACTAGAGAAAATATTTACAAATATCTGATAGGTTGAGTACTATTGAAGAAGAAACCAGAAGTGTAGACAACTTTATACATAAAAATAAAAAATAAAAACAATCTTAAGAACCAGGTTGACAAACCTCAAAATTACAAATTTCTTTATGGAATAATTATAGTTTACCCCACAAGATGGAGCAATTCAACCTATGGTAGACACATCTAACAGTTGGAAACCAAAATATCTTGTAATACATCAGTTCAAGTTAGATTACATAGATGGCCTTATAGAAGGTGCGCAGTTTAACTGGCCGGAGAAGGTGTACTCCTGTTGTTGTTGTTGTTGTTGTTGTTATTGATGTTGTTGTTATATTATTTGCAAATAAGCCCATTAGGACCATGCAGAGTACTTAGAGGCGTGCGTTTGCTTTCCTTTGTGCCCATATTTCTTTCATTTTTTTTGCTGCGAGCTTCCTTTCTGTCTTCAGACCAAGTTGTACTGGTCTTCTTCTTTCCTCTTGGTCAACTTGCCATTTGTGAATTTCGAATCTGAAGATTACCCAGTTCTAAATATCTGTTGGTATAATTCCAACTTGTTTCAGATCATTTTTTATTTCACCAATCCATTTCATTGTGTCTGTTTTGGCCCTACTCCTATTTTTATAGAATTTGACTATTTGTTTTGTAAGTCTGCCTGGGTGCATACTTTTGTGTATCCATAGAGTCTTATCCTGAGTTTTCTAATGTCACTGTGAATATCTGTATATTGTTTGATTTCCTGCAATCGCTTTGAACACTCATACGAGACTCGGATGCAAATAAAGAACTCGGAGCAGACAACAGCACCCACAGACCCACGCCAGGTATGATGGCTTATAGCCTAATGATAGGCCAGGCCTTGCAATTGTGCAACAACACCAGACAAGACACAATCAAATAGGAACAATCAATGTACTGAGTTTGAGTGGGAAATATGAAGAGATAGTGGACATCAGAGTTAGTGGACATCAGAGTTAGTGGACATCATAGAGAGAAGGAAAATATCAATCCTAGGACTGAGTGACACTAAATGGAAAGGTAAAGGGGAGAAAGAGTTGAGGAAGAACTATACCCTCTACTGGAATGGTAACAACATACAGACGAGAAATGGAATATAATCGATACTGGCAAAAAGTTAGATGACATTAAAGAACTCCAGTACATCAATGAGGGGATTATAAAGGAAATGAGAAGTTGACACTGGTGTAAGTGTATACCCCTAAGATGGGTTGCAGCCAAGATGAAAAGAACATGTTTCTGGAAGATCTAGAAGAGACCATCAGTGAGAAGAGGGCAATCACCATCGTGGACCTCAACGCACAGCTCGGGACAGACAGGAATGGCTATGAGAAGGTGATGGGACCACACAGCCATGGAAGAAGGAATTTAGAAGAGGACCATCTCCTAGCCTTCTGCAAAGAAACTGTTTGGTAGTAAAAAAAACAGTTGGTTCAACAAAAGGGTCAGTCACAAGATTACCTGATACAGGTGAGATGGACAAAGCAAGACTGTCATTGACTGTGTCGTTAAAGATAAAGAAAGTAGACTTGTGACAGATGGCAAGGCGATTCCAAGTAAGAATAATTAGTAGCAGTTCTGAAAGACATTAATGTATCAAAGATAACAACCACGAAATTACTTAAGATTAAGGTATGGGAACTACAAGAGATAGGAAAGAGACTCACTATCAGGACCACGTAAGAGGACAACGGCCTACACAAGAAGTGGACATTAGTGAGGTAGAGTGGACAAGATTTAAAAATACCTTGCTAAAGCAGAAATAAAAGTTTGTGGGAAGACAAGCGTGAGATTAAGGGAGAAAGAGACATCCTGGTGGAATGAAAGAGTAAGTTCCTTGATAAAGGAAAGGAATATAGAATAAAAAGAGCAAGAGAGAGACAAATCCAAGCCAGACCAGATAAGGGACAAGAGGAATATTAGAGACCTTGAGCAAGTTTACTGGGAAAAGAAACAGAATTAAAAGAGTAGTAAGAGAGGAAAAGATAAGGTGCTGGGAGAAATGTACTCAAAAACTGGAGGAAGACAATAGAGGCAATATGAAACTATTGTTCAGAGTGATCAAAAACAAAAAGAATTCAGTTGAAACCATCAAAGCAATTGAGAATCCCAATGGAAAGATGTTTTTGAAGACTTTCGTGTGGAGCGTGGCATTGTATGGAAGTGAAACATGGACGATAACTAGTTCAGAAAGAAAATAAAAGCTTTTGAAATGTGGTGTTACAGAAGAATGCTGAAGGTGAGATGGATAGATCGAATCACGAATGAAGAGATACTGAATCGAATTGGTGAGAGGAGATCGATTTGGCTAAATTTGACGAGAAGAAGA
This sequence comes from Anabrus simplex, assembly GCF_040414725.1. NCBI lineage: Eukaryota > Metazoa > Arthropoda > Insecta > Orthoptera > Tettigoniidae > Anabrus > Anabrus simplex. Next base: position 962,267,674 of record NC_090265.1, on the reverse strand, counting down.
GATAGAATGATAGGACACATCTCGAGACACCCAGGACTTGTTCAGTTGGTTTTTGAAGGAAGTGTAGGTGGTAAGAACGGTAGGGGTAGACCAAGGTATGAATATGACAAGCAGATTAGAGCAGATGTAGGATGCAATAGTTACGTAGAAATGAAAAGGTTAGCAAGGATAGGGTGGCATGGAGAGCTGCATCAAACCAGTCTATGGACTGATGACTCAAACACAACACCACATGTGTTTATAGGAAGAGGAATTAGGGATTGAAATGATTTACCCAGGGGGATGTTCAATAAACTTCCAACTTCTTTGAAATCTTTCAAGAAAGGAACGGGTAAACAAATTATATGGACAGCCATAAATGCGGATCAGTGGTGACTGACTGATTAGACTGATTGATTGACCGATCGATCATGTTTCAAACTGATAAATCTGTACGACATGTGAATAAACTCCTATCCACTGGATAATTTTATTAAAACCCTGAAAACATGCATGGTAAATACAGTATTTCTCTGCCATGTAACATACACAGTTCATTAACCAAGCAGTTAGGACTCTTAAAATAACTATTGCTATGAACATCACCAGAGCAGATTACTACACAAAGGAAAAAAGAATGCAAACCTTAAGGACAGCCTTGTGTTGATCATCTGGAGTTTCTTGAATTATGCAAGCTATTTCCTTGTAAAATGTAATTAATGCTTTCATTCCAGCCACACGATCTTCAGAACTTTTTTTCTGCCACTTCAGTAATTGTCCATGCCACCAACTGTACTCAATAAATAAATACCTGGCAAACAGGATGCCATGAAATTCTATAAGCCTCAGAGCAGCTGTGAACAGAGGATTAAACAAATCAATCGTTATGGTTTCATTCTTTAGTAAATTAACCTAATACGACGGCAGATAGAAAAGTAACGCACAATAATTTCTTCCCAAAATGTTTGATATGTACCAAAACCAAACAAATCACAAATGAACTTACATCTTTGACCCACTTAATTTTTTTTTTTTTTTTACATAGTCACCAAGTTTCTCAACACATTTCTCCCATCGTGGTACCAGTATCAATATGCCCTGTTCGTAGAAGTCAGTTTGGTTGGAGTATAGCCATTTGCAGACCGCTGATTTCACTTCAACATCATCTGTCGCAAAGTGTTGGCCGGCCAGGAATTTCTTCATGGGACCAAACAGATGAAAATCCAACAGTGCCAAGTCCGGACTGTACGGTGGATACTGGAGCACTGCCCATCGAAATTTAGCGAGTTTCTCACAAACAGGAGCAGCAACATGGGGACAGGCACTGTCATGAAGAAGTTTCACACTGTCAGTATTAATGAAGCGGCATTTGTCATAAAGGGCACGACGCAACTTAACCAAAGTTTTGATGTAGGCTGCAGCATTCACAGTAGTCCCATGTTCAGCAAAGTCCACCAGTAACAAAAAACAAATGTCCCAGAACACTGTCACAAGCACTTTCCTGGCAGATTGAGTCACTCTGAATTTTTTTCGTACTGGGGAACCAACATACCAACATGTTTTCACTCCACAGAGGTCCGCTTGGTTTCGGGCGTGTAGTGATACACTTATGACGCATCACCATTCCTTTCAGAAAGTCATGCCCTTCTGCGGCGTAATGCATTAAGTGATCCATGCCTGTCATCATTCGCAGGTTCTTGTGGTTGCATTGTCAGGTTATTACGCACTCAGCGAGCACTGACTTTATGGAATTTCAACATGTCATGAACAATGTCGTACACCGCACTAAAGGAAATGTTTAACATCTGCGATAAGGTTCGCAAATGCACACGCCGGTTGTTCAAAATTGCTGCCTCAATGGTGTGGACATTCTGCGGAGTTGAAGCTGTTACTGGCCGCCCGGAGCGTGGCGAATTACTAAGTTTCACACCGACCTCTCGGAAGAATTCACACCACCCGGAGATATGGCTACGGTCCAGACAGTCGCCCCATACACGCCACACATGTCCCTGTGAATTCCACTTGGTGTATACCCTTTGGCCCACAAATATCGAACTACGCTTCACTGCTCTTCACACATGGATGATAGTAACATGCGCACCATGTTTGTTTCATAGTTCAGGCTTCTCTCGCTAGAGCTGCACATGAAAACAAAATACCCTCTGTAGTGCAAACTTCAAACTATATCATCGTGAAATTTCAACGTTCCAGCTGCCAAACCAAGGGAGAAAAAAATTATTCTGCGTTACTTTCCGATTTGCCCTCGTATTTTACATGCATAGCAGGTATTTCTTAAATAATTTTAGTAAAATCATAAGAGCTTGTTAAAATAATCGCCCAATGAACATATGCATGTCAGCCAGGCAGTTTTAAAAAGCAAGCAAAATGAAATGAATGAAAATTAAGATTATTAGAAATGTCTCATGATCTATTTAGATTCTGATAACAAACTTGAAATTTTTGTTCTGAACGAGTAAATTCAGAATTACAATATAATTGGTCCATCATAGGAAATGATAAATTTTACAGCTAACTCATTCTTGGTTGCCAGCTTTTTGCCGCAGTGTGCTAATTTGGGTTCATCAGTTGGTAACTTACACACCTACCAACACACATGGCTAATGCATATAGTGGAAGCCTCTGCACAAGCTGCAGGCACTGCCCATAATGCACTATGGGAGACTGTCACTTTTACAAAAAGTGATACTAGACCATCAGATGATTGCCTCTACTACATGCACTAGCCATGCACCTTGGTAGGTGTGCTAGTTACCAACTGATGAGCCCAAATTGGCACACAGGGCAAAATGCTGGCAATCATGTATGCACTGCTCATGATTTTGGCCCTTACCATAATTTTTTTTTAAAATTTTCTGGTAGTTCGTGTTCGTCCTCCTTTTTAATCTAATTTGGGAGTTCTAAGAATAATTATTTCCTTTAGTCTGCTCTTTGATGCACAGGCGTATAGTTTTTAGGGAGGATGGATTGTGAGCAAAAAAGAAGAAAAAGTGTGTGTTATGCGGGAGTGGAGATGAGTTGGTGAAATTAATAGCTGTTCGAAAATTAAATCACCTTTTTAATGAACTGTGTGGATTGCGTCATGTTTGTAATGGAGATAATCTGAATGCAATTGCACGCTGATAAGTGGTTCAACTGACTGTTATATAATGCAATCTGGGCCTCAGTTTATAGTTTATGATGTTATATTATGCACAGTGAGCAGGATTCCATGAATGTGCGTACGGGGTGTGGCTCAAATGGTAGCAATCGCGCGGTTCAACTAGGATACCTCCAACTAAGTATTTTTATTTTCCACCTTGTCTATACAAGAAATTCGGATGAGGTAGAGCTGGGGATGAAAATGTATTCTGGGTATGTTAAATTACTCCCGATTAACCCCCAATCTCCATGTGTGTTGCTGTCACGTCCTGGTTTTAATTTTGGGTATGCTTACTGAGTTACGTAGTTTCGTTATCCTTTGCATGTCTATTGCTGCTGAAATTTCGTTCTAATTATGGAAAGAGATAATGTCTTGAATATGAGCACTGAGAGTGAAATTTTTGCTGGAGATGTCTCTAACACAGAGAAAGAAAAGGGTCATGAATTAGATGAAATTAACACGTCTCTCGCACCTGATAGTGAGTGTGCTAGATATTTTGAAGCGAGGGGTACGATAGCCGATGGTGAAAATGCCCTCACTGAAAAACGCGTGAACACTGATTCACAAATTACTAGGCCAATTAGTGACCATATTTCTAATATTAACTCTGTTTTTGACATTGTCCGTAAATGGAAGCTGAATTTTTCGGGGGAAGGTAATAGTTCTAGCATTATAGAGTTCTTGGAACGGGTTGAAGATATTGCCGAACGTAGCTCCTTATCTCCTGATCTGTTCATAACAATCATCCCTGAAATGGTGGAAGGGCCAGCATTGAAATGGTTCAGAGTAGCAAAAAGCGAATATCCAATCCTGCTAGGCAAATAAAACAGAGATTTGGTTTGTCCGATATGGACTACTGCTTGAAACAGGAAATTTTCAGAAGAACTCAAGCAGTAGGAGAACCCATTGATGACTATGCCACTGGCATTTTACTGCTATTCAATCGTTTGTGTATCAAGTCCTCCGAATCGGAAGTATTTGATCAGTTTTATAGGAATCTGGCCCCCGATTACAAATTTTACATAAAACGATCGCAGGTTGAGAGCATGGAAGAAATCATTAGTTTGGGTCACAAGTTTGAGACAACCATTTATCAGAATAAATTGTACCGTCCGCCTCCCGCACCATCTGATTGTTCGTTCCCCAACGTCACTTATCATGCTCCGTCAAGGGCTGTCTCCTTTGGTGCGATTCCTTCTTCAACCCGTTCTCCTGGGAGTTCCGATTGTACGTCGAACTTCATCTCTCCTATGATATAGATGTTGATTCCCATAGGGAATATGAAATATTTGTCCTGAATGAGTAAATTTATAATACCAATATAAATAGTCCGTTATTGGACATTATAAATTTTCCTGCTAACTCATTCTTGGTTGCCAGCGTTTCGCCCTCGTGTGCTAGGGTGGGCTCATCAGTTGGTACCTAGCACACCTACCAATACGCTGGCTAGTGCATACCGTATATCTACTCATATCTATCATCTGATGGCCAAGCAGGCATCAATTTTTGCTGATGAGACAAAGTCTCTTAGTGCATTGGCACTGCCGGTGGCTCCAGTTAGCCTACGCAGTGGCCTCCACGGTATGCACTAGCCAGCGTATTGGTAGGTGTGCTAGGTACCAACTGATGAGCCCACCCTAGCACACGAGGGCGAAACGCTGGCAACCAAGAATGAGTTAGCAGGAAAATTTATAATGTCCTTCATCTCTCCTACTCGTTGCCGTATTAATGCCGTCCAAAATTCTAACTTAATTATTGAAAGTAAAACTGCTGTAGTGAAATGTTGGAATTGTGGGAAATTAGGGCACGTCTCTAAGAACTGTTGGTCTAAGTCTCCCTTAAAATGTTATAAATGTGGTCTAAATGATATGTACAATGTATGTCCTAGGTGCAATTCTCAACAGGGAAAACTAAATCCACGCCGGCGTGATGGCCCGTTGTTTCTACTTGATAGGGATTTGTGTAAAAAAGATTTGGAGTCTTCCCTCCTCTACAACCTGGGCAAAAATTTTTATGGATCGTGCATAATATATGCGTTATTAAGATATTGGATCTTGTCGTTCCTTCATGAACCAATCTATTGTGAGTGGCATGAATTTGAAATACCTCCAATATAGTGAGGGCTCAGGGCAATTTATGTTAGCTGATGATCGTCAAGTACGTCCTGTGGGTCAGGTTAAATGTCATATCAAAATCCACAACCTGTCGTGGAACTGGATAGTCAATGTTGTTCCTGATCTATCTGCCCCTGTCATTTTGGGCACCGATTTTATGTTATCTACTGGTTTATCCATTGACTTTATTGCCCGAACCTTTGCTTTCCATTTCAAATCTGGCAAAAATTACCCTTTTGAAGCACCCCTTAGGAAGGCTGCTATTTGCTCCATTTCCAATTCTAAACTACCCAACGCCTCTTGTGATTTGACAGATAATCAGAATTTTATGTTAAACAGTTTATTGGAGGAATTTTCTGATGTCCTGACTGCCAATCTAGGGTTGTTCCTTTCCCAAATTGTCTGCTATGCGAGATTATCTCAATGACCTTTTGGATAAGAAAGTAGTCAGTCCGTCCAAGTGTGTCTTCAGTAGTCCTGCCTTCCTTATCCCTATAAAGGACCGTAAATTCAGATTTATTGTCGATCATAGGAAAGTCAATAAAAACATCGTTTTTGACATTTTCCCTTTACCCACCATTGAAAGTGTCTTCCAACATTTCCATGGAGATAAATTTTTCACCGTTTTTGACTTTAATTCAGCATACTATCAAATCCCCTTACACCCTAAAAGCCGCCCTTATACTTCTTTTGCTACCCCGTTTGGACTTTTTGAATTCAATAAAGTGCCGATGGGCATATCTATAGGTGGTCAAGCACTCAGCCGCATCCCTAATTCGATCCTTGGGGATCTGAAATTTTCCTGTGTGTTCAACTATCTTGACGATCTTCTTATACTTTCTGCAACCTTTGAGGAACACCTCGTTTATCTCTGAGAGGTCCTACCTTATTTACACAAGCACAAGTTTACTATAAATCCAAAAAAGGTCTCTCTTTGCTCCAAGCATTTGAATTTCCTTGGTCATATCATATCTGATTCTGGCAATGCTGTTAATCCCGACAGGGTTAAATGTATTCACAATTTTTTTTCCACCTTGTCGATACATTAGTTGCTTAACCCATTAGCGCCTGAATTAACTTTTTCTGAGATTTGCTTATTTATTGTGTTTTGTCGCATGTTTGAGACCAAAATAAATTAATAAAACAATTTTTAGAATTTTGGAATCACTAGGCCATAAGATATCTGATGTTGCCATATGGCAACGCTAGGCGCTTGCACTACCTATTTTTAAACAATGGTTTTGAAATTCGAATTTAGGTTGCAAAGTGGTTTTGTTTTTGTTTTTGTGGAATAACAATTTTGAAATATCTTAGTATTATTTGCTGTAAGAATATGGAATATCAGTTTTTATTCACATCACAGCAAAAAGAAAATAGAATTATTGAACAAAGGAGAAAATATTTGTTTGCAGTACATAGACACATATGTACAGTTCATTGCCTGTCAAAACAAAAAATCATTGGAAAAATAAAATAACATCAAAAATAAAGAAAATGAATCAAAAAGAACTTCAGATGCAGTTGCAAACTATAGAGTAACTACAGTAGTCTATATTTTCGGAGGCATATAAATGCCCACCCTCATTACTTGCGCGTTAGCCACAGAGATAGAGATTGACAATCTTTCACTGTGTTCATTATCATCCTGCGTGTCCCAATAAGAATGCTTGGAGGGCAACCTATTATATCCAGAAATGAAAAGTATGGCGATAAAGCAACGAATTTCATCAGAAGTTATTTGTGGGTCCGTACAATTTAAAAACACTGCATACGTTTTAGTCTCTCGAACTAAATGTTCGATCAGCTGGTTATCTGTAAACAATTCAAAAATGTCAACAACAGTCATGGATTTTCACTTGCTATAATTAGACTCCGGAAATGTCAACAGTAGCCCAGTATTGAAATCAGCCCCATTGGTCTATCTTAGTTTATTTGATTTATTATTTCCTCTATCAGTTATCCGCTCTTTCGCAGCATGGGGTATTGAAACAGATCTTGCATCAGTAGACAGAAAAGGCACTTCGTCCTCTGGTAACACACCTTCACCATCGTAACTAATCCCAATTCTTTCATTATTTACAAGCTTCATTTCAGCACTGCCATGTAGCTGTCGAGAGATAGATTATCAATAAGCCCACCATTATCTTCATCACCAGGAGCCCTCATCTGTAAGTACATCTACATAGGGCGGTTCTACAAAAATATCACCATCAAGATCTTCAGTCAGTACCATATCCAGTGCTTCTAAAAGGGAAAATCCCTTCCTGCAATGAAGATGTATGAATCAGTGTAAAGTATCATGATCTGACAGCTGCAGCAATTTTACTGAGTATAAACGCCTAGCGTTGCCCCCCGCTAATGATTCAACAAGCACTACTACAGCATTGTGCGCCCGTACTATTTCAAATGCTTACAACTTATATAATGAAGTGTGCACAACACTACTGTAAACATAATCCAATGAAAGAACTTCACTTACAGATTTTATATCCTTCTTACGTGAAGCCGGCAGCCATTTCGCAGGAATCTTAAAATAACCAAGAGTCCACCAGTCTTTGTGTCACAACAATAGATTTTTAAATTAAATAAACGTGATTACTCGATTCTACAAACTCTTCTCTAACTGTCGGATGACACAACAATCTTCCAGATTATTTTTTATTACCAACAGTATTAAAAGAAAAAGGTGCAAAAATCGTTTCCGTATGGCAATGCAAGGCGCTAATGGGTTAAGGCAACTTATTGGTTAAAAGTGGTACATGTTTCATATATTATTAACATCTTCAGCCACATAACACTATTTAGATGAAAAATTTATATATTGACAAAGTATCAATGCTTTGAGAGAAAGTGTCCTTAAAAATAGCATAAGAAGATTAAATGACAACATTAAAAACAACTCAAACAGCCCAAAAATGTGAGCGGTGTGAGAAGATTCCTGTGTATGGTCGGTTTTTACAGTTGTTTCATCAAACAAATTTCTCAGGTTTCAGCCCCTCTTAACTTTGTAAAAAGAAAGAATTGCCGTTTTATCTGGGTAGAAGCCCAAACCCATGCTTTCGATCTGCTGAAGAAAGCCCTTTGTGAAGCCACTGTTCTCCATAGTCCTGATTTTTCCAGAGATTCTAGCGAGGTGAGTTTCTGTGGTTTAAAATTAATGTGCTGACGATTGGAAACTGGTTCCTATTGCGTATTTCAGCAAGTTATTGCACGGAGCTGAATTATGGTATTCTATTTATTAGAAGAAATGTTTGGCGGTAGTTTTGAGTGTTGAAAAATTTCATTCCTACTTGGAACACCGTCATTTCTTCATCCACACGTATAATCAAGCCTTATCGTGGATGAGCGCCAATGTGAAAAGACTTGGGAGGACGGCTAGGTGGATTCTGCATTTATCAGCTTATAAATTCACCATCGTGCACATTCATGGGAAAGAGAATGTCGTGGCGGGCTGTTTGTCACAGATAATCGACGGATTTAAACCACCTGACGGCGAGTCCAATGTAAACTGCGACCCACGTGACAGAATCCATATTCTTCAAAACCATCCTTGGTCTTTCACCGATATTTCTGTGCACCAAAAGGAAGACAAAGAGTGTTCTGAACTGATGAAAGGGATCGCCAATGGGTCCGTTCGTAACAGAGCATTTGTAATCAAACATGGATTGTTGGTTCATCGCATCTGCAAGAATAGGAGGGACAAAATTTTGTTCCTGTTAAATTAAGATCCATGATTCTGCATTACTTTCAAGATTCCTACTTAGGCGCCCATCTAGGTCAATACAAAACCCTGCAACGAGTTTCGCAGGATTACTTTTGGCCTAACGTCAAAAATTATGTCTTAGAGTACGTAAAGAGCTGTGATATCTGCCAACGGTGTAAACCTGCACAATGTTCGCAAATTGGCCTCCATTCTGCTGATGTTGCTTCTTACGCTGGTGAAAAATTATTCATTGATTATTTCGGTCCTCTAATGAAATCGAAGAACAATCGTATCGGAATACTTTCTTTTACATACTTTCTGTTATCGATGCCTTTTCTAAATTTGTGTGGTTTTTCCCGGTCCGTAAAATAAAATTGAATGCCGCCGTCTATGTGCTGTCCCGGCACATTTTTGGAGTTTTTGGGCCTCCCAAGGTTTTAGTTTCCGGTAATGCCTCTACTTTCAACTGTGATAAATTCCGTCACCTCTGCTTCGGGTGGGGAATCAAACATATTTTTCTAAGTCCACATTACCCCAAGTCATCCCACGTGGAAAGATTCCACAAAAATCTAAAATCCTGCCTGAGCGCCTTTTAAGCGCTGATCCACGCAGTTGGGACGATACTCTAGCCTTTTTTGTTCTAGCTTTCAACAACGCTGTGCATGAATCTCACCGCCACACACCAGCTGACTTATTTCTAGGGAGAAGTATCACGGATCCGCTTCAATTAAAATGGAACGTCGAATACCTGTCTGAGTCATCGAGAAACCTGGATGTTAAGACAAAATGGAAAGAAGCCATCGAACAACTGATCAAAGCCCGCAAACGTGTGGCAAAAAAGTTCAACCAAGGAAGGAAAGCCGTCAGTTTCAAAGCTGGAGATCTGGTCGTAGTGAAATCTTTTCCTGTCAGTTCAGCAGCGGACCAAATCGCCACTAAACTTTGCCAGAAATGGTCCAGCCACAAGAAAATTATTGAATTTCTTGGACCTGTAAGAGTTAAGCTAGAAGACATAAAAAGTCAAAGGGTATCCAAATCCCACGTATTCCTACTTAAACCTTACTATCAAAGAAAAATGTAAAAACCTTATACCCCTTTTATTTTATCTTTTTGGTGTTGCAATATATTTTCTCTTGTTCGTGTAATACGAGAATTCTAAGACTTTTTCTTTTCCAGGAACAATGAACTACTGTATTTCCTTGGATATTAAAAAAAAAGGGAAGAAGTTTAAAAGCAACCTGGTATTGATCATATAAGACGAGGGAAAAGGTAGGCTTTACATGAAAATGACATAATGCTATTGAAGAATATCAGAATTGTAGGTGACCTACGTACTAAATAACAAAAGATAAGGACCGTTTATGTGTACCTGGTGCATCTCCTATGACAATCCAAATTCCATTAATGTTTTGCCGACAATTTAGCATTACTAGCAGTGGACATAAAAGCAAAAACCCAGATATCAGAACTTCAAAACATTGCAAATAAAATTGGCCTCAAAATATCATTTGAAACACCTTACTATCAACACAACTAAAAGAAGTTACCATAAATGGTAATAAAATCAAAATAGTAACTCAATTTAAATATCTTGGAGAAGTAATAACACATAACCTAAATGAAAACAATCTCAATCCAAACAAGAACAAATAGACTAGCTAAAGCACAAAAATTAAGATGGGATATCTACAAAAAGAAATGTCTATCAATAAATGCAAAAATAAAACACTACAACACAGTTATAAAACCGGAAGTTACATAATTATGCAGCAAAAATACTTTTTCACCTGAATAAACAATCAAAGACTGACAGACTTTAGAAAATTGAAAGGAGGATTGGAAGAACCTGCATCAACAAAAAATACCAGAAGGATGGACAGTGGCGGATAATACCCAACAAAGTCGTGTACAAAGAGCCTAGAACCCATTACAGATACTATGCGTAAGAGGAGACTGGGATTCTTTGGACATGCAGGATTCGAAACTTCTGAAACAACTAGTACAACACAATCTCGTCTCAAAAAATACCACAACAGGATGTAAAGTAAGAGAGGATCTGAAGAAAATAGGCCTTACAATGGAAGACACCACAAATAAGATAAAATTGAATACAAAACTCAAGAATACAAACCTCTGCTTTACCCTTACACGAAACAAACCAACAACATGCATATTTTCAACTGAGGAAAGGGCACGAAGATCGGAGCATCTGAAGAAGTACTGAGAGGACCGCAAAGCCCGAACAATCCCTTAAAAGAAACCTGAACGATGGCCTGACTAAAGTGCTATGCGGTCATAAAAGAAGAAGAATGTTGGTAACAAGATATGGTATGTAGCAGCTTAATGCAAGTAAAAGATGTGAACTAGCAAAAATGGCAGCAGGAAGAAAACTGTTTGTTGATGATTGTGACATAGAAAGAAGTTTATTACAGCTAAGCAGTGACACCGATGACAGTTCTTTATGCGATGATATAGATCAAGATCCACATTTTGATCCTGAATATGACTGCAGCCGATCAGAAATGAAGCTGGTTTTTTGAAAGGTAAGAAACTAATGCCTTATTTTTCTAACCTCTTAGGTGTAAAATATGGTATGTGTAGTGCATAACATGTTCTTCACCTTGGCCCATCTCTAAAACTCCCAACATGACATAAGTTTTTAATTATTTCTCTTACTGCAGTACAAGATATATTACCTAATTTAATTTGTGAGCTTTTATTTAACATAAAACACTTACCTTCAAGCAATTATTTCTTTAATCTGTTGCAAAAATATAAAAACACGCAAATGTAAAATATGGTATCTACTGCAGTTACCATGTTTTAAATTCAAGTAGCTAGAAGCTCCACAACTCAGTTGAATTATGGCTTACAGGTGTTATCTTTTGTACTATTATGATTTATTTTCCAAATTTGAAATAATAATCATAATTTAATAAGAAAATGAAACAAAATAAAAATAATATTAATCGGTAGGCTAATATTACTGAGTTCCAACTTACTGACTAAAAAAATTTGTTTCAGAAATCAAATCCACTTGAAACAAATCAAATCCACTTGAAACTGGTGAAATATGCCAACCTGGACCCCCTACTAGTACAACGATTGGAGAAGACGGGCTATCAGAAACATCACCTTCTGTTGTGCAACCAGCCTGCATCAGTGATCCCACTTTAACAGCTGAGAATTCAATGGATGATTTTATAAAACAGAAAGTGTCACGAAAAGTTGGGAGAAAAAGAAAAAGAGGAGTCAACAAACAGGTCAAAAATAAAACTGCCAGAAATCTGGACAAGAGTTACTTGTCATATCGGGGTAAGGGTAAACCTAATCTCCATGAAAAATCGGACATGACTATAATTGTAAAAAAACAATGTTTTGATAAAATTGATGAAGAAACCCATAATTCTATCTTTGAAGAGTTTACTGCTATTGGTAAGTATAATACACAGAACGCTTACTTGTTTAGTCTGATAGATGTCCAAAAATCTGCACAAAAAACTAAAAGGAGCGGGAGTCCTTCCCAAAGAACTTTTACTGCAATATACCATATTGTGGTAGACGTACAGAAAGTAAAAGTTTGTAAAAAGGCCTTCTTAATTATCCATGGTTTTTAAAAAAACAGGGAGGAATTGAAACTTTACTTAGTAAAAAAAACAAGGATCCTCTTGTCCTCCTTTAGATAAAAAGGGTAGCCATGGTCACCACAAGAAAAAATACTCTGAAACTGATATAAATAATGTTCGTATCTTCATAGATAGGCTCCCAAAATACGAAAGTCATTATACCCGTCACAAGAACCCTTATAAAATGTTCATGTCCATGGAGTACACTGTCAAGTACACCACTTTCTGTTCCGAAGCTGGTTACATTCCTGTATCTTCTGATATTTTTATAAGAAATTAATATTGGATTCAAGAAACCAAAAACAGATACATATAAGGATCGTGACTCTATGAGAATCGATCTTCAACAAGCAGAAAAGGACAAAGACAAAACAAAAATAAAAGAAATCAGTATAAGCATACAAAAACATCACTTGAAGGCTGCTGCTGGGTTCAAGTTCATTCAAGATGGACCAAACGACAAAGATGCTCTCATACTTACGTTAGATTTACAGCAAGCTCTTCCACTTCCAAAGCTATCCACAGGCCCTGCATTTTATAAAAGGAAGTGTTTCTGCTATAACCTTAGCATTCATGACTGCTCATCCAACACAGGATATTTCTATTACTGGGATGAATCTACAGCTGGTAGAGGAGGTGATAATATAGCCAGCTGCATTTTGAAACACTTCAATCAGCAGAACATACATTGTGACAAACTACTAGTAACATCTAACAACTGCTGCGGCCAAAACAAGAACTGGGCTATTGTCGCACTTTGGTTAAAATTATTAGCAAGTGGAAGAGTGAAAAGTGTTTAACATGGCTTCTCCACTGTTGGGCATACTATGTTACCATCAGGAACTTTGGAAGAGTGGAGCAATATGTAAGGGACCACATACAATTTGTATACTCTCCAGAGGAATGGGGAAAGGTACTGAAGAACGCTCAAAGGTCTCATCCCTTTCATGTGTATCATATGCAGAGGAAGGATTTCTTTAAAATTTCGTCACTTAAGCAATATTTTAGGCCACCAAAAAATGTCACTGCTTCAGCTGTTAAACTGTACATCTCCTATGACAATCCAAATTCCATTAATGTCAGCAATACGTACTTTGGTCTGGGAGAAAACGTTTCAAGAAGGATGAAAGGTCATCCCTTGATCAACAAGAATTTTTACAACAATTTAATTGTGAACTGCTACCTCTTTACAGCAGGCCTCGACCAGTTAACAAGAAAAGATTGGATGATGTTCTCAGCTTGTTGCAGTACATACCTCAGGTCTATCATAGCTACTACAGAGGTCTCTGCTCCCAGTAACACATACTAGCCCCTACAAAAATCCATTGCAGCCAGCAATACAGGGTGTCTTTCAATAAAGCACACAAATCTCAAACTGGTTTTTTTTTGTTTGTTCATATTTTGTTCTTTAAGTGTAGTTTTCTAAGTAAATTAAGAGAGTTTCCTTTTGTTTACGTCACAAGTTCTGCTTAAATATATTTGTATTTATTACATTATATTAAACTGATTCCATTCCCAGTAGGAAGCATCTGTATTCCTTTAATTACGAAGTTAGATCATTCAGCACATAAAGTAAAACATTATCTCCTCACTTGTCACAGTTTATCTTTTACCTTTCCAACATACTATTTATAATAATGTAAAACATGGTATGTGGAACATAACTAGGTAAGTTGTGACCTATTTCTGCAAGTAAAACAGGGTATCTACTAGTGACGTGCTTGAGCCCGGCTCGAGCTGCTCGAACAGATGACGTCAAAGTTCGATCAAGATTGAGCTTTGCTCGAGCTTTTGTGCACGCCGCAACCTAGCGCCTTGCTGTTACTAATACCCAGCAAACTTGAGAAGAATATGCAAGAGTATTATGCTTGACAGTACCTGTTCGTCCTCTTTACTGTTACTTCCGTGTCTTTTGTACATAATATAATTTCGACCCATACCTATATATTGGAGACAGTCAAAATTTGTGTTTGTGCGATGATTCGTTACAAATGCCTCGATCCGAATAAACCAATTGTCTACTAAAATGTGTTGTTTGGGCCTATAAAGACAGAAAAAGGAAACCATTCATGTGCTGTAATAGTTACATATTTGAATGGTTATAAGACTAAAAATGCAGTGCGGTTAGGAGCGAGCAGCTGTGAGCTCGCATCCGGGAGATAGCGGGTTTGAACCCCACTGTCGACAGCCCTGAAGATGGTTTTCCGTGGTTTCCCATTTTCACACCAGGCAAATGCTGGGGCTGTACCTTAATTAAGACCACAGCCATTTCCTTCCCATTCCTCGGCCTTTCCTGTCCCATTGTCGCCATAAGACCTATCTGTGTCGGTGCGACGTAAAGCAACTAACAAAAAAACTTAAAATGTATGATATTTTATCTTCAGCTGTTGACACATTTCTCGCTCAGCCGCCTGGCTCAATGGTTAGCGTGTTGGCCTTTGGTCACAGGGGTCCCGGGTTCGATACCCGGCAGGGTCAGAATTCTTAACACCATAAGATGGTGTCTTGTTTTATTTGTTCCAGATGGGATCGAAAATTACTGGACCTATTGACCTGAATTATGGTTAAAGATACAGCTTGAAATCTCGAGTCAATTTTGACTTTCATATATATTTCACGCAATCAGACAGTAACATTGCTGCATAACAATATTTATACATGTATTTGTGTACACGATTGATGAGATGTCAATCCTTTCTTACTCAAATGCTTCTATACGAACAAAAAGGGTAATTCTCTCCCAAGGAGTGGATTCAAACCCCCCAACATTGAGGACAGAAGGAGAACCTCACCTGCCATGCTGCACAGCTGTCTTAGCCATCCAAAGCATGACATTGTAAGAATAATATTACCATAATCATAATTTTGCACGGTCTAGAAAGCCAAGAACAACAGATGAGAGGACCTATCATGCTGACCACCCGACACCTCGTAATCTGCAGACCTTCGGGCTGAGCAGCAGTCGCTTGGTAGGCCATGGCCCTTCGGGGCTGTTGCGCCATGGGGTTTGGTTTGGTTTTTTATTCATAATGTTGCGTCCAACGTACAGTTGTTACAAGGTACACAAGTACTGTCTTGGGAGGAAATACTTCTGTTAATACGCAAAGAATATTACGGATACATGCTTTGTCCTTTCCATTGCATATTATCATAATCTAAGCCTTCTAATTTTATGGGCAATTTTTATTCCCCATAAGATATACGTCAATGACTGACTGTAGTAATATGTGAAAGCACGAACCTTCATTATCAATATCATACACACACCTGCGTGAACGGTGCTTCACTTCACATGCTGTTTGCTTATCTGCACGTTCGCGCTGTAGCCCGAGTCAGACTCCGCCTTCGGTCACGCGACTGCTCGAGCTTGCTTCGAACAGGCTCAAACCTCGCCGTGTATCGGGTTGGCTTGATCCCGCTCGAACACGGGTATCATTTGCCCATCACTAGCTGTAGCCCAAGTCAGACTCCACCTTCGGTCACTAGTATCTACTGTTAGACTCTTTTTAAAATCACTGAAAATCTGGGATAAAGTAGTACTCTTATTATTCTTATTACATGTGTTCTAAAACATAATAGAAAATATATTCAGAAAAACACTACCTAATATTCTGAAAGTGATGTAAGTGCATATTTTCCCCTAATATTGAAATCATATTTCCCGCAAATTAACTTTTTGTTAGTTACCATGTTTTACGACCAAATGCCTTTTTTTTTTTTTCTTTCTTTCTTTTTTTTGCTAGTGACTTTACGTCGCACCGACACAGATAGGTCTTATGGCGACGATGGGATAGGAAAGGCCTAGGAGTTGGAAGGAAGTGGCCGTGGCCTTAATTAAGGTATAGCCCCAGCATTTGCCTGGTGTGAAAATGGAAAACCACGGAAAACCATCTTCAGGGCTGCCGAGAGTGGGATTCGAACCTACTATCTCCGGATATAATCTCACAGCCGAGCGCCTCTACGCACACGGCCAACTTGCCCGGTGCCTCATATTTATTGTTTTAATTATTCCTACAACATAGTCTTTGTCTGGTATACATATGTTTTAGTTATCACATGATTTTTTTCATTTTTATTTAAAGTTGGCCACTAAGTGGTTGAAACTAGTCCCAAGATTTATGTAGCATTATTTACTTGATATCTTGTATTGAAAATATATTGCAAGCCAGCTGTTATTTATGCCTAGCTAATGAGCTTAAGACATTTATCCTTATAGTTCACCATTGTGTTTTGTATTACTGTATTTCAGATATGCTAGCATGTTAAAAGTTGGCCAACACTAAACATCAGAATGTAAATACAACATATTATTATGTACTATAACAATTTGATTTCTAGGTTAACTTATAAGGCTGATGATGACCCCCGCTCAGGTCGAAACTAGTCCCATATACTGTATATGTATAATACATTGATTTAGTAAATAATTTGTATTGATTAGGTGGATCTAACACTGTACCACAGTTGTCTATCAATATGGAACATGAAACTTATCTACTTTGATCATCTTTGTGGTCCACAAATTTGACTCTCACATGTAAAATAAAACCCTGACTACTGGTTAACTATTAAGTTCGTTCCAAGTCAGCTGTTATTTATGCCTAGCTGATGAGCTTAGACAACTGGCAAGAAGATTCATTGCGAATTAGACTGAATTACTCAAAGAAGAAAAAAAAGCTTCTTCCAATGGGTCTTCACACAACTTAATTAATACAACACTAATTTTGAGCTTTTTCATTTTAATCAATACAGTATGTCACTTAGTGGGGAAATAATGAAGCTGAAGATGGAGACTGTATAAATGGTTCATAAATTTTATAAAAATGTTAATGTACTGTACATTTATCAATTAGTAAGTCAAGTTGTACATCAAGACAACAATGATGCTGCAACAGAACTGATGTTTGCATCCAAAATTCATACAGAGACTCTTACCTCGCTGAGCCACTCTCTTGTCTACATCAGGACTTGACAACTCTTTTATGTACCCATAGATTTTCTTGCACAGTTCTGGGTTTTCCTCGAGAGTCTGAGCAAAAGTACACAGATATTCATTAAGGCCATCCAAACAGCCAGTGATGACAGGAAAAGATGCCTTGTTTGAAAAATGGACCTGTGAACAGAGAACCATTTGTATGGTATAAACAAATGGTAGTACAAGCATGTAACAATTTCTGGTGATTGTTCAACCATGTGTAGTAAAGTAACTAGATTATAGTCAGTAGTGCTCAGATTGTTTGAGAATTTCTTGAATAAATCAAAGCCATTTCAACTCTCGGAACTACCTTTATGGACACAGTGGTGTTTAATGAGATAGCGGTTATGAAAGATCTTCACAATAAACTCCAACTTCTAACATCATCGCCAAAAGCTCACAGTCCAGAATTCCTGAATATGTCCCACATTCCTGACATGCAGTTTCAAGAAAATCACACAGAAATTGTTTTCCTGATAACAATAAAGTGATTAAAAGTGCAACAAAGGAGATATTAGTTGCTGACATACTCCAGACGGCGTCATATACTCTGAAAAGAAATGCAAACAGTCAATGAATGGAGCTAAAATCACCCTTGTAAGAAGAGAAACTTTGTTCCTATTGATAATGTTGAAAGGAAAGCTTTCTTCAAAATACTGTTTGTGGCAAAAGCTTTTAGGGACAATCGCGAGTCTATAGACAAAATGTGGACACAGACGAAACTGTTAGATGGCATATTTACGCCACAACAATGGCCAAGGCTAGGTTCAAGCTTCTACTCATCCTCATTCGCTTTCATTATAAATCTACAAGAAAAGAAAGGAGGCGAGAAAACAAACTGGCAGCTCTACAGGAAGTATGTAATAAATTTGCTAGAAACTGTGTGGAGTGTTTTGAGCCTGGTGCCTATGTCACAGTTGATGAACATTTGGTGTCATTTGAAGGAGATGCCCTTCCAGAGTTTACACAAAATCAAAACCTGACAGATAAGATACAGAACAAAAGTGTGAGTGTTAGCTGATGTGAAGTATCACTGCATGTATAATATAAATTAATATAATATAAATTTATAATGTCCAATAACGTACCATTTATTTTGGTATTATAAATTTACTCATTTGGAACAAATATTTCTGATTTCCTATGGGAATCAACATCTACACCATCTGATGGCCAAGCAGGCATCAATTTTTGATAATGAGACAAAGTCTCTCATAGTGCATTGACACTGCCGGTGGCTACAATTAGCCTACGCAGTGGCCTCCACGGTATGCACTAGCCAGCGTCTTGGTAGGTGTGCTAGGTACCAACTGATGATCCCAGCCTAGCACACGGGGGTGAAACGCTGGCAACCAGGAATGAGTTAACTGGAAAATTTATAATGCCCAATAACGGACCATTTATTTTGGTATTATAAATTTACTCATTCGGAACAAATATTTCAGATTCCCTATGGGAATCAACATCTACACCATCTGATGGCCAAGCAGGCATCAATTTTTGATAATGAGACAAAGTCTCTCATAGTGCATTGGCACTGCCGGTGGCTACTATTAGCCTACGCAGTGGCCTCCACGGTATGCACTAGCCAGTGTCTTGGTAGGTGTGCTAGGTACCAACTGACGATCCCAGCCTAGCACACGGGGGTGAAACGCTGGCAACCAGGAATGAGTTAGCTGGAAAATTTATAATGTCCAATAACCGACCATTTATTTTGGTATTATTTTGTTATTGCTCAAGGGCTTCTCATTCAAACTCAAGCGGCAGTTGAACTGCCACCCTATTCACTAAAGGCGGTTCCGCGGATCCAAATAGAAGTGCGTGTCTCTTTAAAAGAACAAGTAGAGGGGAGAGCGTGGTCATTCCTGTGCTGTTCGTTGATGTTACACGTTCGCACACTGAGATCGTATTTGGCTAATGATGCTTTGTTCTGATTACTTGTGAGATAAGCCAGTTCTATATTAGTGGAAGTTGTAGTTATGACTGTGATTTTTCTGCACAATGCATGTGCTGTGTATTATATTCCCATCCGGAGTGATTTTAATTGGATTAAACTAAGGTAGTTACCTCTACCAGTGACGGTTATTCTGGTGACACCAAAGTGCGGGTTGGCGGGTAATATTCAAACTCTGTTAAAGACGGTAATGAACGGTATTTTTCACTAACGCATTAAACCCTGCAGACTATTAACTTCTGTGTTTACTTGTGACTGCAACGGTTCGCGTTCATAGTCACGTGAATATCCGTATTCATATCAATATATTGCCATGTCAAGGACTGATTGCACCCAGGCATAATGTCCTTAATTTAATAGTGCACGAATTGGACCTATATTCGTGTACAGGCTGTAGTAAATTGTCGGCCAATCATTAGGGGTGTGATCATTGTACACATGTACTATTAGTGGTGAAGAAAAAGCACCTAACATCATCTATATTGCAGGAGTTCCACATACCTAGGACAACAGAATCATCGCCGAGGATCGAGGGAGTAACTTCTAGCAAGCTGGAGATGGACGTGGTCATGGCCTAAGTCGTGGTGACGATTGCGGCCATGTAATCGTCGCGAATGCTGAGATGAACAAAAGCTAAGTTCCATGTCTAAATATTAAGCATGCCTGGGGTAGTAGTTTCAAGCTAGTAAAGATCAATTGTAAATAAATATTTAATGTTAATTGTCAGCCAGCTGGCACTGAATTTGGTTTATTTTCTCTTTTAAAGTAAATGTGTCCAGAGCTGATTGCATGTTTGATTTCCTTTTATATTCAGTTAGATGAGAATAAGGGAATGTTAGTGCAAATATAGTGTGTGTATTCCTTTTCAGTGTATTCCATGTATGTGTGATAAAAATGTTGGATACGGTCATTGTTTTCATAGGCAACACGCCATTAGCATTCGTATGGGATAATAACTTCATAGCAGTCGTGCATACTTTTTTTTTTGGTAATGCACAGGATTTTCAAGCGTAATTATGAAGCAGAGATCCAAGAGACACTCGACATTGTCTAGCTAGAGTCTTTTTATTGTGCAATGAAGGCAGGTCATACGGGACGTTGTTTATGTAAATATGTATTATATATGATTGTACAGTTTTTATTGTGTATATTCGTGTCCTTTGTAAGTATTTATATATCTTTCATTTTAGATTCATATCTATTGTACATAGCTCAGATCGTTGTAATTCGGCGTTATGCTGTTGCTGATCCTGAATAAATAAATAAATAAATAAATAAATAAATAAATAAACTACGGAATCTGATGTAGGATGCCAGATGAGCACATAATTACAAGTTTTCGAACCTAGGGCTGGTTAGAAGAAGGTACGAGGTGCCTTGATACGGAGATAAATTATTATAAATTATTATAAATTATTATAGGGGAGCTAGACTCCGTTATTTAGAGGAGGCTAGATGCGCCTATATTTATGACCAGAGGAGAGTCAGGAACCATGTACCGCCGAGTGAAGGGCCGGAATTGGCCTTAGAGATATAAATAATGTCGTACATATTCAAATGAAAGAGGCAAAAGGCCTTATCATCGTGAAACTGATTGTGATCGTGAATTGAGACTGCGGGTTAATGTTTTGAATTAGCAGTGGTTGAACTGCGAAGCTTTGAGAAGGGAAGCTAGCCTCCAGTGAAAGTCTAGCTTCTTAGCGGTACCCCCTTTTGCGTGTATTGAATGAATCAGCCGGGACCATGTTTTCGTGGAGTTCGCTTGCAGCCTTAAGCCCTGCATTCCATTGCTGTAGGGAGATGTTTAGCAGGTATCAGCTGTTCGAGTACTGTGAAAGTATGACGTCAGCGACACGCCCTGCGTGTTAGTTGGAGACGTAATCCTGCGCCTGCATATGATTGGTGAACCCAATTATCCATGCTAAGAAGAAGTGTGTGTGTATTTATGTATTTATTTTACAGGATCCCATACAAGTCACCTGATTTGCATATGGTTTTCTTTCAGCTATTTTCTTGTTTTTCTTTGATTTTTCTTGTTTGATATATGTGTCTGATTTCTTGATGTGTGTGTCAACGTCATCTGTGTTGTGTAAATATTGTTGTTAATTAGCTCGAAAGCTAAATATTGGTTGTGGTTTCTGTGCCATTCAATTTTTGTACAGGTGGCCATACGTTTGAATCAGTTAGTGAAGCGATGGACTAGATTTAATTAATGATTTTATTTCACTTTTTATTGCTGTATATATGTAAATAGTGGGTCAGATAGTAGTGTGATACTTACTGCTGTGGGTATTTAAAGACTTTTCAATAAGCAAATCCCTATGAGATTAGGACATGAGAATGAAGTTTGCATTGATCCAATTTTGTAATGTAACCATCCAAAGTCACTCCGAAGTCGTGTTTTATTTTTATTCGGGCCGAGACCCGCTTTTCTTTGTACTTAAATTTTCACAATGCAATTGTAATGCATATGAGCACGGGACATATTTCGTTGTTTTGTCACCAAATTTGGTTGTGTGTGTGTTTCTTTCGTTTATATTATGTAAATTAGTGTGGATAACGTTAATGCCTTTGGGTCAATAAATCCAATTTGCCCTCATTTCTTTCTCTTATTCATGTAGTTATGTACCCGTAATCCTCTCTACATACCTATGGTATTTACCTCATTAGAAGGTTAGGTTAGTTTGCTTTGCCCATTTTTTTACGAACAGTACCAGGCGCACTACTGACTGACTCCGGCTAATTTTTAAGACAGGTACGGTACAATATATACAGGATATATTCAAGATATACTGTATATCCTGAGTCACATAAAGTCGGAAAACAACATCATAACACTACTGCAATTTATCTAATTTGCCTATTCAATTCTATTTATAGACTACTTCTACTAAGCCAAATATTATCTTCTGCAAAATAATATTTCACATTATATAAACTTCATTATTAATATGGTAAATTCACACTGCAAATTCTCCACATAAAATTTTGGACATCAATTAATGATATCTACTAACAATAATATGAGTTTTGGATGCAATTAATTATATTTGGATCTCTATCGTCATATTACTCACAAACGTATGTAACATCATCAAACATTACACACACATAAAATCAATGCTCACTTATTCACAGTTATCCTTAACCTCTAAGGCAGATGTCGTATGTATTACATCTATCACTTGCTTTAACACATATCAATTTGTATTTCAACAGATTTCTTTCTACACTTTGCATAACTTACCTTACTTGCTCGTGTGATATGAAGAGACATGTACTTCATCTGAATAAACCTGTAATAATCATAGTTAAGAGCACAAATGGATCTCAATATCTCAAAACTTGTAATATCAATGTTAGTGACCGTATAATGTACGTGTCATGGTCTAGTATAATCTTATTTTCAAGAATACGGATAATATCAGCTGTTAGGCATATAGCCTATATTACTACCTATTTTGAGGTCACAGAACGCTTCGTATGGATGTGGAGCTATTGCTTTTTATTGCTTTTTTTTTCCTTTTATTACATACACTTTGAAACACTGGCATATGATGTTAGACTAGAATACTATTGGAAAAGAAATCTCTACAGCCAACTTCTAATTTTAATTCTACATTGCAACTAAGAAAGATAATTAGGAACAGCTCATCTTTGACGTCTTCTTTACCCGAGATCAGTCATGTTAATGGGCTCATTTCATCTACTAGTCCTGCTGTAGTGATGATTCTCATTGATCATCGATTGGAGCTTCCATATCACCTCTCTATTCAGTATTCCATCCTCATTTTAGCTAAAATCATTGGAAGATACAGCACAGATCTTATTCTTCTTGCACTGAAACTTGGTATTTTCTTATTAGACTCCAAAATAGTTCTTACTGACACTTTGATCTTTTAACATACACCGACATTTGCCCTTATGAATTTTAAATCTTAGTTAACTAGTTTCAACCAACTTATATCTTTTACTCCTTCATTTTAAACTCAAAATCTTGAACAATACTTAAGAACAAAGAGAAAGTGCTTTTAAAACAAAACAAAAACCTCATCCTATATCTTCTATATTTATTATGACATTTTCGCTATACACGATTGTTAATTTTTTCTTCCATACATATTACTTGTTGCGACACAATGACAACGTCCACCATTTTTGTTTCTATCTTACATGAAAATGAGAATCCACAGTCTTTTTCCAGTCATTCAACTGGGTCAGGAATAGAATGGATGCAGCCCCTATTTAGCAGCGAGTATAGGAATTGTACTGAAGCCTGTCCATCTGAGCTGATCATAATAAGTTTTTGGTTAAGTGGTTCAGTGTTGGCCTCTGGATCCCATGGTAGCAGGTTCAAACCCGGCAGAGGTAGTCGGATTTTGGAGGAGCGGAAGAAAGTCTCTTTGACAATCCAATGTCATATGATGTTGGCATGTAAATGATCTCTGGTGACATTTGGTGTTTACCCGAAAAAAATTCATTTAAAAACTTGACCATAGAAGCCATCCAAGAGAGATACGGTTAACTGTGACATCTAGTAACCCTAGAGTAAAATGGTATGTCAAAATTTGACGAGTAAGTGCTCTCTGACTCTGACCAATATCTCACGAATATCTGAAGCTATTTTTTGTCTTTAACATTCACTGCTTCATCAAAACAGACTGAATACAAGGTGGTTCCAACATCATCTGAGATCATCTGTTGAAAATATGGTGCCAGTGTATGAGTTATTAAATTTTGCATCTTAGGGCTTAAAGAAAAATCAGTTGGAACAACGTCGCAGAAAGAGGATGCAGAAAGTTGCAACACATTGCATCTTAGGGCTTAAAGAAAAATCAGTTGGAACAACGTCGCAGAAAGAGGATGCAGAAAGTTGCAACACACAAACTCCATAAACGAAATTAGTTCAGAAACTGCTGCCACATTCTTTGAACTATATAGAGTTTAATAACAAGCTGTAATTATTCTGTTTGAACTAGTATCTTCATTTGGACTGTATCAGAAGAATCACCAGGATCTGCTGCAATTAAAACTATCTGCTTATACTCTAAAACATCAGAGGCTAATTTGTATATTTTAAGCATAGTCTGAGTGTTGACGAGGAGCATGACACCCCTTGATTTGAAAATCTGTTTTACACACACAAAGTTTGCAAAATACTTCAGTTCCACTGTGACTTATGCTCATGAAGACAACCACCACCTTGTATTCAGTCTGTTTTGATGAAGCAGTGAATGTTGAAGACAAAAAATAGCTTCAGATATTGGTGAGATATAGGTCAGAGTCAGAGAGCACTTTCAAAACATTTGCAGACATTCTTCATGTAAAAGTTCACTCTGCCATCAATAATTCAAACCTACCGTACTTGTTCAGACTGATGATGATGATGATGATAATTGTATCGCCTCAGCTACTTTGTGCAAACATTTTAATTTGACACCATCTGGCTGCTTACTCGTCAAATTTTGACATACCATTTTACTCTAGGGTTACTAGATGTCAGAGTGAACCGTATCTCTCTTGGATGGCATCTATGGCCAAGTTTTTAAATGAATTTTTTTTCCGGGTAAACACCAAATGTCACCAGAGATCATTTACATGCCGACATTATATGACATTGGATTGTCAAAGAGACTTTCTTCTGCTTTTCAAAAATCAAATCCTCCCATTAATACTGATCAAAGAAATAACCCAAACAGCAATCTGAACGAAAGATCAGAAAATCTTAACATCCTTTTTTAAGAAATTATTAATACATATTTTGTTAAAACTACCATAACAAGTACTCCCAGTTCTCTTACTCCCCTCCCCAATCACATTCCCCTAAATCCCCTCATGCTGTCACCCAAACGCTCACTGCTCCCACTAGACAGTCAGCTCTCCTCAGTATAACACAAGATCGTACGCGAGCTGGCCACGCTAAAGATAGATGGGCGAGGAAGTACATACTCAGATACATGCAATAAACATTCACACAATTCTCAATTATTTTCAATTATTTCTTCTAGACCCTCTTCATTTCAGTGAATATTTAACTATTATATTCCAACGCACGAAGTCACAATTTGACCAACTCAAGATTCCAGCTTTTAAGCAAACTTATTCTTTGAGAGAAGTTCCCCTCCAGATTCTAACTCGATTTTTATCAACAAGGTCAAATCACAGCGTGCTAGCCGCATGGAAAATTGTTTATTTAAACTTTTTCAAATTAACACTTTTTAATTAGCACTATAATATTATTTTTGGAACTAATCCAAAGGATTTTAAGAACGGATTAACATCCCCAATAATTTATCAACATATCAGTGTTCCATAAGGGTGTTTTGAAGACCATCCATTAACAAGGTCTCAAACTACAGTGGCACATTTGACTAGAGTCTTGACTAAGATATGTTATTTAAGTAATATTCTAGTGTATTTTAATGTGTTTGTGTATCTTTGCTGTTTGAGATTGTTCGTTTTTATGGTTGAAGATGTCTCTACAGAGAGAATACATATACCATTAATCCATTAATGTTATTTTGAATGGAATAAAATAAACAGGGTATTGTAAAGTTAGAATTTCAATAAGAACCATAATATTTGCATTAGGTCGACAATACAGACTTTAATACGAATTTCATTTCATGTAATGGAAGCAACTGCTGACCAGAATGCTGTGAATGAGTTCAGAAGAGCTGGATTGTGGCCTTATAACCCGAATGTCTTTGGGGATGAAGAATCTGCACCTGAATCCATCACCAATTATGAAGTTAATCAGGATAACTTCAAACACATATCAGATTCAAGTGTCTGATGAAGCTGAAGGAGCCTTATACTTCACTGATGAACCATCAGCAAGTGCCAATAATCCAAAACATGGCAGTCTGAAAGAAATGAGGCCACTACCAAAAACGAGAATTCATGCGACGATCAGGACAGGAACGTGCCAGAAAGCTGATGTCCTTACAAGCACGTCAATAAAAGATCAGCAGAAGGCTAATGTATCTACGAAAAGGAGAAACGACGCTAAGAGACAGCTTCTAAGAAGGGAAATAGAGAAAAGGGTGTAAAAATGCCAGACTACACATGTGCTGAACGATACACAGAGCCTCCTTCAGAAGATTGGATCCAGTGCACAAAGTGTACGGCCTGGAGTCATGAATTCTGTTCTGCACATCTTATCTTGGGCATGGCCAATATTATTGTGTTCAACCGGAATTTTAAAAAACTGAGCAATAAGAGCATTGTGATATTTTGTTCCTTTAAGTGAAATCTAAGCATAATAAGAATTATTTAGTTCCAGTGTATTGAATGTGTACTTTTTCTTTTTGTTGTTTTTGTTGTTGTAGTTGTAGTAGCATTTACAGGTAAACAATGAACGTTATAAAAACTATCAAAAAACAATTTCTGAATTCTGTTTATATGCAATGTTGACTTTTTTATCAATACATATTTGGGCAAAGTGAATAACTGATAGAATTACTTAATACTTAATTTTAACTATGAATAGTTTAACAAGTGATTCTATTTTTATATCAATTACTGTAAATGGAAAGATAACAAGGAAAAATTACAGTAATGTTCATATCATTGCCGTGCGTAATTACAGAAATAAACTTATAAGTTAGTTTATTCACTTTGCCCGGTCTTCTGCTACCAACAACCATGAAATTAAATCCACAAGAGGTGAGCAAAATAATCAAACAGTGTAGGAGCCACTGCCATTAGCAATGTTTATCTGCTCATTATTATCTTTTACAAGTCTTTCATATGAATTTGTATATGCCCCATATGTCCCATTGTCCTAGGCCAAAGGCTGAGAAAAATTATATACAATACTTGTCCGGCCAATGGTCTTTTTCACCAATTGTTTTTTGACTTAACTACTGATGCTTCATGTCAGAGGCTTGGAATATTTTTGATCATCAACCCTTTTCTCTGACTACCCCGAACTTTCCAGCATACCTCAGTCACAAAAGAAGCAAGAAGATGAGACCATTCCCATCTCTGACAGAGAGAAATTCTATTTCAGTCACGTGACGCCCTCCAAGTCAGAGAAGCAGTCCTCAGAATAAGCAAGAAAGCAAAAGGAATTGATGACATTGGGACTGACATGGCCAAACTAATTCTTGATTGTATATTACCAACCTTAACTCATATAATCAATTTCTCTCTTATATATTCTCGACATATCCATCTCTCTGGAAGAAGTAAAATGCCTTCGAACGAGGGAGACTATTGTCCAATCTGTATTTTATCAGCTTTATCTAAAATCTTAGAATAGTAGTCCATATACAAATGTTTGAGTAACTTCGAACGCACAATCTCCTTAATCCTCTCCAGTCCGGTTTCTGACAAGGACATGGTACAACTACAGCCTTACTTAAAGTGACTGAGGACGTTAGACAAGCAATAGACAGAAGACGATTCACAGTTCTGGTACTACTAGATTACAGTAAAGCTTTCAACAGCGTAGACATAGACGTTTTCCTTGTAAAACTGAAGGCTCTACATTTTTCTCAGAGTACAATTGCTTGGATGCATTCTTATCTTCACGGATGTCAACAATGTGTGAAAGGTAATAATCGTTTCCTCGTGGTGCCACGTGAACAGAAGAGTCCCTCAAGGCTCTGTACTTGGTCTTCTTTTTTTTTTTTTTTTGCACTCTTTGTAAATGACATATCATCAAATTCAAGACACTGCAAATACCATATGTACACTGATGATCTTCAACTCTACACAGACTCTACAGCACAAGACCTTCAGGAAAATATTGACTTACTAAACATTGACTTTGGTGATTGATCTGCTGTGCACAGCTTGAAATTGAACTCTACACAGTCGCAAGTAACCCTTCTTGGCCGTCAGAGTCAAATGACAAGTATAACTAAACGTCCGTTGCCAAGAGTAATCCTTCAGGATGTTTTAATTCCTTTTGTATCACAAGTGAAGAATCTCGGTGTTATCATGGACAAACGCATGACCTGGTCCGCACATGTCTTACAAATCTGTCAAAAAGTTTACTGAGGTTTATATTCTTTATATAACTACATATTTCCAATAAAGCTTAAAAAGAAATTAATTAATTAATCGAAGCTCTTGTAACACCACATTTTGACTATCATGATGTTGTTTTCAATGATGTGAGGCCGCAATTTCCCCAAAGGCTACAGCGTGCTCAAAATGCATGAGAGAGAGATATATATATATATATATGCAATTTAAAAAAATGACCACGGGCCACCATCTTTCCTAAAACTAGAGTGGTCACAACTCCATGTTCGTCATAACCATCATACTTTGTCCCTCCTCCATCGAGTTCTTACTACATCTTCCCCATCTTACCTTTCTTCGTGTTTCCATTACTTCTCAAATGTTCATGACAGACATAACAAGGGCTCCAACATCCAACCTGCTCGTCATCCCTCACCATCGAACTGTCACATATAACAGCTCCTTCTTGGTGTTTGCCACTCGAGAACGGAATTGTTTACAGGATGACGTCAAAGGAATACTAACTACAGTGTCATTTAAAAGAGCGTTAAGAGGTGCAGCAGGATACAAATAAACTATGCATTTCTGATCTTTCATTGATAGTGCTACTACAATATCATTACTAGCTATGTTGTTGTTGTTGTTTGTTTATTTATTTATTTATTTATTTATTTATTTATTTATTTATTTATTTATTTATTTATTTATTTATTTATTTATTTATTTATTTATTTATTCATGCCTTTTTTCAGTGGCGAAATTAGGGCTCGAGGCCCTCTCTTCCACTTAACCACAAACTAATCAAAACCATACATAAAGTTATGAGATATTTAAAATAGTTAAAACCAAACAAAAAATTAATAGAATTGAGAGCAAATTTAAATACATTACTAAGTTAATAATAAAACTAATTAAAAGTAAGAACTCTTAATAATGACTTATCCTCAGGCGCGCACACATTCATACTTCAACCATTCAGTTAGCTGTCCTCAGCAGGTAGTCTCGGCAGGTGACCTTAAACCTTTGTAAAGAGCTAGTTTCTCTGACCTGAGCTGGCAGGGAATTCCATAATCTGGCACCGGTCACTACAAACGATCTATTAATTTTATTTGTGCGGTGCACTGGAATAGAAAGAGTGGATCTGGAACGTGTATTTAAGTTGTGAAATGATGATAGAAAGGTGAATTTAGAAGAAATATACAGTGGCTGACTTTCCGCTAGTACTCTAAATACCATCGTTAAAATGTGTAGCTGCCGACGTTTATCAGGCTTCAGCCACGAGAGAGCCTTATAGTATGGAGTAATGTGAACATCGTACCCAATATTGTAAATAAATCGCAGGCAGGAATTCAGTGCTCGTTGAAGTTTAAGTGTTTCTTCTCTTGTCATATCGACTAGAACAACGTCACAATAATCAAGAATAGGGAGAACCAGTGTCTGTATTAGTTTGGCCTTAAGCTCAAATGGAAATACATCCCTTTGCTGTTTAAGAGGGTGTAGCACTCCAAAAATCTTTTTACAGATGATTTTCGTGTGATCAGACCAATCAAGTGTTTCATTCATAATTACGCCGAGATTTTTAACTGTTTTATTGTAGGGAATAATGTTACCATTCAGTAGGATAGGCAGGATTGCAATATTGTTTGAGCAGTTCAATAATTTTCGTGTTCCTATTATGATTGCCTGAGATTTTGTGGAGTTTAGTATAAGAGAATTTCGTTGTGCATATATACTGAGTCGTCGGAGGTCATTGTTAATATCTTGTATAGTTTCATCTAAGTCTGAAGTCTTGCAGTGTCGATAAATCTGAAGATCGTCAGCATAGAGGTGGTGTGTGTTATTTCCTGTCACCGATGATATGTCATTGATATAAATACAGAAAAGTAAGGGCCCTAGAATACTGCCCTGTGGGGCACCACTAAGTTTCATTTTCCATTTAGAGACCTTGTCGTTTACTGTTACACGCTGCTGACGGTTACTCAAATAAGAACTAAAAAACTTAAGCGCAGCCAGATCAAAATTTAGTAGTTCCATTTTCTTTATCATAGTCTGAATGTCTATAGTGTCTAAGCAGTCGTTTGTCCATAGCATTTCTAATGTCTTCAGTAACCTTCAAAAGTGCTGTCACGGTACTGTGCCCCTTCTTAAATCCAGACTGCAAAGGGTCCAAAAGAGCATTTTTATTTAGGTACTCCAGAACCTGCTCGTATACTAAACGTTCGAAGGCTTTAGAAAGCACAGGGAGTATGGACACCGAACGACAGTCAGAGGGTGATTGTGGGTCTAAACTCTCAGGTACCGGTATAATATTGGCTGTTTTCCACACAGTTGGGAAAGTTCCGTTTAGTAAACAAACGTTCAGTATGTGCGTCAGTATAGGCAGGACAGCACCCATAATGTTAAGTATAAAAGCAATAGGAATATCGTCTACACCTGTGGCCTTTAATTTAATCGAGTACGAAGCCTTTTTAACCTGATTTTCTGTGAAACTGTGAAATGTGAATGGAGGATTGGCTGGAGGGGAGGGCAGTGAGACGGTGCAGTTAATTGGGGTAGGTTGAATATTTATTCTACTTAAGTAATCGTTCAGTTCGTCAAGTGGAATGTCAGGAGTTGTCTGTCTCTGTTGATGTTTTCCTATTCCCAGAGTTCTAAGTTGGTCCCATGCACGATTAGAATTTATGTTGTTAGCTAAATTCCGGAAATATGCACATTTGTGGGTTACTGTAGTCACGTCCTAGTTCGTGAACCATGGGCAACGGCTGAGTGGCCTAGTAAGTGGTCCTGAGAGTCGGGATACCAGCTGCTATGGAATGGGAGTGGGCATCTCGGACATATTCTGAGTCGTGGTCCTCCTTGTGCTCAGGCGGCTAGGACTATACAATCCACCGGTGGTCCATAACCCGTTAGAGGAGAGATCCTCACTTGGACTATGTGCAAGTAGGGCAGCATCCTGCTTCATGAATCGACCGAGCTCAGAACATTTTAAGCAAGCCTCGGACCTATGGGAGTAACGGAGTCCCACTCTCATTTGACAGGCGAGGGACTCCTTGGAAACAACTTGGCGAACAAAATGGAATTCGATGGGGAGCTATCAATATTAATGGGGCTTATGGAAGAAAGAAAGTAGAACTGGCTGAGTCAGCAAAGAGGATGCATCTGGATGTGCTAGGAGTAAGTTATATTCGGGTAAGGGGAGATAACGAGGAAGAGATAGGAGATTATAAAGTGTACTTGACGGGTGTTAGAAAGGGAAGGGCAGAGTCTGGGGTAGGGCTCTTTATCAGGAATACCATTGCACGGAACAGAGTTTCTGTTAGGCACGTAAATGAGCGAATGATGTGGGTAGATTTGTCAGTTGGAGGAATTAGGACTAGAATTGTGTCCGTGTATTCACCATGTGAGGGTGCAGATGAGGATGAAGTTGACAAGTTTTATGAAGCATTGAGTGACATCGTAGTCAGGGTAAACAGCAAGGATAGAATAGTGCTAATGGGCGATTTCAATGCGAGAGTTGGGAATAGAACTGAAGGATACGAAAGGGTGATTGGTAAATGTGGGGAAGATATGGAAGCAAATGGGAATGGGAAGTGTTTGCTGGACTTCTGTGCTAGTATGGGTTTAGCTGTTACAAATACATTCTTCAAGCATAAGGCTATTCACCGCTACACGTGGGAGGCTAGGGGTACCAGATCCATAATAGACTATATCTTAACAGACTTCGAATTCAGGAAATCTGTTAGGAATGTACGAGTTTTCCGGGGATTTTTCGATGATACAGACCACTACCTGATCTGTAGTGAACTAAGTATCTCTGGGCCTAAGGTAGAGAAAGTGAAATCTGTCTGCAAACGAATAAGGGTAGAAAATCTCCAGGACGAGGAAATTAGACTGAAGTACATGGATATGATTAGTGAGAAGTTTCGAACAGTAGACATTAAGCAGGTTCAGGATACAGAAAGTGAATGGGTGGCATATAGGGATGCTGTAGTAGAAACAGCCAGGGAATGCCTTGGAACAACTGTGTGTAAAGACGGGAAAAGGCGAACATCTTGGTGGAATGATGAAGTGAGAGCAGCTTGTAAACGTAAAAAGAAGGCTTATCAGAAATGGCTCCAAACAAGGGCCGAGGCAGATAGGGAGTTGTATGTAGATGAAAGAAACAAAGCGAAACAAATAATTGTTGAATCCAAAAAGAAGTCATGGGAAGATTTTGGTAACAACCTGGAAAGGCTAGGTCAAGCAGCAGGGAAACCTTTCTGGACAGTAATAAAGAATCTTAGGAAGGGAGGGAAAAAGGAAATGAACAGTGTTTTGAGTAATTCAGGTGAACTCATAATAGATCCCAGGGAATCACTGGAGAGGTGGAGGAAATATTTTGAACATCTTCTCAATGTAAAAGGAAATCATCCTGGTGGTGTTGTGAACAGCGAAGCTCAAGGGGAGGAGGAAAATGATGTTGGTGAAATTATGCTTGAGGAAGTGGAAAGGATGGTAAATAAACTCCATTGTCATAAAGCAGCAGGAATAGATGAAATTAGACCTGAAATGGTGAAGTATAGTGGGAAGGCAGGGATGAAATGGCTTCATAGAGTAGTAAAATTAGCGTGGAGTGTTGGTAAGGTACCTTCAGATTGGGCAAAAGCAGTAATTGCCCCTATCTATAAGCAAGGGAACAGGAAGGATTGCAACAACTATCGAGGTATCTCACTGATTACTATACCAGGCAAAGTATTCACTGGCATCTTGGAAGGGAGGGTGCGATCAGTCGTTGAAAGGAAGTTGGATGAAAACCAGTGTGGTTTCAGACCACAGAGAGGCTGTCAGGATCAGATTTTCAGTATGCGCCAGGTAATTGAAAAATTCTACGAGAGGAATAGGCAGTTGTGTTTATTTTTCGTAGATCTAGAGAAAGCATATGACAGGGTACCAAGGGAAAAGATGTTTGTCATACTGGGGGACTATGGAATTAAAGGCAGATTATTAAAAGCAATCAAAGGCATTTATGTTGACAATTGGGCTTCAGTGAGAATTGATGGCAGAATGAGTTCTTGGTTCAGGGTACTTACAGGGGTTAGACAAGGCTGTAATCTTTCACCTTTGCTGTTTGTAGTTTACATGGATCATCTGCTGAATGGTATAAAATGGCAGGGAGGGATTCAATTAGGTGGAAATGTAGTAAGCAGTCTGGCCTATGCTGACGACTTGGTCTTAATGGCAGATTGTGCCGAAAGCCTACAGTCTAATATCGTGGAACTTGAAAATAGGTGCAATGAGTATGGTATGAAAATTAGCCTCTCGAAGACTAAATTGATGTCAGTAGGTAAGAAATTCAACAGAATGGATTGTCAGATTGGTGATACAAAGCTAGAACAGGTCGATAATTTCAAGTATTTAGGTTGCGTGTTCTCCCAGGATGGTAATATAGTAAGTGAGATTGAATCAAGGTGCCGTAAAGCTAATGCAGTGAGTTCGCAGCTGCGATCGACTGTATTCTGTAAGAAGGAAGTCAGCTCCCAGACGAAACTATCTTTACATCGGTCTGTTTTCAGACCAACTTTGCTTTACGGAGCGAGAGCTGGGTGGACTCAGGATATCTTATTCATAAGTTAGAAGTAACAGACATGAAAGTAGCAAGAATGATTGCTGGTACAAACAGGTGGGAACAATGGCAGGAGGGCACTCGGAATGAAGAAATAAAGGCTAATTTAGGAATGAACTCGATGGATGAAGCTGTACGCATAAACCGGCTTCGGTGGTGGGGTCATGTGAGGCGAATGGAGGAGGATAGGTTACCTAGGAGAATAATGGACTCTGCTATGGAGGGTAAGAGAAGTAGAGGTAGACCAAGACGACGATGGTTAGACTCGGTTTCTAACGATTTAAAGATAAGAGGTATAGAACTAAATGAGGCCACAACACTAGTTGCAAATCGAGGATTGTGGCAACGTTTAGTAAATTCACAGAGGCTTGCAGACTGAACGCTGAAAGGCATAACAGTCTATAATGATTATGTATGTATGTATGTATGTATGTATGTATGTATGTATGTAATTGCTTTGTGCGATTTCTTAAGTTCCGGTAAGATTTGAAGTCTGCGTCATCTAGGGTATGCTTATAATGTCGAAATAAAGAGTCACGGTGGGCCATCATTCTCTTGGTTTCATCATCTAGCCATGGACAAGAAGGGCGAGAAACCTTTATTCGACGTTTGGGGGCATGTCTGTCATATAAGTTCTTTACCATCGTATTAAACAAGTTAACTTTAGCGTCAGTATCATTTAGACTCCGTATATCGTACCACGGTAGTTGATAAGTGTCATATTTCAAGTAATCCAAGTTTAAGTCCTTCGTATTTCTGACAGTTATGTACTTGGGTTTGTATTTAGGCACTTTGAGGGAATAGGATAAATATATAAGGTCGTGGGTCGAAATGGATGGTACAGGGATTTGTCCATGGGTTATTACTTTACCTGGGTTGTTCGTAATAATGAGATCTATGAGTGTGTGTGATGAACGGTTTGTTGCATACACGTGCTCTGTAGATCATTTCTACAGTAAATCGCTGTCCCGCCACCACGCCTTCCATCCGACCGATCGAAGCGTATTAGATCATATCGATCGATATCAACCATGGAGGAAGGGATGCTAGGAGTCAGCCAGGTTTCAGAGATGCAAAGTATATGTAAATTATTTTCCGTTAGTATTACTTGAATTTCGTCGTAGTGCGCCGGAAGAGAAAGAGCATTTACATGGCAACACTGTAGACTGTAAGAAGAGGACGACAATGCTTGTTTCAACAGAGTACCGGTACTTGCTGAGAAGGGAGAGACCGACAGTGAGGGATTATTGATACTGTCACTGCCAAGGTCAGGTCCAGGTGCACAATAACTGTCTAGCTGAATACTAAGAATTCCAACAAGTAGATTATAAGATAACAATACATGCTATTTAGAAGAAGGAAACTCACCTCGACTTCCTGGAGAATGAGACAGCTAACAATCACTTGCAGGCATTTACACACACATTCACACATTCTTAAAAACACTATAATAATAACAACAACAATAATAATTACAAGAAACAGTTGTTGTTGTTATTATTATAATTATTATTATTATTATTGCTGTTGTATGTATGCCTCACTGTGGCAGAATTTTATTTCACTTATATTTTGATTGTGTTTAAATTGTGTTTTATCTAGGATTAATTATGGTAGTACTAATTATGCCTCTAATGTATACTAATTGGTTTAGCGTAAGAGAAGGCTCAATGGCCTTAACAACACCAATAAAGATATTTATCTATCTATCCATCTAACTATCTCTAAAACCCAGCTATATAAACAATTCACTAAGTAACAGTAACAGAAGAAAAGCATTTTCTTACCTGTTGGTCTAGTACTTTAATATACATTTTGAGGAGTTTGTCTGATTTTGACACCATACATTCAGGATAATAATGTGAGATAACTCCTAAAATATGATAGATCTTCTGTAAAACTGAAATAATAAGATTACAGGAAGTTATTGCATGAAAACCAACCTTGTACATGAAGAAGCAAATTAATTACTAATTTTACACATGAAGAGAAAAGACCTTACGGAACCTGTACCATAGTACAAACCATAAACTTGTAGCACACTTGTTAAGGGTCAATTAATAAAATCCTAGCAAAAGTCTATTTACTATGAAAACAATCAATTATGACAGAAACATCCATCCATTCATATTGAACAAATATAGTAACATTTCTAAAGTTGCTATATTTTTCAGAGGAATGACACATTATTATCACTCCAAAGTTGTAATACAATTTGGGCAGGAAGACTGAAAAAGAGAAAGCCCCACTTACACATTTGATTTTACACAAAGACAAGCCCTCACATTAATCTCCAAATTTTCTTGGTAAGTAAAATCTTAAGACAACTGTGTTTACAGTGGTAAATAAAATTATGATGTTAATTCGTTAACCATAGAACTACGGGGAGGGGAGGCAAAAATTGCCAGTGTTGTCACATTTTTGGTGTAAAATGTGCAATTTATAATGTGAAAAGGCAATATTTTAAGTAGCTGTCAGTTAATATGTCTACTAAGTTGTCACATAGTCATTATTTCAATTTACATTATTATTGAGTTCCCATAATACACTTTCGTACAGTGGGCAAATCCTGCCCCCGACTTGCATGCGACAGATTTTCTCTCTGATGGAATATCTCAACAAAGTCAAATAATCAACTCTCACCTCTGCACTTCGAATGTTGGCACTTATGAAGACTACTGTCGCTGTTTGAATTCATAATTACTGATCGCTTTCCAGCACTGGATCTGTAAGGAATGTAAACAACGCCACCTCCTGCTTGCTTGCCCCATGCATCTTCCCGCCCCTTCCTACCTCCACCACACAGAGCTGGGACTCACAGAAGTGTACCCTTGGTTCAAGTTAGAAGTGATTGTGTAATAGTGTCACAGAAATATCTGCTGCAAGACGACAGAAATGATCCAAAAGAAGATAATGTTTCCTTTTGCTAAGTCAGTGAGATAGAGAACAGTGAAACAACACGAGTCAGAGTCAGAATCGAGAAGTTCCTCCGTTAACAAACAGAGCTTTCCTAATGCTAGTAGTAGCGTTTTATTAGCAAGAAATGGTAGGGAATTTGTGAGTGTTCTTCACAGACAAGACCAAAAAATCAGTGCAAAATACAGTGAACATTTGTGAAGGTATGTCAAATGAAATTTTGACGTGATATTAGGGTCATTCAAGAGGTATATAACAACCTAAATAACAGATACAATTGTCCAGCATACTAACCAGGAGGCAATTCTCAAGAACAAGAAAACAAGCTCAAGAGAAATATATGAATTTGTGGACATATTGCAACAAATGGGAGTAAATAATGACACTGCCTTGCCACTTCAAGACTTATGGGGGAGTGTACTGGAAAAGAATATATATGCGGGGCGTACAACATGTAATGCAACACATTTTATTTCCCAGCCAATTCAGTTTTTAAAAACTGGAATTTTGTTTGGGACATCTCTGAACATTCCTGCTTCGTCTCAGAGTTTCATCATTTCCGATAGGTGGCAGCGCTGTAACTAGCCTCCAAATGGCGTCTGTAACGGAGGTGCGTACCAAACAGAGAGCAGTTATTGAGTTTCTTTTGGCTGTAAGCCAGGGCAACACCGATATTCATAGACGTTTGCAGAATGTCTATGGAGACCTGGCAGTGGAAAAAAGCATGGTGAGTCGTTGGGTGAGATGTGCTTCATCATCACAACAAGGTCAAGCAATCCTGTCTGATCTCCCGCGTGCCGGCCAGCCGCACACAGCTGTGATGCCTGCAAAGTTGGAACGTGCGGACACCCTTATTAGAGGTAATCGACAGATCACAGTCAAACACCTCACTGCTGAACTTGATGTCTCTGTCGGTAGTGCTAACACACTTATTCACGAGTTGGAGTTTTCAAAGCATTGTTCCTGATTGGTTCGTCGACACCTAATGGAAGACCACGAAGAGCAAAGAAGAACATCTATGCGAAATTGCTTGCTCATTATGAGGCTGAAGGTAACAATTTCTTGTCAAACATTGTCACAGGTGATGAAACATGTATTCATCACTTCGAACCGGAAACAAAATGACAATCCATGGAGTTTGTAACATAACCATTGTTGTTTGATTTTGTAATGGTCCATATTAACTACAATCCCTACTCCAATAAATACACCTTTGATATTTAAAATCAGCCTTGTCAATACTTAAGAGTTATTTAATTAATTGTTATGACATCATACACCACACATTTCGTGGACCTTACTGTCCACTTCCTGTGGTTTTTTTTTTTTTTTTTTTTTTTTTTACACTACCAATTATCTCTTGGACCTCTTTACTTATAATTACACATCAAACACCAAGGTTCTAAACATCTCTTAACAGGTATATATATATATATAATATGTGCCATAATTAAAATGAAATATATCATAAATGCCATAAGAGAACACTAAAGCTACAACATTCTATTTACAATCTTCAAAAAATGTCATCCTTGTCTATTACCTAAAAATATAATCGATTTATTAAAATTAGCATCACTAAAATTTTTACTAAAATCATCCAATTCAAAGATCACGTCAGTTAAATGCTGCTGATATTTCCATATGTGCTCAAAAATCCCAAGAGTTGTAGCTCAACGTAAAATTTTTTTCAAGAAGGATGGACATTTTCATGTAAATAATGTGTATATTTTGTGTTTAGTGTATTCTCAAACAGCTCTTAAAGAACATGGGCTCTTCCATTTTTAAATTATTAGACAGCAACAATGAGCACTGTAATCTGCTACGAGACGTTATGGCTGAAGAAGTCTCAAATGAGACGAAGCGTGTCTAACTACCGCAAGCTATCGAAAATATGAAATGAATAAACGGTGAGTGAAATAAGTAGAAATACCAAGACTGGGCACCACCTGTAAAACAATTACAGGAATTTATACGGTGAGTGAAATAAGTAGAAATACCAAGACTGGGCACCACCTGTAAAACAATTACAGGAATTTATAACTATGTAGAGCAATGAGCAACTCCTTCTCCCAAGGTGACGGTCATCAGGCTGACGAACCTCCAGACTTACTTTATAACCTTACCTGTTTACCCCTGAAATTAGATGTGGGTAGCATGCCAGGTTCATTCTCACTCCACTGATAAAAAGATTTACTGCAAGTTTCATACCATGACTTTACTTCCAAAATAAAAATAAATACCACAATAATCATCACTTGATGAGACCCACTCCTGATTGCCGTCCACAAAGGCAACTCACAAACAACTACGACCAACATAAATCATTACTTGACGAGACCTACTCGTTTGTCGTTTACACAGGCAAATATACACACTACTACCACCAACAAAATCATTACTTTCACTAGACATACATTTCTTAACATACCTCCAGGTAAAGAGTCCCACTACACTCACTACTGTTACGGAACAAAAATCGTATTCTGGTAAAGAAAAGTACGACGACTTTCTCTACGTATGGATACAACCTTCTTTACAAAGAGCATCCCTAACTTTATTTACAGACCTCATCGACGTCTTGAATCCTTTCCGACTGTCGCACAGGTCAGTGTGACGCCTCACGTTTCTCCAACTGAAACTGCATACGGTACTCGGCCGACGATTTCCTTTACCAAGAATTAGCTCTGTGCACAACCACACATCCATTATCGAATGTAGATTCGGTACGCATCACCACATCCACTGTACATTATCTCATAGAAGAATTTTAGTCTAATTATTATACAGAGTTGGAATTACAAATAAATACTTAGTAGCGTCTTTTACATAACGGCCACCAGAAACTCGTAGTATCGGCGATATTCAGCGTGTTCACTCCGTAGGTAAAATATACTTAAGAACAATAGAGCATCGCCTAGGAATCTGCGCAAAGTAGCTCCCGCGCGCCGGTCCGAGTGAGAAACACATAGAATCAAGAACACAAACACAACCAGAAACAGAATCAGTGTCAGAATGAAGTGCCGCACACGCGTACATACTTATATAGGCTTGCTGCACGTGGTTATAACGTCCTGAAAAGTTTACTAGTAGCAACGCTCTCACAGGCACTTCTTCACGCGTCACTCAGTCAACCCAACCTTGCTTAAAACAAAGCCCTCGTATTGGCTATCGTGCGTCTGATGTGACATCAAACGTCCACTCACGTAAATCCACATTGATCCACTCCAATCTTCAGCCTATACTACCTGGCCGTACCCGGTGTTTCCAAGCCACTTTGTTGCAACACATTCATCTGACTTCAACCGTCCTTCCCGATATAGTCACTGTATTCCCGGTTGCACAATCCTTACAGCTAGGCCATATTTACAGACTCTTACCCAAACGGAAATTTATACAAAATATAATGATGCACATATGCAATATCCCCTAACCACATTCTTCTTATAATATTACGTTTTTACATTCTAAATAAACAAAATTACATGATTTTCATGACTTTAACATTACAAATTATTTTACGAAATTTCTTAACCTATAATTTGGGGATCGTACTTTCGTACGGTTACACATGTTCCAAAGTATGTTTAATACATTTTATATTAAATAGTTTTCATTTGTAAAGTGAAGTGTATTGATTGGGTGGACCATTAAATCTAACCCTAATTGTTAATTTATTTCGGCTAAATTTGAAGAGAAGAAGAGACAGAATGATAGGACACATCTTAAGATACCCAGGACTTGTTCAGTTGGTTTTTGAAGGAAGTTTAGGTGGTTAAGAACAGGAATATGACAAGAAGATTAGAGCAGATGTAGGATGCAATAGTTATGTAGAAATGAAAAGGTTAGCACAGGATAGGGTGGCATGAAGAGCTGCATCAAAGTCTATGGCCTGATGACTCAAATGCATGTATACTTTATTTAAAGATAAACATTTCATAATCTTCCGTATTGCTGAGGTTACGGATGGCGGAGGCCTTTACCTTTTCCAAGGGTTTTTCATGGTCTGTATGGAGATGGGAAAGAAACACTGTTTTATTTGTTGCATTCCTGGAATGACGCTGTTCTCTTCGTTTCGGTACATAATTCGACATTTGGACATAATAAAATGAGTTAGCCATTAGTGAAGTTTTAACCCATCAAATTTGTAAAATCCGTAATGATTAGTGCTGCTGCTTCCATACTACTGTAGTACATGTGAAAAATCTGTAGAAATTATGGAAAATCAGTAATAGTTCGCATCTCCATTTTCATCTCACAATTTATGAGATGCTATCACTTTTCACAGGGAGATGTCTTTTTAAGGATTTTCTAAAAGATAAACCAGGAATGTACGGGATTCTGATCAGAATGTTAGCAGACACCCATACCCAATACGTAATACAAATGGAGGTTTATGCTGTCAAAGATGGGAGACCTACAAAAGAATGGTCTGCAAAGGCAGTTATGAAATGTCTGGTAAAACCTGTGGTGGAAACTGGAGCAAACATCACAAAAGACTTAATACGCATCAGTTGAACTGGCAAAGGAAATATTTGAAGAAGCAAAGCTCACCTTAGTGGGGACATCGAAGAGCAATCAACGGCACATACAAGAGGAGGTGAAGACGACCCACGGACATAAGTTGTATTCCACCATGTTCTTATTCACGGATCCAAGAACTAAAAGACCACCCATAACCCCGGTTTCATATGTCACCCACCAAAAGCCCACAAGAAATTGCCACCTCCTCTCCACTCAACATAGTGATGACAAAGTTAACAACTGAAGAAGAAAAAAGGGGCTGTATATGTTGGCGTTGGAACTACAGCTCATCCGACCAATATTGTTGAAGACAGAGCACAGAACATGTTTGGTTTGAGAAAGAAAAGAAAAAAAAAGAAAAAAAGAAAAAAACAGTCATTTCATCTATGGAAAGTGTCCTTGGAAGGTCTTTATCCAGTGTTACTCAAACTTCTGCTTCTACTTTATCATACACAAGAGGAAGACACCTTCAGTGTTAGAAATCTGTTCACACTAATAAGGATAAAGACAAGATGACCAAAGTGAAAACGCTTTGCAGCAGATGTTCCAAATATGTTTGCAAGGCTCATTTTTAAAATATATATTATCTATATCAACTGTGAGAGTGAAAGTGAAAATTAATGAACAAACTTTTGGAATGTTCCTATGATTTATGACTTAACTGTTACTATTATACACCATGCATTTCATTATTCTCTCTAGTCCAACTCCATGGCTAAATGGTTAGTGTGCTGACCTTTAGTCACAGGGATCCTAGGTTCAATTCCCAGCAGGGTCGGGAATTTTAACCATCACTGGTTAATTTCTCTGGCATGTGGGCTGGGTGTATGTGTTGTCTTCATTATCATTTCATCTTCATACGCCATTTCATTTCATTATTCTCTTTAATGTTTGTGAGTACAGTCATTGTTAACTGATCACAATACTGTAAGATCACAGGTATATTGAATTAAAACTCGATTAGAGCCTGTACTACGACTGTCAGATAATCGGCAAGATACGCAGGCCGCAGTTTTGCAAATATTTTGGCCAGTCCTTGTGCATTTCTAAATCCAGCTGGACATGCAGCCACTGATATGAGCGCATGTTAGTGATGTGATGTGTGTTAGAGTGAGAGAGAATACTTAGTTACCCTTACAGACAGCTGGTGCCATGCATTTTGGATGTTGTAAACATTGGAACATGCCCTGGAGTATTGACAGACTCGTTTCACGACACACACGTTTGGTTTCTTCTGCTAGCATTCGGAAACGAATCGAGAATAGCAGCAGTCTACCTTCACATCGCTTTGTATTGTACAGTATTAGAGCGAGAGGCATTCAATTGCTGTTTAAAGCATCGTCTCATCGAGTTCTGTTGTGGTAGACTTCACTTCTAATATCGTACAGACATCGGTATTGCTCATTAAGTACTATGAGTTTGATTTCTGTTCTACTCCAACAGTATGTGATGATGATTATGATGCTTGTTGTTTAAAGGGGCTTAACATCTAGGTCATTGGCCCCTAACGGTATGAAATGAGACAAAATGTACTGACAATTTAAAAGTCCAAAATCATCTGCTGACCAGAATTCAAAACATGATGAAGAAGAATGAATGGATGGATATGAATTTAAAACAATCAGTGGATCCGATAAGATACATAACTTGATTCTTCCTTTTTTTTTTTTTTTTTTTTTGTCCATGTAACATTTTCAGTCTTTTTCAGTCTTTTTTTTTTTTTTCTACAACAATTTCTGTGTTTCATTACATATTTAATTCCTTTTAAAATTTCTTTGTGTGTGTAGATTTTAGTCCTAATTCTTTTCTCAGCTGGAATTTCCACATTATCGGCAAATAAGAGTCTAATATTGGACTCTAGGTAATACAATTTTTTTTAATAGTATTAAACAAACGAAAACACTCAGAAACGGGTATACCACCGTTCTAAATTTCACTACATTTTTAGTGACCTTATTGCCATTACAGTAAAAAATGTTACTACATCTTCCACATAACAATACCGTAGTTAAAATCCATCGGTAGTTTGCATGAAAATACAGTGGAACTTCATTAGTACGCCATCTACTTCAAAACTACACACGTCTCGCTTTACTATGTCCATTGCCTCATCAGTTTTGACACTGTGGGAACTAGCTTAGGATCTGGCTCGCCATCGCTTTCATTCTGCACTGACGCTTTTTCCATCTTCTGTACTTCAAGTATTTCATCTTTTGTCATAGTTTCACATACTGGAACATCGTCATCAACGTTGACGTATGTTTCGAAGGTGACCTCTACTGATATTTGGTGCCATTCTTCACTCTCAGAAAAATCATCTAGCATAATGTCATCAGCATGAACATGACAAAAGCCGGCTGCATTGAAGCAGTTCCGAATAGTGTTTTGGTCCACAGAATTCCAGGCAGCCTTAATGAAATGCATGGGATCTAAAACGATTTTTCTCGTTGTTTCCACTGCGGCCAATCTTCTCTGTACCAGCCTCTTACTATACTTCTGCTTCATGCACCATATTATGCCTTGGTCTAAGGGCTGTAGCTTACTTGTGCAGTTTAATGGAAGGAAATTTTGTTTTATCTCTAATACTAATTATGAGGATGCGCACTATGACAAAAGTAAAGTTTATATTCTTAATCCAAGATATTTTACCTTTCACTTTGTTCTACGATTATTCATTGCTAAGCTGTGAAATAAATTGGAAAACGAGGATACCACTAGTAGGTGGCAGACAATCAGTAATTTTATTATTAATTATTCAATCTATTGTTGCTAATTCACCATGAACATCATGTATCCTTACTCCATATGAGTGTCGTGGAGAGGTATGGAATAGAACCCAAGCTTTTAGCACGCATTCTAGTGATTAGGAAATGTATACCACAACCTCTAGCACCCCGGCTTCTAACCTGTAGAAGATAAAACATATTCAGCTAATGGGACTTGAAACAACAAACAGCAGCACGGCAGCATCAAGCAACTATGCCATAACGACTATGGCTACCACGGAATGATCTTCTTAGCACCGCTACTGCTTCCGTTGAGTCTCTTCTGCCATTCAACGGAAGTTTGGTAGTTCCTGTTCTTCAAGTTCATGGCATCTCCTGTTGGTGGTTTTCTTGAACGCAGGTGATTAGTATTTGCATCACCAATATCATGTATCAGCAGTTTTGGATTGTTCATTATTTTGCTGAATTCTCTTAGGAGAACATCTTTTCGTCTGAGAT
The DNA here is from genome assembly GCF_040414725.1 of Anabrus simplex. Lineage (NCBI taxonomy): Eukaryota > Metazoa > Arthropoda > Insecta > Orthoptera > Tettigoniidae > Anabrus > Anabrus simplex. Next base: position 962,222,921 of record NC_090265.1, on the reverse strand, counting down.
CTGGAGGAGGAATATGACTTAACACTGGTAACCACTGTATGGGAGTAGATTTGATTGTGCCAGTGATGAGATGCATTGTGGTGTTCAGTTGAGTACCTATAATATTTGTGTGGGCACTATTTAGCCAGACAGCAGCACAGTATTCGGCTGTCGACACCAACCCTAGAGCTTAGTATCGGCAGAATAGCAGCTATAGATCCCCCAAGCTGTTCCACGTAGTTTATGAATTATGTTCTTGTAAGTTCTTACTTTTGCAGCAACTTTCTGGAGATGATGTTTATAAGACATTGTTCTATCCAATGTTCTATTCATACTGTTGGGCCTCCTGTGGGTGGGGGCGCAGGCAAAGAATACACCCACGGTATCCCCTGCCTGTCGTAAGAGGTGACTAAAAGGGGCAACCAAGGGATGATCGAATTACAACCATGAGACTACTTGTAATTAGTACCATCATGCGGGGAACGCCATGGGTCGCTTTTACTTGCGTGTAGTACCATTATGTTAGGTACACAACAGGTTTGTGATTAGTAGGGAAAGTATGTGAATCAGGGTGAGTTTTACAGTACCTGTGATTAGTACCACTCTATGAGCGACAACATGAGTCTGCCTTGCCTAAGATTAGTACCCACTATGTGAGGAACACCACGGGATAGTACGAGTCCCTGTGATTAGTACACCTATGTGAGGAACACTATAGGTTTGCGTTGCCTGTAAATGGTGCCGCAATGTGAGAAACACCATAGGTCTGTGTTACATGTGCACAGTACATTACCTGTGAGTAGTAATATAATGTGTGGATTACCGCGAGTCTACGCTACTTTTGATTAGTACCGCAACATGACAAATACCATGGTTCTAATTTCCTAGCCATAAGTACCATTCTGAGGGGCTAATGACCTGGATTTTGGACCCCTTTAGACTACAAGCATCATTGATTCAGGATTGTGCTTTAAAAACAGTCTCTTGGTCAGTAATACTAATGTTTAACGTTAGTTTCTGGTAATGTGGGGCATTACGGGTCGGATCCACTGATTGTTTTAAATTCATATCCATCCATTCATTCTTCTTCATCATGTTTTGAATTCTGGTCAGCAGATGATTTTGGACTTTTAAATTGTCAGTACATTTTGTCTCATTTCATACCGTTAGGGGCCAATGACCTAGATGTTAAGCCCCTTTAAACAACAAGCATCATAATCATCATCACATACTGTTGGAGTAGAACAGAAATCAAACTCATAGTAAATGAGCAATACCGATGTCTGTACGATATTAGAAGTGAAGTCTACCACAACAGAACTCAATGAGACGATGCTTTAAACAGCAATTGAATGCCTATCGCTCTAATACTGTACAATACGATTTTAATTCAATATACCTGTGATCTTACAGTATTGTGATCAGTTAACAATGACTGTACTCACAACAATTAAAGAGAATAATGAAATGAAATGGCGTATGAGGATGAAATGATAATAAGACAACACATACACCCAGCCCACATGCCAGAGAAATTAACCAGTGATGGTTAAAATTCCCGACCCTGCTGGGAATTGAACCTAGGACCCCTGTGACTAAAGGTCAGCGCACTAACCATTTAGCCATGGAGTTGGACTAGAGAGAATAATGAAATGCATGGTTAAGTCATAAATCATAGGAACATTCCAAAGTTTGTTCATTAATTTTCACTTTCACTCTCACGTTGATATAGATAATATGTATTTTAAAAATGAGCCTTGCAAACATATTTGGAACATCTGCTGCAAAGCGTTTTCACTTTGGTCATCTTGTCTTTGTCCTTATTAGTGTGAACAGAACACTGAAGGTGTCTTTCTCTTGTGTATGATAAAGTAGAAGCAGAAGTTTGAGTAACACTGGATAAAGACCTTCCAAGGACACTTTCCATAGAGAATAGCGGCAATCTACCTTCACATCACTTTATATTGTATTGAAGTCTTTTTAGTAATGTTGACTTCAATCCTAATTTCTCTTTCAATTCTACACAAGTTACTCCTTCCAACTACCATTTGACAAGCCACTTACCATCAAGCACCCTTCTTCTCTCGGACTTCTGGAGGACTACAATTTTATTTCTTCACATAATATTATAAACCTCACTTAAAATGGACCACAGAAGCGTCTGTATGCTATAAAAAATTTTAGAATTGGATCTGAACTCCACTCTGATTTCCCGACGTTCGAAATATTTAACACTGATAAATTTTCTCTACTACTCTTCTTGTTTCAACATAGCAATTTACTGTAGACCTCACTTGAAGTGAGCAATGTATTAATGCACCATTTGGAATTGTCAGCTACATTTTATTCATTAATGTGTTAATCAATATATTTAGGATCATAATGAACACTGTATTTGACATGCCTAATAGAAGACGTTACACATGGAAGGATTTCGGAGATAACAACAGATACCAAATTGACTACATTCTAGTTAAGAGAAGGTATAGAAATCAGGTAACTTCATGCCATAGCTATCCTGGCTTAGACATCGACAGCGACCATGTCCCAGTATTAGCAAAATGTCGAATTAGGCTGAAGAAGTTTAGGAAACCAAGAAGCAAGAAATGGAATCTAGAAAAATTAAATGATCCATTAACACAAGCAGCATTCGAAGAAAAGACAGATACGATCATGTACAACAACTGCAACGAAACAGATTGGGACGCTGTCAAAGCTTCACTTACAACGGCAGCAGATGAAGTGCTAGGAAAAAAGACGCTTGAACCCAGGAAGAACTGGATGACCGAAGAAATACTAAATCTCATTCAGGAAAGAAACAAAGAGCATCGGAAAAATACCCCAGAAGGAATGATAAACTATAAGAAACTAAAAAACTTAGTTACACAGAAGTGCCGAGAGGCGAAAGAAAGATGGATGAATGACATTTGTAAAAGCATAGAACATGATATGAAAATCGGAAATGTTGACAGAGCATACAATCAAGTAAAAAGAACACAATTCAAGGCTAAAATGAAATCCAGTGTAATAAAAGATACGGAAGGAAGTCTGTTAATAGAAGATGAGGAGGTAATGAAGAGATGGAAAGAGTATTTGGAGGATCTATACAATGGAGAAGAAATTGACAATGTAGATGAGTACATCATAAAACAAGACCAGGTTTCACAAGATGAACTAGGTCCTCCCATAGTGAGAAGTGAATTCGAAACAGCACTGCAACAGCTGAAAAAGAACAAGGCTCCTGGACCAGACAAACTGCCTGCTGAACTGTGGAAAAACTCTGGAAAAAAGCTGAAGTATGAACTCTTCAAAATCATCCAGTACTGCTATGAAAATGGAGATATGCCAGAGGATTTTGTTGAAAGCAAAGCAGTACTTCTGCACAAAAAAGGAGATTCAACAGAATGCTCCAATTACAGAATACTAAGTCTTGTTTCACATGCAGCAAAAATATTCACATGCATATTAAAAAACAGAATCAAAATGAAAATTGAGCAGAATCTAGATGATGATCAGTTTGGGTTCAGGAAAGGAATAGGAACAAGAGAAGCTATTATAGCACTTAAAACCATCTTGGAGAGAAGACTGGAGCTTAACAGAAATACATATATAGCTTTTGTAGACCTGGAAAAAGCTTTGACAATGTTCATTGGAAAAGGCTGTTCAAAATTATGAAGGACATTCATTTGGACTGGAAAGACAGAAAAGCAATACTCAACCTCTACATCAATCAAAGAATAAACATCGAAAGTAATGATAAAGTATGCAAGGTGAGAATAAGGAAAGGAGTAAGACAGGGGTGTTCCTTATCACCATTTCTATTTAATCTGTACATTGAAGAGACCATGAAAATTTTTAAATCCAAAACACCTGGCATTAAAATAAATGGAACAACTGTACACTGTATTAGATTTGCCGACGATATTGCACTTCTGGCTGACAATGAGAAGAACATGCAGATCATGCTCAACAAATTAACATCCATCTTAAAAAATTTCCAACTTAACATTAATGTAAATAAAACTAATGTTATGGTTGTAAGCAAATCTAAAATGAAGCCAGAGGCACAGCTCAGAATTGGAAATATTTTAATAAAACAGGTGCACAAGTTCTGCTATTTAGGATCAGTTATTACCGATGACAACAGATGCACTGTGGAAATAAAAAAACGGATATCCCTGTGTAAGAAAGCCTTTGAGGAGAAGAAGCAGCTCTTAACTAATAAATCCTTAAATACTGAACAAAAGAAATTATTTATCAAAACGTTCATTTGGAGTGTGCTGCTATATGGCTGTGAAGGATGGACTCTCTTGAAAGAGGACGTGAAACGACTAGAGGCAGTGGAAATGTGGCTATGGAGGAAGATGACTAGAACTAGCTGGATTGAGAAGAAAACTAATGAAGCAGTGCTTAGAGAAATAAACACCCAGAGGCATTTAATAACAGCGATAAAAAGGAGAAAAGCATCAGTTTTCGGTCACATTCTCCGGCATAATAACTTCATAAAGAACTTGTTCGAAGGCAAGGTGATGGGAAAGAAAGGCAGAGGAAAACCACGGAAGAAGATCATTGAAGAGGTAGTTGAGATGATGGGATGCCAAGGTTATGGAGAGATGAAAAGGATCGCAGAGAGAAGAGATCAATGGTTGCAGCGACAAGGCGAAGCCTTTAGATGATGATGATGATGATGAGTTCTCTATTACGCCCTCAACCTCCACAGGACACCTATTTGCTATATTTAAACAAGGACTTTCAGGAGGGTGTATAAATTTTACGACTATCCATATTTTAATCTTTAAACTATTGTCAACAATTCTGCTCACCATTTGTAACATCTTCACATTTATATTTAATTTACTTACAATCAGGTACCTGATTATTTACCTTTCAGTTTGAGATATAGGCTGATGATGGTCTTGATTGAAGAGCGAAACATGTCCCTACAGTTTTAATTCTTTTTTAAAATTCTTTTTATGTATTGAAAAGGTGGAACAAATAAACTTTCATATTTATTTGACTTTATTGTACCTTTTTATACGGACCAAAATATGAGAATCGTAACATGTAATGTGGTTCCTCGTCAAAATTCACGACAAAAGTTTATCTTGCAAAACCTAGTCCTGCCAATAGGTTTAATAGAAATGCGAGTTAAGAAACGAGGCTCTGGCAATGCTGTAACAGCGTGCAGCATGGCCAAGCAGAGGTCGCATGAACTCTGCGCTCTGCCGGAGCTGTCTCATTAGCTCAGTGAAACGAGGTAATGCCATAAATGTCAGTTGTGCAGATGCGCCAATGTTCGAGTCGTGTTTTCAGTTAATGTATTAAATTGTATCCAATGTACACCTCCACTATGCAATACAACTATGTTCTGTCTTACCATTACAGTTACCTTTATTTAAACATTCAAACATAATATGAACTTCTTACAGACATAAACGATCACTTTGTTTCATCCATGGCACAAATAAAGCCAACACGTAGAATATAATAGTGGATACAGTAACATCGTCTCTATCCAATGCGGTACAAGGAAACACAATACAGTACAATAGGTGGGCTACACTGGATTGCCCATTATGCTACGCACAATAATTCCATAGTGTACGTGTGACATCCAGTCTTATCTTCACAGAGCCGGTATGTACACTTACGAGCAACGTTCACTTCACAGCAGATGTTCAAAGTGACCACCTTGCATTTTCAAACACTTGCCACTCGCTGGAGCATACTTTGCCGGACCCTATGCAACACACCTGCATCCACCATTGCCGATGCAGCATGCACGCGAGCTATTAGGTCATGTTCATCCATGGGTAGAGTACTATGAACATATTCCTATAGGTGTCCCCAAAAATAAAAATCTAGTGATTACGGTCCAGAGAACGTGGAGGCCAGAAGATTGGACCTCCACGAACAATCCATTTACCTGGAAATGCTTCATTTAACCAGTTACCCACAGTCATTCCAAAGTGTGGCGGTGCACCATCATGCTCAAACCACACCTGTTGCCGAACACCAAGTGGAACGTTTTCTAAAGCGTCAGGCAAAGTATTGCCCAGAAACGTATGATAGCGGGGCGCATTTCAACTTGTCCGGCAACAGGTAAGGGCCTAAAAGCACTCCTCCCAAGATTCCAGCCCACAGGTTTATGCTAAAGCGTGCCTGAAAGCCACGTTCACGGGTGTCATGTGGGTTGTGGTCATACCAATAATGGCTGTTGTGATGGTTGAAAATACCTTCCCAAGTGAAGCTACATTCGTCATTCCATATCACATTCTTTATAAAATGTTCGTTATCGTCAACTTGTTGCAAAAGCCATTCATAGAACTGTACTCGTTGAATGCGGCATTCCGGCCGTTGGTGTTGAGTTAACGTGTAATGATATGGATGCAGTTTTTCGTCATGCAACACGTCAACAACCAGTGTTTGAGATACCTGGAACTGCCTTGCAATATCACAGGTACGTCGCCAAGGTGATTGGTGAACGGCTTCAAGAATGTCGTCCTCTGTTTGTGGAATACGTCTAGTCCTTGGATGACCTCTGTCCACTACTTGTGGACAAAGATTACTGGTTTCCCGCAGGCGTTGCTCAAGGTGAGGCAAAATATTCTTATCGGGATGGCGCCTTTCAGGGTACCGTGTTGCATACTCACGAGCAGCAGCAGAAGCTTGGTTATCAGATGCACCCAACTTTAAAAGCATATCGACGTATTCGCCGTTTGTGTACTCCACCAGGAAGCCGCCCTACATGCACTTGACAGGACCAGTTATGGATGTGCACTGCGTGGTTAGTCAACTCATGCATTCAGTTGAATGGATCACACTGCCATATGTTCAACTATTGTCATGTGACAACAGGATGCCATGCTTACAAACGCAGTTACACGATGGGAACTAGGGACCTGGCGTCACACACACACAAAAGAAAAAAACGTGACGTAGTTTCGAGCCGTAGCTCCATGGTGCACATGTGGGTTTGATAACCCAGCCGTCTACTCAGTGAGCTGCAATGGCAGGTACGGTAGAGCGGGATGATGCACGCTTCTCTATTACAGTACATTCCAATGCAATGCAGGATGTGACAGTGTTGCCAGCTTCTCGTTTTCGACTTGTGTTCCAACAGCACCAGATCCGATTTGGCTATAGAAACTTTTGCCTTACAATGATATGAGGAATCGCATGCTGACCTCCAAGCGTGGCATTTTTTGTTCACCCTGTATATTGTCTGGTACAAATTGTATGTTATTATTTCATGAACGAGCTTGTCGCCATGGAATACTGCTAACAAGATGAGGGAATAAACTGCCCAAAATGACTTAATCCAGCCCAAGATGATTGACCAAGACCAGAGATGACATCCGCAGAATCAGCTGCCAACCGCGAGGGTCTCATGGAGTAGCTGAGGGGAAGAAACCATCCCAAAAGGCAAAGGAAACGAGAAAAGTTTGTTTTCAAAATCTTTATAGATGATTTTGAAGAAAATAATTTAGTAGCTTACCTGCAAGTGAAATATAATTGATCTTTGAGATCAACCTATTTCATGTGGAAAGTTCTGACAAGTAACTTGTGTGCTAATCAATTTATATTAGAATAGGAAGTGACCTAGATATAAATGAATCTTGGTCATCCCACAGATTTTATGCCATACGGGAGTGTGATATGATAATGTATAGATCCCCAGATCATTAGTAAGGTTAATGTAGATGTTATTTCAAAGAGTACTGGAGAGGTAATACGCTGTATCGTTAAGTGTGGTTATGGAAGATAGTAATGTCATTGCACAGGACGATAACTCTGAACATATGAAAGAAGAAAGAGATCCTACATTGATTATGGATGAGAACTGAAGCAATAACGTTGAGGGAAATTAATTCTGAGAAGAGTTAGAGGTATTAAGAAGATATGTGGTGTAGTACATGATTTATGAAGCGATAGAGTTGTATAAAGAATATAAGGAAATGTGAAATATGTTAAAGTATATGTATATATCGTCAGTTATAAGAAGAACTGGAATATTTTAGATGTTAGCTGATACCAGATAGGATCACGCTTGTCAGAGATGGCATAGTAATATTTTTGTCGTCGAGAAGATGTATACCGCTATGATTGCAGCATATTCAACCTTAAGTAAACCTATAATAATGAACTATTATCATCTGATAACCTCTATAGTAGAAATAAATGTCATGATAGGACCAATCGGCACACATAGAGCTATATTTTATTCAAGTCAAGTCAGGATTGATGTTACATAATGATTCATTATTAGTGGCACACGAGAATATAATTCATTTCAGGTGATAGTGTATCATCATATATGGAAGTATGTTACTTATTGGCACATATCTGATTTCATAATTTCTAGTTAAATAAAACTGCCCACCCCGTGGTGTAAGGGTAGTGTGCCTGCCTCTTACCCGGAGGCTCCGGGTTCGATTCCCGGCCAGGTCAGGGATTTTTACCTGGACCTGAGGGTTGGTTCAAGGTCCACTCAGCCTAAGTGATTAGAATTGAGGAGCTATCTGATGGTGAGATAGCGGCCCCGGTCTAGAAAGCCAAGAATAACGGCCGAGAGGATTCGTCGTGCTGACCACCGCAGGCCTTCGGGCTGAGCAGTGGTTGCTTGGTAGGCCAAGGCCCTTCAAGGGCTGTAGTGCAATGGGTTTTTTTTAAGTTAAATAAAATATAAGATATATATGATATCTTCAACCTTGCTTATATGTTACATGAATTAGATATACAAATGTTAGATGGAATATTATTTCATAATGAACGGTAGGTTAGTAACAGCGAGTGTTGGCTGCATATACAGGCCTGGAAGAGAGGAAAGAGACATGGAAATCTTTGAAAAAATAATAGATTATACTCGTAAAAACAATAATAATGATATGGTAATAATTGGGGGAGATCTAAATTTGCCTGAAGTTGAATGGAAAGGAGCTGCAAGTGAAGCCCATGAACAGAAACTGGCAAATAAGTTAATTTGGGAGGGAGGATTTACACAAGTAGTACAAGAACCGACTCGTCTCAATAACTTACTAGATGTATTCTTGGCTAAACCATGGGAAATTGTTGATAAAACTGAGGTAATTGAAGGAATAGGAGACCATAAGGCTGTAATAATGGATGTAGGACTCGTACCAAAAAGGCTTAATAAGAGGGTTACACAAGACAAGAAATTGTACAGAAAAACTAAAGTTGATGAATTTGGGACATGTTGTCAATGAATGAATGAATGAATGAATGAATGAATGAATGAATGAATGCTTAAGACAAGGCAGAATCCCAGACTCTTTGAAGAGAACAAAAATTAAAATGTTCTAAAAAAGGAAAGGGGACTCCAATTGACATAAGGATAGGTTTAGACTAGCAAGTTATTGCAGCAATTTACTTACACGAAGCAACTTGCTGTGCCAAATGCAAGTCTAAATTCCTCAGCAAGCTGACTTGCGGCGGTTAACAATTCCTTCGGCAAGATGCTTGCACCCAGTCTCATGCTAGTAGCGTAAAGGACACGTCGTAAGTTTCTGCAAGTTATTTGCATAGATAGAATCCGATCCCATTTAGTGCAAGTGGATGGTGCAAGTTGGTAAGTAGGCGATCACATTTCATACATTTATTTCCCTGTTTTAATTTTTTAAATGTAATTAAATTCATTCAATCACCACACATATACTGGTACCGTACTCAATTTTTTGAGAAATGGAGGAAAAACATAAATGGTCCAGGAAGAACAATGGTGAATTAATACAAAAAATTGAGAGCTTCCCAGAAATTTGAGATGTTCACAGCAGTGAATTCAAAGACAGAATTAAGGTATCCCATGATTTCAGTGCCGTTGCGGAGGACTTTAACATGCCACCGAAGGAAATACTGAGAAAATGGCACAAACTGAAAACAGTATTCCCATAAAGTGAAGAAACTTGTAAAAATAAAAAGTGGCTCATCTGGGATACCAGACGAGTCTTGCTGGCCACATTTTTCAGCTACGAAATTCATAGAGAGTAGCGCTGCAACGTCTTTGGATAGAGTATATTCCTTAGCAAAGGTAAGCTTATTTGTTTTCTTTTCTTCTTTTGTGCATCAAAGAGTGAGGATGTGGATTATATTCTCCCACTACAAGATATTTATAATTGTAACTGCTTGCTGAAATGTCAATGTACTGTGCACTGGGTTTCAGGTTGTGATTTGATGAAATTTTAGGCACATCTTATTTAGGAGATTAGGTGAGTTTTGTTAGGGCAGGTCCCCAACTAAGCTAACGTTTAAACTATCACGTAACGTAGGAGTTCTAATTCTACGCATCAGATGTCCACTTTAGTCACGTCAAACGACACTCTTAGACTATGCCGGGACTGTTCTTAACCGCAGTTACCACATGGGGAATAGCATACCCACAGAAGTTAAAATGTGTGGGTTGATAGTAATTGAGCTATTCTAATAACAATTACCATCTCCTGTATTCCTACTAACTCAGACACACTTCCTGATGAAGACTAGTGATTCATAAGAGCCTGCTAACAATAGATTTTTACCCAACCTCTTGAGAAGCGACCAAAATGTATGAGTGGTCCTGTAACAATTAATGAGTGCAGTGTACTAGAGAATTGTAGATTTAATATAGATCAATTCTAAACGCATACTTAAAGAGCACACAAAATAGACATCATAAAGTACCTTTTGGAGGTGGTTTATAACAGCTCATATGCTGGAATAAGTCATTGACAAGTGTTTCTACACCAAGGTCTTGCTGCCATGGGCCTCCCTTTAATACAAATAGCAAAACATCGAAGGCTTTTTCCCTTTCAGCTGCAGTAGAATTAAACTTTGACACACACGACATACATGCCTCCTGAAAAGAAAGGAACCATTTGAAATTTGAAACACTGTAACAAAAGACATACATTTTTATTTTTACTGTACTGAGTTAGCAATATCTGGAGAATACATTCAGGCAGCACAAGTTCTACATTATGCTTCATTACAAACACAAAGGTAAAAAATTAAATTACGACAACAAATGCAACAATACACTGTACATGCTACTGTCGGCAGCCCTGGACTGTTTTCTGCGGTTTGCCCATTTTTACACCAGGTTGTACCTTAATTAAAGCTATGGCCACTACCTAGCTCTTTCCCATCCTTATGTCACCGAAAACCCTTTATATATATTGGTGCAACATCAAACTACCATCAGAAAAAAAAGTTTAAGGTCCAAGTCTCCCAGATGAAAAAAACTGGTGAAGACCCTCCATTACTCCCTTCATTTATTAAAAATCAAGCACCATCATCTTTTCTTCCCTACAATAGTTTTATTGGAATCTCTTTCCAGACTAAACCAGTAATCATTAATGGATCTACTCTGCTCTCGATAGCCTAGTCCTCCCAATGTAAGTTGTTCTCTATTACTTGTTGTTAGATTGCATGTACTGTCAGAGTTTGCAGACATCCTGGATTTTACAGGAAAGTACTGTGCTGTTCCATTGTCCTGATTGCTAATACATGGAGTCAAGTTGTTTACTATTTACCCCAAATTAAATTAAATAGTACGCATTAAAACGTCGGAGAAGTACAAAGTATACGATACAGGTGCAAATTGAATCATAGTGGCCATGACCGAGACAAAATGTATCTTTTAAATTGTTAGCACCAACACTTGGAACAAGAGAGAATTGATTCTAGAAGGCTGGGGAGAAAATCAGTGGATGCAATTTCAAGAAGAGATATTTGGGAGGTTAAACATCAAATTAACCAGCAGAAATTGAAAAACCAGCAATAATATATGTCCACACGTATAATACATACATAATTTATTATATAAAACTGAGAACATATTCAACAGAATAATTGAATTCATCCAGAAAAGTAGAAGAAAGGAACGGAAGAAGCTATTGAACGGACCTGACTTGTATGAAAAAGGTTTTGTTAGGAAGCATATATTAAGAAAACACAATCATATAGAAGATACCGTTGAATTAAATTATGTAAAGTCACGTCAGACATTTTGGTAGTCTGTATAATAACTTAGACATAGATGTTTATCTAAGCCAACATAAAACAATACTGCAATACAAGAAGGCTTTGCATTTGAAAAAAATGTTTTCATTAATGTTTTCTTTGAATCTGTATTTCCTAAATGCACAAAAGACCAACATTATGGACCTGTAAATCGAGAATGGGGTTGACGACCAGAGGAGACCAGCCGACTTGACGGGCAGATAAGAGCTCGCAAGATGTTTTCTTTGTATAATGTAGACACTGTATATTTGTTTGGAGTGTAATAGCTCATTCTATCTTCATAATATAATTCAATATCGAGCAGTTTCTCATGAGTGATCTAAAATGTGACATGTTTAGGAAGGTGATAGGTAGTCTTCAGCATGAGTAAAGTTTATCACAAGCTAGGGAAGTGACCATATAATAGTATAATGTTATGCCAACGACATCAGTCAATCATTAATGTCACGCCATTAATGAAAAAGTATACGATGAGAATAGAGTGTGATAGGTAGTAATATTGAGATGTAGGACATCAGGTTCGTAAAGATAAATCATTTATTGCCATTAATAAATCAGATGAGGTTAAATATGGATGCATATGTATAAATAAGGAACGTATTGGCAGAAATGAGAGATAGATATTATCCAGGAAATGATTTTTTTTGAAAAGTGAATTGAATTATGCGTTACTGTGAATGAAGTAAGAAATATTGACATGTGGTGGCGTTAAAAATATAAAGAGAGGGACGAGAAAGGAAGTGTGAGATGGTAGAATATTGATATACGAAGGAAAGAATTGATGAATTGTGATAATGATGCAAGGAAATAACAGGAAGGATTTATATAATGATAAATAAGAGTAATTTAGTAGCGCAGATGCAGATCAATGGTAGATATTGTGGTGGTAATGATGTTTACACAATGAATAATCCATATCGCATAACAAATGGCAACACGATACAGTATATAAGAGCTATTGATAGGGACTGATCATCAAAATAAATCCTAATACCCATGATTTTCACTCAAATGGCGAGTTCAATGATAAATTCATGCTACTGAAGTGGCATAAGGTTATGATAGCTAATATAACAAACTATTAGTGAGATGAATAGTCTATAATGTCTTCTTAATATTTTATGACTGATAATGACTTAGAATTTTCATCCATGGTATTCCCTATAAACCTACACAAGATTGACTAGATTTTATGAAATGATATACTAGAGTTGCAATTAAATCATGAAGCTACCATAATTATTTAGGACAAGTTCACTCATTTCCAAAGTAGATATTGAATGTGTTGCTGATTATTTTTTAGATTATCAATCATCGATCAATCATCAATCAATACTGATCTGCATTTAGGGCAGTCGCCCAGGTGGCAAATTCCCCATCTGTTGTTTTCATAGCCTTTTCCTAAATGATTTCAAAGAAATAGAAAATTTATTGAACGTCTCCCTTGGTAAGTTATTCCAATCCCTAACTCCCCTTCCTATAAATTAATATTTGCCCCAATTTGTCCTCTTGAATTCCAACTTTATGTTCATATTGTGATCTTTCCTACTTTTATAAACGCCACTCAAACTTATTCGTCTACTAATGTCATTCCACGCCATCTCTCCGCAGACAGCTCAGAACATACCACTTAGTCGAGCAGCTCTTCTTCTTTCTCTCAATTCCTCCCAACCCAAACTTTGCAACATTTTTGTAATGCTACTCTTTTGTTGGAAATCACCCAGAACAAATCGGGCTGCTTTTCTTTGGATTTTTTCCAGTTCTTGAATCAGTAATTAATAATTTAGTAGATAGTACTTGATATGTAGCCAATGAATGCTACACAGGGATGAAACTAATCTTATTTTGTATGCATCTAATTTAAAGAACATCTAAAAGCATTCATTCTTAACACCAAGAAGTGAGTTCATGAACAAATGACAGACATTTCTGTTAAGAAGATTGTAACAACTGGGTCTCTTCGAATGTTACATTCTTTACCCGATACCTCCAGTTCAACTCGTCGTTGGGCAGCCTAGTCAGACGAAATGGGGTCGCTCAGCGGATACCTCAGGGTTTTCTAATGGCAAGTAAGACATGTAATCTTACTACAGGATACGCTTAACGTGAGTACGAAGAGATTAGCAACTCACGGGTGACGCCTATAGAAACTCACGACGTAATAGTAGTAACCGTCGACAAATTTTATCTGAATATTTGACAACGTGAGAACTGTTCATGATTAAATGGAATACTTAATTACTCAATACTTCTCTTAGCTAGCAACTAACTTATGAACTAGGCTATAATGAAAGAATTCATGACACATACAATTGTAGAAAATAAATAAGATATTTATTGATAAAATATTGGATTATTAAATTGGCATTTTATGCGAGTCATTATTTGGAACTGCGTAAAAACAAGTATGGATTATGAGTCAGCGCTGGCTCGTAGAAAGGAAAATAATATCCAGTATTAAACTATGAAGATCAGTTCCTTCGTGAAGTAAAATTTGAGTATGTACATATTTACAATCGATCACTGGACATCTAAGGTCCATACTGCAGTTGAGACATAGGTGTAATACCAACACAATCAACTTGTTACAATAGCTCATTTACTTTAAGACTAATTAAACAAGTCTCACTTAGACACAATGTTAAGCCAAAGTGTATCCCAAGTCCACTAATAAGTTCAACTTTAAATTGAACCAAAACATCATTTTTAAATCGGAGGACTGAACTGCATTTCACGGATATATTTACTCGCCGACCCAATTAGAATTGAGCGTTGAGAACATCACATGGTAAATTGTAGCTAATACTCAGTCAATGACGAGTCACTAATAAGTAAATTCATATAAGCAAACTGAAATAAGTAAATCTAGATGCGTAAATTTAACTGGATGAATCCATATGAGTGAACTTAAATGCATTATTCCATGTGAATACATCTGAGTAAATCTGAGTATTTCTGAATAAATCTGAGTAAATCTGAGTATTTCTGAATAAATCTGAATAAATCTGAGTAAATCTGAATAAATCTGAGTAAATCCGAACTCATGTTTTATTGCTACGTTCTCGTTGTGCATGGATAACTTCTTACGAACTAAGGCATCCGTTCCTAGTGCCTGTTAAATACGGCTCCTATTCTAGCTTTTCCCTAGCTATAGTTCGTTGAGAAAATGTAAGTTCAAACAGAGAATGTTAATCTATTTAGCTATCTAACTAATTTCAACATAATCTTTGGCTGTCATACACATGTCCTTTTAGGTTCAATGTCCCTTTCCTTCGTTATATTCCATAACATTCTACTTCAATGCAAGCTACTTTATTCATACGCAGTTACTATGCAAGCGCTATGCCGCGGTGTTCAGAAACAAACTCTCACATATATCAGTGTCGTGAATGCATTTGGTCAAATACAGCTATCAAACGTATCGTTGTATTCCGATATTCATTACAACGCATCTAAAGTTGACATACGATTCTGTCACAAGCATACTTCTACAATAGTAAATTCTGTTCATACCTTGGCTTAAGTCGCTCCAGCGGTGTGGGCAATCTTACGTATACGATTCTAAAAAAAATGTAGTGTGGCATATCTTAAAATGCAGGCACTCAATGGCCCCTGAGTAGTGCGAATAAAACTTCTCATATCACTATATAACTCATACCTTTCCTCCAGTTAGCACAATCGTAACCTTATTTCAACATCCATATAATATCTTAACATCGTAGCCTCAATAATAACTCGTCGCGTTCCCAAACACACGACCATGTCAAAGTACCACACTGTTTCTTAAAACAACATTTAAAAGTTGCTATATCTCATAACCTATGATTGAGTTCAATGCCCTTATTGCGAAGCAAAACAATGCATGATTCCATCTGTTTATTTTTACACCGCGCGCAACCAATCGTGACGTCGACTTGTAGCTTTACCACTATGAAATCTCTGTAATCTGCCAGTATGTCATTATGATCAGCTGTTTCCAAACTTCTTTTTTCAAACCTCACGCTACATACGTGTATTTTGACCGATATACGATGACGTATATATCCATTACATCAGAAACTACTGCTATATTGCTAGATCATGTAACTACGGACTTAAATATCTCACACTTCGTTGGTAACATTCACTTGCATTTCTTATGTATCGGTCTCTAATTGGCCCATCGGCACATACCTAAGGTACATGTGTAGGCAAACCAAAATTATGCGATTAAATATTGTAAATGACTTAGCTCGCTCATGGTTGTCCCTGGTCCAGCTGTTCTGCTCCCAAATGGATGTAGTTGGGTCTTCAGTTAGGTCATGGGTTGGACATCTGGTACATCATCCGCTTCTTCATTACGGAAGTGCTGTCTGGATTCCCCTCATCATGGCTCGGTCGGATGGTTTCCCGTCGCCTTCCTCATCATGGCTCGGTCGGATAATTTCCCGTCGTCTTCCTCATCATGGCTCGGTCGTATAGCAAGATGTACTGGTCCCCAGCTTGGTCCATCATGTGTACTTAGCACATCATCCTCATGGTCCTCTTGTCAGCATCTAAATTAATGATTATAGTGCAGTGTACTGCCATTATACAATTCTTTTTTGACGTCTGTAATCCTTAATTTTATTATTTCTTTCGTGGCTCTCCGACGTATCCTCGATTTCGTTGGTAATGATTTCAGTGCATCTATTCTCTGTCTGCCCTTCTTGTAGATCTTGAGGAAAACTTATTTTTATTCTGATTCAATGATTGGAGATGTTTCTCTTCTTGTGTGTGATCCTTTTTATGTTGGCTTGGTCTCCCTTTGCAGACTATAGATCACCGCGCTGAGTATCCACCCACGCGTATCTCGTAGCTCTTGTAGGTGATTCCTTCTTAATATCTCGAGTCAACTATGCTATTTTTCGGTGATTTGACTTGTTTCTTCTCGTTTCCGATGCTTTTTCCTTTAATATATCTTTAGATCCTTTGTTATTCCTAAAAGAATTATACCGCGGTCGGTAATTCCGTCCTCACTCTCCGTTGAGAAAATTTAAGATGGAGTTTTCTTAACAATCAAGTTTTCTACTTTTTTTTGTAAAACAATACAGTAGACAGTCCACTGTCCGTTTCACCCTGAATACTTGACCGTTCCATGACGTGTATGGCCTTCTGTGTCATCACAACTGGTGTCTATTCTTTGCTTGCTATAGATTAAATGGCCCATACCCTCAGTCGGCGCCATTTTGAAAGCTGTCGCGGACGTGTGAACGGACACATTTATTGTCCCCCGTCACGGACAAAATATATTGGTCACAATATATTTTCCTTTCTTAAACTCGAATCATAAATGTGCCTTTGCTTCTTATATAGATTCTTTGTCGTATAGAGACTGGCTAATCGATTTCCAAAATATCAGCTGGTTGTTATCGATCCTGATTTAGAGATGTTCTTTGCTATGCTCGACTGTGCTCATAATCAGCTGATTCTTTCCTTGCATATACGTAATAAATGAAAGATTCAAATGACTTCCGGATGCAAATTTCATAATGGTATGTGGTTTATACATTCTTGGCCCCTTTGTTCTTCTAGTTCCGTTCCTTTAGGCTCATTCTCTTGGTAATAAGGCTTGATGTTACAAGCATTGTGTACATTACGGTACTTTCCATTCATGCTTGCTAATTCGTATGCATTGTTTCCTAGCACACGCTCAACTTTATATGGACCATTGTACAATGGTAGGAACTTCGCACATACTCTATTCGGTGCACTAGACATCGGTACAGTTTTAATTAATACAAGATCACCTCGTTCGTACGGTGCATGGAATTTCTTGTTTTGCACCCTCTTTAATCGTTTTCGTGACTGTTCCTGTAGTCTTTAGCTTGTACTTGAAGTTCGGTATTTGCCCTGGTTTGTCATCGAAAACGTCGATATACTTATTGATAATCCCATACAGTACTCGCTTTCCTTCTGGTGGTACGTCGGCTTGAGCAAGAGCCCCCCAGATCTCTGTTTTTTCATCATTTTCTTCCTCCATGGTTATGATTTCTTCAATTCTTTTAGTTATTTCGATGTCTAATTCTTGCTCATCGTCTTTCTCTACCAAGGCTGGGTCCTCTTTATTTAATAAGTCGACTTCCTTTCCCTCAATCTTCAAGTATTCCTCAGCTTGCAACGTGTCTTTAAGTTGGATCGTTTCTACTATTTTATTCCCATCATTCTCTATGATAGGGAATCGAATTTCACAACGTTCCATATCTATAGTCATTTGGGAAGTCATCATGAAGAATATTCCGAACATTATACTGTATTTTATCCTCTTCACTACCAGAAATGGGTGTTCGAACTCGTGTCTGCCTATTCTTATGGTTAGATATGCTTGAGTCTTGCATTCCACTGATTTATCTGGTATGACACCCCTGATCTTAACTCCAGACACGGGTATTATTGGTATTTCCATCCTCTTTGACAATTCTTGGAACAATGTATTTGACATGACACTGATGCTGGCCCCGGAATCAACCAAACAATATATCCTGATATCAGCTACACTAACTAGTATTACTGGCAATTTAAATACTGGTTCCTTGGTGTCGCATGTATCATCTCGAACCAAGTCTTCTGGTCGGATGTCCCAGTGATCAAATTGTGTTATTATCCAACTGCTAATTTTGATGAAGTTTTTACTTTCCTGACTATTTACACTTTCCTGCTGAGCTAATGTTAAATCGGCGTTTTTTTTTTTTCTTTCCGATGGCTCGGAGTCGGTCGTACTCCTCTGCGTGTTGTTTTCTCTCCATCTCTCCTCTTCTCTTCTCCTCTTGTAATCCTGGAGCTCGAGACTCTCTGCCCCTTCGAGGTCACCAGTGTTATCTTTATCTCTAATGGCTTCCTCCCACCGGGTTTCATTTTACCTCTGCTCTCTGAGCTCTTGTATATATCTTCTATTTTCTTCGTTTCTGTTATACTCGTTAGGCCGTCGTTTTTCGTTATACCATCTTCTGTTTCTAGGATACGGTTGGCTCCTATTTCTATTATGACGAATGTTATTCCTGTATTGTGAGTAACTCCTGTTATCTCTTTGTTCCCATCTCGCAGGTTGCTCCCCGCTGCATCGATAACAATGTCTTTTTCGTCCTTTATCTTGAGTGCTCAAATGATTCTCCGTCCTATCTTGATCAGTCCTGCTTACTCTACCGCTCGTGCTTTCAGGGCTCATGGTGTTGATCGCCTCGACTTGCCTGATATTCCTCGGATTTCTTTCTACCAGGCATGATGATGTCAAATCACTCTGTCTCAGCCGTTTTTCCATGTCTATAGCGGTCTGTATGTCCGTGGCGGCTAACAACCTCTGTACCTCTAACGGGAGTTGTCTCTGTATGGTCTTGATCGCCTCTAACTCACTCGGCGCGCAGTCTAGATCTTGGAAACGGTGAAATTGGTAAGAAAAGAAATCGGTGTAGCGCGTTTGCCCTGCATTGGAAAATTTTCTGGAGTAGAGTTCCAACCTCAACTGCTGCTGTATTTCTGAATCCCAGAATTTTCTCAGAAAAGCGGCTTTGAATTCATCGTAAGTGTGAAAGCTGTAATTAAATGCTCGAAACCATATGTTCGGGTTCCCATCTAAGTGCTTCTCAATTATGCGTAATTTCTTATCCTCTTGTATCCTCCCTTCTTTAAAGTATTCCTCGATATCCCGGAGGAATTGTTTGGGAGAGGTCTTCGCTGAGCCGTCGAAATGTTTGGGTCGATCATCATAATTCTTGATGATGTTAATTATGGGATTGCTATCACTCTGGTTGCTTCCGTTCATCATTTCCATATCTCGCCTACTCAGGTCGATTATTACCGAAAGTGTGTTTTCCCTTTCCTGTACTTGCGTTTCCATAGCTCTTTACCGTTCGCTGGAGTTCGAAAACACGGATTTCGCTGATTGGTTTTCTACCCTCATCTCCTGAAGTTCTTTCCTTATTTGTTTCATTTCCTCTTCGGTCTTCTCCATCTTCCGTTCCGAATCAGCCTTATCATTTTCTATTTTCTCTTTTAGCTTGTTTATTTTGTCAGCTACCTGGTCTGAAGCTCGATTAAATTTTCCTACTAAGTCTTGTTGTTTCAGGCTTAGTCCTTCCATGCCCTTCGTTATTTCATTTATCTTCTCTTCTTCTAACCTCTTGATGGTCTCCTGACTTTCTGTTATCTTTTTCTTTATCTCATTTACTTCTTCCCATTTCCTCTCATTACTGCCTTTAATTTCCTCCAGCTTAGTAGTCAGTTTGGCAATTTCTTCATCCACCTGTGCTGTGATGATATTTGGATTCTATGCCACTTCTGCTCTCATTCTGTTTATCTCCTCTCGCATCTCTTTGTTTTTATTTTCCATGGTTTCGGTCAACTCGGCACGCAAACCTTGGATTTCATTCCTGACTCCAAAAAATTCTTCAGTCATCTTTTCCTGTTTCCCTTTTAATTCCTGGATCATCCCTTTTTGTTCGCTTTCTATTCTGCCAACGATTTCCTCCAAAGTCTCCTTTTGCTTCAGTTGCCACTCTTCTTGTTTCTTATCCAACTCCCGTATTAGTTCGTGGCGTTCTTTTCTCCTTTCTTCAGCTTGCTTCTCATATAATTCCTGCATCTCCTTTCCTCTATTCTCAACTTGTTTTTGTTGCCATTCTTCTTGTTTCTTACATAATTCCTGTATCTCCTTTCCTCTATCCTCAACTTGTTTTTTTGCCATTCTTCTAATCTTCGTTCCTTTTCTACTCGTCTTCTTTCCTTCTCCTCTTCCTGCCTTTTCCTTTCATTCTCACGTTCTTGTTTCTCTCTCTGTCTTTCTTCTTCCTGCTTTCTCTCCTTCTCTTCGTGTTCCTTTTTCTCCTTCTGTTTTTCTTCTTCTTGCTTTTTCAAATACTCTAGGAACCATATTGGGGTTCCCTCGTGTCTTTCCTGTATCTCTCTCATTTCTTCTTCCTGTCCCCTTCTGGTCTGTACTCTTCCTTGCATTGCCATTTTTCCGTTAAGTGTAATTCTATTTAGTATGATTTCTCTAAATTCCTAACAGTTCTCTATTTTTCCTACGGTTCTCTAAGTTTCCTAGCAATTCTCTAAGTTCACAAGACATAAACACATATATATACCACAATCAACAATTCCTTAATCTACTTATGCTAGAATAGTCCACTATATCACTATTGTACACTAGTTTAAAGTTTTTCTTGTTTCCAATCACTTATGATATGGATGGACCTTGCTGGAGAACAGCATCATCTTACCAGGTAGACCATGAACAACTAGACCATGAGTTCGGATTTATCATTTTGAGTTCACTCCGGAACTGATCTCAAAAGAAGAAACTAAGTTTTTACTATGTGGCATCTAGCCTTCATTCAATATTCATAAGCCTACATAGTCCTTAACATGTGCTCAGTATCCATTAAAAATAAACTTAAAATTAACTTGTATTATTAACATAACCAGAAAAAAAAATAAAAAAAAAATTTGACAACCCTCAATTACTCCTCAACATTGTCCATTTCGTTTGATACAATTGTATACTCATGTTTACTACACCTTCCTCTCCTTCACTAACTCTCGTCATATGTCGTGCGAATGTTACATTCCTAAGGAATCTTTTCCATGCAATACCTCTACATTACTATCTATGTTGAGCCAGATTTTATCTTAAACTGTACAATTATCTGTTCTTATTCTATTCCATTGTAATACATTCCCACGGTGTCTTCCTTTCTTGCCTCAAGTATTGGAATTAGCTAAAATATACTAATAGTCACTCTCTTTCATGACGATCCCGCGGTGTCTTTCTCTTCTGGTCGCCACGCTTCTGGGAGTCAATTAAATGTAACGATTGATTTCTTCGTGTTCCCGTGGTGTCTTTCTGTTCTGTGCCGTTGGAGCGGCAATTAAATGTAAGCGGTCCATTTCTTAGTGCTCCCGCGGTGTCCCTCTCTTCTAGCCTATGTTGGAGGGCCAATTAAGTGTGACACATTCCCGCGGTGTCTTTCTCTTCTTAGCCCCACGTTGATGCCGCAATTAATGTAACAACTGGGTCTCTTCGAACGTTACATTCTTTACCCGATACCTCCATTTCAACTCGTCGTTGGGCAGCCTAGTCAGACGAAATGGGGTCGCTCAGCGGATACCTCAGGGTTTTCTAATGGCAAGTAAGACATGTAATCTTACTACAGGATACGCTTAACATGAGTACGAAGAGATTAGCAACTCACGGGTGACGCCTATAGAAACTCACGACGTAATAGTAGTAACCGTCGACAAATTTTATCTGAATATTTGACTACGTGAGAACTGTTCATGATTAAATGGAATACTTAATTACTCAATACTTCTCTTAGCTAGCAACTAACTTATGAACTAGGCTATAATGAAAGAATTCATGACACATACAATTGTAGAAAATAAATAAGATATTTATTGATAAAATATTGGATTATTAAATTGGCATTTTATGCGAGTCATTATTTGGAATTGCGTAAAAACAAGTATGGATTATGAGTCAGCGCTGGCTCGTAGAAAGGAAAATAATATCCAGTATTAAACTATGAAGATCAGTTCCTTCGTGAAGTAAAATTTGAGTATGTACATATTTACAATCGATCACTGGACATCTAAGGTCCATACTGCAGTTGAGACATAGGTGTAATACCGACACAATCAACTTGTTACGATAGCTCATTTGCTTTAAGACTAATTAAACAAGTCTCACTTAGACACAATGTTAAGCCAAAGTGTATCCCAAGTCCACTAATAAGTTCAACTTTAAATTGGACCAAAACATCATTTTTAAATCGGAGGACTGAACTGCATTTCACGGATATATTTACTCGCAGATCCAATTAGAATTGAGCGTTGAGAACATCACATGGTAAATTGTAGCTAATCTCAGTCAATGACGAGTCACTAATAAGTAAATTCATATAAGCAAACTGAAATAAGTAAATCTAGATGCGTAAATTTAACTGGATGAATCCATATGAGTGAACTTAAAAGCATTATTCAATGTGAATAAATCTGAGTAAATCTGAGTAAATCTGAATAAATCTGAGTAAATCTGAATAAATCTGAGTAAATCTGAGTAAATCCGAACTCATGCTTTATTGCTACGTTCTCGTTGTGCATGGATAACTTCTTACGAACTAAGGCATTCGTTCCTAGTGCCTGTTAAATACGGCACCTATTCTAGCTTTTCCCTAGCTATAGTTCGTTGAGAAAATGTAAGTTCAAACAGAGAATGTTAATCTATTTAGCTATCTAACTAATTTCAACATAATCTTTGGCTGTCATACACATGTCCTTTTAGGTTCAATGTCCCTTTCCTTCGTTATATTCCATAACATTCTACTTCAATGCAAGCTACTTTATTCATACGCAGTTACTATGCAAGTGCTATGCCGCGGTGTTCAGAAACAAACTCTCACATATATCAGTGTCGTGAATGCATTTGGTCAAATACAGCTATCAAACGTATCGTTGTATTCCGATATTCATTACAACGCATCTAAAGTTGACATACGATTCTGTCACAAGCATACTTCTACAATAGTAAATTCTGTTCATACCTTGGCTTAAGTCGCTCCAGCGGTGTGGGCAATCTTACGTATACGATTCTAAAAAAAATGTAGTGTGGCATATCTTAAAATGCAGGCACTCAATGGCCCCTGAGTAGTGCGAATAAAACTTCTCATATCACTATATAACTCATACCTTTCCTCCAGTTAGCACAATCGTAACCTTATTTCAACATCCATATAATATCTTAACATCGTAGCCTCAATAATAACTCGTCGCGTTCCCAAACACACGACCATGTCAAAGTACCACACTGTTTCTTAAAACAACATTTAAAAGTTGCTATATCTCATAACCTATGATTGAGTTCAATGCCCTTATTGCGAAGCAAAACAATGCATGATTCCATCTGTTTATTTTTACACCGCGCGCAACCAATCGTGACGTCGACTTGTAGCTTTACCACTATGAAATCTCTGTAATCTGCCAGTATGTCATTATGATCAGCTGTTTCCAAACTTCTTTTTTCAAACCTCACGCTACATACGTGTATTTTGACCGATATACGATGACGTATATATCCATTACATCAGAAACTACTGCTATATTGCTAGATCATGTAACTACGGACTTAAATATCTTACACTTCGTTGGTAACATTCACTTGCATTTCTTATGTATCGGTCTCTAATTGGCCCATCGGCACATACCTAAGGTACATGTGTAGGCAAACCAAAATTATGCGATTAAATATTGTAAATGACTTAGCTCGCCCATGGTTGTCCCTGGTCCAGCTGTTCTGCTCCCAAATGGATGTAGTTGGGTCTTCGGTTAGGTCATGGGTTGGACATCTGGTACATCATCCGCTTCTTCATCACGGAAGTGCTGTCTGGATTCCCCTCATCATGGCTCGGTCGGATGGTTTCCCGTCGCCTTCCTCATCATGGCTCGGTCGGATGATTTCCCGTCGTCTTCCTCATCATGGCTCGGTCGTATAGCAAGATGTACTGGTCCCCAGCTTGGTCCATCATGTGTACTTAGCACATCATCCTCATGGTCCTCTTGTCAGCATCTAAATTAATGATTATAGTGCAGTGTACAGCCATTATACAATTCTTTTTTGACATCTGTAATCCTTAATTTTATTATTTCTTTCGTGGCTCTCCGACGTATCCTCGATTTCGTTGGTAATGATTTCAGTGCATCTATTCTCTGTCTGCCCTTCTTGTAGATCTTGAGGAAAACTTATTTTTATTCTGATTCAATGATTGGAGATGTTTCTCTTCTTGTGTGTGATCCTTTTTATGTTGGCTTGGTCTTCCTTTGCAGACTATAGATCACCGCGCTGAGTATCCACCCATGCGTATCTCGTAGCTCTTGAAGGTGATTCCTTCTTAATATCTCGAGTCAACTATGCTATTTTTCGGTGATTTGACTTGTTTCTTCTCGTTTCCGATGCTTTTTCCTTTAATATATCTTTAGATCCTTTGTTATTCCTAAAAGAATTATACCGCGGTCGGTAATTCCGTCCTCACTCTCCGTTGAGAAAATTTAAGATGGAGTTTTCTTAACAATCAAGTTTTCTACTTTTTTTTGTAAAACAATACAGTCCAGTCCACTGTCCATTTCACCCTGAATACTTGACCGTTCCATGACGTGTATGGCCTTCTGTGTCATCGCAACTGGTGTCTATTCTTTGCTTGCTATAGATTAAATGGCCCATACCCTCAGTCGGCGCCATTTTGAAAGCTGTCGCAGACGTGTGAACGGGCACAAGATTAATGCATTAATTCAAACAATTCCAATCCATGCAGATTTGTAAAAATGTGATCCATTTTATTTTATCATGAGGTGTTAAAGCAAAGTTGAGTTAACTACCCTTTCAATGAATATTATGACAATTCTTACGATAAAAAAATATTGTTCAACAAATAATTTTGAAGATATTTCAATTCCATCATTCATTTCAAACTTTAAGCAAACCTGATATTTTAATTTATCTGTCATATTTATTTTTTGAACAAATGATAGTTATTAAGATATATTTATTATCATTTATAGATTATCGGTATAGTTTGAAAGTTATGATTATGGCAAAAAATATTTTCAACAAATAATTTAAGATAATATTTCAATTCCATCATTAATTTCAAAGTTTAAGCAAACCTTATATTTTAATTTATCTGTCATATTTATTTTTTGAATAAATGATAGTAAGATATATTTATTATCATTTATAGATTATCGGTATAGTTTGAAAGTTATGATTATGGCAGAATTAATATATAAAACCGTCACCTTAAGTGACAAGCGATAGAGACATCTGTCAGATTTATCTTGAATGAATGAAAGCATTGCGTTAAGCATTTCTCTCTGGATTCACGTTAAAAATACATATTATTTGTTGCAACCCCTGAGATGCCTACTGACCCTAACTGTGGAATTTTCTTTGACGCCAAGAGACTTAGACTCAGTAAATGGCGCAGTACTGTATTCGTGTTAGATGTCCCGCGTCCTGGACAGTTCATATCTGGGATGGCAATTGTCCCGCATTTTGAACCTTGAAAGAAATATGCTAATGTTTCCACCTCTGATAAGTACCAAGAGCTTATCTTCTTTCTTGCAAACAGGATAAATTTTTTCACTCCTTGAATTCTTTATTTGGTGTGAGTTCATAGATTTTTAAAAAAATTACTGTTTGCAGTTCTTGGGTTTTCCATCCTAGCGAATAAGACGCATAATAGTGGACAGCTACCTGAGGTAATCCGAGTCCACCGCATATTAGTGTGAAATTGGCAACTGTGAGAAATATTATGTTCTGTTGACTTGGTTAGGTCTGAGCTGTTCATTTCTGTAAATTTTTCTTTAATATCATGCAGAGATTTTTATGAAATTGCTACGAATAACAAAAAACTTAACAGCAGTTATATTGAATATTGAAATTTTTCCCTATTTGTGTTACGTTGCACAGACAGGTCTTGCGGTGATGACAGGATAGAAAAGGGCTAGGATTGGAATTGACCATGGCCTTAAAACAGTATACAGCCCCAGCTTTTGCCTGGTGTAAAATGGGAAATCACGGAAAACCATCTTTAGAGCTGCTGACAGTGGGGTTCAAACTCATCACCTCACAGCTACAAGACGCAAATTGTACGGCCAACTTACTCGGTATTGTAAGTTTCAGTCTGTGTATAAATGTTAAGGCATGCATTTACAAATTGCACCATGATGTCAACTTAATAATAAGTGTATCAATTTTAAACAAAGTTTATAACTTGTAGAATACAAGCCCGCTGATTTCCTCTATCGCACATCTGTCCTGTATTTTGATTTCAGGTACCCGATAACCCTGTGTACTGTCAACATTTAATCAATACCAAATATTATTTCCACACACACACACACAGAGAGAGAGAGAGAGAGAAAGAGAGAGAGAGAGAGAGAGAGAGAGAGAGAGAGTGTGTGTGTGTGTGTGTTTTTAAACTCACCTCTGAAATTTTCTCCATATATTTCTGAAACAAACTTACTGGAGTATTGTATTTCTTGCTGCAGGCAGTTACCTATTTTGATCTATTACACACCAAGATATATTAAATTATTATTAGGTATTATAGAGGAATCTGAACAGTGATACTTGTAATATAATTTTCAGCATGTGTGCACCAAACATCAGCCTAGATTCTGTTATATTGCTATACCGAACAATTTACGAACCTTAAAAGACTGTTGTCTTTGTCGTGGAAATAATCAATCATTAGCTATTGTTAGCAATAATACAAACTACTTTCCCTCTTTTCTGAATGTCTCAATTGGTTTAGACTGTTTTCCAACAATGATTTCTCTTTAGTACTGCTCCAAATTTTTCAGGGTAGAGACTTGCTACAGAAATAGGGCTAGTAATGGGAAGGAAGCGGCCGTGGCCTTAATTAAGGTACAGCCCCAGCATTTGCCTGGTGTGAAAATGGGAAACCACGGAAAACCATCTTCAGAGCTGCCGACAGTGGGATTCGAACCCACTATCTCCCGAATACTGGATACTGGCCACACTTAAGCGACTGCAGCTATCGAGCTCGGTGCAAAACATATTAAGAAATTTTCTGCACCCATCCATTTTGCTGCATCACTGCAGTAGATTCAGCTGGTGAATTAATCATCAGCCTATGGTTAAGCTTTTTCCTGGGGCACAAACAGAGGGAAGATGAACTGCCCATTTGCATTCATACAAAACTAGATAGTGACATGTAACTTTCCCCACTTGTTTCTTTCCCTTAATAGGAACTACTTTGCTGTTGACATGGATACAGGATAATCCAGTCTCATCTGCACTGAAAATATGTGGCGCTGAGAAAGAAAATCTGTTCATTAATTCTTCTAGCTTGGAATAGAAACCCATCACTAGTGGTTTATTAAAACCAACTGCTCTCATTAAACCGGTAGATTCTGCCTTTCTAAGGGAGAAACTCAGGATTTTTTTTTCATGAAACTATAGTAAAATGCTTTACCAGAACAACATTTAGAATTGTTGAATCTATGAGTACTTTTCGAGTCAGTGGCACGAGACGGTTGTCCAAGTCTTTTCTGTGTTGCACCAACTCGTATTCAAATTGTTCCAAAGAAGTATTTTCAAATCTACCCAACTTGGGAGAAATTGTCAGTTCACCACCACAGCATTTGATTTTCTTAATTTTATCATGCAGAGAACTTTTTGGCACAATGAAAACTTGAGCAGATTCTCTTCATAATATACTAGTATTCTCTAACACCCTTTCTATAGCTTGCTTCATTTCATCCTCACTCCACGTGTCTCTGTCAGTCTTTCTGCCTTTAAACTAGACATTTTTCAAGCCCAGAAATTACCTGGAGAAAAAAAAAAAAATTAACACACTGTCTGGGGCAATCATCACAAATGGTATCCGGGGTTACCAGATTGTTTATATAGGAGAAATTCCTTCATATCTGCTGAACTACAAATACTCTTATCATAAAATTTGTTGGCTGTGTTTTTAAATGTAGGTATTTCAAATAATTGGTATACTGTAAGTATGAAGTGGGTACCTTACCCGGAAAGTTGGGCACAGAGCTTCAAATTTAAGTTCTGTCTGCAAGTACTGAGCGCCAAAACAACATGTGTTCACAGCAGGTATGGTTGCCAACTTACAAACATCGAAGTACTCACAAATCTACACGTTTGGTACCTAGTAGGCAATGACAAGCGTCACGCTGTGCCACTTAGTGAGGAAGTACGAAACTAACCAATGTCCGGGGCTACAATCTCTACGTGGGCCTCCTCTACATGGACCAAGTGGTATTCACTTGAGCACAAGAATGATCGTTACTGAGAATATATCCAAGAACACCTATTCAATAGTAACTAACATCCTGATCCTCAGCATCATACACTGCTATGCAAAACTTAAGAACGAAAGTAACTTTTGTATGTTGTGTCACTGCCAAGTAACATAGCTCGATGAAACTTGAGCACACATAGGAAGAAATGCTACAGTAGGGTACTGTAGGCAACTGAAAGGAATATGAGATGAGACAAACAGAAATTATACTTTTATACAGAGACAATAAATTACATGTAAGTCACTGCGACTCATGATGGTTCCCTGGACATCACAAAAGAAGGGACATGGTTCTTAAAAGGGTGTGTGATCACCAAGGACAGCGATGCATGCTCTACAACATGTTCCCCATGCTGGCCACAAGATTGGTAAGGAGTTCTTGCATCCGGGAGATAGTAGGTTCGAATCCCACTATCGGCAGCCCTGAAGATGGTTTTCCGAGGTTTCCCATTTTCACACCATTCAAATGCTGGGGCTGTACCTTAATTAAGGCCACGGCCGCTTCCTTCCAACTCCCAGGCCTTTTCTATCCCATCGTCGCCATAAGACCTATCTGTGTCGGTGCGACATAAAGCCCCTAGCAAAAAAAAAAGAGTTCTTGAGGTAGGGTGTTCCATTGCTCCATCAGCGCGGTTGACAACTGTTGGATAGTCATTGGTGCATGTGGATGTGTTGCAATACATTTGCCCAACATGTCCCACACGTGCTCGATGGGATTTAATTCAGGAGAACAGGTGGGCCAGTACATTCGCCGAATATCCTCTCGTTGCAAGAGCTCCTCCACCTGCGCTGTTCGATGCGGTCATGCACTGTCATCCACAAAAATGAAGTCAGGGCTGAATGCACCCCTGAAAAGACTGAATGAGTATACTGTCACAATAACGTTAACCAGTGAGTGTGCCCCATTCAAAGATTTGGAGGTCAGTACGCCCATGCAACATTATGCCTCCCCCGTAACATCTGGACCACCAAAATGATAGTTTTCGACAGTGTTCCCGGGTGCGTTACATATTTCCACCTCTCGCTAGATACGGGTACTTCTAGAATCACTACTCAGACTGAATCTGCTCTCATCTGAGAAGAGCACACGACCTCACTCCTCATCGATCCAGGCCTGATGCTCTTGGCACGATCGCAAACGGTGCTGCCGATGTGCGGGTGTCAATGGAACACAACATAATGGTCATCGCGCAAACAGACCATCCCCCATGCAGTTGCCATGCCACTGTGGAGCGTGAGACTGGTTGCCTTTCAGTACTGTTAAATGCGGTTGCGATTGCACCCACTGTTTGACGCGAGTCCTTCTTGCCCGTTGCAGAATGTAGCAGCCATCTGCTGCCGTAGTTGACCGTGGTCAACCCCCTCCTTTCCTGTGGGCAGCAGTGTCTGTGGTTTGGAATGCTCTCCATACATGTGAAACAATGCTGTGAGCAATACCAAACTCCTG
Source organism: Anabrus simplex (assembly GCF_040414725.1). Taxonomy (NCBI): domain Eukaryota; kingdom Metazoa; phylum Arthropoda; class Insecta; order Orthoptera; family Tettigoniidae; genus Anabrus; species Anabrus simplex. Next base: position 962,192,624 of record NC_090265.1, on the reverse strand, counting down.
GCTACACTCGTCATACTTGGTCCTTCTTCGAGTTTCCCGATGATTCTTCCCAATTGAAGTCAACCAAATGTCTCCGAGCTATGTTCGAACGAATAACACCACCACAGTGCACCCTAACAGTTCGCTGATTGACTCAAACTGTCTTGTCCCGCTCCTTCAACTACTTCGTTTTGTGGGGCCAGACCCATTTGGCACTATAGTTGCACTGACCTCACGCCAGGTTTCTATGCATGTGTAGGAGACCTCTGGCAACATGTTACCGCACTTTCATTCATTTCCACCTAGTGTTGATATGTTATGTTGCTTTATCTATCTCATCCTTAAGTTTTGCACAGCAGTGTATATTATCCAGCCATCTGTAGTCCAAGGAAGGCCACCTAAGACAAAATAGGTCAATATCAAATCAAAGTGGCTCTAAAGAAAAAAAAAAAAAGATTAGTACCATGTGAGCAACTGTCGTAATTGTATGTAAAAAATATTTGAGTAATCTAGAAACAAGAGCCTTCCCTGTGAACCATCCAACCTTGCTATGGTAAGGAGGTTTGTGTGTCCGGATGAAGCACGAAGTTGAAATATCTGTCGAGAGACCAGACTAACAAATGGATCATTAAAAGAGGATAGCAGCTTTCCTGAAATTAGAAGGGTGACAGTCTGGATGATTGACTGGAAAGGCCATGCTATATTATATCAATAAATGTTACACGGCTGAAAGCAATGGAAAACTACATCCATACCTCTCAGAGACATGCAGCTCTCGCTATACAACTGAATGATGTACTCAGAGATGCAAACTTTCAAGAAAGGCAATTAGTAATGCAGCTGTTAGGGCAGGGGGGCATTAGAATTTACTTTCTTTTTTTTTTTTTTTCCAAGATCTCACTAACTTACACATTGATTTTTCAATGAACAACATACAATTCAGCCAGATGTAAGATATTCAAAGACTGGCATACAAACAGCATACGATTCTTGCCTGCTAGAGTAACAGGTGAGTACATATTTAAGTGGAGGTTGAAGGATCAATTCTTTTGTTGAGTACTGTAAATGCCCCCTTAGCAGTTTGTAGTTCTTGTTTGGTAAACGAACACTGGTGACATGCTTTTTCTTTTGATATCATGTGCATCCTCTGCACTAACAGAGCACTTAACAGTTCGGTGTTCATATTAGCACGGAATTCAGTCTTGTTCTTCCTCACCAAACTAAAAACTCTTTCCACTGGAGCACTGCTATGGGGTACTAAAAGAATAGCCATCATTAGCTTACTCAGTGAAGGATACTTCCTCATACCTGAAGCATCAGTTATCTTCGATATTTCAAATCTGTCGGCCCTTTCACCCCTGTCAAAAGGGAATCCATCAAACTGGAAATTACTAAACTCAGTTTCCAAAGAATCAATTTCTTCTGAAGACAGAATTATAGGAAACAGGTCAATCATAAATTCTATTGATAAAAAATTCTTGGATTTCCTTTGGAAAACATCAGCAACTTCAGCATGCTCAAGAAATTTATCCCTAAATGGGATTTTGTTGACAATGTATTCACATGTTTTTGTATAGAAGAGTCTCACAATGGAATAAAACGTTTTGAATCTAGTTTCATCTAGAGAAACTGCCCTTACATAAGCCCTTGTGTTTGCCCCAATGACCAACTCAATGTCACTTTTCTGTAATTTAGCAGAACTAAATTTCCCATTAAGCAAATTAATATCAGACTCTGGAAAAAAGGATACTCTCACAAAGCAAACAACAAGGTCACTGAAAAATTCATTTAACTTTGAATGAAGTTTATGAATAAGTGATGTCTCTTGTAGGAGGAATACATTTAAGGAGTTGAAAAGTGGAAGAACAGAGCTGAGAAACAAAAGGAAGAGCCTAGTAGATGGATTTTCAAATTGTTCCTTAACTTTCAGAAATTTTGAGTTGGCCGTGCCAGAATCTGATTCACGGGAAGAACATTTTTAAAGGGTTCCACCTTTCTAAGACCCTTGATACACACTGTAGAAGAGATAACCACCTGGCAGAAACATACACTATGTGATCAAAAGTATCCAACACCCCCCAAAAACATACTTTTTGACGATGATGATGATGATATTTGTTGTTTAAAGGGGCCTAACGTCGATGTCATCAGCCCCTAATGGTACGAAATGAGACAAAGTTAAATGACAACTTAAAATTCCAAAATCCTCCACTGACCAGAATTCAAAGCATGAGGATGAAGAATGAATGGATGGAGATGAATTTAAAACGATCAGTGGATCAGACCCACAGTGCCTCACATGCACAGAAGCTGGCACAAAACAATCATATTACCGACCAAGGGACTGCTTCTATAGTACGATGCTGAATCGATTGTGCGTATAGTCGAAACGGGTCAAAAATCCAAGTCATCAGCCCGTCATAATGGTATTTATCGCTAGGAAAGTAGAACCATGCTATGTGTAATGTTGCGGTACTAATCAAAAGTAGTGAAGACTCGCAGTATGCCACAAGTTATGGTACTATTCACAGGTAGTGTAATGCGCACATGTAACACAAATCTATGGTGCTTCGCACATTGCGGAGCTATTTGCAGGCAACGCAAACCTATGGCGTTCCTCACATAAATGGACTAACCACAGGGACCCATACTATCCCGTGGAATTCTTCACATAGTGAGAACTGAGCATAGGTAAGGCAGAACAATGGTGTCGCTCATATAGGGGTACGAATCACAGGTACTGCAGGACCCCCATCCTGATTCACACACTGTCGCTACTAATCACAAACCTATTGCGTATCTAACATAGTGGTACTACGTGCAAGTAAATGCAACCCATGGTGTTCCCTGTGTGATGGTACTAATTACAAGTAGTTTCATGGTTCTAACTGGATCATCCCTTGGTCGCCCCTTTTAGTCGCCTCTTACAACAGGCAGGGAATACCCTGGGTGAATTCTTCGTCTGTCTCCCCCACCCACAGGGGGTGTGTGTTAGGTTTGCAAGAGGTATTTTATTTCCCTCAAGTCTGCCGGCAAGTCAGTTAGGACCCCCTATCCCCCACCTGGGACGCGCCACGTGGGAGTATCACCTGCGTAGCAGGTTCGTGGAAAACATACTTTTTCATCTTAGGTGCATTGTGCTGCCACCTACTGCCAGGTACTCCATAGCAGCGACCCCAGTAGTCATCAGACATCGTGAGAGAGCAGAATGGGGCGCTCCGCGGAACTCACAGACTTCGAACGTGGTCAGGTGATTGGGTGTCACTTGTGTCAGAAGACTGTAAGTGAGATTTCCACACTCCTAAACATCCCTAGGTCCACTATTTCTGATGTGATAGTGAAGTGGAAACATTAAGGGACACGTACAGCATGAAAGCGTACAGGCCGACCTCATCTGTTGACTCACAGAGACCGCCGTCAGTTGAAGAGGGTCGTAAAGTCTAATAGGCAGGTATCTATACAGACCATCACACAGGAATTCCAAACTGCATCAGGATCCACTCCAAGTACTATGACAGTTCGGCGGAAGGTAAGAAAACTTGGATTTCATGGTCGAGCAGCTGCCCATAAGCCACACATCACGCAGGTTAATGCCAAACGACGCCTTGCTTGGTGTAAGGAGCGTAAACATTGGACAACTGAACAGTGGAAAAACGTTGTGTGGAGTGACGAATCACAGTACACAATGTGACGATCCGATGGCAGGGAGTGGATATGGCGAATGCCCGGTGAATGTCATCTGCCAGCGTGTGTAGTGCCAACAGTAAAATTCAGAGGCAGTGATGTTATGGTGTGGTCGTGCTTTTTATGGAGGGGGCTTGCACCCCTTGTTGTTTTGCGTGGCACTATCACAGCACAAGCCTACATTGATGTTTTAAGCACCTTCTTGCTTCCCACTGTTGAAGAGCACTTTGGGGATGGTGATTTCATCTTTCACGATCGAGCACCTATTCATAATGCACGGCCTGTGGCGGAGTGGTTACACAACAATAACAGCCCTGTCATGGACTGACCTGCACAGAGTCCCGACCTGAATCCTATAGAACACCTTTGGGATGTTTTGGAACGCTGACTTCGTGCCAGGCCTCACCGACCGACAACACTACCTCTCCTCAATGCAGCGCTCCGTGAAGAATGGGCTGCCATTCCCCAAGCAACCCTCCAGCACCTGATTGAACGTATGGCTGCAAGAGTGGAAGCTGTCAGCAAGGCTAAGGGTGGGCCAACACCATACTGAATTCCAGCATTACCAATGCAGGGCGCCACGAACTTGTACGTCATGTTCAGCCAAGTGACCGGATACTTTCGATCACATAGTGTACTTCAAAATTTTGTGAGGCTTTTCACCAAAGACTTCCTTGAGGCTTTTCACCAAAGACTTCCTGGCATACCTTTAAAGCATTTTGCCTCCTTGAACTCTTCAGCAAATAGTAATAAATACCAATTAAAAACTATTCGATATTAACATTTACAAGAGCACTGCACCCCTTTTGAGCAGCTAAGTGCACAAGATGACAAGAACAGCCTTGCACATGAATATTAGGATTTTCTTTACAAATAAAGGAGCTCACCCCTTTGGAAACACCAGTCATAGTACTTGCATTATCACATGCAAAAGCTACGCAGTTATCCCACGGAATCCCCCTCTTCTTCAGTTCATCATCTAAAATATTAAATATTCCTTTACCTGTAATGCCGTTGGATTCCCAAATTGTAAGAATTATCATTGAAATTTACGTAGATTCCCCATCGGAAAGCGTCACAACTAATGGGTAGAACCTTTTGTCATTCATATCATTATTGCCGTCTGTTGCCAGGGCAAAGGGCTCGGACTTCATTAACTCTGTTACCTTTCCCAAAATTTTAAGTAACGCTCTGGTTTCTGTTCTCGCACAACCGTACTTCGAAGCTATTTTCAAACCTCCCGCATAGTCACTGCAGGCTAAAGGCAAATTGTATTCAACAATAAAAGTTGTAAACAACAACTCCGCATTTCTTACTGAGCTTTCATCTTTCTAGTTTTTGTCCCTCAGCTTAACTGTATCTCTATGAATTTTGCTAGCCACGTGTTTACGACAGTTGTCTCGGCCACCATGCGCAAATGAAAAATCGCGGCTACACACACTACAAAACACGTGTGAAGGAGATTTTGAGGAACGCAGTAAACAGGGCCATTCTTCCAAGTATTCCTCCCTAAATTTTTGAACTATTTTTGGTTTCTTACTAGCATCAGTAGTCACAGTAACGCCACCACATGTATTTTTCTGCACAAGAAATCGCTTCATTATTTCAAATTTTTCGCATTTCATAACACACGATTAGCAAATATCCTAGAAGAGCAAAATATACATAAATCTGACAAACAAAATCGCAAGAAATACTTCTTCAACAGTCACGCACACAGTATTCACAATGAAACGGAATTTGTCACCACTTTGCCGCCAAAACAAAGACAAAAGAACTCGCATACTTGCATGGAAGTCTGATGATGTAACAAACAAAGACAACAACTCCGCAAGATATACCACGTCACAGGTGACTGTTTATCCGGTACTGGAAGCACACACTGCGTTCGGCGAATGGAAACTCAAAATATTCTTAAACAAGGGACAGGAAAGGGCAGGGGTATAAATGATTACCGAGAAATCCAAAAAGAATATTCTGAGAATTCAAGCTGTAATGGCATTCCTCATGTATCCTTTCGAACACTTCATACACTTACATTTAAAAATCAACTAAAAAATCGGATTATGTGGTGTGTCATTCGTACAGGTGTAATTATGATGGGTGATTCGTAATTATTACGACTGAATCGTAATAGTTGGCATCTCTGATGTACTGATGAAGGCTTCCTCCAGAGCACAATATTCCCCATCAGGATCTCTGGGAAATGTGGGATAAGATATGAGTTGGATGAACAAAGGAAAAGGGAAGAGACAAAAAAAAAACGTAAAGTGGTATAAACGACTTGGAACACTCCCCATATCTAAGACAAGATCTGTCAAGAGGCCCCCCCTCAATGACGTTTAAGTCCATCCTTCTGATAAAGCTGGGAAGCAGAAACAAGGTTATAGGGGATAAGAAGAACTGGGATTGATGAGGAGAGAACCTATTTACCTGAAGACTGCAGTGTACGAAGATATTGGAATTGTCCATGTCCTTTAGTGTTTCCATATTTATCTTTATCTCCTTTTCTATTATTCCCTCTTCTGTTCCAAAGTTTCTGTATATGACTTCATTTTAACCATTTACATGTCTGAACAATCCAGTTCATGCCAACTTTCATAATTTACATTAAATGAGATGAAACATGATACTAAAGGAAAGAAAATAATCTTATAAATTAAAACAGAGCATTTGATCCATCACAGTTCTGGGTCTGGAAGTTTTATAATTTCACTACACTGAAAGGAAAAACTTACTACCATACCAATACAAAAGTGTATATCTGATAAGACAATTATTTCTATGAAGAAAACCAATTCCTTATACAGAAATAAATTAATTTACCTTTATAATTAGCACATAAGGTGATAGTCGTTCCCGGAAATTATGGATCAAGTACTTGAATAATTCAAACACTTCAATAACAGCATTTCTGAAATGTTCTAATGATGCCACATTATAGAAACGTATTATACCAGTATCATCACTGAATAACGCTGGGAATGCAGAGTCTACAACAAACAGAAAATAATCAGATTACTACAAAAATCACAATATCAAAAAAAAAAAAAATAGAGAAATTACAGAGCTCCTTAAATACACCAACTTTCAGGTAGGCATAGGATTTTATGTCTCCTTAGCAAATTAAAATTACTTTTGGCTACAAATTTTGATATAGTGTGCACTATGAAGTGCAAGATGTCTTAAAATCACACCTACTGTTATGACATTGTGAAATAGAGAGAGAATTTTAATATTACTCAGAGTCTTTCTCTATACATAAAAAGAATTTGCTCTGCCATATTAAAGCATAGCATACAAAGCTACCAAATGAATAGAGTTGCTATAGTAGTCCTAACATACAAAGGAAAGGGTGACAAACATAAAGTAGATAATTGCAGGCCAGTCAGCTTGATAAATTTTTTGTAAGCTCTGGGAAAACATTCTTTCTGATTATATTAGACACATTTGCAAAGTTACTATCTGTGGTTTGATAGAAGGCAGTTAAGGTTTTGGAAATGTTATTCCACTGAGGCTCAACTTGCATGACTCCAGCAAGATATAGCAAATATTTTAGAATTGGTGTGGGAGAATACTGACGTAATTGAGGGTTATTTGACTAGACAAAAGAGTGGATGAATAAGTGGCCTAAATTTCTATAAGACAGAACTCAGAGAATTAGAGTAAGTGAAGCATTATCTGATCCTGTAACAATTAAGCTGGGGGGTCCTGCAGGGCAGTATTATGTTTTTCTATTCCTACATGTTAAAAACAAACAAAAACTTTTTTCTTGCAGCATTTTTACAGTTGCCCCTTTTGCCTTACAGAGATCCTTGATAGCAGATCTCAGAGCATGGTAACAATTTTGCTTTTTCCACCAGGAAAGCACTAAGAATTTTTGTATTCATATTTGGTCGAAATTCAGTGTGATTCTTGCAAAAAATACGGAATATCATGATTTATAACTTTCAATTCCGTGTTGACGTTAGACTTAAACTGAATATTTGCTCAGTTGAAGCATTGCTGTGAGGGGTCACTAAAACGTCAAGCATCAATTGTGGAAGAACTGAGTATTTAATGTTCAATCAATCAATATTGATCTGCATTTAGGACAATCACCCGGGAGGCAGATTCCTTATCTGTTGTTTTCCTAGTCTTTTCTTAAATGATTTCAAAGAAATTGGTAATTTATTGAACATCTCCCTTGGTAAGTTTTTCCAATCCCTAACTCCCCTTCCTATAAATGAATATTTGCCCCAATTTGTCCTCTTGAATTCCAACTTTATCTTCATATTGTGATCTTTCCTACTTTTAAAGACGCCACTCAAACTTATTCGTCTTCTAATGTCATTCCACGCCATCTCTCCACTGACAGCTCTAACATTCCATTTCGTCGAGCAGCTCGTCTTCTTCTCCCAATTCTTCCCAGCCCAAACTCTGCAACATTTTTGTAACGTTACTCTTTTGTCGGAAATCACCCAGAACAAATCAAGCTGCTTTTCTTTGAATTTTATTCCAGTTCTTGAATCAAGTAATCCTGTTTAGGGTCCCATACACTGCAACCATACTCTAGTTGGGGTCTTACCAGAGGCTTATATGCCTTCTCCTTTACATACTGACTTCAACCTCTAAACACCCTCATAACAATGTACAAAGATCTGTACCCTTTATTTACAATCCCATTTATGTGATTACCCCAATGAAGATCTTTCCTTATATTAACACCTAGATACTTACAATGATCCCCAAAAGGAACTTTCACCCCATCAACGCAGTAATTAAAACTGAGAGGACTTTTCCTATTTGTGAAACTCACAACCTGACTTAACCCCGTTTTTCATCATACTATTGCCTACTGTCCATATCACAAAATTATCAAGGTCATGTTGCAGTTGCTCACAATCTTGTAACTTATTTATTACTCTATACAGAATAACATCTTAACAGAACAGACTAACATGTTTCCAGAAGCATCTTCAGCTTCAAAAGTTTTAGCCCATGATACATCCTTTTCACAGCTTGAAATGTCTTCATCTAATGGATCTTCTTGGTAGGAAGCAAGTCCCACTTCCAGTTTGTCTTTGTCAGTGTTCTCATCAACAATTCAACAACAACAACAACAACAACAAAAAGCACTGAAGAAAAGATAGTTGCTCTCAATGAAGCATACACTACTTCTGCATGCTTCACCAGTCATGAAAAGGTTTGTCCAAAATGTAGTTACATGTTATAGTGAAGAAATTTCTAACTAATTTCAAGAACTGTCTCATGTCATCTCCAGATAAACAGCCAGCCTCACTTCCTCACTTAATGTGCTGTCTGGTTGTAACTTCAGTTACAAGATCACCATCATCTTTCTGACAACTGCTACTGAATTTTATATTGGTAATGCATTTCAAACTTACTTCTAAACGCTTTCCAATACTTTTAGCTCTTGTAAACCTTACCATTAAATCCATCAACAATCCATTCATGTATCTGGCCACTATGTATGGAGGGAGCTTCTACTTGCAACATGACCTTGTTCTTTATGAAAACGGGAATGTGTTCTACAGAAATAAGACGTTTAGTGACATCGTACTCCATTGCTGCTTTTACAGCAAGAAATTTGCTATTGCTGGTTTCTTCTGATCTGACATTTTCACCAATATGAAACAATTTCAATGGCTCCCACTGTTATAATGCCCTAATACCATGTTTCAAGATTATCTGTCTTTTGAGCTCAGGTCCACTCCTGATACATCTTTAATTGCCTTTCATTTTCTTTTGGAGATTCTTTCGTTTGCACTTTCTGCACTAGCCTTCTGGGCAGCTAAGTGAAGTAGGTGACACATACAGCCTCATATACAAAGGTGAACAAATTCTAGTTCAGGCTTTCTTGGCCTAAGCAACAGTGCAACAAGCAGAGCAGCTTAGCTTGCACGTCACCAAAGCTAGAATGCACGTACATTGAGTGTAGAAGCCACAGCAATCAAATCTGGGTTCCCTGAAGCCTGCCAAGTTCTGCGGGACCCGTTTGGACTGCTGGACCTAACAAGAGTGTGTATCAATGTGCTGCTATATGTTAGTGCAACCATGTATTTCGTTCAGTGCAGTTAAGTGGTTGTTAACAATGTCCGACTCGTTGGCTGAATGGTCAGCGTACTGGCCTTCGGTCCAGCGGGTCCCGGGTTCGAGTTCGATTCCCGGCCGGGTCGGAGATTTTAACCTTAATTGGTTAATTCCAATGGCACGGGGGCTGGGTGTATGTGTTGTCTTCATCATCATTTCATCCTCATCACGACGCGCAGGTCGCCTACGGGAGTCAACTAGAAAGACCTGCACCTGGCGAGCCGAACCCATTCTGGGATATCCCGGCACTAAAAGCCATACGACATTTCACATTTCATTTGTTAACAATGTAAGCAGCAGGGGAAATAAACCATCTGTAACGGAAATTGAGGAGTGATCAAGAAGTGGTGGATTTTTACAAGAAAGAGAGCTCAACTCCAGCATAGGAAAACACTTTCATGTGTTTACAAGCAGGTGTCAAATAAGCCTGTTTCTCATTCTGCAACTTCCCTAAAAAGCTACTAAGCACACATTCAGGAACCTCAAGTATGTTATGACAAGTTTGCAAAATTTGATAAAAATTGACCACAGTTGATAAATATTTTTAAAAAGGGAAGAAACTTGGCAGCTGGCAAATGTGTGGAAATGTGCACCAAGGACTACAGAACTTGAGGACAAATGGTCTTTTTTTTTTTTTTTTTCTAATTCAGGTCAGATATTGATCAAAATGGGCTAAAAATATTCCTTGTTGTATATTAAGAATGTTATACCCTCTGAAGTCACAGTAGCCAGGAAAGTACTCTATTAATGTGTTCGGCGTTATGCAACTGCCCAAAAACTGGCGAGTTGGAAAATAGTTTGAAAGGTCTAGGCATTTCTTATGGCAACAGACCAAGAAAGCAATACCCTCAGCATATTCAAACATCTTCCATCCATGGCTCATATTATTAATACAGTCTTGAAGCATGTTCTGAGCAAACCCTTTTTTAAAGAAATATTCCCAATTGTATTACCTACTATACATTCAGTAAAATCTCTGGTTGCATACTTTAAGAGAAGAGATCTATGAGCGAGATAATCATGATTAAAATAGTATGTTTCCACTCCATGGAACAGCTATTTTGACATGATGCAGTCCCTTAACTCTCAAGATAGATGCTGCTGTTAATTTGAAGAACTTTATACATTTGTTAACTGTTTATTCGATAGGCATGTCTTGACACAGTAATCCAACTCCTTAAATATCTTGATTGTACTATCAAAGATGTTGTATGAGAAAACACAACTCTTCGTGAGAATAGACTGCTGAAATTACCATGCCAGCTATCTACGTGGCTGTAACCTACTAGACTTGCTTTTATGTTGTGTTGACCAAGATGGTGTATGTAAATAAAAATAGAAAATGTGGAGAATAGATGCTGAGAACACTATTTTAGAGAATGAAGGGGTCTCTCTGATTAAAATGCTAGATTACGATCAGGACATCAATAGCCAGCTTAGAGAGTTTCTTTAAGGAAGCTTTAATTCATCGATCTTGAAGGCAAAGAAGAACCGACCTTAGAGCTACATTTTGTAGCACAGCAGGAAGAAGAAAGAGAGCAAGCAACCAAGTTGCCCATAACCTGCCCAACTTGGGCTGAGCTTTAGCTGGAAAGGAATGCAGCAGCCTACCTGTACTGTTGTTTACGTGCGAGGCATCTCCGAAAACCATAAAAGAGTAGTTAGTGGGACGTAAAACAAATAACATTACTATTAGTTTACGTGCAAACAGCTTGCCTGCCTGCTCTCCAGGCAAGCATGGTCAACTTAAAAGCAGAATCTGTACAACTCTGCACACATAACTACTGAAGGATTCTATTGCTTCAAAAATGCTGACACTCCCTTAAATTTATCTACCATTGTATATGCACTGTCACAACCAAATGACAAACAATTTTCCCACTTCAACATATCTTTATCCTAATTTCTCTATCCAACAAATGAAATATTCGTTTCCTAATATTATCATCACATTCTCCCAAAAAAATAAGTAAATTTCCGGTCAATGTTATCATTCCTATCAGTATACAATGAGTAAGGTGCATTTTGAAGATTTTACCATTTCAGATACCGCCGACTCATACGTCTCACCATTGTAGTTGTCTTGGTTCTGCCACTTTTAGCAACTTCCGAGGCAGGAAACATGGCTTTGAATAATGGTCTAGCATGATCTTCTGCAGATACGGAAAGGTTATGTTCAACCAAAAAACGTGTGAAAACATTCAGTCCGTATAATACTAAAAAAGTCCCTTTGTAGTAAAAAAAGACAAGAGCGTCTTGCATCACCATTTGATGTGTCCATACCTATCATGGTTTTTTTAAATTTCATATGATGTCAGCAGTCATTGCATCCTCCATATTTGATGAGAATCAATTCTTTAAAAGAATTTAAATTTATCATAGAGTTCCACCTATTAAATACTTATTTATAATGATTATATTATTATATCTTCACATCAATTTTAATGAACATTTTAGGCTAACAAACATCAAGCAAAGTCTTAAAAGTGGCACTTTATTTTAATTTGTAATTATGCGTATTTTAATGTGTGTGGTTTTTTTTCTTTTTACAAGTTGCTTTCCATCGCTGCGACACAGATAGGTCTTATGGCAATGATGGGACAGGAAAGGACTAGGGATGGGAAGGAAGCAGCCACGGACTTAATGAAGGTACAACATTAGCATATTTGCCTGGTGTGAAATTGGGAAACCACAGAAGACCACCTTCAAAGGTTGCCAACAGTGGGGTTCAAACCCACTACCTCCTGAATGCAAGCTCACAGCTGAACATCCCTAACTGCATGGCCAACTCGCTTGGTAATGTGAATATTTATGTATGATTTAATGGATGTATCACTTTTCTAAGTGACCGAACAGATTTTAGCTGAAGAAGGCCACATAAGGGCTGAAACATCTCCTAGAAGTTTAAAATGAACTTTTAATATAATAATTATGATTTTAAGTATTGAATAGGCAGAACTATATAATAAATTATTCTAACGAACTGAGTCTCATCAATGTTATATGTCAATATGGAACCCAAAATGAAATTTATAAGCTGTAAACCTCTATGTTTGACTGAAAAATCACACTTGTATGGTTCAGAAAATGCGTGGTTCAGTGAAAGTTTATATGATCCTAGTCATGGAAACTCTTCCATATATGGCTTTCAGTACTGCTGATTTGCCACAAATCATTTTTGACCATCGTCACTTAATTGCTTTTACATTTAAGCATCATGTTATTTTATTTATCACAGAAAGAGGCTTGCACTACAAGAGATCATCATCACTTTGTAACATTGTGTTTTGTAACAAAAGCAGGCAACTCATTACTAAACCAGAGGTAATAGAACAAGAACTGAACACATATGCAGCGAATGCATTCGGCAAAGATGTTACACTCATGGCCAAAGGTTGTAAACAAATAACGCCATCTCATAATTTTTCACAACTCTCTTTTAATAGCTAGTCTCCTATGCGATGTACTGTACAAAACTTAAGTTCTTTATATTCGTAGGGAAAATGGAAAATTTGAAAACAGCACTTCGAATTACAATCCTCATCCATGATATAGCTACCTACAGTAGCACGTCGATGTGATGGAATTTTCTTTTAAGAGTACATTTCTTCGAGGCACCCTGTATCGTCTTGTGCATAACGTTTACAGTATTATTGCTTGTATCGGACTACCATTGCTTATTTCTCTTCTTTAGTAGTTCAGTACTGTATATTGTCGGAGTTGGTATACAACTAGCTATATTGTATTCCTGGAGTGACACTGTTCCTTCAAAATTTCAGCCAATGGCATTGTGTCTTTACATTCACAAAGATGGAAAATGTTGCACAATTCTTATAAACATATAAACTAGGATTTGACTGGAGGGTCATTGGCTTTCGGAATGAACATATTTGCATCTCACAAGTTACAGTACATAACTTCACATTTAGACATGATAAAATGAGTTGGGCCAATAGTTAAGTTTCAACCCACTGAATTAGTAAAATCCGTAATAATTAGAACCACTTCCGTACTGCCGCAGTACATGTAAGAAACTACAGAAAATCCACAGTAGTTGGAATCTCTGCACAGAGTTTAATATTAAGGTATAACACATTTTCGATCAGTTATTGTTCAAAATATTATTGATTTATTGTGATATGATCTTAAATAATTGCTAATATGAACTTCAAGTATATTATTTATTCTGCATAAAGTGCAATATTACATTTTACCAATTATTTTTCATAATTTTCGAGATGACATCCAGATGACGCACAGCAAAAATTAATACTGGTACACTAAATACATAGTCAGCAGCAGTAACCCCAACAGATTGTGGAAAAAGGGATGAAAGAAGAAGAAGAAGAAGAATAAAAAGCTGATATCATTCATAGCCTGAAGTGCCTTACCATCTGTTGTGGAACAAGCGCGAATGATAACTTGAGCGTCATTCATATGGCTCACTCACGGAACTTAGTTTATGGAATGAAATTCATGGTGTTCATTGTCACTGTATAGTCACCCCAACATGTATAGCAGTTAATACTGGCAGGATTGGTTAAGGGTTCACTTGCTGTGTTTATTTTAATGGTTTTACCTATGTTAGAACTTTGTTTATTTTTCATGGCTTTACCTATGTTAGATTTGTTTTCATCTTCCATGGTTTTAGCCATGTTAAATTCGTAATGATATATCACTGATATCTGATTGTCATTTTCCTAAGCTTGGCAAATAAAAACAGGAAATTAAATGCCCATGATCTACTATGCCGATACTTTGACTTGACTTCGTGTATTTAAACTATACCTTTATGCTCATCATCTTCATTAACAATACTTTATTCTACAACATTGTTAAAATCCCACAGGAAAAATTAGCACCAACATACATTTTTTGTATTATTCAACTTGTCTTTCCATGCTTCATCATGCATGCAGCCCCACAGTGAGCATCAGGTAAGCTTACAGTTGTGAGGCTTCAAGCAAACCAACCCCGGTGTTCAGAGTCGTGCTGGCCATGCTGAGACCATTCTTTAGTAGATTCACGGCCAGGTCCCTACCTGTGAGGTAATTATCGCAGGTGATATTTCCATTAATTCCCTGGTATGGTTCAATAAGAGTCTTGATATTAACCCAATGCCCTAAACCCGGACCATCCCTTTCACCATATTACTTTCCAGTATAAGGTAGATAAAATGTTTTACTCAAAAATGCACCAAATCTTCATGCTATACTTACCTGAATTAGACGGCACACACTGTTGGAAAATGCACTCATTGGAAGGGAATGAGTTGCTGATCAACTGCAATGTTTGTTCATGGTATGTAGCAATTCTTGAAATTTGAATTTATCATTTCCTAGACTAACCTTACAGGAGAGTGTTTGTCTTCCTGATGATGGATAGTTTTATAATCAAATTGAATAAAAGCCAACAGTGATTTGAATAGCTTCTGACCCATGGTGGCCGTGATTATCGGGGCCTCTCACACTGTTCCATAAACATCATAATTAGTATGGTCTATATTCAAAAGGCCAGCTGTGAGAACGAAGACCAATAAAAGCTTGCACTTCAACTTCATCGCATGCCTTCTAGGGCTTGACATAAATACACTCCACCCTACTTGATTAGTATACCTAATAAATTCACATAAATATGAGTCATCAATAAAGACTGAAGGTATCCACATGGCTCTATAAAACTTTACCAGGAGGTAAAACAAATGTATTTATCGGGCATCTAATAATATTTATCCCCTAAACCTGCTGGAGTTACATGGCTGCGAACTTTGATGCATTGTATTATAGGAGTATCAGAGGTACATTCTCTAGATTCTTCAACTGTTGAACAGTAGTAATAATTGTAGCAGAGGTACACCCTCTCCCAGAATTTAAAATAAGTGCCTTTTAGAAGGCCATTTGCAACTTTGACTTTAAACTATGTGGCAGAAGTTTGAACGTTTTTCGACAGAGGTCTCTACTGGCAACCTAACTAGGTACTCCCTCTAATGAGAGGATGGACAATTAAATTTCAAGAGAAATTTAGTGGTCATTAGTTGATAAAACTGAACTGTTTGTAAATTGTTTTTGGTGTTCTAAAGTTAAACACTTCTATCTCTTCCCACCAACTTAATATTGTAGTCAATAGGGAATTTCATACATTTATTTAACAATGAGAAAATTTTGATAATTATTTGATTGTCCAATGGAAATTGTGGGTGGGTCAGGGCTTCGGCCCAGAGAAATCTGGAACCTTCCTCTCTGCTATAAAAGCTGGGACATTTCAGGCCATGTTGTCTTTTGATAGCTCCAGTAAAGAGGTTTAGAGTGTGTTCGTAGCAGAGGCAGAGGAAGGGCTGTCTCGTCCATCGCCAGGAGGTCCACCAGCTCAAGGTAATGGCAGACTCCGTGTAATCATGTAATAGTCTCTGAAAGCTAGTTCGAGGGGAAGGTTTCAAATTTATTTCGTAATGTAACTTCTATTTCTCAATGTAAATTCTCAAAAAGTCTAAAGAACTTAACTGAACTTAGGGAATCAAGAATGGGAACCCTCGTGTTTTCCCCTTCAACTTGGCATTGAGGTGACTAGGATTTTGTAAACTTTAAAATCTATCTCATAACTTTAAAAAGAATTTCCTTTCATTTAGTCACCTCCATAGTATAGGCTTAGCCTCTGTAACATCGGACCATAAGCCCAGAGAGGGTTTTAAGTATTTTCATGTGAATTTCAAGGAGTGCCAGAGTTCACCTCCTAACATTTTGATTTTCGTCCAGTAACTTTAACCTTTTCTTTTTTAACTAAGGCCAGGTAGAATGGGCACTTATTGCTCCTGTTAAAGTTCACTATTTTCCTATGTAATTTTGACTGTTGAGCAAATAAGACAGTGTCTACTTTTGGGTAGTATTAAATGTAGATGGTGCCTGTAATAGGCTTGGAACTTGTAAATGTTGGAGAATAGTCTCCTACATTCTGGAACTTAGTCTCCTAGAGGAGTTATTGAATGGAGCAGTGATTGCTCTTGTTACTTGGCAAACTGGGAGCTTTAAGCTCAGTCTGTAAAATTGTTGTCATTTGATTATCCCAGACTTTTCTAATATTGTTACCCAAGCTCTCGAGCTCAACCGTTGTACCTGATTTTTGGTTATTGTCTAACCATGTTCAAAATTTGAAAAGAAACAAAAAATCTAAGAAAGAAATATAATCGCAAATTTTAAAGTTTTTAAATTACTATTTAATCTTTTTGTCTATCCACCCATTCATGCCCGCAACTTCTTACACTTCTGTCCACCCGTTACCTACGCTATAATACAAGGCCTTGAAATGCACTCGTAGAAACGGGTTGCTTTCTAGTTCACCACTCAGCCACTAGGTTCGCGGTCTTGCCCCCTTGTATTCGCATGGCCGTATATGTCAATAAGTAAAGTATATCCTAAATAAAAAGAACTGAATGTTTTTGCGAGTATTGACAGTACTTTATTTATTGAGCGGTGCTGCATTGGCTTGGATATGTCATTGAAGTTTCAAAACTTTCCTTCTGAGGGGCTTCTTATCAAGTTTCAAAACTTTCTCTCTTCTACTTGAGTGGCTCAAAGTAATGTTGTCTAACAGAGGTCTAAGAAATGTTCATAGTAGAAAAAGAGGTGGTTTGTCGCCTTTACACTTTCCACACTTAATTTCACTGTTGAACATGACTTTCGAAAAATAAACGTACACCTTTTAGTAACTCTCTTCGGGACAAGTACTGCGTAGCAGAAGTGACAAATTCCGTCGTTCACTGCAGAAGTGCCACAGACGATTTTCGGTATCTGAGGGCTCCTCGATCTTGAAAACGAATAAGACACAATGTTGTACTTAGAGTAGCTGGAGAACAGATATGTTCTAAACAGCCTTTACAGTCTGTTTTTTCTTTTGCCACACGAACCATAATGTCATTGTATTCCGCTTGGCGTCTTAGGTAGCTGAAGAAGAGCTCGATGTCATATTTCGTTAGGTTCCTCATCAATGCATAATGCAAATGTATACTTATGAGGTATTTTACGCAGGCCACAGTGGACTGGGTAGTCAAGGTCTATGCCTGATACATTTCTCTCATGATTCTTTTTTACTTTCTCAGAATGCATTTTAAGTTTCTTAATATATGACAGGAAATCATTAATTAACCAACTGAGGAGTTCATCTTCAGTACTAAAAGATGCTTTCTTTTTTCTAGTGACTTTATATCGCACCGACACAGATAGGTATTATAGCGACGATGGGATAGGAAAGGCCTAGGATTTGGAAGGAAGCGGCCGTGGCCTTAATTAAGGTACAGCCCCAGCATTTGCCTGGTGTCAAAATGGGAAACCACGGAAAACCACCTTCAGGGCTGCCGACAGTGGGATTCGAACCCACTATCTCCCGGATGCAAGCTCACAGCCATGCGCCCCTAACCTACGACCAACACGCCCGGTTAAAATTGCTCGTTTGTTCTCGTTCCTGAATATGTCCCATGTGAGGTGTTGCAGACGTTATGCGCATCGAACAATTTAATAAAATGCTCCATAAAACTAATGGCTTATTTTAAACTGTATTCTATGCTCTCGGGACAAAACCACCTCCATACTTTACAAACCAGAGATTGTTTCAGGGTAAAATACAATATTTTTAGCTCTTGCTACATTCATTTTCGTGAAATTTGTTGGGCAAATTATTTTCCTCGTTGGTTTCCTAATTTAAGATTTCTGAGTTTGAAGATGCCTCTCAAATGATTGCCGGTCACGGTAGTATAGTTTTGATTGCCGGTCACGGTAGTATAGTTTAAAAAAAGTCCAGTGACAAATTTTAGGATCGCCCGATTCTTATGACGTAACTCGGATCAAAACTTAGGAACAGAGGCCTACTTCGATCAGCTTGAAGTCGTATCTCATGCGTAATACTTCCTCTGTATAATGTTTCGAACATTGAACATTCACTGGAAACTTGTAAAACGAAATTCCACTACCTTTAATTTCTCATGAATAAACCATGACTGGAACTGCGAATGCTCAACATCAGACGAATACATAATACATTCACAATCAACTCAGTTAATGAACATGTTTAAAGGCGCGAGCCTGGTAGACAGGGGGCAAGATGGCGATCCTAGCGGCCCGGCATTGAACTTCAGTGTAACCACTTTCATAGCGTTTTACGGGCTCTATTTCCAGGCCTTGTATTATAACGTAGGCAACGGTCCACCACGGTATCCCCCATAATAATAATAATAATAATAATAATAATAATAATAATAATAATAATACAATAATGGCATGTGGCCTCCAGAGTAACGAGGTGCAGGTCTTTCAAGTTGACGCTGTATATGCAACCTGCACATCTGTGATGATGGGGACCTACCTAAGATGAAATCTAATGCTGAAGATTTCACAAACACCCCGCCCCCGAACCATACAAATAACTTATGAAAGTTAAAATGCTCAACCCAACTGGGCATCGGACACGGACCCCTTGGACCAAAGGCCAGCATGCTAACCACTTAGCCATGGGGCCAGACAACTGCTGAAGGAACGTTAAAGACTTCCAAAGCTGTACTTTCATTATCATCATTGCACTGTGGGCCAGAATGCAATTCTAACTGGACAAAATTACTCACTATAAAATTTAGTTTGAATAGGAACTATGAAAAATGCAATTGCCTTAGGTTATAATACCCACCAGGAGAGCTAGTAGAAAGAGCCAGCTGTACTTCAAGCTGGCTCAGTCAATTAGAAAATGTTATGAATATTAATAGGCCATGTAAACCAAAACTAGCATCCGTGACTGAATCACATCAGTCACCAAATCAAACCATTATTGAAGACAGATTAGTAAGCAACCAAACTGAGGTATGTTATTCTCCTGAATACCAGTACATGAAATATCAGGTCAGAAATCTCCACCAATAATGAGTGATACAAAAAGTAGTTGCCGAGAGGTAAATAGCAACCAAAAGAAGGATAGCAAGGGTAAATCTCTCAATTTATTGCAAGTGAATATCCAATGCATTAGAAATAAATTGTTAGACAATTTTACCAAACTGAGAAAGTAGATGTGATTTGTGTATCGGATCACTGGCTTTCTGAAAATGAAGTAGAATAGTTTGTGCCCCATGGATATACTGTTGCAGATATATTTTGTAGGAGTAATGAAAAAGAAAAAAAGGGACATGTATTTCCTCATGAAGTGCCTCTGCCTCCAGCTCTTGGTTCATCAGTTAACAGTCCCATTTCAGATCAAAATCTCTGTTGAAATATGTGCTTTTTCTTTCCAGCCATTGCTTTTCCTTGCTTGCTACTTTGGATTATCACTCCAGTATGCAATGTGTGAAATGCACTCAAAAAATCAGATAAAAAATTAGATGTAGGGTTTTTCCGGCGTTTGCTCTATTAACCAGCGTTTCGTCTTAGGTCTGACACTAGACTCGTCAGAGTGGGATGTGTCAGACCTTACCCACTGACGCTGGGGTGTATGCAGGTGAACTTATCAGAAGCCTATTTAAGAGGCACAGTCTGATAACTGCATACGGGAGATAAAACTCCACAATGGAATTAATGCCCGTCTAGCAATTCCAGATGGAAATTCTAAGTTCCCATGGAGGGGACTAGATATTTTTCCACCAATAAAGCATATAAAAGTTCACCTGCATACACCCCAGCGTCAGTGGGTAAGGTCTGACACATCCCACTCTGACGAGTCTAGTGTCAGACCTAAGACGAAACGCTGGTTAATAGAGCAAACGCCGGAAAAACCCTACATCTAATTTTTTATCTGATTTTTTATATGCTCTATTGGTGGAAAAATATCTAGTTCCCTCCATGGGAACTTAGAATTTCCATCTGGAATTGCTAGGCGGGCATTAATTCCATTGTGGAGTTTTATCTCCCGTATGCAGTTATCAGACTGTGCCTCTTAAATAGGCTTCTGATAAGTTCACCTACATACACCCCAGCGTCAGTGGGTAAGGTCTGACACATCCCACTCTGACGAGTCTAGTGTCAGACCTAAGACGAAACGCTGGTTAACAGAGCAAACGTTGCCGGAAAAACCCTACATCTAACTTTTTATCTGATTTTTTGTATGCTCTATTGGTGGAAAAATATCTAGTTCCCTCCATGGGAACTTAGAATTTCCATCTGAAATCCACTCAATCAGATCTCAGCATGGAAAGGAGAAAGACCAAAAGTCATAGTGTCAATGCTACTGCAGTCTGCTAAATTAATGGCATTCACTGTTTTTGGAGTACTACCGCATATGTACGGTGTGTTATTATGGGTCGCGATAGAGCACGCACCACTGCAAATAGAGTTACTTTTCTATGAAGAATGCAAGAAAGTGCACGTACTGAGACAGCCTTGATAGTCATGAATTGCTCTACATTATGGTACCAAATGCAGGCAGGAATGTTCGGATACATTTTCACAACTCTATGCAAATATTGTAATGTTAGAATTTCACTCACTATTCACATTACATAAGTCTTTAATAGTGATAAAAAATAGTTATGTTTCAATTAATATGAAGTTGCATACTTGTAGCTTTTCCATCTTCAGATATTCACTATCGCCCATTGATACTACATTAGCAACCGGCGAAGTTGGCTGCTAAAACACAACTAGCAGTAAGCCAGACAGCCTCTTCCAGAAAGGGTAGAAAGTTATTTCATTGTTCATTAACATCTTGCACTGTTAAAGATGCAAAACAGAAACAATCTTCTTCAAACACTTTTGGGGTATCAAAGGGACATCAACTTCTTCTGTAATATATATATGTTTACTGTTGTTGATTCATTGTAAGTTGTATGTTCCGAGCTGTCAGTGGAGAGATGGCGTGGAATGACATCACTAGACGATTAAGTTTGAGTGGTAACTTTAAAAGTAGGAAAGATCACAATATGAAGATAAAGCTAAAATTCAAGAGGACAAATTGGGGCAAATATTAATTTATAGGAAGGGGAGTTAGGGATTGGAATAACTTACCAAGGGAAATGTTCAATACATTTCCAATTTCTTTGAAATCATTTAAGGCTAAGAAAACAAGATATAGGGGAATCTGTCACCTGGGCAACTGACCTAAATGCCGATCAGTAGTGATTGATTGAAAGACTTCCCTGACAATCCCCGACAATTTTGTAATTCCCTAACAATCCCTGGCTTTCCCTGACTTTCCAGATCGCTGGAAATCCTGTTCGAGTACCCTTAAAAGAAGTTTAAACTCAGCAATATGGAGCGCAAGGCAATTCATTCATGAGAACTGGACCAAAACACACTCAGCTTCACAATATTAAATCAAGACAGCCATCCACAAAAGTGTCCAACTTAAACATGAAACCACGATCAGACTCTTGATCATTGTTCAGACAATCAACCTAGTATGGGGCATCTTCTATTGAAAGAATCTACTGATTTGGACAACTATTATATAATCATCCAAGCGAAGACACCATTCGGATAAGGTGGAATGTCAAATAGACATAATAGTGCAAGAGACATCAATTTTAATGGAGTCATGTGCAACCACAACATACTTCATCAATGCCTCAAGACATGCCAATAGTGTTTTATACCACAAAGTTATGAACTGGCTTGCTTGCTTGCTTTTTCAGTGATATCTTGAAAATGGGTGGTGATGGTGATTATTGTTTTAAGAGGAAGTAAAACAAGGCAACCATGCTCTATATAACACTAATCAGAGAAAAAATGGAAGGGATCCGACACTTCAAAAAAGGAAAGTATCGGTCAAAGAAACACCATGCTCTAATACCATCACGATCCGACTGCTTTACAACAGAATCTGCCCTACCATCACTCAACATATTTCTATTGAACAAGCAGGTTTCAGACCAAAACTCAGCTGCTGTGTCCAAATTCTTGCCCTTACCTCATATACTGTATGGAGGCTGGATTCCAATTGTAACTGGAAACATCTGTTGTATTTTTAGACCTCTCAGCTGCTTACGATCAATTTGGATAGAAGGGTTTATATACAAACTAAACCAATTGATTTCTTGTGAAACCACTCTCAAGCTCATCATGAACATGCTCAGTGACAGACTCTTTCAAGTGATCATGATAACTTGAGCAAACAAAGGAAACTGATCAATAGCATTCCACAAGGATCAGTACTGGTTCCTCTCCTCTTTAATCTATCTATATAAGTTATATCAAATCTACCAGAATCTCAATCAAAGAAGTTCTGCTATGCTGATGATACAGTCTTGCTATAAGGCACAGCAGCATCAGTGAAACAGAACAAATGCCTGCAGGTGATCTTGCCATCCTTGAAAGACATTTCTTCAAGTGCAAACTTCAGCAAAGCTCAACTAAACCCGAAGTATCTTGCCATCTTAACAACAAGATAGCACTGTAATTCAATAGCATTGCCAGCCACAAAGTCAAACTAATTTCTCCGACATAAATATGGCATTTGCACAATTTTTAACAGCCTCCTCCACCCCCATTAGCTGCCCAACACACACCTGTACACAATATTTATTACTCAAATAAGAAATACAACATTTTGAACAGTAAAGTACATACAATTTAATAATCATCTGCCAAATAATAATAAAGTTAATATATTTCATTTATACATGAATAATGAAAGTATTACTATCAAAATTACTATTGACCGAGCTCGATAGCTGCAGTTGCTTAAGTCCGGCCAATATCCAGTATTTGGGAGATAGTGGGTTTGAACCCTACTGTCGGCAGCCCTGAAGATGGTTTTCCGTGGTTTCCGATTTTCACACCAGGCAAATGCTGGGGCTGTACCTTGATTAAGGTCACAGACGCTTCCTTGCCACTCCTAGCCGTTTCCTATCCCTGTATCGGTGCGACATAAAGCAGCTTGCAAAAAAATTTACTAATGAACACACAATGTTGGTAATAAAGTAAAAAAAATGCAACACAACAAAATTACACACAATTTTTTCTGGTTTCAAGTAGGCATATTTTATCTTCAATTCTGGCTTCACATTCTTGTGACTGCATTCTTTTAACTTTTTTTTCATCTTCCAACTTTCTTATTTCATCACTTATTCTTCATTTCTCAGCTTTCTTTTCTGTCCTCTTCTTTGACCTTCAGGCGTGTCTTCTCCAAGTAATCCTGGTATTTCTTATGAGCACATCTCACCGATAACAACATTCTATGATTAATTGGTACACATCTGACAACTCCATAGTACAAAATGGTATCATACACTTGTCTTTGTGCATTTATTGACTCCTCATGCACGTTTTCTACCAACATTGATTTATTTATAGATAAGCCTCTCTTTACTGCAGCATTTCCATGAGACAGTATAAGACAAAGCTTTATTACTTGCCAAAGTTCACTTTACTGTTTGTTTTCTGATAAAATGCCAGCAAAGAAAATGTCTAAACCCATATTATTATCAGATACTGAGTTATATTCTTTGAATTTAATTTCCAAAGCTTCCTTTGATTCACAACACAGAAAAATGTATTGTGCTTTAGTCCCATTGGCCTTATTTTCAGTTATTCTATTAGCTTCATGCAACACTTCCAAGACATATTCCATTCAGGTCTGACCAAGACTTGGTTGCTGATATATTATATGTAGGTTCAAACTCGTAAGACCTTTCACTAATCTATACTTTAAAGCACTCTTATCAAACAGTTCTGTCACAACTGCCACTAATATTTTCTGACAATCATGTTAAAAACAAGAATTTATCTCTCTGACAATTTTAGTTCTTAATGTGCCTTTTTCGTACTAAATCCAACATCGACTTTACCTACCTCAATTAAGTTTATTGGGTCCTGTAGATCAAGCAAAATCATACTCCTTAATATCAATGGCATTTGCCATTTTACTACGTTTGCCAAAGCGATTCACCAAACTTCTTAATAGTTCATTCAGATGGGAGTACAAAAATGGAGCAAGCAGTCTGTTACTTTGAAATCGCCTGAGAAAAGGCTCACATTCCAAAGGAATGGTTTTGAAAAAGGCTAGTTTGCATTTTAAAGGGTTTTCGATTTGTTCTTTAATATTTTTACAGGACATACTTTCTGGCAACTTAGCATTTGCAACATATGTCATGATATGCTCGAATACTTCTAAAGCTTGTTCCAGACAATGAACATTTTCAAGCCATCATACTGTACAATACTTCAGTGGGAACCAGTCAGTGCAGTTAACTGGGCCCAGCAAGCTGGTGAGTCTTTGAATAAATAATACATGTCACGCAGGAATGAGTTAAGCTCCCAATTTACAGTCATTAAACCGATTTTAACAGCTCCATTGATGACATGCAAATCACACACTCCCAGGTTCAATAACTTTTTCCCATCAGGACTTTCTGTCTCCATTTCCACTTCAAGCTTCCTGAGAAAGCTCAAGTTCACATTACGCCCATCCATTGAGACCTGCAACAAGTTTTTTCTTTGAAGCGGTTGCAGTCCATAATTAAATTTCTGCAGATCTTGGGCAATAGCACGACCCAGAAAAACACTGTTTCATTATCTAGAAACCACTTTATGAGTGTTGATATTTTTAAAATCTGACAATGAGATCCATTCGTCCTTGTTGTGTTACCTTATTGAGTGACTCATCAAATGAAACTACATAGTCCTCACAAGTTTTTAAATTGTTTGTTAATAACTCACTGAAATGTGGTGCAATACCATGATTAAACACGCAGGAACACTTACTTTCACCAAAGGTGAATTTCAATGCAATTGCACTATCTGGGAACATAAGTTTAAATGTATCACATATATCTGCACAAGAACTCCTCTTGTATTTACTAGCAACAACTTTTAATGCCCACAAAATTTCTGCTTTGGCTACTTCATCTTTATTAAAATAAGAAGTAGCACAGTGTACCGACTTTCCACTTTCTACCCCTGCCTCAGTCTTTACCTACTGTTTCTGTTGAACTAACACATTGTTTGACAGCGGCATTATCAAGAGATCCATGTCCAAAGTTTACACTTCTTGTTTCTGTGGAAATAGTAGCTACACTTCTTAATTCTGTTGAGCTAGCACTACATTTGACAAAACATGACAAATAGAAGATTAAGCCGAGTCGGAGCGCCTAGAGACATAATGAACAATCATGCAGACTAATCAAACTAAGAAGGTACTTAAGTTCAACAAGCCAAGAAAGTTCTCGTATTTGGCAACATTATGTATCAATTCATTTATGAAGGTTGGTAAGTTAAAGCATCTAATTGATATTTTGGATCAACACAAAATTGTGACCACAGCTCTTCAAGAATTACGTAATACTGATCAGAACCCAACTGAATCAGGTGGGTATTGTCTCTATAAAGGACCCCCAGGTGGGAGAGTTATGAGGAATGTTCCTCAATTTGGAGTTGGTTTCTTGGTACACAACAGAATTCTAGATTCCATTATTGATTTTTCCTCAAATTCCCCACGAGTAGCATTGTTAACGATTAGAGTGGAAAACAAGATAGCCTTATACACACTGATAAATGTTCATGGACCAACAAATGAAAAAAACAGAAGAATGGTGAACAGTTAATTGAATTTTGTATTAACCCTGGACTAATTTTGGAGATAACAAGGTTTAAAAGAAAACTGCATAAATTAATGACTTAGAAATGTCCTAATTTTAAGTTAGGTGAGTCTCAGATAGATCATCTGGCCATGGATCGTAAATTTCATAAAGAAATTTAATTTAATTATTTTAATAAAGATGAAGTAGCCAAAGCAGAAATTTTGTGGGCATTAAAAGTTGTTGCTAGTAAATACAAGAGGTGTTCTTGTGCAGATATATGTGATACATTTAAACTTATGTTCCCAGATAGTGCAATTGCATCGAAATTCACCTTTGGTGAAAGTAAGTGTTCCTGCGTGTTTAATCAGGGTATTACACCACATTTCAGTGAGTTCTTCGTGGTGTCGATGTTGATTTCAAAACACAACTTAATAGTGATGAACTGAAGATTATTTTGAATTTGATCTGTGTCCCAGAAATAAAACACCTCTGGTAAAGATCACACCACTGGTTTGCGTTGAAGTGCATACAGCTATTGATTCACTTAAAAATTTTAAAACGGCAGGAGAGAATCAACTAGTAGCGGAACTTTGGAAGAATGCAAATGTACAGACTATTCAGAATTTACACAAACATCTCACTGACATTCAGAATACCAAAAAACAGCCTGAAGAATGGAATGCTGCAATTATACACCCACTATATTAAAAAAATGTGATAGATCACACTATAGTAATTATCGAGGAATTTCTTCGCTGGATATCACTTGTAAGATTTTTTTGAAGATTTTATATTCCAGAATTCATGAAGAACTCGATAGTGAATTTGGTGAATATCAGGGTGGTTTTCATCCAGGACGAAGCTGTCCAGGTCAAATTATCAGTCTCAAATGGATTATAAAACATCACAGGATTATGAGCAAAAATATAGTGATCACTTTTGTTGATTTTCAAAAAAGCTATCCATGTCTATCCATCGTGAATCATTATTGCATATCCTTACTGAATTTGGTTCACATCGGAAACTTGTTAACCTTATTGCGGTCACTCTTAGAAATATAAAATCTAGAGTTATGTTCAGAAATGAAATCACTGAGCCATTTGAAATTCATACTGATCTTCGACAGGGAGATGGATTATGCCCGTTTGTTTAATTGCGTGATGGAAAAAATTATGCATGAATGGAATAAGGTTATGTCCACTGAGTGTTAAGACTGGAAGAAATATTCAACTAAATTGTCTTGCATTTGCTGATAATCTAGCATTATTAGCAAATAGTATTGAAGAAGCTAAATTTCAAGTAGAGGAATTGGGACAATGAGCAGCGAAGGTTGGATTAAAAATTTATTTTGAGGAAACAGAAATGATACCATTTTTTCAAGTTGACACTTCACATATTATGTTAAATAATACTCAGAAAATAAAGATTGTAGACAAATTTAAATATCTTGGTGAGATAACTTGGAATGCTAATGAGAAAGCATCCACAGATAGTATAACTCAAAAATTGAGACGAGCACAACAAATTACTTGGCTGAGTTAGCGTACAAGAAACAGTCTCTTTCGATTAATGCTAAATTTCGACATTATTACTCCATCGTTAGGCCAGAAAAACATATGGAGGTGAAACATTATTTAAACTGAATACCCAATCAACAACAGACAAAGTGCAGAAAATTTATGGAAGAATTCTTCGGAAAATTATTAATTTAAAAAAACAGATTGATGGTCAGGAGACTTTTGCCAAATTCAGTACTTTACAAAGAAAGTGAATCGATCATTGACACAATGCGAAAACGGAAGACTGCATTCTTTGGACACATATTCCGCTTACCAAATACTAGACTCCTTAAACAAATTTTTTATTTCTTTTGGAATAGTTAAACAAAAAACACATGGTTTAAAGAAATACAAATGGATTTAGATGAATTGAAAATAACTAAAGATCAAATTGAAAATAGATAAGAGAAATGGATTCTAAATAACAAGTACACAAGACTATCACTAAAAATATTGCAGCGTAAGTAGTATGTTATATCTACAGAAGAAAGGCTCTTTGCTTGTCAAAATTCACGCCATCCCGTCCTGTATACGTGCCAGGAACTACGGTTTAATCTGCTACTTCCAACCACTTCCAGCTACATTAATGCCCCACAAGATTTATCGGCAAAGAGAGAAGAAATCTGAAATGACTTCTTTACCACTAATGCGATGTTATCGCAAGAATGGAAACTAGCAAATTACAAGCTGTGGCACACTGTGACTAGGTTCCCAGAGCATGGTTTTCACTGTAAGTTATGCAGAAGACCAATGTTTCATCACCCTGACTCAAACTGTGTATGCTCTCATTGCGGGGAGCCTTGTAGTAGATACCATGCCACTTCCTGTACACAGAGACATGAATCACTGACAAAGTTTTGTTTAACAGAATTGTACGACTTCATACATATCTATATGGCCATTGGCTGCAGTTAAACTTTCTTGTATAAGGTTTAATTAATTAATAAATAAATAAATATACAGGATTGAATAGGTGAACCTTCTCGTCCTTGTTCATAGTGATAAATATAAATATCTATATATATAAAATAAGAGTTTTGTCTGTACATTGCTCAGAATTTAAAAAGGATGGCATTTATGTATCAGTCATGTCCACAGTAACAAGGAAATGCACTTTTTAATTTTCCGTAATGTCTGTCTGTACGTATGTATGTATGTACACGCATCACAAGAAAACGGCTGAAGAGAATTTAATGAAATAAGCCGCTACAATCTAGGCTATAAATAATTGTATTCACCCTGAATGAAATGGTAGTTTAGGGGAAGGCCTAAAATTTAATTCTCAAATATTTATGTTATTATTGGTTGTATTTTAATGAAAATTGGTATGCAAAGTCAAATAATTTCTATAATCTAGGATATAAATAATTGTATTCATGCCGAGTGAAATGGTAGTTCAGGGGAAGGCCTAAAATTTAATTCTCAAGTATTTGTTGTTAGAGGTCATATTGATAAATACTACATAACTAAAGTAATATAGTATTAAATTTTCGATAATTTATGTCTTATTATACAGTGTTACCGTACCGGCTATGATCACAAAGATATTCATAATTTGTATTTTTGTTACTAAGTCCATATCAGCGTCGAGTCACGAGAAGACGGGTGAACAGAATTTAACGAAAATCGGTATGTAAAGTCGGAGAATAAGGAACTACAGTCCACGCTATAAATAATTTTACAAATCACAGAGACAAAAGAAAACTAAATGTGAAGGCCTACAATGTAGAAAGCTCATAAAATTGATTAACAATAACATTACATTGACCATTGTTTTTGTGTGTGCTTTGCGTCTTCTGTTGCCACTCATCTCCGGTAGATAGGAATACTGCTACGTACCGAGTATTTTTTATTTGCTTTACATTGCACCAACACAGATGAGTCTTATGGTGACGATGGGATAGGAAAGGCCTAAGAGTGTGAAGGAAGTGGCCTTGGCCTTGATTAAGCTACAGTCCCAGCATTTGTCTGGTGTGAAAGTGGGAAACCACGGAATACCATCTTCAGCTCTGCCGACAGTGGGGTTCGAATCCACTATCTCCCGGATGCAAGCTCACAGCTGCGCATCTCTAACCACACGGCCAACTCGCCCAGTCGCACAGAGTGTAACAGCCTGCCTGAATATTGATGGGAAGTAGCTGGGGAGTTGGATAACTTTCTTCTTTAGCATGCCATTCCTCTGGTTCATAAATTTTCTGATATTACTGGTACGTAACACACTGGTTCATCATAGCAGTCGAGCTATTCAATACCTACTCTGAGGCACTGATTGGAATGAACAGTGTGCATATTTAACGGAATAATGGCAGAGGAGTGTTCACGGCTGTCTGCGGCCTGGTCATTCCAGCTCTCGAAATTTGGACTGCTAGATTGGCACCGTAGTAGTTCGTTAAAAGTGATTAAATGTGCGGTTTTTCAATTGATCGAGTATTTTATAATTATGGTAACATTAATTTTAATCGCTACATTCCTACTGACGTTTTTGTAATGACCTATGTTGACTTCAGTTAGGAAAACCACAAAGTCGGTCTTTCTGAGAATCCCGTAGCGAAGCATGGGTACATCAGTTAGTATATATATAAAATAAAAGCGTTTTGTCTGTACATTGCTCAGAATTTGAAAATAATGGTATTTCTGTATCGGTCATGTCCATAGTAACAAGAAAATGCATTTTTTACTTTTCCGTAATTTCTGTCTGTATGTATGTACACGCATCACGAGAAAACGGCTGAAGAGAATTTAATGAAAATCGGTATGTGAAGTCGGGGGATGATCCTCTACAATCTAGGCTATAGATCATTTTACTCACGCTGAGTGAAATGGTAGTTTAGGGGAAGGCCTAAAATTGAAGTCTCAACTATTTATGTAATTAGTGGTCTAATGAAAATCGGTATGTGAAGTCGGGGGATGAGCCTCTACAATCTAGGCTATAAATCATTTTACTCACGCTGAGTGAAATGGTAGTTTAGGGGAAGGCCTAAAATTGAATTCTCAACTATTTATGTTATTAGTGGTCATATTTTAAAGAAAATGGGTATGCAAAGTAGGGGAATAAGTTGCTACAATCTAGGCTATCAGTAATTGCATTCACGCTGAGAAAAATGGTAGTTTAGGGGAAGGCCTAAAATTTAATTCTCAAATATTGTTGTTATTGGTAGTTGTATTTTGATGAAAATCGGTATGCAAAGTCAGGAAATAAGTTGCTACAGTCTAGGCTGTAAATTATTTTATTCAAGCTGAGTGAAATGGTAGTTTAGGGGAAGGCCTAAAATGTAATTCTAAAATATTTCTTATTAGAGGTGTAATCGATGAATGCTACATAATTAAGGTTATATAGTATTAAATTTCCTATTATTCATGTCTTATACATTGTTACCGTACTGGCTATGATCACAAACATATTCATGAATTTTGATTTTTGTTACTAAGTCCATATCAGCGCCGAGTAACGAGAAAATGGGTAAACAGTATTTAATGAAAATCGGTATGTAAAGTCGGAGAATAAGAAACTACAGTTTACGGTATAAAATATTTTACAAATCACAGAGTCGAAAGAAAACTAAATGTGAAGGCCTACAATATAGAAAGCTCCTAACATTGATCAACAATAACATTACATTAACCATTGTTTGTCGTGATGTGCTTTGTGTCTTCTGTTGCCCCTCATCTCTGGTAGATAGGACTACTGTTGCGTACAGAATATTTTTTATTTGATTTACGTCGCACTGACATAGATATGTTTTATGGCGACAATGGGATAGGAAAGGGCTAGGAATGCCTTAGGCCTTAATTAAGGTACAGGCCCAACATTTAATTGGTGTGAAAGTGGGAAACCACAGAATACCATCTTCAGCGCTGCCAACAATGGGGTTCGAATCCACTATCTCTCGGATGCAAGCTTACAGCTGCGCACCGCTAACCACACGGTCAACTCGCCCAGTCGTACAGAGTGTAACAGCCTGCCTGAATATTGATGGGAAGTAGCTGGAGAGTTAGACAACTATCTTCTTTGGCATGCCATTCCCTTGGTTTATAAATTTTCTGATACTACTGGTTCGCAACACACTGGATCATCATAGCATTTGGGCTGTTCAATCCCTACTCTGAGGCACTGATTGGAATGAACAGTGTGCATATTTAGCAGAATAATGGCAGATGAGTGTTCATGGCAATCTGCGGCCTGGTCATCCCAGCTCTGGAACTTTGGACTATTAGACTGGCATCGCAATCTAACCGCAGTACTGTTCATTAAAAGTGATCAAACGTGCGGCTTTCCATTTGATCGAGTATTTTATATGATAGAATTGCTTTTAATCGCTACATTCATACTTACGTTTTTGTAATGACTTATGTTGATTTCAGTTAGGAAAACCACAAAGTCAGTCTTTCTGAGAATCCCGTAGCGAAGCACGGGTACATCAGCTAGTATATACATAAAATAGTTTAGTCTGAACATTGCGTAGAATTTGAAAAGAATGGTAGTTATGTATCGGTCATGTCCACAGTAACAAGGAAATGCACTTTTTTTTTTTAACTTTTCTGTAATTTCTGTATTTATGTACGTATGTATGTATGTATATATGAAAATCGGTATGTTAAGCTGGAGGATGAGCTACTACAATCTAGGCTATAAATCATTTTACTCATGCTGAGTGAAATGGTAGTTTAGGGGAAGGCCTAAAATTTAATTATCAAATATTTATATTATAGTATTCCTATCGATAAATAAAGCAACGGGAAACTACCTCTCTCCTCATTTCCCTAGTACGCCTCGTCAGTGACGCCTAGGCTATTTACGACAGCTGTTGGCGGAACTGCAGAGGATCAAACCAGCCTTCGGGCTGAATACCCTACATACATACAACTAAAGTTATAGTCTATAGAATTAAATTTCCGATCATTTAAGTCATACATTCTTACCGTACCGGCTTTGATAACACAGACATTCATGAATTCGTATTTTTGTTGCCAAGTCCATATCAACGCCGAGCCACGAGAAAATAGGTCAACAGAATTTCAAGAAAGTCGGTATATAGAATCGGGGAATAAGAAACTACAGTCTAAGTTATAAACAAATTTGTTCGCCCTGTATGAAATTGTAGTTTAGGGGAAGGCGCCTAAAATTTAATTTTTAAATACCTATGCTACTGGTCCTATCGAAAAGTACTAAATAACAAAAGTTATAGAGAATACAATTTCCGACCCTTTATGATTTATTTAATTTTACCGTACTGACTATGATACGAGTGGTATTTCAGAGTCGGAAGAAAACTAAATGTGAAGACCTACAACATTGAAAGCACATAACATTGATCAACAATAACATTACATTGACCATTGTTTGTGGCGATGTTTTTTGTCTCTTATGCAGCCACTCAATTCCGATAGATGGGATTACTGATGCGTACCGAGTATAACAGTCTGACTGAATACTGGTGGGAAACATCTGGAGTGTTAGAAAACTTTAGCATGTCATTCCTCTGGTTCATATATTTTCTGATACCGTACTGTTGGTACATAACTCACTGGTTCATCATAGCATTCCAGCTACTTGATCCCTACTTTGATGCGCCGTTTTGAATGAGCAGTGTGTACTCTTAATGCAGAGGCTCACTTAGTAGCAGCAGCAGCAGCAGTAGTAGTAGTAGTAGTAGTAGTAGTAGTAGTAGGAGGAGGAGGAGGAGGAGGAGGAGGAGGAGGAGGAGGAGGAGGAGGAGGAGGAGGAGGAGTATGACCTGGTCTAGAATTACAATTTAGGCATATTCCAAATTATAGCAACATAATTCATTAAATAACTCAAAATTCAACCCTGAAAACAACCGTTTCTTAAAAAAGAGCTTCTTCCTCTCCACATTTATTAAATTCTACATTCATTTTATTCAAAATTAGCAATGAAGAGGGGGTTTCTCCTCTGGCTTGGAGGTAAAAATTGCCAAGTCAGATAGATTTTTCCACCGCCTGTGCCAACTCATTGGGTACTCCTAGGAAACAGATTATTAAAAAGGCATAGTTTTTGCCCTGGGACTCTCCACTATTCGCCCCCCCCCCTCCCCCCCGAAAAAAGACTAAATGTGTTCATGGATCATGGCTGTCTGCGGCCTGGTCATTCCTGCTCTGGAACTTTGGACTGTTAGATCGTCAGCGTAGTACTGTTCGTTAAAAGTGAGAAAATGTGTGGTTTTTCATTTGATCAAGTAGCCTATTTCTTGTGAAATCATTGCTTTTACTCGCGCCATTCCTGCTGACGTCATTGTAATGACCTATGTTCATTTCAGTTGGGAAAACCACTAAGACAGTCTTTCTGAGGATGTAAAAAGGCAGGTGGAGAGTGAGTGATTGCCATTATAAAGCAATTCCCCAACCTGATTGTGATTGATGGTAGTCAAGCGGGCCTACCATTACAATGAAAATTCCCTAACGCAGTCTTCATATGAGAAAAGGCGTTTGGTGATTTCTCCGTCGCATTTCTAGGGTAGTGTTAAGAACTATGCAATTTAATACCTTGCTCACAGCGTGTACTCCGCCTAACAGTATACAATGTAGAATTCCGTAGCAAAGCACGGGTACATCAGCTAGTCATCAATATGCACCAAAATGAAATTCATTACATATGAAAGGCTAAACTGTTAAGAGTTAAAATGCTATAACATTGGAAACAAACATCTTCAAATAGTTCAATAGTGGCATTATCGCCGCTGAACTCTGCCGACAAAAACTGTCGGCACTCGCCGATAGGAAAACCACCAGGCAGCCAGTTCTTAATTCAAATGCTCTCACTCTCCTAAGCATACAACTTCGGGCAAACGAACCGTCTTTTTAATTCAATATAGGCCTATAGGCCTGACTTATCCAACATTTCCCAAGTCCCAGAAGTTCTCCCATCTGAGATCAGACATGCTATAAACAGTATGAAAAAAGAATCAGTCGCAGGTAGCGATAACCTTTCAGTTAGCGTTCTCAAACTTGCTGGCGATGAAACTTTAAGCCACTTGGCAAAAATATTCACGTCTTGTCTACACAATGCATTCATCCCTCCATCTTGGAACAGAGCAATGATAATTCTCCTGCACAAAATGGGGAACATACATGACATCAGAAACTATCGTTCTATTAGCTTGCTTTCTGTCCTTTACAAGGTTTCCACCAGGGTACTGACAAACAGGATCAGTTCAACGCTTGATTATGCCCAGCCAATTCAACAAGCTGGTTTCCTCCGAGGTTTAGGAACAATCGACCACATACTCACCCTTCGTGAAGTTATCAGCAGAAGTAATGAATATCAAATGCCGCTCTGTCTAGCCTTTATGGACTTTGAAAAGGCTTTTGACTCGGTGAGCCACGCTGCTGTTATGCAAGCCTTAGCCAAACACGGCGTCGATGCTGCCTACATAAGAGTACTCCAGCATATCGACGAAACCTCTTCAGCCTTCGTGAACGTCAAGGTGCCAAACATGGATTTTCCCATTCAAAGAGGTGTAAAGCAAGGCGACCCCATAACTCCCAAGCTGTTCTCAGCAGTATTAGAAACGGCCATGTCAAAAATCAACTGGCAAAGTACAGGAATCAAAATCAATGGGAAAAGGCTGAATAATTTAAGGTTTGCAGGCGACATTACACTTTTGGCCAACGGCATTGATGAACTACAAAGTCTAATACAAGATCTTGTCTCAGCCTGTCAAAAAGTGGGACTATCCATGAACCTTTCTAAAACCAAAGTAATGCTCAACAAATGGGCTCCAGCAGGAAAGCTGCATGTGGGAAAATCCACAACAACAGGTCAATGAGTTTGTCTATCTTGGGCAGCTTGTAAACATGAAAGGGGGCTTAAGACCGGAAATCTTCCGACGTATCAAACTAGGATGGCAAGCTTACAGAAGAAATTCTTCAATCTTCAAATCCAACATGCCAACCCACCTGAAGAAGATAGTCTTTGACCAGAATGTCCTACATGTACTGATTTATGGTTGTGAAACCTGGACATTGAGCGAGTATGTTAAGCAAAAACTCAGAACAACCCAAAGAGCTATGGAACGGTTCATGCTAGGCTCCACCAAGAAAGACAGGAAGAGAGCAGATTACATCAGGTCAGTCACAAAGGTCAGTGACATTATAGAAAGGGTGTTTACCCTAAAATGGCAGTAGGCAGGCCATGTTGCTCGGAGAACTGATGGTAGGTGGACAAAGCCTGTGCTTGAGTGGAGTCCGAAAGATCATCTGAGACCTAGGGGAAGACCACCGGACAGATGGGATAAAGACATCCGTAAGATTACTGGGATCAATTGGCAGAACATCGCTCAAGACCGTCCCAGATGGAGAGACCTCATGAAAACCTACCTTGCTTCGGACTTAAACAGGCCACATCTTAAAAACGATTGAATATGGCTGATAGTGATAGTGATAGGCCTACATAGAACGTGTGTGATTTACGGGAGCTAAATTTTTACTTTTTTTTTTCACAGAAAGAAAGAAGTAAAATAACTTACCTAGATCAGGTTTGCTCAATTCATCTTTAAAGAAGTTCTGAATGCTCAGTACAAGATCCTTAGCGTCAGACGAACTGTTAGTTAGTATACATCTATTCAAACCCTCCAACAGTTTACTCAGATCCTCAGCCATATCACATCACGATGACAGGGAACTGTTAAAAAAAATTAGAATAAAAAATTGGAATCGAAATGTAAACATGATCTAATGACATCGTCAACACATTTTACCTACGCATAACCTCTAAGAATGTACCTGATCGTTATAAAAGAGTGCCCAAATAATCTACAATAGTTGTATACAATCCAAAAAAAACACCATCTATTACAAAGGTCATATTATGACTGACTTAAATGAGAGATAATGACGTATGACATCAAAACATGATCAACGTCAAACCATTCAGAACTTCGCGGCGGAAATCTCTCACGCAGTACCAAAGAGGAAAGTATAGGTGAGAGAATTCGAGATGTATCTCAATTAGGCCACTAGGCGCAAGTAGTTTCAGTCTTCGATCAGAGATAGAACCACAGCCCATTTTGTGCAATACCTTACTGCTATTATCAACAGATAGCGAAGAGAAGTGAAATTCGGCGCAGAGACACACATCCGGTTATGCCTATAGCATCTAGTGATGAGCGATACCGTGATTTGTGAGTCACAGCGTGATTTGATAACGTGATTTTCTGATATCAGTGATTTTTAGTCGTGACGTGATCAAATACTTTAATATGATAATACCGGACAGCTTGCTGTTTTCAGCGAGAAAGCCGATAGTGCTGCTACCTACATGGCTTGGTGTGACCAACTTTTCAAAACATGCTGCCATCTGTATGATTCTTGGCGCACTATCGTGTTGCTTATAATGTACTGTAGGTGTTTGTCACTAAATAATCTTACATTGCAGTTATATTCCATGAAAAGTGTTATGCGCTGAACAAATTACCCAGCAAGATAATGGGCATGGGAAATGATAAGGACAGCAAGTATTAAAAAGAAGTAATGACCTTGCATCTGTGTTGAGGTTACATTCTACGCCCCTTATATTAAGAAATTTAATCAAATAGCCTACTGAAATGTTTTTTTGCTAGTTGCTGTACGTCGCACTGAAACAGATAGGTCTTATGGCGACGATGGGACAGGAAAGGGCTAGGAGTGGGGAGGAAGCGGCCGTGGCCTAAATTAAAGTACAGCCCCAGCATGTGCTGGTGTAAAAATGGGAAACCACGGAAAACCATTTTCAGGGCTACCGACAGTGGGGTTCGAACCTATTATCTCCCGAATACTGGATACTGGCCGCTCTTAAGCGACTGCAGCCATCGAGCTCGGTTACTGAAATGTTAGTGGGACGTAAAACTAATAATAATAACAAATATGCAACTCTAGTATGCTCAAGCTTGAGGGTCCATATTGTTAAAAAGTGCCATAAATTTCACAATCGAAAACTTGTGGGCCTGTAGCGTAATGGTTATCGCGGTAGTCTTGAAGTTGAAAATTGAAGGCCATGAGTTTCGAATCCAGTCACCTTTTCTTTTACTGTAAGAACATAATAATAATTAATAATAATCTTAATAATAATAATAATAATAATAATAATTTTCTTTACGTCCCACTAAGTATTTTTACGGTGTTTGGACACGCCGAGGTGCCGGAATATAATCCTTCAGGAATTCTTTTACATGCCAGTAAATCTACCGACACGAGGCTGACGTATTTGAGTACCTTCAAATACCACCGGACTGAGCCAGGATCGAACCTGCCAAATTGGACCAGAAGGCCATCGCATCAACCGTCTGAGCCACTCAGCCCGGCGTAAGAAAATTATTTCAGTGTATTTAATATGTGTATATGGTAATTCTTCATGCATACATTTGTGAAAGAGACTTTTGGAAATTATGAACACTTAATCCCTGTCAGGAACATCGTAGTTCACTCACGTAACCCCAATAAGTGTTATATATATTATGTATTTCTGTCTTCAGAGGTAAAACAGAAAATTCAAAGAACAGCAAAAGCGAGATGGCAGCGTGAGGTTGAGTTGCTCTGTAGATCGGCCGTACCAAAGAAGAAGAAGAAGAAGAAGAAGTCAACATAATGGACCAAACTACTGTTTCTTAATTACAGCTTCTTCTCTTTCCCAAAATCTTAATAAATCATGGATGTTGTTAGGTTATCTGCCCCCTTTGGCTCTTTGACTGAATGGTTAGCTCTTCGTGCCATCCCCCCCCCCCCTTTTAATTCTTCGGAGTTTTGGACCTCTTCCATTTTCCTTCTGATTAGTGTTAATAGAGGATGGCTGGCCAGTTGTACTTCCTTTTAAATTATCACCACCACGGAATGGTCAGCGTACTGGCCTTCGGTTCAAAGGGCCCTGGTACGATTCCCGGCTGAGTCGGAGATTTTAATCGCGTCTGTTAATTCCTGTAGATCGAGGGTTTGTGTTTGTATCCATACGCATCTTCAAGTATATACAACACATCCTACGAAAAACAACCACTAAAACACGCAATAGTGAGTACGGTATATATCTCTCCACATACGATTGCTTTTATGAAAGGCATCCGGCCGGAAAACTAGGCTAAGACCATACAAAATCCTGCGCTAGGTAATTGAGAACAGGCTAGAAAAAAGAGGAAAATGTAGTTATTAAACATTTTCCCCAGAGGCTGGGTGGATCCTCAATCAGATTCTGCTTTATAATTTTTAAGACATAGCGAAAGGCACGGCTCACATAATGCTCATTTGGAGGTTTATGAAGGAGGAATTTCATAATTTAAAATTTCATTCTTAATTCTTATGATTATTCAATTATTTTAACAAACATATTTCCAATGAGTGCAGTGCATTCCTCTCAGCTGTAGCACAGACAAGTATGCAGTTCACACCAACACGCTAGATGTCACCACCGTCGCTGTTCGCACTCCACTCAATGCTGTTGAGATAGAGCTGTCCGGTATTGGTGTATTAAAGTATTTGACGTGATCACAATCACCGCATCGTCCGTGCTGCTTGGTGCTTGTTATTTGTAGCTTGTGATGAAGAGAATGCCTTGTTATTGTGACTAGGCTATCTCTGTGTAAACATTTATAAGAAAATAAGAAACATTTAATAAACAGCCTACATTTTGGTTGCATTACAGACACGGTCGTTGCCAGTTTACTTCTAGGCGTACAAACATAATCATTTTATTATTTACATTCGTTTTTTGTAGACATGCCGAAGTTCAACCAATATGTCAAGGAAAAAATAGGATCAACATTGGTAACAGTCGTGTTTTATACTGTAACCGATTATTTGGTATGTGCTAGGAAATGAAATTCTACACATTTATCTGGCACAAGTGAAAAATATAATGACGAATGACTATTCCAGCCACCTAATGTAAGGTTAACGATACCAGTGCACCTTTCCCTAGATACCAGTACTGGCAGTAATTTAGAAAAATGTATGGTATGGAAAGGCGTTGACCCAGCTGCGTGAGGGCAATTGGGAAGCTACAATGAGGAGCGGTCTAAGAAGCACGGCAATACACTTGAGGGATGTGACGTGCTGACCACACGGCTATCTAATATCTGCAAGCCTAGAGCTGCGCAGCAGCTGTAAATGAAAGCCAAGACCTTTCGAGGCCTGGAGTGTTCTTGTTCTTGTTCTTAATTAACTTCAGAGTAGTAGTGGTTTAAATGAAATAATTCAAAATTACAAATTTTATTCATTAGCTATTCCTTATCTTAGTCTAATTTTCATCACATTATTGTGTTTTAGATTTCACAAGAGCATGCTGATAGTGCTAGTCACAAAGCAAAATCAACCATGAAAAGTAACACTGGACAGACTCTGCTCACACAAAGTATACCTCCCACAATCCACAGTAGTTTATATGCTCATATGTTTAGAGCCCTAGTTGCTGAAAATATCCCCTGGAATTCTGTGCATAGTCATGTTTTCAGAGATTTGTTTACAGAAATACACCAACAACACATACTTTCAACATCTACATTAAAGAAAAACTACTTAGATATAGGAGGTAATTTTGCCAGTCACAGAGGATATTTGGGAGTCCTTACATAGGGTTGTATGTGGACAAAACCAGCAACTCTGTGGGCAGGTACATTGCTAATCTTATAGTAGGAAAACTGGAACCCAATTGGCATTTACTGCTCTCCTTTGTTCTAAGCAGCTTCAGAAAATAGAGCAAAGCACTGTGTACATCATCAACAAGGGGTTCCAGTTGTTGTATCCTGGGAGTGTTGATGATTATAAAGACCTTCTCCTTGTCTCCAATGCTGTTTCCTACATGATTGCTACTCTACCTCTCGTTAAAACTTTCTACCTTTCTTTAATGTCCATGTTACTTGCATGGCCCATGCCTTGCACAGACTCACAGAAATAGTTATGGCCAAGTTGCCTGCAGTAAATAATCTGATTTCAACAACGAAGAGAGTGTTCTGTAAGCTTCCATCAAGAATAGCCATCTTCTGAGAGAAATTCCACTCTATTCTTTTCCACCACAGCCGTTGGGGTACCTCAATGGAAGCTGCCCTGTATTATATCGAACATCTGTGATAGACAAT
The DNA here is from genome assembly GCF_040414725.1 of Anabrus simplex. Lineage (NCBI taxonomy): Eukaryota > Metazoa > Arthropoda > Insecta > Orthoptera > Tettigoniidae > Anabrus > Anabrus simplex. Next base: position 962,151,774 of record NC_090265.1, on the reverse strand, counting down.
ATGCCTTTAACAGACAACTCTGCATGTGTGTCGTATGGGCAAAGATCTGCTAAAGGATTATTCCAGTGTTCAGAGAGACATTGCATATATTCAGGCAAATTTTTCATTTCTTCCAGTCAATCATTACAAAAATAGGAAAAAAAGTAGTCTCAAACAGATATATTTTGTAATTGAGGAAGCTGAGAATATTATACAAAGTACTAGGGGTAAAGTAAGGGATAAAATAAAAGACAGGTGGGCTAGTGTATTGCAGAAGAATCTAGGTAATTCAGTGCAGGAAAGGATATATCAGGTAATGGATGGAGAAAAGTAGACCTACCTAGTGAAATTGAACTGAAAAATGTAGGTAAATTTTGCTATGCCCCTCCAACATCTGTGAGTGTAGAGCACATTTTTCCTGCTTTAAAAATTGTTTTAACAGACAAAAGACGCAGCCTGACTGTGGAAAATTTGGAGAAGATTATTGTTATGTGCTGTAAAGCAAACTACGACTGAAAAGTGCAGTAGGAATGTTCCTCACAAATAAATACGCATACCAGTACTACGCATTTAATTTAATTTTAGTACAGTACTGATGAAAATTTTTTGTTTCCTAATCCATAGCTGTTTGCAATAAACGCCTGTTTAATTATGCCTTCATTTTGCAACTATTCCTATTTAGAAAGGGTAGCCTATACCAAATACAGTAGAGACAATACACGACACTGAGCGAGATATCGAGGGACAGCTATTGGAGCCCACTCTAGCGGATAGACCTGAACGGTACTGATTCTGTCATAAGAGCACGTGTATTTTTGTGTGAAGTTTTTGGTGTTGTTTATGCGTTTTCAGTGAGTTGACATAATTAAATAGTAGCGTGTGTCATTCCTTGATATCTCCTCTCAACATGAGGGGAAAGGTATGTGCTGTGTTTGGCTGCAGTAATTACGAAGTAGAGAAAAATGCGCGGTCGTTCTTCAGGTTCCCTCGTGACAAGAAAATGTAACTTAAGTAATATTGTGTTTGCATATATATTCTTCCAGTGACAGAGACTTTTATAGTACTTCATAATCTTCTGACCTGCTCGACCCATGTTTTAACGGGCTTAAAATGTAATACGCATATTTTGTTGTATAGTGCAGGAGTTAACCTTCAATACCGATGTGTTGTTGTAGGTGTGATCTGTGGGTTTTGAAATGTCACAGAAGCGATTTGGATAAAGTGTACAGGAAAGAAGGGACGTTACGCTTGTATAAGAATAATAAGATCTGTTCAGATCATTTCCAGGCCAGCGACTTTAAAAATCCTCGACTATACAGCCAAGGGTATGTTACATTTTTACTCTAATTGTACGTAAATATTCCTCAAAGCATCACTATCGACAACATTTTCAAACTTTTCTTTCTTTTATCCCTCTTCTCAGATTAAAGCCGGGATTTTATAGATTTTCTTTCTGTTAATAGGCTTCATGTTAAGAGGGAAATTGTCCAGCTATTAAATGTTAATTCATTGCATCATATGTGTAAGGAATGTGCCGATATTTTTATTGACAAATGTCTTGATGATAGATTGTTTTTAAATGAGGAAAAAGACAAATCCAACCGTAAGATTTCAGGCAGGTATGCTAAAGCTAAAAAAGTAATGCATAAATGAAAGATCAAGCCATTTCACAGCAGTCCATTTTACACCTTGTTTATATGTCTAATTTCAGTCTTTGAATATTAACATTTTAAATAATTCTTCATTCATTTATCCAGAATTGCTTTAGCAACTTCGAAGTTAATATCTCAATACCACTGTCTTTCTAGACGTAATTTGTTTATCCATTTCCGTATATACATTTCCATTGATATTTGAATTTAGCGCGATTTGTTCAGGTCAAGTCACTAGGAGCGCCACCGTCGAATTGTCTCTCATTTTAGCAAGGCGAAATCCGTAAGTGTCGTGTATTGTCTCTACTGTATTTGCCTATACCACATTACTGTACTTAACGTTAAAAAAATCACATTATAGTGTAGGTCTATATTGTCATATTTTTAAGTCGATTTTCTGCCTATTTATAAAGCATATTTGAAGTGCCTATATTCTCTTTTAAAAACCTATTTACTTGTTTAAAAAGCCATTTTAGGTGCCTAAAACATTTTTTAGAGTCTAAAATCCCAGGTCTGTATCATCAGATACATGCCGATTGTTGACTACTGCTTTCTGGCAAAGCAAGTGAGAGGTGCTCGCATTCCAAATGTTTATTCAGATTTGAAGTACTTCTTTTTAAGACAATTTCTGTTTGCTCATATTACATATTGTGAAATTTTCATCCACTTCTTTAAAGGACTGCTACAGGTCACTGTTCTTCCTTTTTCTAGAAAACGCCACTTCAGTCAACTTGCTCCTAATACTGAGCTTCAGTGACAATATGCCCCCGGGCATTCCAAAATACAGGAGAAATACATGTTTGTTACTATTCTAGGAGAGTCCCGTGTACCACGATTTTTTTGAACGCGCGCTTAAAAATAATACCACACTGCGAGTCAACTGACAATTTCCTGAAACTGATATTGCAAGCGATGCCGAGGATTATAAGTGTTTCAGTTGTTAATATATTCGGAAGGAATGTGCTCATTTCCTACAAATACATTATATACTGAACGATATGTTGACGTCCTTAAAAAATTAAATCAACAAATGTCCATACTGTTGGTTATCATGGCGATGCTGCTTCCTTGAACGCATCGCTTCGCATGGATACCGTTGCGGCAGCACATGTCGTGATATCACGACTGATCACAACATCGATCACAGTCACAGTTTAGGTAGCAACATTCTAGTTCTGTATATGGAGTTAAGAGGGCGCACGATGATCACTTGAAGTGAAATCACGACTGATCACAGTGATACTGTAGAAAGTAACAGTCGTTACTCGTGATTTCTTGATATCAGTGAAAGATCACAGTTCGTGAAATATCTCCCATCACTAATAGCATCACCCCGCCACGCCTTTTCTAGCCGATGGCCAAACCACCCACGTCGATAATAATGCAGTTCTACCACTTCCATGCCCAATACATTGTAATTCATATATTTTTATTACCAAGTACTTACTATGTTGTAAATAATGATCTGATTCCCCTTGTTCGTATGGCATACTATGATACTGAGAACATAACATCACACCTCAAAGCAGCTTTAACGTCAAATGAATGATTGACACATTAACACAAAGCTGATATTATAACAACTATCTATCTATAATTGTTTTCATTCCCCTCCCCAGGGTAGGGGTGAGCCACCCTGAAGGCTACGCCTTCACACTGGCCAGGAGTTTCGGCAGGTTGGAGAGGGAGTAATGGTGTGGGGAGGAGGGTTATTTGATGTACGGAATTGGGAGGGGTTTTCGGATAGGATTTAATTATCGGGGATGTGTGCAAGGATTAAATATTCAGCGGTGAGTGCAAGGGTGGACAGGGAAAAGGGGAAGTGCTAAGTTGGGAAAGATAAAGGTTAGAAGAGAGGTATTGGGTGGAGATGCAAGGTGAGGAGATGGAGGGTGGTTGTGATATTAGAAAAAGAAGGGATAAGAAAGTGAAGAAGGTCGAATAAAGGAAGGGGTGGGGAAATGAAACTAGGTTGGGGAAGGGGTTGACAAACTTGTGGAAAATGTGGAACAGTAGGAGCGGCTGGCCGGGGGCGACGATGTGAAGTAGCTGAAGGGAAGCGAACAGGTTGGGGTGGAGAACGGGAGGGCTCCACTTTGTGGCGATGGCCACTGATACAAGCGCCGGTACGGATGAGATGTTTTGTTGAACGTCTTCGGCACAGGGAAGCTGGAGCCGAACCATATAAGCAGGGCCGTTGGTGTTGTGAATGCGAATCACGCGTCGGGCGAGAACGCCCTCCGCGTGGAGTTCCTGTAGGATGGCCCGTTCAGACAGGTGGAATTCCGCGTAGGACGCAACTAAACGTGACATGGAAGGATGGCTTACCGAACAGATGAAAGTCACATGGCGCTAGGTCGGGACTGTAGGGTGGATGTTGCCAGACAACCCACTTGAAACGCTGCAGCAGTTCTCTCGTTTGGCGGGCATTGTGAGGTGTTGCGTTATCGTGCAATAAAATCACACCGGCGCTCAATTTCCCCCGGCGCTTCTCTTTAATCGATTTACGCAACCGGTGCAACGTTTGACAATACGACGCCGCGTTGATCGTCGTTCCTTTCGGCATGAATTCCACGTGCAGCAAACCCTCCATGTCAAAGAACACTGTCGCCATAACCTTACCGGCTGAAGGCATAACCTTGTCCTTCTTTCGTTGCGGTGATGAAGGGTGCACAGATTCCAATGATGTTCGCTTCGTTTCGGGGGTGAAGTGGTGGACTCACGTTTCGTCGCCTGTGACGATTCGCCGCAGAAACCAGTTGCCGTCTCCGGCATAGCGTTGCAAAAAATGCCAGGGAGAATTGGAAATGTTGTCCCTTGTGCTCATCGGTGATAAGACGTGGGACCACTGATCTCTATACATGGATCGATGATGCCAGCTCTCCGCTGCAGAAGAGTGTACGCCAAGTTGAGTGCGCGGTTCGCCATGTTAGTGTACCAATCCTAGAGCTCTCCTTATGGGGGAGCAATGATAATATAATCAATTTTAAACCGCAATTAATGGCGCATTGGAATAATTAAAAATATAGAGACATGTTCACTCAAAACAAAAGGACATTGGGAACACCGACAAGTCATTCCGAGGTCAGCAAAACTCCGGGATAGCAATAAAAATGAGTGTATAATAACGGTCTACAAATATTAACTTAGGTACTGAATACATGCAATTAGCGATCGGCAATACAATAGGAGTGAAAAACAGTTTCTGGAAACGTTGCTGTAAATTTTATACACGTATGCCACTAAATTATGCATTCTTAAGGGGAGGTATGACAATTTTTCGTATTTTGAACCAAAACCCGGTTTTTCTTTTTATTCATACAAAAATAGCCCTATTCTTCCTGTTTCAGAAAATGTTTTCATTTTAGTAATTCCGGCTTGTTTAAAGCTTGTAGAAGCCATTTAATATGAGCCCGCAGACACTAAAAAGCCAAGAACTACACCCACTTCTCCTGTAACGGCATAATGATAGTTTACTGTGTGTTTTTCGCTGGATATTCAAGTATTTCGCGGCGTATTTGCCTTAGAAGTACACTTCGGCATACTGACAGTCACTTGTTTGCTACGTAATCAATACAATTACGTTATGTTAGGAAATATTGTAACTTGAACTGACGGAGAGAATGTTGTACCTCTTCCACATAGTACTCAATTTATATCTGCCACACATGTATACTTTGATAGATTAAATATATATTGTGCCGTATTTGTATTATTTACATTTAGGAATGCGTATTTGCGTTGATTGTAGTAGTACAAGCATGGCTCCCTTGTTTGTTTACATTTTACTAACATGCAGAAGTAACATGTGGTTTCAATTCAGCGAAACTAGTGACTTCTCATTGATGTATTTCATCTTAATTCATTTGTAAATGTGTGGCTATTGTAATAACACAGCACAGAACACCCGTGGAACTACAATCAAGAGGCCTGGCGTCACTGAACTGAGCATGAACAAAGCAAGCGCGCTCCACGTTGTCTACTGCACCGCGCGCTCGCTCCCATCTTACTACGCCAGTCATCTTCTATTCGGCTTACTGCCACCCAAGCTACCAGCCATCCATGTTTAGAGATCAGTGCGAGGGATCCATCTTTGACACAGCTTACGATATCCAAGGTCCTCGTGAACAATGGCGAACACACTGCCATACGACATGTTTAGCTGCGTCACGATTTCCCTCAGTTTAATGGCCCGGTTCTGTATAATGATCGCATTCATACTGTTGACCTTTGCACGGGTCCTGAACGTTGCGGGCCTGCCTTCGCGATGGTTGTCCGTGATATCCGTGCGTCCGGGTTCGAATTGCTGACACCACCTTACGATACCTTGCCGGAAAATGGCCCACTCCCCATACACAGCATTAATTTCACAATAAATGTACGTGCAATTCTTCCTTTTGGCCCATATGAATCGGATTGTCGCACGCACCTCATATTTGGAGTGAACGTCCAGTTGACGCGCCATTGCATTTGGTCGCTATTCACACAATACTAGACAAGACACCACAGCGAACTGCCTAACAGACGTGTGGGCAGTGTCTGTCCCTTTCTCCGCTGTGAACACGTTTGCGACACACAGCGCGCAGCTGCGGCGCGTTAGTGAAACTAACCTTTTGATTCACCTACGTACTTACAGGGTGTAATTCTACCATATAACCGGCTCTTTAGGCCGTTCCACCCAAAAACAACCAAACAAAATAACGCTAACAGTACCTACCAAAGAATTGCCTTAATTACCTGGTTACTATAAAACTTTTAGTTCTTTATAACAAATATTTGGAACTTCAGTTAATTAACACATTTAACTAATTCCAAAGTAAACACAATATTCCAGTACCTTCAGATATCCGGGTCTTCTTCGACATCCTCAGCTGTGCTGGAGTCATCCGTCTGGAGTGCATGGTATATGATATGGTGATTCTGCGATATGTACGGCAGAAGAGACATCAGGTCCTAGTATTTGGCTTCGTTAATCCTTCTTCCTACAAGATATAGACTTTCCAGTTCTGATGGAATTCATATTCTGTTCAGTGCTTTCAGTGGTGCTTGTGTTTTCTCTCTGCGAAGCCTCCCAGGTATATAGTACATGCACTTCCTCCCACGGACAAAGTTCAGAATAGCTGGTTTTATACTGTAACATACCGGGCTTATTACAGCCTATCCAGGCAATGACATTCTTCCGGACTGGCATTTTAACACCTTTAACACGATGCGGCCCTGTGGAAGTTTTTCAAATCTTCACTTTTCATTTCAATCACATGAAAATGATTCTTCACTCTTGAACGATCCACGAGACAAAACCAATCTTCTGGTGCGAATACATAGTCCGCTTTCCTGATCATCTTTTTGATGACACCGAAATCACGGTCTGAAGGCAAGAAGCTGTGTCCAGGAACAAGATAGTAATGTTCTATGCAGTCAAACATTCCTGGCATCACAAGAGGACAATAAATCATACATAGGATGCTATTTTTATTCTGCGCAGAACAGGAGTCAGAAAAGAATCTTAACTTCCGCTTTCCCAAAGTATTTTAAGAACACTCTCAATAGACACAATGCAATCTCTGAAGCACATCGCGAAGCAAAGTTTTCGGGCCACATACACATGAAGGCAATTTTCTGGTTGCATATATGAATACCGAAATTGTACACCCAGAGCTGTCTTAGACAAAATACTACTCCTGTTGGTATTTTTGGGGTGGTAAAGCTTTCTGATCATACGTTATCAACCAGTAGTCACAGTTTCCTTCGAGGCATTCAGATGGAAAGGCAGAGATAAGGTTGTATGCTGCAGTTGCCCTTATTTGATGTAGCCATATCTCTGGAGGTATGACATCTTCTTCTTTAGCTTGCCATTCATAACACACTTTTCATGTATCTGTTTGAGGCATTTTGAAGCCGATATTAAATTTCGCCTATACTAATATTATAAAGAGGAAACATTATTTGTCTGTAACGGATAGGCACAAAAACTAATGAACCGATTTAAAAAAATTATTTCACCTATAGAAAGCTACATTGCCATTGAGTAACATGGGCTGTATTTTATTTTCAAAACAATTCGCGGTGGGAGCACGGGGGGGGGGAGACAAAAATAATAGGCTAAAATAGGCAAAACATTGAATTTGTCGTACGAGGACGAGACAAAAGTCAATTTAATCCCCTTGAAGCAAAGAACAAAACTCGGTAAGCCATACGGGCCCGAAAATAATGTTTGAAGGCCCTAAAACTAAGCGTTACGGAGATATTGGCACCTTACTACCCCTGCTCTAGGGAGCGGATAAAGTAATGAACAACCATAACTATGGTAACGTCAGCTCCAGGATTCTACAGCAGCGAAATTTTCTACAATATACCACAAAAACCTACGCTGTTATGGACATGAATACTGGTATTTGGAATCCCCTTTGAAAATAAAAGAACACAAATGTCCTTTTCCATAAAATCCACTTGGTGGGGGGTGAAAAGGAGTGAGGAAGGAGTTGAAATTTTTATATGAGGAAACATATAGCTCAGAAAAAATAACATGTTACAGACGTTAAAATTAGTACTTGGAATCTAAATGAACACCATTTTTTGGAAAATTCACTTAACGGGGGTGAAAAGAATAAAAAGGCGGGTGAATTTTTAAAATGAGTATCTTCTCCTTCTACCGCTTTACCCACACCTGTGAGGATGCGGGTGCGAACTGTATCACACATGTGGATTTGAACGTGTTTTACGGCTGGATGTCCTTCCTGAAGGCAACCGTATATGTAGGGATGTAATTACTGTTGCGTGTTCCTGTTGTAGTTAGTAATGAGGTGCGTTGAATGAATATGAAGATGATAATGTTGGGACAAACACAAATAACTTGTCCCCGAGCCAGAAGAATTAATCACACGCGATTAAAAACACAGGACTAGCTCGGAAACGAAGCTGGAATCCTGTGAACCGAGGACCTCAACGATGACCACTCAGCCAAGGACTGGGGCATTTTTTATAATAAGTATATCTATTATGTCTCATAAACGTAACATGCTACAGACGTGAAAATTGGTATTTGTAGTCTCCTTTAAAAATAAAGGAACACGTACTTTTTGTCTTCGGCAAACTTAAGCTGGAGATCGAAAATAAGTGAAGGAGGAGTTGAATTCTCTTTATGAGGATACTTATATCTCAAAAACTAAGATTATACTGACGTGAAATTTGGTATCTGGAATCTCCTTTAGAAATAAAGAAAAATTTTCGACATAAGAAGACTGTTTCTCACACTTAGATTTCCATGTCCAGTGCGCCAGATTTAGGTCTACCTGTAGCCTGGTCACCTTAGCCCCAAAAGCCAATGCCAAAAACTTGGATTACAAACAGGTTCTGGGGTAAATGAAATACACTTTTTCGGTGAGTACTTTAGGGATTTACAGATAATGTCTTAGTGCAGTAACGAGGAACAAGAGTTTTTTTAATCAAATTACGAAATCCTCGCGAGCGAAGCCGTGGGTCACAGCTGGTATTAAATATAGCCCTGTATGTGCCACAACTAACACTCTTCATGCCAGCATCATCTCGTTCATCTTTGTAGAGCCTATACATCTCTGCAACTGATTTCTCAACTCAAATGTTTCAACCTTCTTTATGCAATAGTGACTTACATACACGGGGATTTTTTTGAATATGGTCCATTACGGATTTCTCATCTCTTATGCTTGTAATTACCGCGCTTACCTCTGGGATCCACACGAAGTGATACTATCGAGCTGATACATGATGATCCTTCGCGTTCAGATTCGCCTCCTTCCGGGACATCAGCATTTCTATCGCCTCTGCCTCTAGATGGACGTCTCCTGGATATTACGAACACAGCGCAAAATGCCTTTCTGCACACTCTAACTAGATGACCACGGGAATTTTTTACACAATATGTGAAAGATACGTGCCTTCTACTTAAATGTTCATTAATTCTCCTCTTTGGATAAATTCCACTGCATTCTTGCTGACTTATCAGTCCAAATAACGCATTTTGTGCATTATAATCACCTTTTTATAGAACGCACAGAATATGTCATCTTCTTCAGCTTTCGTAAGTTCGTGATATTTACACCAGCTAACATTAGCTGCCACAGATCGCACACTGCACTCACATCCAGGACCTTCCTGCTTTGCAGGATCAACCTTATTCGTTTTATCGCTAATGTACTCTAATCCTAATTTTCTACACACTTTAGCCCTATTCCTTTTCCACTTATCATCATTTCTAACTTGTTTCTTAGATTTTCACAGCTACTCACTATTACTCCTCTTCCACCGTCCGCCATTTTGTACACAACTAACACGTGTTTGAGAATAAGAGCGATTGGCCAGCTCGTATAGCCGACAGACAGCGCACACATTGAATGTTTCTAGCTGCTAGGCATAGCTCCCTCTCTCGTAGCATAAAGGTGAGAAGAGTAATTCACAAAAAATATGTTCTTTATAAAAGAAAGGAAAGAGCTGCGGAAGTCTTCGATATTGTGCACACTGAAAGATGAATGTAAGCCCTACACAAGGGTACCAATAACTCACTTTTGACAAAATCTAGGCATAGCCCACTCTCTCACTCACTGCCTCGTTTCATATTGTTCCGTATTGGGGTTCAGAATTAAGGTAAGAAAGTATATAATAGTTCCACCCTTCAATTCTATGAAAATAAGAAATATAAGTTTACAATCTTATTTAATTAAAATTGGTACCAGTTTCGACCAGTATTCATGGTCATCATCAACCAATGACAAATAAGTGTAATACAATGCATAGAAAATAAATTGCAAAGTTTAAATAATACTGTTTGGTTTCTTCCAGTGAAGCACTAAAAACTATAAGGAGCACTGTGTGTTAAAAATTTTGAAAGTTAGAGTGGTCAAGTTCATTAGAGATGTTAGAAAACGGGACTCAGTTAGGAGAGTGGAAAAAATTATGAAATAATTAAAGAAAAAGTTGAGGTAGAAAAATAAAGGAGAAATAAATAAAGGGGAGAAAAGGGAAGTAAATGAGGAAGTGAAGTAGTTTAAGGTGGATTACGGCGATGGGTTATAGGAAGTGGAAATTGTTGGTAGGAACTATATAAGATCTTTACTATTAAATTTGGATTTGTAAAATTAGCATTTTTATGAAGCGCATAAAGAAGTCGTATAAAATATTAGGTTTTCAGAAATATCATTTAATTTTAAACTGGGGTTGAAGTATTGGTCAAGATGATTAAAACAATTTTCAGTTAGTGTTTAGAAGGAGACCTTTGTTAATAAATTAAAGTATTTTTAAATTTTTATCAATACTGGTGGAATTACGATTAGAATCTTGTATGTGTTGTCTTATTGCAGAGAATCTGTTGTATTTTATGGAATTGATGTGTTCAAATAACTGATAATAAAGTTACGTCCATTCTGTCCAATATACGAAGATCTAGACTTATTGCATTGGAATCTGTATACTCCAGATTTAGGAAAACATTAGATTTATTTATTTAGTTAAGTATTGTGAAATAAATCAATATATCTGTTATTGGTTCTGAAAGATATTTTCATGTTAGGTGTTTTAAGAATGTTAGACGATTTATAAGCGTTATGAGAGAAAGTAAAGGTGGGTTTGGTTTTATCTTATGTTAACGTGATTTTGGAGCGGTGCTTGAATTTATTAATAATACGGTTTATGAAAGAGTTGTTAATGCCATTTAATTTTGCAATAGTGCGGATGGTGTTTTATTCATTATTTAAATCTCTTTTAGACACTGGAGTATGAAAAACACGAAAAATTATTCTGTTTTATGAAGCTCGATTATGCGCTTGTGGGTGTATAGAATCTTGCTGGATAGAGGTTGCTATTATAGTTGGGATTCTGGAAATGTTGTTAGTTAAAGAATAAGCGCGTCTGGTAATAGTTAAGTCAAGAAAATTGAGGGTTTTATTGTGTTCAGTTTGATGTCAGGTTCAATGATGTTAAGAAGAAGACGAGTGGAGTCAGCATTGGCTCATTCTTCATTTCAAATAACTATAGTGTCATCGACATACCATCGACATACCTAAGATGTTTGAGAAATTATCATTATTATTAATGTTTGTATTTTCCAAGAAATCAAGATATATTGGAGCCAGGATGCCTGAAGGTGGTGAGCTTATAGCTACGCCATCTTGTACGTAAATGGTGTTATCAAATGTGAAACGTAATTGCTGATTACTAATTTTAATGTAGACATGAAGTCCTTAGTTTCTAACTTACTCAGGTGACTGAATTTATGTAAGTTGTTATCAATTATGCGTAGTAATTTAGAAATTGGAATACTGGGGTACATGTTTACAATATCGAAAGAACGAACTGAGAGTATTGGTTGGGTATAAAAAAGTTGTAATTTTTCAATTAATTCGGAAGGGTTTCTGATAGAATTATTAGATTAAACCCCGATACATTTTAATAAAGCTTTTTGGATGAATTTATGAATGTTGCATAATCAGTCTGTAATTGATTACTGGAATTTAGGTTTTATGAATTTTGGTAAGGACTTTGGCAGTAGGTAGGCCTAGGTTCATAATTAGTAATTTGGTTTTTTCTTGATCAGTGAAGGGAAAAGAAGTGTTTAAAGTTTCTTTAAGCAGACATTGGATTTTTATGGTTGGCCTTTTTTAATTACAGAAAAAGAAGAATTGTTAAAGATTTTTAGTTTTAGATATGCAGTCGGATTTATCCATTAATAAAGTTATGTTGCATTTATTAGCTTTGGTCATGTTGATGTTATTGTTATTAATTTCCTTTTTAAGTTTTGAAATATTCCTATAATCATTAGTTGATTTTTAACATTAAGATTGGAGACAGTGTTAATGTTATTATTGAGAAAAACGTTTTCGAGTTTTCCTTTTACATTACGTTTAATTTCATGTACGATTGGTATCTTATTTATGGCTATTTCAAATTCAGTTACTAAGTTAGTGGCAATGTTGAGAGGATTAAGGTTGGGCCAGAAGTGTTTGAGACCTTTAGAAAGAATTGAATTTTCTTCTTCGTTTAAAGTTATTTTAGATAAGTTGACTATAGGAGAATGTAATTTTTCTGTGATAACTGAAGGTGTTTTGTTACCTTGGATTAGATTTTTATGTGGAAGAGAACATTTAATCAGGTTGTTAAGCTTGTTATCAAGGGTTTGCTGTTTAATTGATAAATCATAAAATAATTTATTATCAACTTGGATCTGGTAGAGGTTCCATTGTGCACTAGGGAGAAACTTAGCTTTTTCCAGGCGTGTTTCATATAATTTTTTGTTTAAAAATGAGTTTTTCTTATATAGGAATGGATTTCATTGTTAGCCACTTATATTCACACTTATATTCTATAAAGCATATAACATTTATCGTCAACGTTCATTAAATTAAACCGACTACATACGATAACAGAAAAACCAAAGCACACCCACGTTTCCAGCATATCCGGCTACTGCATTCGCCATCTTTGAACGATCGAGAGTAGCATTAAGGTCTGAGAATTGGAGTCGCTCTTTCTCAGCCAGATGGTGGGAAGAATGCACTCATTTACCTCTGTGGAATTGCGTCCATAGAGGTTGTAAAAATGAATAAAACTGAACTCATGTCTGCTGTGGACATCGAGAATTGCAGAAAGTAGACTGTGATGACATTTGTTAAACAAATGATGGAAATACGAGATGAAGTACGAACTTGTCGAATATTGGCAGAGCCACTACTGCGTGGACCAAAGAGTCGAATATTCTACAGGGGTAAAAATGGATAAATTTAAAACTTATGTTTTTGTATGTGATTTTGCTTATACTCAATCTGTGAATTATTAAATCTTCCAAAACCTCACCGTCTGAGTTGTCTCTCCAAAAGTCGTGAGTTAACAGCAATCGTCCTATATTGAATTTTCCAAAATACAAAATTCTGTTTGTATGTGTATGTTATTGCGCAGGGGCGGCTTTTCAGGTGAGGTAGGTGAAGTGCCACTTCACAACTTATTTTTACCATAATGAATTACTTAAATTTATTTTTCTTATGACATTTGTTGGTTTTACGGAAATAAAATATTTTAATGTACGGCGTTTGGATCACCTCATCGCCTGATGAGAACCAGGGGAACTCACGAAAGCGCCGGCCGTCGGCCACAGTACGGCGCGTGAAACTGAGTGAAGACGAGAGATTCCGCAGCTGCCTCTACCTCCCAAATGCTCCCTCCTAGCGCTTGGCCTTGGAGGTTGCCATGACAACCGTGACGTCACCCGCGTACTTTCCACATAGCGGAATGTGCTAGTGAAGTTGTCGGAAGAGCGGAATGTTTCGTCTTCCCTGCGTCATCCTGTGTGAAGTACGAGTACTTACGCGTCGCGGTTCATTCGTATTGTGCTGTTTTATTTAGATATGTATCCTATTTATGACATAGTGTGCATTTTATTATAAACACAATTTTCACGTTGGAGAAACGAATATCAGAATGAAGTTCCACGTTTTGATCGCCCTACTGAATCACTGCAAATTTGTGCTACAAAAGAAGTGAAACATTCCGGTAAATCTTATAATCTTAGTTTCAAACGATAGTTGTTTAAGGAATTTCCATGGTTATGCTCCTCTCCAGCTCTACAGAAGTTGTTTTGTTGGGCCTGCTTGCCTTTTATCAATAAAAATAACGCTGGAATAAAGAAGGATTTTCAGCCATTTTGAACATAACACGTTCTTTACATAAGCACTCAGACTCTGCAGAACATAAAATACGGCAGCTTGATTTCAAGACATTGAAAACAAACCAAAATACGATCTCTGATGTTCTGAAGGAAAATGCCAGACTGTATATTGTAATTGTACAGTTCAGTGAAAATGTACATTTAAAGAGGCTTTTCCTTCAGTTCGTAATTGGTGCAGTGCTCTATTTAAGTAAGCAACAACTAGCTTTTCGTGGTCATGACGAAACATTAAATTCAATAAATAGTGGTCACGTGCTGGACCCTCCGCCAGTTACAAATTTAACAGGGTTAATTGAGTAACATGCTATTCTGGTACATGTTAGCAGGCTGGAATACTGTTACCTTAACTGTCACGTTAAATACAGCCCATCCCTAACTCGCCGGTTTGATTGCAACTGCGAGTCCTTTCACATGAGTCCTTCATTTTCACAGTATATTAAGTTGTTTATAAAAGACTCCGTGGCTCAGGCGTCAGTGTGTCTGCCTCTCACCGCCGGGTTCCGTGGTTCAAATCCCGATCACTCCGTGTGGGTGTTGTGCGGAGCAGGTTTTTCTTCAGGTACTCCGGTTTTCTCTGTCATCTTTCATTCCAGCAACACTCTCCTATATCATTTCATTTCATCTGTCAATCATTAATCATTGTCCAAGAGGAGTGCGACAGGCCTCGGCAGTCGGCACAATTCCTATCCTCGCCGCAAGATGGGGCTTCGTTCATTCCATCCCTGACCCAGTCAAAAATAGGAAAAAGGTTGTAGGTTTTCATTAAGTTGTTTCTGTCAAGTCGACAACCGATGTTTTCCTCTTCCTGGAGTTGACCTCGCTACTCACTGCTGACACATCAGAACGTTCTTCCATATCCTTTAGCTGTTTGACTGACCAGATTTGCTCCACGAGTCTCCTCTCACCATAAGTCTACTGCCACGAATGAATGCTTTGAGACCTGAATTGCGTGCTCTGTATAAGTGACAAAGGAATTCTCTCCGAAAAGCTAGATACAATTGGAATTATTGAAAATACTGCAACACTTCTCAAAAATATATTATAATATCATTAAGACTAGAAGAACTTGAAATGTGAATCTGGCTGAAGATGAAGAAAATAGCTGGCAGAAAAAGTAAGGAATGAGGAAGTATTAAAATGAGCGGGTGAAGGAATGAGAACGATATTGGAATGCATTCAAAGACGGAAGGAAAATTAGTTAGGCCACTGTTTGCGACGAAATTGTTTAATGACAGAAGCATTGGAAGGGAAGATACAAGAAAAGCTGAAGAGAGGAACGGAGAGGTATCAGTTAGTAGACAGTGTAAAGGTAAATAGAAGCTGTTGGAAGACAAAGAGAATGGCTGAATACAGAACAGCGTGGAGAATTCATGCGAAGATCTGCCGATAGGCAGACCACCAGTTATGATGATGATGATAATATCATTAGGATAGAAGATTCAAAATTAACATCAAACCAAATAATATAAAACAAAGGAGTGTTACAGGGAAATCATTTCAGTCCTCACCTCTTCAACACTGCCCCCGCTGGCATCACAAAAGTATGTCTTCCGGAGACATCTCTATTCATCCGTGCAGATGATATGGATTTAGCATCACCAAACAAAACGCCCTTCAAGATTCATTCAGTCTTATAATAAATTGTGACGCACGAAACAAAATGAACATAAATCTAGGGAAAATAGTCCAGATGGTATTCAGGAAAGGTGGAAGAATTACAGAGAATGTCACTATTCTTGAAAATTGTTAATGTTTTCAGATACCTAGGAATGACCATATAGCCAGCATTTAAATCAATACGTATACAAACCAAGGCAGTCTAGTTTGAGTAAGCAGAGAGTGAGGACGTGCTCTGTGGTGAGTGCCGTGAAGTATGGTGGGAGTAGAATAATATCGGGCCACAACTGGGAGGTGGCAGTGGAGGCTGAGGAGGAATTCTACGAGATGATTGGAGATGAATGTAGATCTAGGAATGATCGGATAGGATGTGTTTATGGCAGCGGTGATGGCTGTGCTTCTGGTGATTGGGAGTGAGGGGTGGAATTAAACTCCGGCCCGAGTACCAGTGGCAAATTCAGCTGGGAAGACTTGGAAGAGATTAAGAAGGTATTGAAGGAGGCAATAAAAAAACCTGCTTTTGGGACCAGATCAAGGAAATGATGAAAAACCATTCGAAGAAGCTGAGGAATACGAGGCAATGTTTACAAGAAAGAGCAGAAGAAACTATGACCAAAGCTGGTACCAACGAGAAAAATAGAGAGAAAGACACTGAAGAAAGGAGCAGAAGTCAGCAACCAGGAAAGGATGAAGAAATGCATATTTATATGTGGTGTTCAGGAAGAAACGAAATAAAGCAAAGTGGACGTAATTTACAAAGTGGTTGTGGTCATCCAGAACAAGATGATAATCAATTTCAGTGAAGTGGACATAGATGATGCGGAAAGGGTGGGTAGAGCTAAAGGGCGTAGGCCGATCAGACTGAAGTTACTATCGTCCTTAATGGCCGACATAGTGATAAGGAACGCCAGTAATTTCCAAGCACAGACAATTTGGGTAAAAGGAGATATGTGCAGAGAAGGGAATAAGAAACTGAAAACTCTGTAGAGCTTCTAGGGAGGGCCAGACACCAAGGCTTGAAGGCTTACATAAGGGGGCAACAGCTAGTGGTTACAAATGGAATATGGATTCGATTGTGGCAAGTGTCAAAATTGAAAGCAATTTACGAGAGTTCCAAGATGGAGGAGGACTTGACGGCAAGGCAAGGCGAAAGGAAGTATGGAGCGCTAGTGGTGGGACAAGCTGAGGTAAGATAGGAGCTCAATCCAGGAGGAAGCGGACAGCGCAGTGCGGAAATGGAAACGAGTTCCTGGGAAGTGATGGAGGATGAAGAGTCTCTAGAAACTTCAAGTGAAGCGAGCAGTGGACAAGTGAATAACAAATGTGGAGGTGCGGGGGTGAGTCGAAAGTAAGAGAAATTGTGAACAAAGGGAGAAATGGCAACAATAAATAAATACAATAGATACATCCTTTCTTCTTTCTCCTGGTCTACATAATATGTATATGATCCATTAATGTGGAGAAAAATAACAAGTCTTACCTAAGCCAGCTCACAAAAAGAAAAGGAAAAGAATGTCACCAGATAGACAGCCACATGAACAAAACCATATATAATAATAATTAAAAAGTAAAAATAATAATATAAATAATAAAAATAAAATGGCAATGAGGCAGGATAGTCACTGTCGCCTGGCCCGAGATCAACCCTTATTGGTGGTCTTTTGGCCATGGCAGAAGGCAGTAAGCCAGTATAATAATAAAAAACTAAAACAATAACATATAGGTAGAGTACAATCGTGTCAGCAGACGGCATCTGTAACTTAAACAAATAGCATATAACTTCCGGCCTGGTTTGTAACTCAGCGCTTTCTGAACACTGACCTCTCTGATGTTCTACTTACGTTGCAACCCAGCTTTCATGCTAAATCCACTGACGTGCCGGTGTGCAATTATTCTCCTTGCGTTTCATTACTAATGTCCACTGTTAAACTCCATTGTCTTGCTACACTTATTTCCTTTTCAATTTCAGGCAACTCTCGACGTTAAATGAGCCCATCTCACTTGCCACTCCATACATTACCAGCCGAAAATCACCATCTCCCTATTCATCCGCCAGCCTTGACTCATCACATATTTTACAATCACTCAACTACCTTATACCATCCAACTCCACACATTAAGTTAATCACGAACCCTCGTGATTATTTACTAAGCCACCACAATTGCCATCACAACTTTGAATCGCACTCATCCTGCACCCTACTTGTATTCACTAACCAATGTATCTCAACTATATCCACACAAGCCTCTCACCATATTAAATTATACCACTACATTTTACCATCTCACTATATTTAATTTAATACACTCTTCACCGCCTACTAATTTAACTACTTAATCGCTCTTATCTCAGTTACAAAGTAACACACAGCCGCCACTATTCTCATGTGCTTAACCAATTTACTTACTGCTGTTGCTGGTTTTTTACTCCTCGTTGTTACGCCTACGTCCAGTTTACTCGTCTTATCCCACATTTCTTTTAGGCACAAGCTTCTCCTTTTCGTCAAGGCACCCCGTGCTTCTGCTTTCTCCCTCCATGCCGTATTTTCACTTCGTTTATGTACACTTGTCACATCTTGTGCTTCACCCCCCACATTCATTCCCTGTATCTTCTTTTCTCCTCTCATACTGATCTCCGTCTTCATCTTCTTAAATATTGTCCCAGTCACCCTCCTCATCTCAGTTGCTGCTTCCCTGGCTCCTTCTATGAACGATTCTAAGATAGCCTGCGCGACCTCCTCTGTTCTGTTACTTTCTTTTAACTGCAAGCTCTGTTCCAGTGCCCTATTTTCCTTGGTTTTTCTTTGGTTTTTTCCTTATCCCCATGCCCGTCTACACCAACTTTACTGTCTCTAAATAGCCTTTCTTCCACTCTCTTCTCCATTACCACTTCGTTCTTGATATTCTCCTCCATTTTACGTAATTTCGTTACTGCCCAAAATTTGATTCATTATCCATTGGTTACCACTAATAATTGACCCTTAATGTAGGCTCTTAACCCTTGCAATCTAGCCCTGACTAAGTGTTTCTCAGAGTGTTTATATTCTTAATCTCTTCTCTTCCCATGTCACTTTTAATCCAAATTTTTGTCCTCCGTATATTCTCCGCACCTCTTATCACAATTTCCTCCATCAGGGTGGAGAATATCTTCACTTTTATCGGCCTATTACCCCGAGGTTTACCTATCCTTTCCACATCGTCAATATCAGCTTCACTAAAGTTAATTTTCATCATTCTTGGAACACTAACACTTGTAGATAATCAGTACTTTGTCCTCTCCTTTTTCTTCCTGCACTCCATATATAAATAGGCATTTCTCCCTGCGTTCTAGGCTACCCTGTTCTATTTCTGCCTTCAGTTTCACCATCTCTTCCTCCATCTCTCCATCTCCCTTATTTTCACGTTGAGTGATATAATTTCTCTCTCGTTGGTTTCCACTTTGGCCATTGTTTAATCTGTTTTTTCCTGTATCCAACGCCTCATATTTTCAAATTCTTTCACTTGTTCCTTCATCATATTTATCATCTGTTCAAACGGGCGTACTGCTTCCACAAATTCTATAACCACACCTCTTATGACCTCCAAGTCTTACCAGCTCATGTTACCACTGGAAGTCGAGCCGGGGTTTATTCCATACCCCCTATAACTAGCAGTACCATAATCAACGCTGCCACCAGTATCATCTCACCCATTATTGTTGTTTCTACTTTACCTCCTTCACTCCTGGCTGTTTCCTTCTTCCATCTCCCCTGCCATCTACCAATAACTACCCGATATTAACCCACACCAATCATCTTCCTCTTCCCAGCCGTCTTTCTTTTTCCACTCGTCGCTCACACTCCACTCTCGCTCTCTCGGCACACTCGACTCAGTACGTCTGCCTCCGACCGCTGACTAGGTGAGACTGAAAGGGAGAAATATGTCTAAAAGTCTTGTGGGGTAAAAGGAATAAAGGTACGGAGGAAAAAGTGGGAAGAGAGCAACAAAACATATCAAGAAAAGAATGAATGAAGTTAGAAGAAGAGAGGGCTATGGTAATGAGAAGCAAAAATAAGGAAGGGTGGAAACGTGGAAGGGTAGGTAATAGCTAAATTGGAGGATAGGGTTTTTCAATATTGAGGGATTGTTATGCAAATTAGGTAATAAAGAAGTAGCGGAAAACTTTGATATTGTGACACTCTTAGAGACGTGGCTTGAACTAGAGGAGGAGATTACGTGGGGAGTATATGTTTAAGCAAAAATCCAAAAGAAAGAGCGGAATAAGGGGAGATCGCAGGGAGGGATATTGGTGCTAACAAGAGAATACATTATTGATCTAATAGAGAATATTGAAAACGAGATGGAAGAAGTAATCTGGATTAGGTTTCAGATGGGGTGGGGGTTTGGAAGGGAGGATAAAAAATATAAGTTTAGCTTTTGCGTATTGCCAACCCAAGAGCTCAATATACGCAAATGATAAATTTTTCGACGAGTTATTGTTGGAAACTAGCATTACAAGGGGGTAGTATGAACAGGACGGTATGTTGCTATTTGGGGATTGAAATGTGAGGATAGCGGTGCAGAGTCCAATGCACAGTAAAGAAGACGAGAGAGAAATGAGGAAAAGTGGAAAAAGTGAAGATACAGTCAGTAATAGCTAAGGCTATAAACTTTTAGAGATGTGTACAGCGGGAAACATATATTCTGAAAGGTTGGCACGCACGAGGGTGTCAGGGAGGGGGAACTGACGTGTGTTACAGCGCAGGGGGGAATTGTAGTAGATATAGTAGTGAGCACAGAAGACATGCTAGAGGAAATCAAAAGGATGGGCTTAGGAGACTGGGTTGAATCTCATCACATTCCGGTCTGCGTGTTGGTAGAAAGAAGGGTGGGGGTTCATAAGAGGAGAGAGTTAACGGGAGGTAAAGAGTTGGGGAGAAGGTACGTTAAATATCAATGGTCGTAGAAAGCAAGTAGGCAATTAGAAGCCATAATAAAAGACGAGTTACAGTTAGTAAGTTATTGTTGGGAGATTGCATTGAAGGAAAACAACTTCGATAGATTTTTGGAAGTAATTATATAACCAATTAAAAGGGTAACTAAGATAGACTGTGGAAGGAGAAACAGAAAGAAAGAGGAGGAGGTGTCGTACGGCAAGGATTATGAGGAATTACGTAAAAGGGTTATGAGGGCTTTAAAAAGGCATAGAAAAAGAGGTGAGTGTGCAGAAAGCATTTAAGTAATTTTAGGAAAGGTTAGGAAAGGGAAATTACAGAGAGGAAGAAATTATGGATGAAAGAACAAACAGGAGCTATAAATAAGGAGTGTAGCATGAACCACATCGAGAATGTATGTAAGATAATAAACAAAATCAACAAGGTTGAGAGGAAATTCGAGAAACCAAGTATCGAGTACGATCAGTGGGTGAACAATTTTCTCAAGTTACTTGGGGGGTGGGGGGAAGGAGAAATGGTATAGGGGAGGAGGAAAAATTTATATGGCGAGGTACAGAGATATCGATATTTGAACTGGACAAACGAATTTCCAGAGAAGAAGTACTGGAAGTGATAGTTAAAACTAGGGACAGGTCAGCAGGGGATGTGACGGTATTAACAATAGGTTTTTGAAAAAATTAAATGTGGACAGATGGTGGAAGGTATAGTTAAGTTATTTAATAGGATCTTCGACGGCGGTAAATACCAAAATGAACGGGAGATAGGAATAATATGTCCAATCTACAAGAAAAAAGGGAATTAAACATTCGAAGTAATTACAAATGGATAACTTTATAAGACTCACTAAGCAAGATTTACACAGGAGTTTTAGCAAACAGATAAACGGACTGTGCAAAAGAAAATTCGGTATTGTCAGTTTTCTAAGGGGATTTTAGGAAGGGAAAAAGGACGTCAGACAATATAATGATAGTTAAGATGATTTTAGAAAAATATATCAGTATGGTAAGAGGTAAACTACATCTGGCGGCAATAGATTTTGAAAAGGTGTTCGACACGGTAAGCAGAAGAGCGTTTTTTAATTTATTGGCTTTAGATGGCAGACCAAACTGCCAGCTCGAAATACATTAGATAACAAAGCATATACATTAAATATACACTGAGAATACATATACAGTTATGAATCTTCCATAGTATTATACTGGTATTACGTTCCGAGCCCGTACAGAATGCGCGCACACACATTCAAAGAGAAAAAAGAACAAAAGATCAAATTGGGACACTGCAACTGTAGTATGTTTACGTAGTTTTTCTGAAGTAGTATCACGTCAAACTTTATAATCTTAAATCGGTGTCTTTTAAGAATATGGCGATTGCATTATACGCTTCTGGTTGTTGGGATGATAAAATGCACTGAATGTTGAGTGGTAGTTGGAAGTTCAATGAAAGTAAAGTTGTTATAAATTTTTCCTGCTGTACATTGTAAAGATGGCACGAGAAGAAGATGTGGTTGAGGTCAGCGATTGCTTGGCGGTCACAGGAACAGTAGGGCGAGTTTAGGACTCCTATCCGATAGAGATGATTTGCAAAACTGCCGTGATTGAACCTCATGCGAATAAGAGAAGTGATGTATCGGCGACAAGCATTCCATTTGGAGAACCAAGGTGAGTGAGGAGGGTATGGTTGGACTACAGCGTATTGTTTTCCCCGTTGCCCTTTTGTAATATACCATTCTTCTTCAATTTGGGTCCATGAACGCTGCTTGATACGTGGCACGTAGTCTCGAATAGACACGGGTGAATCTAGCCGTACGCCCAAAAACGTTGCTGCTCTAGCGAGCCGGTCAACATACTCGTTGTGTTTGATACCTTTATGACTAGGTATCCAAAGAAAGTGCACAGCAATATTGAGACGAGTAAGTTGTAGAATTCTCTGACTGATATGAATTTGATGAACCGTTAATTTGCATGTAGAAAGTGACTGTAAAGTCTTCAAGACACTGTGAGAGTCAGTCATTATAAGAACTGCAGAAAGTTTAACTCTTAAACTGTATGCTAGAGCCTCGGAAATAGCGACAGCTTCTGCTGTAAAAATAGTCCAGTCATTTGGTAAGGTGAATAAACGAGATTCTTCAGTTGCGGGACAGTAAAAAGCGCATCCGACAGCAGGTGGTAAGAGTATTTTTGAGTCATCAGTGAAGATTTGAAGAGCATTGGGCCACTGCCTTTGCGTACTTTCGACAAAGTAAGACTGAACTCTGGTTAGAGGAAGTAAGTCTGTTGTAAAAAGATGTATTGGAACAGAAAACAATAAGTAGGAGTACGGAATCTCAAAAGCAGGGCAAGACTCGTGGGGTGTTGACGATGGAAGTATGGGGCGTAGAAACTGAAGACTGTTCAGAAGGCATATATTTTTCATCCATTTTCGGTGTCCGTGCTGTCTCATATCTGTTTCTAAATCAACCAGACTGCTGCAGATTGGTGGTTCATTGTTGTACATCCTGGATAATAAAAAATTTGTCTGCTAAATATTGTCGACGTACAGCAAGAGGAAGTTCGACGCACTCTAGTAACAACGCATTTGATGGGGTCGAAGCCATTGCTCCAATGCAGGTTCTGACACAGCGATATTGTATTGTGTCCAGCTTGCGAAAAGCGATTTTGCTTCCGTTATGATAAAACATATTCCCATAATCGATTCTGGATCGGATCAAACTGCGATGTAGGGGAAGGAGAACACAGGGATCAGCCCCCCACCATGTTCGGGTGAGAGCACGAAGAATATTCATAGATCTTTCCAGTTTTGGTGTAAGCTCAGATATATGTGGCGACCATGTCAGTCAAGTGTCATATGTGAGACCTAAAAACCTTGTCTGACTCTGAAGTTGTATGGTCCCAAGTTCAAGGTTAATGAAAGGACTCTCAGGTATTTTCGCGTAAATATCACTACTTGAGACTTGGAAGGCTATAGAGATAAATTATTTCCAATGAGCCAATGGTCTAATTGATATACATCTAAAGCCATGTGGGCTTCTACAGCCTGGAGAGAGTTTGCACAAGTATATACACACACATCGTCAGCATATTGTAATATTTTAATCCTGGATGAAAATATGGTCTCTAGATCACTGGTGTAAATGGTGTAGAGCAGGGGTGCAGAACTTGAGGACTGTTCTATTGCATTTTGCAGCTCAGCCAATGTGAAAGGAGAGCATAAGAAATGAGTACTCGAGTTCGTGTTGAACTGAAGGGGTTGATAATCAACAAAGGGTGGAGCTATTTTGTCAAAGAATCCCTCTGTACAGGCTGGTGAGATCGTATGTGATCGTGGACTATGATATTTGTGGCGGAAGGCTTTGATTTTGTTCCAGACGTCGGAGATGTTGACATTCCTATCTAATGATGCACAGAATTCCTTCCAGCTGTGTCTTTTCCTTTCTTTCAAAAATCTCCTTACTTGAGCTGTAGTGTGCAGACATTGCTGCTACTTCTCAAAAGTGGGTTGTTCCCGATATTGCCGAAGCGCTGTCCGTCGTCGTGCAACAGTTCGAGAGCAATCTGGGGTCCACTAGACAGCTGGTTTTCCCGTGTGTGTAGATAGAACTTTCTACAGGGGGATTGAATCGGATGCAGCTTTCTCCATAGCGCAGATATAGAGGTTGTAGCTGACACCACTAGGATTTTGCAGTGGAAGGCGTAATATCTCTTCATCCATATTGGCTGTAAATACTGGCCAATTTGCTTTAGAGCAGTTCCATTTTCCTGTTGATACTTTTTGCTGATGAGGTAGAGGAGAAGTCTCTATTGTGATCAAAATGGGAAAGTGTTTGGAACCCACAGAATCAGTAAGCAAGGACCAGTTGGTGGACAAGGATAAAGAGGGGGGCGTCAATAGTGAGGTCAACTGCCGATTTCTGCCGATTCAGTGAAGGAACCAATGTAGGGGAATGATCATTCGGGATGACTAAATTATAGTGTTCGAACATATTGACTATATCATTGCCGTAGCGATCGGTGGTTGGACAACCCCATGCTGTGGACTGAGCGTTGAAGTCTCCACAGATGATCTGTGGGGGAAGAAGTAGCGACATGATTTCTTACAAAATATCCAAGGTGACTGCTGTTCTCGGTGGGCAATATCCAGATGCTATCGTAAGAGTTCTAGAAGGTAGTTGTATACTAGCTGCAATCAGTTGAAATGGCGATGGTACACTACGTTGGATAGTTAGCTGTCTGTAAGATAATGTCGTGTGTACCAGAATAGCAACGCCACCAAATCCATTATTACGGTCTTCCCTTAAAATGGTAGTTGAGAAAATGAATAGATCTTTGAGGTTTGAACCATGTTTCTGACAGGACAACAACGTGAGGGTTTATATTGTGAAGTGTATTATCTAGACTCACTTTGTTTGAAATAGCCGATCGTGAATTCCATTGAAGAATTTTAAATGCCATTATAAGCTTGAAAAATCTGTCACAGAATATAGTTGATCGCCATGGGTTGTAGAGAGTCAGATGGTTGAGACGAAAATTGTTGGATCAGTAAAGTAAGGAGCCATGTCCCAGATAGTGCGATTATGGATGAATTTTGGCTTTGAATCTCACGCTGTAGAACACCTCTGTTCGAGATAACTCACCGGCCGTTCACTGTAAGATTTTAAAGGCCATTTTCGGAGGCAAAAATATTGGTAATCATGTCGCGGATTGCTGTTGGATGAATGTTGCTGGATGCAGAAGATTAGAGCTGACCTACGATGAGCATAATAATATTGAATATATGCTCAATGAGTTGTTCGTTGTTTTGAGCAGGATTTGATGTTACGC
Source organism: Anabrus simplex (assembly GCF_040414725.1). Classification (NCBI taxonomy): domain Eukaryota; kingdom Metazoa; phylum Arthropoda; class Insecta; order Orthoptera; family Tettigoniidae; genus Anabrus; species Anabrus simplex. The sequence continues at coordinate 962,126,081 of NC_090265.1, read as the reverse complement.
GATGGGGTTGGGGAGGGTAGGGATTGTAAGTAATCGGAGTAACAGGTAAATGTGGAGGAATATAGGCCAGTTGAGAAATTGGGGGGACATGGGGTTTAAAATGTTGCACCGGACGGCTTGACGAGTTTACAGGAACTGAAATTTTACGCTGAGAGGCGAGTGGATGGTCCAGTTGTTGGTTAAATGTTGAGTGGGGAGAGTTCTGTTGTGTGATATTCCAAGGGGCATCTTCCTTCATTGGTGGCTCTGCTGTAACCCTTGGTGTCAAGGGCTCATGTTGTCTTGGAAAGTTTCTCGCTGTTGACATGTTAGAGGTTGCAGAGATATTAGGTAGCGGGGGAAATTACACCTGATTTTGATAATTAAGTGTTGGCGTGACGCTGAGTCCGCGTACGCTCTGTTGTTATAAATATCAAGCGCAGCCACTTGAGAGATTTTGTTAAGTTCCCAAACATAAATCAACTTTTTATATTCTGTGCAGTTTTTATCAGTGGAGAGATGAGCTCTTTGCACTGAACACAACAGGGAGTAATTAAATCTGAACACTGATTAATATCGTGAGGCCCTGAGCAATGGCTACAGCGTTGAGCACTTCGGCATTGCAGGCTAGAGTGATTAAATCTCAGGCATCGTTCACATTATCGCACAGACATAAAAAATGGTTGCACTGGGCACCTAGTTCCGAGTAAGTGGATATATGCTGGCAGTTGTTGTGCACGAAAAGTTAACAGACAAACTGGGATAGGCCTTCTCTCCCCGCGAATAACCTTAGTGAAGCGCTTTACACGAACAACTGGTAACGGGGTTTTTTTATCTCCCGTAATATTTCATCTTCAGTAAGTAAGTGGTCGACATTTTTAATTAAACCTTGTCTTTGAATAACACTAGACGGAATGTAAGCTTCTAGATTTTGTTTACGAAAAAAATCTGTTTCCACTAGTTGATTCGCCACTGCTCCTGAAGTGGTTTAAACTCGAAGTCTGTTTCGCCCTATGGGTTTTTTTGTCCAGGATGTTTTGACGGTAAACGACCTGCTCGTTAAATAAAAGCCTACCAAGCGCCATTGATTTGAGACTACCCACGTCTTTGTTTTCACTTTCGACGATAACAACGAAAGGGCCGTGATCATTGGGATTGTATCTATTTTCGCTGCTATTGTGATATACAACTCTTTGATTAGTGTTGGACTGATTTACAGATGAGGATAAAGTATTTATTTCTCCTACATCTGCACCCTTAGAACTATTCGTGGTATCAGTTGAACCGGAACTGTTTGTGACATCGAGGAGCATGTCAGACTCCTTTTTAGGACGGGGTTCACTTGCACTAGGACGCATTTTTTGCACTGGGAATTGAATTCACTTAAAAATTCAGAGTCAGAATTACCTGATTTGATGGCTGGTTGTGCTGATGCAATGGATACTGATACCTGACCTATTAGAAGTAATGCGGTAGATGCTCCTTGCATCTCTGTTGAGTAGGTGTTGACAGGTTGTTGAGTCGACAGAAGTTGATGTGGATTAGGAGGAATTTTAGCATTTAAAGTAAAGTCTGGAATCATCGATGGAGAGTTGCTGTAGCATGCTTGTAAGGGAGCGTTAATTACCTGACCCGTTTCAGGAGGATCGTTCATGATGCACTCACATAAACACACACAAAAGGAAATTTCAAAGTGCTGTTATTCTATTTACGGCAGTTGAGATGATAGTAATTCCTTAAATTCGCGTAACTTCTACTTTCCCGTGAAAATGCATTAATGCAGAAGAGCGTTAGTAGAAAAATTGGGCAGATGGGAGATGATCCGTGCAGTGGAGGCAATATATAAGAAGGTCACATGCTGAGTTCAACTGGAGGAATGTACATTAAGTAGTCCGATAGTCAATGATACCCGTCTCCCATTATATCGAAAACCCTAGATTAGGGAGAGGGTAATGTTTATTGTAATCGTTTCATAATTTGTGATACATGCAGTATACAAATTTAGAAGGAGTAACCTGAAATAACTACTGAAATTGGGTTTATAAATGATACATTCAAAGAATATTAATATAAACACATATGATTAGAAATTGAACAGAGAAAGAATAACCGAAACAGAATATTGGAGTTGCGTTGATAGATGGCACTTTGAAAGAAAAAACAATACATTTATGAGTACTAATATCTCTTCACATTGGAAGCAAAACCTCAAAAAATATCAATATTGCCTTTGTGGACTATTGAGAAAAAGGAAAAGGAAAATTATTATTCGGCAATACGGCAGATTAATAGAACTACTACGACAAAGCAGTTCCATATTATACCATAAGCCTACGTACCTAATGGCTCTAGACTTCAACGAAGTTGTGTTGTCTAGCTTATCTTAGGCACAATTCAGTTCCTAGCAGACATGTATCACATCCTTTCCTTCCCTCAGTTTCCTACTCCCCACTTCCATAATATTGTAAAATAATTTCGCGTATCTCCCCGGATACATCCATTCTATGTTCAATAACTTTACAATTGTAAACAACTGATTTTCGTTCTCAATTTTCCTTACATCCTCCTCATCTATAAATTTCTCTCGTATTTGCTTTTCCATTGAACAATGTTTTATAAGGTGTGCCCATCCCATTTCTTCAGAACATAGTAAACATTTATTTTCATCTCTGTTTTGTCTGTATGCTTTATTTTTATGTACCCCCATTAACCACCACACTATACCCCTCATTCCTTTTTTGTTATAATCTCTACATTTATCTTCATTCTCTCACTTACAAATTTCTTATAATGACCTCCTACTTCTACATTGTGCAGCAATACATTGCTTTTCAACATCCTTAACTCTTAGGACTATTTTTTACATATTCCCATCTTCTCTATACAGTCTCTTTTCCAGTAATATCCCATCCCTATCGTTTCCAAAATGTTCCGTACCCCATCCACCAGTATACTTAGTTCTGATGTTTCATTTGGTGTTGATAAGCTATTTGTAATACTTCGCCACCTTCTCGCAGCTTCAGTCTCAGCCAGTACTTTATTATCGTTTTAATGATATAAGCTTGCATGTTTATATCTTTGCACATCATTCTCACTCCACAATTAGCTGTAAAATTGGGTAGTCCCATAATTATTTTACAAAATCTACTTGTGATTATATCGAGTGAATCAACCCTCCCTTCAACTCCCCAAATTTCCACTCCGAACAACACTCTAGATTTAGCTAATGCATTAAAACATTTTTATACGCTCTGTAATGTGTATTGGGCATCTTTTTCTCCAGTATGTTACTGGCTGACCGTGCACTCGTACCTTTTAATTTAGCTCCTTTTATTTGCTCTGTCCATTTTCCATTCCCACTTACTGTCAAACCCAAATATTCCACTTTCTTGACAACTTCTAATCTCGTCTCACCCATCCACCATTTTTCTTTCTTTGACAATTAATATCCTTTTTACACACCATTACCTTGGTTTTCTGTTAATCAATTTTCAAATTCCAATATTTACCGTAATTTGCCGCTGCATTTATACTACCCTGCATACTATTGGATGTCAAAGCGAGCAGGATGTCGTCAGCAAACATGAGACCCGCAACATCCTGGTTCTCAAGACTTGGGTAAATCCCTGTCTCAAAACCTTTCCATGAAAAGATATAATTTATAAACAGTACGAACAGTACAGGTGACAACTTACAACCCTGTTTCAGCCCTACTTTTGAGAATATTTCCCCAAATACTACTCCCTCCTTAAAGCACTTCACCTCTGAATATACGTTTTCAACCGCTCTTATCATCTTCTGTCCGACTCGTTGGCTGAATGTTCAGCGTACTGGCCTTCAGTTTAGAGGGTCCCGGGTTCGATTCCCGGCCGGGTCGGGGATTTTAACCTTCATTGGTTGATTCTGATGGTCCGGGGGCTGGGTGTTTGTGATGTTCCCAATATCCCTGCAACTCACACACCACACATATCACTATCCTCCACCACAATAACACGCAGTTACCTACATATGGCAGATGCCGCCCACCCTCATCGGAGGGTCTGCCTTACAAGGGCTGCACTCGGCTAGAAATAGCCACACGAAATTATTATTATTATCATCTTCTGAGACACCCGTATCCTGCTCATCTTGGCTACGATGCCCCTCTGCTCACAGAATCAAATGATTTCTCTAAGTCAATAGCAGTAATGTACAATTTCCACCTTTCTTTTTTACATACTTATCCATTATTGTTTTTACTACAAAAATATTATCAGTTGTCCTAATCCTTTCTCTAAAGCCTGACTGAAGTCTCTCCAGAATCGATCCTCCCTCTGCCCACATCATTATCCTTTTTGCTAACACACCTGTATGTATTTTATTTAATGTATCCAGCAACGTTATGCACCTGTAATTATTTGGGATAGATTTCTCTCCTTTCTTCTTGTAGATTGGGCAGATCACTCCCTCTTGCCAAGATTTGGGAAACTCCACCCCACCTCAAATATTCTGTTAAATAATTTCACCATACTTTCTAGGATTAGTTAGACTTATTTTGCACCACCAGCTTCCAAAATTCGTTAGTGATGCCAGAAATCGCTCCTGAATTTCCTTTCTTGGCTTTCCCTAAGACCTCGCACACTTCTTCTATCGATATTTCCTTATCTAATGCAGGCACAGTAAACCCCAGCCCTACCGATATTCCGTTTCATCTATTCTCGTTCTTCACCTATCTTCAACCTCTAATAGATTCTTATAGTGCTCCACCCAGATAGTCTGACTTATTTTAGCCTGCCGAGGAAGCTTTCGCATTCCGCAAATCCTCCTAATTTTACTCCATACTTTTCTACTATCATTCTGTTTTGCATTGCTATTCAATTCAGCAATTCTCTGCTCGTGCCATTCGGACTTAGTTGTATACAGTATTTCTCTATATTCTCTTCTCAAGTTACAAAATTCAGTCCTATGGATTTCTCCCCCGTGCTTTCTATACGCCTTCAGTGCTTTCAGTACTTCAGACGTACAAGCCTGCATTCGTCATTGTACCAACTCTTTCCTATTTTGTTCTTTCGCTCCTTTTTCCTCGTCTTCACACCTGCCATCTTTAGGCCCGGTTTCATCAACATATGTTAGTACTTAACAAGGTATTAAATCATTTTAACATACAATTTAAGAAAATTTGCGTTTCATCAACAACTGTTAACGTTAACATATGTTAAATTGCATATTAAAGTTAACATGAGCCATGTCGAAGGCTAAATGACTAACATTAGCATTTAGCAATCTATTCCAAAATGGCTGCTCTATTGCTCTATTTAGATCTTTTCCACAATAATCCTGATCGAAGAAGAGTTCAGCGACGTAATGGCTTTGAAAATTTGACGGGTGCAGAATTTCTTCAGAGATACAGGTTATCGAAAATAGTCGTTACTAAGGTTGTTGACGAAATTCGAGTGAGGATGGAATATCCTACGAAGAGAAACTTACCTATTTCTCCAATGTTGCAGGTAATGATAATATTACGATTTTTTGCAACTGGTTCTTTTCACATAATGGTCGGAGACAATGCTGGAATTTCTAAAGCCACTGTTAGTCGAGTTGTTTGTCGAGTGTCTGCAGCAATATCATCCATGAGGAGGTATGTAACATTATGTAGTTTTTTTGCTAGGGGGCTTTACGTCGCACCGACATAGATAGGTTTTATGGCGACGATGGGATAGGAAAGGCCTAGGAGTTGGAAGGAAGCGGCCGTGGCCTTAGCATTTGCCTGGTGTGAAAATGGGAAACCACGGAAAACCATTTTCAGGGCTGCCGATAGTGGGATTCGAACCTACTATCTCCCGGATGCAAGCTCACAGCCGCGCGCCTCTACGCGCACGGCCAACTCGCCCGGTACATTGTGTAGTAGAGCGTCAGCATATTAGCCGCGACTTCTATGAAATAAGCCGTTTTCCTGGTGTTCTAGGTGCAATAGATTGCACACATGTAAGAATTCAATCACCTGGAGGCAATAGGGCCGAAATATATCGTAATCGGAAGGGGTATTTCTCTGTTAATGTTCAGGTGATTAGTGAGCCTAACCTCCAAATCAGGGTTTTGTTGCTAGGTGGCCTGGTTCTGTACACGACAATACAATGCAATATTTAATAACTCCCATATCGGAGCACAGTTTGAAGTGGGGACAATTAACGAAGTTATTTTGTTAGGTGATGGTGGATACCCGCTAAGAAAGTTTAATTTCTATTACAGCATAGTAGGACAAAGTAGTATTAATCTGTATACATGTTTAATTTTGTTGGTAATATTTGAGTACCGTACCTACCGGTAGTTCTTGCGAATATCTAAATTTAGCCATAATTGGAATTTTCATTTCTATTGTGCTTAATAAGAAGCTAGGATACGTCCGAACGTAGTTTTAACATTATTGTAGTGTAGTATAGTAACTTATTAGAAATTAGAGTGCCTATTCTATGATTTTGAGTAGTTTTGCGAATTTTGAAATATAATGGTAATTTTATTTTCTATTTTTGCTTGGTAATAACCTGTTGTAATTAGAATACGTTTGAACGTAGTTTAAAATTATTGTAGTTATTGTAGTATCTGTACTTAGTCTGAACGTAGTTTAAAATTATTATAGTGTATTATAGCATCTTATTAGAAAGTAGTATGTTTATTCTATTACTGTGAAATATTTGTATAGTATAGTACCGCTTCTGTGGTATCTGTAGTAACTCTCTTACTAAAATTCTGTTGTTGTAATTATGTTAGAATTAACTGCACTTAAGATTTGTGTAATTCTTGTGTATTATTCTCTGTTTCCAGTAATTAACAGCAATTTTCATCGTGTTAGCGTGTTGTAGGAATAAAAATAGTACAATTAAGTAGTATTGTAGTGTAGTAGTAGCCTATATTAAATAACTTACTGTTGTGTGTTGTTTGTGAACTAACCTAGACAATATTTCTTTCCTTTCAGTTTTATTTTGCACAGAATAAGTTATCTTATTTTTCCTTTTATTTTCATTATTTAGTAAAAAATGCCTAAGCAGTGCGAGTGTAGGAACTGTGGGTGTGGCCAGGCAAGGAGGATGACGGAGGAGTTGAAGAGCTTGAGAGAGATAATTAGGATACTCTCAGAGGACAGGAAAGTAAGTAGGCTCCAAACAATGTACAGGATACAGTAGGTGAAATAGAGGGATAGGAAGGAAATGGGGGAATTGTGGAAGACAGGTGGTCTAATGTTTTAAGGGGAAGGATATTGCAGGCTAAGGGCTCCATTCAGGATCAAAATTCAGGACAGGTGTCGTTGAGAAATCGGTACTAGTCACTGCAGGTAGAACAACCGAGGGAAGATGAGGGACAGGGAACTGTTGCCGAGAAATTTGGAAGTAGGAGAAAGGGAAGAGGTAGGAAAGGGAAATGTGGAGTAGTGGATAGGAAAAGACAGGTGGAACCGGGTTATGGGATGGAGAAAAGGTAGGAAGAAGGGGAGGGGATCAAATGAGGTGGGTTGGGTTGAGGTTCTGGTCATGAGGGATTTTACCTTGAGACATGTCTGGAAAGTGTGTGGAGGAAATGATACCAGGGTAGAGTGTTATCCAGGAATTAGGTTAAGGCAGATATTGAAGAAAGTAGAAGAGAAGGAGGAGGGAAAGGGGAAGGTGGTAGTGTTTCACGTTGGTACTAACAACGTAATACAAGCAGGTATAAGTACCAACATAGTTGGGGATGTGTGGGATCTGGTAAATGCAGCACGGATGAAGTTTAAGGAAGCGGAGAATGTTATCAGTGGAATACTGTGTAGGAAGGATACTGACTGGAAGGTGATTGGGGATTTAAATGAGACTATGGAGTGGGTATGTGGGAAACTGGGAGTGAAATTTCTAGATCGTAATGGGTGGGTAGGAGATAGGGATCTGCGCTCAGATGGCCTTCACTTAAACGGCAGTGGTACATATAAGTTAGGAAATTTGTTTAGAAGGGTTGTAGGGAGGTACATTCAGGGAAACAGGGTGCGCTAGGCAGCGGTGTTAAGGGAACAGGGATCTGGATATCAAGTAGGGATGACATAAAACTGTTAGTGCTCAACTGTAGAAGTATTGTAATGAAAGGAATAGAATTTAATTTAATAGATATATACCTACCAGATATTGTAATAAGTGTTGGATCATGGTTGAGAAATGGTATAATGGATGCAGAAATTTTCTCACGGAACTGGAGGGTGTATCGTAGAGGTAGGATAGGAAAGGTAGGAGCGGGAGTATTCATTCTCGTGAAATAATAATTTGTAAGCTACGAAAAAGTTAAAGATGACAAGCACGAAATTCTAGGGGTAAGGCTCATTTCTAAAGATAATAGGCAACTTGATGTCTTTGGAGTGTACAGACCAGGAAAGGGTAGGCCAGATGCTGATTCAGAATTATTTGGTAAGATAATCAGCTATGTGGGAAACAATAAGGAAAGGAATGTGATCGTAGCGGGTGATCTCAATTTACCAAATGTCAATTGGAATGCGAACGACAGGAATCATGACCAACAAATGGCAAATAAGTTAATATGGGAAGGGCACCTGATTCAGAAAGTGATGGAACCAACTAGAGGGAGGAGTTTTCTGGATGTGGTGCTGGTAAAACCAGATGAGCTGTATAGAGAAACCGAAGCAATAGCTGCTATTAGTGATCACAAAGCTGTTTTTATGGTAATTAAAAATAAATGTGAAAGAAAGGAAGAGATTAAAATTAAAACTGTTATGTAGTACCATATGGCTGATAAAACAGGCATGAGGGAGTTTTCATAAGCAACTATGATCGGTGGAAAACGGTAAATAAAAATTTAAACAGACTCTGGGATGGGTTTAAAGAAATTGTTGAGGAATGTGAAAATAGGTTTGAACCTTTAAAGGTGGTAAGGAATGGTAAGGATCCACTATATTATAACAGGGAAGTAAGGAGACTAAGAAGGAGGTGCAGGTTGGAAAGAAATAGAGTTGGAAATGGCTGTGGAAGTAAGGAGAAATTGAAAGAACTTACTAGGAAATTGAATCTAGCAAAGAAGTCAGCTAGGATAACATGATGGCAGGCATAATTGGTGGCCACACTAATTTTAGTGTTAAATGGAAGAGTACGTATAGGTACTTTTAGGCAGAAACAGGTTCCAAGAAGGACATTCCAGGAATAATTAATGTACAAGGGGAGTGTGTATGCGAGGATCTTCAAAAGGCAGAAGTATTCAGTCAGCAGTATGTAAAGATTGATGGTTACAAGGATAATGTCCAGATAGAGGAGGTGACTAATACTAAAGAAGTATTAAAATTTACCTATGACAGCAATGACATTTACAGTAAGATACAAAAGTTGAAAACTAGAAAAGCAACTGGAATTGATAAGGTTTGGGGGATATACTAAAGACAATGGGTTGGGATATAGTACCCTATCTGAAGTACTTGTTTGATTTTTGTTTGCATGAAGGAATAGAGCAAACGCCTGAAAAGCCATATATCTAATTTTTGATCTGATTTTTTATATGCTCTATTGGTGGAAAAATATCTAATCCCCTCTATGGGAATTTAGAATTTCCATTTGAAGGAACTTTACCAAATGAATTGAGAGTTGCTATAGTAGCCCCTGTATATAAAGGGAAGGGTGACAGGCATAAGCTGAAAATTACAGGCCAGTCAGTTTGACATGCATTGCATGTTAGCTTTGGGAAAGCATTCTTTCTGATTATATAAGACATGTTTGCAAAATTAAAGAAATTGACTGACAGAAGGCAGTTCGAGTTTAGGAAATGTTTTTCCACTGAAGCCCAACTTGTAGTATTCCAGCAAGATATAGCAGATATCCTGGATTCAGGAGGTCAACTGGTCTGTATTGCGATTGACTTATCTAAGGCATTTTATGGGGTAGATCATGGGAGACTACTGGCAAAAATGAGTGCAATTGGACTTGACAAAAGAATGACTGAATGGGTGGCTCGGTTTCTAGAAAATAGAACTCAGAAGATTAGAGTAGGTGAAGCTTTATCTGTCCCTGTAAAAATTAAGAGGGGAATACCTCAAAGCAGTATTATAAGTTACAAGGTTGTGAGCAACTGCAAAATGACCTCGATAATGTTGTGAGATAGGCAGTAGGCAATGGTATGATGATAAACGGGGATAAAAGTCAGGTTGTGAGTTTCACAAATAGGAAAAGTCCTCTCAGTTTTATTTACTGCGTTGATTCCCTTTGGGGATCGTTGTAAATACCTAGGTATAAATATAAGGAAAGATCTTCATTGGGGAAATCACATAAATGGTATTGTAAATAAAGGGTACAGATCTCTGCACATGGTTATGAGAGTATTTCGGGTTTGTAGTAAGGATGTAAAGGAGAGAGCATATTTGTCTCTGGTGATACCTCAACTTGAGTATGGTTCCAAACTGGAAAAAATCCAAAGAAAAGCAACTCGATTTGTTCTGGGCGATTTCCGACAAAAGAGTAGCGTTACAAAAATGTTGCAAAGTTTGGGCTGGGAAGTCTTGGGAGAAAGGGGACGATCTGCTCGACTAAGTGGTATTTCCGAGGTCTCAGTTTAGAGATGGCGTGGGAGGACATCAGTAGACGAATACGTTTGGATGGTGTCTTTAAAAGTAGGAAAGATCACAACATGAAGATAAAGTTGGAACTCAAGAGGAAAACTGGGGCAAATATTCGTTTTTAGGAAGAGGAGTTAGGGATTGGAATAACTTACCAAGGGAGATGTTCAGGAAAATTCCAATTTCTTTGCAATAATTTAAGAAAAGGCTAGGAAAGCAACAGATAGGGAATCTGCCACCTAGGCTACTGCCCTAAATGCAGATCAGTAGTGACTGAAAATGTATCTGTTAACCCCATTGACACCCTCGCGGACTTCTCCCACGCCTCGTCCTTTTTTTTTTGTCGTCAAGCCATCAGTGCGCTTGCACTCAAAAACGTATATATATTTGCTAGCTAATTCAATTAACAACTCTTTTTCGAAGGAGGAAGAATTAGAACTACGATTCCGTTTCAATTCCCGCGCCATGTTTAACAGCTGTACTCAAACGAAAGCGCATCGGAGCGCGCTGTAAAACAGCATGTTCGTACCACTGCTTCCTTGATTCGCACCAGTTCGCAATGATGGGAGAGTTAACAGTCTATTAGTTAACATTTCATAAGAAAAGTTTGATGAAACGCAAGAAACCTAACAAGATGTTAAATTTTTACTCCGTATTAACTAACTACTTGTTAGTATATATTTAACATGTGTTGATGAAACCTGGCCTTAGAGTGTTTTCTATTATTTTAACTGCTGAATTTGTTAGGTTAATCTCGATCATTGAGTCTATTCCAGCTTTCACTATCTGGCCTATTTCTCCCTCATAATAGTTCGCAAACTATTTCTTTAGTTCCTCTCTCCACCTGTATTTAGTAACTAACGTTTTCTTGAATTTTATCTATTGCTTGTTAATGCCCTAGTCTCTCTATCATTTACTCTGACAATAATTGGTAGATGATGTGACTCACCCTATTCCTTAACCTTCATGCTAAGATTTTCAATATTGATGCACACTGCTGTTATCTCTTCTGATCCGCAACCCTCGCATTGAAGTTCCCCATTATTAGTATACCTACAGCCTCAAAAATGTTTTGAATTCTATTAATTTCAAGGCCAACTCATCAAAGAAATACTTTTTTCGCAAATGGAGAGGCTTCAGGAGGGTTGTAGATGAAACCAATACATAAATCTGGCTCACTCTCATCATACATCTTTATTTTAACCCACATCATCTCTTCCACTTCTGATTCAATTTGGTTTATACTAGCTTGCAAATCCTCCCTAACCATAACCATTATCCCACCCGGTTATCTGCTCCTTCCGGCGTCTTTATTTTGCCTTATAGTAAACCGTGAACTCTTCTATTTCTACATTACTTTTCGGTGGAATCCAGGTTTCCACATATGCGAGGATATGCAAGCTTCGTAACAACTCTTTAAAGGATTAATTCTGTAACTTACTTCTAAGAATTTCAATATTGATGCATCCTGCCGTTATCTCTAATTATTTCTTCCTACCCTGCCCTTCAGTCTGGCTGTTCTTCTTAGACCTCGTAATCCTAGTTACACCCAGTTCGTCAGAGTTCTCATCTAGTTTATTAACACATTCCTTATCGAGGCCACCCTCGTTTAAATTACCTTTTGTGTGCCAGAAATCCTTCAGACTGACACGTCTGCGTTTCGGTGTTGCGTCCCCTCACAGAATCAGCACTCAGCTGCCGCTGTCGGTCACCTGGACTGCCCTCACTATTAGTTGTCTCGGCGCCGGCTTCTTCCTCTTTCTGGTCTTGATGCTTCACTTCCTGGTCGTCGCTCACTGCTCCGCATTCTGCTGATCTCAGCTGCCTCGTACGTTCACCTTTCTCCTCGGCCAATGTACCCTCTGTGTTGAACATAATCTTAAACTGTTCCACACCCCATGCTCTAGTCCACTTGCCGTCAACTACCACTAGTTTGTTGTCCCTTATGTAGGCTATTGATCCTGCACGCCTAGCTTCTCCAGCTCCTGTTTGATTCATAATTTTTCACACTTAAATCGCCTTGTATTACATAAAATCTTATTCTCTAGTAGGGTCGATACGTACCTCACTCTCACTGGTCTCTTGCATTTTGCCTTCCCCATTCTCTGTATTTCGTCTATATCGGCCTCCCTGCAGCTGATCTTCAACCTCTCGTTTATTAGGTCCAGCCATTTGGATACCAGATCTTCTTTAGTGTCCTCGAGTAACCAATACATATAAAAAAATTCGGGTGTTCTGCTGACGCTTCTTCTCCGGCCACCTCAATTCTTTTATCTCTTCCTCCATTCTTCTCACCTTATCCCTCAAACTTGATATTTCTTTATTATTTTAGACCACCATTTCTGTCACCTTGCCTTTCTCCTTACACTATTTCTCGTAGTTCAGGGGCTTGCTCTCGTAGTAACTCTCTCATTTGTTCAGATTGACTCTTAACGATTCCCCTTATCTTCTCCACCTCTTCCCATCCAACCGCATTAGCAGGATCAGGTCTGGGGTTCATCTCGACCCCTCCAATGCCCAACAACACTGCCATCACTGATGCAGCCATCAAAATTGAAATCAGACTCACCTGCTGTCCGGCTCCGCAACCCATGTTGCGCCTCGTGGGCCTGCCTCTACTGTGCCAACGACCTATCCTCACCCGGTACAATTCTATTGAAATTCCCGTGTCAGCACTCACTCACTTATCAACCTCCCTCTCCGCTTGCATGATTACACCTGAACGAAGTAGTCCGATAGATTGCAAGGTAGATCTAAACAGGGTTGCAAATTATCCCCGACATTGTTTATTTTATTTATTAACGACATTTTGGATGGACATTGTGCAAATAACTGGGCGGTGCCGTTTCTAAGAGCCGTTTGTATAAACATAGCTGATCCGAGATGAACTTTGGTTCGAGATCAGAAAATGATCCTTTCCAAGGTGTTCGTTTCGTTGCATAACGTTTTTCTCGGATCTCATGATCCGGATCAACTTTGATCCGTCATCATAGAAGTTCGCTTGGCAACGTCGCAAACAGCGTGGGAAATTCGTACTAATCAGGAGTATGTTGGTAGTAAAGTTACGTCATTTCCCTAACAGAAGTTTTCTATGAGAATTGGTTGGCAAACATGTACACAGTCATTTCAATCAATCTGATTCAGCATGTAATAATCTCTCATAATATATGTGATGTAATAATTAAAAAAATAGTTATATTTCCCATTCGTTCTTTTTCGCGATACGCAGACATCGCCTTAAATTTCACCTTGATCGTTGTCGTCATTAAAATTATACAAATACACCGCAGTTACCAAACAGATCATTTTCACTGATTCAGAACACAAACGCAAATAAAAATAATACTAATATAAATGAAAGACGTGCATGGTACAAATTGAACAACACGGAGGCGTTGCAACCTGCAATTTCCAATAGCCAAAAGAAAATTACCTTACCACTACATTTTTCATTAACAGTTCCCTAATGTACTCCTCGAACTGAGGATTTGTATTTCTTAATAAGTACAATGGGCTAGTCATTTGAAATGTTTTACTTACACTGAGCACGCAACATGCATTGACAAAAATACTCTCGTAACTGCTGAGGTGAAGTCCACAGATAAGAAGGTAGCATAAACTACAGCTCCCTGCAAGATTTTTAATTAAAGAATTCCAGAGGTTATATATTTGTTGGGAGTCTATGAAACCTCACGTCACCGGTTAAAAGTCCGACTCGTCGGTCGAATGGTCAGCGCATTGGCCTTCGGTTCAGAGGTTCCCGAGTTCGACTACTGGACGAGTCGGGGATTTTAACCTTTATTGGTTAATTCCAATGGCTCGGAGGCTGGGTGTTGTGCTGCCCCCGACATCCCTGCAACTCACACACCACACTTAACACTATCCTCCATCACAATCACACGCAGTTACCTACAAATTGGGGATGCCGCCCTCCCTCATCCGAGGGTCTGCCTTACAAGGGCTGCACCCGGCTAGAAATAGCCACACGAAATTATTATTATTATTATTATTATTATTATTATTATTATTATTATTATTATTATTATTATTATTATTATTATTATTATTATTATTATTATACCGGTTAAAATATATAACACAAAAACAACGAAAAATCGGTATTTATTATTCAGCAGGCTTATATTAAATGCGTACCTGTACCTAAGGTACTCATTATTTAGTACAAATATAAATATTAATGGTAATCCCTCCATAATACAGATTGGGTGTTCACTAACTGTTGGTGGGACTCATGATTCAAAGCCTGACGAAGGTAATCTTAACATTGTACCTGCAATGAAATATCAATTTTTGTCTGATGATAATCCGTTTGATTCGAGTTCTATTTTATTTGATGATTGATTTCCCGTACTGGAAGATATATCTACAGTAGAGACGTCATGCTACGAGGAGATTGTAATCGAAAGAGCTGGGACAGATTGACACCATAAAAGTTGAATCTGTGACTAAAGCCAGTGATAACGTGGAAGTAAGTGTACTGACCGAAATATTGTCAACTCCAGTACACCCAACCACGCTAAAACTACAAGGAATGACTGAAAATATATTATAGTCAGTTCATTATCACTTACTAATGTTTACGAAACTAATTTTTGAATCAGTTGTAACATAGAGGTAACTACAGCACTAGCTGCGGTTGCCAGTCGTTGCGCAACGATAACTATTTTTTCGGAAACTCATTTTAAACGAATCACCATGTTAAGTCACTGATAACTACGCATCTACAGATAACTGTCATTCCACTCATTCCAGAAACCAGCCATAAATCCCTGGAACATCGCAGTAAGTGGCTGGTTTCTATTCGATCGTCTCATTAGAGAGACGCGAAGTCTACCTTCCATAACCTAAACAGTGTGTTTGGTTAGACGGAATCTCATTTTAAAAGCTTTGTCGCTAAGTTCTAAGAATGGGTTTCCTCTTTCTTGTAATACTCGAAGTGACCGCTGAAATTGTTCATTATCGTCATCTGAAGAAAAATCGGAGAAGTCAGTCATCTGTAATTCAAAGAAAACATCGCGATAAAAATACCTTCATCAGATTAAATACGGTACCGGTAATCATGCAGAACCTCTTTTTTATTTTCTTACCGTAATTATTGTTACGGAATTTTCACTACAGAAGCCTTCTTCCTTTCACGTTGATAAATGTGGCCTACGATACAAGAACACTACTTGATCCGGATCACAAGGCTTGATCCAAGGAATTTGCTGGATCAATTTTGATTCAAGTTTAAGGAAAAATGATCTCGGATCAACGTTTATACAACAAAAATTTGAGGATCAACGTGATCTAGAATCAGTTTTATGCCTTGATCGTCTGCTTTGTACAATCGGGCCTAATTGAGATAGAGATTCCGGGACTGATCTTTGCGGACGACGTGGGTTTGTTGATTTTAACTGGGTGTGGTATCCAGCGGAGTCCAAATGCGTTGTCGGAATATGCCAAGAAATGGGCTCTGAAAATAACGGTAATAAATCTAAGATGACAGTAATGCACAAACATAAAGGGAGAAAAAATGAAATGAAATGAAATGGGTGGTCCAGAGCGAGAAGGTAGGACAAGTAAATAAGTTATAATATTTTGGAGTGTTTTAAACAGAAGAGTGAGTTGGGATGACCAAATAAAGGGAGCAGGGTTGAAGGGGATGGCAGCCCTAGCAGTAGTCAAATATTTTAGTGGCAAAATTTCCATTTATATGTTACAACACTTTGAGGTTAGTTTTAAGGTCATTAGTATTAAGTAGAGTAATGTATCGGGCTGAAGCATGAGGTCTGGAGGAGAAGAAGGTTGTACTAGGACAAATTATGAATACATTTGGTAAAGCGGTAATGTGATTGCAGCAGTGTACAGCGAATGCTGGTTTGATAGTAATGTGCGGGTAAGAAATATACGTGGAATGTGTTAAAAGAATAATCAAATATTGGATGCGTTTGAAAAGAGGTGATGGAGGGGAGATGCTTCAGGATGCGTACGAACAACAAAAGTAAAGCACGTGTAAGTGGGGCTGGCTAGCAAAAATTAAACAATACGTGGAGAGGGTAGGGATGGGGAATATGCGGGAAGAGATCTGGAATAGGGGGGATAGTATGGGTCAGAGATAGCTTTTAAGAAGGATTAGATATCCAAAGACAGAGACTGTTAGAAGAAAGTAGAAATAGAGGATCTCGTAGTGTTTTTAATAATGTAATGCAAGTGTCAGTGTTAAATATTCGGAATGTAGGTAGATTGAAGATTGAAGGCATACTGTGGTAGCTTATGAGTTTATAAAAGAATAAGGGATGGACTAACGGTAAGGATAAATCCCTATGTATATTATGTGGGAAAATAATATATAATATATTTACTTAATATGTAAATACAGAACAGGTGAGAGGTAAACTTTTGAGTAACAGCCAGCGAGAGTTATTAGAACTAGGGGATGAACAAAAAATCTTAGGGCGGGTGATTTCAGAATGGGAAAGGGGACGGGGCTTGAATAAATATCTATGTGCGGTCAGAATATTATGGGAAAACAAGTTAAAAGAAGTAAGTATGTAAATTTACAAGGTACTCTAAAAACAAAGTTTTGATGGTTTTGACCCAGTTGTGGAGTTGATTTTTAAAAAGGACTTGCAAGTTGTTGCTTGGTATGTAGGCCAGTGAATTAAGGTATGTTTAGACAGCAAGTTGAGAAGTAAAGAGGAGTAGGACACGCAATCAGCAACAGGAGAACAGCTATGGCTGAGTTAGGTGATGTAATAGAGTAGGTCAGGTACGAAGGGTGTGTGTAGTTTGGAAGTAATAGTTGGCTAGCTGACTCAGCCAGGCTGGAGTAGATAGGGACATTGGCCTCCTTGAGGATCGTGTGTACCAATCATATTAGTGTGGATCCACACGACCCTGGGGACAAACTCTAGGCGAAAAGAGAGTGATGGAATGCTAGACTTTCCTTCAGTAGTGAGGGGTTGAGATTAGATGTAAAGATGTAAATGAGTAATTATGTATGGTAAGAGGTGGTAGGGAGAAATGGGAGGGTGGAGGACAGTACATAACAGGAAGAGGGCGTGATAGGGTGGGCCTATCCCAAATGTATGTAGAGAGTCTATGAAAGAATGGCCGAGACATACGTCGACAAGGGAGAGAGGGAGGTGGGACACATGAGGAGGTGGATTTCCGCCCCATGTGGTCTGCCACAAAAGGAATGGTGAGGACTTAGGAGTGTCAGCTGCTAGGGTATGTTGGGGTCTTCTTTTTGGGTGCCATGTGGCAGACCGGGCGTATCATCCCTGGGAGGGTGGCTCCTTTCCTCATCAGGGGGATGGCACGGCCGGAAGGGTTTGCGCCTTGCATGTGGACTGGTTTGCCGCCCGTATAGAGGGCCTCCAAGTTAATTTTAGGATTATAGGGTTAAGTTAGATGTAGGGGTGGCCATTACATATGGACTGGCCATCCGCCCATGTATAGGCCGCTTAGTAGATTTAGTTTGTGTGATTTTAATTCTGTTTAGGTGTGGCCCCTTGCATGTGTTCTGGTATTCCACCCGTGTGAGGGGCCACCAAGTTAATTGTAAGATTAAATTGTTGTAGGGGTGGCCCTTACATGTGGCCTGGTTTTCCGCCCATGTAAGAGGCCGCTTAGTAGATTTAGTTTGTGCGGTTTTAATTCTGTTTATAGTTGTTCAGTGTTGCTGGTATTAGTGGTTCTTTCTGTTTTCTGTAAATTGGTATTGGGAACATGTATTTGGGCGAAAAGCCTGTAATGTTCAATAAATTATTCATATTCATACTCATGTATACATACTAAGGAGAGATTTCTTGCAGCGAGCAAGGCAATAGTTGATATTAACAATCTGAGGCAATTAAATTTAAGCACCGCTATAAAACTTCTAAAAGGCAAAATTATTCCAATATTGTGTTATGGCATAGAACTGACCGGGGAAAGCCTTAGTTTATTAGATCTCAGGATATTTGAAAGGGTGAAATAATGATTTTTGAAAATTATACTTGCATTACGTTACAATTACATTTGCCCCATCGAGGCTCGCATATGAACTCGCAAGGGAAACCTTTCTAATTGATGACCTACGACTAAGATTCTCAATCCCATCAACAGAAAATTAGTTAAAATTACTGGAAGAAAGGGACCAGAAGAGAGAAGAAATATGGCCGGAATTCTATGCCACAAGTACTATGATGGACCAAACATGGGTGCAACCAAACCAACCACTTCGATACATGATCACATGTTTAGCTGTACATGGTTATCATCACAAAATATGCAGGACTAAGGCATTCCATGAAACAAGTTGGGAATATGTGTGAGATATGCAATTAATACTGTGACAGTTACCACATCATTAAGTGCTCTATATCTATCTATATTAACCAACTTCGTAAATCTTAGCTGCATTTGTATGGACAACTGTGCGCTTTTCTTGTATCAGTGAATATGTAAGGACGATTTTATTATAAATTACAACCCCACACCCCTAAAAAAAAACCTGGTTCAGGAGAGGAACATATTCCCGTCGCCACATTACTAATATTATCCGCTTACGTTTCAATCACGCTCTCACTCCACAAAGTAAATCAAGATTTCAAATTACCATCCTGCCTAACTGCAGATCTGGTGACCGGGATGGTTATGTCTATCATTTACTTTTCCAATGTCCATTATACCATTCCGCTCGCCAAACACTTTTGCACCGCTTCGCACGCCTTAAACACCCCTTTTCAACCCGTGTTTCCTGTTTGTTACATAATCCGACTCCTGCTACCATTAATAATTTTCTTGATGATTCAAAACTTGAATTGCGATGCTCAGTACTGTTCTAATCGTCTCTTAAGGTCACACGCTCCTGCTTCCACTGGTGTTTTCTGTATACATTTTTGTTTATTTTGACACACACGGTTTAGTGCTAACCGTGAGTGAACACAAGAATTAATACTTGTTATGCTGTCAGTCGTATAAACATATCGTGAATGTTTTCCTATAAATTAGGACTTTTTACAGGGCGAAATATAGGAGCCGATAAAGCTGTGAGAGGTACCACGCATTGTCATGATGGAAAAGATTAGTGTCACTGACTAAATTCTGTCTCGATGAAAATGAGAGCTAAATTTTTTTTTGCACTCTGTGTGAATCTTTTCTCTATTAACTATTATAATCATCATCAAGAAGGAGAAGAAATATGTAAGGACAGTATACCGTTTACATGATTGTAGATGTTCTGTATCAGTTAACAACTGAAATGAATCACCTCACCGACTGTTTCTGTGCCTGTGCTTTTGCGACTCTAGAGTCTATAGACTATATAAACAATTTGGACATACTTATATAGGGTAGATCTTTTAACAATAGACGCTGTATTTCTAGCCATACGCTAAATAAATAAAATCTGTTACACTGATTTACATATTTACTAAAAATGTTTTACTTTCAATGACATGGCCGTTGCCCGGCAAATTTTTATTTTATTTTACTCTTTGGGTAGTGATAGCTACTGTTTTAGGTAATATGGTTATTTCTTATTCAGGATTCTGTGTACGGTCAGCGCCACCTAGGTGGCTTTTGTACAGTGAATGTTGGAACATTTATGCATCTTTTGTTGTCGGCACTGTTTTTTGAAAGAAGGACTGCCTGATTCCTGTTTTTTTTTTTTTTTAATCTTAGGCCCGCTTAGGCCGGTCTTTGATATTGTGTCGTATTGGCGTGTTGTAAATAGTAGTGTAGCAGCGTGTACATACATTATTCGAAAGTGAAGTTTAAAAAATTATATGTATTTGTCACCTAAATAACTTGCTAGCTTTATATGTGTCTGCGAGTTATCATTCCTTAATGTGAACTGATTTAGGTATTGGGTTTGATTACTATAACAGTCACCTATGGCTGGTTGGTATTAGGAAAAATGTTCTATGATGGAATTGCGATATAAGTTTTCCGTACCATATTACATCAAAAGACTAATGAATAACAGTGGAATTTGTGACAGAGGATCACAGTGTTGGTAACACATGTGATCAAATTATGGCAACTCACAAGTCAGGTGGACAGAGTGGAAGAAAGAAGGTCCAGGTAATTGACATTTGAATTTGAATTTCTGTGGAGAATGTTTTATTGTGTCGGATTTTATCCGTAATAATTTTTTCCCTGTTTTCCCGGGCAGTTGTTAGTGAATTCATTGCTTATCTGTTAATATTTATTTCTTACCTTTTAGGTAGAATGTTGCCTATAGGGCTTTGCAAGTTTGTGGATTTGCTCTTCCACTGACAGGTTACGCATGAGATTGGTTTACCATCTGCAGGGAAGTTTTGTAAGATGTACAATACAAAGCTTTGGAATATGGATACGTGCTCAGAACCTGCTACTTATAGGCCTAACTGAATCAAAAATAAATCTGTTACATAATTATCATTGAATAATTTATGTGGCATTTAACATCAAATTTTGGGTTACGGTATACAATCACGCTATCTCCAGTTCACCTGTAGGCGTCGTCATATGCTATTAGATATGTTCATTAGGGTATGAGGAAGGAGTAGAGGTGCAAATTTACTAGGTTTTTGTACTATTACTTCTCATATAGAACACTGAAGAAGACACTGTATAGGGCTGGTTGGTTGGGTGCTGGCAAGCATCAAGGTAGGATCTCTCCTCTGCTGCTTCAGGTACTGGTACCGTAAAACATTATTTTCCTATGATTCCAACATCCAAACCGGGTATTGAAGTACTGCCGCAGTTTCATATTGTTATGGCATGCACTTTTAAACATACTTTGTCACTTCATTACTTTTTGTTGCATTTTAGCAGGACTCCAGGGGATTCTAGAGGCCAGTCTCCCAGCCCGTCTTTCCTTGCTCCTAATCGATAGTCTTGTCACTAGATAGACATAATCAATCAAGTCCAGTGGTCTAGTCACTAGCCAGACCTAACCTAATCAGACCAGTAGTCTCCTCTATATGATATCCTAACCTATACAGATCAATGGTCTTGTCCAGATCAATCTTTTGTAGTTGTCTTTCATCATCTTTCATGTTATTCAGTGGCTGTGTAACTTATAATGCTGACATTGGCAAGCCTCTGAGCTCATCAGAGATGCTGCCATGTTGAATCTATAACCTGTATTTCACCGAGCTCGATAGCTGCAGTCGTTTAAGTGCGGTCACTATCCAGTATTCGGGAGATAGTGGGTTTGAATCCCACTGTCGGCAGCCCTGGAGATGGTTTTCCGTGGTTTCCCAATTTCACAGCAGGCAAATGCTGGGACTGTACCTTAATTACGGCCACGGCTGCTTCCTTCCCACTCCTAGCCCTTTCCCATCCCATCGTCGCCATAAGACCTATCTGTATAGGTGCGACGTAAAACAACTTGTAAAAAACAAAACAAAAAAACACCTGTATTTCACGGATGGGTACTGAGTTTTTACCATGCTTTCTTAGGTTTTAGGGGTGTCCTTTGACAGTCTACCATTTGATGACTAATTTGGACGATTCATCCTGTCTCCGGATCAGTGATTTTATAAAAGAAAACTGACTGTACCCTTGTAAACAAAGCGTATTACTGATCTATCGTATGGTCAAATTACATTTTGAAATTCGTGTAGATTTTAAAACCCACATAGTTTCTGCCATTGCACAGATTTCTATTCCAACATACATAGAGAGAGTTGATTTTTCGCATTCTATTGATTCTGTTGATCCCTATGTCAATTTTCATGTATTTTAATTTCGAGATCATAGTTTCAATTTTTTAATTTATTAGTTTCATGAAAATTATCAAGGCTCCCATAGCAACAAACTATAACAAACAAAATATGGTTTATAATATTGCTGATAAAATATAGGGAAATAGTAGAACAGATTAAGGACAATAACACATTGTTATGTAGCGTATAAGTGATTTTGTAAAATTGCGACAGATCCCTTGCAGATTGCATGTGTTACATGTGCGCGTTACCTTACCTGTGAGTAGTACCATAATGTGTTGAATACTGCGAGTCTACGCTACTTTTGATTAGTACTGCAACATGGTAAATACCATGGTTGTACTTTCCTAGCAGTACCATTATGAGGGGCCATGACCTATATTTTGGACCCCTTTAGACTACAAGCATTATCGATTCAGTATTGTGCTTTAGAAGCAATTCCTTGGTCAGTAAAAATGAAATGGCGTATGGCTTTTAGTGCCGGGAGTGTCCGAGGACATGTTCGGCTCGCCAGGTGCAGGTCTTTTGATTTGACGCCCGTATGTGACCTGCGCGTTGTAATGAGGATGAAATGATGATGAAGACGACACATACACCCAGTCCCCGTGCCGGCGAAATTAACCAATGATGGTTAAAATTCCCGAACCCGGGACCCCTGTGGCCAAAAGCTGGCACGCTAACCATTAAGCCATGGAGCCGGACTCCTTGGTCAGTAATACTACTGTTTAACGCTAGTTTCTGGGAATGTGGGGCGTTGCAGGTCGGATCCACTGATTGTCCATCCATTTCATTCTTCGTCATCATGTTTTGAATTCTAGTCAGTGGATGATTTTGGACTTTTAAATTATCATTACATTTCGTACCATTAGGTTCCGATGACCTTGATGTTAGGCCCCTTTAAACAACAAGCATCATCACCCTGATCATGATAATCATCTTTACACCGTTGATTGTGATATTGATATTGTGTATGTCATGAAGGTATGAATGAAAATCCACAGCCTGTTTTCAGTCATTCGACCGGGTCAGGAATGGAATGAATGGAGCCCCCATCCAGTGGCGAGGATAGGAACTGTGCCGGCTGCCGAAGCCTGTCTCACTCCTCTGGGGCAATGATTAATGAATGACAGATGAAATGAATGATATTGGTGAGTGTTGCTGGAATGAAATATGACAGGGAAAACCGGAGTACCTGGAGAAAAACCTGTCCCGCCTCTGCTTTGTCCAGCACAAATCTCACATGGAGTGACTGGGATTTGAACTACGGAACCCAGTGGTGAGAGGCCGGCGCACTGCCGCCTGTGCCAGGGAGGCACATGAAGGTATATCTATATCTTTTTTTTTTTTTTTTTTTTTTTTTTTTTTTTTTTTTTTTTTTTTTTTTTTAGACTGAGTTGGTTGGGATATACTTTACTTCTCCATTTCATTACACTGCCTACAGGGTTGGCAGCTATATTTTCTCTCAAATTTGCATGGTGCTACCATACAGTAGTCCTATGTCCTGGAAAGCATTACACTCGTATTACATGGACGCAACACGAGATGGGGGTGCGGTGGACAGGTATCGGTACTATGCACAAGGTGGTGGGACTCAGTAGTGAGTCAGGCTCTCTAGAATGGACGTGACATGGCAAGAACAGCATGTATTCATCGAACTGGACATTCACCAGGGTCGCAATGCCAAGGAATATCATAGCTTGTGGAAGCGGTTGGGAATGATGTCCTTCTGCACATATCCATTGCAAGATGGGCAGCAGCAACATTTCAGCACGTACGTGAAACAAGCAGTGAATTGCAACACTCGGGAAGACCTGCTGGTGTCTGGGCTGCTGTGCCACGTGCAGCAATTACTCAGTGCATAGATGTGGATGAAAGCTGGGCACTACTTGCATTACAAGCTGGAATAAGCATTGAGAAACAAATCACCCACAGAATTTTACAGCAAGATCTTCATCTGCAACCAAGCAAGTGGCTGCACAGTTTGGGTCACGTAGCTGTCAGCCTGCATTCGGAAGAAAGTGGGTTCGAACCCCACTATCGGAAGCCCTGAAGATGGTTTCCAATGGTTTCCCATTTTCACACCAGGCAAATGCTGGGGAGTATATCTTAATTAAGACTATGGTTGCTTCCTTCCCATTCCTAGCTCTTTTCTATTGCAACATCACTGTAAGACCTATCTGTGTTGGTGTGTTGTAAAGCAAATTGTAAAACATAAAATCGCCTGTATAAAATTACAACACAGTTGGTGCCATGTGCACTCACTGTCAAGCAAATGTGGATATGGTATGCCATAGGCTCTGACCACTTGGTATGCTACTGGTAGGCTAGCAAATACTGGAGAGAATAGTGACCATGAATGAATTTTGGACCAGGCCATATGAACCTGAGTTCAAGCACTAGTCTGCAGAATAGCAACTTGCAGGATCACCACGAAGACAAAAGTTCTGACAAAACCCTTCTCCGATGAAGCTGATGGTCATTTTTGCTTACGATGTCAGAGGCGTGATCGCGTGTCACTTCGTTCCTCGTGGCACAATAGTGACTGCAGCCTACTCCAGAAACTTCCTGCAGAAACAGTTATGTCATGCCATTAGGGACAAATGCCTGGATGTCTCTACAATGTCGTCCTTTTCCGTGACAGTGCCAGATCTCATGCAGCAGAGGTTGTATGGAGACAACTTCGGCGCTGGAGATGGGAAGTACCTGCCATATTTACTAGACCTACCCCTATGCAATTTTGACCTCATTCCCAAAGTGAAAGAATCATTACATAGAAGACAGTTTGGGACATGGGAGGGCATTGCCATCATTATAAAACAAGGGATTTCAAAAATCACATATGGTGAGACGACTGGTAACTGTAGTCTCCCGCATTATTAGCAATGTGTTGTGGAAAATCTAGTGGACCACGCTGAGGGTTTACCGTAAAGGTTACTGTATTCTCTGAGAATGAACATGTTGCACAAGAGTTTCGTGACTGACAGTTTCCTCGCTTTATATCCTACACCTAGTAAACCTACTCTGCATTATTTACACATTCCACAGCACCTTATGCTCCCCACTTTCATCTGTATATTTCCATTTGGTAGATCCTGCATTCGTGCAAAAAAAAAAAAAAAAAAAAAAAATGGTTGCCATGACTTATACTGCAATCCTGGTATGTACTTGCATTGCAAGCATGTTCTTGGATTGTGTACAACATGAGAAATGCTATAATGTAGATTAGAGCATTTTATTTCATTTATATAACCCCCACCCCCCTGGTTGTTAAATCTGTTGATTGGCAAATCCATAATACAATAGACAAAATTCCATTATGAAAAATGTTACTGGAAATATTAGGCTATATATCATTGGGATCAGAATTTAATGTAGTGTCCAAGTATGTGCCTCTTCTGTTCCCATTAATTGGAATGTCAATTTCAAGAGGATTGTAAAAATGTAGGCTATGTTCTTGGCTGATGCAGTGCAGCAGGGTCTATATTGTTACAAGTGCCACCATCCTCCACCCCACCCACACACACACACACACACACCAGGACTCCAGCCATACAGTCTTTACCTGAATGGGCAATGATCCTTATTTACAGGCTTTACGTTTTGCTTTTGCTCACATGCTCAGTGCCTTCACACATAACAGCTGCATGCAGATAGGTTTGAAAACAGTCCTGCTGACCCCAACAACAAGTTTCTGTAGTATGTTACAGTCACTATTGTGCCATGTGGAACAAAGTGACATGCAATCATGTCTCTGATGTTGCAAACAACAATGACCATTTGCTTCAGAGGGTAAGGATTTTGCCAGAACTTTTGTCTTTGTGGTGGTTGTGCATGTCAGTATTCTGCAGACTCCAGAAAAAAATCCAGGAATTCACAAGTCAGCACAGTAGTTCACGTGGCTGCTCTACACAGTTAATTATTTAACACTAAACGTAAACAGCAGTTACAAAACAGTAACAACTCAACATTAGCTAGCACTACAATATTCCTAACAACAACAATTCTACTCACACTACCTCAGGGTTCCCAACGATCTGGTAAGTCAGAGATTGTCAGGGAAGTTGACTCAAATTTGTTATGTGTTAGATAATTCATACTGATGACAAACTGCAACCTGTGAATCCTTTGAAGCAAGGAAAAGTGATTAGTTGATGAGGTAAGTTGAATGTTATTTAAAACAATTAAAAGTGTACATGTTTTGGGCTATGGCAACATTGAAACAAGATGATTTTGTTGAAATGCTGAACAGTGTGTGGTGGCTCTAGCCCTACCAAGCTGTACAAGTATATTTTTATCCCAACAAGGTATCTCTCTTTACATTGCCGAGATAAATGTATTCATACTTTGATATAGTTCTTGTGTATAATTAACATGCTTTTCTTTTGTTTCAGATTAGGCCTATCCATTAGATAAGATGGCAAGAAAAACAACTTTCAACTATCAGTGGCTGGATTCCATCCTTAATCCAGAGTTTGTAGATTGGCTCTGTGATGTACCGGACAATAAATTTGAAGCCTACTGTAATGTGTTTAAACTCAGAAATATGGGGCACCAGGCTATTCACTCTCATAGAACTGGACCAAAACACACTCAGCTTCAGAATATTAAATCAAAACGGCCATCATTGTCATAATTTTTTTGTCAAACGTAGCTGTAGTTCAACAGAATTAAGAAGTGTAGCTACTAGTTCAACAGAAACAATACGTGTAGACATTGGACATGGATCTCTTGATAATGCTGCTGTCAGACTGCGTGTTAGTTCAACAGAAACAGTAGGTAAAGACTGAGGCAGGGGTAGAAAGTGGAAAGTCAGTACACTGTGCTACTTCTTATTTTAATAAAGATGAAGTAGCCAAAGCAGAAATATCATGGGCATTAAAAGTTTTTGCTAGTAAATACAAGAGGAGTTCATGTGAAGATATACGTGATATATTTAACTTATGTTCTCAGATAGTGCAAATGCATTGAAATTCACCTTTGGTGAAAGTAAGTGTTCCTGAGTGATTAATCATGGGATATCACCACGTTTCAGTGAGTACGGTCCAAGCAGTGAAATACGTAATAGATCAGGTAGAAGAAGGAGGGAAATATCGCGCAGTCTTTGTTGACTTCAAGAAGGCGTTCGATTCAATCAACAGGCGAAAGCTAGTCGAGAAGATGAAATGGACAGTCGGCGAAAGATACCCCAGCATTTATCCAGTGTGAAAATGGGAAACCATGCAAAACCAACTTTAGGGCTGCCGACAGTGGGGCTCGAACCCACTATCTCCCGAATGCAAGCTTACAGCTGCGCACTACTAACCACACGGCCAACTCGCATGGTTTACGTAATATTAATATATAATTGAATCATTGTGTGTTCCAAATTAAAATTTAAGTACTGTAAATTATTTAAATGAAAAATCTTCATTAGTTTCAGCATAATTGCACAAATCACGTAGTGTCGTGCGCAAGCGGTGTCTGGATTAGCGTGGAATCACATGCGAGCACTCGATTCGATTCTGTAGGACGTAACAAACTCGTCTGGCAGTCCACAGCAACCGAGTGATTATGAACGAGCAGCAGAACACCGGAAATTCAAAATACTCTCTTACCAGTATGTCTTCTTCGTGAAAACACTAAAATAGTTCAATTTTGCAGTTAATATTTGCCTGTTTAATATTATTGCAAATGCCCTGAACGGAATAAAATGAAATTTTATCAATCATTTTTTTTCCCCGTAGTATTCCCCGCACCGGGCGAGTTGGCCGTGTGCGTAGAGGCGCGCGGCTGTGAGCTTGCATCCGGGAGATAGTAGGTTCGAATCCCACTATCGGCAGCCCTGAAAATGGTTTTCCGTGGTTTCCCATTTTCACACCAGGCATATGCTGGGGCTGTACCTTAATTAAGGCCACGGCCGCTTCCTTCCAACTCCTAGGCCTTTCCTATCCCATTGTCGCTATAAGACCTATCTGTGTCGGTGCGACGTAAAGCCCCTAGCAAAAAAAAAAAAAAAAAAAAAAGTATTCCCCGCCTGGCTACTCATTTCTGCCACCCACTTGACGAAAATTTCTGGGGAGAACACTGGACCCACTAGTGAGAATAATTTAAGCATTTCTACAGAGGAACACAATCCGAATAAACAACAACGTAGAAATTTCTGAAGCCATAATACAGACAAACGGAGTTATGCAAGGGGATCCCATGAGACCCACACTTTTCAACATTTACACAACAGATGTGAACCGCAAAGTAGAGGAAGGATCAAAAGCAGAGCTGATCCTATTTGCAGACGACATGGTGATTGGAACGAAAGGAAAGGAGGATGTACAAAGGGCAGTCCGCAGACTACAGACCTGGGCAGAGGAAAGCAGCCTACAGATAAATGAAGAAAAGACAGTACAAATGACCTTCAGAAAAGGTGGGAAATCAACGTCCCAAGACAACCATAACATTACACCAAAAGCCATTACATAAGGTACGAATTTACAAATATTTGGGAATAACACTCCAGACAACAGCGGCAGAAAAGTGGGAGAAAGCAAAAGAACAAATTGCTGAATTTTCTTTTGAAAAGATGATCATAACGAATATACTTGACACTTCTAAGAGAATTAAGGTAGGAGGTCAAAAAATAAAGGCGGTGAAGAGTTTCAAGTACCTAGGGGAATGAATTGAATGGAACAACCTTGAAGGGAAAGCAATGGAAGCGAGAAGGACCAAAATGAAACTAGCTTTCCAGAAAACCAAAAACACATACAATAAGAAAGCTGCTCCTGGAACACCAAAATAAGGCAGTATAACACAGTAATTAAGCCTGAAGCACTCTGCAGCAGAGACACTAGTCATGGGGAGGAAAGGGCAAATGGAGAAATCGTAAATCAAGGAGAGGAAAATTTAGAGGAAGATCATGGGTCCCAAATTCCAAAATAACAAGTTTTTCATAGAAATGAAGGCCTCTATGTAAAGTCAGAGAGACTCTTGGATACCATGAGGAAAAGGAGGATTGATTTCTATGGACACATATTCCGAATGAATCCTGACAGATTAACTAACCAGATCTTTCACTTCTT
The DNA here is from genome assembly GCF_040414725.1 of Anabrus simplex. Lineage (NCBI taxonomy): Eukaryota > Metazoa > Arthropoda > Insecta > Orthoptera > Tettigoniidae > Anabrus > Anabrus simplex. The sequence continues at coordinate 962,096,796 of NC_090265.1, read as the reverse complement.
TTACAAAAAGAAGGCTAAATCCCATTGGTTTAAAGTGAGAGAGAGAGAGAGAAAGTGAGATCTTAAGATTACCGAGCCCATGCTAAAGAATGGTACAGCCAAGACCGTGACCAAAGATAAAACTGAGAGGTTCCAAGTTAAGATCAACACCAGAAAACTGATTCATATATCACAGGAGCAAAGGAGGAGGAGATCAGTTAGAATGAAGAACTATTGGGAGAAGAAAAGAGCACAAGCATCTAGGAAGTGATTGATCTGACGTACACCAAGGATGGGTGATTCGAAGTGAAGAAGAAACCGTTGTATCCATAATATTTAGCAATATTATGAATAGTGTTCAATTCATTTTTGAGGACTCTTTTTGACATTGGAACATTGAAGGATCGGTACACCATGCTGTTGTATGCTGTTCGTTTGTGAATTTGAGGGTGTGAAGAATCTTGACGGATTGTAGCGACTGTTTGGGTAGGTTTTCTGAAAATTTTGTATGTTAAGAAGCCTGCGTGTTTGCTAGTAGTTGTCTAAAAAATTAATTTTCTGTCCCATTTCGTATTCAGGTGTGAATTTTATATGCGGATCCATGTTATTTAGATTAATGAGAGTGGTAGCTGTGTCTGTTATGCTCTCATTCATAATTACTATGATGTCATCTACGTATCTTGTCCAGAAAAGGATGTTGTCAAAATTATCATCATCAGTTATGGTGTTACAAATCATGTCAGCATTTTCCGGGCTTGTAGACCGTGGTCCAGGAGAATGTCCTGACGTTTCACCGAAGACTGCGTTCGGCATTGTCATCGGTTTCGACTGACTCCGATAGCGGCGAAGCTGTCGGTGGAATGAAGTGCTGTTGTAATTCCACCTCATTATATAGTGCAGGATACGGAATGCTGCTCGCCTATTGGCTGCCGTGGTGGGGGCCGGTCGCTGATTGGCTGTTCTTCTGCCAATGGTTGAAGCGTTAGGGGGGCCATTGTACATTGACCTGCCTTGGCGGAGACAGGCAGCTGATCACTCGTTGCTTTCTTCTGCTCTGCTGTGGCTATCATGTCCTTTAGAATTTAGAGCTTTCAAGACTGGAAACCAGGCTTTGTTTACCTGTTCAGATTCCTCCTTATGGTTGAAGCTTTTGGTGTGCTTCAGGATTTCAGTGGCTTCCCTCTGTAGTCAGGCATGATAAGACACCGTATTTGACTGTTGCTGTACTGTATGTCATGGCCTGCTAGCAGCGAGTGTTCAGCATAGGCATGAAATCCTGTATTTTTAATACACTTAGGCCCCTGTATTTAAATTGTTTTGAATGATTGTGGTATACTAGGATACATGTTTACAATATTGAATGAATGAAGAGAATGATTGGATTGAATATTAAACTTTTTAAATTTATCGATCAATCAAGCGATTTCCTCAGCTACAGTTTTCAGTTTGTGAATTATCGTCCCCATTTTGTCACTGAGGTGTGTTTTAGATCTCTCCATATATCTTTTATTATTCATTAAATAACTGGGATCACAATTTCTTTGCCTAGTGGATTGATATATTTTTTTGTCTCTGTTTAGGTGTTAGCTTTATTTATATTTTTGATACATAATGATCTGAATCAATGTCAACCCCCTTGGAGGACTTTCACATTATAAACTTCTTTGTAGTAATCTCTATCCATGGCTACATGATAAATTTGGAACTCCCCCAATTTTACATTAGGACATTTCCAAGTCATTAATTTGTGTGGTTGTCTCTTAAATCTTGCTGTTTCTAGAAAAGTCCAGGGTCCTCACAAAATTCAGTTAATCTTTGCACATTTTTGTTTGTGAATTTATGAGCTGGCCATCTTCCCACTACTGTATGATATTTTCTTTCTTGCCCTATTTTTGCATTGAAATCTCTGAGCAAGAATTTATTGTTTACATCAGGGATGTTTAATAGTAAATGGTCCACTTCTTCCCAAAATTTGTCAGCTTCTTCTTTTTCGTTGGCATTTTTGTCGTTTGGCGGGACATGGACATTTATCTAGAGTATAAGTTTTATTCCCCATTTTTAACTGTTAATGTTGCCATTCTTGGAGAGGTTGATGAGTAGTCCTTGATCAAGTCTATTATACTGTTATGGACTAGGAATCCAATTCCAAACTTGAGAACATTCTTCAGTACTCTTTTTTCAGGAGAGCCTTTGTAAAGGAGGTATTCTCCAGATTTTATTGGATCTTGATCCGTATTCCTAAGTTCCTGAATAGCTGTTATTAAAATTTTATGTTGATCCATCAAGGGTACTTACAGGGGTTAGACAAGGTTGTAATCTTTCACCTTTGCTGTTGCCGGGCTGAGTGGCTCAGACGGTTAAGGCGCTGGTCTTCTAATCCCAACTTGGCAGGTTCGATCCTGGCTCAGTCCGGTGGTATTTGAAGGTGCTCAAATACGACAGCCTCGTGTTGGTAGATCTACTGGCACGTAAAAGAACTCCTGCGGGACTAAATTCCGGCACCTCGGCGTCTCCGAAGACCGTAAAAGTAGTTAGTGGGACGTAAAGCAAATAACTTTATTATTACCTTTGCTGTTCGTAGTTTACATGGATCATCTGCTGAAAGGTATAAAATGGCAGGGAGGGATTCAGTTAGGTGGAAATGCAGTAGTCAGTCTGGCCTATGCTGACGACTTGGTCTTACTGGCAGATTGTGCCGAATGCCTGCAGTCTAATATCTTGGAACTTGAAAGTAGGTGCAATGAGTATGGTATGAAAATTAGCCTTTTGAAGACTTGTCAGTAGGTAAGAAATTCAACAGAACTGAATGTCAGATTGGTGCTACAAAGCTAGAACAGGTTGATAATTTGAAGTATTTAGGTTGTGTTCTCGCAGGATGGTAATATAGTAAGTGAGATTGAATCAAGGTGTAGTAAAGCTAATGCAGTGAGCTCGCAGTTGCGATCAACAGTATTCTGTAAGAAGGAAGTCAGCTCCCAGACGAAACTATCTTTACATCGGTCTGTTTTCAGACCAACTTTGCTTCACAGGAGCGAGAGCTGGGTGGACTCAGGATATCTTATTCATAAGTTAGAAGTAACATACATGAAAGTATCGAGAATGATTACTGGTACAAACAGGTGGTAACAATGGCAGGAGGGTACTCAATGAGGCGATAAAAGCTGATTTAGGAATGAACTTGATGGATGAAGCTGTACACATAAACCGGCTTCGGTGGTGGGGTCATGTGAGGCGAATGGAGACTATAGGTTACCTAGGAGACTAATGGACTCTGTTGTTGAGGGTAAGAGAAGTAGAGGTAGACCGAGACGACGATGGTTAGACTCTGTTTCTAACGATTTAAAGACAAGAGGTATAGAACTAAATGAGGCCACAGCACTAGTTGCAAATAGAGGATTGTGGCAACATTTAGTAATTTCACAGAGGCTTGCAGACTGAACGCTGAAAGTCATAACAGTCTATAATGATGATGTATGTATGTTGATCCATTATATTTGTTAAATGTTTCATCTTGCTGAGTTTCATTAGTGAGTTTATGTTGAGTGTGGCAAAATATGAAAATTTCCTTGGCTTGTTGAATTTGAGTGTTATTGAAGTATTATTATTATTATTATTATTATTATTATTATTATTATTATTATTATTATTATTATTATTATTATTATTTACATTCCCAGGCTAATATAACGGCTTCACACTTATGCAACACATGTTTAGCCCACACAATATGTAATGGCCTTTCAAGCCTCGCATGTGACTCATCATTCGATGCCGTAGCATTCCTTGTACCTGTCTGCCCTGAATATTGAAGATTTTACTCTAATGATGACAACAAATGGAACCTTGTTGTACTGTAGTTTACAGCTGAAATTGCATGTGTGTCATGCAAAGAAAAATACAACCTGCTCTATTTATATACTTAATCTGTCCTTAAATACGTAAAATGAAGGCGTGTAGCCTACTACCATGGCTAAGACTCTATCATACTCACTCAAAAAAACATGGGAATAAAAGTTTACTAAAATCATAAAGAAAAGTAGGCTATGTATCTAACTAAATAGTCCTGAATTTCTCCCTTATCCCATCTATTTAAAATATATACACAATTGCCTTTGGCCTCAAACATGCAGTTTGAGCCCTGAACAACATTTACATTAATGAAAAGGGGGACACTAGAGAAACCTCCCAGAAGGGTGTATTTACATGTGATATTGTCACACATCCGGGTGTCTCCTGGGCAACGGACTAGGACTATTCCTAGACGGCTGATTCTCTTACTCCAGTAGCACTATTGCAAAGTCAGTATGGTTAATAAATATTTCAAAGGGTCATTTTCAGGACCAAAGCTAAAAATCCTGTCAGTAAACATAGAGGGCATGACATCAAATAAAGAGGCCATATTACAGCAAATGTGCCACACACATATGTGACGTTCTTTGTGTTCAGGAAACTCACAGAAGTAGTACACAAAACTGATCAAAAGTACCAGGAATACGACTTGTTGCCGAGAGACCTCACAGAAAATACAGCAGTGCCATTTTTGCAAGCCCTGAACTCAATATACTATCAACCTCCGTTTCTGAAGATGATGATATAGTACTGATATCAATAGAATTATCAAACTGTATGATAACATCAGTTTATAAACCACCAAATGTTCCATTTCACTTCTCCCAGTCCGTTAATCTTCTGGGAAGTAAGATCCATTTTGTTATGGGTGACTTCAGTAGCCACAGTTCCATTTTGGGATATAGAGATGACAACGAAGATGACTAGCTGTTACAAATTGGGCTGAAATTAATCACTTGTCTTTAATTCATGACAGCAAGCTTCCACCGTCCTTCAATTGTGGCAGATGGAAACGCGGATACAGTCCTGATCTCATATTTGTTATTGATACCATATCCCATCAATGTGTAAAGGAAGTCTGTGAACCTATTCCTCATATTCAGCACAGACCAATTAAGTGTCAGGTGTTCTCAGCGGTTCGACCTCAAATAATACTTCTTCGAAGAAGGTACAATTTTCAGAAAACTGACTGGGATAACTTCACAAGAGTCTAGATGAAGTGATTTTGAACATTGATTCAAGTCCAGAATCATATGATAAGTTCACTGATGTTATCAAGAAATGTTCACGGAAATCAATCCCACGTGGTTGCAGAACACAGTACATACAAGGTTTAGATCCTTGTGCAGTAGAAGATCTAGAAAAGTACATTTCGCTTTTTGAAGCGGATCCTTTTAGTGAAGAAACAATACAAGCTGGCAATAAACTGATAGAGACTGTTGGTAAATTGAAGAGGGGACGTTGGATTAATTTGATGGAAGAATTGGATATGTCGCAGAGCAGCATGAAAGCCTGGAGACTACTAAAACATTTGAATAATGATCCCACCAAGGCATCTGTTCATTATAATGTATCCCCAAATGAAATCGCCCATTAGCTCGTGTTGAATGGCAAAGTTAAACGCAGAGCTAGACCACGACATTGAAGATGAAACCTGTGAAATATCCAAACCTTTTGTTTTTGGAGAGCTGGAAAACGCCATCAAGATATGTAAGAACAGAAAAGCACCTGGTCTTGACGACATTCTTATAGAGCAAATTAAACATTTTGGAAATGCTACCAAAGAATGGATACTCCAACTCTTCAATAACTTCCTGGAGCGCTGTCACATTCCAAAAATCTGGAGAAAGGCCAGAGTAGTTGCTATCCTTAAACCTGGCAAGGACCCTAATGACCCTAAGAACTTTCGACTGATCTCCCTTTGGTGTCACCTCTGCAAGATCTTTGAAAGTATGCTTCTTAACTGTCTTGCACCATCTGTGGAGCCTTTATTAATTCCAGAGCAAGCTGGTTTTAGGCCACGAATGAACTGTACTGCACAAGTAGTAAACCTAACGCAGTATATAGAAGATGGTTCCAAATCCCGAAAAATCACAGGAGTAGCGTTTGTAGACCTTTCTTGTGCCTATGACACCGTACAACATCAAATCATGTTACAAAAACTGTACAGCCTTACAAAGGATTTCAAGCTTACCAGAATTATTGTAGCCCTTTTACAGAACCGATGATTCTTTGTTGACTTTCAGGGTCCGCGAAGTCGATGGAGAACGCAAAAGAATGGTCTTCCTCAAAGAAGTGTACTAGCTCCCTTACTTTTCAATATCTATACCAATGACCAGCCACATTCACCTCATACTAAAAGCTTCCTATACGCTGATGATCTGGCCTTGACTACTCGGAGTGTATGCTTTGAAAGAGTAGAAGACAAACTCACTTCAGCATTTGATATTTTATCTCGCTACTATGAGACCAATAATTTCAAACCAAACCCATGAAAAACTCAAGTATGTGCTTTCGATCTGAAGAGCAAACAAGCCTCAAGGAAGCTACAAGTGAAGTGGAAGGACAAAGTTCTAGAACATGAACCCTCATACGGTAAGGACAACAGCCTTCGCACTTTGTTACTCAGCAGGGGAGTATGCTAGTCCCGTTTGGTATAAATCTACACATGCCAGATAGGTCGATGTCGCCCTGAATGAAACATGCAGTCATATTACGGGATGTCTGAAACCAACACCAACAGACAAACTGTACTCGCTTGCAGGAATAGCCCCTCCTGAGATCAGACATGAAGTAGCTGCAAATGTGGAGAGGTTAAGGGCTTCTACCAGCTCAGCCCACCCCCTACATGGATACAAACTACCACCAACTTGATTGAAGTCCAGGAACAGTTTTATGCACTCCTTATCCCCCGCTAGTGCAGATGCAAGGAAGACCAGACTTCTACTCTGGAGTCAGAAGATCCCTTTTCATCCAGAGTGCTTAAAATTGGAGGAAAAGCTCCCCCCTGGTAGCGAAGAAACCTGGACTACATGGAAAGCACTGAACAGATAAGAGCAAGCGTTGGGAGATCAAAGGACAATATGAAGAAATGGCCGCCTGAAGGGTGATCAGACCCTATGTGAATGCGGCGTGGTACAAACGACAAGTCACCTTAATAATTGCCATCTATGCCCTGTTAAATGCACAGAACTTGATCTGGCACAGGCCAGTATCAGTGCTGTTAACGTGGCCAAATTCTGGGCTGGTATTTTGTAAATAACTGTTTAATTTTATGTAATATTGTAATTTCATATATTTTATCTAATTTGTATCTGTAACCTATATTGTGCTACTGACACAAATAAATACATAAATTAATGAAAATAAAACAAAGCAAATGCATCTCAGGCTTACGTTAACTCAGTTTACAACTGATCAAAATTTCCAATAACTATTATACAGTTACTACGTTTGCATGCTAAAAAGACAAAGGAAACTTAACTTTCACAGCTACCGCCATCAACAAGGGGTCACATGACCACTACGTCATGTTAAATTAGCTTCACATCACTGCACAGAATATGGGCTGAGCAGTCTTCATCTTGACTCCTGGAGATCGCATTGATGTCGTCTTCTTGAGGTTGGAACCGTCTGGAATGATGCTAAAATATCTGGATATCAACGGACCGCTTAGTGTGCACGTGCACTAGATATCGACCTAAATGATAGACTATAATTCGCTTCAGTCAGCTTGCAAATGTTAGTTGATTTGCACGTCATTTAATTAAGGGAGTATTTCCCGGTCAACATCAGTCCTTCACAATGCTATTTGTACACTAATGTCCAAAAGTTAAGCATAAGTTACAGGTAAGCAGGGCAACAGGAAATATACCACAAATTGCACCACATATGTAGCTACCAACCTTGCGTGTTCGCTCTGTATAGGAAAGGAGTGTTCCCTGCTTAGACTGGCGGTGTAACCACAAGGTAAACACAGCCATTGCCTGCGCCCCATATTCCCTGAGTCGTGTTTGCCCTGTTATAGTGTGCGGGGTGTAGCCTCGTGGTGAACGCGACAACATAATGGCACAGTGATGCCATTTGGACCCAGTTTTGCAGGGTAGAATACTAGGCCACCTGGACACAGGCCAGACACAGACCGAAGTTGCTGTATCCTTGAATGTGCCACAAAGTGTCATTTCCAGGCTTTGAAGATGATTTCGAGACACAGGAGATGTTAGTCGTAGGCCAGTACCAGGTCGACCAAGGGTAACCACCCCACAGCAAGACCGATATCTGGCCTTAACCGCCCGACGAAATTGGAGTGCACCTGCAAGACAATTGTCGGCTGAGCTTGCAGCCATCTCGGGGGTTGCCGTTTCCTGGCAAACTGTGTACCAGAGGCTCAGAACAGCAAGGCTGTTTGCCCGACGTCCAGCTGTGTGCGTCCCGCTCACTCCAGCACAGAGAAGAGCCTGTTTACTGTGGAGCCGTCAACATCGAAACTGGACTGTGAATGAATGGAGGCATGTGCTCTTCACAGATGAATCCTGCTTTAGTTTGCAGAACGATTCCCATCGCACATTAATCTGGAGAGAACCGGGTAGCCGATATATCCTCAGGAACATCGTGGAATGTGACCAGTATGGTGGTGGTGGCTTCATGGTGTGGGGCGGCGTCATCTTGAATATTAAAAGTTAAACAATTAATTTATTGAAACCAGCTATTCAATACTAGTAAAGTCTTTAGGACTATAACATTGTTATTTATTAAGTTTAAGTATGGTACATGTTTCGCCTGTCATTGCAGGCATCGTCAGCCATGAATTCTAACTCCAAGTCAGAGCTCTGAATGGATGCTTAATAGGATTATTCTAAAACAATATTTGTTATAACAATTTGCACTGCAGTACAAGAACATTAGGTCATATTGGAGTGAACAAGCTGTTTTTGTTTAAAAGTTTAAAAGTGACATCCAACATAAGTTCACATCCAATGAAAATAATATTAACTGTCAACTCTCATGTGCCGGTAATGAGAACGGCATGATACGCGTGGGATTTAAAACATCTGTACATTTTTACAGTCTATTAGGAGATTAACTTGTACTAGAACTATTCTTAAAAACTATTTTTTACACAATTTTCCACTAATATATACAACATATGGTACAATTTGATAATGAACTTGCTGATCCTGTCATAAAGCTTCAATGGGACGTCCTACTCATGTCCACGTTGTATGGGAATGATACAAAATATCAACACACGTAACGCTGATGCTGGAATGGCAATTGTAGTCTATTGGATCATAATATTGAAACATTTCTTTTTATATTAGCGGGAGATCACATACATTTAGCTTATATGGTTTTGGGATGGCTTAAATATTCTATAGTAAGATCACTTCCTTGAAGAATGAGAATCACTATTAAAGTGGAGTGCCGGTTGGATGGCAGGAATGCTGGTAGAGAGCTTGATTGTGTTTCATTAAATAACGGATTATTTCATCTTCGTATAAACAAGTTTTATGCTGTGAAGCTTTTGAAATTAATCCATGTAAGCCTGAAGAGAAGTTAAACTAGATTCTGGATGTAGTGTGCGTCTAGTGAGCGTGTTGAAATCTGTGGAATAAAACGAAAAAGTGTGTGAGTGCTATATTAGGATGGATTACTAGTGGTTCTCCCACTTGCACCAATAGCGATCTCCTCCCAAGACACTACCGGCCAAAAATGACACACCCCTACAATACAATAAGCAGAGATAAAGCGACTGTTCAGACCACCTCACACAAGCTACACAACCGGACTTCCTCCTAACGTCTAAAGGGTAAGTGTCAAGAATATTAAATCCACTAATAAACCGTCCTAATATAGCATTCACACACTTTTTCGTTTTATTCCACAGATTTCAACACGCTCACTAGACGCACACTACATCCAGAATCTAGTTTAACTTCTCTTCAGGCTTACACGGAATAACTTCAAAACCTTCACAACATACAACTTGTTTATACGGAGATTAAATAATCTGTTATTTAATGAAACACTATCAAGCTCTCTACCAGCATTCCTGCCATCCAACCGGCACTCCACTTTAATAGCGATTCTCATTCTTCAAGGAAGTGATGTTACTATAGAATATTTAAGCCATCCCAAAACCATATAAGCTAAATGTGTGTGATCTCCCACTAATGTAAAAAGAAATGTTTAAATATTATGATCCAATAGACTACAATTGCCATTCCAGCATCAGCGTTATGTGTGTTGATATTTTGTATTATCTCCATATGACATGAACATGAGTAGGACGTCCCATTGAAGCTTTATGACAGGATCAGCAAGTTTATTTTCAAATTGTACCATATGTTGTATATATTAGTGTAAATTGTTTAAAAAAATAGTTTTTAAGAATAGTTCTAGTACAAGTTAATCTCCTAATAGACTGTAAAAATGTACAGATGTTTTAAATCCCACTCGTATCATGCCGTTTTCATTACCAGCACATGAGAGTTGACAGTTAATATTATTTCCATTGGGTGTGAACTTATGTTGGATGTCACATTTTAACTTTTAAACAAAAACAGCTTGTTCACTCCAATATGACCTAATGTTCTTGTACTGCAGTGCAAATTGTTATAAAAAATATTGTTTTGGAATAATCCTAGTAAGCATCCAATCAGAGCTCTGACTTGGAGTTAGAATTCATTGCTGACGATGCCTGCAATGTTAGGCGAAACATGTACCATACTTAAACTTAATAAATGACAATGTTATAGTCCTAAAGACTTTACTAGTATTGAGTAGGTGGTTTCAATAAATTGTTTAACATTTAATAATTGAGTTTCAATATGGTCACAACGAAAGTAATCACTTGTAGTCATGTTGAATGGCCGTATGGACCTGCACATCTTCATGGGTGGTCCGAGGAGCACAGATACAGGGGTGAGGTACTGAGACCACATGTTCGACTCTTCAGAGTTGCGGTTGGTCCAGACTTCCTCTTAATGGATGATAATGCCGCACCGCGCTGCTCTGGTGGATGAATGTCTGGCTGGGGAGGACATTCATCGCATGGACTGGCCAGCGAGGTCTGCATCCTATAGAACATGCCTGGGATGCATTGGGGAGGTGAATTTCATTCCGTCAGCCTCCACCAAGGACCCTCCAAGACCTTCGCATTGCCCTTTCGGAGGAATGGGATCGACTCCCACAAGAGTTCTTGGACCATCTAATACAGAACATGCCATGTTGCTGCGAAGCATGTGTGACCGTTAGGGGTAACCATACACTCTATTAACAGCATATTTTGTTGTGGAAGACACTGCCAAGTTTTATTAGTTGTTGTCAAAGGTGTACCTTAGCTATCAGAAACTTTCTGACACTGTTTTTTTTGGACAAGTTGTGTGACGTGTGTGATTCAGATTCAGTTTGTTCAGCAATCTGTGTGACATTTCTATCAGGCGGTATGGCCTTGTTTAATGATTTTGCTTAACTTTTGAACACTAGTAGATACAGAATGCACACGTTAAATCGTGACTCGCCAATGCGTATAGAGAGTTTGCATTGCTAGATATCGATATAGTTTTGCATGTACACGCTCACAGTTACTGGATTAAAATCTGATTAATTCACAGCGGAAATGTACTTAGTGAAAAATTCACATATCTGCCATTGCCACACGTGGCTTAATTTAACATTATATAAGTCAACAGAGAACTCATGGCCTCTTATTACATTTAGTCTCATATTTATAATAATAATAATAACAAAAATCTGTATGCACAGCATTCAGCTAAGTTAAAAAAAAACACCGGCACAAAGATAATATTTATTAAGTCTGCGCAACCGATGATTAGCTCAGTTCATACAGCGACTCCGCGTGCACATAGAATGAGACCAACCAAACAGAGATGAATGAGAGCGCTTCCCTCTCCACCTCTCCACGCTGGTTTAAATAACCTTTCACTGAGACCGTTGGACTCGGTTTTTTCCCAGGAAACATTAGACTCTGGCTACTAACAGCTGTTAGAGACTCTACAAACTTTTATTTCAAAGCGCAGAACATTTAACTTATCACAAGTACAGACTATTATTCATTCATGGTGCTTGTTAGTTCACTCTGTACTTTCTAATATATTTAGACCTGTGGAGTTAAGCTCGGTAGTGGGGAGATATCAGTTTCATTTCAAAAGATTCAAATCTTGGAATAGCGAAAGTTGGCCAGCCTGAAGTAGTTGTTGAGTAGTTCCCAAGGTTTAAATCAGCGCTTCTTCAGCTCGAAGTCGTTGGGTTTGAAATCTAGAGTGGGGGTTTACACAACCAACGACCCAATTCAAACTTGAAATGTATGTTTATATCTGGGATTCACTGTGCCTATGCCAGGGCATCCCAGGGTTCATGCCTTTGTCTCCAGCTACTCACTTCTATATTTAATACAATTATGCCACAGTGTATGTTCCTCATCACCAGATGTTTCATTCAGGTTTGTGTTAGTGTCATACTTTCATACATATGTACACCTGTCACTCCCCTCCCAGAACGACTGATGGTACCGTCAGCTGCCACTTGGAATGCTAGAGCTGTGCCAGCATACGGCGAACCATCTGGTGGCTAATGAACATATCACTTCCTGTTTCTAACGGCTAAATTCACATCATCATTATTGGAGAAGTCTTCCTCGTGAACAGTAAAGATTTTCTTCTGAAGACACGGAGCAACGTTCTCTGCAAAATGTAAAGAATTTCACCTGATTTTTGTGACACGGCATAAGCCCAAAAAGCCCATATCATGTCTACAATAATTATGGGCTGTGAAAGCATCAGTGGTAATAGTAAGAGGATATTGTTGCGCCTCGCAAGACGGGTGTAATTTACTGATGCGTCTTAGCTGTGTTATAGCCATGAATCACAATATCTCTCTTTTTGAACTGCTGATCGCATATTACCATACCTACTTCATTTGTCATTAGGTGCAGTGAAGCAGCCCCTATGAGAATCAGCAGGCTTCTGATTTGGATGAATAATGACTTGAAACTGTTCAATCTGAAGCACATTATCTAATATTGGTTTGAAGTCTTTTATATTATTGTTCTCATCATGAAGCATTTGTTGTCATTGTTTTACTAACCCATTCTTAACATCAAGACTCTGGAACTTTTTCATCTTCACCAACAAAATATATTTGTGGAAACTCATGTTCCTTCTGTGTCTGGGCCGATGACCTTCGATGTTAGGCCCCTTAAAACAACAAGCATCATCACCTTCTGTGTCTGGATACTATCATTTAATGATTCGCCTCTGTAGATGTGTCAGTTTCATGCTATGTCATTCTGTAACTTTCTTGCAGTGGCACCCAACTAGTTTTTATGTTAATCTTGTTTTATGTGAATGATCCACATTGTGAGTGAGTTGAGATATTCAGCTAAATGTAAATGTGTTGGGAAGTCAATATCTATTATAATAATAATAATAATAATAATAATAATAATATTAATAATTTTATGCAAGAGTAGTTTTCAGTGCCCTGTTACAAAGATAAAATGAATTGCTTCTACACGCTCACTCATTCGATTACATCTTTGAGTGGGGTGGGGTTAACCGAAGTTAAAAATTAAACAACTGTATTATGTTTCAGAAAGCATATTTATTTCTGCACATGTGCAGTTTTACTTTCAGCAAGTAAGTCTGTCTTGTCCACTTTCACATAATTTACTTGGCTGTCTTCCTCTTCTAATATTTTCACCTACAATCAGTCTCTCCTCCATTGCACCAGAGATGACAAGTACAGCTATCTTCTCTGCAACTCAAATTTTAGGTAACATCACACACTCATAGCTCTATGAACCAGATATTCATCATGTGTCAGTTCAGGTTTCTTTTCACATTTAGTAACATGGTAAGCAAGGCAGGCAGCATCCTACTTATTAATACAAGGATCAACATGTGCCAAGCGAACATTATGTTGGGTTTTTGAGCCACGGTACATGTAGCCAAGAAGTTGAAACTCGTAAGTAGGGGCGGATGTCGATGACCTAAAAAATCACTGAAAATGATCAATAAAATGCTATAAATAAGTTTTAAAAAAGACATTACATTTGACTGAACTGAATTCTGGTGACTGTGTAACAGTTGTTTTAATATATCCCTGTTCTATTCACTGTACACCTCTTGTTTTTACAGAAATAATTGTCTTCTAATTTACTTGGAAATGTAGATAAATATGGACATAATGACTTGCTGGATGTTGTGCTAGCACTTTGCCCCCGAAGAACTATGAACACTTGTTGTTCTTTGAACTTGTGACAGCTTTCAGTTGTTTTTCTCTTTAATGTGCTGTTGCACAACAGAGTTCCTTTCTGCATTTACTTTAGCACTGCACAATTTACAAAATGATATAAACACATCTTTTCCAAATTCATTCACTACCTGAATTAAAAATGCACTTTGTGGTGGTTTCACTTTTTGTTTATTCTAGTATGATTGGTCTGTTATTGGACATTATAAATTTTCCAACTTAATCATTCTTGGTTGCCAGCGTTTTGCCCCAGTGTGCCAATTTGGGCTCATCAGTTGGTAACTAGCACACCTCCCAAGATGCATGGCTAGTGCATACCGTGGAGGCCACTGCGTAGGCTACTTGCTGTCACCGGCAGTGCCAGTGCACTATGAGAGACTTTATCTCCTTTACAAAAATTGATGCCTGCTAGGCCATCAGATACACAGCAGATATTGATTTTCATAGGGAACCTGAAATATTTGTTCTGAATGAGTAAATTCATAATTCCAATAAAATTGGCCCATTGTTGGACATTATAAATTTTCCAGCGGACTCAGAATGGCCTAGTAGGCATAATTTTTTATAAATGAGACAAAGTCCCTCATAGTGCATTGGCACTGCCAGTGTCTCCCAAGTAGCCTATGGAGTGTGGCCCCCATGGTATGCACTAGCCATGCGTCTTGGTAGGTATGTTAGTTACCAACTGATAAGCCCATATTGGCACACTGGGGCGAAACGCTGACAACCAAGAATGAGTTAGCTTTAAAATTTATAATATCCAATAAGTGGCCATTTATATTGGAATTATGAATTTACTCATTCATGACAAATATTTCAGGTTACTTTTGGGAATCAATATCTATATCACCTGATGGCCTAGCAGGCATCAATTTTTGTAGATGAGACAGTGTCTCATAGTGCATTGGCACAGCCGGTGGCGCCAGGTAGCCTACACAGTGGCCGCCGTAGTATGCACTAGCCATGCGTCTTGGTAGGTGTGCTAGTTACCAACTGATGAGCGCAAATTAGCACACTGGGATAAAATGCTGGCAACCAGCAAGTTAGCTGGAAAATTTACGATGTCCAATAACAGACCAGTTTTATTGGAACTATGAATTTCCTCATTCAGGACAAATATTTGAGGTTCCCCATGGTTTCACTTTTGGCATTTTTCTCGCACAGAACTACTTGGGAGGATAATTCTGTACTGATGCAGAAAGTTATATAACTATTGTTTCCAATCCCTACTCGTTTCCATTTGTTCTTGGCCTTGAGGTATGCGGAGCTAAATGCCTGGCTGTAGGGTGTGAGCGAAGGCTGTTGTATACCTTGCGCTTGAGACTCATTAGGAAATACTTCCTTCTTATGATTAGAGCTCTGTATTGTGTTTCTGCACATGCAGGGTCTCTCTTATAAACCCATACTGTCCAGCGGCATTTTTACTCTCAGAGACCTAAGCGGCTGTACTGATGTGGGAGGCGCGCGCATAGTTCTTGACCTTTTAAGAAGTGTGCACGTGTTCAGCCTAGCATCAGTAGCAAGTCTGAATCTCGTGTGTTAACATGGTGAGACTGTTTGCAACACCTGCATCGAATACCTGTAAGCACGTTATCTTCTCTAACCCATATTTCTTGTTATTGTTCAGAGAAATTAGAGAGTTCATGACTGTGGACCTCTGGATGAGTCCCAAAATGTGTGTACACGTAGTGGTGCAGATAGTCCTCACCTGTGGACCTATGGATGAGGCCACATTTTGATGGACCTGTTACATGAACAGTTCTTGTGCGTGGACTTAGGGATGAGTCCACTCTCTCTCTGCCATCTTGCCTCCCATCTTTCTCAGTGTTATGACAAAAAATATATATATATATATCACATCACACCACGTGCTCTTCCGCTTACTCTGCTCTAACGAGTCTCAACCTGTCAAAATGCGTGCTCTCACTCCAGAACACACACATTTAAGCAAGATACTAACTGATAAAATAACTATTCACTACAGTTATTTCACTTAGGCATATCCTATATATAAAATAATAGGGACCAATGGTCGATCTGAAACTATAGATATATAGTTACACTAAATATGTAAATGCATACACAGATTATTAATATTATTATTATTATTATTATTATTATTATTACAACAAAATTATAACAAAATAATGATAATATTAACAACAACTTGCTATGTATGCTCCAATGGAAATGAAAACTGTTTGAAAATTAAATGCTAAAATATTGAAAGGATTCCACAAGGATTACACACCGACAGGCCTATAGCAAGCAAGATACTATCTAATAAAATAACTACAAATTCTATGCCTAATTCTAAACTGCATTTAGGCATATCCCAATTATAACAGATTAACTGAAACAGTAAAACTGAAGTAAAAACTAAATACCTGATAGATTATTCTCTTTGTGCCCATGACCTAACAAAAATTTAAAACTGCCCTTTATTGCTAAAATATCAAAAGTACAAGGGAAGGCGTCTAAACAGGGATTCAGTAACTTTTCTCAAAACTTAGTTGGAGATTTGAACTATAAATATTGAATTACTCCAATCAGGGTATTTACTCGACCATGCCAACAGTGGAACATTTGAATTCGAAGAGCAGCAGTAATCAACAATGAAACATTGTTAACTCTCTTGTCAGCAAAACACTTTATGTTCCCTTGAAGTCTTTTTATTTTATTTTATTTTTTAAACTAAATTTACAATGCTACCAGTATTGTCTTGATTACTCAAAGATTTTTCCCCGTTATGATGGATGCAACATGTAATATTTGGCGAAATTGAAAATACTAAATGGATAAATTGTAACTAAAATTAATATAAATAACAAAATTGGGTGCCACCTGCAAAACATTTACAGGAATAATTAACTCTGTAGAGCATGAAAGAACTCCCTCTTCCAAGGTAATGGTTCTCAGGCTGACGAGGCTCCAAACCTGCTTTATAACCTTTACTCCTGAAATTAAATTTGGGTAGCATGCCAGGTTCATCCTTACTCCACCGATAAAAGATTTACCACAAGTTTCACTCCATGAATTTACTCATAAAATAAAATATGTCAACCACCAACAATAATCACTTGATGAGACCAACTCGTCTTTGCCGTTTACAAAAGGCAAATATACAAACATCTACAAACCACCAACAACAATCATCACTTAATGAGACCAACTCATTTTTCCCGTTTACAAAAGGGAAATATACAAACATCTACAAACCACCAACAATAATTAGTTTCACTATATACATTTTATATGACATACCTCCAGGTAACAGTCCCACTGCACTGCCTGCTGCTACAGAAGAAAAACCCTTATCTAGTAAAGATAAGCACGACAACTTTTTCTACGTACGGATACACCCTTCTTTACGAAGACCATCCCTAACCTTATTTACACTCCTCTTCATCGATGTTTTGAGTCATCCCAGCACAGGTTAGTGTGGCCCCTAACATTTCTCCGACTGAAGTATTGCATACTCGGCCGACGATTTCCTTTAGCAAGAATTAGCTCTGTGCACAACCACACATCCACTCCAGAATGTGCATGCTGTATGCACCACCACACCCACTGTACATTATCTCATAGAAGAATAATACAGAGTTTGACTAACAAATAAACACTTGGTGGTGTCTTTTACAGAATGTCCACCCAAAACTTGTAAGCATTTGTAATTATAGAGTGCTCACTCTGTAACGGATACTGAAGAACAATAGAATAACACATTGGAAAGTGCACAAAGTAGATCCCGGGCACCGGTCCGAAAGAGGATCAGAATGACTTCACGTATACACTTATGTAGAGGCTTGCTACATGTGGTCATAGCGTCCCAAAAAGTTTACGGGTAGCAACGCCCTCACAGGCACATCTTCACGCATCACTCGGTCAACCCAACATTGCTTGAAACAAAGCCATCGTATTGGCTATAGAGCAGCTGATGTGACATAGAACGTTCACTCATGTACATCCACATTGATCAATCCTAATCTTCAGCCTGGGCTACCTGGCTGTACCCTGGGTTTCCAAGCCACTTTGTTGCAACACTTTCAACTGACTTCAACCGTTTTTCCTGATATAGCCCCTGTTTTCAGTGTTGCCTAATCTTGAGCAATCTGCATTGCATGCCATGTGCTGACTCTCATAAATTAAAGTTACACCATTATACAGAAATATAGATACAAAATTCCCTACTACAAATTCTTCTTATAATATTACGTTGTTACATTATAGGCCTAAATTAAAACAAGTTGTATGATTATCATGACTTTAATATTATGAATTATTTTACGAAAATTTCCTAACCTAAAAATTGAGGATCGTACACTTGTACAGTTACAAATGGAAGTGCTATATGAAATATCATGTGTAGTACCTACACGAATGTAAATGTACAAAATGCAGAAGGTACAATTCTCTAACTAATAACAGCGCTATAGATATTTAAGCAAAAAAAAAAAAAAGTAATATTATTTTGTACTTCCTCCAGGGAGACACTAAAAGTAAAAGCCAGTTAAAACAGATAAATATCTCAAAAAATCGCAAAATAAATTCATGTGCAGACAGCAGACACTCTACAATTTTATTTATATAGAAGATGAACACTATGCAAACATTTTGTTACGTGTTTTTAGGTATCATTTGTCATCCGTGATGAAGTAGAAAGAAGACATCGAGCAGGAGTAAACTCTCTTCAGTATGATGCCCATTTGCATAGATTGTACTCGGCTGGTAGAGATAGTATCATACGAATATGGAACTCCAAGAACATCAAGGAACCCTACATACAGTCTATGGAGCACCACACTGACTGGGTCAATGACATTGTGCTGTGCTGTGGAGGAAAAAATTGTAAGTTATCAGAATCTCTGTTTTAGTGTATATTACCATAGAATGAAATTGGAGCACGATTTTATTTCAGTGGTTTATGGAAGTTGTGAAGGTTGCATATTTATTTGATGTGTATGTTAGCTTTGGCGGGGAACTTGTTTATTTGCATGAATTAATATCTTTGTTTCTCTACTGAAGTGTTAAAGGCTTCTGAATGATCCCTCATTTAAGCATGTACGTTTACTGTAAATAGTCCTCATTTTCTGTCTTCCCACTAAATTAAAATACGTTAGAAATGCATGCATGCGCGTAGTTAAAGCACACAAAAGAAATACATATGTTTAAGATGTTAAATTAGAAAATAATGTTCTGTAAACTTTTATAAGAAGTTTGTATAAAGGGTCTGACTATTTAGTCACGGATATAAATATAGAAGTGTTCATAAGTTCATGGATTGAACTATTGGAGAAAGCTGCAATATAGCCTAGATAATTTGGGGTCCTCTCGTGTTAGCGTAATGTTTATCTAAAGTAATTGAGAAGAAATAAAGTTATTATGTGCACTTGCTGAACGAAGAACTGAATGAAATCTTGTACGGAAGAATCTGTGTAAAACTTTGTATGTATACCTTATCCTGTGCTTACTTTTACTCATTAACTCATTGCGGACCGTGGACGGCGTAAGACGTTTAAACTTGCTCCTATGCTGTGGGCCATGGATGGCGTAAGACGTTTAATGTTCCGCGTGAAGCAATGCTGTTTACATTCGTCATCTATGCATTCTTACACCTTAGTCAGCGTTACTGGTTGTAGCAGGAAGTTGGTTACCTTTTTGAGATAACCCTTGCGTTGAGTGGGCTCATGTTTATCTTAGCTGTTTTAGCAGCAATATCTCAGCAGTTCCTCGCGCGTTAAGACGGTACTTGAGATTCCAATGCAGTGCGTGTCGTTCTTATCGAGTGTAGTATAATGGCTTATAAAACAAAGTTTCTTACGGAAGATTAATTATTAGATATTGTTCACAATGATTATTCTGGTGATGAACTTATTCCTGAAATAGCCTCAGATAGTCATAGTGAGACTGACGAGGAAATTCCGATTCCTGAATCCGATAGGCCTATAGAGTAAAGTGCCTGATACATATCATCCTAGTTTTTTCCACCTTTTCCACCATTTACAGAAAATTCAGGTATAAACGTTCAAATAGAAAATAAGCAGGATATTTTGAGTTACGTGAGTATTTTCACGAATGACAAATTTTATCAGTATGTGTGTGAGCAGACCAATCTATACGCGAGTCAAGTGATAAGTGCGGTGCCTCGGCCTTTCACAAAGAATTCGATCATGCAGTTGTGGAAAGCGATTAGTCCAAAATTCCTCATATAAAAATGTACTGGACCAAAGATCCTGTTTTTCATACTCCGATATTTTCTAATACAATGTTCCGAATACGCTTCCTTCATATTCTTTCATTTCTTCACTTCGGTGACAGTAATCATTATGGCGAAAATACAGATAGCTTGTATAAAATCAGACGTATTTTGAAACCTGTGACACCAGATATCACACCCTAAATATTTACTAGAGGTAAGCACAAAGTATCATTTTTCTAACATTTATAGTTTAGGAGTAATTGTAAATTGTATTAAGTGAGGCACGTCAAGAGGGCCGGGCATGAAAATGGCTGTTCCAGGCGTTCAAGTGTCCCGCTCAGAAGCAGGTACTGAACGTGTTAATATACAATACTGTCCAAAAGTTAAGCATAATCACTAAACGAGGCCATACCACCTAATAGCAATGTCAGACGGATTGCTTAACAAACTGAAGCTGAATCACACACCATTTGTCACAAAACTTGTTTTTAAAAAAAACAGGGCCAGAAAGGTTCTGATAGCTAAGGTACAGCTTCGGCAACAACTAACAAAACTTGGCAATGTCTTCCACAACAAAATATGCTGTTAATAGGGTGTATGGTTACCCCTAATGGCCACACATGCTTTGCAGCAACGTGGCATGTTCTCTGTCAGATGGTCTAAGAACTCTTATGGCAGTCGATCCCATTCCTCCGAAAGGGCAATGCGAAGGTCTTGGATGGTCCTTGGTGGAGGCTGATGGGATGCAATTCACCTTCCCAATGCATTCCAGGCATGTTCTGATCCGCAGACCTCACTGACCAGTCAATGCGAATCCACCAGAGCAGCGCGGTGCGGTCGGGCATTATCGTCCATTAAGAGGAAGTCTGGACCAACCGCACCTCTGAAGAGGAACATGCGGTCTCAGTACCTTATCCCTGTATCTCTGGGCGTTAACAGTGTTCCTCGGACCTCCCGTGAAGATGTGTAGGTCCGTACATCCATTCAGCATGATGCTGCACCACCACCATACTAAACACGCCCTGTGCCCCATAATCCCTCAGTCATGTTCGCCCTGTTATAGTGGCCGTGTTTAGCTTGCGGTTACGCCACTAGTCAAAGCAGGGAACACTCCTTTCCTATACAGAGCGAACATGTAAGGTTGGTAGGTGCATATGTCTTGCGATTTGCGGTCTATTTCCTGTTGCCCTGCTTACTCGTAACTTATGCTTAACTTCTGGACACTAGTGTACATTTGTCCAACACACACTTTACCAATAAGTGTATAGACTTCTATTATGTTTTCTGTAATGTTAGGAAGGTGACAGTCTGTGTTTACAACAGTTTGCAACAAAAGTTTTAATTTAACCCTAGAACTGCTGCAGGTTTATCGGTCAAATGCTGCAGTTATTTTGCTCCATATACACCATGAAAATAAAACCATGGCCGTAATCACATTTTAATCCTAATACATCCATATACACCAATGGAAAGCTGAAAAACTGATCTACATGAAGATGACAGAAATAACAAAAAATATTTTATGATTTCTATCATAAATTACAATTATAATTTTGAACAAATGAATTTGTTGACAAATTTTGCTATAACAAAAGAATGTATAGATAATTTATTCCTGAAACTTGGGTTTCTGTAACATACAAGTACATGTTCTTACATATTACCCCACAGTTCTCCAATTTTCATTTTGAATTTTAAGTAGAACACAAGTTTTTAACGGAACAGATTTTGAGTTCCTTTCACATAATGGGAGTTGCATTACGGGGAGGGAAGTTCATAGGCCGAGGGTAATGAATGGCAAATGGTACATATTGACCTGGAAAATAAGCGACTGCCCCTCCAACATGGAAGACCAATAAGCGACCAGCGCACTGTAGCCTGCACGATATAATGAGAGGGAATTGAAACACCACTCCATTCCATCGTGAGCTTTGCAGCTATCAAAGTCAGAACTCTTGAAAATGCCAAACACAGTCTTCGGTGAAATGTTGGGACCATTGTATGCTCCAGGACCACGACTTACAAGCCCGGAGAAGACAGACATGACTCATCTTTGACCTTATAAACCTCATCTTGCAGTTTAATACATTCCTCATTATGGGTTTTAACAGATGATTTCAATTCAGTACTCTTCTTGTCTTTGATGAAATGTCGGGACCATCGTATGCTCCAGGGCCACGGCTTACAAGCCCAGAAAAGACAGACATGACTCATCTTTGACCTTCTAAACCTCATCTTGCAGTTTAATACATTCCTCATTACGGGTTTTAAGAGATGATTTCGATTCATTACTCTTCTTAGTTTACTTACTGATTCAAGAATTTCTTTCTTCAAGTCTTTCCTTAAGTTTCTGCTTTATAATACTTACTAGTGCATTGAACACATTCTCTACAAGCTGATTCTCTTTCTCCGCCATCTTGTTTGTATGCTTTCTTTCAATAATAAAATATATAGACTAGTCCCTTCCCTGTGAACCATATGACCTTGCCATGGTGGAGAGGTTTGCGCGTCCCAGTGAAGAAGATAGCCGAGCTGTTGGTACAACCGTGTCAGATGGGTATATGTCAAGAGACCAGACTAACAAATGGTTCACTGCAAGGGGAGTAGCAGCCTTTTGGTAGTTGCAAGGAAGTTGCAAGGGTGGCAGTCTAGATGATTGACTGATATGGCCTTATAATACCAATATAAATAGCCTTGTAATAATACTCAACATGGCTTAGCTATGTTGATACTGCTGCACGGCTGAAAGCAGTGGCAAACTACAGCCGTAACTAACTCCCGAGGACATGCAGCTCTCTCTGTATGAATGACGTACTGATGATGGTTTCCTCCCAAGTAAAATATTCCGGAGGTAAAATATTCCCCCATACGGATCTCTGCATGGGGACTACACAAGAGGAGGTATTTATTAGGAAGATGGATACTGACATTCTACGAGTGAGAATGTGGAATGTTAGAAGTTTAAATCATTGTGGTAGTCATAGGTAATAAATTTGATATTAATCCATATTGAAGAGCAATATAGTGTAAAACAAAGGCTAAAGGTTCCCATCCCACCTTTAGCTTTTGTTCTAGACTTTATTGTGGTGGGTTAGAGAATCTGAAAAGGGAAATGGATAGACCAAAGTTAGATGTAGTTGGTGTAAGTGAAGTACGTTGGCAGGAAGAATTTGTCATTGGGCAACTACAGAATTATCAGCACAAAATCAAACAGAAGAAACGCATTAGTTGGTTTAATAATGATAAGAAAATAGGGCAGTGAATAAGCTACTACAACCAGCATAGTGAAAGCATTATTGTAGTCAAGATGATGAAAGTGTAATAGACTAATATAACTTTAAAGCAATATTCTTTAACCCATGGGTAAATAATGCCAATGTCAAGCTCGAATTATCATTACTACTACTACTACTACTACTACTACTACTACTACTGCTACTACTACTTCTTGAGAGGTATGGGTATGAAGTGTTTACATCCATTTAGTATTAGTATTATTATTTATGTAGTTATGTATGGACGATTGTATTATTTGTGAGGTTATGTCATGAAACATCTGCTGTATATATATTAATATGAGTTTATTTAATGTAAGAGCACATCATTAATAGTATATAATATATTATTACCTGTATAAATAATGTATAATCCAATGTAACATTGTGCAACACACTGTAATATCCAGAACAACGCTATGTACGACGAGAACTATGTAGAACCTTTCTTATATTGTAACTAGGCTATTGGAGACTCTGGAGTTTACAAGAAAATATGTTGTGTGATATCCTTCTAGAAGCCTGGCCAGGCAACATATATAAAGAGGCAGTCTTGATGGTTAACTGAAGTTGTTTTGTTGAGACTTGTGTGGAAGTCATGGTAGCGAGTGTTTGAAGTATGTAAAATGGTTTTGTTGGGTTGATGGTTGACATGCAACTGTTGCAGTCTCTTCTTATTCTTTCGTGGCAGTGTTTTGTTTTATGATGGCTGCTTATCAGTTTGTGCATGTGAACTTGTGTATATAACCTGTAAATAAAGCAGTGTACACAAGTGATAGCATTTTGTGTGCCTCTTTGTGGATACATCATCTGGCGACCGTGACAAGGACATAAGAATAATTTTCGAGTGAATATGAGTGTAAGTCGAAATAGAACATAATGCAAGTGATACTAGAAAATATGTCTGTACAACAACTCAAAGACGAACTCGCGAAGAGAAATCTTCCGATGAACGACAAGAAGAAATTACTGAAGATGTGGTTACTAGAATATCTTGTTGAAAAAGGTGAAGATCCCGAAAAGTTTTTTATTGAGGTGGACGAAGATCCGGAGTCGTCATCGGAAGAGGAGGTAATTTTACCAAAATGTATTCTAACTTAATGACCATGATGCATGCACTCAATGACAAAATCTCGGACGTTGATTCACGAGTTAATTCCACCTTAATGAAACAGAATGCCAAACTATCAGACAAAATTTCAGACAGCAATTCCGGCCTAACAGAACAGATTGCAGACCAAATTTCAAAAGTAAACGATAAATTTCAGACGAAATTTCTCAAGTGAATACAGTTTTAACTGGATAAATATCGCAAATGTACACGCAGGTTTACAAAGTAGAACAATGACTAGAATTGAAAATTTCAACCGTAGATGATAAAATTTAGTCCCAAATCAGTGACGTCACCAATCAATTAGCAGAGCAGATACCGGACATCAGGTCAAAACTGGGACAGGTTGAGCAGATTGATAGTTGGGTAAGCCAGCTGGAAGGTGGCACCTTGAACCTCAAGGAGGAGGTGGAAAGCCAGGTTTCCGGCATAAAACAACAGGTTGAGGGAAGAATTTCTACCGTCGAGGGAAATTTGAAGCCGTATCTCTGCTGTTGAAGGAAGGTTAGAAAACCGGTTTTCGACCAACAAGGGAGATGTGCAGAATATAATGGAAAGCATCCTTCATGCAATAGAAGATAGATTAACTCAGACAGGACCTATCGCCATGCCTCTAACCCCCTTAAAGGACTTTCTGGAAGTCATAATCAATAAAATATGATGGACTACCACTGTAACGCACACCATTGAATGCAGCACTTCCTCACCCATCAAGCAACGTCCATATCCAATCAACCTGGATAAGCGCAATGTCGTCATTCAGAAGATTCAAAAGATGGAAGGGCAAGGCCTCATCAAATCCTCTACATCCTGTTGGGCTTTGCATATTGTCCTACCGAAAAAGAAGAATGGGGAGTATCAACTGTCTGTGGACTTCCGCTAGTTGAACGAGAGGACCGTTAGTGACGCCTACCCCATGCCTGACCTGAAAGACTCGCTGAAACAAGTAAGTGGGTCTAGGATTTTCACCACACTGGATCTCAGCTTTGGATACTGACAAATGGAGGTCGAGAAAAGATCTAAACCACTGACCACCTTCATGACTCCGAGAGGATGGTACCATTTTACAGTAATGCCTTTTGGATTGAAGAATGTTCCTGCAACTTCATGTGAATGATTGTCAGGATATGTTGGAGATTTTCTGTCAAGTGTATCTCAACGACATCTTAATCCATAGCAAGAATTTTCAAGAACACCTGGTACACCTGAAGAAAGTGCTGGAATGACTGAAAATTCAGACTGACCTGCCAACTGGAGAAGTGTCACTTAGCCCTGTCCCGCATAGAATATTTTGGCCATGTCCAAACATCTGAAGGCTTAGAAAGTCAACCAGAGAAGAATAGAGCTATCGAGGAAGCTGAACGCCTGTGGACCAAGTGACAAGTATGTCAGTTCCTTGGCTTGTGTGGATGGTACAGCAGCATCATGCCGCACTTTGAAGAGAAGGTAATACCACTCGCTGATCTACTACATAACAACCGCCCGTTCTGATGGACCAGCAAGGAAGAGGCAGCATTCCAAGGCATTGAGGCTGTGATATGCAACGCTCCCTGTCTAGCCGATCCCGACCCTCAGGGGAAGATATGCCTGTAGATGGACGCCAGCAACTCCGGCCTAGGAGCAGTGTTATTCCAGGAGGGGAGTGACGGCGGAAGGGACATCATTGAGTATGCCAGCAGAATGCTACCTCCCACCGAACAACGCTACTGCACTGTCGAGAAGGAAGCCTTAGCCGTGGTGTGGGCCAGGGGCAAATTCAGAGGCAACTTGGAGGGAAGGAAGTCCCAGCTCTACACCGATAACGCCGCTCTTAAATGGTTGAACTCTGTCTCTGGCTCAAAATCTAAATTGATGCGATGGGCTCTGTTAATCGCAGAATTTGATTTCGATGTGTGTCACTACCCAGGATCGACAAACATAGAAGCAGACAGTTTATCCAGGCACCCGGCGATGGAACCTGAAGCTAGGAGCACTATTGTCGAGAGGGAGTTCCCACGTAAACACCAGAGTGAGCCCAAGGAAACAGTCCTTCTGACCATCAAGAAGGAACTTGATCTGGAAGTAATTAAACAATTTTAAAAAGAAGACAAGCCCTGTAGGACCATGACGCAATGGATTAGGAGACAGAACACCGATAGTCGACTTGTCCCGAGGGAATTCAAGATGTGCGACATGAACTTTCGGGTTGACGGAGGACTTTTAATGTACAGATCGCACCTGTCTTGACACGCCTGCAGTAGTGGTGATCCCTAGACAGCACACGACGGACCTCCTTGAGAAGTTGCACGACAGCACGGAAGCCAGACATCCAGGCGGTGAAGAGACATATCAGTCAATTAAAAGTAATAAACTTCATTTACTGTTGTAATTTGGCTAGGCTAATGATGGTCCACAGTGGACCGAAACTAGTACCTTTTAACGTCATTGTAATGTTTTTGTAAAAACATCAAATGATTTTTTAGTATTGAGAAGGTGGAATATTAAAATTTTGTATTTACTTTAAGCATATCAGTCAATCCGATGAAGTTTCTTCTAGGTCAACATGCGGTAAGACATCCTGGACTATGTGAAGGGTGCTATATCTGCGCCTGCACCAAGGCAAGCAACAGGAAGGCAGGTTCCAGTCAGCGAAAATATGGCCACAACGCTCTTGGGAGGTCATAGCCCTGGTTTTGATGGGTCCGTACCCTAGAACACCAAGGGGTAAAACAGGACTGCTAGTAATCACAGACCTCTTCATAAGATGGATAGAGGCCTTTCCGATATCAGAAGCCACAATAGGACGCGTCATCAGTCTTCTAAAAGATGAGGTATTCAGCTGCTGCGGTTATCCACGGTGCATTGTCGGACAACGGGAGTGAGTTCACGTCAAGGAAGTGGCAGCAAATAATGACAGAATGGGGTCTGGAGCACTGGACCACCCCTGTCTACAACCCAAGGGCCAATCCAATGGAACGTCGGAACCAGGGGCTAAAAAGGATGCTACGGGTCCACCTAATAGACAAAGAACATTGACTGTGGGACCGTCAGATGCCACAGTCACTCTTTGCCCTGCGACGATGCATCAACCTTTTCAATGACTATTCCCCAGCGGAGCTTTTCCGTGGTTGACAGCTATATGGCACCGGGGATTGGGAGATTCGTTCACCACCCACTTCTGGTCAAGATGATACAGCTGTTTCCCTAGCAGAGTGGCAGCGTAAGCAGCACCAGGACATCAAGTAGAAGCAAGCTTTGGCCGAGAAGAGAGCCCTTACCCAACTCAAGGCTCAAGATGTTTAACAGATTGTAATCTTCCTACTAGGCCAACAAGTACTGCGACATAACCACCCAGTCAGTAATAAGATTGGAGGGTTTCACTTAGGTCTTGCACCTAAGTGGGTCAGTCCTGTCGAGGTGGATAAGCAGCTGGGACGTGGGGTCTACTTACTAAGGACTAACCCTCCTGTCAAGGTCCACGCATCGGAGTTGCGGCGAGTCACCCAACCGCTGCATAAATAGAGTAAGCCTTTTACTGCCACGGGTCCACCTGGAGGAGAGGCTACTAATGACACAGCACAATCAGGTCATGAGGTGAACGCATTAACTATCATCGAGGAAGAGGCTGGCAGGGAGGCAAAACTGACCACCGACGCGGTACGTTACGGTCAAGAGGAGGAAAACACATCCAGCGACGTCGAGGAAAAGTGAAGATACAATCTACGACCAAGGCAAAATCTGCGAGATCGATAGACTGTTGAAATTGTTTGAAGTTATAGGGGGGATATTGATGCAGGTGTAATAGACTAATATAACTTAAAAACAGTATTCTTTAACCCATGGGTAAATAATGTGCCAATATCGAGCTCAAATGATGATGATGGTTAATATTATTATTATTATTATTATTATTATTATTATTATTATTATTATTATTCCTTGTGAGGTATGGCTGTGAAGTGTTTACATCCATTTAGTATTATTATTTATGTAGTTATGTACTGATGATTGTATTATTTGTGAGGTTGTCATGAAATATCTGCTTGTATATATATTAATATGAGTTTATTCAATGTAAGAACACATAAATAGTATATAATTTATTATTTTCTGTATATACAAGGTGAACCAAAATTCGTGCACTCGGGTGTCGCAGCGCGACTTCTCACATGCCAGCAATAAAAAATTGTTTCACAAAAGTTCGTCCTGCGAGTATATCTGGCAGAAGAAGTGTGTTGAAGAGTGGCAATCTGGCAACACTGTAACCACATGTAGTGTAACTACCTCTGTCAGCACATTTTAGCCGTGCTGTATAGTTGGTGCAGTGGCTAGAGTTTTGGGTTAGAATGCAGGAGGTCGAGGGGTCGATCCTGGGTTGAGACGTATGTTTTTTATTTCGTAAATGTAGTCCAGATGGTATGATATCTGGCATCTTAATAGTCAACAGCGAATAAATTCACACCCACGATATGGAAAGGGCTTCTTTCAAAGCTGACCAATGAAAACTATTGTTCGTCCATTTCTAGGATCGTAGTATGTAAGTGCAAATGACCATTAAGATGCCGGATACCATACTACCTGGACTAAATTTCTTTCTTTATTTCTTAATCTGCTTACCCTCCAGGGTTGGCTTTTCCCCCGGACTCGGCGAGGGATCCTACCTCTACCGCCTCAAGGGCAGTGTCCTGGATTGTGAGACATTGGGCCGGGGATGAAACTGGGGAGGATGACCAGTACCTCGCCCAGGCGGCCTCACCTGCTATGCTGAACAGGGGCCTGGGTGTGGGACGGGAAGTTTGGAAGGAATAGACAAGGAAGAGAGAAGGAAGCGGCTGTGGCCTTAAGTTAGGTATGATCCCGGCATTTGCCTGGAGGAGAAGTGCAAAACCACGGAAAACCACTTCCAGGATGGCTGAGGTGGGAATCGAACCCACCTCTACTCAGTTGACCTCCCGAGGCTGAGCGGACCCCGCTCCAGCCCTCGTACCACTTTTCATATTTCGTGGCAGAACCGGGAATCAAACGCAGGCCTCCGGGCGTGGCAGCTAATCACACTAATCACTGCACCACAGAGGCGCACCTGGACTACATTTACGAAATAAAAAACATTCGCCTCAACCCAGGATCGACTCCTCGAACTCCTGCATGCTAACCCAAAACTCTATTCACTGCACCAACTGTACATCACGACTAATATGTGCTGACAGAGGTAGTTACACTACATGTGGTTACAGTGTTGCCAGATTGCTACTCTTCAACATCCTTTTTCTGCCGGATGTACTTGCAGGACGAACTTTTGTGAGAGACATTTTTTTATTGCTGGCATGTGAGAAGTCGCGTTGCTACGGCCGAGTGCACGAATTTCGGTTCACCCTGTATAATGAATTATCCAATGTTATCATTGTGCAGTATACTGTAATATCCAGAACAACGCTATGTATGACGGGAACTATGTAGAACATTTCTTATATTGTAACTAGGCTATTGGAGACTTTGGAGTTTACAAGAAAATATGTTTTGTGATATCCTTCTAGAAGCCTGGGCAGGCAACATATATGAAGAGGCAGTCTTGATGGTTAACTGAAGTTGTTTTGATGAGACTTGTGTGGAAGTCATATTAGCGACTGTTTGAAGTACGTGAATTGGTTTTGTTGGGTTGGTAGTTGACATGCAGCTGTTGCAGTCTCTTCTTATTCTTTCATAGTAGTGTGTTTTATGATAGCTGCTTATTAGTTTATGCATGTGAATTTGTGTATATAATCTGTAAATAAACCATTGTACACAAGTGATAGCCTTTTGTGTGCGTCTTTGTGGATACATCAAAGATAGACACTGAACTAATGCCCACCGCATTAGTTTAGGACTATATGCCTACTACTTCAGTGGATGATGAAGAGAGAATATTTAATACAATATGTAAAAAGTGACGAGAATCTAATTGTGATGGGAGACTGGAATGAAGTGTTAGGCCAAGGAAGGGAAGGTAATACAGTAGGAGAATTTAGATTGGGACAAAGGAATGAAAGAGGGAGTCGGCTGGTTGAATTCTGCATTGATCATAATTTAGTCCTTGTTAATACTTCGTTCAAACAGCAGAAACGATGGCTGTATACGTGGATGAGACCTGGGGCCACTGGAAAGTATCAAATACATTTTGGTTAGGCAAAAATTCAGAAATCAGCTGTTGAATTGCAAAACTTTCCCAGGAGCTGTCGTGGACTCTGACCACAACTTGTTGGTCATGAAATACCATCTGAAGTTGAAGAAATTGAAGAAGGGAAGGAATGCAAGGAGATGAGATCTAGACATGTTGAAAGAAAAGAGTGTGAGAGATTGTTTCAAGGAACATGTTGCACAAGGTCTAAATGAAAAGGCTGAAGGAAACAGAATAGAGGAAGAATGGAGAGTCATGAAAAATGAGGTTGGTAGATCTGACGAAGAAATCTTAGGAAGGAAGTAAGGATCAACTAAGAATCATTGGATAACTTAGAAGATACTAGACCAGGTTGATGAATGACAAAAATACAAGAATACAAGAAATGAAGAGGGCAGAAAAGAACACAGGCGATTAAAGAATGAAGTGGATAGAAAGTGAGATAGCTGAAGAAGAATGGCTGGAGGAGAAGTACAAGTATGTTGACGAATGGTGATACAAAAATTGGGAGAAAGGAGATGAGCTGCTCGATTAAGTGGTATGTAATATTTATTCAAACCAATCTTTGAAGTTGTCCTCCTTTTCAATACAGTTTATTTTATTTTTAATTTTTTTTAAATATGTAGGGATATCCATTTTACATATGTTCTCTCAATAAGAGTTAACAGAAGCAAGAGCACCCATGCCCGGGGTCAAGGGGGGGACCGCCGCCCCCCCCCGCCCCCACCCTTAGCTCTCAGAGAAAGGCAAAATCTAATGTAGTCAGGTGTTTTTCTTTCAAGAAAATGATTTAAAAGTCGGTATTATGTAGAAGTGCTAGTACCACCCCCTCACCAACAGGCAGAGGATACCTTGGGTGTTATTCTACCATGGAATACAAGTCGCCATTCATCTTCCAAAATAAAAATACTACATACCCCCAGATCTAGCCCTCCCCCCCCCCTCACCTACAGACTGTCATATGGGTGCCCATGGACAGAAGTGGAGTAGTTAGAGCACCTTAATAAAAGTTTTCGAACATAAACGTTAAAGTGTATCATTAAGAACACGCATCCAAGGAAGAACCGTTATATTGATAGACAGTAGGACAGAATTTAAATAACTACCCAAGTGATTCAACGGCGTTAAATTCATAGTCAGTTTATGTATCCCAGAATTTTATTTAAGGATTAACATTGTCTCAATGCTTTCTTCTCCACACAAGTAGCTATTCTAGTCAAGTGGGTACTTTTATGTATTGTTGAACAAGGCATTTTAAAATAACATGAACTAAATAGTTACAAAAATTAAAAAAATTATAATCAGAATTCTTGTTGTAATTGAAGATTTTGAGTTGAGAAACTGGCTGATGATGCCCTAAATAAGGGCGAAACATGTCCCAACAACTGAATCGATGTAAATGTAAAGATTCCGTTTAAAGAAAAATAAATTGTAATGAAAAGGTGGACACCTTCAAAGATTGTTTTAAATAAATATTATATGACAGCTCAATACGGACCACGAAATGAGATAACATGTAATAAGTGGTATGATCCGAGATGTCAGTGGAGAGATGGCGCGGAATGACATTAGCAGACAAATATGTTTGAGTAGTGTCTTTAAAAGTAGGAAAGATCACAATATGAAGATAAAATTTGAATTCAAGAGGACAAATTATGGCAAATGTTCATTTTTAAGAAGGGCAGTTATGGATTGGAATAACTTACCAACGGAGATGTTCAATAAATTTCCAGTTTCTTTGCAGTCCTTTAAGAAATGGCTAGGAATACAACAGATAGGGAGTCTGCCACCTATTTAACTGCCCTAAATGCAGATCAGTAGTGATTGAAGGGTTTATTATCCTAGGAAAGTTACAGTATATGGTGGATACAGGAAAATCAAGGAAACCTTTGGAGAAAGGAAATTAGGTGTATGATTATTAAGAGCTGTGATGAAAAAACTGTTCTAGGGAAAGAAGACAAATCAGAAAGAAGGCTGGAAATATCCAACAGTTGTATCAAGGTAAAGACATAGATGCTATGTTTCTGGAGCAAGAAGAGTCTGTTGATGCTGATGAAATGGGAGACCCCATTTTGAAGGCAGGATTAGACAGAGCTGTGAGAGACCTAAATGGAAACAAGGCACCTGGAATTCATGACAATCCCTCTGAATTACTGACTGCCTTAGGAGAAACCAGCATGGAAATGTTATTCCATGTAGTGTGTAAGATGTATGAGACAGGAGAACTGCCATCTGATTTTCGGCAGAATGTTGTTATACATATTCCCAAGTAAGCTGGTGCTGACAAGTGTGAAAACTTTAATTAACTGACTGGCAGCCATGAGTTTGATACTACACTGCCAACTCTATGTTGTACCTTATGTTTTTACCTCTGGCAACACGATTACGTGTTTTTTCTAACTCAGCCATGATGAACACTCTTATATATTTTCACGCTTATTTTTATGTTTGAACATTCTGATTGACTGACTGGTAACAATGATATCCTAATGATTTTAATTATTTCACTACCAGCTCTGTATTATAGCCTACTTTCTGTTCTTATACTCTGTCTCAACTCGATTGTGTTTTTTCTTTTAGCCATGTTGTAACATTCCATGTTAACAATGATATCCTAATGATTTTAATTATTTCACTACCAGCTCTGTATTATAGCCTACTTTCTGTTCTTATACTCTGTCTCAACTCGATTGTGTTTTTTCTTTTAGCCATGTTGTAACATTCCATGTTTTTTCACACTAGTTTTAAACCTATTTTCATTTTATAAATATAAATGTTGATTCTTAGGGTGCCATATATGTTAAGGACACTAGGTTCAGGGCCCTGACCTAACTTTAGGCTAAGATTTATTTTCGGCTGATGATGCTTACTACTGTTAAGCGAAACATGTCCCATCTTACAACGCCTGTTGTAATGTTTATTTCCTAAATATAGGAAAGATAAGTATTGGAAAGGTGGTGTTAACTATTATTCTTGTTTTAATGTTCATATCTGATGTCCAATACGGTCTACAATGAGATTTATTACTTGTAAAACATGATTTCTTCAACATGTGCAAGAAAGTGAAACAAGTAACTGGTGCATACAACAAGAAGGGTAGTGCAATCCTCCTTAATAAGATTGGTGACATCTTAGCAAGCACAGAAGAGAAACTGAAGGAATGAATGGAATATGTACAAAATCTCTTCTTGGACCTCAGAAATGAGGATCATGGTGCTTGGGCGGAACGATGGTGTGGATATCATACGTGCAGAAGTAGAGTATGTCGTAAGAATATCGAAGAATGGGAAGGCTCCAGGTGCTGATGAGATGTGGCTTTAGATCGCACAGACACAGATAGGTCTTATGGCGACGATGGGATAGGAAATGCCTAGGAGTTATAAGGAAGTGGCCGTGGCCTTAATTAAGGTACAGCCCCAACATTTACCTGGTGTAAAAATGGGAAACCATGGAAAACCATCTTCAGGGCTGCCGACAGTGGGATTCGAACCCACTATCTCCCGGATGCAAGCTCACAGCTGCGCGGCCAACTTGCCCAGTGAATTTGCAGTTTACCAGTGTGATACTTTCCCTGAATATATTGTACATGGACCTAGCATTGATGTGAATTGGGGCAACATTGCAGAGCTTAAAAATGAAAGTGGACAAATTGAGTATAAATCCTTAAGTAATGCTGTATTTGCAGTACTAAGTGTACCTCACAGTACCTCTCCCACAGAAAGAGTTTTCAGTGTTCTTAGGAAAAATCAGACAAAATTCAGGCCTACATTAAGTACATCTACACTGGAATCGCTTATGGTTCTGAAGACGAAAATGTCATCTCAGGGGGAAGTATGTTTCAAGAAAACCTACACTGAAAAGCAGCTGCTGGGTGCGAAACAAGCTACAAAGATTTTTTTATCGTAGAACTAACAGGTAATGAGCAAATGTTATTGTGTAATGTGATATACTTTAGAATAGATTGCTGTAGGAAAGGGCAAACGGGGTGCTTTGGATTTGACTCATAAAAGTTTTGAGGGTTTGGGGGTTGCATGAGTAAAAATGGGATTACTGATAACCTACTTCAAAGGTTGGCACCTCTGTGTAGTGCCCTTTGTGATAAATGCCGCAACGTTAATGCTGACGGTGTGAAACTTCTTCATGACAATGCCTGTCCCCATGGTGATGTTCCTGTTCATGAGAAACTCTCCAAATTTGGGTGGGAGGTGCTCCAACATCCACCATACAGTCCAGACCTGACACCGTTGGACTTTCATCTGTTTGGCCCCATGAAGAAATTCCTGGCCGGCCAACACTTTGTGACAGATGCGGAAGAGAAATCAGCTGTCCGCAGATGGCTATACTCAAACCAAACGGACTTCTACGAACAGGGAACATTGAAACAGGAACCACAATGGTAGAAATATGTTAAGAAACTTGGTGACTATGAAAAAAAAAAAGGTCAAAGATGAAAGCATTTGTGATTTGTTTGGTTTCGGCACATATAAAAAATTTTGTGAAAAAATTATTGTGCGTTACTTTCCGATCTGCCCTCCTGAATAAATAGTTTTTAATAAATTCATTGAACTTATGCGAGTGAAATGAAATGATAGTTGGAAACACATAGTTCGAGAAAAGTAACTCGAGAAAAATAAGATGTGGCTGGAGAGAAAGGAGAATGAAGTCACTCATGGTTTACGTTCTGATAGAGAAAAGAAAAGAAAAGAGCTACTAGGTATCGCCATAATGCCTGGAGAAACATTTGATAGTGATCACAGGGTAGTGGTTTCAAAGTTAAGGATTGGGAAGGTGGCAGTAATAAATGAGCATAGAGAAAGAATGAATGTATGGAAATTGAAAGAGGCGGAGAATAAACAGACTTATTTAGAAAAGCCAAGATTACAAAATCAGAAATAAGAGATACGGAAGAAGAATGGAAAGTTTTAAGGTAGTGTTTGTGGAAACAACTGAAGAAATCTATGAAAGGCTTAGAAGTAAGAAGAAAGCAAAAGAAACACTGTAGTGGAATGAAAAATACAAGACAGAAAAAAGAAATTTTGGTAGGTATGGGATAAAGGTAGGAGTGAGAAAGAGAAGTAGACTATGAAGCCAAAAGGATGTGTCAGGAGATAGTGGAGGAAGAGAAACAGAAATAATGAACAAAGTTTGCAGGGGAATAAGAAGAGGATTCCAGTCAGGCCAAGAATAAACAGTATGGATTCATAAAGAACAAGCGATCACCCCTACGAAACAACAGTAAATCTAATGGATAAACGAGATAGTCCAATCATTGAAGCTCTTGCCGTTAAGAGAAGATGGAAAATGTACTTACAAAATTTACCGAATGTGGAATGGGACCTACATGAATCGAATGAAGAATTAGAGATACTGATAGAATCCACGTGATGAAAGTGATGTAACTCTCTCAGAAGTAGAAGAAGCACTAAAGAAGATGAGAAATGGGAAATCCCCAAAAGTGGATGAAATTAGAAATAACTTGAGCTTCTTTGAATTTGGGAATATATTGGATAAGTAGGGCTGTTTAAAGATACCTAGAGACAAGAAAATCCCAGAAGATTGGGAAAATGTAATTATTATCGCTACATTTAAGAAAATAAACCAAGGAGTTTGTTGAAACTACAGAGGAATTACTACACTGAATCTGCATGTAATGAATGTTTGAAAGAATTCTAGATAAAATATTAAGGGCACTGGTGGAACCCCAACTGGAAGAGGAACAACATGGATTTAGGAGTGGAAGATCAACAGTGGACCTGATTTTTGCAATGCAACAGATTGTGGAAAAATATTGGAAATACAACAAAGATCAAATTCTGACCTTCATCAATTTGAAGAAAACATTATTGTATTCCTAGAGATAGAATTTGGTTGGCCTTGGAGGAGGAAAAGGTCCTATATATAATGGCAGAGGCTCATAGAAGCAACCAACTTTTCTGGATGCCATACATAGTCCATAAATGAGTATGGGAAGCCGAACTCAATTTTGGAAAAGCTGCCGCCAAAGATTCTCTTTCTAATGAACAGATGGTCCATTGTTAGGCCTTTGCCGGGATAGAGTTAAATCGTAATTGGTATCATGTGATCTTCTCTGATGAGACTTCTTTCAGTTTGGCGGAGGTTGGGTCGGTTCATGTTTACAAGCCATAGAAAGCCCAATACTATAGAAGATATACATCAGAGTGTTCGTGCAGTAGTCACATATGTGTTGCATTGGGGGGTGGATAGCATTCGATGAGGCTGGAGTGCTTCAGCAGATAGATGACTGTTTCACATTGGAGCTCTATCCAGATGAGGTAATACAGTTTGTGTCAGACAATTCCCCAGTCCACACAAGCGGACATGCTCAGGGCTGATTTTTTTGAGTGGGACTCCATTAAATGGCTCAGTTGGTTCCCTTGAGCTCCAAACTTAGACCTGATTGAGTATGTGTAGGCAAGGTGAAAACACCATACTGTGCCGTGGTATGGGTTGCAGTCAAAGTTAAATCAGCAGTAACATACAATGTTCAGCTTTGGGGAGTAATAAATTCCTAATTCTAGTGGTGCGCTGAGACACCCTGAGGTGTTCCGTGGATGTGCATAGACAGATATAAATAAGATATTCCTAGCGTTAAAGAGAACAACAGCAGAGTTAAGGAACACCGCAATAGGAGGTATGGGATAGGCGATCAAAAAAATGTCAGTAATTCCGATTTACTGAAACAAGCATATTCTAAATTACAATTTTCAACTGTGTTAAATTTATTATTTCAGTTGGCATACGAGCATTGATTTAAATGAGCTTTATCTGGCCGGGAATCGAACCTGGGACCTCCGGGTAAGAGGCAGGTTTGCTACCCCTACACTACGGGATCATTCAATGATTCCTTGGACAAATTTATGATCAGAGGGTGAAATTGGTTGGGCATGTTAGTGTTTTTGCTGTTTTTTTTTAGCAAGGTTATTATTGAGTTTAGAGCTCATTAACAGGGTTTCTTCGCTAATACATTAAATAATCTATTGTCAACTTCAGCTTGAAATAGGTTCCAGTGAGCATCTGAAAGTAAACTTGTAGATTTTACTTTCACCATGTTTTTAACACTTTTTAATGTCATTGGTGTGTGTTTGTACATTGGTATTAGATGTGTTTGTACAGTTTTACATTAAGGCTGATGATGGCCAGCCAAAGCTAAAACTAGTTCCTAGATTAGAAATGTAATGTAAACATTGCATAATATAGTATTGAAAAGGTGGACCATTATGACATAAGGTTAGTTATTATTGTAAACTTGTTTTTGTTATTGTTCCCTTCCACACTTTGGTGTAAGGTACACAAATATTGAGATGCGTTTGGTTCTGAAAATCTCTGGTATTTGCTTCTCTACAGTATATAAAGTTGATTTTGTGCTTGCAGAAATTTAGGGGCTTTTTCCAGGGCTGGACAAATCTGAAAAAATCTATGCACAATTTCTTAGGAGGAACCAGGCATGAAGAATAAAATACTTGCTTACCACTATAGCAATAACTAATAGGATCTCATCACCTTCAGTTGCCACTACTGTTTCCTTCTTAGTCCCTCCTAACATGACGATGTCTATTTGTTTTAAAATATGAGTGCTCTGCTGATTTTGTTTGTTCAAGATCTTCTTCATTCACATTGTGTGTGTGCAGTGACAATCTCAAGTTACTTAGTAAATTCATAGTATTAATCCCCTTCTCACATAAAGCTGTTGACATTAATAACACTGCAACAATGCTCATGATTTTTCTGAGAAAAGTTTGTTCATTCATTCACAATAATTAGGTGACTATACATTTTTCTTTTCTGTCACCATGGCAAACTGGCACCTGGGATTTGTCCAGCTGTGGGTTTTCATTCAGGGTCTTATTTATAATGTTTGTACTATAAGAGAGATGTTCTCTTGGTTGCACTCTGGTCAGATTAATCACTCACGATCTTATTGTTAAGTACAATCTTTAATCTTTCTGGAGTGGAAAGTAGTTTAACTTTCCCCTCAATTTTGTTGCTTTCTTTGTGAGTTTCATATGTTATCACTTCACCCAAGCCCAACATTTTGATGGCACATTCTGTTGGTTTATTGTATGGTAATGCAACACCATTTCTTCTCTTCATCAGAAAATTTGGTTGATCTCTACATAGGTTTTCAAACTCGACAACAAAGCATATCACTCTTCGAACACTTGTTGAGTTTCATCCATTGAGACACAATGAGAGTATACATCTCTCTCACTCTCTCTCTCCCTTCAATATGCCAGATAAATGCTTCTCCATATGAAAGCTTTATCATCTTTATATTTTAGATCTTAAATGTGCCAAATAATGCATGTTTTTTTGTTTATCTATGCATGTCTGTACACCCTTTTTTTTTAACCTAATCTTGATGTGTATATTGAGGGAAGACAAGAAATGTGCACTCTTTAAATAAACATGCTAAAATTAAGGATCATTCAGAAGGCTTCATTCTTCATTAAAGAAAAATGTTAATCCATTCAAAGAAACAAATGGGTAAATGGAAGATACAGTACTATCATATATTAATCATATGTAATTAAAAATTAGTAACTTGAATTGTTAAAACTAGACTTCTTCTCTTCTCTAGACCTGTGAATTCATATTTCTAATACTTATATTGGTACTACGGTTCTTTAATTTGCATTATTTTGCTTTTAAGTGAACTTTGAAGACTTAAATTTGGAAGAACTACTTGTCACATTCTACTGTACTTGTTTACCTGTATTATGGCAATTTTCTTCTTTTTCAGTGATATCTGCCAGTTCAGACACAACTGTAAAAGTGTGGAACGCTCATAAGGGATTTTGCATGTCCACTCTACGAACTCACAAAGACTATGTGAAGGCACTTGCATATGCTAGAGACCGCGAACAAGTGGCTTCGGCTGGGCTTGATCGAGCCATTTTCCTGTGGGATGTCAATACCCTCACTGCACTTACAGCCAGCAATAACACCGTTACCAGTAAGTTTAATACATGTATCATTGACCAAAAAGGACGTGAGGATGTGTCAAATAAACCTACAGTAGTTGTGATGGTAGAGAGCTGTGTAACAGATAGCTTGTTATTTAATAGTGTTCAGGTGTAGTAATTATGGTATTTTTTCCTTCAGTATGCTTAAGTATCCCGTGGGGGTTTTCTTGCCTGTTCCCTATTGTCATAAATGAAAGAGAGGTTCCACCTAATCAATACTATTTTATTGTCACATGTAGGACCGGTTTCGACCTCTCAAAAAGTCATCCTCAGCTACACTAGAATTGCATTTACATATTATGCCTCATATTGAGAGTTAATGACATACTCTAGAATTCAACGATTTTAAAGTGGTTATACCCATGTTGAGAATTCAATATTATACAATTATAAAAATTAATTGCTCTTATTACACTCAATGTACATATGTGAGGAACTAATATGAGTTTGTCTTTTCTTTAATGTGATGAGTATATCAGAGTATTTTTAAACATAGGCATTTGCCTAGTCAGTTTAATTGATCTCCAATCTTTTGAATATTTAGTCCTGTATGAAATGAACGTAATTGAACAATTGTAAAATGATCGGTATTATAGTCGTTTTAACACATTGCTGACCGGAAGCTTGAGCTTGTCACATACCCTGTGGACCGGACATTTTTCTACTAACCATACTAGGGTGCACTTGATTATAAAGACGTTAATAAATATTAAACCAGTCAATATTTTATCTTTAAAGTTGGTATGGGTACTCTCCAATGCCCCTAGTAATAGTGGATCTGCCTTTCAAAAACCATATTCAGCGTCAATTCCTAAAACATCGTTAATGTTTACATCGTTGTCGTCGTCAGAATCACTTGAATAAATAAGTACACTAGCTAAATTACGGCCTGTAGAGGCTTGAATATCACTTCCGCTATCACTCTCACATTCAGTTTCCACTAATTCATTAGACTATTTCCATTTGAACGATCATCGGCATATAATTCTTCTAAAATATCGTCGTCAGCTAACACCGTATTCCGCGGGCGCTCCATCTTGTCATTGACTGAACCGGCAGAAAGAAAGTCGACGTTTCGAAACTAAATCAAAGAATAAAAGAGGCCGTGAATAAAAGAAAAGTGGCAGATATACATCTACGATTTATTCTACTCAATGTGCACATCCGAAATAGTTCAAGATATGGTCAAGAAATGTCACAGGAAGACCGAAAGAATGTCGTGAATAAAACCGAGATTTCTCGGGGCCCGTCACCTACCGCTGGCGAGCGTACTACGAGATTTCTCGGGGCCCGTCACCCATGTGTTAACAATAATTTACACTAAATGTAGAGATATGCATGTTGATAGTTCAGTAAAACAAATGACTAGCCAAAATAAAACATTAGTAAATATAGTTTAACGTGCTTGACTGCACTGTTGATTGTCTAATGCGGCAGGTAATATTGGTTCTTGCGTTGTACGGTTCCGGTTATATTAGAAAAATAAGAAGTTAGCACATAAACAAACACTTAAACACATTAAAACAATAAAAGTCATTTAGTGGACATGGTTTAACTTAATTGCACTGTTGACTGTCTCAAGCGGCAGATAATAGTAGTTCTTGCGTTGTTGCAGTGGGTATTATGTTAGAATTATGTGAAATAGCTCATAAGCAAAACTCTTAACACATTAAAACATTAAAATCACTGTAATGTGCGTTGTATGTAAACTTCAGTTAACAGTCCAAATTAATAAGAGACAGACACTTTCTTATGTTGTTTGCAAGTTTTAAGTTTAAATTATTGTAATCATTGCCAATATGTATTGAATATTACTCAACCACTTTCCAATTTAGTATTTGTAACTTTTGGATAATCTATTTGTTTGACGTTGATTAATGTTCTAGAAATTGTTCACTTTTTGAATCCAAGGTCGTTAATGGTGACTCTTTCCTTTCTTATGATGGTGAATATCTGCAAGTCGAAATGATTGAATTAGAAATTCTGATTGAAATAAAAGTTGAATACTAGTGTGAGTTCTATGAAGTTTACTTACTGCTGTGGGGTGGTTGAGATGTTTGCTGTTTGGCTGTCTGTCGCGTATTGTACCTTGTACTTCTGATAATGTTGTCGGCTGTTGTGGAGGGGTTGGAGGGGTGTGTGGGGGAAGCCTTGTTGTGTGTATGGGCGGGGCCGGGCGTGTCCACTGTCTGCGCTATGGCTTGCGTATGACGCTGTTTGTTAACTAATTTGATGTAATCATTCTTTATAATTGGGATAATTTTATTAAATAAAATGTTGGTTTTCTCAGTTAGTTCGTTGATATTATAATTGGGATTTGTATATTGATCAAATTTTATGTATAACTCCTCGTATATATTAAGCAAAGGGCCTTTCGGATTTGTATTTAATATTTTCAAATCATTATCTATATCCGTAAAATTATGTTTGTAATCGTGCATGTGCTGTCCTATTGCAGAGAAATGATTATGCTTAATAGCGTTGACATGTTCATTATACCTTATGGTGAAACAGCATTAACATTGCTGAACGATTTTCAGAAAGAGGTGAATTCTCCATGCTCAAAGTGCAAAACAGAACAGATTCTTTGATTTTTTTCTGTGCGACAACAATGAGTCAAGCTCAAACAAGAATTGTGTAAAACGTTAGTGGACCTCGTATAGTTTAATTCACCTTAGTATTGTAATTGTTCAGGTGTGTCTACACTAGAAAATGCAAAGATAAATTTTATGAATGCGTACCATATTTAGATTTCAATTTACATAAAATAACCTCTCAAAAATTAGATTTTCTTTGTGGGTGCTTATTTATTTGAGTCAGAAGCAATAAC
This sequence comes from Anabrus simplex, assembly GCF_040414725.1. Classification (NCBI taxonomy): domain Eukaryota; kingdom Metazoa; phylum Arthropoda; class Insecta; order Orthoptera; family Tettigoniidae; genus Anabrus; species Anabrus simplex. Next base: position 962,054,161 of record NC_090265.1, on the reverse strand, counting down.
ATACGATGTTGTAAGGGAATGATACAAATATAAATTTAAAAGTTAAAAATAAATAAAATATATCATATTAAGTGATCATGCAGAAATGGGCCACTTTCATAGCACCATCATAGCCTCCAATTAACTCTTGCATTATGCAAGAGTATGGGCACAGTTTGCAGGTATGCAGTTGTAACATTGTCTGTCTCTCCCAACACACACAGATCGGAACACTGTAGGTACCCCATTTACATAAATTCACTATACATCTCCCCACACCACTCTGTGATGTCTGTCGAGTGTTCGCCAGATTTCCCAGTTGGTGTCATGACCTGCAGGAAGGCATTTTTTGGCCTTCATCCACTCTGATGGTATAATGGATGGCCATAGCTGTGTCCTGGCTACCTCAGGTTTTGCAGTGGGCATTGTTGTGGATAATTCTGGGTTATCCATAGTTAAATCCCATCCCCTTGAACTACATACAAACCATTTTCAACTTTATAGAGCCTGTGTTAAAAATCATTCACTTAGTCAGTTTTATAGTTTAGGAAATAATTTTGGCATTCCATTAAAAAAAAAAAAAAAACTGTGTAGCTTTTGATGCTCACAAAGCTCCAGTAATGGTAGGATTAAAAAATTGTATGGCAGGATGTTTGAGTGGGAAGTGAGTAACATATTCATTGTGGGCTGCCCTTTGTCTATTAATCTTGCTGCAGAGTAAGAGGTGGCATGTTTGCCCATGAATGTACAGGAAGGTATATGGTATTTACTAGTGCGTTAGACCCCTCCTTTTCCTACTTTTACAGCCAAAAAAAGTAAAGGGGGGTCCATTATGCGATAACCTCAAATTTTGTGCAGCGAACTCATGACCCCAGGCTATAAATTGTACATCCAAACATTCTGCACTATTCTTTAACAAAATTATGTATTGGAGTTATACTAGCTATTTTCGTTGGAAGGTAGTATTTCTAAATGTAAAAAGACAATAAATGGTGAACATGACTTTCAGGCCATCATATAAATTAAATATAGTCCGTTTTGTTACCGGTACTCATATCACATCATTCGTTACATCTCATTAATTCCTCTGATGAGGTTGACGTCAGGAAGGGCATACGATCGCAAAAACTCGCTACAAAGATCCGTCTCACTTCATACTCGACCCCGTGGAGGAAAGGGATAAGGTTATCGTATTATCATATTATGCAATATTGAAACAAAAGAACTTAATGGCCAGTCATTTGTCTCTGTCAGTTGGGCAGTAGGCCTACCACACAGTAAATCTGATCACTGCTTTCATTTGAATTATCTTTCGCCACCAAATTCCCTGCTGCAGGTGTGTCATCATTCTAAGTGACATAATTTTCACTGCCATCTCATCAGCCGCTTCAGCCATGCACTGCAGCACTGCAATCGAGAGCATACGAGGTCCCGTCTTTTTGAACCTTTTAAAAATGGTTTCGTTCCCTACTGTAGAGTCTAAATAGTGTGAATCTATTCCCAAATGGTTTCTGGAGATGGTGTTTGATTCCCAGTTAGTGTATGTGTAGCAGTAGCCACTCCTTCCAAATAAAGGCGTGCCAAACCACCAGCTGATAACTAGCATATGAATCGAGTTGTACTTCCAAATGTAATACATAGTGACTGGAAGCATTCTTTTGATAACTGCACCTGTTGAAAGCAGCCCCTTATTTTTAAGTATATTTCATGCTTGTTCTCTACATTTATCACTTCAGGATTTACGTAAACAGCTGTACATGAGATAAGAGAGACCACATTGTTTAGGTTAGGTATGCTTTCGCCCGCATAGTGCCAAAAGTTCCAGGACGGAAGGAATAAAATAACAGGAATGCTACATTTATGGATATCTACAGGTGTGGCGGTAATGCGTTTTATTATCATAATGTTTAATTTTGTACGTCCGTTGTCTCCATTTCTTTTCATTAATGCATACCCTAGTATGTTTTGTTTGGCATCTCCGAAAATTGTTAAAAGTACGTGGGCACATAAAATTTTTATTATTATTTGTTAGGTACGTTGGCGCGTAAACCAATCATTATAATTGGATAGCTTTCATCACGTTTTAAACTTACTTCTTTCCAATAAATACCTATATCAGCCTGAGTTACGATCTTATAAATAGCAACAACCATGAATATTTCTCAACTAAAGTAGTTTCCTCATCCTGAAGTGGTGCAGCTCTTTCTAGACACACCCCCAGTGGAGGGGAGTTACATGTACCCTTTATACTGCATATCAACCTTCCTGCCATTCGTAAATCTCTGCCAGTACAGTACCGGGAATCGACTTCAGACTCCCGAGAACGGCAACTAATTGTGCTAACCATTATGCTGGCAGACTTTATTAACTACAAAACACAGATGTATACATGATGCATGCTTGCAATGCGCGAGTTGGACACGAAGCTTTTCACCTATTTGTGCGACACCATCAGAGCTGCAGTAGGCGTATGCTACGGAGGCGGACATTTCATAACTTTGAAACACAGATGTACCGCATGACTTTGATGCGATTTTTCATTGCGTAGGTCATACTGACAAAACTGTTCCCAGATTTGTGCGATGTCATCAGAGCTGCAATAAGACTCGTACCCACTTCGATACAGAATCATTGTTCTTCTTGGGCACATTACGTTGGAGGGTCTTGTATGCGAGATTTATTTTTTTCATTTTCTTCGTCTAGAAAAGCCAGGGTGGCTTCGAATCCGCGAGGGGGTCTATTACATGAGTAAATATGATAATTGCTATTTTATTATCTGGAAAGGAGTGCTAAGAGGAAAGGAAAGTTCAGAGAATTTCAAAATTTACACAATACAGGCGTGAAAACAATTCTGAAACCTGTGCCTACTCAATTATTATTATTATTATTATTATTATTATTATTATTATTATTATTATTATTATTATTATTATTATTATTATTATTATTATTATTGAGAAGGTGTTTATAAAGAATTTTACAGGAGTGGGACCCTGTGATTATGTGATTAGTTTATTCAAAAGCAGAATTGTGAGTAAGAATTCTCAGTTAGGAACTCTGAGAAATTTCTAAACACATTCAAAGTGCACATGTTTTGTTCATCTGAAGAGGAGAAACATTGTGGTAAGATTTCACCACACTCTCAGTTAAATAGAAAACACCGGGCGAGTTGGCTGTGCGCGTAGAGGCGCGCGGCTCTGAGCTTGCATCCGGGAGATAGTCGGTTTGAATCCCGCTATCGGCAGCCCTGAAAATGGTTTTCCGTTGTTTCCCATTTTCACATCAGGCAAATGCTGGGGCTGTACCTTAATTAAGGACATGGCCGCTTCCTTCCAACTCCTAGGCCTTTCCTATCCCGTCGTCGCCATAAGACCTATCTGTGTCGGTGCGACGTAAAGCCCCTAGCAAAAAAAAAAATAGAAAACACAGTCATAAGTTTCACTGAAAATTTATATTTTTTTCAATTTGGTTTACATCACACCGACACAGATAAGTCTTATGGTGATGATGGTGTAGGAAAGGCCTAGGAGTTGCAAGGAAGTGGCCATGGCCTTAATTAAGGTACGGCCCCAGCATTTGCCTGGTATGAAAATGAGAAACCGTGGAAAACCATCTTGAGGACTGCCGACGGTGGGGTTCGAACCCACTATCTCCCGGATGCAAGCTCAGAGCTGTGCACCACTAAACGCACGGCCGACTCACCTGGTCACTGAAAATAACTAGAAGTGCTGGTGATATTACAAGCCAGACTTTGTCACGTGAAGGACAACTGTTCATGTTTTTTTCTTCACTTAAATCTCTCTTTTTTTTTTTTTTTTTTTTTACTTCTTCTCTCCTTTTTTTCCTCATTTGAGATCCAGACATACCTCTTCAGTTAGGTGTGCTGCGTATCCAGTTACAGTAAAACCTCGTTAATTCAAAGTCATTGGGATGCAAAAATTGGACTTCGAATTACGTGATTTCGAATTAAGGGACACTGGGACTGAAATTTCCAATTCCTGTAAAAATTAAGATATCACCTGAATATTTTGTTGTCTCAAGGTATATACTATTATGGATATATGTACTAAGTTTGATCAGTGTAGCTTTACTAGTTTCATAGATATTAATTATTTTCCAATATTTATATGCAAATTATTCAAATATTCTAAATGTTAAGCATATCAAAGCCATCCAGATAGCACATTTTTTAAGTAATGGTACCTTATTCTTATATAAATGAAACTGTGCATCGTTTTTGAGATTGTATTACTTACTATGGGGATAGGACTTTTTCCCCTGTTGAGGTTTATTTTTTGTAAAATTATTGAAATTTTAAGTTTTGAAATTATTTTACAGGCAAACCAGAATTTCAATCATAAAAGTAATGCACACGTTTATGGATAATGTACTAAGGAACATTCATGTGAATTTTCAAGGTAATAGCATCATATCTGTAATGGGTATGACATTTTATACATCTGAAAATGTGAAACTGAGAAAATAGCATTTTTCTAAAGTCATGCATATTTTTTAATATTGTCAGTTGACTTACTCATTAGAACTATCCTCCAGCATAATTAACACTCTCCGTCTTCCGCTTTTCAGCCTCTTTCTTCATTTTTGTGACCTTCGCCTTTCGTCGAGTTGATTTTTTCTTCTCAGAGGACGATCGCTGTATTTCATACTTTCTGGGAGCATCAGCCTAAGGACTGATTTTTCTGTCACATGAGAGACTGAAGTTCTTTTGATATCCGACTTCAAGTGTATTGTTGCACTGCACCCCTTATTGAACTCTGCCACAGCACTGCATACACCAATTTCAAGTCTTTTTCTTTATACAAAATTTCCTTTGGACTCTTTCTCCAAATGCTAGAATGTAGACTTTCGTTCTGATTCTGCGTGGCACCACGGACACATCGGGATAGTACTTCATCAGAGGCCAGCCTCTGATACACAGGCATAATCTTACACACTAATGGCTCAGAAAGTTCTACCGACATTTTATCATGACTCTGAGGTACCATACCTTCTGCTATGCTTTTGTTATAGAAGCACTAATCATCTAAGCCTTGGGGGCATTTCTTATGTTGGGGCTTACAGTTGGTGGATATGTAACGGTAGAGTGTGGCAGAGATAGCATTTTTCATGTTTGCTACATTAAGTGTGATTTTTACAATATAATTCCTATAATAGCTGGTAAGCTTGGTAACTGTAGCATTAGTAAGACCAACTGAACGGCCACCTAACTGCACACCCTTCACTTTCCAAGTTTGTAGCATCTGTCCCAAACCTTTTCCCATTCACTTAGCAATGTGGTTTACACACTCCTCCTTCAGTACTGTGTTGGTGCCATACACCACATTTCAAAATTATGTGATGAAAAACGCATAAATGCGTGTGCAGGATAATGTTCGGTGAGAATCGAAGAGGAAGGGGCGTTTAAATGGCTGTGCAGCAGGCATTTAAATGTCCCGCTGTGCCTTTAAAAATGGCGGAACGTGGAAAATTATATCGCTAATTTATCCGCAATGGTCAGGGGTAGAGCATTATGTGAAAATCGAAAAATCGAAATATTTGATAAAATATGCCTAAAACTCAGTCCCAGTGTCCCTTAACTGCCAACTCGTAATTCAGAAATGCCAACCCTTGCCGCATCACAAAATATCCTTAGACCCGTTACTGTATGTAATTAACTTTGATTCACAGTTTAAACCTTTCAGATGGCTTGGAGGAAACTATTTCCAAAATGTAGCTATCCAACAAGATATATTTACAGTATTCAAATAATGCACTTGGATAGCATAATGACAAACATAACCTCACGCAGTGAAAGAGAGGGGGGGGGGGGGGGGCGCTTGATTCAAATTCAGAGACGGTGAGAAATCTGTGCTGGCTCCCCTGTGCAAATGCTTTAATTTTTGGTTTACTGTACTGTTTACATTTTTTAGATGACTTGTACTTGCACGGAACGTGCCCAATGCCCTTAAAACATTGTGGCTTATTGGTCTCTCCTATGACGAGGGAAGAAAGTCTTATTCTTCCGTGTGCATTGCAACACAATACAATGACCCCCCACCCTTCCACAATTTCCCGATTAGCGCTTCTCTCCTTTAAGTCCGTTTGGGCTCGGCATTAAAAAAATGCAATTTCATCGGCATTGACAATATTAATAATACCAATATAAATGGTCCGTTATTGGACATTATAAATTTTCCAGCTAACTCATTCTTGGTTGCCAGCGTTTCGCCCTCGTGTGCTAGGGTGGGCTCATCAGTTGGTACCTAGCACACCTACCAATACGCTGGCCAGTGCATACCGTGGAGGCCACTGCGTAGGCTAACTGAAGCCACCGGCAGTGCCAGTGCACTAAAAGACTTTGTCTCATTAACAAAAATTGATGCCTGCTTGGCCATCAGATGATATAGATGTTGATTCCCACAGGTATTATAAATTTACTCATTCAGGACAAATATTTCAGATTCCCTGTGGGAATCAACATCTATATCATTGACAATATTGTTCGGTGCATACGAATTGATTATATGAGCCACGCATTTTTGCCAACTGTCGGCATTGCTAGTGTTCACGGATTCTGTTTCTCTGCACTCTGCCTGCAACTTGATATTGTGTTGTTCCTTAAAACGCTGAATACTAAAGAATTACGATTTCTCTCAAACTTCGCAGATAGGAAGCACACTGTAGTCACACCGAAGTGAGTGGAAGTGCGGAAAGCGACCCGTGCACGAACCTGAAAACAGGTTCTATCCTGATGCGGATAAATTTTGAATTTAAGTTACTCTGTAAAATACTATTTAAAAAAATGTAAAGGCAGTTTTTGAATTAAAAGTCTGAATTTCAGTAATGTGACTGACATTGTTCTTCGAATGACAAATTATCCGTATTTCGAATTAAACGATTTAAGTAACATGTAAAACTACACCTGATGTTTCCAGGATCGAGAGGTTCTTTGAATTAGGCGGGATTTGAATTATTGAGGTTCTACTGTATTTAGGTCTGTTTTGGAGAAATGTTGCAATATGTGATAGCACCACACATTATTAGAAACTCCAGCTCTTTTCTTGATGTAGATCACCATACTCCAGCAAAGCAAAAGGGTGGTTACGATCTTATGACAGGGAATTGTACCTTTGCTTTGGTGGACACCTTGAAGTCAGAGGAAATGTGCATTATTTTCTTCATTATGTGACTACATGTTACGTAAATTTCCATTCAAAGATAAGCTTTAGTGAGTGCAGAAATTGACAAATATTTCTACTATTAGTAAGGCATCACTTTCTAACCTTAGATGTTTCATAAGTTTCCAAATACAATTCTGACTAGTGAGATGGAACATTTAGATAAAATAGTTGACTCCGAACTCCCAGTCTTGTAACTTTCAGCTGGAAAATGTAAGAGACGTGGCAAAAAGAAGTGATATTCAGTGAGCATTTTTAGAGCAGATGAAATCAGCTGGTAACGTTCTCAAATACAACACACTCTAAGGTGATGCTTATATTTTATCAATTCCACAGGCAGAATGTGAGATAATTTTTGGCACAGTCACAAAGACAAAAACATAAAAACTTGTCAGAAACTAACCTTAAAATCTGTTTTGCAAGGCAAGTTTTTTGAGAGTTTCTGAAGTTGGCCAACTCAGCTACAGTGTGTTAAAGAACAAGTAACACTAGTCATATGGGTTCAGAACATTGAAGGACAAGAAATAGTATGTTCCTAAAGCTCAAGGTGTGTGTAGTATGTACTGTAGTATTCACGTAATAATAGAATTGTGAAATGTACTATATTTTACTGAATTACTTCACGTTATCACCAGTAATGTATATCTCACGCATAGCAGTGTAATGGTTAAACACGCCTCGGACATCTGTAGAAGTTTCTGGCTTAACAATATTTTGATAGTAGCTTCCTTCCCATTCCTTCCTTCCCTTTCCTATCCCATTGTCACCATAAGACCTATCTGTGTCAGTGCGATGTAAAGCAAATTATAAAAATAAAAATAAACCTTTTAAAATAGTAGTGAACAGAAAAATGTAGTACAGAAATTACAGACTTTCTATAAAGAGAATGTAACAAAGTCAGTTGGCACAATGAAGAGGAGTTAAAAGAAAATTCTTACAAAGTTAACTCTATTTTTGTAAATTTGCTGTTAAACTGTGTGAGTTTTTAAATTCTACATATTTTTTAACATTTGATCTCATCTTTTTTTTTTTTTTCAGCTTCATCCCTGAATGGAAACAAAGATTCTATCTACAGTTTGGCAATGAATCCTTCTGGAACAGCTATTGTTAGTGGTAGTACGGAAAAGGTACTAAGAGTGTGGGATCCTAGAACATGTGCCAAACTTATGAAACTGAAAGGTATGAATCACTGAGTATTACTGAATCATGTCTACTCCTGGAGAACATGAATGTCACTTGTTCAGCAGATTACAATAGCACACAGAACATTACTCCACATAATATAGATAAGAAATCTTTGTAACAGTATGTAGTTAAAAGTCTGAATATCATGGAAGAAGGGAAGGATTTCTGTAATTTTAATGCCTTGATTTCACTAACTACTGCACTTACTATATCATTTCTTAATTGAAGTGTTATTCACTTAGCATATGATGCAAACACAACTGACAGAATGTAAAATAGAGGAATTAAGAACTATACAGGACTGGGATCAAAATGGGAAAAGCATTGAACCACCTCCAAAATGCAGAGGACAACAGATAGGTGAGGTTAAAGGTAAACCATCATAATTCAAGACTTATACAGGCCGGTAGACAAGCCTGTTCATCAATTTACTATCTAATAAAACTTGGTTCCATGGGAAGTATATCCAGCTTGACTATGGATCATAAGTTATGGCAGCTGGTACTCAATGTACTATTTACTTGAAACCAAGGTTGACCAGTATATACTGAGGATACAAATTGGATTTAAGAAGGCTTGAGGGAATATTCTGAGCAGATGCCAGATGAAACTGTTATTCATATAAAGATCAATTGATTGTGCATTGTTTCAAGAGGACAGGTTTGTGGAGGAGGTTGTATGGTAAAAGGCATATTTAACGGGCTGGAACTTGGATCACTTGTGCATGTAGACAAACGCTTGACTGATACCTCAAGAATTTGACGCATGCTAACTTGATGCATCCAAGTGTGTTGCACTTTTTCCAGGCGACAGTGATGTCTTTCAAGATGACAGTATACAGTGCTGTTGGGTACATCTTCATTGGAATGGTTTGAGGAACGTAGTTCATCTGTCTGCTATAATGATTGACCTCTGAACTTACTCTGCATTAAGCCCTTAGAATACTCATGGCAGTTTGATAATACCTCAAATACCTCAGTACTTGTGTTGATGGCTGTATTATTCACTACCTAGCTGACAATATTTCCTGATTGTCATTGAAATTTTGTTGAATAAGTGTCATACAACTTAAATGTTGTACATGCTACAAAAGAACCTTCAACATATTTGATATGTGGCCATAATTCAGTAACCACTCTGTGCTGTATGTTGTAAACATACACACGAATTGAAGATGTTATTCATATAAAGAAGATTTAAGTTGTTATTCTGTTAATTATGTATCTGATTTGCTTTTGCATTTTATCTATAACGGGCATGTATATGAAGCTCACCATCGATCACCAGATTGCATCCCAAAAGCGTGGATTCAATTCCAAACCTCTCTGCAATGCCCATATGAAGTGAGGGCTTACGAGACATTGTTGAGGGTGGTGGTGGTGGTTGTTTAACTATCGGATGGGAACGAAAAGCCTAGAACAGACCCCTTCATGCTATTTGACAGGAGTACGCTAAGTGTTGGCACTGGGTTTCACCCTCTTTCTGTCATATGTCTTGGATGTTCTAGTAAGAAAGAAACTGGACGGCTCCTTAGGACATACCAGTATAGTTGGTCCGTTATTGGACATTACAAATTTTCCTGTTAACTCCTTCCTGGTTGCCAGAGTTTCGCCCCAGTGTGCTAAATTGGGCTCGTCAAGAGCGGGAAAATTTATAATTTCCAATAACGGACCAACTATATTGGTATTATAAATTTACTCATTCGGGACAAATATTTCAGGTTCCCTGTGGGAATCAACTATATCAATAGAGTAAATTAATATATTATTTTAGGTCCACCTTTTCAATACAAAATGTAAATAGTTTAGATTACATAGGGACTAGTTTTGACCTAGTTATAGGTCATCATCAGCCTGAAGTAAATTAAAGCGTAAATATTGAAGAAAAATAAACAATGTAAACACAAGTACAGTCTTTTTAAAAGTACGTACCATGTGGGATATTGAGCAGCAATATATTAAAATTAATAACTCTTCCAATTGACGAAGCACTGAGCGGAAGTTATGTTTATTTATGAATAAAGTTCAATGCGCCGTATAGCATTAAAGTCCAGTGTGCACTAAAAGATGTTATAAAGAAGAATTATCAGTTGAATGCTGGCTTCTTGAGTTTGCTGTTGTATATTCGAAGAAGTTACATCATTTTTTAAGGTATTCATAGACGTCAAAACACATGGATGTTGGAAAGGCTCTTCAGTTTTTTGGAACTAGGTAATTGTTGCGCGTGGAGGCTTTGGAGTCCAGAGAAGCGCTATATTATGTTAAAAAATAGAGATCCATAAAAAAGTCCCGTATGTTGTATAAAAATGACAAGTTGTGAAAGTGGAAATCGAAAAAGGTTGGTTTACAAGCGATTATGTTGTTCATTCAGAGATCAATTGAAAATTAAAGTACCCTAACATTGTCTTCTCAAGATGTTTACAAAACTAGAAATAATTGTCGATGCAAAGTAAAATGCTAGAAGAAAGCTCTTCTGCTTCTGGAATCTTGAAGGACGATGGATGTTTCACGAGGCGGAATAACATATATGGAGTTAAATAAAGGTGGATATAAATTCGCAGTTCAATGCGATTGACTCTGAATAAACGACAGTAGGAAATAAATAAATTTGGTCAGGTTGAAGAAAATGTTTAAATAAAATATGTCATAAGGGAATTTACGCATGTTGTGATAAGCTGAAGAGAGAAATGGTGGTAGGTAAGGTTCAAAGGAAATCTTGAGGAGGTGAAGGGAGAAAAATAAAGGAAGGAGAAAAAAAGTTTTTTGAGTAAATGACAGTAAGGAAATAAACAATATTTGGTCTGGTGGAAGAAAATATTTGTCATAAGAGAATTGATGCGTGTTGTAATAAGCAGAAGACAGAAAATGGTGGTAGGTGAGATGCAAGGAAAACTTGAGGAGGTGAAGGGAGAAAAATAAAGGAAGGAGAAGAAAATGATTTTTTTTTTAAATTTTAAGGTGGGGCTGAGGGATGTGGGAATATGGAAGAATGATTAAGAAAAGTACTATAAAGAGAATGAAAAATGGGACCTTTAATATTAGATTTTGATTGTCTGAAAAGTTGAATGAGCAGGTCAAAAAGAATGTTCGATTTTTTGGAAATGTCATTAAGATTGAAATTAAGTTTAAAATATTGGTCTAGATTTATAAAGCAATTCTCTGTTATGTTAAGGAGAGGTCCTTTATTCATAATTTTGAGAATTACCATATCTTGTTTAATGTCAGTAAATTTGTGATTATAATCATTCATGTGTTGACCAACTGCAGAAAATATTTTCTTCCACCAGACCAAATATTGTATATTTCCTTACTGTCATTTATTTATAAAAAAAAAAAAAAAAAAAAAAAAAAAAACCTTTTCTTCTCCTTCATTTATTTTTCTCCCTTCACCTCCTCAAGATTTCCTTTGAACCTTACCTACCACCATTTCTCTCTTCAGCTTATCACAACACGCGTAAATTCCCTTATGACATATTTTATTTAAACATTCTTCCACCTGACCAAATTTATTTATTTCCTACTGTCATTTATTCAGAGTCAATTGTATGCTCCGCATTGAACTGTGAATTTATATCCACCTTTATTTAACTCCATATATGTTATTCCGCCTCGTGAAACATCCATCGTCCTTCAAGATTCCAGAAGCAGAAGAGCTTTCTTCTAGCATCTTACTTCGCATCAACAATTATTTCTAGTTTTGTAAACATCTTGAGAAGACAATGTTACGGTACTTTAATTTTCAATTAATCTCTGAATGAACAACATAATCGCTTGTAAACCAACCTTTTTCGATTTCCACTTTCACAACTTGTCATTTTTATATGACGCATGGGACTTTTTTATGGATCTCTATTTTTTAACATAATATAGCGCTTCTCTGGACTCCTAAGCCTCCATGCGCAACAATTACGTAGTTCCAAAAAACTGAAGAGCCTTTCCAACATCCATGTGTTTTGACGTCTATGAATACCTTAAAAAATGATGTAACTTCTTCGAATATACAACAGCAAACTCAAGAAGCCAGCATTCAACTGATAATTCTTCTTTATAACATCTTTTAGTGCACACTGGACTTTTAATGCTATACGGCGCACTGAACTTTATTCATAAATAAACAACATAACTTCCGCTCAGTGCTTCGTCAATTGGAAGAGTTATTAATTTTAATATATTGCTGCTCAATATCCCACATGGTATGTACTTTTAAAAAGACTGTACTTGTGTATACATTGTTTATTTTTTCTTCAATATTTACGCTTTAATTTACTTCAGGCTGATGATGACCTATTACTAGGTCGGAACTAGTCCCTATGTAATCTAAACTATTTACATTTTGTATTGAAAAGGTGGACCCAAAATAATATATTAATTTACTCTATTGTAATCACAGTTCAATACGGATCTATCATTATGAAACTTATTTCTTTTAATCAACTATATCATCCTTAGGACATACTGTATATCGTAAGCCTGTCTCCATGCACATTCTCACTATCCATCCAGCACAAAAACAGGGCATTTTCATGACACTCACCATAAGGACAACCCAGAAAAAAGAAGTGAAGGGAACTGCCTACCTGCCTTATATTCACAATACTACAGATCCTCTGCAAGCACAATACAAAAACAGTATTTGGCACCATCATAAAAATTGCTCACAGTTTAAGTAAAAGCAAGGGCAAATTGTCCCTGTTATTACACCCTGGGATGTACAAAATTCCCTATACGTGGCAAGGTATACATTGGCCAAACATGCTGGTCTATTGGTTCACTCGTGATCAGAAGAATTTTGGGTGGATAGGAAAATGGGTAACATTTGTGTGTAGATTTTGGCCAACCCTGGGGATGAAGGAGAAGCAAGCGAGGCAATGTCACGTGTTCATCTTCCAGGAGGCGTGGATTATGACATAACGCACTCAGAGGTCACTCCCAACACCATTTTCTCATGAAATGATTAAAAATTTTCTATGGTTAAACATTCTGGCTATACTGGCTTCATGTAATTGTGAAAAAAATGTGCACAATATAATCTTGTCCCAATTCAAATGCCATTTAAGTGTTTGATCAGTGCTGACAATCACTCCATAGGAATGGTTTTCCTAACACCTTTGCATCTCTGATGATCATAATTATTTTTAATCCCAGGTTATTTTTACTTGAGTTGTGGAGGATAAAATATGATATTACTAGCCGTTACCTGCTGCTTTGCTCGCGTGGATTTCATAATTTGATAAAAGTGATTGTTCCTCGGCATTGTCCTAAAACATTGTCTGAAAATCCCTAAAGTATAAAAACCCACCGAAAATTTTTGTTTCATTAACCCCAGAAACTCTTTGTAACCACGTTTGTGGTATTACCTTTTGGGGCTAAGACAACCATGGGACCTAGAACTGTACGTGTGAGAAAAAGTCTTCTCTCAAGTAAAAAAAGAAAATAAATACATGTTTCTATATTTTTAAAGGAGATTCCAAATGGTTATTTCCACATCTGTAACATTTTCAGTTTTTGAGATATAAGTATCTCCATTTTTATCAGTCCTTACCCCAACCCCACCCCCATCTAAGTGCATTTTCCCAAAACATTAAATATGTTTATTTTTAAAGGGGATTCCAAATACCAATTTTCATGTCTGTAACTTCTTCAGTATTTGAGACATAAGTATCCTAAAAAAATAATTCAACTCATTTTTCACTACTTGTCACCCCCGTTAAATATTTTTAAAGGACTTTCCAAATATCAAGTTTCTTGTCTCTAACATGTTCAGTTTTTGACCTTATGGCTACTGTATATATACCGGTACTCTGATGCAAGTGCGATAACAGGTATAACTTGAAAACAATATTGTCTTACCCATGGGTAACTGATGCAGATATCGAGCCTGAATTATTATGGTTATTATTACAATTTTATGATGTTGTTATTACTTGTATGTACTGTATAGTTATGAAGTGTACATCCATTTAGTATTAGTATTGTTATTATTTACGTAGTCGAATGATCGTATTGTGTGTGAGGTTATGTCATGAGCATGTGTTGTACATAGACATCGATTTCAGTTCTGTTAATGTAAATACATGTAAATTAATATTATAATTTATTCTTACCTGTGTATATATATTTTGTAATCCATAATAGTGAAACACACTGTAACTTCCAGAAGGGTATAGCCACTAGAATGATTGAGAATATTCTGTACACTATTTCTATGTATTGGACACTCGGGAATATTCAAGAAGGTAGTTTTTTTTTTGTAACTTACTTTCTAGTTGCCAGGCCAGGCACATATATAAGGAGGTGATCTTGACGGCGACAAGTGAGTTGTAGAACAAGTTACTGTTGAGTTACTGAAGTTGTGGTTTGGAAGTTATTGGAAGAGAGTGGCTGACATGCCGAGTTAAGGCAGTCTCCATGTTGAATTGATTGGTAGTCATCTGTTTTCAACTGTGCTTCAAAGTGTAACCTCTGTGGTGTTCAGTGTCAGTTGTCAGCTGTTTTAATGATGTTGGCCTGTTGACATTGTTGAAATGAAGTGTTTCATTGTGGTACTGTGATTAAGGTTATGTGAAAGTGTAATTTGTGAATATATGTGAATAAAATTCATTGTACCAACTGACAGCATCTTGTGTGTATCTGTGTGGATACATTAACTGGTGATCGTGGACAGGACTCTATCGAATCTATTGGACTCGAAAATGAAAAACCGGAGGACCATGGTGATGCTCAGACAGTTAACTTTCTTCATTTAGGCTCAGGCTAAGGAAGGCCCAGTTGAGAAAACTCAAGAAGAATATCGGGTCCCAGTTGGGAAAATTCGAGGAGAAAATTGGGGCCTAGATCAAGACCGGATCGATGTCAGAAGAGGAAACCGAATACCCGATCGCTGGACTTCGTGAGCAGGATATGGAAGCACGACGCAGCCCGCTGCCATGTTCGACCTGCATGGAAGTTGTGGGAGAATTAGGTGGGTGCGGCAGTGTTCACCAGCCGGGAGCCGACTGCAGAGTCCGGCTGCAGTAGGGGACGCAGCACGCCAATCGAGCACCGCGGGTGTTCAACGCCGAGACCGAACAACCCGACGACGCAACGCTGAATGGGCGGTACCATCATGACACCAAGAGCAAGGCGCTCGACAGCCGCAGTAAGTTCTACGGCACCATGAACTGTCCAGAAAAGATGTTTGCGTGGATCAGAAATATGGGGAGGCCCAGACTATGTCCCAGGAGATGAAGGCAGTGATGGCAATGGCACAGCCAGTGGGATCCCCTCTACGAGACGAAGAACCAGTGGGGTCCGAATCGACAACCACCAGACGAGGGTGTCACCTGACAGAACACCAAGGTACGAACAAGGGGAAAGCCACCGGAGCTTCAAAGCCACTCCATGACGCTGTGGATTAGGAGACAGAACACCGATAGTCGACTTGCACCAAGGGAATTCTAGATGTGCTACAAGAACTTTCGGGTTGACGGAGGACTCTTGATGTACAGGTCGCACCTCTATGACATGCCTGCAGTTGTGGTGATCCTCAGACAGCACATGATGAACATCCTTGAGAAGTTCCACGGCACCCAGGAGGCAAAGAGACATATCAGTCCATCCAATGAAGATTCTTGTGGGTCAACATGCGGAAAGACATCCTGGACTACATGAAGGGGTGCTACATCTGTGCCTGCACCAAGGCGAGCAACAGGAAGGCAGATTCCAGCCAACGAGGAAGGCGGCCACAACGCCCGTGGAAGGTCATAGCCCTGGACTTGATGGATCCTTACCCTACAACACCACGGGGTAAAACAGGACTCCTAGTAATCACTGTCCTCTTCACAAGATGGGTTGAGGCCTTTCCGATACCTGAAGCAACGACGGGACACATCACCTGCCTGCTACAAGACAAGGTGTTCAGCCGCTACGGTTATCCACGGTGCATTCTGCCTGACAACGGGAGTCAGTTCACGTCGAGGAAGTGGCAGCAAATGATGGCGGAATGGGGTGTGGAGCACTAAACCACCCCTATCTACAACCCAAGGGCAAATCCGACAGAACAACGGAACCAGGAACTGAAAAGAATGCTATGAGTCCACCTGATAGACAGAGTACATTGACTGTGGGGCCATCAGATACCACAGTCACTCTTTGTCCTGCGATGACGCATCAACCGTGTCACCGGCTATTCCCCAGCAGAGCCGTTTCTTGGTCGACAGCTGTACGGCACTGGGGGTTGGGAGATTCGTCCACCATCCACTTCGGGTTAAGGTGATGCAGCTGTTTCACTGGCAGAGTGGCGGCAGCAGAAGCAGCAGAACATCAAGGAGAAGCAGGCTTTGGCTAAGAAGATATCCCTTACCCAGGCCAAGGCTCAAGATGTCTTAAGAGATACAGATCTTCCTACCAGGCCAACAAGTACTGCGATGTAACCACCCAGTCAGTAATAAGATTGGAGGGTTTCGCGCAGGTCTCGCACCTAAGTGGGTTGGTCCCATCGAGGTGGATAAATAGCTGGGCCATGGGGTCTACTTACTGAAGACCAGCCCTACATCCGTAACACCTTCGGATTTTGAGATATGTGTATCCGCAAAAAAATAATTCTACTTCTTCACTTCTTTGCACCACTCTCTCTTCTAGCAGACTTTCTGAAGAGAGGAAAAAAAAAGTGTTTATTTTTAAAGGAAATTCAAAATATCAACTTTGACGTCTGGAAGAGCTTCCGTTTTTAAGATGTAAGTATCCTCATAAACATAATTCGGAGTTGTGGCGAGTAACCCAACCACTGCGCATACAGAATAACCCTGGAGGAGAGGCTACGTATGACACAGCACCATCTGGTCATCGTGAGGAGAACACACAGACTATTGAGGAAGAGGCTGGCAGCGAAGCAACCCCGACCTCTGACACAGCACATGCTGGTCAAGAGAAGGAGAGCACATCCAGTGACATGGAGGAAGAAAGAAGATACAACCTATGTCCAAGGCAACGTCAACGAGTGTGACAAAGTGTGGATATTGTTTCAAGTTATAGCGGGGGATATTGACGCAAGTGCGATAACAGGTAATACTTGAAAACAACATTCTCTCACCCATGGATAACTAATGCAGATATCAAGATTGAATTATTATTATTATTATTATTATTATTATTATTATTATTATTATTATTATTATTATTATTATTATTATTATTAATTGTATGTATAGCTGTGAAGTGTACATCCATTTAGTATTAGTACCGTATTGTTATTATTTACGTAGTTGAATGATCGTATTGTGTGTGAGGTTATGTCATGAACATGTGTTGTACATAGACATGGATTTCGGTTCCGTTAGTGTAAATACCTGTAAATTAATATTATGATTTATTCTTACCTGTATATATAAATTGTAATCCATAATTTGAAACACACTGTAACTTCCAGAAGGGTATAGACACTAGAATGATTGAGAATATTCTCTACACTATTTCTATGTATTGGACACACTGTAATATTCAAGAAGGTATATATATATATATATATATATATATATTGTAATGTACTTTCTAGATGCCTGGCCAGGCACATATATAAGGAGGCGATCTTGACGACGACAAGTGAGTTGTGGGACGAGTTACTATTTAGTTACAGAAGTTGTGGTTTGGAAGTTATTGGAAGAGAGTGGTTGGCACGCCGAATTAAGGCAGTCTCCGTGTTGAATTGATTGGTAGTTATCTGTTTTCAACTGTGCTTCAAAGTGTAACCTCTGTGGTATTCGGTGTCATTTGTCAACGGTTTTAATAATAGCTGCTTGTTGATATTGTTGAAGTGAAGTGTTTTATTGTGATGCTGTGATTAAGGTTATGTGAAAGTGTAATTTGTGAACATATGTGAATAAAATTCATTGTATCAACTGACTGCATCTTGTGTGCGTCTGTGTAGATACGTTAACTCATTTTAAAAATTCACCCACTTTTTAAAATTATTTTCAGCCCCTTAAGTGGATTTTCCGAAAACAAACAAATATGTTTTTCATTATTTTTAAGGAGATTCCAAATACCAGTTTTCACATCTGTACATCCGTAACACCTTCGGTTTTTGAGATATGTGTATCCTCATAAAAATAATTCTACTTCTTCACTTCTTTGCACCACTCTCCCTTCTAGCAGACTTTCTGAAGAGAGAAAAAAAATACGTGTTCCTTTATTTTTAAAGGAAATTCAAATTATCAACGTTGACGTTTGGAAGAGCTTCCGTTTTTAAGATGTAAGTATCCTCATAAACATAATTCGGCTCCTTCTTTACTTATTTTCAACGTTCCCTCTTAAGTCGATTTTCTGAAAACAAAAAATACTTTGTTTCTTTGTTTTTAAAGGAGGTTCCAAATACAAAATTTCACATCTGTAACGTCTTCAGTTTTTGAGATATAAATGTCCTTATGAAAAGAATTCAACTACTTTTTCATTCCCCCTGCCCTATAAGATCATTTCCCACTCCCCCCACCCCCAAAAAGTGCGCGTTTCCTTATTTTTAAAGGAGATTCCAAATACCAATTGTCGGGCTGAGTGGCTCAGACGGTTAAGGCGCTGGCCTTCTGACCCCAACTTGGCAGGTTCGATCCTGGCTCAGTCCGGTGGTATTTGAAGGTGCTCAAATACGTCAGCCTCGTGTCAGTAGGTTTACTGGCACGTAAAAGAACTCCTGCGGGACTAAATTCCGGCACCTCGGCGTCTCCGAAAACCGTAAAAGAGTAGTTAGTGGGACGTAAAACAAATAACATTATTATTATTATTCAAATACCAATTTTCACGTATTCTCATATAAGTATTCTCATATAAATAATTCAACTAATTTTTCAATTCTTTCTCCCTGCCGTTAAGTGGATTTTCCAAAATCTAAAGATTGCGTGTTCATTTTTAAAGGTGATTCTGAAACATCTGAAAGGTCTCTTAGTTTTTGACATGTAAGTATCCTCATACAAAGAATCCAACTAATTTTTCAATTCTTTCACCCCTCCCCTCGTTAAGTGGATTTTCCAAAATCTAAAGAATATATGTTTCTTTACTTTTACAGGAGATGCCAAATATAAGTTTTCAAGTCTGTAATATGTTACGTGTCTCCTTTGTCACTTCTGTTCACCACCCCTTTTCATTGGATTTTCCCAGAACACAGAAATACGCGTTTTCTTTTCTTTTTTTTTTTTTTCAAAGGAGATTCCAAATGCCAATTTTTACGTCTGCTGGGGCTGTACCTTTATTAAGGCCAAGGCCGCTCTTCCTTCCCATTCCTAAGCCCATCTCATCGTCGCCATAAGACATATCTGTGTCGGTGCGACGTAAAAAAACTAGCAAAAAAAAAAATTAAACATGTAACATAAGTTTGTGCAACTGTATATCAGTGTATTGAATAGGTGGAACCTTTCTCTTTTTAACATTGTGAACCTATCCTCCTCCATTCGCCTCACATGACCCCACCACCGAAGCCGGTTTATGCGTACAGCTTCATCCATATCCATAGAATTCATTCCTAACTTAGCCTTTACCTCCTCGTTCAGAGTACCCTCCTGCCATTGTTACCACATGTTTGTACCAGCAATCATTCTTGCTACTTTCATGTCTGTTACATCTAAATTATGAATAAGATATCCTGAGTCCACCCAGCTTTTGCTCCCATAAAGCAAAGTTGGTCTGAAAACGGACCGATGTTAAGATAGTACCGTCCGGGAGCTGACTTCCTTCTTACAGAATACTGCTGATTGCAACTGCGAGCTCACTGCATTAGCTTCACTATAGCTTGATTCAATCTCACTATATTACCATCCTGGGAGAACACACAACCTAAATACTTAAAATTTTCTACTTGTTCCAGCTTTGTATCACCAATCTGACTTTCAGTTCTGCTGAATCTCTTACCTACTGACATCAATTTAGTCTTCGAAAGGCTAATTTTCATACCATACTCATTGCACCTATTTTCCAGTTCCGAGATATTAGATTGCAGGCTTTCGACACAATCTGCCATTAAGACCAAGTCGTTAGCATAGGCCAGACTGCTTACTACATTTCCACCTGAGTCCTTCCCTGCCACTTTATACCTTTCAGCAGATGATCCATGTAAACTACGAACAGTAAAGGTGAAAGATTACAGCCTTGTCTATCCCCTGTAAGTACCCTGAACCAAGAACTTATTCTATCATCAATTCTCACTGCAGCCCGATTGTCAACATAAATGCTTTTGATTTTAATAATATACTTTTAATTCCATAGTCCCCCAGCATGCCGAATATCTTTTCACTCGGTACCCTGTCATAAGCTTCCTCTAGATCTACGAAACATAAACACAACTGTCTATTCCTCTCGTAACATTTTTCAATTACCTGGTGCATACTGAAAATCTGATCCTAACAGCCCCTCTGTGGTCTGAATCCACACTGGTTTTCATCCAACTTCCTCTCAACCACTGATCGCACCCTCCTTTCCAAGATGCCAATGAATACTTTGCCTGGTGTACTAATCAATGAGATATCTCAATAATTGTTGCAATCCTTCCTGTTCCCTCATCTGTAGATAGATGCCAAGGTAACTAACTACACTACTAGATAGGCTACTCCGGCAGTTGAAGCTCCCATTGGCTGGAGCGCTATGACGTCACGCGATATGTACGATAACGAGTAAGGTACTCAGTCGCAGTACAGCAAGCCTGTGTCTTGCGCCTGAGAAACATCTTCCCAAACTTTCATCAAATAATAATCTGGTTTAGTGATTCGATGAGTAATGGTAATTCCAATAGATTTAAAAACAAGATGAGTGAAAATGTATTAAATTTCATTACATGCCGAGCAGGTAGAACATCAGCTATCAAATTCATGACATAATATGATAAGAAATAAAATATTGCCATGCAACTCAAATTGATTAATTTCTTTCCTGATGAAATAAATATTTAGATCAAATGGCGTAGGAAAGTATGCATCATATCGACATCTTTATGGAATTATATTAATGTATTAAAACTTAAGTGTCAGTAGACTTAATTAGTTGATGAACCAGTCCAAAGCTTAGCCTCCTTATTGGCATATTTTGTCAGTGTTCTCCTTACTCTTTGCATTTAAATGCTGTGTCCTAATAAATGTCCTGGTCCTTACGTAGAGACAAATTATTTTGTCATGGAATACTGGAAATTTTTACTTAATAATAGAAAAGAGTTTTCATTACGTTTTTGCATCTGGATATAGTTTGACCGTCAAACACACCAAATTTACTGTAATTTCGAACTGGGCTATGTTTTTTAACCACTCATGACTGGGATGTGTGGGGTCCCCTTTTGAAATAACCAATATCAAGTTACGAGTCTCTTCTCACGGCAGTGAACAGTTTTCTTTTGAGGGACCAAAAGAATTTCTTCAATCGAGCAACACTTGAAAACCAAATAACCCACAAGGTATTTTAGGGAACCTTGGGTGACATCCTCCCCTCCTACCGACTGACATGAGCTCTCCTCCCTCACCAGCTCGGTTACGATGTCCTCGACAAAAGTTTAGTCTCTGAAGACTCGTCAACAATGTCAATGCACAGCTCATTTAGGACAAAGAGCAATGCATTTTCTTCGGACTCGGGTTCCACAATATTTGTTGATAGGCCATTGAAGTCTTCTCCGACCGATGTGCTTCCAGATAAAGGAACTGAATTTGCATTTCCCGATAATAACAGCAGCCTCATTCTATTCCTCACTTCAAATGGAGTTGGGTGGTTATAAAAAACTCCCAAACCACAAACACGAGAGAAAAAGTTCTCCAAACAATCCTGGTTTAGGCGCGATGTTAGTATGTAAGAAATACCTTGCCCTTGTAGGTTCTCAGAAAAGTTTGAGTAAGAACTTAATTGAAATTATAAATCCCTTCTGAAAAGGTAGTAGACTATTTCTTTTGCCAACCGTAATTTGGGAGATAATGTCCAGAAATTTTTTCAGGGTACGTTCTTGGCTGTGAAGATTAAATCCATAGCCACTTTTGAATGGAGTTTTATGGTCCTTGGGGATTCTAGAATTTAATACATCGAATACATCATTAACCAACTCAAACTCACTTTCATGGTCTTTTTTGCAGGAAGTATTTATCTGCCTTAGCAGTACGCTGAGAAAACAGCTGTGTGGCTAATCGTACAATTACACAATTACACTCAGGTGAACATCATTAATATGATATGTTGGTGTCCCCACTTTGTTGTGTTAGCAGTTCTTATATCGTACCACTACGTAATTCAGTTCCCTCGGGCAGCACAAGACCTTCATCTAAGAAATGGTTCCTCAAAAGCTTTAAAAGATGAGGCACATCACAGAAAACTTACTTTTCTTAATTTGTCCACGGGACAACCACAACCACAGGAAGAACAATATGGATTCAGAGAACACCGATCAACTACCGATCTCATATTTGCACTTAGAATACTGTTAGAAATGCATTGGGAGAAGGCAAAGACTTACCACTAGTGTTTTTGGATCTCGAAAAAGCATTTGATAGTGTTCCAAGGAAGACTATATAGGAATGCTTAAGAAAGAAAAATGTACCCAAAGGTCTTATCCAGAAAGTTAAAATGCTTTACAAAGACTGCTGCAGTTGCGTACAGATAGGAAATGGTAATTCTGATTGGTTCCAAACCACTAAAGGAGTGCAACAAGGCAGTACCCTTTCACCCTTACTTTTTATCACTCAGGGATGAAGTCATGAAAGAAATTAAGCAGAAGAACAATATGGACATCAATGCATTTGCATTTGCAGATGATGTGGTAATCTGGGGAAATACAGAGAAGGAAGTCCAAGAGAGGCTGAACACCTGGAATGAACATTTGAAAGCACACGGATTAACAATAAATAAATAAAAAACTGTTACTATGTCTGTCAACAGGCAGAAGAAGAAAGGAAAAATAATGCTGGAAGGTACACAGCTGGAAACAGTAGACCAATATAAATATCTTGGGTGCATCATTTCAAGTGATAACAGAATACAGCATGAGATTAACAACTGCATTCAAAAATCAGCTCAGTTTTACCATCAAGTTCGGAACCTCCTCTGGAACGAACAAGTTCCCTTAAGATCAAAGCAGATTCTATTCCAATCATACTTCACCCCCATACTAACATACGGCCTAGAAACCTGCACAACAACCCAACAAGTGGATAGCAAACTACAAGCCGCAGAAATGAAGTTCCTACGTACTATGGTACAGAAGACAAAAGGGACAGGGTAAGGAATGAAAGAATAAGGGGGGAAGCTGGTGTGTACCCATCCCTGAATGAAAAAGTGACAAGGGCCCATTTGAAATGGTTTGGCTATGTGAAACGATTGGACGATGGAAGGACAGCAAAACAATGGCTACACACTGTCGTGGCCGGAAAACGACCGGTAGGAAGACCTAGGAAGAGATGGCTGGACAAGAGGAGTCAGTTGGGATGTCGTCTTGAGAGAAGAGTGGTACATGGACAGACAGAAGTGGAGAGTGCTCGTAAACCACACCTGGGCAACTGGAGTGGAAAACTGATGATGATGATGATGATGATTATTAAAAAAGTGTTGGTCATATTTGCATGCAGCTCTTTCCACACTTTAGCGTTTCTCCCTCCCATATCACATGTTACGGCAACCACATTAATCTGGCAAGCTTCAGTGTTTGTTATAATGTCCTACAGAAGATCAGCTCTCATGGTTTTGTCAAAGTCATAATACATAGGTTGTTTCCATTGAGAAAACAAACCTCAAACCATGACAACAAGGACGTTCCTGTACGGACCAAGTATTACATCATCCGTTGAATCATAACAAATACGCGAGTCAATATTCATCTCATCAAAACTCAAAACAGCATATTTTTCCAGGCCTTGAAAATTTACTGCGTGAGACTTTTAATAAATGGAGCACTTCCTTCAAAATACCAGGTCTGCATTTCAGTTTTCGTATCCACTTCTGCAATGTTGATCTAGCAGATAAATGCGTGTTTCTCTTTCTAAGGTACGCATAAGCCTTCTTAGGAAGTGCCCTTAATACAAAAGCACTTGCAGTGTCTTCTGAGGACCGTTTCACTCTTTTCTTCACGCTTGCAAGACACCGTATCTGTCCTGGTGTAAAACTTTTGACAGTATTTTCTCTACCTCTTTTTTGATAACATGTTGTGTCACTTTGGGTGGTGATGGTCGTCTTTTGACTGATACGACATACCTTGGACCTATACATTTTTTAAGCGCGTCTTTTCTAGCTTTCAGCGTCACAAACGTAGCAGCACGCTTCCTTTTTAATGCTTCGACATGTCTTTGAAGTTTTTATATTTCCTTGTCCTTATTATCTTCAATTGTGTCGGTAATAGTTGACCGGTCGAGTTTCCTCTTCTTAGGGGATAATGTAGTCAGAATACACATTGCCCGTTTCATGGTATTTCGACTTTCGTGCCGTATATCCCGTTCAGTGGAGACCTGTGGAATACCAGTAAATACATGCTTTAGAACAGTGCTTTGGACACCATTAGGCCAAAGTTTTCAAAGCGACTTATACCATTAGATTAGAGGACAGATATTGAAGTAACAAACTCATACCTGTGACATAGTTTCAGTTGTACTAGACCCTCCATGCCAGTTGAGAATAAATTGAGATAGTACAGCATCTGGGCATAGTATTTTCTTGGCGGGCAAATCTAAAATCTCATTTTTCATATCTCGCTCGTAATCTGTTGGAAGAAAATGAACAGAACATATGCGATAATTGTCCGGATTTAACTTATCAGTTCGCTTGCAGCGAGAAATCCACAAATGCTTCAACTCGTCATTTTTTGGAAGCCATTGATACATAACACCGGTACATTTAAATCCATAATTACGACACTGCACCACAGCACAATAAATACGACTTAACGTTTTCACTCATCAGTACAATGCACAGGTTCTCACCAGACCAAAGCACAAAGCAGAACTAACTGAAAAGATCGGCAGTAGAAACACGTGTTTCGTCAGCAGGACAGGCGAGTGCTGTCTTCATATCACAAGACGTCACACAGAAGGTGGCCAGGGAGAGAAACAAGTGAGCGTAATGCGGGAAGACAGCCCCCCCAAATAGATGCAATTACAGCTTTTGTCCAATCTTCCTACTCTATGAAGCCATTTCATCCCTGCCTTCCCACTATATTTCACCATTTCAGGTCTAATTTCATTTATTCCTGCTGCTTCATGACAATGGAGTTTATTTACCATCCTTTCCACTTCCTCAAGCGTAATTTCACCAACATTTTTTTCCTCCCCATGAGCTTGGTTGTTTGTGACACCACCAGGAAGATTTCCTTTTATGTTGAGAAGATTTTCAAAATACTCCCTCCACCTGTCCAGTGAGTCCCTGGGATCTATTGTGAATTCACGTAAATTACTCAAAACACTGTTCATTTCCTTTTATCCTCCCTTCCTAAGATTCCTTATTACTGTCCAGAAAGGTTTCCCTGCTGCTTGACCTAGCCTTTTCAGGTTATTACCAAAATCTTCTTGCGACTTCTGTTTGGATTCAACAACTATTTGTTTCGCTCTTTTTCTTTCATCTATGTACAATTCCCTGTCTGCATCAGGCCTTGCTTTGAGCCATTTCTGATAAGCCTTCTTTTTACGTTTACAAGCTGCTCTCACTTCATCACTCCACCAAGATGTTCGCTTTTTCCCATCTTTACACATGGTTGTTCCTAGGCATTCCCTTGTTGTTTCTACTACAGTATCCCTGTATGTCACCCATTCTCTTTCTAAATCCTGAAACTGTCCACTGTTCGAAACTTCTCACTAATCATATCCATGTACTTCCGTCTAATTTCCGCGTCCTGGAGATTTTCTACCCTTATTTGTTTGCAGACCGGTTTCACTTTCTCTGTCCTAGGCCTAGAGATAGTTCACTACAGATCAGAAAGGGGTCTATATCATCGAAAATCCCTGAAAAACACGTACATTCCTAACAGACTTCCTGAATTCAAAATCGCTTAAGATATAGTCCATTATGGATCTGGTACCCCTAGTCCAAGTGTAGCGGTGAATAGCCTTATGCTTCCCATTCCCATTAGCTTCCATATCTTCCCCACATTTACTAATCAGCCTTTCGTATCCTTCAGTTTTATTTCCAACTCTCACATTGAAATCGCTCATTAGCACTATCCTATCCTTGCTGTTCACCCTGACTACAATGTTTTTATACATGTTTTTCATCCTTGTATATTTTAAGCTGAAGATGACCTCTAGGCAAGGTTGAAATATGTCTTACTAAGTAGCATTTTAGGCAGATCGTTTATTAAATGGCAATAATTTGTATTGAATCGGTGGACTTAATACCTGTAAATTCTTTATAAGTATATATTATAGACAGGGTAGGTTTCATAAATTCCCTTAAAAAAGGTCAGAGAAGAGTGGTGCATTTCATAAACGGAAATAGGAGGAATATCATTAATTAGAAAAGCCTCGAATCTAGAAGAACTAGAGCTCTCCTGTGTGGTCTTTATAAGAGCTACATGGGAAGGGCTGTCT